>NC_053164.1:54628030-57538030 GCF_016835505.1 Polypterus senegalus
TGGGTCAAGTTTGTCCGACAACATGCTGGAGAGATAATCACACAGTACTCTCTCCATACATTTACACAAGACAGATGTTAGGGCTACTGGCCTGTAGTCCTTTGGATCCTTGGCATGTGCCTGCTTGGGAATCGGAATTATGGTAGATTGCTTCCACTGACTTGGGACACAGCTGGAATCAAGAAGGTGTTGAAACAGTCTTGTGATGACCCCACCTAGCTGAATAGCACAATCCTTTAACACTCTACCTCCAAGCCTGTCAGGGCCAGAGGCTTTATTAGGGTTAAGTTTATGCAAGATGGCAGTCACCAACTGCTCATCAATATTTAAGGTCTCAAGGGGGGTTGACAGCTGATCATCCTCGCAGTGGAAGAGCCCGGATCTCAATCCCATTGAGCACGTCTGGGACCTGTTGGATCGCAGGGTGAGGGCTAGGGCCATTCCCCCCAGAAATGTCCAGGAACTTGCAGGTGCCTTGGTGGAAGAGTGGGGTAACATCTCACAGCTAGAACTGACAAATCTGGTCCAGTCCATGAGGAGGAGATGCACTGCAGTACTTCAAGCAGCTGGTGGCCACACCAAATACTGACTGGTACTTTTGATTTTGAGCCTCCCTTCATTCAGGGACACATTGTGAAACATTTTTAGTTTATGTCTTATGGTGTTGACTCTTTTACTGTTCATACAAATATTTACACATTAAGTTTACTGAAAGTAAAAACAGTTGAAAGTCAGAGGACGTTTCTTTTTTTGCTGAGTATGTATGTATGTATGTATGGTATGTATGTAATGTATGTATGTTTTTTCTTTTCATACAGTGTAATATTTACTATTTGACTGTTTATATTCTTTTAATGCATAGTCTTGGAGATCAGCCACAAAGCATTTCACACTATATTATACTATGTGTAGTTGCATGTGACAAACAATTTGATTACTGCTGCAAATGGAGTACTTCCAAGCCAAATTTTAGCAAAACCCCAAAGTCACATTATAGCTTAACAATATGCTCAGTCTGACATATTAGACATTTCTAAAAAGTTGTGAAAAGGGGTACTGACAGGGTAGCTGAACGCACGCTAAGGAGAACTGGCCGGATCATCTGCTGGCGAGCTGCGTGTTTTGCTTGTCGTTGTTTTAAGAGCTGGGAGCAAGTTAGTGTGTCTCACGGGAATTCAAATTGTCTTCGGAGAAGATCTCGTCTCCCTGTTTCCCTCCACAAGATGTTTTTTTTATATTAGAGAGATGAGAATTATTGAATTCTGTCTTATTGAGTGGTGTATTCTTCAAAAGCACTCTTCCCACCAGCCATAAACCATGTACATTATGTTTACATGAATCAGTTCCCTGACCATGGCAGAGAGTTTGAAACAATTTTAATTAGTCAATGGAGTTGCTTAAAGATGTGAAGATATAGATTCATTATTTTTTGTTTCAAATAGTTGGATGAAATTTAAGCTAACAGTCACTCTGGCAGGTTCTACTTCATCAAGTGTAACTGCAATACAGTGTCTGAAACACCATCTTTTTCCACTTTCTGACTATCCTTGTATTTGGTTAATTTTGTTACTGATAATGCTTTGCTTGCTTTATTGTTGATGATTTTATTTGCTTGTCAATCCTTTGTCCATCCACATCAGTATATATATGATTAAGTTCAGGCACCCTTGCAGTTTATTCACAGAATTTATTTTGTTCCTTGAAATATTTGAAAAAGTTGTCAACATTTTAGATGTTAAATTAGGGCTCACGTTGGTGTTTGCAAAATTTAAATTCTGTAACTCTTCTCAGTATTATGGGTATTTTCCTTGCTCTGAACTGTTTTTTTTTTTTGTTTAGGCACCTGACCGATGTTAAGAAATTTTATTAATTTGAAATGAATCAAGTGACCGCATTTAAAATTATCCTTGTATCAAGCCTATTATGAGATGGCATGGCAACATATTGAAATCCATATTAGAATTGCTCATTAACAGAACCTACATGCATACATACCCTAGATCAGGGGTGCCCACACTTTTTCGGCTTGCGAGCTACTTTTAAAATAACCAGGTCGAAATGATCTATCTACATTAAAAATTATATATATTCATGGCATACGTACTCCGAATCACAATCTGATTGTATGGGTGGTTACCTACCAGGTAACACTTGTGTTTGGTCTGCAAGTCGGCAAACATCCTCCATGGTGCCCTTTTCAGTTGTGAGAAGCAGATCATAGAATGTTGCATAGTTTACTGTCAAATAATGCAAGGAATCCGCGACATGTGTTTTGCCCTATTTCTGGGCTCATCAGGTATACACACTCACTGCACCCCCTCTCGGGGATCGAACCTCGGTGTGTGGTTCGTTTATTTGACAGCATGTAGATCAGGGTAATTACATTCATGATATTTGTAGTCTGAATCGCAATCTGATTGTATGGGTGATTACCTACCAGGTAATGCTTGTGGTTGATCTCGCAACTGAAGAGGGCACCGTGGCGGATGTTTGCCCATTTGCAACGTAAAAATAGACTAACGTTTAAAAAAAATTTTTTGAATGCAACACAATCTACCTGAACTACCTTTCCGATTTACCGGCCGATCGCGATCGACGCATTGGGCACCCCTGCCCTAGATTATCGTAGTTTTTGTCCACAGTATTATTTGCATTGAATAATTAAGATAATGTTCCAGACTCAGTGAAGAAATTCAAGTTGATATTGAAGTTGGTTATTTCAGAAAACAATCTATAACATTCCTCAAAATCACCTGAAGTACTTGCAGGAGTAAAAAGTAAAGATTTTAAGATTACCTTCACAGCCCCTATTTGTCATTAATATTGTAGACATCTAAAACATTCAGCACATTCAAGAAGACAAGAAGAAGTTTTCAGAGATGGAAGAGCTTTTAAAAAATCAACTGAGAATAATGTGGTAAAGCAAAGTGTTTTGGATGGCCAAAAGAAGTATTTTGAAGGTGTGTTTTTTGCCACTGAAATGTTACAAAGTACTGATTGATGGAGTTGCACAAAATTGTGTGCATGCCAAATTCAGTTGTGATACATTTTGGCAAACCGCAATTGTGTGTACATATTTGTAATTGTTGGTATGTTTTTACACTGCACAGGTTTTGTTAACTTTTTTCATGACATCTGTTATAGTCAAACTCTTGCACACTAAGTTACAGTATGTGTATAGACAGAGTAATGCAGTGGCTGGAACACTGGATTTTGAAACACTAGTTTCAGAGTTTATTTCCTGCTGGTGGCTCACAGTGTTACACCAAACCAATCACTTGCTCTGTCTGTGTTGAATTGTTAAAAACTAAATATAAACTAATGTAGTATGTCCTCATCTTGTACATATTTTAGGTAAAGGTATCTGCCAAATATGCAATGATAGTATTATGAAAGTCTTAGAAATAATTGGTCTATTAAGCACCATGATATCTAGATTGAAATTGTTTATTTTTTTTGTTATAAATACAAGTAGAAAGAGAAAACATCAGGTTTTTTGATAATACTAAATCGTAAATGTTTTAGGTATTTTTTCATCACTGATTTTTCTACACTTGTTTTGCACAGAGTGAGCCTAGAATGCGGTTGATTTTGGCCCAGAACTTACTTCGAGATACCCAAGGGGTTATTGAAAGACTAGAGGTAAGAAAGCATTTTCCTTGGTAACTCCTATATTTTGTCTTTCATTATATCAGCATCAGTCATTGATACTACTTTTTTTATTGTTTGTCTTTAAAATATTGTAATTTAATTTAGAATGTTTGTTTATTAGGAAATTTAACACTGCACTGATATATACATTTCAAAATGAAATGTGCGTTAGCTTCAGTGTGGTATTGTAACAATCATGCATTTTGTTTTAAACTACAGTTTAAAAAAAATTACATTTAAAAAATTCTGCATTCTTGAGAAAATTTTTATAAGAGGCCAGCCTCTCTCTTTATTTACAGTCTTAATATTTACAAGTGCTACACAAACCCTCTAAACTTCCTCCAAAGTCCAGGCCTCACACTGCCTCTTTCCATCTCTTCAAGCCTCCTCCACTCCTCTTCACCAAGACCTTGTCCTCTGCACTCCCGACTCCAGCCAACAAATGGAGGGAGGCGGCCCCTTTTATTCCCACCCGCACATGCTCCAGGTGCCTCCTGATTAGCTTCTGGCGGCACTCCCCAGTAGTGGAAGTACTGGCTGCGCACCCGGAAAGACTCTCGGTGTCCCTGGTCTTCTTCCCACCAGCACTTCCGGGTGTGGCAGAAGCGCAGAGGACCAGGGCTCCAAAGGCATTGGGGTGCCCCCTGGCAGTGGCCACGGGCCCCTATAGGGTTGAGCTTCTAAGCTTGGTTCCCGTGGTCCCCAAAGCCACCAGGGCGGTTGCACCCACGTGGTCAGGGGGAGGTGCAAGCCCTCCTCTGGTCCTCCTGGGTGTCCCGGCCGGGTACCACCCCCAACCACCTGTGACAATAAATATATATATAGATATAGAGATATCTCTAGATATAGATATAGAGATATCTCTAGATATAGATATAGAGATATCTCTAGATATAGATATAGAGATATCTCTAGATATAGATATAGAGATAAAGATAAATATGTGCGGTTATTTTTAAGTTTTAGTGCCCTACATTTACCAAGATTGACTCGGGTTGAATGGGAAAATTAAACTTTTTATCAGGATGGGTGGATCAATAGTTAGTATAAAAAATTTAATTATTAACTATAAAAACAAAATATGTATTCCAGTATTAGGACTTATGAGATGATTTAAAATATATAAGCAGTAACAAACATCTAATATATTATGTGGGATATATTGAGAAGACGGCTGGAAAGAATTATTTAACAGTTGTCTTGAAAACAAAGAATAGGAAAACAAATACTTTTTTAATTAAATAGTACTTTTTACTAAGTTTTCTTTCCCAAAACTTTCTGTATTTAAATTCAAAAACTGTTAACAGCAAATTTATATTATTATGTTTTTGTGCCTTTGGTATTATGATGTTTGCATTTTAAATGCATATTATGGATTAACCATTCATTTTTTTTTTCTAATTACAAAAATTGCCTGTTAAAAAGGAAGTTATAAATTGTAACAATTTTTAATGTGTAAACGGTGTGCAAGTACTTGGTTTTAAACCAACTTTGCAGAAATCTCATTTATTGCCTATTTAGAGGAATGTTGTTAACAATTTGAGTGCAATTCAGGAATTGTAAAAAGAATATTGTGTAATTCGTTTTTAAGTTATAATCTTACTTTTAATTGAAAACTATATATTTTCTACTCTTCTGTTTGTTTCTCTTAATAGAAACTGTGGAAGAAATTTACGGGCACCCCCCCCACTGGGTGTCCCGTATAGGCAATAAACACAGACAGGAGAAAGTGTCAATCATTCTTCTTTATTCTCTTAAGTCTTACAAGAGGGTAACTCTTACAGTAGCACATATCACCTTATTAATAAGTGTTACAAAGTAAGATGTGTCTTTTGGGCTCTATTTAAACACTTTATTAATTAGGTCACAATTCCATGGAATTCATTGCATAATCAGAAAACTTCAATCAAGATGATTGATTACATCCAGTTGCTAACAATGTGACAAAATATTGTTACCTTAAATAACCACAATTACCCTGGTCCACTAGGCTGATTGATAGTCCTTCTAGCTTAGGAGTATGTAACTTTTTAGGAGTGTTCATTTTCGTTCTAAATCATAGTTTCGTTCTTTTGTTTGTCAACAGGAAACTTAGCCCGAGCATAACAGAGTAACCTGCCCACTTAAATAATTCAAACCTTTATCATAGTGAATATTAAAATAACACCTTTAGCCTTTAAGCTTAAACTCCGAAGAATATGAGACTACGCACATGCTAGGTGCACACTTAACGCAACTTTTACAAAACTGGACCAAAACTATAATGACTGAAAAATAAAACATACACTAATACTTTGTTATTTATAGACACTTGAGGTAGGCAATGTTAAAAAAAATATAGTTTTTCTCTTTTCTAAAATAGAAATTAATTGGTTGCGTACGTTTTCAACTCCCTTTGGCTACAGATACAGCTTTGTGTGTGCTTCTCACTATTAGTATCATACATCTTTATACTGGGATCTTTTTCCATTCTCTTCAGTAAATTTGCTGAATCTCCAGCTCCATTCCACAAATGCTTAGTTGAACTCAAGTCTGGTCTTTTACTGGGCCACCCTGGTACATTCATTTATTTAGTTTAAAGCCACTCCACTGTTGCATTTGTTGTGTATTTCCAAGTCATTGTCCTGTTGAAATATTGATTGTCTTCTAAATTCTAGTGCTGTTGAGGCTTGTAGCAGATTTTCTTCCAGCATTTTCATACATTTTATTCCCTGTCACTTTTACAAAGAATCCTCTCCATTGCATGATGCTGCCTGCTTCACTTTTAGGAATGTGTTCTCAGTTTGATGTGCTGTGTTAGATTTGTGCCAAATATAGTGCATATCTTTGAAGGCTATGATTTCAGTTTTGGTCTTATTAAAATTGAGTATAAGAACCTTCCATCACTTGCATGCCTTCGGACAGATTCAAACTGAGATATGTCCTCCACAAACCCCCACACCCCTCTTGTCATCTTTTCCCACAAGCTGGGTTTATAATTTGTGCATGTTAGTGTTGTCTCTTGTACAGTTTCACCCACCTCTGTCATGGCTATAACTCCTTTAGAGATGCATCTTGGTGGTTTCCCTTGCTACAGCTCTTCTTGGTGTAGGAATGGATGATTAATTATCAATAAGACAGCCGTCCAGGTTTCTGCAAATAAATGTAGGAATGAGTGAGATTGATCGTGTCCACCCAGTGGTACTCCAATAAACACTGAAAATGGAAAGATGGATTTTAACTTATCAGTCTTGCCTTAGGAAATTTGAGTAATTAATCAAACAATTTGGACATAGAAGGTCTCTGGCATTTAGACTTGTATCAAAGTATCTGAAGCACACTTGGTTTAAGAAACAGAATAATACAACTTACACAACATTTATAGAAATATAACTGCATGTACAAACCAGATTCCAAAAAAGTTGGGACACTAAAAAAATTGTGAATAAAAACTGAATGCAATGATGTGGAGATGGCAAATGTCAATATTTTATTTGTAATAGAATGTAGATGACAGATCAAACGTTTAATCCCAGTAAATGCATCATTTTAAAGGAAAAATATGTTGATTCAAAATTTCACGGTGTCAACAAATCCCAAAAAAGTTGGGACAAGTAGCAATAAGAGGCTGGAAAAAGTAAATTTGAGCATAACGAAGAGCTGGAACACCAATAAACACTAATTAGATCAATTGGCAACATGATTGGGTATTAAAAGAGCTTCTCAGAGTGGCAGTGTCTCTCAGAAGCCAAGATGGGTAGAGGATCACCAATTCCCACAATGTTGCGCAGAAAGATAGTGGAGCAATATCAGAAAGGTGTTACCCAGCGAAAAATTGCAAAGACTTTGCATCTATCATCATCAACTGTGCATAACATCATCCGAAGATTCAGAGAATCTGGAACAATCTCTGTGCGTAAGGGTCAAGGCCGTAAAACCATACTGGATGCCCGTGATCTCCGGGCCCTTAAACGACACTGCACCACAAACAGGAATGCTACTGTAAAGGAAATCACAGAATGGGCTCAGGAATACTTCCAGAAACCATTGTCGGTGAACACAATCCACCGTGCCATCCGCCGTTGCCAGCTGAAACTCTACAGTGCAAAGAAGAAGCCATTTCTAAGCAAGATCCACAAGCTCAGGCGTTGTCACTGGGCCAGGGATCATTTAAAATGGAGTGTGGCAAAATGGAAGACTGTTCTGTGGTCAGGCGAGTCACGATTCAAGTTCTTTTGGAAATCTGGGACGCCATGTCATCCGGACCAAAGAGGACAAGGACAACCCAAGTTGTTATCAACGCTCAGTTCAGAAGCCTGCATCTCTGATGGTATGGGGTTGCATGAGTGCGTGTGGCATGGGCAGCTTGCATGTCTGGAAAGGCACCATCAATGCAGAAAAATATATTCAGGTTCTAGAACAACATATGCTCCCATCCAGGCGTCATCTCTTTCAGGGAAGACCCTGCATTTTTCAACAAGATAATGCCAGACCACATTCTGCATCAATCACAACATCATGGCTGCGTAGGAGAAGGATCCGGGTACTGAAATGGCCAGTCTGCAGTCCAGATCTTTTACCTATAGAGAACATTTGGCGCATCATAAAGAGGAAGGTGCGACAAAGAAGGCCCAAGACGATTGAACAGTTAGAGGCCTGTATTAGACAAGAATGGAAGAGCATTCCTATTTCTAAACTTGAGAAACTGGTCTCCTCGGTCCCCAGACGTCTGTTGAGTGTTGTAAGAAGAAATGGGAGATGCCACACAGTGGTGAAAATGGCCTTGTCCCAACTTTTTTGGGATTTGTTGACACCATGAAATTCTGAATCAACATATTTTTCCCTTAAAATGATACATTTTCTCAGTTTAAACTTTTGTTCCGTGATTTATGTTCTATTCTGAATAAAATATTAGAAGTTGGCACCTCCACATCATTGCATTCAGTTTTTATTCATGATTTGTATAGTGTCCCAACTTTTTTGGAATCCGGTTTGTATATGTTGACATATAAGACAGAGAGGCTGGCTGTTTTACTTGCTATTTACAGTTCTAAATTATCTTGGCACATATAGTTTAAAATACCAAGACTTTTTCATATGTTGTGTGGAGTTTGTGGTGCTGTTGCTTTGTTGTTGCTCCAGGTTCAAGTGGTGAATTCTTCTAGCGTTGGAGTGCAGTCTTCCTCTTTGCTGTGCGATTCTTTTTTGTGGTGTGCAGTGCATTCTTCAGTTAGGCCCTTTGCTATGTTGTCAGCAACACAGGAAGAAGCATTGTTCTTTAGCACAACAGTTTAGATGCTGACGTTCTCTTCTTGAAGTGATCGTTGCTTCCCAGCGTTCAGACTGGCTTACTTGTTTTGGTTGGCAAACAAGTTCCCAAAGAGAATAGTTTGTCATCTTCAGCTCCCCAAGTAAGAGCGACTCAAAGCTTTTCAGTTTTATTGAGGAGGTTTCAGCCATTTTGGAGAGTGAAAGCACTTTTAGTGCCCCAAGACAGTCTCGATAGAGTTCAGTGAAAGGAGTCCAGAGAGAATCTTCAGGATTGTGCAGTGAGTTTCAAGGAAATGTATCATTTTGTGGATTAAAATAATTCAAACTTTGAGATCTACATTTTTTAGACTAAGAAATGTTTTCAGTCATTTTTGAAGAGTGTGCTAAGGAGTGACTTTGGACAGAGTGCCTTAAGGAATCCCCTGAGAGTTCCCTCGAAGTTCCACTAATAGAGCCCGAGAGTGTCCCCAACATTCCCCAAATGGGTTGAGTGTAACTTTTATTTTAAGGTAATGTATAACTTCTGATAGGATTAAACTTTCTTTCAGTAAAAAAAATATCAGTGTCTCCTAATGAGTTCTTCTGTCCATCAGAGTTTTCATTCCATGACTTTTAGCTTTTTGTTCTTGCCCAAGTCTATTTCATGCCTTCTGGATCCAGAAGTCAAGACAGTGCAATGATTTACACCTTTGTTATCTAATGAAGTCTAGGCAGACCCCGGTGCAAGCTTGAGTTCAGTCACTTAGTTTGGAATGCAAGTGAGGGGAGGTGTAGCTGGATGCCTGCATCCCTTTTAAATCTGCTTTCTTAACCCTTAACTAAATCCACTAAATCAGTGGATTTATGGATTTATTTCAGATAGTCCTAGAACATGCCCTACTATTCAGTAATATGTTACATTACATTAAAAACATGTACAATTTGAAATTATTTAAATATTATATTTTACAACATCACAGTATGCATGTTAATTGCCATTGTAACGCTGGTGCCCAAAGTATACCGTGCGAGTACTTATAAGACGAAAAATGGTATCCGTAGTTAAGGGTTAACAGGCATGGTGTGCCACCAGGGCCTAGTAAAATTGGCAGTTCTCACTTTGTCCTGTACTGGCTTGTTTTGAAAAGTATACAGTTCTGGGCAGAAAAATGATTACCAATTTTTAATAATCGAATTTGGTATGCTACCAGATATATTTGGTACTTGGGAAATTCTCCTCCATCGTTTCTGTGATTGTTTTTTTTTTTTTTTGTAAACTTAAATCTGCTTGGTATTTTCCTTGTTCTTCGTGGTGTCGTGTTTTTCTTTTTTTGGAAATACGTAGATTAACTAAAGAAGGTCCCAAACACAGGTGAACATATGTGAAACACCTCAAGTGCAGTCAATTAGACTCTAGTTAAGTAACTGTTTCTTGGAGAAAACAAATAATTTAGGTATTACAAAGCAAGGGAATGGATACTTATGGCATCAAATATAGTAATACTGCTAAATATGTTGAGTGGCCAAAAATATATGCATACACATTACAGTGAGAAAATGCACATTCTGAAAAGTAGTGCCACTTTTAGCATAATTTTTAGTATACAAATATGAAGTGCTGTAAGATGGCTTTCGGTAGTTATTTATTACACAAAAGCAAAAGGAATTTGTCCCATCTTGCCCAGAAAGTTTTAAGTGTGCTTTTATTCTCATGTCCTTTCCCCTAAAAAGCCCAGTTTTTTTCAGGCTACCATTGAATGGTTTGGAAATCATTTTTGTCTGTTGTAATCAGCAGCAGTTTTAGGTAGAGATTGTTAACCTGATGCAACCCTCCTTTGGAATGTACGGTTTATGTTTGAACACCTCTGTGGGCAGATAAGGGTGGTTTGTATTTTTTTTTTTTATATGTCAGAAAACCAGATCTGTTCTATATGCTGTGCTCAAAGTTAATTGATTAAAAGTGCAGTATAAAGGTAAAACAATATCCACTACCAGGTTTTCCTTAATTCAATTAAGTAAGCCAGTTACTTCATTTAAACTATTGAGTACACAGCAAAGATAAAGGCTTCTTTACTTTCTCTGTTATAAAAAATTGTCTGTATTAAATGTATTTTTGTTATGAAACTTTAAGTTTTAATAATTGTTCATTGAATGAATTGAATACAAATATAAATTACATTTATATAGATTCATGAAAGTGTAATTAATGATAACATCAATGTCAAATTTTCAAATATTAACCCCTGAAATCCTCATTTAGAATTTAGTCTGGCAGTATTCAAAGGAAGGATTTGCAAGCATTCTCTTGTACTTAATTGAATAAGACAGTGATTTTTTTTTTTTTTTAATTTCTGTGTCTGTATAATAAGTTTCCACTGTGTATCCATATATCATTCTGAACAGGGTCGTGCTAATGGCTCTTCCCAGGAAGCTGAAGCACATTTCCCTGAAAACCCTTCTGCACAAACACAGCAGTCCCGTTCATTGGGTTCCACTGTTGAAGGAGCAGCTGAGCCAATGGACACATCAACTGCTGCTTCCTCCTCCACTGCAACCACCTCTTCCTCATCTTCCACTCAGACAGAAGGATCTGGGAGCTCTCCCAATCCCCGGCCCAAGTAAAAAATTTTTTTGTTACTTGCACAATGAAAAGAATTACACTATACATGTGTTTTATATTTATACATTTTCAACTTACTGTCTTGTTCAGCCATCCTTCCCCAGCTGAATTCCTTGAAGTTTTGTTTGAACTACGCAGAGTGGAAGATCGATTGCAGCCATTTATTCATCGGACTCAGGAAATTCTTAGTTCTGCCACCAGCTCCGATTATAACAATAATGTAAGTAAGATTGTATTTTATTATTCTTAATTTTTGTCCATCAAAGGTTAGTGTGGGTTCAGTTTCTTACTTGCTTACATCATCATTGATATCAGTAATTCATCATTAGGAGGCAAGGATGGGCTTCTCATGACCTTGTGTCAGATGCTTGCTCCAGCTTTCCCTGCTTTGGATAAGCAGGTTTGGAAAATGTATGGATGGAATGGAGACCATTGCCAGTGCAAAGATAAATGAGAACACAAAATAAATAAATAGATACTTTATTAATCCCAAGGGGAAATTCAGTAACCAGCTGAAGATCAGCATTCTTGTTTTTAATTATTCCTTTGTAACAAGCTCTCTAATAATTGTGTCAGGTAAAGGTCTGGCTTTTACTAGAGAAAGAAAGAGAGCTGTTGACACTGTGGTCTGACTACAGCTTGTTTAAGTGGGCAGTTGATTATGTTTCTAGTTTCAAGACTGCTGATTTTTTTTTTAAATCTTTGAACAAGATTTTACTTATTTCGATTGCAACAGATTTCCCAACATTTATGCATAATTATTTAACACTTTGATGCATTGAAATAAAGCAATCATGTTGATGCTCTTGGGTTAGAATGGTTTATTAAACTGATTTTGTTTTCCATGGTTTATGCCTTCTAACCAAATTCTAATTGATAACTGGCATTGATTTTGGCAATGGCAGTAATTAATAAGACATTTCAATATAATTCCCTTTTATTGCCTTTTTATGTAAATGACAGTTCCTGTCTTTGGACTTGCATTGGTGTAACTGACACACACTATTGATAGAACTAAGTGACAGAATGATACAGTTCATTATTAAGTACAATACTTTAGAAGTAAGTTATTTTATATTAATAAAAGACAGAATTCAAAACTAAAGAGCCTGAAAAACAAATAACATAGGTGATGCTTATTTTAGCTTATTTAAAAGTTTTCTGGAGGACCATACATTTTCTCTTTTGGAATTTCAGCGTGATGTCACCCTTGCTCACTCGATTTTACCTTCTTTGAGAGAGAAAGAGAGAGAGAGCTTATGTTGAAACTCAAAGCTGTCTCATTTTCACTTAAATCAAAAGCTAGTAAAAGCCTGAAGTTTACCTGACACTATTAGCTTGTTACACAGTAATAATTAAAAAGTTGAGTGCAGGTCTTCAGCTGTTTACTAGCTATTTAGTGTTCTAATTTATTTTGGCACAGGTAAAGCAATTTTAGAATACCAAGCCTTTAAAGTCATTACAAACATTCATTTGAACCAGAAACTTTTTTTATTGCAATATAAAACAAACACTTTAAAGGGGAACCTAAATCCTGCTAAATCCTGATGCATCAAACCAGATAAAGAAGCCCATTAGGACCAGTGTGGGAACTCCATTAAAGAGAAGAGCAGTTAGAAATTAGGGTTGCGGGAAGACCTGGGTGAATCCGTGTTTGGACCAGCTGTACTACAGTTGTGCTTGAAAGTTTGTGAACCCTTCAGAATTTTCTGTTTCTGCATAAATATGTCCTAAAACATCATCAGATTTTCACTCAAGTCCTAAAAGTAGACAAAGAGAAACCAGTTAAACAAATGAGACAACAATATTATAGTTGGTGGAGTATTATAAATAAAGTGTCTTGCACAGCAGCTTTCAGTGATGGCCTATAGGACACTACAAAAAATGTGATAGAAAAGCTTAAATTTTTCTAAATTTGCAAAACCTTGAATTTCAGAAAACAAACCTTCCATGTTTGAGGTATGTTTATGACAACAAAACTTAGATAGTACATTTTATTGCAGATTTTTGGTATTATCATCATCATATAATTGTTGTTTAAACAAGAGCCAGTATGATGGAAGCTATGTTTTTGTACTGAAGTAAAATATGACAAAGCACATGACTGTAACTGTTTAGGTCTAGTTAAAATTATTCAAAAATGTCCAGTACCGTCCATAATGTTTGAGACAAAGCCAAATTTTTCCTTGATTTATTCTTCTTCTCTAAAATTTAAAATTTCAAATGCAGACGTGATTAAAGTGCATATTGTAGACTTTCATCTAAGGGTATTTATGCACATTCTGGCCACACCATGTAGAAATTACAAGACTTTTTATACATGGTCCCCATTTTAGGGTACAATAATTTTACAATGGAAGGTATATTAAAGCAGTCATTTATTACTTCGTTGTATTTCTCTTGCATGTAATGACTGCTTGAAATCTGTGATTCATCGATATCACCAGCTGGTGATGCTATGTTTACAGATGCTTCCTCATATGATTTAAAACTCTAATAAAACCAATGTCTGCGTCCATTTAGTATTTAAAAAATTACAGATCTAAAAGATTTTGTCAATTTATATTGTACAGTATCACTTAAGCCTCTTTTCATACCCTAGTTAATTTAATGCTCCTTATTTCCACAATTTTCCAAAGTCGCTTCAGCATCAGAATGTTAGCAGGAGTAGCATCTTCCAGTGCTGTTTTGATAGCATTTAGACCATCTTTAGGAAAGACCATGTACTTTGAATTTCTCTGCAGTGTTTGTCATCACGTAGTGACACAACAGAGCATGTGTACACTATCCGTGCTAATGACACACTGATAATAGCCAATGGGTCCAGTTGGGCCTGGCACAGTTGAGGTTGAAAAGTATAGCATTTATGCATTCGGTACAGAATTCATGGCAGCGCTTTTTATGAATTACAAGAAAAGTAGTATATTAAGACTTGCAGGTTTGCCTCGGATAATGCAGAGAGAGAGAGAGAAATAAATACAGTGATACCTTGAGATACGAGTTTAATTTGTTCCGTGACCGAGCTCTTAAGTCAAAATGCTCTTATCTCAAATCAGTTTTCCCCATTGAATGAATTGAAATGCCATTAATCTGTTCCGGACCCACAAAAAAACACTGCAATTTTTTTGTTACATGTTTTTAAATAAGAAAAATGTATAAACACACAAAACAATAGAATGTACTGCAATAAACTGGTTTTATTAAGTACAGTATAATGTACAGCATTTACCTTGGGGATCAGACGAGTTGAAGAAGCTGACGGAGGTGGTGGAGAAAGGCTAAACTGAATAACTGAATGTTATTCACTGATTTTTTCCCTTTTCGCTGCACCTTCCTCACTTTCATCTGCTGGGGTTTTCGATAAAAACCTGTCCAATGAGGTCTGTTTCATCCTCTCTTTCAGAATGTTTCTAAAATGCGTTAGGCAAGTGCCATTAAATAAAGCTGCTGCACTATCAGTTGTAACTTTTTCAGGATGTTTCTTTTCAATAAAATCAATTGTTAGGCAAGTGTCATTAAATAGCGCGGCTGCACTATCTATTACAATTTTTTCAGGGTTGTCTTTTAAATAAACTCAAACGTTAGGCAAGTATTTTTAAATAGCTCTGCTGCGCTATCAGTTGTAACTTTTTCAGGATGTTTCTTTTCAATAAAATCAATTGTTAGGCAAGTGTCATTAAATAGCGCGGCTGCACTATCTATTACAATTTTTTCAGGGTTGTCTTTTAAATAAACTCAAACGTTAGGCAAGTATTTTTAAATAGCTCCGCTGCACTGTCAGTTGTAACTTTTTCAGAATGTTTCTTTTCAATAAAGTCAAGTGTTAGTGCAGCGGAGATATTTAATGACACTTGCCTATCAGTTGCAACTTTTTCAGGGTGTTTCTTTTCTTTAAAGTTTGAAACTTTTTCCCAAATTGCAAACACTTCCTTTATCTCACTTTATGAGGTAACCTTCTCTGCCTCTGCCTGCTCCACGATACCGATCTCCTGCAGAACCTCCGTATGTTGTCGCGTCTGTAGTTCCGTCAACTCCTCCGTCATCAGTTCCTCTGAATGTGCAGCGACAAGCTCTTTGATGGTTCGTATTTCGAATTTTGGCTCGTAACTCAAGGCAAAAAATCGACCTAGTGATGGCTCATATCTCAAAAAACTCGTACATTGGGGCACTCGTATCTCAAGGTACTACTGTATACACGTATATATAGAGAGACATATGTTGCCATTCCTAACATATCTGTATCTCTGAATTTTACTTGTGTCATTTTAAAATCTCTATTCTTCTGAAATTGAAAGCTAAAAAAAGTTTCTGGTGTGGTAAATACACGTCAGTTCACATTAGTGAGTATCACATGGTCATTATTGTGACAGTTTATAACGTAATTATTTAGTTATTTTTATACATATGTTTATTTTTAAATGGCACGTCTAGAGTTCCGCATGTAAAGTAATGGAAAGGCCATTGTGTTTTGATGTTTGACTGTCAGTACTAGTTTACTTAAATAATAGTTAAGTAACTGTGAATTCTATAATGCCATTTTAAACTGCTGCTACTGTTAGTATTTGTTTTATATTGTACAAATTGAAAGCCCAATATTTTAAACTTGAATAATGGAGGTACTTTTAATAAAAGGCATTATTTTATGTTAAATGGGATTTTCGTTTTTGCCATGTATTAAATGGGCATTGAGTACTGTGGAATTTTACTGTTATGACCTTTGTATTTATGTGATGCATTATAACAGTTAGTAATTTTACAATCCATTTTGTTGAAAACAAACTTGTTAAATCATGTTTCATCTAGTTGGTTTGAAGGTTTTGATTCTGTCATCATGGATCAGGCATTTAATTACATGAGTCCACTTTATGACTTGCTTATTATTTTAGACACAGGAACGTGAGGAAGATCAACGTATTATGAACTTAGTTGGGGAGGCTTTACGTTTATTGGGAAATGCTTTTGTAGCATTATCAGACCTCCGCTGCAACCTATCTGCAGCAGCTCCACGGCATCTACATGTAGTGCGACCAATGTCTCACTATGCATCTCCAGTACTGCTGCAGCAAGCTGCCATTCCCATTCAGGTCAGTGTTCTGTTTGAGTGATGCATTTTTGTATATTCTATATGTAGCTTTGTAGTGCAAAAAATCTTTAACTTTAATTATGCTAATTAATTAAACTAATTTAATTAAATAATTGAAAGTTATAAATAATGTTCTGATAGTCATCAGTTGTATGTGTTACAATTTATTATATTACAGTAAAATGTAGAGTTGCACCAATCTTTATTTTTATATTCTGAATTCACTTGCCAATTTAAAAACAACTTTCTGGTTGATGATTATGATTAATAAAAAAAAAAGCTAAAATTAGTATTACACACAGTGATTAGAAAGTGTAAATTTCACACAGACCTGAAGTAACAAATTGTATTTGGCAGTTTTCTGTGCATCTGTTTTTTTGTGCCTGTTAATCCAATTTATGAGTGTGAGGTACCTGAGTGTGCTGATAGGCTGGAATGTGCTATGTTGACTGTGAATGCATTATTCATTTCATATAGGTCCTTTTTATTCATTTCAAATACTATTATTTATTATTTGAACTTGCTTTGTCTAAAACAAGGTTTTCAGGTGTTAAATTTGAGTATTTTCATGGTGAAACCTGGCTTTTGAATTTTGAGATTTTAGCTGAAACAGCCCAAGCACACAACCTCTCACAGCATGTCCAGAAAGATTTTAATAACTCAGTTAAAAATGAGAAACATAACCAAATATGTCTGTAAAATGCAACTGCTTATTGTATTATTTAAAGTAGGGGAGTCAAACTCAAAAAGGCTTCAGGCTACTATTGGTATTGTCATGTCATACAGTGGCCACATGAATGTTCAAGTACAACAGGAGATAATATTCTTTAAATATATTTTTACTACCATTGCTAACATTTTTTTTCCCCAAATAGCAAACTGTACACTAAATACCTTATTCTTAAATGTGCATTTCTTTTCATTAAATTAACTTAAATAAATTTACAAAACTAACACATGTAATACCTGAATACATTTGAATTTATATTCTATTTCTGTCCAGAAACCTGGCAGTGATTCTGCTCACACAGCCTTGCCACACTTGCCCTAATGGAGTTTACAGTGTAAACTCTGTACAGCTTAAAGATTAGCATCAGTAAACCTACACCCGTACTTGCATTTATTAAAGCTCATAGTTAATAAAAAAGTTTCTCATACAGATATGTGCTTCCAAAAAGGCACATTACCTGACTGAACACTTTGGACAACTCTGAAAAGGACAGAGGTAATTCTCTCAGAAACTGTCCAGTAAAGTCTGCCTTTTCCTGTGCCTCTCTGAACTTAGATTTTAGCTGACTACTAAATCAATAAGTTTCATTTGGAACACACTCCACATCTCCTGAAAATGGGTCTGCAAACAGCTGCAAGATGTTATGGTGTGACCTAAAGTCAGCAAAATGGTGATCAAATTCCTGCAGTGGATTTTCAATAGCAGATGTATATGTATCGCTCCAGAATGCTGTGGGAAATGAGTGAGATTTTTGGCAGAAAGCTGTGTTCTCCATAATTTCAATTTTGTGGTGAAGGCTTTCACACTTTCATAAGCTACTATTGTGACGATGCAGGTTCGCTCCAGGCTCTACTTCTGGGAGCTCTTGAACCCAACACCGTCAGTAATGTCACAGAGATGAGCTGACAAATGAGGACAATTCTCAAATGAAGCCAGGGGTTATTTCCAAAAAGTGCTAAGGTGCTTTTATTAAAACAACAGTTGTGTCCAGACAGAAACAGTCAGTGCAGTGCTCCAAAGTTCCAATATATAAATAAATAAATACAGTGAAAGGTTGGGATAAAAAAAAAAATATCAATAAATAAATCCTTTAAAATCCAAGGTTAAAATCAGAAGTTAAAATGCAGTTTCTAATCGTGATCTCAGCACACCTCCATCTCATCCTCCCCGGGTTACCCATCGCTCCCGTAGCCGGCGGAGACCCAACAGCCACAAGCTCATTTCAGCCAACCTCCGTCTTGGCTGTCTTAAAGACATCACGTCTAGACCGTCCAAGGTCAGCTCTCCTTCCTTCGCGCTCCCGTAGTCGCACCTCAGATCCTTCGGGAGGACACCCGCCTTGCTCACCCCATTCCACCCGAACATTCATTGGGGCAAACTAGCCCTTAGAGCGCAACAGCTTAATGTTCCTTCACGGGGCACCAGCTCGTGCTGTCTCCTCCTTCCAGGTGGCCGGATCACAACTTTCAAGACTGCCTTTTTGTCCTTTAACCTCTTTCTTTTTTCCCTCTTTTCCTCAATCCCTCTCAGTTTCTCAATTCATCTCTATATCCCCTTTCCTTTGTGCCAGCCTGTATATATACACCTGTGTCTCTGTGGGTGCAGTGCCTTAATTACACGCCACAGGAATGCCAATGAAGCAATCGCACCCACAAGTGCAGGTGCACCTCCCTCCAACTACTTCAATTAACTCCCCGCGGCCGTACAATCACGGCCACTGAGAGTGACACTGCTTTACGGATTTAAAACCTGGCCCTTTTTTAAAGCCGTGGACTCGCTATACCACAACTATGATGAGCTCATCAGGACCCTGGAGCTTCAAGTTAAGTATGTTCATCTCCTGTTTAATGCCCACTAAAGAAAGCAAGGTCCATGACCCATTGTGCATCTTCTAAATCAGGAACATCAATTCTACCATGAAATTTTTCACCTCTGTTCTCAACACAAAAAATCTCTCCAGGATATTTTGCCTGCTGAGCCAGAGCACCTCAGTAAAGTACATCACCATAAGTTGACTCGGTTTCTCCTAAAAAGGCTCTGAACTGGTGATGCTGTAAACTCTTTGATTTTAAAAAAATCATCTAGGAAATGATATGTACAGTAAGCATTGCTTATTTAAAATATCCTCACAAGTGATTTATGATTTTCCTGACTTTATCATTTATAGACTGAAGCACACAAAAATTTTACTTTAATGCTTCAAAAGACATTTTAACTCTTCATCGGGTTCTTCTTTCAAAAATGGTGCACTTCAAGAAATTTGATTTGCAGTTAGTCACAGACACTTCACAACTAGCAGTAGGACATCCAACAATGCCATTTTTGCATCATATTTAAAAAAACAAAAATGAGATATCAGACTTTTTGAAGTAACTAAAATGCTCCCATCTTTCAAATCAGGAAACTATAGCCCTGAATGCTATGCCATTGTACAGTTTCTAACTTATTTAAAAATACAAACTACCAAAAACTAAACATTGGGTGCCCAAGTATACAGGTTTACATTATTTAGTACATCTGTGAAATACAGGCATACAATAATAAGCCACTTATCCTAGCCTATCGATTCCATGCATCACTAATTAAATACATTTAAATAGGACATCTGTCAAAATTAAATTATGAATATGCTTTTATCTTTTTAATCATTGCTCCAACAGATTAATGTGGGTACTACTTTATCCATGTCTGCCAATGGCAGGCAGTCTGATGGTCATGCAGCCCCAGGATCAGCACCAGGATCAGCCCCAACCAGTACAGAAAGCAGTGAGCCTCAGGATGCTGCTGGCTCACAAGCCCCTTCCAGTCAAGCTCAGGCCCATCCTTTGGGGACACACGTACCAACCACTCAGCCACACACATCAGCCACATCGTCACAGGCTCCACCCAACCATTCAAGAGTGATTCGCATTACCCACCAAACTATGGAGCCAATGGTAATGATGCAAATGAACATTGATGGTGAGTTTTTGTGTTTTTTGGTTTATTTTGCATCTGAATTTATGCTTGACACTGCTTTAAAAAATCCTATTTCAGTTAAAATCATTACATTACATAAAACAGCCTGAGAAAAAATGTAAAGTGTCTACACTTTATAGTGATAAGTAATATAAATTGTTTAACTGGTGCCTGTTTTTTATTAGTCTAACTACTGTTATACATTTGTACTTGTGCAATTTCTTGCCATTCAGTGTGGAAGGTTTAAGTTATAAGACATGACATGCTAGTAGCCTTAACTTTTGAAAATGACAAAATGCCTTCCTATTGTTTCTATCCTAATCATCTACAACTGGTCACCTTTTAGAGTGTATTTTTTTCTTAATTGCAAGGCATGCTACATCATATCTAGCAATATAATCATACATTTTTTTCAGGATCATTAAAGCATTACTTTTTAGTATCTGTTTGGCTTTTATCATGCCTTAATTTCTTTAAAATTTTATAATTTAAGAAGATATCAGTGTTAAACCATAAGCATAGAAGAACACCTGAATAGTTCTATTTCATTCACAAGTGTAAAATGCTGTTATAGCCTACAACATTGGACTTAAAAAGATCAGAGAAACCACTCCAGTTTTAGCATTCATTCCCTTTACATTTATTTACTTAATGAAGTTAAAATACATTTTGTTATCAATTTTCTAAAAAAAAATGCAATTTTTAAATGCAATCACCTATCTTCAATTTTTGATAAATTTGAAAAAAAGAATGTAAAGCTATTGATAACGAATGTCTTTGTTCTAGTTTTTACCTTTTGTTCTTTTAATTTTGCATAACAGCCTTTGTTTATCTGACTTCTTCCCTAGTAGATTCTGGCCCAGGTTCAGCTGGCACTGGCTCAGGACCCTCTGTACCCTCTGGGCAAAATGGAGGTAAGAAACATTACTATGTTCTTCTAAAATACATATGAAATTAAATAGCTCTAATATAATCAATAACATTTTTGGCAACTTTTTTTTTTTTTTTTTAAATTGGCTGAGAACTCTTAGGCTACTTGTATTCATTTATTATGCCGTGACTTAAAGATTTTAGCCTTCAGCCCCTTTTCCATGCAAATAATTGTCACAAATTGGGATTTTTGATCAATTTAACAAGAGAATTGTTATTTAAAAATATCGTATTCAAGGTGCTGTCCCAAAAAAAAATAAAAATAATAAAATTCCAGAAACGTAAATTAACCCCCACCTACTTCTATTACAGCAGGTAGTCTTTTTGGATAAGCCTTTTTAATTTTGGACAGAGTGATGGAACTAGATTTGCCCATTCATCTTTGGAAAGTCCCTCAAGCTGTGCCAGGTTTTCAGTGTGGTTAATATCTAGACTCTTAATGGCCCCTCGAGGACCTTAGTTGTCTTCATGTTAAGCTGTTCAGTTGTTGCCGAAAAACTCACTTCTCACTTGGAAATGTGAATGATTTTAGCTTTTTTTGTACTCTGGTAATAAGTCAGGTGCAGGGTGACAGCAATTTACCCGGCTCATTAAATTCTAATATGCTTTATCAATGAGTTTATCATTTCATAGAACATGGAAACCAAATAAATGTGTTTTTGTCTTGCACTGTGTCTGTGCAGTTGTAATTAAGTTGTATTTTTTATTTAATACTTTAGGTAGTGCACCACAGATGCAAATTCCAGGACTCCCTGCTGAATTCATGCAGGCAATAGTTCATCAGATAACTCAGCAGGCAGTTTCTATGACAACAGGTGGTCAGCCAGTTCCAGGATTTCAACCTCCTCAAGCTCGTGTCGTCATTACTCGGCCGTCCTTTGCTCAACGACCTCCAAATGCAACTCAGAGGCCCCCAACAATAAACCTGAGGCCACCTCAGACAGCTCAGCCAGGACAACTTGGTCCTCAGGTATATAGGATTGAAAAATAAGTATTGTATATTTCATGTTATACAGGAAGATTCACTTGAAAGCGGCCCCGAATATTCTGTAATAACTGTTGCTAGGACGAAGCAATCTGAATAAAACAATGTGCTATGTGCTCCTTAGTATATGGAGCTTCGAACAAGCCAGGATGCCCCTGCGTCGGAGCGATGAGATAGGCGCCGGATAGCCGTCACAAGGTTTAACCTCTGTAACTTTTGAGTGCATACCGCGCGTACCCCTTCACTCCATCATTCGATTTCTCATCAGGATGGTGGTGTAACAGTATTAAGCAGCACTTCTTCATGGTGCGAACCTGATGGGTCAACAATTCATTTAAACAATGTCAGAATCAACTGGATGATCATGAGTTAATGGAAGGTTGCTTCCAGCAAGGTGGACCAACGTGACACACGTCGGCAAGGAGCATTGTAGAAATTGAGTCCTCCTTCGGCAGCAGAGTAATTTCGAAGGAGCTTTGGCCACCACATTCGCTGGATCTGAAACAACCAGACTTCTTCCTTTGGGGTATGCTCAAAGGAAAAGTCTATCGGAACAAGCCTCGCACTGTGGAAGATTTGAAGGAAAACATCCAACGTGAAATTGCTGCTATTTCCCCTGAAACGCTTGCCGATACGTTCAGGAAAATTGAGCACCATGTCGAAATGTGTCTGGCAGAAAATGGAAACCGCTTCCAGCTTCACATGTAATGCAATCAATTACACATATGTCAAGGTATGTAGCGTATTTTTTTTGGTTCAGATTGCTTCATCCTAACGGGAGTTACAACAGAATATTTGGGGCCTCTTTAGAGTGAATCTCCCTGTATATGTAAGAAGATGTTTTACAAAATGTAAAATAGTTTTAAATCATTGCACATTTGATCAGAAATAATGAAACTCTCAAACTGTATTACAATAACAATTAGGAAGTTGTTTACAAGTACAGGGGGTACGTCGACATATGAAGAAGTTTATGACGCTCACTCCCATGAAAACTAGAAAAAAAAAAATTGAGATGTGAGCATTTTGGCTTACACCATTAGCGTTGTACTTACGGACTACATGGGCAAACTAGTTTGACAGAAGAATATGCAGTAGCACGGCGTTTGAGCGATGGTGTTGGCAAACTAGTTTGGTTGCACGCAGCACAAGTGTTCCGTTTGTGTTGCTTGCTTTGTTGACTTTTGGCCTTGATCATGGCTCCTAAATGAAAGTCAGAGTCTTCAGATGGTAGTGCTTCGAAGAAGGGGAAAGTCATCACAATGGAAGTGAAATTAGACATTGTAAAGAGATCAGAAAACGGAGAATAGGCGACGAACATCGGCCATGTGCCCAGCCTTAGCCTCTCTACTGTAGCAACAGTTATCAAGGATAAAGCCCATATCCTAGAGCATGTAAAGGGATAAGCCCCTATGAAATCAACTGTGATTACTAAACAGTGAAATTGCAAATTGATTGAGATGAAAAGATTGCTATAAATTGGAATAAAGGTAAGGAATTTTGTTACACTCATTTTTTGTCATTTGTTTCTGTTACTACAATACAGTGTACAGTACAATATATTTGTGTCCTTTTCCTTTTTCTGTGGCTTAGTTGTGTTTTTATGTTCTAGATTATGATTTCACAACTGTATTAGGATAGGTAAGTAACTTAGGGTAGGGTGTGTTTTGACTTACACCAAAATTCGGGTTACATCACTGTCATAGGAATGGAACTGTGTTGTAATCTGAGGACCCCCTGTACCAGTTTTCTCAATCAGGCACATCAGTTTAAAAATGTTACACAAAATCATTGCATTGTTTTCTTAATTATACTTTTTTTTTTTTTTTTTCTGTTTCCTGATATTGCTTCTTGTTAACAAGACTGGTCCCATACAAAGTGCTTCCCTTTCTCAGATGATAAGTGGATTAGTGGGCCAGCTTCTGATGCAGCCTGTGGTGATGGGTAAGGCTTCTTTATTTTGCTTCAGTCTTCTTCTGCTGTAACTGCAAATTAAAGGAGTAGTTTGGTGACATGCATTTGTTTACCCCGGAGACTTGTAAATGTTAAATAAGTGTCTCCACTAGTCACCTAACAGTTACGATCAATGGGACATCAGAAGAAACGCGTTCAATTTAACACTTTCTTTTAGGTGTAAATGGACTGTTGAGTCCATTTAGTCCTCATGTGTTGGTCCATTTGGTTATTCTGATTTAACAGTATATACATCTTTGCACTCATCACTTCATTTAACTACATACACAGAAGGATGAGTTGCTTGTTGACACCCTAGCTGCATACGGTATAACCAAGTTATGCAAATCGTAAGTAAGAGTTTTGTCAATCCTGAAAATTCTGGGCATCTCCTTAAGTTATCTTCAGCCTTTTAAGAGGGTTGTGGGTGTTTGCAATGCAGTTCACTTCAGAATATGCTGAATTCATGCATCTGGGACATGTTCATTCACTTACTTGTTTTAAATGAACAATCTGCTGCACTGAATTGAGTAATTGGTGACAGTTGGTAAGTTTGTTTTTCATTGTTATTTTGTCAACGAAAGAAATTAGTTTTATCATTAATTATGGTGGTGGTTTGAACTAATTTAATAAATTGTATTACAATCAATGAAATCATTGTTTTATCATTTTTAATTAAAGTATAGGTATTCTTTAAAATTAAAAATCTTGAAATTTACATACCATACCTTTCTGCATGCATTTACTTTGTCCTACCATTTAATTCCACAAATTGTATTCCATGTGTTTTGATCTTTTATCAGTTTTGTGGTGTTTGTGAATTAATTGACATTTCTTCTCGTTTCCCATATTTTTTTGGATTGCCTGAACTTTTTTTATTACCTAAGTTTTAAATTTTTTATTTTTTTTTGAAAATGCGCAATAAACAGTAAACAGCATCGTAGAAGAAAATTAATCGGTTGCATACATGTTTACGCTATGATTTTTCATATAAACAGAATGAAAGAGTTAAAGACAGGACTAGAATAATGTATGATTCTGGGAATATCTAATAACAGGTAGTCCCTAGGTTACGGACATCTGACCTACGACTTACGAACGGGGCCACAGCAGCAACGCATGCGCCTCAGTACCTGCCATTGAGGGTGAACGGGGCGGCGAGGGGTAGCATTGTAGTGTGCCTCGGGTGGCTGTTGAATGGGGGCGGTGGTGGGCGATTCACTACCCGCCTTTGGCCACACCATGTTCGTTCTCGGTGGGCGGACGCTGCAGGCAGTATACTGTAGTGGAGGTGACTGGGTGGTTGGCAGGTTGTGAACCACCCCATGCCGATCCCATTCATTCTCAATAGCAAGCCTGCTTGTACTGTTGTGCACATAGCAGGAAGTTGTCTCTTGTCAGTACATCAGATGTGTTGACGACAGGTGCCTTCCAGCTGTTATAGTGTATACAGTGCTGTGCAGAAGAGCTCATCTTAACCTATTGTCTTCACCCTCACCCTTCAAGAATGTCTCTGAAATACAAATCTGATGCAAGTGCTGGTCATACAGTAAAGAAGAGAAAAACCATCACCATTGAAAATAAAGTAGAAATAATAAAAAGGTCCGAGAGAGGTGAAACTCCATCATTCATTGGCAGAGCACTTGGTTACAGTCGGTCACCAATAGCATTTATTAAAATAATGCACCACTTCCGACTTGCATAGAAATTCAACTAAGGTACAAATCTACAGGCCCTATCTCGTACGTAACCCAGGGACTTGCCTGTATTCATCTTAATTAGTAATAGTTTATTAACTGCGTTAGTTATCTGTTATTTAATTTATCAACAATGCAAAAAACTTACATGGTACAAACACAAAATAACACCGTAATTGGAAATTTATCTAATCAGGTTATAGAATTTTCAAATAAAGTTGAAGTTTGAATAGGTACGTGTTTTGTTTCACAAGTTGACATATTCATACAATTATATAATTTCTATGTATACGAGAAAGTCAATTGGACAACACTCCAGATTTTTGTTTATTTCTTTTAGGTCAGACTGGTGCTCCTCCAGCTTCTTCCAGTGATCCTTCAGCTTCATCTTCTGCACCTCCATCATCTGCTAGTACCTCGGGACAGACTTGTACCTCCACTACCAGCACTGCTTCCACTGGCTATCCATCACCTACAGCCCCTTCACCTCCATTTGAGGCTCAACAGTTATCCCAACTTCTTGGTTCACTCCTTGGTGCTGCTGGTGGAGTATCACCCTCTATCACTGTTGCTATGCCAGGGGTACCAGCCTTCATACAGGGTGTGACAGACTTTATTCAGGTAAAGTGCTGGAAAAATCTAGAGATTGCACAATTTTAGAATAGCTTTAAATATAAAGACATTTTTGTTTTAAGATTGAAAACTTAATAAAGTTATTTACTTGAAATTACTTTAAACAGTCACATCTCTTTTTTAATTGTTCATGTATGTAGATTTTAGAACATTTTGATTATTTAGAAAGTTGAAATGAATGCAGTTTTAAAGAAACAATTTACTGTATCTTTTAGATCGGCAAATGAATACATTTTTCTTTGCTTTCTTTATTACAAGTAAATTTTTGGTTGACACCTGCATTTTCAATACATGTAGCCTAGCCAGCAAAATAAACTATTTTTTGATTTTTATATGGTTTAATCATTTATTTTTGGCCTTTTTACCTCTAGGCTGCTCAGCCAGTCCATACATCACAACAAACTAATGATGCATCAGGTTCACAGCAACAGAGTCAACCTGATGCAAGTGCTGCTCCACAGGCTCCACCATCTTCTCAGCAACAACCGGGGGCAGCAGGAGTAGGGGAGTCACTAAGCCCTGAGTTCTTTACTAGCGTAGTACAAGGAGTACTTTCTTCCATGATGGGATCTCTAGGAGCACAGCAGGGTAGCACTGAAAGCATTGCCGAATTCATTCAAAGACTATCAAGTACAAGCAACATCTTTGAACCAGGCAGTGGTGCTGCTGTTGGTAAGTAAATAATTTAGTCTGCGTCTTGATGTACATCTGGACTATCTAGAGCTATGTAGCCGGCTGTGGATACCCACCTCTTCTTATCGTCAATAACACTAATGCACTATCCCATCCAGTTTGTTTGGTAACCTGATTGAAGGATCATTCTGCTTTGTGCATGCCTACTATACCACCCAATAAACCTCACTTAATTGCACCTTTGAAGAAATATACTAACATTTCCATGAGTACAATAAAGCATGTGGCAACACAGATTTTTCTGTAATGCTATGAGAACCACATGTTGAAAGCAGTACTTTGAACTTTGCTGTTCTGTGTATTACCATGTGATGCTCCACTGACTTTGGAACTTTGTCCATTGCATTAACTCCCTTCTATCAGATTGTGTTAGAAAACTAAGAGGAAAATGTGTCAATCAGTTTAGGAAAATTATATTTTTTCCTTTTATTATTTAAGTATAGGATGCATAATGAAATGACCAAAACAGTATTAAACTAGCAATCTATGTTTAACTTCTTGTTTTTTCACATATTGCTTTATCACTGCTGCTTTTTCGACTGATGGAGCTTATTTGTGTTGCCTACCAAATGATTATATCCTCAGACTGCTTGCTGGCAGATTAAGTTGTTTTAAAGTTTATGATAGCAATAGAAACAAAGTGTATCATCACAGGGTGTTTTGTAATACATAATCTCTCTATTATATAAAAAATTTTGGGATGAGACAAGACTTTTTCAGAGAGATAATTTCACATCCCGTGAGACGAGACTTTGTGCCAAGAGATGAACTGAAAACCTAATAGGCCCAAACAGAAGGAAATAAAAGACGAACAGTAGAAAAAGAAAAGACAAAGAGTAGAAGACAAAGTAGAACGTCGTTAAAAATGTTGGTGCGATACACATGCAGAGAAAGAGATCAAATATATGGACATAGGTGATATGACAGAGCTACTACAAGTTTCATTTCAAAGAAACCACAATTCAGTCAGGTTTATATTTATGATCATGGAGAAGCGATGCAACATAGAATCGAACAAATTAAACAATCGGACGTATTAGAAATTATACTGCCAATAATGGATATAAATCCATATGTCCAAAAATATCGAACTTTACACGAAATGTATCTGAAAAACATGGACAAAGAAGTTTTCTTGGATTTTTATATGAATCCAAAAGATCACACTCGCATATATAATAAAGCAACATGTGACAAATTGTCCGCGATAATAGTTTCGAAAGACTGAGATATCGAAGACAGAGCTGACATTCGTGTTTATCCAAAAGCACAGCACGATTCGTTGCAAGCGGCAGATCCAGGAAATGACTAGTACGTAGGGCCCGCGTAGGGGTTGGCAAGCAGAGGCAGAGCCCCCTAGTTTTTTAGATGATAAAGAGATATCATTACAGATATCTTTGTGCAGAATTTTACATTTTTTTTTACCACAAACACTGAGTGGATCCTCCCTCTTTTTTTTTTGCCTGCTGATCACAAAGATCTACATGTAGACATGCTTTATCTGCTATATTCCAGGTACTTTCCAGGCTGGTGGGTGGACAGTTGTCTTTCCCGTAATGCCACTGGCAGTTTTGTCTCCAAAAACAAGAAACAAAAGACTTCTAAAGAAAGCAATTTTAGGAAATAATCTATTTTTTATATGAATGTTTTTTTTTTTTACCATGACTTAAACCTTAATCATAACCTTGACATTTTAAAAACTGTAACTTTGGTATAAATGACATAAGCAACTTTCAGTGAAGAATTTATCCTGGAACAAGCAGTTAATAAGTTATATATTTTTAGCTTTTACCAATCTCGGGATATGCCACAAAGTCATCTTATGTTCATCCTTAACTACTTGCACCATTTTTCATCTCATAAGTACTTACGCAGTGTACTTTATGCATTAGTGTTAAAATGGCTATTTATATGCACGGTGTGAGTTTTTAATATAAAACATTGCAATAATTTTGAATTATGCATATTTTTAATGTAATTTAATACCATATTACTGAATAATAGATACTTTATTAATCCCAAGGGGAAATTCACATACTCCAGCAGCATCATAATGATAAAAAAAAACACAATATTAGATTAAAGAGTGATAAAAATGCAGGTATGAGGTTTAACCCCTTGGGTGGAATTGAAGAGTCGCATAGTGTGGGGGAGGAACAATCTCCTCAGTCTGTCAGTGGAGCAGGACAGTGACCGCAGTCTGTATGACAGTCTTGGACTATCTGAAAATAAACCCGATACACTTCTCCAATGCTGATTTGTCACTAGTCACACTGTCATCCACTGCAGGATTCGCAGATTTACTATATTTCACTTCATTTGTTAAATGTTCTTTGCAGACAAAGTCATTGCAAGAAGAAAATCTCATCGTTGTCATACATTTGTAAGTACCCGCACAGTGTACCAAGTGCACATATGGAACTGTGCCATTTAAATGAAAGATATGTTTGGGTAGAGCATGCCCCTGACTATCGTGCTGAGGATAGATGGTGGATGCTGCCAGCAGGTTTAAGTAAAAGGAACACTGGACTAAAATAACTTCGATTGGTGTATAAAATACACCAGTATGAGTACTAGTTAAGGTGAGAGCAGGCAAAATTATATTTCTTCAGAATGCAATTCTAAATAATTTCCTATTATTGATAATCTTATCGTTTAGGTTTCTTTGGGGAACTTCTATCTCTGATTTGCCAGAACTTTTCCATGGTGGATATGGTAATGCTTTTACATGGTCAGTTTCAGCCATTACAGAGAATACAGCCACAGCTGAGTGGCTTCTTTAGAGAGCAGTACCTACAAGGACGAGAGCCTACTGATACCAACATAAGGGTGAGTGCATATGCCTTAGAATGCAGTCGGGTAAATACACAAAGTAATAAATGTAATTGCCCAGATGATTTTGGAGGGTTTTTTTGTAGTTTTTTTTTTTTTTTTTATTATTAATAATAATTGAGATGGTATTAATGCAGAAATGCACAAAGGAAGGTGGCCAAGCAAGAAAATATAGGTGGTCAGCACTGTTATTTTTATTCATTTTTTTAATAAATAACAAGCCTCTCATTTCCTTAGAACATTAATGTGCTGTTCGGTTCACTTTTTTTCCAATTTATCTTTACTTCATAAACAACTTTCTGCAAGTTATTACTTATTAAAGTTAGTACTTTATTTTGTTCCTATACATTTTATGCACTCCATATCAGCAGTATACAACTATGGTATAATTCATATTTATGTTTCTGGGGGAGAAACAAGCAGCTGATGAATGCTTGCCACCACTGCAGTAGTAAAGTGTCTGCCATAGCACAGTTGCTGTTAACATTTCCAAGGCCATTGCAATTTCCATCCATCCTCTTCCGCTTATCCGAGATCGGTTTGCGGGGGCAGCAGCTTGAGCAGAGATACCCAGACTTCCCTCTCCCCGGCCACTTCTTCTAGCTCTTCCGGGGGAATCCCAAGGCATTCCCAGGCCAGCCGAGAGACATAGTCCCTCCAGCGTGTCTTGGGTCATCCCCGGGGCCTCCTCCCGATTAGACGTGCCTGGAACACCTCATCAGGGAGGTGTCCAGGAGGCATTTTAATCAGATGCCCGAGCCACCTCCTCTGACTCCTCCCAATGCGGAGGAGCAGCGGCTGTACTCTGAGCCCCACTCTTGGATGACTGAAATTCTCACCCTGTCTTTAAGGGAAAGCCCAGACACCCTGTGGAGGAAACTCATTTGGGCCGCTTGCAATCGCAATCTTGTACTTTCGGTCACTACCCATAGCTTATGACCATAGGTGAGGGTAGGAACGTAGATCGACTGGTAAAATTGAGAGCTTTGCCTTACAGCTCAGCTCCTTTTTCACCACGACAGACAGATGCAGAGCCCGCATCACTGTGGACGCCGTACCGATCCGCCTGTCGATCTCGCGCTCCATTCTTCCCTCATTCGTGAAGAAGACCGCGAGATACATGAACTCCTCCACTTGGAACTGGATCTAGCTCCTAACCCTGAGTGGGCACTCCAGCCTTTTCTGGCTGAGGACCATGGTCTCGGATTTGGAGGTGCTGATTCCCATCCCAGCCGCTTCACACTCAGCTGCGAACCGATACAGAGAGAGTTGAAGATCACGGCCTGATGAAGCAAACAAGACAACTGCAAAAAGCAGTGACCCAATCCTGAATCCACCAAACCGGACCCCCTCAACGCAGTGGCTGCGCCTAGAAATTCTGTCCATAAAAGTTATGAACAGAATCGGTGACAAAGGGCAGCCCTGGCGGAGTCCAACTCTCACTAGAAACGGGTTTGACTTACTGCCGGCAATGCGGACCAAGCTCTGACACCGATCGTACAGGGACCGGACAGCCCATATCAGGGGGTCCGGTACGTCATACTCTTGGAGTACCCCCCACAGGATTCCTCGAGGGACACGGTTGAACGCTTTTTCCAAGTCCATAAAACACATGTACAGTGATCCCTCCTCGATCACGGGGGTTGCGTTGCAGAGCTCCCCACGATAGATGAAAATCCGCGAAGTAGAAACCATATGTTTGTATGGTTATTTTTATATATTTTAAGCCCTTATAAACTCTCCCACACTGTTAACCTTATTAGAGCCCTCTAAACATAAAATAACACCCTTTAGTCAAAAGTTTAAACTGTGCTCCATGACAAGACATAGATGACAGTTCTTTCTCGCAACAAAAAAAAATGCAAATATATCTTCTCTTCAAAGGAGTGCGTGTGTCAGGAGCAGAGAATTTCAGAGAGAGAGAGAGCGCTCGTTAAGAAAAGCAAACAATCAAAGAATCAATACGTGCTTTTGTGCTTTTAAGTATGCCGAAGCACCGCAATGAAGCGGCATTTTTTAGAGGAGCGTCCGTATCCTCTAGGCAAACAGCCCCTCTGCTCACACCCCCTCCGTCAGGCAGAGAGAGTGAGAGAGACATAGAAAAGCAAACAATCAAGCACCGCGTGGAAAGCAAATCGTATATCATTGAGGAGTTGTAGTTAATATGTAATACGTGCTCTGATTGGGTAGCTTCTAAGCCATCCGCCAATAGCGTCCCTTGTATGAAATGAACTGGGTAAACAAACTGAGGAAGCATGTACCATAAATTAAAAGACCCATTGTCCGCAGAAATCCACAAACCAGAGAAAAATCTGTGATATATATTTAGATATGCTTACATTTAAAATCCGCGATGGAGTGAAGCCGCAAAAGTCAAAGCGCGATATAGAGAGGGATTACTGTAGACTGGTTGGGCAAACTCCCATGCACCTTCCAGGACCCTGCTAAGGATGTAGAGCTGGTCCACTGTTCCGCAACGAAAACCACACTGTTCCTCCTGAATCCGAGGTTCGACTATCTGACGGACCCTCCTCTCCAAGGAGTTTTTTGACCACCTCGGTGACCTCAGTTCAAAGGATGGGGGAGACCACCTCCGAGTCCCCAGGCTGTGCTTCCTCATTGGAAGGCATTTTAGTGGGATTACGGAGGTCTTTGAAGTACTCATCCAACCCACCCCCCTGACCCACAACGTCCCAAGTCGAGGTCAGCAGCGCACCATCCCCACCATATACAATGTTGGCACTGCACTGCTTCCCCCTCCTGAGACTCCAGACGGTGGACCAGAATCTCCTCGAAGCTGTCCGAAAGTCGTTCTCCATGGCCTCCTCAAACTCCTCCCACGCCCGAGTTTTTGCCTCAGCAACCACCGAAGCCGCATCGGCACCGACCACCTTACAGCCGTAGCTCCGGTCATCAGCCTCAACAATAGAGGCATGGAACATGGCCCATTCAATCTCAATGTCCCCCCACCTCACTTGGGATGTGGTCAAAGTTCTGCCGGAGGTGGGAGTTGAAGCTACTTCTGACAGGGGACTCTGCCATATGTTCCCAGCAGACCCTCACAACACGTTTGGGCCTACCAGACCTAACTGGCATCCTCCCCCACCATCGAGGCCTACTCACCACCAGGTGGTGATCAGTTGACAGCTCCATCCCTCTCTTTACCCGAGTGTCCAGACATGTGGCCGCAGGTCCGACGACACGACCACAAAGTCGATCATCGAACTGAGGCCTAGGGTGTCCTGGTGCCAAAAGCACATATGAACACCCCTATGCTTGAACATGGTGTTTGTTATGGACAATCCATGACGAGTACAGAAGTCCAGTAACAAAACACCGCTCGGGTTCAGATCTGGGAGACCATTCCTCCCAGTCACACCTTTCCAAGTCTCACTGTCATTGCCCACGTGAGCATTGAAGTCTCCAGAAGGTATGCCCTGTAGCACCCCCTCCAGGGACTCCAAAAAGGGTGGGTACGCGCAAACAACAGTTAGGACCTGACCCCCCCTTCTGAAGGCTGAGGGAGACTACCCTCTCATCCACCGGGATAAACCCCAATGAACAGGTTCCAAGTCGGGGGGGCAATAAGTATGCCCACATCTGCTCAGCGCCTCTCACTTGGGGCAACTCCACAGTGGTAGAGAGTCCAGCCCCTCTCAAGGAGATTGGTTCCAGAGTCCAAGCTGTGCGTCGAGGTGAGCCCAACTTTATCTAGCGGGAACCTCGCGCACTAGCTCAGGCTCCTTCCCCTTCAGGGAGGTGGCATTTCACGTCCCATGAGCCAGCTGCTGTAGCTGAGGATCGGACCGCCAAGGTCCCCGCCTTCGGCCACCATCCAACACTGCACCCGACCTCCTTGGCCCCTCCCATAGGTGGTGAGCCCATGGAAAAGGGGACCCATGTTACCTCTTCGGGCTGTGCCCGGCCAAGCCCTATGGGTGCAGGTGCTCGCCATCAAGCCCCACCTCCAGGCCTGGCTCCAGAGGGGGGCCCCGGTGACCCGCGTCCGGGCAAGGGAAAACGCCATCTGAAGTTTTTATTCATCATGGAAGGTTTGCTGAACCGCTCTTTGTCTCATCCCTCACCTAGGACCAGTTTGCCTTGGGTGGTCCTACCAGGGTCATAAAGCCCCGGACAACAGAGCTCCTAGGATCGTTGGGACACACAAACCCCTCCACCACGATATGTTGGCGGTTCGAGGAGGGGCAATTTGTGTTTGGCTAAAACTGTAGTTCATATCTCTCGGGTATAAAGTTGATGAAAAAATTTGAAGGTGTTCATCCCAATGTTCTTCATTTTAGCTTGTTAAGCAAATTGCAATGGAAAAATAGCATATTTATTTATAGTAAAATTAGTGGTCATAAGATATTCTTAGTAATTTGTTCTTATTGATGGAAGAGTTGTAGTTGCCATATACTGTGCTTTTTTAAAAAAAAAAGTGTTGTATAAAAGAGAATCTTAATTTAGCTTTTTATGTTTACATGAAAGCACATAATTTTTATTTAATTTAATCACAAACCTTTCAGTACTTAATACCTAGAATAATCAAAAGGTAGAGAATTCCCAGTTAAAATATAAGAATCTTTTCCACTATTTACTTGAAGCTAAATGGAATCAGACTAAACCAAGGTAGAAAGTTGTTTGTGTTTAGTTCAGTTTGCTGAAATGTGGTGCTGCAAGATGAAATATTCTTTCAAAAAAGCACTGTATTCAACAAAACTATTTGATTTGTTTGTATTTTATAAAGCCAATATTTCATTAATATTTGTTGCTAGATTGAAGTTTTTTTCCTTCCCCACCCCCTTAAATGTGTGCTGCTCTTTCTTTTTCAGTGACTGATATGAAGTTGCTTATTTAAGTATAAACCTCATTAGTAAATTATTTGTGTTATTAATAAACGCTTTTATATCACATCTTGCAACAGTAGATGCAGTGTATTGGTTGGTTTGCACAAAGATTTAATGCTGCTCTGAACCATGGAATGACAATATTACGTTCAGAATACTTTTTCTTTTCTTTTTTTTCTGTTATTTTTATTCATCAAATATAAAATGTTATTCATTTATAAATAAATAATTCCAGTTTAAAGTGTAGTACTTAACTGTGTGGATCGGTTTCTTCATTTGGCATCACCCAATATACTTCAACACCTTTTTGCTTACATTAAAAAATGTACTGCATTTTTCATAAAGTTGCCTGTTTAATGTTTTCAGTACACCTCTGCATTAATAAAAATTAAACAATTTTAAGACCTTTTTTCGTTAATTGAGTTTAAATAGTTATTTCACTTATAACACCTGGAGGAGAAACAAAAAATGCATCTCATGTTGTTGGTATACTGAATTTAAAACTGTCAAACATAATTTAGCTGATATCGGGTTTTCCTTTGGTGACAAATGTATGTACTCTTTGCCTGCAGAATTAAAAGCATCATGTTTTTTTGAAGCATTAAGGAAAAAAAAAACAATGTGTAGTGTTTTTGGCACATTTTGCCTACTAGTAAGTGACAAAGAAGACTTGCCATCAATTACTTAGGGTCTTTTTTCATAATATATGCACCACTGTGATGTTTTTGTTTGTTTTTCAATTTTGCTTAGTCTTATGTTCCTTGCATTTTTTTATGCTTTATATTTGTATTGTCTTACGTAACATGCAGCACATCATTAACTCATTTACAAAAAGATGTCATTTTAAAATATTAAGGTGGAATTATCACTAGAGTACTGCAGTTTATTTTAAGTACTGCCCAATTCTCTGTATGCATTATTCTGAATATATACTGCAGAGAATATCCTTCTTTTTTTATTTATAGGCTGCAACTGATAACCTTATAAATGGATTGGAAGAATACATTACAGAGAGTTTTGTAAGTATGTCGTTAATCTGTTTAATTTATTTTATTTAAATTAATAAAGCATTGTGGCTAAAATTCTGAGCTGTACGATCAACTTCCTTATACAATATAACTTACACAATTTAAAATGATTATTTTCTTCCATTGTACCAATTGTAGTGAGTAAGTACAGTATAGAAATAATTTTTTTATCTGCATTGCAAGAAACTTTCAGTGAAAACATAAGCTGACTGGGTCTTATTTAACACATTTAATTTAAATGCTGTAATAAATAGATGCAAATGTCAAAGTAGTCTGTTTCATTACAGATAGTTTATAACATTTTTATCAAATATTTTCTTTTTGTTTAGTCTTCTGTGCATGTGCGAGAAGGTGTAGATATCACAAGGACCAACCTGGATTTTTTGCGTGAGCAGTTCAACCGAATTGCTACTCACATTCTTCATTGTACTGGTAATTCAGTTTTATTTGTATTTTTCATTAGGTTGAATAATTAAAATCAAAATCTATAAAGGCAAAAACCAGTATAAAAAGAATTACTGATGCCTGGTACCTATATATGCATATAGAAATTTATTTATTAAGATTATCACTTTGTAGCTAAAATTACTTAAAATCCTTAATTCAGACTCCTGAAATAATAATGGGCAGGATCCCTTACACTCAGTCACAATAAGGGAAATTCCTACCTTAAATGTTCAGTGTAGATGTGTTGGTGGAACACACTACTGACCTGTTTTGATTTGTAACTATTAATCATTTGAACTGAGACACCCTGATTAGTAAAACACAGGAGGAGAAGATATTCAGGTGCACAACATCTCCCAACTTTTTGTTTACATTACTGAAAAGTATTTCATACTTTTTTTTTAATAAAAAATAGAGGCAAAATGACATACTTGGCAACTGGTTGCAAGTGTAACCTTTAACACTAAGGTTTGCAGCCAAGGAACAGTCTGTCATAGCATCTTTGTTCCTGATATATTCATGTAGCCTGTTGTTATGGTGGAGATGCATGTTAAATCTGTCAACGGCTGCAAGTTGCATTGTATCATCAAAACATGCTACTTAGATACACTTCACATGTGTGGATGATTTTAGTGGTCAAAGTGTATTATGAACACACACATTAACTTTACCTATAAGTACCTATGTCTACACAGCAGCCGAGAACGTCTCTGCTAACCTGTCAATCATATGTTCTGGTAGAACATTTTGTGTCTATAGCACCATTGAATTTAAATGTCTTCATGTGTCTTCTTGAGATATAACATTTGATTGCCATTCAGAAGTCCATTATGAGTGTCAGCATATTGGCTGTGGCATGCTTGGTTTTAAGGTCTTTCTTTTTTGGGTAGCTGTTGACATTGCCTGTAGATCGAATATGGTATCCTAGTTCAAGGTAATCAACTGCTGAAAGGTTTTGCTGTTGGTCACGTAACTAGCAACTAGGGGTGCTCTAAATCAGTTTTTTGATCATGTTGCTAAAATTTACTTATTCTGATTTGTTTTCTTTATCCTGTTGCATTTTTGTTTTTATTTTATGCTAGGTTCCTGCATAACCAGCCATGTAGCCATAACCAGTCTTATATTCCATATTAAAGTGGTAATTTTATAATTAAAATGCAGACCACTGGTGTTACCTGTTCATTTTTAATAGACAAAATTAAATTATGTAGGCGTATTTCTCAGAAACCATAAAAAAAGTAAAATCCCTTTAAAAATACTATTTTAAGCTAATAAAACATGTACAATAAATATTTATTCATATTAAACATGCCATTAAAGAAGATAATTCTGGTCATAATTTCAAGTCACAGTTCTGATAAAATGTTTATTAAGAAGATAAAAGCATAACATGCTTAACAAGTTAACATACAAAATCTGTAAGCCTAATGTAACATGCCTAATTTTTAGTAACCAGAAAGGGCAAAGTCGTCTTTATCTGTTACCTTTCTAATTAAGAATTTCAATTGCTTGGGTGGGGGGTTGACTTGACTTGAACCTAGTTTTATCAAATTTGATTTGTTTGTATGGAATGTTGTTTGATTTTCAGTTGCTGTTCTATACTCAAGCTTGCTTACTGTCCATCCTCTGACAAGAAGTGTCCATTTTAATCACAGGACAAAATTAAAATCTCTGTACTGTTTGTTTCAATTTCTGTCGAAGGTGCACCACTCATTTCTTATACTCTACTGTTCCTCTCCATGGACTAGACAACTCATCAGATTCCCTTTTCTCAGCAGATTACTCCACTTTCTTTAATGTAAAATCTAATATTCTAGCCTTCACTATGTCCTAAAGTCTGTCAGCTCTCTTCTTACAGGAAGTTTGCCAACAAAAAGATGTGTGCCTCCTCAATTACCTACATTGTTTGTGTAAAGCAGCACTACAATTAATTTAAAACTTAGAAAGCAGGTTCTTTTTTTTTGAGATTGACTCATTTTCTGTTCACCAATTGAGTCATTGGGAGTTAGAATTGGTCCATCTCAGTTGGTAGCCAGTTGAACTAAGCATCACTATTGTTAACTTGTCTTATTCTATTGTTTTACACTTCCCCTGACAATCAATTATCATAGTTTTTTCTTGCTATAAAGTAATGTGATATGTAAGTTAAATACTGCCTTCATTCGCTAGTGAACATCACCTCTCAAATTAACTCTACATCAATCTGCAATGCAGCTAGGTACTTAAAGTTAGTATCACAATTGTAAACCTAGAGTCAATAAAATTATCCATTGTAAACTCTTGATTTAGATTATTCAGTTAGTGTTTCATTACTTACTTTCAAGTTATATCTTTTGCAGTTTCTATATGAGCTTAATTTGTGCCATTTTTGATTTGTTTGGTCATTGTCCCTTTAAAATATATCTTTTTAGTTACTGTCTTGTGCATGTTCCAGTTTGAAAAGTAGCCTTGGCCTTAGCTGGTCTTGTTGTCTTTAGTAGACAATTCCATAAATGTTTTCTTTCTTCCTTGCCTAGGAGTATTTTTATGTTATATAATAAGTATTTAACACTTGCATAAGTAATTTGACAATATATTTTCACAAATAATTTTGATAAAAAAATAGGCTGAAACCTGTTGCCCCAATAGGATTAGTTCCTGCTTTGTGCCTAAAGCAGTTGGTATAAACTTTGATTCCACCTACCTCATGGCCTTAATTGTCAGGATGGTAAATGTGTTGATTCATTTTGTGAAATTGGTGTTAAATTAATGATATTTGACTTCTGACAAATTATTTCTAATGTGCTTTTTGCAGATCACTCTTTTGGACAACGGCTTTTGGAACTGTGCAACCAAGGCCTGTTTGAGTGCTTGGCCTTGAATCTTTATTGCCTAAGAGGGGAACAAACTGCCCTTACTGCAGTAATAAATGATCGAATAGTAAGTCAGTGAAATGTTGAAATTATTTTAATTTATGTTGTATTCTTGAGTGCGAGTCCTTTGTGTGTTCAGCACAACTTTTTGCATTGTATGTTTTAATCACTTTTTGAAATCTGCTTCAGCGTCGTATGTCTGCAGATGTGAATCCTTCTTTGGTTAACTGGCTCACTGCTATGATGGGAATGAGACTTCAGGTTATCCTAGAACATATGCCTGTTACTGAAGAGAATATTTTGCATTATGTCAGAAACTTACAGGTATTTATGTTGCTGGAACGTAACCCTATTTAATCTGTTTGATATTACGTTGAGTATCTTCAGTTCAAGCATAAATACATTAAATCTCAGATGTAAAATTTTTCATAATATTAAAAAATAAAGTTTGCATGAAGAATTAAATGAGGTCTAAGTATAGTTTGATTGCACATGTCTGAATGTATCCACTCTTGCTCGTATTCTGTGTAACTACCCTGCTGTATCTTTCCTATTTTTCATACCATGATTATAAAACAGGAAACATTACATTTTTCATTATACTTTTTAATTAATTTGTTTTATACTACCACATGTAGTGTTTTCTATTATTTTATTGATGTTTCCTTCATTTCTGTGATTTTATTATTCATCTATTTTGCAACTAGTTAAAGCAATGTTACCTTTAGTCTTGCATAATTAGAATTAAATGCTTAACAGCTTAGGACAAACAAATTTTGGTATTTAGAAAATTTAAGTTCTTTGGTTTCACAATTGTAACCACATTTTTTTTTTTCTTTTTTTTTTTTTAATAAAATACACCTGAATAGTTGTCATGTAATCGTACTATGTGGTAATCTACCAGTTTGATTTTAATGACCCCATCAGTGAAAATATTAATCTCCCTGCTTTCAGAGTGATTCTACTGGAGAATGTGCAGCCGAGTCTCACATTGAAGAGATGCCAGAAGTGTCAGAGGTAAAATTAATTATAACATTTTTGTCAAAGTATTCTTATTTATTGTTTTATTATAACCACAAGTGTACACAGCTTAAATCATTCTTTGTAATATTGCTTCAGTATACCATTCATTTTTATATTTAGGCCTTGTATAAAACCATCTCTGCAAAATTGAATGTACAAGCCTTTTGCTAAAGGCTAGTGTGTCAAATGCAAGAGAGGTTATGGTCAGTTTTATAGGCTTCATAGACATTGCAAATAGGGCTAGGTATTAGCATTGATGTCCCAATTCAATTTCAATTCACAATATCCTAATTCGATATCATCATGATTGAATTAGCATGGACTGATGTATTTAAATTGCTGGCTTTTAAAGAGATGACTTAACCATACATAGAGAACATTAATATAATGTTAGAAATTTCTTTTCAAGAAGAGTTTGCAGAGTGTCTTCAAAGTGACTTAATAACATATGCATTATCATGGAATCACATTTAAGAAGCAATACTTGATTAGTAATAAATAGTTAACGTTGGAATATGCATGATGTGGAAGATATCATTGCTATTTAGAAACTTTTTCACAGTACTGCATTCATTTAAAATTCACTTTAATTTAACAAACATGTATAGCCACATCAGAGTCGACACACGTTGTGTATGAGGGCGCTTAGTTTTAATACAATGCAATGACATCTAGTTTATATAACATCTATAACATCTTGCAAATAATATTAAAATGAGAGTAGCAAAATACCCGCGCTTCGAAGTGAAGAAGTAGTGTGTTAAAGAATTAATGAAAAAGAAAAGGAAACATTTTTAAAAATAACGTAACATGATTGTCAATGTAATTGGTTTGTCACTGTTCTGAGTGTTGCTGTCATATATATATATATATATATATATATATATATATATATATAATATTTTAGGGGACCAGATGGGTTCGGCTATAAAGGAGGACAAAATTATCAAATTTTCCAACTCCAATCAACCGCTGTCCATTGCACCGTCGGGCGGAAATAGAATATAAAACAGTGTTGCCGCTACTTGATGTTACAATTATTGATAACGTAATGTGATGCGGATTAATGGAGAATGGCCACAGGCTGCTCATTCTCGGTATATATCATATGTAATTAGTCAAAAACGGTCAACTCTGTTCGTGATTCTGCGAAAGGAGGACATTTTCATGAATTTTTGGAATGCCTGGAGGACAGAGGAAACCATGTTAAAAAAAGAGGACATGTCCTCCTTTTGGAGGACGTCAGGTTACCCATATATATATATATATATATATATATATATATATATATATATATATATTGATTGTCATGCTTGGCTCACAGATTAGAGACAGAGACATTCGAGATTGTGGAAATAAGAAGGATTTTTATTCAAACACTGCAAACAAACAATTTGTCACTTCAAACTTGCTCCTTGACAAAGATGACAGTTTTGTCTTTCAATTAAGGGTTTCGTAAGTTTCTTCTTCTTTGAATGTATACGCGTCAGGAGCAGAGGCAGTCTGAGAGAGAGAAAGCAAAACAAATCAATACCAAATCTGACAAGCGCTGCGCATGGCTTTTAAGTCGGCGGAGTACCGCGCAAGGCTTATATTACGTGTTATAGTGCAAGGATAAGGAGTAATGTGAGGGTAGTCAGTGTTTCAGGCTTTGTGGTTTTCCATGAGGTGTCTGTCTCTATTTGGGGTGCGATCAGCCCTCCAGCTCACACCCTCCCCCTCAGCTTTATTCACTCCCTGTACCAAGTTCATGTTCACGTAGTCGTGATAGTACGTCTGCGTTGACGTGTTCAGAACCTGGCCGGTGCTTTACTGTGAAACTATAAGGTTGTAAACCCAGAAACCATCTCATTAGACGAGAGTTTGTATCTTTCTGTCGGTACAACCACTGGAGTGGAGCATGATCAGTTACCAAAGTGAAGTTTCGTCCCCACAAGTAATAGCGAAGTGCTTCCACAGCCCACCTGATTGCCAAGCATTCTTTCTCAATTGTAGATAATTACGCTCCCTAGGTAGTAATTTCCTACTTAAATATGTGATTGGATGTTCCTCTCCATCAAAAATCTGAGACAACACTGCCCACACCAAACACGCTTGCGTCTGTTTGCAAGATAAAATCTTTTGTGAAATCCGGGTTTCTTAGAACCGGGTAAGAAGACAATGCTTTTTTTAAATCGCTGAAAGAACGTTCAATTTTCTGTCCACAAGATAGGTCGGTTTTTCTTGCCTCTAGTAAGTTCTGTAAGGGGAGCAGCTCTATGTGCAAAATTTGGGATGAATCTTCTGTAGTAACCAGCAAGCCCCAGAAAAGCGCGCACCTGCTTCTGTGTCCCAGGTCTCGGATAAGCAAGCATTTCTTCTATTTTCCTTAATTGTGGCCTAAGTAAACCCTTGCCCATAGAATAGCCTAGGTAATGTGTCTCAGACATGCCCAGTTTACATTTTTTTGGGTTAGCAGTAAGGCCAGCCTGTTTCAGGCTTCTAAGAACGGCTTGAAGCCGCTCTAAGTGTGTTCGCCAATCATTGCTGAAAATCACAACATCGTCAAGATATGCCCCAGGATATTCAGAGTGAGGATGCAGGATCTGATCCATCATGCGTTGAAAAGTCAGAGGTGCCCCGTGAAGACCAAACGGGAGTCTTGTAAATTCATAAAGTCCATCCAGGGTCGCGAATGCTGTTTTCTCACAACTGCTAGCCTCTAAAGGCACCTGCCAATAGCCTTTCGTGAGATCTAGCGTGGAGATATAGCTTGCCTGACCCAGTTTTTCCAACAGTTCATCGACACGGGGCATGGGATAAGCATCGAATTTAGAGACCTTATTCAAGCGTCTGAAATCGATACAGAACCGAACCGAACCATCTTGCTTTGGGACTAATACGACCGGGCTGCACCAGTCACTTTTACTTTCATGAATTACACCCAGTGTCAGCATCTTTTTTACTACTTCGCGTACAATATTTCGTCGTGCTTCCGGAATCCGGAATGTCCGCATCTGTACGTGAACGCCAGGCTCAGTGGTAATATGTTTTGTGATGTTGGTTTTGCCTGGTAAATCTGAAAAGACATCAGTGTTCCGTTCTATCAAAGATAACAGTTCTGTCTTTTGCGTGTCAGTAAGATCGTTACCAATGGTAACATCGGTCTGAGAAACAGCAGCCAAGGAAGTGTTAACCTTTTGTCGGTGGTGCCATTCCTTCAAGAGGTTAATGTGTAAAATCTGGAATGGTTTGCGCTGGCCTGGTATTCTAACCTTGTAATTTACGGACTCACACGCTCCTCAATAATGGCGGGGCCCTGCCATTTAGCTAAGAATTTGTGTGGATCCGAGGGAACCAGTACCAAAACACGATCGCCAGGTTTGAATTCACGGAGCTTACTGCGCCTATCGTAAAGACGCTTCTGAGTTTCCTGTTCTCGTTGTTGGTGTTCCACAGCAATAGAGGAAAGCATAGAAATTCTGTCTTGCAACGAAATTAGTCGATCTGCAAAGCTTGGACCTTGAGCTGCTCTCTCGTTTCCCTATCCATTCCTCACGTACCACATCCAGGATGCCTCACGCCGCCTGCCAATAACAACTCGAAGGGACTCAAGCCAGTGGACACCTGTGGTGATTCTCGCACCACATACAAAACAAAAGGTAGGACAGTGTTCCATATTGTGGGATCATTATGAGCAACTCGCCTGATCATCTGTTTCAATGTTTTGTTAAATCGCTCGGTTAAACCATTGTTTGAGGATGGTAAACAGTAGTACTCAGTTTCTTAATAGCAAAGCTGTCACACAATTGTTTCATCACGCGAGAAGTGAAAGGTGTGCCTTGATCAGTTAAGATTTCTCTAGGGATACCAATACGAGTAAAAGTATCACATAGTGCTTTGGCTACAGTCAAGAGTTGGCCTTTTCAGCGCGATCATTTCTGGATATCGTGTCGCATAATCAACCAACACCAGCAAATATTGGTACCCATCCTTAGTCTTAGGTAAAGGTCCCACAATATCTAATCCCACACGCTGAAAGGGAACTTCCAATATGGGCATAGGACAAAGGGGAGCCGAGGAGGCTTATAAGCAGAGACGATCTGGCAGTCTGGACATGAAGTACAAAACCATTCAACATCTTTTCCCATATTAAGCCAATAAAATCGTTTTGATAACCGGTCTCTAGTTTTGTTGGAACCGAGGTGCCCCCCCCAAGATGTGTGAATGTGCCAGATGCAAAACAGTTTCCCTATGTGCTTCAGGTACCACCAGTTGTTCAATAAATTCCCCTCAAATGATCTGAGATCACTCTGAAAAGGCAACTGTCCTTTTCTATAAAGTGTGGGGTTTTCACACCCCCGGAATTACGCTCTTGGTAATAAGAGTCATTAGCAGAGCGAGCCTGTTTAAATGCATATTCTAATGAGCTATCCGTATGCTGCAAACGCACAAAATCTGATTGTTCGTTAACACTCGGTTTGTGTTTGGAGGCGTTTGCAATCTGGGAAGATGTAGGACCACCAGCCCATTCTGGAAGATTGTCAGGGGTGACCTCCTCCTTCTCACTGGAGAGATCGGGTTCAATATCTAAGTTGGGATTTAGATTTTCACCGGCCGCTACCAGTTCTTCGTCTTGGTTTCTTCTTCTCTCCCCCCCCAAGTTCTATATTGGACTGAGCTACTGGTCCCTGACATTTATTAATCAGTTTAGGAAAAAGGGCATTTCTCCGTCCTATGAGTAATGGCCATGGGCAGGAATCTAAGACTGCAGTCCAGACTTTAAAATGACGACCCCTGTAAGTTAAAGGAAGAAGTAATGTCTGATAAACTTTAACATCACCATGTACACATCGTATTTTTACAGTCTCACAGTCTCTAAGGGATCTTTCATCAAGACAGTCTCGTCTCACAATACAAAGTTTACTCCCCGAATCTAACAATGCTGAGATTTCTCTGCCCCCCAATTTAACCGGGACAAATAATCCATCTTTTCCTTCCGACGAACATGTAATATTCGAGCAACAAACCTTGGCCAGTCCAACTTCCATCGACTGAGCTGGAGACAAACGATATTCTCTTGCCAAATGAACGAGTTGATCACACTGGAAACATCTACGGTCGGCGCCGCTGCCAAAATATCCTCTGTGACATCCTCGGTTTCCTCGGCCAGCTGGTGCAGCTTCCCCAGAGACTGGCATCTCTGTTACGACCAGGTTCCCCGGAGGCCTACCTGACCTCATTCGATTTTCCGGTCCACCAGCTTGTCGATGTTGTTGTCGCCGATCGAAGTAACGAAGATGTCCGGGGCGTTCATTCCCTGTTTGCGAAGATTTGCCAAATCTACTGCTTTTCCTCCAAGTGGTTTGTGAACATTCCAGTCATCTTGACATAATCGTTAACGCCTCAATATCATGACGTAGAAATTCATCTCATATGACTGTAGGTATACCATTCAACAGTATATTCATTACCACTTTCTCTACAACTCGCTCCATCTCATTTCCTTCAAACCTGCAGGTCACTTTATGTATTAAATCTTGAATTTGCGCACGGATCGGGCCATCCATATTCAGCTTCCAGTCGTTTAATTCGAACCCTTTTGGCGGTCTTAGTTAAAAAAGTCTTAGTTTTACATAGAACCACTTGTTCTTTCAGGAACTCATAATCGCCCAGCTTATCTCTGGGCACATTACGTAAAGAGTAAAGAGCATCTCCAGATAAAAAGGGTGTGATTATAACGGCCCACTGTCGTCTGTCCCATCCCAGCATGGTTGCGACTTGTTCAAAGGCTATTAGGAACATCTCTGGGTCATCGTTAGGGACCATTTTCGTTAGTATATTCTTCGCATTTTCAGGTAGAGGTGGTAAAGGGATGTACGGTTGACGGTTAATAATTGGAACATTTGGATCATGAATATATCGTCGATTTCCCATATCAGGAATTGTAGGCATGTCATCTTCCAGATCATCAGGGAGTAGAATATTTTGAGCCAATTGATATAAATCTTCACTGGTATCCATCTGTGCAACCACTCCTGGTACCACTTGTCACGCTTGGGTCACAGATTTGCACAGAGACACTCGAGATCGTGGAAATAAGAAGGATTTTTATTCAAAATCTGCAAACAAACATTTGTCTCTTCAAACTTGCTCCTTGACAAAGATGACAGTTTCGTCTTTCAGTTAAGGGTTTCGTAAGTTTCTTCTTCTTCGAGTGTATACGCGTCAGGGGCAGAGGCAGTCTGAGAGAGAGAGAAAACAAAACAAATCAATACCAAATCTGACTGGCGCTGCGCACGGCTTTTAAGTTGGCGGAGTACCGCGCGAGGCTTGTATTACACGTTCTAGTGCAAGGATAAGGAGTAATGTGAGGGTAGTCAGTGTTTCAGGCTTTGTGGTTTTCCCAGGGGAGTCTGTCTCTATTTGGGGTGCGATCAGCCCTCCAGCTCAATATATATATACATACATACATACATAGAGTAATCCCTACTCGATCGCGGGGGTTGCGTTCCAGACCCCCCCGCGATAGGTGAAACTCCGCGAAGTAGAAACCATATGTTTGTATGGTTATTTTTATATATTTTAAGCCCTTATAAACTCTCCCACACTGTTAACCTTATTAGAGCCCTCTAGACATGAAATAACACCCTTTAGTCAAAAGTTTAAACTGTGCTCCATGTCAAGACTGAGATGGCAGTTCTTTCTCACAATTAAGAGAATGCAAACATATCTTCTCTTTAAAGGAGTGCCGTTAGGAGCAGAAAATGTCAGAGTGAGCGCTCGCTAAGAAAAGCAAACAATCAAAAAATCAATAGTGCTTTTAAGTATGCAGAAGCACCGCGATAAAGCGGCATTTTGTAGAGGACCGTCCGTGTCCTCTGTGCAAACAGCCCCTCTGCTCACACCCCCTCCGTCAGGCAGAGAGAGTGAGAGAGAGAGAGAGAGAGAGAAGCAAACAATCAAGCACTGCGCGGGAAGCATATCTTATATCATTGAGGAGTTTTAGTTGATATGTAATACATGCTCTGATTGGGTAGCTTCTAAGCCATCCGCCAATAGCGTCCCTTGTATGAAATGAACTGGGCAAACAAACTGAGGAAGCATGTACCATAAATTAAAAGACCCATTGTCCGCAGAAAGCCGCGAACTAGTGAAAAATCCGTGATATATATTTAGATGTGCTTACATTTAAAATCCGCGATAGAGTGAAGCCGCGAAAGTCGAAGCGCGATATAGCGAGGGATTACTGTGTGTGTGTGTGTGTATATGTATATGTGTATATATATATATATATATATATATATATATATATATATATATATATATACACACACACACACACAAAAACATATCTATACTAATAAAAGGCAAAGCCCTCACTGACTGACTCACTCACTCATCCATCACTAATTCTCCAACTACCTGTGTAGGTAGAAGGCTTAAATTTGCCAGGCTTATTCCTTACAGCTTATTTACAAAAGATGGGCAGGTTTCATTTCGAAATTCTACGCGTAATGGTCATAACTGGAACCTATTTTCATCCATGATGTTAATTATATTTTGTCTATGAATACTTATTAAATAATTCCAAATAGTCTGTCCGCTTCCTTTCATAGCTTTTCCGATGGTTTACTGCTTCCAGGCATTTATTTTCTTATTAAAGCATTTAACCAATCCCATTTCAGCCATCATTTGTTGCCAGGCAGAGAGACCTTCACAATCCGTTGTGCAGGCAATCTAACACAGAATAAATGTAAATTTATTCAGACCCATTGATTGGATAGAAGCCAATATGAGGAACTCTACGAGGCCACTGAACATGCACGGCAAGCGCTCCGAGCGTCCTCTTGTGCACTATGGCCAACTCCATGGCAGGATTCTGGACAATATTATTTGCCAGACACAGACCAGATTTTAAGAAAAACGAAAACCTGATTTTTGTAAAGCTCCTCGCACCGCAGAAGTTTCGGGAATGCAAGAAAAATTTCACGCATGCAGCCTTCTCTAGTTTAACACAAGAGCCCCGGAGCGGTTTTTGATTTGTCTCAGCTAAAAACAGAACTGACTGTAATGCATGCCATGGATGATTTTGCAGGAAAAATCTCCCACTGATCTCCTTGACTTCCTTCATCAGAAAAATCTGAGTGAGAGCATGGGGCGGCTGACGTCCGAGGTTCGATTCCCGAGAGGGGGTGCAGTGAGTGTGTATGCCTGATGAGCCCAGAATTAGGGCGAAACATGTGCCGCATACTCTTTGCATTATTTGACAGTAAAACTATACATATATACAGGTATATATACACACACACACTAGGCTGACCCGCCTTTTAAGGCGACTGACTTTTAAGTTGACCACTTCTTAAGGCAATTCAATATGTAGATCAATTTGATATTTTATACAAACTCATTAATTTGGTTATATTGCATTTGAGCGGTATTACTTTAATACTCGTAGTTTCTGTTATTTTGTGATGAAATTTAAACTTTTTCTATATTGAGGTCGCCCTTTTGAACCCCTCTGATATTTACTATGTGGTGAGGCATTTGTACTCCATCAACATTAATTATTTCCAGAGACATAATTTTGTCTATTTTTCCAGCGCATCGCGCACAAAAGCAAGGGAACGATGGGAGCACCAGAACTCTGCTCACATCATGTCGCCGCATAAGCTGCAAGTAGTAAGTCTGTGATAAGCGGAATACCGCAACGCTTTCCACTCCCGGGACGGAAGCACAATCCCGACCGCTTTCATATTTTAAGAAAGAAGAAGAAGATATCGCACAGTCTGGAGTAGAAAATCATCTTTTACCTTGGAAAACAAAACTACAAATCCCATCGCATTGCAAAATGGACGGGGCGTGTGTGAAACTCCGCGCCTGCGTAGCACTCACGGGACGGAATGACAACCGACGGCTTTTATATAGAAGGTGATATATATATATTGCTCAAAAGAATTGAAGGAACACTTTTTAATCAGAGTATAGCATAAAGTCAATGAAACTTATGGGATATTAATCTGGTCAGTTAAGTAGCAGAGGGGGTTGTTAATCAGTTTGAGCTACTGTGGTGTTAATGAAATTAACAACAGATGCACTAGAGGGGCAACAATGAGATGACCCCCAAAACAAGAATGGTTTAACAGGTGGAGGCCACTGACATTTTTCCCTCCTCATCTTTTCTGACTGTTTCTTTACTAGTTTTGCATTTGGCTACAGTCAGTGTCACTACTGGTAGCATGAGGCCATACCTGGACCCTACAGAGGTTGCACAGGTTGTCCAACTTCTCCAGGATGGCACATCAATACGTGTCATTGCCAGAAGGTTTGCTGTGTCTCCCTGCACAGTCTCAAGGGCATGGAGGAGATTCTAGGAGACAAGCAGTTACTCTAGGAGAGCTGGAGAGGGCCATAGAAGGTCCATAACCCATCAGCAGGATCAGTATCATTACCTTTGGGCAAGGAGGAACAGGATGAGCACTGCCAGAGCCCTACAAAATGACCTCCAGCAGGCCACTGGTGTGAATGTCTCTGACCAAACAACCAGAAAGACTTCATGAGGGTGACCCAAGGGCCCCATGTCCTCTAATGGGCCCTGAGCTCACTGCCCAGCAGCATGCAGCTCGATTGGCATTCGCCATAGAATACCAGAATTGGCAGATGCACCACTGGTGCCCTGTGCTTTTACAGATGAGAGCAGGTTCACCCTGAGCACGTGACAGAAGTGAAAGGGTCTGGAGAAGCCATGGAGAACATTATGCTGCCTGTAACATCATTCAGCATGAGCAGTTTGGTGGTGGGTTAATGATTGTCTGGGGAGGCATATCCATGGAGGGTCACATAGACCGCTACAGGCTTGACAAAGGCACCTTGGCTGCCATTAGGTATCAGAATGAAATCCTTGGACCCATTGTCAGACCCTATGCTGGTACAGTGGCTCCTGGTGCACGACAATTCCTGGCGTCATGTGGTGAGTGTATGCAGGCAGTTCCTGGAGGATAAAGGAATTGATACCATTGACTGGCCACCACACTTTACTGACCTAAATCCAATAGAACACCTCTGGGACATTATGTTTTGGTCCATCCAATGCCACCAGGTTGCACCTCAGACTGTCCAGGAGCTCAGTGATGCCCTGGTCCAGATCTGGGAGGAGATCCCCCACAACACCATCTCATCTCATTAGAAGCATGCACCGATGTTGTCAGGCATGTATACAAGAACACAGGGGCCATACAAAGTGCTGCGTACAATTTTGAGTTGCTACAATTAAATTTTGGCAAAATGGACTAGCCTGCCTCATAATTTTTTTCACTTTGATTTTTGGGGCGTCTTTGAATTCAGGGCTCTGTAGGTTGATCATTTTCATTTCCATCAAACGATGTGGCATCCTTCCATTCCTAACACATTACCCAGTCTATATCAGTATAGATATCCAGGAGGATTTCTTTTTCCCATTGAGATCTGATGTGTTTTCAAAGTGTTCCTTTAATTTTTTTGAGCAGTTTATATATATGTATATATATATATATATATATGTGTATGTGTGTATATATATATATATATATATATATATATATATATATATGTATGTGTGTATATATATGTATATATGTATATGTGTATGTGTGTATATATATGTATATATATATATATGTATATATATATGTATATATATATATATATATATATATATGTATATATATATATATATATATATATATATATATATATATATATATATATATATATATATATATATATATATATATATATATATATATATATATATATATATATATATATATATATATATATATATATATATATATATATATATATATATATATATATATATATATATATATATATATATATATATATATATATATATATATATATATATATATATATATATATATATATATATATATATATATATATATATATATATATATATATATATATATATATATGTGTGTATATATATATATATATATATATGTGTGTATATATATATATATATATATATATATACATACATATATATATATATATATATATATATACATATATATATGTGTGTATATATATATATATATATACATATATATATAGATATACACATATATATATATATATATATATGTGTGTGTGTGTGTGTGTGTGTGTGTGTGTGTATGTATATATACAGTAATCCTTCCTCGATCGCAGGGGTTGTGTTCCAGAACCTCCCGCGATAGGTGAAAATCCGCGAAGTAGAAACCATTTGTTTGTATGGTTATTTTTATATATTTTAAGCTCTTAGAAACTCTCCCACACTGTTTATAAATATTCTCCGCACAGAATATAGATTATACAGATACAGAATACAGATTATACAGTAAACCCTCGTTTATAGCGGTTGATCTGCTCCTGACAGATAAATGAATTTCCAAGAAGTAGGATTCTTTATTTATAAATCTAATATTTTCGCAGTTAGAGCATTGAAAACCTGTTTACGACCTTCTAAATACGTTTTTTTAACATTATTAGAGCCCTCTAGACTTGAAATAACACCCTTTAGTCAAAAGTTTAAACTGTGCTCTATGACAAGACAGAGATGACAGTTCTTTCTCACAATTAAAAGAATGCAAACAGATCTTCCTCTTCAAGGTGCGCGTCAGGAACAGAGAATGTCAGAGAGAGTAAAGTAAGCAATCAAAAATCAATAGGGCTGTTGCGCTTTTAAGTATGCAAGCACCGTGATCAATTGAAGGGATCAATGTGAAGGTAGCCTTTCAGCATTTTTTACAGGCGTCCGTATCTTCTAAGCAAACAGCCCTCTGCTCACACCCTCTCAGGAGCAGATAATGGGGCCAATCAAACGCCTCCCTGATGGTATTGCATGATGGATAATTATCTGCCTGTATTTCTCAGAGAGAGTGAGAGACAGAGAAAAGCAAACATTGAAAAATCAATACGGGCTTTTAAGTGTGCGAAGCAGCGCGCTGGAAGCATATCGTATATCATTGAGGAGTTTTATTTAATATGTAATACGTGCTCTGATTGGGTAGCTTCTCAGCCATCCGCCAATAGTGTCCCTTGTATGAAATCAACTGGGCAAACAAACTGAGGAAGCATGTAACATAAATTGAAAGACCCATTGTCCGCAGAAATCCGCGTACCAGCAGAAAATCCGTGATATATATTTAGATGTGCTTACATTTAAAATCCGCGATGGAGTGAAGCCGCAAAAAGTCGAAGGATATAGCGAGGGATTACTGTATATATGTATATATATGTTTATATATATATATATATATGTATTTATATGTATATATATGTATGTATATATGTGTGTGTGTATATCTACATATATGTGTGTGTGTGTGTGTATATATGTATATGTATGTATATATATATATACACACACACATATATATATATATATATATTATATATATGTGTGTGTGTGTGTATATATATATATATATATATGTGTGTGTGTGTGTGTGTGTGTATGTATGTATATATATATATATATATATACATATACATATACATATACATATAGCAAAATACCCACGCTTCGCAGCGGAGAAGTGGTGTGTTAAAGAAGAAACATTTTAAAAATAACATAACCTGATTGTCAATGTAATTTTTTTGTCACTGTCATGAGTTTGGTGTCATTAAGGATTTGATTATCATTATTTCTTTCAATCAGGTTCGTATTTGGAGGACGTGGTGTTATGAAGTTACATTCCGTGTTTGTCAACCGTTGTAAAGATAACAGGTTTCATTCATTGAAGTGTTCACTACGCAAAACGCTACTCGTGAATGTAAGATGTTTAACAGGCATTCCCGGTTTTAACTTGTGCCAATTGTACCATTATGATAATGTTCCCGCACGGAGGATTTGGAGAGACGCACTGGGAGAAGTATAATCTGAACTTCTCTACAGTTTTGTTTATTTTCCGGTTGTAATGTTCATCGAATTTACGTATCATCTGGTCCAGTGGCGGACCATGCATCTCACACCTAGGCCTTCAGGAGTGCTCTGTCTGAATCAACCCGCCCCTCAAAAACTAATTTAAGGTTATAAAAAACATCTTAATATGCGGAAATACAGTATAAAGAGCTGCTGCATCGCAGATAGATAACTCCTGTAGCCACAATAAATGCCTTTATTGAATAGACAAACCAGGGGTGAATAAGTTCCTTTCTACTGCAGCCACAGCCGCAACACACATAAAAAACATCAATAATAACTCATAAACTTGCAATATTATTTAGGAAAATCGCAACATTTTACTCACCAAAAATTTGGTTTATTTGTAAACAAAATCCATCCTACTCTCTTTCCTCAAAAACAGTTCAATTACTCTGTCGTACAGATTATCTGTGCGCTTCAGTTCCATCAAAAAGTCTCTTTCTATCGCCATCAAAGCCAATGTTGAAAGTCGAACCTGCCCTGTCGTATTTCTGGCATAAGTTTTAATTCGCTTTAGGGCTGAAAATGTCCGCTGGACAGAAGCAGTGTACACAGGAATGGTCACCGCCAAATATACCAATGTGAACAGCCGCCCCATGCTCTCATTCAGGTTTTTTGATGAAAGATCAGTGGGAGATTTTCCTGCAAAATCCATGGCATACATTACAGTCAGTTCTGTTTTTAGCCGAGACAGATCATAAACTGCTCCGTTACTCTTGTGTTAAACTGGAGAAGGCTGCATGCAGGAAATTTATCTTGTATTCCCGAAACTTCTGGGGGTCGAGGAGCGTGACAAACATCAGTTTTTTGTGGTCTTGAAATCTGGTCTGTGTCTGGCAAATAATATTGTCCAGAATCCTGCCATGGAGTTGGCGGTAGCGTGCGTGAGGATCTTGCGCTCGGAGTGCCTGTGGTGCGTTCAGTGGCCTCGTAGAGTTCCTCATATCGCCTTCTTTCCAGTCAATGGGTCTCAATACGGTGACGTTGCCGTACGCCTGCTAGAGGACCGTACTGACACCAACTCAAAATCTGATTGGTTGAAGCAACAGTTTAATTTACATTTATTCTGTGTTAGAGGGCCTGCACCACGGATTGTGGAGGCCTCTCTGTTTGGCAACAAATGATGGCTGAAATGTGATTGGTTAAACGTTTTAATACGAATATACATGCACAACCATCAGAAAAGCTATGAAAGGAAGCGGATAGACTATTTGGAATTATTTAATAAGTATTCATGGACAAAATATAATTAACATCAGTTTGTAATTCAGATATTTTTTTAGGTCAGCAGAGAAAGGCATGACTTTGCCAGGTCTTTAGCATCGAGGCTTTATACCCTGCGTCTTCTCATTAAACTTTTATCTCGCGAATATCTTGTGCAATCTTGGAATGTCCATGGCTTTATTTAATTTTAGCTCATACCCGGCACTTAAGTTTCTCTCGCACTTTCGCTGAGGGAAGGTTTCCGCAGTAGCTGCACTTATGAATATGCTAAGCACAGCTCTTCACCCACGAATATTTACCTTATATGGGCAGGCACTCAATTATGTGGGAGGCGTGATGATGCGAGACACACCTCCGCCTCACACGGCGAGCAAGCTGCAGGCTATTACAGTATATGGACAAAAGTAGGTTCTAGTTATGACCGTTGCGTGTAGAATTTCGAAATGAAACCTGGCCAACTTTTGTAAGTAAGCTGTAAGGAATGAGCCTGCCAAATTTCAGCCTTCTACCTACACGGGAAGTTGGAGAATTAGTGATGAGTGAGTGAGTCAGTCAGTCAGTTAGTGAGGGCTTTGCCTTTTATTAGTATAGATAATCAAATATTGCTTCTTAAATAGTAAATGTTATTCAGTAACCTATTTGAGTGTTTTGAATGTACATGTGGGCACCCTTCAACTAAATTATTAGCCAAATTTATATCCCATTCGGAAATTTACACTAATCTTGAATTAGTCAAAATGAAACATACAGCAGGAAGACTCGTATCTTTTTATAATTCTACAAGTTTCACAAATCTTCAGTTGCTCATGTGTAGCAGTTACATTAATCGGTCTCAAAAATGTGTCCTCACATTTCCTACCCAGACAAAAAGCTTTTTGAAATAAGGATCTAGATCTAATTCTTGTTGACAGTGGCACTGGGTGAATGGAACATATAAGACATAAACCCAGACATCGTGATTGACAGTGCTGTTAATATGATCTGTGCAGTACAGCTTATAGTGCTACTTCATGTCAGCTGCTTTGTGCATGAGCTTTCTTTGGTATAGCAGGCTGTTCTTAATATTCTGACAATTGCCCACTTGCTTAGCAAGGTGATGCATGTTGGAAAACATTTCCACTGTAGCAGTACAGCTAGCTACATGGTTAAAGAGAAGTAAGGTTTATTGGACATGTTAACATACAGACTTGTGATTGATGCGATCATTAGATGGGAAACCGCATAGGAAATGCTAGAAAGGTTTTTGGAACAACAGCCAGCTATCTCAGCTGCTCTTTATTTAGGCAGTAAGGTTGCTCCTGGTGTGACTGGAATCCAGTACTCTTTTCTGCAACACATCCTCCACAAGTGCCCAGTAGTTATTAATGTAGTGACATGGGATTTTAATATAGGAATTGGCTGCCATATATGGGCAGCTGTCACAGGTTAAGGCTGCTGTCTTCTTTGACCTGAGAGACCTGGCAATGCTTTGCCCAAGATCTTAATAAAGCCTAGGTACAATAACTTCACTCATTTGCTTTCTGGTTAGTATAGCATACCACAGCTCCAAAACCTGTTTCACTTGTCGAAAGCCCTTGTTTTCAAGAACAATGTAGAGTCTCAAATCTTTACAGATAAAAGCTGCTATAGAGTATTATTTTTTTGGACATGAGGCAATTTAACTGGAAGCTTAGAGAATAGAGATTAATGAGATCGATCTTGTGGGACAATGAATGTATATTGAATTGTTTAAACGAAACATAACGATTAACAGGAAAATAGATACTTTTATCCAGGCCTAATTGTAAATGTGATGGTTAACAGTTATATTTTGGATTGAATGAGTCTGTTGTGCAAACCATGGGTGGTTACTGCAAATAACCATGCATTTAAATACACGTTTTTATCTCTGTTTTTAAAAACTTACACTAACAGCTGATTATTTACTGAGCATAGAGTTGTAAAACTATATTTACACTACTTTCCTTTTCTACAGTTAATTAGTGTCAGCAAATATTGTTTATTTATTTATATATTTTAAATTCTACAGAGAGATGATCCTTCTGCTTCTCCAGTTCCGGCTACCACAGCTGAGGAAGCGATGGCTTCACCAGAGCAGCCGGTTTCCATGAGCAGCCAAAGAGAAGACTCTGAGGCAGAACCTTGGGCTGCAGCTGTGCCACCAGTAATTTTTAAACCTCATACTTCTATTTAGCAGTGAAAGGAGTGCTGTTACTAGTCTATGAAAAGTTAAAAATTTACCAATAAGTTTTCAGAAATTGCTATGTACAGTAGATGTTAAAAGTCTACACACCCCTGCCAAGAAAATTTGCAAAATTGCAATCCATACAAAGAAGATGAAAACAAGTCAGAAACTGATTATTGAACAAAGGAAAAAAATCATATAAAAAACTGGTTGCATTAGTGTGCACACCTTTTAATAGTCAAGTATGTGCCTGTGCTTAGAATCAACCAATCACAATAAGTCTTATCTCAAATACTGTAGTAGTTTGTGTACACCTGACATCAATTAAAGTGGCTCTGCTTGAGCTCAGATAAAGTTGGGCTGTTCCTGTAGGATTATTCCAATATCCTCTTGGTTGCTACTCACTCCAAAAGCTGTGATCTGTAAAGAGCTTTTTAAACATGAACGGGGTCTCATCATTGGAAGATATTAATTAGGACAGAGGTACTTTCTGTATCCAGTGTACCTGAATTTCTTAAATACATTAAGATAGCAAGTGTTACTGTGTTACACTAAGGTTATGTGGCCAAACCAGGAGTCTTGTTTATAACATTTTGTGTGGATTTGAGCATGCAAGTATGCATACACCAAAAAAACGTAAAATGCATACAGTTAAAAAAAAAAAAAAAAGTTTTTCTTAAACATAGCATACGCACATTTGTGTACAATATACCCTTTATCAATCACAATCCTCCTGTAACTATGTGTACATGAATGCGCCTTGGAACTGGCCTGGTTGCCCCCCTGAAACAGCTATATATATATATATATATATATATATATATATATATATATTCATCCTTGTGCATATGCCTTCACAATAATATAAGCCTTTGTTGATTAGTAGATAAGCCTCTCACCTGACTTATCCAATGTGTGTCATTGGATAAGGCATCTGCATCTGAGAGGGTAGCCACCGACATTATATTGAATGCTATAGACCAGTGAATGGCAACCTTTTTTCGAGTTGCGGTGCACTAAATCCAAAAATTTTCTTTTGCGGCGCACCTGAGGGGACTGCCCATAAATAAAGTCGTGACGACACAATCTATGGACAGTCGCCAATAAAAACAGTTAATTTTACAAGTTTGAAAGACATTGTATTAATAAAGGATTCAAAGGATAAATCTTAAATTTAATTAATGTGAACGTTGAGATTGTTTTTCAGCACATATGAGATTGATGTGAGGATCAATTTTCGAAAGACAGACGCGCATTTCCTTGTCGATTATTTAAAGTCTCTCGCGTTTCTTAGACTTCATTTCCGTAAGTGTTCATTTATCTGTTTTTCCAACATAAAATATATTTTTTAAACAACACTAGCAATTTTAAATATTTTACAAAAATTTTCGTGGCCCCCTTAGAAAATTCTGCACCGGTTGCCCGACGATGCTATAGACTATATGAGAAAGTGACGGTTCAGCCAGTTATCCTACCACCAAGCCAGCCATTATATACTGCACCATCGGCAAGTCGTCTGTCAGTGCTAATTTGCATCAAAATAAATGAATCCTGGGATGACTCGAGCATTCAAGAGATGTTTGTCGTTCTCATTTTAGCATCACAGATGACTTGTATCCTAAGAGTGGAATGTAACTGGTTACTGTTAAAGTCAGATCCATTATTATTTTCAAAGTGCAAATAGGAATTGTGATTATGTGGCATATGTCTGTGCAACAAGGTTTACAAAATAAGATTGACTTTAAATGTTACCAGTCATAACCCTTCAAAATATTGATGTTAAGAGGAGGCTATCAGCTATTACTTACTGTTGTGCAGGTAGGTCTCCTTGAAGGGAAACATAAATAATTTATCGACCAAAAAACTCTTTTAGGTTTTATTAATGGCAGCAAAACGTTCCAGACTCATCTGCTAGCACTGAAAATTTCAGTGTGCTCCAGTGCTGAGTGAAAACCCCAGTGCTAGTTTGCTACCACTACTGAGCTGGAAAATCTACAACCACTCAGCTGCTTTGATGAAGGATCGGTTGGGTCATGAATTTCAATGATATTTGCAAGTCACCAACTCAGTTTGTATTAAAATTTCCAACTGCTGTTTTACATCTGGTAAGGTAAAAGCTTTGCGGCCCATTGGTACAATAATGTGTGTGACTAGAATAAGGGGTATCGAAAGATACGTTTTTGATTTTTCTGTATTAATCAAATTGTGGATAGGGTCATTTGTGTATGCAAAATCAAATTACAAGGAATGTCAAAATGATAATATTTTTGTTTACTGTTACTCAGTATACGACTACTGGTCAGATGTTCAAAATTATAACAGATATTATTTGGTCCTGTAGGTGGATATATCATATATGTCATCTAAAAAGTAGGTCATCACTTTATCTTCAACATGTAAGTGGAGTGAAATTAGTATTAACTAAAACCATTCAAACGAGGTCGCTTTTAGACCATTATACATACGGTATAATGCAGCTGTATAAATGAAGTATTTAATAAAGTACAAAGTTAAAATATTTTTTAAATTATGATTATTAAAAAAAGTAGCTCTTCGCATTTGATCATATTACAGGATCTGTGAGTTTTGCGTAATGGGTTGTATAAAGTATGCCACACCCTTAGTCCATGTTGTAATTTGGTTTAAAAAGATTTTGTCTTCATTGCAGGAATGGGTTCCTATAATTCGTCAGGACTTGCAGTCACAAAGGAAAATGAAATCTCAGCCTCCCCTCAGTGATGCATATTTGTGTGGAATGCCTGCCAAACGCAGAAAGGTTAGTTTAATTAAGCTTTTTTTTTTTTTTTTTTTTTTTATGGAAAACGGAGTCATGAAGCCATAAAGTAATAAGAGAAATGTAGAGTGTCTAATCAGCATAAACACATGTCTGACATGCACAAGAGAAAGTACATCATTGGAATGCTCTGAGCCTGTGACAAGATGCTCACCTTAGCATATATTTTACTAATGAAAGACAACAGACAACATGGAAGCTTAAAATTTATTTGATAGAAGACACCCTGGTGTATGGAAAAATAACATTTATTGCTTTGGATTAACTTAAACGTTTATTGCAAACAAACAACTTAGAAATATGGAGGGGTCTCACCAATGGAACACCTCATGCATTAGTGACTATGGATCTTTTAAAACACAATTTTGGTAGCTTGATGGCTTGAAACTCTATATACAATGTCAACAGGGTTAACTTTTCACTTCGTCTCTAGCAGTTAATGTAGTTAAGATTAATATCCTAATCAATATTGTACTCGTAATTATTAATAAATCATTTTTTAAAACTGTTAACTTCATCTGGAAAGAAAATCTTGCAAGGAGTCCCCTCAATATACTGTTTCTGTACTCTTTTCTTTAGTAATTAATACCAGTGTACTAGTAAACAGATTGGACTTCACTAACTTAAAATATAGAACCAGTGTAGGAAACACTTTTAGCCACTGGTTTTTGCTAATCCATTACCAGATAACATTGTATTTGTACCCTCCCTATTTTGCACAGTATTTTAAGTCTAGGAAGTTACTGGATATTCCAACCTATAGAGAGTTTTATATTGATAATACGTTTGCACCTTTTGATCAGCTCAGGTGTAAACATGGAATTTGGGATTTATAAGTTGTTTTTGTCAAAGTTACTTCTTCCCTAATCTTACATCAACACATTCAAAGATTTAAATTATTAATATGAAACATTGACAGCATTTCTAGACTTTATAATTATTGTCACAATGTTCACAGGTAGAACACCATCGACAATACTGGGGTAAAAAGACCTCTCTATTCCTTACGCAAGGAATACAATTCAGCAATTCATAGTATTCATTCCTCTTTAGTTTGTGCAAAACACTCTAACTCAAACTGAAAATGCAACAAACCTCTCTACATTTAAATTATTAAAAATTTTCTTTGTATTGGATCTTAATTGTGAATGATGTGAGGTAGTTGCACTTGGTCATTTGTATTGGGGCTTTCAAATTTGAGAAAAGATTTATTTTTTATCTGTCAGATAGTGTAGGATTTGCAGTCACTGCTGAACCTCTAACAGCAGGGTCTGGCGTTCTCAGGCAAGTTTAGAATAATGATAAGCTGATAATTATTTCCTATGCTACATTGTTAGTGTGTCAACTATTTCTGTTCAACTGGAAGAATCATAATTCACCTTCCATAGCTCAGTGGGAAAATGTGAGCTATATGATTTTGTCTTGCTCCCATGCACCCTTCAGCAACCAAGGCATAGAAAAATTACAGTGCATCCGGAAAGTATTCACAGCGTATCACTTTTTCCACATTTTGTTATGTTACAGCCTTATTCCAAAATGGATTAAATTCATTTTTTTCCTCAGAATTCTACACACAATACCCCATAATGACAACATGAAAAAAGTTTACTTGAGATTTTTGCAAATTTATTAAAAATAAAAAAATTGAGAAAGCACATGTACATAAGTATTCACAGCCTTGGCCATGAAGCTCAAAATTGAGCTCAGGTGCATCCTGTTTCCCCTGATCATCCTTGAGATGTTTCTGCAGCTTAATTGGAGTCCACCTGTGGTAAATTCAGTTGATTGGACATGATTTGGAAAGGCACACAGCTGTCTATATAAGGTCCCACAGTTGACAGTTCATGTCAGAGCACAAACCAAGCATGAAGTCAAAGGAATTGTCTGTAGAACTCCGAGACAGGATTGTCTCAAGGCACAAATCTGGGGAAGGTTACAGAAAAATTTCTGCTCCTTTGAAGGTCCCAATGAGTACGGTGGCCTACATGATCCGTAAGTGGAATAAGTTCGAAACTACCAGGACTCTTCCTAGAGCTGTGTTCAGGTAGATAGAGGCAGGCAGCTGGGAGAGGGGGCCTAAGGGAGAACATGGTAGATGCTCAAGGGGATTGAAGAGGGTCTACTCCAGCTGAACATGGCCATGGCTGGAATGACCCTATCCTTGTAGTGGGCTTCAACGCAAGTCCAGGGAGAAGCGGCTGGAGATAAGTGGAGCGAGGTGAAGTTCAGAGAGGGAGCCCTGCTGGATCCACCAATCAGGCCTGTATTGTAAAGTGGCCAGACGGAAGCCACTCCTTAGTAAAAGGCACGTGGCTGCCTGCCTGGAGTTTGCTAAAAGGCACCTGAAGGACTCTCAGACCATGAGAAACAAAATTCTCTGGTCTGATGAGACAAAGATTGAACTCTTGGGTGTGAATGCCAGGCACCGCTCATCACCAGGCCAATACCATCCCTACAGTGAAGCATGGTGGTGGCAGCATCATACTGTGGGAATGTTTTTCAGTGGCAGGAACTGGGAGACTAGTCAGGATAAAGGGAAAGATGACTGCAGCAATGTACAGAGACATCCTGGATGAAAACCTGCTCCAGAGCGCTCTTGACCTCAGACATCTTTCAGCAGGACAATGACCCTAAGCACACAGCCAAGGTATCAAAGCAGTGTCTTCAGGACAACTCTGTGAATGTCCTTGAGTGGCCCAGCCAGAGCCCAGACTTGAATCCAATTGAAAATCTCTGGAGAGATCTTAAAATGGCTGTGCACTGACGCTTCCCATCCAACCTGATGGAGCTTGAGAGGTGCTGCAAAGAGGAATGGGCGAAACTGGCCAAGGATAGGTGTGCCAAGCTTGTGGCATCATATTCAAAGAGACTTGAGGCTGTAATTGCTGCCAAAGGTGCATTGACAAAGTATTGAGCAAAGGCTGTGAATACTTATGCACATGTGATTTCTCAGTTTTTTTTTTTTTATTTTTTAATAAATTTATAAAAACCTCAAGTAAACGTTTTTGACGTTGTCATTATGGGGTGTTGTGTGTAGAATTCTGAGGAAAAAAATGAATTTAATCCATTTTGGAATAAGGCTGTAACATAACAAAATGTGGAAAATGTGATGCGCTGTGAATACTTTCCGGGTGCACTGTAAGTACTTTTCCTTGGCCGAGACAGATTCCAAATCGTCGCTCCTGTATCTTTGGCTTTACTATTGGACTGAGCCCTCCTCTCTGCACTCTTGCTATGCCTTACCTGGGAGTGTGATAAGTGGTCCGTGGTGTTGGGAAAGTTTTAAGTAAATAATTATGTGTGGGGCTGCAATCGGGTGAGGGTGTGTGCAGGTACTCTCTGCTCCGTGGCTGCTTGGGGTACTTGGCCGATTGTGTTGCATAAACATGCTGAAGCAGGAAGATTGGTTGGGCACTTCAGTTGAGCCTCGGAGGGATTGGCTGCTTGTACCTGCACCCAGTAAAATAGGAGATTTAAAAGGAGCCTGTACAGGACAGAGAGGAAGTCGAGGAACAAGTCTGGAGTCAAATGAATAAGCCAGAGTAAGAAAGAACAGGAACAATAAGGAAACACAAAAGTTGAAAGAAGGGATGACAAAGGTGGCAGATGTATGAGCAGTGTTCAGGTAGATAGAGGCAGGCAGCTGGGAGAGGGGGCCTAAGGGAGAACATGGTAGATGCTCAAGGGGATTGAAGAGGGTCTACTCCAGCTGAACATGGCCATGGCTGGAATGACCCTATCCTTGTAGTGGGCTTCAACGCAAGTCCAGGGAGAAGCGGCTGGAGATAAGTGGAGCGAGGTGAAGTTCAGAGAGGGAGCCCTGCTGGATGCCTGTAGTTAGCCAGGGACCCAAGGCAGTGCTTGTGTTGCTTCCAGAAGAATAACATGCCATGTCTCAAAGCTGAAATTATCTCAAACTAGTTTCTTAAGCATTCCAATGAGTTCCCTGTGCTCAGATGGTCCCCACCGTCCAGATCTCAGTCCAATAGAGCACCTTTTGAACATGGTGGAACAGCAGGTTTGTGTCATGGATATCCGGCTGACAAATCTGCACCAACTGCATGGTGCTATCATGTTAAAAATCCCTGAGGAATGTTTCCAGCATCTTTTTGAATCTATGCCATGAAGAATTATAGCAGTTCCGAAGGCAAAAGGGGGTCCATCCCGGTACTAGGAAGGTATACTTAATAAAGTGGCTGGTGAATGTATGTGTGTATATGTATGTACACACTGTCACGCTTGGGTCACAGATTTGCACGGAGACACAGGAGGTTGAAGAAACAAGAAGGATTTTTATTCAAACACTGCAAACAAACATTTGTCTCTTCAATCTTGCTCCTTGAAAAAGGTGACAGTTTCGTCTATCAGTTAAAGGTAAGTGTGCGTATCTTCTTCAAAGGAGTACACGTCAGGAGCAGGAACAGTCAGAGAGAGAAAGCAAAACAAATCAATACCAAAACTGACAGGCGCTGCGCAAGGCTTTTAAGTAAGAGGAGTACGGCGCGAGAGTTGTATTACACGTTATATTAAAAATGAGAAGGGTAAGGAGCAATGTGAAGGTAGTCTGCGTTTCAGGGGTTGGGGTTTTCTAAGGGGCGTCTGTATCCTCTTGGGGTGCGATCAGCCCTCCGGCTCACAACACACGTACGTACAGGGATGAGGAAAAAACGGTCTATATTTATTCATATGGAAAAAGACCTTCTGGTTATTATTTCAATAGCTTTATTAACTCAAAAGAATGTCACATTGGCACAGTGCACTTAGGTACAATTTTGTTAATAATGGTTTGAGTTAATAAAGTTATTGCCCACCCAGTTTTGCATACACAGGTGAAATTCCGCTGTAACGAAGTTCATGGGACCATTAAAATATTTTGTGGTTATACGGTTTGACAATGACTCGCCATCTCTAATGGCAGTAGCATAAGAACAGCTCAGTAGCTGCACTGCTTCATCTGGTAAACAGTAAAACTAGGACAAAGTAATTGGTTGTCCTCAGCAGGGTCAGGCTTACTGCGTAATGTACTTGTTGCATGAACTTTAGAACTTTTAACACCAGGATTTGACCTGCTCTTCATCATACTTTCCTGGTCTGCCACAATGGTGATTCCAAGCCACTGGTGTTCTTCTAATCAGAAGATGGGAGCTAAAGCAAGATTGCTTTTCGCGGCTCCTAACAGCTTTTGTTTTGAATGAAGTCTTGAGATTGTGCCTGCCTTCTCTATACAGTAATAAAGTACATGTATTTTCCTTGAGAACCGGGACTCACCTTCTTGTCTCTCGTGCAACTCTGTGACCCAAGCTTGACAATATCTGTATAAAAAAAATCACTTCTTAAACTACAAAAAAATTTGAAAATGAGACATTATATGTAACTTTTTATCGAAATACAGGTATGAATACAGAGCAAAATTGTGGATCACTGACTGACAGCTATACCTGTATGATGTCGCACCTACACTCTCGTTGGGTCTCTCCAGGGCTGGAAATTTCACAACAGACTGTCTCTCTCTTTCGTTGTAACAAGAAAGAGACAGCCTATTGCAGGGTTCCTCAGACTCGGCGAAAGTGTAGGTGCAACATTAAGTATTTTTTGCATCACATTATTGTGTATGGTGGCCATTTTTGGTTGAAAACACATTTGTTATATTGAAATTTACATTTCGTTAAAACTAAATCTGTTAAACATGACGTGTGAACGTTTGACCAGGCCAACAAAAAGTGTTTGCTATCCTGAAAATTTCATAACTTAAGTATTCACTATTGCGAGAGTTGACCTATGTTTCTATCATTTGCTGTTGTCTTAAGATTTCATGCTATTGTGATATGCAGGTGCAATAAGAATTTTTTTTGTGGGGGGGATCTCTTTTAGACAGTCCAAAATGATGGTCCTTTCCTGTCCTTGACGGAAGCAGTAAATAGAGCTGCCAAAACAGCAGGAGCTAAGCCCGTAACAAGCCCAGAGAGCCTCCAAGGAGATTTGGAAAAACCTCAGTTGCAGGAGGCCTATTCAAAACAAGTATGTAATGCTCTTCTGTCATTTTCATATTTATTAAAATCTTTACAAGGCAATTCTATATTGTGTCTAGACCCTGCGCTGACCCCTAGATGTCATGCGAGAAAACAAGTTCCCCTTGGGGCATTAACAAAGTATATCAAATCAAAAAAATATATATAGTATTTAAAGCTTTACCACTTTCTGTTATCTTTCTTAAAGGCTCCACACATTCCTCTTATTTATTACATGTTTGTATGTAGTAGGGTGTTCTACCGTGTTAGCCATTACGGATGCAATGAAAGTCAAGCAAAATGACACCTTTTATTGGCTAACTAAACAGATTACAATATGCAAGCTTTCAGGGCAGCTCAGGCCCCTTCTTCAGGCAGGTTATAATACAGAAACTGGAGTTACCTGAGTTTATATAGACACTAGGACAGAGATAGCATTGGAAAACCTTTAAGTGGGTCATCTTCAATGTAAAAAATTAACAGACCCCTCCAGCCTAAGGGCATACTCACACTGGCAATTTGTTCTGTGCCCAAGCACATTTGTCCACTTGTAACCACACAAAGTCTAGTTCGTTTATCTAGTGTGATCGCTCTGTGCTGGGCCAACCGTATCGTGCCCTGACCCACTTGGAAGAGGTGGGGCCGAGTACGGCTCAGTAGCATTTGGGAACAGTGTGACAGTTAAACGTGCCCAAGCACAGAAAACAGATGTGATGTCATTGTTGCAACAAGTCTGTGCAATTCTCATTTCATTCAACACCATTCGAGTTAAAAATACACCTTACACATGAACGTGAATTGAAGCTGGCAAGAAAAGCTGCAAACTCCTTCCTTAACATCATTTGTCTCTGTAAAAAGTGCAGCATGGTTAACAGCAAAACGCTGCACTTCACACTCCATAAATCTGTAAGATGTAGAGCAGTGTTATCCTGCCCTACATGACTCCAAAAACCACAAAATAAGTAAAATAATTTTGACATGCATGCTGTCACTCTGTTTGGATCTTGTTTTAGCTTTAAGGTCATGGCGAAAGCGTGCACAGGCCTGAAATGTTAAGCTCAGTATGAGTGCAGGCCATCAGGGTAGTAGGAAAGGAGGTGCAATCTTGCTTGGGCACGGTATGGAACAAACATGCCTAGTGTGAGTAAACTCTAAGATTCATTTAACAGAACAGGAGAACAATGTGTAGTCAAGATCTTTTGATAACTAACAAAATCTTTTGAAGTTTTTGATAGTAGTAGGGTGTTTTCCATATAATTTGGATGTGTAGTCAGATTGTCTAGGTTAGTAAGAGAGATTTAAATAATTCTTGAATCTGGTCATAATACTGTTGTCTCTATTTAAATAAACCATGTTGTAATGTGTTAAATTTTAACAAGAGAGAAAGGGGAATGGGAAGTTAAATTGATAACTAAGATTTAAAGGTGTCATTTTGCTTGACTTCTCATTACTTGTTTGTAGTAATAATGGCTGAGAGAGAAAAAAATCATTTTTTGATAACTGACATAACAAAAGTTTATAATAAAATAGACTGCAGTGCTTCAAACAATATAATAAAACATGAAGGAAAAACTTTACTTACATAATTTATATGTCAGATATCCAGTGATATGCTTTCAACATTCTGAACATATATGTATTTTTAAAAAAAATATTGTTAAACACTTCTAGTAATACATTCAAGGGAGCTTTTAAATTGAAGACCTGCCTTATCAATTGGTCAAGAGCCTAGGGCTGTGAGCCCTGTCTTCAGTTGACCATCAAATGAAATAGCTGGTTTGTAAAATATTCAGACACTTCCTCTAAAGTACACACTGGCAAGTAAATCACATTGATGAACACAAGCTATGTGGCTCACCCAGTTATGACATAAAAAAATCAACACCATCAACAAAACTGCCACAAGACTCACTGGGTCAGACTCTTTTTAATTGCAAAATTGTTAAAACTTTTTCCCTCTCTTCACCTATGGAAATATCCCTCTTTTTACTTACAGAGATTTGTTTTTCATGTAGGAAACAGTCTATTAGGTTTCTTTTATTAGCTGAGATTTACTTGGTTACTCTTTTCAAGATTGAAAACTTTATTCATCACACACAGTTATCCAGGTACAACGTTCAGTGAAATTAAAAGCTGGTCTACTCCAAGATTGTGCAAAACAAACACACAACAGAATAAATAATAAAATTAAGAAAAAGAACATAAAAATTAACTAAGTTAAACTAGATTAAAATTGAGTTAAAATCTGAAACAGTAAAAAATATAAAGTGCCTGTGCAGTAAGTTACTGTGACTGTGCCATGAGTTTCAGGTTTGAATGTTTGTTGGCATGTCATAGTTCAGGATCCTGGTCATAGTTGGAGCTCGACCGGAATGCGTCCCAGTCCCTGTCATCAAGTGTGTCATGTATGCTGCTCAAAAAAATGAAAGGAACACTTTTTAATTGGAGTATAGCATCAAGTCAGTGAAACTTCTGAGATATTGATCTGGTCAGTTAAGTAGCAGAGGGGGTTGTTAATCAGTTTCAGCTGCTTTGGTGCTAATTTAATTAACAGGTGCACTAGAGGGGCAACAATGAGACCACCCCCAAAACAGGAATGAATGGTTTAACAGGTGGAGGCCACTGACATTTTTTCCTTCTCATCTTTTCTGACTGTTTTTTCACTAGTTTGGCATTTGATTACAGTCAGTGTCACTACTGGTAGCATGAGGCAATACCTAGACCCAACAGAGGTTGCACAGGTAGTCCAACTTCTCCAGGATTGCACATCAATACATGTCATTGCCAGAAGGCTTGCTGTCTCCCGCAGCACAGTCACAAGGGTATGGAGGAGTTTCCAGGATACCGGCAGTTAATCTAGGAGAGCTGGACAGGGCCGTAGAAGGTGCTTAACCTATCGGCAGGACCGGCATCTGCTCCCTTGGGCAAAGAGGAACAGGATGGAGCTCTACCAGAGCCCTACAAAATGACCTCAAGCAGGCCTCTGACTAAACCATTAGAAACGGACTTCATGGGGGTGTCCTGAGGGCCTGACGTCCTCTAGTGGGCCCTGTGCTCACTGCCCGGCACCGTGGAGCTCGATTGGCATTTGCCATAGAATACTAGAATTGGCAGGTCCACCACTGGTGCCCTGTGCTTTTCACAGATGAGAGCAGGTTCACCCTGAGCATGTGTGACAGACATGAAAGGGTTTGGAGAAGCTGTAACATCGTTCAGCATGACCGGTTTGGTGGTGGGTCAGTGATGGTCTGAGGAGGCATATCCATGCATGCATGGATTGACTCACCAACCTCTACAGGCTAGACAACAGCACCTTGACTTCCATTAGGTGGCGGGATGAAATCCTTGGACCCATTGTCAGACCTTATGCTGGTGCAGTGGGTCCTGCGTTCCTCCTGGTGCATGACAATGCCCGGCCTCATGTGGTGAGTGTATGCAGGCAGTTTCTGGAGGGTGAAGGAATTGATACCATTGACTGGCCCCCACACTATCCTGACCTAAATCCAATAGAACAACTCAGGTACAATTATGTTTCGGTCCATCCTATGCCACAAGGTTGCACCTCAGGCTATCCAGGAGCTCAGTGATGCACTGGTCCAGATCTGGGAGGAGATCCCCCAGGATGCCATCTGTCATCTCAGCAGCATGCCCCAGTGTTCTCAAGCATTCATACAAGCACGTGGTGGCCATACAAACTACTGAGTATAATTTTGAGTTGCTGCAGTGAAATTTTTGCAAAATGGACTAGCCTGCCTCATTTTTTTCACTTTGATTTTCAGGGTGTCTTTGAATTCAGCCCTGTATTTGCCTGACTTGAACTGGGTGTAACAATGGTCCAGTGTGTTTTCTCCCTCTGGTTGGACATGTGACATGCTTGTGAAAGCTTGACATGACCCATTCAAGGTTAGCTTTGTTAAAGCCCCCCCAGCACAATAAACATTGCTTCTGGGTGCTTGATTAGATGTTCACTGAGCACATCATGGAGTTTAGACCTCATCTATGTTAGGTGATAATAACAGCAGAAAACCCATGCTCTGAAAAATGGAGAAATGCAGGTGAAAGCCGTGTTTAAGTCAAACAAAGAACACTGCAGTCCTCATTGTCCTGTTGAAATTTAATTATGACGCAAAAGGTCATCCATCTTGTTTTCGAGTGATTGGACATTTGCTAGCATGGTACTGGGCAGAAGAGAATGATGTGGTCTGTTCTGCACGCCAGCTCTTTTGCCACAATGTTTCTTTCTCCACCACTTTGGTTTGGCTGCTATAGGGTCTTCGTTATTGTTCCCCTCATCACATAGGATCTCACGGAGAATCTCACTTGGACACATCAGGTCAATAGGTAGATATGCAATGTGATGAAAAATAACCAAAAAGTTAAGTAAATGCACAATCAAAGTCAGACAACTGAGCAGTGCCATCTTGGAGAATTAATTAATCCTCTCAGCTGTCATCAAGAAACAAGCACAAAAGCTTCTTATCTCATATCTTCGTAGTAGTGGCATCATGTATTAGTTTCCAAATGGCAAGAGCGTGCCTCCATTACCTCCTGTGGTAAGCGTAGCTATCAATCTGTGCTACTTCTACATGCCTGACCCTGTAGCTCCCATACTCTCAGCTCTGCATCATTACCTGCATTTGGCTTGAGTTTTACGTTTCCCTTATCTCCGATATTATTAAAAGGTAATAAACTAATCAGCAGGCAGAAAATAGAGTTACAGCACAAGTGTTTAAACAAAACAGGTCAAATTGACACTTTCCAATCAGAACAATAAGACTCCACCCATTTTATATTAACAGTACCATTTTATAACATTGGTTAAATTGGTTGAGTATCCTTTTTTAGAAATAGTTCACACAGCGTAATATAAACTTTTTTCCCCAGGCATTTGTGAATTGTTTTACTTTGATTTATTTTGAAATACTTCTCTGATATCTTTTTCATAATAAACAGATGTAGGAAAATAGTTATTTTTTGTTTGCATGTCATTTTTAAAAGGCAGAAGGTTAAGATAAAATGAAGCGACTAAATGTTTAGAATCTTAACATACAGTTGATCTAAAATTAATAAAACATAATAATTAATACAAAATGATATTGACGTCTATTAATGCATTTTTATAGATAACCAGTCAATTAGCAGTTTATGACTTCAAAAACAAAGAATTTAAACGAGAATCCTATTTAAATGAATAAGGTGGACAATATGCGTATCACATTAAATGAATGAATCTCCATCTTGCAATGTTGCTTATTCAGTTGCTGTTTCCCCACTGCAGATTTTTCTTGTGTGTTCCCCATATTCAACCAAGCTAGACAACTTTTTTCCGCCCTAATGAAATTTTAATATTGTAACTGTATCATTCTAAAGGTGTTCATTCACATGTGTGCTTTTCTAGTAGCTTTAATCCTTTTTATTTAAAGCTTCAGTGATGCAAACAATAATTTTTGTTTGTTGTTTTTAGCTAAAAATGGACATAAAGAAGAGAATACAGGATGATCCAGATTATAGTACTCAGCGCTTTCCCAACACTCATCGGGCTTTCTCTGAAGACTCCTAACTTTTTACCAAACTGTTATTCCTTCAAGCTACCAGCCACATTTTTTCTGACACATTTTAGCTGATGGCTGTCTTTTCTGCCATTCATAGATTCCAGAATTTTTTTTCCATCCCCTATGCTATCCATGTTTGAAACTGACTTTTCTCAAGGATGGTACTTATTTTACTGGTCAGACTGTTTGTGAATAAGCACATGTGCAATCAAGAAGGCCTAAAGTGAGCAATTCCAAATGGAACTTGACTTTTTGGTATAAAAAGAAGACACTGTACCTTGAAGAACAGACATACTTTCTTTTAGACAAAAGAGCAAATATTTGAGACTAAATGTGTTTTCATTAAATATTTTATTCATATTTGTCTCATCTATAGCATGGACTAGTAAATTTGTGCCCAAATCTGTGCTGTACAGTATGTGCAACTTATCCACTTAAGGTTATTGCTGCTGACTACTGCTTTTGCAAATCTCCTTGAACCATTGACTCTTTTTGCTTATAATAATGCTGGATGTTCTGTGATCAGGGTATAAGCTCCCTGTTGGCTTTTATCACTATGTATAATTCTGTTTTGTTTCCAAATGTATAGTGGCAGAAGTCAGTTTAAATATTCTTGCAGTGTACAGTATAATGACTGAAAAGAAAAAGTTTGGTTGAACTGTCACATTCAGGAATTTCAGTGTAAACATTTTGTAAGGAAAAATAAGACAAAATACCAACCATGGCCTATTACAGCTAACAACATACACGCAGGAATGTACTTTTTGTTTTTAAATTAAGTCTTTAATCTTATTTTTTTGTTGTTTGAAACAATTGAGTTGAGTTCTAGTATCATTAAAAGTACAAATGATTATGCAGCCTTTTTGGAGATTTTTGTGTGGACCATTTTTCAATATTGTATGAATTATAATGTATTTGTTTTGCATTAGCTCAGTTATAACTTGCCATTCCTTATTAAAATCAAAATGTACAGATAAGTTGATTTCTGAGGTCAAAATGGGCCTTTTGAGTCAGATATTAAACACTGTGTGTGATGAGCAATCATTATAGGTTAGGCAAGTCTTTTTAAGTGGTAGGATGTGTCCGCAGATTGATCAGAGAATGAAAATGAGTTAAAGACAGAGATATTGATGAGAATATTCATATCAGCACATTTTTTACATTTCTCTATCAGAGCTAGCAGTATAAAATGTATTGATCTTTAAATTTTGAATTGCTAATAACACGTTTTGTATTTTGAAAGGTTTTTCTAATTTTCACATCCTTGAATATAGGCCCTTTGGGCAACTGAAAGACTACACCTTTTTAGCCTTTCACACGCATTCAGGCCCGCTCAGTCCTTTGCTGACAGCAGCAAGAGGCATTATTTTCTGGCCAGAAGTTTGTGACATCATTTAAGAAGTTATAAAATATGAATACAACATGTTGCTTTATGTAGTACAGGGTGAGCCAAAAAGAAGTACCACATTTCAAATGTTTATTCTACAAAAACTCTACAAGATGAAATAGATGAATTTCATTATGACACAAGAAAGGATATACAAAATAGATTTTTTTTTTACTGTGTTTTAAAAATGATGTCTTCAAGTTGGTGGCCATTCTTCACGATACACTCGGATGATTTCTGAACACTCACATGACTCGTTCAGCCATTTCAAGGGTAATAGCAGCGATTTTGTGGTGAATAGCATCCTTGAGGGCTTCAAGTAATTGAGGTCAGTGTCTGTATACCTTGGATTTGTGATATCCCCACACGAAGAAACTGCAAGGAGCGAGATCAGGCGAACGTGAAGGTAACCCAACATCACCTCTCAGGGAAATAACCTTCCCCAGAAACATCTCCTGCAAAACTTGCTTGGATCTCTGCACCATGTAAGCTGTTGTTCCATCTCGTTTAAACGGGGCATCCACCACATCCATTTTGTCTAGTTGGGGTTGCAAAAAGTTCTTTAGTATTTCAATGTAACTTTCTAAAGTGACAGTGACTGTTGCTCCCTTATCCTCAAAAAACTAAGGGCCTACAATTCCAAATTCTGTAACAGCACACCAAACTGTAACACACTCGCTGAGCAGGGATTTCTGATGAAGTTCATGAGGGTTGCTTTCACACCAAAAGAGAAAGTTTTTCTTATTCATGCAACCATTCAATTGAAAATGTGCCTCTTCACTGAACACGACGATAGCATCTCAAATGGTTTGCAGATTGTTCACGCACAACTCTTTCCCAGTCTCTCTGTGACCTACTGCACTGCCATCATTTTGTGTGGATGGAAATTAAGGTCCTCATGCAAAATCCTCATTTAAGACGTGTTGGAGATACCTGAGGCAGAAGCATTTTGCGCAGTGAATGTCTAGGAGACTGCAAAATTGATCCCCTTACAGCTTGGATGTTTTAAGGCAATCATGCAGTCCAAGGACAGCCTGTAGATTTTCTGTTCAATGTTCTACCCAGCTGCCTAAATTTAGCCACCCACTGACGAATATGTTTCCGATTTGGGATGTCACCATTAGGAAGAATGCTGAATTGCATTGGTGAGTTTGCATAGTGATGATGGATTCGTTGTTCTTGAAGAACGTTTCGACAGTGAAAGCACAGTGCCCACTGGACCAAGGGCATGTTGCAGATTGAAAACTACAAGGAATCGCCTATCAATGAACCTGCACCCCAACCCACTCAGCTGCCTCCACCTTGCACAGTGACCTTGAGAAATGTGGAACTTCATTTTGGCTCATTTTGTATTACATTTAAAGAATTATTTAACAACTCATATAGAAAACTAAGCTTACAAAAATACAATTGTAGTATTGCCCCTTTTAGCTTGTAGGCAGTTTGCATAACTGCCCTCCAGTCCCTGACATCGACTTGTTGAAATCTTTGACCACTCCTTCATGCAAAATCTATTCAGTTGCAAGATGTTTGTAGATTTTCTATCATGTCCTGCTCATTTCAAATCCCCATAGCATCTCAGTTTAATATAAATCAGGGTTTTGACTAGGCCAGTCTATAACCCTCTATTTCTTCTTTTTGAACTATTCCTTGGTGGATTTCATACTCTGCTTTAAATCATTATCCTGTTGAAAGGTCCACTTCTGGCTCAACCTTTTGCACAGATGGCATCACATTCTCCTCAAGCACACTTTGGTGTGCAACAGAATTCATAGTTGTTGTGGTGATTGCAAGCTGCCCAGGACCTGAGGCAGCAAAGCAACCCCAAACCATAACTTTTCCATCATTCTGCATAGTTGGTATAAGGTTTTTCTCCTGAACTACTTACTGTCTTTGGTTTGTGCCAAGCATGCCTACTATAACTATGGCTAAACAACTTTTATCTTTGATTCATTTAATTGTTCCAGAAAGCCTGCTCTTTGCCTATTTGTTCCATGTCAAATGGTAGTCTTTCTCTAAGTTCTTCAAGACAGCACAGGCTTTTTCCTGGCACACTTCACATGCAGGTCCAGTTTGTCCAATCTCTGATTGTAGATGCATTCACTTCGACACCAACTTTTACAAGTTACCTGCAGTGGTAGGACCAGTGCTAGGTCCTACAGTGAAATTTTGCAGTTCTTGTAGGCTTCTTTTCATATTGAACAGTCCGCTCTTCGGGTGAATTTGCTGGGCCAACCAGTCCTGGATGAATTGCCAGTCATTGCCAGAAATGTCCTAACAGTTTCAAATCATTTGGCAATCTTATTAAATTCCTTGCCAGACTCCTAGGCATCCACAGCCCTTTTTTTAGGAAGGCTTGGCATGACGACACTGCACAGGCCAATAGCAAAGACAACATCAGAGCCTTGATATACGTGATTTAAATCAAAAAAGGTTCCAACTGCATACACCGTAACAACAAAACCTGAAAAACTGCTCAAAAAAATTAAAGGAACAATTTGAAAACACATCAGATCTCAATGGAAAAAAAAATCATGCTGTATATCTATACTGATAATCTGGGTTATGAGTTAGGAATGAAAAAATGCCACATCATTTGATGGAAATGAAAATTATCAACCTACAGAGGGCTGAATTTAAAGGCACCCCAAAAATCAAAGTGAAAAAATTATGCGGCGGGCTACTCCATTTTGCCGAAATTTCATTGCAGCAAATCAAAATTGTACTCGGTAGTTTGTATGGACCCCACGTGCTTGTATGAATGCCTGACAACATTGGAGCATGCTCCTAATTAGACAATGAATGGTGTCCTGGGGGTTCTACTCCCAGATCTGGGCCAAGGCATCAATGAATTTCTGGACAGTCTGAGGTGCAACCTGGCGGTGTCGGATGAACCAAAACATAATGTCCCAGAGGTGTTTTATTTAGGTCAGGTGAGCTTGGGGGCCAGTCGATGGTATCAATTCCTTCATCCTCCAGGAACTGCCTGTATACTCTCACCACATGAGGCCAGGCATTGTTGTGTACCAGGAGGAACCCAGGACCCACCGCACCAGCACAGGGTCTGACAAGGGGTTCAAGGATCTCATCCCGATACCTAATGCCACTCAAAGTACCGTTGTCTAGCCTGTAGAGGTCTGTGCGTCCCTCCATTGATATGGCTCCCCAGACCATCACTGAACCACCAAACCGGTCATGCTGAACAATGTTTTACATGGCAGCATAACATTCTCCACAGCTTCTTCAGACCCTTTGACGTCTGTCATATGTGCTCAGGGTGAACCTGCTCTCATCTGCGAAAAGCACAAGGTGCCAGTGATGGACCTGCCAATTCTGGTATTCTATGGCAAATGCCAATGGAGCTCTACGGTGCTGGGCAGTGAGCACAGAACCCACTAGAGGACATCGGGCCCATAGGCCACCCTCATGAAATCTGTTTTTGATTGTTTGGTCAGATACATTCACACCAGTGGCCTGACTGGAGGTCATTTTGTAGGGCTCTGGCAGTGCTCCTCCTGTTCCTCCTTGCCCAAAGGAGCAGATACCGGTCCTGCTAATGGGTTAAGGACCTTCTATGGCCCTGTGCAGCTCTCCTAGAGTCCTGCCCTTGAGACTGTGCTGAGAGACACAGCAAACCTTCTGCCAATGGCATGTATTGATGTGCCATCCCAGAGAATGTTTGACTACCTGTACAACCTCTGTAGGGTCCAGGTATCACCTCGTGCTACCAGTAGTGACACTGACTGTAGCCAAATGCAAAACTAGTGAAGAAACAGTCAGAAAAGATGAGAAGGGAAAAATGTCAGTGGTCTCCACCTGTTAAACCATTCCTGTTTTGGGGTTGTCTCATTGTTGCCCTTCTAGTGCACCTGTTGTTAATTTCATTAACTTTAAAGCAGCTGAAACTAATTAACAACCCCCTCTGCTACTTAACTGACCAGATCAATAGCCCAGAAGTTTCATTGACTTGATGCTATACTCTGATTAAAAGGTGTTCCTTTCATTTTTTTGAGCAGTATATACAGCGCCCTCCACAATTATTGGCACCCTTGGTTAAGATATGTTCTTAGGATTCTAATAAATTGGGTTTTTTTCCCAAAAAATATAGGCTCACAACAAAAAAAAAAAGAGAAAAATCCAACCTTTAATTGAAGTACATTTATTCATTGAGAAATAAATCCCACATTAAGAAATACATTTTTTAAATGAAATCATGTGTGCCACAATTATTGGCACCCCTGCTATTAATATTTCATACAACCCCCTTTTGCCAACAAGACAGGACTTAATCTTCTTCTATAACATTTCGCAAGGTTGGACAATACAGAGACATGGATTTTTGACCATTCCTTTTTGCACAATTTTTCTAGATCCTCCAGAGTCCTGGGTCCTCTCCTCTTCAGCTCACCCCACAGGTTTTCAATGGGGTTGAGGTTTGGGGACTGAGATGGCCATGGAAGGAGCTTGACTTTGTGTCTGCTGAGCCATTTTTGTGTAGATTTTGCCATGTGTTTAGGGTCATTATCGTGCTGAAGACCCAATGATGACCCATCTTTAGCTTTCTGGCAGAGGCCTCCAGATTTTGATTTAAAATGTCCTGGTATTTCAAGGAAATCATGATGCCATGCATCCTAACAAGGTTTCCAGGGCCTTTGGAAGAGAAACAGCCCCACGGTACCACATATCCTCCACCATACTTTACAGTGGGCATGAGGTGCTTTTCCGCATACTCATTCTTGAATTCATACCAAACCCACTTAGAATGTTTGTGGCCAAAAAGCTCATTTTTAGTCTTATCTGACCAAAGCACACAGTCCCATTGGAAACCCAGCACTGCTTAGCAAACTCCAGACATGTACATTTGTGATTGTAGGTGAGAAAAGGCTTATTCCTTGCATGTTGGCATGGAGATAGCGTCTTATGGTTGTAATGGAGACTTACCATTCTTTGGTGCAGTTCTCTAAAAGTGAGCTTTGGAGAACATTTTACTTCTCTTACCATCCTCCTCACTGTGCGTGGTGGCAAGATAAACTTGGGTCCTCGTCCAGCCTTGTTTGTCACTGTTCCTGTTGTTTTACACTTCTTTATTCCTCCTTTGACTGTAGATACAGGTGGGTTTAGGCGAGGAGCTATTTTCTTGTAGCCATTATCTGACTTATGAAGGTCGACACACATCTTCCTTACTTGAACAGCATGTTCTCTTGTCTTTCCCATGTTGAGGAGTGGCTAAGAGCAATAGGACTCTGTCACATCATATTTATACCCCAGGGACAAAGGAAGTCATTAATTACTATTCAAAAGTTCCAATTTTCTCTGATCAACTTTAAAAAATAAACTAGAAATTACAAAAATGCTTCTATTACATTTATTTTATAGGAATTGTTTGGGGGGCCAATAATTATGGCACACATGATTTCATGTAAAATATGTATTTCTTAATGTGGGATTTTTTTTCCCCCAATGAATAAATGTACTTCAATTAAAGGTCGGATTTTTGTTTTTTTTGTGTTGTGAGTCTATATTTTTTGGGAAAAAAACAGAATTTATTGGAAGCTTAAGAACACATTTTAACCAGGGGTGTCAATAATTGTGGAGGGCACTGTATATATATATATATATATATATACACACACACACACACTAGGGAGTTCCCCCCGCTTGCTTCGCTCGCCAGTTCCCCCGGCCTGCCTTATGCGCCAGCCACTTCACGTCTCTGCCGCTCGCGTTGTGAAGAGGGGGACTGAACTAACCCCAAGGAGACACAGTTGCTCCTCGTAAACCCCCTCTTAAACGGTGATACAATGGGAAACAAATAGTTTTTTTTTATCTTCTCTTTGCTCGATCATCTGCAGGCTTGCTTCTGCTGCCGTGTCACGTGATCTGCATCTTACACCGTGCTTTGAACATTTAAAAGCCTGTACAGCAGCTGTCCTACTCTTTGTCTTTTCTTTCCGGCCCCGGGATTGGTTAAATCTTTTGGCACAAAGTCTCGTTTTGCAGAACGAGAGTTCTTGATATTTTTTAGTTTAGAATTTAAAAACAGAATAAGAATCTGAAAATCTAACAAACAACATCTCATTAAAGTTTGGTAAATTCTGAAAAGAATTATACCAAACATATATATGTAGGTTTTAAACTAAGCCTGATTTAAAGCATGACAAAAAAGTGACATAAAAACATCACATAAAATCGTTGCACAAAATCATTGCACTTTTAGGCTTAGGATTTTATATATAGAGAGTAGATATATATGGACCATGCAATGATCCTTCGAGACGGGCAATTTTTAATCGTGAGACATCACTGATTTCAAGGTTTGATTGACATTTTTGCCAGGAGGGGGAGCTGAATTGGATGCAACACCTCCTGCTTATCCTAAGCCAATTTCTCCTGATGCTGGTCCTGGCTGTAGCACAGCAATTTTAACTGTGCAGCGCATCTCTTTTTGAACTGCAGTGCTGGTGTTATCGGGGACAAAGGTCGTCGACTGAGTTTCATTGCTTAGTGGCATGATGGTACCTGTTGCTTCAATGGGGTCTCAAATCCCCCCAACCCCTTGATGGTTGATCTGTATCATTTCTATGTGACGCTTGATGCTTTATAGGATACCTCAATCCCTGGATCGTCAATCAAGTGTCTAAGCTTCACAAGAGTATTGAAATATTGAAATTTATAAAGGCAAATTATTCATCTATTGCAGTGTTTTGTGGTTCAGTGTTCTAATCTTGATAGTACAGATTTGCGTTAGAGTGTATAATATCAGGTTTTGAGGGCACTTAGAAGGGCTAGCTGGAAAGTGCAGTGTTGCAGTATTTTAAGGTGGACATTTTAAATTCAGCATTTATTTAAATAAATTAGATTCAATAATATTTATTGAATTCTTTACTTTCTCTGTTTATAGTGTGAAATAATGGCAGTAAATTTAGAATCACTATGATATATAATAAAACAGAATTTTCAAAAATCAAGATGATGAGAAACTGACTCTCGCCCGCATCACTAGACTCAAGGTAGGAACCAACCCATTGGGAAGGCAGTCCATCGTGGTCCACACATCCTTAAGACCAGGTTAAATTTGCCAGATAATCTGAAATGCAAAAACATCAACAAATTGTCTCCATGTGCATGCTGTGTTCTGAGCCCGTAATTTCCACCTCAAGCTTTGAGAATGGTTCGACTTTCTGTGTCCAGCTCTTCAAATGTAACTTTCAGGTCTAAGCATGAAACAGTGCCCTCATTCCACAGGCTGTATGAATTCTGCATTGGTGATGGTAATAATAATAATTCATTTTATTTATGTAGAATCTATCCCATGCTCAAGGTGCTTAGTGACACAGTAGTGCCATTTTATATGCAGGGGTAGCAAGCATCAAGTACCTTCTTTCCATTAGTGGTCGTTGTGCTTAATGTGTCATGATTTGCTTGAGTGGGGCTATGATTTTTACCAATTTAAGTAGATTACAAAAAGTAAATTAAGCAACGTTTGGTTACACTTCACAGTAACTGTTGAAGAATAGTTTGAAAACGTTTACCTCCCTCAGTACTGTTGTCTCAGTATGAAAGTGAAGACAGCGTGACTCAACGAAAACTTTATGAAGGGATTGAAAGGTTTAAAGCAAGAAGTGTAAACCAACGAAACTGGACGTGATCAACCATCAACATCACATCGACATGGCAAAAGCCTTCATCAGAAGAGATTGATGGATTAAATAGTTTGCTTTTGCTTAAGTTTTCAATATCAGCTATGGATCTGCACTTGCCCTAGTGCATGATGTCTTCGGGGTACCGTAAACTTTTCTAAAAGATGGCTACTGAAACAGCTTACTAATCTGCACAAGCCAAAATCATTTAGTGAATTCCAGCAGGTTTCACTCCTCCTGCCCAAAGAAATCTCACTCTTTCCATTTGACCCTGGTTTCAACAAGACTAACGGCAAAGTGCTGCGCTGTGTGTGTTCAAACTACCCACAGGCCATTACAAACGTGCTGTGATTACTGCGCAATTATCAAATTGACTTCACTGTTCGGTTTACCCTCTTAATAGCTTTAGTTTCAGCTTCTGTTATACCTGACCATCATTCTAGAATGCCTTTATAAAAGAAACAAGATCTCTGCCACTCTTCTGATGCTGTCCGAGATGATTTGCATATGAAATTCTTATTAGTAATGGTAGCTTGTTCCTGTGTTACACGCGGTGTAAGTATCTGCCTTTGTGAGCACAGTGGATTGGCTTTACTCCGCTTCAAACAGAAGCCAATAAGGAGAGAGAGAGAAAGATAATACTTTATCTGTCCCCCAAGGCAAAATTAAAACTTTACAGAAGCTCAAGAAAAAAAATACATATATACTCAGCAAAAAAAGAAACGTCCTCTGACTTTCAACTATTTTTACTTTCAGTAAACTTAATGTGTAAATATTTGTATGAACAGTAAAAGAGTCAACACCATAAGACATAAACTAAAAATGTTTCACAATGTGTCCCTGAATGAAGGGAGGCTCAAAATCAAAAGTACCAGTCAGTATCTGGTGTGGCCACCAGCTGCTTGAAGTACTGCAGTGCATCTCCTCCTCATGGACTGGACCAGATTTGTCAGTTCTTGCTGTGAGATGTTACCCCACTCTTCCACCAAGGCACCTGCAAGGTTCTGGATAATTTCTGGGGGGAATGGCCCTAGCCATCGATCCAAATCGATCCCGCTCCAGGGTACAGGCCTCGGTGTAACGCTCATTCCTTTGACGATAAACACGAATCCGTCCATCACCCCTGGTGAGACAAAACCGTGACTCATCAGTGAAGAGCACTTTTTGCCACTCCTGTCTGGTCCAGCGAAGGTGGGTTTGTGCCCATAGGCGGCGTTGTTGCTGGTGATGTCTGGTATGGACCTGCATTACAACAGGCCTACAAGCCCTCAGTCCAGCCTCTCTCAGCCTATTGCGGACAGTCTGAGCACTGATGGAGGGATTGTGTGTTCCTGGTGTGACTCGGGCAGTTGTTGTGGCCATCCTGTACCTGTCACGCAGGTGTGATATTCGGATGTACCGATCCTGTGCAGGTGTTGTTACACGTGGTCTTCCACTGCGAGGATGATCAGCTGTCCTTCCTGTCTCCCTGTAGCGCTGTCTTAGGCGTCTCACAGTGCAGACATGGCAATTTATTGCCCTAGCCACATCAGCAGTCCTCATGCCTCCCTGCAGCATGCCTAATGCACGTTCACGCAGATAAGCAGGGACCCTGGGCATCTTTCTTTGGGTGTTTTTCACAGTCGGTAGACAAGTCTCTTTAGTGTCCTGCGTTTTTAGAACTGTGACCTTAAATGCCTACTATCTGTAAGCTGTTAAGGTCTTAACGACCATTCCACAGGTGCATGTTAATTAATTGATTATGGTTAATTGAACATGCATAGAAAACATTGTTTAAACCCTTTACAATGAAGATCTGTAAAGTTATTTGGATTTTTAAAACATTATTGTTGAAATACACAGTCCTGAAAAAGGGACGTTTCTTTTTTTGCTGAGTATATATCTATATGTACACATATACACACAGGGCTGGGCAAAAGTATATGAGGCTAGCAATTTGAGCACTTACGAGCTTGTACCTAAGTGTACTGGGCCATTGTGACATTCTTTTGAGTTAATAAACCTATTGTAATAATGAAACCTGCATGTCTTTTTCTATACAAGCAACTGTAAACCTACTTTTACCCACCACTGTATATACATGTGTGTGTGTGTGTGTGTGTGTGTGTGTGGTCATACCTAGTCCAGATGTACCACAATTAATAGCATTAACATTTATACAACATGTCCAGCTTGTTGTATCCACAAAAGGAACATCCTGCCAGAAGTTTGTCCCATCCAAAGTGGCCTGGCTGAAGTTACCAGAATTCAGAATGACTAATCATTACAGTGTTGATCACAGAGTAAATCATTTATGTTGCTGTTTTTAAAAATAAATATCCACAGGAAGATGCAACTGGGCATCTTCAGTAGATAGATGGTCTCATTGTGCTCAATAATCGCTGTGGGCTTAGTGAGTTGTTCATGAAGTTTTGTCCTTTTTGTCATTAATTTTAAAACGATGTTTAAAATGCTTGAGTAACACTTTAGGTACTACAAAAAAGCATCTATTGCTCCTTTACTCTTATTTAACAAGACCTTAATACACAGTTTTGGGTGTCCATAACAAAACATCAGTCTTCAATATCAACCAACAATCAAAACGTCACTTTTACTTGTTCTGAGGTGGCGTAACTGAGACCTGTAAATCGCAACGATGAATAACCCACTGTATCTGCTGATCTATACTAATAAAAGGCAAAGCCCTCACTGACTCATCACTAATTCTCCAACATCCCGTGTAGGTAGAAGGCTGAAATTTGGCAGGCTTATTCCTTACAGCTTACTTACAAAAGTTAAGCAGGTTTCATTTCGAAATTCTACACGTAACGGTCATAACGGTCGACAACATCCGCCATGTTGAAATTTCTTATTTATGGGCCCCATCTTCACGATATTTAGTAGGCGGCTTCCCCGTGCTAACCGAAACCGATGTACGTACTTATTTCGATGGTATGACGCCAAATTGAACTTTCCAACGTCACTAATTTTCCAACTTCTCTTGTAGGTAGAAGGCTGACCCCATCTTCACGAAGTAAAGAAAAAGTGTCAAATCAAGTCAAAGTTCATTAGTAAAACACAAAGAAAACAAGCTGATGTGTCATTTTAAATATGTGTACTCTGGTTTTATAAATCAACTATGACCTTTCATTTTTGATGTACATTTAAATTGCATCAACGGGACTCTGGAGTGAAGTTCATCCTATCTCCCTCAAACTTTCTGTGTCCCAGTGGCACCTGACATTTGTAATTTCTGTTATTCAGCCTTTCCAGGACTCATTAATTTGCTCCCTTAAGATGTTGAAATGCTAATTACAGTATTTTATTTTATGATTGTTAGTACATTTTTAAATACAACAACTGAAAAAGCAAATTGAACTCTTTATGTCTTTGTATATAATCTTTAATTTACACTAAATTAAGGTTTTTATCTTTATTCACAGAAAACAGCAAAGTAAAAAAAAAAAAAAAACAAAATCTGAACTGAAAACCATCCCACATCTTCATAATATGCAGGATTTGTGAATTTGTACTTTAAATTGGATGTGCGTGTAACTGTGCCCATTCATGGCTGATTTTAGTCTAATTTTTCTTCACACAGCAGAAATGGATTAAGAAACTTTAGAAATGGACAGATGAATGTTTAGAAGAAGTAATATTACTTTTGATGATTTGTTTAGCTTTATGTTTCTATCAGTGTCTCAAGCAGTGGATAATTTATGCTTTTCCTCAAGTTCCTGTTAAATCAGTTTCTATATTTCTGTGTCATTTGTGAGGGATACCCACCTCAGGATCTGGAAGTTGCAGTCTCCGCAGTCATTATGACAATACTGTTTTCTTAGATTAGATTAGATTAGATTAGATTAGATAAAATAAACTTTATTAGTACCATGGGGAAATTCCCTTGCATACAGCAGCAGAAGCATAAAAACAACGATAAAGACTTACTGGGCAAATAACACAGCCAGTCAATCATCCATCCACCCATTATCCAACCCACTATATCCTAACTACAGGGTCACGGGGGTCTGTTGGAGCCAATCCCAGCCAACACAGGGCACAAGGCAGGAATCAAACCCTGGGCAGGGCGCACACACACACCAAGCACAATTTAGAATCCCCAATGCACCTAACCGGCATGACTTTGGACTGTGGGAGGAAACTGGAGTACCCGGAGGAAACCCACACAGACATGGGGAGAATATGCAAACTCCACGCATGGAGGACCCAAGAAGCGAACCCATGTCTTCTAACTGCGAGGCAGCAGTGCTACCACTGCGCCACCATGCTGCCCGCCAATCTATACTAATAAAAGGCAAAGCCCTCACTCACTCACTCACTCACTCATTCACTCACTCACTCACTCACTCACTCACTCACTCACTCACTCACTCACTCACTCACTGACTCACTCACTGACTCATCACTAATTCTCCAACTTCCCGTGTGGGTGGAAGGCTGAAATTTGGCAGGTTCATTCCTTACAGCTTCCTTACAAAAGTTGGGCAGGTTTCATTTCGAAATTCTACGCGTAATGGTCATAACTGGAAGCTGTTTTCTCCATTTACTGTAATGGAGATGAGCTTGAACGCCGTGGGGGCGGAGTTTCGTGTGACATCATCACGCCTCCCACGTAATCACGCAGTACATAGAAAACCAGGAAGACCTCAAAAAAGCACTGAAGAAAACATGCATTATATAATTGAGAAGGCAGCGAAACAATAAGAAGCGAGCGAGTGACATATACAACCATATTCATGAGTTCTGCTACTGAAACAAAGCACGATGTAAACCTACACTTTAAATTAAGTTCATAGACAGGCTGCGCTGGCGTTTGTAATTTAGTGCCTGCCCATATAAGGCCGTCCGTCAGCGGCAATCCAATAGCAAACTGCCACGGGTAAATATTCACGGGTGAAGGACTGTGCTTATGCAGAGGAAGATGAGATGGTCAGGGTGGTGTTTGACACAAACTCAGCGAAACTGCAAGAGAAAGTTTTAAGTGCCAGGACTATGGTAACATTAAATACAGCCATGGACATAGCACGAGATGGCACCAGCACAGCTGGGAACCTTCGATGCAAGTACACCGAGTGGCTCACGTGAACTGACGCAGTGCACAGATAAAAGGCAACAGTTCCAAAGAGCGCTGAACAAAACCGAATTACACAATTGAAAAGGCAGCAAAAATATGAAGCGTCTGATAAGCATATTCATAAATCCAGCTACTGCGGAAACAAAGCACACGGTGGAAAAAGTCAATGTCCCGCTAAAGGAAGACAGTGTAAAAACCCGTGCATGCAGTGTGTCAGGTCTCAGATAAAGAAGAAGACAAGCTGTTTATTGATGCAGTAAGAAACGAATCGATGAATGAAACCTGTCATCTTTACAACGATTGACAAACACGGAATGTAACTTGAACACAACACATCCTACAAATACGAACCTGATTGAAAGAAATAATGATAATCAAATCATTGATGACAGCAACACTCAGTAACACTCACAAAACAAATACTGTATATTGACAGTCATGTTACGTTATTTTTAAAATGTTCCCTTTTCTTTTTCTAGCTTTTTTAACACACTACTTCTCCGCTGCGATACGCGGGTGTATATATATATATATATCCCGATCTACATACTCGAATAATGGATACTTTATTCGCCATCAATGATTGTTTTGGTAAAGCCATACTCAGTGTATTCATTAGATGAACGGTAAAAAAGTAAGAGCGAGGGGAGGATGACTTATTGAGGCATGCAGGCTGTAGTGCGTGTCAACTCTATCTGAATTGGCGATCACATTTGAAAAAATATATCTTTTCAAGTTCTATTTAGTCCATATGTGTCAAACTCAAGGGCCAGGCCACATCCGCCCGGCGTAATTATATCCGGCCCGCGAGATCATTTTATATACTGTATTATTGTTATCAAAGCCCGGGTATATGAAGCGCTGGTAACACAAACTATTCTACACTTATTGCGTTAATCAAGTCTAGCTTATGATGCTGCAAGTTATTGCGAAGCTAGTTCACACGATGCTGAAGAGAAAAGTTGATTCTGAAAACAGAGCCTTTAAAAACCGATGGGAGGCTGAGTATATGTTTACTGAACCCGTGTGTCTCATTTGTGGAGCTAATGTGGCTGTAATTGCAGAATTTAATCTAAGACGGCACTATGAGACAAAACATCAGGGTAACCTGAATGCAATGCAGAAGATACAGAAAGCAGAAGAATTAAATAAGAATCTGACACTTCAGCTGACGTTTTTGCCCGTGCACAATCACAAAGTGATTTCAAGTGAAGCTGCTTTTATGGGAGACACAAATGCACCAGTGCAACTTGCCCCACTTTCCCTGTTGCCAAGTAATGTTGAACCAAGTCGTCACTACGGTGTTCCCAAATATGCACTTTGCTGATAAACTGAGCGCACTGAGTTTGCACGGCGCTTTGGTGACTTTGAAGAACAAAAAAAGTCCGTCTACATGCGGCTCGAACCTTGTGCATGTTTGGTAGCACATATCTGTGTGAGAAGCTCTTCTCAGTGATAAAGACTAACAAAACAGCACACAGGAGTCGCCTCACTGATGAGCACCTTCAATCCATCCTGAGAATCTCCACAACACAGAACCTCACACCACACATAAACGAACCTGTGGCCAAAAAAAGATGCCAGGCGTCCAGCTCTAAAATGACATATGAGCAAAGACAACTGAATGATTTGATTTGTTATTGCTAAAAGGAACACATTTTATTTATATTTCCAGGTTTTGTTATGCAGCATGTTCATATTTGAATTTGTATAATTTTGACAGGATATATTTTTATGGAGAGCAAAATCTTTTGGGATATTTAAAATCTTAAGTTTATTTTTTATATAAAATTACATAAGAGTAAAGAAATTTGAATGTTTGTTCTTTTCACGTTTACTTTATTTCTAGCTTGTATAATTTAGACAGGATATATTTTTATGGAGAGCAAAATATTATAAGTTGTTTAAGGTTTGAGTTGATTTATTCACAAATAATATTCCTGTCTGTTTTTACCATTCCTACCAAAGATATTTCTGTCGACTAAATAAAAATTCCTTCTATTTAAAATTTAAATAGAACTTGAACAAATACGATAGTTCATAATATCCACGCAGACTTGCACGTAAGAGCGGGAGTTATCCGTTTTAACAAGCAGCGTATTGCACTGATACGAAATAGCTGTGTGTGTATATATGTAGATATGTATGTATATGTATATATATGTTTATATATGTGTGTGTGTATGTATATATATACAGTATATATATATGTATTTGTGTGTATATATGTGTGTGTATGTATATATATGTGTATATGTATAGATATGTATATATATATGTTTATGTGTGTGTGTGTAAATATATATATTGTGACGGACAGCCGGGTCCAATGCCCGGCCGGGACGCCTCTGATGCATACGTCCCGGGGGAGCCATCATGGACTTTGCAATACCTCCCCTGGGGCGCTTGGGGGCACTCTCCCTGGCAATGGATTCCTCCTCAATCTCCCCCGTGGCTCCATGGGACATGGAGTCCACCACAGCAGCCCGGTTGGGAGATGGGGTGGCCGCTAGGGGGTGCTGCAGAGAGCCAGCCACCTCACTGGACGGTTTATCAGCCCCACCCGGAGGTGCAATTAAGACCAGCTGGTCAGGCACCTGGATCACTTCCGGGTGGGGTATAAGGGCCTGCCTCCCAGCAATCGAGGCCAGAATCGGGAGGAAGAGGACGAGGTTGCCTGGGAGGAGTGGTGGAGCAGGAAAGTGTGGGTTTGTGTTGGTTTCTTTGTGTGTTTGTGCTTTGGACTGTGTTGGGCCGGTGGGACACGGGAAGACGTGTGCCCATGGCTGAAGAGGAAAAAATAAAAGACCTTGAGTGTGAACACGTGCCTCTGCGTATTCTGTGCCGGGTCGGGCGCTATAAAGCGCCTAGTTTACAATATATATTTATATATATATATATATATATATATATATATATATATATATATATATATATATATATATGACAGCAACACTCATCACTCACAACAGTGACAAAACAATTACATTGACAATCATGTTACGTTATTTTCAAAATGTTTCCTTTTCTTTTTCATTGCTTCTTTAACACACTACTTCTCCGCTGTGAAGCGCGGGTATTTGGCTAGTCAATCAATAAACCAATAAACAAACAAACAAATAAATATGTATATTGTGCAGAAATTTCAAAATTAATATAAAGGGTGTCAGGAGGAAACAGTGGGTTGCCTGATAGTAGTTGGCAGTAAAGTAATTACAAATCTATTTTTTTTTTTTTCTTAATCAGTATAAATGTTGGGTAATTGGTGACCAAAAATAGCCTAAGAGGTTTGTGTGTAAGTTTGTCTATTGGTGTCTTCTTGATAAACGGCACTAAGGCAGATTCTGTTTCTGCATGACCTGGTAAGAAATTCAGTAAATTAGTTAATATATAAAATTATATTATTTGCTCTGAAGAAATTATAAAACTGTTGGTAAAAAGGAAAAACACATCATAGCTTAATGTGCATATCTGGAATCTAAACATATTTCTAAAAATTATTTTATAATTTAAAGCTCCTAGCTTGACACATATTGGTGATATAAAATAATAATAATAAGATAAAGCCAAATTTCTCTAAAATAATGATTAAAAGTTTGGATAGATAAACAGATGGCTGCTTGCAAACAGCTCTCAAAAGCTACTAATGGTTAATGTGGATATAATGCAAAAATTCTGTAAATCTGATTGCAGTTATAATATTTTTGGAGAATGAATATGCATGTTATATAAAATAAAGACTTTGTACTTCCCATGGACTTTATGCAAGCAACAATTTTAGGAGCACTTCCTTCAAGTGTCTGAGTTATGAGTCTAAGCCTGTTAAACATAACATCTTCATACTGTTGTATGATGATAGGGAAGATGTGTTTTTTACTGCTTCTCTAGTTTATTCCAAACAGTTTATTGCAGTGTTTCTCAACCTTTAAGTATTTGTGATCTGAGTTTTCATAACAGTTTTAATCGCACCCCCCTAACGTTTTTTTGAAAGGAGCCCACTAATACCAATTTGTTTTTTTTAATTAATAATGTATCATAGATGCATATTTTATTATACCTACTTTACTTTTATCGTTATTTATCTAACTCTATATTTATTTTTCTAGTATCAGAATGTAGTTTAAGTTAATTTGTTTTAATTTCAGCAGATATTTTTTTCATATTTTTGATTCTTGTTTTCTTTTTTTCACATCTTCGCACCCCACAGGTTTAGAACCACTGGTTTATTGATTTAGATGGGAGTTCTTCATTAGACTGTTTAGCAATATTATTAACAATAAGACACTGCTCAGATTACTCCAAGTGACCTCACTAAGTTTCCACAGAGGAGTAGCAGACTTACAGACTGCTGTGAACAGAAGCAGGGCAGCCAGGCATATCAGTGAGCCTCAATGGCAGCTCCTCATGGTTCATACTGCTGGGTGTTGTGGACGAAATCTCAGACCCGACAGCAGGTGTGGTTATAAAGCAGCTTTATTTTTAGAGTCACAGTGAGAAGAGTTTCAGAAAAGCAGACAATCAAATATACATGACAGCGTCAGGGCTCTTCTGAACCCAGTCTGTTGGGTGGGGTCCAGTTTTATACCCCTAGAATGCGTAATTTAATAACATTATAAAATGTAACAGTCAACACATTTATTATACACAAACCTTTAGCCCCTTCAACGCCCCTTGTGCAACTTGATTTCTTGGCCCTTTTGTTATGGCGTTCAGATGTAAGCTAAGGGAAAACGTGATAAGGCAGACTCATGTGTGGAATGCTCAGACCTTGAGTCCTTTGCACAAATATTTTTCTGTTTGCTAAAACAAAGCATGCTATTACATGGTTTTGTAAAGCTTACTTCTCAGACATGAATTAGTACAAGGGAACGAAGAGAACATTCATCTTCCACATTCCCCCCTTTTTTAGCAAACAAAAATATTTGATCAGGGGAGAGTTGAGTAGGAAAGGGTAGGAGAGAGGGATGGAGTGGAGTGGGCGGAGGAGTGTGGGGTGGCTGTGCTGATCTGAAGCATTTTTCTTTGTGTAAAAAGTAAGCCTTTGCCATGAGGCAGTAAAATACTTGGATACAATGTATCTTATCAAAGGAACAATACAGCAAGCTACAAGCAGGAGAACAATTAAAGCAACCGTAAGAGAGATGAAAACTGATTTAAGCCATTGGCCCCAGGACCCAAAAGTGGACATAAACCATTTGTCCCAAGGATTAGAAATGCCAGAATTAGTAGCTAGTTCATGTCAAATCAGCTAAAGCACGGGTGATTGATCCATCAGGAGCTGTATTATTAGGGATATAGGTACAGCATGCATCACCAAACATAGCACAAACGCCTCCTTTCTCAGCCAAGAGCATATCTAAAGCCAATCGATTTTGCCAGGTCATGAGGGATGTTTTATCAAGTTGCTCATGGATACCTTCAACAGCTTCTTTAGTAAAATTTAAGAATCTTTGTTGATTATAATAGAGGTAATTAATCCAATCTACATTTTTGTTTATAGTAACCTGAGGAAAAATAGACTCAAATTCGGCAGCAACTTGGTCCCTTGCCTTGAACTTATCAGGGACTCCACGAGGGACTCGAATGGAATCAAAATACACCCCAGGGCCATGTAGGGAAAACTGGGAAGGGTCCACAGAATGGGGTTGACATTGTCGGCCAAACATGGTCGACACATGGAAGGCAGTTAAAGGGAAAAGTCGGAAAGGCATAACAAATTGTATTAAAGCAGAAGTGCCAGTCCAGTCAGGTGGAAGGATGTCAAGCAATTTAGACCTATGGCACATCCACCAAATATCAGTATTCTGAGTAATCAGAAAAATTGATAATTTGGAAGCTAAAGAGGAAGAATTAATCGGAAAAGTTTGGAAACAAAAGAGGATGGGATATTACCAACATTTGTGCCACGAGAGGAAGTGAGGTTTCTAAAAACAGGTATAAATACCTTCATCAGGCTGGAATATCGGGAGTCATGGGAAGAGTAGGGGAAAAGAAGGGAAAGTGTAATGTAATTAGAGTCGATTGGAATAGAGGAAGAGATAAAAAGGGCAAGTAGGCAAGGAAGGCCAGTAGGATCAGATATGTTAGAAAGAGGAAAAGGGACAGTGGCCAAATGTGGCCTAGCTATAGCACATGCATAGCAATCAGATTGATTCACTTGTCTAGCGAATATAATACCCATTGCAGCCAACGGTTCTGATCCCCATACCCAATTTCAATCGAAAAAGTGGAAGAAGAGGTGGAAATATTCATGACCTTGACAGGGGGCGGGTTTGGACCAGGGGTAGGAGAGAGAGGTGTGTGTGTGGGGAAATGGGAGGTGTTAGTAACAGGGTTCTCAACCTTAATTTGAAATCTCCCTAGAGGATCTATTCCAGATACACATGCCCCTAAAATATAGGTTCCTGAATCATGTAAAGAAGGGTTCTTCAGAGTAATGATCAAAGGTTACAATGGTATTCGCACATTCATGAGGGGCATGTCCTTTTATAATAGAAAACGATATTTCAGACCATACTTCTGGGCCTTATAGGGTTAATAAACCCCAGTCATCAGTTCCAGTATTAGCCAAAACCCAGTCCCACATGTCACAGTTACTTCGAATCCAGAGTTTGTAACAGTTACACATACATATTTGTCAGACCAGTTCCACTGGATTTGTCGATCAGTCCCACAGTCAATAATAGAACAGAAATCCACCTGAACTGATGTGGTGATTCCGAAAGGAAAAGTCAAGGTGACCAGAGCAGTCGACAAGGGGATGGAAAGACATAGTAGGACCACAATCAAGGGTGCCATCTTTTGCAATGTGAGATGTGAATCCAAGCAGGCAGTCCCTCAACTTTAACAGCATGTGGTGTCTACAGCAGAACTTGGAACGGTCCTCTCCACCGAGGGTGATGCCAATGTTTCCTTCGAGTATCTCTAGCCAGAATCCAGGTTCCTAATGGAATCGGGGAGTCCTTTGATGGAGGACTAGTTCTCCAGGCCTGATTCACCTGCTCGTGGACTTCCTTCAGAGAAGCTCGGAGACCTGTAAGACTGGAAAGAAGATCATTGTCCACAGTATGCAGTGTAACATTACCTATGACCATGCCGACTGGCATGGGCCATCCGGTCAGAATTTCGAATGGCACAGCCCTAACTGCCAATGTGTTCTTCCCCTTAATCCCATCAAGGCCAGAGGCAGAGCATCAGGCCAAGTTAAATTTGTTTGCTCACAGATTTTAGCCAATTTAGATTGCAAGGTACCATTGCATCGTTCCACAATACCTCCACTCTGGGGGTGGTATTTGCAATAATGATGCACATTTATCTGGAGCCAGGTGGTTCAAATGTGTGCCATTATCAGTTTGTAATTTCTGTGGTATTCCCCATCTAGGAATGATTTCCTTTATCAAAGCTTTTGCCACAGGTTTGGCATCTGCATGTTTGGAAGGGAAAGCTTCCACCCATCGGAGAACACATCAACAGTTACTAAACAGTATCGGTACCCCTTTGATGGTGTTAATTCAATGAAGTCCATTTGAAGGTGTTCTAATGGACCCATTAGGTTAGGTGTAATGGCGGGACTTACCTGGGTGCCCTTTCCTACATTAAACTTTTGACATAATGCACAGCACCTGCAGAACTGCTCTGCATATGTAGAGAAACCTACAGCTTCCCAATATTTTTCAACATCTTGAACCATGGCGTCTTTTCCAGCATGGTCTAGGCCATGGGCGATTTTTTCCATACCTGGGAAAGAAGCTTTTGGGAGGAAAGGTTTGTTAGTTTGCTTATGGGTCCAGACTCCATCAGAGAGGGACCCTTCTTTGGACCATTTTCTCTTCTCTGTGTCCGTGGCTGCATTCTGTAAAGAAATAATTTGATTATCAGTGTCCTGGTCATTTCTCTGTTGGAATAAAAGATTGGTGTGTTATTATACGCAGCCCGTTTAGCAAAATGATCAGCTAATTTGTTTCCTTTACTGACAGGATCCTGTTTTCCTATGTGAGCTTGACATTTAATGATCGCTAGCTTTGATGGTTTCGTTATGGCCTCTAAGAGGGATTCTTTTAGTTTTTTGATGCTGAATGGGCTTGCCAGTACTGGTCTTGAATCCCCTGAGTTTCCATAATGCCCCATGATCATGGCAGACTCCAAAAGCATATCTAGAATCAGTATAGATAGTTACAATTTTTCCCTCTGACAACTGACAAGCTCAGGTGAGAGCTATCAACTCAGCTGCCTGCGCTTAAACTTGAAGAAATTGGTTTGCTTCCAGCAGGTGTTCCCCTTTGACCACTGCATAGCTGGTTGAAGGTGTTCCATTTTCCAATCATAAAGAACATCCATCCACAAAAATTATCTCTCCTGTTCCTAAGGGTGTTTCCTGTAGGTCTGGTCTAGGTTTTATAACCTTAGTTATTTTATCATGACAGTTGTGGGTTCCCCTTGATTTTCAGTTGGAAGCAATGTAGCTGGATTTAAGGTGGAGCACCTTTCTATGGTAACGTTTGACAATGTACAGAGTATATTTTGGTAGTGTATTGCCCTAGCAGTAGTGAGATGTGATGTTTTAACCTGTACTAAAATGGAGTGTACGGCGTGAGGCACTTTTACCACTAGGGGGCTCATGAGCACTATATCTGTACTGGCTAGCACGGCCTCTGTTGTGGCTGCTACAGCTCTGAGACAGGTTGGATGTCCCACAGCCACTGGATCCAATTTTTCAAAAAATAGGCTAAGCCTTTGTTTTTCTCCATGGAGTTGTGTAAAAACTGCATTCATATATCCCCCCTTTTCGTCCACGAACAGAGTGAATGGACGAGATAGTCAACAGTCCCAACGCATGCAAACAGTTGGGCATTTTTTTTAAGTCACATAGAGCCTTCCCAGCTTGATCATTCCATGCCACCTGACCAGAAAGGGGGAGATCAGGGGTGACCGCTAAAGTTTGCAAAAGCTGTGCTCTTTCATTGAAGTTTAAAATCCATTGCCTGCAGTATCCTATAATGCCTAATACAGACATAACCTGTTGCTTTGTAACAGGTCTAGGAAGATTTTGAATGGTGTTTATAAGATCGCTAGAGAGAGAGAGCTCTTGTTTCACAAGAAATGTCATGACCTGAAAGTTCACAGTTGTTTGAATGAACTGTAGTTTTGTTTTAGAAACTTTATGGCCATTTTCTGCTAAATAATAACAATTGCTGAGTATCCCGTGCACAATCTGCTTTCGTAGTACTAGATAGATAGATAGATAGATAGATAGATAGATAGATAGATAGATAGATAGATAGATAGATAGATAGATAGATAGATAGATAGATAGATAGATAGATAGAACACAACATTCCACATACTGTATCAATACACTGTCTTTTTCCGGCCAAAAGCCTTTTTTTGAGCAAGAGCTTATCCAATACACAAGGGTTAAAATATATTCCTGAGGCATAACGGTCCTTGTCCAACGGCGGTTTTGGAAAGTAAAGGCAAACCAGAATTGAGAGTCGGAGTCAGAGAAATAACAGGCGGACGAGGGTATCGTAGAAAGAATAGTGGAAGGATTAGTAACAATAGGTGCCGTAGGAAAAACTGCAGAATTAACGTGTCGAAGATCTTGAACAAAAACGCCATGAACCGTCAGCCTTTTAAACAGGTAAAACGGGGGAGTTGACTGGAGAGTGTTTAATTTGAATGATTGCTCCACGTTTCACGAGATCGGAATGTACGGCGGAGATGCCAGCCTCTGCTGCTGGAGACAGAGGATACTGGGAGCGATGCGGGCGGAAGGATGATTTTTGGGTAAATCACCAGTGGCTCACAGTGTGCTATCCTTCCATAATCATTTTTCCCCTGGGACCAAAGTGCATCGGGAAGTGAGGAAAGCCAAGTGGGAGAGGCGGTTTGCAATGAAAAGCAGAAAGGGAAGGACGGCACAATGCACGATGTACTAAAAAATCATTTTGAAGCACAAACTTTAGTTATCAAATGATCTGAGGTATCAAAGATACCCGAAGCAACATGTAGCCAGTCCGTCCTATTGAGACATTGTTCCACCCAATCCCCAATTTCAACTCAGTGAACGGTGCTAGAATTGGCTAAAGAAAACATGGGGAACCGAACCTCCGAAATAGAAAACGCTTTGGGAATATGTAAGTGCACTGACAGCAGCAGCTGTGTTTGCATGAGAAAAAAATGCAAGGGATATGGAGGGTCTCTGGGCTAGTACCTGAAAAGAGAAAAGATTCTAACCAAGGTGTGTCCACTTCAGAAGGGAAGTACTGGGCAGTGCAGTGGAGGGTGTTGGGGACTTGCAAGTGGGGAAAAGAATATAAAGGAAAAGAGTGTAGGGCTTTAGAAGAATGGTGTGTGAGGAGATGTTCAGGGTCCGAGCTGCAAAAGAGGGCTTAGTGTTGGGGGAGGTTTGGCACAGGAATTTAGGAATAGAACAGTGAAACCCTCGTTTGGTTAGAGAAATAGAGAGGGAGAGCTTAGTCATCATCCCTTCCTAAACAGATTAACAGGGCAGAGCTGATTTAACAAAAAACGGTGCATCAAAGTGGAACCACTGAAATGAAGCTGAACCCGAAGAGTTTTAGACACCAGCAAAACATGAGGTTGTCCAGAAGTAGTAAGTACAGTCAGTGTATCGTTCGAGGCAGACTAGAAAAGCAGTTTCAGTGCCATTCAGCAAAGTCAATAAAGGATCTGTGTCCGCATGGCAAGTGAGCAAAGGCAACTGAAAAGAGTGGCTGGGGGTCCCTGTGAAAGGAATATCCTCAGGTTCAGGTAAGGAAGGCGGGGGAGGAAGCTGATGTGGGCAATTGCGGCAGAAGTGTCCCATCGTAACAGGCAAGATGTGTAGGTGCTTGATCTGAGGGGAGAGGCGGCTGAGCAGATGAAGAATTCGGATTAGGAAGCAAAAATCCACGACCTCTCCCCCAGCTTCGCCCCTGTTCTCGGAAAATCCACGTCTTTCACGTCCTCGCCCCCTGCCTGAGGCAGCTCCACCTGCATAATAATTCATTTGTGCCACGATTAACTTGGTCTGAGTGTCTGACTCTTTTTGTTTAGTCTGTCGTTCAGCATGCTCCCGCGTGTCTTTTAACTTCATCAAAAGTGGCACTTTCATCCAAATACAGGACGTGCGTACTTTATTTTGGATATCACTTCTGAGTCCTGACAGAAAAGGAGGAACTCCTGCCTTGGCATGGTCGTCTGGGCTGTCTAAGCCAGAATGGTTTGTCAACAAGTCCTGAATGCGGTGTGCCCATTCATCTACCGTCTCATCTTTCTTTTGTTTGGCAGCTGAAAAGGTAGTCGGTGCCCTTTTTATATTTTGCAGCTATTGCAGTTTTCACGGGTTCCCATTTGGCAAGGAAAGGACCCTCATTATTTTGTCCACGAGGAAATGCCTCATTCCACTGCCACTGTACTCCATTATGCTGCCCATGATTGACAGTAGCTCAAATGGTGCCCATCTTTCTGTGTAGCACTTGGGTCCACTCGGCTGCACTGGGTTTGTACATATTATCTAGCTGCTGCACCTGTTCCACAAACTTCACCCCCCCGATTACCTTACGATCAGGCAATTCGGACACTACGTCTTTCAGCTCTTGAATATCTCAGTTACGATGTATCATTACAGTAGTGGGGTTAGCATTTTCTGGGGATTGTGTGGGATCGTGTCGGGGGTCAGGAACCTCAATTAAAGGGCATGAAAATGTGGGTGCTAAAGGTTTAGGGGACTTAAATGGGGTAAGGTTTTCAGGGGTCTTATCTCTGAGGGTTTTGGTTCTAGCACGTTGTGAAATGGAGGGCTTTTTGTGTGAGTTAGAAGAGCCTCCCATAGCCCCTAACAAGTGGCCGTCAGTCTCATCATCAGGATGTGTAAGTGAGGAGGGGTCGCACTGATATTGTTCATCAAAGAAATCATCAGTAACTGGGGCATCGGTAACCACAGGAGCCGTTGGGGCAATGAGTGAATGTGGCAGTGGAAGGGGTTGTGGGTAAAGTGTTGGGGAAGAGAGCACTGGATATAAAAGGGTTTTTTTTTTTATCACTCCTCTTCCTCCTTCCTTCAGACTGGGGTCCCGTATCAGCCTACACTTTCTGTAAAGCTATAAGCAGCTCTTCTTTTCCTTTCTATTCTTAAGTTCAGCAACTAAAAGCTCATTCCGTTTTTGTGCCACTTCCAATGTAGGGTCTTTAATAACCAATTCCCATCTGTCATAAATATCCATCCGATAAGGACCTCCATTACAACAACCCTGTGTATTTCTGCAAAGTGTTTTTCTAATGTCCTGTGTCTCATTCATATCTCCGGTTCCTTCCACTACACCATCTACCTCCACTGTCCTTATTCTACTTTCTACATGCTTTTTTAAATCCTGTCTTCTTTTCAATGAGCTTTCTAGGGGACCCGCCTTTCGATCCCGACAGCGCACTAGGAGCCTGGCGATCCCCCAAAAATAATCCTTCTAACGTTAGGTTTTTTAGGACTCTTGGGGGACTGTTTGACTGGCTACTGATTGTTTTTCCCATAGTGAGTGGCAGGATCTCAGCAGAAAGTGACTCAGCCCTCGATAAATCCCGTTCCACCCGCCGTCCGCTCCTATTCCCGGATTACAGCTTCAGGTGACTTCTGGTATTCGCATCAGCAGAATCCTACATCAATACGCCCCGTGGAGTCCAGGATATGGAGGTTTTTACCCCGATCCCTTCATCAGACGGTTTGTATGCGTCAATCTGCCAGGGTATTGTCTCCGTCACCTTAGCAACCCGTTGAAACAAGAGTATGACCAGACAGCAGATGAAAAACTCGACCTCCCGTTTATTTAGACACACATTCTCTAAATAGCCCTTTCACCCCGTTCCTCAAATTATTATAGGAGCGTGCCACTCGCCCCTTTTCTAATCCTTTCCACAGGGGTGACTAGCTAACATTCACACTGTGCCATTTTCCGTAGGGTCCCAAGTCACTTTCCGTGAGCCCTTAGAACCCTCCTATGTATTTTCCATACAGTATGCTTTCTTATTCTTTATTTTGCATATGCTTTTTATTCCTTTTCCTTCTATATTCATATTACTTCCAGCACACCAGTCAAACTAACAGGAATCCCCCGATCTACTCACCGTGACTCCATCCACCTGCATGGAAATGCCCGTCAAGTCGTGCCTCGTATCGGCTAGGAGGAGGTCAGGGACTCCCCACGCAGGAAACACCCAAGGCAGGCCAATCCTACATTTACCGAAGCTGGACCCGACCCGGCCGGAATCGGCTCCACCACGGTCCTCTGGACGATCCTGCACGAGGAGCCGTCTGCCATCTCCTGCCCCACTTTGGGCGCCAAAACTGTGGACGAAATCTCAGACCCGACAGCAGGTGTGGTTATAAAGCAGCTTTATTTTTAGAGTCACGGTGAGAAGAGTTTCAGAAAAGCAGACAATCAAATATACATGACAGCGTCAGGGCTCTTCTGAACCCCGTCTGTTGGGTGGGGTCCAGTTTTATACCCCTAGAATGCGTAATTTAATATCATTATAAAATGTAACAGTCAACACTTTATTATACACAATCCTTGAGCCCCTTCAATGTCCCTTATGCAACTTAATTTCTTGGCCCCTTTTGTTATGGTGTTCAGATGTAAGCTAAGGGAAAACGTGATAAGGCAGACTCATGTGTGGAATGCTCAGACCTTGAGTCCTTTGCACATACATTTGTCTGTTTGCTAAAACAAAGCATACTTGGTTTTGTAAAGCTTACTTCTCAGACATGAATTAGTACAAGGGAACGAAGAGAACATTCGTCTTCCACAATGTTCTCTGCTCAAGTGAAGTCAAGCCTCTTCTGTGCCCTCAGATCACAACATCTGCCATGCCAAACCTCATGCACTGCTCTGTAACCCACCAGTCACACACATCTCCACCCTCCAAAGATTCAGAAGTGGAAGCCTAAAAAAGTGACAAGTGAGATGACTCGTGTCAATGTGTCAACATTTTATTATTTCTTCTTTTTTGTTATAGACCTTGCTCTATACTTATGTAGATGCTTTCGTTTGAAAGGTAAGTGGAATTAGTAAAGATTTAATTCAGGACTGCCATTGAGTAATATGAATTCAAGACGTGGTGCACTGGTGCTGCTGTGGTTTGCAGGATTGCCTAGTGGGTAGCACACAGTTCTGTTCTGATGCTTTGTTTCCCAGTAACCCCCATAATGTCTCTTTTTCATTGTCTAGAACTTTTACATTTGTACTTTTAAAATGATTTTTTCCTGTATATAGCATGGTTGTGATACACAAAATCCTATCACTTTTTGCCTTCTTATTCAAATGTGTTTGTGTGGTCTACTCAGTTCTCTCTGTTTTGATGTGAGGCACCTTAGGTGACTTTGGTTTCTTTCTTCACTGCAGAACATTCATTAAAGGCTGAACGATATCCTGACTCTGTGTGTGTGTGTGTGTGTGTGTATGCATCGCTGTCTCATCACACACTTGATCTCTGCCAGTAGAATCTCCATTTACTGTTAAAATCAATTATTCAAAAAATAAAGAGATTTATTTTAGTGAAAGATTGTCATTTTATTTAAGCTTTATGTTTCAGGTTTATATTTCTTTTCATTAATTGTTAATGGAACACACCAATTAATGATTCAATTAATAGTTTAACTCATTAACCACATCAATACAGCCAGTTTATTAATGCTGAAGCTTTCATATGAAAGGATGCCACACGCATCCATCTTTTTTTCTGATTGTTCTTAATCCATTTACTGTGTTTTGAAAATTCTGGGCCAAAAGACAACACCAGCCTGGACATGGTGTCAGTCCATCACAGTACAATTACACTCAATGTGTTCAGTAAAACAATTCACTGTAAGCAGCAAGTGTTTGGATTAGAGGAGGAAAATCTGTGTACCCTGTGCAGACAGCGACTGTGCTTCAATCTTCTATTACAGCATATGAACAGAAGATGACATTCCCTAAGCTGTTAGCACCTTCATTATGATGTTGGTCCTCTGGGACCCAAACTCTCCATACTGTGTCCATTTCTCATTTGATTTATAATTCTGCATACATCCCTTTGCTGAACTCACTTCACAGACATTGGATTTAAGTACAGAATGGCTGCTCTCTTACCTAATCCACTACTTTGCTTGCATTTCTGTTGTTTCTCCGTGTGTAACAACTGTATATTACAAATTTGTATTTCTGCCTGACATGAAAACACATTTTAAAGATGTTACATATGTTGATTATATGAAAACAATATAAAAACAATTCTCAAGAGAGACAGATAGAATATAAAATGTTTCTAATCCGATGCTTAATTATTAAATTGTGTTATTAGAAGAAAATGAAACAATCTCTACACAACTACTTGCCTATTTCAACTAACAACCTAAGTTTGTTTTTTTCTTACACCTAGAAGGAGCTTCTTCAGTTACCTATTTGCATAAACATTACTGTAAGATTCACAGATGTACAGTCCATTGGCCATTCAATACAGAGGATAAATCCATACTTGAGTTTTTGATCATCTTTTTGCACAAAGGTACTGTTGGAAACTGTGGTTAATCTGAGCAGCATTAAGCACAAAGCAGAAATCAAGCATAATAGCTGCAAACCCTCACTGGCCCGGTGGTTGAACAGGAACCCACATGGAAGACGTTTCAGTCCTCACGGCTGCCACGCTGCGTGACCATCTGTTCACAAAATGTGCCAACAATTGAAATACTATTAATTGGAAGCTTTTTAAAAATAATCAGGTTGATAAATATGATATTCAGTTTGGGTTCAGGTATCAGAGTGCTGATGCAGGTGGTGTTTCTGAAGTGATGAACTCACCAGTTTTCATGAAGCCCCGCATTTGGGTCCTATATGTGGATGTCCATCCAGAGTTACATGTACTTCATGACACAGAATTTTACTTGGCAGAGCCAAATCACAGAAGGAGTTTTGATTATTAATAATTTCATCTCAATAATCAGGGAAGATATGAGTTATCATCCTTATTCTGCACAGTCGGGCAAGCTGCTCGTTCCTCGTGTTTGCCATCTACGAATGATTAACACTACCTGCATCAGCAGTTGGATTCTTAAATGTAACTTTAATATTATCTATCGGAGGATTTTTATTTGAAGCAGCTTAAAAATAACAGTACTCATGTTAATGTGTATTTATTTTTTGAATGTATTCAAAACAAATTCAAACATGAATCACGCACACAGCATTCTGTCAGCTGCTCAGAGATATCTGATACTTGATGGATTCCTCCTTTTATTCAGGTTCAATACATTTTATTGTACGACTTTAAGAACACTCAGTGTCCAGTCTCACGTAACAGCTGCAGACTCACACAGGTTTTTATGTCAGACTCGGCCAATGCTCCAGTTTGCCACACTTATACTTGTCATGCCATATCAGCCATTATCAGCATCAAGTAGACATTTGCAGTGCCTCTCTGATGTTCGCAGATGAACTGCTCTCTGCTGGAAGTTGAAAGGCCTTCCTCCCCAAGCCATAAAGATGGTATCGGAAACGGGGAGCTGATTTTAACTACCACAGGTGTGCTTATCATTAGATCTGCTCTTCCTACCACATTATTACTTCAGTGCAGTAACCACACAATCCACAAGTGCGGATGTGTGCATAAATGATCATATATAATCATATGTAAATTGCTGCCATTGTTATATGTTGCAGTTTATTTTCCAAAATAAAAAAGAAATTACTATCAAAACAAATGTAATAATGGCAGGGCACAGTGGGTAGCGCTGCTGCCTCACAGTTAGGAGACCTGGGTTCGCTTCCCGGGTCCTCCCTGCGTGGAGTTTGCATGTTCTCCCCATGTCTGCGTGGGTTTCCTCTGCGTGCTCCGGTTTCCTCCCACACCTGCCCAGGGTTTGTTTCCTGCCTTGTGCCCTGTGTTGGCTGGGATTGGCTCCAGCAGACCCCTGTGACCCTGTGTTAGGATGTAGCAGGTTGAATAATGGATGGATGGATATTGCAAAAACTGTAAATAGTAGATATGATATACTGTACAATAAGTAAACATATGCATAGAGTATATGTATTACCATACAGTTGTTATTTTTGTATATTTTAAAAATATATTAACCTGACTTTCAAAAATCATCCAATAGATAGCTCACAGGTATTTTTATACTGAGATATAAATTCTAAATACTGTATATTCCCATTGTGACACATCACAAATTACAAACCCAGTGTTAATTTAATAATCTGCAATTTTCTGTTCTCAGTAGAGTACTTTGTTTGTAAATTGTAACTAAAAATTGGCATTTTCAGAAAAAGTATATCTAAATTGTTTTATTAATTCTTAAACATACATGCCTTTCATATGCTGAGTTTTCAATCAGTGCTTTAATAACCCAGTTATTCACAGAGACCTGATTTCTAAATTGTCATTTTTTACTCTTATTCTGGTTTGAGAAATGGGTGTGATGAGGATTGGATAGGATTAGAAATTATTACATTAGAGGGTCTGCTCAAGTTGGACAGTTGGGAAACAAAGTCAGAGAGGCGAGATTGCGTTGGTTTGGACATGTGCAGAGGAGAGATGCTGGGTATATGGGGAGAAGAATGCTAAGGACAGAGCTGCCAGGGAAAAGGAAAAGAGGAAGGCCTAAGCAAAGGTTTATGGATGTGGTGAGAGAGGACATGTACAGTAGGTGATGGGTGTCACAGAACAAGATGCAGAGGACAGAAAGATATGGAAGAAGATGATCCGCTGTGGCAACCCCTAACGGGAGCTACTGAAAGAAGAAGAAGAAGATTCTGGTTAGAGAAACCAGCATATTCGAATAGGACAGGGGCAGGCAGCATCGGTCCTGGAAGGCCTCAGTGGCTGCAGGTTTTTGTTCCAATCCTGTTTCTTAATGAGAAGTCAATTATTGCTGATGAAGCACTAACTGCTCAAGTGACATTTCGATGCTTCATCATTTTAGTGGTCTTACTTGTTAAGGTCTTCCCTGCCCCCATTCATTGCTTATTTCAGTCTTAAACAGCTGCATACACTGTTTTAATGGCTCCTAATTAGCAAAAAGATGCAAATGACAAAGGAGCCAGCAGTTTTCTAACTAACTTGTTTCCAGTTACACCTGTGTGGATTCATCATGTACAGTTTGGTTTAATAAAACACTTAACAGAAAAATGTGACAGTCTGAAAATGATTTGTTTTATTTAGGCTTCAAATCATTTGGATGATTTCATTGGAAAGGAAAATAAAATCTACGATATAAGAACCTAACATTGCAGACTAATACGCCTTAAAATTAAATAAGATCTGAGACTGGCAATCATTGGTTTCTAATTAAGCAATTGAAGAAGGGGCCTGAGTTGCCTTGAAAGCTTGCATGTTGTCATTTTATTAGTTAGCCAATAAAAGGTCTCATCTTGCTTGACTTCTCACTACATTCATAATGGCTAACAGGGTACAACACCCTAGTACTATCAATAAAGTGTCAGCTTTGTTTTCATCTAGCTATTTGCTATAGATAAATTGAAACAGTGTGATTGGGTGCCATAGGGGCTAATGTCCATACCACAAATCATGGGTGGCTCAGGTCAGAGATGTTAAATGGGGCAGATGTTATTTACTTCACAGCACCTGAACGACTAAATATATTTATAAAGCACAAGACAATTATCACAGGCTTCATGTTTGTTTTCCATCCACGGTGGCAGATGATGACATTTAACTCTTTTTATATGCAGTTTAATGATGTCAGAGCATTTTGCCAAAGGACAACTCCAGAAGCGTAATTGCTCATGTAAATGGAGTCTTTTAAAAAACCAGGATTCAGCTTTAACTGGGTTACTCATGTTATCCTGGTTTTCTGTGTGCATGTTAACACACTCGTTGTGATTGTAGTTTATTGGTTTGTATTATGATATACACTACATGACAATGTAACTCTTCTCACTAATGGGTTTTTGAGCGAAGCGATCGTGACCAGATCGGAGCACTTCTCCTTAGCGTGCATTCAGCTGTGACACACAATCCTCCTCCTCGTCCTTCAGAACGCACACAGCAATAGAACAGCAATCTTGGCAGAAGCAGCACAAAGCCAGTAGCTGATCTGTCCACTTCTGCTTAGCGTGCGTTCAGACCCCACCCTTCACAACACGGGGAGCGTTATAAGTGCCGCGAGAAAGAGATTTAACCACACCTAGGGCAGGAAATAAAGGACAAATATTGCTTTCACAAAAGTAAAAATGAAATTAATGCATATTTAGCAATTCCCATGAAACTAACAATCTCTTTAAATTTTTTATCTGGTAAACCAAACGAGGAAATGTGGGCAAGCGAAGCGAGCAGGGGGGGAGCCCCCTAGTGATAATAATATAATCTATACTAATAAAAGGCAAAGCCCTCACTGACTGACTGACTGACTGACTGACTGACTCACTCACTCACTCACTCACTCACTCACTCACTCATCACTAATTCTCCAACTTCCCGTGTAGGTAGAAGGCTGAAATTTGGCAGCCTTATTCCTCACAGCTTACTTACAAAAGTTAAGTAGGTTTCATTTTGAAATTCTGTGCGTAACGGTCATAACTGAATCCTACTTACGTACATATATACGTCCATAGCCTGCAGCTCGGTGGCCGATTTAGGCAGAGTTGCGTCTCCCATCACCACGCCTCCCACATAGTTGGCTGCCTGCCTATATTGAGTCCCCCATCCCCATGCCTCCCACGTAATGGACTGCCTGCTCATATAAGGCCGTGCGTCAGCAGCAATCCAAGCTGTGAGAAAACAGTAAGAAGGAGGCGTGTCAGACGTTGTGCTACATTTTCTGATGCAGCTAGACGAAAACAACTTCGTGACGCTGCCGCCAAATACTCGCAGACAAATCCACAAGTTAATAGACACGCTGTCGCTAAATACCATCCATCCATTTTCCAACCCACTGAATCCAAACACAGGGGGTCTGCTGGAGCCAGTCCCAGCCAACAAGGCAGGAACCAATCCTGGGCAGGGTGCCAACCCACCACAGGACACACACAAACACCAGGGCCAATTTAGAATCACCAATCCACCATGACTTTGGACTGTGGGAGGAAATCAGATCGCCCGGAGGAAACCCACGCAGACACGGGGAGAACATGCAAACTCCACGCAGGGAGGACCGGGGAAGCGAACCCGGGTCTCCTAACTGTGAGGCAGCAGCGCTACCACTGCGCCACCGTGCCGCCTGGTGCTAAATACTCGCAGGCAAATCCACAACTTCATAGAGACGCTGTCGCTAAATACTCGCAGAAAAATCCACAAGTTAATAGACACGCTGCCGCTAATACTCACGGGCTAATCCACATTTTCATAGAGACGCTGCCGCTAAATACTCACGGGCTAATCCACAAGTTCATGGAGAAGCTGTCGCTAAATACTAGCAGGCAATTCCACAAGTTCATAGACAGGCTGCCAGTAAATATTCGCAGGCAAATCCACAAGTTAATACCGGGAATGCCTGTTAAACATCTTAGATTCACGAGTAGCGATTTGGGTGGTGAGATGCCTATCGAGGTGATCACCATCGATCAAAGAACAGTCACTTACCGAGTGGTTTCCATGCCCGGAGATGCCGCCTGCCTTTTCCATTCTCTGTGTTACATATTGCACTGACATATCAGGCTCAATCTTGATATCCAGAGGAACATTGTGTCCTTTGTATTGAATGACTGGGACAGGTTCAAGGTGTGGACTGATGACGGTACAGGAGATAATTATACTACACAGGAGCACTAGAAGAGTGAAATGCTTAAGCACTTCACCTATGCTTCTGCATATGAGTTGATGGCTGCCGATGAATTGTTTGGTTATCACTTTCAACTGTACCGAAATGGCCAAATATTTTACACCTTTGGAGAATCGCCAATGCCTCTTAAACATCTTAGATTCAGACGTGACAATTTGAGTAGTGGACACTTTGATGTTTATGAATGTTTCAACTCTTAAAAGCTGGATGCAAAGTTAACGATGAAGCCGGTTGTATACTTACAACGCTTGACAGTTGCCAAATGTCACTTCAACACAAGTCCTGCAAATACTAACGTAATTGAAACAAACCATGAAACTCAAACCGATTATGACAGCATCAATCCCATCTGTGAGAAAACAATAAAAAGGAGGCATGTCAGACGTTGTGCTACATTTTTTGATGCAGCTAGATGAAAACAACTTCGTGATGCTGCCACCTAATACTCGCAGAAAAATCCACAAGTTCATAGACACGCTGCCGCTAAATATTCGCAGGCAAATCCACAACTTAATACCGGGAATGCCTGTTAAACATTTTAGATTCACGAGTACCGATTTGGGTACTGAACACTTTGATGAATGAAACCTGATATCTTTACAACGGTTCACAAACACGGAATGTAACTTGAACACAACACATCCTCCAAATACGAACCTGATTGAAAGAAATAATGATAATCAAATCCTTGATGACAGGAACACTCATAACAGTGACAAAACATTGACAATCATGTTACATTATTTTTAAAATGTTTCCTTTTCTTTTTCATAACTTCTTTAACACACTTTAACACACTACTTCTCCACTGCGTAGCGCTGGTATTTTGCTAGTAGTATTAATAAATCCGCGATGTAGTGGGGGTGCAATAGCTGAACCACGATAGAGCGGAGGATTACTGTATTGATAAATGAGATGAGACAGAGTAGAGGAATCAGGTGGAGAACGCCTGAGCTTGTGGATCTTGCTTAGAAATGGCTTCTTCTTTGCACTGTAGAGTTTCAGCTGTCAACGGCGGATGGCACGGTGGATTGTGTTCACTGACAATGGTTTCTGGAAGTATTCCTGAGCCCATTCTGTGATTTTCTTTACAGTAGCATTCCTGTTTGTGGTGCAGTGTCGTTTAAGGGCCCGGAGATCACGGGCATCCAGTATGGTTTTACGGCCTTGACCCTTACGCACAGAGATTGTTCCAGATTCTCTGAATCTTCGGATGATGTTATGCACAGTTGATGATGAAAGATGCAAAGTCTTTGCAATTTTTCGCTGGGTAACACCTTTCTGATATTGCTCCACTATCTTTCTGCGCAACACTGTGGGAATTGGTGATCCTCTACCCATCTTGGCTTCTGAGAGACACTGCCACTCTGAGAAGCTCTTTTTATACCCAATCATGTTGCCAATTGATCTAATTAGTGTTTATTGGTCTTCCAGCTCTTCGTTATGCTCAAATTTACTTTTTCCAGCCTCTTATTGCTACTTGTCCCAACTTTTTTGGGATTTGTTGACACCGTGAAATTTTGAATCAACATATTTTTCCTTTAAAATGATACATTTACTCGGATAAAACATTTGATCTATCATCTACGTTCTATTACAAATAAAATATTGACATTTGCCATCTCCACATCATTGCATTCAGTTGTTATTCACAATTTGTTTAGTGTCCCAACTTTTTTGGAATCCGGTTTGTACATTAATTAAAACAAGTTCTGTGGCATCTGAACTCATTTCCCACTCCCTGGTCATAAACTAATTGAAAAAAAAAACATCTGGAAAAGATGCATAAATTACTGGTACAATACAGAAAAAATGTACAAGAAAGGATGCTTTCAATTCCTGTAATTAAAGTCCTGTAACTTCAGTTCATTCTGGTTCATTTGAGCAAAATAGATCAGTGCTCAAAATGGTATCATATCAGATTATTGGGTCAAACCCTTTGGAAGCTGATTTGGTTTCCGGCTATTGACAGTAGTGCTAAAAGGTCAACTTGAAGTGAGGATTGCTCATATAAATGCATTTTTATCTCTTTCCAGTCTCTCCAGGATAGCTTTGTAATTTTAAGCATGATGCGTTCTGTTCTCCCACTGATTTATTTTCATGATGTGTGGATATTAATGTTTGCTAATTGTCTAAATGAGTTTAAATAAAAATAAAGTCACAAAGAAATCTGTGAGCTACATTCAGCTCTCTAGTTTCTCATGATTTGTAGGGTTAGTGCAGACAAGTGTTCTGCTTTCCAGTGTATTTTATTGTACAACTTTAAAAATAACCACTGTTCACTCTCGTATAAATCCTCCAGACTCAAGTAGGTTTTTAGGTCAAGCTGAGTCAATGGTCCTTTTTAACACTCTTGTACTCACCATTTCCGATATAATAACAGTTGCATAGTTTTTTTCAGTGTCACCCAGTCTCCTGCACTATCATTCAGATCTTGACAAGTAAGCTGTATATTCTGGTGAAAGTAGGAAGGCTTTGCTCCTGTTGCCATAAATATGGTTTCAGAAATGAAAAATGGATTTTTATAACCACACATGTGCATATGCTTCCATCTGCCCTTCTTATCACATCAGTGGGTGTAACTTCAGTGTAGTAACCACATAATCCACAAGTGCAGAAGTGAGCATTCAGAAGTTTGAATAAAGAGGTATGCACACTAACTAAGTAGTCAGCCTGTAGTTTTTCTTGTATTTTACTTGTTTTTCTTGTTTTCAACAAGGACTCATTAAAAAAATTCCAGTCTTTAAATCACAGCTCTGAAAGTAAAACCTTTTTGGCAACTAAAACATTTTTTATTTGAAAACTCAATAAAAGGAATATTAGCCCGGAGAGAGATGTGATTTGCACCAAGCAATAATTTAACACACATTTAATAATAATAATAATAATAATAATAATACATTTTATTTAATAGGCACTCAAGGTCACCTTAAAATGAAATTAAACAACATTAATAAAATAAAAACAAAGAGAACAATAAATCAAGAAGCAATAATTAGCAAACAAACAAACATTCACAGTTGCTATGCCAGTTTGAAAAGATAAGTTTTGAGGGTAGTTTTAAAATGTGTTATGGAATCGAGTTGACGGATATAAGAGGGAAGAGAATTCCCGAGTTGAGGAGCACTATGAGAGACGCCCGAGCTCCCATAGCACAGAGTTTGATGTGTGGTACAGAAAGTAGAGCTGCAGATGAGAATCAGAGTGAGCGAGACGAGTGTCAGTCTGTAGGAGATCAGTGAGGTTGTGGAGAGCTATAAATGTTCAGAGCGATATTTTGTATTGTATTCTGTAGTTAACAGGGAGCCAGTGAAGTTGAGAGAGAAAAGGTGTAGTATGTTCAGTGGATTTAGAACAGGTGATTATCCTAGCAGCAGAATTTTGAATAAATTGTAAGTGATGGATACATTTTTTGTGGGATGCCAGATAGAATAGCATTACAGTAATACGTGAGGTGACTCAGGGCATTAACCGATGCTTCAGTACTGTGTTGTGTAAGAACAGGACAAACTCTAGAAATGTTTTGGAGATGGAAGAAGGCAGTCTGAGAAATGTTTCTTATATGGGAAGAAAAAGAGAGTACTGTCTAGAATGACACCCAGGCTCTTAACCTGGGAAGAGATGTTTGTGTTAATATTGTTAATCAAAACAGATGAATGTTTAACCTTAGGAAGTGTGGATTTATTGACTTTTTTTTGCTTTGCGCCCTAGCCCATCATATTGTCTATGGGGGAGGAACAACAGCTTTAGATTGATCCAAAATTTCAATCTCTGGTTTTTGGCGGATCTCGATGTTATAAGATCCCCTGAGACTGACTATCTTGATGATGGGTGTGTGTGTCTGTCTGTGTGTCACAATTTCTTGAGGACGGTCTAGAGCTAAAACGGCTGGACAGAAAAATGCCAAACTCAAAACTTAAACCTGTTATTAGATGACAATGTGCTGATTATTTTTTGAGCCAAATCGTGCAGGAGAAAGATACACTCTAGAGGAACCCTCATATATCATAATCCCGCAATTTAATTATGAATTCTTCTCATCAATTGCTATTTTAATGACCTATTTTATGATCAGAAAGATCAGCTTCAGAGCGGTGAATAATTACAGAAATATTATAGAACTAGCCAACCTGCGGCGTAGCATACACTGCATAATCAGGCCGCTTTTTAAATGATTTTTAAGCACAGAGGAAAAAATAAACATTTGAAAAATCTGTAATTTAATAAACCACCAAGAAAAGTAACATTGCAACAATGCACGCTACGAACCAACATACAATTGTCCGTGACTGAAAACCGCACTGCCCGCTTATGTGCCCGCCCCCAACTCCCTACCTGAGTCGCTTTCGTCTGTGTACAGTCCACACACACCTGTGAGTCACGTTGACTGTTAATTTTCCAAACACCGCCTCTGTCGGTTTCCACGTTGATTTTTCATTGTTCTTTGCGGTTCCGGCTGCTTTTTTTTATATATAATCCACCAAGTCACCCGACCATGGGGGGCTTTACAAAGGGCAGGTACTTAATCAGTGCAAGCGTATGACCTGCACATACTGGGAATTTCTCGTTCGTGGGGAACAATTGGAAGCCACGGTCTCCATCACGAATGGGGTTCAACGGCTTACCCACGCCTCCCCGCGCCGGGTAGACACACGTTGATCCATTCAGTGTAGCGCCGTGCAGTACCGGATATACAAGTGCATCACAGACCTGTTAATGCTCAATCTCACGTGGCTGAAAGCCACTTGTCCCTCTAAGAATTTGGATGTCGACCGCTGTTGTGTCGTTTTTAGAAATAACCAGCCAAATCGCTCCATCAACTAAGAACTGCCATGCACCACCACCCACAGAATCGAGAAAGAGCTATCAATCTGTCAATCCTGTCCGTGTCCGGGCCGGGTGAGGTTTCCTGTGTTGAGTCAAATGAAGCGAAAGGCTCCACACCTGGTGGTGCCCTTCCGTCAATTCCTTTAAGTTTCAGCTTTGTAACCATACTCCCCCCTGAACCCAAAGACTTTGGTTACCCGGTTGGATCACCTGTTGCGGGGCCTGCATTGGTGAAGCAGGTGAGACGGTAATGAAACAGAGGCACAGGGCTTATTGGTTTTTAAAGACTGCTTCTTTCATTGGGTTTTAACCAATGCACGGAACGAACCAACACACAATCGTCCGTGCGGCGCTCAGGGTGGAACGGGAGGAGAGGAGAAGGACATCCACTCCGCTCCCTCCGTCAAGCTAGTCTGCTGATTTCTCGTTCAGTATACACTGCCTGCTCATGTGCCCACCTCCAACTCGTCACTCAAGTCGTTGTCGTCTTTGTACAGTCCAGATGCACCTGTGACTCACGTGGACTTTTCATTGCTCTGTGCGGTTTTGGCTGCCTTTCTATATATAATCCACCAAGACACCCGACCACGGTGGGAGGGGGGTGTGTACAAAGTGCAGGAGTATCTAAGAAGACGCATGTTTGTCGCGGATGCGAATTGCTGTATGTAGCGTGTAAAACAGTTTGGTATAGTGCACGCGTCGCAAGGCGTCGAATCAAAACTCGTTTTTTAAAGACTGCTCACTTCATTGTGTTTTAACCTCAGTTGTAAAGGAACGTTTTAAGGATCCCATGGGATACCCCTCGCAAACAATTTTACACACCGCATATGGCGATTCACCTCCGCGAGAAACATGCCTCTATTAACAGTCAACGTGGGTCAGAGCTGCATGTGACCTCTACGACAGACGAATATAAATGACGCCGGTTTTTCTGTGTCGTCGCGTCCGAGTTGGTGGGTGTGGCTCTGTGAGTTGTCGTCGTATCCAATGGTCTTGGAGTTGGTGGGCATGGCTCCTTCCTGCGTGCGCCATAGGTGTCTCACTTGTCGGCGGCTTAGTGAATCCATGCCCCTTCCGGCGTGCTTTCCATGGTTGTCTTGCCTTAGTGAATTATATATATAGGTTGTTCAGGTAACTTGGTTCCTACAGCACAAAGCCTACAGATGCTCATGTCCAAATTTTAATGTTTTTCAGTCAAGATTTTGACTTGTTCAGGAAACTGTTCATAGTGTTTTTGTCCACATTTCTGGTCTACACTGATCATTATCCAAGATTCTTATCCTCAATATCATCATAATCAGGACAGAATGATTCCAAAGAGGCATGAGAATCTGTCAAATGAGAAAATTATCTTCAGCAGTTTCCGGCTTAGGTACATTACGGGGTGCTCGACACCATCGACACTTTGGCTTAACACGGCACCCAGACCTGTGTCCGAAGCGTCGGTCTGGGGAATAAAAGGTAGACCAAAATAAGGCATCCTTAATACTGGTCCCGACGTTAGGGCCTTTTTAAGGTCACTGAATGCATGTTCCGCTTTGTCATTCCATACCATGTATAAGGGGGCGCCCTTCTTTGTTAAATTGGTCAAGGGTGCTGCCCTTTCGGAGAAATGGGGTACGAACTGGCGGTAGTACCCCACCAACCCCAAGAAAGCCTGCACCTGTCTCTTGGTATTCGGACGGGGCCATTCCAAGATGTCCTTGATTTTTGAACATTGTGGTCTCACCTGTCCTTGTCCCACCAGGTAGCCTAAATACTTGGCCTCCTTCAAGCCAAAAAAACACTTACAAGGGTTTATGCGGAGGCCGGTTTTAGCTAGTGTCGCGAGGACAGCAGAGACCTGCAATAGATGCTCCTTCCAGGTGCCGGAATAGATGACTACGTCATCCAGGTAGGCGGCACTATAGGACTGGTGGGGCTTCAGCACTCTATCCACCAGATGTTGAAAGGTCGCCGGGGCCCCGTGCAGCCCAAATGGGAGGACCTTGTATTGCCAATGTCCGCTAGGTGTGCTAAAGGCCGTTTTCTCTTTTGCAGATGCCGTTAAGGGAATTTGCCAATACCCTTTCGTCATATCAAGAGTAGTCAAGTATCGAGCCATACCTAGCCGCTCAAGCAGGTCATCTATATGGGGCATCGGGTAGGCATCGAATTTGGAGACCTGATTTAGACGTCTAAAGTCATTACAGAACCTCCAGGAGCCGTCCGGCTTGGAAACGAGGACGATAGGACTGGACCAGGGACTGTGGCTCTCCTCAATAATGTCCAAATCCAACATCCGTTGCACCTCCAGTTCCACTTCAGCGCGTTTTGCCTCCGGGAGTCTATAGGGTCTCTCCCGGACGATTACTCCGGGGTCCGTGACTATGTCGTGCTCAATCAGCGAGGTCCGGCCAGGTGATTCGCTCACTACTTCGGGGATGGCCCGGATTGCGTGGGTTATCTCCTGCCGTTGTAGGGGTGTCATCTCGTCACTGAGGTTAAGGGCAGACATGCATGTGAATAGGGAGAGGGATCTACGTGTGTCGGGAGACTACTCCCTTTCCTTCCAGGGTTTTAATAAATTTACGTGGTAGATCCTCTCACTCGGCCGACGATTGGGCTGTTTAACCAAATAGTCGACGAGCCCCTTTCTTTCCTTAACCTCGTATGGCCCTTGCCAGTGAGCTAGTAACTTAGAGTGGGAGATAGGAACGAGCACCATCACTCGATCCCCCGGATGGAACTCCCGGAGGACGGAGTTACGATTGTAACACCGGGCCTGCGCTGCCTGTGCACGAGTCACGTGGTCTTTTAGGAGTGGCCTGATTTTAGCGAGCCTGTCGTGCAGTTGCGCCACATACTCCAATATATTGGAGGAGGGAAGGGCCTCAGCCTCCCAGCCCTCTTTTAGTATGTCCAAAATTCCTCGGGGCTGTCGCCCATACAACAACTCAAAAGGGGAGAAGCCCGTAGAGGCCTGGGGCACTTCCCGGTAGGCAAAAAGCACGAGCAGTAGGAGCTGGTCCCAGTTCATGCCATCCGCGTTGACTACTTTGTGGAGCATCTGTTTAAGCGTCTGATTAAAACGCTCCACCAACCAACCAACCAGTCTGTTTGCGGGTGATAGACAGACGTCCTCAGGTGCTTTATCCGGAGTAATTTGGCAACCTCCCTGAACGTATCCGAGGTGAAGGGTGTACCCTGGTCCGTGAGGACTTCTTTGGGAATACCCACCCTAGAAAATAGGTTGACTAATTCCCGTGCGATATTTTTGGTGTTAGCGGAGTGCAGGGGAACCGCCTCTGGGTATCGGGTGGTGTAATCCACCATAACCAATATGTACTTATGGCCACGGTTTGAAGTTTCCAGGGGTCCTACTAAGTCCACCCCTATTCTGTCGAAGGGAATATCGATCAGGGGTATAGGGACGAGATGAGCGCGGTCCCTCCTAGGAATCTGGCGAATCTGACACTCCGGACCTCCTCGTTGATCCCAGGCCAGTAAAAGCGGAGTTTTATTCTCTCTAAAGTCTTTTCGGCCCTGAGGTGGGCGCCTAGGAGGTGAGCGTGAACTAGTTCACATACCTCCCGCCGGAAGGTACCTCGCCCTCGTGGGTCGCCACCCGATACAACAGATCATTCTCAAGCACAAAAAAGGGCTCGCGTGGTATGGATCCGTCAGCTTGTGAGCTGCCTGGAAGAACAACCGCATTCTGGGCAAACCGCAGGGAATCGTCATTCCACTGCTCCCTCTTATATGAGGCAGGCGTGGACCGAAATTGGTGATCCAAGTTACTCAGAGGGTCTTGTGAGCTGGCTACCGGAAGAGTTCCCTGGCTCGTTCCTTCCCCGGCGGATACTTCCGGGTCAGGGTCCATCACCGAGGAAGCATGTGCCTGCGACATTAGGGCCTGCCCCAGAGCATGGCGTGGAGACCGCAGGAAGGGCGCCTCGCCCCTTCATAGCCAGAGCCAACGATGCCCCGGGAGCGGTGTGTGTCATACCGCATTTTTTGTCTTGTCCCAAAATGACCGGATAGGGGGGTTCGGGCAACACTGCGACCACCAACTTAGTCAATTCCCCCTTCCAGGTGATGTAAAATTGTGTGGAACGATACGACTTGGTCTCCCCATGCACGCAAGTGACTTGCAAATGTTGCTTTAGCCACTGTCGCGGTAACACATAACGGCGAACCACAATGGTTATGTTGCTGCTTGAGTCAAACAGAGCCACCACCGAATGCCCATTCAGTAACACCACTCCCGCGTTCGGACTCGCCAAGGGATGCGACGGGGTACAGTACCTTTCCGCTGGGGCCCAGGTGCAGTCCATTGGCTCCGTGGCTATGTTCATTGGACAGGTCGGCAGCAGGTGGCCGGTCTCACTGCACTTGTAACAGCATGGGGAGGCCGGCTTTTCTTTGGGTTTCTGTAGCGCTCGGGGGTGGCCGCCCTTCCCTGTCGGTTCCCACGAGCTTGCCTTTCTGACCCCCCGGCTTGGAGGACCGTGAGCTGACGTTCAAGGACTTCCAGGAGTCCTGGCATATCCTTATAAGCATGGCGCTGGACCTAACCAAGCCCTCACAGGCCACCTGCTCCACCACCTTTCGGGCTTGGGGACCTTCAGGCCGTAGCCAACGCCCCATTTTTCCCCAGAAGTCGAAGGCCTGTGCTCGGGCTTGCTTGTCTGGATCAATTTGCCAGTTCCGCCATTCACCCGCCTGCTGGCCCGGTGTGATGCCGTAGCGTGCCAGGATCTCCTGTTTTAGGAGGTTGTAGTTCGCGGCCTTCTGCTCGGGGAGATCATAGTAAGCCCGCTGCGCAGGTCCCTTCAGGTAGAGCGCCAGAATGGACTCCCACTCGGACCGCTGCCACTCGTTCCGGGTGGCCGTCCTTTCAAAAATGCCCAAGTACGACTCAACGTCGTCTGCATCCGTCATGGGTACTAGAGGTGGAGGCGTTGGTCGAGGCGGATCGAGCCTTACCCTCTGGGCTTCTGCCAACCTGGACTTTGTTGCCTTCAACTCCCGGGTGGTAGCGGCTTGCGCTTGCTGCAGGGATAGGATCTGGGCATTCATCCCCTGCAGCACTGTGTTGAGGTCCTGTCCTTCAGTCATTTTTTCGGAACAGTTATACTGCCGACTATGCCACTGAAATAAATGAATCAAAAGACAGCATAAAGGTTTGGGGTTTCCAGCTCCGTGTACTGTAAAATTCTCCACAATAAACAAAAAAATTCCAGGTCAATACATGAACTCAAAACTGCACATATGCATGACACCAAAGATGGCGTCGCTGGATATATTATTGGGGAGGAACCGTGGGGAAAGATGGGATCGATGAAGTCAGGAACAATGGAGGAGGAAAGGCGGAAGTAACGTGCTGCGGGAAGAATGAAGCTTATGGCGGCGGAGCGTCTTTTTTTCTGTAAGAAAGAAAAGGAGAAAGGTTAGTACCCTGCCACTCCTTGCCGGCGAATGTCTTTCCAAGCGTGTTAAGGTCCGTCCGCGGTCTCCTACTTACACGTGCGTGACAATACCTATGTCTCTGTTTTTTGTCATCATGGACCATAAGGTGCATACTAATTCAGCGTGAGCAGGGACACTCAATAAAACTGAATAAAAAAAAATTCAAGTGACGGTGAGATACAAAGAAGGCAGATTCACCAGCATTTGTGTGTCAGCTTTTATCCCTCCAGATCAGTGAATTTTTAGTTCCATTGCCTGAAAACACCACTCGCATCTACAGTTATTCCCAGTTTCAGATAAAAAGTAACCGCGTCAGATCTGGGGCGGGGGGGGGGATGTTGTATCGTGATCGCGACTGAGAGAATAAAAGTAAAAAAAAACGCTAACTTTTACAAGTTCTATAAATTTACAACGGCTTTTACAGACACAAATCAAATGTATGTTTTTATTGTATAATATTAACAATAGGAATAGCTCACTACTCAAAACAGTAAATTTACAGGGAAGCTTGTTTCGAACTCACGCCCTATGGGTTATAAGTCGGCAGTTCTAACCACTGCACAACGGAAGCTTTTGTATTGTATGTGTACCTTTTGTGAAAGTGTTTATTTGATATTTGGCCATCAGCCTTCACATATTACACAGTTCATGTGTACATATTCTCATTTATTATTAAAACTTGAAAAATGTTTCTGTTTTAATGATTTGTTTACATAGATTGTTGTAGACACAGAACACACATCACATTATTTTCAATTACAATTCTGGGTAGCTCACTCCCAGATAATCAATCAAGACAGGAACTGGGATAACTTCTTGCCCGTTCTGAGGTGGGTTGCAGGGATTGTATAGCAGGCTGCTTGTTGCTTGTGTTGATCGACACATTTAAAAGACAAAAGACGAAAAGACGCTGACAGAGAGTTACAAAGGGATTTAACCAACTTATGCCTCGTGTTCCATTATTGGAACAACAGTCACGTTGGAGTTATTTATATCCTACTGCTCAAGGCCATCGCCGGGCTCTGACTTTTCATGCACGTCTGCTTCCTGGGGGTACACCTTATCACGTCGTGCACAGAGTTAGTCAGTGTGCTGCAGATATTGGTGTGCTGGGATCTCCTCAAGAAGTGATGTGAATTTTCTCACATTTTTGAAGAACCAACCCGAAGACAGGTAGATATAACTTTGGAATGGAATATTTTTTTTTTCTCTTCAAATTCTTGTTCCTTATATCTTTCTATGAAACATATGTGAACTTCATGCACAAACTCAAAAATTTCGTCCTTAGGCATAAATGGGTTAACACTAGAATTACCAAAGCCTACGAAAAAACTCGTAATTCCGTCCCACCTTAAACTGCTTCTTAAATCCCTTCACACCTCTCCGCCAGCGTCCTTTGTTCTCTAAATGTGCTGTGATAAAGAGAAGCTAGGAGCAGCCGGCTATTCCACCTCCCCACCAATTTAGAACGTGCACAAACTTCTCTCAGCTCATGCCTTGATTGAGTATCTGGGAGTGAAGTGGAGTTTTAGAGTGGAAATAATAGATCGTTGTTTGGAACACACGCATTTCATGTCTGTTCCGTTTCTACAGTAATCTGTGTCAACACATTGTTAAAACAGAAACGTTTTTTTATATTCTAGTAGTAGATGACAAAATGTCTCTTTCTTTCAGGTGTGTAATAGAAACCACAGCATAGAGAGAAGTGTGTCCATTGCTTCTTACAGGAAAAGGCGATGGAAAAAGTGCACTTGAATAAAAGTGCACTTTTGTTATACTTTTACACCAATATATGTTCCTGTGTTTGAACGACACGGGCAGATGGGGAGTGTCTGATGATTGCATATAGCGCCAAAGTTACTGCTCTTTACCATTCTTTCCTCTGCATGTCCTGGAGTACAAAAGAAACAGCATACAGCAACATGCGGGGACTGGCAGGAACACTCAATAAAACGAAAATCAAGTGACGGTGAGATACGAAGAAGGCAGCTTCGCCAGCGTTTGTGTGTCAGAACCCGGGGTGTTTGGCGTTAGTATGCATCGTGGTACACTGCAGAGCTATAGCGCGTGTTTAGTGAAAACAGCCGTGTCAGATGGGGTTGTATGGATTGATTCTGAACGCGACTGAGAGAATGAAAAGTGAATAAAAAAAAAAAAAGCTAACCTTTACAAGGATCATACATTGCACCGGCTGTTACAGACTGAAATCAAATGTATGCTTTTATTCTAAGACAGTAAGACTAAGAGCAGTTTACTTCTCAAAACGGAGGGTCGCAGGATCGAACTCGTGACGTCTTGATTCTCAAGCGGGGGCTGAGTCTATTGAACCACAGAGGCAGTTACAGTAAACTGATGTCAATGTCGCATGTTAAGGCGGCTTTTTGTTTCTGCAGTTATATTTTTGAATAAAAGCACAATTGTGTTATTCTTGTGAAAATGTTTCTTTGCTATTTGGACTTCAGGCTTCATACATTATATAGTTTATGCCTACATTTTGTCATCTACTACTAGAATATAAAAAACGTTTCTGTTTTAACAATGTGTTGACACAGATTACTGTAGAAACTGAACAGACATGAAATGCGTGTGTTCCAAACAACGATCTATTATTTCCACTCTAAAACTCCACTTCACTCCCAGATACTCAATCAAGGCATGAGCTGAGAGAAGTTAATGTACGTTCTAAATTGGTGGGGGGATGGAATAGCCGGCTGCTCTTTATCAGCACATTTAGAAGACAAAGGGCGCTGGCGGAGAGGTGTGAAGGGATTTAAGAAGCAGTTTAAGGTGGGACGGAATTACGAGTTTTTTCGTAGGCTCTGGTAATTCTAGTGTTAAGGAGGGCCAGTTTTTTTGTTGGCTCTGGTAATTCTAGTGTTAAGCTGTCTCAAGACTTGGGTGAAATAACCTTAAAAATAAATAAAAATTAATAACCTTAAAAAATATAAATAAAAATGATAGATGAACTTAAAGCTTATACAATAACTTTACCATTTGCAGTTTGAGTCACCTGAATAACCTCAGATTTCCACCAGGGGGAGTCAAGAGCTATTTTCAAAGTTAGAATTGATATACTGCCAAAGGTGTTAATGTCTCCCTCGGCTCTCTCAATCTGAAGTGGAGCCAGGTTCCCTGTGAACAGCACTTGAACACAGGCATGACAAAAAGCCTACAAAATAAATACAAATTTATTTCTGTAAAAAAAAAAAAGACATTTTATACTCTGAAAATAGATGCAGGCAGTGTGGCATAGTAGTTGATGCTTTGGACTTTAATAGTCTTGTGGGTTTAAATATCACTACTGACACAGTGTGACCAGTTAGAAAATTACAAATCATCAATAAAGAATGCTGATGATATTTTGTGTGTATATAAGTGTGTTCAGGTTGTACATCACACCCACCAAACATATTGATATGTTTTTGTTTTAATTTGGATATGTGGCCTATACTAAATAAGATCAACTCATGAAGCCATTGTTCTGCTTGGCTCTGTGCTCTCTCAGGCCTTACATGGGGGTTTGAGTCTGAACTGAGACAAGCACCAAAGGTGTTAATGTCTATAATCTCTCAAACGCCTGGAATGGGGGTTGAGGTATTGGGAGGCAGACAAAATGCAGAATGCAGAACTATGCTTGTGAACATTTGGAAACAAAATTAAAATGAAAACTCCTTAACTTGGCCTGGTATATTAAAACGTTTTTAAGCATCTGTGCCTAGTACACTTTTGTTAGGCTTTATTATACTGTAGATTGTTCTTTGTTTATTATGATGTGGACATCATGTCATGATATCGACTAACATGTGTAACTAACAGTGTAAGTACACAACACACTATAACAATATGACAAAAAGCCTCCATTGGAATATGCAATAAAGTTATTTGTGTAGAAAACATTAAGATAGTTGGCACTATTTACATACGTATGTATATACAGACAATGTGGCATGGTGGATAAGGAGTTGGAAGTCAAACTCTGAAGTTGTGGGTTCACATCCTGCAATTGACACTGTGAGACCCTGAAGAGGACACATGTATAAAGTTTTTATGTAAACGCTCTCTGTTCTCCAAATGAAGGAAGTTTCACTACGTGTGCATCATCCACCTCAGATCTGATAAATTGTGGCCACTCCACCAGAGTTCACATCTGTAAAGTTTTCATGAAAATGCTCATTATAGTTTTTACTGGCACCAGGGTATGCACTGCTGTTCATTCAGATGTGGTAATTTGTGGCAACTGTGCCACTGTACAGATGTATAGGATTTGTATGTGTACAGTCGTTTGACTGACATCTTTGGGGTGTTTCACCTGAGGGGGTGGTTCCCCTGATGGGAGTTTCATTTGAGGGCCAGGGTCTGGATGACCCCTTTAACCCCTTATATAATCCCCATTGGACAAAGACACAGTCAGAACAGAGTACTTCAAACTGTCAGCCTTGACCATTACATCATTTTGAGTTTTGACTTTTGAACTAATTTTCTTTTACCAGTATGGCTAAGTCTGCTGAGCACAGGTAAGTGAAAAATATTTCCACTCTTTACATTTAACTTGCTATTTTTTCAATTTGGTAAAACAGATTGTGATGTTTTTGTTGTTTTTGTGTGACTTTCCCCTGCAGTGGTCCCTAGTACCGCAATGTGGTTTTCTGCTTGATCTGTGAGAAGCCAAAGAAGATGATTTCTGTGCACTTTGCCAGAACATGTATGATAAACAGTATGCCGGCAGAGAGAAAAGCGGAGACGAAGAGGGCCAAGGAATCCCAACGATAATTTCGTGAAGAAGGCAGGGTTTTGGATTTTGTGGAAATTATGGTAGATCATCCTATAACTTATCACATCCTGAACAGCAAATTGTGGCAGAAAGATATTTTTTTTAAAAAACAAGCCCCTGGTCACGCCTCCTCCTCCAGCTGCTGCTTCATTGGCTACTCTGGTTTCTGTTTGATTGGCCCCAGATGACTCTTCTCAGATTTGAAGAAAAATGTTAAAAACTGTGGTCTAATTTGTATATATAAAGCAAATGTACAGTAATGGATGGATATAGTAAAATAATTTTTAAAAAAGCCTAAATATGAACAAATTGTATATTAAAATGTGCAGTACCTCTCCTGAGTTCATTGATCACTGGGCCATTGTAGAGGAAGCTCTAGATCTGGAGAAAATTGCCAAAAACTGTGGTGTAATTTGTATACAAACTGGAAATGTGCATTTATGGGAAAAAGCCTAAAATGGACAAACTGCATATCCAAATTTAGTGCAGGATTTGCTGATTCCATTGATCACTTTGGTATTGGAGAGGAAGGTTTAGATTTGGAGAAAAGTGCCAAAAAGTGGTATTTTATATCCGTAGCACTATAGCTGGAAAATTTCTGGGTAAAGCCTGAAAGCAAAATAAATAGTTTGGTGTAAAATATTATTTAATGTCCCTTTTCTAGCCGTTTTCTTAGTTGACTGTATGTGTACTACCTAGGCGGATGGCCTTCACTTGAGAAGTTTATAGTGTTGCCTTATTCTTTCCATTTTGTTATGATGAATTTAAAGGTGCTCCGTGGAAAATTCAAAGTTTGGGATCATTTTTATAATCCAACCCTGATCTATATTTCTCCACATCTTTGTCTCTGACCTGTTTGGAGTGCTCCTTTGTCTTCATGCTGCCTACTTAATGGTGTTGCAGAATCAGGGGACTTTCCGAATAGCTATATTTATACAGACATCATCTGAAAGATCATGTAAGATCACTTTGATTGCACACTGGTTGACACTAATCAACTAATTTTTTGACTTTTGAAGTTAATTGGCTGGACAGGATTTTATTTAGAGGTTTTATATCAAAGGGGGTGAACATTGTTAAGTTAGTTGCATACTATCCAAATGAAAATCCATTTTAATTCCAGATTGTGATGTGACAAAACATGGCAAACACCACAAGGCACTGTACATTTACGTGAGGGTGGTAACATCAAAGGTGGTTATAAATCCAGAGCAAAGCCAGCACTGGGTTCATCAGAACAAAACTGTATCCAACTTATTCTAATCTATAAACCCATCTTTCAAAACAGAAAAGCCAGAAATAAAATAAGTAAAAGTGTGGAACGAGCATTTTGTTGCACAACTGTTTGGCTGCTTTGAATGCACTAATTGGTCAGTGATTAAAGAATTTGGTGCTGGCACTGATGAACTGACAGACACTGTTTTTTTTTTATATAAAGTTCTCAGAAGATGCATAATTCAGTTCAAACATACCCTAACGACAAGCCATGAATTACCAAAGATCTAAAAGAACTGATAACAAGAAAAAAAAATAATAATGTACATTTCCACATGGAACATTAAGTGAACCGAAAGAAATACAAAATAGGTGAAACATGAAATAAAGCAGGCAAAGCTGAAGTATTAGGGGAAGATAAAGAACAAACTGTGGACTGATAACTTTGATTTGTTATGGAATGGTATGAAGATGATGGCTGGCATTCGTGCAATAAGAAATAATCGTGTTCAGTGCTGGTAAAGGTTAAAACTGACTATTAGTTGACTCAAGACTAATATCCTAAGTCCTATTTAATGTTTGATACACTGGATTTTTCTTCAGAAATTAGTCAACAGAAGAGCAAACTGAAGACTGGAGCCAGGAGTCAGCCCTTCTTTGACCAGAATGATAACAGAAAGGTCCTTAAGCAAACAAAAGTTAAATAATCTCTGGTCCAGACAGCATAAGTGGGCATCTGCTTCACTCCTGTGCAGAGAAGCTGTCTCTTATATTCCACTTAGTATTTAAGATGTCTTTCTGTTTACAGCAAAACTACACTCCCCAGAACATTAAGTGATTTCCGATCAGTGGCAATAACATCTCATATCTTAAAAAATGTTTGAAGTTAATTTAGGGACAACAATTTAAGAAAACCCCAGCCCATCTGGACCCTTACCAATCTGCAAACCGAGCAAAAAGCAGGGTGGAAGACAACAACACTTGTTTACAATTTATTGTATGAGCACTAAGTATAAAAAAAACCCCACAAAACTGCTGTTTATATATTTCTCTTTAGCATAATTCAGAGTCACATTTTAGGTGAATTTGTTTTAATTCAACATTCTGACACACTGACACATTTGCTGTGTGGAAAAAGCAAAGTATGTAATTGTGGAAATGGTTCTTTTCCATCTGTGGTTACATGAGTTCAATTATTAATTTCAATTATTCATTTCCTCAATCCTTTTATTCAAATATGGGTTTGAAGGGAATGGAGCCTATCCTGTTTTCTTAGAGTGCAAGACAGGAATAAACCCGGTACCAGACACTAGAATACAACAGAACACACACAAAGTTGAACATCTACTTGTTTTAATGATGGTTCTGATAGCAATATATCAAGGTGAACAAATTAGGTCACAATGTCTCTAGTATGCCCTTGGTATGATCCTGTGTCTTTACCCAATGGAACGTGCCAGGTAAAGCTTAGAGGAAATGTCTAAAGGGTATCCTGTCTACAGGCCTACTTGAACATGAATTGTTCATCTTGATCCAGTTAAGCAGCAATTTTAACCTTATCAATGCGCTTTTCACAATTTAATGGAAAGCCATGCCACATTTACATACAATGGAAATTTGTGAAGTTATTAATTGTGGTGTCTCAACTTACCTCCTCATGTTCACATGAATGGTGAGGTCCTTATTTTATACTTAATATATTCTGTACCAAAAAACATTAAAATATTTTATATCATTGTTTCTTTTATTAAAATAAAAATCAAAAGTAAACTCATTAAGCATATACTGAATTGCTCCGAATACAATACAACCCAAAATACTATTTCTGACATTCCGTGTTAACATTTTTATGTTAGATTATTGAATGAGGTGAGAGGTAAGCATTAATGTCACCCCTCAGCTAATCAAAGTAGCTTTTGAATAATCACACTAGAAGTTATCCTGCATGAAATTTCACACACTGGGAAGGTCATATTTCCCATTTCTTCCATTGGGATCCAGCATGGGTCCAGGAACCACTTGTACTTGTCAGTACATGATCACAGGCAAACGTGTTAATGCAGATTGACCAGTAAAGAGAAAGCTTGTCCCAGGGCCTTTCTCAAGCTTTACCTCCATAATTCAGTACAACTTTTGCAAACTGCTACCACTTTACTGACTCATTGACCGTTCTTATAATCTTCTCTGTCCTCACTCATAAATAAGACCCAGAAGTCCATGAAAGTAAAGGGAGAAGTGCATTGAAGACAGGAGCCAAGGAAGCACTTGATCACACAAGTTACCACTGGAATACGGAATAAGCTGAAGTGGAAACCTAAACAACTCTAAAAAATATCTGGATGAAATAGATGTTTGCTCTTTACGTCCTCACCTGTCTCACCATTCTGACGGGTGACACTGCCTAGACAACTGAACTTCTCTGTCCTGGGTAGGTCAGCACCATACAGTATACTTTGATTAGTGCAGGGAATTCCACATTCAGTGTCATGATCTTTGTTTTCTTCAGGCTCAATCTCATGTCCACCTGACCTCCAAAGAGGCATAGGCATTCAGTTTTTTCATGCATGTGTTGGTGTGTGTGGGAGAGCAAGGCAAGATCATCTGCAAAGTCAAGGTGTTCTAAGGTGGTGAAGAGAGTCCATCTGATACACCTCTGTGCATCTTCCTTTGTTTTTGTCATCATCTCATCTATGGTCAGGTTGAAAAGCATGGCAGAGATCACACAGTCATGTCTTACTCCTGTCTTGACTACAAATAATAGGCTGCTGTTGCCTATCAGGGTACCCGGGTATTTCACTAATGTGCAAAACAAACACCTAGTTAACCAGTTTATAATAAATTGTATATTGTTTGAGTTCTAGAAAAAATAATTCACATAACTATTACCAGAAATGTCTGCCTTGTCTCGACTAAAACTCTCCAAAATGTTTCCAGGACATGATCCAACCTGTGAACGCTGCAAATTAGCTCCAGCCTCACTAGGTCACATGTTCTGGGCCTGCACCAAATTAACATTATTCTGGACAAAAATTTTTAATTACCTCTCAGACAGTCTTGGACTCACAATCCCTCCTAACCCATTAACAGCTGTGTTTGGGGTTCTTCCAGAGGGTCTTAAAGTGGAGAAGGACAAACAAATTGTGATTGCATTCACTACACTTTTGGCACGCAGACTTATTCTGATAAACTGGAAGAACCCAAACTCTCCTCTTTTAAGTCAGTGGGAAACTGATGTGTTATATTATTTAAAATTGGAAAAAAAAAAATCAAATACTCAGTTAGAGGATCTGTGCAGACTTTTTTCAAAACATGGCAGGATCTAATCAGTAATATTTTGAAATAAGTTTATAAAGTACAGAGAATTTGTTGATTTAGGTATTTTTTAAAAGCCTTAAATTTTACACCGTTTGGCTTGCTCTCTCTCTCAAGGGTGGGGATTGATCTGTTCTTAGCATAATTCTTTTTTTTTTTTTTTTGTAAAAATGTGATTGCTATGTATTGATTGTAATAAAATTAATAAAATAAAAAAAAAAAAATGTCTGCCTTTATGAATATTTATTATAGTTGAAGAGAAAAGTATATCATAAGTTCATGTCTGTTGTTTAAAAAATATAAAGAAAACTATGAATTCAGGATGTTCATTAGCAGAGTAACAATTTACTTTATGAAGTAGAAATGAATAATAAACAAGAATAGCTGTGTCAAATATTTGAAATATTAAAATGTGTGCTTCAATTTAAATGTTTAAATTCTATATATTCTCACTTGTAATAGAACTTTTTTATCCAGTTAAATGTTCACATCGGGTAAGATCCCTAGTAAAGAATCAAAAATCAAACATAACATAGTATTCAAAATACACGTAACATCAGATTCATAGTCACTGACCTTGAGATCGTCTAAAACCATACCCCCATATTTGAAATGTGTCATTTTTAATCTTCATGGAGTAGCTTTTAGAGCAGTGGTTCTTACACTTTTTTACTTTTTGTCTCGTGGCCCAACTTTGTCTTTCTTATTGTCTTCGACACTCAATTCATAGTGGAGAATGTTTAATGTCCTCCTTGAAGAATCACCCTCAGCAGTCAGAACAGGAGGGGTGGCCCTTGGAGCATTGCTGTCAACAATTATTATGGAGAAATATCAATTACTTAAACTCATTCAGCGACCCATCTCAAAACGTATGTAACCCATAGTTTAAGAAAATATGTCTTAGAGGGTTTAGGACCATTGGTGAACAATTAAATATCAAAAATATTATCATATTCTTCATCAGCAACATTGGAATAGCATAAAATGACACTGCACATGCCTGTATCTTTGATCCTAATTTTTTCAAAAGAAGTAACTTTGACCAATCATATCCCACTAGGAGGTGAACCCCTGTGCTCAGTTGATGTAGCATGCACAACTGCAAAGTTCTTCCAATAATTTTTGCTGAAGACACATACTTGTTTAATGTGTAATGTCCTGCACAAAACATGGTTAAAATGACCTTTCAGATATAGAGAACCAAAATAGAAGGGAATCTCAAAAAGCTTGATGTCTTGCATTATTAGACATCAAAGTGAGTTGAATAGAATCATATATGTGAGGGCTGGCTTTTACTGGTGAGTCAAGAGGCATTAGACCAAAAATAAATAAATAAAACTGAAATGATTTCAAAGCATTCAGAAATACCAGGGTGTTGTACCGTGTTAGCCATTATGAATGTAATCTTTTTAGTTAGCCAATAAAAGGTGTCACTTTGCTTGACTTCTCACTACAAAGCATTCAGAAGTAATTCTTATAAACAAAAATAAACCTTGCAAATGATTTCTGTACTGATTACATAAATGGAGAGTGCTGTCTAGGAACCCGTTTTCAAAAAGATCACATTTTGAGGCAAAGCACGATTTTAATCAATATCATTTAATGAACGGTCAAAGTAAACTTGTAAAAATGATCATTGTAAACATTATTTGACCAAGTTGTGCACAGTATTGAAAATGTTTGTTGATACAGAAGGATTCCTTTTTTATAAAGCCACAATCCTGAAATAACTTTTTAAAATACTGCACCCACTACGTCTTCTAAAGTCAGCAACATATTAGCTAAAAAGGTTGTTTTGGAGGAGATGGCACTGAACTGATCTTGACAATTTTTAATTAGTTTCATAATGAATAATAACAACACGAAAGTCAAGGCAGAAACATTGCTTCCTTCACTTGTTTGTTTCCTTTGACAGACGCACATCAATGCAGTCCTGTTAGTCACATAGCAATATAGCTGGGCTACTATTTAATTCATAAAAGATATTTTAGAAACAAATGTACAGTATATTAAAGCGTAAAATATATCAATGGTCTTAAACTAAAATTTTGTCTAAGGCTAGAAACCTAATTTTGCAGACTAAAAAGAAAATAATTCATCAATGTCTTGGTCACCTAAAAACTATGATGATGGTCTTAGCCACTTAATAATAAATTATAACTGAAAACAGCAAGTTTTGGTCAGTGCTAGAATGTATTAATCAAAAAACCAGGGAGAACACTATTTTGTTCTTGAAAAGCAGTCTTCATACTCTGAGTATCAGGAACTTTAAGAAGTTAACAGACATTGGAAATTTTTAAAAAGAGTCAAAGCCACTCATGCAATGGTTTGGTTCTGAGAGGCTAAGTAAGTTGTAAATTATCCAAAACACTGACTACATATACAGTAATTACAAGGAGCAGTTTACTGTATGTTTTATTGGGCTTGTTAAATAAAAGAAAAGACTCATTTAAAACATGAAAAACTGGACCTGAAAGGAGAAACAAATACTTTGGTATTAAAGAGTACATTCAAAAATATACCTCATGATGTAAACTTTCTGTTCAACAAGTTTTACATTTCAAAAACAGGAATTAGACTTACATTCCTATGTTAACAGTATTATCTTGCAAAATAAAAACTTAAAAAATCAACCAGGATCCACTGTGATACATAATTTGGGATTGTTGTGTTCAGCATGCTGTAGAAGGTGTTGTGGATCATAGTCTAACGTTAGAGTGATTTATTCACCAACAGGCTCATCCTCAATATCATCATATTCAGGAGACAATGGATACTCCATGCCAGCATAAGAATCTGTGAATGAGAGATGCACAAGTAGGCTCAAAAAGTTTTGAATTTGACAAGGTGTCAACATAATGTGTAAAGTCCGAAAAAAAGAGTGCTAAAATTTTATCTAAGCGATTCAAAAATTAAACTTTATTTTCTGTACTTGCTCTGTTCAATTTAACATAATTAGCAGGCCCGGTTCTAGAGGCGAAGCCGCCATCGTGCCATTTAATTTCAGCCACCCCCTCACTCTATAATACCTTCACTCGTTTTCTAAACCAGTGTATTTCAAATTAAAAATTTTTGCAATTTCCTTAATGTAAAAAAAAAATTAAAGAAAGTTTCTTCGTAGGTAGAAAAATTCCGATTAACACTACAAAAAGTTTTGTTTGATGTGCTGCGTACTTGAGCTGCCACAATTCACGTTTTGTGACTTGCCCGTTTTTCTTTGAAGCAAGTTACTGACATTCAACGGGAAAAAACGAACCCTGTGCCGAGCCTTTATGTTCGGCCACCTTTGGGCATGCGCCCTTTGCACGACCAGCAGAACCGGGCTTGATCATAAGGGCACAAATTCCTCCTGGCAGAAAAGGACGCTAGGCCAATACCAACAATTTAGAGCTGCCAAAAAAGCCCTAATAGATGTGTTTAGGGTAAGGGATGAATAGTGCAGTACCTGGAGAAATGTGCATCCGAACAATCAACATGTTATTCGCTAGTGGAGACACAAATATACACCCACACATGGAAAGATGTGCCCACACATATGAAACATTAAAATTTCCACTGGATGTTTCTTTATACTTTTGTACTTGAGGGGAAAAATAGTACACATAGTAACAATAATAAAAAAACATTTTACATACTGAATTTAGAAGGAAAAATATAAATGCGTCATTTATACCATAAAATGACCTTATTTTTGGTTTCACAAAGCGTAAAAAATCAAATCAAACGGTAATTCTTAGAGTTGTTACACAAAGCATTGTATTGTTTTAAATTGAACCTCTCCGACTCGGATCTCTGCACCTTCTCCTCTCTTCACAAATCTCTTTCCCCCTCTCTCATAATACTAATCCAGATGAGGTCTCCCTCTCTTCTCGTGGACAGCTTCCAGGAACATTGAAGTGTTCAAGCATGACTGTTTTTTATCAGCCAGGTCTTATTTCTTTTTTTTTCAAAATTGCCATGCGATTTGATTATTTCTCATTACTTATTTTACTGTTTTCTTGCTCTCTCTGGGTTAGACTACTGCAGCCCTTTGCTGTTGTATTTCCAAGCAGCACCTATTGTACCTCTGCTGCTCATTAGCTGCCTTTTCTCTCTCAGTACACCTTTGATGTCAAAAACTCCTAGTAAATGAGATCAAGGAGCTTCTGAAACACCCATCTCTTCATACCTCAGGACTGTTTAGATGTTCAAACAACTGGATTTTAGTCTATACTGTATATCTAACAACATTTTTCATGTCTCTCAATGCCATTTACTGTTTTTGTTTATTGCTGAGGCTCTAGTTTGTCATATAGTACAGCTACAGGCTTCAGTGGAAATTACTCTGAATAGCTGGCATTGTACTTCCAAACAGCCAAATGTACAGATGTACTGTATCGTGTCTATTGTAAATGTTTTGGATAATAAACAAATGAATGAATGAATAGATAGATAGATAGATAGATAGATAGATAGATAGATAGATAGATAGATAGATAGATAGATAGATAGATAGATAGATAGATAGATAGATAGATAAACAGACAGTAATTTCTTCAATATACTGTAACTCAAAACAAGGTGGCAGCCTGAAATACATGCATACCTATATTGGAGTTTTCCAAGGGTTCCTCAACATCATCATAGCTGTTAGGCAGCTCATCAAGGGGGATTTTTTATGTAGTGGAAAAAAAAGAAATGAGAACAAGTCTACTTAATCTTGCAAGGGAAAGACCACCATAAGGATATCTTAGGGAAGGGCAATAGTCCACAGAAAACGTCCAGGATCTGCAAGTTTTAGAGCTTGCGCAGCTCTGGGATGGTGTGCCCTGTTTGTTTGCTTGGTGCTACACAGTGGTAATATGAAGGAGAAAGAAGAAGCTGTACATAAGCAAAATCTACATATGGACATCAAACCTGGTTTGCTTAACTCAGTGTACTGCTCTTTTTTATAGTGTTTTCCCCCTGTGATCATGTCTCCTTGAGTTTATTTTAACAAATGCATAATTTTTTTGTACTTTTTTGCACTGTCATGTGTGCAAATAACATTCCCCCATTTCACCATTATTATAATACATCTTAATATGATGCATATATTTTCAAAAAACTGGTTTATTAAATATAAAAAAGGCTATGATTTTGTTTCCAAATATTTTTCTGAATAAGTAATGACTGACTACAGATACTGTAAATACCAACATTAAGGCTGCCTTTTAATTACAAATTATGTTAATCTTTTGGCATACAGCTTCTGAAAAACAGGTTACTTTCTATTAGGGTATACAGTTGGATGAATGCCAGTTTAACCATAGCAAATGATTCAATGGTAAACAGAATGCATTTCATTGAAACAAAAAAATTTCCTAAATTAAATATTACAAACTTCAATCTTATTATCTTTAAGGTTGTGCTTCAATATATTGCATTGTCTTATGAGTTAAATTGAACTTCCTTTCCTCCCGTAAGTTTCTATAAGAACATGCTGCACAGTACCTGACAGGTCTTCGGTTTTTTCAACTGCAGTATCATCATAATAACCAGGGATCTCATCATCCAAAGAGGCAACTTTCATATCTGAGAAAGCTATACATTAAAATAAGAGTCTAATTAAAGTTATATGAGGATGGTGATGTACAGACTACCAGATGCCAGTGTTTACCTAGAACACGGTCTTGGTCATCCTCTTCAATGTCCTCATAGTCATATGGTAGCTCATCCGATAAAAAGCTCCCTGTGGAAAGAAAATAAAGCCATTTTTCACTAGTTAATCAGATTTTCACAGTCAATAAATATGACAAGTAATTCATTATCTATCTATTTACTACACCTGCTAGACTTATTACATGGTGATGCGGAACTGAAATCCATCCCAGCAGTACTGGCTGAAAGTCAGGAATCATTGGATGCAAGTTCACTGCTGCTGAAATGACTGAGTGTAGGACTGTGTTTCAGTGTCCTGAACAAATTCAGTCCATCAAGCTTATTTGTTAAGCTAATGGCTAAGATGTCCCAAGATTTTATTCAGGTACTTTTTAAAGTTTGTCAAGGTTTCTGCTTCAAAAACATTGCTTGGTAGTTTGTTCTGTATTCCCACAACTACAAAGTCCTACTTCTGTATTAAACATACTTCCCCTTATTTTCTACTGGTGTCCTCAAGTACGTGATTCACCATTAAGTTGAAACAATTCTGCTGGATCTACTATATTAATGCTTTGAAAATTTTGAAAACAGGGATGAGGTCCCCATGCAGTTTCCTCTGTTTGTGGCTAAACAGGTTTGATTCTCTGAGTCTGTCAGCATACGACATGTCCTTAAGCCCTGGGATGCACTTGGTTGTTCTTTTCTGCACAGCTTCAAATTCTGCTATGTTTTAGGCCAAGTACCAAGTGCATATTATCGTCATTAACCGCACATGCATTTCAACTGCATTTCATTGTCAGCATATTATTATATCTGAATGTTGTAACTCCAAGACATGTTAATGTGAATAAAAAGTTAAATAGTTCCAAAGATTATATGTATTCCTACAGCAGTTTCTTCAAAGATTGCACTGAAATGTATTTTTCCATCTTTAACATAATGTTAAATATTTTGTCATTTTTAAGACAAGAGACCTGTAACTTCAACTACCATCATTAATGTGAGTGCCCAGACAGCAGCCATTGAAGAAGCTCATGATCAGCCAACTAGTATAGTTGAAAAGATAGTATAGTGTTTTTCAGGTCAGAAATACCCCATCCTACCTGAACAGCTAACACATTTACAATGTTACCTTAGAAGGCATATAGCATAAGTAGCTATCAAAACTATTTAGTCCTAGAGAAGCTTTTTGCACCTGCCAAAAGCAATCATCTTCACTTGCTTCCATCTTACCTTTCCTGGGTGCATCATAAGTTCTCTGTCTAGCCAATTTGTACTCAATTTCCTCATAGACTGCATTATGGATTGGAAGAAGTTCATCCATGGCCATTCCTGGAAGAAAAAATAAGACATGCTCACAGATCCCTAGTACTGAATTTAGTAAACCACCATTGCACTGAGCTTAGTGTTCCAGAATGACACTATTATTTGTAAATAATGCAGAGATATTCTCTGTACTACCAGGGCATCAAATCAATGATAATTGCAATTACTTATTCTGTATTCTGACAAGCTCCTGAACAAAGAAATAAAACACACTGATGATTCTTTAACATATCTGGAGAAAGCCAACCAGGAAAGTAACAAAGCATCACTTACACCAAATCATAAGCACACCACTTTGATTTCAAAAACTATTAATTGCAACTTAATAGATAGGACAAAGCCAACTAATGTAGTATGGTATTGGTGTCACTGTGACAGAAAGATAACCTTGTGAGGGATAAGTTTTAGCACCGTGTTATACGTTTCTTACTAAATCCAGTGCAGCACAATATATCACACACAGACACATGCACACATGGACACACACGCAGAGAAAAAGAGAATGTTCTGTGTGTGCGGAGTGGAAAGCCAACACAGAGACTAGCAGTGAGTAAACACCATTTGCAGGCAAAAGAAGCTTCAAAATTTGTCAATACTGAACTAAATATTTGAACTAAAATAAAATTAAAAAGATTAAAGTTGAAGGTTTAAGTACATTACCTTTTTTCAGCATTCTATTTCTTTGCAGTTGTCCAACCAGTAGAACTAATAATAGAAAGAGAAATGCGCCAAGTACAATACAGACAATCACTAGAATTGACTGCTCTTTGGAAGTCTTCACAATGGTGACGTCTGCCCAAAAGAGACAAATGAAAAGAATTGAGCCAAATTACTGTATACTATGCAAACAGACATGACAGTATCTAGATAATAAAGTCAAGAACAGCAATAAATTCACAGATGTTCAGCTGACCTTTTGATACTCGGGCCTTGAAATCAGATTCAAAACCTAAAAAAAAAAGTTTCAGATATTTCAGCAGTTACTGGCAATAAATTCCACAATCTAACAATATTCTAGCAATGTGGATCCATGATTGTTATCCTTTATGTGTGGAATCTGCCCTTTCTTTCACATGAAACTCTTATGGTGATTCTAGTTTAAACTGACAGTCAAGAGAACATTATCTACAGTTAGGTCCATAAATATTTGGACAGAGACGTTTTTCTAATTTTGGTTCTGTACATTACCACAATGAATTTTAAATGAAACAACAAGATGCAGTTGAAGTGCAGACTTTCAGCTTTAATTCAGTGGGTTGAACAAAATGATTGCATATAAATGTGAGGCAACTAAAGCATTTTTTAACACAATCCCTTCATTTCTGGGGCTCAAAGGTAATTGGACAATTGACTCAAAGGCTATTTCATGGGTAGGTGTGGGCAAGTCCGTCATTATGTCATTATCAACTAAGCAGATAAAAGGCCTGGAGTTGACTTGAGGTGTGGTGCTTGCATGTGGAAGATTTTGCTGTGAACACACAACAAGCCGTCAAAGGAGCTCTCCATGTAGGTGAAAGAAGCCATTCTTAAGCTGCGAAAACAGAAAAAACCCATCCGAGAAATTGCTACAATATTATGAGTGGCAAAATCTACAGTTTGGTACATCCTGAGAAAGAAAGCAAACACTGGTGAAAGCAAAAAGACCTGGATGTCCATGGAAGACAACAGTGATGGATGATCGCAGAATCATTTCCATGGTGAAGAGAAACCCCTTCACAACAGCCAACCAAGTGAACAACACTCTCCAGGGGGTAGGCGTATCGATATCCAAGTCTACCATATGAGAAAACTGCATAAAAATAAATACAGAGGGTGCACTGCAAGGTGCAAGCCACTCATAAGCCTCAAGAATAGAAAGGCTAGATTGGACTTTGCTAAAGAACATCTAAAAAAGCCAGCACATTTCTGGAAAAACATTCTTTGGACAGATGAAACCAAGACCAACATCTACCAGAATGATGGCAAGAAAAAAGTATGGAGAAGGCGTGGAACAGCTCATTATCCAAAGCATACCACATCATCTGTAAAACACGGTGGAGGCAGTGTGATGGCTTGGGCGTGCATGGCTGCCAGTGGCACTGGGACACTAGTGTTTATTGATGATGTGACACAGGACAGAAGCAGCCAAATGAATTCTGAGGTGTTCAGAGACATACTGTCTGCTCAAATCCAGCTAAATGCAGTCAAATCGATTGGGCGGCGTTTCATGTTACAGATGGACAATGACTCACAACATACAGCCAAAGCAACCCAGGAGTTATTAAAGCAAAAAAGTGGAAAATTCTTGAATGGCCAAGTCAGTCACCTGGGGCCTCATGTATAAACGGTCCGTACGCACAGAAATGTTGCGTAAGAATTTTTCCACGTTCAAATCGCGATGTATAAAACCTACACTTGGCGTAAAGCCACGCACTTTTCCACGGTACCTCATGCCTTGTCGTACGCAAGTTCTCCGCTCGGTTTTGCAAACTGGCGGCACCCAGCGTCAAAGCAATGCTACTGTTCTTGTGTGATTACTCATTATTTTCATGACGCGGCTTTATAAATACACCGAAACTAACCGCATATTGTTTATTAGTGTAATGCATCTGATTGTAATTAACTTGTAACAATATAATGGTCCAGGGAACAGCCATAGTATTCCAAATACCATAACTGCTTTAGCGTTGTTACTTCTCACTTCTTCTTCTTCTTCTTCTTCTTCTTCCTTTTCTTCTTCTTCTTTCAGCTCCTCCCGTTAGGAGTTGCCACAGCGGATCATCTTTTTCCATATTACTCTCACTGCACGACTCGGAATATTTATATCACTGTATCTGAGTGTGAATCACAGCAGCAGCTGATCGGAAAGAGAATTATCGGTATACGGCATTAAGGATACGCTGTCTCAGCCACTGCAGAACGTTTTAAAGCCTTTCCTGTACAGACCTCGCGGTTCAGAAACAGTTTCATCCCAAGAACTTTAAGTGCACTCAATCAATTACTCCTTGTAGAACGGTTTGTACTTATAAGTACAATCACCTCACTGTAAACTTGCACTAGTTATAATATCTCACAACCTGAGCCACTTTATAAAGCGTATTTACATATGATGACGATATCATTTTAAGGTGAAATGCAGCAAAATATGTTTGTTAAATTATACACATAAAACTTTAAATTCATTTAAATAATCTATATTCTTCACTGGGAGTGTCGTGAAGGATAGAATAATTAAACATGTACTACGAAGATATTTCAATGTTCTTTAAACGTTTTGAAGAATCGGCGCTAAGTTTACAGAGCTGATTGTATGGCGATCGGTTACTTGGGGAAAGAAAAGCAAGGACTGCAGTGACGGCTACGCCAATATATATTGAATATAAAACAGAAAGAGAAAATAACAACACAGCTAAAAACGCAGCGACAAATTTCGACAAAAGATAAATGCTTGTCATGAGCACGAGGCTCATGAAACACATGTTTAATAATGTGCTTTAGCTCCTATCATCATGAAAATGACATCACGTATACATCTCAGTATTTTAGTTATTCAGAGACCTGTAATATCACAAATGTAATGGACTCTGTGTCCAGTTGGAGAAAGAGAGCCAGTTTAAGAAGCAAGTAGTGATTCACACACATAGATCACATACGAGTAGAAGATCAAATACAAAACAAAGCATTTAACGTGCTACTTTAATTACGATGTGATTTGAGAAACTGGTTAATTAAACGATTTTAAGATGAAGTTTATAATGTTCTACTAAATGACAAAATAAACTACGTGATTAAAGTGGAAATGTCGAGATTGAAGTTGACATTTCGTGCTTTTTCCCCACTGTGTGCCTTTTTTCTCTGTACCCAAATAAACTTTCATATGACACTCAGACAGTGGGCTTACAACTCTTCTTTTGACGGCAACTTTGATATGTGACTTCTTTTTTATTTCCGGCACTGTGCGATTTTGTGAATGTGAGCTTTCAAGTTTCTCCAACACGCTATGTCACTCGATCAACTTCATTTTGTTGATTATACCACGGTTTATTTGAACAAATAGTATGTTTTTTCTTTGCCTCCACTTGGTATTCGCTGAAATTTTTATATTTTCCCCGTGCTTTTCCCATTGTCTTTTCACAGAAGGCTGCGCTTAAGGCGATTTATATTGATTTGCATATTCAAATAGGCGTAATTCTGGGAGGTTACATAATGCGCGCACGGCGTTAGTTTTCACGCTGATCGGGATTTATGTAGCGGAAGAACGTGGAAGTTGGAGTACGCACAGATTCCTGCATCTGGATTTTTCTGTGCGTAAGCACATTTCGGCTTTTGTGCTTACGCAATGTTATAGTGCGAGTTCTACGCACGGCGTTATACATGAGGCCCCTGATCTTAACCCAACTGAGCATGCATTTCACTTGTTGGAGACTAAACTTCGGACAGAAAGGCCCACAAACAAACAGCAACTGAAAGCCGCTGCAGTAAAGGCCGGACAGAGCATTAAAAAGGAGGAAACCCAGCATCTGGGGCCTCATGTATAACGCCGTGCGTAGAACTCGCACTATAACATGGCGTAAGCACAAAAGCCGAAATGTGCTTACGCACAGAAAAATCCAGATGCAGGAATCTGTGCGCATCTAACTTCAACGCTCTTCCACTACATAAATCCCGATCAGCGTGAAAACTAACGCCGGCACGCGCATTATGTGACGCCCCAAATCCTCCCAGAATTATGCCTATTTGAATATGCAAATCAATATAAGTCCCCTTAAGCGCAGCCTTCTGTGAAAAGACAATGGGAAAAGCACGGGGGAAACATAAGAATTTCAGCGAATACCAAGTGGAGGCAAAGGAAAAACATACTATTTGTTCAAATAAGCCGTGGTATAATCAACAAAAGGAAGTTGATCGAGTAACATAGCGTGTTGGAGAAACATGAAAGCTTACATCCACAAAATCGCACAGTGCCGGAAATAAAAAAGAAGTCACATATCAAAGTCGCCGTGGAAAGCCGAAGTTGTAAGCCCACTGTCTGAGTGTCATATGAAAGCTTATTAGGGTACAGAGAAAAAGCCACACGGTGGGGAAAAAGCACGAAATGTCCACTTCAATCTCGACATTTCCACTTTAATCACGTAGTTTATTTTGTCATTAAAGTAGAACATCATAAAATTCATCTTAAAATTGTTTAATTAACCAGTTTCTAAAATCACATCGTAATTAAAGTAGCACGTTAAATGCTTTGTTTTGTATTTGATTTTCTATGTGCTCTATGTGTGTGAATCACTATTTGCTTCTTAAACCGGCTCTCTTCCTCCAACTGGACACAGAATCCATTACATTTGTGATATTACAGCTCTCTGAATAACTAAAATACTGAGATGTATACATGATGTCATTTTCATGATGATAGGAGTTAAAGCACGTTATTAAACATGTTTCACTTCGATGAAATAATTTATTGCAGCAGTACTCAGGGGCGGCTCTAAGCTTGTGGTAGCACTGGGCAGAGGAAGAATCGGTGGCTCCTTCGCCCGCCAATGTCATGCACGGTGGATGGCCACGTATGTTGCAGACACTAGCCGCCTCGTGCTCATGACACAAGCATTTAACTTTGCGAAATTTGTCGCTGCTTTTAGCTGTGTTGTTATTTTATCTTTCTGTTTTATATTCAATATATTTGGCGTAGCCGCCACTGCAGTCAGTGCTTTTCTTTCCCCAAGTAACCGATCGCCATACAATCAGCTCTGTAATAGACGTTAAGCCATCTGCTTAGCCCGATTCTTCAAAACGTTTAAAGAACATTGAAATATCTTCGTAGTACATGTTTAATTATTCTATCCTTAAAGACACTCCCAGTGAAGAATATAGATTATTTAAATGAAGTTAAAGTTTTATCTGTATATAATTTAACAAACATATTTTGCTGCATTTCACCTTAAAAATGATATCGTCATCATATGTAAATACGCGCTTTATATAGTGGCTCAGGTTGTGCGATATTATAACTATAGTGCAAGTTTACAGTGGGGTGATTGTACTTATAAGTACAAACAGTTCTACAAGGAGCACTTGATTGGCTGCATTTAAAGTTCTTGGGATTAAACTGTTTTGAACCGCGAGGTCCGTACAGGAAAGGCTTTGAAACGTTTTGCAGTGGCAGAGACAGCGTGTGCTTAATGCCGTATACCGATAATTCTCTTACCGATCAGCTGCTGCTGTGATTCACACTCAGATACAGTGATATAAATACTCCGAGTCGTGCAGTGAGAGAAATATGGAAAAAGATGATCCGCTGTGGTAACTCCTAACGGGAGGAGCTGGAAGAAGACGAAGAAGAAGAAGAAGAGAGAGTAACAACGCTAAAGCAGTTATGGCATTTGGAATACTATGGCTGTTCCCTGGACCATTATATTGTTACAAGTTAATTACAATCAGATGCATTACACTAATAAACAATATGCGGTTAGTTTCTGTGTATTTATAAAGCCGCGTCATGAAAATAATGAGTAACCACACAAGAACAGTAGCATTGCTTTGACGCTGGGTGCCGCCAGTTTGCAAAACCGAGCGGAGAACTTGCGTACGACAAGGCATGAGGTACCGGGGAAAAGTGCGTGGCTTTACGCCAAGTGTAGGTTTTATACATCAGGATTTGAACGTGGAAAAGTTCTTACGCAACATTTCTGTGCGTACGCACCGTTTATACATGAGGCCCCTGGTGATGTCCATGAGTTCAAGACTTCAGGCTGTCATTGCCAGCAAAGTGTTTTCAACCAAGTATTAGAAATGAACATTTTATTTCCAGTTATTTAATTTGTCCAATTACTTTTGAGCCCCTGAAATGAAGGGATTGTGTTAACAAAATGCTTTAGTTGCCTCACATTTTTATGCAATCGTTTTGTTCATCCCACTGAATTAAAGCTGAAAGTCTGCACTTCAACTGCATCTGAGTTGTTTCATTTAAAATTCATTATGATAATGTACAGAACCAAAATTAGAAAAAAGTTGTCTCTGTCCAAATATTTATGGACCTAACTGTACACTTCTATTTCTTTGTCTTACTGCATTGTGGGAAAAAACGTTTGACCAGGGAAAAACTTAAACAGGTAAATTGATCTATCTCTTCTCACTGTTTGCTTTAGGTTATTACTCATATTCGTATATTGAAAATGGCAATTTAAAAATAAAATTTTAAAAGTTTATAATTACAATGCTCTCCACTAAAATCCTCCAACACAAAAAATCTGTGTATTTTATAGATTTAGATTGTCGTTCTGATTCCATTTCTGAAATTGGAATTTTTCTGACACAAACAATTTCTATGGGATGTTGGATTGAGTGAAAAAATTTCATTTTGAATGTTGAATTTTTTTGTTTAAGAACATCAGAGCAGTCTCTGATGAACATGGGGAGAGGTTCCACCAGGGCATCACTCAAATGGAGAGACATTATAGTGAAAGTATGTCCACAATATGTTAACAGAATTCTGTTGGGCATTACACTGTGAAAAACGTTCAGAAGATTGTAAGAGGAAAAAAATTATTAAGTGAAACTTTTTTTTGATAAATGCGGACACATCACCACATTAACACATTTGTTTTGCAATTGTTAAACTCAGTTGTACTTTATTTTAGGATGCCTAGGAGGGGGAGAATTTCCTTTTGCTCTGGATCACCTAAGGTTTATTTTCTCCAAAATCACTCTTTGAGGAGAAATTTGTTTTCCCCCTTTTTTGTTGTCAGCTACCCACATATGTTATGAAACTCCCTTTTCACTCTTCTTTTAAACAGAAGAGTACTTAAGTGGGTTTTGTACTTTTCCCTGTGTTTTAGTAAATCTGCGTCAGTGCTCTAAAACTGTATTCAGTGAAGAGCACAATATCAGAAAAAAATCAATATGAATTGAACTATACACTTAATTGTATAGCTTACTTTGCTCTATCAGGGGTTCCTAAACATTCTCATCTGAGGACCCAAATAAGAAAACTGATACCATACTGAGACGCATTGCTCGTTTTACTTCTCACCTCTGCAGTTCACTCCTGCATCCTCTTTGTGCTCACAGTCATTCCTTCCCAGTGGGTCATGTTGACAGTACCACAAATGAGTCTCGGTGCCCCGGCACTTGACTTTGTTTAGCCAGATGACACCGTTTCCTCCGCCAAACTCCATCTCTGCACTCACTGCTTCTCCGCAGCCAAGTTGTCGACAGACCACCTGTGCATCCTTCAGGTCCCAGTCGTCATCACACACTGTGCCCCATGTGTCTCCAAAGAGCAGCTCCACTCTCCCTGAACAATTACTTGTTCCTCCAACCAGACTCAATTTCTGTGGCTCTGTAGCATAAAGAAAACATTCTTCAAGCCCTTTCTACAGTCAGTCTTACTGTGTGACTAAGTGAGTAAATAGTTAAGCATGAGCTCACCTGAACAGCGCTCCTGGGTGAAGTCCTCTGAACAAGACTTTGGGTGGCTGGTGTTTACTGGATTATTTCCTGACAGGCAATAAATAGAAAACTCAGATTAGACAATTTTCAAGTATAACATTTAGCATTGAAAGCATGTGTGCCTAATTGTGGCCTTTAGACACACACACACACGCACACACACACACACACACACACACACACACACGCACACACACACACACACACACACACACTCTTACACAAACATTACTCACTTACCCCTGTTTATTCATCTATTAAGAGAACATGGCTGACTCAATAGCTACAGTAATAAAATACTCAAAAGGATAATCTCAGAGTACTCAGCCAGGTTGTGAATATTTCTATGTATTCTGAATATTAAAAATATAACAAACAATATTTATCTTCTTTTGTACTTTTAGCAGTGTAGCAAGCAACACGCACGCACACACATTAAAATATTGACTTTCCACTCACTATGAAAAGTGCTTATAGAAGTGCTATATAAATGAAAAGGATTATTACATATTATTACTGTTATTATAGTAATAATATCGCATATTCTATTTTAGTCAGATGCTGTTTGAAATAAATCACTTACTGAGGGTACTTTAAAGAAACAGAGTGAAAATGTTATTTAGTTGTTTGGAGAATTTAATGGAATACTATGGACTATAGATTTTATTTAAATTAACCAAAATTCAACAAGGGTACAAAACAGGCAACATGCCCCAGTTCAAAGTTTAATAGTTTAATACAGTTTGCCTAGGTAACTTTTTCTGAATAATAAGGATGTCATTATATACAAACTAATATTTTGAATACTTTACCTGCTTTTAAGACTGGCTTAGAATGTGATAGGTAGTAAGTATTAAGTCCTTGTTAAAACAAATGTTAACATTTACAATTTTTTTTCTAACAAATAAAAGCTTCCATGTCTGGGATTATTTTTAAGCAATCAATCAGTGCAATTTTTATTTAAAGTACTTCCTTTATTATTATCATAAAGTAAGCAGATAATGTAATTAAAAAGATACAGTAGATAGATAGATAGATAGATAGATAGATAGATAGATAGACAGATAGATAGATAGATAGATAAGACGTTATTTGTTCCTGGGGGAAATTAGGCTTTTTACAGAAGCTCTTTAAATAAATACTGTAAGTACAAAAAGCGATAGAAAAATCAATAAACATGTCATGTCAATCACAAGCTGTCATCCGAGATTGTGGATTCCAGCCCCTGAACCATCCACCCTACAGTCCTGACCTGGCTCCCTTAAATTATTTCCTGTTCTGAGGTTTGAAAAAATTCTCTCTGTGGACAACGGTTTTCAAGTGATGAAGATGTCATGGCAGCTGTGACGTCGTGGTTTGAAGGTCAAACAGAAGATTTTTTTAAAGGGGTTAAAATCATTGCAAGAAAAGTGGATGAAGTGTATGGAGCTATCAGGGAAGTATATTGAAAAAAAAACACATTTTTTGAAAACTCTTTTTTCCATACTGAGGTAGATAAATTATTGAACACCCCTCATATATACAGTACACACATACTATGGTCTGAACTCATACCAGAATGACTAAAAAGGAAGAAAAAGTAAAAGAAAAAAAAATGTCTGACTTGGCTGTCACAGTCACAGTGAGTCATAATGTAGGCGTATTGTTGTTGGCATAAAGTAGCCCCAGTAGCGTTTCTTGACACACTTCTGCTGAATAATTTGTTGGCTGAAAGTACTCAGTGTTAGTGTGTCAGAGAGAAAATGTGCAGCATTTTGCAGCACCTGTTTTGTTTTAATTCTGTCTTTTGCTACGACCTCCAGGGGGTCCAGAGTGTGTCCCATAGCTGAGCTTGCACTTTTAATTATTGATTTGGTGGGCTTCTCTTGAAGTGATGTTACCAGCCCAGCACACCACAGCGTAGCAAATCACACTGGCCATCACAACATGGGAAGGATGTCACTTACCATATTAAAGGAATGTAGACTCCTTTGTAACTTGCTGGATTTATTTCTTTTTTTTTTAAAAAGTTGATTTATAATACTTTTCTTAATGAAAAAAATTACATTATAGAGCTGAGCTTTTCATATTTTTCATGATTTCTACTTTTATTGGTTTACAATTTTGTAGAGTTCATGATGCAGTGTTGTGTGAAATTTATAATCAAAATTTTAGTAGTTCATGCTCCTGCATGGCGATATATGGTATTAAGAACACAAACGAATAACCTTAATCATAAAATGAATTACTATTGTGTAGATAATAGTAACAAGAGATATAGTAGGAAGGAATTTGCTTTAGCAGTGAAAACCATAAACACATCATATGACATTTCCTTTAGAAAATAGGGAAATGTTTTCTTAGCTCTGCAGATCTCTTTGTTGTTAATCACACCTTTATTTCCAGGTAAATATGAAGATATATTTGACACCTACTTTCTCCATGATCCTCATGACAGTTTAAATCAATCATGTTTGAATACCATAGCATTGGATACAGAAAATTATTTTTTACCCGAACAAGTGAATGCTGCTACTTCATTCATGGAGCATTTGTTTTTACCCCAGGGTGAAGAGGGGCACTGCCAGATAGATGACTCATGTCCTCTACATTTCATATTGTCCAGCCATTTTGGATCAGGATCCAGCTTTGATGATTCTTCTGTAATGGAAGAACTAAGATTTCCACATCCTAATTCTTGACAGATCATGGCAGTAGTGGTCTTATCCATGCCATTAGCACATACGCTGCCCCAAGAATTGTTATAGAAAACCTGAAGTTGTCCAGAGCAGCCATTTGTTAACCTCAGGACCTTGAATTCTATCAAAGAATTAAATAAAAAAACAGAAACAATAAAAGTGGTTTTAATAGAACACAAAATTAAAAGCTGTATACGCTTATACAGCAGGTGACTCTGTGGCTACGTCTGCAAGGTCAAGGGTCTTGTGAGTAACAACTCCTAGTAGCTGGTAAAAAATGTCAACAACAGACAAAGAATTCACACAGAGCGTTCCAATGCCTTATTTTATTATACTTGTGAATCCATAAAGAATACACCAGTAGAATCCATCCATTTTCCAACCTGCTGAATCCAAACATAGGGGTCTGCTGGAGCCAATCCCAGCCAACACAGGGCAGGAACCAATCCTGGGACAGGGTGCCAGTCCACCACAGGGCACACACAAACTAGGGCCAATTTAGAATCGCCAATCCACCTAACCTGCATGTCTTTGGACTGTGGGAGGAAACCCACGCAGACACGGGGAGAACATGCAAACTCCACGCAGGGAGGACCCGGGAAGTGAACCCAGGTCTCCTAATTGTGAGGCAGCAGTGCTACCACTGCGCCACTGTGCCGCCCACCAATAGAATAAAAATGATACAAGAAACAATGTACAAGGTACTACCCCCTGTTTCTACTCACCCAATCAGGCACCATCACAAATATTCAAAATTCTGAAGTGGCATAAGCTGCCGTAATTCAAGGTGTTCATAAGAAATGTAATGACTTACTTCATGTAGAAGTACATAATAAACAAGAAAGGTCGCATCCAATATTTGAAATACTGAAATATGTGGTTAACTTTACATATTTAAACTCTAAATATTCGCAATTGTAATAGACATTTGATATTTTTTACCATCTGACAGAGGTCCATAGAGGGCTAGTCCCTTGGTAAAATATCCCAAATTGAAAATAACACCATTTCATAATAACAGATCTAGGAAAACTCTAAAACGATAACCCACATGCTTATGTTTGAAAGGAGTAATTTTTAACCTTCCGGGATAGAGAGCCAGGACCACGGTAAAAAATCAAATAATAAAAATATATTTGTGATCAGCAACCTGGAAATAGCATAAAATGAAATTCCACATGCCTATATTACTGATCACCATTTTTGAAGTTTTGTCAAAAAGAGTAATTTTGACCCCTGGTACCTAATTAGGAGGTAAACCCCTGGGGTCACTTGATGTGGCATGCACTACTTCAAGACCTTCTGACATTTATACTGAAAGCACTGGTTGGCTTACTCTTCATCATAAGGGTGTCATTTCCTGCACAGAGTATGATCCAAAATGGCTTATAAATGAAGGTTTTTCAGGTCTAGAGTGACAAAAATAGAGTGAAACCCTAAAACCCCAAAAAGCTCAACATTGTGCATAACTAGACAGTAAGAAGAGTTGAACGGTATATCATATGTGGGGGTTTTGACTTATCTGTAAGTGTTTTCAAAGCATACTGTATATAAGTAATTATTATGAACACAATAAGAAGTTAAAACAATGAGTAATATTACCTGCAATATTAACACAGTTTTTTCTAACCTTAACCAGAGTAATGTGTGAAATGATATTCTACAAAAAATTTAAAAAATTAAAGTACTGTATATTCAAAAAAGACTTAGGGATTATTCTAATCTCTTTTTCATAGAAACGCTTTTCTAAACCTTTTGCAGACTGACTATACATGTTCTCTGGGAGAGTCTGAAAGGCCTACTGTTAGCAGATCTAAGGTCAAACAGATACAACTAACCAAAGGTGGCATTCACAAGTAAAAGACAGTGGAACTGTTTTTGCCAAACAAAGCTATTGTCTTTGACAACTGTCTAGTACTATATATAGACACTACAGTACATATTATTGAAAATAATGATAACTTAGAAAAATGGCAGTTTAAGATTCAGAGTTCTGGATAAAGAACATAAAGCAATCAAAATTAAGAAGTTATACTGCACATTGAGATTGCATTACTGATTCATATTCAGTCTAGATTATTTTTAACAACTCTTAAGTATTGTCTTAAACGACAATTGTTTTACCTGTACAGTTCACTCCAACATCCTCCTTATGCTTACAGTCATGCTGCCCCCATGTTTGATGTCCACAGTTCTGCAGTGACGATTCATTCCCCTGACAATGCACTTCATCCAGCCAAATGTGTCCACTTCCTGGTCCATATGAAACTGATGCTAAGATATTTGGAGCTGTGTTACACTGCAGCTGACGACAAACTACACTGGCATCTTGTATGTCCCAGGAGTCATCACACACTGTCCCCCAGGACCCATTGTGGAAAATCTCCAGTCTTCCATCACAAATGCCTCTTCCATCAACAAGTCTAAGGGCAAAGTGATCTGAAGAGGAGAAATATGAGGCAATAATTTGACAATTAAAATTAACAAATGTCCATGTGATTAGAGATTAATGTAAGCAGGAAATATTTTTCATGCTTTAATACCAAAAATGTAATAAACAGAATCCCTGTTTTTTTTATTTTATTAATTTTAATTAAAAGCAAATAACAATCCATACAATCAAATCAAACTTAACAAAACAAAAATTCAACCCCCACCCAAAAGAAAGAGAAGAGAGCCAACCAACAAAACAAATCTTTGAAGCAGCAAGGAAGGACGAGTATCCTTTACCCTGATATAGTAGCTTATTCTAAAATGTTATTAATTAGATCCTGCCATTTTTTAAAATTACTTGAGACCTTGATTATAAATAAGCATCCAGTCTGTCATCATGATTATACAAATGCCATTTTAGCCGTTGTAGCAGAAATTCCCTTAAAGCTAAAGACGAATCACAATACTTAATTTTTTACTGTTTTTTTCTTTCACAAAGCCAAAACAATTTAAGGATTAAAGAGGAAGGATTTGCTAATGTTTACAAAGAGCCTTTTATGTCAGTTTAGTCCTATCATAAAAGGATTTGATTGCCTTTATTACAGGACACTTGTCATCTTGTTAAACACATTCTAAGCCAGAAGTAAGTGTACATAAGTTCATCACAAGTACTTCCCTGACACATTAGCTTAGTACTATATATGTATTATTATCATTTATATTATACTAGCTGTGTAAGCCTGTGCTGTAAAAATCCTGGGCTCCTAGCAACTACTGAAATTGTCAGAAAAATATTGAAAAGCAGAGTCGGTAGTTTTGTTTTGTTTATCAGAGGCTAAGCAAGTTTCTGTCTCGTTTGTCTTTCCTCGGCATTTTCACTTTGGCGATGGAGTCACTTTCTTTGAGCTTCATGCTGTAGCCTCACACTTCAGGGCCGGACAGACAGACACACACACTTCCATGCATAGATGTTTATAAATAAGATTGTTATATTTCTACATGGGTGGTGCAGTGGGTAGCGCTGCTGCCTTGCAGTTAGGAGACGTGGGTTCGCTTCCTGGGTCCTCCCTGCGTGGAGTTTGCATGTTCTCCCCATGTCTACGTGGGTTTCCTCCGGGTACTTCGATTTTCTCCCACAGTCCAAAGACATGCAGGTTAGATGCATTGGTGATTCTACATTGTCCCTAGTGTGTGCTTGGTCTGTCTGTGTGTGTGTGTGTGCCCTGCGGTGGGCTGGCACCCTGCCCGGGGTTTGTTTCCTGCCCTGCACCCTGTGTTGGCTGGGACTGGCTCCAGCATAATGGATAATGGATGGATGGATGGATATTTCTACATATAAAAGTAATTCTTTACATTTAGGTAAAATAACTAAAATATTTTCTCACTACTCAAACCATTTTCCATGTAGGGAGGACCCAAGAAGCCAATCCACAATCTCCTTTCTGCAAAGCAGCAGTGTTTCCACTATGCCACCTTTGTGAGTTTGAAGGATAAAATAAAAGAAAGAAACTTTATTGTATTGTATACTCCCTTGTATTGTTTGTTTTATGTATATTTGTTAAGGATTCTCTTTTTACACTGAAGTAAATCATGACAGGATAATTTTGGCATTTTAACAAAAAGCAATGATTTTATAATTATTAAGTTGTATTTCATCTACTTGTGACCTTGTAATGGAATATTGAGGTGCAGAAAAAGGCCCTGGTAGCTGTTCAGTTTTAGCAATACAGGAGCTTTTTAACATTACCATTGAAGATCACAGCATCAATTACAGGTTGTTGGACAGAAAAGACAGAATCTGCCTTAAATATGGATTCAAACCATCAATGAGATTTTCATCAACGGCTTTTGTAAAGACTGAAAGTATCTATCTGGCTACACTCCAGTTCTTTGTCACACATGTAGTTTACTGATGGACTGGTGTGGTCAAAGGCAGAAACAACTTAGCTACTGTTTCGAATGGAGTAGGGGACTGTGGAGTGTGCATATGTGTGTGTGTGTGCTGGTGGTAGTGATGGAGTATTAAGTTGCTGCATTCAGACAGGGAAAAACTGTTAAGCCCCTAAGCTAAGTAAAATTTACTTTTATTATACTCAGGTGTGTTATATATTTAAAAGATATTGAAAAAGCTATCCTACAGCAAAAAAGTATGTTTTTAATAGATAGATAGATAGATAGATAGATAGATAGATAGATAGATAGATAGATAGATGAGACTTTATTTGCACAGAAGATTGGTAAACAACCAAACAATTAAATAAATCAATTAATAAATAACTAAATAAATAAATCAATAAACAATAACATTCCCTCTCAAATACACAACAGAATGACTAAAAAGAAAGAAAAGTTCTGACTTGGCCAGAGGTAAAAAGAACAGTCTAAGCTCAAAGAGGCATTATAAATATAAATTATACATAAAATAAATATAAGCTGTATTATAAAATATAAAAACATGGTGACCCGGTGGTGCAGTGGCAGTACTGCTGCTTCGCAGTAAGGATACCAGGGTTCGCGCACTTGGTCCTCCCTGTGTGGAGTTTGAATGTTCTCCCAGGGTCTGTGTGGGTTTCCTCCTGGTGCACCGGTTTCCCCCCAGAGTCCAAAGACATGCAAGGTTAGGTGGATTGACGATATTAAATTGGCTATGGGGTATAGTTAGAATGTGTATATACAATATGTGTGTTTGCCCTGTGATGGTCTAGCGCCGTGTCCAGGGATTCCTCCTGTCTTGAACTCTATGCTAGCTGGAAAAGGCTCCGGCACCCTCACAACCCTGCTCATGAGTAAGTGGGTTAGAAAATGAACAAATATAAATACATTATAAAATATAAATTGTACCAACAGCAATATTTCTGCATAATGCCTCACTTGACAGTTGGTTCTTTTTAATTTTCTTCCATTTTAGCCATTCTGGTATGTTTTCAGAATGTTTAAATCCCATTATAGCGAATAAAAAAAAAAAGCTATAACTAAATATCTCATTTACAAATAAAATATTTTTTGCAGTTTAAGTGCTGTTTTTTTTTTTTAATATAGTTATTGTCAAGCTTGGGTCACAGAGTTGCATGAGAGACAGGAAGATAAGTCCAGTTTTTTAAAGGAAAATGCAGGTACTTTATTACTGTATAGAGAGGGCAGGTACAGTCTCATTCAGAATAGGCGCTGTTAGGAACCACAGCACAGTCGATTGTCCTGCTTTAGCTACCATCTTGAGATTAGAGCACTAGCGGCTGGGAATCACCACTGACTGAAGAAAACAGATCAGGAGAGTGCAAGGAAGAGCAGATAAAAATCCCGGTGTTAAATGTTAAGCATTGTGCTACAAGAACAATATGCGGTAACCCTGATCCTACGGAGGACAACCAGTTGTTTTGCCCTTTCTTGGTTTACTGTTTACCAGATGCAGGAAAGCAGCTACAGAGCTGTCCTTGCGCTGCTGCAGTAGGACAAGGCAAATTGGCAGCGGTCCTAGTCACATTACAATATATATTCCCCCCATTTTCTTTATCATGAAACTTCCGTTATAAAGAAATATTTTTATGGCCCCATGAGTTTCATTATAATAAGGTTGCTCTTTAATGAGCTTTAGCAAAGCACCAAATCTCCCCCTGAGAACAACTGAAGGGCTGTCCATCTGTCTATAGATGTAGTGCCATTGAAAGATGCCCCAGGAGTGTTTCTTCAAACATTTTTGCTAAATAATCTGTTGTCTGAAAGTACTTAATAATATTGTGACAGAAAGAGGATGTGCAGAAATTTTCGTAATGGCCATTAGTTTTATCTTTATTACTTCCAGGGGGTCGAAACTGCATTCTATAAATAACCTGCCTTTTTAACAGTAAGCATTTGAATCTTAATTCTGATATCAATGTAACACATACACAATTGAAATATTTTGTGGTCTAAATAGGAGTTTTCTCTACAATTCCAGGTAGATACATTAAGTCACAGCACTAGCATGATTTAAGGTTGTTTATGGCTCATCCTTTACATCAGTTCATTACCCTTCTAACATTTTTGTTGAATCAAGTAACTGACTAAGCACTGCCATCTTTTTTAATTAACTGTGGTATTAAATAAAATCATTATTATTGGAAAGTGAGTTTATTAGAAGCAGATTCAATTACATAACTATAAGATTTTACTATCACACCTATATTTAGACAGTACTCTCCACTGCAGTCCATTTTCTCCTCAATATATAATAATTGTTTCATTTGTTAGTTCAGCAGCTCTAACTCTGTCTCATTTTCTTGGAAGAAAAAGATGGAATAACCCTTACCAGTGCATGCAACTGCAGCATCAATACTTTCTCTACATTCATTTTCCTGTGGATGGCTGCAGTTCCCCAGATGTTTTTCATTCCCAAGACATTCAAAGCCTTTTAGACACAAAGTTCTGTTTCTTTTTATGTACTGTGAGGAATTTGGTGTTTGAGTCCTAGAGCCGCACTGAAGTTGTCGACATACAACTGAGGCATCTCTATCACTCCAGGATTGTGCAGCCACTTTCACCCAGGTCCTGTTGTAATAAATTTCTACCCATCCTTCACAGCGGCTGGGACCACCATACAGTCTGACTCCAAAATTCTGGACTAGACACAGTGAAAACAAAGAAAAATAGTGTTAAGATCTGAGGAACTGAAGAAAATAAAGCAATCATGAGTGTAAAAACATTGCACTGCATTTACTTGTTATCTTCCCATTCCTTCATATTATCAAGAAGTAACTAATCACAATATATGATTTTAATATAATAGGTAAACAACAACTGTGAAATACAGTATTCTAGTTGTTTCCACTACCAGCATTTCATCTTCTTGGTATCTGTGCTCTGGAAGTTATACGTGCTTATTTTATATTTCAAACTCACTTATTTCAACTCAGGGTCTTAGGGGAGTGTAAGAAAAGGAGCTATATAGTGCCCGACCTGACACAGACTGGACCCAGAGGCATGTATAAAAACAAAGAAACTTTTATTTTTCTTCAGCTGGATGGCACGTCTTCCCCAAAATCCCTCCAGCCACAACACAGTCCCAAGTACAGTAAGCCCCACACTAACACTCCTTTTCTCTCTTCCACCACCACTCCCCCACAAGTTTTGTCCTCCTCCTCCCGACTCTGACCGCTGAGTGGTGGTCGTTGGCTCCCTTTTATTGGGTACCCAGAAGTGCTCCAGGTGTTTGATTGCCGACATCCGGCTGCACTTCCGGGTAAGGCGAAACCAGTGCCCAAAAGGGGCCAGCCACTCCTGTTGCAGCACCCCTTGGCGGCGCCTGTGGAACCCCACAGAGCTGCACAGAACTCCAACCCCCATGAAGCCCTGGGGAAGTCCACTGCAACCCAGGGAGGCTGCCATCTAGTGTCCAGGGGGTGATACTGGGCTTCCCACCCTTGTCCCCCTGGCAGATGTGGTGAAGGGGCATCCCGGCCAGCCATGGGCCCCGGCCATCCATCACAAGAGTTATCCCAGAGTACAAAGCAGGAAACATCCTTGGATAGGGTGTCAGTGAATCACAGGGCTAACTTGCACACCCACCCACACTAAACCAGTTTAGAATTGTTATTAAATCTAACCTTCATATCTTTGAGAATCTGGGAGGAAAACTAAAGTACCCGGAGGAAAATCCACGCAAACATGGATATCCCTAATACTACAAGGATAACAACCAGACACAAAGATTTTAGCCCAGCACACTGGATCTATACAACAGCAGGGTTAGCCAATAAGCTACCATACTATCACCAATTCAGGTCTACATTAAACTGTACAAAAAATATAAAAATGACACCTTTAGAATTTTTAAAATATATACATTTTTCAGCAAACAAATGATTTTTAGGCTCTGTCAATGACAGAATTGGATCCTGTTACTTATTTCCATTCTTATGTTGAAGTGGTTGTACTGTGGATTTAGTTGGTTGTCATTTCAAATTGTTTTTGCTGTTTATTTGCATTTTTGTAAATCACCTGTAGGCTTTTATGATCTTACATGCTTTACTGTGAATATAAGATTTTATATACATGTGTATATGTGGTTGTATGAAATTTGCTACGAGACCACAGAATGTTAGAAACTCTCACCAGAACAGATAACTCCTGCATCATTCTTATGTGTGCACTCCTCCTGCCCATAATCGAGAGCTGGGCACTTTGTCAGGTCAGCTTCATTGCCCTCACATTGAAGATTATCTGTCCAGATTTCTCCATGTCCTTCTCCAAACCTGGCCTGTCCAAGAGCTTTAATTGCATATCCACACCCCATTTGGTTGCAGAATACATTGGCATCCTGCAAGTCCCAATAGCGGTCACAGACGGTCCCCCACTGCCTGTTGTAATAAAATTCAACTCGACCAGAACAGGAGTTGAAGCCATTTACCAGTCTGTAAGCTGTGCAGAAAGTAGGAAAGAAAGAACTGTTAGACAAACAGTGAGCCAGGAAAAATATATAAACTGATTTCTCATTAAAAAAATCAAAAGGTAACCAGATTGCCTCATTATTTTAGGAGGAAAACATAAAAGATTCAGAGCATTAACAGTATAGTGGATTTCAGTCTATACATTTTCAGGAACATTTTCTCCATTACCGAATCGAACACATCACGTACAAGCCAGAAACCTAACCAGGAATAATTTATAATATATAATGTGTATATCTTTCATTCAGAAACATACATTGGTTCATATATATATATATATATATATATATATATATATATATATATATATATATATATATATATATATATATATAGGTTCAGATGTACAGTATATTAATTTTTAAAATCAATGTTTATAACATGCAATATGGGTTTCACAAGTTAAAATTAAAACGATTTTAATGATTTGTACTTTAACTAAATCCACCAAACATACATACACCTTCATACTTTCTTTACATTATTTTCACACTTCAGGAGTCAAGATTATATGAAGAAATAATTTTTAAACATCTCTCTGTTTGTTTGTATTTTTTTTTTTGATGATTCTTTCTTTCAGGATAGATCACTTACTCACCCAAAGCAGAGTTAGTTGCTTATCACTGATCAAAAGCCACATTTTCACTTCAGTCATTCATTATTAGCTGTGTTTCATGTAAGGGCGCTCTAGGTCAGCAAGAGGGAAGTGTGTGTCTGTTTTGCTGGCCTCCAGTACTTATACTTATATAATATACTTTGAATAAAGCAAAGAACATCTGAACCTACAGTTGTGGGATGTTATCTCAATGCTGACTAAGTTGCTGGCTGTTGGCAAGCACGGGAGAAAATCTTTGGATGTTGGAATCCAGGATATCTCAAAGGGTTTCTATGAGGTTATGGCCAGGACAGAAGGCAGGTCAAGGAAACACCTCTACACCAGCAATCTTTCTAGAGGATAGCTGTTTCCCAAAGCAACAATACACAGTCTGCTTTTGTCTGGCTATGGGGTCATTTATGCATAACTAACAGAAAAAAGTAAATGCATGTAACAGATAAAACATTCAACACAAGCAATTTACTATCAGTAAGAGATGACAAAAATAATGTAAATCCTTAAAGAAAAAACAGGTTTATAAACCCTTAAGTGTAATTATGAATCAATCATTAAAATAAAAAATGAAGTCTTATCTCAAACCTTACTGAGGACTCAGCACAGAACTCAACATCAAATAATTTTACAGTATCATTTAATAGTTCATATACAATCCAGTGGACTCATAAAACTATCAAATACACTAGAATGGGCGAAATGGTGGCCCTGAGGCTAGGGATCTGCACTGGCAATTGGAAGGTTCGAATCCCGTAAATGCCAAAAGAGACTCTGCTCTGTTGGGCCCTTGAGCAAGGCCCTTAACCTGCAATTGCTGAGAGCTTTGAGTAGTGAGAAAAGCGCTATATAAATGCAAAGAATTACTATTAAATGTCTGTGTTTTTCTTTTCTTACACTTATGTACATATTACATTATCCAACCCGTTATATCCTAACTACAGGGTCACGGGGGTCTGCTGGAGCCAATCCCAGCCAACACAGGGTGCAAGGCAGGAAACAAACCACCGTGCCACCCATATTACATTATTATTTTTGTTATTTGTTTTTATTGATCGTGAATTGCCTTTAGGGCGACACGGTGGCGCAGTGGTAGCGCTGCTGCCTCGCAGTTAGGAGATCTGGGTTTGCTTCCCGGGTCCTCCCTGCGTGGAGTTTGCATGTTCTCCCTGTGTCTGTGTGGGTTTCCTCCGGGCGCTCCGGTTTCCTCCCACAGTCCAAAGACATGCTGGTTAGGTGGATTGGCGATTCTAAATTGGCCCTAGTGTGTGCTTGGTGTTTGTGTGTGTCCTGCGGTAGGTTGGTACCCTGCCCAGGATTGGTTCCTGCCTTGTGCCCTGTGTTGGCTGGGATTGGCTCCGGTAGACCCCCGTGACCCTGTGTTCGGATTCAGCGGGTTGGAAAATGGATGGATGGATAAATTGCTTGTGTTTCATTTTATATTTGTTACAGGCATCTACTTTTTCTGCTGTACAGTCAGAAATCAATTGTCTAGTTGGTGATGTGTACATCCTTCCTGTCAGCAGTTTCATCAGGAATATGGGTGATAAATTTAAATCAATTCTCAGATAGATCAGTCTATTACGTCTTTTCTGCCCTATTGTGGGTTTTGTACCAGGAATGTGCGGTCATTATGAAAAGTAAAAATACTAATAATGATAACATAAAATAAATACGTCCACTGGTCTGTGCTACAAATTTTGTTTTCTGTATGATTCCAATAATTTTGATCATTTTATAGTCAAAATTGCTGAATTTCCTGTTCAAATACAGGGGAGAAACGCAAGGTGCAGCATATTTAGTCTTGCTGATTGGGACATAAAACCACAGTGAGAAGGCACAAAGTGAAGCAGACAATACTGTGCTGCACCAAAGGGGGCGCATGTGAGCCCAACAGGTGTTCGTTGCTGCTGTTCTTCTACAGAGAGGCTCTGGGCACCAATAAGTTAGCGATATCAGAAAGTGCACTGCAGAGGTCCGTTTATTTTTATTTTTTCTTCCTACTGACTGCCAAAACAGAAGATTATGACATTTACATCTAAAGGAGAATAAGGAGGACATTTACAAGAAAGCAACAAGAGATTTTCATGGAGAAGGATAGGCGCATGAACTTCTTTTACAAATAAAGGTAAGACCATAAATGATTTTCAATTTTATAAAAAAAATGGGATTAGACTAAGAAAAAAAAATCCAAAACTTAAAAACTAAATTTTGACCTTAAAAAATATTCTTTTGGTTTACTTGTTATCCTTTTGTTGAACAGTCTATATTAAAATTGATTAAAGCATCAGAATTAAAAGCTTTTAAAAACAATTAAATATTTCAATTAAACCCAAAATTGAAATCCAGTTTTTTTTGTACACCATTCTATACTTTCATTTGTATTGAATGAGTATGAATTGTGGAATTGCAATGGGAAATTTAGAACACATGGAGGTGCAGAGCAAATATGCTTTCTCCGCTCTCTCTCGCCACTATAAATGTAACATTCTTTCTTAGCTAAATATGTACCTTACCTATGTGTGTGTAAAGAATGCTGATGAGATATGAAACATAACCAGTAGTCAATGTGCATCCTGCTACTTGAATAGTGAATAAGCTACTCTTTTGGGTTCATATATTTGTAAATCTGACTCTGAAGGAGTCAGTGCCTCACCAAACATGAACCTCACCCCACATCACTGTTTTGCACAGATATTGAACAATTATTTGCTAACCTGCTGAAACCTTCCTGTATGTCTAATCATTTTCCTTTCATGACGATACCTGGTGGATTGTTGAAAGCTTAGGAATAAAAAATGATTTTAAGATACATGATGCATTTTCCCCCTTTGTGGATTACTAGCTACAAATATGCAAACCACATCACAGTCCTTCGCTTCCATATATATACCGTATATACTCGCGTTTAAGTTCTCCCGCGGATAAGTCGGGGCTTGATTTTACTGTATAGTTTCTGGTATTTTATAATGTCAGTCGTATAAATTCGAATGCAGAAAACTCTATTGGTCCAAGACATTATGATATGCTAACACCCACCTGGGAGAGTAACCACGGTGCACATGGCCTTTTTTTTCTATTGTGCCTACTTGACCACATGGTAATACTCAAACTATTCCAAAGCAACGTTTGCACTGTTTTGTGCTTTTTGTATCTCACACCCTCATACACCTTTATCGTAAGAGCATCCCTCATCTACGATGGAGGATTCCATCAGAATAAAATATGAAGCTGGGTTTAAATTAAAAGCTGTTGAAGTGGCAAAAGAAATTGGTAACTGCGATGCTGCAACAAAATTCCATGTGTCTGAGAAACTGGTGCGAGATTGGAGGAAGCAAGAAGATGTAAAAGAAAAAAATTCAAGTGTCGATTTTTGAACGGGTGTATAAGTTGGGGTCTGATTTTATGATCAATCTTTCAGATTTCAAAACCCAACTTATATGCGAGTATTTACAGCATATGTACATTTTGCATACATAATGTGATGGATGGCCGGGGATCCTACTCGGACGGGACTCTTTTTTTAGGAGAAGACCGGGGGAATGGGCATACTACAAGGAGTACCTTCCCCAGGACACAAGAGGGCAACCCCTTTGGTTTACATCGGGGCCATGGAATTGGAGCTTAGAAGCTCAACCCGGTGGACCAGGATGAGCACTGCCAGAACCCTACAAAATGACCTCCAGCAGGCCACTGATGTGAATGTCTCTGAGCAAGCAATCAGAAACACACTTCATGAGGGTAGCCTGACATCCTATAGTGGGCCCAGTGCTCACTGCACAGCAACGTGGAGCTCGATTTGGATTTGCCATAGAATGCCAGAATTGGCAGGTTCACCACTGGTACCCTGTGCTTTTCACCCTAAGCACATGTGCCAGACATGAAAGAACGTTATGCTGCCTGTAACATTGTTCAGCATGACTGATTTGGTGGTGGGTCAGTGATGGTCTGGGGAGACTTATCCATGGAGAAATGCATAGCCCTCTACAGGTTAGATAACGGCACCTTGACTGCCATTAGGTATTGGGATGAAATCCTTGCACCCATTGTGAGACCCTGTGCTGGGTTCCTCCAGGTACACGAAAATGCCCAGTCTCATATGGAGAGAGTATGTAGGCAGTTCCTTACCATTGACTGGTATCACCTGACCTAAATAGACCACCTCTGGGGTATTATGTTTCAGTCCATCTGACGCCACCAGGTTGCACCTCAGTGATCCCCTGGTCCAGATCTGGGAGGAGATCCCCCAGGACACCATCCGTTGTCTTATTAGTAGCATGCCCTGAAGTTGTCAAGCACATTGGGGCCATACAAACTACTGAACAGCCTGCCACATCATTTTTTCACTTTGATTTTCGGGATGTCTTTGAATTCAGCCCACTGTAGGTTAATAATTTTCATCAAACGATGTAGCATCCTTTCGTTCCTAACACATTACTCAGTCCATATCAGTAGAGATATCCAGCATGATTTTTTTCCCCATTAAGATCATATGTGTTTTCAAAGTGTTCCATTAATTTTTTTGACCAGTCGATATATATATTGTGATGGATGGCTGCAGCCCCTGCAGCATATGTTCCAGGGGAGCAAGCATGGGAAACCCAATATCTTCCCCTGGACGTTAGATTGCAGCCTCCCTGGGTTGCAGCGGTGCCTCAGACTCCTGCAGGGCTTCATGAGGGTTGGAGTTTGAAGCAGCCCTGTTGGGTTCTGCAGGTGCCGCCAGGGGGAGCTGCACCAGGAGCTGCTAGCCCCTTCTGGGCACTAGTTTCGCCACACCCATAAGTGCATCAGTATGTCGCCAATCAAGCACCCAGAGCACTTATGGGTGCCTAATAAAAGCAGCCAGCAACCACCACTCATTGGCCAGAGTCGGGAGGATGAGGACAAAGCTTACAGGAGGAGTGGTGGTACCGAAAGAGAGGAGTGTGGTGTGTTTTAGTGCTTTATTTGTACACTTGGGACTGTGTTGTGCCTGCGGGGATTACAGGGAAGATGTACCCCACAGGTGAAGAACAATAAAAGTTTATTTATTTTATATGTGCCTCCCATGTCCATCTGTGTCAGGTCAGGCATTTATATAGTGCCTTGTTACAATATATACAGATATATATTTATATATATATGTATCCTACATGTACTATATTTATATATACCTATACAACAGAAAAAGGTAGGCGCATTGCCAAATTATTTGAGTAATTATCTGCATTTCCAAAGGCAGAACAGATAATTAATCAGCCAACTTAACTCTACTGCATTATCATCTATGGTATATTTTGCTATTTGTATTATGTAAACGTTGAAAGAAAAAAATGCTGGATAATCCAGGAAATGTTGCTGGAAAGAAATGCAGTGCTAGATTTTTCACACAGCTGTTTTTGCTTCTGGCAGCCTCTTTTGAAAAATTGTCATTAGCCCACTGTGACCCAATTAATTTGTGATTCAAAATGTCTTTGTCTTGTACAAAAAACAGTACTAGCATTCAATGAATTATTTCATGCTTCCCAAGCAAACTGTAATATTAGGCTTTCCAGATCTATCTGGAATCATTATTTTACTGTCAAAATGATAAAAAAAAATCTAGTACAATAGGCACTACATAACATAACATTGTCAATACAGCAGATTTTGTGAATTTATTTTAAAAGACTGAATTTTTATGCTCAATCTAGCAAAGAAAAAAAAAACAACTTACGAACACAAACAATGCCCACATGATTCCTTCTGGTGCAACCGTTTGCTGTGCTGTTAGGGGATATACAATTAATAATTTGATTTTCATCTCCAAAACACTGGACTTTTCTTAGCAAAACTGAATCACTTCCTTGACCAAACATGCCTCCACCAAATTGTTTTGGAGCTCCACATTTAAGCTCCCGACAGACTACCTCCGCAGCCATCTGATCAAAGTTAGCTTCACAGATACTCTGATGAAACACTTCCAGTCTTCCAGAGCATGGGCTGCTACCATTTATCAAAATCATTCCTGTAAATAAAGATAAAAAATTTAGACCAACCAGTGTAAGAAACAAGAAACACAAGAAACACCCTGCACAATACCTGCTACGTAACATTTACTGCTGTCCAGGTAGGTCCATCTTAGTTATAACCCAATAGGAAGATGGTCTTCACATACAACTTAACAAATAAAATTATTTCAAACACTGCTATATCTTAACTAAAGGGTCATGGGGGTCTGCTGGAGCCAATCACAGCCAACACAGGGTGCAAGGCAGGAAACAAACCCAGGTAGGGGGCCAGCCCACCGCAGGTTAAGGAGTTTAAAATATACAAAATCTCAAAAATGAACGAATCACAAATAAGCCCAATTAATCAATGGACAGTTGTTTAGTAGATATACCATGCTAATAGTTTTTGACTCGACACAGAAGTGGTGTTATGGATCTTGTTGGCTAAACGGTGTGTATAACTTCATTTTGGGATCAGGGTGTAAGTTTGTGGAGTAAGCAGTCAGTGTTTATCATGCCTGCATTCTATGTCCTTTAGTTGACACATGTTCATTGGCACGTTTGATTTTCCTCACTGTCAGTGGTGGTAACCGGTGTACTTCACGTTGTGAGCATGGTGGCGTGTACCTCAGGGAGCCAAGTATGGCTGCATAACCATGACTTTGATGTCTGTCATGGCATGGCAAGTGTGCTACATTTCCACCATCACCAAGCAGCCTGTGCATTGTTCTTCACAAGGTTTGCCATGGTTCTTGTCAGCAATGCCAGTGCCTCTGTTCTGCTTTTATGCTAAACATGCAGCATGATTGCTCAGTCGTTGCTTTCATGTCAGCTAAGGTCTGCTGCTGCATCTCTGGTAACCATGAAATAGAGTCACATCCAAATTTCAGGGCTGCTGTCACCCAGACATCCAATTCATTGGTCGTATTGAATGTGCCACGACATAATCTGTCAATTAAGAACAAAACAAAACTTTAAGCTAATGGAGTGTTTGTGTTTTTACCTAACAGACAGACAACCGTTAGCATTTTATATATGTTTTTTTTTGAGTTTTAACATTCAGAAATCCTTGCATGCAAAAGAGCATTTTAAGTTTCAAAACAAAGCTGTAGTGAAGCTATAACAGAACATTAGGGTCCCACCTGAGCACACCACACCAGCATCTTCACCGTGATTACAGTCAGAGGAACCCCACTGTCTTGATGCACACATATTCAGAGCTGACTCATCCCCAGTGCAGGAAACATCATCCAGCACAATTTCCCCAGTTCCCTGTCCAAAGCTAGCCAAGGGTGGTGCTAACAGAGCATCTCCACAGCCCAGCTGTCTGCAAACCACGGCAGCATCATTCAGGTCCCATCCATCATCACACACTGTGCCCCACTCTTCATTATAAAACACCTCCACTCTCCCCTCACAGATCCTGCCTCCATCCATCAGCCTCACGTCCTGATTATCTGGAAAGAAAAAAAAAGAGTGTCTGTTTGTTTTAGTTATGTACTTGAAAATCTGTATACACATCTGGTAAAATATATGTTTCATGGTCCAGGTCTGTGACTGACCCCTAACATAATGGTTTTGCTGGTTAAAAAAAAAAGTGAAACGTGACATATTACAAGCCCATATTAACATAACATAACCTTATTAATCCATTTCAGGATCACAGGGCACTTAATCATATCCCAGCAGCTCTGGAAATAAGGCAGGAAACAATCCTGGAGATGGCACCCTAGTATATCTCAGGGTACATTTACCCTCTGAAATCATTTATTCCATTATATATGGAATTCTGAAACCTTTCCAAGCACAAAATCAACTCTTAGTTGTTTAACAGTTTTTCACAGGGCAAATGTACTCACCCAGACCTGTTCATGAATAGGACTGCTATTGTTAAACAGGTGTGTGGGGTTGGGCTGAGAAGTCTAATGAGTTTATCGTGGGGTTTACTGTTTTGTTTTGTTGTGTTGGGTGTCGGGGGATAGCCCTTCGTTAATTTCTTGCAAATTTGGCCAGCAGTGGGTAGAGGGCTTTGTGGTTAGACCAAGACTGGTGGCCCATGAGTACTCACGTTTTTTGTCTTTCTGTCTTTCATGGGCCTTCTTTAACTCACTTACAGCCATGGCCAAAATTATCGCCACCACTGGAATTTTCCCAGAAAATGCACCATTTCTCCCAGAAAATTGTTGCAATTACAAATGTTTTGGTATACACATGTTTATTTCCTGTATGTACATTGGAACAACACAAAATAACAGAGAAAAAAAGCCAAATCTGACATCATTTCACACAAAACTCAAAAACCGGGCTGGACAAAATTACTGGCACCCTCAACTTAATATTTGGTTGCACGCCCTTTGGAAAAAATAACTGAAATCAAGCGCTTCCTATAACCATCAACAAGCTTGTTACACCTCTCACCTAGAATTTCCAACCACTCTTCTTTTGCAAACTGCTCAAGGTCTCTCAGATTTGAAGGGCGCCTTCTCCCAACACCAATTTTGAGATCTCTCCATAAATGTTCAATCGGATTTAGATCCGGACTCATTGCTCCAGCACTTTGTCTTCAACCATTTCTGGGTGCTTTTAGAGGTATGTTTGGGGTCATCGTCCTGCTGGAACACCCATGACTTCTGACACAGACCCAGCTTTCTGACACTGGGCCCTACATTGCGCCCCAATATCTTTTGGTAGTCTTCAGATTTTATGATGCCTTGCACACAGTCAAAGCATCCAGTGCCAGAGGCAGCAAAACATCCCCAAAACATCTTAGAACCTCCACCATGTTTGACTATAGGTACTGTGCTCTTTTCTTCGTGGGCCTAATTCCGTTTTCTGTAAACAGTAGAATGATGAGCTTTACCAAAAATCTCTACCTTGGTCTCATCTGTCCATAAGATGTTCGCCCAGAAGGACTTTGGCTTCCTCAAGTACATTTTGGCAAACTCCAGTCTGGCTTTTTTATGTTTCTGTGTCAGCAGTGGGGTCCTCCTGGCTCTCCTGCCATAGCGTTTCATTTCGTTCAGATGTCGACGGATAGTTCGAGCTGACACTGTTGCACCCTGAATCTGCAGAACAGCTTGAATATGTTTTGAAGTTGATTGTGGCTGTTTAACCACCATTCGGACTATCCTTCATTGCAGTCTTTTATCAATTTTTCTTTTCCGTCCACGTCCAGGGAGATTAGCTGCAGTGCCATGTGTTGTGAACTTCTTGATTATGCGCACAGTGGACAAAGGAACATGAAGATCTCTGCAGATGGACTTATAGCCTTGAGATTGTTGATATTTTTCCACAGTTTTTGTACTCAAGTCCTCAGACAATTCTCTGCTTTTCTTTCTGTTCTCCATGCTTAGCCTGGCACACTCAGACACACAACAGAAAGGTTGAGTCAACTTTTCTCCATTTTAACTGGCTTCAGGTGTGATTGCTATATTGTCAGCACCTGTTTCTTGCCACAGGAGAGTTTAGAGGAACATCATATGCTTGAAATAAAATGATTTACCCACAATTTTGAAAAGGTGACAATAATTTTGTCTGGCCCATTTTTGGAGTTCTGTGTGACATGATGTCAGATTTGGCTTTTTTTCTCTGTTTTTTTGTGTTGTTCCAATGCACATAAAGGAAATAAACATGTGTATACCAAAACATTTGTAAGTGCAACAATTTTCTGGGAGAAATGGTGCATTTTCTGGGAAAATTCCAGGGGTGCCAATAATTTTGGCCATGACTGTATTAATATTTCTACAATAATTTCTTGGAATGTATATGGGGTAGGGTTAGACACTTAAAGGGTAGCAGTTCTTAATCTCTGGTGTAAGCAGGCTGACATAACCCCCTGCCAAGAAACCAATATCAGCAATATTGAATTTGTGAGTTATAAAAAAACACGGGATGGTAATTTTATTTCACCACAAACTTCAGATTAAAATACCACATATGGGGTCAGGCAACCAAGTAAGGTTCTGCTATGTACTGATCAAATTTGAGCAAAAGGAAATAGCCTTGTGTTCAACATACTGTTCTATGCCATTTCAACTATCATTTAATTTATACATAACTAATGAACTCCTCCAAATATAATATTTAGACTTTGTTGTATGTATTGATGCAAATGCCATTATTAGTTCACTTTTGGACAACTCACCAGCTCTTACTCAGCACTGCCTCCCACAGTCTCCATCCCTACGCTATGTAGATTTGCTATTGACTTATTGTTCTCAGGCACAATCCGCTTGCCTAACCTATCCTCAAAATAATTTTTTCTCCACTTTTGTGGGGTTTTAACCCAGTTTTCCCAAGTGAGTGTATTTGCGACCCAGTGGTATCCCCATTGGTGATTGTAGCACGATCGTCAGAGGATTGACTTCTCCATAGAATACAGGGAATGATATTGTCTGGCAGTTTTGATTGCTTAGGCAACCTGCCGTGTCTCACTACCTTAAAAAATGGTAAACCATGGCAACTCAAGACCAACTGGCGACAGCCCACAACCCAAAAGTGTGTCACAACTCAGTGCTTAAGATACACTGCTCTAAATCTTTTTCCTATTTATGTTCACAGCTCCATTCTTATTCAAGAATTGGCTACATTTTTAATTCTCAGTCTTTATCCTGTTCATTGCCGAACTCCAGTCTTAATTTCACTACTGTGTGATTGGTCTCGTCCGTTACGGGAGATGGATGTCTGAAGCGGAGCTCTGTTAGCATCGGCTTTATTTTTTTCACTTATTTCTTATTATTTTGAGGTATCCTGTATTTACCCAACCAGAGGGGTTTCCACTACAATATATAAACATGAGTAACAAGAAAGGGGGTTAGAAAGAACTGGAAAGGAAACTTAAAGCTACATCCAAGACTAGACAGACATCAAGCCCAAGCCCAAGCCCAAGTGCGAGGTATGGCCTTTCAGAGACGGACCTGGAACAGGCAGGCGAATGCACAGACTTCCCAGGACCCTGCTCCACTGCAAATTCTCCAGTCGAGAGCGAAAATGGGAGCGAAAATGGGAGCGAAGGTGCAAGTGATGCAGGTCATGAGAGCTCACCAATTCCAGTTGATCACTTGAAGCCAGAAATGGCCTTGCCGTCTATGCTTTCATTCATTCCTCGCGAGCCTGAAAACATCGGCTGTAACCGGGTTGCTACCCACCTGCGAGCATGAAAGCAAACGATTTCTCCAACTGAAGGAAATGATCACAACATCGCCACGGCCATAAGTGAGCTTAAAAAAGACATTCAGAAAAATATGAAGAAAGATATTAAAGAACTGGAAATGCGTCTATACAATTGTTTTGACGCGACCTTTAAAGGTATGCTGGGGAAAATTGAGGATCACATTTAAGAAAATACGTCTAAACTGAAGAAACTTGCTGATTAGTTGGATGAAGTTAAGCAGACATTCACAGCTCAAATTGAAACAGCGGAACAACTGGCATATAACGCCGATGGAAAAGGTACAGCTGCAAATTCTGAATGCAAGAAACTCGGAGACAGACTTGCTGCTCTGGAAGATGGATGCAGAAGGAATAATATTAGAATGGAAGGTCTACCTGAGAATCGTGAAAGTCCAAACCCAGTGAAATTCGCAGTTGAACTTTTCTCTAAAATAACTGGAGAAGAATTTAAATCAGATACCGAGATAGCAACAGCTTATCGCATACATGGATCAAATACCTTTAGACCTAGGTCTTTCCTTTGCCGCTTCGAGAGATTATTATTTAAGCTAGATGTGATGGCACGTCTCAGACACAAGCAAGAAATTATATTTGAAAATAACCACATTCGTATTTTCCTGGATTTCTCTCCTGCAACAGCTGCTAAATGTGCAGCCTTCTACAACATTAAACAGCGGTTACGGCAAGCCGATATCAAATACAGCCTCTTGTATCGTGCCAAACTGAAAGTGGAATTGCAAGGTCAATTCTATGTCTTCGCCAGCAAGGAAGAAGCAGAAAAGGAATTAAGGAAGCTGATCCCGACACTTTTTTGAAACACAATAGTGAGTCACATCCTCTCATGGCATGACAAGTACTGTAGATATCACCTGCTGTCTGATCCACTTGTAATGATATGGGTATTATAATTATACATTCTTTTTATTACTCGGATGCTTTCTGTTTTACTTACAGTTATAGACATGTGTGGAAGAAATTAATAGTTTAAAAAAAAAATGTTTTATTTTTATTTCCCTAAAAGATACTGTTTAACATCATACTCTTGGTTTATTGTTACTGTTATTATTGCATTTGGATTTACTATACTTATCCTGGACCACTTTTTAACACCATTCCCTGGGTTTTATTATCTTAATACTTTAAGATTGCTGAAGATTATATTTTATGCTTATAGTTTGTTAATGATTATATTTAGGCATATAGTATTTAGACTTTATTGGCAATAGATATCTCTACTTTTAACCCTCAAACGCCGCTGCTGGGGGGATTGTTTTGTTTTGAACGTGCTCTGTCTCTAGGTATGTTAGAGGACCGGGACTCTGTGAAATGGGGTCCAGCCTCATGTGGGGAGGCAAAATGGGGGATAAGGGAGGGAGAGAAAGAGAGCAGGCTATATCTAATCTATCCTTTTAACCCTTATAATTACAACTATCAACGTAACAATAGGCTGTATGGCAATAGCTCGTGGGGAAATTGGAAATTAAGGTTAAAGCTGTCTCACTTCCAGTTAAGACTTTAAAATGACATCAAAAATTCAGAATCAATGTCTCCATGATGGGACACTTAACTGTGAGCTGGAATGTTAAAGGCCTGAATCACAAATTAAAGAGAAAGAAAGTATTCTCTCACCTAACAGGTTTAAAAGCTAAAATAGTATTTTTACAGGAGACCCACTTACTAAAAGCAAGGATCAGTTCCGGCTGCAAAAAGACTGGACTGGCCAAATGTTCCATTCTAGCTTTACAAAGCAAACTAGAGGAGTGGGAATTTTCATACATAGAACAGTCTCATTTGTAGCATCAGATGTAGTATCTGATCCTGTAGGGAGATATGTGATTGTCATGGGCAACTTATTTAATTATAAAGTGATTTTGATAAATGTTTATGCACCTAATGTCGATGATAAGGAATTCATGCAAAATGTACAGTATTTGCATCAATTCCCAATGTGAACACTCATAAAATTATAATGGCTGGGGACTTTTATTGTGTTTTAAACCCACTCTTAGATAGGACTCCTGTCACAGGGGGGATGACATCTAACACAGCTAAGACAATTACACAGTTTGTCACTGACCACAATTTATCAGACCCCTGGTGGTTTCTAAACCCAAACTCAAGAACATATTCGTTCTACTTACCAGTACATCATTGCTACTCAAGATTTGATTATTTCTTTATAGATAATAATTTCTTGCCTGCGATTAAATCTTGCAAGTACGACGCTATTGTTATCTCCGACCATGCACCTCTGATCTTGGAGCTAAAGTCATTATGCCCAACACTCTCACCTCGCAGATGCCGTCTTAACTCGCTTCTATTAACAGACAAGAACTGTACAGAATTCATATCCAAACAAATCAAGTTTCTTCCTAGAGACAAATAGATCCTTAGAGGTGTCTGCAGGAATACTCTGGGAAACTCTCAAGGCCTTCTTAAGAGGACAGATTATTTCATATCTTTCCCACAGGAATAAATTAGAAACCAAGAAAGTATCAGAGCTAAGAAGCGAAATTACTAAAATAGATGAAGAACATGCCAGGCATCCAAGCGAGGTCTACATAGGAAAAGGCAGGCTCTGTATTCAGAACTTAACCTCCTGACAACTAAAGAAACTGAACAACTAATTTACATCACTACTATGAACATGGAGAGGAAGCTAATAAGCTTTTAGCTCAACAAATCAATAATCAAGAAGTTCGCAATGCAATCCCAGTAATTACCAACACGAACAGAGATGAAATCATTGACCATAAAAACATAATGTACACATTTAGAGACTACTATAAATCCTTATATCATTAGGACAGCATTTTTTCACTTAAGAAACATAAGTAAAGTTAGACCGCTTATATTCACTGAAAGATGCTGAGAAATTAGTTCACGCATTTGTTTTCAGTCGACTAGATTACTGTAACGACTCTCTCAGGACTACCCAAAAAAGATATAAATCGTTTGCAACTAGTGCAGAATGCAGCTGCTAGAATCCTAACTAGGAAAAGAAAATCCGAACACATTTCTCCAGTTTTAATGTCACTACACTGGTTACCTGTGTCATTCAGGATTGACTTTAAAATTCTGCTTATGGTTTATAAAGCCTTAAATAATCTCGCCCCATCTTATATATCGGAATGTCTGACACCTTATATTCCAAATCGTAATCTCAGATCCTCAAATGAGTGTCTCCTTAGAATTCCAAGAACAAAACTTAAAAGAAGTGGTGAGGCGGCCTTCTGCTGCTATGCACCTAAAATCTGGAACAGCCTGCCAATAGGAATTCGCCAGGCTGATACAGTATAGCACTTTAAAACACTGCTGAAAACACATTACTTTAACATGGCCTTTTTATAACTTTATTTTAATCTTAATTTAACTTAATCCTGATACTCTATATGTTCAATTTCCTCAAAATAACTATTCATGGTGGCTCTAAAATCGGTACTGACCCCTACTCTCTTTTCTGTTTCTTTTTCCGGTTTCTTTGTGGTGGTGGTGGCGCACCTACTCAAAGCTTCATGATGCTCCAACAATGATGGACGGATTAAAAGGCAGAAGTCTACGTGACCATCATCATCATCAAGCCCTTCCGTGAGAATCCTAAATCCAAAGAGGACTGTTTCATTTATGTTAGGTAGAATGCCCAGAGGGGACTGGGCGGTCTCATGGTCTGGAATCCCTACAGATTTTATTTTTTCTCCAGCCGTCTGGAGTTTTTTTGTTTTTTCTATCCCCCCTGGCCATTGAACCTTACTCTTATGCGATGTTAATTAATGTTGATTTATTTTGTTTTATAATTGTGTCTTTCATTTTTCTATTCTTTAATATGTAAAGCACTTTGAGCTACTGTTTGTATGAAAATGTGCTATATAAATAAATGTTGTTGTTGTTGTTGTTGCTTATATTCTCCTGAGTTTAAAGAATACAACACACAATCTAATGCATTTCTGGATACATTACAAATACCACAAATAGACACTTTTAGTGCGGTGGAACTCGATAAACCTTTGGCACTATCAGAAATACTAGATGCTATAAAGTCACTTCAAGGTAGGGAAGCAGCAGGCCCTGATGGCTACCCTATAGAATTTTATAAGAAATTCTCCACTCAGCTAGCTCCCCTTTTATTAGCAACATTTATAGAAGCTAGAGACAATCAAATTTTACCTCAAACTTTTCGTCAACTATTAATCACCGTCTTTCCTAAACAAAATAAGGACTTATTACAATGTGCATCATACAGACCAATTTCACTTTTGAATAATGATGTTAAAATACTCAAAAATCATAGCTAGAACGATGGAGAAAGTGCTGCCTTCAATAATATCACAGGATCAAACTGGATTTATCAAGGGTCGACACTTATCTTCCAATCTTCAACGCCTATTTAATGTAATATACTCACCAGTAAAGTCAAACACCCCAGAAATATTATTATCATTGGATGCAGAAAAAGCATTTGACATGATTGAATGGAAATACCTTTTCACTACATTAGAGAAATTTGGGTTTGGCCCAAACATTTGTGCATGTATCAAACTACTGTATACCAATCCAGAAGTTTCAGTCTGTATTAACAACATTTGCTCAGAATACTTTAAACTAGAACGTGGTACCAGACAAGGATGCCCCTTGTCACCACTGCTATTTGCAATCGCCATTGAACCACTGGCGGTTCACTTTGAAATGCTTATCAGATAAAGGGGATTATCAGAGAGGGACTGGAACAGAAAATTTCTCTATATGCAGATGATATGGTACTGTATATATCAGACCCACAAAATTCTGTGCCTGCAGTCTTAACAGCACTCACAGAATTTCAAAAGATCTCCGGTCTCAGAATTAATTTGAATAAAAGCGTACTCTTTCCAGTGAATTCTCAAGCATATAATATTAGATTAGACACCCTACCTTTTATCATTGCAGATCAGTTTAAATACCTAGGGGTTAACATCACAAGTAAACTCAAAGCTCTTTATCAACAAAATTTTGCCATCTGTATGGAAAAAATTAAGGAAGACTTGCATAGATGGTCAACCCTTCATCTCACTCTAGCTGGAAGAATTAATGTTGTTATGATGAGTATTCTTCCTAAGCTTCTTTTTTTATTTCAAAACATTCCAGTATACATTAATAAATATTTTTTTAAGCAATTAGATTCAACAATAACCTCATTTATTTTGAACTCAAAACATCCACGTATCCAAAGAGCGACCCTACAAAGACCTAAGTCAGAAGGTGGCATGGCTCTACCTAACTTTCAGTTTTATTACTGGGCAGCAAACATACAAGCTATAAAAACCTGGACACAAATAGATGAACATACACAGGCTTGGTCCGCAATAAAAGTAAAATCCTGCAGTACTTCTTTATATTCCCTGCTCTGTGCCCCAACAAATGTAAGTTATTGCCATTTTACTAATAATCCATTAGTGCTTCACTCACTCAGAATATGGAACCAATGTAGAAAGCATTTTAGGAAGGAGAATCTTTTTTTTGTGGCACCTCTGCAAGAGAACCACTTCTTTCAACCCTTGCAAACATATGCAGTTTTTAATATCTGGAAAAGATTTGGGATTAGACTGCTTAGAGATACAATACAATACAAGTTATTTTTGTATAGCCCAAAATCACACGAGGAGTGCCACAATGGACTTTAACAGGCCCTGCCTCTTGACCGCCCCCCAGCCTTGACTCTCTAAGAAGACAAGGAAAACTCCCAAAAAACCCCAGTAGGGAAAAAATGGAAGAAACCTCGGGAAAGGCAGTTCAAAGAGAGACCCCTTTCCAGGTAGGTTGGGCATGCAGTGGGTGTCAAAAAGAAGGGTGTCAATACAATACAATACACAAAACAGAACAAATCCTCAATACAGTATAAAATAAAAATTTTAGAAGTACGAGCAGAATTTAACAGTAGATGATATCACATAATATGATTTGGATTTGTTAGAGTCCTGAGACCTCATCCATCAAGCTGCCTCCCCATTTGGCCATTCCACAGCTGAAACAGTGCTGGGCCAGCCAATCCGATGAAAGGACCCTCTTTCCCATGATTCCTGTGATCCTCCATCAGGGATGACTTTACCATAGGCAGGCAAACAACTTGGCAGGTGGCCATGGCACCAAGTGCCACATTTGAGTACCGAGAAGAGAAACAGAATAGGTGAGGGTTAGTATCAAATTATAACTATCATGTTACTTATGTTTTAGTGCTAATGACTAACAACAGAGATGCAGTATGTACAGTTAATCAGCAGCTCTAGTCAGGATATGCTAAACTGAAGTAGTGAGTCTTCAGCCGGGATTTAAAGCTGAGACCGAAGGGGCATCTCTTATGTAGCAGGCAGACCATTCCACAGTTTAGGGGCCCTGTAACTAAAAGCTCGACCTCCCACTGTTATTTTATTAATCCTTGGAATCATAAGCAGACCGGCATCTTGAGATCTTAATGTGCGCTGGTTTGTAAGTCATGATAAGTTCAGACAAGTAAGCGGACCTTGGTCATTTAATGCTTTATATGTTAAAAGGAGGATTTTGAAATCTGCCCTAAACTTAACTGGGAGCCAGTGTAAGGATTTAAGAACTGGAGTTATGTGTTCATATTTTCTTGTTCTTGTAATAATTCTTGCAGCAGCATTTTGGATTAACTGGAGGCTGTATAAAGAACAGTTTGAACATCCAGTGAACACCGCATTGCAGTAGTCAATCCTACTAGAAATAAATGCATGAATTAATTTCTCAGAATCCTGTTTATTTAGAAAGCCTTAATTTCCTAACATTTTTAAGATGGAAAAACATGATTTGGACAACTTTGTAATATGCTTTAAATGACATGCTAGAGTCAAAGATAACTCCTAGATTGGGCTGATTCAGTAAAATTAATGGGATTCCAACTGAGTTAAATGATGACAAAATATTGTTGTGATCAATCATTCCCTCCAACAATTAACATCTCTGTTTTATCTGTATTTAAAGACAAGTAGTTCTCATCCATCCATTCCTTTAATTCACTAACACAACTAATTAAAGACAACATCGAGAAACTTCATTTGATTTAAATGAAAGGTATAACTGGGTGTCATCTGCATACAAGTGAAAATTAACATTATGTTTCCTAATGAGAGATCCCAGTGGAAGCATGTAAAGTGAAAACAGTAAAGGTCCCAGTACTGAGCCCTGCAGGACACCATATTGAACTTCTGTGTATAATGATGGAGTACTGTCAGCACATTTCTGTACATATTGGAATCGATTTGATAAATAAGAACTAAACCAAGCGAGCAGGGCCTGTAAGCCCAACATCATTTTCTAGCCTGTGCAGTAAAATAGAATGGTCAATGGTGTCAAATGCTGCACTTAAGTCTAACAACATAATTACAGTGGAGTTTCCTTCATCAGAGGATATCAGAATGTCATTTACAACCCGTGTTAGTGCCGTTTCTGTACTATGACCAGTGTGAAACCAGACTGGAATTTCTCAAATAAATTGTAATGCGTAAGGTGTGACTGAAGCTGACTGGCACTACTTTTCTAGTATTTTAGAGAGAAAGGTAAATTTGAAATAGGCCTATAATTATTTAGTATGTGTGGGTCTAGGTCTGACTTTTTAAGTAATGGTTTAATGACTGACACTTTTAGTGCATCAGGTACTGTGCCATGCAATAATGAACTATTGATAATGTTTAGAATAGGCTGCAAGAACATCCATTGCACTTTTTACTAGTTTTGTTGGCACTGGATCTAGGGAACAAGTAGTGGGCTTCATTTTAGAAATTAAAGTTAAGACTTCCTGCTCAGTTACAGGATTAAAATTACTAAAGTGCTGAATGCAATGTGAGACAGGGTCTGCTAAGCTAGTATTTGGTTTGTACTGTGATGCTGAGATCTGGGATCTTATATTTTTAATTTTCTCATTGAAGAAGTTCATAAAGTCTGTACTGCTAATATCTGTTGGTATTTTGCACTGTAGATCTGAATTCCCATTTGTTAATTTAGCCACTGTTCTAAACAGTACCCGAGGATTTTTATTATTGCTATCTATTATTGTAGAATAGTATTCTGAGCGAGCTTTAAAGAGGGCTTTTTTATATTTATTAACACTCTCTGTCCATGCAATTTGAAAGACATGTAGCTTTGTTGTTCTCCATCTGCGCTCCAGTTTTGACACTCTAATTTAAGAGCTCGAGTGTTTTCATTAAACCAGGGAGAGTTTCTATGTGCTTTGATCACTTTTGTTTTAAGGGGAGCCACTGTGTCCAGAGCATCTCTCAAGGTCACATTATAATGTGATGTTAGCTGATCTAAATTGTTTTCCACGTTTACATTTGATGTTAACTGATCTAAATGGTTTTCCACAATTACACTCGACTTACTCAAAGTATCTATAAATTTTGAAGCAGAATTACAATCTAGATGTCGCACTGTCTTTGTTTTAATCTGTGAGTGCATTGGCAAGGGCAGAACTAAATCAAATGTAATTAAGTAGTGATCGGAAATAACTTCATTTAATGGAGTAATATTTAAATTTTGAATTTAAACTTTATAAGTTATAACTAGCAAAATACCCGCGCTTCGCAGCGGAGAAGTCGTGTGTTAAAGAAGTTATGAAAAAGAAAAGGAAATATTTTAAAAATAACGTAACATGATTGTCAAAGTAATTGTTTTGCCACTGTTATGAGTGTTGCTGTCATCAAAGATTTGATTATCATTATTTCTTTCAATCAGGTTCGTATTCGGAGGACGTGTTGTGTTCAAGTTACATTCCATGTTTGTCAACCGTTGTAAAGATAACAGGTTTCATTCATCGAAGTGTTCACTACCCAAATCGCTATGCGAGTATTTAGCGGCAGCGTCTCTATTAAGTTCTGGATTTGCCTGCGAGTATTTAGCGACAGTGTGTCTATTAACTTGTGGATTTTTCTGTGAGTATTTGGCGGCAGCGTCACAAAGTTGTTTTCATCTAGCTGCATCAGAAAATATACCACGACATCTGACACGCCTCCTTTTTAGTGTTTTCTCACAGCTTGGATAGCTGCTGTCATAATCGGTTTGAGTCTACACACACATATATATATATATATACAGTATATATATATATATACATATACATATATCTATACACATATCTACATATATACACATATACATATATATATATATACCTATCTACATTATATATACACATACTGTACATACATACATACACACACACACATATATATATATATATTTGTGTGTGTGTGTGTGTATGTATGTATGTGTGTGTATATATAATGTAGGTAGGTGTGTGTATATATATACAGTGGTGTGGAAAACTATTTGCCCCCTTCCTGATTTCTTATTCTTTTGCACGTTTGTCACACAAAATGTTTCTGATCATCAAACACATTTAACCATTAGTCAAATATAACACAAGTAAACACAAAATGCAGTCTTTAAATGATGGTTTTTATTATTTAGGGTGAAAAAAAATCCAAACCTACATGGCCCTGTGTGAAAAAGTAATTGCCCCCTGAACCTAATAACTGGTTGGGCCACCCTTAGCAGCAATAACTGCAATCAAGCGCTTATATAACTTGCAATGAGTCTTTACAGCTCTGGAGGAATTTTGGCCCACTCATCTTTGCAGAATTGTTGTAATTCAGCTTTATTTGAGGGTTTTCTAGCATGAACTGCCTTTTTAAGGTCATGCCATAGTATCTCAATTGGATTCAGGTCAGGACTTTGACTAGGCCACTCCAAAGTCTTCATTTTGTTTTTCTTCAGCCATTCAGAGGTGGATTTGCTGGTGTGTTTTGGGTCATTGTCCTGTTGCAGCACCCAAGATCGCTTCAGCTTGAGTTGACGCACAGATGGCCGGACATTCTCCTTCAGGATTTTTTGGTAGACAGTAGAATTCATGGTTCCATCAATCACAGCAAGCCTTCCAGGTCCTGAAGCAGCAAAACAACCCCAGACCATCACACTACCACCACCATATTTTACTGTTGGTATGATGTTCTTTTTCTGAAATGCTGTGTTCCTTTTACGCCAGATGTAACGGGACATTTGCCTTCCAAAAAGTTCAACTTTTGTCTCATCAGTCCACAAGGTATTTTCCCAAAAGTCTTGGCAATCATTGAGATGTTTCTTAGCAAAATTGAGACGAGCCCTAATGTTCTTTTGCTTAACAGTGGTTTATGCCTTGGAAATCTGCCATGCAGGCCGTTTTTGCCCAGTCTCTTTCTTATGGTTGGAGTCGTGAACACTGACCTTAATTGAGGCAAGTGAGGCCTGCAGTTCTTTAGACGTTGTCCTGGGGTCTTTTGTGACCTCTCGGATGAGTCGTCTCTGCGCTCTTGGGGTAATTTTGGTCGGCCGGCCACTCCTGGGAAGGTTCACCACTGTTCCATGTTTTTGCCATTTGTGGATAATGGCTCTCACTGTGGTTCGCTGGAGTCCCAAAGCTTTAGAAATGGCTTTATAACCTTTACCAGACTGATAGATCTCAATTACTTGTGTTCTCATTTGTTCCTGAATTTCTTTGGATCTTGGCATGATGTCTAGCTTTTGAGGTGCTTTTGGTCTACTTCTCTATGTCAGGCAGCTCCTATTTAAGTGATTTCTTGATTGAAACAGGTGTGGCAGTAATCAGGCCTGGGGTGGCTACGGAAATTGAACTCAGGTGTGATACACCACAGTTAGGTTATTTTTTAACAAGGGGCAATTACTTTTTCACACAGGGCCATGTAGGTTTGGATTTTTTTTCTTCCTAAATAATAAAAACCATCATTTAAAAACTGCATTTTTTGTTTACTTGTGTTATATTTGACTAATGGTTAAATGTGTTTGATGATCAGAAACATTTTGTGTGACAAACATGCAAAAGAATAAGAAATCAGGAAGGGGGCAAATAGTTTTTCACACCGCTGTATATATATATATATATATATATATATACTCAGCAAAAAAAGAAACGCCCCTTTTTCAGGACTGTGTATTTCAACAATAATGTTTTAAAAATCCAAATAACTTTACAGATCTTCATTGTAAAGGGTTTAAACAATGTTTTCCATGCATGTTCAATTAACCATAATCAATTAATTAACATGCACCTGTGGAATGGTCATTAAGACCTTAACAGCTTACAGAAAGTAGGCATTTAAGGTCACAGTTCTAAAACGCAGGACACTAAAGAGACTTGTCTACCGACTGTGAAAAACACCCAAAGAAAGATGCCCAGGGTCCCTGCTCATCTGCGTGAACATGCATTAGGCATGCTGCAAGGAGGCATGAGGACTGCTGATGTGGCTAGGGCAATAAATTGCCATGTCCGCACTGTGAGATGCCTAAGGCAGCGCTACAGGGAGACAAGAAGGACAGCTGATCATCCTTGCAGTGGAAGACCACGTGTAACAACACCTGCACAGGATTGGTACATCCGAATATCACACCTGCGTGACAGGTACAGGATGGCCACAACAACTACCCGAGTCACACCAGGAACACACAATCCCTCCATCAGTGCTCAGACTGTCCGCAATAGGCTGAGAGAGGCTGGACTGAGGGCTTGTAGGCCTGTTGTAAGGCAGATCCTTACCAGACATCACCAGCAACAACGCCGCCTATGGGCACAAACCCACCTTCGCTGGACCAGACAGGAGTGGCAAAAAGTGCTCTTCACTGATGAGTCACAGTTTTGTCTCACCAGGGGTGATGGACGGATTCGTGTTTATCGTCGAAGGAATTGAGCACGTCTGGGACCTGTTGGATCGCAGGGTGAGGGCTAGGGCCATTCCCCCTAGAAATGTCCAGGAACTTGCAGGTGCCTTGGTGGAAGAGTGGGGTAACATCTCACAGCAAGAACTGACAAATCTGGTCCAGTCCATGAGGAGGAGATGCACTGCAGTACTTCAAGCAGCTGGTGGCCACACCAGATACTGACTGGTACTTTTGATTTTGAGCCTCCCTTCATTCAGGGACACATTGTGAAACATTTTTAGTTTATGTCTTATGGTGTTGACTATTTTAGTGTTCATACAAATATTTACACATTAAGTTTACTGAAAGTAAAACAGTTGAAAGTCAGAGGACGTTTCTTTTTTTGCTGAGTATATATATATATATATATATATAGCTGATTACCCATTGGCTTTGGTCACTGAGTGCAAGGGAAAAAAATAAAATGTAGTCTATAAGTTATTAAACAGTAAAACATTAACGTTTTAAGAAGTAAAGCTACATTGAGCACTACTGAAGTGGTTTCGGGTAAACTACATTTTAAAGACGGTATAACACAACAGGTAAGTAGTACTAACAGCAGCTAAAATGTATATGGATCATTTCTCTGTAGTAGATCCCTTTTAAAAGGTGCTACACGATGGCTGTGGTATAGAAATTACATTTTCTATGTGAACGTCCAAATTTCTGCCTGTGGTAATGTGCCTTACCGGCATTACCAGCAATTAAAGAAAATTAGTTGTGTGTCCTCTGCAGTGTTAAGAGAGAAACGCTTTGGTTTGGGATAAAAGGAAAAAAGGTGTAAAGAAAGGAAACTTGCCTTTTGTTTTATATAGTGTAGAGAGACGTCTTCGCTGACGATATGAGCGCCTTTTGGGGACCGTCGCGGTGAGTCTCGTGTAGACTGGTGAGACGTCCCTGCCATTAACCGGCCGGGATGGCACTGTCGGTCCTCCACTCCTGTGCGTGTCTTCCGTGACCTCATAATCGTATACGTGCAAAAAAAGTGCGAAGCGCCTTAATATTAGTTTACCGCGGTCTAGAAAAGGGATCCCGTGTTTGCAGTTGTCTGGGCTATAGCTCAGGGGAAGGATGAAAAAAATGAAAAGTGCTCACTGAGGGACGGCCTTATATGGGCAGGCACTCAATTACGTGGGAGGCGTGATGATGCAAGACGCAAGACGCAACTCCGCCTCACACAGCGACCGAGCTGCCCGCTATGGCCGTATACAGTATATGAAAGTAGGTTCCAGTTATGACCATTATGCGTAGAATTTCGAAATGAAACCTGCCTAACTTTTGTAAGTAAGCTGTAAGGAATGAGCCTGTCAAATTTCAGCCTTCCACCTACACGGGAAGTTGGAGAATTAGTGAGGAGTGAGTCAGTCAGTGATTGAGTGAGTCAGTGAGGGCTTTGCCTTTTATTAGTATAGATTAAATCTAATGTGTGGTTATGATTATGAGTTGGACCTTTGACAATCTGACAAAATCCTACTGAATTTAACAAATAAGTAAAACATTTGCTAAAAGTGTCAGTTTCTACATCAATGTGTACATTAAAATCCCCCATCAGTACTACGTGATCATAATTTATAGCCAAATCAGATAGAAGGTTGCTAAATTCAGTCATGAACAATGAATATGGCCCTGGTGGTCTGTAGACTAGCACTATAATTGTGTTGAAATCTGTTTTAATATTTAAAATGAATGCCTCAAAGGATGTAAAGTTGCCTAAATTTTTAGAGTGATTTGCATTTTGTTACAATGAATTATTCCAAGGCCTCCTCCTCGACCAGAATCTCTAGACTTATGAAGGAATGAGTATCCATCTGGTGACGCCTCAGCTAGGGGAACAGTGTCACATTTACTAAGCCAGGTTTCAGTGAGAAGACACAGATCAGATTTTGTACTTAATATAATATCATTTACCAAAACAGCTTTAGTGCCAAGAGAGTGAATGTTCAATAAACAGCATTTAAAACTGCATGGTTCTTTCTGAACTGGTGATATATTTTTTGTTTTAATTTGAAGTAAATTTCTATTACAGATGCCCCTGGTGGAGGGTCTGGTTTTATCCCTTGGTCTAATTATACACCTTATTTTTTGGTTATCAATTAATTTAAGGTTTGTATCAAGACTAAATTTACTGGATGCCCCACAACAAGGGTTTTGGGTAACAGCTTCAGGAAAATAACAGGTGGGATAAACAACAGCCTGTGATTTAAGATCACATGACTGCGGCCTGGATGGTGCTCTAATCAGTCAACCAGGCAGTTTTGCTGCCATATTTTGGGATAATACATAAGATCCCCACCAGTTAGGATGAAGACCATCTCTTTGAAAAATCCAGGCCTTTCCCAAAAATCATCCCAATTGTTCACAAACGCTATGCTTTTATTTGCACACCAGGTTTCTAGCTAGCAGTGAAGGGTTGCAATCTGCTATAAATCACATCCCCTCTATATAATCTTGGTAAGGGACCAGATACAATTAAATTCCGACATTTTCTTTTAGCTTTGGTGCATAGAGAGATGAAGTTCCGCTTTAATACCTCAGATTGCTGTAAATAAATATCATTAGTGCCGACATGCAGCAATAAGGTAGATACTTCATCGTCGGCGACATGGTCCAATTCAGCCTCTATGCCAGAAATCTTGGCCCCTGTGAGGCATTTAACATTTAACTGCTGGTTTAACATAGTTTGGAATTCTAACATTCCGCACTATGGAATCGCCAATTATGAGCATTTTCTTATTCTCAGTTTCCACAGGCGCGCTGCAGAGTGCTGAGAATCTGTTCTGGGTCCGAATTGGTGACCTGGGTGCTGGGGGACTAAATTTTGGATTCTTAGACCCCCGTCTTACTGTTACCCACTCGCCCTGTGGTTGAATTGGTGCTGCTGACTTCGGCCGCGCATTGACTACAGTGGGACCTGGAGAGACTGAATCCAAATCAGAAGTAGCCAAATTGTCTAAACAAACCGAGTCGATCCAATTTTCGGTTTGCCTAATTGCTATCAGGTTCCTAACGCGGTCCTCCAATTCACGTATTTTCCCGACCAACTCTAAATTAACTAAACACTTTTGGCAGGTGAAGCTGTCTACACTCTCAGCCGGAAAACCTGAGCTGTACATGCTGCAGGACACGCAACATATAAACGTGCCCTCAACGGGCAGAGAGCAGATAGAACTTACGTTTAGTGTTGATGTCATCTTCGCCATTTTTGTAGGTGCTTCGGCGTTTTTCGTGTTCAGCTGAATCACTAAGAGACTGTCGGCTTTAAGATTCCACCACCCGCAGAGCGATCAACTTTGATTTCTCACTGCCGGTTATTTCTTTATATATATTTTTATATAGACAACATCTTTGCATCCTATGAGCAATTACAATCCAAATTTAACTTTCCAGCTACACATTTCTTTCACTATCTTCAAATTAGGAACTTTGTTAAACAGAACCTGCCCGATTTTCCTCATCTTGCACCCTCCTCCAGGCTGGAAGAAATATTGCTCAATTTCAAGGACTTAGACACCATCTCTGCAATATATAAAATTATTTTACAGTCCCTCCCTTTCAAAGATCCAAGAGGACAATGGGAAAAAGATCTCTTAATCAATATATCAGAAAAGGAGTGGAAGGTAGCAATGCAGAGAATTCACTCGAGCTCCATATGCGCACAGCATACAATTATTCAACTCAAAATTATATATTGAGCACATCTGTCTCACTTAAAACTGTCCAAAATGTTCCCAGGTCAAGATCCAACCTGTGAACGCTGCAATCAAGTCCCAGCTTCACTGGGTCACATGTTTTGGGCCTGCAGCAAATTAACCCATTAACAGCTGTGTTTGGTGTTCTTCCAGATGGTCTTAAAGTGGAGAAGGACAAACAAACTGTGATTGCATTCACTACACTATTGGCACACAGGCTTATCTTGCTAAACTGGAAGAATCCTAACTCTCCTCTTTTAAGTCAGTGGGAAACCGATGTTTTATACTATTTGAAATTGGAAAAAATCAAATTCTCAGTTAGAGGATCGGTACAGAATTTTTTCAAAACCTGGCAGGATCTAATCAATAATATTTTAGAATAAGCTCTTAAAGCACCGAGGAAGCAATTCTTTCCGCGTTACTTTTTCTTCTCCATTCATCTCTATTGTCCTTTTAAACTAATCAATTTAGGTATGTTTACAAGCTTTAAGTTCTACTCTGTTGGCCATGCTCTCTTTCTTAGGGGTGGGGATTAAGTTGTTTTCATCCTATTTGGGTTTTTTTTTTTTGTAAAAATTGATTTATTTGTATGGAATGATTACAATAAAATTAATAAAATTAATAAAAAAAGATAATAATAAAAATATTTTCACTACTTTTTCAGACCACAGAGTTGAATTATGTTTATCACCATTCACCTCACAAGCATGATAGCATTTTTAATACAATATTAAAAACTTTCATCAATGCTACTGGATTTCTAAGCGATTAATATAGGCCTACTTTCAGTTGAAGACCCTACATATCTCCGGCTGGCACTTAAACATGCAATTCGTAACTTGTCGATTGCATACTCCACAACTTTGGCACAGTCGCAGAGACAACAGATGAATAAATCTGGAGGCAAGAATTGTGTGCTTAGAGTATCAGCACCCTAGTATATTAGACCCTGATTATGAGCTTCAGATTACTTTTGTTCAATCTGAATTAAATGCCTGTCTTCTTTAATAGGAAGAATTTGTCTTAAAAAGAGCATGTGCTTAGTGTTACTCTTGAGGTTCTAAGCTTTAGAATGCACCGATGCGAAGCATTCACCAGAATCACAGCTGTTAAAACTAAACTTTGTACCATTGTTAACAACCTCCAGCAAACAATGAATTTTGGGATTTTTTTTTTCCAACTTATTTCAGGCAGATCTGGAATGTTCCTAACTGAACAATAACAAATACTTTTCTATCCACTATCCCAATATCAAAGCCATCAAATATCTAAGGCTGGATATTTTTACATTTTTACATTCCATTGTGACTAGTAATTATCAGTGAGTATTACTGAGTATTAAAGAATCAGCTGTATAGCGCCCAGACTCTGGAATGACCTACCGAAATTAATCAGATCAGCTGACTCCATGAAATCTTTTAAAAAAACAATTCAAAATTCATCTGTTCAGAAAGGCTTTTAGCTCTACCTGACTTTATTACCCTTCTCTTAGTTTACCTCTCTGTCAAGATGCTCATGTGACCTGTATGTGTGTGCTAGACCATCAATTATGTTGTCTGTTAGGCTTTTCTCTATTTACTATCTTAATCTTCTTTATTTATTTATTTGGTTTGTACAATGCTATATACTGTATACCCTACCATTTTTTTTCTTATATTCTGTAAGTGCCTTGAGCATGGGAAAGGCGCTATATAAATAAAATGTATTATTATTATTACCTGGTCCACTCTCCCACTTTCATTTTGTTCCAGACTGGCTATTTTAAAATAAATATATTTTTACAATTTAATTATGCCGCGGTGGGCTGGCGCCCTGCCCGGGGTTTGTTTCCTGCCTTGTGCCCTGTGTTGGCTGGGATTGGCTCCAGCAGACCCCCACGACCCTGTAGTTAGGATATAGCAGGTTGGATATTGGATAGATGATGAATTTAATTATGTCAGCGCCCTGCTATCATATTAAGTCCTTGTTTTCTGTATTTTTATGTTAGAATAGATGGCAATTGCACATCAATAGGAGTATCTTTGCCAGGCTTGGAATTACATCACTAGATCTTTGTATTGAATCCTGTTTTGAAATGGCTTTGGCCTAATGATCTTAGGAGTTTCAAAACTCGTCTTGATGTTATTTTTAAGAAGAATTAAGTGGATAGGAGTGGGGAGCCTTGTTGGGCTGAATGGCTTGTTCTCATCTGGATTGTTCTAATGTTCTAATTTAAAATGTGAATTTTTATCTGCTGCTATTGTACCTTAACACATTTATTAGAATATGGAGAAAATCAGAATATAAGACAAAAAGCAACCATTGGGAATCTTCTTTAGTATGTACTATAAAATTATCAGGCAAATAAATATTTTTCTTTTTTCTGGATCTATAAAAGTCAAACATTTATGTTACATAAAGCATAGGCAAAAAGCTACTGTTGTAAAAATTCAAAAATAATTACTTTTCATTGTTTTACTCTGAACAACAAAATAGTGGTCCTCTCTAAAAGCAAAGGAAAACCTTGTAAGTATATTTTAATTAATTGATTATTTTGCTTACTTTGCAAACGTATGAATTAACATTTCCATTATATATGGAATTAAATTTATTCTAAACTTTTTTCAAATATTCACATTTTTACTTTCTCATATACAAAGTGTAGGGAAAGTATTGGAATACTCCAAAAATTAGATTTCTAGATTTTGATGAATCTCAACATTTTAGACCCCCCTGAGTCCAAAAATAACATTTTTTGAATTATGTCTGTGTGTGTGTGTGCGCGCGCGTGTGTGTGTGTAAACATGATAACTTGAGTGTGCTTTCATTTAGGTCAACCAAATTTTGCATTCAAGCTTTAGGTACAAAATGTAGATTTCTATCAACTTTTGGGTATTTCTGCTAACTGGAAGTGATATTTTACCATTTATTCATGCAGCAGCAGAGTCTGATTTATTCAACTTTACTTTTATGATAATTGTTCAATATATTAATAATTTGATTTTATTTGTTGTTGATGGTCCTTTAATTGTACATAATTTAAAAATATAACCATTGTCTTGCAGTTTACTCCTCAAATATCCATCTGAATATATGAGAAAGTCTAGAGGAGACCATTCCTGATTTTTTAAAAAGAAAGTTTACAAAGTGCTTTATAGGTAGCAGCATAAGAAATTAAAAGATAGATTTCCCCTTTTAATTGATTTACACACAATTTAAAGTGTATATGCTATATGAGTAAAAAATAAACTGTTCAACATGCTTTTGAGGTGTGATTCCAGCTTTTGTGAGTATATCAAACAGCTGTCACATTTAAACAAAAACAGAAATGTATATTTTATTTTACTGAAATTTGTCAGAGAAAACTCCAATGATGTTTCACATTTACTTGTTGGAAAGAGGAATGTTAGTGCCCATTTATGGTTGTTACAGAATCAATAGTATTGTGAATTGAACACCTCCATGTACTCATTTTAGGTGCGTTCGCATATAATGTAAAAGCATTACTGCAGTTGCCATGTCTGTCTGTCCATGTGCTCGTCTGTCTGTATACACCAAACAACACATCTTCCTTGGAAATAAATTTTGTTAAAATTTGTCATAGTTATTCTTCAAAGAAGTTTTGTTGAGATATCGCAAATGAAGCATTCACAGCAAATTTTTTGAATTTCAAAACTTTCCATTGAAAAGCATTAGAAAATTTGCAAACCTGTCTCCCTTTAAAACAGAGAAACATTCTGAGAGACTTTAATTACAGAAAAGTCTGCTGATTCAAATTTTTTCTATATTTTGTATATTTTACTTTTTTACAGCATTTCTGATGGCAAAAGAGACCCTAATACAAGTTAGCCAAATTGCAAAAAAAGTGCATAGGTACTCCAGCTGACAAATATGTACTCAGAATTTACTCAACTCTAAAAACAACTTCACGATTTCTTTATTCTGCACATTAATAACGACTCAGTATTTCACTGGCATGGTCTGAAGCAGCAACAGTTTTACCTTAAGTCTTCAACAGATGTTTTAACTCTCCATTGGGTGCTTCTTTCAAATTGGCCACCACAACCCTATCTGGACTATGCTTTTAACTACTTATTATTGTAAAATGTTGTTAAAAAGCAGGTATTAAATTTTGTCTACTAATGAATTTAACTGCATTCTGCCATCATTGTTATTTCTGAATATGACTCACTGTTACAACAATATCTAATAAACAAAAATGTGACAATTGACTTTTTAAACTAAAATATGTAGAATGGTCCAACTTTTATATCAGTTAACTAAGTTATCAAATGCACCTGAATATTATGCCACGCTTATATATTTTCTAACTTTACACCTCATATACCAAAATATATGAAGAACAATAGCTAGACAACTTATAAAAAAAAATGAGAAGTTCATTCTGTAACAGCAAATTAATAAACATTTTTGGAATTACATATATTCAGCAATACTGAACTGACATATGTATCTATCATAAACTATAATGTATTAATATCTTCTTTGATAAAAAAGATATTGAACCTTTGTGTAACTCATTTGAATGTTATACATTTAAAAAAATGGTTACAATTTTCTAAGATGTCATATTATTTCCACAATAACGTTTTTAATGTGTTGTTTTTATTTTATATAGTTTTATTGTCTGGAAGCATAACAACATCTTTTGATTTCCTCTAAATTTTCTGTTGCTATCTTCTGTCGTCCCTGGCCATTGGACCTTACTTTTATTCTATGTTAATAAGTTTTGTCTTATTTTAATTCTTACTTTGTCCTTTTTCTCTTTTCTTCATCATGTAAAGCACTTTGAGCTACATTATTTGTATGAAAATGTGCTATATAAATAAATGTTGTTGTTGTTGCATTCTGTAATTTAAACTTATTACATTATTAATGTCACAAATCAGAAAAAATCAGAACTGTCTCTGTCTATCCTGCATTGTTCTCTTTAAGGTTCACATGTATGACTTTTGTCTGCATAATTATTTAGCTGGTACTTTACAATTGTCACTCCAGTTTATAACTGCATCATTAGTATTCCATAAATTTTGCTTTTCCTATATCTATTATCATGATTCCATAAGACAAACAAATTGGCTTTCAGAATGCAATTCTTAAATTATTACCACCATATGTGTATGTGTATTCTGCCTGTAATAAAATCTTCAAGTTCACTTTATATAGGAATTCACAATGTACATCAATAAATATCTAAATATTTTTCAGGTTTAGTTTGTATATTATTTAATTGCACATAAATATGCACAAAAGTTACACGGCCCCCAAGGCATTCTTTGTGTGATTTTAGGCTAAATACAAATAAATTGTTATTGCTAATATGTAAAACTTTTAGCCTAACTAATTGCATGTAAGGAGTCACCACTGAATATTTGTTTAATTTCCAAGTTAAGTCCTTCTTTAATAATAATTAAAAAAACTCTTAAAAAGTACATATGTTTATGAAGTATATTTCCATTAATCTTTTGAAACGGTTTGGAATCTAGAACAAAGCAGATTAGGTGTCTCCTTAAAATAACTGCAACTTTCCTAAAAAGTTAGAAGTGTGACTTACAGACTGGTGTGAGCAGAAGCAGGGTGGCCAGGCACGTCAGTGACCCTCTTCGGCAGCTCCTCATGGTTCATCAGCCTGCGTGTTCTCTCCTCACAATGAAGTCAAGTCTATTCTGTGTCCTTATATGACTGAATCTGTTAATCTGTCATCTCACACCTGCAACTAGAAGCACAGCCCCCAAACCACCAGTCACACACATATCATCCTTAAGATTAAACATTAAAAGATACATTTAAAGAGACATTCTGAAAATTCAAGTGATGCTTTTCACTTTTGACTATATATTGCTATGTTATTATTCTTTCCTTTAATTAATGACTTTTCAGATGTTACAGTGCCCTTTTTATAATGGTAGTAAAACATTCATTATAGATGAAATTATATTTTAAAGAAAAAGTTGAGCTTTCATTTCATGTAACCTGTTTCTTTAACACTTAATTATCTGGTTATCGACTGATTCAACATTATCAGTATTAATCATTCTAATTCAATAAACATCATTTGACCATGCTGGAGATTTTTGGGGGCTTATTATTAGTGATTCAAGCGCATAGCCATCATGCACATTCACAAAAGGTATTTTGTTTAAGATGATCTGATTCTGAACTCAATAGAGCAATACTCTCAATACACCTGAAGGTAATTTTGGCAGCAGTTTACAAAAATCCAGTTTTCTTCTTTCCCAGAAATGTTATTTTAGTTCCTCTTCCAAAAATATGCTTTTAAATTAGGTGTGAATAGGTGTTTTGGTGGTGACGACAGATAATGAGTCAAAAGATCTAACCCTAGAAAAAGCCATGTACAACTGACCGTGGCTGAAGACTGGTTGTTAGAATTATTGTGAAGAGTATACAGCATGTGGGTATGAGGAAGGCTGCGCTTCTGAAATTCGATTACGTAAATACTGTATAATCAATAACAACCTAAAAAAGATGCGCGCCCTCTGTTTTAACATACGCATCTACGACGTACTGTTGGAATAGTTCGTCGCTGGAGTGCAAAATACTAAATATATTCCTCATTGCTAACCTGTATGCATGAAATTGCCATTGAGTAAGCCTTCTTTGCTTGGCGGTTCTTTTATCGGGAACATGGATGTAAATCTTTGTGCCAGCCAATGTCTCCGTAAGGGAATAAAAGTGGGTAAACCATAGGATCGCAATTCATATTGAGCGTGGAAATCTGTTTACAGGAGTTGCCTATGGGACAGATGCAAATGGTCCTTTTGGCAGGTGGTTCGCCATCTTCTTTGATGAAATTCGCTGCAACATTGGTGTGACATGTCGGGGCATTGTATCATCGTAAATCCTGCCTAGGGTTTTCCTTGAAAAGCATTCGTACAGATGCTGTTGGATTGGACTGAGCGATTTCATGCATGTGTTTGTATGATTTAGCGAAGGGTTTGATGATTCTGAGCATGGAATCTAGCTGGAGAAGTAAATTTTCGCTGCATGTAGAGTTTGCTTTATTTTGTAAGCGTACTGCAGATGCTTGGCGAGAAATGCCGTGTCAGCTGCGTGTGGGCGGGATCAGTTTATGGATGCAGGAGGAGAGTTAGAGTTGGCGGGTGGGGCTCTGTCGAGCGTTTTCCATGGTCTTAGAGCTGGTGGGCGTGGCTCTGTGAGTTGGCGGGTGTGGCTCTCTGTCTTGCGTGCGTCTTGCTTGCCCTTAGTTTTAGTTGCCGGCCGGGGCTCTGTGAGTTGGCGAGTGTGGCTCTCTGTCTTGCGTGCATCTTGCTTGCCCTTAGTTAGAGTTGGCGGGCAGGGCTCTGTCGAGCGTATCTCATGATCTTAGAGTTGGAGGGCGCGGCTTGCTCTACTTTCACACTGATGTGTTCTGTTTTGCAATTGGATATGTGGAGAAACAGAATGAAAAGAAATGTAAGGACAAGGGCTGAGATTGATAATATTTGGATATGAGAGTACAGATGCAATAAAGAAAGCCCGCCCAAAATAATATCCATTGAATCCTACCTGCCACTAGCTCATGAACCCAGCACATACACATTATTAAAATTAAACAAGAGGCATGTAGCTAATACCCAGTCATGCTTAAGCCTCTTTGTGCCTAGAATGTAAGGTGACTTTGCAGTCACTAATGGCTTTTTTACAGATACTGTGGCAAAGTAGCTTGGAAGTAAGAAAAAATGTCTTCATCTGAGCCAATTCGACAATGTGAAAAGGGAAGTTTTTTTGGTGGACAGCTACTGGCTTAGGGGGTATCCCCTTCATAGTTTAATGTTTAAATGTTAAACTCAAAAAATGTTCATGTAAAAAATCATATAATTAATATATTTTTTCATTCTGATTTTTTCTCGAACAACATAATACTTAAACACACCAGTAATATCAGTACATTACAGTATGTATCAGAAATTGGTCACTTTTGCAGCCCACCTATCAATATCTTTATCTATTTAAAAATATCATATTGGTTGGGTAGTATTCAGGAATTCAATTTCTCTTGGCCCTGGCTTGTTGTATTGATAATTTTGAATCCTTGATAACAATTTGGTTTCTGGTGAGTGTTGAATTAAATTTATTTTTAAGTTAACTTGTTTGTATAGAATTGTACTTGCTTTTAATACATTTTGTTTTTGCTTTTTCACTTATGTTTTTGGTCTGCCTCTTTATTTCTCAATAATTTTTTTCAATTGTATTTCTAAGGACACCTTAGTTTAGCTGTCCATTTAGGATAGTATTTTTGAAATAGCCCTTTTCTAGGAAATTTTAACTGTAAAACATGTCTTTTTAGTTCAGGCCCGTTTCCATCCTTAGCAGGTATAAAAGTATGATTTCAAAGATCTGAAACTCCAAGTAGTCTCAGCCCTAAGACATTAAGCGCTGTCCACTTGTTGGGTATATCAGATTCCTTTTAAAGTCTTTCCAGGAGTAATTCTGCTGCCAAGAGGAAACACACTAGAAGTACTTATGGGTCAGTCAGATCAAAAATATGAGTCTGATTCCTGAGAACTCCCTTATGCATTGTTATGACATGGCAGATTTGACTTTATTTTGTGGCCTTTATTTATTTTTAGCTATCTAAAATATTATTGCCTCCATAAGTTGCTTATATCTAATGATGAGCAAACATTGTGGAATTCACTTCGCTATGAGTTCTGCAAAATTGCAGAAATGTTTGTAATATTTACTGAACTTGGTGAAATGCATTAAAGTCATTGGCGAAGGAGGATCTAAACTAATTTCCATTTGATTGTAATTGTGCAATTGTCTTTTAAGTGTCCCTGGGGGTTAGGGACAAGTCTGCCATATGCTCCACCAATTGATGTGGCAAAATATGCCGGAGGGGTAGATCTCCCTGGGGGGCACATGGTGGTATTTGCCATACTAACAAAATTATGTAATTAATAACTAAGTTCTGCGGTGGGTTGGCACCCTGCCCGGGATTGGTTCCTGCCTTGTGCCCTGTGTTGGCTGGGATTGGCTCCAGCAGACCCCCGTGACCCTGTATTCGGATTCAGCGGGTTAGAAATTGGATGGGTGGATGGTTGGATAACTAAGTTTCATAAAAAATATTTTGACATAAAACATTTCCTGTGCTCAGCCTTCCATGTAAACTTCCCTTCAGAGAACAATGGATTGATCCAGACACCCCTTGGTCTCCTCATCCTTTGTTTTCTGCCACTACAAATTTAATGGCATGTAATTTATGGCTTTGAGATCATCTGTCTCGGGTGAGATAATGAGATAATGCTACAAATAATTCATAAATTCTCTCCTTTTTCTCTGGGTCTTTGTGGTGTGTGATTTGCAGCAAGGTGTTTAGCTGAAGTTAGCATTAAATACAGTGGTATACTTAAAAAATAATTAAATCCATTATAATTCCATATTTTATGTTTACAGCATTTATATTTTGTTCTATTTATTATTTTTATTTTATTTGCATGGTTTGAGAGCTCCATTTTACCCTAATACTTACAAATATTTGTCACTGCACACTTCATTTTCTATACATATGCAGTTATTTACATACATAATTAGCCATGTGGTTCTCTGCTTCCAGTGCACAAGGACCAGTGTTATGTATCTGGTGGCAGTACACAATATTCTCATTATAGTCAGCTAATGTGCCCCTCAAATGACAATACTTAAAGTTTATTGTTTATTTTTTTAAACACATATGGGATGTAAATTAGACAGTGTTTCTCAACCTTTGTGTCTTTGGGACCCATTTTTACTATGTCAATCTCAGTGATGACCCATCCTAGTAGGCAAGCATCTGTTAGTCCACCGTCTGTTTTAGGGCAGCATGTTGCCATTTAGCAGACTGATACCAGGGGACAGCAGCAATTCAACAACCTGTTCGGCCGTTGGCCCACTGTTGGCTTGGCGGCAACTGACCGCTCAGTAGTTAGCGGCTCATCAGCAGCTCGTAACTGGTAGAATGCTGGTGGTAAACAGCCTGTGGGTCACCATTGGCTCTCTGTTGGCTAGCCAACCATTATTATAGCTGGCAGCCCTGCAATGGTCCACTGGCAGCATTTAATAATTGCAAGGTCAACAGACAAAATGTTCATTGATTATGGGCTGCTTTATTCTCAGAGAAGCAGGCCAATACCTGCATTTTATTCTATTTTGCCTAAGGTGAATATGCACCGAAAAATAGCTAAAGACATAACTGGGACATGTTTTGGTAAATTGCTTTGAATACAAACAAAACAACTGTGCAATTTAGGCCCTATATGGTTTGTTAATATTTTTGTTTTAAATTGATGTGAACAAATCAAACTGTTTAGGCTTAACAACGGGAAAGGGGCCTAAAGTGGACCCACTTATGAACAAAAATGGCCCACTGAAAATATTAAGTTAAACAAACATTTTTGATAAACCAAACCTACAATTTAATAATATTGCATTTCAATACACAGCAATATTAAAACTATTCAGTTGCCAGGATCCTACTGGTGTTTATTTATTCATGTTTTGTGGCAGCATGTCCAGAATTCAAACATTTTTTACTGAGCAGAAATTGTTTTGCTAAATACTCTGAAAGGAGAAATTTTAAAAGTATGTTAAAAGTTTGTTGCACTGGCGACAAGCTGGGACATGGGTGAAGTAAATGGATTTCCTCTGTGGAGTTTTGACACTGGCGTCGAACACTGAATGGGAAGGTGGGAGGGTTCTGATTTTTTATGGACAATCAAATGTTTTATCCAACATGTTTCATTCATCAAAATATTTTACAGACAGTTGTCAACCTGACTGAACCCCACAATAAATCTTTCAGAAAAGCTGCAGATATCCTTTGATGTGCCCAGAAATTTTTAGAACCTAGAAATGCCTCTTTATGCTCACAGCCAACTACTTTAGAAGCCTGCGTTATAAAAGGGTCTCATTCAGCCTATAGGTTTGTTGTTGAACTCTGCTGCTTGTTTCCAATACATTGATAAAGCTCGTTCACTAAAAGTCAGCAGCATGTTTTTTAAAAAACAAAAAAGAACAACACTAGACAGACCACATAATAGTTTCATTCTATTTTGTACAAACAATAACCAATAATACATGCAGAGCACTTTCAAAACTTGTTATAACCCTGGTTCTATGAGGTAGGATTAACTCCTCTGCGTTACCTGCAGAAGCCAGCATGAAAAGAGCTTTGTGAGCGTGAGCATTAGCATCTGTGTTGGCGTTGGTGACAGTACTGAGGGGGTTAAGGCACAACTCAAGCTGCGTGAGTACTTGTTGTCAAATGGTGGAAATAATGAAATAAGCTTCATTTATAGGGAAAGAATATAAGCAGTCTTAAGTGTTCACTTTTCATTTATTATTGCCTAGATGTCTACAGAACTGAGACAGAAATTCTCATCTATGCATCAACAATTAAGGTAAGTACTTCTTAACTCTGTAATTTTTGGCAGCATCACACTGTTAGGAAAGCGATTTTTGTTTTTGTTTTTCAGATTAATATGAAATGGCTCATGAATGGCATGGACTGAGGCAGAGGAAATCTCAGCCGATCGTATTCGCTGGAACTTGTTGCCTGATATGCTACATAAGCATTGAGGGAACTAAACTAAATATGAATACTTGCTTTGAGTGGAAAACAGATTCAGCTTAGACACAGAGACAGAATGCATGAGACATGCAATTTCACAAAATTCATATCAACAGGTTATCTGTGATATATTGTTTTATGCTAACCAGAAAATCATATTTTAGACCAAATCGGAAGTACAATGCTGCACTTTCATCAAGTGATGAAGATGATGACACCCTACCAGCAGCCCTGTGACCTACAAGATTTAATAATAGTAACTTAGGTATCTTGTCTGTTTTAACTGTTAAGTGCTACATGGTTAACATGTGGTATGTTTAATTTCTATTTGCTTTTTACTTGGGTAGTGCATAACAAAGACAGCATCACAAAACCTGCAAACTTGTCATTTTTATAATTTCTCAGTTGGGGCAGAATAAGTGGCGCTACCATTAACATGAGGTAAGTACAGTCATATGAAAAAGTTTGGGAACACCTCTCAGCCTGCATAATAATTTATGCTACTTTCAACAAAAAAGATAACAGTGGTATGTCTTTCATTTCCTAGGAATATCTGAGTACTGGGGTGTTTTCTGAACAAAGATTTTTAGTGAAACAGTATTTAGTTGTATGAAATTAAATCAAATGTGAAAAACTGGCTGTGCATAAATGTGGGTCCCCTTGTAATTTTGCTGATTTGAATGCATGTACCTGCTCAGTACTGATCACTTGCAACACCAAATTATTTGGATTAGCTTATTAAGCCTTGAACTTCATAGACAGGTGTGTCCAATCATGAGAAAAGGTATTTAAGGTGGTCAATTGCACGTTGTGCTTCCCTTTGACTCTCCTCTGAAGAGTGACAGCATGGGATCCTCAAAGCAACTCTCAAAAGATCTGAAAACAAAGATTGTTCAGTATTATGGTTTAGGGGAAGGCTACAAAAAGCTATCTCAGAGGTTAAAACTGTCAGTTTCAACTGTAAGGAATGTAATCAGGAAATGGATGGCCACAGGCACAATTGCTGTTAAACTCAGGTCTGGCAGGCCAAGAAAAATACAGGAGCGGCATATGCACAGGATTATGAGAATAGTTACAGACAACCCACAGATCACCTCCAAAGACCTGCAAGAACATCTTGCTACAGATGGTGTATCTGTACATCGTTCTACAATTCAGTGCAATTTGTACAAAAAAGATCTTTATGGCAGGGTGATGAGAAAGAAGCCCTTTCTGCACTCGTGCCACAAACAGAGTCACTTGGTGTATGCAAATGCTCATTTAGACAAGCCAGATTCATTTTGGAACAAATTGCTTTGGTCTGACAAGACACGAATTAAGTTATTTGGTCATAACAAAAAGCGTTTTGCATTGCTGAAGAAGAACACCTCATTCCAAGAAAAACACCTGCTACCTACTGTCAAATTTGGTGGAGGTTCCATCATGCTGTGGGGCTGCGTGGGTAGTTCAGGGACTGGGGCCCTTGTTAAAGTCGAGGGTCAGATGAATTCAACCCAATATCAACAAATTCTTCAGGATAATGTTCAAGCATCAGTCACAAAGTTGAAGTTACGCAGGAGTTGAATATTCCAACAAGACAATGACCCAAAACAGAAACAGTTCGAAATCTACAAAGGCATTCATGCAGGGAGAAGTACAATGTTCTGGAATAGCCGTCACAGTCGCCTGACTTGAATATCATTGAAAATCTATGGGATGATTTGAAGCAGGCTGTCCATGTTGATAGCAGCCATCAAATTTAACTGAACTGGAGAGGTTTTGTATGGAAGAATGGTCAAAAATACCTCCATCCAGAATCCAGACACTCATCAAAGGCTATAGGAGGCGTCTAGAGGCTGTTATCTTTACAAAAGGAGGCTCAACTAAGTATTGATGTAATATCCCTGTTGGGGTGCCCAAATTTATGCACCTGTCTAATTTTGTTATGATGCATATTGCATATTTTCTGTGAATCCAATAAACTTAACGTCACTGCTGAAATACTACTGTTTCTATAAGACATGTCATACAGTATATAGTAAAAGGAAGTTGCTACTTTGAAAGCTCAGCCAATGATAAACAAAAATCCAAAGAATTAAGAGGGGTTCCCAAACCTTTTCATATGACTGTAACTTGTGATTGATGCAACTATTCTCAGGACAAACCTGAAAAGGTTAAACAAATGGTGTCACCAGAATGGAAATACACTAATGTATGCATTTTGGTAAGCTTGCTTTAAGCAGTTTCCCACCCCACTTGGACATCCGTAGGGCAGAGTACTCCTCATTCTGAAAGTATTTTGTCTTTGCTCAGTACACACTGTGTGCTCTGTTTACATTCTGTTTATGCATTGGAAACAAAAGGTATACTCATGTTGAGGTTAGATATTTAAATTAATCTTTAAACAGGATCCAACCAAATGTACAGTCTCATTCACAGGAATAACTCTTTACAACATGCAAGTCTGTATAGTAGCTGTTTTCAGGAAGCATTTTCATGATTTGGAAATCAATCAGTTCTATTGTATAATCTTTGCTGTTCAACACTAATAAAAATATTAAGTATTTTTATAAGTGTGTTGCAGTCTAGTTAAAATTTTGCCAAAAATGAGTGGTTGTCAATTAATCGACTACAAACAACAACATTTAATACAAGATAAAAGAAATATTCATAAAGCACCTAAAAAGTGGATGTCTGTTGGCAAATGCTCGCCTGCCACCTGAGGACCGACTGTCAGTCACCCACTGCTGCCATTAGCAGGCTGGCTGCCCAAAAGCCAATGTGCAAAATCTTGGCGCACCACTTGTTGTAGCCCCTGGTGAACTGCTGTTTTTGCCACTAGTGGCCAGTTGGACCTTTGCTATCAGGGACATGCAGCAAACAAAGTCTAAAAGTGGGCTTAGGAGGTTGAAAGGACTGCAAGAGAAACAGCGAGGTTTCCCTAAATGTAACAAGTGTGGTTAGGGAGAGAAAAAACATCACCCAGCATTGTCAAAAGCATTGGTGGACAGAGGGTGGTTTCAGCGCATCTCAGCAGCTATAATGGCATTTTTTTTCCCGTGTGCTTTCAACTCAGTGACAGCAATATTGGCAACAAGCTGATATTGCTATAAAATTTCCTTGTGCAGTATACTATACATTGGGTTTTGCCATGGTCTTGTTCATTTTCACATTTTTGAATTCAAAAATCTAAATATCATACAGCACCACACAAGGAGCTAAATGGAAAATGACAAAAGCATCTTAGGAAACCTTTACTCGAAGAATTTGAAATAAGCACACACAGAGGTAAATTACATAGATTTCACAGCTCTCTGTAAAATAGATAGACTGTATTGCCCTTGACTCAACCATCAGCATGTCCAGCTACACTTTTTTCTTTTTTTCATACATTCAGAATACAGTATGGCAATAGGTACGAGTGTACTTCTATTTTATGTTAGCATTTTGAGAAGCCTGCAGCCGTCATGTTTTATGAATGGGTAAAACTGTCCATCAGAGCCATGTACACTTACTGTATAGTCTCAGCACCTACATCATGACATGTCATTCAGATGAACGTGCTTGGACAGTTTAAGCACATATACAACTATCATGCAGTCGGAGTAGTTGCTTGACCATGATTTCTAAAAATTCCATTGTGTACGTCTGGCATTACAGTACAGCCCTTGCTACTTCGTGGTTCACTTTTCGCGGATTCACGACTTTGCAGGTTTTTAAATATAGTACAGTAGTAGTATTTCCTAGTCTAAGAACAACAAAACAAGCTCGGTGACTAAGTGCGTTGTAACATGGGCTGTGATTGCTACATGGGAGGGAAACGACAAATCACAGCTTCCCGCTTTCCAGTCGGGCCCGTGATTGGTGCTTTGACTGATGCCCAGATCCCACAGCATCTCCCCTTATCTCTCTGTCGCGGCCATTTCGCTTCAAGCTTTCTCGCCAAGCATTTTACTTTACACTGTACTGTGTGTGATTTTTTTGTGGAATCTTTGTGTTGAACTTCGCTTCAATTTTCACCCCCTGCAATTGCTCCCAAACGTGCTCCTTCTTCCAAGGCTGGAGCCTAAACGCCAACGAAGAATGATGACGATCGCTAAGAAGGTGAAACTTCTTGATATGTTGAAGGAAGGGAGAACGTTTGCGGCTGTGGCACGCCAATATGCAGCCTCGCATAAAAGTGCCAGTTCCCACTACTACTACGGATACACCTTCGGAAACCGTGGAAGAGGTGCCCCAGGAAATGGCACCGCCGTCTGAAGAGACGTAAAATACAGTCATCGGTTGCAGTAAAAGTCATCATCACCTTCATCGTCATCATTTTTACTGCACAGCATATTCATCACCATCATCACGTCATATATAGCTATGTGTACTTCGCTATACAGTAACTGTAAACTTATCTACCGATTTCATATTGCTTAACAGTTGTCCCTGTTATTAATAGAGTAAAGGGTGGGTTTAAACAGTACAGGGAGGGTTTAAAAATGTCCAAATACTCATTAAATAATTAAATAAATATGGTGTCCCTACTTTGCGGAAATTCAGTTATTGCGGCCGGCCTTGAAACCTATCTCCCACGATAAACGAGGGATTACTGCAATCATGTATTACAGTTCTATACATGGCTGTTGCAGCTCTAGGATGTCACATTGTCCTCACAAAACATAATGGTGTGCTTGGAAAAAATGTTTGCTTAAGCCAGGCAAAAGGTGAATTTTCCAGAAAGGTGTTTGTTGAACAAGGTCCCCATTCAACACAGCACTCTCACTGAGAAAAACATTTTCATTTCACCTTTTTTTTTTTTCAGGATTGGCCACTGTTTTGTGCTTCTATCATCAAGATAACCGTGATCCATTGCTGGGTTTTGTCCCAGGAAGTCTGGACCTGTGACTTACACATCTTATAAGCAGTCACTTTATCCAAGTAAGTTAATAATACCTAAAATTTTCTTGTGCTCATCGTCTGCATTTTTCTGGTTCTCAAATTTATTGCCTATTTTATTACAACAATGACTTTAGCTTTATGTTTTGGGTATGATGCATTGAATTTCTGATTTTCTGGTTATTGAGTATAGACCTGTTTTTTGCTTACGATTTTTTCACCCAAGCCTAATAATAATAATTGTTAGAGGAAACCGCAAATATCCTCTGCAATTTTTATGGCTTTTTTCGTGGCAATACTGTACTATAGAGAGAACTGCTGCTTAGTGAAAGTAGCCAATAGAATTTGAAACGGCAACTCCCTGCAGTGGATCTGATTGGTCTTCTGCTGAGTGTGCTGGGACTGTTGAGGTCAAAGGGTGTCAGCACTGCTTTTAAAAAGGGCACCAGTGACCAAAAGCAAAAAAAAAAAGTTTTTGTACTTTGTGTTTCATGCTCCTGTCTGTCTGCCTTCCGTTGGGTTACCTGTACTTATTAATTTTGTCCTGGATCGTTTTGTGCATCTGGATTGTGTGCCGTCTACCTGTGTACATGAAGACTGTAAGTGGATTCATGGCCTGCAAAAAAACCTGAACCGGTCCACCTGTCTTCACCATTTCAGGAACTACTGGTAGGACTATCTTTACATTCCCATTCAACGTGTGGATCTCTGGACTATCGTTTTTCAACATTATATTTCATCCATTGCCGTTTTTCATTAACGTTTTCATGATTTACTGTGTGTGTTTTGTTTGTGCTTTGTTGTATTTAATGTGTAATCGCCGTAGGGGGAACAGGGGTGGTATCGTTGTTTTTTTTATTTCATTTGTTTTCATTACATTCTTTATTTGCTGTTAGATTACCGGTTTGCTTTGTTTTTATCTCTGTCTGTGAGTGTGCGCTGGTCAGGTTAAGGCTGGGTGCCTCCCTGGAATCTCCACCATAAAAAGAAATAAATCACCGTCTTCTCAACGGTGTGAATCTTAGCGGCACCGGACCGCTACAGCATTATTCATTTCTCCTTGCTGCTGATTGACTGTGATACATCTCTAGCTGAGTATTGTTGTGTTTTCCGTTTAATTAAAAGGATGAACAGCACCTGTCCTTTTTGGCTGATTGCTTTGTTTCTCTCTCCTCCCCCAGACATTCTCTGTTCTTGTTGAGGATTGTGCTCCTCCATGATGTTTGTCTATTGTTTAATCAATAACTAATATTCAAAATTATCATGTTTTCTAAAACACATATAACAAAACTATCTAAAACTTGTCTTTTTATCGTGAAATATTGGAAAATTGAGATGTTTTATAAATATGGAGGACACTGAGAATTTTTTCGTAATGTTTGTGAAAAAACATTTCTGTTTTCATACTTTATTAATATATTTTTTTGTTTCATATTTTATGTTAATTCTGTTACTGTATTTGTGATGTCGTTCCCCCAAAGGGGTGACAAAGTTCTATCTATCTATCTATCTATCTATCTATCTATCTATCTATCTATCTATCTAGTTTTTGTATGTTGAGACAAAGTGAGCTGGGCCTAAATTGTTTCACTCCTTTTAATTATTTATCCTGATTGTATTTTGCTTTGATTTAGAAAGGTTTTTACTGCTATCTTTTTAACTTCTTTCAAAATTTGACCACAAAAAATTAATTTTGCTTGAGAATTGTAATTTACTAACACTCATCTCTGAAAATTGTAATGTTTTGTATAAGACAAGTAAATGTCTTTAGAAATGAAATATTTTTTCAAAGATTAGAAATAAATTGTTATAAATGTGATTTAATGTCTGAAGAATCAAAATAAAAATACATTTTTGAAACTCTTCCAAACCAATCCTTACAAATGTATTATAAAACTATTATAAAAATATATTACAAAAATACTATTATAGACAAAGGCATTGTTCGATTTAGAAGCTCACCAGTAAAACAATCACATATAAAGTAAGGAGCAATATTTTATTAACACCATTTGATGATATTCAAAATAATTAACCAACCATGAAAAATTAGGGCGGCACGGTGGTGCAGTGGGTAGCGCTGCAGCCTCACAGTTAGAAAACCTGGGTTCACTTCCCAGGTCCTCTCTGCATGGAGTTTGCATGTTCTTCCCATGTCTGCATGGGTTTCCTCCAGGTACTCTGGTTTCCAAAAACATGCAGGTTAGGTGTGTTGGCGATATTAAATTGTGTGTGTGTATGTGTGGCCTGCGGTGGGCTGGCGCCTGCCTGGTGTTTGTTTCCTGCCTTGCGCCCTGTGGTGGCTGGGATTGGCTCCAGCAGACCCCCGTGACCCTGTAGTTAGGATATAGCGGATTGGATACTGGATGGATGGATGAAAAATGACTATTTTTGACAAAAATTTATCAGTTTATTATTATTTTTGAAATATATAACTGTATCTTAATCAAAATAGATTTTTCTTTTCATAAACCCATATTCTCTGTATAAATTATTGTAAAATACAACAATACTCACTTCAACTGCATATGTTAACAGCACAATGGCTCTAAGGGTGGTTATGAAAGAAAAGTCACTGAATTGATTTTAACATTTTCTAAAATGACTACCATATCTTCTGTCCTATGGAATTCTACTTCTCTTAATGTATACTCGTCAACATGAAGAAACCATGAAAACATAAACAAAATAAATTGTTAGATTTTTCAACATGGAATTCATTTCTTTTGTTTTTTTTCTTTTGACAGACACCTACTGATGTAGCCCTGGTCCAATTTCACCACAAAGCAATATGGTGGATGTGTCACTTAATTTATGATGAAAATAACAAGCATATGTGGTTATATGTGCCTAAATTTACAAAATATACCACAATATTTCTTAACTTGAATTTGTTGTAAGGTTACACACCAAATGTTGTTGATGATAAAAGCAATCAGCAAAGACAGCAAAGAGTGATATAACATTTAGTAACTAAAGATAAGAAGTGCTTCTGCAACTGTGATGTATTCATCGAAAACTTAAAAGTGTCACAGTTTTGCCCCAAGCAGAAAATCAGAATAGCTGCAGCTTCAAGAGGTCAAGAATATTAGAAGAGTCAGGGACACTCATCTGTTTTGGAACTGACAGACCAAGCAAACTGTAAATTGTAGATGAGATATACACTGACAAAGCAGTGATGCCTTTGCACAGTATTTACTACATTAAAAAAAAATTTAATTAACAATATGAAAAACTGGACCTAAAAAGAGAAAATACTCAAAAATGTTCTTACTGTTAAAGATTAACTTGGAAAGTGCATCTCATAATTTACAAATTTTGTTCAAAATGTTTTACATTTAAGCATTGGTAAAACAGAGACACAAGAGCATACAAATTTTACTAAAATCCAGTCATCTGTCTCACATCTCTTAGGCAGTGATAATATATAATAACTAATATTAAAACTAAAACACTATTTTACAAGTGATCTGTAATTTGGCATTATTACAATAAAGTTTTCGACATATCCATCACAATGTTTAAGTGGCTTCATGTTCAATATCATCATATTCAGGAGGTAAATTGTACTCCACAGCAGCATGAGAATCTGTGAAAGACAAATGCAAAAGGAGGCTCAAAGAAAAGTTGAATTTGCAAAGATCTCAGTAGCATAAATGGCTGTAAGTAATTAGATAAATTGGTTTTATAAAAATTATATTTAAAAAAATTCCTATTTTTTGTACTTGCAATAACTAGCAATGGATGGGATGCTAGTCCATTACAGATGGGATTCCCAACCTTTTTCATGCCAAGTCCTCCATAAAAGACTTGGCTGAGGAACACTACCCACTCATCACAAAAATGACACATTACCTACGTACTCCTGTAGTAAACTGCTATACACAATTGCTTCATGTTTAAGTGTAATAAATATATATGAAAAACAATGCACATTATAGAAATGTATTTTACAATGCTGACAAAAATGTAGCTATAATTTCTCATGAAAAACACAAAAAAATAAAAATCACCCTAGTGAGAATTCTGGGTTTGATTATTCTTGCAGTTTGTCCTTTCTTGGTAGCAGTTGACTTAGTGACAATTACATGTCCTTCACCACATGTACACACCTTTTTTGATTACTTTTAGTGTGGAAACACCTGCCTCACACAAGTAAGTTTTTGCAAAAGGTATGAGACAGCGGATGTCTTTTTCACTCAATACTGGGTATTCGATTCTCAAAGTTCTCTAAAAATCCTGACAGAAGACAGCAGGCAATTTCATTTTCAAACCTCTGTCATTGGCAGTTTCAATTAATTGCTTCACTGATTTCAAATCAACACTCTCGTTATCTGTTGTTGCTTCAATTGGATTACTTGTCCAATTTAAATGAGGATTGTCCAGCTCTTGGAAGTTGTCACTGAAGTCTCAAAATTGGACATCTTTGGCCGGCAGCAATGTCAGGACTTTTCCAACTGTGTATGGTTCCTTCACATGTTTCTTGGCATCAGCTGGATGTTTTTGTTTAAAATGTCTTTTCATCTCTGGTCAATCATTTGATAGAATTTCTTTTTAAAGAAGGTTTTTGGTAAAATGAACATCTTTTTTCTTTGCCTGCATAAATCCAAATTCCATTTATGATATCTCGTATTACCTGGATTTACATTATGTTTGGAAGATGACTCACTTTTGGAAGATGCACAAGAAGCAGACCAACAACTCGCTTGTTCTTCAATATTTTGCCTTTTTTAAAAAAACTACCCAAAATTTTGTATATTTTTATCCATTTTTGCAAATGCATTTAACTTGCTTTAATCTACACTAATACAGCACAGTGAAATATGTGTTAACTAGGCCTACAGTAGTATACGAGGTGTGGCAGAAAAGTAATGAGACTGATTTTTTATTTACCAAAGTTTTTACTTTTTTCAAACATCAATGTTATCCCCTTCAAAGTAGTTCCCTTGGGCAGCTACACACCGATGGAGACGTTGTTCCCACTGTTGGTAGCAGCTGGAAGTCTTCAACCGTATGGTCTTCAGCATGTCCGTTACACTCTTTTGGATGTTTTCTAAAGTCCAAATGACGTCCTTTGAGGACATTTTTCAGTTTAGGAAAAGGAAAAGTCACACGGACTAAGGTCAGGTGAATAAGGGGGCTGGGGAACCACAGGAATGCCTTTTGAGGTCAAAAATTCTGTTATGGAGAGGGCAGTTTTTCAGCACCATTTTGGCACAGACCTTTCGCATGTGCAAATATTCAGTCAAAATTTGACGAACGGTAAATCTGTTCAAATTTAATTGTTCACTCAACATTCTTAATGTTAAACGACGGTCTGATCTCACAAGAGTGTTCACACGTTCGATGTTTTCGAAGTTGAAGTCCTCCCTGAATGGTGTTCATCTTCAACGTGTTTTCTGCCTTCCAAAAATGATTTGTGCCAGCAAAAAACTTGAGCTTGGGATAAAGAATGTTCCCCATAGGCCTGTTTTAACTTTTCAAACGTCACACTTGCCATTTAATGGCACAACGTTGCTCCAAATTCCGCTGTTCCATTTTGCGTGACGCACAACCAAAAACTCAACTTCGCTATTAGCAGTCACAAAAATCACGTAGTTAACGGAAGGAGTGGAAACTGGCACTGAGCTATGGGAGGGTACTGATACACGTGTTCTATCAAGGACAACAGCGCAGCGTTGCCAAATCACTTGCAGTGTTGCCAGTCTCATTACTTTTCTGCCACACCTCGTATGTCTAATATTTGAAAAACATGTTTATTATTAGGCCTAAGCATCATAGCGGTAAACATATTAATGAAATGTTGTGAGTAAAGTAGAATTGTGATCACATTAGTACTAAAAATACAATTCCAACCAGACAATTGCTTTAGTATTTATAAATAAGAAATGCTGGCATGAAAATTAAGGAAATATGAATTTTTCCTCCACATTTAGTTTTTCTCTAATCTTCCTATGGACCCCTGCAGTATCTTTGAGGACCTCAGGTTTGGGAAACTCGGCAATACAGGATACACTCACATCTACACTTTACAGTTGTGGGAGGGACCACAAGAAAACAAATTAAAATTCTGTTAATTATTTGCTAATGGAGACTGACAAATATGTAGTCACACACACACACAAATAAATCCTTGTGTCCTGACTTAATTGTTTCAAATGGATGTCTCTTTACACAGTTTTGCTTGAGATTAAATTAGTAAACAAAATAACAATAATAAAAATTAGAACATTCCACATTCAAGATTTATATAAAAAATAAGATGTTCATGATCATTACATTATACAATAAAGTATTCAAACTTTAACAGAGTAATATTCAGTTAAAGGCAAAGCTTAGTTCTGACATTCATTTATAGCTAATCTACCCAGAGTATTGTATTGTCTTCAAGTGATAATCTATACTTTCAATGTTTGTGATTACTTTCTGCTTCTTTATAGAGATCTCCCGCTTCATATTGCTATAGTCAATGTCTCTCTTTCCCCTTCAGCTGTTACCAGTACCCTAAGTGTGGCCACATATGACTTTTATCATTAACCCAGTCCTGTCTCTTCTTCTTACAGAAGGTCCATACTGTTTGCTTCTTCCTCACAACCCATGACCATCAACTTGTTCTTCTTTCTAGACTTCACTACTGCAACCCCCTGCTGGCGTAGCTTATAGTAACAGCTACTTCACCTCTTCAACTAATCCAGAGTGCTGCTGCTGTTTCTGCTGGGTTTTTTTCTCTCAGTACTTCTCTGCACTTCTTTGTCCAGTGCTGTCTGAATATTTCTAAAATTGACTTAAAATCTCTACTCCTGAGGTATGACTCCTTTCATTGAATAATTCTTATTCTTGTCTCCAAGTTGCAAAACAAATGTTCCGTGACTGTTAAAAAAGCACCCTGTACATCAGGGTGCTTCTTGAAAATTCAACCCTCAACACCTCTGAATTGTTTAAGGGCTAAATCAACTGAACTGTACTTCTGAAAACTAACAGCAAATCCCAACCCATCAATGCAATTTACTGTTGATGATGTACTTGTTTGTCATCAGGTCCACTGACCAGTTTGAAACTTTTTGTATTCAAAATGAAATGACTATTCTCTATAGCTGGGACTGTACTTTCAACCACTGAAATATATGGATGTATTTTACCTTTCATAAGCTGCCTTGGGTAGCAAACAAATACATGGACAAGTACTATAGTGTAACCTAAATCAAGAAGATAGTCTGGCACACATGCATACCTATTTCGGTGTTTTCTAAAGGATCTTCAACATCATCATAATTGTAAGGCAGCTCATTATTAGATATATTTTCTGTAGAGAGAAGAATGTATTAAAAGTCATATTTTTATTAAAGTAGAGCATAACCAGATCTATCTTGACTGAGTACTTAGGGAATGATTTTATGGAGTGCTTGTTATTTATCTGTCGACTTGTTTAAATTAATTACATACTGTACTTTCAAATTTTTTACTGAAAGAAAATAAGCTTTGTTTATTTCTCTGTGACAAATGTATTTGTCAGCTAGCAAGAGATTGCAAGGGTAAAGTATTCAGCAAAAATGGCATAAGGCAAAGCAAGGACACGCAGAAAGTCTCTAAGACAAAGGCAGGTGTTTGGGCGGCTAGAGGAATGATTGTTTTCTGTGTGTCTCAAACAATAGACTACAAAAAAGAAGGAAAATGACAGCCAGGGTGTAAGCATACAATGCTTTTCCAAGACATTTTGGGGTGGGTGACAATGAGGTGCTGAGGCCATGTTGTCCATCTAACAAAGATCTGAGACTCAGCTCTCTAACAAAAACTAAAGTGTAAAGACTGCAGTGGCACAAGGAGTTATGGGGTTCTTAGTGAGTTTTCTGGTGCCAATGTAAGGCCATCCCTTACATTGAGTGTGGATTCATGAACCATTTGTAGAGAAAACTGAATTTGCAAGAAGGCCAAAGTCATGATAGACAAAGAGAGAGAGAGAAGTGAGAAAATGAGTGCTCTGTACTTTATAAGCGCGTAAGCCTTCCACCAGCTAGACAAAGGCATAAACCTGGATAGGCAGACTAAGAGGTGTGGCTGGATTTTATTTAATGTACTACTTATTTGAATGTTGTTGTTTTCTATAACCATCCATCCCTTTCTTATGCTTTGTTTAATAAAAGCAACACATTTTGGTACACTTGTTTGCTCCTATTACATTATCAATATAATTTCCTTCTTAAACAATCTATCCATTATGTAGTGTAATTGCACACATTTTCAAAAGATTAGTATATTATAAGTTAATACATATTGTTTTACTCTTGTTATTCATTCCTTTTCATATAATCTTTTACAATTTATTTTATGAATATTGGCACACTATTTACAAAGAGGGGTTATTTTCTTTGTTACCCTGTTACGGTATATTTTTAGAAGAATGCAAGTGATTTAACTCCGAAAAATATTAACAAATGAACAAAGAGAATGCATTCCAGCAAAACAAAAAACTTTGCCTTGATTAAATATTGAAAAATAAAATCAAATCATTATCTAATAAGGTTACAGCTAACTATGGTGTATTCTCTAGTGATTTAAACTGAACTCCCTTTACTGTCCTGTGTTCCAATAAGAACATGCTGTGCAGTACCTGCTAGGTCTTCACTTTTTTCTATTGCAGTATCATCATAGTAGCCAGGGCCACCCACCTCCAAAGAAGCCAGTTTCCCACCTGAAATAATCAGACAATGTTTGTTAAATTATTGTTATTTGAGGGAGAAAAACATAAATGTATGAAGTACAATTTCCAGAGTTTACCTAAAACATGGTCTTGGTCATCATCCTCAATGTCCTCATAGTCATATGGTAGCTCATCAGATAGAAAGCTCCCTAAGAATAGGAGGCAAAGTCAGTTTGGGCTCGTTTCATACTGTAAAATACATGCTAGTTTAATATGCACCAAGCACTTCATAATTTAACAAAAAAGCGTTTGTCAATCACATATGTTTCATCCAAAATTGCCTAAAATATACAGTAGGTCCAACCTGTGAACAACATCATCAAGTACCTGCATTGCTAGGTGAAGGACAGCATATCAGGGGTCCATGGGGGATTAGTGAGATGCATGATTTTTTTTTTTTTAAAATAGTGCGCCTCAGATTCTGTGATTGTAAGTTTATGCTAGAGAGATAGGCAATCACTGAATGCTTAATGAGGAAATGTCTTGTAATTATTCACGTGTGTATACATAAAAAGCACAGCTATCTCTCACTAGCACTCAATTGATCATTTAGGGGAGCACCTGCGCTCACGGGGACATATAAAACATCTGAGTAGGTCAGAAAGAAAAAAAAAATGTAGAGAGAAAATATAAAAGGAAATCAAAGAAAGGGGAGTGGGAGAGCAGAATTGGGTCAACCGAGTGTGAAGAGAAAGGAGGCATGGTAAAATGAAGTGAATGGTGTCCTGGGGCTGCTCAGATATCCAGACTTGGTGGGTCCAAGCAGGTACCAAAAGAGATAAATGAAATGAGAGCTGACTTGAGGACCAGGTTCGTCTGTGTCTCAGTCCTGTTAAGTGAGGGTGAGTAGGCAAGATGAAAGAGTGATAGTGAGTGGATGAGATAAGAGAACTGATGCTGATTCTGTTTTTTCTGGTTTTAGCTACTTATTTACTGGATTTATTTATTTTTTTATTCCTTCCATTTTCCTTTTTATGGATAATTATTTATTGAAGAATTTTGAACTGCACACTGCATTTTGAACACTTGTTGTTAAAACACATTTTTGTACCTTTGAACTAGTTGTTGTGTCCTCACTTGCCCTAGACCATCCTCTGTTATGTACTAAATGGGTGATGCCATGGCCGTGGGCTCAGAGCATCACACTAGGTCACATGATTTAGGATAGATCTACAATTAAATCATTCTGGGAAAAAATATTTGTATATCACTTGGATAGTTTTTAACTTAAAATAACTCCTAATGCTTCAACTGTAATATTTGGAGTAATACCAAATGGAGTAAATATGTGCTATAAAAATAGTTGCAATGCCCTATACCACCCTTCATACCCAAAGACGTATAATGCCCAAATGGAAGAGTCCTAACCTACCATCTATAACTTAATATGAAAATGATGTTCTATATTATCTCAAATTGGAAAAATATATTTTTCTTCGCAAGGATCAAGTCTGATTTTTTTTTAGAAATTGGAAATAATTCATCAATGTAATTCTTAAATGCTCTGTGTGTGCTGAACTTGTTGACATCTTTATTTGCTGAGGTAATCCACTCAATATAAAGAAAAATCTTAAACAGAGCTCTGTAGTCTCTCTTTATTGGGTGGCTCATGGACTGTTTTTGAAACATACTGTTGCTCTTTATGTTATTTTCATTTCATTTCATTGGTTTGTGCTTTGACATCATGTTTAATTTCTTAAAGAAATATTTAAAAAGACATAAGATATACATATTGAGTAGATGCCAATACTATTTACCATTACTTATGTCTTTGTACAGTATGTCTACTAAATCTGATTCCTTGTATTCCTTGTGTTCCATCTTACCTTTCCTTGGTGCTCCATAAGTTCCCTGTCTGGCCAATTTGTACTCAATTTCCTCATAGACTGCATTATTGATGGGAAGAAGTTCATCCATGGCCATTCCTGTAAGTGAAAATGAGTACAACTTCACTAGTTTCTGCTGTGCACAATTTGTGCAGAACATTTCAACAAGCTTAGTGATTCAGAAATAATTGTACTTAATAGACTCTCAGTACTCCTATGGCATCTTACCAATGAAAACTGTGCTGTCACATTTATTGGTTTTCTGCCTTTGTCTGAGCTTACTGGGTACACTGCTATAATAGAGGTGTCCAGCGTTAAAGGGTGCAGTTACTGCATGTTAGGTTTTTCAGTTGGATAAACACATTTATCACAATTGCTATGCTTTTGTCATTTGCTTTCTTTATTTTCCTTTTGTATTGTTTTGGAGATCAAAGATCATTATAACATAATAGTCTTCCATGGTGTGGTCACATGCTTGTGATAACTTTTCTAACATGTCAAGTTCCGTGCATGCCTCTTCGACTGGAGAAAAAGCTCAAGGCTTTGAATCTTGATGCCCCCACAATCTTCTGGGTCATGAACTACCAGACCAGCAGACAGCAGTTTGTGGGGCTCAGGCACTGTGTGTCAGAAATGGTGTTGTGTAAAACTGAAGCACCTCAGAGAACTATTCTGTCTCCTTTCCTGTTCATCCTCTACACAACAGACTTTTCAGGACAGTAACAGCACTTGCCATCCACAGAAATTTTCAAATGACTTGTCCATCATACTTGAGGATCCTGTATTAATAATTGAGACGAGTAAGAATACAGGAAGGTTGTGGAGAACTTTGTCTTGTAGCAAAGGGTCAACAACCCAGAACTCAACATCCCAAGACAAAGGAGCTGGTGACTTCCTGCCTACCAAGAAACCCCTGAGACCAGTCACTATTAAGGGGGAGGAGGTGGATATGGTGAAGATTTACTTCCTAAGGAGACTCAGGTCTTTTGATGTATCCATAGTAACCAGTGCGTTGTTCTATGCTGTAGTCTCCAGTGGAAACAACTTGAGCTCAAAAGAATCACAATGCCTGAACAAACTTATCAGAAAAGTCTACTCCATCACAGGGTGAACTCTGGACACTCCATACATGTTGTGGAAACAACTATGGTGGCAAAATTGAATGCCATCATGAAATATCCTCTCCATCCCCCTGAAAAAGGTGCTGTCTTGGAGCACTTTTAGCCAGAGACTCATTCCACCATGGTGTGCTAAGAAACACCTCTGGGGGTCTTTTCTGCCCACTGCTATCAGGCAATTCAATGCTTTCCCCTGATGTATTTGTTAAGTTCATTTTGAAACATCTGCACAATATACATTTATTAATTATTGATTGTTTGAATCATTGATTAAATATTTTTTGTCCTGTAAGTCTGTATCCTTGATTTTTTTATATTTCTGCTGCTGTATGCATTTGAATTTCCCCATTGGATTAGTAAAGTTTATCTAATCTAATCTAATCTGCAGTTAGGTCCATAAGTATTTGGCCAGTCATATAATTTTCATTATTTTGGATCTATATGACACCACAATGGATTTGAAATGAAGTAATCAATACGTGACTGAAGTGTAGGCTTTCAGCATTAATTCAAATGGTTTAACAAAAATATTGTACTGTATGATCTTTTTAGAAGTGTCAGCCATTTTATGCATGGTCTTCCCATTTTCAGGGCTCAAAAGTATTTGAACAAACTAACATTATCATGAATATAATTGTTTTCAGTACTTGGTTGAAAATCCATTTCAGTCAATGACTGACAGAAGTTTGAAACCCATGGCCATCTCAAAGTTCTGGGTTTGCACCCTACTAATGCTTTGCCAGGGCTTAACTGGAGCTGTCTTCAGTTGTTGTTAGATTTTTGGAATTTCTGCCTTCAGTTTTATCTTCTGCAAGTGAAATCCATGTCCAAATGGGTTGAGGTCAGTTGATTACTTGGCCTTTGAAGAATATTCCACTTGCACTTGCATTGAAAAGCACTTACTTTGCTTTCGCAGTATGTTTTGGCTCATTGTCCATCTGTACTGTGAAGTATTGTCCTATCAATTGTACAGCATTTGTTTGAATCTGAGCAGGCAGTATAACCCTGTACATTTCCAAAATTATCTTACAACTTTTGTAAGCAGTTATATCATCAATAATAGTTAGTGACCCATTTCCATTGATAGTTATGCCTGCCCATGCCATAAGACTGCCTCCACTATGTTTCACAGATAATGTGGTATGGTACAGCTCATTAGCCATTCCTTCCCTTCTCCATGCTCTTCTCTATCCATCATTCTGGTATATGTTGATTTTAGCTTAATTTCTCCAAAGAAAATTTTTCCTGTACTGGACTGGCTCTTTAAAAATGTCTCCTGGCAAAGTCTAATCTGTCCTTCCGATGCTTGATGCATACCGGTGGTTGGCACCTTGTGGTAAACCCTCTGTATTTACTTTCATGGAGTCTTCTTTTGATTGTAGACTTTGGCAACGATAGGCCTACCTCCAGCAGAATGTTTGGCTAAATGTTGTAAATTTTTTTTTGTTCACTAAGGAAATATTTCTGTGATCATCCAGCACAGTTGTCTTTCATGGTTGTCCAGGCCTTCTGGTGTTGGCTGAGCTCACCAGTGCATTCCTTCTTTTTAAGAATGTTTCAAATGGTTGATGTAACCATTCCTGGTGTTTCTGCTATCTATTTGAAAGGGTTTGTTGTATTTTCTCTGCCTAATGATGGCTTGTTTTTACATGCAAGGTTAGCTTTTCGGACCTCAATTTAAGAGTTAACAGTGACAGCTTCCAAATGCAAATTCCACACTTGGAATCAACACCAGACCTTGTACCTGCTTAATAGTTACTGAAATCATGAGGGACCTGCTCACATCTGGCTATGGAACAGCTCTCCAAATATCACTGTAAATGGAGGGACCATGTATAAAAATGCCTGTCATTCCTAAACGTCTCGTACAATTTTTTTGTTAAACCCTTTGCATTAATGCTGAAAGCCTACACTTCAGTCATATAATGATTTTGTCATATCAAATCCTGTGTGGTAACATACAGAGCTAAAATTATGAAAATTGTGTGACTGTAATAATCTTATACCCCACCATATACCATTGGTTTTACTGTCGTGCACCATACAACCCTGATCTAGATTAGGTGGCCTTGAAAATATAATGTTATTTTTTATTTCCCTTGCCTTCAAAATTTGTCAGCATTTATCATTACTTTTAGTTAGCTAGCAGGAGTCAAATATCACATAAGGCAGTCAGCTAAATTTGTAAAATTCTTCTTTTTCGTGTTCATCATAAATTAGGTCTCTTAGCAAAATACAATTTAGAATTCTTATAATTTAAATAGAAAGGTGAAAAAAGTGTAAATAAGTGTGTTCTGTTTTTATAGTTACCTTTCTTTAGCGTCCTATTTGTTTGAACCTGCCCAATCAGTATGACAAATATAAGGAAAAGAACAGCTCCAAGTACAATACAGACAATCACAAGAAAGGGCTGCTCTTTGGAAGCCGTGATTTTGGAGACTTCTGTTCAAAAGAGTCAAACAAAAAGAGTTTAAAAAAATTAGCTACTTTCTGCTCTGCTAACAGACATAATTGTAATAAGATAAAGACTAAAACAAAAGTGAATTTACAAATGTGCAGCTGACCTTTTGGTACTGAAGACTTGTTATCCTGTGTAAATCCTAAAAAAAAAAAAAAAAAGTTACTTGAATTATGTGCAGTTAACCTGTAAATAGTGTGCACTAAAAAAAAAAGAGTATTTACAGTATTGGGGAAAGAAGTGTTTTTATTCTAGCAATGTTAATTCATGGTTTATCTGTAGATTCTTACTTTTCACTCTGTGTTCATATGATACTGTCCTGGGGCCTCATCTATAAACAGTGCATAAGTACAAAAATGTTGCATATGCCCATTTCAATGCTCGCTTCGAGATGTAAATAAACTAAAATTGGTGTGAAGCCACATACATTTTCACACCACCATTACCCTGTGTATACACAAGTTTCCAGTCTTTTTTGCAAACTGGCGGCATCCAGTGTCAAAGCAGTGGTACTGTTCCTGTGTGGTTTCGCTTTCTTTTTTAGATTTACATCCCTGACCAGGCTTTATCAAATATGCTGAAATTACCTGAAACTTGTAACAATATAATGGTCGATGGAATGGCCAAACTATTCCAAATACCATAGCCGCTTTAGCGTTGTTACTCTCAGTGCCCCACTTAGAGTATTTTAACCCACTGTATTTGAGTGTAGAATCACAGCTGTACAGGATTTGATCGGAAAACTCTACAGCAGGCTGTGTTGAGAGTGAGGGGATTATTGGAATACATCATCTAGCCCTGGAGAACAATTATAGCACACAAGTCTGCCATGAGCACAGTCTATTTGAGCTTCTCCCATTCGGAAAATGCTTCAGAGCTTTTCCTGCACAAACCACGAGGTTCAGAAACAGTTTCATTCCAAGAGCTATAAACGCACTCAATCAGTCCATCAAGTGCTCCCGGTAGAACCGTTTGTACTTAGAATTACAATTACCTCAGTATAACTTGCACTACAGTTTTAATATTGCGCAAAGTGTGCCACTTTATGAATCATTTGCATCATATGTACATGTATATTGTACTTATGCTTTCATATTTTATATTTTTCATTGTTTTTTATAGTATTATTATTATCATTATTATTGTTATTTTATTATTTTATAGGAAAATAAACTTATGAAGGATTTGCATATTGTACCATACAATAACAATAAAGAAATTCAATTCAATTCAATAGAAGAGAGCACGTATTTACAGATGATGATGACTGGCTTCTAAGTCGATTTAGAGTTCCAAGAGCTATCTTCTTGGAGCTCTTGGTATCATTTTTAAGATGAAATTAATTAAAGTATGTATATTACATTATGCAGATACATTTTTAACTTCATTTAAATAATGTATACTGTTAATTATCGTGTGGGCACGGTGGCACAGAGGTAACGATGAGCTGGCACCCCATCCAGGGATTGGTCCTGCCTCGCATTGTATGCTTGCTGGGACTGGCACAAACCTGGATGGGTAGATGGATGGAATAATTAAACATGTACTGTGAAGATATTTCGATGTTCCTTAAAAGTTTTGAAGAAGATGGTCTGAAATGTAGAGCTTATTGTGTGGCGATTGGTTACATGGCAAAAGAAATGGAAGGACAGGAATTAAATCTTACTCAGTAGATTATGTAAAATATAACATCACAAAATATAATACAGTAGGTAGTAATGTGCTAAACATCAAAGTTGCCTTTCAAATACAGTTTCATGAGATTGCCGTCAAAATTTGTTTGGCATGCAATTTTGCAATCACTAAACTCACTAAAAATAATGTTTTGGAGATTAGAAAGAAAGAAACCTTGCTCCCTAAGGGTTTGGCAAAACAGGACTCTCCTTTTGGACCTGTGATTTGTACATTACTATCAATGACTTGATAATTATACTCTTCACCTTTTCTCCTGGCACTCTAAAAAGTTCCTTATAGTTGCTCTCTCACTGTAAAAACCGACACCATGAATTCAACGGATGGTGATATTGCATTCTTTGAATAAACTGATAAAAATTCGGCAAACAGGAATCATGGGGAAATGTTTAGGCATAATCATTATACTTCAATTTCATTTCATTTTGTGATTATATTAGGCTATTATTTCATGGTCCTCAATAAAGTCTATATTGTTATATGTTATGGAGCTTCATATTAAAATTTGATCCTGTCACCATAACTATGAACTAGCTGGCAGGCTCACAGTCTAAATACAGACCTACCATAAGCTTGATTATGCTGCATTTTGAAAAACTTATTTTTCACTAATGTAATACAGATTTTCTCTGAATTTACTGTATTAATCTTCTTTATTTATTTATCTGGTTTGTACAATGCTATATACTGTACACCCTGCCATTCTATCTTAAACTCTGTAAAGTGCCTTTAGCATGGGAAAGGCACTATATTAATAAAATGTATTATTATTATTATTATTATTTGATCCTTTTAGAAATTGTAAAATGAAAAAATAGAAAGCTTGCCAATGCAACCCAGTTTTTATAAATGCATATTTTCTAAGAAAGACATAGGACAGATCTTTGAGCACTGGCCAGCGTGAGCTGACCAATTTTCAGACATAATGAATTGTAAATAAGTTAGAGTCAGCATCAATAAATTTTTGTTAAGTTTGCAGACTTGTAAAATTCAAACTTAAACAGTCAAAAAAAATCAAGAGTCAAAAAATGAAATTGAAACACTTTTACCATAACCAAAATGTGAATGCTTATAGCAATATGTAGAATCAGCAAATACTTTATATATTCTTCAACTCATTTTTCCTATCGTAACTTTTTTAGCTTTGCTCAAGGATTGCCCTCCAATACGGTGCCTGGGCAATATTTAAAAATCAAGAAAAAGAACACCAGCATCATTTACTGATATGTGGCTTTGAAATGTGCCCTTGCCATTTTTGATTATTGGATGTGGGAAGCATCAGGGTGGAGATGTCAACCACATAATGAGAAATTAAAAACTTTTAAAATGAAGATACTTTTCTCAGTTTTTAAAGATAGTATAAAAATAAGGTACTGGATATTTACAGTATATAATGCTTAAGGGTCACAAACATTTTTGTATTTTTGCTTTGTAATGTTAAAAATACCACCTTGACCAAAGTGCCGCCTGAGACGATCCCCTTGTTCACCAACCCTGACACAGCAACATATTTTTCTAAGGTTTTTAATTTTAGCATCTTCTGTTCACTGCTCCTTAGGAGAAAGGATTGCCCATTAGTCTTTTATGGTTAAATTCAGATTTTACTAGTTCCAAAAAACTGTAGACCAAATTTATTTCCTTCAGAAACACTGTATTATATTTTATTAGGTTTTCCTTCGTCTGCTGTTTTTTATAGCTCTCTTACCTTTGTTTTCTTTACTTTATATTTTGTTGTGTATTTTCCTCTGGTCCCTTGCTCTCCTGGTTAGTTCTTTGTTTGAAGGAACAGAGGATTGTGTTAAATTTTAACTCTCAGGTGATGTGGTCACTGCATTTTGCATCTTGGATTTTGGATTACTTATTTTATTATTACTGCCTTTCTATCTTTCCTACTTTTTTCAGTTCTTTTGTTTCTTTTTAGCCTGCTACTTTGTAAGTATATTCTTTTTATTTTCTGGTTTAGTTAGTTAATTGAACTATTTAGTTTCTTAATTTCTTTTTTTTGTTCTTTGGCTTTGTTTTTTGCTTTGAGGTCTATTATTACTTAGTTTCTTTATTCCTTAATGCATGATTATGATTTTTTTTTGTGAATTTTCAATTCTTAATTAGTTTAACATGGAGAGTGGGGCCGATTTTTCTTTATCTTTTAGGAATTAACTTTATCTGTTTTTTTTCTTATTCTGTTCACATCTATCTCACATTTTTTTAAGGACACCTCTGTTACTCTACATTTAAACAAATGTGTAATTTTGTAGACAAATAATACATTGTTTTTTACTTTTCAGTTACTGTATGTATTTGTATGTGTATGTGTTTCAGTGCTATGAGACTATCCTATATATATACTGTATATACATACTGTATATATATATATTGTAAACTGTGCTATATAGCGCCCGACCCGGCACAGACTTAAGCAGAGGCACGTGTAAAATAAACAGGCTTTTTATTTTTCTCTTCAGCCGTGGGGCACATCTTCCCCGTGTCCCACAGTCCCAAAAGCACAAAACACCGTCTAAACAACCCTTCCTGGCACCACCACTTCCCCCAGGCAACCTCGTCCTCTTCCTCCCGATTCTGGCCTCGAATGAAGGGAGGATGGCCCGTTTTATAGCCCACTCGGAAGTGTTCCAGGTGCATGACCGGTTGGCCCTGATTGCACCTCTGGGTGGGGCTGATAACTCGTCCAACCGGGTTGTTGGCTCTCGGCAGCACCCCCTATCGGCCAACCCATCTCCCAACCAGGCTGTGGAGGAATCCATGTCCCATGGAGCCACGTGGGAGATGGGGAAACGAATAACGGCCGGGGAGGCTGCCACCAAGCGTCCCGGGAGGTATTGAGCTGTCCATGGTGGCTCCCCCGGAACATATGCAGCAGGGGCATCCCGGCCGGGCATGGGACCTGACTGTCCGTCACAGTATATATATATATATATATATATATTGATAGACAGCCGGCAGCTCAATTCGGCCGGAGCGTCCCAGAACTAGAAGAGTGGAGAAGGGCAGCCTTTCCAGGAAACTGCCTCCCCCAGGACGCTAGGTGGCAGCTCCCATGGACAGTAGCTGTACCCCGGATTCCCTCAGGGCATTGTGGGACATGGAGTCCATTTTCTCAGCCCTGTTGGATGCTGTGGGTGCTGCCAGAGTAGAGCTCATAAAGGACCTGGGGACTCCTACTTTTCTTACAACCCGGAAGTGCTTCGAGTCACGAGAACAGAAGCCCACAGTACTTTCAGGCACCTTGAGGAATGATGATGAGGTGTTTGACTCGGAAGAGGAGGAGGAGCAATTCTAGGTCCAGGAATATAAAAAGGACTGTTCGAGACCCAGCAAGCTGAGCTGGAGTTGGGAGGGTGTGTAACAGAGCTGCTGGGAGTGAAGGATTGGATTATTTGTATTGTAATTATTGATTATTAATATTAGTAAATTGTGGCGAGTATGGTCCTTTGTGCACTTCATTGAAGAAAAGCATTAAAAATTATACTTGGTGCTTTTACACGTGTGCCTTGGACGTCTGTCTGTTGGGTTACACGGGGCAACAGCGACCCCTAGTGTCCACAATCCATATTTATATTTGAAAAAAATTGATATGAATAAAAATATACACCACATTCTTTATCCTAATTTGTAATTCCTAATTACCTGTGCAGTTTACTCCTGCATCCTCCTTGTGCTCACAGTCATTCTTTCCTAGTGGTTCATGTTGGCAGTCCCACAGGTGGGCCTCAGTGCCCCTGCACTTCACTTTGTTTAGCCAGATGACACCACTTCCTCCACCAAATTCCAGTTTTGCACTCACTGCTTCCCCACAGAGAAGTTGTCGGCAGACCACCTGCACATCTTTCAGGTCCCAGTCATCATCACACACTGTGCCCCATGTATCTCCATACTTTATTTCTACTCGCCCTGAACAGTTATTAGTTGCTCCAACCAGTCTTAAATCTGTTGGCTCTGTAAGACAAACCAAGGGTTTATTAATTTCTTTAATTTAATTTTGATTAAATCTTAGAAAATAGCTACAGAACCAAGTGTTTATTAATTTCTTGAATTTAACTTAGATTAAATAGCTAAGTGTGAGCTCACCTGAGCAGTGCTCCTGAGCAATGTCCTCTGAACAGGGCTTTGGGGTGTTGGTGTTGAATTTCATAACTCCTGGCAAACAATAAATCGAACAACCAGACATATTATATGCTTATGAAGTTGAGAAAGAGTTAGGTCTACAGTGTATGAAAAATAAATTCAAACTTGGGCATTTTGAGAAATATGATTTATAATGAGTGTGTTATAGCAGTCCTGTCATCTTTTTAAACTCTTCATATGTATCAAGGCATTTCTAGTTAGACTGACTGTGTAATTACAATAATAAAATAGAGTCATGTCTGAACTCTCATTTGGAATGAATTTAGAATGTTTAAAGAATATGGTATCATTCAGGTAGTGCAGAAATGGCTAATGACAGAGTTCTCAGGCAGACCGTGGTTATCTCAGCTGCTTAAAAAAAGGAACAAAAAACAACAACAATTACCCTTTCTTATTTTTGAGACAATTTTAAACTACTGGTAATATAGAAGTCAGTAAAAATAATCAATTATCAGTGATCAGTATTTATGTTAATGTGAGTTAAAAGGCATTTTAGGTTGATTAACCTCCTTAGCATTACATTAGCCCCTAGAAAAACATTTTCAGCAATAAAAAATGGTATTATGTGTAACAGAAGTATGTAAAAGCATCAACATAAATACAGTACAAAAAGTATGTCTAATGTCCACTGCTTTACTGATGCAGGTTTAGTGCGCATCCTTTGTGTGATATGTTTTGAGACAGTCACCAACACACAGCCTGATATTGCAATTCGGACAGTAGAGGTGTGTTTATTTGCTCAGTTTTCTTATGATATTTTTTCTGTTGCTTAAACATGAGAGGGAACATGCCTGAACTGCACAACTGACAATCCTTTTGTGTTATTGTGTGCTATCACAGCTCAAGGCTTTGTGACTTCCACAATGCCTATGACACAAACAACAATTCCTTCATTGTGAACAGTGCTTAGGGCTCCAACATCTTTGTTGTCCTTCTACTTAACACTAGAATTACCAGAGCCTACGAAAAAACTCGTAATTCCGTCCCACCTTAAATTGCTTCTTAAATCCCTTCACACCTCTCCGCCAGCGCCCTTTGTCTTCTAAATGTGCTGATAAATAGAAGCTTGGAGCAGCCGGCTATTCCATCCCCCCACCAATTTAGAACTTGCACGAACTTCTCCCTGCTCATGCCTTGATTGAGTATCTGGGAGTGAAGTGGAGTTTTAGAGTGGAAATAATAGATCGTTGTTTGGAACACACGCATTTCATGTCTGTTCCGTTTCTACAGTAATCTGTGTAAACACATTGTTAAAACAGAAACGTTTTTTATATTCTAGTAGTAGATGACAAAATGTAGGCATAAACTATATGATGTATGAAGCCTGAAGTCCAAATAGCAAAGAAACATTTTCATAAAAGGTTCAAATATAACACAACAATTACGCTTTTATTCAAAAATAACTACAGAAACAAAAAGCCGCTTTAACATGCGACATTGACAGCAGTTTATTATAACTGCCTCTGTGGTGCAATGGGATCAGTTCTCGCCTTGGAATCAAAAGGTCACAAGTTCGATCCGGCACTACTCCGTTTTGAGAAGTAAACTGCTCTTAGTCTTACTATTTTAGAATAAAAGTATACAGTACATTTGATTTCAGTCTGTAACAGCCGGTGCAATTTATGATCCTTGTAAAGATTAGCTTTTTTTTTAATACACTTTTCATTCTCTCAGTCGCGTTCAGAATCAATCCATACAGCCCCATATGACACGGCTGTTTTCACTAAAGACGCGCTATAGCTCTGCAGTGTACCACGATGCATACTAACGCCCCAACTGGGTTCTGACACACAAACGCTGGCGAAGCTGCCTTCTTCGTATCTCACCGTCACTTGATTTTCTTTTTATTCAGTTTTATTGAGTGTTCCTGCCATTCCCCGCATGCTGCTGTATGCTGTTTCTTTTGTACTCCAGGACATGCAGAGGAAAGAATGGTAAAGAGCAGTAACTTCGGCGCTATATGCAATAATCAGACACTCCCCATCTGCCCGTGTCGCTCAAACACAGAAACATATATTGGTGTAAAAGTATAACAAAAGTGCACTTTTATTCAATTGCACTTTTTCCATCGCCTTTTCCTGTAAGAAGCAATGTACACACTTCTCTCTATGCTGTGGTTTCTATTACACACCTGAAAGAAAGAGACAATACATGTGAAAATATCATCGCACTAATGCAATATTATTTGAAAACGAACAGCGTCAGATCGGGTGTGAATTTATGCATTATTGAATATCATGACTTGCTGCTACTCTCATTCTGCCACAACAGACTGTTGATTTTCTGTTTTTTCTAAGACCATCGTCAAGATGTTTTGGTGATTTGAGCAGACCAACATGACCAAGACCTTCACCTTTCTTTATTTTCAGGTTAGCTGGTCATTTGGTGGCTTGTTTTGTGTCTTATTGTTTGGCTGCTCATTAAGGAAAAAGAAACCACTAAGGGGTCTGAGTCATGTCAATTAAAACTAAGGCAAATCTAGTTAATCAGTAGCAAAAATGGCTGACTAATTAAGAAGATGGTTAGAATGAAAACCTGCAGCCATTGTGGTCCACCAGGACCGGAGTTGGACACCCCTGCCTTAGAGTGACAAAACACATAGAAACAGTAATGATTTTTTTGGTGAATAATGTTATTTCATCTACAAGATAGCAGCAGAATAATGTTCCCAGCATTTATCAGGCACAATACTATAAAGCGGATGATTAAACACCACCCAGAGTCTGACTCTGAAACAACTGTATTTACATAGAATTCTGAGCCTGAGTTACACTTGTGGTTAGTGCCAAGGTGGTTAAAAGAGGAAGTGACATGTCTGAAAATATGTTTATGTTATCAATTAATCTATCAAAGCATATTTTAAAAAGTGTTAATATTAAACTAACTAATATTAAAATATTTTAATGAGCTGTTAATGTATGGTTCTACTCTTATTCATAAGTTATTAATGACAAAGATGCTTTAAAGCTAAGATGTTACTATCAGTTTCACCCTGTGACCAGCAGAGGGCAGCCAAAAGCAGACATAACCCATTCCCCCCACCCTACATAACAATAAACCAGTGAGTTCTAGATAAAAAAGGAGATTTAGTAACAAATACACAAGGAAAGCTAAACAATGAATTTGAGATCATTTCTATCACGTGGGGTTGCTGGTTCACTTACCCACAAACAAAGAGAAAACTGTGCTCCTTCTTCACATACTGTGCCTTCTTCTAGAATAACTCTGACTTTTGTTTCTCCTGCCAGTTTCCCTCTCAGTTCACTCTTGACTCTAAGCTTGTTAGCACACTGAGCAGTATGAGCTTTTAAACCCTCATTCTGGAACTGTTTCCTGATTGGCTTCTTGAACAACTTCCAGGGTCAGGAATGCCCTCTGGAAATCATGGGGCCACTCTCATAGAACTGGGTAAGAAAAACCCAGAAAAGACGAATCAATCATTTTTTGGACTAAAGGAACAGGCATAAAAAATCTAATTGAAAAATATTATAACAGTTTGTTTATATGAAGAAACAGTGCAGTATTTGCCCTTAACATTTTTTCAAGTGTCCTTCTTTTCTTTTTGAAGAAATTTATTTTTAAGTAACATTACTTCCATCATTTCATCTCTTAATTTCCGTTTGCTTAACACTATAATTGCCAAAGCTTACAAGAAAATTTGTAAATTCGTCCCACCTTAAATCCATTTGCACGTCTCCATTCAGCATCTTTTGTCTTGTAAAGGTGTTGATAAGCCCAAGCAGCAAGCAGCCTGCTATTCCATTTCCCCCCCCACACCGCCAGAGAAACTGCAAAAACTTCTCCCAACAGAAGGCTTGTTTATCAGTGAGTCAGGCTACCTAGGCTAATAAAATATATCATTATTCGGAACACATGCATTTCACATGTGTTTTGTGTCTACAAAGATCTTTGTAAGTGTAGGATGACAGGAAATGTTGAACACGTACCTAAAAGACAAACTTTTTCCATGTTTTAGTACTAACAACAAAATGCAGACATGAAGTGTATAAATTGTGACTGAAGTCCAAATATCAAATAAGCACTTTCACAAAAGATACAAGTATAACAGAACAAATGCGCTTTTTCACCCACAAGACATTAACCGAAGGAAAAGAAATCAGGTTAGTGTTGCTGGTTATCCTGACTTCTTGGTTGGCGTACAGCGGTTAGAGCGGATGACTCCTATTGAGGAGGTCCTGGGTTCGAGCCTTAATGTGTCCCAAAATAAATGTTTTGAGTAGTGAGCTGTTCTTATTTTTACTATTATACAATGAAAGCATACATTTGATTTGAGTCTGTAACAGCCAGTGTAAATGTATGGTACTTGTAAAGGTTAGCGTTTTTTTTTATTCACATTTTTTCTCTCAGTCGCGTTCATGCTCGCCCTGATCTGACACTGCTGTTTTCAAATAAAGATGTGCTATAACAGAGGTAAACTCAGATTGGAGAAAGAGAACAGAAGCCCTCCTCGCAAGAAACGTCCACCCATATATAAGAACAACGCAGCTGCACCAGGCGTAAAGGCGCCAATCACCTGTCCTACAAAGAAACAGCAGAGCTTACAGAGCTCACCAATGTATCGTGCAAACTCCTATTTGCAATTATGTTTTGTGATGGTCTTTACATAAGAAGCATTTATATGTTACTTATATAAAAGCCTGATCGAATGTTACCTATCTTGATTTATTTACAATTTTTCAACAGTGTAAAGTCACAAGTAGACTGCAGCACTTTCTTTGTTTGATCGACAAGGGCATGCTCACAAATTACACGTGTAATGCCACAAAAAATACCTGCAGACACTTTAGTAAGCAAGCAATGGTACAAGAATGCAGTCAGACTTCTTTTCTGGGCACATACATCGTCCAGATCTAAACACTAGCGTGGAAGAGTACTGAAGAGTCTATAGCTGCAGGTGGAAGCTGCTGTACTTTGTATATAAAAGCCAGATCGAATGCTATTTACCTATTTATCCTGATTTATTTACTTACTTCCTACAGCGTAAAGTCACAAGTAGACTGCAGAGCTTCCCGTGTACATATACAAAGTACAGTGATGGCAAAAGTGCAACGTGCCTTCTTGCTCTGATGTAGAACCGTCGTCACCATCTGAGTTCACCTCTGTTATAGCGCGTCTTTATGTGAAAACAGCAGTGTCAGATGGGGACAGGGGGGTGGGATCATGAATGCGACTGAGAGAATAAAACTGAATAAAAAAAAAACAAAGCTAACCTTTACAAGTATCATAAATTTACACAGGCTGTTGCAAACTCAGATCAAATGTATGTTTTTATTCTAAGATAGTAAGAATAAGAGCAGCACACTTCTCAAAACGGAGTCACCCAGGGTCGAACCCATGAAGTTTGGATTACCAATCAACAGTTGATACTGTTGCGCCACCAAAACGATCATTATCAAAGGGATGTGAATGTTTTTCAGCAGTTATATTCTTGAATAGAAGCACACTTGTTCTGTTATATTTGTACCTTTTGTAAAAAGTGTTTATTTGATATTTGGACTTCAGGCTTCATACATTAAACACGTCGTCTACATTTTGTCAGTTATTACTAAAACATGAAAAACGTTTCTGTTTTAACAATGTGTTTAAATCGATTGTTGTAGACACGGAACACACATGAAATGCATGTGTTCCAAATAACCATGTAGTATTTATAAAAGGTGAAATTTTGCTTGACTTCTCACTCTATACAACTCTAAGCAACTGACACACAGGTAAAACAGACTTGAGCTGAGAAAACTGTGCGGCAGTGCGGGGATGTGATAGTAGGCTGCTTGCTGCTTATCGACACATTTACAGGACAAAAGATGCTGATGGAGAGGTGCAAAGCAATTTAAGGTGGGAATGGATCTATGAGTTTTTTTGTAGGCTCTGGTAATTCTAGTGTTAAACTGAAAAAGTTTTACTCGTTACTGTTTCCTCATAAATGTCCTAGAATTAGCCTAGTTGCTCTTTTCTTCACTTTCTCTAGCACTGCTATGTGATATTTTGTTATATGGAGACCAAAACTGACCATGGTGCTCCAGGTGAGTCCTTACTAGTGTATTCTGTACACCACATTTTGTGCTATATAACCTAACATCTTATTAGCTATTTGGATTGCTTCTGTACACTGCAGATAGTAATGAATCCACTATGACTGTTTGGTCCTTCTCATAAGGTCTAGTGTATTTTCATTTTCAAACCTCCCAATTGTTGTTCATATCTAACATTTCTACTTCTTACATGTGATACTTTACATTTGCTTACATTAAATTAGGCCTGCCCAAGCCTACATGCTGTTCAGATTCCTCTGTAACAATTGAGATGATTCCAAATTATCTGCTCATCCACTTCATTTGGTATCATCTGCAAACTTAATTTGCTTGTTTTATTTTTTCCTAGATATTTTAGGTATATTAAAAACAGCAGCGGTCCCAGCACTACCTGATGGACAACAATTTTAACATTACTTAATTCTGAAAATGTTCCTCTCACATAACCTTTTCCTTCCTATTTTTAAGATAATTTTATACACACATACACACTCTGCCTTGACACTTGTTTTTGTTTTCATTATCAAAAGGCTTCTGAAAAGTAAAATAAATAATATATATGAATTTCACAGATCATATGCGTGTGTTGCTTTTTCATAGAATTCTAGCATACAGTATTAGTGAAACATGACCTCCCTTGTCTGAACCCATGTTAACTTTTCTCTAAAATGTCTGGTATTGCCATGTGTCACTTGATCTACCTTAATAATTGCTTCTATTAATTTACCTGAGGTGTATGTTAAGCTAACTGGTCTAGAGTTAGTTTTATCTGCCTTATCAACCCTTTTATACAATGGAATAGTCCTTGCCAGTTTCCAATTGTTAGGAATTTCCTCAGTGTGCAGAGGTTTTCAAAAAATACACATCAAAGGTTTATATATGTACTCATTAACCTCCTTAAACATTCGAGGATAAATGTTTTCTAGTTCTGGTAATCTGCTAAATTTTAGCCTATTTCATCTAAGCGGTACTTCTCAATGTAAACTTTCAAATCACTAAGTTCCACATTAGCTGTCATTGTTACGTTTGGGAGGTTTTCCATTTTTTTACACACTATTAATTTTCGTTTCTTTCTCTCTATTAAATAAACCAACTTTTTTCGAATGTATAGCTCTGAGATTTGTAAATTGTCTTTTCAAAAGCTATTCTAACGGGAAACTGTTAATGTTTTAGTCGAATGGCATATGAAGATCTTCTTTATTCTGTAATGTTATCCCCTGAAGATGTACTACATTACCTTTCTTGGATACATCCTTCTTTCAACAGTAATTTGTGTGGTGGAAGACCGGACGGTGTTAACTGTTGTAGTTATTCTTCAGAATATTGTGAGTTGATGTTTTCATCTTCCACACCATCACCACCAACTGTTTCAGCATAGTCTATTGATATGCATTTAACCAATTTGCAGTGTAACCAAATGAAATTTTTGAAGTTAATTCATTTGACTTCATCGTTTCTCAGTGCTAGGATTGCCCGTGTACAAATTTTTACTGTTGATAACCCTTCATAATGAAATTCTTCAATAAGATTTAATTTAATTGGGAACTTAAAGTGAGGAAAACATTAAGAGCTGAGAGAGCAAGAACTGTGAACTGTGTCTGTCAAAAGCATTCTCATGAATGAGAGGTGAGAGTACTGTGTGCATGGTTTTCTATTGTTGAGAGGGAGGGCAGGACTTGAAAACATCTCATGGCCAAAGTGTCGACTAGCGGGACTTGAAAAAATCTTCCAAAAAGTTTTGTTGTCTTCCAAAAAGTCTCATCTCACCGGAGGATTATTTTATTATAATAGAGAGATGTAAACTTCAGAAAAATGCAAATTTAGAGCATTTTCTATTTCTATGTACTGTATATGTCTGTATATTCTAGTTCCCCCTCCTATTCCTGATGCATTTTAGATCCTCCATGACTATTGCTTTAATTTTATAATATTGACAGAATATCTTTACTTATTTTCCCCTTTTCTGCAATACTTCTCTCTAAATAATTTTTATTGTTTCTTATATCCTTAACAGTATGAGTTACTTTTGAGGATTTTTCCAACATTTAAAATCAATTTTTTGCAGGATGGGTTAGGGTTGTGCTGTGATGTCTGCCACCACCAGAGTTAACTTTACAATCATACTAACAGCTCTAAACTACATATTTTTTAACAAGAGAAGGAGGTACTTGGTATTAGGATCTTCAGAGATTCTTATGTTGACAGCATGTTTGATTGACTGTGCCTTAAAAATTAACTTTTTGCTGCCGGCAAACTAAATATTTTGCTAGAAGAAACCTGAAAACTTTCTTAATCTCCCTTAGCATCTCCTGTGGAAACTGTACTATCTAGCAGAAATGAAGATACAAGTAGTGTTTTCAAACTTTGCCATCTTTTTTAGGCTACCTCTAAATAATAGAGTTGAGGGTAACCTTTCAGATAGAGGTACCAAATGCAGGTTTTTCATGGTGCTAGAGAGTAGTGACATTTTGCATGTTTTGTTGAATGAACACTTTACTTTTATATAGGCCCACTCTTTCCTGTTAAGTGTTTTTTTTATACTGTAAGACTAAATTTAATGCTGGTGATTTTCTTGTGTACCAAAACTCAAGATGAAGTGTTGCCTTGTTTAATAGTATCTATATTTGTTGAATCAGCACTGCATTACCTATTGTTAAATATTTACCATAAAGCAGTCAGATTAAATCAATATTTGTATTCCAATGAAAGGCTATAGAATACATAATTACTAGACCTGTGAAAGTTAACGAGTTAATTTTTGCAATTAATGTGGCCTGTTTAAAGCGTTAAAAAATGTTGTCGCATTGAGGGCTGCCAATGAGGCAAATGCTTTAGGCAGTGCTTTAGTCAGGGCATGTATTAATATTATTTTTTTTAGCATTACAAAACAATAATACAAAAAAGTTAAGTGTGTACTTAAAGAATTACATTCACATCCAGTACCATATTTATATAGTACTTTTAAATATTTTTATGAAATAAAATTTTCATTTAAAGGTTTAAAATTTTGTATTACTTGGTTCACAACGATACACCACATGTCAATGCATAACATTGGTGTTCATTTTCTTGATATATATACATGCTGACATAGGTGCGGGGGAGGAAAGGGGGTGGGGGGTAAGTTTATGGCAGTCCTGGTGCAGTAGAGAAAAGCTGCGAAGATAAAAATTACATTTTTACATTTTTATTTTTTTCATTTCATGTTTCTGTAAGAAGATCAAATCAATGTCATATCACATAAGTGCTAAAAAGTCTATCTTTGAGTAGCACTAAAACCAAAATAAGTCTCTAGTACCTTTGAATTTAACTCTGCGGTGTGCCAGGTAGCTTACATATATAATGACAATATTCTATGAAATAAAAATGTAATGATTATCCCTATCCATTATTCCAGTTTGCAACATCTTTACAAATGTATGCAAATAATGCAACATAACTATCCAAGTAATGCAGGTGTCAGTTTTTAAGTGAGGTAGCAGCCATAGAGATCTTTTTTAGCGTGTCAGGAGCAAAGATGTAGGTAGATTCTACTAACCAAAAAACATTAAATCTCTTAGACATGGTAAACTGTCTGTAGGGGGTGGGGGGTCAAAAAAAGCAGCTACAGTAAGTGATTGCCGTTCAAAGACACCACTTAGTGTACCCTTTGGATGCATTACCCAGGCACTTTGTCCCTTTGACTGTTCATACAGTTGGTCTTCACTCTGCCTCACTTCACTGACCCAGGGTCAGAGGCAACTCATATGCCCACTGGCCCTCGGTTCTGCAAGAGTCGCTGGTGAACATGTACCCAGGCAGATTGACCCCCCAACACGTCTCCTGACTGCTAAATTGCTCCTTAAGTGCTGTGTCTGCAAAACGACGATCACAGAGATGCTTTTATGTTGGCTTCTCCAGGTAGGTCTATCCTCATCATACAAGTCTCAACCATCTGTGTCTCTCTTAGGTCTGGACCCAGTGGCACTACATTGTTATTTCCATGGCATGCAAGTTGAAAAACACTTTTGTCGGGTAAAATTATCAAGTCACTGAGGATAGTATTTGTGGAGTTTTAACACAAGTTTTAATGTATGCCCATACAAGAAATCCATATATACTTTCAATGAAATTAGTCTTTAGCAGTGCAATCAAAGTCAGCAGTAATTTTGATTGTCTGTGTCTCATATGCTATACCAATTTGAGAATTAATACATTGGCCTCGTTTTCTTATTGCCTTCTTTTCAACTTATCTTTAAAGAAGGCATTCAGATTCAGGCTGTATTTGCTCAAGTAGTATTTTGTTCAGGTTTAAGGTAATTGTTTAAGTTTAAACTATGTCATTAATGTTTTTATTTAACTCCTCTGTGTTGATTCTACATTAATTTTGTGATTCAGTGTGTATTTACTTCATGATTTATGTATGCATTTCATACAATTACATTTTAATGTTAGATTTGATTACTATTTACATTTTTTTTTTTTTTACCTGAGCATGAGAAATTTGCGACTTCACTCCTGGTGCATGCATTTTTACCCCATGGTGAAGAGGGACACTGCCAAATGGAAGCTTCATGTCCTCTACATTTCACATTGTCCAACCACTTTGGATCAGGGTCCAAATTTGATTCTTCTTCATGAATGGTAGAAGTTAGAGTTCCACAGCCCAGCTCACGACAAATGACCGTAGCAGTGGTCTCATCCATCTTATTAGCACAGACGCTGCCCCAAGAGTTATTATAGAAAACCTGAAGCTGTCCAGAGCAGCCATTGGTTAACCTCAGTATCTTGAACCCTGTCAAAATAGAATTTAGAAAGTGATAAGAAATGTTTCGTTAAAATATTGTATATATTACTAAAACAGAATATATTACTACAGCACACACTATAAATCATGAAACATGATTTTTAAAGATTCAGACTCCTGGAAAACAAAAATAAAGTAGACAAGATAAGATTTTATTCATATTGGTTTAATTCCAAGTTCATACAGTATATACTCTGGACAACTAGTTTTTATCAACTTTTGACAAGCTTACACATTGATTTACATTATAATTAGTGTACCTGTACAGTTTACTCCCACATCCTCCTTATGCCTGCAGTCATGTTGTCCCCATCCTCGATGTGTACATTTCCACAGAAATGATTCATTCCCCTGACAGTGCACATCGTCCAGCCAAATGTGCCCAGTTCCTGGTCCATATGAGACTGGAGTTATGGCATTTACAGCTGTCTCACACTGGAGCTGCCGACAAACTACATTTGCATCTGGTAAGTCCCAGGAATCATCACACACTGTCCCCCAGGATCCATTGCTGAATATCTCTAATCTTCCATCACAGACACTTGTTCCATTTACCAGCCTGAGGGCAAACTGATCTGGAAAACAGAAATAAGAGGTGCTAAAATCTAAGCGGGAAACCAATTAAAACTTAAACTATTTAAAACCTGAAAGCCATAAGACAGTGAAGAAATGATCTGCTTTATTATCAAAAAATAACACTTAGTCCACCATTATGATGTTCCAATTATCATTTTAATGACTGGAGTAAAATATATTGTAACAAAAACCTTAAGAAAGATCTCACTATTATTATTTTTTCCTCCTCAAATCTAAAACAATTGTTTCATTTGAAAAGAGAAAGAACTTGTTAATGAACCTACAACCATCCATTTTATATCACTTTCAGTCCTATCCTCAATTCACACCAAAGAAAGAAAGTAGTAGCAACCATATTTGATCATTATACACTTCCTGTGTTTTTGTGAAGAGCTTTCTATTTTGAATAATTAAACAGGTTATATGAAAAATAATGCACAAATCATATCACAGAAAAGTCTGGTTATAATGACTATATTTGCAAACACCTTACTTACCTTTCTTTATGAGTTTACATATTATGTATTGAGACCTTTAAACAACTGTTTTATCACTTTTTTATGTGATCTTCTCAGCATTGTGTTGTTTCTTTTTTCTAATTGGAGACAAACTGATTCATGCATGCACTTGTATCTAAACATTTCTACAGGCTTATCCATAAGGCCTCTGAATATCCAAGCTGCTCTTAGTTTCAAATGAATTAATTTAAAAAATACCATATACCATTGTTGCACCTTCACCTGTTCGTGGATTTTCCACCTAGGAGAATCTGTGCAAAATTATTAACTGGGGAAATCACAGCCATACTGGCACAGTAAATTCATCACCTGACCTCCAATTTTCGATATAAAGATAACCACCATCACTAGAAAGAGAAGGATATCTGCTGTCTAATACTGTCAATCATTAAATGCAGTTCGACACAGTGCACAGATAAAAAGGTCTTAAGAAATTGATACAAAAAGGTAATTGCAATACAGCAAGTGCATCACAAAGGGGAATACAATATAGAGTTATTAAATAAAGGCAAAACAGGCAAACAAAATGTTTATTATACTGTATATTGAGAACATAGACAGAAACCTATAATGTATGGTGCACAAAAACCAAAAAAAGCATGAGAGCTTGTTGATGGTGTTTTACAATGTTGTTGTTCTGAAGTTATTTCCTGAGGTCCAGACATGGAGGTATAAGTAGACTGTGTACCAGATGAGAAGGAGATGAACATAAAATTGCCCTTGTGTGAAGAAATGTCATAAGAAGGTGACTGTGGCATTTCTCCACACTTAGAAAAAAGATATAAAAAAATTAACAAAACGTTGCATTAATAAAACAAAAGTAACACAAAGAATGAACACAGGAAGTAATCAAATTACAATATAAACAGAAGAACAATAAACATGTTGCTCTCTGAGCCTGATTATATGGGGTTTGATCCACTATCTATCCAATTCAGTAACTCTTCTCACTTAGCCACCACAGCAGTACAGGAAAGTATTGTCCTTATTACCATCTTTTTCTCTCTCACTTTTAGTTCATGCCATGGCCACCAACTCACTAAATCTCTAGATGACAGACATCTTTAAACCCCATCACAATCGTTTAAAACTAGAGATGGCTTTATATGTCCTCCAGGACCACCAGGCTGGAACTCCCTTGATTACTGATGTTTCTAAATGTCTGAGCTTTCTGTCTCCCTCAAATGAGTGGGTCTCTAATGTGGTTCCACAGACAGCAGCTCTTAACAGCACAGTTTCATACTTTCCCTTCTATAACCTTTTCCTCTGAAGTGGCCAGGTCTTTTTTCTACCTCTGGCATTTCCATCCTGGGGTCATTCTTTTTGGAGATAGATAGATAGATAGATAGATAGATAGATAGATAGATAGATAGATAGATAGATAGATAGATAATTTACTTGTCCCAAGGGAAAATTTTACTTTTTAAAGAACATCAAAAATATAACAAACAACAACAACAGCCACCCTCAATTACACATCAGAATTACATAAAGAATAAAACGTCTAACTAGGCTAAACCAAAAACAGCAGTCATAGTAAGGCATTATAAAGGCATATTGATGTAGGCATGAAGAAACTCCAGTAGCATTTCTTGATACACTTTTGTTAAAGAATACATTGGCTAAAAATACTCAATGATAGTGTGTCTTGGAGGGGGAGTGCAGCCTTATTGGACATGAGTTTTGTCTATAATAAGAGGCAAATTTTATGGAAGAAGAAACCCTTTTGTACTGTCACTCTCCACATTAAATGAATCTGCCATACTTGTTCAGTTCACAGTGAAACCAAGCCATGCACACTTTAATCTTTAAAGCATATGGGAAAAAGACAAACATATAATAATATAATTAACAATTACTCTATAATTCATCCTGTTGCTTGGTCAAATGAGGCAAGATGACAAAGAGAGACAGAGAGAATAAATAGTTTGTATAATACCTTGGGAATTAAATGCTGGCAGTGGCTCATCACTGTCCACTAAGAATATAATGCACATTATACTGATAGATGTGTATTTTTCATTGTGTATTACATTATATCTGTAAATTCAAATGCAGTAATTTGATTTTGTTACTCTTGAAGTGATGCATGTTCACTCACCAGCACATAGGACTGCTGCATCAATGTTGTCTCCACATTTGAATTCCTGGATTTGAAGGCTGCAGTTCCCCAGATGTTCTTCACTCCCTGAGCACTGAAGGCCTTTTAGACACTCAGTTCTATTTCCCCTTTTGTATTGTGATGGGTTTGGACTTTGAGTCCTGGAGCCACAGCCAAGCTGTCTGCACACCACTGTGGCCTCTTTGTCACTCCAGGATTCACTAACAACTCTCATCCAGGACTTGTTGTAGTAAACCTCCACCCATCCTTCACAGCGGCTGGGGCCACCTGATAATCTGACTCCAAAATTCTGATCTGGACAGATTAAGAGAGAGAGAAAGAGACTGAGAACAGGAGATGAGGTTTTAAAATCTAAAGAAAGTGAAACAATCTCATAAATGAAGATGGGTTGCTGTGCTTTCATTTCATCTTTCTGTTATTTCATATTCAACAAAATTAGTTGTTTAAGTTTTTACTGTAAGATGTACATAACAGCTGACAAAAAAGGAGTAGTTGCTTGCACTGCATTTCATCTCCTCTGTATTCACACTTTGAAAAATGGGTTTTCTCTTTTTTTTATATTTTGCAGTGTCTTGCAGTTTGCAGTAGAACTCACAAAAACCTTTGGTATAACTGAAGCTGTCAGTTAACCCACCATGTGTTATTAAAGTTTGTCATCAAGAGCTATAGATGACTACTATATAATAGTTATGAACCTTTCTCACAAACAACTACTGTATATATTCTACCAAATATAAAAATGTATAGCTAGTGTATATGTATTGGGTGTCTCTTTTTTATACCTGATCAAGTAGTTTGGGGCTGACAAACCCCAACGCTGATCAATGAATGGCTCAGCTTCCATGTACTCTGCACCACACTGAAGCTTCATACCCACCGTGGTGTTATATTTTGGATATTCTTGATCCTTTGGAGGTTTATTCTTCATGATTTACACATTATGCTGCACTCTAAATTTTATTCTTAGTTAATTTCTCTGTATTACTATTTAGTCATTCAGCTGGGTGGCAAGTGTAAGGAACTACCCAGTTCAAACAAAATAAATTTGGGATTCTGGTGTAGATTTTTAAGGATATTATAGAATGTTGGATGTATCTGAGAGGGGGACAAGTGTTGTTTACTGTTTTTAGGTATTGTGCAGTTTTGCTGTAATGGGGATTGTCATTCATTGGTTTCACAGACGCCTAGCTGGCTGAGAATGAGGGGAGTGGCCATGATGCAATTACAACCCTCTGTTTCTACTTTAGTCACTTTGTCTGCATAATATTATGATTAATCTAAAGACAGTGTCTTGGAATATGTGAGGCACTGGATCAAATAGCCAAAGTATGGCTATCATTAGGTATTTTGTGGCACAAAGAATAGATATAGCACTACTTAAGGAGACTTCTAGCAGATGACATTAAGCAGTTGTGCAATAAATGCATGACCAGCTCAGCAACTACATCCACTAAGAAGTTCAGGGTAGCAATTCTTTTCCATCACAAGTCAAGTCAAGTTGGGGAGCATGCTCTGGTACAGTGCGTTGCCGCACCCACTACACGATGAAACAACTTGGGATCCCGGTTGGCAACCCGCAGGCAGACACGCGCTCCAGTCCCACCCTCCAGAAATGGCCCTGTATCTGCCGCAGCCACGTGTTACGTGGGCGACCCCTTGACCTGGTCCAGCCACTCAGGTCCCTAAAAATGAGGATCTTATGAGCTGGATCACCCTCAGGGAAACGTGACAAATGGCCGTAGTGCTATAACTGACGCTCATTCACTATACAGGTAATGTGCCTCATTCGGGACTCCATGAACAACCGCTCATTCGAAACAAAGTCAAACCAATGGTATCCAAGGATTTTCCAGAGAGACACAGTTCCAAAAGAGTCCAGTCTTCATCTCTGGTCACTGGATAGCGTCCATGTCTCGCAACCATATAGCAACACAGGAAGCACCAGGACTCTAAAGACTTGGACCTTTGTCCTTTTGCATAAATATCGTGAGCACCACACACCCCTTTCCAGCGACCTCATGACTCCCCATGCTCTCTCAATCCGTCTACTGAAAGACGGATTTTCCATCACAATTAAAAATAAAAATACTGGATACTCAGACCATTCTGTATAGTTGTTGAAGGCTTTGAGATATGGGAAAGTTTAGATTTTTACAAAAGCTCAATAAATGCATTAATAAATAAATAGATGAATATATATCCATTCACACACTATGGTCTAAACCAGGGGTGCCCACAGTTTTTCGGCTTGCGAGCTATTTTTAAAATGACCAGGTCGACATGATGTACCTACATTAAAAATATATATATATTTTGCGAGCAGTAGGGCTGATCGCACCCCAAGAAGATACAGACGCCCCTGGGAAAACCCCAACCCCTGAAACACAGACTACCCTCACATTGCTCCTTACCTTCTCACTTGCGCTATAACGCGTAATAAAAGCCTTGCGCGATACTCCGCTAACTTAAAAGCCTTGTGCAGCGCCTGTCAGTTTTGGAATTGATTGTTTTGCTTTTATCTCTCTCTCTCTCTCCGACATTCTCTGCTCCTAGCGGAACTGTCATCTCTGACTTGTCATGGAGCACGTTTAAGCTTTTGAAAAAGAAACAAATGTTTGTTTGCAGTGTTTGAAAAAGTGTTTTCTATAACCTCCTGTGTCTCTGTGCAAATCTGTGACCCAAGCGTGACAAGATATATGTATATACCTGTATATATATATATATACAGTGGAACCTCGAGATACGAGTTTAATTCGTTCCAGCACTGAGCTTGTATAGCGAATTTCTCGTATCTAGAACAAACTTCCGCTTTGAAAATAATGGAAATCCAGTTAATCCGTTCCGCACCCCCAAAAATATCAACATAAAAATCAATTTTCCTAACAAATAACACTGATAAACAATATATACAAGTGGAACCTCGGTTTGCAAGTAACTTGGTTTACGAGTGTTTTGCAAGACGAGCTAAATTTTGAATGAATTTTGACTTAATATAACGAGCAATGTCTTGCAATACAAGCAGTATGGATACACTTTGTCTCCTGAGCATCATGTGAGCGTAACTGAGCTGATGGTTCTTCTCTTTCGTGCGCATCTCTCTCTCCTTATCTCTCTCGCACGCGTCTCTCTCTCTCTCTCCTTCTCTCTCTCTCTCGCTCGCTCATGCGCATCTCTCTCTCTCTCTCTCCTTATCTCTCTCGCTCGTGCACACTCTCTCTCTCTCTCTCTCTCTTATCTTGCTCGCGCGCCTCTCTCTCTTTCTCTCTCTCTCTCCTCTTGAGGGCAATCGTCTCCTATTCTCCGTCTGCATGTCCGCGATATTTTTGGATACGCTTATACAGTGAACTGCTACAGCAAAACAATGAAATCACAAGCGCACAAACGCGTAGATCCTCACGCTACGGGAGAACAAAAACACTGAGTGAGCTGATGGGCTGGCAGCGTCAGCTTGGGTGAATCCCCGAGTCGAGGCGGATCGTGAAAAGCGTCACGCATAACCACAGCCTGGCTCGTGGCTCGTTACGAGCCAATGCTCGTATTTAGATCCAAATTTTTCGCTCATACTTTCCTCTTATCTTGAATTTCTCGTATACAGAGGTGATCATATCTAGAGGTTCCACTGTCTATATATATATATATATATATATATATATATATATATATATATATATATACTGAGTATACTTTATACATAAAATATATGCATCCTTATGGCACAATAACAATTCAATACATTTATGGTCACTACAGCATTTGGATTTAATAATCCTCATGTGGGAAGTGCCTGACTCACATAAATAAGTAGAGCCGAATAATGCAGTCAAGGAGGTTTTGAATTCAGCCGAGTGAAAAATGACGGCTGTCCGATTAACTGCGATTTTAGTTCCCTCTCCTTTCTCTTTCTCAGATCGCTTTTCTGAAGGAAGACAGTTTCATAGTTTTTATGAACAGTTCGAAAGTGCCTTTCCACATTTTCCTTCTTTGGAAGATTTTGTTTTCTGAAAATCAAGATAAATTATATTACAGTATATGCACCTCTCTTATCGAATGCTTTTGTTGCTTCCTCATACAATTCCAGCAATGTTAGTGAAACGCGACCTTCCTTGTGTAAATATTGTATGTGCTGCTGGAGCTTTTCCTTAATAATTGCTTCCATTAATTTACCTGTGATGCACATTAAGCTTACTGGTCTGCAGTTACTTGGATTAACCTCGATCATCCATTTTAGACAATGGGATACTATTTGCTATCCTACAGTCCTTAGAAATAGCCCCAGTACTGAGATTTTCTAAAACTATGTGTCAAGGGTTTATGCAACAAAGACTTTTTCCCCTGGGGATAAATTCTATCAAATTGGCTGTAGCCTCCAGTGGAAACTGTCAGATGCTCTATCTCTTAATATTTGGAAGACATCTTTTCTCAACATGAGCTTTTAGCAGCAAAGAGTCATCCAGGGCCAATAGTGTCAAATGGCCGCACCTAGTGGATATGGTGCAGTGCTTGATATCTGATTGTTCTTGCTGATGGCTGGGTCAATGTCTCATGAAGTGTGGGCCAGATTGACTGGTGGTGCCTGTTCTCTTCTCCTTGTTCATATTGGGCATCTTATATCATAGGTAATAAATGGACTAGGACAAGCATAGTTGGGAGGGAGATCATTATGAAGGAGGAAGTCATGTAGAATAGCTGCCATTGTATATTTGCACTTGGTTGTGTTCGAATACACTTTTGATCACAAGACTCTATGACTGTGATTTCACTATATGTCACTTCTAAAAAGAGTGTCAACAAACCTAAAAATTTAAAAAAAGAAGTAATGATTCTTAGTCTACAAGGAAATAAAGCCACCCTGCCTTCAAAGAAAACTTGAGTTTTACTCAAGTACTCACTTTGTTCTTTTTTCTATATTACTTATTTAGTAAACACTACTGACCTATGATTTGTAAATAGGTGGATATTTGTGTTAATTATACCCATTTGCAGGGCATTTTTCAATTATAATGTATTGTCAACCTTGAAACTTGATTTGATATGCAGCTAACTAAAGAAGAGCTGTCTGAATAAAATCATTTAGATGAACAAATCATGTAAAAATACTCACGAGAACAAATAACTCCAGCATCATTCCTATGTGTGCACTCCTCTTGTCCATAATCAAGAGCTGGGCACTTTGTCAAGTCAGATTCATTTCCCTCACACTGAAGATTATCTCTCCAGATTTCTCCTTGACCTTCTCCAAACTTGGCCTGTCCAGGAGCTTCAGTTGCATATCCACACCCTATCTGATTGCAGAAAACACTGGCATCCTGCAGGTCCCAGTAGCGATCACAGATGGTCCCCCACTGCTGCCCATAGTAAAGTTCAACTCGACCAGAACAGGAGCTGAAGCCGTTCACCAGTCTGTAAGCTGTGGAGCAAAGAAGTAGGACAGAATCATCGGAAGAAACTTTGTGAATTTAGTTAAACAACTGCACTGGTGTCATCATATCTAAAAAGAGCAAATAACTTCTAATATCTGTGCACATGACTTGGTGCTTTTACCATAAAACACTTTTGTAAAGTAGGGCTGAACAGTAACGTGTACCATTAAGAATAAGTTAAAGTTGATTATTTTAGGTTTCAACAGATGCCATAATATGTGAAGACTAAGCAATTAATGAGACAAATTCAATTGAAACTTTTCATTAAGTTTTTGCTTCATTTGAATAACAGTCTGAGGGAATGAGCACGGCTGTTTATAGCATGAAGTGATACTAAGAGGATCTCAGGAAATGCAGAGATACATCTTCATGAAATGCAAAGATAAAATCATAAATGACAATTAATTATGTAATATTTTGCACTTCTATAGCACATGCTATAAAAAAGATGAAAAATTAAAAAAAATGATGAATTTGATAAATGCAAAATTATAATTTAACATGTATTGTATAATGTAAATAAGCTCTGTAACAACTAAACATGGGGTCTCTGAGTGCCTTCTATTTTATAGTCTGTGTCATTATAAAATTAAGACTCAAATGTGGCACTGTCTACTTGCCTTTCTATTATGGTGTAATACAGTGACTCTTAAACTTTTTGAAACTGCAGAACCCTATGTAAAAATATTTCTGTTTATGGAACCCCTGTGAAATTTTTTGAAAAATAATTGGAAAGGAAATTACAAAATAAGCAAATATTCTATGAGAAAAATATTTTCATCAAGGTTTCAAACAAGATAAATGTAAATGCACAGTCTTAATGAGAAGGATGCACTTGCATTCTATGACACAAATCATCAATAGTTGGTGTAAGGTTTGTTAAAGATAGTCTTAATTGTAGGTGTCACATTTATTTCAATGTTTTGAGTTGGTTGCAGTAAGATTTGAAGTCCAAAAACATGCAGGTTGCTGTGTGTGTGTGTGTTTATCCTGAAATGGACTAGCGTCCTGTTCAGGGTTTGTTCTTTAGTCATTATGTTGTCCCATATTACATTTTTAAATATGAAATGCCACATTTCTCAACTTTTTATGTAGATAAAATTTGTACTAATTAAACTTTGGGGGCAGTTCTGACATTGTATATGCTGGACTCAGGAAAAAGAGAGGCGCAGGTGGTTGTGATTCAGATTAGATTGATGAAGAGCTTGCTGGACTGTTTAGGAAGATACAAACAGGTAGTATGTTGAGAATTGCTACCAGATACCTCCATGGACATGGAAAACGTTTATCAGCAAGACATGTTCTGGGAGGTACTACAAAAGAATGGAACTCCAGGCTTGCTGCCCCTGTGTCTTATTTCTTATGCCACTTATATTTGCTTAACTACAACCAGACCAACCGAGCTATGCTCTTGCAATTCAACATTTATGCATTGAGTTATGAAAATATTGTTGAAGGAAACTTAGTCATTATTTTGCAAAGGGAAATGATTTACTCAAAGTGGAATGTTATACAGTATGAAGGAGTCAAGCAGTATACATTTTAAAGCACACGTTGTACTCCAGACAGCCTCTTTGAACAAAGGGATGCTAATCCTGTACAATGAAAATTTAATTTTGAATCCTAATGGCCTCAGTATTGAATAAAATACAGCACCTGCCCTCAGTGCATCACACTGGCACACACAGCAGTAAAAAAGGGAGCACTGGGTAATATTCAGTTGTCAAGATTACTCTGTGCTCTAAAAGATAAAAATTCAAGAATGTTGTGCATTATGGCTATTAAATATTGAAGTGACCTGTAAACATCACTTTTTATTTATTCAACTATACTTTAATATTCAATCTTGCAAAGCAAAAACTTACGAACACAAACAAGGCCAACATCCTTTCTTTGAGTACAATGCTCTGCTGAAGTTTCTGAGGATGGGCAATCAAAAACGTTTGCTTCATTTCCTGTGCACTGAATCTTTTTCTCCCAAACTGAAATCGTTCCTTGACCAAACATTCCTCCTCGATATTCTTTTGGAGCTCCACATTTTAGTTCCTGGCAAACGATCTCAGCTGCCCTTTGATCAAAGCTTGGCGTTACAGATGCTCTTCCAGCTGTCATCCCGTAACACCTCTAGTCTTCCGGAGCAGGAGTTGTTGCCAGCTACTAAACGAAAACCAGCACCTGAAAGACACATAACATGAGTTTTAATGTGAAAGTATGAGAAATTAGCAGACACAGAAGACCAAAATAGAATGCCACCTCACAACACCTACAACATAGTATTAACTGCTGGCAAACTAAGTAAACTTATTGAAATAAACAGTATAAGGGAGCTATTTTTCCTTTCCAGCTAAATAGAATAAATCATTTGACATACTGTGTTTGCTTTCATTATTTATATTTTTAATAAAATATTTTAAATGTTGTAATATGTATTTTATAGTGCACTGAATTTGGAATGATAATAATTACAGTTGAAAATATTTTAAATACAGTTGCAAGACATTTAATTTTTTAATTAAATTCCTTGCCTTGTGTTTTGTTGTTTAATCACACTGTGATACATCCTAGTCTGGACATTTACTCTGATGTAACTGCGCGAGGCGAGCTGCAAACTCTCGATTCCTGCATTACAAAGGTCTCAGAAGCAGCTCCTTTATGTGCTGTGAGGTAATAGGAGTTCTCATATTCTCGTGTACAAATGGATCACCTGTAGACGGAGCACATTCTGTTGATTTCAGCTAAGTTCTCTATCTCTCCCTCAGAAAGAACCATCCGCAGAGGAACAGAACATCAGCATTCTTGGCTGCCTATCGGCCAGAAGATGATATCTGGTGGCTTTTGTGGTCTTCAGATTTTCTTATCATATAATATGGCCAGCTATTGAATCTGAGCCTTAAACAAAATTATACAAGCAGTACAGAGTCTGAAGTTAGATGATAAGAAGAAGAATGTAAAGATGCTAGTCAAGTTGGCTAGATGCTGCTATAAATTTCCGGAAGAATTAAAACACATGGAAAAGAGTTGTGAAATTGTGAGTCTAAAGTCAACAGATCAGAGAGTTGATGATTGGCAAGCAAAATGTTAGAAGCTGGTTGTGGAAGTGGCAAAGGCAAAAAGGGATGCCACTCAGTATAACTATGATTGCCCACTGCTAATGTATGTGCCTTAGCAGCAAGATCATGGGAAACAGAAAAATGGGATGGAAATGTGTGGTTAGGTGATGATAACTGGGCTAACAAGAGGGAAGGGGAAGATCAGGCCAGACGAGAAACAAGTTACATTTCCCCCCATAGTCACTTCAACTTCCAAAAGTATCAGGCCAGTGATGAACAGTAAGTAGTAGACGGTATATAATGACGCTTTGCTGATGTATTTTCAGGGATTTCTCCCATCACAAATTGTTACACATGAGCAGAACAAAGGGTGTTTGATTGCTGCTATGGTCACTTACACAGGAGTCATACAAGATTTCTTTAATCAGAGCCACATTAAGTAGCACAGTGAAATCCCTTTCTGACTTGCTATAAGAGGAATTCAGTCAGATTAAGGTTCTCATTTAACTGTACAGGAGGTTCACATGAGCTACGCAGAGAGGTATCAAATGGGTCTTGCCCATGCCTTATCCTTGACAGGCAGAAGGGGTAGTTTATAGCATGAATGGTTTGCTAAAACAGCAGCGAGAAACTCTGGCAAAAGCACCACACAAAAAAAATTGGCTAACACAGTTATAGCCAGTACTGTATCATTTAAATGACAAAACCTGTCTAAATTTATTTTGTCCAAAATTGTTTTCAATCACACCTCTCTGTCAGGTAGATGAACTGAGCAGAGGAGCTAACAGACCAAGACTTGTGTGATAACTGGGAGGAACACATCATTTGTGAGAGAGGATCCTTTTCTGGTCATCCTTAAATTCACTAAATTCATGGAAATTACAGGAGATATATTTTCCTCTTATAAACCATTTACTGTACATTTGCTTTGTACTGTAAAACTGATTAACAAGTTGTAATTAAGATAAGCTACACTGATATTTCACAAACATGTTAATCTAAAGACTGCTTAAACTCAAACAAACTGAAATGTTAGCTGCTAAAATCTTTACTTGGTACTTTACATCTTTTAACTGATAGATGTGCAAACTGACAGGTATTGATATAAACTCTGAATCTTTATTGATCTGAACCTTTATTTTTTACTTAATTTCTTTAGTGTCCAAAACAACCTTATTTCCAGCATTAGTGTTAGGTAACTAGGAATAGTGTCACCTTGGGAAAAAGAATACAATTTTGTATTATAAAAATTACAGTGGTTTGAGGTTTTATTGATCATTAATGCAATCATTGTTAACACCACAGACAGAGAGACTTTTAAGTCTGTGATGCATATTGCACAGAAAGCTATACATTCTGACCTGAAGGGGCTCATCTCATCCTCATCATTATTTGTATCCTTATATAATTATCTTCCAATAAAACTCTTTTAAAATGCATTTCCATTTTCCCTATTTTCTATTACAGGTTTTATTAATTTTGCTTTATTGAATTAGCAAATACATATTGTTTGGTTGAGCCAAGTATACTCTTAACAGCTGCTAGTGTGGGTGATTTTGATATTCCATAGGAGTTAGAGACTGAGAAAGGAAGGCCTACAGGCAGTTGGTTTGGTAAGTTGCACAGGTGTTGAGTGATGGTCATGTCTCAGGAGAACTGTTTGGTGTGCTCATGCCAAGTACGTCACTTTGCTCGAGGCAGATGTCCACATGCAGGTGAAGATGTACGTGTGGGGTGCTATAAAGCAGCGATACTGAAGTCTCATTTTGCTTAAGGCAGCTGTCAATGTGTTAAGCTGTACTTGTGAGGTGCTTTAAGGCAGCTGTCCACATGCAGATAAAACTGTACATGTGGGGTGTTATAAAGCAGCTATACAAAAATCTCATTTTACTAAAAGGCAGCCATCCACGTCTGGGTTAAGCTGTACTTATGGGGTGCTATAAAGAAAATATTCCTTGCATTCATACATACACCTAGTCAGTTAATGTAGTGTCGGTGAGTAAAATCACAAACAATTGAATTTCCATTATAACACATCTTGTAGACAAGCAGATATGATATGGTGGTGTAGTGGTTAGCAAGGTTATGAGATATCTCAGTGTCTGTACCTCTGACTGTTATTTTATTTTACTACTCCTGATTGTCTCACATCCCAAATTCTTTGTGGATTAGGTACAAGAAATCATGTCACTGCAAATTGACTTAGATGTATACTGTTTCTTGTATAACACCTGATACTGTCAGGATGAGCTGTAGCCTCAGAGACTAATGAAATTTTTAAGTGGATTTAATATGGGTGGATATGTGTAGACATATGTGTAGTACATGATACTGACAAAACTGTATCCTTATATATTGTCCTATACCAAAAATAAAAGCTGCGCTGCAGCCATGTAATCTGACATCCAGTGAACCCACAGTATATGTGAGCGTGATAGAATAATCAGTTTTCTAGACATAAAATTTGTGTTCCATGTATTAGGATACTGTAGGCAGATGTGGAAGACTGAACTGACTTTTGGAGAGCCAAGATTATGTGCAGAATTTCTCTCTTTGCCAGCGAGAGCCTCACAAATGTTATAAAGCCATGAACCTAAGAGGAGTGTCCTTGTTGAACAGCTTGTATACTGTACTTGGCAATAGGAACCACTGTATTAAGAGTAGCTTAGCTTTACTCCTCCCTTCTTTAATTGTAGGATTTGGAATATTATGTAATACATGACCATTGTGCAAAAGATGTCATGGAATTGAAGAAAAGAATAATTAAGGATAGTGTAGCAGTTCTCAAAATTACTGACTGCAAACTGCTATCTTTAGGGCTGGCCAGTTTTGTTGGGTCTTTTGAGCTCAGGTTTCCACTGCATGTTGCTTTAAAAGAAAATTGACTTTTGCTAAACATCTCAATGTGTGCTTTATCAGAAGCAGTGTGCCAGGTAAGACAATTAAGAAATATGATTTCCAGAAGAGTGGTATACATTTACAGCTGGTGTCTGCTTTCTTCCAGTGATACAATATCAATAATGATATATTTGCAATACTTCTACATTATAAAACTAGATTTGTTTTTGCTCTATAAAAAAGTAATTATTTAGTGTTGAGAAGCTTATTGTCAACTAGCCTCTTTGAACAGTTTTCTGACAAAGTGAGAGACAGCAACTGGTAAATGTTATTAGCAAAAAACAGAAGACACATAAGGTTTTTAATACAGAAGCTAAAACAATCAGAGTTCTAAATAGACTGTGGATTGCTATCAAAAAGGAGAGGACTAAACCGCTACTGTTCTCAACCAAGTATAGCTGGAAGTCATTAACAAGAGCACGATAGTTAAACACGAGCCAAAATATTAAAACTGAGAATCAAATCAAGATGTGGAAAACAGTGAATTTTTACTAGAAAATCAGAACCTAAAGCACTAAACCAACACTTGTTCACATTTCAAACCTGTACTCTTTGACAAAGGACTGATGGTGCTGCACTGGAATTTATAAGCAAGTCTTTGTGATGCAAATCGTGGTACCACATGGGAGGTCATCCCTTGCAACCATGCTGTGCTTCTAGTGACCCATTAACTACCCACTGACATTATTCAACAGTGGTGAGACAGACTTAAGAATTAGTGAAAACAAAAATTTCAATCTCACGAACCAAATACAAAGCTTTTAACCTCAGTCTATGAAATATTAAAGTTCCCAAAACAAAAAAAATGTTTTTTTTATATCAAAAAAATTGTACTAACAAGGAACTCAGGGTTTTCCTTTTCTGTCTTTTTTAGGGATTTGTGTGTAATTTTGGGCTGCCAGTAAGATACAAGATTAAAGAATCTGTCTTTCAGGGACTGTGTGACTTGATGAGCTGAGTCATCTGAACTCTGCCATAAAGACAATTTTCTCCATCGGCTAAGTTCACTTTGCTATTTAATGTTAGTTGAATTCTTGTGTACGGAAACACTAATTTATTTCAGTTTCTTAGTGTATAACAGTTAGAAATATCAGGATAACTGAAGGTTGTTTTTCCATAGCTAATGAGAGTACCAAAGCTGAGAGCATTTCTTCCTAAATGATTTCTTCCAAATTATTTTTAGCTGAACTTTACTAATGTTACTAGCAAAAAATGAATTTGCACTGCAGGTCAGCCCCACTGTTAGGGAAATCACAAAGTACCTTAAAAAGAAAAGCAATGTCAGCAGTTGTAATGAGACAATTACTGTAATAAGAACTTACTGTACTGAATAAGAGTGTGATTTGTATTTATGACTTTGAGATGAAGGATAGGTGACATGTTGGCACAGTGGCTTCCCAATTGCCATATGAGAGAAATATGTATGTTTTCCCTGTGTCTGAGGTTTTTCTCGAGGAATTTGAAATGTTAGCCTTTTTTCTTACATGCAGGTTATGTTGACTGGTGGCTCTGAATTTTCACAGTGTGCATGTAGGCGAGTATGGGTGTGCCTTACAATAGACGGTCACCGAGGTTTGATTCTGCCTTGTGGCCAGTGCTGCCTGGAAAGGCTTCACTCCTCTAAGACCCACGGCTTTAGTAAAAAGTTATGAAAATGGATAAACAGTGCTTTAGGTAATGCTACCGTGTCCCATTGCTTTAGTCAAATTTCACTCTTGGTCAGTGTAGCCTCTTCAAACATTTTGCTTGCCTTCTTCACATATGTGAATATTCTGTGTGAACTCTGACTTCTGCTTACAGTCGTAACTCCAGGCTGTGCTCAAATGGACCCTCAGTAGACTGACAGCCCCCAGAGATGTTGGTCCTGCCTGGCACTTTTTGCACCAGTAAAGGCTCTAATTCCTTACAGCTTGAATTAGAATGATTTTTCTTTTTAATAAATAATTCATGATTTTAGGTTTGCTGTTTTTAGCAACTGCTTATAAATTTTTATATATTTCCAAATTGTAAAACGCTCCCAATCACTTATGCGTCTATCAGAATTGTGTAAAAAATAAGTAATCACTACAAAGGAAGAAGTAGGCATTTATTGGTGCACTTTATTATATAAACAGAAGGCAGAGAACATATGAATTAAGAAATATTGCACATTAAACATACTGTACATATTATATGTTTAAATCTTTCACTGTTTTATTTTCTCTAGCCTCTTTATTTTAATGTGTTAAAAACTATAATATTCTAAGTATATATTTGATAATTAAACTTTTCCTAAGCTGACTGAATTCCACCCGTAGGATTCCTGTGGTCACAAATGTCTGATTAGAAACAATAATATTTGCTTAAAAATTTTGTTAAAAATGATTTTAGTGAATCTTTTATTGTATTGTTTTTTTGTGCCCATTTCCTCCTAAAGGCTCAAAAGGCAAACCGAATTAATAACGTGGAATTCTGAAGTTGGAGGACTATTTCTTGATGAGAATTCAGAAATTATTATTTATACACAAGCAGGATTATGAGAAAGAACTTATGAGTAAATCAGACAGAAGTTTCAATGCCTACCTGAGCACCTCACTCCCGCATCGTTTGCATGAGCGCAGTAATTAAGATTCCAGTTAGGTGTTCTACAGTCCTTCAGCGCAGACTCCTGTCCTCTACATGCAACATCACTCATCAAGATTGGCCCAGTTCCCTCTCCAAAGTAAGCACTGTATGTTGCTGACAGAGCCTCCCCACAGCCCATCTGTCTGCACACCACGGCAGCGTCCTTCTCGTCCCAGCCATATGACACACGGTGCCCCACTGTCCACTAGAAGCACCTCCACTCTCCCTTCACACGGCTGTCTCCCGTTCACCAGCCTCAGGTCTTCGGCGTCTGAAACGTAAAGAAGACATTTTTAATCTCAATTGTACAAACTGCATTTAGAAACGCGATAGGCTACTACTACTGGCGAACTCTGCATTATTTAGAAAAACAGAATCAAGGAGATGTGTAGTGAAAAGAAGGAAATACGTGTGCATTTTTGTTTCTAGTATAATAGTAATTGCTTTTACTATGCACATTTCCAAATCTAAACCAAACTCTCAAATTCTGATTTGGCATAAATGTGGCAAAAACACATGTACGTTATATAGCGCCTTTCTGTTGCAAAGGCCAGCTGAAATGACTTCAAAAACCAACAGTTCTTATGCATTTCTTACAGTCTTAGTAGAGGCAGGCAAGTGATTTGTTTAGGGTGACAGTGACTGGGGGTGGACACTGAATCAGGACCTTTATATTTCAGAGCCACTTGAAGTTATTGACCTGTCTTGCACCTTTTTATTTGCTGTTCTTCAACTATATGGGATGAAGAAATATAGAAATCAATGAACAGTTTTAGATGCTAAGGAGTTCTGTTACTCATTTTTTACATGACACCTATTTAAGATATCAAGTCTTTTCTAATTTTGCATATGTGTTCATATATCCATTATTTTCTGAAAATGATTTTGTTACAGATATTTATCTGTTAGATCTGCCACATTATTAAAAGGTTCTGAGCACAAAACAATCATAAAAGCAAATACACATTAAAATGGACAATTACAAATATTCAGCACTTGCCAAAGATGAAGTAGAAACAGAAGAGGGAAAACACAAACACACCAGTGGGACCACTCGTCTTACATAATATAAATGTTTAACAGACACAAGCCAGCAGGATTCCCAATGAAATTACTGAAAATGTTTTGGGTAGCAGGGAGCACAGTCCAGTCCACACAGCAAATAACATTAAACAGAATCTCATCTTTAACTGAAAACAGAAATCATCATTATTATGCCCTTCCACACATTCATCCACCACATAAGGTGGGTCATAAAATCTAAAAACAGAACCCCATACTGAGTACCAATCTATAGAAGAAAGCACTCAAACACACACACACACATCACATCTAATCAATTTAAACTCTCCAGAATATCTTTGGAATATGAAAAGAAAAAAGTGACTCTGGAAGAATGTACAAACTGCACAGGCAGTTATTGACCGAGTAAAGACTGAAACAGTATCCTTGAAATGTAAGGCAGCCTAGTTAACTATTGTCATCATCCCAATAAATCATATTCTGTCTTTCATATTAATATCACTCTTGAAGGTTTTTTTTAGAAACATACATCATCTCTTCACATTCTTGCTCATCTAGATATTATGCCCAGAGAACAGAGGAGGAACCAACCTAGTGAAGACATTTGTCAAATACACACATAAACACACACACACACACTTTCATCATGTAATCAAATGGACAGCATGTGTTTAGTCAATGGAAGAAAACTGGAGAAAATAAGGGACACTCGTAAAGTGCAGGCTGCACACAGAAATCTCTTTGGCAAACACTGGCAGGCTGAAGGTGAAGTGAGGTGAAGTGCTAAACCTCCTTTAGCTGCTGCTCCAGGTTTTGCCAGAGTATAAATGTGGCTTAAATTTATAAAAGTCAAACACTGATTTTATTTTATTTTTTTCCTTATTTAAAATTTCATTGCATTTCCACATCTTGACCAAACTTTATTTTAAACCAATGTTACTGTATCAGTTTAAATTACAAATGCTTAGTCATTCTCTGGTGAAATCTACAAAAAAGAATATCTGGTATCACGGTGCTTTTCAGAGCCGTACTGTATGTCCTGTTAAACTGCCTATAACTTCTCTCCTGTCTTTGTGGCGTTGTAGTTGTTAGTGCCGTTATTTATTTTATCTCTTATGAAATGTAAACTGTTTCTAGCTCTAATTTTGGATGGTTGATTATTTTTATCTTATTCAGATTTTCAATAAAGCATATCGTCCACCTTTAATTAAAACCTCTCTTTAATTAGACTTCATCTCACTTTATTTTTCAAAACTCTAAACCTAAAACCTCTGCATAATTTACAGATCATTCTAATAGGCTCAAACTTTTTAATTTGTTCCTGCCAGTTTCTTATTTAGTGGTGAGATTCTGATTTTAATTGAACTCTTTCTTTAATATGTTTTGCTTATTTCTATTAAAGTTTTGAGCAACAAATAATAATAACAATAATACATTTTATTTATACAGTATAGCACTATTCCCATTCTCACTTTGTTAAACTTTCAAAGTAATGAAGAAAATTGTCTTTGGTTATAAAAAAATATGTATTACTATCATCACATTTATCATCAGCATACTATTCAATATTATTCTATTTCATTTATATAATTTACTTCTATTTTAATCAGCAGTTTCATTAATTATTTCTACAGATCAATCAACATTTTTTTTACCTTTCTCTCTCATCAAGAAATCACTTTAAAAGTGACATGAAATAAAAAAGCAGAACTGAAGGGAAAACATCATTGAATGTGAGAAATAAATATTTGCTAAATTCGTGATTTAGAATAAAGGCAAACCTGGTGTATATTTGGAGTTGATTTAATAAATACAAAAATGGGAAAAGAATATATTTATGTCAGCGAGGAATTAAAAGCACAAATAATGTAGCACTATCATGCTGTTGTTGCCATTATTATTGATTTATTTTTTTGTTTCATACCATAATCATTACAGATTCTTCCACAGTGGATTGTTTTTACAGTAATAAAGTTCTATTCATTTCATACTTTGTAATACAGGTAAAAGTCTAAAAGATTTTTAGTTTGTAAAGGTATTTTGAAGTTGTGATCTTTGCTTGTGATCAATTTATCTTTTATATAAAATAAGGGAAATACTTTTAAATATAAATACATAAAACTGTGTAATTGTCTCACTAATTTTTTTTAAGTCCAGAAAAAAACAAAACAAATTGTATGCATTTTCTCTTTTCATTTCACACTGGATTTCTTACAAATAATTTCTAAGCAGCTGTTTCTTAGATTTTTAGATCAGTTCTTCTCATTATCATATCATGTTAAGTGTCCATTGAGGAGTTAGAAGTGCGACTTACAGACTGGAGTGAGCAGAAGCAGGGCGGCCAGGCACATCAGTGACCCTTGTCGGCAGCTCCTCATGGTTCATCAGCCTGAGTGTTCTCTCCTCACAATGAAGTCGAGTCTCTTCTGTGTCTTTATATGACTGAATCAGTTAATCTGTCATCTCACACCTGCACATGAGGCGCAGTTCTCCAACCCACGAATCACACAGATCTCAGCTTTTTAAAGGTATAGTAAGGAAACTTTAGAAGATATTTTCATATAAATTAATGTTTTGCTTTTCTTTTTTTACTACAGGATATACTTTTTTTTTCTTATTTTTGGATCTTCCGATATTCTTTATAGTTCATTAACTAATACGGTTAAAAGGCAGGCAAAACAAAATTATTCAAGATCAAAACAAACAGGAGGATTTTTGAATATTGGCATTAGAAACTTTTACAATTATATGATAACCTAAGCAGTGAAAAGCTTTTCTCTGGTTAATTGTGTGGGTGCAGCTGGGGGCTCCTTGTGATGTATGTCAAGACAATATGAATTGGATTGATTGATGTTAATTGATTATCACATTTTTGTGCAATGCTAATAAGTAATTAGACAGTTCACTAAGACACCTACTTTATTTGGTTTACCTTTCTCTATAAAAAGGATCGTTCAACATTTTTTTGACTTTTCTCTCTCATTAAGAAATCACTTTAAAAGTGACATGAAATAAAAAAGCAGAACTGATGGGAAAACATCATTGAATGTGAGAAATAAATATTTGCTAAATTCGTGATGTAGAATAAAGGCAAACCTGGTGTATATTTGGAGTTGATTTAATAAATACAAAAATGGGAAAAGAATATATTTATGTAAGCGGAGGAATTAAAAGCACAAATAATGTAGCACTATCATGCTGTTGTTGCCATTATTATTTATTTATTTTTGTTTCATACCATAATCATTACAGATTCTTCCACAGTGGATTGTTTTTACAGTAATAAAGTTCTATTCATTTCATATTTTGTAATACAGGTAAAAGTCTAAAAGATTTTTAGTTTGTAAAGGTATTTTGAAGTTGTGATCTTTGCTTGTGATCAATTTATATTTATTTTATATAAAATAAGGGAAATACTTTTAAATATACATACATAAAACTGTGTAATTGTCTCACTAATTTTTTTTAAGTCCAGAAAAAAAACACAAAACAAATCGTATGCATTTTCCCTTTTAATTTCACACTGGATTTCTTACAAATAATTTCTAAGCAGCTGTTTCTTAGATTTTTAGATCAGTTCTTCTCATTATCATATCATGTTAAGTGTCCATTGAGGAGTTAGAAGTGCGACTTACAGACTGGTGTGAGCAGAAGCAGGCGGCCAGGCACATCAGTGACCCTCGTCGGCAGCTCCTCATGGTTCATCAGCCTGAGTGTTCTCTCCTCACAATGAAGTCGAGTCTCTTCTGTGTCTTTATATGACTGAATCAGTTAATCTGTCATCTCACACCTGCACATGAGGCGCAGTTCTCCAACCCACGAATCACACAGATCTCAGCTTTTTAAAGGTATAGTAAGGAAACTTTAGAAGATATTTTCATATAAATTAATGTTTTGCTTTTCTTTTTTTACTACAGGATATACTTTTTTTTTCTTATTCTTGGATCTTCCGATATTCTTTATAGTTCATTAACTAATACGGTTAAAAGGCAGGCAAAACAAAATTATTCAAGATCAAAACAAACAGGAGGATTTTTGAATATTGGCATTAGAAACTTTTACAATTATATGATAACCTAAGCAGTGAAAAGCTTTTCTCTGGTTAATTGTGTGGGTGCAGCTGGGGGCTCCTTGTGATGTATGTCAAGACAATATGAATTGGATTGATTGATGTTAATTGATTATCACATTTTTGTGCAATGCTAATAAGTAATTAGACAGTTCACTAAGACACCTACTTTATTTGGTTTACCTTTCTCTATAAAAAGGATTTCCCAGCCATCAGACTTACTGTACATTGAGGTAAGTGATGCACACCCATTTTAAGAAACAAAACAGTACACTTTTTTGGTAAACACAAGGATTATAGAAATACAATAACTGTTTAAATCTTGACATAAAAGACTGAAAGCAACACAAATGCAACAGAAGTGTAACACAGAAGAGGACTCGTGTTTGATCATCTGGAGATTTTCTGGATTTTCTTGATTTTAGACACAGTTAATTCTTCTCTTGTTGCACAGTAACAATTCAACCTGAGAAAGCAAGGCTTAGCTGGCTATTTACTAAATACGTAGAGCTCTAATATACTGTATCCTGGAATGTGTAAATCAATTTTACAATATAAATCTTTTAGGGATGATGTTAGATGGAACAAGGAATTGTGTGTCATTGGTCTTCTTTCATGTGTAGACCAATGCTTATTGTGGAGGACCGTCGCCACGTGGTCTTTATTCTGTGTATGTGATGTGGTGTTGTCTTCTCCTAGGGCCTCATGTATAAACGGTGCGTACGTACAAAAATGTTGCGTACTCCCAGCTCTTCACTAACACTGCACCACCGTGTTCCCATGTTTAATATATGCTTTAAATCCTATGATCATGAAAATATACATCTCAGTATTTTAATTATTCAGAGAGCTATAATATCACGAATGCAATGGATTCTGTGTTCTGTCGGAGGTTTAAGAAGCACATAGTGATTCACACACATAGAGCACATAGAAGAACACATACAAAACAAAGCATTTAACGTGTTACTTTAGTTACAATGGGATTTGAGAAACCAGTAAATTAAACAATTTAAAGATGAAGTTTATGATGTTCTACTTTAATGATTAAATAAACTACGTGATTAAAGTGAAATTTCAAGATTAAAGTTGACATTTCGAGTTTTTTTCTCATTGTGCATTTTTTTTTTTTTTTGTCTTTTCTCTAAAGCCTAATAATCTTCCATATGACACTCAGACAGTGGGCTACGACTCGTCTTTTCACGGCGACTTTGATATATAACAACTTCTTTTTTATTTTGGGCACTGTGTGACATTGTGAACTTGAGCTTTCGAGTTTCTCCGACACTCTATGTCACTCAATCAACTTCCTTTTGTTGTTTAAACCACTGTATAGTACATACAAATAGTAAGTTTTTCTTTGCCTCCACTTGTTATTCACTGAAATTCTTCTATTTTCCCCCATGCTTTTGCCATTGCCACTTCATAGAACACTGAGCCTAAGGGCTATTTATATTGATTTGCATATTCAAAGAGGTGTAATTCTGGGAGGAGTTGGGGAGTGGCGGCAGGAGCGTGCAAGTGCGTTACTTTTCACGCTGACTTTATGACGTGGAAGAACATGAACGCACAGATTTATGCATCTGGATTTTGTTGTGCTTACGCACATTTCCACTTTTGTCCGTATGCCATGTTTTAGTGTGAATTCTATGCACGGTGTTATGCGTCAGGCTTTATGTTTCTTAGTTCCCTACAGAACAGGAGACCTTGACAATTGTATATTGTGCATCACTCCATGAGAGGTCATTCTTTCAGTTCAGCATCTACAGTTTTCCTCCAGGTTGTTTTTGGCTTTCCTTGCTTCCTTTTCCCAGGTGTTCTTCAACTCATAGCTACTTTCATGGTTGCGGTTGTGGTCCATCCAGAGGACATGCCCAAGCCATTTCATTCTACAGTGCTTGATCTCCATCACCTATGTGAGTTGGTCTTCTTATATAACTCAACATTTGAGATCATCTCTGGCCAGAAAATACATATTCTACTGAGAAATTTATTGTGAAATACTTCAATCTGCTTTATATGACTCTTGCTGACATGCCAGCATTTTGACCCGTACATAAGAACAGATTTGATGTCGCTGTTGTTTAGTCTCATCTTTGTTCTGAGGCAGTATTGTGCGGATTTTCAGATGGGCTGGAGTCTAGCACATGCATTGCAGGGTTTACCTAGGCTTGCCTTAATGTTCTTAGCTGCAGTATTGTCCTTACTGAAAAGACTGCAAAGTTAGGTGAACTCTTTAACATCTTCAAGTGGGTTTCCATTCAGAATAATTTGTTCATCAAATATTGCATTGATGTACATCACTTCAGTTTTGGCAATGCTTATGTTGAGGTCTGTTTATTTAGCAAAGTTAACCAGTCTATTGGCTTTCTCTTGTAGGTGGACATGCATTGATGACAAAAAAGCTATGTTATCTGGAAAATCAAGATCTTCCAGCAGTTTGAAGAGATTCCATGTATGCCACTAGGATTTTCTGATGTCTTCCTTCTCATAGTCCAGTCAATCAGTACCAGGAACAGGACTGGTGAGATGATACATCCTTGTTGTACCCTTGATTTCACTGAAAACCACCCAGATAGGTTGCTATCTAGGATTACACTACACTCGAACTATAGATAAAATAGTTCAATCAGTGTAACCATCTTCTGAGGTATTCCGTGATCACCTAGGATCTTCCATAAGGTGTTGCAGTGTAGGCTGTCAAAGACCTTTTTGAATTTAAAGAAGTAGATGCATAAGGAAAGAATTTCACTCCAGACATTGCTCAATGATGTTTCTTAGTGAAAAAATCTGGTCTACACAACCTCTCTCCTTCCTGAAACCAGCTTGCTCTTGTCTCATCCTGGGAACCTAAAGAAACTAAACTAAGATATGTAAGTCTTAAAAAGAAAGATCATAAGCAAGAATTTATATTATTTTTTGCATAATTATTATAAATTTGATTTTGTTTGCCCTGTTTTAGCTTTCAATTTCACTAAAGCTTTTGCAATGAAGACAATTGGAGGTTTTGTGTAAGTGTAATACTCGATGCTTGAACCTTTTCATTAGCTGAATTTTAGAACTATTCTGGAAACCCTCTGCAAATGCAGCTACACTGTAACCCATACAGCATTTTTTGCACACAGTTAAGGAAAATATTGAATGTCTCCAATACCTGTAAATCCTTATGCACAAAAAGTAAATTATTATATGGTGATTTTTACTCAACCCACTGACCTATTATGCCAGATAAATGTGACTGTGGTTTATGCTCAATATTAACAGAAAATTAGTATGTCAATTATTTTTTTTTAAAGTGAAAAGCTTTGTATAAATGTGTAATTTGTAGCTATGCAACTCCAACAAAATGTATCAGCAAACTTTAAAATTAAAATCCACTTATCAGTATTAAATCTCAAGCAACACTGCATGAATCTTCCAAAGGAATTCAGTGTCATGTCACAGATGTGAATTTCAAATGACCTGGTAACATCACTTGCATTAATATAATTCTAAATAAACATTCTAAGGTGGAAATGTTCAGCAAAATTTGCAGTCATTTATTGAGCTTGCAGTTCCTCATGTCCTGAACCTGGCCAGGAACAGGGGTGAAACAACAGAGCCATTTCAGTGTGCTGTCCATTATTAGCTAATTATGCATCTTTTGAGCAGGAGGTGACACCTACATGGAAGAAATCTGCTTATCAGTATTATATCCTTTGTTGCCCCTAAGTAAACTTCAAATTAATTCAATTTTTTAGGTGAGAAGACCAGATTACAACATGGGACCATTTACACTAATAGAAATCTATAAATCCACACATGCAACCAAAGGAAAAAATAGTCCTCAAAAAATGCAGGTATTTGTTTACTTTCAAGTGCTTCATGCCAAGAAGCTTTCCCAGTGGTATGACACATGGATGCCCCCCTTTCATTGTATTGTCCATGCTGATGTTTCTCAAATTTGTCCTTCAGGAAGATCTCCACGGGAGGAGGCATCCACAATGAAGAAATCCATTTTTTACTGCATTCCAAGCAACACTTAATAAAGCTCAACATTAAGTCAGTGTCACAGGTGTGAAATCTAGATGTGCACATGGGCAGACTTCCTAGTATCTTATGATCATAAGCTATCAACTGGTGTGATACAAGAATGTTATGCCAGTCATTGTGGTGTCCATGTTGAATGGCTCACATTATAGTGGCCAGGTATACATCCACTGACCATGGTGCTGTAATGTTTGGCTCAGTGCCATAAATGACAAGTTCAGCAGACTGGAGTAGACAAACTAGTGCACTCAATATGCAGTGCATAGAAAATTGGAAATTTCAGAGAACCTATTGTAACAGTTCAGTCTTTGAAATTGTTAAATTAATTTCAACATGCCACCATATTGAAATCTCAGCTTTTGTTCTTGTAGGATGTATTGAATAATCGACCAATGGCTGAATATTTAGTAGAATTTATCCAATGCTTTTGTCATTGATCAATCTGTTTAAGCTGTAGTGAGAATCAACCCAAATCAAGTTTATTTATATCAGATCTTCAATATAGCTTTTTTCATGTGTTCATAAATGGATTATTTACGAGCACAAAATTTATTTAAATGATAACTGATGATTTTTGTGGTTGTAGAAGATGCATTTTACACATCATACAAATAAATGAAACCTGTACACTGTCAACAGAGCCAGACTAGGAATTTGTTAAGTAAGAATATACCTTAAAGAAATCGTGTAGTTGATTGCTACCCATGGAACTTGTGGTAAGTCTGCATAAAATGCACACTTACTACATCAGCAAGGATAGCTGTGGTCATTAATCATACTCTCCGGAGCCTCACTTGATGTCTAAGTCAACTAAACCTCTGGGAAGAGATGTCCAGCTATACCCACCGCCCAACTACACCCCTCCTACCTAACTACCCCATCCTGAAACTTTTTCCTCCCACATCCCAATCACATCATAGACAGGCCTTTGCATTACTAATGGTAGCCAGTGGTTCTGAAGTGGTAATTACCTGGTTAGTTTACAGCAACCCATTACAGGGTTGCTTTAAGTAATATAATGTTACTTCTCCACACACAGATGTAAATAGTGCTATGTAATCATAAAGAATAATTTATAATAGGCCACTACATACATACAGTTTCAGTTATATCACAGGGTTGGGTGACAAGGTTATCATTTCAATGTTTTATGTATTAATATTTGATAAAAGGTGTATGTTTGCATATCAATATGTTTGCACTGTTAAGGAGGCAATCCAGAAGAGTTTTAATTTAAAATATATAAATATGATATTTTTGGTTGAGCAATCTTGTAAAATATTTATAGTACTTTGGAAGAAAAGTATGATATTTCAGTAAATAATGCTAACTCAGTAGTTATGTTAGAATGTTTCTGCGCATCTAAATGTAAAAACAGCAAAGTTACACTAGTGAATGGTAATGACATATTTTTATAATAACTGAGCTCCAATAAATAAAAGTCATTCACTTAAATCTTTTGATCAAAATAGTAACACTTTCTATAAAATGAATAAATCAGTTTTCTGCAAGTATGCAAGTAAATAGCGGCTTTAGCTGCAACATTTTCAGTAATGTACAGTATAGTGCATTTCATTGAAATAAAATTGAGAAATTAGTTGACATTTAAACATACACATATGTTTTAAAGCCCACACATTAAGTACACAATGAATTTAAATATTCTAGCATAAACCACACTGTACAAAAGCTTTTGTAATAAAAGTATAAACAATAAAGTATCACCAATATAAGGAATATAAACAATGGTGGGGAGAAGGGAAGGTCAAATAGGAGGTTTATGGATGTGATGAGGGAGGACATGAAGGCAGTCAGTGTGGCAGAAAATAATGTAAAAGACAGGGATAGATGGAGACGGATGGTCCACTGTAGCCACCCTTGTATGGGAGCTGTCAAATGAAGAAGAACTTACACAATACATATGAACAGCTCTACACTCCTACAATTTTTATTATCTTTGAAATTCTTTATTAATCTCCTTGGCGTTAACCCTGAGTGTGACCCAATATTCTATGCCAATACGGTTATTCTCGAGTCACATTTGAGGTAATGAGTAATAATCCACTTTATAGTGTTGTGGAAGTTGGCCCGGACACAGACAGGCGGACACGTACATTTCACCCACAGCACGTTTATTTTCCACAAAGTCAAACATGCACCACAAAACCCCCAAAGTCCTAGCCTCACAACAATGCCTTCACTTTCTTATTCAGGCCGCCTCCTTCAGCTCAGTCCACTCCGCTCCCGACTCTCACCCTGAATGAAGGGAGGCGGCCCCTTTTATCATCACCCGGATGTGCTCCAGGTGGGTTCTGGCAATCACCCGCTGACACGCAACTGTGTGGCGGAAGTGCCAGCTGCATCCACGGAAACACTCCGGGTGTCCATGCTCTTCTTTCCCCCAGCACTTCCTGGTGTGGCGGAAGTGCTGAGGTCCAGGGCCCCCAAGCCATGGGAACGCTCCCTGGCGACGACCACGGGCCCCTACAGGGTGGAGCTTCAAAGCTCTGTGCCCGCGGCCCCCAAAGCAACCAGGATGGCGGCCCCCACGTGATCCAAGGCGCACATAGACCCTCCTCCGGTCCCTCAAGGCGTCCCGACCAGGGTCGTTGCCCCTGGCATCCCTGACAGTGTTTAGCCAAAGAAATTCTTAGGATAGTGTTCAGCTAAAATCTAGTGGGTGAAATCACATCATGCTGCAAAAAATCATGAATATTTCTATGATTTCTTCCAGTTTATAGTGTCACACTTTGGTCACACAGTTGCACAGATTCATTCAGGGTTTTCAAGAAACATAAACTGTATTTGTAAACAGCATAATAAAGCATAATGAATAAAGCAGAGGATGTCTGGGGGAAGATAGACAAGGCAGTGAACCAAAGGACAGCTGCAGTACAGGCTTTTAAACGTTCGAAGTGCAGCAAAAGATGCAAATCATGTGGCATGGAAGGAAACAGCAGCAAGCCTGCAGTAAATCTAGCAAAGTGGAAATAAAAAACTGGAAAGAGGAAATTTATTTCCCATTGAATCACCGTTTAAGAGGGGGTTTCTGAGGAGCGGCCACGCTTCAGCTTCTTCACAATAGTAACTTTATGGTAATCCATTATTGTTGATGAGACGGGTGGAGCCTTCAACCAAAAGCACAATGGCAAATGAGAAGCGATAAAGCCAGGTTTTAGATCAAACTGAAACTGAACCATTGCTCGAATCAACCAATATTGATAATGATATGAATTGGTCATCAGATGCAGAAGCAGATTCTGATCTGCAGGTTTCAGTGATGTTCATGTTTGATGCTGACAATCCTGCAGCTTTTTGTTACCCATTTACAGGTATCTCCAATCTAAAGATGACTGTTGATCATGATTATGTGAATTATTTATGATTTATTGATTATAGTCTGGTAGGGATAACACCGTTGTTGATATAAATGATGAGCAATATGGGAAAAGTCACTGTAAATAAATTGCTCGTTACTGCAGTCGGTATGTGAGTACATTTCAGTCAACTGATACTGCAAGGCAAAATGGGTAAACCATTTCAGAGATGGTACTGATCCACTAACCAGTTGTTATAGACAACAGCAAAGTTGTGTGTTGTTTTTCACTGATTATGAAATACCCGGATTTCACTAATAATGATGACTATGATAAAGTCAATCACTAAATACCAAAACTGTACATGCTATTGTAAGTGTATCAGGTGAGCATCAAAATATGCAGAAGTTTATGTTGCCAATCACTCCATTACTATTTATGAAAGACTCATGGATTAAAAGGGATGGCTGTCCTATATATAGTACATCACATACAAATGGACATGATTTGGTATCAACTTCTACATGTTGTGTGAAGCAAGGTCTGGATACATGTGGGCTCAATATGTTACACCGGTAGAGGAACCAAGTGCAGTGACATTTACAGTCAATACAGCATTACTAAATCATCTGTGCGGTCACTGGCAATCCCTTGCTTGACCAAGGTTATTTTATAACACTGGAAAGTTTCTATACCTCACTACTGAACTGTTTGAATTTTATTTCAAAGGAAAACTGAAGCATATGGCACTATACACCCAAACTGCCATTGTATGCCCGGTGACTCTGGTCATGTGAATGCATCAAGCTGCAAGTGTGGTGCAGTAGATATGTGGCAAAAGGCAAAATAATTGAGATCAAGTTGAAGGATAAGAAAGATATCTGCTTCCTAAGCACTGTTCAATGTCAACATCAGGGAAAATGTGGAAGTCACTATGTTTTGCACTGTAATAGGTTTCAATGACACAATGGGTGGTATCAACTATACAGGTCAGGAAAATGTCATTCTACCCTATCATATGCAATCAACTGTAAAAATGTTGCAAATAATTTTTTACATCTGCACAAATGGTTTTATATGCATTGATGACTATTTCAAAACATATCATACAAAGCAAGTATACTAAATCTGCATCAGTACATCAGTGTTTAATGTTTTGTTGTTTACATGTTTCTGTTACACATTTTACTTGTTGAAAAAAATTCCTTGCTTTTGGCTTGCTTTTCCGGAAGTAAATAAAACGCTAAGGAGGCTGCAAAGCTATACAGCACTAGGCAGAAATGAACTCCTGCATGAATTTGTATGGGTCTTTAAACAGCTATCCTCCTGATTTACTGAAGCAAGGTTCTGCGTGGAATGAGTGTGTATCATCATCAGAGATGATTTTCATTTTAACATTGCCCTCTGACACACAATCTTCTAAATACGCTCCAGTAATTTGGGCTACATGTTTGCTAACTGGCTTGAGCTTTTTTAATTTTTTATTTGTCAGACTGCTAAACCATGCAGTGAAACTAAAGGCAATGACCGAGTGGATCACACTGCAATAAAAGGGGAACATGAGCTCCATGCCAACTTTAAACTAAATTTTTTATATTCAGTCACTATTTCTGCTTCCTCCCCCCAAAACGAGTGATGAACATACATATTTCTGCCTTTTAAAGTCAAAGATAATTTCTTTAGTCTTTCTGACATTCAGAGTAAGATAGTTTTTGCACCAGTTAATCAAACAGTCCATTTGATTTAAATAATGTCTTTCATCTTCCACAGATATGCTTCCTATCACCATTTGTCATAAGCATACTAAATAACATAAAAATAATCATTGTTCTGTCTCAAATCACTAGTACAGAGTGTAATTTATAATGGAGACAGAACACAGCCTTGAGGAGATCCTGTAACTGAATGAAAGACCTTTGAGAATGTGTAATGGGTTTAACTACATTAAAGTCCTGAATTAATAAAGTAAATAAATGGATGAACATTCATACTGTTTAATTTCTCAATCAGTTTGTGATACTAGATGGTTCTGGAAACTAAAGAAAAATCCAGAAATACTACTCTGACATAGAATCTAGGCTTGTCAGGAAGAGAGCAGATATGATGTAAGATAACCAGCAGATCACCTTCTTTACTTGTCTGTTATCAATAAGAAAGTGTGAGGATATTTTAAAAGGACTTTTACATGAATGGAAGTGAGCAGCACTGGCCTATAGTCAGTCAGACTACTTACTGTAGTTGTGAAACTTTAGGAACTGGTGAAGTCATTGACTGCTCCCACAGCTCATGTGCCAGTTAAAGAAAGCTGTTTAATGCAGGATTTCAGGAGACATTCTGATATGCCCTCTGGCCCCGATGCCCTGTTGGCTCTGACCTGCCACATACCTAGCCTGTTTATAACAAATTGTCTGAGTTTTTGAAAAGCAAATAAATCAAGATTTATGTAGTAATGTAATCTACCAGCACTCATCCCTGAAAATCAAAATGACTTCCGTAACAGAAATAGCTTCAAGGAAGCACACTTTTGTCATAGATGATGGAAACATTTTGTACAATAAGTCCTTGTTTACTAATTAAAAAACAATATAATATTAATGTTTCTTACGTTTACAGAAAAAAATTTTGACTTCATAAATACAGCAGACAAATAAGTTCACCCTCCTATTCCAATACATGTCAGGAGTGAAGGTTATGGAGTGGATCACCGCAATAAATGGACGTATTGGTAAAAATGGAAGGTCACAGTTTTGCCTCAAGAGGTTCTTGAAATTAATACTTTTGAGGAGTTGCAACTTCAAGAGGTCAAGAGACATTGGGAATTTAGAAATAGTTATATTTTATGGCTAAAAGCAAATCTTTAGTGGATGAGACATACACTGACAGAATACACTTATAAAGAGGAGTTTTACTCAGCATTTATTTAATGAAAAAACAGCCTCAATTAACACTAATGAAAAATGGATCTGAAAGGAGTACAGAAGATTGCAGACAAAATGTTCTTTGCCAGTAAAGAGATTGGATTTTGTAATTTCAAATTTTTTGTTCAGATCATTTTAAACTGAAATTTTGGTTAAACCAAAAACATTTTCTAATATACAAACTTTAAAAAATGACACAAGTGACAATAAGTTACAATAAAGATTTAAACATATTCATGTCATTGTTAAAGGTGTCTTTAAGCATGATTCTCCTTCAAGAGTCTCATCCTCGATATCTTCACATTCAGGAGGTAAATGGTTCTCCAAGAGTCTGTGAAACCCAAATGCACAAAGAGGCTCAAAGAATAATTTGAGTTTTCAAAAACTTCAGCGTTAAAATGCTGCTGGTATTCAGATGAATTGGTTTTATATAAGTGATATAAAAAGTCCCTCCATCTTCTGTGCCTGATCTGTTCACTTGAGGGTCCCATGGTCAGAAGTTGATGTAGGTAGTAATAGCTGGTATGCCAGTCCATTACAGGGCATATTCACATTGACACTCAATCACACAGAGCCAATTTACAGTTGCCAAAACAGAACATGTCTTTAGGTAATGGGAGGAAAACTAGAGTGTCGGAGAAAAGACGACCATTCTGTTAATTACTTTGTAATGGAGACTCTCAAATATGTAGCTACACGCTGAAAAGAAAATGTTTCTTATTTCCACATTTGATTTTGAAGTTTAAAAATAGTAAACATTATAACAATAATAGAAATTGAATTTATAAGGGAAAAAATGTACTGATGAGCTGTATTCACATTTCAACAAATAGTAATATTCACTCAAAGGCAATACTATGTGTGCACGATAATTTGCATCTAAACCACCCTGGATATTGTGCTGTCTTCCAAGCTGAACAATTATACTTGCTTTTTGCTTCACTCCATAGATCTCTCTCCTAATGTTTTTACAGGGAAATATCCTGCTCTCTTCTTCACGTGTGGGCAGTAACTCTGGTGTGACCATGGATGACTGCTCTCAATGATCCAGTCATGTCTCTTCATCCTTTACATCTGTAACATTTGTCACTTCCTTATGATTCATGCCCCTCAGCATTTTGTTCATTTGCTCTCCTCGCTGGTGAGACCCTAGTTAACAGCTCTTGAACCCTTTAAACTCATCCAGAATGCTGCTGTCTTTTCTCTCTAATCACACCTCTGTGGTACTTGATCATCAGACTTTGCATTACTGCTAGCATTCGTTCCAAAACCCGAGTTCTGACCTGTGACTTCTTTCACAGGTTTACTCCTAAAGCTTTCACTAGCTGTTAAAAACCTCCCTGTAAACTGACTTCTGGGTGCTTCTTGAAAAATATGTATGTTTTCCCCGTGTCTGAGAGGTTTTTCTCGAGGAATTTGAAATGTTTGCCTTTTTTCTTACATGCAGGTTATGTTGACTGGTGGCTCTGAATTTTCACAGTGTGGGTGTAGGTGAGTATGAGTGTGCCTTACAATAGACGGTCACCTACTGAGGTTTGATTCCTGCCTTGTGCCCAGTGCTGCCTGGAAAGGCTTCAGTCCTCTGAGACCCTCGGCTTTAGTAAAAAGTTATGAAAATGGATAAACAGTGCTTTAGGTAATGCTGCCATGTCCCATTGCTTTAGTCAAATTTCACTCTTGGTCAGTGTAGCCTTTTCAAACATTTTGCTTGCCTTCTTCACATATGTGAATATTCTGTGTGAACTCTGACATCTGCTTACAGTCGTAACTCCAGGTCGTGCTCAAATGGACCCTCAGTAAACTGACAGCCCCCAGAGATGTTGGTCCTGCCTGGCACTTTTTCCACCAGTAAAGGCTCTGATTCCTTACAGCTTGAATTAGAATGATTTTTCTTTTTAATAAATTAATTCATGGTCTTAGGTTTGCTGTTTTTAGCAACTACTTATACATTTGTACATATTTCCAAATTGTAAAATGCTACCAATCACTTATGCGTCTATCAGAATTTTGTGAAAAATAAGTAATCACTGACAAAGGAAGAAGCAGGCATTTATTGGTGCACTTTATAATATATCTATCTATCTATCTATCTATCTATCTATCTATCTATCTATCTATCTATCTATCTATCTATCTATCTATCTATCTATCTATAAATAGAAGGCAGAGAACATATGAATTAAGACATATATTGGACATGAAAAATACATATTATATGTTTAAATCTTTCACTGTTTTATTTTCTCCAGCCTCTTTATTTTAATGTGTTAAAAACTAGTTAACTAAAATTCTAAGTATATATTTGATAATCACACCTTTCCTAAGCTGCCTGAATTTCACCCTTAGGATTCCTGTGGTCACAAATGTCTGATTAGAAACAATAATATTTGCTTAAAAATTCTGTTAAAAATGATTTTAGTGAATATTTTATTGTATTGCTTTTTTGTGCCCATTTCTTCCTAATGGCTCAAAAGGCAAATTGAATTAATAACGGGGAATTCTGAAGTTGGAGGACTGTTTCTTGATGAGAATTCAGAAATTATTATTTATACACAAGCAGGATTATGAGAAAGAACTTACGAGTGAAATAGAGAGAAGTTTCAGTGCCTACCTGAGCACCTTACTCCCGCATCGTTTGCATGAGTGCAGTATTAAGATTCCAGTTATGTGCTGTACAGTTCTTCAGCGCAGACTCCTGTCCTCCACAGTCAACTTCACTCATCAAAATTGGCCCAGTTCCCTGTCCAAAGTAAGCACTGATTGTTGCTGACAGAGCCTCCCCACAGCCCATCTGTCTGCACACCACGGCAGCGTCCTTCTTGTCCCACCAATTTTGACACACGGTGCCCCAACGTCCGCTGCGAAGTACCTCCACTCTCCCTTCACATGGCTGTCTCCCATTCACCAGCCTCAAGTCTTGGGCATCTGAAACGTAAAGAAGACATTTTTAATCTCAAATGTACAAACTGCATTTAGAAACGAGATAGGCTACTACCGACTACTGGCAAACTCTGCATAATTTAAAAAAACAGAATCAATGAGATGTGTAGTAAAAAGAAGGAAATACGTGTGCATTTTTGTTTCTAGTATAATAGTAATTGCTTTTACTATGCAAATTTCAAATCTAAACCAAACTGTTAAATTCTGATTTGGCATAAATGTGGCAAAAACACATGTACGTTATATAGCGCCTTTCTGTTACAAAGGCCAGCTGAAATGACTTCAAAAACCAACAGTTCTTATGCATTTCTTACAGTCTTAGTAGAGGCAGGTCAAGTAATTTGTTTAGGGTGACAGTGACTGGTGGGTGGGCACTGAATCAGGACCTTTATATTTCAGAGTCCACTTGAAGTTATTGACCTGTCTTGCACCTTTTTATTTGCTGTTCTTCAACTATATGGGATGAAGAAATATAGAAATCAATGAGCAGTTTTAGATGCTAAGTTCTGTTACTCATTTTTTTACATGACATCTATTTAAGATGTCAACTCTTTTCTAATTTTGCATATGTATTCATATATCCATTATTTTCCGAAAATGATTTTGTTACTGCTATTTCTTTGTTAGGCCTGCCACATTATTAAAAGGTTCTGAGCACAGAACTACCATAAAAACAAATACACATTAAAATTGCCAATTACAAATATTCAGCACTTGCCAAAGATGAAGCAGAAACAAAGAAGGGAAAACACAAACACACCAGTGGGACCACTCGTCTTACATAATATAAATGTTTAACAGACACAACCAGCAGGATTCCCAATGAAATTACTGAAAATGTTTTGGGTTAGCAGGGAGCACAGTCCAATCTACACAGCAAATAACATTAAACAGAATCTCATCTTTAACTGAAAACAGAAATCATCATTATTATGCCCTTCCACACATTCATCCACCACATAAGATGGGTCATAAGATCCAAAAACAGAACCCCATACTGAGTACCAATCTACAGAAGAAAGCACTCAAACACACACACACACACACACCACATCTAATCAATTTAAACTCTCCAGAATATCTTTGGAATATGTAAGGAAAAAACACAGAGACTCGTGAAAAGCTCCCAGTGACACAGGGAGAATGTGCAAACTGGACAAGCAGATATTGACAGAGTAAAGACTGAAACTCAGCCTTCTTGAAATGTAAGGCAGCCTAGTTAACTATTGTCACCATCCCAATAAATCATATTCTGTCTTTCATATTAATATTACTCTTGAAAGTTTATTTTTTGTTTCGAAACATACTCTACATCATCTCTTCATATTCTTGCTCACCTCGATATTATGCCCAGAGAATAGACGAGGAACCAACCTAGTGAAGACATTTGTCAAATAAACACATAAACACACACACACACACACTTCCTTCATGTAATCAAATGGACAGCACGTGTTTAGTTAATGGAAGAAAACTGAAGAAAATAAGGGACACTTGGAAAGTGCAGGCTGCACACAGAAATCTCTTTGGCAAACACTGGCAGGCTGAAGGTGAAGTGAGGTGAAGTGCTAAACCTCCTTTAGCTGCTGCTCCAGGTTTTGCCAGAGTATAAATGTGGCTTAAATTTATAAAAGTCAAACAAGGATTTTATTTTTTTTTCCCTTATTTAAAATTTCATTGCATTTCCACATCTTGACCAAACTTTATTTTAAACCAATGTTACTGTATCAGTTTAAATTACAAATGCTTAGTCATTCTCTGGTGAAATCTACAAAAAAGAATATCTGGTATCACGATGCTTTTCAGAGCCGTACTGTATGTCCTGTTAAACTGCCTATAACTTCTCTCCTGTCTTTGTGGCGTTGTAGTTGTTAGTGCTGTTATTTATTTTATCTTTTATGAAATGTAAAGTGTTTCTCAGCTCTGAATTTGGATGGTTGATTATTTTTATTTTATTCAGATTTTCAATAAAGCATATCGCCCATCTTTAATTAAAACCTCTCTTTAATTAGACTTCATCTCACTTTATTTTCAAAACTCTAAACCTAAAACCTCTGCATAATTTACAGATCTTTCTAATAGGCTCAAACTTTTTAATTTCGTTCCTGCCAGTTTCTTATTTAGTGGTGAGATTCTGATTTTAATTGAACTCTTTCTTTAATATGTTTTGCTTATTTCTATTAAAGTTTTGATCAACAAATAATAATAACAATAATACATTTTATTTATACAGTATAGCGCTATTCCCATTCTCACTTTGTTAAACTTTCAAAGTAATGAAGAAAATTGTCTTTGGTTATAGAAAAATATGTATTGCTATCATCACATTTATCATCAGCATTCTATTCAATATTATTCTATTTCATTTATATAATTTACTTCTATTTTAATCAGCAGTTTCATTAATTATTTCTACAGATCAATCAACATTTTTTTACCTTTCTCTCTCATCAAGAAATCACTTTAAAAGTGACATGAAATAAAAAAGCAGAACTGATGGGAAAACATCATTGAATGTGAGAAATAAATATTTGCTAAATTCATGATTTAGAATAAAGGCAAACCTGGTGTATATTTGGAGTTGCTTTAATAAATACAAAAATTGGAAATGAATATATTTATGTCAGGGATGGAATTAAAAGTACAAATAATGTAGCACTGTCATGATGTTGTTGCCATTATTATTTTATTTTTTTTTGTTTCATACCATAATCATTACAGATTTTTCCACAGTGGATTGTTTTTATAGTAATATAGTTGTAAGAGCCAATCTTAGAAAGTTAAAGTTTTGAGTTAGACTCATATTGATGTTTGCTTTATTTGAATAAAATATAAATTCCTTTCATAGTCATAACTTATGGTATAGTCTTTTCCCCCTATAAGTTAGCAAGAGATAGAACCTTCTTACTATAACTGAATAACAGTGTGATAATAAGCTGTTTGTTTGGAACAAGTCCCAGTAAAGAAGGACTTGAAAGACCCATTTAAGCTTAGAAATGGGATAAGCATACAGTTTTCTGACCGTTTTGAAATGGTTCAGAAATATTAAGTAAATAGTAACGATTTGAGATGTGACAAGATTAAGCTTAGAATTGAACTTTTCTTAACCTTAATTTCTCTCTTTTTTTGCTATTTTAATTTACTATTTTTTTGTATAAACTGTTTTACTTTAAAAACTTAACAAAATTCTAAAAAACGAAGATACTTTGTCTGTGGAATCATTTCTGCGCGTCAGGCTTTTGTTGAATCCCATTTTTTTTGAGTTGAAGCTGCAGAACTTTGATAATTTTGGGAAAAACGCAGCTACAATAGTAATAATAATAAAGTTCTATTCATTTCATATTTTGTAATACAGGTAAAAGTCTAAAAGATTTTTAGTTTGTAAAGATATTTTGAAGTTGCGATCTTTGCTTGTGATCTATTTATCATATAAAATAAGGAAATACTTTTAAATATAAATACATAAAACTGTGTAATTGTCTCACTAATTTCTCCAAAGTCCAGAAAAAAAAACAAAACAAATTGTATGCATTTTCTCTTTTCATTTCACACTGGATTTCTTACACATAATTTCTAAGCAGCCGTTTCTTAGATTTTTAGATCAGTTCTTCTCATTATCATATCATGTTAAGTGTCTATGAGGAGTTAGAAGTGCGACTTACAGACTGGTGTGAGCAGAAGCAGGGTGGCCAGGCACGTCAGTGACCCTCGTTGGCAGCTCCTCATGGTTCATCAGCCTGAGTGTTCTCTCCTCACAATGAAGTCGAGTCTCTTCTGTGTCTTTATATGACTGAATCAGTTAATCTGTCATCTCACACCTGCATTTGAGGCGTAGTTCTCCAACCCACGAATCACACAGATCTCAACTTTTTAAAGGTTCAGTAAGGAAACTTTAGAAGATATTTTCATATAAATTAGTGTTTTATTTTTTGCTTTTCTTTTTTTTACAACAGGATATAATTTTTTTTTCTTATTCTTGGATTCTTCCGATATTCTTTATAGTTCATTAACTAATATGTTTAAAAGGCAGGCAAAACAAAATTATTCAAGATCAAAAGAAACAGGAGGATTTTTGAATATTGGCATTAGAAACTTTCACAGTTATATGATAACCTAAGCAGTGAAAAGCTTTTCTCTGGTTAATTGTGTGGGTGCAGCTGGAGGCTCCTTTTGTTATATGTATGTCAGAGACAATAGGAATTGGATTGATTGATGTTTATTGATTATCACATTTTTGTGCACTGCTAATAAGTAATTAGACAGTTCACTAAGACATCTACTTTATTTGGTTTACCTATCACTATAAAAAGGATTTCCCAGCCATCAGACTTACATTGAGGTAACTGATGCACACCCATTTAAAGAAACAAAACAGTACACTTTTTTGGTAAACAGAAGGATTATAGAAATACAATAACTGTTTAAATCTTGACATAAACGACTGAAAGCAACACAAATGCGACAGAAGTGTAACACAGAAGAGGATGGCTCGTTTTTGATCATCTAGAGATTTTCTGGATTTTCTTGATTTTAGACACAGTTAATTCTTCTCTTGTTGCACAGTAACATTTCAACCTGAGAAAGCAAGGCTTAGCTGGCTATTTACTAAATACATATAGCTCTAATATACTGTATCCTGGAATGTGTAAATCAATTTTACAATATAAATCTTTTAGGGATGATGTTAGATGGAAACAAGGAATTGTGTGTCATTGGTCTTCTTTCATGTGTAGACCAATGCTTATTGTGGAGGACCGTTGCCACATGGTCTTTTATTCTGTGTATGTGATGTGGTGTTGTCTTCTCCTATCCCCTCATGTATAAATGGTGCGTACGTATAAAAATGTTGTATACTCCCATTTCCACAATAAATCATGATGAATAAAACCTAAACTTGGCATAAAGCCACGTATATTTTCATGTCAACTCAATCCCTGGCATATGCAAGTTCTCCGCTTGGTTTTGCAAACTGGCAGCACCCAGCGTCAAAGCAGTGCTTTTGATCCTGTGTGGTTTCCCTTTCTTTTTTAGATGCACATCCCTGATGCAGCTTTATAAATACGTGGAAATTAACACACATATTGTTTATTAATTTAAGGCATCTGATTGTACAATATAATGGTCCACTGTATGGCCAAACTCAAGTATAAATCCCACTGTATCTGAATGTGTAATCACGGCTCTACAGCAGCTGATCGGAAAGAGAATTATCGGTATACAGCATCAAGCACATGCTGCCTCAGCCAAGCTGTCTATTTAACTGCACTCATACAGTAAACGCTTCAGAGCCTTTCCTGTAGGACCTCAAGTTCAGAAACAGTTTCATCCCAATGGCTCTAAACGCACTCAATCAGTCCATTAAATGCTCCTTGTAGAACTGTTTGTACTTATAAGTACAATTACCTCACTGTAAACTTACGATACTGTTGTAATATTGCACAACAGGAGCCACTTTATAAAGCGTGTATTAACATATGATGACGATATCATTTTGAAGATGAAATGCAGCAAAACATGTTTATTACATTATACGGATAAAATGTTAACATCATTTAAATAATCTATGTTTTTAATAATTAAATATGTGAGGGCACAGTGTCGCAGTGCTGGCAAGTTCAGGGATTGTTCCTGCCTTATGCTGTATTCTTGCTGGGCCTGGCGTGAAACTGGAAGGATAGATGGATAGAATAATTAAACATGTACTACAAAGATATTTCAATGTTCCTTAAAAGTTTTGAAGAATTGGAGTTCTAAGCTTACAGATGGCTTAATGTTTGCCATTATTGTGTACTTGGAGAAAGAAAAGGAAGGACTGAAATTGGAGGTTAGTACATTTGAAAGAGACAGTGTTGCTGCAGTAAATTATTTCATCTCTGGATGGAGTTGCAGCTCGTCACTATCACTGCACCAACATGTTCCCATGTTTAATACATGCTTTAACTCAGTATTTTAATTATTCAGAGAGCTATAATTTCACGAATGTAATGGATTCTGTGTTCTGTCGGAGATTTAAGAAGCACATAGTGATTCACACGCATAGAGCACATAGAAGAACAAATACAAAACAAAGCATTTAACGTGTTTCTTTAGTTAAGATGGGATTTGAGAAACTAGTAAATTAAACGATTTAAAGGTGAAGTTTGTGATGTTCTGCTTTAATGATTAAATAAACTACGTAATTAAAGTGAAATTTCAAGATTAAAGTTGACATTTTGAGTTTTTTTTCTCACTGTGTACCTATTTTTTCTTGTCTTTTCTCTATACCCTAATAAGCTTCCATATGACACTCAGACAGTGGGCTATGACTCGCCTTTTCACAGCGGCTTTGATATGTGACAACTTCTTTTTTGTTTTGGGCACTGTGTGACTTTATGAACTTGAGCTTTCGAGTTTCTCTGACACTCTATGTTACTCAATCAACTTTCTTTTGTTGTTTATACCACTGTTTAGTACATACAAATAATACGTTTTTCTTTGCCTCCACTTGGTATTCACTGAAATTCTTCTATTTTCCCCCATGCTTTTGCCATTGCCTTTTCATAGAACACTGAGCCAAAGGGCTAGTTGTATTGATTTGCCTATTCAAAGAGGTGTAATTCTGGGAGGAGTTGGGGAGTGGCGGAAGGAGCGTGAATGTGCATTACTTTTCACGCTGACTTTAAAAAGTGGAAGAACATGAACGCACAGATTTATACATCTGGATTTTGTAGTGCTTACGCACATTTCCGCTTTTGTCCATATGCCATGTTTTAGTGTGAATTCAATGCACAGCGTTATGCATGAGGTCATTCCTAGGCTGTTTGCTATCATGTTTTTAACTTCACTTTTATTTTTTAAAGTATTTATTTGCCTTTAAAAAGACTAAAAAAATAATACTTTGGCGGTTTCAGAGGCCAAGAATTTCCTTGATCTTATTTTTTTTTGTTTTTGATGTCACTACCACAATATTATAAAGATGTGCATCGTACACTTCCTGGTTGTCCAAGTTTCAGATACACTTTAAATTATGAGGTTAAATAATTTAAAGTCTAGTTTTTCTGTTTATAAGTCCTTCCTATTTCTAAGATATACACTTTTGTTTCAGCTGTGGTTATGTACTTTGTTCTGGATTTTAACCCTTTCGCTTTGTTCTTTATTACTCTGATTTCCATCTCACATCCTTGGCTTGATTTAAAATAGATTGACTTTCTAGTTATGACCTTGTCTAGTTTCTTGTAATTTCTGTCTCCAGATATCTTCTCAGATGAAATGTTCAGACTGCTACCACCCTCTTCTCTTCTTCTCTTATGTTTCTTAGTTCCCTACAGAACAGGAGACCTTGACAATAGTATGTTGTGCTTCACCCCATGAGAGGTCATTCTTTCAGTTCAGCATCTACAGTTTTCTTCCAGGCTGTTATTGGCTTTCCTTGTTTCCTTTTCCCGGGTGTTCTTCAACTTATAGCTACTTTCAGGATGTGGTTGTGGTCCATCCAGAGGACATGCCCAAGCCATTTCATTCTACAGTGCTTGATCTCCATCACCATACTATGTGAGTTGGTCTTCTTATATAACTCAACATTTGAGATCATCTCTGGCCAGAAAATACAGCATATTCTACTGAGAAAGGTATTGTGAAATACTTCAATCTTCTTCATATGACTCTTGCTGACATGCCAGCATTTTGACCTGTACATAAGAACAGATTTGATGTTGCTGTTGTTTAGTCTCATCTTTGTTCTGAGGCAGTATTGTGCGGATTTTCAGATGGGCTGGAGTCTAGCACATGCACTGCAGGGTTTACCTAGGCTTGCCTTAATGTTCTTAGCTGCAGTATTGTCCTTACTGAAAAGACTGCCAAGTTAGGTGAACTCTTTAACATCTTCAAGTGGGTTTTCATTCAGAATAATTGGTTCATCAGATATTACATTGATGTACATCACTTCAGTTTTGGCAATGCTTATGTTGAGGTCTGTTTTCTTAGCAAAGTTGACCAGTCTATTGTCTTCTCTTGTAGGTGGACATGCGTTGATGACAAAAAAGCTATGTTATCTGCAAAATCAAGGTCTTCCAGTTCTTTGAAGAGATTCCATGTATGCCACTAGGATTGTCTGATGTCGTCCTTCTCATAGTCCAGTCAATCACTACCAGGAACAGGATTAGTGAGATGATACATCCTTATTGTACCCTTGACTTCACTGAAAACCACTCAGATAGGTAGCCATGTAGGATTACACTACACTCGACCTGTAGATAAAATAGTTCAATCAGTGTAACCACCTTCTGAGGTATTCCATGAGCACTTAGGATTTTCCATAAGGTGTCACGGTGTAGGCTGTAAAAGACCTTTTTGAATTTAAAAGAAGTTGATGCATAAGGAAGAATTCCATTCCAGACATTGCTCAATGATGTTTCTTAGTGAAAAAATCTGGTCTACACAACCTCTCTGCTTCCTGAAACCAGCTTGCTCTTGTCTTATCCTGGGAACCTAAAGAAACTAAACTAAGATATGTAAGTCTTAAAAAGAAAGATCATAAGCAAGAAGTTATGTTATTTGTTGCATATGTATTATCAATTTGATTTTGTGTGCCCTGTTTTACCTTTCAATTTCACTAAAGCATTTGCAATGAAGACAATTGGACTGTGGAGGTTTTGTGTAAGTGTAATACTCGATGCTTGAACCTTTTCATTAGCTGAATTTTAGAACTAATCTGGAAACCCTCCGCAAATGCAGCTACACTGTAACCCATACAGCATTTTTTGCAAACAGTTAAGGAAAATATTGAATGTCTCCAATACCTTTAAATCCTTATGCACAAAAAGTAAATTATTATATGGTGATTTTTACTCAACACATTGACCTATTATGCCAGATAAATGTGATTGTGGTTTATGCTCAATATTAACAGAAAATTAGTATGTAAATGATTTTTTTTTAAAGTGAAAATGCTTTGTATAAATTTGTACTTTGTAGCTATGCAACTTCAGCAAAATGTTGTATCAGCAAACTTTAAAATTAAAATCCACTTATCAGTATTAATCTCAAGCAACGCCGTATAAATCTTCCAACGGAATTCAGTGTCGTGTCGCAGATGTGAATTTCAAATGACCAGGTAACATCACTTGCATTAATACAATTCTAAATAAACATTCTAAAGTGGAAATGTTCAGCAAAATTTGCAGTCATTTATTGATCTTGCAGTTCCTCATGGACTGAACCTGGCCAGGAACAGGGATGAAACAAGAGAGCCATTTCAGTGTGCTGTCCATTATTAGCTAATTATGCATCTTTTGAACAGGAGGTGACACCTACATGGAAGAAATCTGCTTATCAGTATTATATCCTTTGTTGCCCCTAAGTAAATTTCAAACAAATTCCGTTTTTTAGATGAGAAAACCAGATTACAACATGGGACCATTCACACTAATAGAAATCTATAAATCCACACATGTACGACGTATCCAAAGGAAAAAATATTCCTCAAAAAATTGAGGCATTTGTTTACTTTCAAGTGCTTCCTGCCAAGAAGCTTCCCAATGGCACAGGGATGCCCCCCAACCCATTTCATTGTATTTTCCATGCTGATGTTTCTCAAATTTGGCCGTCAGGAAGATCTACACGGGAGGAGGCATCCACATTGAAGAAATCCATTTTTTACTGCATTCCAAGCAACACTTAATAAAGCTCAACATTAAGTCAGTGTCACAGGTGTGAAATCTAGATGTGTATATGGGCAGACTTCCTAGTGTCCTATGATGATAATCTACCAAGTGGTGTGATACAAGAATGTTATGCCAGTCATTGTGGTGTCCATGTTGAATGGCTCACATTATAGTGGCCAGGTATACATCCACTGACCATGGTGCTGTAATGTTTGGCTCAGTGCCATAAATGACAAGTTCAGCAAACCAGAGCAGACAAACTAGTGCACTCAATATGCAGTGCATAGAAAATTGGAAATTTCAGAGAACCTATTGTAACAGTTCAGTCTTGATGATAACATTACAACAGCTTTGAAATTGTTAAATTAATTCCAACACGCCACCATCTGAAAATCTCAGCTTTTGTTCTTGTAGGATGTATTGAATAATCGACCGATGGATGAATATTTAGTAGGATTTATCCAATGCGTTTGTCATTGATCAATCTGTTTAAGCCGTAGTGAGAATCAACTCAAATCAAGTTTATTCATTTCAAATCTTCAATATATTTCTTTTCATGTGTTCATAAATGGATTATTTACGAGCACAAAATTTATTTAAATGATAACTGATGATTTTTGTAGTTGCAGAAGATGCATTTTACACATCATACAAATAAATAAAAACCTGTACACAGTCAACAGACTAGGAATTTATTAAGTAAGAATATACCTTAAAGAAATCCTGTAGTTGATTGCTACCCATGGAACTTGTGGTAAGTCTGCATAAAATGCACACTTACTACATCAGCAAGGATAGCTGCGGTCATTAATCATACTCTCCGGAGCCCCACTTGGTGTCTAAGTCAGCGAAACTATTGGGAAGAGATGTCCAGCTATACCCCTCACCCAACCACACCCTTCCTACCTACCCAAACCTCTTCCTGAAACTTCTTCCTCCCACATCCCAATCACATCATAGACAGGCCTTTGCATTACTAATGGTAGCCAGTGGTTCTGAAGTGGTAATTACCTGGTTAGTTTACAGCAACCTCTTCAGGGTTGCTTTAAGTTATATAATGTTACTTCTTCACACACAGTTGTAAATAGTGCTATGTAACCATAAAGAAGAATTTATAATAGGCCACTACATACATAGAGTTTCACTTATATCACAGGATTGGGTGACAAGGTTATCATTTCAATTTTTTATGTATTAATATTTGATAAAAGGTTATGTTTGCATATCTATATGTTTTCACTGTTAAGGAGGCAGTCCAGAAGAGTTGTAATTTAAAATATATAAATATGATACTTTTGGTTGAGCAATCTTGTAAAATATGTATAGTAATTTGGAAAAAAAGTATGATCTTTTGGTAAATAATGCTAACTCAATAGTTATTTTAGAATGTTTCTGCGCATCTAAATGTAGAAACAGCAAAGTTACACTAGTGAATGGTAATGACATATCTTTCCACTAATCATGTCTTATAATAACTGAGCTCCAAAAAATAAAAGTCATTCACTTAAATCTTTTGATCAAAATAGTAACACTTTCTATAAAATGAATAAATCAGTTTTCTGCAAGTATGCAAGTAAATAGTGGCTTTAGCAGCAACATTTTCAGTAATGTACAGTACAGTACAGTGCATTTCATTGAAATAAAATTTAGAAATGTCTTAGTTGACATTTAAACATACACATATGTTTAAAAGCCCACACATTAAGTACCCAATGAATTTAAATATTCTAGCATAAACCACACTATACAAAAGCTTTATTAATAAAAGTATTAAAAATAAATTATCACCAATATAAGGAATATAAACAATGGTGGGCAGAAGGGAAGGCCAAAGAGGAGGTTTATGGATGTGATGAGGGAGGACATAAAGGCAGTCAGTGTGGCAGAAAATAATGTAAAAGACAGGGATAGATGGAGACGGATGATCCACTGTAGCCACCCTTGTATGGGAGCTGTCAAATGTAGAAGAACTTACACAATACATATGAACAGCTCTTCACTCCTACAATTTTTATTATCTTTGAAATTCTTTATTAATCTCCTTGGCGTTAACCCTGAGTGTGACTCACAATTCTATGCAAATACGGTTAATCTCGAGTCACATTTGAGACAATGACTAATAATCCACTTTATAGTGTTTAGCCTAAGAAATTCTTAGGATAGTGTTCAGCTAAAATCCAGTGGGTGAAGTCACATCATGCTGCAAAATATCATAAATATATTTCTATGATTTCTTCCAGTTTATAGTGTCACACTTGGGTCACACAGTTGCACAGATTCTTTCAGGATTTTCAAGAAACATAAACTGTATTCGTAAACAGCATAATAAAGCACAATAAATAAAGCAAAGGATGTCTGGGGGAACATAGGCAAGGCAGTGAACTAAAGGACAGCTGCAGTACAGGCTTTTAAATGTTCGAAGTGCTGCTCAAGATGCAGATCATGCGGCACGGCAGCACCAGCAGCAAGCCTGCAGCTGATCTAGCAAAGAGGAGATAAAAAACTATTTATTTCCAGTTGAATCACCGTTTAACAGGGGGTTTCTGAGGAGCGGCCATGCTTCATCTTCGTCATAATAGTAACTTTATGGTAATTCATTATTATTGATGAGAAGGATGGAGCATTCAACCAAAAACACAATGGCAAATGAGAAGAAATAAAGCCAGGTTTTAGAGCAAACTGAAACTGAACCATTGCTTGAATCAACCAATATTGATAATGATATGAATTGGTCATCAGATGCAGAAGCAGATTCTGATCTGCAGATTTCAGTGATGTTCATGTTTGCTGCTGACAATCCTGAAACTTATTGTTACCCATTTACAGGTATCTCCAATCTAAAGATGACTGTTGATCATGATTATGTGAATTATTTATGATTTATTGATTATAGTCTGGTGGGGATAACATCGTTGTTGATATAAATGATGAGCAATATGGGAAAAGTCACTGTAAATAACTTGCTCGTTACTGCAGTCGATATGTGAGTACTTTTCAGTCAACTGATACTGCAAGGCAAAATGGGTAAACCACTTCAGAGATGGCACTGATCCACTAACCAGTTGTTATAGACAATAGCCAAGTTGTGTGTTGTTTTTCTGATTATGAAATACCCGGATTTCACTAATAATGATGACTATGATAAAGTCAATCACTATACTATATACTGAATATACAAAGGAGTAATAATTGGTGATTGGTTTTGTGTTAATATTTCAATTTAGATTATTATCTAGGTCCGTTCATAACTTTTTATATTCAGTCACTATTTCTAGTGTTCTATAACAAGTGATGAACATACATATTTCTGCCTTTTAAAGTCAAAGATAATTTCTTTAGTCTTTCTGACATTCAGAGTAAGATAGTTTTTGCACCAGTTTATCAAACAGTCCATTTGATTTAACTAATGTCTTTCATCTTCCACAGATATGCATCCTATCACCATATGTCATCAGCATACTAAATAACAGAAAAATAATCATTGTTCTGTCTCAAATCACTAGTACAGAGTGTAAATTTATAATGGAGACAGAACACAGCCTTGAGGAGATCCTGTAACTGAATGAAAGACCTTTGAGAATGTGTAATGTTAACTACATTAAAGTCCTGAATTAATAAAGTAAATAAATGGATGAACATTCATACTGTTTAATTTCTCAATCAGTTTGTGATACTGGATGGTTCTGGAAACTAAAGAAAAATACAGAAATACTCTGACATAGAATCTAGTTGGCTTGTCAAGAAGAGATCAGATATGATGTAAGATAACCAGCAGATCACCTTCTTCACTTGTCTGTTATCAATAAGAAAGTGTGAGGATATTTTAAAAGGACTTTCACATGAATGGAAGTGAGCAGCACTGGCCTATAGTCAGTCAGACTACTTACTGTAGTTGTGAAACTTTAGGAACTGGTGAAGTCATTGACTATTCCCACAGCTCATGTGCCAGTTAAAGAAAGCTGCTTAATGCAGGATTTCAGGAGACATTCTGATATGCCCTCTGGCCCCGATGCCCTATTGGCTCTGACCTGCCACATACCTAGCCTGTTTAAAACAAATTGTCTGAGTTTTTGAAAAGCAAATAAATCAAGATTTATGTGTAATGTAATCTACCAGCACTCATCCCTGAAAATCAAAATGATTTCCGTAACAGAAATAGCTTCAAGGAAGACACTTTTGTCATAGATGATGGAAACATTTTGTACAATAAGTCCTTATTTACTAATTAAAAAACAATATGATATTAATGTTTCTTACGTTTACAGGAAAAAATTTTGACTTCATAAATACAGCAGACAAATAAGTTCACCCTCCTATTCCAATACATGTCAGGAGTGAGGGTTATGGAGTGGATCACCGCAACAAATGGACGTATTGGTAAAAATGGAAGGGTGTCACAGTTTTGCCTCAAGAAATTCTTGAAATTCGTACTTTTGAGGAGTTGCATCTTCAAGAGGTCAAGAGACATTGGGAATTTAGAGTTATATTTTGAGGCTAAATGCAAATCGTTAGTGGATGAGACATACACTGACAGAATACACTTATAAAGAGGAGTTTTACTCAGCATTTATTTAATGAAAAAACAGCCTCAATTAACACCAATGAAAAATGGATCTGAAAGGAGTAAGGAAGATTGCAGAAAAAATGTTCTTTGCCAGTAAAGAGATTGGATTTTGTAATTTCAAATTTTTTTGTTCAGATCATTTTAAACTGAAATTTTGGTTAAACCAAAAACATTTTCTAATATACAAACTTTAAAAAATGACACAAGTGACAATAAGTTACAATAAAGATTTAGACATGTTCATCTCATTGTTAAAAGGTGTCTTTAAGCATGATTCTCCTTCAAGAGCCTCATCCTTGATACTGTATCTTCACATTCAGGAGGTAAAGGGTTCTCCAAGAGTCTGTGAAACACAAACGCACAAAGAGGCTCAAAGAATAATTTGAGTTTGAGAAAACTTCAGCATTAAAATGCTGCTGGTATTCAGATGAATTGGTTTTATCTAAGTGATATAAAAAGTCCCTCCATCTTCTGTGCCTAATCTGTTCACTTGAGGGTCCCATGGTCAGAAGTTAATGTAGGTAGCTAATAGCTGGTATGCCAGTCCATTACAGGGCATATTCACATTGACACTCAATCACACAGAGCCAATTTACAGTTGCCAAAACAGAACATGTCTTTAGGTAATGGGAGGAAAACTAGAGTGTCGGAGAAAAGACGACCATTCTGTTAATTACTTTGTAATGGAGACTTTCAAATATGTAGCCACACACTGAAAAGAAAATGTTTCTTATTTTCCACATTTGATCTTGAGGTTTAAAAATAGTAAACATTATAACAATAATAGAAATTGAATTTATAAAGGGAAAAAATGTACTGATGAGCTGTATTCACATTTCAACAAATAGTAATATTCACTCAAAGACTATGTGTGCACGATAATTTGCAGCTAAACCACCCTGGATATTGTGCTGTCTTCCAAGCTGAACAATTGTACCTGCTTTTTGCTTCATTCCATAGATCTCTCTCCTAATATTTTTACAGGAAATATCCTGCTCTCTTCTTCACGTGTGGGCAGTAACTCTGGTGTGACCATGGATGACTGCTCTCAATGATCCAGTCATGTCTCTTCATCCTTTACATCTGTAACATTTGTCACTTCTTCATGATTCATGCCCCTCAGCATTTTGTTCATTTGCACTCCTCGCTGGTAAGACCCTAGTTAACAGCTCTTGAACCCTTTAAACTCATCCAGAATGCTGCTGTCTTTTCTCTCTAATCACACCTCTGTGCTACTTGATCCACAGACTTTGCATTACTGCTAGCACTCATTCCAAAACTCGAGTCCTGACCTGTGACTACTTTCACAGATTTACTCCTTAAGCTTTCATTGGCTGTTAAAAACTTCGTGTAAACTGACTTCTGGGTGCTTATTGAAATAAACATCTCTTCACCTCTCAGGATTATTTACACTTTGAATAAATCAAACTCTACTCTGAATAACTAATAGCCATCTTTAAATCTTTTAATTTAATTTACTGTTAGTAAGGTACCAGTTTGTCATCCAGTTCAGCAACAAATGTAAGCTTGAAACTTTAGGCATTTAACTGAAATTATTATCCTCAATGTGCTTTCAACAAATCCAATGTATGGATATATCTTGTCTTGTGTAAATTCCCTCGTGATGTAAATAAATAAATAAATACTGCCTTTAGTGTAACCTGAAACAAACTGGTGGTCTGCCACATAAGCATACCGGTTGTGGATATTTCTAAGGGTTACTCAACATTGCAGCTCATCATGGTTGATGTTTTCTGTAATAATACTTATTAATAGATAATATAGTTTGATTAAATCTATCTTGACAGAGTACTTACAGGATGATTATGTAGGATGGTTGTCATTTATCTTTGCACTTACATGAAAGAAAATATGGCTTGTTTCAGTCTCAGTGCTCCAAAGTAAAGCACAAATCAATTGCCAGCTATTAAGATGTTGGCAAAGTGCAGAACAAGAAAGACACAGAACAAAGTAAAGACAGACACAGGACCTGCAGGTGTTGGTGCAACTTAAGGTTTGGGTGGTTGTATGTTTCTTACACATCCCAGAAGTCCATTAGGAATGCACTGGTATAAAAATGTAATGCTTTCCCAGGTCACTAGGGGGCAGGTGAAATAGGATCTGAGGTTATGCTATACATCTAATAAAGAGGGCAGCACAGACGCAGCCTTTGACATTCAGATCTTGAATGATGAGGAAGGATGAGGACTGCAGGGACACCAAACGTGATGGAGTTGTAGGCTGCTGTTCTTGGAACCAATATCAGGTCATCCCTGGTTCCAGAAGAGTGACACAAAAGCCAGAGCACAATTGAGTCTGCAGTCACTCATCACTTGTGGAGAAGGCTCAACTTGGAAGTGGAAGGCCCGAATCATGAGAGAGAGGAAAAGAAGGGAGAGTAAGAAGTGAGAAGAATAAGTTCTTTATACTGTAGAAAGGGGCAAGTGAGTAAGCCATTCCACTGTTTAGACAGGGTTCAAAACCTGGATGATCAGAAAAAAATGGCTGCAGAGTTGGAATTAAACTACTTTACTTATTTATAGGCTTTTGTCCTTTTAACCATTCCTCTGTTTGGTGTATATTTATGTTGAAGAAGCACCATGTTTTTGGACTTTTTCTCTCCCAGTAACACTGCCAATGCATTTGCATTTCATCCTAAACCTTCCATTTATAATTAACTGCAGTTGTATATGTTTTTAAAAGATTGATCTATACTAATAAAAGGCAAAGCCCTCACTGACTCATTCACTCACTGACTCATCACTAATTCTCCAACTTCCCATGTGGGTGGAAGGCTGAAATTTGGCAGGCTCATTCCTTACAGCTTCCTTACAAAAGTTGGGCAGGTTTCATTTAGAAATTCTATGCGTAATGGTCATAACTGGAAGCTATTTTTCTCCATATACTGTAATGGAGTTGAGTTCAATGGCCGTGGGGGGGAGAGTTTCTTGTGACATCATCACGCCTCCCACATAATCACGTGAACTGACTGTCAACGCAGTACGTAGAAAACAAGGAAGAGCTCCAAAAAGCGCAGAAGAAAACATGCATTATATAATTGAGAAGGCACCGAAACAATAAGAAGCGAGCGAGTGACATATACAACCATATTCATGAGAGCTGCTACTTCGGAAACAAAGCACGGTGTAAACCTAAAGTTTAAATTTAAGTTCATAGACAGGCTGCCATTCGCATTTGTCATGCCCACGGCTAATGCGGGATACAAGTTTAATGATAGGACGCAGAATATAAACGAGAGTTTTGATCACTTTGTAACTAAGTTAACATTGATGGTGAGAGACTGTCTTTGTGGGGGGGATTGACAGTTAAGGCGGGTGGGGGAGTCACGTTATCATCTCTCCTCCCATTCACCTCATTTCGCTCTGAGATGAGTTCCGCAACTAACACAGTCTTGCGGAACCAACTTTGTGACGCTGCCACCAAATACTCACAGAAAAATCCACAAAGTAATACACACGCTGTCTCTAGAGTTTCTCCAAACTCTGAATCCTCCAGGCACTATTTACAAAAGGTTACATTGACAATCGTCTTACGTTATTTTTAAAATGTTTCATTTTCTTAGCACAAGCACAGTTGAGAAGCTTCGATGCATGTGCTCCATAATGCGGTAAAAAATAATGCATTTAATCACACTTTGCATTCCAAGCAAAGGGGAACTTCTGTCAATGCATGATTTCCTGGTACACCGATTACATTGATGCACACATCAGAGCTACAAAAATGTAACAGTCGGAAGAAAGCGCGTTGCTATGACTGATTGGAGGCAAATTTCATTTCAAAAGACTACCCGACGGAAGCCTTGATAAAAGCGTGGTTTTGTGCAAACTGTGGAAAAAGGAGTTTGCATAACACCGAGGCACTTCAACCTTACGGTACCATCTAAATGCAAAACATGTTACAGCGAACACAGAAACTGTGTATGCTGTTAGCACTAGCAGTACGAGTTTGAGTACCAACAAAAGGTGTCGTCAGCCCAAAACTGATGAAATGACTGGCTTCAGGACCAAAATTAGTAAGTCAACATCGGTCAAACTTACAAATTCTCTTGCAAAATGGATTGCTTTGGACTGTAGACCATTAACAGTTGTGGAAGATAGGGGGTTAGAAAATGTGCTACAGTTAGCGTATTCCAAGTAAAATGCAACAGCTTTATGACATTGAAAAACAAGCAAAATTAGACGAATTACAGAAAGCGGACTTTGTGGCTCTTATTGGGGATCATTGGACTTCCGTGACCGTTAGTAATTTTAATTACATCTAATTACAAAATGTTCAATGATCACACTGTTTTAGCCTAATGTACAAAATAATTTTGACTAAGGTTACTCAGAGTTTAAAGGTGAACATGGTCAAATTACATTTTATGTTTCTGCCTTATTTTTTTAAGAAGAAAAACTGCACTTTATGTTGAAATTTTTCTTATTATTTAAAGACAATACCATTCTGAACATGTACTTAAAGTACTTAGAATACCACTTTATTTTTAAGTCTGCCCAATTTTAGTCAGGGATGATATTTTTGTTTCTGTTTTGAATTGAAATGCAGTTTAAAAAATCAGAAATCAGAATTTCATAAATTAAAAGAGCTTGAGTTAACAATATTCATGTCCATGTCCATTATTTGATTCTGTCGCCCACTAAAACCCTTTTACATTAAAAAATGTGCGATTACATGCGATTAATCAAGATTAATTAATTACAAAGCCTCTAATTAATTAGATTATTTTTTTTAATTGAGTCCCACCCCTAATATATATATATACTCAGCAAAAAAAGAAACGTCCCTTTTTCAGGACTGTGTATGTCAACAATAATGTTTTAAAAATCCAAATAACTTTACAGATCTTCATTGTAAAGGGTTTAAACAATGTTTTCCATTCATGTTCAATTAACCATAATCAATTAATTAACATGCACCTGTGGAATGGTCGTTAAGACCTTAACAGCTTACAGAAAGTAGGCATTTAAGGTCACAGTTCTAAAAACGCAGGACACTAAAGAGACTTGTCTACCGACTGTGAAAAACACCCAAAGAAAGATGCCCAGGGTCATCTGCGTGAACGTGCATTAGGCATGCTGCAGGGAGGCTTGAGGACTGCTGATGTGGCTAGGGCAATAAATTGCCATGTCCGCACTGTGAGACGCCTAAGACAGCGCTACAGGGAGACAGGAAGGACAGCTGATCATCCTCGCAGTGGAAGACCACGTGTAACAACACCTGCACAGGATCGGTACATCCGAATATCACACATGCGTAACAGGTACAGGATTTCCACAACAACTGCCCGGGATGTCCAGGAACTTGCAGGTGCCTTGGTGGAAGAGTGGGGTAACATCTCACAGCAGGAACTGACAAATCTGGTCCAGTCCATGAGGAGGAGATGCACTGCAGTACTTCAAGCAGCTGGTGGCCACACCAGATACTGACTGGTACTTTTGATTTTGAGCCTCCCTTCATTCAGGGACACATTGTGAAACATTTTTAGTTTATGTCTTATGGTGTTGACTCTTTTAGTGTTCATACAAATATTTACACATTAAGTTTACTGAAAGTAAAAACAGTTGAAAGTCAGAGGACGTTTCTTTTTTTGCTGAGTATATATGTAGATATGTATATGCATATATAGTTATATATATATGTGTGTGTGTGTGTGTATATATATATATATATATATATCTTTATATGTGTGTGTGTATTGTCATGAGTGTTGCTGGCATATATATATACAGTATATATATATGCCAGCAACACTCATGACAATGACAAAACAATTGCATTGTCAATCATGTTACGTTATTATTAAAATGTTTCCTTTTCTTGTTCATTACTTCTTTAACACACTACTTCTCCGCTACGAAGCGCGGGTATTTTGCTAGTAAATTATAAATGAACAGCATGTTGTTTTACTGTAGTTGTGTATTCATTTTCATATTATTTTCTACTCTTCATTTGATGAATGACTTCAGATAGGCTACTTCTTAATAACATATTACTTCATCTTTTGACACATTACCTCAGAAGAGGGGTTATTTTCTTTTAATCTAGGTATATAAGGAAGTATGTCACAAGAACAATAAAAATTCAAAGCGAAACAGAAACCTTTGTCTAGATTTAGTATTAAAAGAGTGAAATCCTATCATTATCTTTTGAGGTTAATCACTAATTGTGGTGTTTTCTCTAATGCCTTAAATTGAACTCCCTTTACTGTCCCATGTTTCTTTGAGATCATACTGTGCACTACCTGGTAGGTCTTCTGCTTTTTCTATTGCAGTTTCATCATAGTAGCCAGGGCCATCAGCCTCTGAAGAAGTCAGTTTCCTACCTTAGAAACCATAAAATGTTTTTTTAAACTATAGTGATCTGAAACCAAATAACAAATCTATATTACTAAACGAAGGTTGTATATATGCACGGATGCCAGATGCCAGAAGCCAGACGCACCGAAAGTGCACGGGCACAGCGCCTCATCGCCCCAGAGTCAAACCCAGCGGCTTCCCCGAGTCAAACCTAGCGGCTTTCCAGAGTCAGTAGGTGGCGCCCAAACAACAGAACACAACCTATAAACTAAACTTCAGGTCACAATTCAACCGTCGTCCGAACGTGAACGCATACACCACTGCATATACAACCTTCATTTAGTAATGTAGATCTCCAAGCCAGGATCTGCTGCCATGGTTACTTCAGCATGTGAATGCACCACAGTCACCATCAGGGAACTAGATGGCGCCAGAATCGCATGCGCACAGCGCCTCAGCGTCAAACCCAGCAGGTGGTGCCAAAACGGCACGCGCTCAGTGCCTCAGTGCCCTAAAGTCAAACCCAGCGGCTTCCCAGAGTCAGTAGGTGGTGCACAAACAACACCAACCTGTGAAATAAACTTCAGGTAAAGTGTGCACGGCCAGCAGTTAGTGTGCCTCAACAGTGCCAGCAGTACTCCACTCCACAGTGCCAGCAGTCAGTGTTCTCCACTCCAAAATGCCAGCAGTATTCCACTCCACAGTGGCAGTAGCTACTCCACTACACAGTGCCTGCAGTCAGTGTGGCATATTTGAATCACATTAGGGTAATTCAGTGTTGAAAGTAAGTTCAATTATGATTCCTAACAGCAAACGACTTCTAGCTAACGACACAGCAACAGAAATACAAAAACAAGCCCGCATGGATAAAAACAATGAACGAAGCCGCCTACAACGTGCTTCTGAAACAGCAGAAGCAAAGGAGTCACGGCTCCAAAAAGAAAGAGCTCAACGATTAGAAATACAAAAACGAGCCCGCATGTATAAAAACAATGAACAAAGATGCCTACAACGCGCTTCTGAAACACCAGACACAAAAGAGGCACGGCTCCAAAAAGAAAGAGCTCAGGTATCGGATAAGGCGTGCAAACGAGACAACAGAACAACGGGAGAAGCGTTTGGAAGGCTTGCGCAATTGTTCATCACGAAGAATATCAGAGGAAACTACAGAAAGGCTAGAAAGTCGTTTAGAAGGTTTAAGACGTTCAGTGTTCCAACAAAGAAAAAGCCAAAGAGAGGAACGACGGACAGCCGATGAACAATTCCGCCTGTTAGCTGAGAACGCATTCTATAATGAGTCTACTGTTTATGAAAATTCATTGGGATTAATGAGTGTCATTTGCAGTCATTGTCATTCACTTAACTTCCTTGAAGAAAAAATTGACGAGTTTACACATTGTTTTCAAAAGGATAAAGTTAAGCTTCCTCCTTTGGATGAATATCTTGAATATTTACGACAGCTCTTGACTAACGATGTACCCGAAAGTAAAAGCTTTATGGAGTGCATTAGATCCTACAATAGTTCATTTGTTTTTGCATCTACCGGGGTAAATATCAAGCCACCACATGGGAATGGCCTATACTGCTTTCGAGTGTGTGGACAAATACTGCATCAGATTGGAACAGTGCACCCTGAGCCAAATCACGACCGCAAATTTGCCCAGATTTACGTGTTAGATCTAGATGATGCAGTTTATCAATGAATGAACCTTCCTGAAAACAAGCAATACACAGAGCTGATAATTGCTTATATCTGTGCATTTTCCTCCCCATAAGATCCACTGAACCTCTGGAATACAAACAAGTGAGGAATGATAGAAGACATATGCCACAAGCTGCATGGAAAGGATGATTCTTGTGTCAACTGTGAAGCCTATGCACTTAAAGACATTCAGTTTGCTCTCATACTCCTTGGATATACGTTGAAGAACTTCAATTTGCCAAATGTTCCAAATGCATTACCTGATTTGAATTCAACGGCAATAAATCTTCAGGAAGAGCAGGAGATTGCGCAAAGAATGATTTCCAGTTTGAATACCTTACAATCTGCTGCTTTTAATAAAAGTGTTCATGCCACGAAAGACAAAAGCCCAAAACCTACTTTCTTGACGGCCCTGGGGGAAGCGGAAAGACATACCTTTATGAAACACTTATACATTATTTTTGTGCAAAGAAAGAGTTAATTTTCGTGTCAGCTACAACCGGGGTAGTGGCTAATTTGTTGATACATGTCACTGTTTATTCAAGCTTCCAGTTCCAATCACGGAAACATCGGTTTCAACTATAAAAATGCAAAGTGACAGTGCAAATGAGAGCCGTCTGGCAAAACTATTGATTTTAGACGAATGTACAATGGCATCCAGTCATTTACTCAATACCATTGATAAACTTCTCAGAATGTTAATGGATAATAATATTCCATTAAGAGGAAAAGTACTTTTATTAGGAGGAGATTTTAGACAATGCTTGGCTGTTGTTCGTACGTAGCGTTCAGCTATTGTTCAGTCCAGTTTGAAATACGCAGAAAATTGGCATTACTTTGAGAAACTAAGCTTGGTAGAGAACATGCGGTGTACAGATCCAGAATATACCAATTGGTTGTTGCAACTAGGAAATGGAAACCTTACCAATGTGTTTGAACTTCACCCAGATATTATTCAAATCCCTCACGCCTTTATTTGCGACGACTTGGTAACAGAGGTTTTTGGTGAAGCAATATCATTAGACCAGATACCACTTTTGACGCACTGAGCTATATTAGGTCCAAAGAATATTGATGTTGACCAGATAAATAACCAAGTGATTACATTGCTTCCTGGAGAAAACCATGTCTTTCTAAGTACTGACAGTGTTGATTCTGATAACGAAACTGAGCATCTTAATTTCCCATTAGAATATTTAAACACTATTAACCCAACCAGATTACCAAAACACAACCTTAACCTTAAAGTAGGGACAATAGTCATGCTATTAAGAAACCTTAATACTAAAAAAGGTTTATGCAACGGTACACGGTTAGTCGTGAACAGCATGACAGAAAATGTTATTGAGGCACAAGTGCCTATGGGATCCCATACTAGCAATACTGTTTTTATTCCCAGAACTGATCTTACAAGTTCTGACCTGAAATTACCTTTTAAACTTAAACGACGCCAATTTCCCATTAAGGCTGCATTTGCCAAGACGATCAACAAATTTCAAGGACAAACCATGGACAAAATAGGGATTTACCTATCTGAGCCTGTATTTGGACATGGACAACTTTATGTTGCCTTTTCAAGAGTCTGGCGTTCATGTGACGTTAAAGTGAAGGTTTTAACTACTCCATACTAGGAACAGCTAATTCAAGGACAGGAAACCATCTTTACCAAAAATGTTGTTTATAAACAAATTTTTGATTAAACTATTTTCAATTTACTATTTTATGAATTTTTTGTTTCCAATTTACTTCATTTAAACCTTTGCACTCCAATATTTTTTTACTTATAAGTGCAGCAACTCAAAGACATTTTGGACTTAAATAATATAACAATTACATTTCAATTTTAGTTTTAATAAATTGGTTAATTTTAGTACAAATATATTTATTTCATTAAATGAAAACTTTCTCAGGACGCTCCCACCCTCCATCATTTTTCATCCCTCCAAATATCGGAGGGAACAGAAAGTGATTGCCATTCTTGAATTTGCGATTCTTAGGGGTTTACTGGTGAATGTATAAACTACAGTTGTCAGTATTTACCTAGAACAGTGGTTCCCAAACTCGGCCCTGGGGACCCCCTGTGGCTTAAGGTTTTTGCTACAACCAACTTCTGTTCTTCATTGGACTCTTAGCCTAATGAAGTCAGTCAATGTAGAAATTACAAAATTGAGTTAGGTATATTTTTATTAAAATGTGCTAAGCAGTTATACAAGGAATATATAGTTTTTTTAAGTCGTAAACAGTATTTTCAACCTAATTTTTATTCTGCTTTTTGAAGTGTTCTGGTTATTTAATTAATTATTTAGTAATTAGCGGGTCTGACACTGAAGTCATTGCTGCTTTCCTCATCCCAGGTGTCTGCTATGCTGGTTGTTAATTGTCACTATTAGGGTTAAATGAAGGGAGCAAACTACATAAGAAAAGGGGAAAATAATAGGAAAGCAACAAAAGAGAGTTAAGCATTTATAGCTTTAGAAAAAAATGGAGATATTTCTAAATGTCTTATAAATGTAAAATCCATACTGTTGTGTTTTTCTAAATGCAGAATAAGAGAAGAGTGAAAAAGACCAGCTAATTAAATGAGATCATTTGTTATCGATTATTTTCACCAATTGTGAATCTGGTTGGAACAAAAACCTGCAGCCACACGGGTTCCCCAGGACCGAGTTTGAGACCTAGAACGTGGTCTTGGTTATCGTCCTCAATGCCTTCATAGTTATATGGCAGCTTATTAGACAAAAAGCTCCCTGAGAATGAGAGGCAAAGTCTGTTTTTTTGCCAGTTAAAAATGTTTCTTTTTTTGTTAAAATACTTACTAAACATTCTAAGCTCTTTACAGACTTATTTGAAAACTGGAGCCAATCACAGCAGAATCAGGTACAAGTCAGGAATCAATACAGAATGAAATGCAAGTCCAATGAAAGGAAAATGAGGGAATGATAGTGTGCTGGATTGTCCCTTGCAATGGATCAATGTTTCATCCAGTTCGACTGCTGCCTTGGACCCAGTGCTAATGGCATAGACAGCAGCCTCCAACTATCTTGGGTTTGTATAATGAATAAAACAGGTTCAGAACATTTATGTTCAGAAAGTAGATTTGATTGCATTCACAATGGTATTAATACTGTAAACCGTTAAATAGCTTCCAAGAATAAAGGCATGCCAATTTCAAAAAATTGGTACAAATGGGCTACAGCAGGCATGTCAAACTCACTACCATTGGTGGGCCACTTCGACTGCCATATAGTATGTGTGTCAGCGGGCTATTATACTATTATACAACGTTACTGTAGCTTTCTTTTCAATATTGAAAACTTTAAAAAACGTAACACTGAAAGTTTAAAGTTTAAAGAAAAGCAATTTATTTCCATACACTCTCCATACAACAGCGTACAATTAAAGTCTAAACCTCTTAGCTAGGTCCTTATATTATTATATTATATTCATTATATTATATTCATTGCTTATATAGGAGTCTTACAGTGTGAGATCTATTTCTTTTGTCCCGACACTTGCCATCTCTTGTTAGTAACCAGTTTGTCAATATCAGGCTTGAAATCTTGTGCAGCTGCAACTTTTATGAGGGATGAAAGGTGCTTGGCAATAGTCTTGAGCGATATGGGGTTTTGGTAGCTTTCATTAATAAAAACAATTGCTCACAAAGGTAAGTGCTTCCGAACATAGACAGTACTCTCAATGCCAACTTACGGATCTACATATACGAGGGTGGCAGGTAAGCATACATGTCTGGCACACCAACTTCGTTGTATTTTTCCTTCAGAATAGAATCTGACTGCAGTTCAATCAATTCCATTTGGATATTCTCAGGCGCATTCTCAACTTTTTAAGAGAACAGCGCAAAAGTCCTGTTCATGTGAACTGAAATCACGAAAACGCTCACTGAATTCATTGCTCAGTAATTCAAGTTGGAAAACAAATCCTCCAAAAATCTAATTTTACTTTACTTAGTTTACTTCAAAGTTGATATTGTAAAATAAGCCGATATGCAAAAAGCCATCTGACCTACATTAATTTTACAAACTCAAAATCACAAAAATATGTTAATAAACAACTCACCAACTTCTCGCGTCCAGCTGTTTGTTACAATACTAGCACAAAATTACATAAAACTAGAGCAAAAAAACATGAAAATATGCAAGCTATTACTACTCATGATGGTCAGTTCTGCTTAGTGGCCAGTCTTAGCAGCCCAGCCAGTAGTGTAGCCTAGCAGGGGCGGCTCTAGGCTCGTGGCGGCCCTGGGCAGAGAAAGAATCAGTGGCCGTTGCGGATACCGCATAGCCACCTCATGCTCATGACACGCTTCTATATGCGCGTGTCCATAACTTGAAAACCAAGTAGGGACCCATGATAGTCTCATTATGGCAGAACGTTATAATACTACATATGGCTTACTGCTCCGACTCTAGCAACATTAGTAAATACAGCGTACTAATTAACAAGTAACACAATGTTTTTCGTCCACATTACCATCAGTTATTTTCTCTTTCTGTTTTATATTCGATATCTATTGGCGTGGCGGCCCTGTGCAAGTAATTTCCTAGCTGACACGTGCCTAAAGTCGCCCCTGCTGCCCGCTGCTGAAGCCTAGCACTTCAGTTGTGAATTTACGGCTCAATAACTTTGGTCAAGGCTCGTGGCTATACTAGCTGATGACGTTTCCGGTACTGTAATGCCATGGGAAAACGCGCTTTTGTCAGAAGGCATAAGTAAGAATAGTCCATAAGTATTGCCGAAGATGTAGAATGATTCAATCACAAACAATAGTAATCATTTTGTACAAGTTCAGTACTAACTAAGATCTGTGATGTGGGTTGCACAGATTTCTGTTGCGGGCCGCCTGGTCCCGCGTGTTTGACATGCCTGGTATAGATGATTGGAACACCACAACGGAAGTGGTAAGGGACAGAGCTAGGAAATTACTTGCACAGGGCCGCCACGCCAATAGATATTGAATATAAAACAGAAAGAGAAAATAACGACACAGCTGACGGCAATGTGGACGAAAAACATTGTGTTACTTGTTAATTAGTACGCTGTATTTACTAATGTCGCTAGAGTCAGAGCAGTAAGCCATATGTAGTATATAGAAGTATGTCATGAGCATGAGGCGGCTATGCGGTATCCACAACGGACGTGGCTATCCGCTGTGCATAAGATACCATATTGACATTGACGGGCGAAGGGGCCACTGATTCTTTCTCTGCCCAGGGCCGCCACGAGCCTAGAGTCGCCCCTGCTAGGCTACACTACTGGCTGGGCTGCTAAGACTGGCCACTAAGCAGAACTGACCATCATGAGTAGTAATAGCTTGCATATTTTCATGTTTTTTTGCTCTAGTTTTATGTAATTTTGTGCCAGTATTGTAACAAACTGTTGGACGTGAGAAGGTGGTGAGTTGTTGTTTTTGTGATTTTGAGTTTGTAAAATTAATGTAGGTCAGGTGGCTTTTTGCATATTGGCTTATTTTACAATATAAACTTTGAAGTAAACTTAGTAAAGTAAAATTAGATTTTTGGAGGATTTGAATTAGTGAGCAATGAATTCAGTGAGCATTTTTGTGATTTCAATTCACACGAACAGGACTTTGCGCTGTTCTCTTACAACATTGAGAATGCGCCTGAGAATATCCAAATGGAATTGATTGAATTGCAGTCAGATTCTATTCTGAAGGCAAAATACAACGAAGTTGGTGTGCCAGGCTTGTATGCTTACCTGCCATCCTTGTATGTGCAGATCTGTAAGTTGGCATTGAGAGTACTATCTATGTTCAGAAGCACTTACCTTTGTGAGCAATTGTTTTCATTAATGAAAGCTACCAAAACCCCACATCGCTCAAAACTTACTGTCGAGCACCTTTCATCCCTTTGCAGCTGCGCACGATTTCAAGCCTGATGTTGATGAACTGGTTACTAACAAGAGATGGCAAGTGTCGGGACAAAAGAAATAGATCTCACACTGTAAGACTCCTATATAAGCAATGAATATAATATAATGAATATAATATAATAATATAAGGACCAAGCTAAGAGGCTAAGACTCTAATTGTACGCTGTTGTACGGAGAGTGTATGGAAATAAATTGCTTTTCTTTAAACTTTAAACTTTCAGTGTCACATATTTTAAAGTTTTCAGTATTGGAAAGAAAGCTACAGTAACTTTGTATAATAGTATAATAGTATTTGTTACAGTGCGGCCCGCTGACGCACGTATGGCAGTCGAAGCGGCCCACCAATGGTAGTGAGTTTGACATGCCTGATCTATACTGTCTTCACCACCACCCAGCACCTGTCTCACTTCCTCTCTGAATTTCACACAATACTCATCCTCTTTCAGTTTCCACTACGTGATCCTTGGTTCCATTCTCACTCTCTTCCTCTTTTTCACCTTGAAGTTCACCCTGTGTACCACAAATCAATGCTGCTTAGCTACACTATCCCCTGCCACCACTTTACAGTCTCTAATCTCTTTCACCTTGCATCTCCTACATAGGACATAGTTCACCTGTGTGCACCTTCCTCCACTCTTATATGTAACCCTGTGTTCCTCCTTCTTCTAAAAATATGTATACACCACTGCCATTTACATCCTTTTGCAAAGTCAACTACCATTTGCCCTTCAGCATTTCCCTCATTAACACCATACCTGCCCGTCACCTCGTCATCACTACTGTTCCCTTCACTAACATACCCGTTAAGGTCCTCTCAAATCACTGTTCTTTCTTCTTTGGGTATACTCAAAACCATTTCAACTCACTCCAGAAATCTTCTTTCTCCTCCATCTCACATCCAACTTGCAGGGCATATACACTGATGACATTTAATATTACCCCTTAAATTTCCAACTTTATGCTCATCACTCTGTCAGACATTCTGTTCACCTCCAAAACACTCCTAACATACTCTCCCTTCACAATTACCCCTACCCATTTCTCCTCCTGTCCACACCATGGTAGAACAGTTTTCATTCAATTCTGATTTTTCTAGCCTTACTCCCTGTCTGCTTGGTCTCCTGTACATATATTACATCTACCTTTCTCCGCATCAGCAGCCTTCTTCACCCAGCTGTAGCATAGTTTCTGCCGATACCCTGCTGCAGAGCAGCATCAGTTGTGGTTGTTGGTAACCTGGGCCTCAACCGATCCGGTATGGACATTCTGTTTCTCATCCACATGTTTGATTTGGCACAGGTTTATTGCCTGAGGCCTTCCTGATGCAGCCTTCCTCAATTTACCAGGGTTTGGAACTGGCACTGTTAATGTAAATATATGATTTAAAGAATTAGGTGCATGGTAACATGCTGCTGCCTCATACTATGGTCTTGTGGTTATGGTCCTGGGCGATCACTGCATGGAGTTTGCACATGAGGCCCGTGGGTTTACTCTGTTTTTCTTCGACATTCCAAAGTCAAGCAGGTTAGGCAAATTGGTGATGTTAAATCGGCCAGTTTCCCTAAGTCTGAATTCTTTCTTTATTTTTCTTTTGGGTTTCTCCATTGTTTGAATGATTAACACTGCCTGCATCAGCAGTTAAACATAAATGTAATACATTTATCTATCTAAGTATTTTTTATTAAAAGTAGCTTACAAATAACAGTATTGGTGTTAATGTCTACTTATTGTTTGTATGCCTTTAAAAAGAATATTGATATATGAATCACGCTCACAGCATTCTGTCAGCTGCTCAGAGATATCTGATATTTGATGGATTCCTCCTTTTAGTCAGATTCAATACATTTTATTGTACGACTTGTGGTCCCGGCCGGGTCACCCAGGAGGACCAGAGGAGGGCTTGTGCCTCCTCCAGACCGCGAGGGGGTGTCCGTCCTGGTTATGTTGGGGGCCAGGCGGCGCCCAGGTGCCTGAGGAACCCTGGAGCCCAGCACTTCCGCCACACCAGGAAGTGCTGGGGGGAAGACGACAGGGGACACCCGGACAGCTTCCGGGTGCGCAGCCGGCACTTCCGCCACACTGGGGTGTGGCTAGGACAGATTGCCGGGAAGCAGCTGGAGCCCATCCGGGTTCCTATAAAAGGGGCCGCCTCCCTCCAGTCATTGGCGGAAGTCAGATGGCAGAAAGACGGAGCTGGAGAGAGAACTGGAAGCGGCCAGAAGACAGAGAGAGGCATTGTAAGGCCTGAAGAGAGAGAGAGAAAGAGTCATTGTAAGGCCTGGACATTGGGGGTTCGTGAGTGCATGATAAGACTTGTATTTAACAATTGTAAATAAAACAAGTGTGTGGTGGAACCAACGATGTCTGTCTGCCAGTGTCCGGGTTCAAGTTCACAGACTTTAAGAATGCTCAGTGTCCAGTCTCGCGTAACTGCTGCAGACTCAAGCAGGTTTTTAAGTCAGATTCAGCCAGCACTCCTGTTTGGCACACTTATACTTGTCAGGCAAGCTTATAATATCAGTTGTGTGCAGCCATTATCAGCATCAAGTCGACATTTGCAGTGCCTCTCTGATGTTCACAGGTGAACTGCTCTCTGCTGGAAGTTGAAAGGCCTTCCTCCCCAAGCCATAAAGATGTTGTCGGAAACGGGAGCTGATTTTAACTACCACAGGTGTGCTTATCATTCGATCTGCTCTTCCTACCACATTATTACTTCAGTGCAGTAACCACACAATCCACAAGTGCGGAAGTGTGCATAAATATTCAGTCAAAAGCTTGAATATACGGCTTGGATTAAAAGATGTATGTTGTAATTCAAAGTTTGATGTTCTCCTTATACCAGATTCTACTTTTTTCGAGCAAGGATTTAATTAATAAAAACAACACAAGCCATAAATAGCCCGTCATTCACTTTTACCCCTATCTTTGAGAAAAAAACTTTATAAACACAAGATTCTAGGCACTTTTGTGGACAAATTATTTTACAGATTCTTTTTGTGTACACTTGAAGCTGTCTTCAATTAAAGAATAAAAGTGTAGAATTTTACAGAGCTTATAGGAATTACTATGACATGAGATACACAGGGCAACCACACAACCACAAAGTTGCTCTTTTTCTACAGTTAGATGTGTTATGCTGGCATGGAGAGGATAAAGACAGGCATGTCAGCAATTGTGACTTAACATCCCGGATTTGTAATTCAAAGGAAAAGAGCAAATGAGCAAATTACTTGACTTTCTCCGTCAATTCAGGAAAGATTTTTCATTTTTATGTTGACATCCCAGAAACAGAATATTTATCCACTTGATTGCTTAAAAAGCTTTTCCTTGTAGATTGTTTTGTTGGAAATAAAATGAAAGGACTGATGTATCTTCCTTGCTTTTCTTAGCAGAGGATGGTATCAGGTTGGTCATCCCTGCTCTTTGACTTTTTAAAATTGTCCTTAAGTGTGTATTTTTCTCTATTTTTTACCTAATAAAATTGTCCATCTCATCCTGCTGCGTGATTGTTGGGTGGGCACCTGGTATTGAAGTTTTTGTATTTATAATTTTTGTAAATAAATAAATAAGTAAGTAAGTAAGTAAATAAATACATAAATAACCACACAAACACATTTTGGTCTGAACACACACCAGAATGACTATAAAGCAAGAAAATATAAAAAGAAAGAAAATTTCTGACATGGTTGTCACAGTCCCAGTGAGGCATTATGCAGATGTATTGCTGTTGGTATAAAGGAGACCCAGCAGAGTTTCTTGACACACTTTTGCTGAGCAATTTGTTGGCTGAAAGTCCTCAGTTTCAGTGTGTTAAAGAGTATGTGCAGCTTTGTTCATAATGGCATTCAATTGTGTTTTGTCTCCTTCACTACTACCTACAGGGGGTCCAGAGTGTGTCCTACATCTGAGCTTGACTTAATTAGCTTGTTGGTTCATTGGGCCACTCTTGAAGTGGCGTTACTAGCCCAGCATACCACACCATAGAAAACTACACTGGCCATCACAGTTATTAGAAGATGTGAAGAATGTCACCTCCCACAGTAAAGGAATGCAGTCTCCTATGGAAAAAGAGCCTGCTCTGCCCATTCTTATCAAGTATAAAAAGGTTTGTCAATTTAATGAGGGGAACAAGATTTAGGGTGGACAAGCAACCAGTTTGTTGCTTTTAGTGTCTTTATTGATGAGGCAGAAATAAAATGCGTTACCACATATTGTTATATAAAGTGTTGCTGCAAGCTTATGACAAATGTGCTTTGAGATTTTTCAGGTAAGGAAGACAGATGTATAGTGTCAAGATAAGGGTGTTCTACTCACTCATAATGGAGCCAGAGAGTGAAATGTTAATTAACACATACAAGAAAAAATTTCACTTTACTTTGTACACATGACAATTACATCATAAACCTTCAAGCAAGTATATTTAAAAAAAGTATTCATTCGAATTTGAAAAATATAGGAGGGCAGGTTCTCTTTTATGATTTTGAATTGCATTAAACCAGTTACAATAGGTCAGTTGCAGTATACCAGCAGATTAAGATGGGATTATGTAGTATGGCACTAATTGGAGATGATCCTAAGGTCTAAGTGCTGTCTGATCTAGACAATCCTTGAAATGAGATCTTCACAAATGAAGGTAGAAGGACTGCAAAATGTTAACTAAATGAAGAAACTTCAGGAGATGAGCAGACGTTGGGAAGATTCCTTTATAATGACAAGACACTCATTTTAAGTTTATGTATTCTGATAATGAGAGACTTTACTTTTTCAATTCCTGTACCAAGAATGCACATGCGCAAAGGCTTTTTTTTAACAGAATTTATTGTAAAAAAAGGTAAAAATAGTTATTCTCTTTTGATTGTGATAAATGAATAAGTATTTTATTAAAACCTAGGTCTAAATCTCATGGCCTTATGAGGGAGAAAATACTGTATTCCTAATATCAAAAATATATAGAAAGCCGGGTGACACTTAATTGGAAATAATTATAATAATGATTTAGACATGTTCAGCACACTGTAGAATGTGTTATCACCACAGTCCAGAGCTATTGTTCTCCAAGATGCTCAGCTTCAACATCGTCATAATCAGGAGTCATGGGAAACTTCAGAGAAACATCAGAATCTGTGGAGGTGAAATTCAGAGTTACTCAGCAATATGGAATACATTTGTAAAACATAATGACACATGAAAACACACAGATGAACACATGCACTTGTGTATGTAGGCCTATTCTTTTCGATTTAATATGTCTTTAAACTTTTCCCAATATAAGTGGTTGAGTGTGGTAGGATAATAACCATAGTAGGTGGTACACTGCTGCCGTGGAGTAAGAAGACCAGGGTTCACGTCCCGGGTCCTCCCTGCGTGGAGTTTGCTTCTCCTAACCATGTCTTCTTCACAATTCTTTCCTTTATGAAATACTTTTTCTATTACTGTCAAAACATCACCTAATGTTTAAGTGCCTTTTGAACATCCACAACTTCACACATCACCATGAGATTTTTAAAGCTGTCGTTCATCTCCACTTTTACTGTCCCTATGAAACTTTGGTTACCTTAACTGTCCTTGTGTTGAGGAGTTACTGATCAGTCATCTAGTTATGGCACATTTTGCATGTTACCTAATATTATTAATAATAAAAGACAGATAACTTTCAACAATCTTAAGTACCTTAGTGCTCTGTATATATCTTAATTTGTGTAAATCGCTTTTGCTTACCTATTAGGGAGTCTTCCAAAGGGTTCCTCAACATCATCATAGTTGTAGGGTAGCTCATCAGTGGGGATGTTTTCTGTAGATAGATTATTTTATGAAATCACTATTGTTAACTTGTAAGCTGTTAATGCACAAAATTACTTCTATAAAATATAAAGAGATATCTATCTATACACTGTGATTGAAATGCTCTATAGTGCCCGACCCAACACAGACTCACACTGAGGCACGTGTAAACACACTCAGAACTTTTATTTTTCTTCACCTGTGGGGCATGTCTTCCCCGTGAACCCCACAGGCAATACACAGTCCCAAAAGCACTTAAGCCAACACAAAAACACTTTTTAGGCACCACCACTCCTCTAGCTTCGTCCTCCACCTCCTGACTCTGGCCTCTGAGTGGTGGTTGCTGCCTGCTTTTATAGTTCACCCGGAAGTATTCCAGCTGCTTGATCACCAAGTCCTGGCTGCACGTCCAGGTGTGATGAACATGCTGCCCACACAGGCTCAGGAGTCCCAAACACAGCACCCCCTGGCGATGCCTGCAGGACCCAACAGGGCTGCACCCAACTCCAATTCCCAGGGAGCCCTGTGGGAAACTGAGGCACTGCTCCACCCCAGGGAGACGGCCATCTAGCGCCCATTGGTAGGTATTGCAGTGTCCAGGGCTGCTCCCCTGAATATAGTGTGCAGGGGCATCCCGGCTGGGCATGTACGCCAGCCACTTGCCACAACACATTTTGAAATAGAGATCTAGATGCATTTTTTTCAACTTAAAACTCCTATGAATAACTTACTTGACAGGTGCATTATTCACCATTAGGGAATCCATTCCCGGGAATTCGGGAATCCTGCATGTCATTCCCGGGTATCCCTTTGATAGTCCTAAGTCCTTTGAGTATCTCGCTGTTGTTATCCACGGAGATTCTCAAGTTCTAGTATTATCCGTGTATAGACCTCCAAAATTTAACGCGTCTTTTTTTGAGGAATTCTCTGACTTAATGTCAATTTTTATTACTAACTATGACACACTTTTAATAGTTGGCGACTTTAATTTTCATAGATAATCAGTGTGATCTAAAAGTAAAAGAATTTATGAACCTCCTGGATTCTTTTGATTTAAGGCAGCTCGTAAATCAGCCTACACATAAAGCAGGTCATACATTAGACTTAGTGATTACTAAAGGACTGAAAGTTGATATAAAGCAGATCACTGATATTGGTGTATCAGACCATTTTCTTCTACTTTTTTTTTTTTTTTTTTTTTATTAATTTTATTACAATCAATACATAGCAATCAAGTTTGTACAAAAAAAAAAAAATTATGCTAAGAACAAATCGATCCCCACCCTTGAGAGAGAGAGAGCAAGCCAAACGGTGTAAAATTTAAGGCTTGTAAAAATACCTAAATCAACAAATTCTCTGTGCTTTATAAAATCATTTCAAAATATTACTGATTAGATCCTGCCATGTTTTGAAAAAAGTCTGCACAGATCCTCTAACTGAGTATTTGATTTTTTCCAATTTTAAATAATATAACACATCAGTTTCCCACTGACTTAAAAGAGGAGAGTTTGGGTTCTTCCAGTTTATCAGAATAAGTCTGCGTGCCAACAGTGTAGTGAATGCAATCACAATTTGTTTGTCTTTCTCCACTTTAAGACCCTCTGGAAGAACCCCATCATTTTCTTCTACTTTTTAATATAGAAATAATGATAAAAAACATCCATGAGAAGCATATTGTTAAAAAACACTTCTTTGACTCAGCAGCAGTTTTAAAACTTACAAACATTCTAAGCAATCAGTCCGTTTTTAGTGCCAACTATAATAGCGAGGATAATGTAAATAGTAAGGTGGAAAAATTTAATACTAAAGTGAGAGCTGCTATTGACATAGTTGCACCTGAAAAAATCTTCTAGCATTGTTATACCATGGAAGACCCAAAGAGTGTCGGATTTAAAGAGAACATGCTGCAGAGCTGAGCGTAAATGGAGGAAGACTAAAATAACAGAATACAATAACACTGTCTGTCTTGAGAGGCGCTGCTATTTCTCCAAGATTATAAATAACAATGCTAGTAATCCCAGAGTCTTATTTTCTACAATTGATCGCCTGCTAAACCCAGGTAACTCAAAGGAATGCCTCCTAAGTACTTCCAGTAAAACCTGTGAGGCTATCGCTGTATCAAAAAAATTAATGATATTAGAAATAACATAGTATATCCCTCCAACACTAAGGATCCTCCTAAACCCCAGCATCCTGTTATAAACAAATTAAACTCTTTCACTAGGATAGATTTACCTGATTTACAAAAAATAATATCTCAATTAAAATCCTCCACCTGCGTCCTTGACCCAATACCAACAAGGTTTTTCAAAGAAGTATTTCGTAATTGATAATGTTCTGGACATAGTAAATTCGTCATTAGATACGGGGGTCTTCCCAGACTGTCTTAAGACTGCTGTAGTTAAACCCCTTCTTAAGAAACATAATCTTGACCCTCGCTCTTGAAAATTTTAGACCCATCTCTAACCTGCCTTTCTTAAGTAAAGTTCTGGAGAAGGCAGTCATTATGCAGTTAAATGACCACCTCAATAAACATGCTATTCTTGATAAATTTCAGTCGGGTTTTAGAACAAATCACAGCACAGAAACTGCACTTGTTAAAGTAGTAAATGATTTGCGAGTGAATGCAGACAGAGGCCATTTATCTGTTCTCATCCTCTTAGATCTGAGTGCTGCATTTGACACCATTGATCATAATATTCTTAGAAATCGCCTTAGTCAATGGGTGGGCCTCTCTGGCAGTGTCTTAAATTGGTTTGAATCCTACCTGACAGGGAGAAAATATTTTGTTAGTTGTGGTAATTACAACTCGAAGACACATGATATCCGATATGGTGTTCCACAAGGCTCTATCCTGGGTCCGCTGCTCTTCTCAATCTACATGCTTCCATTAGGTCAGATTATCTCAGGGCACAACGTGAGCTACCACAGCTATGCTGATGACACACAGCTGTACTTATCAATAGCACCTGATGACCCGATTCTCTTGATTCACTAACACAATGTCTGACTGTATCTCAGAATGGATGAATAGTAACTTTCTCAAGTTAAATAAAGAGAAAACTGAAATCTTAGTGATTAGCAATAATGGATACAATGAGGCTATTAGAAATAAACTGGATACATTAGGATTAAAAGTCAAGAGGAGGTAAAAAGTTTAGGGTAATTGTTGACTGTAATCTGAATTTTAAATCGCATATTAATCAGATCACTAGGACAGCATTTTTTCACTTAAGAAACATAGCTAAAGTTAGACCTCTTATATCACTGAAAGATGCTGAGAAATTAGTTCACGTTTGTTTTCAGTCGACTAGATTACTGTAACGCACTCCTCTCAGGAGTACCCAAAAAAAGACATAAATTGTTTGCAACTAGAATGCAGCTGCTAGAATCCTAACTAGGAAAAGAAAATCTGAACACATTTTTCCAGTTTTGATGTCACTACACTGGTTACCTGTGTCATTCAGGATTGACTTTAAAATTCTGCTTATGGTTTATAAAGCCTTAAATAATCTCCCCCCATTTTATATATCGGAATGTCTGACACCTTATATTCCAAATCGTAACCTCAGATCCTCAAATGAGTGTCTCCTTAGAATTCCAAGAACAAAACTTAAAAGAAGTGGCCTTCTGCTGCTATGCACCTAAAATCTGGAATAGCCTGCCAATAGGAATTCCCCAGGCTGATACAGTGGAGCAGTTTAAAACACTGCTGAAAACACATTACTTTAACATGGCCTTTTATAACTTCAATTTAACTTAATTTAACTTAATCCTGATACTCTGTATGTTCAATTTCCTCATAATAACTACTCATGGTGGCTCTAAAATCCGTACTGACCCCTACTCTCTTTTCTGTTTCTTTTCCAGTTTCTTTGTGGTGGTGGCCTGCGCCACCTCCACCTACTCAAAGCTTCATGATGCTCCAACAATGATGGATGGATTAAAAGGCAGAAGTCTACATGACCATCATCATCAAGCCCTTCTGTGAGAACCCTAAATCCAAAGAGGACTGTTTCATTTATGTTAGGTAGAATGCCCAGAGGGGACTGGGTGGTCTCATGGTCTGGAATCCCTACAGATTTTATTTTTTCTCCAGCCGTCTGGAGTTTTTTGTTTTTCTGTCCCCCCTGGCCATTGGACCTTACTCTTATTCGATGTTAATTAATGTTGATTTATTTTGCTTTCTTATTGTGTCTTTTATTTTTATATTTAGTATGTAAAGCACTTTGAGCTACTGTTTGTATGAAAATGTGCTATATAAATAAATGTTGTTGTTGTTGTTGTTGAAATAGTTTTACTGTCAAATAATGCAAAGAGTACGCGACACGTGTTTCGCCCTACTTCTGGGCTCATCAGGCGTACCCATTTACTGCACCCCCTCTCGGGAATCGAACCTTGGACGTCAGCGCTAGAGGCGAATATATGTACTTTTTAATGTAGGTAGATCGTTTCGACCTGGTTATTTTAAAAGTAGCTCACAAGCCGAAAAACTGTGGGCACCCCTGATCTAGTTAGTTGTGGTAATAAGAGCGTAGAAAGGATAACTTGTCCAGCGTGCAGTCGTCCAGGCGAGAGAGTACTTCGTGCAGAGTACGCCAGCTGCTGAGAAAACACGCTTTGCCTCAACTGAAGTAGACAGCACAGTCATCAGATACAGATACACTTGTTCTAAACAACGCCCGCGCTTGCGGTTGCTGTGAAACACTGCCATTTCAGCTGTTACTGATGCATCCAGTTTCTTGTCATCATTCTGTGATGGCAAGTTTCTTGGCACAGATAATGCGGATGAAACAGACTGACGCATTGCAATTCAAAGTTGCTGTTCAAAGCTGTTGTCTGACAGATGTCAATGAAGTCTTCAGTTTTCAACTATAAATCTGTTATTTCTTGATTGATTTTTACACTTTTACACACTATATATGTGAACTTGGCCGTTCCCGGGAATTACAGCAGCAGGGATTGGATTCCCTATTCACCATTTCACCAAAGAGATGAGCTGGACTCCAAAAAGGAACAAAATGTAGAAACAAATGATTATGATTGAACAACATATTTTAAACTCGTCATATAACATAAAGAAATTTGTTGGTTCAGAGTAGTGCTGTAAAAATCCTTATGTGTTACATACTGTTAGAACAAAATGACCTCATCATGATGACTGAAGTGGTACAATATTTTAGAATTACCTGTTGAAGTCCTATTTTTCACCTGGAAAGTTTCCACAATATTAACAAGGCACAGTACAAAAATAAATGTTGTTGGCTGTTATCTTTTAAAGAGACTTTAAGTTCCAGGCCTTTGTCACTTCTCTGAAGGTTTGCTTGTGTCATTCTCATGCTGGTGGGTCATACCATTAAACGGGTACGGTTAAAACTAGGCTAGGTTTTGACCCCAACCATTGCTTTAGTTTGAAAATGACACTTGGCTCTGTGTATCAGTGTCTGTTGCTGTGCAAAATTAATCAGATGACAGTCAGGTGATGGAAATGCAAGGAAAATAAAAGGAGGCCTGGCAGAAGATCTTTGATCTAGCATTTTACATCCTGCCTCAGCACGAGCCTCTTGTCATATTCCATATAATCATTATGGTTTTTATTCTTCATCAGTTATTGAATTATAATGTTTATCTTATGCCTTTGAGTTTTGAGTTTGCCCTACAAGTTCGTTTTTCAATAGCTATTATTAGTGCACAGACTTCTGCTACATATGCCTGACCATTAAAAAGCAAACAGTAATCAATTTCCTAAAACTGTCTGAATGGCTTTGCATAAAAAAGTTTTTTTTTAGTTACGACAGCTTGGTTTTTTAAATTACTTTTCTGGATTATTGACATAATTAATAAATAATAGTAATCTATTGTGAACGCAGTGGGATCCTTTGTGAACGCAGTGGGAAGGTGCATGCCTGACAGAATTTTTACTGAGCTTCAACCAAAACCTTTTGAGTGATGATAGAAGGTTTCAGTCTGCTGTGTAATATCTGTGGGTTCAATGAGTCCTTCCTGGAGTTTTAATCTGTTTATTGTCATTAATTTTGATTCAATGTTTAAAATGCTTCATCAGACTTTAGAAACCTTTGTTTTGTGGCTTGTTAGTTTTTAAACCTTTGAGTCTTATTCTGGCTGATTTTTTTAACTTCTAAAACAGATGAATGGTAAATAGTGATTACTATGTTCGCTTCATCTAAAATTTGCACTGCTCATTTGCTGAACAGCTACATAAAATGTTAAGGCCACTCTTTCTCTCAACTTTGGTCATGCTAGCTCTCAATTAAACTTTATTTTCTATTGAACTTCTTTCTACTCTGTAATACTAGATGGATGTCAGCAGCTCATTTCCCACACATTATGTAAGAAAGAGATGCATTAAAACACAAATGTTTGCATAAGGTTAAAAATTAAACATTGTGAAACTTTATCAGTAATTATTGAGGCTATAGCTAAATCTGCAGCATTCTCAAACAAGTGGAATTCTCCCATGTGTCACACACATGCTAATGGGAGGCAGCTAAAGGGCCTGAATTAGAGTAATCCAATGGCAGACCAGGGGGAAGTGGAATGCAGTGACTCACTTTCACTGTCTTGCAGACCGCTCACAGGAAATTCTGCCTGGCTTGGAGGATATCACTTCCTGCCCCTCTGATAACATCACTTCCGGTTTCATCCCCTCTGATGATGTAATTTCCAGTTCTGGGCCCTCTGATGACGTCACTTCTGGCCCCAAACCTATGGAGGAGGACCCTTCCAATCCCAGCCCTTTTGATGACATTACGTCCGGGCCCAAGCCTATGGAGTAAGATCCTTCCTCCTTTGATATCATATCCTGTATGGGCCTTTAAAACCGCCATCTTACCACCAGTTGAACAGTTCTGTGTTGGACTCTATTTCCTAAAAACACAGTTGCTGCCAGGGATAATACACGGGTGGCTGCCCCAAACCTTTTTATGATTTTTGTATCTACTTCTTGTGACACATGTTTAGGTTGGAACATACCTGACAAGTTTTCTGGTTTTTCAAATGCAGTGTCATCATAGCCTGGTCCCTCAGCGTCTACAGAGTCCAGTGGTTCACCTAAACATGACAGGCATATATCAGCAGTCAAGTTACAAATTGGAACTGACCAATACTGTTCAGGTTGTGCATTGAACAATATCTTTACCTTGAATGCTGTCTTGCTCACTGTCTTCCACATCCTCATAGTCATATGGCAGATTATCAGACAGAAAGCTTCCTGAGAACAGGAGACAAAATGCATGATAGTTTATTAAATGAATATTACAAAGTTTCAAGTGGCACAATCTGTTTCCATTATTCATTGTGCAAAATAGGTAAACATGTTAAAATACAGTATATCACTCATTATTTTAATGTGCTTTATTTAAATTGAGTAAAAAAGTGAGTGTATGTGTGTCTCAGTGGCCTGTGATAGAGTGGTATCCCATTTTTAGTGCTGCTTCATACTTTGTGCTCAAAGCTGCTACAAAAATATCTGCTCCTCAGAAAGTTTATAAGGAAGTGTGATTAGAAACTTTCATCTTTGAGTGCTATAGTTTACATGCTGAGCATAATGATTAAAAAATAATGTTTCCAGGTAAGGAACACAATCCCGGTTCATTAAATTGCTGTATCGGGGCATCACATTATATTTTAATTAGTTTCATAACTGCAATAATGTTCATCATAATGTTCAACACTCCAGATTTTCTTAGGGCACAAGAGATCTACCACCACTTAAATGCCAGAAGCCAATTAAGAAGAGCAACTGAAAATGTTTATTTCTTGTGATATTAACCAGCACTGAGAGAACTTTTACTGATGTGAAATGGCTACCCATAGATGAGCATGAACCATGTCCACCACGTCAACACAGAAGGCACTCAGCTTTCAAATTTAGCAAAATAAGTTGTTTCTTTTCACTTTCTTCTACTCACCTTTCCCTGGTCCAGCATAGGTTCCCTGTCTGGCCAATCTGTAATCAATTTCCTCATACACAGCATTATGAATAGGTAGAAGTTCATCCATGACCATCCCTGCAAGGAGAAATTGCAATATTAACACACACAAAGCCAAACGTATTTCTTGTAAATAATTTAATAAATCCTCAAGTAAAGTAAGCTCAGGGGTCGAAATTTACTTGAATATTTTCAGGGACACACCAGGACATCACACCTATCATAATTAAATTACCAATTTTTCTTCATTGGCCTGATCTTTATTATTGTGGTGGGTGCATTCTACAATCATGATTTATAATTTTCACTAGTGAGGTGCAGTTGTATTGCCTCTGTATAGAGAAGTACTCTTTTTCACAAAGCAGAGGAGAGACGTTAACAGGAATGCAGGTCTCTCGTAAGTAAAGTGTCCTCCATGTCATGTTTACCTCTCTTCAGCCCTCTGTTTCTCTGCAGCTGCCCAAAAAGCAGGACTGATATAAGGAATAGAAGAGCTCCAAGTACAATGCACACAATCACTAGGGTGGGCTGTTCTTTCGAAATCTTGAGGTTAGGAAGTGCTGTACAAAAGAGATAAATAGTAAACAGTCAAATATAAGAATGTCAGCATGCTCATTGAATGTCAAGGAGGTAGACTGAAAAATAAAGAATAAACTAACTAACCTGCAGGTCTGCTCTCAGGTTCAAATCCTAAACGAACAAAAAAACAAAACAAATGTAACTAAAATTTTTGCAAGTAACAAACAATGAACAATAATTTTTTCTCAAGTTTTCAGTTTTTATGCATGGCAGCACGCTACTTAATGAAGCTTTTTCATACCTTAGAACTGAAGTTATGGTGCTTTCTGTGTTTAACACACATGAGAATTTACTTCCAGTGCAATCTAAATAGGTTGACTGGCAACTTTAACTGACATTCATGAGTCGTCACTCATTCACTAAATCAATTAGTAAATACATGCAGAAACAAACAACTCAGACTTGTTATTTCTGATAGGTACTCTTTCATTTCTCTACTATTTTCAACAGGCTTCATTTTGATTTTTCTAAGGAATGTTTGACCATTTCTACTTTAGATTTTATTTTTGACAACTTACCTTAATTAGTTTTTTTTTTACAGAATCCTTTAAGTTTAATTTAAATTTCAGCTTAAAAAGCACTACCATATATGCTCGAGTATAAACCAAACCAAATATAAGCTAAGGTACCTACAAAAACTGGAAAAACTGGAAAAATTTATTGACACGAGTATAAGCCTAGGGTGGGAAATGCAACAGCTACTGGTAAGTTTCAATAATCAAAATAAATACCAATAAAATTACCGGACATTAATTAAGGCATCAGCTCATTAATTGAGCATACAGCCCGGAATGAGTCTCACAGAGACTGCACAGCACCACACAGAGCCCACAGCAGTTCTTCTACCGTTCGCAGACCAAACCAGGTACAGTGGAACCTCGGGTCATGACCGTAATTCGTTCCAAAACTCTGTTCGTAACCCGATTTGGTTGTGACCCGAAGTAATTTCCCCCATAGGATTGTATGTAAATACAATGAATCCATTCCAGACCGTACAAACTATATGTAAATATTTTTTTAAAGATTTTTAAGCACAAATATAGTTAATTATACCATACAATGCACAGCGTAATAGTAAACTAAATGTAAACACATTGAATAACACAGAGAAAACTAACACTGCAAGAGTTTGCGCTATAGCGCTACAAACCGCTCGCTAAAAATACTTTTTTATAACGAGTTTTAAGCACAGGGAAAAACATTAACATTTGAAAAATCCGTAATTTAATAAACCACCAAGAAAAGTAACATTGCAACAATGCACGCTACGAACCAATCACTGTAAACAGAAGTGAAGTGAAGGTCAAAATCCAATAGAAAAAAGTCTTCATTAGGTTAAAACAATTCTCGAATCTGTCTCTTTAAAAACAAGCCCCGTGCATTCTTTAACTGCCTTCTCGACCTTATGCGGCCAGCCCTCTTGCTCTCTCTCTCGCTCTCTCTCTCTCTGTCTCTCGCTCGCTGCACAGGGAATGCACAGGGAGAAACTGAATACATGCGGAAATCATCAGTGCGCACAAACCGAAAGAGAAACTGGCTTGTTCGTATACCGAGTGTGTGGTCGTGAACAGATGCAAAAGTTTGGCAGACTTTTTGGTCATAACCCAATTTGTACGTGTTCAGAGACGTTCGTGAACTCCAGCTTTCTGTCGTGTTGGTGGGGGCAGCGGGACCTGACTCGAATATAAGCCGAGGGTGACGTTTTTCAGCACATTTTGGGTGCTGAAAAACTCTGCTTATATTTGAGTATATACGTATTTTATGTAGACTTGCAAATGCATGTTGCACCTCCACTGCAGAACATTTTGCAGATCATACAACCTGCTAGACATTCCAGGTTATAGATATTCCAGCTGTAGATATGCATTCTTTCTCTTTCTATCTTTCTCTCTTTCTTTTTGTGTTCAATTCAATTTACTGAAGTAATCAGATAATAGCTTGTTATAGAAGTGAAATTCTGGTGACAAAAAAAAGCTTGTTTGCCTTTTTCATAATAATAATATATATATATATATATTTTAAGTAGCACCTTCTCATATATTTTCATGCAACTTAAGGTGCTTTCCACAGATTAAGCAACAAAAACAAAGATATACCAGAATTCCTTGGATTACTATCAATTAATACTACAGTACAATAATTTCTAATAAATGTAAGTATGCTAAATACAAAAACATACAGGTATTGTTAAGCAAAATGTAACCACTAAATTCCAAAACAAATCTTCATTCTTATCAGAAAAAGTTTTCATATTTAAAATATTTATACATTTATACATTAAGGTTAACAATTAACAAACCAGATGTAATTAATATTTATAAAAATGAATATATATACTATGTATCTACTTTTAACCTATGCAGCCCATTTAGTACAAACAGTTTGAAGTTAGAAAGTTTGTTTTTTACATGTCACAGTCCTCAATTTACAATTATTGTTGTTAAAGTAGTTTAAGTGTGTTTTCAAATTTGTTGGGATCTCCCTCTTTAAATGAGCTCCACAAACCTGAATACCTACATAAATGACACATTTACTCTTCTTTCTGTTAGTTAGTGTGTATTTCCTGCCCTACACACAGTACTATTAGGAGTGGCTCTGGCCTCTCGTGATTCGTAAATGGATTAAGTGGGTTTTAGAAGTTTATCATTAATAATTTTCTGGTTTGTTTGATAATAAAGCATATATTTTTTGCATTTGATAACTTTCATACTTTAGTGAGATGATACTTTAAGAATAGAGTAGGGAGGTGAGTTGGGCACTGATGAAAGTACGTACAACCGACCAGGGTCAAGACAGAGAGATGGCATAGAAGACGGTGTTCTGTATGGGACTTTACTGGTGCAAAAGTAAGAAAACCCCATTGTACAGGCCAATGAACATTTAGTGTGAAATTAGGTTTTGTGTTCTCCTAACACTTCATGACATCTCTGAACACAATTTTTTTTTTTTGTCCAAAAGCCTCAAGACTGACTAGCTGGTTGTCTATATATCATTTATATATATATATATATATATATATATATATATATATATATATATATATATATATATATATATATATATATATATACCTGTATATATATATACCTGTATATATATATATATATATTGTAAGATATGGCGGCCATGTACGCCAATACCCCAAGCCGCCAGGTGGAGCCCTCCTTGCAGCATGGAGGTCCCAGAAGACCAGCAGGGCATTATGGACCATGTAGTTTTTGTGCACCGCCCTGCTGGATGCCATGGGGGCCACGAGAGGGAGCTGCAGGTGAGGACCGAAGAATTCTTCATGCCCTATGACCCGGAAGTTCGTCATAGGAAGAGCGACGGGCTTCCGGGGTGAGAAACATTATTTACCCTGACCCGGAAGGAATAAGGACTTGTGGACTGTTGGGAAGGAACACCTCCGGGTCAGGGAATATAAAAGGACTGTGGGAGCTCCCAGACGAGGAGCTGAGCTGGGTGGAAGGGTGGCAACGCGTCTGGGAGCTGGAGGATTGTTTATTATTGTTTGTATTGGTGATTTAATGAGAATTGTGGTGGAGAGTGTGCTTTGTGCACTGTGGCAAGAAAATAAAGTCAATTGGTGGACTTTTACCTGGTGTCTGGAGTCGTGGACAGGGGTTCAAGGGAGCGAGGGCGCCCCCTATCGTTCACAATATATATATAGTCACGCACGAGTGTTTGGGGAACGGCGGACTGACCCGGGTTGCTATGGAAAAGCGTCAGCGAGGGTCAACGACAGGGTACTAACTTGTGTTTCCTTCCTCCTTCAGAAAGCCCGAGGCCTCACAGATATAAACAAACGCCATGACGGCTACAGGAAGCACGCACTTCTGGGTCTATTTATCCCCTCTGACAACCCTTGATGACTTCATTTCCCAGAATTCATCATGAATACCCAGCATCCTTCACATCAATCTCCGGTCCGCCTCCATAAAAAGTCCCTCCTTTCTCCCCTCATTGTCTTTTGCTTTCTAAAGTTTGTAAATGACTGACTGGTCTCAATTTTGGTTACAGTATACGGGGCTGAAACCCCAAATCTTGCAACGTGTTTTTTGTCTTGTGTATTACAGTGGCGTAGCCGGCAGGATTGACGAGGGTCCGAACGATGACAGAAGGACAGGACCTGAACACGGTCCTCAACACTTTGGTCGCAGAGCTCCAGGCCGTTAAGGTGGAACAGGCCACAACCAAGGTGGAGCTCGCAGAGACGAAGAGGTGGCTGGCGGCTGCGGAAACGGTAAGACCGGAGCCTCCTCGGCCGTCGCACCCTCCCATGCAACCACTCTCCGGGGAGGACGACATAGAGTCGTACCTCTCCATATTCGAGAGGACGGCAACCCGCCCAATATGAACTCCTGAAGGCTGAGATTTATCAGCGATACGGGGTAACCTCCGGCCAACAGGCACGCGCTTGGCGTCACTGGCGCTTTGACCCCGCACTACCGGCTCGAGCCCAGGCCTTTGAATACTGGGGCAAGCTACGGCCAGACAGAAACCAGGCTCGCCAGGTGGTGGAGCAAGTGGCGTGCGAGGGTCTGATTTACGCGATGCCGGACTATCTCGCTCAACAGGTCCAGAGGCACCCGTTCGCTGATATGAACGGCCTTTTGGAGGTTCTAGAGAGACAGCTGGCGGTGACCCAACTCGGGAGGTCTGAGAGTCCGGCGCGGGTCGCGGCAGGGATGGGACAGTGCATCGAGCCCACTCGCCGCGCCACGGAGGCTCCGGTCAAGCCGAAGGAACGAAGGCTCGCGCTGCCACGCTGTTTCAAGTGCAGTGAGCCGGGACATCTGCTGCCGTCTTGCCCGCTTAACCAGGAGCTGATGGATTGCAGCTGGGCAAAAGAAGAGAGGTACTGTGCACTGTCACCGCTCCTCTGCCGAGGATAGGTCTGCTCATAAAGGGTCAGGGGCCCCTCCCCGCTGTTCCCACACCGTGCACCTCGGCAACTACTGATGACGTAGACAGGTCGGGGGAGTCCTCTTTGGGGGAGGACCTCGACCCGGAAGACGCCCCGAGCGGAGCTCTGGAGCCGGCAAGCGCTCCGTGGCTCCGTTCTGGACGTATTCGCCGGCCTGGACATCCAATACCGGTCCACGCAGGCCTCCTTTAAGCGTGAACAATGGAACGATGATTCCTTGAAGTTTGCCAGGAATGCCATTGTCTCCGGTGATGACATTTCGTCCATGGCCTCCACACCACACGGGCCCTACTTTGTACTGGAAAACAATCTGCTTTATCGGGTTTCTGAGCACGAAGGCGAGGTGCGGAAGCTGTTGCTAGTGCCGCGAACCTACCGGCGGGAGGTTTGTGAGCTGGCTCACGCCCACCTCCTAGGTGCCCACCTGGGAACCGAAAAGACGCTTGAGATAATAAAGCTCCGGTTTTATTGGCCCGGGGTCAATGAGGAGGTCCGTCGTTTCTGTCAGTCCTGCCCGGTCTGTCAGTTACATCAGATTCCCCGCAGGGACCGTGCTCCACTGATCCCGATCCCCCTGATAGATATCTCTTTTGAGTGGATCGGTGTCGATCTAGTTGGCCCCTTGGAGACTTCCGTGCGTGGTCACAAATATATTTTGGTAATGGTTGACTACGCAACCCGATACCCTGAAGCAGTCCCCCTGCGTTCTGCTAATACAAAAAACATCGCACGGGAATTGGTAGCCCGGTTTTCCTGAGTGGGCATACCCAAAGAAGTCCTCACGGACCAGGGTACGCCCTTTACATCGGATACGTTCAGGGAGGTTGCCAAATTACTCCAGATTAAGCATCTCAAGACATCCGTCTATTATCCCCAGACGGATGGACTAGTTGAGCGCTTTAATCAAACACTGAAGCAGATGCTCCGCAAGGTGGTCAGCGGACGGTAGGAACTGGGACCAACTTTTATCACTCGTGCTTTTCGCCTATAGGGAGGTTCCACAAGCCTCCACAGGGTTTTCCCCCTTTGAGTTGCTATATGGGCAACAACCCCGGGGCGTACTGGATGTACTTAAAGAAGGCTGGGAAGGGGAGACGCTTCCCTCCACTAACCTCCTGGAGTATATCGCGCAGTTACGCGATAGATTGGCTAAAATCCGGCCCCTGCTTAAGGATCACATGTCCAGGGCTCAAGCAGCGCAGGTCCGGAACTATAACAGAAACACCTCGCTACGCGAGTTCCAGCCGGGAGACCGCGTGATGGTACTCGTGCCCACCTCCCACTCAAAACTGTTGGCTCATTGGCTAGGGCCCTACGAAGTGAAAGAGAGAAAAGGGCTCGTGGACTATTTGGTGAGTCAACCAAATCGTCGACCGAGTGAGAGAGTGTACCATGTCAACCTTTTGAAGCCGTGGAGAGACAGGGAGAATGCCCTGCCTCCCGGCCCCGCGCTCTCCCTTTACTCAGAAAAAACCCCACTTCACTTCAGTTCCAATCTGTCTCCTACCCAACGACGGGAGCTCGAAAGAGCCATCCTGTCTGTCCCGGAGGTGGTCAGCGAGGCACCAGGCGGACCCCGCTGATTGAGCTTGACATTGTAACCGACCCGGGGGTGGTTGTCCGGGAACGACCCTACCGCCTCCCAGAGGCGAAACGCGCTGAGGTGGAGCTAGAGGTCCAAAAGATGCTCAACCTAGACATCATTGAGGAAAGCCATAGCCCATGGTCAAGTCCTATCGTCCTCGTATCCAAGCCGGACAGGTCGTGGAGGTTTTGCAACGACTTCAGACGTTTTAATCTGGTCTCGAAGTTTGATGCATACCTCATGCCCCGGGTGGATGAGCTCTTAGAGAGGTTAGGGACGGCCCGCTATTTGACCACACTTGATATGACGAAGGGGTATTGGCAAATTCCCTTAACGGCATCCGTCAGAGAAAAAACTGCTTTTAGCACCCCTAGCGGTCACTGGCACTACAAGGTACTCCCATTCGGGCTGCATGGGGCGCCAGCGACCTTTCAGCATCTGGTGGATAAAGTGCTGTGGCACCACCAGTCCTATTGTGCTGCCTACCTGGATGACGTGGTCATCTATTCCAGCACGTGGGAGGAACATGTCGTGCAGGTCTACACAGTACTCCTGACGCTAGCGAAAGCGGACTTCGCATCAACCCGCGCAAATGCTATTTTGGGATTAGCGAAGCCCGTTATTTAGGCTACCTAGTGGGTGGAGGGCTGGTGAGACTACAGTGCACCAAAGTGAAAGACATCTTGGAATGGCCCCTTCCGATGGTCAAGAAGCAGGTGCAAGCCTTCCTGGGGTTAGCGGGGTACTACCGCCTCGCTTCTCCGAGAGAGCAGCACCCTTGACGAACTTTGCAAAGAAAGGGGCCCCTTTGCATGTGGTGTGGACTGATGACATGGAGCGGGCATTCTGTGACTTGAAACGGGCTCTTACTTCAGCACCTGTGTTAAGGACTTCTAACTTCTCGCTTCCTTTTATCCTCCAGACCGATGCTTCGGACACAGGTCTGGGTGCCATGCTGAGCCAAAGCATCGATGGTGTTGAACACCCTGTGATTTACCTGAGCCGGAAACTGTTGGACCGGGAGACGAGGTATGCAGCGGTGGAGCGGGAGGCTCTGGCCATCAAATGGGCGGTGACGCACCTGCAGTACTACCTGCTGGGCCGGGAATTCACCCTCGTAACAGACCATGCCGCCCTCCAGTGGATGGCTCTGCACCGGGAGTCTAATCCCCGGGTCACCAGGTGGTTTTTGGACCTGCAGCCCTTTAAGTTCACCGTCATTCATCGCCGGGGCAGCCTGCAGGCCAACGCTGATGCTCTCGCGTGCACGACTGTCTGGGCTAACAGGGGGGTCCTGTCACGCACGAGTGTTTGGGGAATGGTGGACTGACCCGGGTTGCTATGGAAAACGTACCGCGAGGGTCAACGACAGGGTACTAACTTCTTTCCTCCTTCAGAAAGGCCGAGGCCTCACAGATATAAACAAATGCCATGACGGCTACAGGAAGCACGCACTTCCGGGTCTATTTATCCCCTTTGACAACCCTTGATGACTTCATTTCTCAGAATCCATCACGAATACCCAGCATCCTTCACATTAATCTCCGGTCCGCCTCCATAAAAAGTCCCTCCTTTCTCCCCTAATTGTCTTTTGCTTTCTAACATTTGTAAATGACTGACTGGTCTCAATTTTGGTTACAGTATACGGGGCTGAAACCCCAAATCTTGCAACGTGTTTTTTGTCTTGTGTATTACAATATATATATATATATATATATATATATATATATATATACATATACAGTACAGGCCAAAAGTTTGGACCGCCTCCTCATTCAATGTGTTTTCTTTATTTTCATGACCATTTACATTGGTAGATTCTCAATAAAGGCATCAAAACTATGAATGAACACATGTGGAGTTATGTACTTAACAAAAAAAGGTGAAATAACTGAAAACATGTTTTATATTCTAGTTTCTTCAAAATAGCCACCCTTTGCTCTGATTACTGCTTTGCACACTCTTGGCATTCTCTCGATGAGCTTCAACAGGTAGTCACCTGAAATAAAATCATTTATATATACAGTGATCCCTCGCTATATCACGCTTCGACTTTCGCGGTTTTACTCTATCGCGATTTTTTTCTCATACACGCTTACGTCACTACGCATGCTTTCTGAGAACTTTTATCTAAGCCCTCACGATGGCTCCTAAACGTGCTGCTTTTTCTAAGCCTTCTGACAATAAAACTAAGCGCCAGAGGAAGATGCTTACTATCCAGGAGAAGGTGAAGCTCTTGGATATGTTTAAAGATGGCAATACCCTACAAAAGCCTCCTCACGCATATGAAAAGACAGCCAACGACTGCCTATCAAGATGTTCTTCAGCCGCGCACCCAGACACCCACTGCCTACTCCTAGTACTTCTTCACTGAAGACAACAACGCACCTCCTGAAGATACTGCACCACCTCTGAAGACTCTCCTACTGAGGTCGTACCTTCATAGGTTAGTGGTTGTGTGCAATTAAATGTACAGTACAATAATCTACTATATAAAAGCGTTCGGGATTGTCCTTCCATCCCGTGAGTGCAAAGCGTAGAGGTATTCCGCTTATTACAGACTTACTACTTGCAACTTGAGGTACGAAGCGACGTGATGTGAGCAGAGTTCTGGTGCTCTCATCTTTCCCTTGCTTTTGTACGCGATGCGCTGGAAAAATAGACAAAATGATGTCTCTGGAAATAATTAATGTTGATGGAGTACAAATGCCTCACCGCGTAGTAAATATCAGGGGAGATTGTTTATTCTTGTCTATAGCTTATTTAGTGCATGAAACTCCATCTTTAGCGGTACAGATTCGGTCTGACATTGAACTACTTTGGACAGGCACTTGAGGGGATAAAAAAAAACGTAGGTTTTCGGGAGATGTTATGAATGGGCACTTTGATGTTCTCATTCCCCACACTTACATGCCTGATGTACACATGGAGCGCACAAAAATTTAGGATAAAAGTCGGTCGCCTCAAAAGGCGAGTACGCCTAGTAATATGATATTTGTAACGTCTAATATGTGTTATTTTCTCTTATTTTGTCTAATATATTGGGTAATACGAGTGTAATGGTGACTAAAGGGTGTTATTTCATGTCTAGAGGGCTCTAATAATGTTACAAAACGTATTTAGAAGGTCGTAAACAGGTTTTCTATACTCTAACTGTGAAAATATTCGATTTATAAATAAAGAATCCTACTTCGCGAAAATTCATTTATCACGGTAGAGTCTGGAACGGATTAACCGTGATAAACGAGGGTTCACTGTATATATATGATTTTATAATTTTATTGAAATCACACAACATTCCTTACAAACAGACCAATTTTACAAGAAAAGGACTGAAAACAAATCAACCCTCAGCCCTGAGAAAGAGAGCATGGGCAGCAGAATAAAACTTAAACCTAGTAAAAATAAGTAAACAGATAAATTAATAAGTTATTATAGATAAATGGAGAAGAAAAAGAAAAAAAAAGAAAATGGGGAGCGAATCTGCTTCCTCAGTGCTTTAAAAGGTTATTCTAAAGTGTTATTGATTAGATCCTGCCAGGTTTTGTAAAATTTCTGCACAGATCCTCTGAGAATTCTATTTTTTCCAGTTTCAAATAATATATAACATAAGTTACCCACTAACTTAAATGAGGAGAGTTAGGATTCTTCCATTTGAGCAAGATAAGTCTGCGTGCCAATAGTGTAGTAAATGCAATTACAGTTTGTTTGTCCTACTCCACTTTAAGCCCATCTGGAAGAACACCAAACACAGCTGTTAATTGATTAGGAGGGCTTGTGACACCAAGGTGTCTGAAAGGCATTTAAAAATGTTGGTCCAGAATGTTAATTTAGTGATCGCTCAAAAGAGCTGACCCAGTGAGGCTGGAACTTGATTGCAGCGTTCACAGGTTAGATCTTGCCCTAGAAACATTTTGACAATTTTAAGCGAGACAGTTGTGCTCGATATATAATTTTGAGTTGAATAATTGGTTGTCTGTATATCATTTGGCTTGATGAGTTAAGACAGTGGTATACATGAACAATATTTCAATGGTAAATAGGAATGAGCTATTTTTACCATTTTTTAGACTTTTGTGTACATTTTTCTTCGGAATAAAATGATGCATATGAGTTTTATTAATTTTCCTGAATGTTCACAGTCAGTGTTAATTAATGTAAAATTTATGCTTTAATTACAGTGCTTCCAGAAAGTATTCACAGTGCATAACTTTTCCCACATTTTGTTATATTACAGCCTTATTCCAAAATTAAATTCATTTTTTTCCTCGGAATTCTACACACAACACCCCATAATGACACAGTGAAAAAAGTTTACTTGAGGTTTTTGCAAATTTATTAAAAATAAAAACACTGAGAAATCACATGTACATAAGTATTCACAGCCTTTGCTCAATACTTTGTCGGTGCACCTTTGGCAGCAATTACAGTCTCAAGTCTTTTTTGAATATGATGCCACAAGCTTGGCACAGCTATCCTTGGCCAGTTTCACCCATTCCTTTTTGCAGCACCTCTCAAGCTCCATCAGGTTGAATGGGAAGCGTCGGTGCACAGCCATTTTAAGATCTCTCCAGAGATATTCAATCGGATTCAAGTCTGGGCTCTGGCTGGGCCACTCAAGGACATTCACAGAGCTGTCCTGAAGTTACTCCTTTGATATCTTGGCTGTGTGCTTAGGGTCGTTGTCCTGCTGAAAGATGAACCGTCGCCCCAGTCTGAGGTCAAGTGCGCCGGAGCAGGTTTTCATCCAGGATGTCTCTGTACATTGCTGCAGTCATCTTTCCCTTTATCCTGACTAGTCTCCCAGTTCCTGCTGCTGAAAAACATCCCCACAGCATGATGCTGCCACCACCATGCTTCACTGTAGGGATGATGTTGGCCTGGTGATGAGTGGTGCCTGGTTTCCTCTAAACATGACAGCTGGCATTCACACCCAAGAATTTAATTTTTGTTTCATCAGACCAGAGAATTTTGTTTCTCATGGTCTGAGAGTCCTTCAGGTGCCTTTTGGCAAACTCCAGGCTCCAAGGCTGCCATGTGCCTTTTACTAAGGAGTGGCTTCCATCTGGCCACTCTACCATACAGGCCTGATTGCTGAATTGCTGCAGAGATGGTTGTCCTTCAGCAAGGTTCTCCTCTCTCCACAGAGGACCTCTGGAGCTCTGCCAGAGTGACCATCGGGTTCTTGGTCACCTCCCTGACTAAGGCCCTTCTCCCCCGAACTTCTTCCACTTACGGATGATGGAGGCCACTGTGCTTATTGGGACCTTCAAAGCAGCAGAAATTTTTCTGTAACCTTCCCCAGATTTGTGCCTCGAGACAATCCTGTCTCGGAGGTCCCTGAACAATTCCTTTGACTTCATGCTTGGTTTGTGCTCTGACATGAACTGTCAACTGTGGGACCTTATATAGACAGGAGTGTGCGCCTTTCCAAATCATGTCTAATCAACTGAATTTACCACAGGTGGACTCCAATTAAGCTGCAGAAACATCTTAAGGATGATCAGGGGAAACAGGATGCACCTGAGCTCAATTTTGAGCTTCATGGCAAAGGCTGTGAATACTTATGTACATGTGCTTTCTCAATTTTTTTATTTTTAATAAATTTGCAAAAATCTCAAGTAAACTTTTTTCATGTTGTCATTTTAGGGTGTTGTGTGTAGAATTCTGAGGAAAAAAATGAATTTAATCCTTTTTGGAATAAGACTGTAAAATAACAAAATGTGGAAAAAGGGATGCACTGTGAATACTTTCCGGATGCACTGTAATTATTGTGTTTTCTTTATACATCTAAGAAATTGTCAATAAATTTTGTGTAAAAAGAGAAAAAAAATAGAATCACTGCTATTTATAATGTTTACATTGAGAGTATCAGTCATACTGTATTATATTTTAGCTTGAAAGTAGAAGAGTCTTGCAGCAGAAGTTCAATGAGCTACACTGTGAAGGCAAAAGCCGTACAAACTCTGCTATGACTAATATGTCTGTCCATTATAGTTTGTGGAGTGTATTTCATTTTAAAAGTACACATAAGATAATGTTTCACATTGAATGTTCATTTCTGTTCAGCCCAGCTACTTCAACTGACAGTACAGAACACTTCACAAGTCAAAAATGCTTAGCTGATTTACGGCTGCAGGGAAAGTTATATAAATCAGAGAACTGAATTTATTACTAGTGTGTTGCACCATGTTAGCCATTATGGATGTAGCAAGAAGGCATGCAAAATGACACTTTTTATTGGCTAACTAAAAAGACTACAATATGCAAGCTTTTGAGGGAACTCAGGGCCCTTCTTCAGGCAAGATGTAACACAGAAACAGGAATTCCTTGTGTTTATATAGACACCAGGACAGATGCAGCATTGCAAAACCTTTAAAGTGAGGCATCTTAAATGTAAAAAATCAATTGACCTCTTCAGGCTAAGATTCATTTAGCAAGAGAGGAGAACAATGTATAGGCAACATCTTTGGATAAGATAACTGTTCAACATAGTCTTTTGAAGTTTCTGATGAGTTTTTCAATACATCTGTAGTCAGGTTGTCTGTGTCATTCTGAGAGATGTAAACAATCCTCATTGGCCATAAAACTCTTGTCTCTATTTAAACCATGTTGTAAGGTGTTACATTTCTGCATGAGTTTAATGAGTTTAATTTAAAATTTAACACCTTACAACATGGTTTAAAAAGGGACAAGTGGCCTTGAAAGCTTGTATATTGTAATCTTTTTAGTTAGCCAATGAAAGGTGTCGCTTTGCTTGACTTCTCACTAGGATTACATTTAGAAACCAATAGATTTATAATAAACCAAATTCTGGATAAGTTTAGATTGCTGAGCTCAATCTGATTTGTGCTCAGGCCCTCCAGACCTCAATACAATAAATGAGGAGCCTAAAATACCAGCAGTACCATTTCAGTCATAGAAAGACATAGGATTTAACTAAAATCTAAAACAGAAAAAAATAGAACTGAAGTATTCAATTCAGACCAGACAAATCTACACTCAGTAGCATGTATATGACTGTAGATTCAGACTTAGATAAATGTGTCAACACCAAAATGCACATACTTCTCCTGTAATCATTGCTCTCAACCATCATAGTCCATTTTACCAAATGGTATTTACCATATAACCTTATAAAATAGTAATGAACACAATCACATTTAAAATAAGTGATGTAATATGAATTTTAAAAAAGAGATTAGAATAAGCAGGTTAGTTATATTTGAGAATACATTTCATCATACTGATCTACAGTATACTGAGGCAGTTTCCAGGGTAGAGTACATTCAAAAATTGTAAGAGTGGTAACACTTCATAACTTTCTTACATATTTAAAGAATTCAACAATTATTATGTTTTATTTTCTTATTGTATTGTATTCCAACCTGTGCAGTTCACTCCTGCATCCTCCTTGTGCTCACAGTCATTTTTTCCCAGAGGCTCATGTCGGCAGTCCCATAGGTGGGCCTCGGAGCCCCTGCACCTCACTTTGTTTAGCCAGATGATGCCACTCCCTCCTCCAAACTCCAGTACTGCAGTCACTGCTTTGCCACACTGAAGCTGTCGACAGACCACCTCCACATCCTTCAGGTCCCAGTCGTCATCACAGACTGTTCCCCATGTGTCTCCATACTGTAGTTCTACTCGTCCTGAGCAGTTATTAGTTCCTCCTACCAGTCTCAATGCATGTGGCTCTGTAACATAAACCAGTGATTTATGAATGTTTTTTACTTTCTGCTTCTTTGTTTGATTCTGAAAACAGTCAGCCATGAGCTCACCTGAGCAGTGCTCTTGAGTGAAGTCCTCCAAACAAGACTTGGGATGGCTGGTGTTCACTTTCTTATTTTCTGACAATCATTAAATAGAATTCCCATATTAGCCAGTGCTTTATTATAGTTCCTGTTCAAATTTTATATTAAAAAGTTTACATGTGTTTTGCTACACATTCCCACATACATAACCTTACATTACTTTTTTTTAGACAATGTAGGAACCCAAAATATATAATAGCGTCCAAAAAAGGAATCCTTTTTCATGATTTGGGAAGTTTTTGAAATTACTCCAGAGGGGTAAACACAGGACATTAGAATTCTAAAATAGGCTTGACATCTTTCAGGTACTCCATACCATATGTGATTATGGTGCTACCAGTTGGGCAGATACTACTTTAATAAAATCCCAGGAGCAATGCCCGCAACCCTCATATGGGTGAATTTAGAAGATAGAATTGTATAGGTGGGAGTTCAGTAACAGATGATAGCAGCATTCTCACGTAAACGATGAACTTATGGCAGCCAGCAGAAAATCAATGAGTCTGTCACTGGCTTTCCATCAAATTATGCTTTGCATACTGGCTAGTGTGTTAATCAAAATGCACAAACTAAATAAAGAATAAGTATCAAAGCCCAAACTTTGGAAATATGAGCGACTCTGGTGTGGGATGATTCTTTCTGAAAAGCACAACTGGTGATGAATGAAACTGGCACTACAATAAAGAATTGCAAAGTATGAAATTCAATAAAAAGAAATTTTTTATGTGTTTCAGAACTTTTTGGGGGTATAAAGCAAGGAATATTGCTCTCAGAAAATGTGAAATTTTATCAGTATTTAATGAGGCTATACCTAAATAAGCCGCATTAGGAAACAAGTGAAATTGCCCCATGTTTTGGTTTGAACACGCTGTCATGAAGTTTACTTTAATGAACTACTCTTAAGGTCAATAAAGGATCCCATTTAAAATCATGTAGAATAGCAGAACTGCAGGAGGACAGCAAGTGAACTGGGCGTTGCTGATTAAGCTGTCCTGAGTAGACAAAGACATTCCTAAGCTTATTTAAGTACAGATAAGAAACACTGCTAAAGACAGAAACCTGAAGAAAAAGGCTTATAAAATGATCAAATTATAGCCATTTAAGTATGTAGCTGTTATATATGAATATATATATACATTTTCTTTTACACATACCTGAGATGTTTTCTGTTTTTCTAACTGCCATGTCAGTTCCTACATAATCCATTGGTTGACCTGTGTAAAACAGGTATAAATCAGGTGTTAAATTACAAATTGCTGCTGACCAATATTGTTCAAACAGTGCACTCTCAATTTTTACCCAGAATGCTTCCTTGCTCACTGTGTTCCATATCCTCACAGACACATGCCAGCTTTTGCTGGAGAACACCATCCATCCATCCATTTTCTAACCCGCTGAATCCGAATACAGGGTCACGGGGGTCTGCTGGAGCCAATCCCAGCCAACACAGGGCACAAGGCAGGAACCAATCCTGGGCAGGGTGCCAACCCACCACAGGACACACACCCACACACCCACACACCAAGCACACACTAGGGCCAATTTAGAATCACCAATCCACCTAACCTGCATGTCTTTGGATTGTGGGAGAAAACCGGAGCGCCCGGAGGAAACCCACGCAGACAAGGGGAGAACATGCAAACTCCACGCAGGGAGGACCCGGGAAGCGAACCCAGGTCTCCTAACTACGAGGCAGCAGCGCTACCACTGCGCCACTGCGCCACCGTGCCGCCCGCTGGAGAACACATTTTTCCAAAGGTTTCATTTCCTGAAAAAGTTTGATGATTATTGTACTGTATATGTTTCAACAACAGTTTCATGTTTTTGTTTGTTTATTTCATGTGTACTGCACAGCCAGTGGATACTGAAGGGTAAACATTGCCATTGTGTAACAAGACAACTTTCAGGCTTAATAGTAGCAGATCAGTAAAAAGATGCCATTTTTGTGGGACATGCTAACAATCAAAAACTGAAAACAAAAGTGATGAGGGAACCCTGCTGCTTTCATTACACCTTGAGTTTGTTCAAAAACTTTGATAAACTTGAAGAAATGCTTTGAAGTGAATAGGAAAGGAGAAACAATATTGAAATATTATAATGGTACAATGGTCTAGGGGAGCATTTGCCAAATATGCTGGACTGATTATTGTGGCCAAAACTGTGAAGTGAGCTGTAAGGCAGCAGTGGTAACCTTGACAACAATTGGCCTTATACAAGAAAAGATGCGGATAAAGGTTCTTGTTCCAGCCCAGCTGGAATGCCAACACACTCTTTGTGTTGTCGGCATCTTCTGCCATCTCCCTGCCAAAGGCATGAATTGTTCTATCTTCTCTTTTTCCGGGTCCCACAGCCAGGTAATGGATGAGTACTCATCCTGGAAGGGATGCTGGCCCATAGGTGCTGTCCATGTCACAATATATATACTAGCTGCATGTGGTCTTTGGGACAAAAAAAAAACTGAAAACTCCTTAGCAGTTTTACTATATTACTGAACTTGTCAAGGTGTAAGCTAAATGGGCAGCAAAAGGTCATATCTTGTCCGAGACGGGCATGTAGTTGAGAGCAGTGGTGGTAAAAATTGAGCAGGACAGGCTGAAACCTGTCTCAGGCAAATGTATGCTAGCTTCTTGTGTGAGCATACAACGTGCATGTACCACAAAGCTGAGTTTGTCTGCTTGGGTTGAATGAGAAGTGAGGTGCATGCAAGCTCCAAAAAAATGTAAACGTGCATGCATGCACCATCTAGTGGCTATGATTGAGCTCCATGCACATACACAGGTCATTAGTTTATATATGTCTAATATATATGTTTGACCAAGCCATGAAGTGGTGGTGTGGGACTGACAGTTTTTGAAGTCGGACTCCATGAAGCTGGCACCTCTTTTTTGTTTCTGGTCTATATGTGCAGTGCTTTTCACTTTTTTTATCTCATCAGAAAGATCATAATAAATGTAGGAGATAAAAAAATGTATAGTAATAGATTTTTCGTTGTTGTTATTATTTCACTTGTGAGACTCTGGGAGGGTGAGGGCTTGTTTAAGGTTTGTTTTGACTTGCATTATATAGAGTCAGCAAACAGGCTGGGGTACTGGCTGCAGGTGAGCAGTTTGAAGATCAGAAGACTCGAAGATCAGTTTGAGCAAGACCTGTGCTGGCACTCTTCTGATTGAGCTTTACAGTACTAACAGTTAATCTATGTACAGCAGGGTGTATCAGCACACTCATAGAAGCTGTGATAAAAGGGAACAGTTTAATGTATTCGAGGGGCTGTACTTGTCACTACCTGATCTGTACTGCATTGTCAGGAATATAACATGCTTAATTCAGCATTGAAGACACAATGTACAATGAACCTATGCAGAACAACTAAATATTTATAATATTCTCAATATGTTCAGCTAATGTACACATCAAGTGAAAATACTGTGAGTTTTATTTATTTACTAGCAGAATACCCGCGCTTCGCAGCGGAGAAGTAGTGTGTTAAAGAAGTTATGAAAAAAAAGGAAAAATTTTTTAAAATAACGTAACATGATTGTTAATGTAATTGTTTTGTCATTGATATGAGTGTTGTTCTCATATCTCTCTCTCTCTATATATATATCTATATATATATATATATATATATATATATCTTATGGATGCTGGCCCGGACACACACAGACGGACATCGTAAGTTCCACCACACACTCTTTATTCACACAATATTTACAGTTTAAACGTGCTCTCAAACCCTCTCTTGCACCGATCCCCCAAAGTCCAGGCCTCACAGTTCTCCGTGCCTCTCTCCTGGCCACCTCCAGTCCTCACTCTAGCTCCGTCCTCTTCCACCCGACATCCACCAATGACTGGAGGGAGGCGGCCCCTTAAGTAGGAACCCGGATGGGCTCCAGCTGCTTTCCGGCACTCCTCCGCAGACACACCCCAGTGTGGCGGAAGTGCCGGCAGCGCACCCGGAAGCCGTCCGGGTGTCCCCTGTCGTCTTCCCCCAGAACTTCCTGGTGTGGTGGAAGTGCTAGGCTCCAGACTTCTACAGTCACCGGGGCACCGCCTGGCAGTGGCCACGGGTCCCTACAGGGCTGGGCTTCCAAGCCCTTTACCCGAGGCCCCCAACATAACCAGGGCGGCCTCGTGGTCTGGAGGAGGCACAAGCTCTCCTCCGGTCCTCCTGCCCCGCCAGGCTCCAGCCACAATCTATATATATATATACATATATATATATATATATATATATATATATATATATATATATATATATATATATATATATATATATAGCAAAATACCCGACTTGGCAGCAGAGAAGTAAAAAGATAAGGAAACATTTTAATAATAACGTAACATGATTGACAATGTAATTGTTTTGTCATATACATATATATATATATATATATATATATATATACACATACATGTGTAGATATATACACACACACTCATATACCATGGGGTGCCAAACAGGCAGATACATAGATTTTATGAATATATAAAGTCGACATCAGAATATATAGTCAAAACTTATATAAAGTATAAAGTATATATAAAGTCATTCCCGAATATATAAAGTCAAAACTTGAATATATAAAGTCACTGTCGAATATATAAAGTCAAAACTTGAATATATAAAGTCATTCCCGAATATATAAAGTCAAAACCTGAATATATAAAGTCAGCGTCGGAATTTATAAAGTCATTCCTGATTATATAAAGTCCATCCATTTTCTAACCCGCTGAATCTGAATACAGGGGTCTGCTGGAGCCAATCCCAGCCAACAAGGCAGGAACCAATCCTGGGCAGGGTGCCAACCCACCACAGGACACACACAAACACACCCACACTAGGGCCAATTTAGAATCGCCAATCCACCTAACCTGCATGTCTTTGGATTGTGGGAGGAAACCGGAGCGCCCAGAGAAAACCCACGCAGACACGTGGAGAACATGCAAACTCCACGCAGGGAGGACCCGGGAAGCGAACCCGGGTCTCCTAACTGCGAGGCAGCAGCGCTACCACTGCGCCACCATGCCGCCCTAAATAAAGTCAACATCGGATTATATAAACCAACTCCTGAATATATAAAGTGAAAGTCAAAATCTATTGAATGAAACAACTCTGAACTGAACTAAGTTAACAAAAACATATTCAGAAAAATAAACTAAAAAAACACTGTTTGGTTAATGTTTTGAAAATGATGCATGTGCCCTGCCCAGGATTGGTTCGTGCCTTGCGCCCAGTGTTGGCTGGGATTGGCTCCAACAGATCCCCGTGACCCTGTGGTCGGATTCAACGGGTTGGGAAATGGATGGATATTCCAGCGCTTACTTTATATATTCCAGCGCTGACTTTATATATTCCGACGCTGACTTTATATATTTAAGTTTTGAGTTTATATATTCCAGCGCTTACTTTATATATTCAGAAATATTCCAACGCCATCTTTATATACTCAGGTTTTGACTTTATATATTTGGGAATGACTTTATATATTCAAGTTTTGACTTTATACACTGCTCACAAAAATTAAAGGAACACTTTAAAGAAACACATTAGATACATCAGATCTCAATATGAAGTTGGATATCTATACAAATAACGACAGGGCAATGTCTTAGGAACAAAAGGATGCCAAGTCTTTTAATGGAAATAAAAATTTTCTGCCTACAGAGGGCTCAATTGTGTAGACACCCTAAAATCAGAGTGAAATGAAGATGTGGCAGGCTAGTCCATTTTTTCAAAAACTTAATTTCTGCTACTCAAAATGCTTTTCAGTTTCTTGTGTGGCCCCCACGAGCTTGTATGCATGCTTGACAACGTCGGGGCATGCTCCTAATGAGACGACGCATGGTGTCTTGTGGCATTTCCTCCCAGATCTGTATGAGGGCATCCCTGAGCTGTTGTACAGTCTGAGGAGCAACCTGGCGGCGCCTAATGGACCGAAACATAATGTCCCACAGATGTTCTATTGGGTTTAAGTCAGGGGATCGTGAAGGCCATTCAATTGTTTCAATTCCTTCATCCTCCAGGTACTGCCTGCATACTCTTGCCACATGAGGTTGTGCATTAGGAGGAAACCAGGACCTACTGCACCAGCGTAGGGTCTGACAATGGGTCCAAGGATTTCATCCTTATACCTAATGGCAGTCAAGATGCCGTTGTCTAGCCTGTAGAGGTCTGTGAGTCGCTCCATGGATATGCCTCCAAGATCATCACTGACACACCACCAAACCAGTCATGCTAAACGATGTTACAGGCAGCATAATATTCTCCACGGCTTCTCCTGACCCTTTCCCGTCTTTCACATATACTCAGGGTGAACCTGCTCTCATCTGTGAAAAGCACAGGACGCCAGTGGTGGACCTGCCAATTCTGGTATTCTATGGCAAATGCCAATTGAGCTCCCGGTGCTGTGCAGTGAGCACAGGGCTTAGTAGACATTTGGGCCCTCAGGCAACCCTCATGAAGTCTGTTTCTGATTGTTTGGTCAGAGACATTCACACCAGTGGCCTGCTGGAGGTCATTTTGTAGGGCTCTGGCAGTGCTCATCCTGTTCCTCCTTGCCCAAAGGAGAAGATACTGGTCCTGCTGATGGGTTATGGACCTTCTATGGCCCTCTCCAGCTCTCCTAGAGTAACTGATTGTCTCCTAGAATCTCCTCCATGCCCTTGAGACTGTGCAGGGAGACACAGCACACCTTCTGGCAATGACACGTATTGATGTGCCATCCTGGAGAAGTTGGACTACCTGTGCAACCTCTGTAGGGTCCAGGTATCACCTTGTGCTACTAGTAGTGACAGAGACCGTAGTCAAATGCAAAACGAGTGAAAAAACAGATGAGGAGGGAAAAATGTCAGTGGCCTCCACCTGTTAAACCATTCCTGTTTTGGGGGTCATCTCATTGTTGCCCCTCTAGTGCATCTGTTGTTAATTTCATTAACACCACAGCAGCTGAAACTGATTAACAACCCCTTCTGCTACTTAAGTGACCAGATTAATATCCCATAAGTTTCATTGACTTTATGCTATACTCTGATTAAAAAGTGTTCCTTTAATTCTTTTGAGCAGTATATATGTCATTCGCTCATTTCTTATTGTTTCGCTGCCTTCTCAATTATATAATGCCTGTTTTCTTCAGCGCTTTTTGGAGCTCTTCCTGGTTTTCTACATACTGCGTTGACAGTCAGTTCACGTGATTATGTGGGAGGTGTGATGATGTCACATGAAACTCCGCCCCACGGCTTTTACGCTCAACTCCATTACAGTAAATGGAGAAAATAGCTTCCAGTTATGACCATTACGCATAGAATTTCGAAATGAAACCTGCTCAACTTTTGTAAGGAAGCTGTAAGGAATGAGCCTGCCAAATTTCAGCCTTCTACCTATACGGGAACTTGGAGAATTAGTGATGAGTCAGTGAGTGAGTGAGTGAGTGAGTGAGTCAGTCAGTCAGTCAGTCAGTCAGTCAGTCAGTCAGTCAGTGAGGTCTTTGCCTTTTATTAGTCCATCCATCCATCCATTCTCTTCCGCTTATCCGAGGTTGGGTCGCGGGGGTAGCAGCTTAAGCAGAGAGGCCCAGACTTCCCTCTCCCTGGCCACTTCTTCCAGCTCTTTCGGGAGAATCCCAAAGGCGTTCCCAGGCCAGCCGGGAGACATAGTCCCTCCAGCGTGTCCTGGGTCTTCCCGGGGCCTCCTCCCGTTGGACGTGCCGGAACTCCTCACCAGGGAGGCGTCCAGGAGGCATCCTGATCAGATGCCCGAGCCACCTCATCTGACTCCTCTCGATGCGGAGGAGCAGCGGCTCTACTCTGAGCCCCTCCCGGATGACTGAGCTTCTCACCCTATCTTTAAGGGAAAGCCCAGACACCCTGCGGAGGAAACTCATTTCAGCCGCTTGTATTCGCGATCTCGTTCTTTCGGTCACTACCCATAGCTCATGACCATAGGTGAGGGTAGGAGCGTAGATCGACTGGTAAATTGAGAGCTTTGCCTTACGGCTCAGCTCCTTTTTCACCACGACAGACCGATGCAGAGCCCGCATCACTGCGGATGCCGCACCGATCCGCCTGTCGATCTCACGCTCCATTCTTCCCTCACTCGTGAACAAGACCCGAGATACTTGAACTCCTCCACTTGGGGCAGGATCTCTCCTCCAACCCTGAGAGGGCACTCCACCCTTTTCCGGCTGAGGACCATGCTCTCGGATTTGGAGGTGCTGATTCTCATCCCAGCCGCTTCACACTCAGCTGCGAACCGATCCAGAGAGAGCTGAAGATCACGGCCTGATGAAGCAAACAGGACAACATCATCTGCAAAAGCAGTGACCCAATCCTGAGTCCACCAAACCGACCCCTTCAACACCCTGGCTGCGCCTAGAAATTCTGTCCATAAAAGTTATGAACAGAATGGTGACAAAGGGCAGCCCTGGCGGAGTCCAACTCTCACTGGAAGCGGGCTCGACTTACTGCGGCAATGCGGACCAAGCTCTGACACGGTTGTACAGAGACCGAACAGCTCTTATCAGGGGTCCGTACCCCATACTCCCGAGCACCCCCACAGGATTCCCGAGGGACACGGTCGAATGCCTTTTCCAAGTCCACAAAACACATGTAGACCGGTCGGGCAAACTCCCATGCACCCTCCAGGACTCTGCTAAGGGTGAAGAGCTGGTCCACTGTTCCGCGACCAGGACGAAAACCACACTGTTCCTCCTGAATCCGAGGTTCACTATCCGACGGACCCTCCTCTCCAGAACCCCGAATAGACTTTTCCAGGGAGGCTGAGGAGTGTGATCCCTCTATAGTTGGAACACACCCTCCGGTCCCCTTTTAAAGAGGGGACCACCACCCCGTCTGCCAATCCAGAGGCACTGTCCCGATGTCCATGCGATGTTGCAGAGGCGTGTCAACCAAGACAGTCCTACAACATCCAGAGCCTTAAGGAACTCGGCGATCTCATCCACCCGGGGCCCTGCCACCAAGGAGTTTTTGACCACCTCGGTGACTTCAGTCCCAGAGATGGGAGAGCCCACCTCAGAGTCCCCAGGCTCTGCTTCCTCATTGGAAGGCATGTTAGTGGGATTGAGGAGGTCTTGAAGTACTCCTCCCACCGACCCTAGCGTCAGTCGAGGTCAGCAGCGCACCATCCCCACCATATACGGTGTTGACACTGCACTGCTTCCCCTCCTGAGACGCGGACGGTGGACCAGAATCTCCTCGAAGCCGTCCAAAGTCGTTCTCCATGGCCTCTCAAACTCCTCCCATGCCCGAGTTTTGCCTCAGCAACAACCGGCCGCGTTCGCTTGGCCTGCGGTACCTATCAGCTGCCTCCAGAGACCCACAGGACAAAAAGTCCTATAGGACTCCTTCTTCAGCTTGACGGCATCCCTCACGCGGTGTCCACCAACGGGTTCGGGATTGCCGCCACGACAGGCACCGACCACCTTGCGGCCACAGCTCCGGTCAGCCGCCTCAACAATAGAGGCACGGAACATGGCCCATTCGACTCAATGTCCCCACCTCCCTCGGGGCGTGGTTGAAGTTCTGCGGAGGTGGGAGTTGAAGCTACTTCTGACAGGGGACTCTGCCAGCCGTTCCCAGCAGACCCTCACAACACGTTTGGGCCTACCAGGTCTGACCGGCATCTTCCCCACCATCGAAGCCAACTCACCACCAGGTGGTGATCAGTTGACAGCTCCGCCCCTCTCTTCACCCGAGTGTCCAAGACATATGGCGCAAGTCCGGCGACACGACCACAAAGTCGATCATCGACCTGAGGCCTAGGGTGTCCTGGTGCCAAGTGCACATATGAACACCCTTATGCTTGAACATGGTGTTCGTTATGGACAATCCATGACGAGCACAGAAGTCCAATAACAAAACACCGCTCGGGTTCAGATCGGGGGGGCCATTCCTCCCAATCACGCCCTTCCAGGTCTCACTGTCATTGCCCACGTGAGCATTGAAGTCTCCCAGCAAAACGAGGGAATCCCAGAAGGTATGCCCTCTAGCAACCCTCCAGAGACTCCAAAAGGGTGGATACTCCAAACTGCTGTTCGGCATACGCACAAACAACAGTCAGGACCCTTCCCCACCCGAAGGAGGGAGGCCACCCTCTCGTCCACGGGTAAACCCCAATGCACAGGCTCCGAGTCGGGGGCAATAAGTATGCCCACACCTGCTCGGCGCCTCACACGGGGCAACTCCAGAGTGGTAGAGAGTCCAGCCCCTCTCAAGAAGATTGGTTCCAGAGTCCAAGCTGTGCGTCGAGGTGAGTCCGACTATATCTAGCCGGAACCTCTCGACCTCGCGCACTAGCTCAGGCTCCTTCCCCTTCAGAGAGGTGACATTCCATGTCCCAAGAGCCAGTTTCTGTAGCCGAGGATCAGACCGCCAAGGTCCCGCCTCGCCACCACCCAACTCACACTGCACCCAACCTCCTTGGCCCCTCCCATAGGTGGTGAGCCCATGGGGAGGAGGACCCACGTTACCTCTTCGGGCTGTGCCCGGCCGAGCCCCATGGGTGCAGGCCCGCCACCAGGCGCTCGCCATCGAGCCCCACCTCCAGGCCTGGCTCCAGAGGGGGGCCCCGGTGACCCGCGTCCGGGCAAGGGAAAACGTCGTCCAAAGGTTTCGCTCATCATTGGAGGTTTGTTGAACCGCTCTTTGTCTCATCCCTCACCTAGGACCAGTTTGCCTTGGGTGGCCTACCAGGGGCATAAAGCCCCGGACAACATAGCTCCTAGGATCATTGGGACACGCAAACCCCTCCACCACGATAAGGTGACGGTTCAAGGAGGAGCCTTTTATTAGTATAGATTTATTTTTTAAATGCATGTAGGGCACAAATTCAGCTGGAGTCCCGATCAGGTAATGGCTTCATGAAGCAGACTGAGCAGTGTTGTAAAGTGTGAAGTGAACTATACTTATAGCACACACGCATGAAAGTTCTGTGTATACCAGTTCAGGGAATGACATCCTCAATTAACATGGCTGCTACAGCTCAGTGATGTTACACTGCCCTCAAAAAGCAAAATTGGATGCTAGAAACAAATGTAAGCCTAAATCAGCTGCATGGTGAATTTTCAGGGAAATATTCAATGAACAAGGTGACCCACAAACCTTGTTAATTTGCTGCAAAAAATGCTTTGGAAAATTTTGTTGATCAATCCTAGTGAACAGGCCATGAATAAGAAATTTGTCACACTGCAGATTTACTTTGGGGGAAAATGACCCACAAAATCATCTTCCACCATTTAAAGAGAGCTCTGGACAAAGTCTGTTTCTTGTGACATTAACTTGCACAGAGAGAGCTTTTACTGATTTGAAATGACTCACTCTTACCACTGCATAATAATGTCCTGCATGTCAATGCAGAAGGCACTTAACAACACAAGCTAAGCATATTGTTTAAAAAAATATAATTTAATGATTAGCTACATTAGTAAAAGTTTCAAACTTTCACTGGTTGTCTGCTGAAATAACTACAATCAAATAATGTAGTGCATACAGGGTAGTATTGTAATGTAAATTCATAGACTTAAAAGTGAGTGAGTAAGAAAGCCAAACCTGTGAAAATTTGACAGGCTCTTGTGCATAGTGATGGGGTGATTTCTTCAGAAAATCACAGCTAGTGCTGAGGGAAACTGAGATTAAAAATTCCAAATTTTTTGGGATGGAAAACAAGAAACATTGTTCCCAAAAATGTGAAATTTTAACTGTATTTAATGAGGCTATAACTAAATACGCAGCGTTCTGAAATAACTGAACATACCCGTTGAGTCTTCATAGAAGTATGATGGTGCCTCATACGTTTCAGAGTCCTGCGGTACACCTACAATATGTAAAACAGACATCAATCAGCTGTCAAATTATATATTGAAAATGAACAATATTGTTGTCAATTTTTAACCAGACTGCTGTGTTGCTCACTTTCTTCCACATCCTCATAGTCATACAGAAGCTTTTCAGGCATAAAGCTCTCTGATAAAAAAGATGTCTGTCAGATTAGTTAAATAAATGATTACTGAATTGACTGAGAGCTGAGCAGAGGCCCTTTTCTCCAAGAAACAAAAATGAGGCAGGAATGAATCCTGGGAGGAAAACCATTTCCCTCACTTTATGGCATGTACATATCAACACACATTCATGTCATGTCAATTTAAAGATGTCAGTTAACTTAAACACACACGTTTGTTTTGTGGGAAGAACACACAGCACTTAAAGAAAATCCCAGTGTAAACCTGTTGAAGAGAAAACTATTTGCTGCTAGACTTAAAATTGAACCCCGGTTAGTAAAGCTATGATGCCATACTCAAGGCATTACTGTGCATCCTACAGGCTGCTAATAATGTTAAAATGCAGCATACCATTCATTATCTCAAGATTCTTAACAGCAATATGACACTGTTGAAATTTAGTAAGAAAATGAGTATGCATATGACAGTGAGTGTGACTGTGATATACTGGTGTCCCATTTAGAGCTGGTTCATGCTTTGAGCTGAATTCTACTTTTATATGATCTGGCTCCTCATAAAGTCTGTAAAGGATGAAAATGTGTTTGGAAAATGGATGTGAAAGCCAAGAATATCGAGACAGTTGGAGATCTGAGTGCCCTGACACCCACCAAGATTAAAACTGTCGATCCACTCCCCTAAATTCTCAAACATAATGAAAGCCCTCAAGTCCTACCAACAGCAGTGGAAGCTAAGGGGTGCTGATGATCTGAAAGGGTTTAATACAAAGGAAAAAAATAACCTCTGAGCCTGGAGATGAAAAGGACTAGCTGGGCAATGAGAAGCTTTAGATAAGTTTGGTGGACGCCCCACCTGCAGAGGTGGTGAATATCAAGCCGGCAGTGGATTTAGCTTCAAACGTGGAAACCCTGGGCACTTGGTTCACCTATGAAGGCCTAGACAAATTGGCAGTTCTTAGTGATGTGATCAGTTGAACAACATGATGAACAGTATTGTTCCATGTGAAGGCCTTGTTGAGCAGAACATAGTGGACTTCAGCGTGTTCATAGCGGCTGGATTTTTTATAATATTAGAAATTCAACAAGAACGCTGCACGCTAAAAATAATAAAACCAAAGACTTGACCAAAAGACAAGGACAGCCCACCGTTGAACCCTGCTCATGCTTTTTTACTGTATGTTTCATTTTATTGTGTATTTTGGAATAAAGGAGCATTCATTCCTATAAAAAAAAGAATATTTTGACTTGAACTGTACCCAAACATCAATTTCTGAATGCTATAGTTTATAAGCTGAGTATGCTGAAAAAAAAAATAGTTGGACTGTCCAACTACATTAATAAAATCCTCAGAGTCAAGTCATCACCATCATGCTGGTTGGTTGAAATACAATTATATTGATGTTTAGTAAACGGTGGGCTTATGGCAGCTTCCAGAAAAAGAGAAAACTATGAATTTAATTTCTTTCATGCTGTTATTGGTTGTCTGACTAAACAATTTCCATCAAATAATTATTATGTTTTACATAAAGTCTAGTATTTTAATCAAAATGTATACACTTAAGTGTAAATAAGTATCAAAGCCCAACCTGTGGACCTATGAACAGGTCTGGTGTCTAGAGCAGAAGTGATTCCCTTTAAAACTTACAACTAATGATAAGTGAAACTGATATAAAAATGTGGAAATACAAACCAAGAAACACACACACACACCGACACACACAATTTAAGATTTCATATTTTTTTTTATGGAAACAAAAGTATTCTGAAATGTATTGCTTGTTATTGCCGTTGTAGGTGGAGTTCTATTTGTGACATAGCAAGCTTCCTGTTTTTATAGGTATCCTGCTACTGGTGATGGAATGCAAGCTCATACAATATTTTATCAAAGTCTTGTTCACATTGTTTATGTTAAGGTCAAAATAGCTTGACAAGATTTATTTGTTTACGTTGCTGATGTATGTTGAATGATGCTATAGAGTTAGCCATTTTCTTATCTTCACCATCATTCGGTATATATTCTTAAAAAAATCTCTTAAGTACTTTAGCAAGTAGGCCCTAGCATTAGGCTATTGAACAGCTTTTGCTTACTGATTCTAATTTTTGTTTTGCCCTTTTATTTAGCTGTTTTAATTATTTTTACGTTCTTGTTATTGTCTGACTGCCTTTTCAACGTTTCTGGTGTATTTTGCATCTCCTGGTTTTAAAATTTTTTTTTTACCTCACAATAACCATAGACTGTTCATCTCCATCCATCCATCCATTATCCAACCCGCTATATCCTAACTACAGGGTCACAGGGGTCTGCTGGAGCCAATCCCAGCCAACACAGGGCGCAAGGCAGGAAACAAATCCCAGACAGGGCACACACACACACACCAAACACAAACTAGGGACAATTTAGAATCACCAACGCACCTGACCTGCATGTCTTTGGACTGTGGGAGGAAACCGGAGTACCAGGAGGAAACCCACGCAGACTTGGGGAGAACATGCAAACTCCATGCAGGGAGGACCCGGGAAGCGAACCCGAGTCTCATAACTGCGAGGCAGACTGTTCATCTCATTGCAGTAATACATAGTACCAAAACACCCACAACATATGGATAACAGCTCAATTAAATGTCTTCATGTGACAAGAAATGAGTCTACTGATTTTTTTTATGTCATTGACATTTATATTTAAATTCTAAATGATAGACGGGTGTGTGCAGAATTAACGATGAGCACACTTCAAGACAGGAACCAAGCACATTTCTCCATCCATCCATTGTCCAACCTTCTATATCCTAACTACAGGGTCACAGGGGTCTGCTGGAGCCAGTCCCAGCCAACACAGGGCACAAGGCAAGAAACAAACCTTGGGCAGGGTGCCAACCCACCGCAGGGCACACACACACCAAGGACAATTTAGGATCGCTGATGAACCTAACCTGCATGTTTTTGGACTGTGGGAGGAAATCAACACAGAAACAGGGAGAATATTCAAACTCCACGCAGGGAGGACCCGGGATGCAAACACAGGTCTCCTTACTGCGAGGCAGCAGTGCTACCACTGCGCCACCGTGGCGCCCTGCACATTTCTTCTTGTGTCAGTTGCACTATTTTTTCTGAAAGACAAAACCTGTTTGTTTCATGGTTTTTTTTTGCAAAGTAAAATGCTGAAGTTCATTACAGATTCAATATTTTAGAAATTGTTTCGATCATCACTACTCATTGTATGAGCCATTTAAAAGAAAATATTCTGCTTGAAAATTGTGTTTAATTCTGCAGAATATTGATAGGTTTGTGTATTTTATAATGTAACAGAATACCTGAATAGACACAGAGCAACTGAACAATCAAAAAGTTGCTGTTTCACACAAAACAAATGTTTAGTATAAATTAAAAACTGTTTTGGGCTCAGAGCCAATATTCATCCTAATTTATCCACTCACCCCAAAAAAATCCTAGAATATTTCGCATTTTAAGTCTTAATAGTTCTGGAGAGGATGATGTTAGCCAGGAGAAATCTACACCAAGCCATCACAAAAATAAAATAAATGTTCAGTCCTACAAGGAAATATGGTGGGGCACTCCAGCAAAAAATACAAAAGAACACATTCGTCTTCTAAGACACATCTCACTATTAATCTGAGATCCCACAACCAGTAGGTAGCTTTGGTTTGTGTTTCCGGCTCAAGGGTGTTGCTGTTCCCTGATTCTCCTCCAGATGTTCCTCTCACTCCATTCCTTTTTGGGTTAAGTTCCCTTTTTGCAACCTGTCCTGTCCACGCAGCGTCTCCTCCTTAAAAGTGCAGGTCCCCTCTCTTTCTTCTACAAGATGAACCCACATCGTCACACAAATTCCCATGCACACATTTAAAGAGAGAACAAACAAAACATGAGGCCAACTAAAGTTCATGTGGCACTCGCTACAAGTATCATACTTGCCTAATCAAGTTTTGATGTTGGGGCACAAATTCAGTATTGGGCACAAAATAGGAAACAGCTCTGCACTGGACACCAGTCTATCTAAGGACCCACACACACCCACACTGAGCTACTTAGTATTATAAGTGAACCTCACCTGCACATCTGCGGCTGTGGAAGGCTAACCAGACTATCCATAGAAAAATCCACAAAACATTTATTATGAATATGATTTGAACCCATAATGACAATTTAGCAAGGTAGAGATAGCCACTGGGCAACCAGTTTGCCCTTTTTTAATCTTATTATCAAAAGTCTTTGAAGTACCCTAATCACTAAAGAAAAAAAAATACAAAGGTGATAACACTGACTGGTCACCATGGACATAACAATGACTTGCTATTATAGAAACAATACTGATCAAGGACACGGTAAAAACAGACTGTTTTAGAAAAAATAATAAGAATTTGACAAAATTAATGTGTGATTTTTTTAAAAGAAAACAAAGTAATTTCTTCATGTTTGCTGGTGACCCTGTATATTGTAAATCAAAGTTAAATTTGCAGAACATGTGCTTCATACCTACTGTCTTAACTCCCTCTGTCATGTTATTTGTATTATAGTTTTATCCTAGTACATGGAATATATAAAAAAATAGTTATTTATTTTACCTGAGCAAGATAATTCTGCTACTTCTTTCTGAGTGCATGTATTTTTACCCCAGGGAGAAGAGGACACTGCCAGATAGAAGCCTCATGTCCTCTGCATCGCACATTGTCCAACCATTTTGGGTCAGGGTCCAATTTTGATAATTCTTCTTTAATACTGGGGCTAAGGCTTTCACAGCCTAATTCTTGACAGATCATGGCAGCAGTGGTCTTATCCATGTCATTAGCACAGACGCTGCCCCAAGAGTTGTTATAGAAAACCTGAAGTTGTCCAGAGCAGCCATCAGTTAACTTCAGCATCTTGAATTCTGTCAAAACACAATTTAACAAACAAAACATTTATTACATTTGTTAATATATTCTATTTATTAGTAAAAACAGAAAATATGTTCTGATGAGTTGCATATACGGTAATTTTAAATATTTAGCCTTTTCCATAAAGAATTACAAAGGAAGATGAAGTAAGAGATTATTATTAAGGATAGTAGTGTCATTCCAAATATTGTTAAATGATAAAAATACCCATAATAGATGTTGTGATTTTTTGGCCTCTAACAAACTTTTCTATGAACATTTAAAATGATTTGAGCTGGCTTTACCTGTACAGTTCACTCCAACATCCTCCTTATGTCTACAGTTATGTTGTCCCCATGTTTCATGTCCACACTCCAACAGAGATGATTCATTCCCCTTACAGTTTACATCATCCAGCCAGATGTGTCCCCTTCCTGGTCCATATGAGACTGGTGCAGTAGTATCTACAGGTAATTTACACTGGAGCTCCCGACAAACCACAAATGCATCAGCCAGATCCCAGGAGTCATCACACACTGTACCCCATGATCCACTGTAGAGAACCTCCAGTCTTCCATCACAGATGCCTTGTCCATCAGTCAGCCTAAGGGAAAAGTGATCTGCACAACAGAAATGAGAGACACTGATGTGTAACCAGTCACTACATACAACTAACAGTGGAATATGACTGAAAAATATGTGATACTTAATATCTTTTTAACCTTTAGTAGCCAGACAACAACAATCAGAGTCATGTCTTTCACTTAAAGAATTTTCTGTAGCCCAAGATTATGAGATACCCTTGTATAGAAACATTAAAAACCTTCTCTACTTCATCTTTCACACACCTAGAACTAGCTGCCCAGATCTATTAAATTGAGCTCTTTCATGTTTCATTTAGGCCTCTTGTGAAATGCACAAAGGACAGCTCAGAGAAACAAATTTTCTCTATGGCTATAATATGCTTGTGTTCTTTCAAAAATATTTAGATTCTTCACCTGATGATAGAATTCAGAAGAATGTGGGAATTAAAATTGAAGTGCCAAAGCTAGTTTGTATATATTTTTTTCTTAGTGTTCCAGTTGTTTGTCACAATATGCAAACAGTTTTAGAAATATTATATAATTTACATAATTCTTAATGTTTCAACTGTTTAATACAATCAATGCATAATTCAACACTTTGTGGCTTCTCTAAAAGCAAATTTCTGTGGACTGGCATGATTTAAAAACAAACATAATGACACTTGAGGTTTATGGGAATCTACAAGTTGAGTTTGTATCTTATAGAAGCAATATCTTTTTTTAGTAAATAACTGTATATATTTTGGAAATCCAAATACCCCCGATCTCTATTGTTTTCCAATTATGTACTGCAAAAACCCCTTATCAAATTTGTGTGAGAATGCCACTCCTTTGTTCCAATAAAGTATAGCTGGAGTTCCAGTTTATGTAAGAGGGAGAATCAAAAGAGCAAAATGGGACAGAATGCCAGAACAGAGCTGGAGTCAATTTACAGAAATGTTAGAATTCAGCAAGAAAAGAAATAACAGGAAAAGACAGTGGCACAGCATAAACATGCAGGACAAAACCACACCAATAAAGGCTGTGGTGACAAATGCATAGAAACAAAAACAGCAGAGACAAATGTGCACTATTAGTACATTCCTCTCGTTAATCAATTCTCCATTACATATACACAGGGTTATGGCTTCATTCTAATGCTCTTTCAGAGACAGGGCTAGGCTTGACATCTTTATTTTTCATTGGCTAACACGTTAATTAAAATACACATACATGTGCCAACTGCAAATTAATTTGGTTAATCTTTGCAGAAGACACAATTTAAGCTATATAGCACAAGATACACATCATCCTCAAGCCCTTAGGCAGAACTGCATTAAAACAGGCCTGATTCTGTCATGGAAATCACTGCATGGGCTCAGGAACACTTCCAGAAATCACTGCCTGTGAACACAGTTTGTCGTGCCATCCACAAATGCAGGTTAAAGTTCTATCATGCAAAGAAGAAGCTATATATGGGCCAAAGCTCATTTAAAATGGACTGAGGCAAAGTGGAAAACTGTTCTGTGGTCAGACAAATCGAAATTTGAAATTCTTTTTGTAAACATGGGTGCCGCTTCCTTCGGACTACAGAGGAGAAAAGTGTTCAAAAGCCTGCATCTCTGATGGTGCATTAGTGACTATTGAATTGGCAGCTTGCTCACCTGGAAAGGCACCATCAATGTTGATGGTATATACAGGTTTTAGAGCAACATATTCTCTCATCCAGATAATGTCTTTTTCAGGGAAAACCTTGAATATTTCAGCAGTCCAGACCTTTCACCAATTGAAAACATTTGTAGCATCATGAAGCGAAAAATATGACAAAGAAGACCAGGGACTGTTCAGCAACTAGAATTCTAAATGAGACAAGAATAGGACGCCAATCCTTTCCCTGAAGTCCAGCAACTGGTCTCCTCCATTCCCAGACGTTTATGGACTGTTGTTAAAAGAAGAGGGGATGCTACAAAGTGGTAAACACGGCCCTGTCTCAGGCTGCCATCAAATTCAAAATGAGCTTATTCTTTTCTTAAAATGCACATTTTCTCAGTTTAAACACTTGATATGTTTTCTGTATTCTATTGTGAACAAAACATGGGTTTATAAGATCTGAAAATTATTGCATTCTGTTTCTATTCATATTTTACACAGCACCTCAACTTTTTGGAATTGGGGTTGTACATTTTGGAGCTGCTGGGAATTAAATAAGAAAAATACAAAATGTAACTGGTTATACTATGTGTGAAATGCACTTAGAAGCATAATTCTTAAAAGGAAAACAAATCTTCTGTCTTCCATTGCTATATCAACGATGTATTGAGCAAGCTGCATATTATGGATTAGGCATTAAGCTTATGGATTAATGCCGTCACATACAAGTTAAACACAATTTGTTCTTTTCTCATTGCTTAATGCTATGAGTGAGCACATCTTGCTTCTTTCTGATACATAATCTGATTATGACAAATGGACATTACACATAGCTCCTTTCCTTCTGACATTCATACCAGTCTCAATTCTCTTTTTTTACTATATGATACTGGTTGGATTTGATTGTGCTTTCCACTTCCGTCTCTTCCAGTTTCTCAATATACTCTAAATATCTGGCACTCGGAAATAACATCATAAATATAATACCATTATGATCAGATTTTTAGCATGTTAACAAGACCTTTCATAACCCAGCATTTTGTTTTTTGTTCATATTCAAAGCACTAGAATTTTATTGCACAGTGTAGACAATTTATCTTTATGCATTTCTCAAAGCTGACCACAATTTCTTATCACTAGATCATGAAAAGGTCCCATAAACACATACATTTAAATTGAGTCTCATGGGATCCCAGGCCTCATGCACATCTCTAATGGACATTTAATTTGCTAGCACTTTCATTTGCTGTATACTATATGACATGGAGATGTGTGTTGTTATTTACATTATTATGACTTATTAATTAATTAATTAAATTAATTATCAAACAATCTAAATAATGATGCCTCTTATAAAAGCCATGCTGTAAAAGATACAAAGAATAATGCAGGAGGAAAACAAAAAATAATGTGAGGACAAACATTAAATGGAGGAAAAACTCAAAATTAAGTAAATAAAAGGATAACTCTATACTCAGCAATTTATAGAACCACATTATTGAGTGTATATATACCTCACAAAAAGTCTAAAAGTGACAATCAGACGTCTACATGTAGGGATTACTTGTTGCAGGCAGCATTTAGACTGTACATTATTAATTTTGATGCCTCTAGTTTGAAAGGAAACACTGCTCTTAAAAAGCAGTGGACATGTCACAAGGTGAAACACTTAAAGCTAGATACATTGTAAGTGCTATGAGACATTTTGTCATTTTTGTAACCATTCGCTAAATTAAATTCCATAGGACGTGTACATTTGTTTTCCATGTGCACATCAATCACTGTGCCCTATTGTCAGAATGCATTTTTTTACACATTGGAAAAGTGTATGAAAGTGAGTTCATTAACTGGCCTCCAATTTATTGATATAAAGATAACCACCATTACTAGAGAGAGAAGGAGATTTGCGCTTTAATAATTTAACGTGAATCATTAAATACAGTTTAGCTCAACGTACATAAGGCAATAGGTAGAAAATGTCTTAAAAATTGATATAGAAAAATAATTATAATACAGCATGTACATCACAAAGGAGAATAAAAGCCAGAGTTATTAAATAAAGGCAAAGCAGGCAAAATGTGTATTACTTATTGAGAACATACACAGAAACCTATAGAGTATAGTGCACAAAAAAAACGAAGATGGTTCATACTAAGAAGAAAGGAGTTAAGAGAAATGGAGAGAGAAATAGAGAGAAGGTTAGAAGAAGTGAGAGGGAATTGTGAAAGCTTGTTGATAGTGTTTTACAATGTTATTGTTCTGATGTTACTACCTGAGGCCCAGACATGGAGGTATCAATTCGACTGTGTAGAAGATGTGTGAAGGAGAAGAACATAAAATTTCCCTTGTGTGGAGAAATCCCATAAGAAGGTGTCTGTGTAATCAAATTATAACATGAACAGAAAAATAATAAACATCTTGGTCTCTGGGCCTGATTATACAGGGTTTGATCCACTGTCTCTCCATTTCAGTAACTCCCACACTTAGCCACCACAGCACCACACAAAAGCAATCCCCTTATTATCATTGGCCACCAGCTCACTAAATTGCAAGATATGAGGCATCTGTAAACCTCAACTGAATCATTTAAATCTACAGATGGCTTTGTATGTCCTTCAGGACCACTAGGCTGGAATGTTAGTCATTACCGATGTGTCTAAATGTCTGGAATTTCTGTCCCCCTCAAATGAATGGGCCTCCAAAGTGCACATGTTCCACAGATGCCAGCTCTATAACGTCACACTCATTCCTTTTATAGACAGACAGACAGACAGACAGACAGATAGACAGATAGACAGATAGATAGATAGATAGATAGATAGATAGATAGATAGATAGATAGATAGATAGATAGATAGTTTTACTTTTCCCAAGTGGAAAATTTAGCTTTTTAAAGAACCTCATGAAATATTATAACAAACAACAACAGCCACCCTCAAATACACACCAGAATTACAAAAAAAGAAAAAAACTTCTGACTGGTCTAAACACAGAAGAGTAATCATAGGTATGAAGAAGCTCCAGCAGCATGTCTTGATACACCTTTGGTGAATAATACATTGGCAAAAAGTACTCAATAATAGTTTATCATTGGAGAAGGTGTGCAGCCTTATTAAGAATGGCCATGGATTTTGTCTATAATAAGAGGTAATGTTTATGGAAAAAGAGACCCTTATATACTATCACTGTCCACACTGAATAGAGAAGCCAAGCCATGCACACTTTAACCTTTAAAGAACATGGGAAAAAGACAAAAATATACTAATATAATTAACAGTTACTCTATAATTAATCCATTTGCTTGCTCAAATGAGATAAGATGACAAAGATGGACATAGAGAATACACAGTTTGTAAAATACCTTTGGAATTAAATGCTGCCAGTGGTTTAGCACTGTATACTTAGAATACAATTCACTTTATACTGATATATGCATTTTTTTAATTGTGTGTTACATTATATCAGTAAATTCAAATGTAGCAATTTGATTTTGTTACTCTTGAAGTAAAGAGATGCATGTTCACTCACCAGCACACAGGACTGCTGCATCAATATTGTCTCCACATTTGAATTCCTGTGGATGGCTGCAGTTCCTCCAGATGTTCTTCACTCCCTGAGCACTGAAGTCCTTTTAGACACACAGTTCTATTTCCCCTTTTTGTATTTTGATGAGTTTGGACTTTGAGTCCTGGAGCCGCAGCCAAGCTGTCTGCACACCACTGTGGCCTCTCTGTCACTCCAGGATTCACTTACAACTCTTGCCCAGGTCTTGTTGTAGTAAACCTCCACCCATCCTTCACAGCGGCTGGAGCCACCTGACAGTCTGACTCCAAAATTCTGAACTGTACAGATTGAGAGAGAGAGAGATAGAGAGATAGACTGAGAACTGAAAATGAGGTATTAAAATGTAAAGAAGTGCAACAGTGTCATAAATGAAGATGGGTGGCGGTGTTTTCATTTCATCTTTCTGCTGTTTCATATTCATTAAAATTAAATTATCACAATTTATGCTTTTACTGTAAGATCATACTGACAAAGAAAGGAGTAGTTGCTTTCACCACAAACATTTAATCTCCCTTGTATTCACACTCTAGAAAATATATTTCCTCTTTTTCTTTTACAGTCTTTTGCAGTTTAAAACGTAGACTCACAAAAAAGTTTGGTATACATGGAGTTGTCAGTTAACCTGCCATGTTTTATTAAAGCTTATAGCTGACTACTATATAATAATTCTGCACATTTCTCACAAATAACTATATATTCTACCAAATATAGAAAATACAGAGGTACTGTATATGTAATAAAATTAAACTGAATACATTTTTAATTTCTTTTCAGCATCTCTGCCTTTGGCTTTATGTGTTTTTGTGCAGTCCTTTATGCACATACATTATCCTTCTTATGAATGTAACTACATTTTAAAGGATATTTTTCCACTTTTTTTCCGTACGCCATGTTTTTGTGTGAATTCTATGCACGGTGTTATACATGAGACCCATGGTTTTGTCTTACGTGGTTGATTTTCATTCTAGCACATGATCTTTTCTGTGTTCATGTCACACGCTCTCTCTCTCTCCTTTGTTTGTTAATAAAGACACTGAACCTGACATCATTTTTTCATGATTGTCGTGTTTGTGTTAAAACTGAAAGTCAAAGTTGTATGGTTAAGTTAGATTATAACACTGCAGTGTTGTTTCTGTCAAGGCACAAATGTAACTCAGAGGGAAAAATAGCTATGGAAATAAAAAAAAATATGAGAGACTTCAACAGACTACATTTGTAAAATAATGAAGAAAATGTCCCACAGTAAAATATTAAAAGAAAAAAGATTTTAATAGATCTATAAATAGATTTATAAACCAATTAACATATACTGTAGATATACTGTAGATTCTCTTATATAGGTAAAAGAGAGAGAAAAAGGTTGTAAAACTTACAGTAATAAACTGGCTTGGCAATGACAAGTTTGAATTTGGGGCTTGTTTTAATGCTATGAATCATATTCTAATCTTGCCCTCTTCTGAAGCTGCATATCACAAGACAGAAATGTTTCTAACTAGAGTTTGTTATTCTGTGTTTCTAATCACTAGGTTATAACTTTTATAATTTTCAGTGTTTTGGAAGTGCACAGATGCAAAAGCTAAACAGTTAAGTTTAACTTTGGTAAGGCAAATTTTGAGCAGATGCAGCAAAGTCTAGGGGGGATAAACTGGGATAAGCTTTTAAGTGTGGAGATATATGAGAAGCAGTGCAACCGGTTAAAAAATGTTCACATATAATTCGGGATAGATACATACTTAAATTTGGAATTAGTAGGAAATTGAGAAATCTCTGCAGTAGAGTAATAAAGAGATGAAAAAGAAGCTGCAAAGGAAAAAACAGCTGTGTGAAGTGTGTATGAAGTGTAGATTAACAACTCCAAAGTGAATCGTAAGGCATATGATAACATGAGGGCAACCATTAAGTAGGATATTAGTGAGACTAAAAGACAGACAGGAATATACAGTAGCAGATAAGGTGAAAGATGACCCAAAAATAGTCTTCCAGTATTTCAGTAGTAAAAGAACAGTCAAAGAGGAGGTGAATTGCATGAGGGATAATAAAGGGAAATTAAAAAGTACAGACAGTGAAATTGCCCTTTTCGATGCTCTAAATTCACATTTTTCTGAGCTCTTAACATGTGAGGAAGCAGATAACCTTCCACTGGTAAAAGGGACTACTAAGGAGGTACTGAGTGATTTGGAAATTGTAGCGGGAGAAGTACTGCTTAGATTAAACAGACTGTAATCAACCCAATCACCAGGATAATATAATATTTATCCTTAAGCTCTTTAGAAGGTTAGTGAATACATATATAAACCCTAGATGCATAGTTTTAGGTGTCACTATACACTGGGGATATTCTGAAGGACCGGAAAATTGCAAATATCCCATTTTATAAAAACTGTGACCTGGGAAGCTCTAAGCAACTGTAAGCCAGTAAGCTTAATGTGCATCATGGGTAAATTAATGGAACAGATTATTAAGGGAAATAGTGAGTAACACATAGCAAGAACAGGAGTTTTACTGAATGGTCAGTATGGATTCAGAAGAGGGAGGACATGTTTTACAAACATTCTGGAATTCTATACAGAAGCAACAAAAGAATATGATCAAAGTGGAACAAATGATATTATTTATCTTGACTTTCAGAAAGCATTTGATAAGATGCCACATGAGATGTTGGGCATCAAACTAAAAGAAGTATGAGTTTAGGGGAATATTTGTAGATGGGTGCAAAATTGGCTCTGACACAGGAAGCAGAGGGTGATGGTGCAAGGAACCTTATCAGAGTTGGCATAAGAGAGGTGTTCCACAGGCGTCGGTGCTAGGGCCGCTGCAATTTTTTTAATATATATATATTATTTGGAGAAGAATATAAGTAACAAGCTAGTTAAGTTTGCAGATGATATCATGCTAGGTGGATTGGAAGATAACTGCCAGACAGTGTTCAGAAGCTATTAAGAAGGTTAACAGAATATTAGGTTATAATAATAATAATAATACATTTAAGACATTTTTCTTTTTTTATACCTGGTCAAGTAGTGTGGGGCTGGCAACCCCAATGCTGGATAATGAATGGCTCAGCTTCCATATACTTTGCATCACGCTCAAGTTTCATCCCCCTGAGTGGTGTTATATTTTGGATTTTCTTAATCATTTAGAGGTTTATTCTTCACGATTTACACATTGTGCTGCAGTCTCCATATTACTGTTAGTTAATTTCCCTGTACTGTACCTATATTTAGTCATTCTGCTGGATGGGGAGTATGAGCAACTACTTTGTTCAAACACAATAAATGTGGGAATTTGGTGTCAATTTTTAAGGATCTCTTGTTTACTGTTTGATAGTCCTTCATTGGTTTCACAGATGCCCAGCTAGCTGGGAATGCAGGGAGTTGCCATGATGCATTTATAACACTCAATTTCTACTTTATTCTTTTTGTTTACATGATATTATGATTAATCCAAAGATAGTGTCTTGGAATATGTGAGGCATTGGATCAAATAGCAAAAGTATGGCTGTCCTTAATTATCTGTTGTATAAAATAGTAGATCTAGCACTACTTCAGGAAGCATCTAGAAGATGACATAAAGCAGTTATGCAATAAATGCATGACCAGCTCAATATCTCCATCTGAATTGTCTTCCATCACAAATTGCAAATTAAAACACTGGATATTCAACCAGATAGTTGCAGACGGCTTTGAGGTAGCTCAAAGAACAAATGTTTTTTTGTGCAGTTTCCTGCTCCACTTCGTACCTGTCTGTGTTCTTCACATTCATATGTATTTAACTTTTGCTCCTGGATTTTTTTCACCTTGTTATTGGCAGAGATACAAATTCAGTCATGAACCCTGTTACTGATGAATCACCAGTTCCACTTCATCAGTGGCACCCACATTCAACCTGAACACTAGGTCATTTTACATCTGACTTCTGTTATACTCACTTCACCTGTTTAATCCATCATCCTTTTCTCACAACTTCCATTCAAGAATTGATTACATTCTGATTTTTCAATCCCTGTCCACCTCACTATCAGATGTTACATTGGAAGTCAAAGGGCAGCAATGCCTTAGCTACATTTGTCACATCTTACACAGTGTTCACCCTGCTGGTGTTTTAATGCATTACTTCTGAAGTACTGCACAAATCTTATCAGCCAAGTTAGAAGAATTATTGCCAATCAACACTCATTCTACTGAGGATCCAATTAACATTAACAAGTAAACCTGCTGGAGAGTGCACACAACCTCAGACTGAGTATATGGTTCACTTTTAAGCATGACAAACACCTGAAGCATACAACCAAGACAATGCTGGAGTGGTTTCAGGACAAGTATCTAACTGTCCATTAATGGGCCAGCCTCTAACAGAGCCTGAGAGGATATGCCTAGAAGAATTAGGTAAACTGCCAAAATCCAGGTGTGCAAAGCCTGTAGAGACACACCCAGAAAGTCTTGAAGTTGTAATCACTGCCAAAGGTGCTTCCACAAAGTACTCAATTAAGTGTCTAAATACTTATATGAATTAGAGATGATCAACTCAATATGTATATTTTTGATTAAAACATAAAATGACTAACTGTCAGTCCCAGTTAGTGAGGCATTATGCAGATCTATTGCTTTTGGTATAAAGGGGCCCCCATAGTGTTTCTTCACACACTTCTGCTGAATAACTTGTTGGCTGATAGTCCTCAGTGTTAGTGTGTCAGGGAGGTTTTCATAATTGCACTCAATTTTGTTTTAATTCTGTCCCTTTGCTACTACCTCCAGGCTGCTCAGAGTGTGTCCCATAACTGAGCTTGCCCTTTTAATTAAGTTGTTGAGTTGGTGGGCCTCTCTTGAAGTTATGTTGCCAGACTAGCACACCACAGCATAGAACATTGCACTGGGCATCACAGAGAAGATGTGAAGGATGTCACTACCCACATTAAGGGAACACATTCACCTAAGAAAAAAGAGTCTCACTGGACCTTTCTTATATAGTTTCTATATGTAATGAGACCAGTCCAAACTGTCAATGATGTGGACCCTAAATACTTATAGGAGTGCACAACCTCTACATCCACTCCCTGAATAGTGACTGAACATAGAGGCTCTCTGGTACAGCAAAAGTCAGTAACTAGTTCATTGGTTTTGTTGATGTTAAGATGCAGACAGTTCTTTTTGCACCAAGAAACAAAGTTCTCCACCTGACTCCTATAAACTGTCTCATCCCCCTTACTAATAAACCCCATAAGTGCAGACTCACCTGAGAATTTCTGCATGTGACATAACCTTGAATTATATTTGTAGTTGGAGGTATACAAAATAAAGATAGGAACTGTTCCTCGTGGTGCTACAGCATTCATCCATCTTCGAGACACAGTCATTGAGTCTCACAAACTGCAGTCTACCAGACAGATAGTGATAGTTTGATCACTAACATTTCATGTAGTGTTTTAGCAAAATCCTTCTGAAAATCAAGATAAATAATATCATATGCACCTCTCTTATTGTATTCTTTTGTTGCTTCCTCACATAATTCCAGTATATTAGTGAAACATGACCTTCCTTGTGTAAACGTGCTGCTGAAGATTTTCTTTAATAAATGCTTCCATTCATTTACTTGTGATGCACGTAAAGCTTACAGAGCTGTAGATACTTGGATCAGCCTGATCCCCCTTTTCATACGATGGGATAGTGTTTGCTATCCTGCAGTCCTTAGAAATATCACCAGTGTGGTGTCAAGGGTTTATATAACAAATACCTTTTCCCCTTTTCTATCATACCGGCTGTAGCCTGCAGCTAGAAATTAACAGATTCTTTGTGTATTAAAACTCGGAAGGCATCTTTCATCAAAATAAGCTTTTAGCAGCAAAGATTAATGGAGCACCCAGGGCCAATATTGTTAAGTGGTAGCATGTAGTAAATGTGGTGCAGTGCCGATTAACTGATTAACTGGTTGTTCTCACTAATGGCTGGTGCAGCATCTCATTGAATGTGGAGCCTTCTTGGCCTGTGGTGTCTGTTCTCTTCTCTTTGTTCATCTTGGACATCTTCGGCCAAATGGACTAGGGCAAGGGTAGGTGGGAGGGAGAACATTAAGGTGGATGGGTTCCTTTTTATGTAATTTCATCATTTAGAATAACTGTCACAGTATATCTGTACTTGGTTGTGTTTAAATAAACATGGTTGTGATTTTACTATATGTCACTTCTAAAAATTGTCAATAAACCTAAAAATTCTGAAAGGAGGTAATGATTCTAGTCTACAAGGAAATAAAGTCACCCTGTCCTTTAAAGAAAACAAGAGTTTTACTCAACTTCTCTAGTTGTTCTTTTTTTCTATATTGCTTATACAGTAAAACACTACTGATCTATGATTTCGATTTAAGTGTAAACAGTTTTCTGATAAAATTCATGTTTGATTTATTTTCACACTAATATCTGTGTAAAATCGAAGCCTCTTTGAAAGTTCAGTAAATGGTTTTATTGAATGGATGAACTGATAGATCTTAGTGTAAATTATACCCATTTTCAGTGCGTTTATCAATTAAAATGTATTGTCAACCTTGAAACAGCACTTGATTTGATAAGCAATTAACTAAAGAAGAGCTGTCTGAATAAAATCATTTAGATGAAAACATCATATAAAAAATACTCACAAGAACAAACAACTCCAGCATCATTCTTATGTGTGCACTCCTCTTGTCCATAATCAAGAGCTGGGCATTTTGTCAGGTCAGCTTCATTTCCCTCACATTGAAGATTATCTCTCCAGATTTTTTCTTGACCTTCTCCAAACTTGGCCTGTCCAGGGGCTTCAATTGCATATCCACACCCTTTTTGATTGCAGAAAACACTGGCATCCTGCAGGTCCCAGTAGCGATCACAGACGGTCCCCCACTGCTGGCCATAATAAAGTTCGACTCGACCAGAGCAAGAGCTGGAGCCATTCACCAGTCTGTAAGCTGTGGAGCAAAGATGAAGGACAGAAGTGTTTGAGAAACCACACTGTATAAATTCAGTTAAACAATTGCATTGGTGTCATCAAATCTAAAAGGAGCAAATCACTTCTAACATCGGTGCACATGACTTGGTGCTGTTACAAAAATATCTTAGTAAAGTAGGGCTGATTATAACCAGTCAAAATAAGTTAAACTTACATTATTTTAGGTTTCAACACTTGCTATAAATTATATGAGGACTAAGCAATTTTTGAGACAAATTAACGTGAAAATTTTCATGAAGTTTTTTTGCCTCATTTCACGAAGAGTAAGTGAGGGAATTCGCACGGGTGTTTGTACAGCGAAGTGATACTAAGAGGATCACAAAAAATGTAGGGATATGCTTTCATGAAGTGCAAAGATAAAGACATGAATAACTGTTAATAATGCAATATTTTGCACCTTTACAGCACACTCATGACAAAGCAAATTCTACAGGATGAAAAATTATGAATTTTATAAATGCACCATTATTGTTTAACATGTACTATATAATGTAAGTAAGCTCTATAACAACTAAACTTGGAGTCTCTGAATGCCTTCTGTTTTATATTTTGAGTCAGGTTAAAGTACAAGGGCGTTGAACCGTTTTAGCCATTATGAGTGTAGTGAAAAGTCTAGCAAAATTACACCTTTTATTGGCTAACTAAAAAGATTACAATATGCAAGCTTTCAAGGCAACTCAGGCCCCTTCTCCAGGACCTCTCTGTATATATATATATATACACTGCTCACAAAAATTAAAGGAACACTTTAAAGAAACACATTAGATACATCAGATCTCAATATGAAGTTGGATATCTATACAAATAACGACAGGGCAATGTCTTAGGAACAAAAGGATGCCAAGTCTTTTAATGGAAATAAAAGTTTTCTGCCTACAGAGGGCTCAATTGTGTAGACACCCTAAAATCAGAGTGAAATGAAGATGTGGCAGGCTAGTCCATTTTTCAAAAACTTAATTTCTGCTACTCAAAATGCTTTTCAGTATCTTGTGTGGCCCCCACGAGCTTGTATCCATGCTTGACAACGTCGGGGCATGCTCCTAATGAGACGACGGATGGTGTCTTGTGGCATTTCCTCCCAGATCTGTATGAGGGCATCCCTGAGCTGTTGTTTAGTCTGAGGAGCAACCTGGCAGCGCCTAATGGACCGAAACATAATGTCCCACAGATGTTCTATTGGGTTTAAGTCAGGGGATCGTGAAGGCCATTCAATTGTTTCAATTCCTTCATCCTCCAGGTACTGCCTGCATACTCTTGCCACATGAGGCCGGGCATTGTCGTGCATTAGGAGGAAACCAGGACCTACTGCACCAGCGTAGGGTCTGACAATGGGTCCAAGGATTTCATCCTGATACCTAATGGCAGTCAAGATGCCGTTGTCTAGCCTGTAGAGGTCTGTGAGTCGCTCCATGGATATGCCTCCAAGATCATCATTGACCCACCACCAAACCAGTCATGCTAAACGATGTTACAGGCAGCATAATATTCTCCACGGCTTCTCCTGACCCTTTCATGTCTTTCACATATACTCAGGGTGAACCTGCTCTCATCTGTGAAAAGCACAGGACGCCAGTGGTGGACCTGCCAATTCTGGTATTCTATGGCAAATGCCAATTGAGCTCCCGGTGCTGTGCAGTGAGCACAGGGCGCAGTAGACATTTGGGCCCTCAGGCAACCCTCATGAAGTCTGTTTCTGATTGTTTGGTCAGAGACATTCACACCAGTGGCCTACTGGAGGTAATTTTGTAGGGCTCTGGCAGTGCTCATCCTGTTCCTCCTTGCCCAAAGGAGCAGATACTGGTCCTGCTGATGGGTTATGGACCTTCTATGGCCCTCTCCAGCTCTCCTAGAGTAACTGCTTGTCTCCTAGAATCTCCTCCATGCCCTTGAGACTGTGCAGGAGACACAGCAAACCTTCTGGCAATGACACGTATTGATGTGCCATCCTGGAGAAGTTGGACTACCTGTGCAACCTCTGTAGGGTCCAGGTATCACCTTGTGCTACCAGTAGTGACACTGACTGTAGCCAAATGCAAAACTAGTGAAGAAACAGTCAGAAAAGATGAGGAGGGAAAAATGTCAGTGGCCTTCCCCATGTTAAACCATTCCTGTTTTGGGGGTCATCTCATTGTTGCCCTTCAAGTGCATCTGTTGTTAGTTTCATTAACACCACAGCAGCTGAAACTGATTAACAACCCCCTCTGATACTTAACTGACCAGATTAATATCCCATAACTTTCATTGACTTTATACTATACTCTGATTAAAAAGTGTTCCTTTAATTCTTTTGAGCAGTATATATATAAACACCATATATATATAAAATCCTAAGACTAAAAGTGCAGTGATTTTATGCCTCGTTTTTATGTCACGTTTTTTGTCACGCTTTAAATCTGGCTTATTTTAAAACCTACATACAGTATATATGTTTGGTATCATTCTTTTCAAAATGTATCGAACTTTAATGTGATATTGTTAGATTTTCAGATTCTTATTCTGTTTTTAAATTCTAAACTAAAAAATCTTCTTCCTCTTTCGGCTGCTCCCGTTAGGGGTTGCCACAGCGGATCATCTACGTTGCCGACATATTGACTGGCAAAATTTTACACTGGATGCCCTTCCTGACGTAACCCTCCCAATTTATCCGGGAAAATAAAAAATAAAAAAAATATATATATTTTTTGACTGGACCTATATTTTGGTTATTATTTTGTCATTTACATGTTTTCTATTTCTGTTTTTCTTTTGGATGCATACAAGTTGGTTTGCACTTTGATACACATTAACTAATATATTTCATTAGTCCCATTCTTGCCATTTTGGAGATATGTACATATACAGTAGATTTATTGTTTTATTATCTTTTTTTTGTATTCTGGAATACTGATTGATTTTTATCTGTATATTTCTCTATTTTAACTTATTGTTGACTACTGTGTTTTTCTATAAATATGCTATTGTTTGCATTTGCATTTTTGTTTATTTCTTTACATATATTACTGTGATTTATACCTCGTAAAGGAGGTTGAGAGAGACAGGGTGGTAAGTGTGAGTCCAGCTTTGTGTTTTCACTGTGGCATTTACAAGGAAAACTAATGTAACAGTGAATGAAGGGCTGAATGAATAAGTGCAATTTCCACTCTCTGCTGAGAAAAATCTGTGTAAGTCTACCTCAATAATCGGTTTAATATTTGTTTCAGGCATACCAAAGCAGGAGTGTAGACTGGACTACCCACGAAACACACAATATGCCTAATCCTTTACTGGTTTAATAATTATTACAAAATAACATTTGATGTTAGCAAATATTAGTGACTATGATCTATTACTTATGCTGCTTACATTTGCTTAACTATACCAAGACATATTAAGCTATGCCATTCTAATTCAACATGTATGCATTGTATTATGAAAATATTGTTGAAGAAAATTTAATCATTATTCTGCAAAAACAAGTGATTTACTCAAGGTGGAATGTTATTTGAAGGGAATGGAATCAAGCAGTCTGGAGGATAAAACAATATGTGCTCCTGACAGCCTTTTTGAAAAAAAGATGCTATTTCTGTACAATGCAATTTTCATTCCAAATTCGGACAGACTCTATATTGAATTAAAGACTGCAGCGCTTCATACTGTTTCACACAACAATATAAATGTGAAAACTGAGTAATATTCAATTGTCAAGATCAATTTGAGTGTTCCATTTTAAAAATATAAAATGCAACCAAAGAAGATTTTTGTGCAATATGGCTACTAAATATTGAAGTCACCTGTAAACATCATTTTATGTAAATTCAGTTTAGAAGACTATACTTTTATATTCAATCTTTCAAAGAAAAAAAAAACTTACGAACACAAACAAGGCCAACATCATTCCTTTTAGTAGTACAATGCCCTGCTGAGGTGTTTGAGGATGAACAATCAAAAAGTTTTTTTTCATTTCCTCTACATTGAATCTTTGTCTCCCAAACTGAACCTCTTCCTTGACCAAACATTCCTGCTTGATATTCTTTTGGAGCTCCACATTTTAGTTCCTGGCAGACAACCTCAGCTGCCTTCTGATCAAAGTTGGCCTCACAGATGCTCTTCCAGCTGTAATCTCGTAACACCTCTAGTCTTCCATTGCAGGAGTTGCTACCACCTACTAAACGTATACCAGTACCTGAAAGAGACAAATCATGAGTTTTAATGTAAAATTATGAGAAATTAGCACACATGGAAGAGCAAAATGGGATGCATCCTCACAACACCTACAACAAGTTATTAATTGCTAGCAAACTCAGTCAAACTAATTAAATAAAACAGCATGAGGGAGTCGTTTTTCCTTTCCAGCTAAACAGATAAAATATTTGACATACTTTGTTTGCTTTTATTATTTATAAGTTTAATTAAATATGTTCAATCTATACTAATAAAAGGCAAAGCCCTCACTGACTCACTCACTCACTGACTCATCACTAATTCTCCAACTTCCCGTGTGGGTGAAAGGCTGAAATTTGGCAGGCTCATTCCTTACAGCTTACTTACAAAAGTTGGGCAGGTTTCATTTCAAAATTCTACGCGTAATGGTCATAACTGGAACCTATTTTTCTCCATATAATGTAATGGAGTTGAGCTCGATGGCCGTGGGGGGCGGAGTTTCGTGTGACATCATCACGCCTCCCACGTAATCACGTGAACTGACTGTCAACGCATACGTAGAAAACAAGGAAGAGCTCCAAAAAGCGCTGAAGAAAAGATGCATTATATAATTGAGAAGGCAGCGAAACAATAAGAAGCGAGCGAGTCACACATAGAACCATATTAATGAGTGCAGCTACTTCGGAAACAAAGCACGGTGTAAACCTAAAGTTTAAATTAAGTTTGTCATGCCCACGGCTAATGTGGGATACAAGTTTAATGAGAAGACACAGGATATAAACGAGAGTTTTGATAACTTTGTAACTAAGTTAAAATTACTGGTGAAGGGCTGTGCTTATGCAAATTCCGAGAGACTGTCTTTGTGGGGGGATTGACATTTAAGGCAGGTGGTAGAGTCACGTCATCATCTCCCCTCCCATTCACCTCATTTCGCTGTGAGCTGAGCTCCGCAGCTACGCAGGCTTGCGGAACCAACTTTGTGACGCTGCCACCAAATACTCACAGAAAAATCCACAAGTTAATACACACGCTGTCTCTACAGTTTCTCCACACTCTGAATACTCCAGGCACTACTTACAAAAGGTTACATTGACAATCGCGTTACGTTATTATTAAAATGTTTCCTTTTCTTTTTCATTACTTCTTTAACACACTACTTCTCCGCTGCGAAGTGCTGGTATTTTGCTAGTATATATATATGAATGACCTCCAAAGAGAGCGGAGACTTTTGATCACGTAAACGTGTCTGCAAAAAGTGGCATCTCCTGCCCTGCAAAAGTCAAGCAGCCGGCGCGCTGACGCTGACTTCGCTTCTGCCTTGAGTCAAAGTGAGCATTTTAAATTTTTTTCATCCTCCCCCTCAGCTATAGCCCAGACAAGTGCAAACACGGGACCCCTTTTTTACACTGCGGCAAACTAATATTAAGGCGCTTCGCACTTTCTTCTGCACGTATACGATTATGAGGTTGTCAGCTCGGATTATGAAGACACGCACAGGAGTGGAGGACCGACAGTGCCATCACAGCCGATTAATGGCAGGGACGTCTCACCAGTCTACACAAGACCCACCGCGACTGTCCCCAAAAGGCGCTCATATCGTCAGCGAAGACATCTCTCTATACTATATAAAAGAAAAAGGCAACTTTCCTTTCTTTACACCTTTTTCCCTTTTATCCCAAACCAAAGCCTTTCTCTCTTAACACTGCAGAGGACACAAAACTAATTTTCTTTAATTGCTGGTAATGCCGGTAAGGCACATTACCAGAGGCAGAAATTTGGAAGTTCACATAGAAAATGTAATTTCTATACCACAGCCGTCATGTAGCGCCTTTCAAAAGGGATCTACTACCGAGAGATGATCCATATACATTTTAGCTGCTGTTAGTACTACTTACTTGTTGTGTTACACAGTCTTTAAAATGTAGTTTACCCGCAACCACCCCAGTAGTGCTCAATGTACCTTTACTTCTTAAAACGTTAATGTTTTACTGTTTAATAACTTATAAACTACATTTTATTATTTTTCCCTTGCACTCAGTGACCAAAGCTATACACACACATATAGACACATACATATATATACCTGTGTGTATGTTTGTATGTATGCGTATATACATATATACACACACACACCTATCTACATTGTACGAGGTGTGGCAGAAAAGTAATGAGACTGGCAACACTGCAAGTGATCTGGCAACGCTGCGCTGTTGTCCTTGATAGAGCACGTGTATCAGTACCCTCCCATAGCTCAGTGCGAGTTTCAACTCCTTCCGTTAACTACGTGATTTTTGTGACTGCTATTAGCGAAGTTGTGTTTTTGGTTGTGCGTCACGCAAAATGGAACAGCGGAATTTGGAGCAACGTTGTGCCATTAAACGGCAAGTGTGACGTTTGAAAAGTTATAACAGGCCTATGGGGAACATTCTTTATCCCAAGCTCAAGTTTTTCACTGGCACAAATCATTTTTGGAAGGCAGAAAACACGTTGAAGATGAACACCGTTCAGGGAGGACTTCAACTTCGAAAACCAATGAAAACATCGAACGTGTGAACACTCTTGTGAGATCAGACCGTCGTTTAACATTAAGAATGTTGAGTGAACAATTAAATTTGAACAGATTTAACGTTCATCAAATTTTGACTGAACATTTGCACATGCGAAAGGTCTGTGCCAAAATGGTGCCGAAAAACTGCCCTCTCCATAACAGAATTTTTGACCTCAAAAGGCATTCCTGTGGTTCCCCAGCCCCCTTATTCACCTGACCTCAGTCCATGTGACTTTTTCCTTTTTCCTAAACTGAAAAATGTCCTCAAAGGACGTCATTTCGGGACTTTAGAAAACATCCAAAAGAGTGTAACGGACATGCTGAAGACCATACCGGTTGAAGACTTCCAGCGCTGCTACCAAAAGTAGGAACAACGTCTCCATCGGTGTGTAGCTGCCCAAGGGAACTACTTTGAAGGGGATAACATTGATGTTGGAAAAAAATTAAAACTTTGGTAAATAAAAAATCAGTCTCATTACTTTTCTGCCACACCTCGTATATATATAAACACACACACACATACATACATACAAACACACACACACACACATATATATAATTTGTGTATGTGTATGTATGTATGTATGTGTGTGTGTATATATGATGTAGATATGTATGTTTATATATATATGTGTATATGTAGATATATATATAGATATGTATATATGTATATAGATATGTATATAGATATGAAGATATGTATGTGTATATATATGTATATATGTATGTGTATATATATATATTGTGGAGGACTGCCGGCTTCTCATGCCGGTCCTCACCCCCAGGCCGCCAGGAGGAGCCCTCCCGACAGCAGGATAGTGCCCCGAGGTCCAGCAGGGCCTCATGGACTTTGTAGTATTTATACACAGCCCTGCTGGATACCTTGGGGGCCACCAGGAGTCGCTGTGGGGGGGGCTTATGGGCTCTTTTGTGCCTTATGACCCGGGGGTACGTCACGGTCATGTGACAGGAAGGAACGACGTGCTCCCGGGTTGAAGTAAAAGACTGATTGCCCTGACCCGGAAGGAATAAGGAACTGTGGACTGCTGGGACAGGAACACCTCCGGGTCAGGGGCTATAAAAGGACAATGCCTCAGTCCAGACACTGAGCTGTACTGGGTGGGAGAGGAGCAAAGTGTCTGGGCGAGGAGGAGAGAATATTGTAGTATTGTAGTTAGTGGTTTGAATGAGTAGTGTGGAGGGTGCTTGGTGCACTGTGTTCAAAGAAAATAAAAAGTATTGGACTTTTACCTGGTGTTTGGAGTCATCCCTGAGGGTTCAAGGGAGCACTAGCGCCCCCTACTGCCACAATATATATATATACAGTATGTAGACTCAAACCGATTATGACAGCAGTAATCCAAGCTGTGAGAAAACAGTAAAAAGGAGGCGTGTCAGACGTTGTGGTACATTTTCTGATGCAGCTAGACGAAAACAACTTCGTGACGCTGCCGCCAAATACACAAAACAATTACTTTGACAATCATGTTACGTTATTTTTAAAATGTTTCCTTTTACAATTGACATATTTTAAATACATTCACAAGGCTTTCATGTTTTAAATAAATGAATCGTCTGGTGTTTTGTCATGTAATCAAATCGTGATTCATCCCAGGCAGGACATTTGCACTGTGGTAATTGCCTGTGGCCAGCCACAAATTCTTGATATCTGGATTAAAAAGGCTCTCAGAAGCAAATTCTTTTTGTTGCATGAGCTAACAGGAGTTCTCCTATGTTTGGGCACAGATGGGCCTCCTGTAACCAGAGCACTTTCTATGGATGTCAACTGAGCTCTCTCTCTCACTTAGCCCCCACATTTTGTGTAGCACTACCACTATAATCCACCCATCTACAGTGGAAATCCCGCTGACTACACCAAGTGTTTTGACATGGAATCACACCATGATTTATGCCGGTATGGACATTTTCACTGCAGTAACTATCTGTGGCCAGCTGCAAAATTATGATGTCTGGATTACAAAGGCCATCAGAAGCAACTGCTTTGTACCATGAGCAAATAGAAGAACTTGATTTAGTCAACAGAATATTTTGGGTAACCATAGCTCATCGTTCTTTTACAGAAAATGACATAATGGTTAAAAAGAAGAAATAACCAATCACAGAAAAACACATTGTCAGCAGTCCTGGGCCAGTAAATGATATCTGGTGGCTTCTGCGTTTTTCAGATTTTCCTATCATATAATACGAGCAGCTTTTGCAGCTGAGCCTTAACCCCAAAAAAACACATTATGGACAGTACAGGGCCTAAAATGAGATCATAAGAGAGGGAATGTGAAGATGGAAGCTTGTCATTTTGTCTAGATGCTGCTCTCTACTATAATTGAATTACCGGAAGAATTAAAAAATGAAAAATACTGTAAAAGTACTATAAAACAGTTGGAATAATGATAGTTAAAAGTCAACAGTTCAGAGAGTCGATGATTGTAAAAAGCTGGTAGTGCAAGTAGTAAAGGCAAAAAGGGATGCTACTCAGTACAAACAGCAAGTGCCCCACTGCTAAAGTAAGTGCCTTCGAAGCAGGGTTGTGGGATCCTAATGTTGAAATGCAGACCCTTTTATTTACCAAGGGAGTTTACCGCTGTCTTCATTCTGTCTGTTTACATTCCTCCATATGTAAACCCCATGGCAGCACTGGGAACATTATATGAGGTTGTAAACTCACAAGAAAACAAACACCCAGATGCAGTATTTGTAGTGGCTGGTGACTTTAACCACTGTAACTTACAGACTGTGATGTCAGCATACCAACAGCATGTTACTTCCTAGACGGGAGAAAAACGTACTGGATCACGCAGATAGTAAAGTGAGGGGGGGATATAAGGCTGTACCTTGTCCACACATTGGACAGCTTGATCATGTCTCTGTATTCCTTAATCCAGCATACAGACTGCTCCTCTAACAAGTTCCCAGTGTAAGGAAAACTGTGTGGACAGACTCATCTGAGCAGGAGCATCAGGACTGCTTTCAGTGTACGCAATAGAATGCTTTTTTTAGACAGCCGCTATGTATGAGGATGTCACTATTAACCTGGAGGAATACAGTTTGGTAGTTTCCTGCTGCATAAACACTTGCACTTGTCTGTGCTGTGTATTCTTGTTTATTCCTCGAGGACTCGCAGAATAAGATTTTAATTTCACTGAGTATGCATGGCAATAAAGGTGAAGTTAAATGGGACGAAAATGTGTAGTTTGATGATGATACCTGGGCTGACAAATGGGAAGGGGAAATGATCAGGCCAGAGGAGAAACACATTACATTTCCCACCATAGTCACTTTGGCTTCCAAAAGTACCAGGCCAGTGATGAAGTATACTGTATGTGAATAAGTAGATGATGGAATAAATTGGCACTGTGCAGACCTTGTGCACTGTTAAAGATTTTTCTCAAGACAAACTGTTAAACATGAGCAGAACAAAGAATATTTTGATGGCTGCTATGGGCATTTACACTGGAGTCATTAAAGATATCCTTAAACTGATCCACATAAAGTAGAATAGTAAAATCCCTTTCTGACTTTATGCAAGCCTATGGCACCCCAGAGAAAATTAATTTGCAATTAACTGGACAGGAAGTTCAGAGGTGCTAGGGAGAGAGGTATTAAATGGGTCTTGCACATGCCTTAATCGTCGACATGGCTAGTGAAAAGCATGGATGGTTTGGTGAAACAACTGCTAAAAACTCTGGCAAAAGCACAACACATTAAGGCATGGCTAAAGCAGTTATAAGCAGTTCTGTTCAATTTATTTGATCCAAAACCAACTTTATTTACAGAATTAGTGTGAGGTAAATAAGAATAGTGTCATCCTAGGAAAAGGACACAATTTTGTATTATAAAAATGACAGTAGTTTTAGGTTTTAGGTCAGTCATTGTTAACTTCACATGGAGAAAGATGTTTAAGTTCAGGGTGCATGCTGCACAGAGAGCTAAGCATCCAGGCTTGAAGGGGCTCATCCTCATTATCATCTGTATCTTTACATAAGTATATTTCAATAAACTCTTTTAAAATATATTTCCTACTGTTTTCTATTACCAATTTTACTATATTTTATTAATTTTGCTTTATTGCATTAGGAAATACATATTGTTTGGTTGAGCTAAAGTATAGAGTTAAGAGCGCCTAGTGTGCGTGACTTCTGTATTACATAGGAGTTAGAGACAGAAAGGACAGCTTCAAATGGGATGCTTTGGTAAGTTGCACAGGTGCTGAGTGATGGTCACGTCTCAAGAGAATCGTTTTGTGTGCTCATGCCAAGTATTCTACTTGAGGCCGCTGTCCACATGGAGGTGAAGTGCAGTGCTATAAAGCAGTGATACTGAAGTCTCATTTTGCTTAAAGCAACTGTCCATGTCTGTGTTAAGCTGTACTTATGAAGTGTGATAAGGCAGTTGTCTACATGCCTCTATAAAGCAGCAATACCAAAAGTATCATTTTGCTTAAGATAGTCGTCAATGTCTGAGTTACGCTGTACTTGTTAGGTTAGGTGCAATAAAGCATATTCATACACACACCCTAGTCAACTATAACAATGTAGTGTCTGTGAACAAAATCAAAAACAAATTAACTTCTATGATAATATATCTTATAAACAAACAGATATAGTGGTGCAGTGGTTAACAAAGTTATGAGATATTTCTGTGTCTGTATCTGGTTTTTTTTTTTATTTTGCTTCTTAAGATTTTGGTCTCACATCCCACATTCCTTGTGTATTATGTGATCATTTCACTGTAAACTTGAACTCAGATGATTGAACTCAGATGTATGCAAAAGTGTCCTCTGCAATGGATATAACACCTGATACTGTAGCCTCAGAGACCATGTACTTTTTTAAGTGGCTTTAATATCGATGAATATATGTAGACAAAAAGAAGAGCCGTACATGATATTGACAAAACTGTATCCACATATATTGTCCTACACCAACAGTAAAAGCTGTACTGAAGCCATGTAATCTGACATCCAAAGAACCCACAGTACATGTTAGTGATAGAATAATCAGAAGTTTAGACATACAATTTGTGTCCCATGTTTTAGGATACTGTAGGCAGCATGTGGAGAGACTGAACAGATGTTTGGAGAGCCAAGATGATGTGCAGAATATATCTCTTTGCCAATGTGAGCCTCACAAATGTTATAAAACCACAAACCTAAGGTGAGAGTCTTTGTTGAACAGCATGTATACTGTACTTGGCAAAAGGGAACTTTAAGAGTAGCTTAACTTTACTCCCCCCTTCTTCTTCGTAGGATTTGGAATATTATGGAATACAGTACATGACTGTTTTGCAACAGTTGTGATCCAACTGAAGAAAAGAATACTTGAGAACAGTGTAGCAGTTCTCAAAATTACAGTCTGCAAACTGCTATCTTTAGGGCTGACCAACTTTCGTTAGGTCTTTTGAGCTCAGGTTTCCACTGCTGTTGCTGTAAAAGAAAATTTACTTTTACTGAACATCTCAATATGTGCTTTATCAGTAAGCAGTGTGCTAGATAAGATATTTAAGAAATGTAATTTTCAGGAGAGTGGCATTCATTTACACCTAAGTGTCTGGCTTTTCCAGTGATACAATATCACTGTTAAAATATTTAGCAATACTTCTACATTATAAAGCTAGAATTCTTTTTGCGCTATACAAAAAATATTGTCTAATGTTAACAAGCTTATTGTCACTAGGTATGCATTTTTCATTCAAGCTGCATGCTACTGCATAGTGCAAATGATCTAAGAATTACGAAGACAACACTTAGGAAAAGTCAAGGTTACCATAAAAAACACCGATTAGAAGCCACTAAATGCAAGCCTTGAAAAAGAAAAAACATGTGACGCGCTTATGTATTGTTAGTAAATGTACATGAAGATTTAAATGTTAGTCTAAAAACACCTAAGTGAGGACTTACATAAAAACATTTTTTATATATCAGACTAAATAATTCATTGGAGATAGTGAATTGTTAGATTTATTTTATGCAATTCCAAAAAATATTAATATTGTATTATTAAAACCAAAACTGTATTTTAATATAATTCCAAATAAAAGAAAACTACTCAGATTAAGTTGAGGTTTTTCTATGTAATAAAGAATGATCAGTATATTACACTTATTTGTGTGGTAAATGGTTATGCAGGTCTTTTTGTAATATTTAGTTACTTACACATTGTTTTCCCTTGCAAATAAATATTTTATCATGTACTAGGAAAACCATATTACTTAATAACATAACGTTCTTAAGTCTCCAGTATGGCAGGTGTTTGAAAGACAGAAAAATCCCATGACAAAGTGACTAGCTCTTTGGAGGTCTTACTAAAGCACACACATCCATAACAGACCAGTTAAATCCTGCTAGTTAACTTAACTTGCACATCTGGGAATGTGAAAAGAAAACTGGACTTTTTAGAGGAAAAGCCATCCACACACATGAAGGGAGGGAAAACAGAAAAATAGGAAAATTTCACAAAAAGAAAAACCACACACAGGACTGAAATCATGGATGCTGGATCTATGAAGTAACAATGTTATCTAATGTGCCACCAAACAATAATTAATGGCAACACCATATTAAGATTTGTTGTGAGCTGTTTGACATCTTTTATGTAAATGTGAACTTGCTAGAATCATCTTGTCACAGAGAGTAGATGCAAGAAAGAACATTTAGGTAATTATAAAGTTTAACAGACTAATCACTATAAGCAATATATGTGTAAGATAATAAACTACAAGATAACACCCCTGCTGATGGTTTAAAATCTGAGTTCTTTTTTTTTTCTTGAAATCCACCAAGCCATCCAGCCTCTGCAGTTTTCTCTGAACAGAGCAATCTGAACACAGCTGAAGAGTTAAAATTATGGCATCAAATGAATGACCTGTCAATGATCCTGTTTTCCTGTTCAGCTAAAGACTGTTGTTCAGATGAAGTGCTGCCTTCCTGGAGCTTAGCAGCTGTTAGTTTACTGAAGTTAAGTAAGCAATAAAAGTTAAGCTAAGTGCTGTTTTTCTCTAAAAGTTGACTGGTTTGTCCTTTGCCATGGTTATGCCTGATGTGAGTATTCGAAGTAGCTTGGTTAGACTGCAGTGCCGATGCTCTCTGCCTGCCTTTTAACTCCAAATAGCCTCTTCAAATAGTTTGTTGAGAAAATGAGAAACAGCAACTGGTAAATGTTATTAGTAAAAAAGAGAAGACACATAAGGTTTTCTGTACAGAAGCTAAAACAATCAGGTTTCTAAATAGACTATGGATTGCTATCAAAAACTAAAGGGCCTAACCGTTACTGTACTCCACCTAGTACAGCCAGGAGTCATGAACAGGAGCACAATAATTAAACCAGAGCCAAAAACAATAAAACCACCACTCAAATGAGATGTGGAAACCAATGAGTCTTTACCAGAAAATCTGAAACAAAAGCACTAAACCAACATTTGTTCACATTTCAAAACTGTACTCCTGGACAAAGGACTGATGGTGCTGCACTGGAATTTATAAGCAAGTCTTTGCGACATCTTTATGTTACCTTCTGCAAGGTCAACCCTTGCAACCATGCCATACTTCTACTGACCCATTAACTATTCGCTGAAACTATATAACAGTTAGACAAACTGTGAGAAAAACAATTAAATCTTTCACAAACTGAACATGAAGCTTTTAACTCAGTATTTGAAATATTAAAGTCCCACAAACAGAAAAAAAATTATTTATGTCCTAAAAAATTGTACAAATAAGAACCTTAGTATGTTCCTGTTTTTAACAGCCATCTTTCTGAGGGGGTTTTGTATGTAATTTTGTGCTACCGGTAAGATACAAAATAAAAGATTCTCTCTCTCAGGGCCTGTGTGCATGTCTCCAGCAAAATGTGGAGGTCTGATCAATTGGCTGACATGATGCAAGCTGAGCAACCTGAACTCTAAAATAAAGACAATTTTGTCCATTGGCTAAGTTCACTTTGCTATTTAATGTTAGTTCAATTCTTATGCTTGGAAACACTATTTTAAAATTTATTAGTGCATGACAGTTGGTGGTCAAGAGGGTTTTCCATATTCAACCCAATGCTGTATTTTTCTTCCAGTAATATTTTAACTTGTCTTAGAATTAATGTCACGGTCAACTGAAATATTACACTTTTTTATAGATAATAATAAAAAAAAAACATGTGGAGAAGCTGAGCACAGAACATTACACTTTTTATTAGCTTGCTGAACTCCACTAAAGGTATTGGCAAGAAATGAATTTGCATTGCAAAAAGAATGGAAATGCTGAACTAACTGCAGGTCAGCCACTGTTAGGGAAATCAAAAAATACTTTACAAATGGGCCCAGGCCCTTCACAGACCCCGTGATCATCAGAGGCGACTGTGTGCAGAGGGTGCAGACCTATAAATACCTGGGAGTGCAGCTGGATGATAAATTGGACTGGACTGCCAATACTGATGCTCTGTGCAAGAAAGGACAGAGCCGACTATACTTCCTTAGAAGACTGCCATCCTTCAACATCTGTGATAAGATGCTGCAGATGTTCTATCAGACGGTTGTGGCGAGCACCCTCTTCTATGCGATGCTGTGCTGGGGAGGCAGCATAAAGAAGAGGGATGCCTCATGCCTGGACAAACTGGTGAGGAAAGCAGGCTCTATTGTAGGCACAGAGCTGGACAGTTTCACATCTGTGGCAGAGTGACGGAAACTGAGCAGGCTCCAGTCAATCATGGCGAATCCACTGCATCCACTGAACAGGATCATCTCCAGACAGAGGAGAAGCTTCAGCGACAGACAGCTGTTACTGTTCTGCTCCACTGACAGACTGAGGAGATCATTCCTTCCCCACACAATGCAACTCTTCAGTTCCACTCAGGGGGGTAAACATTAATATTATACAACATTATTGTCTGTCTGTTATATTATTATTATTATTATATATTATTGTTAGATATCTATCTATCTATCTATCTATCTATCTATCTATCTATCTATCTATCTATCTATCTATCTATCAAAGAAAAGCAATGTCAGCAGTTGAAACAAAACAATTACTGTACTTAGAACTTATTATACTGAATACGATTGTGATTTGCATTTATGACTTTGATATGAAGGATGGGTGACATGTTGGCACAGTGGCTCCCCAATTACCATATAAGAGAAATGCTTTCTCCATGTCTGAGAAGGTTTTCTTGAGAAATTGGAACTGTTGCATTTTTCCTTACAGTCAGAAATGCAGGTTATATTGAATGGTGGCACAAAATGTTCAAAGTGTGTGCATAAGCGAGCATGGGTGTGCCTTAAAATGGGCTTTCACCCACCCAGGTTTGGTTCCTGTCTTGTGCCCAGTGCTGCCTAGAAAGCCTCCTGTCCTCTGTGACCCTGAAATGGAGTAAAAAGGTATGAAAATGGATATACAGTGCTTTAGGCAATGCTACCGTGTCCCAGTGCTTTGGTCTGAATTTCATTCTTAGTCGGTGTAGTCTCTTTAAATATTTTGGTTGCTTTCTTCACATATGTGAATATTCTTTGTGAACTCTGACTTCTGCCTACAGTCGTAACCCCAAGCTGTGCTCAAACGGACCCTCAGTAGACTGACAGCCCATTGAGATATTGGTTCTGCTTGACATTTTTTTACATCAGTAATGACTCTGGTTCCTTACAGCCAGAATTGTAATGACTTTTCTTTTTAATTCATTAATTCATGGTTTAATGTTTGAAGTTTTTAGCAACTGTTTTTAAATATTTATATATTCCAAATTCTAAAATGCTCCCAATCACTTATGTGTCTATCAAATTGGAAAAATAAGTTATCAGTGACAGAGGAAGATGTAGACATTTATTTGTACGCTTTATTATATAAACATAAGGTAGAGAACATATTAATTCAGACAGATATTGGATTTTATACGTTTAAAGTTTTCACTTTTTATTTTCTCCAGCCTCTTTATTTTAAAGTGTTAAAAAATAAAATATCCTAAATATATATTTGATAATTACATTTTTCCTAAGCTGGCCGAATTACACCTATGGGATTCCTGTGGTCACAAATATCTAATATAAACAATAATATTTGTTTAAAAATTCTGTTAAAAATTATTTTAGCAAATCTTTCATTTTATTGCTTTTTGTTACCATTTCTTCAAAAGATAAACCAAATAAATATCGTGGAATTCTGAAGTTGGAGAATATTTGTTTATTGAAATGTATAAGATTTCAGATTATTAATACACAAGCAGGATTGTGAAAGAACTTAGGAGTAAATCAGAGAGAAGTTTTAGTTCCTACCTGAGCACCTCACACCCCGTCGTAAGCATGAGTGCAGCTACCAAGATTCCAGTTATACACTGTACAGTTTTTCAGCGCGGACTCCTGTCCTTCACAGTTAACATTACTCATCAAGATTGGCCCAGTTCCCTCTCCAAAGTAAGCATTGTATGTTGGTGACAGAGCCTCCCCACAGTCCATCTGTCTGCACACCACGGCAGCGTCCTTCTCGTCCCAGTCATAATGACACACGGTGCCCCACTCTCCACTATGAAGCACCTCCACTCTCCCCTCACATGGCTGTCTTCCGTTCACCAGCCTCAGGTCTTCGGCGTCTGAAACGTAAAGAAGACATTTTTAATCTCAATTGTACAAACTGCATTTTTAGATGAAAAACTGAATCAGTTAGACGTGTTTAAAACCTCCAAAGATCTGTTTTTATTTCTGACATGTAGTTTAAAAGAAGAGATGTGTGCATTTCGGAAAACATTGTTTTTACCATAAAAATAATTGTTTTTACTATTCACATTTCCAAAATCTAAACAACTGTCAAATTCTGATTTGTCACAAATGTGGCAAAAACACATGTATGTTATATAGTGCCTTTCTGTTACAAAGGCCAGCTGAAATGACTTCACAATCTGACAGTTTTCTTGCCTTTGTAACAGTCTTAGCAGAAGCAAGTCAAGTGACTTGTTTAGGGTGACAGTGACTGGTCGGTGAGCACTGAATCAGGACCCTTATGCTTCAGAGTCAGCTGCTTATCCACTTGAAGTTATTAACTTGTCCTGTGCCTTTTTATTTGCTGCTCTTGAACTCTATGTGATGAAGAAATATAGAAATCAACTGACAGTTTTCTTTTTCATGGCACTTATTTAAAATATCAGCTCTTTGCTAATTTTGCATATGTGTTCATATATCTATCCTTTCTGAAACTGATTATTTTCCTACAGCTATTTATTTGTTAGACCCTCCACATTATTAAATGGTCCTGAGCACAGAACATTAAATAAAGAAAAACATTCATTAAAATGGCTAAATACAAAATATTGAGTAAATGCCAAATTTGGAGTAGAATCAGAGAAGGGAAAATATAAGCAGCAGTGAGACCAGGAGTCTTACATAAAATAAAAGTTAATAGACACAAACTAGTTGGAATCCCAATGAAAGTACTAAAAATGTTTTGGGTAACAGGGAGCACAGTCCAGTTCACACAGCAATTAACATTAAATAGAATCTCATCTTTATCTTCAAACAGAAAGCATCATCATCATTATGCTCTTCCACCTATTCATCCACCACTTAACTTAGTGATTTATAGATGAGTATCTTGATGAGCCAAAAAATGAACTCCACATGGGGTACCAGTCTCCACGAGGATGCACAAACCCATGACACTTTGAATCCATTTAAACTGTCTAGGATATCTTTGGAATATGTAATTTAAAAAAAAACAGAGAGACTCATGAAAAACCCCCAGTGACACTGGGAAAATGTGTAAACTGCACAGGTAGTCAATAACTGAGTAAAGACTGAAACTCAGCCTCCTTGAAATGTGAAGCAGCTCAGCTAACTAACATCACCATCCCAAAAAATTATATTCTGTCTTTCATATTATTATTCCCAAAAAGTTTTTTTTAGAAATACAAATGATCTCTTCTTATACTTGTTCTCTTACAGATATTATGCCCCGGGAATAAAGCAGGAACCAGCTTAGTGAAGACACTTGTCAATTACACACGTAAACACACACACACTTCCACCATGTAATCATATGGACAGCATGTGCTTAGTCAAAGGAAGAAACTGGAGAAAATTAGGGATACTCATAAAGAACAGGGAGAGCATGCAGGCTACACATATAAATCTCTTTGGCAAACACTTGGCAGGCTGAAGGTGAAGTGAGCGTGAAGTGCTAAAGCTCCTTTGGCTGCTGCTCAGGGTTTTGGCAGAGTATAAATGTTGCTTAACTTCATTAAAGTCAAACGCTGATGTTATATTTTTTTCCTTATTTAAACTTTCATTGCATTTCTGCATCTTTACAGAAACTTAATTTTAAAGCAATGTTGTTGGTTTAAATTATAAATGCTAAGTCTGTCTCTGGTGAAATCTTTGAAAAAAAGTATCTGGAATTGCAGTTGTTTTCAGCGCCTTACTGTATGTCTTCTTAAACTTTCCATAACTTCTCTCCTGTCTTTATGGCATTTTAGTTGTTACTGTCATTATTTATTTTATCAGTTATGAAATGTAAAGTGTTTCTCAGCTTTGAATTTGGATGGTTGTTTATTTTTTATTTTATTCAAATGTTTAATAAAGCATATTGTCCATCTTTAAATAAAACCTGTCACTGACTAGACTTCATCTCATTTTCTTTTCCAAAAATCTATATCCTAATAATAACTTTGCTATGAATTTTGTATAATTTAGAAATCATTCTAATAGGCTCTAATTTTATGATTTAGTTGCCGCCAGTTTCTTAATCAGCGGTGAGTTTCTAATTTTAAATGAACCCTTTCTTTAATATGTTTTGTTTATTTCTATTACAATCTTGAACAACCAAAAATACACCAATCCGTTTTACTTTTTCAGAAATGTAGAAAAATGTATGTGGTTATAGAAAAATATGTATTGTTATCATCTCGTAGTGTTCTATTCAATATCATTGTTCTATTTCATTTAGATAATTTACTTCCATTTTATTCAGCAGTTTCATTAATTATTTCTATGGAACTATCAACATTTTGTATCTCTCCCTCTCACCAAGAAATTACTTTAAAAGTGACATGAAATAAATAAAGTAGAAAACATCATTGTATGTGACACAGAAACATTTGCTAAATTCATGATTTAGAATAAAGGCAAACTTGGTGAATATTTTTGGGTTGATTTAATAGATACAAAAATGGGAAAAGAACATATTTATGTCAGGGGTGGAATGAAAGGCATAAATAATGTAGCACTATCATGCTGTTGTTGCCATTTTGTATTTATTTTTTTGTTTCCTGGCATAATCATTTCATGTTTTTCCATGTGGGGTTGCTTTTACAGTAATAAAGTTGTATTCATTTCATATTTTGTGATGCAGGTAAAAATCTAAAAGACTTTTAGTTTCTAAGGAATATTGGTATAAAGATTCTAAATTGCAGCTTTGCTTGTGATCTATTTATCATGTAAAATTAGGAAATACTTTTAAATATAAATATACAAAACTGTGCAATTATCTCACTAATTTCTCTAAAGTCCAGAAAAATAAACAAAACAAATTGCATACATTTTCTCTCTTTATTTGACACTGCATTTCTTACACATAATCCTTAAGCAGCTGCTTCTTACATTCTTAGATCAGTTCTTCTGATTATCATATCATGTTAAGTGCTCGTAGAGGAGTTAAAGGTGCGACTTACAGACTGGTGTGAGCAGAAGCAGGGCGCCCAGGCACATCAGTGACCCTCGTCGGCAGCTCCTCATGGTTCATCAGCCTGAGTGTTCTCTCCTCACAATAAAGTCAAGTGTCTGCTGTGTCCTTATATGACTGAGTCAGCTAATCTGTCATCTCACACCTGCACTTGAGGCGCAGTTCTCCAACCCACCAATCACACAGACCTCAGCTTTTTAAAGGTTCAGTAAGGAAACATTAAAAGATATTTTCATATAAATTAAGTTTGGTTTTTTTTTTGCTTTTCTTCTTTAATTACAGGATATACATTTTTCTTATTCGTGGTTCTTCATATATTCTCTATAGTTCACTAACTGATATGTCTAAAAAGCAAGCAAAACAAAATTATTCAAGATCAAAGAAAATAGGAGGGTTTTTGAACATTTATGGCATTAGAAAGTAGCAAAATTTTATGATAACCTAAGCAGTGAAAATGCTTATCTCTGGTTAATCGTGTGGGTGCATCATATGTATGTCAGAGATACTAGGAACTGGATCAATTGATGTTAATGTATCAACTAATTTATCACATTTTTTGGCAAAGCTAATAATTAATTAGACAGTTCACTAAGCCTTCTACTTTGTTTGACTTACCTTTCTCCATACATAGGATTTCCCAGCCATCAGACTTACATCAGGGTAACTGATGCACACCCACACAACAGTAAACAATTCATTGGTAAACACAAGGATTATAGAAATACAATAACTGTTTAAATATTAACATAAAAGAATGAAAGCAAGACAGATGACATAATGCATAACATGTGGCTGTCTCTTATTTGATTTTTTAGAGGTTTACTATATTTTCTTGATTTTAGATACATGTTATGCATGTTATTTTTGTCCAAAATTATGTTAATTTGGTGCACGCCCAAAACATGTTGCCTAGTGAGGTTGTAGCTCGATTGCAGCGTTCACAGGTTCAATCTTGCCCTGGTAACATTTAGGACAATTTTAAGATAAATGTTCTTGATAATAATTTTTAAGTTGAATAATTGAGTGCTCTGCACATATGAAGCTAGAGCGTATTCTGTGCTTGGCTGCTTCCCGCTCCTTTTCTGAAATGTTAAGTGAAAGATCCTTTCCCCATTGTACCCTAGGATCTTTGAAAGGAAGGGACTTTCAAATGTTTTTATAAAATGTGGAGATGCTATCTGATTCTTCAAGACTGATGAATATTTCTTCTAGAATAGAATCAGGTGGAAGGTGAGGATAACTGGGCAGGTTCAGTTTAGCAAAGTTTCTAGCTTGAAAGCTTAATTGCTCATAGGATGCAAAGACATTATCATTGTATAAGTCACTAAATGGTTTAATCCCAGACATTTTCCAAGCATTAAATACTGTGTATGTTTGTGAGAGTGGAAAAGAGTGGTTATCATGTAGAGGTGCAATAGATAAGAGCTTCTCTGTCTTAAAGTGCTTCCTACATTAGTTCCATATTCCGAGTGAAGAAAGGGAAATTAGATTATTAGTGTATTGACGATAATTAGTATTGACTGGGGCGCAGAGCAGCAAACATGAAGATTCTAATTCTAATTCTAACATTTTAGTTCTATTGTAGCCCAGGCTTGTGTATATTCATTGATTGTGTCAATGTCCAGGGGCCTAATGTATAAACAGTGCGTACACAAAAAAATATTGTGTAAGCCCGTTTCCACACTCACATCGCGATGTATAAAAACTAAACTTGGCGTAAAGCCACCCACATTCTCACGCCAGCTCAATCTAAAGTGTACGTTAGTTTTCGGCTTGGTTTTGCAAACTGGTGGCACCCAGTGTCAAAGCAGTGGTACTGCTCCTGGGTAGTTTTCCTTTATTTTTGTAGATTCACATCCCTGATGCGGCTTTATCAAATACACTGAAATTAACCGCATATCGTTTATTAGTTTAAGGCATCAGATTGTAATCAACCTTTAACAATATAATGGTCAATGGAATGGCCAAACCATTCCAAATACCATAGCTGCTTTAGCATTGTAACTCTAAGTGCACCACACAGAGTACTTTAATCCACTGTATCTGAGTGTGGAATCGCAGCTCTACAGCAGCTGAATGGAAAAAGGATTATTGGGATACAGCATCTAGCAATACGCTCAGTCTATTTGAACTGTTGGAAGCGAGGAAAAATATACTATTTGTTGGTTTAAGCAGTGATATAAACAACAAAAGGAAGTTGATCAAGTAACAGAGTAGTGGATAAACTCGAAAGTTCAAGTTCAGAAAGTCACAAAGTGTCCGAAATAAATAGGAAGTGGTCAGATATCAAAGTCACAGTGAAAAGGAAAGTCGTAGCCCATCATCTGAGTGTCATATGGAAGTGTATTAGGGTATAGAAATAAGTAAAACAAAATAGGGACACAGTTGAAAAAAATGTCCAAATGTCAACTTTAATCTCGAAATTTCCACTGTAATCATGTACTTTATTTTGTCATCACAGTAGAACGTCATAAACTTCATCTTAAAATCGTTTAATTTACTAGTTTCTCAGATTCCATCATAACTAAAGTAGCATGTTAAATGCTTCTTTCTATATGTTCTTTTATGTGCTCTATGTGTGTGAATCACTATGTGCTTCTTAAACAGGCTTTCTCTTCTGCCAACAGGATACAAAATACATTACATTCATGATATTACAGCTCTCTGAACAATTTTAATATTAAGATGTCTACTTGATATCATTATCATGATGAAATTAATTAACGTATGTATTAAACATGGGGACAAGTGATGCAGTATTAGCGATGAACTGGTGCCCTGTCTAGAGATTGTTCCTGTCTCCTGCAAGATGCTTGCTGCGCTGTGCACGACCATTGATGAAATAATTTACTGCAGCAGTACTGTCTCTTTTAAATGTACTAACCTTCAATTCCCGTCCTTACATTTCTTTCTCCAAGTAACAAATTGGCACATGATCAGCTTTGTAATAGATGCCAAACAATCTGTAACCTTAGAACGCTGATTCTTCAAAACTTTTATGAAACATTGAAATATCTTCATAGTACATGTTTAATTATTCCATCCATTGATCCATTCAGGGTCTCGCCAATCCCAGAAAGCATACAGCGCAAGGCAGGAACAATCCCTGAATGGGGCGCCAAGTCGTCGCTAGCGCTGCACCACCGTGTCCTCAGATGCTTAATTACTAACAATATACATTATTTTAATGAAGTTTAAAACTTAACTGTATAATGTAATAAACATGCTTTACTGCATTTCATCTTAACAATGATATCAAGAGTTCCAAGAAGATAGCGCTTGGAAACCTAAATCAACTTAGAAGCCAGTCGTCATCATATGTAAATACGCGCTTTATAAAGTGGCTCAGGTTGTGCAATATTATAACTGTAGTGCAGGTTTACAGTGAGGTGATTGTACTTATAAATACAAACAGTTCTACCAAGAACAATTGATGGACTGATTGAGTGCGTTTAGAGCACTGGGGATGAAACTGTTTCTGAACCATGAGGTCCCTACAGGAAAGGCTCTGAAGCATTTAGCGTATGGGAACAGTTCAAACAGATTGTGTGCATGACTGAGACAGCATGTGCAAGATGCTGTATAACGATAATCCGATCAGCTGCTGTACAGCTGTGATTCCACATTCAGATACAGTGGGTTAAATACTCAGTGGTGCACAGGGAATAACAACAGTAAAGCAGTGATGGTACAGTATTTAGAATAGTTTGGACATTCAGTGCTTATTGACATAAAACCAATGCTTTATCATCTTTCAATTTTACAAAAATAAATGCCATCATCAGTATAGGGCAATTATTGTTAAAAGAAGCATTTGGACACAATGTGAACAGTACACCCTGTAATTTCAATCTCAGTTAAAGAAGAGAAATTTCAATAGGCAGACAATATAACATACCTGAGAAAGCACAGCCTTGTCAAATCTCCTCTTAACTGAGAAAGGGGCCTGTAAAGAGCTATTAATCTTCACCACAATAAAGATATTGGTATGTAGTAGACAGATCATATTTATAAAGCTATCACCAAAACTAAAACCCTTTAAAGTATTAAAATTATATCTATGTCAACTGAATCAAAGGCTTTCTCCTGATCAACAGATATAATCCCCAATCAATATTATATAGTTTTCAGGCTATAGTAATGTCACTTTCTGAAAAGTTGTTATCATAAAACTGTCTGTAGTAGGTTTGACAAGGGTGTACAATCAAGTTCATAACAGTACTCAGGTGTTTGACCAAAAACTTTACAGATTTTTTATACTGTGTATAATGTGTAGAGGAGACTCATAGGGTCATTTTCCTTTCTTTAGAGTTAAGATTTTCACTGCCCTTCTACAACTTAATGGCAGTACTCCATCCTTCAGACCACCTCAAGGAACACATTATAAACAGGTCCCAGTAACTGCCATAATTGTTTTCAAAACCCTAACAGTCCCAGGAGTCTTACCAAGATGTAGACAATCCAGTGATTCTGAAAGACAATCAAGGCTAAAATCAGTGTACAATTTTAAACTAAAAACTAAAAGTTCATTGAGAAAATCCATCATTTCTAAATCATTAACCCATGCTTCCTTAAATAAATGTGAATAAAAGGAAAGGCAAAGTTTCCAAAACTTCTGTGTCACACAACTTTGTCCATCATCATCATGCAACATGTGGATCAGTTTACTTTGGGTCTTACTCATTTCAAAATGAAGAAAAAACTTTCTATGTACATCAAAGTTTGAAAACATGATCTTTTGAGCTTTTAGAGCATCACACAACCAGCAGAGTTGAATAGGCAGTGCAAGCTAAAGTGGAGGTGCTGATTAGGACACAAAGACACAAGAGAAGCCACAATGATCAGGTAAAAAAAATAACTTTTACTGAAGTTTGTAATCCAAAGATATTGATAAAAAAATAAACACATGGTCCAAGCACTTGCAGGCAACAAAGAGAGTTTCTGAAGCACTAACAAGAAATAAAAACAGAAAATGGCAATTTGGGAGCCACAATCCTGAGGGCAAGAAAAGCTGAAGTAGACAATTCAGACACATTGCCTATGGAACAATAAATAAATCCATAAAAAAAAAAAACTGAAAAAATATAGAGCAAGTCTTTCCTTTGCAGCAGAAGAGCACACCTCTTCTACGTTCCTACAAAATGTGAAAGTGTCCTTAAATTCAGAACAGTTCTATAAGAATTGCTTTGATGGAACTGGCGTCAGTACAATACAAGTCCAGTATGATTGCTGTCTCTATGAACCCTACATGTGTGAGATAACTAGCCTCTGATATAGTGGAGAATTTTGCCTAGATATCCTTTAGATTTACAGTGAGCACCCCAAAAGTGGCAATGAAGAAGACTCCAAAAAAGTGAGTCAGATATAGATGAGTCACAATCAAACATAAGTGCAAGCAAAGAGGTGCACTTTGTCCAGTGGTGTTCAACAGTTATTAGGACAATGCACAGTTGGTCAAAAAATCTGACAACTCTATAATAAGTACTGTAGAGTTAAAAAGCCCAAATGGGTCATCTTCAAATCAGTCTACAGAAAGAGGGAAGTACTGATAGTGAGAGACACCATTATTAAGAGACTGAGACTTAGGTGGAGAGTCTCATTGTTTGGCTTTCAGCCTCCTCCTGTCTTTTTCACATTCTTCTTTTTGTGTATATTTTTCTGTTCCCTTTTGGTGTGTCTTCATTTTGTTTCATGTTTTCCATTTATTCCCACTCCCTTTATCTTTGTCTTTGTCCATTAGAACTCTTGGGCCCTGTGTGAATGAGCAGTTACCTAGTCCTATAAAAGACTCCTGTATGCTGTGGCATTACTTTGCACCTTTAGCTGTACATTTTGACTTCTTTTATTCTCTGTATTTCTCTAGTAACTTTTTTTTTAATTTTAGAAAAACTTTCGTAGATTTTTGGCTTTTTGAATCATACTTGCAGTTTTGAGTCTTAATAAAATTTCAGTTTGGCATTTGGTGGAACATGAACATGTTAGGTTAGTCAAGGACTGTTTAAACTGGGCATGCAGGGAATTTATCACTGGTCAGGTTTATAGCTTCACATAAAGGAATAAACAGTAGTACTAATAAAAATATGCAAGAAAACTTTGAAATAATCCAGGTGTGCCAAGTTGGCATGAAGTGCACTGGATATTGCATTCCATGTGGATCTACAGTATTGTGAGGATATGCAACCTGGATGTGGTCCAAAATATCTGGAATATTTTATTTAATTTATTGCAGCCTTTGTTTCTTCAAGAAGAGATAACTAGTGAGCATACTGTAGCAGCCCTTGGCTTCAAAGGAATCAACACGCAGAGAAGTCTCAGACTGGTGCGTTTATCTTTATTTATCTCATAAACTGTGGCTCTTTATTGTAGTCGTTATATCATCATTAGCACTGTGAAATCTATAAACAAAAATACAAATGTACATTTTTTTAACATTCTACAAAGTAACAGAACAAATGAACAAATGAAACAACATACAATTAATAGCGTACCTTACTCTGCTTACCAAAGGGTGCAACAAATCTAAAGGTCACTGTTTCTGAGAATTAGCGTTAGTCCTCACTGTTTCTTCACACTTCCGGTATTTTATGTTGTTACGTTCCCTACGTGCAGAATGATTCAGAGTCATTTATACTCCCACCAATCATATTATGAGGAACCATTGACTGAATATAATATGATTTCTATATAACCCTAAATGACCTCTTAAGTTGGAAAACATAACCTTTGGATGCATAAAATGTAACAATAAATAACATGTCTGATGTATGGGGGAACCACCCAGTGCTTAAGCCGATCACCCATTTTCAACAAGAAGTGTTAACTTCTGGATGGGTCTGTGGTGTTATGGGTCCACAGCTCGCTCAGCAAAGGGCGGTTTTTAAATAAATGATCACCGCACTCGCGGCGGCTTAGTGAGGGGGCGTGGTGACCATAGCAAGCCATGGGGCAATCTGCGGTGTGGGCATTTCTCACCTAGTGCACAGGTGAGGAACTGCCCACATTCGTGATTGTTCCCGTGGCTAATGTGCTGCAGCTGCTATGGGCCCTTGCAATATAAAAAGAAGCGCGAGTCAGTTGGGAGAGATCGAAGAACAGAAAGATCTGACAAAAAAGGAAAAGAGAGGACGGAGGTTACAGGCAGCGAGGGAGCAAGTCGGTGCAAGAGAGAGAAATAGAGACACACGGAGCGTGTGGGTGAGCGAGCGAACGAGCGCTCGTGGGCAGCAGCTAGGAAGCTGGGTGTTAGGCCAACACCCAGGAGTTGGAGTTGAGGTTGCTCCCGCTGAGCGATCAGGTAGCTGGAGTGACCAGGGAAAGGCGACTGGCCACAGAAGACCGGAAAGGCAGCGGGAGTCGCAATCATTGATTCCATCTACAGTTAATGGATGGCTGTTGACAATAGCCATTGCTTTATAGAACAATGTTCTAAGGGAGGCATCATCAAGTCTTCCTGGACACTGAGCAAATGTGGCTTTCAGCACACTTTGAACAGTACGAATCTGTCATTCCCAAACACCACCAGCATAGCTTGCTGAGGGAGCATTGAAGATCAACTCGCATTGTTTTTCAGTTAGGAAAAGTGAGTGCCTTGTTATCGCATTGCTTGAGTGCTTCTCTGAATTCATTCCTGGCACCTACAAAGTTTGACCCCTGGTCACAATGGAGTTGGTGAACAGCTCCTCGAAGACTAATAAAACACCTCAGAGCATTGATAAATGTGTCTGTTGACAGATCTTCAAGCATTTCAATGTGTATAGCTCAAGATGAGAAGCGTGTGAAGATCAGGCCATATCTTTTGTATTCCCTCTTGATGAGGAGGGGTCCATAGCAGTCCATTCCACAAAATGTGAATGGAGCTGAAACTTCCACATGCTCTTTAGGGAGATCAGCTATTCTTTGCATCTCTCCTGCTCGTCAAAGTTTCCTGCATGAAACACAGTTGTGTATCAATTTGGCAACAGATTTGCTCCCACCTATGACCCAAAATCCATTGACTCTAAGTTCCATTAAAGTTTGACTTTGGCCTTGATGACAGATCTTATTGTGATAATAGAACAGAATGAACTTGGTGATGTGACTGTCCTTTGGAAGAATGATGGGGTGTTTTAATTCCTGATTGAGAGAAGACTTCTTCAGTCTTCCACCAACACAAAGAATTTCTCTAATCAAAATGGGGTCAAGGTAGAAGAGAGGACTCACACTTGAAAGAGTATTTTGGTTTTGGAGTGACTTCATTTCTTGACTAAAGGCTTGCTGTTGAATGAGCTTTATGATAGTTTCTGCAGCTCTTTCACGTTCTTCAGTGGACACCAGGTCACAGTGATTTTCTTGTTTAGACCCCAGTGTCTTTATTCTTGCAAACACTTTAAGAAGTGTTGTCCAAGAAGAAAACCACCTCAGCCAGCTAAGAATGTGCATGTGTTTGCTGACTCTTGTCGCAAATACCTCAATTGATTTAACTTCAGCATAACCCACAAGTAACTCGGCTAAAAGATCAGTTGTAGGATTCACTGCTTGCTGCCACAAAAAGTTAGGTTCTGACAACCAGATTGACATAGAGATGTCAGAAGCATGAAGACCTCTGGAGGCATAGCCGGCAGGGTTTTATGCTGTGTCAACATAATACCTCTGGTTGGGATCTGTGGTTTCCCTTTAGTTGGACACGATTAACAACAAATACATGAAACCTTCGCGCTTCATTGTTGATGTAAGCCAGTACAACCTTCGAGTCTGTCCAGAAGAATTCTTTATCAACTTTAATCTCTAGTTCAGCTTTCAACATAACACTCATTCTGGCAGAAACTACAGCAGCTGAAAGTTCCAGTCTTGGAATGCTTGTAATTTTTGTAGGTGCAACTCTTGCTTTAGCCATTACTAGAGTGCAGTGAACATCACCATTTGTATTCTTACATCTCAGATAAGAACATGCACCATATCCAACACAGCTAGCATCTGAGAAGTGGTGCAGTTCTGTTCTGACAATGTTGCCAAAGTTTTGTGGGTGATAACATTTCTGTATTTTGACTTCTCTTAGATTTTGGATACCATTTCTCCATTCAGCCCACTGTGGGTTTAGGTCTTCAGGGAGTGGATCATCCCTTCCAATGCTTCTACGGCACAGTTCCTGCAGGATGCACTTTACATTTAGAGTAAATGGATCATATAGAGAGGCAATGATGGATAGACTGATTTTTTAAAATAACATCACAGCTGAAGGTTTCGCTTTCTATAGACAATTGAATACCAAGTACACGGTCTGCTGTTGTATCCAAACTAAGATTAAGAGTATTGGTGGTTGTTGCCCTATCTGAGGGATCTACACAGCCAAGAACCTCTTTCACATTTGAATTAAACTCTTTTGCACAATTCCTGAGTTTCAACAATCAGTTTCCTATCTTCTTTAACAGACGAAACACTGGTCAACCCATCATCTACATAGAAGTTTTTCTCAATGAATGCCGCTGCTAATGAATAATTATCTCTGTGTTGTCATGCAAGATACTTAAGACCAAAATTCGCACACCCTGGGGATGATGCTGCACCAAAGAGGTGAACTGCCATCCTATACTCTTGAGGTTCTCTTTCCAAATCTCCACCCTCCCACCATAGGAACTTCAGGTAATTACATAATTCAGGAGAGACAAAGAACTGGTGAAACATTCTTTCAATGTCACAGGTTATAGCTATGGCTTCCTTTCTTAAACAACAAAGAACTCCCACTAGAGAATTGCTCAAGTCTGGGCCTGTCAGCAAAGCGCCATTTAGAGATACTCCCTGGAACTTTGCAGAGCAATCGAAAAAAACTCACAGCTTATCTGGTTTTTTGGGGTGGTACACACCATGATGGGGAATGTACCACTCCATCTCCCTCTCAGATGCAGCAGGGGCTCGTTCAGCGTCACCCTTGTTGATCATTTCCTCCATAAAGTCCTTGTAGTGGTGATGGTACTGTTGGTTAGCTTGTAACTTCTTCCTTAAATGCTGCAGACGAACAGTAGCCAGTTTCTTGTTTTGTGGTAATGAGGGTGGATTACTACTTTTGAAAGGGAGTGGCATTTCATAGTGTCCATTTTCCTTCTCTCTGATGTTGTCACTAAGGAACTGTACAAAGTGGACCTCAGTTTGGGACATATACTTATCATCATAGCTCTTCTCATTGAAGTCTGTTTCTAGGATTTTCAGAATGTTAGTGGCTGATGTAGCTGATATCTCCTTTGCTGCAATTCGATGTACAAAACTGTGACTTCCTTGTCTATCCAAATGTGGGTTGGATGATCATATGCTCCAGCTGAGCTCAGGTATTTGTGCAAATGGTTGATTTTCATTTCCTATGATGACCTCAAGGGGAGCTAGAGCCAACGGACAGTCATACCCGATCAGCAGTTCTACATTGCAGTTTTGGAGAGGTGGTAATTTGTTTGCCATATGTCTGAGGTGTGGCCAATGCATCACTGTTCCGACAGTTGGTATGTAAGACTTATCAACTGGTATGAAGTCTCAAGTATAGGCAAGCTTTAGTTGGATGTGGTTTTCAGAGTGTAGTCCTCAAACTTGTAAGCCATGGACACTCTTGCTTACTATAACAGTATCAACAGCTGTCATTGTACTAAGTTTCAAATGTACTGGCTGAACATCCACATTTAACTCATAAATCAGATTTTCTAAAATAAATGTGGAATCACACTGAGTATCAAGTTACGCATAGGTTAGAACCTCTCCCTCTGCCTCTTCTACTGATGATATAAGAACTGGGACAATGCTAGAGGTGGCAGACACATGTTCTGTGATCACATGGGACGTTACCCTGTGGATTTCTTGGCTTGCATTGGTTTCTGTAGAAGTGGAACCTGTCATTGATGCCTCCACAAGACGTTCAAATTTTTCTTCATGCAGACAGGTAGGATGGCGTTGGCCACATGTGCGACATGTGTGTCGCCTTTTGCAATCCTTGCTAGTGTGCCTTTTCCTTAAACATCCAAAACAAAGGTGATTTTTATGAATGAAGGCCTTCTTTTCCTCAGTAGGTTTCACTGCAAAGACAGTGCACATAGTAATGCCATGTTTTTTATCACTGCACACAGAGCAGGGTAGTTTGGATTTGGAGTCTAATGTCTCCACCTTCCTTGGGTTGGGATTCATTGTTTCAGCACTTGTGTTAAGTGTTCTGACTCTTCTTGGTGACTTCTCATCTCCTGTTCTGAGCTTCATCATGAGAGGGGAGGCTATGGGATTACAGGCTATTCGGGCTTCCTTTTGTATAAATTCAGTGAAGCGAGTAAAGCCTCCATAGTCTCCGGATGTATCAATTTTCTTTAAGACATCTTGTCTCCACCTGCGTACAATCCACTCTGCCAATTTTCTAACCATCTTGTGATTTTCCTCACAATCGTTTAGGATGGACAATCCTTTAACATAGGGAATAGCTTCAACACAGCTTTGCAGGAAGTCTGCAAACTTTCTAAGTGCTATAGTGCTTAGGCCACATCATAAGCTTGTCTCGAAAGGCCTTTTGTACTTTAAATGGGTTTCCATATTTCTCATTAAGGATAGTCCAGGCACTTTTGTACTCATCCTCTGAGTTTCTGTAGAAAAGTCCCTCCATGGCCTTGTAAGCCTCTCAAGCAAGGTACCTTTTGAAATATCACAATAAATCACAAGTTGGAATGGGCTTTCAATCAATAAGTGCAATGAATGATGTCTTCCAATCAAAAAATTTTAAGGGATCACCAATAAATGGGGTTGGTTCAGGGATGGAGAGACAGTTTATGGCTAATGAACTTGCAATTGCTTGGGCAAGACTAACCGATTCTTGAGATGCGGGTACTTCAGGAGAAGAATATTGAGATTGAAAAGGTACAGCTTCTGGATTTAGCTGAACTTTAGATTCAGTGTTTTGGCACACAGAGTAGGTTCTGTGTTCATCTTGTTCCTCATACCTCTCCAGGTCACCTTCAAGATTGTTGTAAACTCTTACCCGGGCTGCTGCTACTCTCACTTCTCTATCTGTGTGTAGTTGCTGGAGCTTTGCCTTTTCCTCGTCCAGCTTTAGATGTGTCTCTGCTTCTTTCTGCTTTATTTCTGCTAACATTTTTGTCTCATTGAGCTTCCATTCTCTTTCTAATTTGTAAAGTCTTGCTTGCTGAGCATGGATTTTTTGCATAGCGTTGGCCTACTCTAATTTGGCTGCAAATTCTGCTTCTGCATCTGCATGCTGGCTAGAGACTTTGGAGCTGGATTTTGAGTAGTTGTCTGATCTTTGTGATAACTCTGAGATCACGGTTTCTGTTGTTGTATACTCAAAGATAGACCCATACTCATCCTTATTCAGTGCCATTCTTACTCTTTCTTTCTCTAGTTGGTCATTATAGATCTCTTCAACAGTATGAAGTCTTTTACTTACAAGCCCACAGACTTCTGCAGTCAAGATGACACAGGCATCCATTTTTTTAACAATTTCCGGAGTAGAAGTGTGGTTGCGTTGAATGGATTCATAATGTTGGCACACCCTTTCATGCCTTGTTTGAATGTCTTCTTGTATTTTATTAAGGTCTTTCAAAGTTTTCAATTTTGACCTAATTTCCTTTGCTATTTGCTTCCAGGAGTCATAAGCCTTGTTGAATGCCTTCTTGTGTTTCTTGGCTTCCTGATCATGCAGTTCCTGGCCCTTCTCTGTGAAGCTTCTTTCACGAGAGCTGGATCTAACTTGTATTGTCTCTATTGGATTGTCACAATTTTTTGTAGTGGACAACATTTTATAGCCTGGACAGCTGTTTAATTATCTTGAGTATTGTGTTTTTTGTGTCTTCAGTGGGTTGTGAAACAGCAGTAAGGAATCTCAGGTCTGAGTGACACCACTTACACAAGACACCTGTAACTTTTGGACCCCGAAGGATTTTACTAAATTAGAATAAAATGAAGGTCATAGGCAAATACACTATGAATACTTAAATACCCCTTTCAATCTTAAACAGAAGGTGTTTTCACTGTAGTACAAGCTTAAAGTTGTGATTTCATAACATAGCATTTAACTTTTGAACAGCTGTATCTCTCTACTTTGTTTTAAACATTTTGATTGTCAACTTTTACCTCAGGAATTGTAGTTCTTTATCATAACTTTTACATTTTTACAATATAATAACTTTTAAACATTGACTTAAAATTATTAACATAAATATAGCACTTGTTAAACTTTTACTTATAAAATATTTCAAAGGAAACCTTACAATTTACTGAACAGTTTTAACTTAAAGGGTTTAAGAATTTTACTATAACAACATTATAATATAGTCCATGTAGGTTTAAGTACTTTATATACAGTATAAGGATGTTCAAATTTCACTGTCCCTTATTGTCAAGGATTTATCGCTGTATCTGTAGTATCTGCAAATATGATGTGCCGTCAGACTCAGAACTTGCCTCAGTGCAGGTTATCAACGGGACAACTGCTGCTTTTGAGGCGTCAAACAGCACAAGATGTGAAGGATGTTTCAGATGTATGGTTGAGTTTTCACTGTATCAGCCCTTGGTTTCAAAGGAATCGACACACAGAGAGTCTCAGACTGGTGCGTTTATCATTATTTATGTCTTAAACTGTGGCTCTTTATTGTAGTCATTATATCGTCACGAACACTGTGAAAAATATAAACAAAAATATAAATGTACATTTTTTTAACATTCTACAAAGTAACAGAATAAATGAACAAATGAAACAACATACAATTAATTGTGTACCTCATTCCGCTTACCAAGAGGTGCAACAAATCTAAAGGTCACCGTTTCAGAGATAGTGTTAGTCCTCACTGTTTTTTCACACTTCTGGTATTTTACGTTGTTACGTTCCCTACATGCGGAATGATTCGCGGTCATTTACACATACATCAAGTAACAAAATAAATAACACAAACAAAACTTGCTGCCCCTCTGGGTCTCACTAAATGGACATTTAAGGTCCTGACTGCTAACGTGTCATTGTTCATCCATGATTGTAGCAATACTTGTGTTTTGCTTTCTGTTGTGTTTTTCTTTTGTCATTTTTCAAGGTTATTTTGTTAATGAAAATGCTTTCATTTGTTGTATAACTGTTGTGTAGTATCTGAATGTTCAGTGTTAGTCCTTTTAGGTATGTTGCAACCTGCAATAGTTGTATGCCTTTTGAGAGTTAGTTTTAAATGAATTTACCTTATTTTCTTTTGTATTATTTTGGAGTTTCTATAAGTTGGAAATTGTTTTCTTTTTAGGTAATTACATTTACATTTAGATTCAGCCTTTTTGGAATTTGTGCATTATTTGTAATAAAAAAATCATAAAACCAGTTGGGTGGCTGATCCACTTGTCCACTTGCTCAACATAGTGCTACAATTACCTAAAAATAACCTTCCACTCTCATTTCAAACTTTGCCTGCTTATTTCTTTCACCTTAATCTAAGTTCATATTACATCTCTGTCAATCTAAACTCATCACTGAATCAATTCTAATTTCAAAGATTAGAGAGCCATTGGCAGGGACTGACCTTGAAACCACATCCTGGAGTTACTTTTGGGTAATCCCTGGAATCTACTCAAAGTCATATGCCTCCTTTCCAGATGTTCTCCTGGAGCCCCTAGTTCTTACTTCAAAATTGGGTCTTATTTGTTATTTAAAATACCAAAAACACTTAGTGGCAAAGTACTGCCTGCCATCAAAAAAAAAAATTAATTTTCCAAACAGGAGCCAAGTACTGCCACCCAGCTGTTTAGGGAAACTCTTTCAATCTCCTGCCTGAAATCCCCATAGCCTTTCAAGTAGTACAGTGTCCATGGAAGAGTTATTCTGGGACACTTTCTTAACTTCTGGAGATCACAGCCCTCTAATGGCTACCTACCTACTTACCACCTTTCCAAAATTTGGGCAACTTTCTGCCATCCCACATTAACATTACTGTGATTCATGCTAATACAGTACAAATCATTCTTTATCTGTGCCTTGTGTCCTTCTCCATACTGTCTCATTCTCTTTAACCTGCTACCACCTTGTCAACCTGGCATTTTTTTTGTGATATCTATTTAGGAAAGGACATTGGTGTAGGAGTTAGACTGCTGCCTCTTGGACCCATCATCCAAAGTCTCAATTCCTGCCCAATCTATAGAGGATTTCCTCTGGGTAGTCATATTTTTTTTGTACAACCTCCTCAAATTTGTGAACATTAGGTGATTTGGTATTCCAAATTGGCCCTGTGTAAATAAGTGTGTGCAAGGGTGGACTCTGTGATGAACAGTGTCCTCTCCTGGGTATGTTCCTAATTTAGTCACAATGCTGCTGCTTTAAGTTCTGACTAATCATTATCTTGAATGTATAGGATGAAAATTACAAAAAGTTCTGAAACATTTACATTGTTTGAAAAACTTAAAAGCACTAATTTGTTAACTGCTTCTTGGCTGTAAGTTTTTACCAAAAACTGATACAAAATGCAAATGAACAACTCTACACTCTTACAATTTTTAATATCTTTGACATTACTTATTAACATCCTTGCCATTAACCCTGAGAGTGACTTGAACTTGCAATTTTATGCAAATACAGTTATTCTCGAGTCACACTCGGGGAAATGAGTAATACTCCATCTTATAGTGTTAAGCATAAAAAATTCTTGGGGCAGTGTTCTGCTGGCATCTACTGGCTGAAATAAAATGATACTGCAAAAATCATGAGTATTTCTATGCTTTCTGCTAGTTTATGGCAACTCATCAATATTGATGAGAGATGTGGAGCCTTAAACTAAAAACACAGTGGAAATTGAGAAGCCGTAAAGCCAGGTTTTAGATCAAGCTGAACCAGAAACAAGTCTCATTAGTATAGAGTGTAAATTGTACTAGAGACAGGACACTGCCTTGAGGGGATCCTGTAATTGAATGAAACACTTTTGAAAATGTGTAATGTACTTTAACTTGTGAACGATTTAACGAATGTCCAGAATTAAAAAAGTAAAAATATGAGTGAACATTCAAATGGATGGTTCTGGAAACTAAAGAAAAATCCAGAAATAGTACTCTGACATAGAATCCACGCTTCTCAAGAAACAAACAGATAATGATGCAAGATGACTAGCAGCACACCTTCTTCAACTTTATCTGTTTTTAGTAAGAAAACGTGTGGATATTTTAAAAGGACTTAAACATGAATGGAAATGAGCACCACAGGCCTACAATATAGTCAATCAGACTACTTAGTCGTGAAACTTTTGCAACTGTGGTAATCATTGATCATTGACTGTTTTCACAGCTCAGGTGCAACAACAGCACATCTCAGGGACCAGTTAAAGGGAAAATTAAAAACTAGAGAGAGCTGCTTAATGCAGGACTTCAGGGGCCATTCTGATATGCCATCTGGCTCCAATGCCCTGTTGGTTATGACCTGCCACATACCCAGATTGTTTATAACAAATTGGTTTTGAAAAACAGATAAATTGAGATTTATGTGATAATGTAATTTACCAGCACTCATCTCTGAGAATCTTAATGACTTCTGTAACAGAAACAGCTTCAAGGAATTACAGTTTAGTCATAAATAATAGAAACATTTTGTTCTATGAGTTCTCTTTTACTAATTAAAAACAAAATGATAGTAATGTTATGTTATGTTATAGTAATGACCATCATCATCAAGTCCTTCCGTGAGAACCCTAAATCCAAAGAGGACTGTTTCATTTATGTTAGGTAGAATGCCCAGAGGGGACTGGGCGGTCTCATGGTCTGGAATCCCTACAGATTTTATTTTTTCTCCAGCCGTCTAGAGTTTTTTTGTTTTTTCTGTCCCCCCTGGCCATTGAACCTTACTCTTATTCTATGTTAATTAATGTTGACTTATTTTGTTTTCTTATTGTGTCTTTTATTTTTCTATTCTTTATTATGTAAAGCACTTTGAGCTACTGTTTGTATGAAAATGTGCTATATAAATAAATGTTGTTGTTGTTGTAATGTTTCTTAAGTTTACAGGACAAATTTTTGCCCTCACAAATACAACAGACAAGTAAGTTCACCTGCCTGTTCCAATACATTCCAGGAGTGAGGGTTATGGAGTGGACCACCACAACAAATAGGCGTATTGATATAAATGGAAGGGTGTCACAGTTTTGCCCCAAGCAGTTCTTAAAATTAGTACTTCTGAGGAGCTGGAACTTCATGATGTCAAGAGACATTGGGAGTTTGGAAAGAGTCAGAGGCAGTCATGTTATGTTTTGGGGCTTAAAGCAAATTGTAAATATTCAGTAGTTGAGACATACGCTGACAGCATACACTTATCGAGAAGAGTTGGATTTATACAGCGTTTATTTAATGAAAAAAATAACAGAAAAAATGTACTTTGCTAGTAAAGAGTTAATTAAATAGTTAATTAAATTAGTGCATTTCATAATGTCAGATTTTTTGTTCAAATCATTTTAAATTGAAATTTTGGTTCAAGCAAAAACATTTTCTAATATACAAACTTAAAAAAATAACACAAGTGACATGATATATTCATTATTACAGTAAAGATTTAGACATGTTCATCACACTGTTAAAGGTGTCTTTGACCACAGCATAGGATTTAGGGTGATTCTCCTCCGAGAGCCTCATCCTCGATATCATCATATTCAGGAGGTAATGGGTACTCCACGGCACCACGAGAATCTGTAAAAGACAAGCATACAAGGAGGCTCAAAGAATAATATGAATTTGCCAGGATGTCAGCATTAAAATGATTGCTGGAATTCAGATTGTTTTTATCTAAGTGGTATAAAAAGTCCATTCATCTTCTGTGCCTGGTCTGTTCTCAGGGTCATATGGTCAGAAGCCTCTCCTGGAAAGTTTATGTAGGCGGTAATGTGGTATGGTATGCCAGTGTATTACAAGGCATACTCACACTCTTTCACACAGAGCCAGGTTTACAGTTGCCAAAATAGGACATGTCTTTCAGATACTAGAGTACCAGGAGAAAACTCAACCATTCTATTAATTATTTAGTAATGGAGACTCTCAAATATGTAGCCATACACCACAAAGAACCTATTTATTTCTCTTTCCACATTTGACCTTGAGGTTTAAAAATAGTAAACATTATAATAATAAAAAATGTTTAATTTATTTAAAATCTGAAAGACCTGTATTCACATTTTAACAAATAGTAATATTCACTCAAAGACAATACTGTGTGTTCATAATAATTTGTAGCTAAGCCACCCTGGATATTGTTCTGTCTTCCAAGATGAGCATTTGTTCCTGCTTTCTGCTTCACTCCATAGATCTCCCTCCTAATGTTTTTACAGATAATATCCTGTTCTTTTCTTCACCTGTGGTCAGTAAATCTGCCATAACCATAGATGACTGTTTTCAATGATACATTCATGTGTCTTCTTCTTTTACAACATCTATAACATTCATTCTCTTCTTTATGACGCATGCCCCTCACCTTTTATTTTTACTGGTGAGGCACTAGTTAACAGCTATTGAACCCTTAAACTCATCAGAATGCTGCTGCTTTTTGTCTCTCTCATCACACCTCTGCGGTGCTCCATCCACTGACTTTCCATTACTGCCAGGATTAATTCCAAAACTTTAGTCCTGACCTGTGACTACTTTCATAGATTTACTCCTTAAGCTTTCATTGGCTGTTAAAAAAACCCTGCACACTGACTTCTGGGTCAGGTCAGGTTGGGGAGCATGCACTGAACAAGCACTTGACAACCCCCCAGGCAGACACATGGTCAATTCTCACTCCCCGGAAATGACTATCTATCTGCCGCAGTCAGGTGTTAGGTGGGCATCCTCTTGGTCTGGTTCAGCCACTCGGGTCCTCAACAATGAGGATCCTGTGAACTGGATCATCCTATGGGAATTAAGCTTCATGGCAGTAGTACTGTAACTGACGCTCCCTCACAATGTAGATAATGTGTCTCATTCGGAACTCCGCAGTACCCAAGGATTCTCTGAAAAGACACAGTGCTAAAGGAGTCCAGTCTTCGTCTCAGGTCACTGGAGGATAGCGTCCAAGTCTCACAACCATATAGCAAACCAGGAAGCACCAGGACTCTAAATACGTGTACCTTTATCCTTTTGCAAATATATTGGGAGTGCCACACACCCCTTTCCAGTGATCTCATGACCCCCCATGCTTTCCCAAACCATTAACTGACTTCATAGGAAGAGTCACCAGAGACATGAATGTCACTGCCGAGGTAAGCAAACTTCTCAACATGGTTGATATTCTCTCCTCAGACAGACACACTGCTGATGGCTGTGTGCAAGAGGTCATTAAAGGCCCGGATCTTGGTTTTTATCCAGGACACTCTGACTACTTGCTCAGTCTCTCGAGAGCCCCGATCAGAGCTTACATTGACTCCATGAAGATCACAGAATTGTTGGCAAAGTCAAGATCAGTGAATCTTTCTTCACCAACAGATGACCCACAGCCACTGGACCCCATGACCCTGCCCAACACCTAGTCCATGCAAGCACTGAACGGAGTAGGAGCAAGAACATACCCCTGATGAACCCAAGAATAAAAAAAAAGACCGCAGAGTTTCTGTCTTCATTCTGCACAGCACTCACAGTACTAGTGTTCAGGCCGGCCATGATTTCCAGATACTTTGGGGGGATCCTGCAGAGTCTCAGGATGTCCCACAGGGCAGCTTGACTCAACTGAGTCAAACGCTTTATGAAAATTGACAAAGGCTGCAAAGAAACTCTGCTGATATTCGCATTTGTACTCCATGTGAACCCTCAGTGCCAGGATGCAGTTGATGGTAGACTTCTTAGACATAAAACCAGACATTTCCAGTTGCTGCTAGGTGAGCAGATGATCACGGATCCTATTGAGGTTGACCCTAGCAAGACCATACCCGGCATCGAGAGCAGTGTTATCCCCCTGGGGTTGCTGCAATCCAGGTGATCATCCTTCCCTTTCCAGATAGGGAAGACAAATCCCATTTTTCAGTCAGTTCGAATATTGCCCGTTTCCCTAATGAAAGCAAAAATTGTTTGCAATGCAAGTAGGACAGCCTTACCACCAGCCTGAAGAAGTTCTCCTTAAATACCACAGAACCCTGCAGCCTTCCCTAACATCAGCTGGTTCACCAACTGTGCAAACTCAGTGAGATTGCGAGGTTCACAGCTAATTGGAGGATCAGCCTCAAGGTCTGTGGACCCAGAGATGTCCAATGTCCTAACCTGAGGATCATCTTTAAACAGGGTGCTTCTTAAAAAAACATCTTTTCACATCTCAGGATTATTTACATTTTGAATTAATCGAGCTCTATTCTAAATAATAACAGCCATGTTTAAACCTATTAATTTAATTTACTGTGGGTAAGGTACCAGTTTATTATCGAATTCAGCCAGAAACATCAGTTTGAAACTGAAATAATTATTTCAACAGCCTGCATTGCACTTTCAACCAGTCAAATGTATGGATGTATTTTATCTTGTGTAAATTGCCATGTGGTAAAAATTGATTAAATAAATGAAGAAATAAATACAGAAGTACTGCATTTAGTGTAACTCAAAACATGCTGGTAGTTTGGTACATGTGCATACCGATTGTGGAGTATTTTAAGGGTTCCTCAACATCGTCATAGTTGTAAAGCAGCTCATCATGAGGGATGTTTTCTGTAGAGAGAAAAGTATATAAAAATAATACTTATTAATTGGTAATACAGTTTGATCAAATTTATCTTGACTGAGCACTTAGGGGATGACTGTGTGGAATGGTGTTATTTATTGGTGCTCTTACATGTATTTATTATCTTCTACTGAAAGAAAATAGGGCTTGTTTCTTGTCTTTGTGACCCAAAGTGAAGGACAAATCAATTGTCCAGCTAAAGTGAAACAAAAACCTTTGACTAGATTAAGTATTAAAAAATGAAATCTTATCATTAACTTATGAGGTTATTGCTAAATGTTGTGTTTTCTCTAATGCCTTAAATGAACTCCCTTTATTGTCCTATGTTCCTATAATAACATGCTTTGCAGTACCTGACAGGTCTTCTGTTTTTCTATTGCAGTATCATCATAGTAGCCAGGGCCATCCGCCTCCAAAGAAGCCAGTTTCCTACCTTAGAAATCATACAATGTTAGTTAATTTATAGTGATTTGAAAGCAAATAACCAATAAATATGCTAACTACAGTTTTTAGTATTTACCTAGAACATCTTGGTCTTGGTCATCGTCCTCAATGTCCTCGTAGTCATATGGTAGTTCATCAGACAGAAAGCTCCCTGAGAATGACACCCTTCATATATTTACTAATATAATATATACATATATATATATATATATTAGCAGTTGGAGATCCACAAAGGGAGAAAATGAATCACAGTATCATAAAGTAGTTTTATTCCTGAGCTTTCAACCTACCAGGGTCTTCATCAGAGGATAATGCTTAGACTTACAAGAATCAAAGGCAATATATAGCAATACCTTACAGGGGAGGAGGGGGGGGTGGCTAGGTCCGTGTGGGGGGGTGAGGTTGTTGGGAGTAAAGTCTTGTTTATTAAGAATAAGTTCTTCTTAAGTTTGTATATGCTGGATTTATGTCCAAGTGTCTGTTGATGGCGTTCTCATTTGATAACCAGGATTCAGCCAGCTCTCTAGCACTTTTATTATTGGCTTTAAATTTTACTTGTACATCGTCCCAATTAAATGTTTCATTAAAAGTGTTTCTGTGGCATTACAACGCTTAAAAGATTTATCCGTCGCCGAGGATGAAATCATGGTCTCTTTTGACGTTGTGTCGCTATACACCATGATACCGATTCATCTAGCCACAGAAACACTTTTAATGAAACTGGAAAGTGACCCCACTATAGAAACAAGAACTAAGCTATCGATTAAAGACATACTACACCTAATATCACTCTGCCAAAAAACTCACTTTCATTTTAACGGCAAATACTATACTCAGAAAGAAGGCATGCCAATGGGATCGCCGTTATCAGGACTTCTAACAGAACTAGTAATGCAACAATTTGAAAACATGGCTCTATCTCAGTTCACACCCAAAATTTGGATACGCTATGTGGACGACACATTCGTCATAATAAAAAATGATCAGCTGAATGAATTCTACAAGCACATCAAGTCAATATTCCCGGCAATCCAATTCACAATGGAGAAAGAAATTAACCGACACATCAGCTTCCTGGACATCTACATTGAAAGAAGTAATGACGCCACCCTGACTACTAGTGTTTACCGTAAAGAATGCTATGCAGACAAGATATTACACTTCGCCAGCAACCACCCGATATCTCATAAACGGAGCTGTGTTAAAACTCTATTCAGAAGAGTCCACACCCATTGTAATACGAAGGAAACAAAAATGAAAGAGAGACGCTATCTCTTCCACCTTTTCACTTCAAACGGATACTCGAAAACATTCATTAATCGAAGCCTACAGAGAAGACGCCAAAAAACTCAACAAACAATTGACTCGAATCATAATCCCCACCCAACCTGGCACTCACTCCCTTATCACCACAATGTGTCTGAAGGTGCTGCACGCATCCTGGCCAAGTCAGGTGTCAGAATAGCACACAAACCCATGAACAATCTGTGCACGGTCCTCTTTAATGCCAAAAACAAGAAATCGACAGCAGAAACACTAAACGCAGTATACAGCATTCCATGCAGTTCGTGCTCAGCGGTATACATAGGACAAACTTCAAAAAGAATCGCAACACGTATACAGGAACACTGCAACGCCGTCAGAAGAAAGGACGCACTGTCATTGATCTATAAGCATACTAAATCAACAGGACATACATTTAATTGGGACGATGTACATGTAAAATTTAAAGCCAATAATAAAAGTGCTAGAGAGCTGGCTGAATCCTGGTTATCAAATGAGAACGCCATCAACAGACACTTGGACATAAATCCAGCATATACAAACTTAAGAAGAACTTATTCTTAATAAACAAGACTTTACTCCCAACAACCTCACCCCCACACGGACCTAGCCACCCCCTCCTGCCCCTGTAAGGTATTGCTATATATTGCCTTTGATTCTTGTAAGTCTAAGCATTATCCTCTGATGAAGACCCTGGTAGGTTGAAAGCTCAGGAATAAAAACTACTTTATGATACGTGATTCATTTTCTCCCTTTGTGGATCTCCAACTGCTAATATGCAAACCGTATCACAGCCCTTCTCTTCCATATATATATATATATATATATATATATATATATATATATATATATATATATATATATATATATATATTTACTAAACATTCTAAGTTCTTCACAGACTTATTTTGAAACTGGAGCTAATCATAACAGAATCAGGTACAAGGCAGGAATCAATACAGGATGAAATGCAAGTCCAGTGCAGGAAAAATGAGGGAATAAAAGTGTGCTGGATTGTCACTTGTAATGGATCAATGTTTCATCCAGGGTGTATTTCTGCATTGGGCCCAGTGCTAATGGCCCAATGCCTCCAGCTATCTTACATTTGTATAATGAATAAAATAGATTCAGAACATGTATGATTAAAAGAGCATTATTGTCATTTCCAACAACCCATAGACATTTCAAGTACATTTGATTGCAATTGAATGTTGTAACAACCAGAAATGGTATTGTCTAATACTGTAAACTGTTAAATAGCTTCCAAGAATAAAGGCACTCCAGTTTCATGAAACTGGTATAAATGAGCTTCAGTGTGTTTTTCCACCATTGCCTTTATGTGCAAAATTCCATTGGTACATTAAAGGAAAAATCTGTCACTTCAACATTTAAAATTTATATAAGTAGCTGAGTCAACAGCCACTGAAGAATAACTCATGATGGAATTAAGTTAACTGGTATTATGAAAAGATAATGTGATGATTTGTAAATTGGAAATTCTCCAGTCTCACATGTAATATTTTCACTGTTTTGATGCAGGAAGTACAGAGCACAACTAGCTGCTTGCACTCTTTCCACCTACAGAAGCCCTTCTACTCGTCTGCTGTGTACCATCTTACCTTTCCTTGGTGCTCCATAAGTTCCCTGTCTGGCCAGTTTGTACTCAATTTCCTCATAGACTGCATTATTGATGGGAAGAAGTTCATCCATGGCCATTCCTGGAAGGAGATATAAGGACTGTAAGGAATGTGATAATCAACCATTGCAACAAGTTTAGTGGTGCAGTATTACTTGTACTACTAGGGTGCTCACATTTATTTGTGTCCTGCAGTTGTCTGTGCTTATTGGATACATTACATTTAAAATAAGTGGCCTGTCTGGGGCCTCAAGTATAAAATCTTGCTTCAATTCCACAGAAAAATATTCTTTATGCTACAAAGGCAAAAAAAAGGAATTATGTAAAAGTATGTATGCCATGTCCTATGTCAAGTTCCTTTATAAATCTCTTATCAATTTAAAAGTACGTGTGCATGCACACACATTAGCTACTTCTTGCACCTCCCACCAGTAACCATGTATGGCTTAAAAAAACTGCCTTTTTGAAAATTCATGATCTAGTCACCAAACTCATTGAATGTGTGGTATTACTAACATTTGGTGGAATTTAATTTCAAATAAATTGTATTTTTTCCCTCAATTTTAAGGCCACAGGTCATAATACATTATTCCAAGAATTAGGTGCATGGTGACACACTGCTGCCTCATAGTGAGGAGTCTGATGGCCACATCCTGGGTGATCACTGCATGGAGTTTTTTTACATGAGGCCTGTGGGTTTGCTCTGTTTTTCTCCCACATTCCAAAGTCAAGTAGGTTAGGTAAATTGGTGATGCTAACTAGGCCAGTGTGTATGTGTGTTCACCCTGCAATGGGCTGGCACCCTGTCCAGAGATTGTTCCTGCCTGTGTTCGTTGCTTGCAAGGATATGCTGTAGCTGCTACCAGTCCTGGAAAGGGGGCTTAGACAATGGCTGGATGAATGAATATTATAATCCATCCTGCCAAAAAACAACTTTCACTTGCACGTCACCAGTCCTAAAAACAGATAAATACTCAGTAAAATTTCACTTACAGGTTAATTCACTGTTTCAGATTTAAGTTTAACTTAGGTTATTTCAACTTGAATAGATTCTGTACAGTATTTTCCCAGTTTGCACACAAGAAAGACACTCTTGTCAGCAAACAGATTGTCAGTAGTCAGCATGAGTGATTAAACAGTAGTGTGTGTGGCTACAGCTTATGCCTGAATATATAAGCAGTGGTGTGGCTGTCTGAGCAAATCTCCATCACACATATTCAGTTTGGAAAATATTTTTTAAAAATGTGGTGTCTGTCTCTTTAATGAAGCAAATAAATAACTGAAAATGCTTCAACCTTCAAATTATTTCACTAAGTCGCATCCAAATGTATATTATGCTATGTGGTGTATGGCTGGCCGTTTATCCCGGCCAATACCCCCAAGCCGCCAGTTGGAGCCCTCCCTTCAGTATGGAGGTTGCTTGAAGACCAGCAGGGCATCATGGACATTGCAGTTTTTATACACAGCCCTGCTGGATGCCATGGGGACCACTAGGTGACGCTGCAGGAAGGAAAAACGGTTATTTAACCTACGTCCCGGAAGTACGTCTGAGTCACATGGACAAGGGGAATGACGTGTTTCCGGGGTGAAGAAAAGGACTTTTTATCTGACCCGGAAGTGATAAAGGACCACATGGACTGGGGATTGAAACACTTCCGAGTCAGGGACTATAAAAGGACTCTGGGAGCTCCCAGATGGCAAGCTGAGCTGGGTGGTAGGAGGGCAACGCATCTGGGAGTGGAGGATTGTTTATTGTTATTGTGGTTGTGAATTAATGAGTATTGTGGAGAAGAGGGTGCTTTGTGCACTGTGCTGTATTAATAAAGTCAACATTTGGACTTTTATCTGGTGTCTGGCAATTTGGACAAGGGCTCAAGGGAGCGATAGCGCCCCCTATCTGTCACAGCTATAAATATATTTTTCAACTTCTTAAAATATGAAAGTGATTATTTTGCCAAAATATGTAGACAAACTTAAAAACATAGCATTTTCTGTCATTTAAATATCATTAATGGTATTTGTTTTCTATTTTGTGAGGGTGACTGACTTATAGGCTGGTTTAGATGTCCTAGAACTGTCGTCTTGGACTTGTGTGCTGAACTGGGGCCTTTACACAATCCTTGTTCTGTTAACGATTTAGAACAACTTGGTTTAGAAAACAGATGAATGGATGAACATCAGAATGTGACTAGGGTGTCAATGAATTGCGAATGAATGAGATTTTCTGTTCAGTTCATTGTCTTGCTGCCAGGAATTGCTAAAATGCCAACATCAAAAAAGTCTGCATAGGACTTACGAATGGTTAAAACCTTCTGTAACTTCATGGCAGTTTTAAGTTTTTTTGAGTTTTATAAATCCTGACTTTTGCGTAACAAATGACTTACATATGTTTCTAAACATAAACAAGTTTTATACTTGTGTGCATAAATGGATGAGTACAGGTTTTCTACTTTTGTTATTTATTCTTATCATTTTTCCTTTTTATTGTTCCACAGATCAAAGATGGCTGTCATGGGATGTGGTCACATAACTTAATGTATGTGGCCACTTTCCTTATATTTTATGTCAAGTGATATTTCATGTCGTAATTGAGCCACACTGCATAAGATAGCCTGCTCAATGGTAAAACTCTCAGGTGTTCACCTCATGGAAAAAGGATTTTACCATACCATACCATACCATTTTTATTTGTTGAGCGCTTAAAAACATAGCATTACAACTGACCGAAGCACTGTACAGTTAAAACAAGCCGGACTAAAAGCAAAATATCAAAAACAAACATTAAGAAACAATTAAAACAGAGATACTAAAAAACAGGTCAGGGGACCCAATAGAATAGAGAAATAGCAAAAAGCAAGTGGAAATGAGACAGGTTAAGAGTTAAAAGCCAATGTGAAGAAGTGCGTTTTTAGGCGTGATTTGAATGTGGCAACTGAAGCGGCATGCCTAACCACTAAGGGTAGGGAGTTCCAGAGCCAATGCCAAAAGGACGTCATTTAGGACACGTAAATGCTGTGCTGTGCTGTGTTGGGGCCTAAAGCCTGACTGAAAAAGGTCCATTACCTGATGGTCCTGTAGGTGATGAGTTAGTTGCTCATAAACTACTTTTTTGAGTATTTTTGACAAGAAAGGTAGTTTGGAGATTGGACGAAGATTGGAGAGAACGGCAGGGTCAAGATCAGGTTTTTTCACGACTGGATGTACAACTGCATGTTTGAAAGCACGAGGAACTATAGCCGAAGATAGACTACTAGTTATGATCTTTAGGACATCGTATCGAATCGCAGGAAACACATCTTTCAGCAGTCTGGACGGCACCACATCGTCCGGAGACCCCGAAGGCTTCATTGAGGCGCCGATTTTTTCCAGATGGGGGAGCGAAATGGGTTCAAAGCTGGTGAGGGAGCCGTGTGCAGGAGCGGATAAATCAACAGAGCCAGAAGAAGAAATGGAGATCTGGGATCTAATGTTCGTGACCTTATCCAGAAAAAAGGTGAGGATCTGATTACAAAGAGCAGTGGAGGCAGAAGAGAGAACAGCATTTAGTGTTTTGTATAAGACACGTTGATTGCCAGAGTTTTTTGAGATGATGTCAGCGAAAAAACGGTTCCTTGCACCTCTGACTGCTCTCTGGTATTGGGACCACGCGTCTCTCATGCAGTCAAAGGTAACACAGAGACCATCTTTCCTCCATTTACGTTCTAGCCGCCTACAGTTTTGCCTGATGGAGCGAATGTGTCCGTTTAGCCATGGATCATACTTGACTTTGGATTGTCTCCGTTTGAGTGGGGCTACAACATCCATCACAGAACAGCAGGAAGTGTGGAAGGTTTGCAAAAAAAATCAGCATCTGTGGATTCACATGAAGTGGAGATTGGTGAAAAAGCAGCTGCAAAATCTTCAGAAGCAGAAGGGGGAATGACACGGGAAGGACGGGTGGTGGTGGATTTACCATGCTCAACAGAGAGCAAATCCAAATTAAACAGAACAGGCGAGTGATCAGAAAAGCTGTGAGGCAGAATGTCCAAGTCACTGATTCTGAGACCGCGAGAAAGAACCAAGTCCAGTGTGTGAACCTGTCCATTTGTTGGTCCGTTCACTAGTTGAGAGAGACCAAAGGAATCAATAATGTCCAGAAAGTCTTTTGCTAAAGGTTTAACGGGACAGCAAACATGGATATTAAAATCACCCAAACAAAGGAAGCGATCATATCTGCAGGTAATATCAGCCAGGAAAGCTGAAAATTCATCTAAAAAGTCCTTATTATATTTTGGGGGGCGATAGATGAGTGTGCACAGCAGCGGTGGAGAGCAAACTAGTTCAAACATACTGAGCTCAAAAGTTGAATGGGAAAATGAAAGAGGAAGGGAAGGGTGGTTGCAAATAAAATCAGATTTAAATAAGGTCAATAAGCCCCCGCCGCGGCGCTGTGCTCTCGGCGTGTTGATAAAGGAACATCCCTGAGGCAAAACTTCAGTGAGTGGGAGCGTCTCGCCCGGTAAAATCCAGGTTTCGGCGGTACATAAAAAATCCAGGCCATTGGAATGAAAAAAGTCTTTCAGGATGAAAGTTTTGTTCACGACCAATCTGGCATTTATCAGCGCGAAAAGAACCGGCTGGGACAACGTTAACAGAGACGCACCAGCCGTGGCAGCTGACACTGTCATGATGCTGCGTTGGTTGTTAAAATTCACCCCCCGGCGGCGGTGACGGATCGAGGCAGGGAGGTACACTGGAGCGTCCGAGGGCAAGTGGCATACCGGTAGCATTGCCATATGTTGGGATCCAGGAGAGTTGTTCCTAGAGAGGATCCGGGAAGCTCGGAGCCGAGCCCTGGTGCCTCCGCACTTCCCCCGGCGGCAGCGTTTCCATCTGCAACCGGCTAAACCGTGGGCAGTGATGAGGAAGGCTGGGACTTCCTCAAACAGTCGGCCAAAGGTTTGACTGAACTCAGGGGTCAGATGTTGAGAAACCCCCACACTCGTTCGAAGAGCCAGAAGGGTGAGGCGATCATAACGAATCATCTAGTCAGGAAGAGCACCACAGGAGCAGGTAATCCGAGAAAAAAGCAGGACTAACGAGAAAAAAAGCCAGAGCGGCTGACAGCATGCCTCAACAGTCGGCGCCATCTTGTTATAAATGATGATCGCTATCACCATCTTTTGATGGGTTTTTCTTAGGTTTACTCCTCTTGTCTGTGTGTTTTGACATTCATTGTTTTGTTTATTGAACTGTTTTTTGTGTTCCTGTATATTGGTGTTTCCTAATTTGGCCCTAGTGTATGGTTAGGGTTTATGTTTGGATGTGTGTATGTGTGTTTGCCCTGCAATGGACTGGCAATCTGTCCATGTTTTGTTCCTACCTTGCGTCCTACGTTAGTTGGGATATGCTTCAGAAACTCCCATGACCCTGCCACTGAAAAAATGAAATCTAAACAAGTGAAAAGTATTGTAGCGTCTTCCCAGACGTAATGACGATCCGAGACGGTCACTTGGTTAGTCCCTTCTTTTATTAATCAAAAAAACGGTTGCTGTTGGCCGCAACCACGCCGAACAGGCAGACTCAAAAAAAAAAAAACAATCTCACAGCGAGAGCGACATGACCGAACCTCTCTCCTGTCTCCACCCTCTCTCTTTTTCAACCCAGCGCTCCCCCCTGCCTCGGCTCCACCCCCATCCCTCCGGAACCTCCTTTACCTTCCACTCTATTACAGTTTATGAGAAATAACAGGGACAACAGAATAAATAACTGAGAGGGATGCAAATCACAGAACACAAACTGCAAAACAGAACTCTACAATAAAGAACAGAACGCTACAGTATTTATATCATGACATTAAGTCCACACACCATGACATGTAGTCCATATTGTAAGAATTATTGACTTGTGTTTACAAATACTGTATTTAGGTTACTTTAAGAAATATTGACAAGTAAATTTTGCTTACCCCCTTGGCAGATTTTTTGCTAAATAAAAGCAAAACAACTCCCATTTAATTTTTTTTGTCTAGTTTTTGCATATGCATATTTTGAAGTGTGTTCAGGAGTAAGCAGGTTAGAAAATGACTGACTGACTGACTTTCATATTTGTGGTCAACACACAGTAGGCTTCAGCTTTTTCTTTCTTCTGACATCTATCTAAGTGTTAAACTGAAGTTCTTGTTAAGTAAGATGGTTTGCCTGTGTATTTTGTTGACTCTCTCAGATATTAATAGCTTGAGTGTTACAGCTCTTTGAAATTCAAGAAACCATTTGCCAACGCCATGGCTTTAAGTAGACATATATTTTTACTTCTGAAGTGGACCATTAATGGGCTTTAAAATGAGTTTGAGAATGTTACTGTTTGTTGATTTATTTATTGCTTTACTTTTTTCTTTTAAAAAATCCTAAACATTTATTGTTGTTTTTGTTAACTCAAAGATAAGATATCAAATGTTCAAACTGATAAACTGTATTGTTGTTTTGCAAATCTTCACTCATTTTGAATTTGATGCCTGCAACACGTTCCAAAAAAGCTGGGACAGGGGCATGTTTACCACTGTGTTATATCACCTTTCCTTTTAACAACACTCAATAAGCATTTGGGAACTGAGGACACTAATTGTTGAAGCTATGTAAGTGGAATTCTTTCCCATTCTTGATGTACAACTTCATTTGCTCAACAGTCGGGGGTGTCCGTTGTATTTTGCGCTTCATAATACACCACACATTTTCAATGGGAGACGGTCTGGACTGCAGGCAGGCCAGTCTAGTACCACACTCTTTTAATACGAAGCCATGCTGTTGATACACATGCAGAAAGTGGCTTTGCGTTGTCCTGCTGAAATAAGCAGGGATGTCCTTGAAAAAGATGTCGCTTGGATGACAGCATATGTTGCTCCAAAACCTCTATGCACCTTTCAGCATTAATGGTGCCTTCACAGATGTGCAAGTTACTCATGCCATGGGCACTAACACACCCCTATATCATCACAGATACTGGCTTTTGAACTTTGCACTGATAACACTCTGGATGGTCCTTTTCCTCTTTGGCCCGGAGGACACGACGTCCATGATTTCCAAAAACAATTTGAAATGTGGACTCGTCAGCCCACAGCACACATTTCCACTTTACGTCAGTCCATGTCAGATGAGCTCGGGCCCAGAGAAGCCGGCGGCATTTCTGGGTATTGTTGATATATGGCTTTCGCTTTGCATGGTAGAGTTTTAACTTGCACTTGTAGATGTAGCGACAAACTGTGTTAACTGACAATGGTTTTCTGAAGTATTCCTGAGCCCACATGGTAATATCCTTTACAAAATGATGTCGGTTTTTAATGCAGTGCCGCCTGAAGGATCAAAGGTCACGGGCATCCAATGATGGTATTTGGCCTTGCCGCTTATGTGCAGAGATTTCTCCAGATTCTCTGAATCTTTTGATGATATTATGGACAGTAGATGATGAAATCCCTAGATTCCTTGCAATTGTACGTTGAGAAACATTCTTAAACTGCTGGACTATTTGCCTACGCAGTTGTTCACAAAGTGGTGAACCTCGCCCCATCCTTGCTTGTGAACGACTGAGCCTTCTGGGGATGCTCCTTTTATACCCAATCATGACAAACACCTATTTCCAATTAACCTGTTCACCTGTGGAATGTTCAAAACAGGTGTTTACTGAACATTCCTCAACTTTCCAGTCTTATACTGCCCCTGTCCCAGCTTTTTTGGAACATGTTGCAGGCATCAAATTCAAAATGAGTGAAGATTTGCAAAACAACAATAATGTTTATCAGTTTGAACATTAGATATCTTGTCTTTGTAGTGTATTCAATTGAATATAAGTTGAAAAGGATTTGCAAATCATTGTATTCTGTTTTTATTTACGTTTTACACAACATCCCAACTTCATTGGAATTGGGGTTGTAGAAAGGTAAAAATGTTGGAAGAGATGGAAGTGAATTTTTTCTTTTCTTTTTAAAGTTACCTTTCTTTAGCGTCCGGTTTCTTTGAAGCTGACCAACCAGCAGGACTGTTATCAGGAAGAGAAGCGCTCCGAGGACAATACAGACAATCATGAGGATGGGCTGCTCTTTGGCCTTGATATTGGTGACTTCTGTTCAAAAATGTTAAATAAAAAGAGCTGAGACACACCAGCTACTGTCTGATCTACCAACAGACATGATAAAAACAAGACCATAAAGACGAGAACAAAAGTGAATTTACAAATGTGAAGCTGACCTTTTGGTATTGGAGCCTTGTTATCCTGTGCAAATCCTAAAGAAGAAAATAAAAATTAATTGAATGGCCCACAGTTAACCAGTGGATAAAAGGACCTTTGAGCTTAGGAAGAACACTGTCTAAAAATATTCCAGTAATGTAAATTCATGGCTGTTGAGCCTTAGCTTCCATTTTTGTGAAGAGTCTTCCTTCTGATTCTAAGTTAATAGAAGTCTCTCCTGGTAATTATAGCCTGTATCCCAAATTGAAAGAAATATTTTCATCGTACTTTACCAAAATAATCGATGTCCTGTACAGCATTATGGACAAATATTCATCTGAGGCAAAAGAACCATCTATAGTCTGGAATTTTCTTTTTCTCTGCATTGTTTGCTTTAGATTATTATATCAGTGCTTTTGTATATATAGCTTAATGTTCACATGCTAAGAATAAAAATGTTTATGACATGTATGCATGAGTATTTTTCCATATACATAATGCATAGTGTTTATTCATTTTCTTACTATAAAGTGCAGAAGCAAATCAGACATAATTAAAAACTGAGATGAAATTGTTCCATAATTAATGTCATGATAATGTCAACATAAAAAGTAATTATCTTTATTAAGTAGTATAATCTCTGTTTTTTCTTGTTTATGTATTTGGACACAATAATAGTACACTGTTCAGAGATCATTCATCCATCCAGAGGGAGGTGAACAATTACTCTTTGTCAACAAAAATTATTTATCCTGCAACAAGCCCACCTATGCATCTGACTAATGAGAAATTAATCAAAGAACTACTGAGCAGTGCATTGTGAGGAAGCACAGAACACGTACCTAGGAGTTTAGAAGGTGCTGGACTTTAATCTGCAGTCCTTTTGGGCCAAAGTCCGATTGGTGGTCCGATTAATAGCATTAACTACACTTTTGGAAAAAGATGACATTGGAGCTTTTAGAGGTAGGGAGTTTGAATCTGGGGTCCATTTGCCTAAAAATCCATCCATCCATTATCCAACCCGCTATATCCTAACTACAGGGTCATGGGGGTCTGCTGGAGCCAATCCCAGCCAACACAGGGCTCAAGGCAGGAAACAAACCCCGGGCAGGGCGCCAGCCCACCTCAGGGTGCACATACACATACACACACCAAGCACACACTAGGGACACATGCGGTATATATTCTCAAAAGAATCTCTTAAGTACTTTAGCAAGTAGGCCCTAGCATTAGGTTTTTGAACAGATTTTGCTTACTGATCATAATTTTTGTTTTGCACTTTTATTTAGCAGTTTTAATTATTTATACTTCTTGTTATTGTCTGACTGCCTTTTCAATGTTTCTGGTGCATTTTGCATCTCCTGGTTTTTAATTTTTTTTTTTTACCTCACTAACCATACACTGCTCATCTCCATCCATCCATCCATCCATTTTCTAACCCGCTATATCCTAACTACAGGGTCACTGGGGTCTGCTGGAGCCAATCCCAGCCAACACAGGGCGCAAGGCAGGAAACAAATCCCAGGCAGGGGACACACACACCCACGGACTAAGCACACACTAGGGACAATTTAGGATCGCCAATGCACCTAACCTGCATGTCTTTGGACTGTGGGAGGAAACCAGGGCACAAAGCCATTTAAAAAGTGTTGATAACAGTGTGGAAGAATATGAAACACCTCATTAACACCTCAAACTGGTAGTTTGTGCAAAGTGTAAATGTCTGCAGCAAGTTGGTTTCATTCTGTAACTCTATGATCTGCTATGATTTGATGCTAATGGTTTTTATTAATTAAGTTATTTAACTGTACTCAAAGACTCACCCTGTAAACCTCTAAACAAACTCAGAACTTACAGATGTAGGATACCTTTTGAAATTAAAATGAACAAAATGTAATGAGCTGTTATGTTTTAAGGATATACGCACAGGACCTGTCAGGTGTACAGACTTGGATTGGGCTATGAAAAGCAGCTGTTACATTTGGCAAATGGGATGCAGTTGGTTTCTACAGCATTCTATAGTGTCTTGTAAAAAGTGGTGATAATGGGGAGGGAGTCATTAGCTCATTATAAGAAGTAGAGACTCTGCTACACCCTCTTGGCCAACAAGGTGGTATTGATGGCCCAGGACAGGTTATTTTCAATATGTACAATGAGGAACTCAGCACTTTTGACCATCTTGATAATGGAGCCATTGATTTGCAGTGGTATGTGGTCAGGACGGCTCTTTTAAAATCAACAAATGTCTCTTTGCTCTTTGTTAAAAAATATTGTTTTTATTGCACCAGACTTCAAACTGTTGCATCTCCTCCCTATATACTGACTCTTCATTATTATCGAGATCCACCACTGTTATGTTATCAACAAATTTGCTGACATGGTTTGAGCTGATACTTGGCAGTACAATAGCGAGTTAGGAGCAGCGATGAAAGCACGTATCCTAATTATGAAAACGCTTTTGTTTGTTCAAATATTCTTTGTGGTTTGAATAATTTTGTAAATTTTTAAATCATGATACATTTTCCAAGTTTACCTTTGGAGCTTTATTTTCATATATGAGGTTAAATTTTATTTCCTTGCTCATGATTTTTTAATTTTAATTTTAGCTGTGTCATTTTACCAGTTTCAAAGTCATTATGGGTTAATTGAAAACACTCTCTTGATATGAGCGAATTTGTCTGATAACTGAAGTGAAATAGTTAACAAGGGCTCTTTAAAAGTCTCATTTTCAGTATTCTGGTATTGAAGCTTACTATTTCATTTTTAATTTTGGTCTTTATCTTTGCATTTTAGTTCTGGTTACATTATAGAATATTTTGTGACAATGATTATGATTAACTTCTCTGGTTTAGAACAACAGGTTGTATGCCTTAATATGTCTCATCACAAGGCTCTCGATGTACAGTACTTCATGGTAACTGGTGTGATTGCCAAAGAGACATACTGTATCACTGACTGTTTAGCCTCTGTGATAATTGTGGTTTCCTTGAAACACATGGTGATGACTCTCTGATTCAGAGAGTTTATAGAAGATATTGGTTAAGAACATCAACCAGCTGGTCAACAGATTTTCTGAGCACAAAACCAGGTATATTATCTAGTACAGCTGTCCTGTTTTGGTTGACTCTAGTTAAGATCTTCACTCTTCCACCATGGACAGACACAGTACATGGTTATTGGGAAGAGGAGTAGTAGTCCTCATTAGCTTCTTATTTTGTGCCTCAGACAACGCATTGAAGTTCTTTAGCATGTCAGGGATGGTAGGTGATACTGTTGTGATACTTGATATAACATGTGACCAAGGAATAAGATGATATTTGACCACAGAATACGATGACACAATTAACAGTTAATTAACAGTTATTGACAAAGCAACATATTTTTCTTGAGTTATTAATTTCGGCATCTGCTATGTAATGCTCTTGGATGCCAGGGGACATATCTGCTTCTGGGATGGTGAAACTGAGACTTTACTTTTACAAAAAAACAGTGGACTACATTTATTTAAGGATAATCACTGTGCCTTAACCCTGTAATTTTTTTTGTGTTTGTTTTTCTGTGCTCCCTTACTTTTGTTTTCTTTACATTATATTTTGTTTTTTACTTTCTTCTGGTCCTTCTGTTCTTTGTGTTCAATCGCAAAACCTCTTATTGAATGGCTGTTCTCAGATGCTGAGCTCATTATATTATATACTATATCTTATTGAGAAGGCTATTTAAATCACCTGCAGGTCACTAGGCTATATTGCTGTGGCCCTTGTTTCATCATTGAGAAAGTTTTGTGATATTTTGTTAAATGACTTTAGAATTCCTGGTTTTTGAATAATGCTTTTCTTATTTTTTAATTTTGTATTTTGAATTGTGTGTTACTGACTTTGGTTATTACCTCTTTGTTTCTTTTTAATTTATTTCAGCCCTTTTTCTTTACTTTTTATCCTCCTTCCTAGTAAATATGTTTTTTGTTTTATGGTTTAGTTAATTAATTAAAGCATTTTTCTTGATTTATTTTCTTTATCCTTTTGGGTTTTTTGTTTTCCTGTGCATTGTTATTTAGTCTGTTTGTTCTTTAATTTGTTAATTTATAGTTTATTAAATGAAAGCATTTTTCTTGATTTATTTTCTTTTTCCTTTTGGCTTTTTTGTTTTGTTGTACAATATTATTCAGTTTTTTTAATTCTTTAGTTTATTATTATTGGTAGATTGCAACCCTGTCATAGACTAATGTCCTGTCTTACACTCTTTGGTTGCCGGGAAAGGATCCAGCTTGCCTGCAACCCTGCTCAGGAAAAAGCGGGTTTGAAAGGTGGATGGATGGTTCTATACACTTTGTGAATTTTTAAATCCACATTAAAATAAATCATTGAGTTGGATATGTTTTTGGTTGTTTTTGCCTTCCTTTTTATGAATTATTACAATTTGTTTTCCTAGTCTCTTCTCTAATAGTTCATTTTCTGGATGGGCCTCTCTGTTACTGTTTATTTAAACAAATGTGTAATTTAGGAGGCAAATTATACAGTCTTCAATCTTTATGTTATGATATGTGTTTGTGTGTCTGTGCTATGTGCTATGAGAGTCTGTCCGGTAAATAAATGAAAAAAATCCATTTGAATTCAAATGTAAACTACATTCTTTCTCACCGGTGCAGTTCACTCCTGCATCCTCCTTGTGCTCACAGTCATTCTTTCCTAATGGTTCATGTTGGCAGTCCCACAGGTGGGCCTCGGTGCCCCTACACCTCACTTTGTTTAGCCAGATACGCCACGTCCTCCTCCAAACTCCAGTTCTGCACTCACAGGTTCCCCGCAGCGAAGTTGTCGGCAGACCACCTTCACGTCCTTCATGTCCCAGTCGTCATCACAGACTGTGCCCCATGTGTCTCCATACTTTATTTCTACTCGCCCTGAGCAGTTATTAGTTCCTCCAACCAGTCTCAAGTCTAGGGTCTCTGTAAAACAAGTCAAGGGTTCATTCTTTTGTTTTAAATTTAACCACACTGTGTGACTTAGGAAATAGTTAACTATGAGCTCACCTGAGCAGCGCTCCTGAGTGAGGTCTTCTGAACAGGGCTTTGGGTTATTGGTGCTGACTTTCATAGTTCCTGAAAATCATTAAATGGAAACAAAACTGATTACCTCTCAAATCTTAAATTTAAAATTTACAGTGTGAGTCAATTATTGCTATTTTACACATGCACATGCGTAGATATTGGACAAAGACATTGGTAATATATGATGCCTGAAAATTTGGGAAATATGATGATAATAAATGTGTTAAAACAGATCTGATATCTGTTTAATCCTCCATGTAGGTTAGGGCAGTTACAGTTAGAATTACCCCACACCAGTGCTTCCCAAAATCGTTCCTGGAGACCTTCTGTGATAGCACCTGATAGCACTGATCTCATTTAATTAGCTGGTATTTTTTCTGTTATTATTCTAAATCCAGAAAAGCACAGCAACATTTTTACATTTAAGACATTTATAAATATTTCTTCTTTTGGTATAGATTTAAATACTCAGCTCTCTTTTGTTGATTTCATTATATTTTGCCCTTTTACTGTGCAGTTTTCCCCCTTCGTTGTATCTTATGAATGACAATTAACAACTAGCAGAGCAGATATGCTGGCAAACAACACATAATAATCAAAGGCTGCAACTACTTTAGTGTCAACCCCAATAATTAGTAAATTATGGATTAATTAAATAATTAGAACACCTGGAAAAGTAGAATGAAAATATTGTAACTGAGCTTAGTTTTCTAATTCCTATATTGTTTCTAAAAAAAAGAAATTGTGAAATAACAGTTCACTTAATTAGCCCAGGAGTCTGATTTAAAATAGAAGCTGGTTGGAACAAAAACCTGAAGCCACAGTGGGTCCCCAGGACCGAGTATGGGAAGCACTGCCCTACAACTTCTAAGAGAATAGATCTGACTACTACAATAATAAAACAGCCATTATAACAAATCTATTCAGAGGGAATTTAGAAAGTTTAGTGAAAATTACGTCATTCAGGGATATTTCAACAATGAGTGATGGTACTCAGGCATACTGTAGCTATTTGGCTGCTTAAAAACAGAAGAAATAGCACTTTAGTGGAGTCAGATGCAATATGAAATAAAGAAGCTTGATTTGCAAAATGCATAACATAAGACTCTTTTAATTAAACTGCCATTAAACTGAACAATCTTGTATATAACAATTTCTGTAAAAGCTCACCAGATTAGTCAAAGGCAACAACATTAAAGGAAGAAATTTTTTACAGTTGTATGTTTTACAAATGGAAATGTTTAGTGGAATCACGTGGGCATTTTTATTTGGATTAATTTTGTCATAATGAGTTTAGATTTAAAGTTATGAAACAGCCACCACACTGAGGTATGATGCATGTTGAGTACTGGTTTATATACTCCATCTTCACTGTCCTGCCAACTGGCTAGCTGGATTCATTCTGCAGAGACAGGAGGAAAGTGCAGATTTTTCATGTTCTTTGCCAACGTGGACTCTTGTGCAACCTTCTTGGGCCTCATCAGCTGTTTGTTTCAAGAAGATTACCAGCATTAAAAGACAAGTTATATTTTCATTTAATGCGGCTCCATCATCAGAGTGTATGTGAAGGTTGGCTATGACTACAAGGAAAGTACCATTTATCAGTGAGTATGTGTTCAAGTTGGAATACAGCTAATCCTTTGCCAAATAACTTTCCTCAAATAATTAGGATCTTGTCTATACAAGTTAGAATTTTTAATAGAATACCACACTTCAGGACAGAATGGGCACTGAGACTCAGCAAGCAAAAAGTGTTACAGTTTATAGGCTGAGAAAGAGACAAAGTGATATGTCTGGAATCATGTTTAAGTTTTCAATGAATCTATCAAACCTTACCCAGAATACTGCCTTAAAAAGCTGTTATGACCAACAAATATAAAGATCATATCAAGATGTACAAGACAATTTCAATCATGTGGAGTTGCTAGTTCAGTCACTCACAAACAAGGCAGAAACTATGCTCCTTCTTTGCTTTCCACACCTTTTTCTAGAACAAGTCTGACTTCTCTTTCTCCTGCATGTGTGTCTTTGCCTTCACTTCACTCTCAACTTCAAGCTCATTAACATAATAATCAGGGGGAGCTTTCTCCATTCAGAAAATGTTTTTAGGATTTCCAGGGTCAGGAATGTCCTCTTCAATTACTGCATCTGGCTGCCAGAGATGCCTCTGCACTCTTCAATCACAAACTAAAATAAAAGAGCAAGAAATCCTGCAGATGTCTGTTTATTACAATATTTAACAGATGCCATGCTTAAGCTGATTAGCTCTCCTGCTCCCATCTATCAAGGTATGGAGACTTTTACTCCTCTATACAACATCCCCCACTGTCCCTCCATTAGTACATCATAGCACTAACAGTTACTATGAGGATGCCTGCTTTCCCTTCCAGGATAGATTAGGGTGACTTGTTCTCCATTATAGTGCCAGACCAGGGTTCACTTACAATCTTTACAAGACAATCATGCCATATATTTCCACAATCCCAAAAGTTCACACATTTTAACAGTACAGAAAGTGTATCTTCTTCAGTGCACCACTAGATAATCTGAGGGGGAGAGGATGTTACTTTTTAGTGAGAGGAGAAGTTATCCACCAAATAGAAGCTTCTCATGGTGCCAGACAGAAGCAATCTGCTGAATGTTGGCCATGACGTGCAGCTAAGAATCTCATCATACTCTGTATGTTTGACAATACAATTACTACTACCGCTACAACTATTACTACTATTAAAACAACAGAGCAATATTTACAAACTATATTCTTATTTTATTTACACTTGACCTTGAACAGAAAAGCATTTTTGAAAAAGAATGAATGGTGGATTGGTGTTTGAATGGTTTTCTATAGACGTATTTTGTGTTTCCCGTGCAGTTTTTTATTTATTCTGTAGCATTTTAATTTTTACAGTTTATTGAATATATTCTACTTAATATAAAATGTTATTTTTTTAGCATTTTCCTTTAATAAGAAACCATTATGTAGAATAGTGTTTTTTATATTTACATATTTTTCAGGTTTATATTCATGTTTTGTAATATAAGTGTAGAGTTGATTATTTCATTTTTGTTTTCGTATTTTTATTAAATATTATTCTGAAAAAAATTTCAACTACCTTAAATTCATTAAAAAACACAGAAATCTAAGGCAGCATCAATTGAATTAGTAGCTGATTTTGCAACTAAGATCTAAGAACTAAAATCTGCTTTAGTGGTAAGAATGAGAAGCTTAACTCTTTATTTTGTGACTTTGCACAGCAAAATCACCAGGGGCCTCATGTATAAACAGTGCGTACGCACAGAAATGTTGCGTAAGAACTTTTCCACGTTCAAATCGCGATGTATAAAACCTACACTTGGCGTAAAGCCACGCACTTTTCCACGGTACCTCATGCCTTGTCGTACGCAAGTTCTCCGCTCGGTTTTGAAAACTGGCGGCACCAAGCGTCAAAGCAATGGTACTGTTCTTGTGTGATTACTCATTATTTTCATGACGCGGTTTTATAAATACACAGAAACTAACCACATATTGTTTATTAGTGTAATGCATCTGATTGTAATTAACTCGTAACAATATAATGGTCCAGGGAACAGCCATAGTATTCCAAATGCTATAAATGCTTTAGCGTTGTTACTCTCACTTCTATTTCTTCTTCTTCTTTCAGCTCCTCCCTCCGAGTTGCCACAGCGGATCTTTTTCCATATTTCTCTCACTGCACGACTCGGAGTATTTATATCACTGTATCTGAGTGTGAATCACAGCAGCAGCTGATCGGAAAGAGAATTATCGGTATACGGCATTAAGCACACGCTGTCTCTGCCACTGCAAAATGTTTTAAAGCCTTTCCTGTACGAACCTCGCGGTTCAGAAACAGTTTAATCCCAAGAACTTTAAATGCACTCAATCAATTGCTCCTTGTAGAACGGTTTGTACTTATAAGTACAATCACCCCACTGTAAACTTGCACTACAGTTATAATATCTCACAACCTGGGCCACTTTATAAAGCGCGTATTTACATATGATGACGATATCATTTTTAAGGTGAAATGAAGCAAAATATGTTTGTTAAATTATACACATAAAACTTTAACTTCATTTAAATAATCTACATTCTTCACTGGGAGTGTCGTGAAGGATAGAATAATTAAACATGTACTACGAAGATATTTCAATGTTCTTTAAACGTTTTGAAGAATCGGCGCTAAGCTTACAGATGGCTTAACGTCTGTTACAGAGCTGATTGTATGGCGATCGGTTACTTGGGGAAAGAAAAGCAAAGACTCTTGGGGAGGCTACGCCAATATATATTTAATATAAAACAGAAAGAGAAAATAACAACACAGCTAAAAGCAGCGACAAATTTCGACAAAAGATAATGCTTGTCATGAGCACGAGGCTCATGAAACACATGTTTAATAATGTGCTGTAGCTCCTATCATCATGAAAATGACATCACGTATACATCTCAGTATTTTAGTTATTCAGAGAGCTGTAATATCACGAATGTAATGGACTCTGTGTCCAGTTGGAGGAAGAGAGCCAGTTTAAGAAGCAAGTAGTGATTCATACACATAGATCACATACGAGTAGAAGATCAAATACAAAACAAAGCATTTAACGTGCTACTTTAATTACGATGTAATTTTGAGAAACTGGTTAATTAAACGATTTTAAGATGAAGTTTATAATGTTCTACTAAATGACAAAATAAACTACGTGATTAAAGTGGAAAATTCGAGATTAAAGTTGACATTTCGTGCTTTTTCCCCACCGTGTGCCTTTTTTCTCTGTACCCTAATAAACTTTCATATGACACTCAGACAGTGGGCTTACAACTCTTCTTTTCACAGCAACTTTGATATGTAACTTCTTTTTTATTTCCGGCACTGTGCGATTTTGTGAATGTGAGCTTTCAAGTTTCTCCAACACGCTATGTCACTCGATCAACTTCATTTTGTTGATTATACCACGGTTTATTTGAACAAATAGTATGTTTTTTCCTTTGCCTCCACTTGGTATTCGCTGAAATTCTTATATTTTCCCCGTGCTTTTCCCATTGTCTTTTCACAGAAGGCTGCGCTTAAGGGCGATTTATATTGATTTGCATATTCAAATAGGCGTAATTCTGGGAGGATTTGGGGCGTTACATAATGCGCGTGCACGAGCGTTAGTTTTCACACTGATCGGGATTTATGTAGCAGAAGAACGTGGAAGTTGGAGTACGCACAGATTCCTGCATCTGGATTTTTCTGTGCGTAAGCACATTTCGGCTTTTGTGCTTACGCCATGTTATAGTGCGAGTTCTACGCACGGCGTTATACATGAGGCCCCAGAGCTTTAAGCATATATACCGTCAGTTCACTGTTTCCTTATGCACATTTTTTAAGGAATATTTTGCTAGTAAAAATGAAATTTAACACTGATGATTTTGTTCTGTATGTGGTAATGCGCGGGTCGCGTCTTACCAAGTTTAAGTATGTAGCAGCATTTATATTCACTATAAGAAAGTGCACTTACCGTTGGTGTGTTCAGGGTGCTGTCGCGGGAACGCGGGGCCATCTAGCGGGTGAGCGCTGTGAGGCGCGGGGTGTTGGACACACGTGGGGCCAGTATAATGGCCAGTACGGGCTCCGCCGCATGTGTTCATTTTTACACTCCGATGTCCTTGCAGCCTGCCTAGTGCAGGCGGTTTAAAGTGTGGCGCGCCTAAAAGAGAAAGCCGGTATTTGATTGATTGAGTCAGAGATGGGGATCCCATAATGTTAGAGAAATGATTTTACTTACTGGTGATTTAACCACGGTCGTGCTTGAGCTCAGCATAGCCGTTGGCTGTACCGGAGGGCTTATACGCACGCGCGACCCGGAGGAGTTTGGGTTTAAATACATAGTTGCTCGGGTGTCGCGGCGTATGCCGTGAATGCGCTACCGTCTACCGGGATAGGTGCATGAAGTAGACGTGTTGGCAGATTGGCTGGACAATCTTGCCGGTTATATTTAAAGAGTTACCGGCCAACAGGGGTCGTCAGTGGACCTAAGAGCGAGGTAGGAATAAGCACTGTTGAGCTATTTGTAGGAGCAGTTGTAATTTTGGCGGCTTTTGCATATATTCTTTTGTATATATTCTTTTGTATATAGAGTTATATATCTCCTAGTGATTATTTTTGGTGGAGGTATATATACTTATTTGGTGCTGGGATAGTTTTTGATTTTGGGTTTGGTGCAATTGTTTTATTTTTGTATATACACACACTTGTTTTTGTGCATATTTCTTTCCTGCTGGAGGAACGTCTTGAACCAGGGATAAAAGAAGACAACCTTCATTATTGGAGCGTGTGTGTGTAGTTTTTGGAGGAGTGCACTGTTTTTGTAAATCCACCATATTTTTCCTTTTTGTTTGTTTTTATTTCTTTTTGAAGAGTCAGGGTTGAAGGACTGTGTCTCAAAGCCTACCTGACACTACTACATTTTTTTGTATACAGCACTCTTGTAAATAAATTTGCACCATTCACCCTTCAATTTTTGTCTGTGTCTCATCTCTCCATTTGATCCCGTTCGGTTCATGAACTATCAGATGTCCAGAGTGTAGGCTGGGGCTACTTCCCACTACACGGGATATCACAGTTTGGTGGCAGCGGTGGGATAGATCAAGAAAGAGAGAGAGAGACCTTTTTTTTTATTTTTGAGCACAGACGAAAACTGTGGATACAGCATGGCTCCAAAAAAACAGGCTGGAGTGGAAACTCCTGATCGGGGACATGGAGTTGACTCCAGTACAGCTCAGGCTACAGAGGATACCACCAGCACCGGTGACATCAGAGTTGTGGAGACACTCTTGCGTCAGTTCATAGCTGTCCAGGAGGACAAGGATCGGGGTTTGGAACATCGTTTCAAGAGCCTCCAACACCAATTCACCCAGCTCCAGGGACAAGTGGATCTAGTACAGCAGTCACAGTCGCAAGTCTCAGAAGAACCTGCAGAGAGGAGCAGAGGTTCACCAGTGAGAATCATGGATTATCCTCGCCTGATGCCGTTTGCCGAGCCTGAGGACATCGAGCACTATTTAACAACCTTTGAAAGGATGGCGACAGTATGTGGCTGGCCAAAGTCGGAATGGGCAGTCCGTTTGGTACCCTTGCTGACAGGGAGAGCCAGAGCAGCATTTTTGGCCATGCCAGCGGAGGAGTCTTTGAGGTACGACAGCCTTAAAGGGGCCATCCTAGAAAAATTTGAAATTAGCACAGAAACTTATAGAATTAGATTTCACTCTGTAGAATGGGAACATGGACAGTCTCCGAAGGAGCTGCTGGCACTCCTAAAAGAACTTTGTACAAAATGGTTACAACCCGATAAACACATTGTGGATCAAATAATTGACTTTGTTGTATTAGAACAACTTTTACAGGTGTTCGATGGCAGACTGCGGACCTGGGTGGAGGAACATCGACCTAAAACCTCCAAGGAAGCTGCAGACCTTGCAGAGGTGTTTTGGCGCTCATCGTCCGAGGAATCTGCGAAGAGAAGACAAAGTCAGCATGAAACCTAGACCGATGGAACAGCCCAAAGGTATGTCTCGGGTTGATACGGTCGTGGTCCAGTTAGTGCAGTCCACCTACCTGAGAGAAGAGTTTATAGGGAAGGAGTGATTTGCTACGGTTGTAACCAGAAAGGCCACATTCATAGGAATTGCCCCAAGAAGAGAGAGACAAAGCTTTGTTTTGAACCCTGTCCCCTGCCCACAAAGAAGACTCCTTTAGTAAACAGGGAGAAGATGGTGAGGGCTACTATGGCTGGATGGCAGTACAAAGCACTGATAGATACCGGAAGCACCCAATCTTTGGTGAGACGAGAGTGTCTGGAGGGCCAAATGGTTGAGTCGGGGCAGAGCGTAGTTCTGAGGTGTGTTCACGGTGAAGAGGTCACCTATCCTCTGGTAAGGATAAACCTGTAGATAAAAGGTGTAGGTTACGAGTTGCCAATGGGAATCGTTGATAACATGCCATACCCAGTACTTTTAGGGTTGGGCGTGCGGGTATAGAAGACTTGCTGCAGAGTGCTCTGCAGGCAGAGGCACTTGTGGTTACACGGGCTCAAGCAGCCAAGCAGAAGGAGAGATCCCATGACAATTGGGATGAGCTGCCCTTTTCAATAACTGAGAGCCCGCGCACGTACCATAAAGCCCAGAGTCAGAGGAGGCAAGAGAAGCTCTGGGGTGTTCCCCAGAAGGCTGGTAACTTTGTACCTCCTCCTATTCTTCCAGGTGATGCCTTTGACATCCCAAGTGATGTGGCTGCCGCTCAGCGTGATGACCCGAGCTTGCGTGTTTGTTTTGACAAGGCTGCGAGGGGACTCCAGGCTAAAACCGGAGAAAAGTTTGTCATAGAGCATGACATACTTTACCACCAAGATGAGAGTGGACAGAGACTGGTGTTGCTGAAGAATCTGAGAGAGCGAGTGCTTTTTCTTAGTCATAGCAGCCCTTGGTCTGGACATATGGGGCAAGTAAAGACATCAGAACGGCTTGCTAGACATTTTTATTGGCGGGTTGGACAAAGATGTGGCAAAATACATTAAAGAATGTGCGAGTGCCAAAAGTAGGACCTGTGAAAAGGGGAGATAAGGTGCCCTTAATACCACTGCCAGTTGTTGAAGAGCCATTCTCCAGGATTGCAGTCGATCTGGTCGGGCCTTTAGAGCGGAGCCGCACTGGTTATAAATACATTTTAGTAGTGTGTGATTATGCGACACGGTTCCCTGAAGCCTTTCCCCTCAAGAAGACCAATGCCAGTAGTATAGCTAGGACGCTTATACAGCTATTCTCCAGGGTAGGGATTCCCAGAGAGCTTCTGACTGATCAGGGTCCAATCTGACTTCCAAACTGATGAAACAAGTAAATAGTTTGTTAGGAATCAGGGGATTAAGGACCACACCCTATCATCCGCAGACTGATGGGCTTGTAGAAAGATACAATGCTACATTGAAGCAGATGTTGCGCAAGTTTGTGAATGAGACTGGGTCTGATTGGGACCAATGGTTACCTTACCTGCTTTTCGCATATCGAGAGGTTCCGCAGTCATCAACAGGATTCTCCCCATTTGAACTGCTATATGGTCGATACGTTCGCGGTCCACTCAGTGTTCTAAGAGAGACTCTAGAAGGAGATAAAGACAGAGCAGAATCGAAGAATGTGCTAACATTTGTGCTCAACTTACAGGAAAAATTTGCTTACCTATCCCAGATGGTGAGAGAAAATATGGAGAAGGCACAAACTAAACAGAAGTCGTGGTATGACAAAGCCGCAAGAGAACGTAACCTCGCTGTGGGACAAAAGGTACTTTTACTGCTGCCTACTACTGAGAGCAGCTTACTAGCTAAGTGGCAGGGGCCTTATACGGTGACAGCACAGAAAGGTCCAGTCACTTATGAGATTGAGATGCCTGACCATCCACGGAAGCCAAAACAGACATTTCATATCAATATGTTAAAGGCTTGGCATGAGAATACTAACCCTTCATTCCAGTTTCTCATTCGAAGTGTCTTGGAGGAGGATGAGGCAGAGGAACAGTATTTGCCATCCAGACCAGATGCTGTACTGTTGCCCTCATTGGAACACCTGAGTGACAGACAAAGACAGGAAATCCAACAGATCATTCCAGAGGGTTTGTTTGGAGCTCTGCCTGGTAAGACTGAGCTCATTCAACATAATATAAGACTTACCTCCCCAGGTCCGGTGAGAACTGCGTATTTCCGCATCCCGGCACGTTTGCAGGAGGTCTTCAAGGAGGAACTGGAGCAAATGAAACAACTTGGAATAGTTGAACCATCGGTGAGTGAATGGTGTAGTCCTGTTGTACTCGTCCCAAAGAAAAATGGACAAATGTGATTTTGTGTAGACTATTCAAAAGTTAATGCAATATCTGCTTTTGATGCCTACCCCATGCCAAGGGTAGATGAATTAGTGGAGCAGTTGGGTCCTGCTAAATTTTTAACAACTATTGATTTATGTAAAGGTTATTGGCAGATACCACTGACAGAAGAGTCAAAGCCACTTACCGCATTTGGAGCGCCTGGAGGCCTATACCAGTTCACCGTAATGCCATTTGGTTTACATGGGGCAGCTGCCAATTTCCAACGCCTGATGGACAAAGTGCTGCAAGGAGCAGAAGGCTACGCTAGAGCATATATTGATGATGTGGTAGTGTTTAGTCAATCATGGGAAGACCACTTAAAGCACCTTGCTGAAGTTTTCGACCGTCTAAAAGATGCTGGTTTGGTGATAAACCCAGAAAAAACAGTTTTGTGCAAGGACGAGGTGCAATACCTGGGTTACACCATAGGGGGCGGTATTATCCGTCCTCAGGTTGACAAAGTGGCTGCCATCCAGAATCGTCTGCAGCCAGCAACAAAAAGACAGGTCCGTTCCTTTCTGGGACTAGTGGGGTGGTACCGTCGGTTCATTCCCAACTTTTCAAGCATTGCAGCACCCCTATCTGACCTCCTGAAAAACCAAGCCCCTAGAAACATCAAATGGACAGAGACATGTGAACATGCTTTTAATACATTGAAAAAAGTGTTCTGTGAAAATGTATTACTGCACTGTCCTGACTTTTCCAAACCTTTTATTTTACAGGTCGACGCCTCAGGGGAAGGTTTGGGCGCCGCTTTAATGCAGGGGGAAGGAGAAGAAAGGTGACCTATTTGGTAGAGAAAAGAAATATGCAGTGTTGGAAAAGGAGGGACTGGCTATTAAATGGGCAATAGATAGTTTAAAATATTACCTTTTGTCAACAGAGTTTGTAGTTGAGAGTGACCATAGGGCTTTGCAATGGATGCAACGAATGAGACATTCAAACACACGGGTGGCCCGTTGGTATTTGTCGCTCCAGCCTTATAAATTTCAGGTACGCTATGTGTCCGGAAAGAAAAATCTCGTGGCGGATTATTTGTCCCGACCTTGCGACCTGTAATCTTAAGGGGGAGGGTGTGTGGTAATGCGCGGGTCGCGTCTTACCAAATTTAAGTATGTAGCAGCATTTATATTCGCTATAAGAAAGTGCACTTACCGTTGGTGTGTTCAGGGCGCTGTCGCGGAACGCGGGCCGTCTAGCGGGTGAGCGTGTGAGGCGGGGTGTTGGACACACGTGGGGCCGGTATAATGGCCAGTACGGGTTCCGCCGCATGTGTTCATTTTTACACTCCGGTGTCCTCGCAGCCTGCCTAGTGCAGGCGGTTTAAAGTGCGGCGCGCCTAAAAGAGAAAGCCGGCATTTGATTGATCGAGTCAGAGATGGGGATCCCATAATGTTAGAGAAACGATTTTACTTACTGGTGAGTCAACCACGGTTGTGCTTGAGCTCAGCATAGCCGTTGGCTGTACCGGAGGGCTTATACGCGTGCGCGACCCGCAGGAGTTTGGGTTTAAATACATAGTTGCTCGGGACGTGTCGCGGCGTATGCCGTGAATGCGCTACCGTCTACCGGGATAGGTGCATGAAGTAGACATGTTGGCAGATTGGCTGGACAATCTTGCCGGTTATATTTAAAGAGTTACCGGCCAACAGGGGTCGTCAGTGGACCTAAGAGCGAGGTAGGAATAAGCACTGCTGAGCTATTTGTAGGAGCAGTTGTAATTTTGACGGCTTTTGCATATATTCTTTTGTATATAGTTATATATCTCCTAGTGATTATTTTTGGTGGAGGTATATATACTTATTTGGTGCTGGGATAGTTTTTGATTTTGGGTTTGGTGCAATTGTTTTATTTTTGTATATACACACACTTGTTTTTGTGCATATTTCTTTCCTGCTGGAGGAACGTCTTGAACCAGGGATAAAAGAAGACAACCTTCATTATTGGAGCGTGTGTGTGTAGTTTTTGTAGGAGTGCACTGTTTTTGTAAATCCACCATATTTTTCCTTTTTGTTTGTTTTTATTTCTTTTTGAAGAGTCAGGGTGGAAGGACTGTGTCTCAAAGCCCACCTGACACTACTACATTTTTTTGTATACAGCACTCTTGTAAGTAAATTTGCACAATTCACCCTTCAATTTTTGTCTGTGTCTCATCTCTCCATTTGATCCCGTTCGGTTCATGAACTATCAGATGTCCAGAGTTTAGGCTGGGGCTACTTCCCACTACACGGGATATCACACTGTACCATTAGAGACAATTATTTTTTTGTGCTTGTTTTGGTGACTACATACACCTTCATATGGTAAATCACAGCTGGATAAAAAAAAAAAAAAGATGTCATAGATATTTACCACTATAAGATCAGTAATATTTGAATTCCAAAGACAGTATTAAAAAAGATATTTTTGTTTGTCCTTTTACCTGAGCAAGAGAATTCTGCTACTTCAGTCCTGGTGCATGTATTTTTACCCCAGGGAGAAGAGGGACACTGCCAGACGGAAGCCTCATGTCCTCTACATCTCACATTGTCCAGCCATTTTGGATCAGGGTCCAGCTTTGATAATTCTTCTTTAACATCAGACTTAAGACTTCCACAGCCTAATTCCTTACAGATCTTGTCAGCAGTTGCTTTATCCATGTTATTTGCACAGACGCTGCCCCATGAGTTATTATAGAAAACCTGAAGTTGTCCAGAGCAGCCATCTGTTAACCGTAGCATCTTGAATTCTTTCAAAATGGAATTTTAAAAAAGTACAAATGAAATGTTATTATGTTTGTTGAAGTATTGTATACATTAGTAAAAATACAGAGCACCTGATAAATTACTAAACATCACTATTAAAGATTTAAGGTTTTGGATAACACAGAATAAAGTAGCAATTTCAAGTTCATGTATACTCTGGACAAGTAATGTTTTTCAACTTTTGACAAGCTTACACACTGACTACTAATATAATTAGTTTACCTGTACAATTTACTCCCACATCCTCCTTATGCCTGCAGTCATGTTGTCCCCATCCTCGATGTGTACAGATCGAGAGAGATGATTCATTCCCCTGACAGTGCACATCATCCAGCCAAATGTGTCCACTTCCTGGTCCATATGAGACTGGAGTTATGGCTTTTACAGCTGCCTCACACTGGAGCTGCCGGTGTTCTAACGAAAGATCCTACCCATCAAAATGATCTACTCACTGATACTACGCATGCGCAGACCAAAATTACTTTTAATCTTGTACAGGCCATTGTATCCATGCACGAGTAATGACCGTCTTGTGAAATCTTTGCATCAGGCTGTGTCTCTTTCAGGCATTAAATGATGCATATAGAATAAATTGAGAAATGTTAACATTTCCATAAATTTGATAGACGACTTCTAAATACAACATGTTAAATGATGAAATAGTATAACATTATAAGTTTAATGTTACGACTTATAATAAACGGATGGATGTAACATATACGGTGTATATACCATTCATGCCAAGTAACCTGTTGCTTCTGTTGACATAGTGTGTAATAAATAAACTACGGTAGGATGCTTCGACAAAGTAGGACAAATCGTCAGAACACGGTCAAACTACATTTGCATCTGGTAAGTCCCAGGAATCATCACACACTGTCCCCCAGGATCCATTATAGAATATCTCCAGTCTTCCATCACAGACACTTGTTCCATTAGTCAGCCTGAGGCCCAAATGATCTGGAAAACAGAAATAAGACGCAAAAAATTGTGACCAGGAACCAATTAAAACTAGCCACCTAAGTCCAACAGCCATATGCAATTGGAGAAAACACCCCATCTACAATTATGACTTTCTGAATATCAGTTTAAACAATGTCACACTAGCTACTTATTTGTAAAAGAGGAAGAATGTTGTGACGTACTTACAGCCAGGCATTTTCTGTCACTTTCAGTGCCATGCTGAAAGTATAAGCCTCAATTTATTTTTGGATAACTCAACCAAGAGTAGAAAAGGAGCAGCAATCATGTTAGATAATTACACCATAAATTTGTTTTGTGAATTGTTTTACAGTATTTTTTGAATTATAGAACAGCTAATATAAAGCATAATGTACACATCATATCATAGAAATAGCCAGTTATAATGCCTTCAATTAGTACTTTTACAACACCTTGCTTTCTTTTTTTTGTGATTTTGCATATTGTATTTTGGCACATGTAATCAAATGTTTTGTGATTATTTGTAGGAACTCTTCTCACAACATTGAGATTTTTTTTTCTTATTTGGGACTAATTGATTTAGACAGGGCCCTACTATATGGCTATATGGGGCAGAGTTAGTTCCTTGCAGTCCTGTTCTGCCTCTAAATGTGGCCCTTTTCCAGGCTACTGTTAGTGCCTGCTAGGGATTTTAGCAGCACATGTCTGCATTCAATGACAAAATGTGAAGGTTTTTCCAAGAGGCCTTTTTTATTCTAGTAGGATAGTTCCAGGTAAATTTAACCGCAGACTTCAGGAAAATTTGTGCAGAAATATGAACAAAAACATTGTTTGCAAACTTGTAAAGGACATATTAAATGTCTCCAATAACAGTAAATCCTTACCCAGCAAAAGTAAATTAGGATTATTAAGTAAACCTAATAGAAATAACAAACATCGACTAAAAAGTAATGAACTAGAGGACAAACTAAGAACAGATGAATAAAAAGACTAAATAGATCAAAATGACACAGCTGGCAAAGAGGGCTATATGAAATTTTTATAGCATAGAGGTTTTGAAAGAGCTTTAATATCTGGTTTAAAGGGGAGATTCAGTGAAATGATAGTATTTTAAAGACAGACAAGAATTAAATATAGTCTTCAGACAGAGTTTTCTCCTCAAGTATCACGTTCTAACAATAGAAAACATGGTCAAAATGTAATAAAAACAGAGCAGCTGCCTTATCAAAATTAGGAGTAATCCTGAGGTAGAAAACATTTTCTTTTTTTGTAGATATAACTTTGATTATCTTTTTTGAAGAACTGTAAGATTCTAAAATATTTGTACTGAGAAGTGAGATAATAATGCTAAACAACAAAATATTCATGGTGTATCCTTTCTTTATTCTTCAGATGGTTCAGAGTGATGCCACAGGGAACCACCCCCAGCTCCCAAAACAACCATCCACATGAAGGTCATTCTTAAACCAGTTTTCTAATAAAATTGAATCAATCTGAATATGTAACAACATTGGTTCTATCTATACTAATAAAAGGCAAAGCCCTCACTCACTCACTCACTCACTCACTCACTCATCACTAATTCTCCAACTTCCCGTGTAGGTTGTCACACACGTGTGCATGGGAAGCAGCTGAAGGGCTTGGAAAATACTGTTTATACATCTGCCCAGGGGGGGGCAGGGTGCACTGACGCTCTTTCTGAGTTCTCTGCAGGTCTTACCCGGGAAATCCCACCAGGAGCCGCCATTTCCAGGAAGGACACATCACTTCCGGTTCCGGCCCCAAGAATGAGGTCACTTCCGGTTCTGGCCCCAAGGATGATGTCACTTCCAGTTCCGGCCCAGAGGACGACATCATTTCCGCCCTCTGTGCTATAAAGCTCACTGCCTTTGCTTAGGCAGGCAGTTCTGTTTTGGACTGTGTTGTATAACAACTATTTAAAAATGCCTCAAAGACTTTTGCAGCCGGGAAACCGCATTAAACGGGTGGCTGCCCCAAACCTTTCTACGTCTCTGGTCTCCTCTTCTTACAGTGGCGTAGTCGGCAGGATGGTGTCCCCGATGAACCCGGGACACGAACTTTCATGGAACCAGGTGGGTGAGTACCAGGGCCGAGTTTCGGGGCAGGGAGTGCGCCAGAGGGTCAGGAAGGACGGTGCAGGCTCTGCTCCATGAGCATAACCCGGGGTTGACCACCCATCTCGTAGAGAAGGTAGAGGGGACCCACAGGCGTGGGCTGGCTTCTGGGGAACACACACGAGTGGCTCAGTATGCTCTCCTTGGCAGGAAAGCCGAGCTGCCCATCGGGACCAAGGTCCCTGTTAACAATGGGTTGTCCCCAGGCTGGCAGGTAAAGGAAATAATAAACTGGGAGTTTAACCCAAACAAAGGGCTGTCAGAGCAGGCTATGGCTCTCTGGCAAAAGGTGGGTGAGTGGCTACGGCCTGTCACACACGTGTGCATGGGAAGCAGCTGAAGGGCTTAGACAATACTGTTTATACATCTGCCCAGGGCGGGTACGCTGACGCTCTTTCTGAGTTCTCTGCAGGTCCCACCCGGGAAATCCCACCAGGACCCGCCATTTCCAGGAAGGACACATCACTTCCGGTTCCGGCCCCAAGAACGAGGTCACTTCCGGTTCCGGCCCTGAGGATGATGTCACTTCCAGTTCCGGCCCAGAGGACGACATCACTTCCGCCCTCTGTGCTATAAAGCACACTGCCTTTGCTCTGGCAGGCAGTTCTGTTTTGGACTCCTATTGTGATAAACTGTTTAAAAATGCCTCAAAGACTTTTGCAGCCGGGAAACCGCATTAAACGGGTGGCTGCCCCAAACCTTTCCGCCTCTGGTCTCCAGTTCTTACAGTGGCGTAGCCGGCAGGATGGTGTCCCGAAGAACCGGGACACGAACTTTCAAGGAACCAGGTGGGTGAGTACGGGGCCGAGTTTGGGGCAGGGAGTGCGCCGGAGGGTCAGGAAGGACGCGGTGCAGGCTCTGCTCCACGAGCATAACCCGGGGCTACCAACCCATCTCGTGGAGAAGGTAGAGGGGACCCACAGGCGTGGGCTGGCTTCTGGGGAAAACACACGAGTGGCTCAGTATGCTCTTCTGGGTAGGAAAGCCGAGCCGCCCATCGGGACCAAGGTCCCTGTTAACGATGGGCTGTCCCCAGGCCGGCAGGTGAAGAATATAATAGACTGGGAGTTTAACCCAACTAAAGGGCTGTCAGAGCAGGCTATGGCTCTCTGGCAACAGGTGGGTGAGTGGCTACGGCCATTTGATTTGACCCCCTTGCAAATAGTGCAGCAAGTGGCCTGTTTTTTGCTGCTACAGCGGATACCCCAGGAATTTGCCCAGCCGGCCTGGGGCGAATTCCATTCTATGGACGAGCTGCTACAGCTCTTGCAACCCCAGAGGCCGGCTGTGAAACCCGGGAAGGCAGAACAGCCGCTCTGTGGACTACCCGGGAGTTATGTCCTACAAAAGCAGTCCCTTCCACGCAATCCAGAGCCTGTTCCGAAGTCGCCGGGCCGTCTGGCTTGCGACCTGTCGGGGAACAAGGCGGACCGTAGGGGACAATGGCGGGGTTGTTTGTGTGCCCTTAGCAATCCCCTGGCGGATAAACATACGGGAGAGCTTCTTATTAATGGACATATGATAACAGCGCTGTTTGATTCGGCAGTAACGTGTCTGTCGTTGCTCGCTGTTTTGTTCTACCGCAACAATGGATTAAGAAAAAGACCAGTCTAAAATGTATACACGGAGATATCCGCTCGTACAATACCGCCCGGTGTTACATATGTCTCGGACTGGTCTGACAGTAACCGCGGTAGTTTAGAAAGCATTCCCCGAAAAGCTTTTGGCCTCGTTATAGATGATAAAGATTCATCTCAAGCTGCTTCCACACCGTGTAATCAGCCGACAGGGAGTGGGCGGTAGGCCAAGAGAGTGACGAAGACACTCCCGGACCGTCGCGGGCTACTACGTCATCCACTAGCGCCCGCAGCGAGGAGGATTCTCCGCCCTTGAGGTCAGACCGACCCTCTCTGAATTGTTTGTTCAGTTTAGAGCAACACCGGCTTCTTTCAAGAGAGAACAGTGGAATGACGACTCTCTGAAGCACATAAAGAATGCAGTGGTTCTCGTTAACGGCCAACGCACGCATTTGCCCATGCCACAGGGACCTCACTTTGTCATAGATAATGAGTTATTGTATCGGGTCGCTGAACATGAGGGGAAGGTCCGGAAGTTGTTGCTAGTCCCGCGGACCTACCGGCGGCAGGTTTGCGAGTTAGCACACTCTCACCTTCTTGGAGGCCATCTCGGCTCCGATAAAACATTAGAGCGCATTAAGCTCCGTTTTTTGGCCGGGATTAATGAGGAGGTTCGCCGCTTTTGCATTTCCTGTCCGGAGTGTCAACTGCGGCAAATTCCTAGGAAGGACCGTGCTCCTCTGATTCCCCTTCCCTTATTGACGTTCCCTTTGACAGGATTGGGGTGGATATAGTAGGACCCTAGAGCCCTCAGCCCGAGGATATAAATATATACTCGTCCTCGTGGATTATGCAACCCGATTCCCTGAAGCCGTTCCATTGCGCCGGCTACCACTAAAAATATTGCACGGAACTAGTAGGAGTCTTTTCACGGTGGGCATTCCTAGAGAAGTCCTGACGGACCAAGGAACGCTTTCACCTCGGAAACGCTCAAGGAGACTGCCAAGTTACTGAAAATAAAGCATTTAAAAACCTCGTGTATCATCCTCAAACCGATGGGCTAGTGGAGAGATTTAACCAAACTCTCAAGCAAATGCTACGTAAGGTAGTCAGCAAGGATGGGAGGAATTGGGACCAACTCCTCCCCCTTGTCCTCTTTGCCTACCGGGAAGTTCCTCAAGCCTCTACGGGTTCTCTCCTTTGAATTACTATACGGAAGACAGCCCGGGGCTTATTAGATATTTTAAAAGAGGGCTGGGAAGGGAGGCACAGCCCTCCACTAATATTTTGGAGTATATCGCCCAATTGCGCGATAGATTTGATGCAATAAGACCGATTCTAAAAGTCATATAGAGGCGGCAATCAGCACAGGCCCGCCTTTATGACCGTGGCACGACTCTCCGGAGTTCCAACCGGGATCGCGTCATGGTATTGGTACCAACTTCTCACTCTAAACTGCTCACATTGGCTAGGCCCCTACGAAATTAAGGAAAGGAAGGGATTGGTTGACTATTTGGTGAAACAGCCCAATGCCGACCAGCTGAGCGAATATATCATGTAAACCTGCTGAAACCGTGGAAGGAGAGGGATCCCGATCCTCCTCCGGACAGCCCTGCTCTCTCTCGCTGAAGTAAGTTCCCTTAATTTCGCGAACAGCTATCCCCCAGACAGAAACAAGAGCTCGAAGCAGCTATCCGCTCTGTCCCAGAGGTGGTAAGTGAAAAACCCGGTCGGACCTCTCTGATTGCGCACGACATATTGACTGACCCGGGGGTGATCGTCCGTGAGCGACCCTACAGACTCCCGGAGGCAAAGAAAGTAGAAGTGGAACTGGAAATCAAGCGAATGCTGGCACTAGGAGTGATCGAGGAAAGTAGTAGTCCCTGGTCCAGTCCCATCGCCTTGATTGCTAAGCCTGACGGCAGTTGGAGGTTTTGCAATGACTTCCGTCGGCTCAACCAAGTTTCCGATTTGATGCTTATCCCATGCCTCCGTGGATGACCTCCTCGAGACTGGGACCAGCCAAATTCTTGACTACACTTGACATGACAAAGGGGTACTGGCAGGTTCCTTTAACGGAGTCGCGAAGGAAAAACCGCGTTTAGCACTCCTAGCGGACACTGGCAGTATCGTGTCCTTCCATTCGGGTTACACGGGGCGCCTGCGACTTTTCAGCGTCTGGTGGACAAAGTGCTCCGCCCCATAACTCGTTCTGTGCTGCCTATCTGGATGACGTTGTCATCTATTCCAGCACCTGGAAGGAACACATACAGCAGGTCACAGCAGTATTACGGACACTGGGAGAGGCGGGCTCGAATCAACCCCAAGAAATGTTTCTTTGGATTGAGGAAGCCAAATATTTGGGCTACCTAGTGGGCGGGTACTGTGAGGCCACAGTGTTCCAAGTTGCAAGCCATAATGGCCTGGCCCGTCCAAAAACCAAGCGGCAAGTCCAATCCTTTCTCGGTTTGGCGGGTACTACCGCCGGTTTGTGCCTCGCTTCTCCGAGAGCGCGCCTTGACCGATTTGACAAAGAAAAGAGCTCCTAATACGGTGGTATGGTCTGATAAAGCGGGGCTGCATTCAGTGACTTAAAAAGGGCTCTGACTTCAGCACCTATCTTAATCTCCCCTAACTTCTCTCTCCCTTTTATCCTCCAGACGGACGCTTCGGACACAGGCTTGGGTGCCGTGTTGAGCCAAAGCGGCGACGGTGTTGAACACCCCGTTATGTACCTGAGCCAGAAACTGTTGGACAGACAGACCAGGTACGCGGCAGTGGAGAAAGAGGCTCTGGCGATCAAATGGGCGGTAACTCAGCTGCGGTACTACCTCTTGGGTCGTGTTCACTCTGGTGACGGATCATGCACCTCTGAAGTGGATGGCCCTTCACAGGGAGTCGAATCCACGGGTCACGAGGTGGTTTCTTGACCTGCAGCAGTACAAGTATATGCTCGCTCATCGACAGGGTCTCTTCATGCCAATGCCGATGCCCTCTCCCAGGCCCACGACCTCTCGGTGCAGGTCGCCCGACCCGACGGGTCTGGGCTGAGGGGGGAGTCTTGTCACACACGTGTGCATGGGAAGCAGCTGAAGGGCTTAGACAATACTGTTTATACATCTGCCCAGGGGGGGGCGGGGTACGCTGACGCTCTTTCTGAGTTCTCTGCAGGTCCCACCCGGGAAATCCCACCAGGACCCGCCATTTCCAGGAAGGACACATCACTTCCGGTTCCGCCCCAAGAATGAGGTCACTTCGGTTCCGGCCCTGAGGATGATGTCACTTCCAGTTCCGGCCCAGAGGACGACATCACTTCCGCCCTCTGTGCTATAAAGCACACTGCCTTTGCTCTGGCAGGCAGTTCTGTTTTGGACTCCTATTGTGATAAACTGTTTAAAAATGCCTCAAATACTTTTGCAGCCGGGAAACCGCATTAAACGGGTGGCTGCCCCAAACCTTTCCACGCCTCTGGTCTCCAGTTCTTACAGGCCATTCGAGTTGACCCCCTTACAGATCCCCTTACAGTGCAGCAAGTGGCCTGTTTTTTGCTGCTAAAAAAGCTACCCCAGGATTTTGCCCAGCCGGCCTGGGGCGAATTCCATTCTATGGACGAGCTGCTACAAACCTTGCAAACCCAGAAGCCGGCTGTGAAACCTGGGAAGGCAGAACAGCCGCTCTGTGGACTACCGGGAGCTATGTCCTACTAAAGCAGTCCCTTCCACGCAATCCAGAGCCTGTTCCGAAGTCGCCGGGCCGCCTGGCTTGCGACCTGTCGGGAACAAGGCGGACCGTAGGGGACAATGGCGGGGTTGTTTGTGTGCCCTTAGCAATCCCCTGGCGGATAAACATACGGGGGAGCTTCTTATTAATGGTCATAAAATAACAGCGCTGTTCGATTCCGGCAGTAACGTGTCTGTCGTTGCTCGCCGTTTTATTCTACCACAACAGTGGATTAAAAAGAAGACCAGTCTAAAATGTATACACGGAGATATCCGCACATACAATACCGCCCGGTGTTACGTATGTCTCGGAGGAACCCTTCGACAGCTTACGTGGCGGTGCATCCGGATCCTCCGCTTCCGTAATCCTCGGCGAGACTGGTCTGATAGTAACGGCGGTAGTTTAGAAAGCATTCCCCGAAAAACTTATGGCCTCGTTATAGATGACAACGATTCATCTCAAGCTGCTTCCACACCGTGTAATCAGCCGACAGGGAGTGGGGCGGTAGGCCAAGAGAGTGACGAAGACACTCCCGGACCGCCGGGCTACCACGTCATCCACTAGCGCCCCGGCAGCGAGGGAGGAATCTCCGCCCCTTGAGGTCAGACCGGACCCTCTCTCTGAGTTGCACTTTCAGTTTAGAGCAACACCGGCTTCTTTCAAGAGAGAACAGTGGAATGACGACTCTCTGAAACACATAAAGAATGCAGTGGTTCTCGTTAACGCCAACGCGCGATTTGCCCATGCCACAGGGACCTCACTTTGTCATTGATAATGAATTGTTGTATCGGGTCGCTGAACATGAGGGGAAGGTCCGGAAGTTGTTGCTAATCCCGCGGACCTACCGGCGGCAGGTTTGCGAGTTAGCACACTCCCACCTTCTTGGAGGGCATCTCGGCCCGATAAAACATTAGAGCGAATTAAGCTCCGCTTTTTCTGGCCGGGATTAATGAGGAGGTTCGCGCTTTTGCATTTCCTGTCCGGAATGTCAACTGCGGCAAATTCCTAGGAGGGACCGTGCTCCTCTGGTTCCCCTTCCCCTTATTGACGTTCCTTTGATAGGATTGGGGTTGATATAGTAGGACCCCTAGAACCCTCAGCCCGAGGACATAAATATATACTCGTCCTCGTGGATTATGCTACCCGATTCCCTGAAGCCGTTCCGTTGCTCGGCTACCACAAAAATATTGCACGGAACTAGTAGGAGTCTTTTCAGAGTAGGCATTCCTAGAGAAGTCCTGACGGACCAAGGAACGCCTTTTACCTCGGAAACGTTCAAGGAGACTGCCAAGTTACTGAAAATAAAGCATTTAAAACCTTGGTGTATCATCCTCAAACCGATGGGCTAGTGGAGAGATTTAATCAAACTCTCAAGCAAATGCTACGTAAGGTAGTCAGCAAAGATGGGAGGAATTGGGACCAACTCCTCCCCCTTGTCCTCTTTGCATATCGGAAAGTTCCTCAAGCCTCTACGGGGTTCTCTCCATTTGAATTACTGTACGGAAGACAACCCCGGGGTTTATTGGATATTTTAAAAGAGGGCTGGGAAGGGGAGGCACAGCCCTCCACTAATATTTTGGAATATATCGCCCAATTGCGCGATAGATTTGATGCAATAAGACCATTCTAAAAAGTCATATAGAGGAGGCGCAATCAGCACAGGCCCGCCTTTATGACCGTGGCACGACTCTCCGGGAGTTCCAACCGGGGGATCGCGTCATGGTATTGGTACCAACTTCTCACTCTAAACTGCTCGCATTGGCTAGGCCCCTACGAAATTAAGGAAAGGAAGGGATTGGTTGACTATTTGGTGAAACAGCCCAATGCCGACCAGCTGAGCGAATATATCATGTAAACCTGCTGAAACCGTGGAAGGAGAGGGATCCCGATGCCTCCTCCGGACAGCCCTGCTCTCTTCGCTGAAGTAAGTTCCCTTAATTTGGCGAGCAGCTATCCCAGACAGAAACAAGAGCTCAAGCAGCTATCCTCTGTCCCAGAGGTGGTAAGTGAAAAACCCGGTCGGACCTCTCTGATTGCGCACGACATATTGACTGACCCGGGGGTGATCGTCCGTGAGCGACCCTACAGACTCCCGGAGGCAAAGAAAGTAGAAGTGGAACTGGAAATCAAGCGAATGCTGGCACTAGGAGTAATCGAGGAAAGTAGTAGTCCCTGGTCCAGTCCCATCGTCTTGATTGCTAAGCCTGACGGCAGTTGGAGGTTTTGCAATGACTTCCGTCGGCTTAACCAAGTTTCCAGATTGATGCTTATCCCATGCCTCGCGTGGATGACCTCCTCGAGACTGGGACCAGCCAAATTCTTGACTACACTTGACATGACAAAGGGGTACTGGCAGGTTCCTTTAACGGAGTCCGCGAAGGAAAAACCGCGTTTAGCACTCCTAGCGGACACTGGCAGTATCGTGTCCTTCCATTCGGGTTACACGGGGCGCCTGCGACTTTTCAGCGTCTGGTGGACAAAGTGCTCCGCCCCATAACTCGTTCTGTGCTGCCTATCTGGATGACGTGTCATCTATTCCAGCACCTGGAAGGAACACATACAGCAGGTCACAGCAGTATTACGGACACTGGGAGAGGCCGGGCTCCAAATCAACCCCAAGAAATGTTTCTTTGGATTGAGGGAAGCCAAATATTTGGGCTACCTAGTGGGCCGGGGTACTGTGAGGCCACAGTGTTCCAAGTTGCAAGCCATAATGGCCTGGCCCGTCCAAAACCAAGCGGCAAGTCCAATCCTTTCTCGGTTTGGCGGGTACTACCGCCGGTTTGTGCCTCGCTTCTCCGAGAGCGCGCCTTGACCGATTTGACAAAGAAAAGAGCTCCTAATACGGTGGTATGGTCTGACAAAGCGGGGGCTGCATTCAGTGACTTAAAAAGGGCTCTGACTTCAGCACCTATCTTAATCTCCCCTAACTTCTCTCTCCCTTTTATCCTCCAGACGGACGCTTCGGACACAGGCTTGGGTGCCGTGTTGAGCCAAAGCGTCGACGGTGTTGAACACCCCGTTATGTACCTGAGCCAGAAACTGTTGGACAGGGAGACCAGGTACGCGGCGGTGGAGAAAGAGGCTCTGGCGATCAAATGGGCGGTAACTCAGCTGCGGTACTACCTCTTGGGTCACGTGTTCACTCTGGTGACGGATCATGCACCTCTGAAGTGGATGGCCCTTCACAGGGAGTCGAAACGGGTCACGATGTGGTTTCTTGACCTGCAGCAGTACAAGTATATGCTCGTTCATCGACAGGGGTCTCTTCATGCCAATGCCGATGGCCCTCTCCCAGGCCCACGACCTCGGTGCAGGTGCCCGACCCGACGGGTCTGGGCTGAGGGGGGAGTCTTGTCACACACGTGTGCATGGGAAGCAGCTGAAGGGCTTAGGAAAATACTGTTTATACATCTGCCCGGGGGGGGCGGGGTGCACTGACGCTCTTTCTGAGTTGCCCCAAACCTTTCTACGTCTCTGGTCTCCTCTTCTTACAAGGTAGAAGGCTGAAATTTGGCAGGCTCATTCCTTACAGCTTACTTACCAAAGTTGGGCAGGTTTTATTTCGAAATTCTACGTCTAATGGTCATAACTGGAAGGTATTTTTCTCCATTAACTGTAATGGAGTTGAGCTGGAAAGACGTGGGGGGGCGGAGTTTCGTGTGACATCATCACGCCTCCCACGTAATCACGTGAACTGACTGTCAATGCAGTACATAGAAAACCAGGAAGACCTCCAAAAAGCGCTTAAGAAAACATGCATTATATAATTGAGAAGGCAGCGAAACAATAAGAAGCGAGCGAGTGACATATACTACCATATTCATGAGTGCTGCTACTTTGGAAAGAAAGCAAGGTGTAAACCTAAACTTTAAATTAAGTTCATAGACAGGCTACCGCTGGCGTTTCACATGCCCACAGGTAATGCGGGATACAAGTTTAATGAGAGGACGCAGGATATAATCGAGAGTTTTGATCACTTTGTAACTAAGTTAAAATTGTAGGTGAAGGGGTGTGCTTATGCAAATTCCGAGAGACTGTGTTTGTGGGGGATTGACAGTTAAGGCGGGTGGGGTAGTCACGTCATCATCTCCCCTCCCATTCATCTCATTTCGCTCTGAGCTGAGCTCCGCTAACGCCGTCTTCCGAAGCAACTTCGTCAGACTGCCACCAAATACTCACAGAAAAATCCACAAGTTAATACACACGCTGTCTCTAGAGTTTCTCCACACTGAATCCTCCAGGCACTACTTACAAAAGGTTACATTGACAATCGTGTTATGTTATTTTTAAAATCTTTCCTTTTCTTAGCACAAGCACAGCTGAGAAGCTTCGATGCATGTGCTCCATAACGCGTTAAAAATAATGCATTTAATCACACTTTGCATTACAAGCAAAGGGGAGCTTTTGTCAATGCATGATTTCCTGATACACCGATTACATTGATCAGCGCATCCCGATTCATTTTACCCTTGCACCACCTTAGTTTGAGAAGAAGTATGAAAAATATGAGGTTAACACAGAAAAACAGATCACCAATTCAAGCTTTATGAATAATCGATTCGCCATCAATAATTGTTTTGGTAAAGCCATCCTCCTTCCATTTTATAATTTTTCCGCCACTAGCCATGATTAAATGAGCGGTAAAAAGTAAGAGCAAAGCGAGGTGACTTATTTAGGCAGGCATATATATGACAGCAACACTCATGACAATGTCAATCATGTTACGTTATTATTAAAATGTTTCCTTTTCTTTTCATTACTTCTTTAACACATTACTTCTCCGCTGAGGCCGGGTATTTTGCTATATATATATATATATATATATATATATATATATATATATATATATATATATATATATGAATGACCTCCAAAGAGCGCTGAGACTTTTGATATCATGAACGTGTCTGCAAAAACTGGATTCTCCTGCCCAGCAAAAGTCGAGCAGCCATCGCATGTACATAGCTGTGCCGGCCTTTGAGACGCTGACTGCGCTTCTGCCTTAAGTCAAAGTGAGCACTTTTAATTTTTTTCATCCTCCCCCTGCGCTATAGCCCAGACAAGTGCAAACACGGGACCCCTTTTCTACTCCACGGCAAAATAATATTAAGGCGATTCACACTTTCTTTTGCACGTATACGATTATGAGGTCGTCAGCTCGGATTATGAAGACACACACACGAGTGGAGGACTGACAGTGCCATCACAGCCAAATAATGGCAGAGACATCTCACCAGTCTACACAAGACCCACCGCGACTGTCCCCAAAAGGCGATCATAACGTCAGCGAACACATCTCTCTATACTATATAAAAGAAAAAGGCAACTTTCCTTTCTTTACACCTTTTTTCCTTTTATCCCAAACCAAAGCCTTTCTCTCTTAACACTGCAGAGGACACAAAACTAATTTTCTTTAAATGCCGGTAAGGCACATTACCAGAGGCACAAATTTGAATGTTCACATAGAAAATGTAATTTCTATACCACAGCCGTCGTGTAGCGCCTTTCAAAAGGGATCTACTACCGAGACATGATCCATATACATTTTAGCTGCTGTTAGTTCTACTTACCTGTTCTGTTACACCGTCTTTAAAATGTAGTTTACCCGCAACCACTCCAGTAGTGCTCAATGTACCTGTACTTCTTAAAACGTTAATGTTTTACTGTTTAATAACTTATAGACTATATTTTATTATTTTTCCCTTGCACTCAGTGACCAAAGCTATACACACATATATAGACACATACAAACATACACACAAGTATATGTATGTGTATATATATGTATGTATGTGTATATATATATATATACACACACCCCCCTATCTACATTATATATATATATATATATATATATATATACACACACACACATACATACATACATACATACATACACACATATATATAATTTGTGTGTGTGTATGTATGTATGTGTGTGTATATATGATGTAGATAGGTATATATATATGTGTGTATATGTAGATATGTATATAGATATGTAGATATGAAGATATGTATGTGTATATATATGACAGCAGCAATCCAAGCTGTGAGAAAACAGTAAAAGGAGGCGTGTCAGGCGTGCAGTGGCACATTTTCTGATGCAGCTACCGAAAACAACTTGTGGCGCTGCTGCCAAATACACAAAACAATTACTTTGACAATCATGTTACATTATTTTTAAAATGTTTCCTTTTCTTTTTCATAACTTCTTTAACACATGGCATCGCTGCGCAGCGGGTATTTTGCTATATATATATATCACAGCGACACTCATAACAGTGACAAAACAATTACATTGACAATCATGTTACGTTATTTTCAAAATGTTTCCTTTTCTTTCTCTTTCCTTCTTTAACACACTACTTCTCCGCTGCCATGCGCGGGTATATATATATATATATATATATAGATAGATAGATATATATATAGATAGATATGAGAACAACATATATATATATAGATAGATAGATAGAGATATTTATATATAGATAGATATGAGAACAACATATATATATAGATAGATAGATAGATAGATAGATAGATAGATAGATAGATAGAGATAGAGATATATAAATAGATATGAGAACAACACTCATATCAATGACAAAACAATTACATTAACAATCATGTTACGTTATTTTAAAAATTTTTCCTTTTCTTTTTTGTACCTTCTTTAACACACTACTTCTCCGCTGCGAAGCGCGGGTATTCTGCTAGTAAACCCTATAAAGTTAATAGGATGGCACAGAACAGCCTCATCCTTTGGTGGTTCAGCTCTGACCCTCACTATGGAAATCTCAAATGCGCTGCAAGTCATGAAGTAAGTGGAGAATGAAACTTGTGGTTTTTAAAAGTATAAGCATATTCTTGTAATAAAAGATGAACTAAAATGAAATTTCATGAAAATGGTTAAACTGAACCATAGGCTCTTCAGAACATAGGGCATAAATGAACAACCCATCCACCATGTATTTAACTTTCTCCTGTAAGAACCTTAATATTTTGCTGAGTTTTGCACCATTGAAGGAGTTACCACTAAGCAAGTCAAGGAAGTAAATCACCCTTTGTTCAGGCTTCAGTATCTTGGGTTAACATAAAAGTAAACCAACACAGAAAAAAATAACTTCAACAATCAAAATCTGAAAATGATATAACAAATATTAGAGTGAATAAACAGTACCAACAGATACAGTGTAATTCCATGTCCAGGATACCATACAGGAAGTAGGATACATTCAAAAATTAATGGTTAATGTTTTAAGAAATGGAAAACTTTAGAATGAATATACTGTACTAGAACTGGGATCACAAACAATGTTAGGCTGAATGACGTTTAAGAAATTTAGTCTATGAGTCTATGCTAGCAAAAACACTTTCAGAGGGCACAGTCATTCACACACACAAATCCACTGTTATGATAGTAAAGCAAAAATATTTTGTTAAATAAGCAAGAGACAAATCAAGTCCATAGGCAAAGGTGCTGTAAGCTGTAACCAGGAAGTAAACAGCATAGTAAAGAAAAGCCAAAGCACAAGACAAAAATCAAAAAGTGACTTCTGATCAAAAGTCAAAAAACTAGTACAGCCTGAAGCCAGAAATTCTTTATTTAAAAAGGAATTGTTTCAAAGCAAGGGAACAAAGACAAAAAGGGGTTTTGGAATCTGTCAAGTCAGATAAGAATGTGACCTTTCTGAATGACTTTTAATCCCCATAAGTAATTAGTCAGAGGTCGCAGCTTTAGATAGCAATGCTGGAGCAACCCTAACAAAAGGAACACAAAATGGCACTGAGCATAACCAAACAAAATGGCACCAAATACTGGTAAAATATAATTAACAAAAACAAAATACTCAAATGAAAAAAAAAAAACATCAGATGCATAATCTGCAGCATTAAATAGACAAATACAGTATCAGATCACACAAAATTAATAAGGGGAATGTAGAAAAATATAAATAATTAGTACAATATAATATAACACCCATCATAGCATTTCTTGTGTCACCAGAAAAAAACATTATGTAAGCTTTTGAATTATGGGAGCAAATTTGAGTCTAAATGAAAAACTTCAAATACTGAGGGAATATGCAATTAACAAATTGCATTTACTGTAGATAAGTATAAAAATCACCACTCATTTAAAAACAGGAGTGAAATATAATGTGATTTCATGTTAGCTCTTACTAAAGAACAGCTTATCCACTTTCTCTTGATCAGTTGGTGTTATACTCAAAGTGAATATGCATAGGTTGGGCAAAAATGTTACAGCTACAGTACCTTCTATGTCATCATGCAAAACAACACAACCAGCACACCAACCAGCGGAAATAATAGCAATCATTATCATAGAACATATTTTAGTTTAAAATGGGATAATAAATAATAGTCTATGTTGCATTAACAAAGAATGCAACTTATTGGTAATTTCTTTCTATTTTTTAAATTGCAAAAGGAGGCATGCACTTGTGCTTGTTAGCGATCAATTAGGTCCTAACTGGAGAATTGGCTACTTAGAGCATTGAGGGAAATTGGCAGAGGATGAGCCTCTGTAGCCATCAAGCCACACTTTTATGTTTGACCCTGGAAAAAATGGGTATAACTTCTGGGCTATTATAATATTAAAACTTATCAAATAGCATTTGTCCACACTTGCTGATTATATCAGTTAATCAGAAAAGACGCAATTTCCCTTCTCTTGCCCATATACTGTACTTTATTTTACTAATATAACTTTTTTTAACAAGACAAAGCATCAAGTAACAGAAAAAAAAAAAATTAAAAATCACAAACAAATCGCCTGTGAGCGAATATACAAGAAGCTGGAGCCAAAAGAAAATTCATCCTACACAACATAATGCTGCACGTTTACACTGTTGCTCAAAAAGCCAAAAGCCAAGCAGATTTTGTATCCTTCAAACATATGCAAGGTGGCAACTAAAAAAGTCTCACGCATACAGAAACCTCAATACAATTGACTTAGTGTACCATTTAGTGTACCAAGTGTAATAATGGCAGGCACAGATAATATTATCTGAACTATTTAGTGATTTATTTTAAACATTTAATTTAAGTTCATCCGATTTAACTGCAAGTGTTGAAGGATCAAGCATTACTCACTGGCTGGCAGTTTCAAACAGCGAGAAACTTTCTGGTTTCTACCCAATATTTTAAACTGTGAATCTGTGTGTCAGCTCATGTGAAAACACAAATCAGATCAAAAAAAAAAGAAATGTGAGTTACTGTAGAGGTTTGGAATGTTGTTTTAATCATTCATGCATTAAGAATGCTTAAATGGATAGTGACATATTCTCACAGAGTTTTTCTCATATCACTCTACACAATGAGAAACCATATGCTAGTTTAAACTGTACAATAAAAAATGCAAAACAGATTAACCATAACATTCTCTGACACATTTTTAGCAATGCCCTTCATTTATTCATTTAATAGAAAGACATTTTTTCAGCATATTTTTTTCACAAATACAATTTCAGTTTTAAAGGCATGGTTTCTGTATTTCGTTGAATGTATTTTATGCTAGTAAGACAGCACATGTGCTGTGTAGGCAAAGTTTGCAACATAAAATCACAATTGAAAGTGGTCTTGTTAAGCGTCTTGTAGTGGACACACATCATAATGATGAACCACCAGTTGGCAAAAAAACAAACAAAAGGTAAAAGCAGATGGTTGTCATTTTGTGCTATATTTTCAAGTGTGCACACAAACAAATTTACTCAGACTGGACCAATTACCATGTATTAATCAACCCAAGAAGTCTGTTTCTGGATTGTGGGATTAGCAAAATGATGTCCAAATAAGACAGACAGAAGACATGTTCTTTTTCAGATGTTTATATATGTTCACATAATAAGAGAGGTTTATATGTACAGTATAACAAGAGTTAAAAGAGGCATCTCTTTACTGTACCACCACTTTCCACATTGATTTAATTTTCAAAACTTCTTCAATCTACAGAGCCATGTACACTTCCACTATTTTCAAAGCACAAAGACAATAATAATATGATCAATCAATACTCTCAGTCATAATTAATCCAGTTCCTTGGACAAACGAGATAAGATGATGCAGAGACAGAGAGAATGAATAGGTTGTAAGAATTGAACACTGGCAGTAGCTTAACACTATACACTAAAGCAGGGCTATTCAATTACAAATTCAGTTGGGCCAGATTGTCAAACCAAGAAGGTTAGCTGGACCAGTCATTTTAGCGGCAAAGCAGCTCGTAATGACAAATTTTAAAACCAACACAAACAAATTTATTGAAAAACATAAGGTTTATTCGTTGTTTCTCTTTTAACATTGCTCAGTTTGCAGAGCAAAAGGTGCATACAAAAAGAGCTGAATTAACAGAATCTGAGGTAGCCCTTATTTTTTCCACTTACAAAAGAAAAAAAACTGACCTAGGCTACATATCTGACCTATCTGATCACAAAGTGCATAAAACAAAATAGTGCACAGTAGTAGGCTATTAGAAATAACATTGTTTCCTTTTGAAACAAAATAAACAACTTGCACACATTTGACCCAGGAACATCTCAAAGTGCATAAAATAAAAAGTGCACAGTATTCACAACTATAACAACACTGAGGGAACATATTTTAAATCACCATGTGTGATTAGGCATGCCTCTGTTACGCATCCCACATTATATTGATGTATTGTAGGCTACAGTTACCCTGCTGACTTACTGGGAGAAGTGACATTTTTTGTTTTGAACTAGAGCAGTGACTTTAGGCTCGTAATTTGTCAAGTTGTCAATGCAATTCGAAGGCATTGGTGGAGAGTATGGTCAGTCAGGGAGCAACGAGAGTTGCTTTTTATGGAGTTCATGTGTGAAAAACTTGACTCACATATATATGTTGATCCAAACATACTGAGCATGACGATCGCTACTTTCTTAATGTTAGGGAACTGATGTGCGTTGACATCAGTCCAAAACATTGCAGGCCCGTTAGTGGAAAGCTGCTGTGCCATGGTTACAGATGACTGCATGTCAACAAGTTCGAGTGTGAATTTCCCCTCGTCAATGGAAGGGACCAGTTTCTTAGCTCTGGCGGATAAGTACCCTTCTGTTTCAACAGTGAACGGGTCTCTGACAAAAACGGCCAACTGGGCAGATCAAGTCCATCCAATCGACCAGCAGTTATTTTTCAACATCGCAATGAAATCTGTCATTACATCCGTGATTTGTGCGGGGGGTAAGATGCCTTTGCGGAGTGTCGGAAAATGCAGCATTCGGCCTGTGCTCAAATCATTTGCGAAAAGGTCCAGTTTAACTTGGAATGCGCGCATCTGTTCCACAAGGTCGATGACAGTTTTGTCTCTGCCTTGTAGTCCCAAATTGAGATCGTTCAGGTGTTTGAATATGTCGCTCAGAAAGCAGGCATCGGCCATGAAGTTGTCGTCCAGTATGCGAATCAAGTGCGTTTCTGCCTTTTTTTGCTTGCTGCCGCGTAGGAAAATTATGATCTCTTCTCTGAGACCGCAGAAACGCTCCAGTGCTTTGCCTTTGGACAGCCATCTCACATCATTGTGCAAAAGAAGGTCGTGGTGCTCAGCAGACATTTCTGACAGCAGCATGCGGAATAAGCGGTGTTGGAGGCTTGATGTGGAGCGAATAAAATTAATTATAGCCATAACGCTGTCCATTGTCGTTTTGAGCCCCGCTTAGTTTTGTGCACAACACGCCTGATGCACAATGCAGTGTAAGGAGATCAACTGAGGTGCAACAGCGGACCAACGTGCTGCCAAACCATTCACTTTCCCTGTCAAGGACGGAGCCCCATCTGTCACAAGCATGCACACAAGCTTCATATCCAGACCACTGTCTTTAAAAAAGGCGGAAATTTTCCCAAAGACTATATCGCCAGTTGTGTGTCCTACTAACGGCAGTAGGCCGAGCAGCTCCTCTCGGAAGCATTTGTCATCAAAAAAACGGACATATATGCACAACTGAGCAGTACCAGTTTTGTCTGTGGACTCATCTACAGACATTGTATCAGCTTTCATCAGGTCTCTTAACAGCGTTTCATACACATCTGCAGCAAGAATTTCAACCCTACGAATGTTTGAAGTATCTGACAGGTACGTTTTTTATAGCAGATACCACGCTCATTTTAATTTTATCGTCATTTATCACCTCATCCATGACAGCCAGCATACAGTCCTTCACGGTTTCAGAGTCTGTGAATGGCCTTTTCTTTTTTGCCAGTATCCAGGAAACACGAAGGGATGCTGCAGTTAGGGTTACCACTTTTAATGCAAAAAAATAAGGGACGCATACTGCAGCGGGGGCCACATCCCTTGGGGGCCAAGAGCAATTTCATTCTCAAATACGGGACGATTCCGTATTTTAAAGGACGGGTGGCAACCCTAGCTGCAGTAGCTCTCTCTTGGGCTGTGAATGACCGCACCATGGTAGTACTGCTCGGTTGTAAGATGCAATCAAACTCTGCACTTTTGCAGCCCTCTCTTGAGATCCCTCTGGAAAATTGGTGCGAAAAGTGTGGTGTTTCTCAACATGATGCCTCCGCACATTGTAATCTTTAAATACTCCAACACAGTCATTACAAATTAAACACATCGGTTTGGCGTTTGGATGTGGCGGTAAAATAAACAAGTATTTGTCAGTCCAGGCAGGGTTAAACTTACGGTTTTCATTGGCAATTTTATGTTTCAGTGTTGAGAAAGACATATTGATAGTAATCTAAGCTACTATCGGTGCGCTCTGCATTGTTTGCGCGTTGCAGGCTACGTAATTTACGTAGGAATGCGCGCTTTTAGGGGGACCATAGACATATTAAATACTTTATATTTATATTAATATACTATATATATATTAAATTATATTATATTATAATATATATTATATTATAACAATTTATGAATAATATATTTTAATTTATTATCTATGGGCGGAACCACGGGCTGGGCCACTCGGAGGTTGATTCTGGGCCGCATGTGGCCCGCGGGCCAATTGAATAGCCCTGCACTAAAGGAACGTTTATAATCCAAAACTGAACGGTCACAGACAGGTGATGGGCACCCTGTTCTCCTTGTATAATCATGTGCAGAATTATTTCTCACTGCATTCTGGCCTTCGATTCTAACACATCCATGTTTTTTTGACTAGCACATGAACAGTTGACGTGCACATGCAAGACCACACTGACATAAAAAACTAAAAAGGCATGCAATAGCAGACACATACATGCTTGGCTGTTGAACACATTTGCATCATGTAGACTCTCACAGACCCTCTTTGTTAAGTGAATGTGCAAGGAATAAATAGGCCTGAAGAATGTAATACACTTTATGCTGACATATGTATACCCTTCATTGTGGAAAGAGGCTGAGAAAAATGAAGTTGTCATTTCAGAAGCATCAATTTGGATAAGTTATTCTTGAAGTTAGGAAATGAATGCTCACTCACCAACACATTGGACTGCAGCATTAGCACTTTCTGCACAAATGCTTTCCTTTGATTGACAGCAGGACCCCATATGTTTTTCATTCCCAGAACACAGAAAGCCTTTTAGACACACAGTTTTACTGCTTTTCTTGTATTGTGAAGAATTTGGCATTTGAGTCCTAGTGCCACAGCCAAGTTGTCTACACACCACTGTGGCATCTCTGGAACTCCAGGATTCCATCATGACTCTTGCCCAGTCCTTCTTGTAATAAACTTCCACCCATCCTTCACATCGACTGGGGCCACCTGACAGTCTGACTCCAAAATTCTGGTCTGGACAAAGACAAAAGAAAACAGGGTGAAAAAATCAAAGGGAAATGAAATTCTGTCATAAATGAAGATAAGGCACTGCATTTATATTTAATGTTCCTACTCTTTCACATTTACAAAAACGAAATGATCACAGTTTATGCTTATACTGATTTATGGAATAGCTGTCAAAGAAAGGATTTCAATTGTGTACACTATCATTTAACCTCCTCTGTATCAATACTCTGAAAGACATGTTTGTCTTGTTGAATTTGATGTGTAGACTCAAAAACATCTGGAATAACTGAAACTGTTAGTTAACCTGCTGTGTTATTAAAGCTTGCCATCACAAAGCTGACAATGACTGATATATACAAACCAGTTTTGTACCTGAAAAATCAACAGTTATATACAAATTTAATATATTTAAATTTTTTCCAGCACCTTTTCTTTTCACTTCATATATTTTTGTACTGTCCATTATGCACATATGTTATATTTCCTACAAATATAACTATAATTTACTGGCTACGTTTCCTAAAAAGTCCAATGGTATTTTAGTGACATGGCTTTGGCTGGCATGGATGATGTTAATGCTTGGAATACATGCTCTCTTTTCTGTTCATGTGATATTTTGCTCTTTATCTCTCTATTTTTAGATCAGCTGCAGGTTCTAACCTCATGATTACTACAATTGTTGTGTGTCTCTTAAAATTGAAGTTGAAGTGACTCCGTTTAGTGAAGTTACATCACTGCCGTGTTGTTTCCTATTAAGGCCAAAATCTAAACAAAATGGAAGATACAAAGATTTGAGACATTTGAAATGTCTATAGATTTCTAGAATAATGAAGAAAATATCCAACAACAAATTATTAAGAATAGAACATAAATCTGAAGAGACAGGATGTGCCTTTATAGGCATCACTATTTATTACAAGTGAAAATTACAGAGATTCTCAATGACCTGTTGTTTTAGCAAGGTATTAGGTAATTGTTTACATGAGATTGAAATGGCTATCAGATTGTACTTTTTCTTTGTGCTATAATATATATTGTTTATTCTTGTTTACTAACCGTCTCCAGTTTGGCAGTCCCACGTTGATACCATCCTTTGATCTATTCATCTTCTTAACTTGCTAATGCATGCCAGGGACATAGTGTAGTTGAATCTTATACCAGACAGCGCACCAGTCCATCACAGTCAAGCACACACTAAGGTCAATTTAGCAACACCAGTGGGATTGTGGGAGGAAACACACAAAGGCAAAGGGAGAACTTGAAATCTCCAAGCAGGTAGCACATGGGAAGTTAACCCAAGCCTCCTTATGCCAAGGTAGCAGTGTTAAACATTGCTTAGCTGTGCCACCACCAACATTGATACCTACAGATGAAAATGTTGTTCTGTTAAAGTTAACTTTTAAAGCTTTTTAATAACCATTAAAAAAATAAATAAAGTGATTGGAGGGTTCTTTAGGAGACACGTTTCTGAGATTTACAATTTTGGAATTAATGAGCTTAACTCTTTGTTTAGGTAAAAGGATACAAGGCTTTTTTATAAAAAAAACATGCTGGGAGATTCACACTGTTATGTATTAACTTCTGTTTTAATGTCTTATTGATGTTTTTGTTGTTATGTATTAACTTCTGTTTTAATGTGTTATTGATGTTTTTGTTGTTATGTATTAACTTCTGATTTAATGTCTTATTGATGTTTTTGTTGTCTTTGTATTATTATTTTTCATATTTTTATGTGATTTCTGTCAGTTTTGCTTATTAATGGTAAATAATGTACTGTGGCTTTAAATTTATTTATGTTCCATGTATTTTTAGGTGGAGTTCCAAGAGGTGAGACCATCCTGATGTTACCACTCCTGAGTCCTCCCTCAGGCTATTTAGACTGACAGAAAAGCCTCAGGAGTGGGAATCATTGGTTAAATTGCAGCTTTCTGTGTTCAACTTTCTGCCTTACTTAATTGTTTTTGCTTTGGTAAAATATTTTGAGTTAACATATTGAGATTGATTTGCTTTAGGCAACTTGTCATGTTTTTGCTCTGTTTAGCCTTTTTCTGTATTTGGCTATTTTTGCAAATAAATCTTTTCATTTATAAAGATTCTTTATTGCTGTAGCCGCCGATGTATAAGGCTAAATCAGGCACGGGTAAGACGCGTGTCAAAGAAATCTCACAGTCCAAAAGTTCGTTTTAAAATATTTAGGGAAAATTAAAAGCAAATAATCCACATAAGAACAAAAAGAAAAATAGTTATACACATAAAATATGGGAGGTTCCTATAACCCCCGTGAATAGAATTGAGTTGGTATTTTCCTGTCATTTTTTAACAGTATTGAGTAAACAATGTTCTCCAGTTAGTGTCTAGCCTTGCCTTGTGTCAGGTACAGAGGCATACGGTTTTTAACCGTGTTCTTGTTTGTTCTCGCATTCGTGCTTGCGCACGTGACCGTGCCTGGGCGCATGTCTATGCCCCAAACGGCCTACGGGCCTTTTGAGTGTGAAGTAACTTGTAAAGTAAAAGATTTAAGTGTTGAACCGTATGTTTAAGGCATACAGAAGAAGAAATTGAGAACCTTTAAGTATAGAAATAACCAAAGCTTCTTAAGAAAAGCTAAGTTTATAGAAGATACATTTTTTCCTTTTTTTTGCCTTTATTCTATGTGTGTAACTATTTTTCTTTTTGTTCTTATGTGGATTATTTGCTTTTAACTTTCACTAAATATTTTAAAACAAACTTTTGGACTGTGAGATTTGTTTGACACGCGTCTTACCCATGCCTGATTTCGCCTTATACATCAGCAGCTACACTAAAGTTAAAAACCTGCCTGAAGTTTTGAAACCTGCTTAAGATCTGAACCTGCCTAGGACTGAAACGTTAAAATTGCCTTGGATTATAAAAGAAAGCAAGCCTGCATTTTCAACGCCTGGGATCGACTGCGACGAAAGAAAATGACAACTTGAAAAAGACTCAATAGATACTTTTAATCTTTGTCTTTGATCCGAATTGGACATATTTGAGAATTGCTAGTGCTCTTCATAAATCTGTATAAACTACAAAGATTTTACGCGCAGTACCTTATGGGATCGCCATGGCATCTGAGTCCGGGAGCCAGAGAACATTTCGAACACCCATTGAAAGTAACAGTGGTGTGAGCGGAAGTCACAACGATCATGATGTTTCAATGGAGGATCATCTTCATGACGAAATAAAGCCGTCCAATTCATAAACAACTAAACTTCAATCTGAAATGGACTACAAATACAAACAATTATCTAGTGTGATGAAGACTGTGAAGGATTTAAAAAAAAATGAATTTAACTGTGAAACTATAAAATCGATCATCAAGAACTCGTTCTTTAACCTGAGAATGGAATATAAAAGGTTAAGTGACAAACTCTTATCCCTCCAGAGCAATGAAGATACACGGAAAATGTTACAAAAGGACTTTGATGCAAAAATGGAAATTTGTAATAAATTTACGGGATGTACAATGAATTGGGTTTTTGAAGTACGTCAAAATATAAGCTTCAACCAGCAGCCCGACTTTTCGGCTAACCAATTCAAGGATTACAGAACAACGAATGACATTCCTGACATCTCTCCAGAAGATAGTATCTCACAGATTTCCATTCAAAGTAAAAGTCATATAAGTTCGGCGGCTAATTCAGCCAAAGCCTCCCAAATCTCGGCAAAATCTAAACGTAGTGCAAGTTCAGCCGGGACTTCTATTAGCGCCATCAGATCTCAAGAGGCAGCACATGCCGTGCTGTTGGCTAAAGCGGAGGACCAAAGAAAGCAACAGTCTCGTTATGGAAGAAATGCAGTTAAAAGCTAAGAGAAAAGCTGAGGAAATGCAGATAAAAGCTAAAAGAGAAGCTGAAGAAGCTCAATTGAAAATTAAAAGAGATCAATTGGAATTGGAGGCAGCTATTGCAGAATCTGATGCAAAATTAAAAGCACTTAAAAGGCGCAATTGCAGTCCAAATAGACTGAGTCAGAAACCAGATGTGAAATTTGAAAAGTCGTCAGATGCGAACAGTTACAACTTTACAAATACGAATGAAAGTAAAAATAAACCCCAGCAACCGTTTTATCAGCAATAAAATGAAGCGCTTCTTCAACAATTGCATCATGAACAACGTTACGATCAATAGAAACAGCAACAAAACAAAGCACAAGCGCCTAATGTACCCCATATAAAGGTACCAGTATTTGAAGGCGATCCATTGACTTATATAAACTTTATAAGAGCATTTGATCGAATCATCGACCAAGAAGTGAGTGATCCTGGTAACAAACTAGAGTATTTGGTACAATTCACCAAAGGCGAACCTAGAAACATTGCTCAGAATAACGCATTCTTGCCGCCAGAAGAGAAATATAGAAATACCAGAAGAATGTTAGAAAAATTTTATGGAAACTACGTTCAAATAGGAGATGCTTACATGAAGAAAATCAGGAAGTGGCCACAATTGAAATCAGGAGATGTAGATAACTTAAAGACATACATCGCTCTTCATTGGTAATTGTAAAAGTGTTATGTTGGGCTTAAAGGACGGACACGAATTCGAAAACAATTTAAATATTATTATGTCATTGAAGCTTCCCCAAGAACTACAAGAGCTCTGGCAAAATAAAGCAACAAAGATCGAAGGTAAAGAAAGAAGAAGACCAGGTCTCGCTGACTTATATGGATTCTTAGAAGAACGACTCATAGCTTCCCTGGATCCAATGTATGGTGCTTCCTATCCAAGCTATACCTTCAAAAGGGAAAAAGAAAAGACTGATCACGAAAAATATCCTGTGAAAGGCGGAATGAGAAAGGACAACTTCGTCTCAAATTTTGCTGCTACTGTTGAAAAGGGAAATAAAAAGGAGACAACTGAGCACATACACGGTAAGCACTGTTTTTTCTGTGACAAAAAGCATGATCTTAATGACTGCAACGCAATTCAGAAATTAACTTTTGAAGGTAAAATTGACTTTTTAAAATCCAAGGGCTTATGCTTTAAATGTCTAAAACAAGGACATCTTAGCAAAAATTGTGAAGAAAAAATTAAATGTAGCATATGCTCTCATTTTCATCCAGCTATTTTACATATAAATAAAGAAAAGGACTCTGATGATAAAGCTAAATCCATTAAAGAAGAGAGCTCTAAATCGAAACAGAAAAGCACTTCTTCTACGAATGCGCCCATAACACCGAAAGAGTCTTGTATGGCTACCGGGGCCGGAAATAGTGTCATAGCTGCGGTCCCAGTTAAAGTCAAATCCAAAGGGAATGAAAAATATATTGAGACATATGTTCTATTAGACCCATGTAGCTCAGCCACATTTTGCACAGAGAGTTTAAGAGAACAGTGAGAACAGTTCTAGGATGGACTGTTACTTGCTATACAAAGGAGTCAGACAACAAAAGTTTAAAAAGATGTTCAGTCAATTGTGTGACAATAAAGGAAGTAGAACAAATGTTACTCAAGCAATACAATATAGACTTTCCAGAACGCGACTGTGAAGAAAAAGGAAATGTCACAGGAAGACATTAAATTCATGCACATAGCTTCAGATACTGCAAGTCTAGTGAACGGACACTATTGTATTAATCTGCCCTTTAAAGATGAAACACTTAAAGTGCCAAACAATCATTGTATTGCAAAACAACGTGCTATAGGATTTGAAAGGAAACTTACAAGGTACCCGACGTTCCATGAGGATTATAAAGCGTTCATGAAAGACATTTTAGACAAAGGATATGCAATAAAGGTACCCACTGAACAGCTGACCCTTGAAAAAGAGAAAATATGGTACATCCTCACCACGGAGTGTATCATCCAAAGAAAAACAAAATAAGAGTGGTGTTTGATTGTACAGCCACTTATCAAGGTTTTTCTCTAAATGAACAGCTGCTGAAAGGACCTGATTTAACTAATACACTCATTGGTGTTCTTACAAGATTCACAGAGGAACCAATCGCTCTCATGGCGGACATTAAATCAATGTTCTATCAAGTGAAAGTACCAGAAAAAGACATGGATCTTCTTCGTTTTCTGTGGTGGCCTGAAGGTAATCTAAACAATGAACTTGAGGAATACAAAATGACAGTGCATCTTTTTGGTGCTAATTCGTCGCTCAGTTGTGCCTCTTATGCCTTAAGAAGAACAGCAGAAGATGCAAGAGGCACAGCTCCTGAGGAAGCAGTTAACACTGTGTTAAATAATTTCTATGTTGACGACTGTTTAAAGTCAGTTGCTACAGAAGAACAAGCCATAAAATTGGCCAAAGATCTTCAAGCCCTGTGCTTAAAGGGAGGATTTTATCTTACAAAATGGATAAGTAATAGCAGAGCAGTTTTGCTATCAATCCCTGAAAAAGACAGGGCAATGGTTCAAAAGGACTTGGACTTAAGCCATGATCTGTTACCAGTTGAAAGAGCCTTGGGTGTTCAATGGTGCACACAGACTGACAGTTTCAAGTTCCAGGTAAAGCTGCAAGATAAGCCTGCTACAAGACGTGGCATTCTGTCAGTGGTCAGTTCAATATATGACCCACTTGGATTTTTAGCGCCAGTCATATTACCTGCCAAGCTTATTCTAAGAGAACTGTATAAAGAAAAATATGCTTGGGATCAAGAAGTGGAAGCTAAGTACGTTTAGCAATGGTAAAAATGGATGGACGATTTGCAGCTACTTGTGGATTACAATGTAGACAGGTGCTTTAAACTGCCTGGATTTGGTCAAATAATGACCGCACAAATGTATCAATTTGGAGATGCTTCAGAAAACGGGTATGGCACTTTTTCCTACCTCCTTTTGACTAACAAAGAAAATGAGAGACATTGCTCATTTCTAATGGGGAAATCAAGAGTGGCACCACTAAAATCTGTCACTATACCAAGATTGGAACTTACAGCAGCAGTGGTTGCAGTCAAAATGGACAAAATGTTAAAACGAGAACTGCAGATTCTCCTGCAAGAGTTAATCTTTTGGACTGACAGCACCACAGTACTAAGGTACATCGCAAATGAAAGTGCACGCTACATAACCTTTGTTGCCAACAGAATTGCAGTGATAAGAGAGCACAAGCAACCCTCGCAATGGAGATATGTCACATCTGCGCAAAATCCTGCGGATCAGGCATCAAGAGGTTTGACAATAGAAAGCTTCATCAAAAGTAAGACTTGGATACAAAGCCCGAATTTCCTACTACAGCCAGAGCACGAATGGCCTAAGAGACTGGATGAGGTGGACTTGTCTACTAGCGACGATCCGGAAATCAAAAGGTGTGTAGCAAATTTTGCATGTGTAGAAGAAAAAACTGAACCGGTAAAAAGACTTATAAAGTACTACTCAGAATGGTACAAATTAAAGAAAACAATAGCTTGGTTCCTTAAGTTTAAAGAAGTGCTAATGCATTTGAAAGAAGAGAGAAAGGCAATTCAATATACAGTTAGCCAATCTGGACATAGCCCAGAAAGACAAAAGACGCTGATCGCGAAACATATGAAGGAATACAAATCAACAATAAAAGTTTGTTTTAAAATATTTAGTGAAAGTTAAAAGCAAATAATCCACATAAGAACAAAAAGAAAAATAGTTACACACATAGAATAAAGGCAAAAAAAAGGAAAAAATGTATCTACTATAAACTTAGCTTTTCTTAAGAAGCTTTGGTTATTTCTATACTTAAAGGTTCTTAATTTCTTCTTCTGTATGCCTTAAAATTACGGTTCAACACTTAAATCTTTTATTTTACAAGTTACTTCACACTCAAAAGGCCCGTAGGCCGTTGGCGCATAGACATGCGCCCAGGCACGGTCACGTGCGCAAGCACGAACGCGAGCACAAACAAGAACACGGTTAAAAACCGTATGCCTCTGTACCTTACACAAGGCAAGGCTAGACACTAACTGGAGAACATTGTTTACTCAAAACTGTTAAAAAATTACAGGAAAATACCAACTCAATTCTATTCACGGGGTTTATAGGAACCTCTCATATTTTATGCATTATCATCTAGTAAATATTCATACATTTTATAGAACTAGGAAAATGGCTCTTACACATCCGGCCCCTAATTGTTTATGCTAGGGCAGAAATCAATTACTTAACTTTACTTAATAAGAGCCTTCATTACTTTACCAAACTTAAAACAAACCTTAAGAAGCTTAAACTTAGTTTCTACTATAAAAACACAAATACTAAACTTATGTATTTATGTATTAACTTCTGTTTTAATGTCTTATTGATGTTTTTGTTTTTATGTATTAACTTCTGATTTAATGTCTTATTGATGTTTTTGTTGTCTTTGCATTATTTTTCATATTTTTATGTGATTTCTGTCAGTTTTGCTTATTAATGGTAAATAATGTACTGTGGCTTTAAATTTATTTATGTTCCATGTATTTTTGGGTGGAGTTCCAAGAGGTGAGACCATCCTGATGTTACCACTCCTGAGTCCTCCCTCAGGCTATTTAGACTGACAGAAAAGCCTCAGCAGTGGGAATCATTGGTTAAATTGCAGCTTTCTGTGTTCAGCTTTCTGCCTTGCTTAATTGTTTTTGCTTTGGTAAAATATTTTGAGTTAACATATTGAGATTGATTTGCTTTAGGCAACTTGTTCATGTTTTTGCTCTGTTTAGCCTTTTTCTGTATTTGGCTGTTTTTGCAAATAAATCTTTTCATTTATAAAGATTCTTGCCCTTTTTGTGCACAAGTAGGTGGATGATATTGACACTCCTCCATTTGGGGCTTTTGCATTATTTTTGGGACAATTATATTTATTTTTTCCAGTTACTCATTTTTGAGCCGCTCCAGCCAAAGATAGCATGTGTCAAGGTTGCTTCCTATCTCCTTTTTGGAGGCCTCACCTTATATTTGCCATGGAGGAAATTCCTTTCATAACACACATACTATAAATTCATGAATCCCATCTTCTGAATGTTGCAGGATACATTTTATAATGCAGCCCTAGCTGATCATAGACATGTCTTGCACAAAGACCACTCGAGCAAAACAGCAATATTATACTTTGATCAATTAAATTAAAAAAAGTCTTGAATATAACTAAAGGTAAGTTTGTTTACAAGCTTACTGGGAGTAGTACAGCAGTACAGTTAAAAAAACTGATCAATAACACCTGAGAAAGTCAAGGCTTGCCCAAACAGGTGGAGCTTAAAAAGAGTAATAAGATTTGCTTCACGGACTGTGGTCAGACTGCCTGCCTCAAGAATGATTCTCTTTCATACTGTGTCCACTGCAAAAATACATATGCAAAAACTAGACCAAAAAAAAACTTTAAACAGGAGTTGTTTTGCTTTTATTTATCAAAAAAATATGCCAATGGGGTAAGCAAATTTTATTTGACAAAATTTTTTAAAGTAAGCTAAATAATTATATTTATATAGCACATTTTCATACAAAAAGCAGCTCAAAGTGCTTTACATAATGAAGAATAGAAAAATAAAAGATACAGCAAGAAAATAAAATAAGTCATTAATTAACATAGAATAAGAGTAAGGTCCAATGGCCAGGGTGGACAAAAAAACAAAAAAAACTCCAGACTGCTGGAGAAAAAAATAAAATCTGTAGGGATTCCAGACCATGAGACCGCCCAGTCCCCTCTGGGCATTCTACCTAACATAAATCAAACAGTCCTCTTTGGATTTAGGGTTCTCATGGAAGGACTTGATGATGATGGTCACGTGAACTTCTGGCTTTTAATCCATCTATCATTGTTGGAGCATCATGATGCTTTGAGTAGGTGGTGGTGGCACAGGCCACCACCACAAAGAAACCGGAAAAAGAAACAGAAAAGAGAGTAGGGGTAAGTACGGATTTTAGAGCCACTGTGAATAGTTATTATGATGAATTGAACATACAGAGTATCAGGATTAAGTTAAAGTGAAGTTATGAAAAGGCCATGTTAAAGTAATATGTTTTCAGCAGTGTTTTAAAGTGCTCTACTGTATCAGCCTGGCGAATTCCTATTGGCAGGCTATTCCAGATTTTAGGTGCATAGCAGCAGAAGGCCGCCTCACCACTTTTAAGTTTTGTTCTTGGAATTCTAAGGAGACACTCATTTGAGGATCTGAGGTTACGATGTGGAATGTAAGGTGTCAGACATTCCGATATATAAGATGGGGCGAGATTATTTAAGGCTTTATAAACCATAAGCAGAATTTTAAAGTTAATCCTGAATGACACAGGTAACCAGTGTAGCGACATCAAAACTGGAGAAATGTGCTCGGATTTTCTTTTCCTAGTTAGGATTCTAGCAGCTGCATTCTGCACTAGTTGCAAACGATTTATGTCTTTTTTGGGTAGTCCTGAGAGGAGTGCGTTACAGTAATCTAGTCGAATGAAAACAAACACGTGAACTAATTTCTCAGCATCTTTCAGTGATATAAGAGGTTTAACTTTAGCTATGTTTCTTAAGTGAAAAAATGCTGTCCTAGTGATCTGATTAATATGCGATTTAAAATTCAGATTACAGTCAACAATTACCTCTAAGCTTTTTACCTCCGTCTTGACTTTTAATCCTAATGTATCCAGTTTATTTCTAATAGCCTCATTGTATCCATTAGAAGTACATAATAAACATGAATAGTTGCATCACATGTTTGAAATATAAAAACTGTGCCTCAATTTAAATGTTTAAAGTCTGAATATTCTTGATTGTAATAGAATGTGTCTTTTTTCAACCTCTGACATTTTGGGCTAGACAGACGTAAAGGATGAAAAATAAAATAATAACATATTTGTAGTTACTGACATTGAAATTGTATAAATCAATAATCCACATGCTTATGTTTGAAATTTGTCATTCTAACCTTCTGGGAGTGGATCTTAGAAAAATAGGTAAAGCATAAAATGTCAAAAACATCAAATTCACGATTAGCAACCTCAAAATACCATAATATGTCACTCCACATGCCTAAATTACCTGATTCTCCTTTTTTTCAAAGTTTTGTGAAATGGAGTAAATTTGACCCTTCATATCCCTTTACGGGGTGAACAGCTGGGATTGGTTGAAGTGGCATTCACAGCTTCAAGTCCTTCTGATAATTTTTGCTAAAGAGGCCTATTAGTTTAATCTTTATCATAAGGGTGTAATATCCTGCACAAAATATGGTCAAAAATATTGTAAAGATTAGTGTATTTGGGTCTAGATGGACAAAAATAGGGGGGACCCCAAAAGCTCAATGTCTTGCATAACTAGACATTAAGACGAGTACAGCAGTATATTATATGTGGGGGTTTTCTCATACCAGTGAGTCAGGTGGAGCCGTACTAAAAAAAACTGTAATAATATCAAATTGTTCATAGCTAATTATTATGAACACAATACTGAAGTGATCATCAAACGCAAGTTTAAAAGATTTTTTGTAAATTCTCAATAGTTCAGAGAATAATAATAAAAAAATAAACTTACGAACACAAACAAGTCCAACATCGTTCCTTTTAGTACAACGCCTGCAGCGCTGTTTGGTGATGAACAGTCAAAATCTTTCTTTCACTTCCTCCGCACTGAATCTTTTTTTCCCAAACTGAACCACTTCTTTCACCAAACATTTCTCCCTGATATTTTTTGAGAGCTCCACAATCCAATTTGCGGCAGACAACCTCAGCGGCCATCTGATTAAAGTTGGTATCACAGATGCTGTTCCAGCTGTAACCATCTAACATTTCTAGTCTCCCAGAGCAGGCGTTGCTGCCACCAACTAAATGGGCACCAGAACCTGAAAGGGAATTACAAAAGTTGCAATGTAAATGTGAAAAAACAAGCAGACCCAGAAGAGCAAAATTGGAGCCTCACAACAACTAAAACACAATATGATAATAATGATAATTACAAATGAAAATATAAAGCAAAAAATAAGACTGTCACATTTATTTAAATTTATTTTATTGTAAATGCAGCTCCTGATTCATGATTTTGTTAAGTACATGCAACATTTTCATAAAAGAGTGATTATGGGTGTATGTCTAAGTGCCATCTGCAATGGATTGAGGTGGGTTCCTGTTTTATAGCTGTGGTTTCCAGGATGGGCTTTAGCCTTATAGACACTGATCTGACTTAAGAGGGTTCAACTTGGAGGGGTGGATGGATGGAAATAAACAGAATAGCAGTACATGGTTTTGGAAAAAAAAATTCTATCTTCACACATTTTCCATACACCAACAATGAAAGCTGAGCTGCAGTCACGTAATACTAAAGCTAAGTTAACCCACAGTACACGTGATTGTGGTGGAATAATTAAGATAAGTAGCATATAGAGATAATAAAATGACCTAGCAGAACCAAGAGTACTGTAAGTGCAGAATTTCTTTACTTGCCGATCTTTGTATGGACTTCTTAAATATTATAAAGTCATGAAGCCAAGATAAAGTCTCTTTTAGACAGAAGCTATTGTACTGTACTTGGCAAAAAGCAGCCACTAAGATTTCTCTAGCTTGACTATTTTCTTTTTTAAAGTGAAGGATTCAGAAGAACACAAAATACATGGCTGCTCTGCAGCAGCTGTCATGGAACTGACAAAAACGATACTCAGTTTTCAAAATTACACAGTGCAAATGTCCCCAAGTATCGAAGGGACAATTTTAAGGGCTAATCAGTTTTCAACAAGTTCTCCAAGCTAGGATTTCCACTGTATGCTGCCAAAAAAAAAAACTGTCTTTACTGTACACCAGAATATGCTCTGTATCAGTAAGAACTTTTCCAGTGTAGCAATATACATTTACAAGTATTGTTTGCAGTCTTTTTGTGATACAAAATTATTATATTTAAAAGTATACAGTATATATAGGTTTTAAGATTAGAATTGTTATTGCACTACTGTTATGATTGTCTGGTGTAAAGAAGCCAAATTACACCATTTGTGGCACATTTTTCATACCCCTAGATAAAAATCAAGGATTTAGTTTAAGCCACTAAAAGGTCATCTGGATTGCTGTAACGAACAATTACATATTCTCATTGAAAGTCAAGCAGTTTCAAGTCTAAAAATACTAAAGACTAAAAAATGATTACACTGTTTTTTATGCATCAAACTATACCATTCATTAGAGATGGTGCATTGGTATTTAGAGTATTACAGAATTTATTAAGGTGAAACGCTTTTTTTTTTTTATAAAATTACAAATTACAAAAATGATTTAAAATAATGTGAAGATGCAATGTAGAGTAATAATGACTTTGATTTGTATTGTAAATAGTTTGGCAGGCCTGTTTGTTGGTTAATTAGATATTTACAGTACAGTTTAATTTAGCTTTATATTCACATACAAAATTATTTAGCCTGTACTGTTAAAGGCATATTACTTAGTAACATAACATAAAATTCTTAAGTCTACTCAGTCCAATTCAGTGTTGCTGGGGGTTCAAAGGCAGAAACAAGCCCTAGAAAAGGTGCCAGTCTATTGGAGTACACAGAAACACACACTTTCTTTCAGTGATCGCTCGATAGTTCATAGACTTTTTGTCAAAGTAACTGAAATGTTGCATTTTTCAATTGCTTATATAACATTAATTCAATGCCATGTAAACTTTCAATTTAACACAGAGCTCTCCCTTTTATTGTTTTAACACTAGATTTACCAAAGCCTATGAAAACCTCCGTCCCACCTTAAATCTCTTCTTAAAACCGTTCTCACCTCTCCGCCAGCATCTTTTGTTAATCTAAATGTGCTGATAAAAGAAAAGCTCCAAGTAGCCGGCTATTCCAACCCCCCACCGACTTAGAACGTGCACAAACTTCTCCAAGCTCATGCCTTGATTGATTTTCTGGGAGTGAAGTGGAGTTTTAGAGTCGAAATAATAGATCGTTGTTTGAAACACACGCATTTCATGTCTGTTCCGTTTCTACAGTAATCTGTGTAAACACATTGTTAAAACAGAAACGTTTTTTATATTCTTGTAGTAGATGACAAAATGTAGGCATAAACTATACAATGTATGAAGCCTGAAGTCCAAATATCAAAGAAATATTTTCACAGAAGATACAAATCTAACACAACAATTGTGCTTTTATTCAAAAATATAACTGCAGAAACAAAAAACCACCTTAACATTCGATATTGACACTTGTTTATTATGACTGCCTCTGTGGTGCAATAGAATCAGTTGCCGACTGGGAATCAAAAGGCTGTGAGTTCAATCCTGCACCATTCAGTCTTACTATTTTAGAATAAAAACATACATTTGATTTCAGTCTGTAACAGCCGGTGTAATTTATAATACTTGTAAAGGTTAGCTTTTTTATTTTATTTTTTATTAGTCAGTTTTACTATCTCGGCCGTGTTCACGAGCCCAAACACACCCCACCCCTGCATCTGATACTGCTGTTTTCACATAGACGCTCTGTAAAAGAGGTAAACTCAGCTCACTTCTACATTGGAGCAAGAATGCACATACCATTGCTTGCATACTAAAGTGTCAGCAGGCACTTTTCATGGCATTACACACATTTATGAGCATGCCCTCTGCACACAACTTGTGACTTTAGGCTTTAGGAAGTAAGTAAATAAATAAAGGTAAATTGTGTCATAAAATGATCTCTTCAAAACATCACATATATTTGTCTCTTTCTTTTTTTAAAATGTGCGTTGATCACCGCCAGCATGTTGTAGCATACAGCATCTGGCCACCTCCATGTTCTTGCGTGCACTGAATAAGAGACAAACCAGACTGAAAAAAAGCAAACATTTAGAAATGCCATACTTTTACAGCTGATCGGATGCTGTTCATTTTCAAATAATATTGCATTTGTGCGATGATGTTTTCACATACATTGTCTCTTTCTTTCAGGTGTGTAATAGAAACCACAGCATAGAGAGAAATGCAATATTATTTGAAAACGACTCACTCACTCACTCACTCATCACTAATTCTCCAACTTCCCGTGTAGCTAGAAGGCTGAAATTTGGCAGGCTTATTCCTTACAGCTTACTTACGAAGTTAAGCAGGTTTCATTTAGAAATTCTACACGTAACGGTCATAACGGTCGACAACGTCCGCCATGTTGAACTTTCTTATTTATGGCCCCATCTTCACAAAATTTGGTAGGCAGCTTCCCAGTGCTAACTGAAACCGATGTACGTACTTATTTCGATGACATGACGCCACTGTCGGCCGCCATATTGAACTTTCCAACGTCACTAATTTTCCAATTTCCCGTGTAGGTAGAAGGCTGACCCCATCTTCACGAAATTTGGTAGGTGGCTTCCCTGCACTAACCAAAACCGATGTACATACTTATTTTGGTGGTATGACACCACTGTCGGCCGCCATATTGAACTTTCCAACGTCACTAATTCTCCAACTTCCCGTGTAGGTAGAAGGCTGAAATTTGGCAGGCTCATTCCTTACAGCTTACTTACAAAAGTTAAGCAGGTTTCATTTCGAAATTCTATGCATAACAGTCAACAACATCCGCCATGTTGAACTTTCTTATTCATGGCTCCATCTTCACGAAATTTAGTAGGCGACTTCCCTGCGCTAACCGAAACCAATGTACGTACTTATTTCGGTGGTATTACGCCACTGTCGGCCGCCATATTGAACTTTCCAACGTCACTAATTCTCCAACTTCCCGTGTAGGTAGAAGGCTGAAATTTGGCAGGCTCATTCCTTACAGCTTGCTTATAAAAGTTAAGCAGGTTTCATTTTAAAATTCTACGCGTAACGGTCATAACGGTTGACAACGTTCGCCATGTTGAACCTTCTTATTTACGGCCCCATCTTCACGAAATTTGGTAGGTGGCTTCCCTGCGCTAACCAAAACCAATGTACGTATTTATTTCAGTGGTATGATACCACTGTCGGCCGCCATATTGAAGTTTCCAATGTCACTACTTCTCCAACTTCCCATATAGGTAGAAGGCTGAAATTTGGTACTTATTTTGGTGGTATGATGCCACTGTCGGCCGCCATATTGAACTTTTCAACAGTCTTTGTTACTTATGGGCCCATCTTCAAGAAATTTAGTACGTGGGTTCCCAACACTAACTGAATCCTACTTACGTACATATATACGTCCATAGCCTGCAGCTCGGTCACCGTGTGAGGCGGAGTTGTGTCCCCCATCCCAACGCCTCCCACGTTGTTGGCTGCCTGCCTATATAAGACTGTCCGTCGCTCCAGTCTCTACATTCCCTTCCTTGCTTCGCCACGGGATTCACGTCTCCCTGCTGATAACTACAGCCTTTTTATTTAATCCACGGCTTCTCTGCCGTTTTATTGTTCATTTATTACGATTATAGTTATTGTGTAGGTATTTTAGACTTACTTTTCATTGTTCAGGTACCCATTTCCTTTATCATTCCAACCGGACCCCCATTAACATGTCTATCGCAGTGATCACCATCGATCAAAGAACTGTCACTTACCGAGTGGTTTTCATGTCCGGAGATGGCACCTGCCTTTTCCATTCTCTTTGTTACATATTGCACGGCCATATCAGGCTCCCTCTTAATATCCGGAGGAACATTGTGTCTTATGTATTGAATGACTGGGACAGGTTCAAGGTGTGGACTGATGACGGTACAGGAGATAATTATTCTACACAGGAGCGCTAGGAGAGTGAAATGCTTAAGCCCTTCACCTATGCATCTGCATGTGAGTTGATGGCTGCAGGTGAATTGTTCGGTTGTCGCTTTCAAGTGTACCGAAATGGCCAAATATTTTACACCTTTTGAAAACCGCCAATGCCTCTTAAACATCTTAGATTGACAGGTGACAATTTCAGTAGTGGACACTTTGATGTTTATGAATGTTTAAACTCTCAAAAGCTGGATGTAAAGTTATTGATGAAACCGGTTGTATACTTACAACACTTGACAGTTACCGATTGTCTCTTCAACACAAGTCCTATAAATACTGTCATAATTGAAACAAACCATGAAACTCAAACCGATTATGACAGCAGCAGTCCAAGCTGTCAGATTTGAAACAAGATTGCTGTTCACATGGCCAACTGTACGTAGCATGCTCAAGAGTAAGCTCAGTGCACAGCTTGGTCATATTACAACTGGAGGGCCGAACTCACAATGTGGTATACAAAGAGATCCTTAACAGATAATTATTGGTATATTTTCTCTCAGTTTAAAAAGGTTTAATTTTCTTCTTAATAAAAATTTTAAGGCAGTACTTCGGTGCTGTGAAGCACGGTATTTTGCTATATATATATATATATATATATATATATATATATATATATATATATATATATATATATATATATATATATATATACTGTATATGACAGCAACACTCATAACAGTGACAAAACAATTACATTGACAATCATGTTATGTTGTTTTTAAAATGTTTCCTTTTCTGTTTCATAACTTTTTTAATACACTACTTCTCTGCTGCGAAAGTGCGGGTATTTAGCTAGTATTAACATAAAATCTAAAGTAAATGTAGGTCAAACATGGTTACAAGAATAAAAAAGTACAATTAAAATCTAAGTTATTTCTGAACATATTCAATAAGAGTATGAATTTGTTTTTATGTTCTTGGTATGAGAGCTGTGTAGCATGATGGCAGAATCATCTCATAATCTTCCAAAGACTGGGTTTGATTTTGTCCCAGTCATCACACGGGTGGTCCCAGTCTGTGCTGAAATGGGCTCTCCATAGAGTTATAACCCTTCCAAATGATCTTTTGTTTTGAACTTTGTTTCTGAGGTACACCAAATTAGAATGAGAAATATTAAAAATTCAAAGACTAATTTCTTTAATTGTGATGTCTTTAGTATTGACAAATGTATACTAATATAAAGGCATTTCTAATTTCCTTAGTGGCAGCCTGTCCAGCCTCCCCACCTCTCCGTAATGACCTACATTTCCATCAAATGTAGGTATGGAAACCAAAGTAAGTGCTGCCTAAGGAAGAAAGAGACATTTACTGGTGTCATTTTATTATATAAATACAATGGCAATAAAGACAGAAATTCAGACAGATACATGAAAAAACGTATAATATGTTTGTTGTGTTTTTTTCACTGGTCTCTTTACTTGAATGACCTATAAATTAAAATGGCCTCAAACTATTTTTAATAACTATATGTTGCCCAAACATAATTCGATCCAGGATTTTACTGTGGTCAGGCATCTGTAATTCTCAATAATAATCCATACTTAAAAAATCTCTTACAGTAGATCCCGGAATATAAGCCGACTCGGTATATTAGCCGACCCCCTTCTCTACCTACTAAATTACATGTATTTGCCGATGACTGATATTTAAGCCGACCCCCTTCTCCAAGCAAAATTTTCTAAATTTCCTTAAAAGTGTCTCTTCGTGTATATTTATCATGTTTATTGGCGAGAATTTTTAATGGAAACCCAGAAGTGATTGCGGAGAAGTCTGTTAAAATGAAACCTTTGTGTTGAAACTACACTCACCTAAAGGATTATTAGGAACACCATACTAATACGGTGTTTGACCCCCTTTCGCCTTCAGAACTGCCTTAATTCTACGTGGCATTGATTCAACAAGGTGCTGAAAGCATTCTTTAGAAATGTTGGCCCATATTGATAGGATAGCATCTTGCAGTTGATGGCGATTTGTGGGATGCACATCCAGGGCACGAAGCTCCCGTTCCACCACATCCCAAAGATGCTCTATTGGGTTGAGATCTGGTGACTGTGGGGGCCATTTTAGTACAGTGAACTCATTGTCATGTTCAAGAAACCAATTTGAAATGATTCGCGCTTTGTGACATGGTGCATTATCCTGCTGGAAGTAGCCATCAGAGGATGGGTACATGGTGGTCATGAAGGGATGGACATGGTCAGAAACAATGCTCAGGTAGCCCGTGGCATTTAAATGATGCCCAATTGGCACTAAGGAACCTAAAGTGTGCCAAGAAAACATCCCCCACACCATTACACCACCACCACCAATCTGCACAGTGGTAACAAGGCATGATGGATCCATGTTCTCATTCTGTTTACGCCAAATTCTGACTCTACCATTTGAATGTCTCAACAGAAATCGAGACTCATCAGACCAGGCAACATTTTTCCAGTCTTCAACTGTCCAATTTTGGTGAACTCATGCAAATTGTAGCCTCTTTTTCCTATTTGTAGTGGAGATGAGTGGTACCCGGTGCGGTCTTCTGCTGTTGTAGCCCATCCGCCTCAAGGTTGTGCGTGTTGTGGCTTCACAAATGCTTTGCTGCATACCTCGGTTGTAACGAGTGGTTATTTCAGTCAAAGTTGCTCTTCTATCAGCTTGAATCAGTCGGCCCATTCTCCTCTGACCTCTAGCATCAACAAGGCATTTTCGCCCACAGGAATGCTGCATACTGGATGTTTTTCCCTTTTCACACCATTCTTTGTAAACCATAGAAATGGTTGTGCGTGAAAATCCCAGTAACTGAGCAGATTGTGAAATACTCAGACCAGCACGTCTGGCACCAACAACCATGCCACGTTCAAAATTGCTTAAATCACCTTTCTTTCCCATTCTGACATTCAGTTTGGAGTTCAGGTGATTGTCTTGAGCAGGACCACACCCCTAAATGCATTGAAGCAACTGCCATGTGATTGGTTGATTAGATAATTGCATTAATGAGAAATTGAACAGGTGTTCCTAATAATCCTTTAGGTGAGTGTATATATGCAAATACGGTACATCGGCCGGTGGATTTCCGGAGACTCGTTATAAATTTAATTAACTGAAATACGCAATACAGTGGACCCTTGACTTAAGAACTTAATTCGTTCGCGAAGGCTAGCCCATAATGCATTCCGAACCTCCTACTGCAACACTTAACCTTTTCATAATAAAAAAGGGTTGTATAATGTGCATAATTTACTAAAACACCAATAATTTTTCTAATGTACTAATCAAAAAGTTATAAAAACTGCCTAGCCTACCAGAAGTAGGCTAGATTAAGCTAGAAGCATGGCGGCGCGCATGGTCGCAGCGGCTCAGGGCTTTCCTTTTCAGTGCACTTTTTTGTTGATTTTATCCTTTTTTTTGCTTGTTTGTGCACGATTGGTTCGGCGAACATCCGCTACACCCGTCAGAACCTTACAGACATCGGTGTCCAGAGCCAGACATTTGTTTCGAGTGTTTTTCATCACACACACAACATCCCAGACAACACAGCGAGACCAGCGGACTCTCCGTGGATTGTTGTCGGGTCTAGGAGACGACGCAGACGGAGGAGGGAAAGGAAGCAGATGCGGGGCCGCAGATCCGGCGTTTTGCTAAGACTAAAGATACAACCATACAAGCCCTATACAGAACTTTTTTTTGCAACTTCTTTGCATCTTTTCGCACCATTTGTTTATTTGTTTATTTACTTGTTGTGTTCTACACATATGTCTGCACTGAAGGAGCTGCTTTTAATCTCATTGAACATGTGTATAGTGACAATAAAAGGCATTCTATTCTATTCTAGAAACAACAATTTCATACTGTACTCACCATTTAATTTGACATCTTTGGGCTGCAGGAAGGGAGGAGGAGGAGAATGAAATGGAAGGTTGTTATTGTTTAGAAGGAGCCTCCTTATGCAAATCTTTTCTTTGTAAAATTGTCGAGGTGGTGGATTTCCACATGCTGTACATATTAGCGAGATCTGTCACACGAACATCACTCTCATATTTCCACACAATTTCTATCTTCGTTTTGATTGTGATCACTTTCTTTACCTTCGTTTCCTTCTCTTCCTTCCTTAGCAATTATGTGTCTTGCTTGCATGGTCTTAGTGAATTATATATATAGGTAAATCACTGCAATGACCGAAATTACATCCACAAACACATGTATCTGGGATCTTTCTAACGCTCTCGGTTGTTTGTTTACAATCGTGCAAGCGGATACACACATTCGGGTCGTAACGCAAGATGTTAGTCGTAAATCTAGTTGTTCGCATGTCAGGCCGGTGGTATATCAAGGGTCGACTGTAAATGTTTATGTATACCAGTATTACATTTTTAAAAACATTATTGGTGAATAAAAATATACCTGGTAATACATATATTTTTTTGTTAAAAAAAAGATGACTACACCTATGAAAAAACATGAAATATGACAGCGCATTTAAGTTGAAAGTTGTAAAGTTCGCTAATGAGTCAAATAACAGTGCAGCAGCTCGTCACTTTGGCATCAACGAGAAACAAGTACGAGAATGGAAGAACGCTGAAACATCTTTAAAAGCCATGTCGAGAACTAAATGCGCCAACCGTGGTCGATCCTGTAAATGGCCGAAACTGGAAGAAAAACTGGTCACTTGGGTTAACGAACATCGTGCATCTGGTTAAATCGTCACTCGTGACCTGATACGTCTGCATGTTTTAAAGTGGGCTGAGAAGAATAAAGGTGATGCTGTAGACTTCAAGGCGTCGAGATCCTGGTGCACTTGTTTCATGAATCGCCACAGTCTAGTCCTAAGAACAAAAACGAAGATGGCTCAACGGCTTCCTCGAGATTTAGATGATAAAATTACTGCCTTCCAAAGCTTCATCATTAAGCACCGAAAGAAACATGAATACCTGCTCACAAAGATCGCAAATATGGATGAAACGCCTATGTTTTTTGATGTTGTTAGTATCAAGACAGTTCAACAGAAAGGAGAGAAGACTGTGTTCGTCAAGACAACTGGTCATGAAAAACAGCATTTTACTGTTGTGTTATGTTGCCTTGCTGATGGGACAAAGTTACCACCAATGGTGATCTTCAAAAGAAAAACATTGCCAAAGAAGGAGAAATTTCCCCGTGGAGTGGTTGTTCATGTTCAAGAGAAAGGGTGGATGGATGAGGATGGCTGTAAAAAGTGGATTAAAGAGGTGTGGAGTTGTCGTCCTGGTGGGATGTTACGTGATCGTGCTCTTCTTGTATGGGATATGTTTAAGTCACCTTTAGCTGACGATGTTAAGTCGGAGTTAAATAAAGTTAACACAGACATAGCAGTTATTCCTGGTGGATTAACTTCCATACTTCAGCCTTTGGATGTGTGCCTGAACAAATCGTTCAAGGACTTAATGCGCAAAAAGTGGAACACTTGGATGCTGTCTGGGGTGCAGACATTTAACGCTGCTGGTAACATGCATGCTGCACCTTTGGCAACTGTGTGCGAGCGGATTGTCAAGGCGTGGGCGGAGATCAAACCGGAAATTCTGATAAAATCATTCAAAAAGTGTTCCATCAGTAATGCCATGGATGGTACGGAAGATGATATGTTATGGGAGGATGATGATGATGTGCCTCTCGCCCAACTTATCGACGATACCGAGGAGTATAACATGTATGATGATATGATTTTTCCAGAGAACTGGAATGTGTTATTCGGTGGGAGGATAGCGATGATGAGGAATTCAATGGATTTTAGTGTGTAGTAAGTATTAAATTCATATATATTAGTGTATACGAGTGTTTCAGTGTTTACATAGTGAATGAACCATGACAATTAGTCAGCGATTGTGTATATACCCACGGTAATTGTGTCTCAAAGACAATATAATTGTTATTCAACTGATAATTAGTAAACTAATTGATATGAATTATTAATCATATATTGTTATGAAGTTATTTGTGAACAGTATTAAATTGCTCTGTGCTATTGGATAATAATTTACCCGGGATCATTGTAAATAAAATTATAATTATATATTAAATATAAAATCTTATTTTTTTGTTTCATAATGGATTGAACCTTACTATGCCGAACAGTAACTAATTATTCATCAAATCTTACTAATCCTAATCTTTAAATTCAATTACGATACTTATTCATCTTAATTACTGTACGGCAGCGGTAAGAGGATTGGCGAATTCTTCATTCAAGGATTTTTTATAGTGACATTTACAGTCAGTATTTTATTTTAAACTTCCCAATAATTTATTATAAATTTTAGTAATAAAATCAACAACTAAAACACTTTTTTGAATTAATTCTTTATTTAATTTAAAGTACCGGCATGCAAAGTTACTTCTTCATCAGAAAGATGGCTCTGTGGTTTCGTCATTATTTACTTCCGTATTCATTGGCAAAACGAGCATTGCGCTGGAAATCTTGAATCTGAAATAATACTCGTTGTATAAACCGACACCCAAACTCCAAGCCAAAAATCTAGGACGGAATTCTCGGCTTGTATTCCGGGATCTACAGTAACTGACTTTAGTGAGTCTGTAACTGTGTTGTTCCTTTTCCTCACTTTTTCCCCATGTCTGAAAAAATAAATCAAATTAACAATGGAGAATTTTGTTCATGGAGTATGTTTGTTTATTGAAAGATATCTAAAAAGTTACAATTGATCATTTATATATAATCAGAGCTGTAAAAGAAAACGTCAGAATGAATTAGAGATTCCGTTCCTACCTGAGCACACCGCACTCACGTCGTAATAGTGATGGCATAAAGAGTAGGTTTCACTTTGACAGTCCTTCAGCGCAGACTCCTGTCCTTTACAGTTAACATTTCTAACCAAGACTGGCCCAGTCCCCCCCCCAAAGTGAGCATAGCGTGGTCCTGACAGAGCCTCTCCACAGCCCAGCTGTCTGCACACCACGGCAGCATCCTTCATGTCCCAGTTAGAGCTATAATCACACATGGTGCCCCACTGCCCGTTACGAAGGACCTCCACTCTCCTCTCACACTGTCCTTGGCCATTCACCGGTTTCAGATCTTGATTGTCTGAAATAAAGCAGACATTTTTAATGAATCTCTGTTCTGTAACACATGTGCTCAGACATGATCCATAACTTAACCCTGCAAGTTCATCGTTATTCACAAACACAGATTCAGAACTACCCTTTAAGATTCACTGAGACACATTTATAATTTCTACAGACCTGCTTTTAAATAAAAAGTGAGGTCAAAAATAAGAAAAAAGTGTGTATCCTGTAATACATTGTTTAGTAGCAATTGCTTCCTTTTAATAAGTGCTGATATGATTTTCCCAAAATCTAAATTAAACTTTTTAACCAATTTTTTAATTAGCACATACAAAAGCAAATTTGCTTTATATAGCGCCTTTCAATAGCAAAAACAAACCCCTGGCTCTTCAAAGTTCATATGTTTCCATGTATTGTTTACAAGCTCAGCACAGGTAGAGCCAGTGACTTGTTTAGGGTGACAGCGACTGGTGGGTGACGACTGACTTAAGACCCTTGAGCTTTACAGTCCACTTCCTCAGCCACTTCAGTTATACACCCATCCTGTACTTCAATCCCCCAGTCGCGTTTCATTTGTTGCTCTTGAAATAAATATAAAGATACAGAAATCAACTGTTTTAAATATTAAGATAATTCTGCAACTGTTTTTTATACACAAACATTTATTTAAATAATTTATCATCATCAGTAGCTTCATATAGGGGTTAATTCATTCATCAATTTCTTGTACTACTTATTTTCTTAAACCTAATTATTTCTTTTTTTATTTTCCACATTATTAAATATCCCAGAGCACAGAGTTAAATAAAGACCATCACATATAAAATTTGCCAATTAAAAATATTTGGAATATGCTAAAGATGAAGTGGAAGGAAATAAAGATGGATAAAATAGAAACTAAAGCACTGCCTTAAAAAAATAGCGGTCTTTCATATTAGGCATAGCAATAAATACTTAGTAGACACAAAATTCCTAATGAAAGTACTGTAAATATTTAGGTGACAGGGAGCACTGTCCAGGTCCCATAGTGAATGTCATTGGGCACAATCCCATCATGAAGACCATTTTAACTTCAAATCTTCTGCCATATGTTCATCCACCTATCCATCCATTATCCAACCCGCTATATCCTAACACAGGGTCACAGGGGTCTGCTGGAGCCAATCCCAGCCAACACAGGGTGCAAGGCTGGAACAAACCCCGGGCAGGGTGCCAGCCCACCGTAGGACACACACACACGAAGCACACACTAGGGACAATTTAGAATCACCAATGCACCTAACCTGCATGTCTTTGAACTGTGGGAGGAAACCCACACAGACACGGGGAGAACATGCAAACTCCATGGACCCAGGAAGCAAACCCAGGTCTCCTTACTGCGAGGCACATTCATCCACTATCTAAATTTTAAGTGACAGGGAGCACTGACCAGGTCCGATAGTGAATGCCATTTGACACAATCTCATCATGAAGGCCTTTTTAATTTCAAATCTCCCTGTCACTGTTATGTTCTGCTGTACGTTCATCCACCATCTCAATTTGTTCACTTCAGTTGAAGATGACATGGAGCCAGCAAATGAAGTCCATGTGGGACACCAGCATACAGCAGGGCACATTCATGTACTCACAGCACACCTGATTAATTTAAACTGTCCAATATATGTGTAGCGGCTTTAGAATGGCTGCTGGTGATTTGGAAAAAGACAGACACAGCAATGGAGACACAGCAATACCCAAATTCTGCCGTTTATTCTACAAAAGTGTCATCCAGCTTTTTTTCCTACAAGACAAGCAGTAAAGGGCACAGTCAGCACATGTAACGTCAGGCGCTCTCTGTCTCCTGTAAAAGCGTCATCCAGCTTTTTTTTTTTAATTAAACATGTATACACAAATACAATAAATACAAATTTAACAATTGAATATAAATAACAACAATGAAGGACAATAATTAACGTTGCAACATACCTACAAGACAAGCAGTAAAGGGCACAGTCAGCACATGTAACGTCAGGCACTCTCTGTCTCCTGTAGCAAGCCAAACAATATACCAATGAGGTTGAATCTCCGCTAAACCAAACACTTTTAAAACCCATTTCTGCCGACCAAAAGTGACAACAGAACCTTAAAGCACATCGACAACCACATGGCATGATGTTTCCATTCAGTTTCAAACAGAAAACACTCATTTAAAACTTGTCAACTTATACAAGAGACGGAGAGCATTGAGAAGCGCCTTACCTGCAAAAGCGTCATCCAGCTTTTGCCAGGAGTATGCTGTATGTCACATATGCGTCCTGTGGGTGTTACATTAATTAAAGCCCCCGCTACAACAGACAAATAGGAACTATATACAACAGATACAATGATTACATTCACATTAAACAAAATTTACAATATATATAAAACAGAAGAATTTCAGTATATAAAAAAAAAGTTTTGAGCATGTTCACAATAAAACAAACTAACTCAGCCACATACTCCCCCCTGAACTTCTCAAAACACTGAGGGTCAGGCAATGGCAGAGTTCTAAATATCAGTAATATAAAACAGCATGTCATTCATTTCTTACAGTACATCACAGTACTCTTACGTGTGACAAAACCGTCTCCCAACCAAAAGGGAAAGTGTCAAAAGGATGCTGGCCAGACTTCCAATGTTCACTTGCGTAAGAAGGTGCCTTATACACAATCTCATCCTAATGAATAAATGACTGTTACTCCAACATTGAACTTACTTAACAGAATTATACATATTATATACATTGCTAATTAACTTAGAACTATTCCAATAGGATAACTGACGGTTGTTCACAAAAATAAAGTTTTGGCTAACCCACTAACACTACCACTAGCTTGTTTGTTTCTCTGCGTCATGTTCTGAATCAATCTGTTAACTGGTTTTACTATCCTTCCTACTCTTGTTCTGATGTGCCCTACTGTGTTACTTGGTGCTCTATCGTGTCTCAAAGTGGTTTCAGACATTGATCCTCTAGCTACTTGGTCCTCAGGATGACTGTGGTTCAGTTCTGGCACTTCTGCACCATGCATACTATCCGTTTCACTGTTGTTGGCCCTGTTTGTCTCAACCCCGACACTGTGACTCTCAGCACATGGCCCAGCATGACTTTCACTACTGTCTGCTTGGGAGTTGTCAGCCTCTGGCACAGCATTGTCAGCGGATACCTCAGGAGGTTCAGATGATGTCCTTTCTCTTTTTGGAGGAACAAAAGTCTCTGCTACCCAACTGGCAGTACGCTCTATAGTGTCAAACTAATCCAGTCACAGAGGCAGTTCTATCCACATCACACTGGTCCCAACTTGGTTCAGAGCCACTATCAAAGGAAGGCTCCACTTCCTGTTCGATTACCACTGGCAAGAAGCTAGCTTGCAAGATCAAATTCTTATGAACAATCTTCTCCTGCCCATTGATGGTGTTTTTGATGTGGTATGTATGGCACTTTGAATCTTTAGAGACCACAGTGTACAGTGTAGAGTACCATCTGTCAGCCAACTTCCTGCGACCACGTTCACCTCTGTTTGCCAAGAGATCTCGATCTCCTTCCTCAATGTCTGCACCATTTGTCTTCATGTTGTACAAGTCTGCCTGGCGCCGCTGGCTGGAATCAGTGTTGACTTGGGCCAAGATGAGAGCTTCCTTTAGGTCATCCCTCATTCTCCTGACATAGCTATCATAGTCAATGATATCACTGTTCCTCTCCACATTGTGGAACATAACATCTACCGGCAGTCTAGGGACCCGCCCATACATCAGGTAGAAGGGAGCATACCCAGTTGACTCATGAGCTGTACAGTTACATGCGAAAGTCAATGTCTGCAGCATTTGCAGCCATGTAATCTTATCCCTGGGCGGTAAGGCTCTGATCATGTTCCCTAAGGTTCTGTTGAACCTCTCAGTGTGGCCATTCCCCATTGGGTGATAAGGTGTTGTTCTTGACTTTTTCACACCTGCAATTTGTAACAGCTCCTGGATCAGTTGGCTCTCAAAATTCGCCCCTTGGTCTGAATTGGATCCTCTGGAGAATCCATAGATACAAAAATATCTATCCCAGAGCTGGCGCGCAACTTCTTTTGCTGACTGGTCTGAGCAGCAGAAAGCATGGGCCATCTTGGTGAAGTGGTCTGTCACCACCAATACATTCACATTCCTTCCTCTGGAATCCTCTGCAGACCAAAAGTCCAGACAAACCAGCTCAAGGGGGGTACGTAGTTTTGATACTTTCGAGTGGGGCTCTTCCCTCTGGCTGACTATGCAGCGGTTGCAGCATTTGACATAGTCTCGGACGTTGTGCTCCATGGTACTCCAGAAAAATCTCTGCCTTGCCAGGTACAGTGTCCTACTCTGACCCTGATGACCGGCATCATCGTGGACACCACGAAGAACATGTGTGACTAGGGAGGAAGGTGTCATATACTGGTGGCACTTCTTCCCAGTCACTGAGTCTTCACATACCCTGTACAGGATACCATCAAGCATTTTCAGTTTCTCCCATTGTTTCAGAGTCTTAAGAACCTTCAGCGATAGTAAAGCCCTTTCTCTCCTTGATGGCCGCCTCCCTCGGGTAACAAATGGGATGACCTGGGACAATATAGCATCTCTCCTTTGCTCATCCCGGAGCTCTTGGAGTGAGAAGACAGGCAAGGCATCTTGGCCAGGTGGGATTAGCTGTTCCAGGTCTTGAGCCAACCAAGTGACCACCCTCTGGTTGACTCCTTGGTCCCATTCCATGTGACCTGAAAGGACCGCAGACACTTCACCGCTTGTCATACAGCAGTGTCTAAGGCTCTCAGGTGGGAATGAGCACTTGATACTCTGGTTGTTAGCACTGACTCTAAATGCCTCCTGGACCATGCCCTTTCTAACCTGCTCCGACTCCTCTAACAGTGCTTTATACGGCTCTTTAATGAGCCTCTGGCAAACACGATTTTGGACAAAGGGCTTCCTGCTTAAGACATCTGCAACAATGTTCTTACTACCAGAGATGTACTTGATGTTGAAGTTGTATGGGGACAGTTTCGCTACCCATCTCTGCTCGCACGCGTCGAGTTTGGGCTTTGTGAGGATGTAGGTTAGCGGATTGTTGTCTGTCCAGACGGTGAAGTTGTGTCCCTTTAGCCAATGACTAAATTTATCACAAACAGACCATTTCAGTGCCAGAAACTCTAGACGGTACGCTGGATAGTTGGTCTGAGCACGGGTGAGAGCCTTGCTGGCAAAGGCAATGGGGCGTGCTTTACACTCACCCTCTTGGACCTGAGATAGCACAGCACCTAATCCAATCTGCGAGGCATCTGTGGACAAGATGAATGGTCGACTGAAATCAGGGTGTGCGAGGACAACAGAGTCTAAGAAAGTAGATTTTAACTGCTCAAACGTGTCACGCTGCTCCTGCCTCCAGTCACTTGGATGTAATTTCCTGAACGAAGCAGCACCTCGTGCATTCCCTTTCCTCCCCTTAGGTGCAGCAGTCAGGGTGAACAAGGGCTTGGCTATACTGGAACAATCTTGGATGAACTGCTGGTAGTACATGACCATGCCCAAGAATGACCTGATCTTCTTCTGTGATGGTGTTAAGCTATCCTCCATCATAAAGTCAGCCTCTGTCATAGCAGCGATTGCTTTGACCTTGTCAGGGTCAGTTGAGACACCACTTTCATCCACGATATGCCCCAAGAACCTCACAGTTCTTCTGAGTAGCTGGCATTTTTTGTGGGCCAGTTTCATTCCATGAGCATGGAGCCTGCTAAAGACTATCTCCAGCCTCTTGAGGGCTTCAGCTTTTTTGGGTGCATACACTGTCGTGGCGAAACATCCATCATCAGAAGGCTTTTTACCTAAAAATAAAGGCTATTAGGACTCGAGATAGACAGACAATGTTGATTTATTGCAATAAAGCCTTAAAACTCTGTCTGTCTATCTCGAGTCCTAATAGCCTTTATTTTTAGGTAAAAAGCCTTCTGATGATGAATTTTTCGCCACGACAGATTGGTGACCCCGACGTGATAGAATAACAAGGCAGCTGCGTGAATCCAGAGGCAGGGGCAAAGCTCTACGAAACGGGCACAGTTGGTGGCCACCTATAAGGTAAGCAATATTTTTGCTAAACTAATTTGTGTAAAGTTTCAGAGACCATCCGCCCCTCCAACGGAGACAAGCAGCATTTGGCCTTTCTAAAACGAACAGGTAGGAATAAAGGATGGGCAGACAGATTTAATGGAATGTGTGGAAACTGTACAGCTTAAATGAATGTGTGTGTAAGAATGAGAGTGCAGTAAATAGGACGCTCCGATCCCAGGCGAGTTCGGAGGGCTGCACGGTGCAGTACTCAATACGAGTTTAAACTGCTCTGTCCCAGAAGTGACAGGGGAGCTCCGGTCCCAGGCGAGACGGAGGACTCGTAACGCTCCGGTCCAGGCGAGTCGGGAGCGCTCTGACCCAGACGAGTCAGGGAACTGCATTGTAACGGGTGGTGTTGAAATCCTATCAAATACGAGGGTTGCCCTAGTAACGGCGAACCGGGAGTATACTAAAGTTACTGTAACGATGGCTTTCCGAGTATAGATACAGTAGGTGTGGAATTCCTGAGCTGGCATCTCTTGCTGTGGCTGTATGTTCTCCAGTAAGATGAGCGAGATGTCGTAAAATTCCCGCTTGTCTCGAGAGGAGGCCAATCCTTGGGAAAAGCTAACAGCAATTCCTTCTGATTGTGCCGCAATAAGAAAGTCAGTTCAGGTGCGATTGGAGGCCTATCATTACCGCCCCGGAGTAGAGACGGGGGTCTGACATGTTAGGTGAAATTCCTGTTTAGGTACCGATTCCAGGTTGCCAATAGGGAGAGCAAGGGGAAGGGCTGCTCGATGGAACAGGTGGAGTGAGTGTGCTAGTTTTAAGGGACAGATAAGGGAATAGAATATTTTGTTTATTATTTTATCATTTTTATTTTACCTTTGGATAGGTTAGGGAGGCATGCAAGTGCTGTGTGTATGGAGCGCTTTTAATATATATACAAGTTCAGTGGAACTGAACATTTGTAAGAAAGTAGGAAAAAGAGATAAATAAAAAATACATATATATATATATATATATCGAAAACATACCTGGGTGAAGTGTAGACACACAAATATTTTAAATAGCCCCAGCCTCTAATAAATGATTGTGTGAGTAATTACATAAGCTTCAAGTTCACCTAGTGGTAATAAAACAAGCCACAGGTGCGGAGACAAGTGTGAATGCGAGCGAGCTCCGGACCCAAATAGTGGGTACCAGGAGATACAATAAAGTAATCAAGCACATAACGAGTGTGAGTGAGATTTTGTAACCAAAGCATTTCTTCATGGAAGATACATTGAGAAGATTTTTATCAAGACGCTGTCACTGTTAGGAGGTACAGCAAATAAATATATGAAAGCCAAAGTAGTTAATTAAGACGAATATAAATTAAAGATCAGAGAAAGAATATATTACAAAAATATATCCAGAAAAGCATTAACGTAGTTCAAGTGACATAATTTCTTAAAAATAAATTTAATACCATGATTTAAGTACTTTTAGTTGGCATGGGTTTCCTAACTTGCAGCATTAGGATTTCGTAAAATTATCAAGAAAGCATAATTAACGTAAATATAGACAATTAGAAGAAGTGTGAGCATTTGGTAAATTAGAAAAGTACTATAATAAGAATTTGGATATTAAAATGTGAAATTTTGAAAAGGTTAACTTGATTCAAATAGTTGTACTTCATGTTACTCCCTGTTAAAAACAATTCGAGCCGTTTTTATAGTCTGATAAGTAAAGCAGCCTTCACAAAAATGTAGGAGGATAGCACCAAAAAGAAAAATTAAGCGGTAAAAAATTGTTTGAGTATATAGATTTGTGTGTAAATATGTATATATCTGTATATATATTTGTGGGGAAAGAATAGCAAGCGTTGAAAATAATATCATGCGCGAAAAAAGAAAAGTGCACTGTATTTAACTTCAAAGGTACCTGGCGCTCGCTAATGTCTGTGTGTGTGAATATGTCTGTGCTGAACTTATTCAATGTGTGTGCATGTATATTATGTGTATGCGTGAGCATCAATTGTTCTCTGTGTGTCTGTGTGTTTGTGTAAATATGTTTGTGCTAAAAATGTGTGAGCATGCATTTTGTTTGTTCTGTGGGTGTGCGTGTGTGTTTGGGAGTAAGAAAGCGAAAACATGGAGACTTCTGGGTAATGTAGTTCAATTATGATTTGCTGAAACTGCCTTGTGCATATAAATTTCCAGAGTTTGTGACTAAAAAATGGGTTAAAATGAATTTTGTATCTAAACTTCCAGAGCTCTGAGTAAATATGGGTTCAAATAAATTTGAGTATGTGTAACATTTGATAAAATGAAAAATGCATTCACTTTTAATAATAAATAATGTTTATAAAATATGCAAGGCATCTTTCCTTCGGACCCTGATCAAGTCTTAAGGAAAAGTGCACTTTTGATAACTATAACGTTCAAGGGAAACAATGTATTTCAATTTCCTTCTGTCCTTTTCTTTTTCTTGTGATGTGTGTATGTGAAATTTGGCATTATGGGGATTATTACAGTGGAGTGTGTGGTGGCGCAGTGGTTAGCACTTATGCTAAGATTCGAGTTTATTTGTGATTTGTGTTGAAGCTTACATGTTATTTGTTTTGAGTTAATATTCTCAATTACAGTTTAGTCTTTTTGCTGGGAGTGCCGTCTTGCTGTGGTATCGAACCTCGTGATTTCTCGATAGTTGGATTTGCCCTAATTGACGCTGGAATAGGATCGCCACGGAAGCAATTCCTCGTTGTCGCTGAGTCATTCCGCCAATAGACACTCCTTGATCTAGAAACCAGCGCCGTTTCGAGCTGAGTAGGATTGTGTTATGTTTCCTAGGGTTAACACCAGCTAACGTCATTAGAGGCTGTTTTATATTCGTTTGTCCTGATTGGTAATGTTAAGTGAGAATGGAACTTTCTCTTCTTCAGAATTCATTTTCTCTTTCTGATTCCTTTGCTGCATTGTTTCCAAATATAGTGTATAACAATAAATAATAAGTAATAATAAGTAACACAACTGGGGTAAGGTTGAATGTATTAAAACAATGGTTTGGGTGATTTTATGTATGTTATATAGTGTATTAAAGGGATCCCTATGTGTGCATGTTAAATAAGTTTCAGTGTGTTTGAGAGTATGTGTAAAAATATGTGGTGTTGTTTGCAAGGATGAAATAATTGATATTAATGTGTGTGAGAATGTAAATGTAAATGTTGAAATTAAAAGAGCTCTTAATTCTAAATTAAAAAAAAGATATGAACAGGTGGTGTAAGTCTCCAGATTAGGCATATTATATGAGCACCCCTTTCATTTGAGTACTGGCCAGACTCTGATATAAGGGAGGATTTTAATTAAAATGAGTAAATTTCAATTGAAGGAGACATTCTTTAAAATAGTAAATGAAGCTGAAGAAAAACAGTGGCTTCCAGTCCAGGTAGTGTTTCATGCTAAAATAGGCTAAAAAAAGAGAGAAAAAGGGGGGTTTACTAAAAGAAAAACAGACTGTGCTCTTTCGAGTTAACATTCTGAAAAACATGTAATAAACATCTGAAAGATAATAATGAAAGAATGTGCAAGATCAAGTGACTTTAGCAGTAGGTTATGAGGAAACGGAATCAGTGTATGTAACTGAAGTAGATTTAAAGTATTTTCTTAGTTTGAGATTCTGGGGAAAATTTACCCGATAAAGAAGTGGGTTCTTCATTCTAAATATGGGTAGGAATGTGCAAATTTCTTAGAGGGCCTTATAGTAAATAAATAAAGGCACATTTTGCATTATTGGGCATTCTGATATATTGATTTCTTTCCTCATTTCCTTTGTGTGTAATATTGACATGTTTGTGTGAAATATAGTGAAATACTTGTATCACAACAAAACTAATGGAAGGTTCACTTTTATATTTTTGATGCATTAATGAAATATTAATTGAGACATTTTATTAAGATTCTAAAAAACTAAGATCCAAATGTATTTTAATTAAATAATTAGTAATAAAAGAAAGAAAGAAATATTACTTGGGAAATATGTACAGAAACTTTAAGTGTTTAGATAAGACGTCATAAGGGTTTACAGATAGAGTCCAAGATTATTTTTGCTGCTAAATAACCTTTGAAATAATTTAAGGGACTTTGAATGGGAAGGAATAAAATATTTTACTTCACTGACCTTATTAATCTTAGATATGGTCCAAATATACTCAAATATGAACATCTTGTGTAAAAAGAAAAAATGTTCTTAGGATTTTGTACATTTGAACCATGCTTTATAATTAGATACATGGGAGAGGAAATGTGGAGCCTAATTATTTTTTTATATATATTTAATGTCAAAAAGGAAAAGTAATTAAGAATTTACCCGTCCAGATTGTGGATTTCTTTCTTGACTCTACTTGCTATGCTAACTATGAGATGTTCTCTGGAGGTTGCTGGTATACTTGCCGATCATATAAGGGAGGGATACTATGAACACTATGACAAATTTATTATAATTGACTGAAGTCTTCTTGCATTTTTTACACCAACCTCCACGGAGCATGGCTCTTTAACTAATAAATACTCAACCTTCTCTTTGCTTTTGTTTGTTCTCTATCCCTGGACGTATTTGTCTTCCCTGTAAGAGAGCTATAAAATTTGGCTTTTATTATTATATTAATGGGATCAGTTTTAGTTACCCTCTTACTCCACATCTCTTCTACTTGCAAAAATAAAAACAGCAATATTAACACAAGTGTCAATAAGGGGGGAAGGGTTGGTATAATAAGTATTGGTATAAGTACTCGTATGTTTAATTTTGTTTAAATTTTACATTTTGAAACCAGTTTAAATTTTGGAACTATTTTTTAATTATTATGGAACAAATGCAGATAATTTGAATATTATGTCAATATTATTGGGACCAATTTTTGGTAATGATTTATTAGTGAGTACATTTTTCCTGATATTGTTGTATATGTATATTAAGATTGACTTTATTTAAATAATGACTTGGGACATGTTTTCAATTAAGTGGAAATTGCAACCGCAGCCAAACTGGAAACAGCTATAAAGGAAGGCTTGAACTTTGTGCTTATCAATTAAAATTTTTACTCTGACTGTTTAAAGACAAATTGACTTAGACAAGCACAGACTGGATTGAAATGACCGTTTGTTTCACTGTTAGCAATATTTTTAATAGGGGTACCCCCAACGAAACAGATCTGACATCTTATGACATATTATTTTTTGGATCCATAAGTAGCTACCAATGAAGAATTAATATGCTGACTATTTAAATGAGCGTTTTTAAGTCTTTACATCTGCAGGTGAAAGCTGTTTTTTCCAAGTGCTTTGTAGATGACAGCATTTGAAGTTGAACCAGAGGTTGGGCTGTGATAAAGGTCTGCAGATAAACTAATCATCTGACTCCAAGGAGAACCCAGCCATACCAGAGAGGGAATCAAGTCATGAATCAGGCCATCGATCAGCTGACTACTGGACAATGCACCTTGATTCCAGTTCCAGGCATCATTGATACCTTCTGCCAAGTGCTCAACTGTGCTGCTGATGTTTGAGCCCAAAAGATCATCGTGGATTCCGAATCATAGATGACATCTGCCTACTTGGGTTCTTTTTACCTGGGATATTGGACCCCAACACCTGCCTTAATCCTTATCAGAGAAGAAAATTTGTCACACTTTTACTCTGCAGGGCTCAATGTTCTTGCTGGAGCCTACTTTGACTGTCCACTTGTTTGACAAATAGCAACATCTTTGAAATTAAAAATATTTGAACTGTAAAGTTATGAAAGGTATAGAAGGGAAAGCTATAATTATTTGCAAGCAAAGCAGAATATATTTGCTGTAAGCAGGGTCACGCTGACATAATGCATGAAGGGAAAATCTTAGTAAATTCAGGCATTAGCAAAAATACTATAAGAATATATTAGCAATTAACTTTAGTGTAGAAATTAAGACAAATCAAGCATGCCAAGCAATGATTAAATGAAAGTACATACTATACTTTTTAATTAAAGCTTAAGCTTCAGGTCACTATTATAAAAAGTTTGGAAGGCTTAAGAGAGAAAACGATGAGAGGAAACCCATATATGGAATTGAAGCCTTGGCCAGTTAGAGAAAATGGGAACAGCATAGAAAGATAACAGATTCCATAAGGGGGCCAGTGATAGGAAAAGTAAGGAGATAATAAGGGTTCCCATGGAAACTCAAGATTCGGCCTGACAGGAGTAAAAGGGAGTCAGAGAAAATGGGCAAGAGAGCTCATTCAAGCGAGGTCAGAAAAGATCGGAAATTACATAGAAAAGCCCAAAGATGGTGAGAGGAAGCCATCCACCCAGTCTTAGACCAATCAAAATAAGCCAAACAGACACCAAGAGGAACAATGGACAGTAAAACCAGGTGCAGAATGAGCTAATAGAATAAGGTAAAAATGATAAGAAATTGTTATAAAAACTTCAATTGCTGTAATGATCGTCGCTCAATCTCATTAGGCCGAATTGGGTTGAGTCCGTGTGGTTGATTTATTGCAATAAAGCCTTAAAACTCTGTCTGTCTATCTCGAGTCCTAATAGCCTTTATTTTTAGGTAAAAAGCCTTCTGATGATGACTTTTTCGCCACAACAACACTAGCACATCATCCAAGTAACAGAGCATCGTCAGGAAGTTCTGGTCACCAAAAATACCCATCATGAGGCGCATGAAGCTTGCAGGGCTATTACAGAGGCCCTGCGGGAGCCTGTTAAACTCATACAGCTCCATAGGTATGGTGAAAGCTGTAAGTTTTTTGTGTTCCTCTGCCATTGCGATATTATAAAAGCCAGAGGTAAGGTCCATGGCACTAAACATGGCGCTCCCTCCCAGCGCTGCAAGACAGTCAGACTGGTGTGGCAAGAGATGTGCGTCCTTGACTGTGCGCGTGTTCAGCCAGCAATAATCCACACATATCCTGAGATCAACATTCTTCTTCCAAACAAGCACTAGTGGGGAGGCCCATTCACTGTTAGACTTGCGGATGATCTCAAGCTCTTCCATCTCTGTGAGCACTTGACGGAGCTTATGATATTGCCCTGGTAGGACACGTCGATATGGAAGTCTGAAGGGTCGATCATCAGACAGATGGATGTGGTGAACAAAGTCTTTAGGCATCCCACAGTCAAGCTTACTCTTTGAGAACACATCCTCATACTTTTGCACCAGCTGCAGCAACCGAGATTTCCAGTGGTGGGACACCTCACAGGAGTCAATATCCAGACCTTCCAACCTCAGCTTATGTAGGCTATCATGAAAACTGGGACAAGGAGGGTCGCCTGGCTTGCTGACCACTTCATCACACAGCGTCTGACTCTGCAGCTCAAGCTCCTCTGCTGGTGTCTGTCCAGTGGTCACATCCAAATCTTCAACAGCAATGCAGGGTGACACATTTGCAACCTTGGTGTTGCGCTTTAAGATGATAGGTTTGTCAAAGGTGTTCAAAATCCTTATTGGGACCCACTTATCACCACTCATGGACCACACTGACCTGCAGACAATGATGCTTTTTTTGTGAGTTTGTGCCTTAGATGGTTCAATCAAAATTGCACCGCCCTCAGAAAGAGGTGAGGCTGCAGGTAATTTGGCCTAAACCAGGTGTTCTTGTTTAGAGAGATGAGTCACTGCCTGCGCCAACCTGGTGGTTCCAATAGCATCTGGGATTGTCTCACCTCTCCACCTGTTAATGCCAGACAGCATATTAAGAAACTGCACTATTTCAGGTGCTTTAGCGGACTCAGGTTTGTTTACAACATGCCAGAACTGCGGAGACTGCTTGAACCACTTTAGAAGGTGCTTTATAACATTTGTGCCCAGGATAAGCTGGTCTTTTTGCCCAGGGACCACCAAGGCAGGCACACTGAATGCACATCCATACACCTCCATCCTTAAGTTGTAAATGCACTTGGGCCTAACCTGAACTCCACCACAGCCAATGAGCACAACATCAGTCTGGATATTGTCAGTCTCCAGTGCCAATCCAACATTCTTTAGCACCTGCTCAGCTTCTTCATTAATGGTGCAAGCCATAGAGCCGGTGTCGAGCAGCGATTGTAGTGAGACTTTATCACCCACCTGTGCACTGGTATAAAACAGACTGTCAGCTTTATCAAGTCTAATCATGTTCTGAAACAGTACAGTACTCCCAGTTGGGGCAGATTTCAGGCACTTTGCATACACAAACTGCATATATTCATCAAGGTTGAGGGCTTCAACATTTTTACTCACACTGTCCCCTCCTGAGTGTGAGCAACTTAGTTTCCCTGATCAGATGAGCTAACATTCTGTGCAATAACGGCTTTGGTGCAGTCTCTCCACTGATGCCCTATCTCTACACAGGTTAGACATCTCCTCTCCCGCATACAATGTGTTCGTGTTGACTGAGAGGCGCCCCGCAGACTTGGCATGGAGGGAATCGTGCTGGGGTGGAAGCCTGTGGTCTAGCTGTAGCATGAACAGGCTGGCTGGTGCGCTCTAACACTCTCTCCAGCATACTTAGCACACGCTCCAGAGCATTTGGCTCTGAAATGACTGCCTCACTTGACTTGGTTGGATTTGGCGGGCTGCAACTGGATGTGTTCACATGAGCACATGCAACTTCGGGTTCTGGCACACTGCTACTTGTTACGGCACTGGCCACTTGTATAGCATGTGACTTGATCATGTCTGCACCTGATCTTTTAGCTCGGCATTCTCGCTGATGCTCATCTATAGCCTCTTGCATCTCTGTAATTGACCAGTTGCTTGTAGGCTTACACTTGAAAACACATGCGATACTACGGTCAGGACAGTTTCGGATAAACATCATGGCTATTTCTGCATCCATATTCTCTAATTTACTACCCTGACGTCCCAAGTGCCTATTGGCCACTTCAGCAGCTGTGTTCAACCTGACCCAGTAATCTATTGGCGTTTCTGTTGCTATTGGTTGGGTGACTTAGAAATCAGCCAGTGGTAGACATAAAGCAAGGCTCTCACTAAAGTAACGTCTCAATATAGCATAGATTGTCTCAGGGTTAACAGTAACACCAGGTGAGGGGTTGCTTTTCAGTCCCACTTTGACTGTACTTTTTGCCTTACCATCATGACTTGGAAGGCCTTTTTTATGCAGGTACACCTCCATCAGGTCAATCCAGTCCTGAATGGAGTATCTGTCTGCACCATCGCCACAATACATCGGGGGCTCTTTAATATCCGGCCTCACTACTAAGCTCACTTTGGACAAGTTTAGGGTTGTGTTAGGTGGTTCAACCCTAGCTGACTCAGCTGGTGGAGGCTGACTTGGAGTGAATGGCTGCTGACTAGCCAGCAAACAGCTGGCTACGGATTCACCTATCTGGCTCCCCAAATCACCAATTAACACACGTAATTGTTGTACAGTGTTGTCATTTGTAATGGGAGTCGAGAATTGAGGTTCAAGGACAGGTATATCATATTACGCTTTCTGATTCAAATGGTTCATTTAAATCATAGGTTAGCACTGGGGTCCTACCAGCTGCTCCATCTATATTAAACAAACCCCTCCCCCTGCCTGGAAGTTGTGTACAAATATTAAATGTATGTTGACCCCTGCCTGCCATATCTCACACAGGAACAAAAGTTACAATAACAGTGAGCAAGAACTATAAAGCAGTTTACATGAAATATTTCAACTTATGTCACTAACTCTTAATATGAACTTATATTAACCACAGTTGCGCTTATGCAAAACACCAAAAACCATCTCAGCAGCTACAAAAGATCCACACTTCCACCAACTTGATATCCCACAATGTCACGAGCATACAGCTTGACCTCGGCGATCGGCGGTAGCTGATCAGTGGATCTGGGTCACGGCACCAGTTTTATGTAGCGGCTTTAGAATGGCTGCTGGTGATTTGGAAAAAGACAGACACAGCAATACCCGAATTCTGCCGTTTATTCTACAAAAGCGTCATCCAGCTTTTTTTCCTACAAGACAAGCAGTAAAGGGCACTGTCAGCACATGTAACGTCAGGTCTCCTGTAAAAGCGTCATCCAGCTTTTGTTTTTAATTAAACATGTATACACAAATACAATAAATACAAATTTACCAATTGAATATAAACAACAACAATGAAGGACAATAATTAACGTTGCAACATACCTACAAGACAAACAGTAAAGGGCACAGTCAGCACATGTAACGTCAGGCACTCTCTGTCTCCTGTAGCAAGCCAAACAATATAATTGCCGACCAAAAGTGACAACAGAACCTTAAAGTACATCGACAACTACATGGCGTGGTTTCCATTCAGTTTCATACAGAAAACACTCATTTAAAACTTGTCAACTTATACAAGAGACGGAGAGCATTGAGAAGTGCTTTACCTGCAAAAGCGTCATCCAGCTTTTGCCAGGAGCATGCTGTACATCACATATGCGTCCTGTGGGTGTTACATTAATTAAAGCCCCCCCTGCTACAACAGACAAATAGGAACTATATACAACAGATACAATGATTACATTCACATTAAACAAAATTTACAATATATATAAAACAGAAGAATTTCAGTATATAAAAAAGGTTTTGAGGATGTTCACAATAAAGCAAACTAATTGTTCTTCAGAATTTGCAAAGAAAACCACAGAACCTGCTGAAAAAGCAACAGTGACACAGAGATAATGTGCAAAGTCCACCAGTCAGTGAAGGAGCGAGAACTGAAACTCAGACTCTAGAAACTGTGTGGAAGCATCTCTAAATAACATGTTTTCACATCCCAGTCAGTCGTGTTCTGCTAATCATATTAATATCATTTCTGAAATGAAATAAAAATCATCTGTTAATTTTGTTGTTCACCTGGATATCTATGCTCAGGGACACAGCAGGAACCACTGGTCAAATAATAAGGAACACAAAAGTACAGACATGCACAGGGCCAGCATGGCAATTTAGAGACAGCAATGAAATGGACAACATGTGCTTAGGCAATAAACGAGAACTGGAAAATCCTGAGAAAATCTATAAAAAACAAGGAGACTGTGCATAGAAGTCATCTTGGCCAGTACAGGTTTAAAGCTAGGTGACATAGTACTCGACTTTATCTGCTATTTCATGTTAAAGTCGAGTAAAGATGTGTGATTAATGACGAGATTTACAAGTCCACTACTTTATGAAAAGTAAATAAAAGTAATTTCTCACTTGTGCAATTGCAGCAAATTAAAGAACCATCTACATACTGTAAATACTTTTTTCATAATTTAAAATTCCATTGTACTTTCACCATGTTGACCTGTACTTTATAATTGATTTATTTCTGGTGAAATTTACAAAAGAAAGAGCACTAGGTAATCATGTTCATTTACAGTGGTGCATTGGTTTCTTGAGGAGCTCATAAGTTTACTGCTGTCCTTATTTTCTTTTAGTTGTGAACTTGGTGAATTTTATCATTTGCGAAATAAAGTAAAGTCAAATTATTTATTTGTTGTTATGGTTTATGTTGTTTTATTAACTGAGTGAATAAAAAGCACAAGGACTTTGTTTCATTTACTATGTATTTAATTTTATGGGTGTATTTTCATAACTTAAACATTAAAACTGGAATTTCAAAGTGATATGGGTCTTACAAAAGTATTCAGACTTTTTAAATAAATAAAAACTGATACCTGCAATAATTTTGTCATGTCATGTATCACTAGTCTCCTGTTCAGTGTTTTTTTCTGTTTCTTTTGATAATTCACTTCTATTTTAATCATTGGTTTCATAAATTTTTGTGCAAAACAAGCAATAACAAACAGGCACAGGTGACAACAATGAAGCAAAAGCAGTGCATTTATGCATTACTTAAACAAGTAAAATAAAATAAAACAAAGTGAAAAACATATTTCTGTATATGTAACACATAAATATTTGCTAAACATATTTTTAAGAATAAAAGCAACCCTACTATGTATTTTTTGGCAAATTCAATAAATACAGTTTCTCAAAAATAACATTATGTCAGGAAGGCAGAAATGAAGTAATGCTGTTTTGTTTTTGCCATTATTTCTGATTTTTTCTAATGAAATATTTCTGGGATGCGTCATTAACTTTATTCTTTTGATGTAGGGAAAAGTTACCCTTTCAGATTCTAAGAGTTATTTTCAAGTTGGAATGGTAAATTTAAATTTGTTTGTACACCAACAGTATCTATTATATAAAGTGTACAAAGGAATAAAGAATTAAACTATATAGTTCTTTTACTACTTTCTCAAAAGAACTCAACAATTATAAACATGTTTTCTATTCATATGAAACTGCATTTCTTAAACTTTGCATCTTAAAAGTAGTTTCATAAAAAATTCTGTTTAAGTGTCTTTTCAATATGGTAAAATTTCTGACTTACTGGTTAAGTGTCTATAGAGGAGTTAGACGTGCAACTTACAGACTGGTGTGAGCAGAAGCAGGGCGGCCAGGCACATCAGTGACCCTCGTTGGCAGCTCCTCATGGTTCATCAGCCTGAGTGTTCTCTCCTCACAATGAAGTTGAGTCTCTGCTGTGTCCTTATATGACTGAATCTGTTAATCTGTCATCTCACACCTGCACATGAGGTGCAGTTCTCCAACCCACGAATCACACAGACCTCAGCTTTATAAAGGTTCATTAAGGAAACCTAAAGAGTTAATTTCTTTTCACGATTATTTTTAATGATTTTTAATGATGATAAAAAATAAACATTTCTTATAACTTTTGATTCTTCAGATATTCTTTATAATGTTTAAAATGCATGCAAACTAAAATAATTAAGATGATGTTTTAAAATAGGTTTAATTTTGACATTAGCAATATACATATTGTAGTTATAGTATATAATAGAAAAAGCTGCCAAAAGCTTATCTCTGGTTAATTCTGTGACTGAAGCCAACAGTTCCTTGAATTTGCTTATATAAGAATTTGAGACAGAAGGGAACTGTATCAAGTGATGTTAATCAAACAGTGAACTAATTATTATACAGTATTTTCTTTTGATAGCACTAACATCTAATTAGAAAATTCACTAAGGTTCACACTTCATTTTCCTTTCCTTTCTCTGTAGTTTCCCATCCCTTATATAAAGGTAACTTATCCATTCTCATCTTAAAAAATATAATTATAAAATTCATTTATTAGTAAAAAGATATTTTAAAATGTAATGTTATAAAGCAATATACAGTGCCCTGTGGAAGTATTTATCCCCTTCGGTGTTTGTCCTGTTTTGTTGCATTACAATCTAAAAATAAAATGTTTTTTGGAGGTTTGCACCATTTGATTTACACAACCTTCCTACCATTTTGAAGGTGAAAAATATTTTTTATTGTGGCACAAACAATAACTAAGACAAAAGCAGAAATCCTGAGTGTGCAAAGTTAATGGCCGTCCTGCTGGAAGGAGAACCTTCATCCCAGTCTCAAATATCTAGTAGACTGATGCAGGTTTTCCTCGAGAATTGCCCTGTACTGAGTACCACCCATCTTTCCTTCAACCCTGACCAGTTTTCCTATCCCTGCTGATGAAAAACATCCCCACAGCATTATGCTGCCACTACCATCCTAAACTGAGGGAATGGTGTTCTTGGGGTGATAGCATCACACATGGCGTTTCCCATGATGGCCAAAAAGTTCAGTTTTAGTTTTATCTGGCCAGAGAACCTTCTTCCATATGTTTCAGGAGTATGCCACATGCTGTTGGGCAAACTTCTAATGTGTTTTCTTTTTTTTTTTTTCTTTAAGCAATGGCTTTTTTATGGTCACTCTTCCATAAAGCTCTGCTCTGTGGAGTGAATTGCTTAAAGTGGTCCTATGGACAGATATACTCCCATTTCTGCTGTGGATCTTTGCAGGTCCTTTAAATGTTATCCTTGGTGTCATTGCTGCATGTCTGATTAATGCCCTCCTTGTTCAGTCTGTGAGTTTTGGTCAGGGGCCTTTTCCTGTCAGGTTTGTAGTGTTGCCATTTTCTTTCCATTTTGTTATACTGTATTTAATGGTGCTCTGTGGGATATTCAAACCTGATCTATACTTCTCTACAAATTTGTCTCTGACCTTGTTGGGAGTGATAATTGGTCTTGATGTTGCTTGCTTGGTGGTGTTGCATAGTCAGGGCCTTTCAGAACAGGTCTATTTATAGACATCATGTAAAAGGTGATGTGACACTTTGAGTGCACACAAATGGACCCTAATCAACTAATTATGTGACTTCTGAAGTTAACTGGTTAGACTAGATCTTTTTTAGGGATTTCATAGCAAATGGGATGAATACATATGCACTCACAACTTTTAAGTTTTTACTTGTTTTTTATATTTATACAAGGTATTTTATTTTCATTCCACTTCAATAATTTGGACTTTATTATTAAGTCCATTATATACAATCCAAATGAAAATCCATTTTCATTCCAGATTGTAATACTAGAAAACAGGACAAACATCAAGGGGATAAATAGTTTTGCAAGACCTTGTAGAAAACAAAAAGCAAGATAAATGAGACAAACTAAATACAACAGAGGAATATGACTGTTCTGTGTTTTTTGAGAATTTGGATGATCTTACCAATGTTTTTATTTAGAATTTCTCTTTTGGAATTTAACAAGCCTTTAAATGTGACTTCTGATGCTGGATGGAATTGTTTGCCATTGCTCCAGGTTCTGATGTACAACACTGCTTGAAGTAGGGTGCATTTGTCTTCTGTTCATAGCCCTTTTTTTAATGTGGTGTGGTGTTGTCGTCATTGGCAGATTTTCTGTCACTTTAAAGGAAAAAGAGTGATTTGTTCTGGCATGATACATACGGAAGGAAGCTAAAATTTTTCTCTTCATGTAATGCTTCTTCTCAATCTTCCCAGATTGGGCTCAGTCACTGGCACAGAACTTAAATAAGTGGCTCTCAGAACTAGCAATATCTCCTCTTTCAGGGACTACAAACCCAAGAGCACTGTAGAATGCAGCTTTCAGACTCAAAAAGTGTACTTGATGCTGAAGAGTGTTAATGGACCTATTTGTCCCAAATGCAATGGGTCAGTTTTTGGCATCATATGGAATGGGTCAGCTTCCTGTTCCTAAAAGAAAGAGGTCAGGCACAGACTTAGTTTGAAGGGAATGTGTTTAAAGGTGTGTTAGTTTATCCATGAGAGTGAGAAGGTTTATTTTTAATATTTTTCATTTGTAATAATCTTTATTAATTGAAAAATGAAAAAAATAGTGATTAGAAGTCAAAAAAAACATATTTTAACATGTATTGTAAACTAAATTCATAAAATATTCTTTTCTCGAAATTACATTTTTTACTTTTTGTAACTTTACATAACTGTTTGAATTTAAGGGAAGAAACAACTGATGACAGTAAAGAAGGTTAGCAGACTTGGGAGGCAAAAATACAACAAATGAGTGATTACACATAACGAAAAATCCCTTCACAGCTTGCCATGCCTACACCTTCTACCATTCTCCCTTCTTGCACCTCTCATCTCCTTCCTTGTTCTGCCAGGTGAACTCTCATCCACACTCCACCTGATTCAAAGTTCAGCGAAGCAATGGTTACTGACCTAAGCCAGAACCCTGGACTATTTCTGAGGTCACATCTGGTCTCCTGTACACTACCTCCAGGTCAGCCCCCATGGACCCTTCCCCATTTTTCACCAAAGTACCCAACAAGCCTGCAGGGACCTCAGTTTCAGCCTCCTGCTGCAATTGAGGCCCAGTAGTTATAGGGTGGGGGAATCTTTTCCTGTATATTCCCCAATTTCACCTGCTATATTTACATCTCATGAATAATTCATGGAATGTTTTTTGCTACATCTCCACCTGACATCCCTTTCTGGGCAGGTTACAGTTGGCTTCCTATCCAGGGTGTGTTCCAGCACCCATTGATACAGGCCCTGACTCCCTGACAATCACATTTACAATACATAATAATAGAATAACACACATTTGTAATGCACAGCTAGATAGATAGATAGATAGATAGATAGATAGATAGATAGATAGATAGATAGATAGATAGATAGATAGATAGATAGATAGATAGATAGATAGATACTTTATTAATCCCAAGGGGAAATTCACATAATCCAGCAGCAGTATACTGATACAAAGAAACAATATTAAATTAAATAGTAATAAAAATTAAAAAATGAAAAAAATAAAAATAAAATTAATGTTAGCATTTACTCCCCCGGGTGGAATTGAAGAGTCGCATAGTGTGGGGGAGGAACGATCTCCTCAGTCTGTCAGTGGAGCAAGACAGTGACAAAAGTCTGTCACTGAAGCTACTCCTCTGCCTGGAGATGACACTGTTAAGTGGATGCAGTGGATTCTCCATGATTGACAGGAGTTTGCTTAATGCCCGTCGCTCTGCCACAGATGTTAAACTGTCCAACTTTACTCCTGCAATACAGCCTGCCTTCTTAACAAGTTTGTCCAGGCGTGAGGCGTCTTTCATCTTTATGCTGCCACCCCAGCACACCACTGTGTAGATGAGGGCACTCGCTTTTAATAATGAAAAAAACTACAGTCCAGGATAAATGTTAGCACTGGTACAGTTTGCAGTTTTGTTATCATGACAACACAATACATTCAGTTATGGATGCACTGCACAAACTTGTGTTACACTGTCTTCTCAGTGTGTATAAGAGTGGTGGGGGGGGGGGAGCTCACACTCATGGTGGTTTTGTCTTATTGTAGGGTTATTTTGAAAAGATAAAACTGAGACAAAAAAGTAAAAAAATAAAGTGAGGTTTTGGAATTTGTGAGCTGGTTTATATTTATAAATCATAAGAATGTGTATTTTTATATGCATCAATGTTTTCCTACAACCCTGCTAGACAGCTGCTCTGACTCCATAAACAATAATAATTTGGAAATATATCTTTATCTTTGACAGTTCTATAGTTCTACAGAATTTCTATGACTCCTTTCAAAACAAAATGTGGCCATTAATTATACATTAATTTTCAGTTCTTCTTCATTACAATAAAACCCCCAGCAAGCATACACACATTTTCAAAATTTTCAGCCTTATGTATTTCATTGTGAAAAGCAAATTCAATGTTTATTTGTGAAAAATCAAAAATTTTATCTTGTGTTTTTGGCACCATAACATGTCTGTAAATCCATCCATTTTCTAACCAGCTTGTCTGTGTTATGTCCTGTCAAGTCAACTCAAGTCAACTTGGGGAGCATGCACCGGTACAGTGCGTTGCCACACCCACTACATGATGAAACAACTCGGGATCCCGGTTTGCAACCCCCCAGGCAGACACGTGGTCCAGTCCCACCCTCCGGAAATGACCTCTATCTGCCGCAACCAGGTGTTACATGGGTGACGCCTTGGCCTAGTCCTGCCACTCAGGTCCCCAACAATGAGGATCTTAGGAACCGGATCACCCTCAGGGAAACGCACCACATAGCGTAGTGCCGTAACTGACGCTCCCTCACAATGCAGGTAATGTGCCTCATTAGGGACTCCATGAGCAACCGCTCGTTTGACACAAAGTCAAACCAACGGTACCCAAGGATTTACACAGGAGATACACAGTACGAAAGGAGTCCAGTTTTCATCTCAGGTCACTGGATAGTGTCCATGTCTCGCAACCATATAGTAAGACAGGAAATACCAGGGGCCTCATGTATAAATGGTGCGTACGCACAGAAATGTTGCGTAAGAACGTTTCCACGTTCAAATCGCGATGTATAAAACCTAAACTTGGCGTAAAGATACGCACATTTCCATGGTACCTCATACCCTGTCGTATGCAAGGTCTCTGCTTGGTATTGCAGACTGCGTCAAAGCAATGCTACTATCCCTGTGTGGTTTATCTTTCTTTTTCAGATTCACATTACTGATGCGGCTTTATAAATAGAAATAAATAAAAATCAGGATTTATGTAGCGGAAGAACTTGGGAGTTTGCACATGCACAGATTCCTGTATCTGGATTTTTCTGTGTGTACGCACATTCCCGATTTTGTGCTTGCGCCATGTTATAGTGTGAGTTCTACGCACAGCGTTATACATGAGGCCCCAGGACTCTAAAAACTTGGACCTTCGTCCTTTTGCATAGATATTGAGAGCGCCATACACCCCTTTCCAGTGACCTCATGACCCCCCATGCTCTTCCAATCCATCTACTGACTTCACAGGAAGAGTCACCAGAGACATGAATGTCACTGCCAAGGTAAGTAAACCTTTCAACAAAGTCAACACTCTATCCGCAAACAGACGCACTGCTGATGGCTGTGCTCAAGAGGTCATTAAAGGCCTGGATCTAGGTTTTTATCCAGGACACTTGCAAGCCCAGACACTCAGACTCCTCACTCAGTCTCTCGAGCACCCCGATCAGAGCCTCCATTGACTCCACGAAGATCACAGCATCATCAGCAAAGTCTTGATCCGTGAATCTTTCTTCACCAACAGATGCCCCACACCCACTGGACCCCATGACCTTGCCCAACACCCAGTCCATACAAGCACTGAACAGAGTAGGAGCAAGAACACGCCACTGATGAACCCTAGAATCAACTGGGGAAAACGCAGAGGTCCTGTCTCCACTCTGCACAGCACTCACAGTACCAGTGTACAAGCCAGCCATGATATCCAGCAACCTCGAGGGGATCCCACGAACCCTCAGGATGTCCCACAGGGCAGCTTGATCAACTGAGTCGAAAGCTTTGCGAAAATCAAAAAAAGGGTGCAAAGAAATTTTGACGATATTCGTGTTTGCGCTCCATAACAATCCTCAGTGCCAGGGTGCAGTCGATGGTAGACTTCTAAGGCATAAAACCAGACTGTTTCGGTCACTGGTAGGTGAGCAAGTGATCACAGATCCTATTGACGACGACCCTAGCAAGGACCTTAACAGGCACAGAGAGCAGTGTTATCCCCCTGAAGTTGCTGCAATCCAGGCGATCACCCTTCCCTTTCCAGATAGGGATGACAATTCCTGTTTTCCAGTCAGTTGGGATGATGCCAGTCTCCCAAATGAAAGCAAAAATTGCTTGCAATGCAAGGAGGACAGCCTTACCACCAGCCTGGAGAAGTTCACCCCGGGTACCACAGATCCCTGAAGCCTTCCCCTCCCTCAGCTGGTTCACCACCTGTGCAATCTCAGTGAGATTGGGTGGTTCACAGCTAATTGGAGGATCAGCCTCAAGAACCGTTGACCCAGAGATATCCAACGTCCTAGGCGGAGGATCAGCTTTGAACAACCGCTCAATGTAGCCAGCCCAGCAGGTCACAACTTCCATAAGGACCGTTCCATAAGGATCCATAAGGACCGTTCCATTAGCTGCCCTGACTGACTCTCCAAGGAACAGATTCAGATATGCATAATGCTTCGATTCCTCTGTAAGCAGGACGTGGGTCGATAGACCACAGATGGTGTGTCACTTGCTCACGGATTCCTCTAACAAATGCCTCTTTATCTGCCCTCAGAGCCCTCGCAGCCATCCTTCTCAGTTCCTGGTACAGACCAGAGTTGCCATTGAGCCGTGCGCTGCAATTCCTCTCGATGATATCCAGGGTGCCCTGCGAGATGAAACACCTCCTTCTGGGAACACCAGTAACACCAACACAACCCTCAACAGCACATTAGGATCGACAGTCGTACCAAAATCTTACAAACTGCAGCCTGGTCTTGGAGTCTGGCCCTGACCTTTTGCAAAGTCAAAGAACATGGAGCCACATTCACCACGGTCACCAGACCCATGGGGACCAAGACAATCCTCATAGCCAGCCCTGTCAGTGCCTGTGGCTGCATTGAAGTCACCCATGACCAGAGGAGTGTCACCTCGTGGGCACCCATCAACCACCGAGCGAAGCTGTGAATAAAATGTTTCCCTCGCCGAGACATTACTCACCGCAGTCGGAGCATACACTGAGACAACAAACAAGGCACCCAGGGAGTGCCGTAATCTGTGTCTCATAATACGCTCGTTGAAAGGAGTGACATTATCTCCTGGCTGCTTTTCAAATGTTAATTTTTTATGCTATCTTTCTTAATTTGTTATTCTTTTGTATGTATTTATTTCATTTCTGTTTATTTAAAATTTTCTTTGTATTTGATTTTTTTTCTATGTACCAATGATTTTCTTATATGTCTTGCGTTGGGGATCACCTACCTATCATCTACAGGGACTGCCCTTAGCCAAGGGTTTCCCTCATTTCCTGGTGGTTCATCCTGAATGCACTAGGGAGAGGTGAATGTGTCTTGTGTTTTATGGTGCTTTTGTGATTTTTTTCATTTTTCTGGATAATTGACCTTTTTTGTTTTCTGACCTTTCTTTGGCTTCTGTATTGGGACTTGGTTGCTTTGTGAATTACTTTTAGGAGGTGTTGTATCTTGTTTGTGCTCTTTGGAGCTTCACATTGTAACAGAGCTTTTTGTGAAATAAATCTTTAATTTTATAAAGATCCTCCATTTGCCCTTAAATCTAGTCAGGTTTTTATCGTATATTTTCCAACAGAGTACATATTTTGAAGTGTTTTTGAGCACTTTTTGTGATTCTCATGTGCTTTGAGACTCTGTGCATGTGGTTAATCTACAAAAGTGGGTAAATGAGCTGGTCCATATGTTCATTACAACATAAAATTTATTTCTCTTGTGTTTATATAGTGTTTCTCCCCATTGACCACACTTTCATGTGGCCCAGCTCAGAACTCATTGAAGCACGAGGCAGTCCAATCTGATATTAATGTCTCGAACGCATTAATGGAATTGTATAGCAGGGGTTTTGGAACACCAGACTTCAATCAGAAATCACTATGTTTTTTGGTTGTGAGGCCAGATCTTTATTAGCATAAAAATTAAAATGTGACAAACATATTTTATTAGCACAGGGGACAGCACAGAAATAAAACAAAAAACAAAACTGTTTGAACCTTTGAACAATGGCACATTCTTATCATTTTATCATTTATGTTTCATGAAGTCTGAATCTCAGCATATTTTTTATAAAAAATGGTAAAAAGGGTCACTATAAGTCCCCTGTCTAGCAGTTCTGTTATCAGCTTTGATGGTACAATGCTGAGCTGTAGTCTACAAGAATTACCTTTGCACAGCAGTTACCCAGTTTGCCAAGAAGGAATAAATTGCGAGGGATACGGCATCCTGTATGGATTTATTGTGATGATATGCAACTGTTAGAGAAATTCTCTGAAATAACAGCCAAAAATCACAATTCTGATCAGTCCAATATGGACATCCTTTATTATATCAGATCTAATGCAGCATGCAAATAAACAGCTCAGTTTACTAAGGCAACAGTTACAAAATATGGAAGAGTTGTTTCTTATGAAACTTTACATAACACTGCCATGATATTCCATTTTGCACTAATCAAAATAAAGATAACTAGTATAACTTATTACATACCCTGTATGTTTATAGATATCTTGGTTATACATCTTATCATTAAACAGGAACTTCTTATATATAAAAATTAGTGTTAATAAGAATTAAAGTTAAATGTCATGTAATCTCATTAGCTTCATGGTAAATGTGTTAGAAATAAATGACACATGAAGTCTTGGATGCACAGAAGTGCACACACAAATTTTCTCTTACAATAACCTGAATTATATCCAGAATATCTGGAATTTTCGGTTTAATGTAATGCAGCTTGTTTTTCCAAGGATTTCATTAAACTGGTAGTTAGTGCCACTTGTCTATAGTCATTAAGTTTGTTTTTGTTTTCTTTGACACTGGGATATTTGTTCTCAAAGTGCTACCATGGAACTCACTGTCAAAATCCTTACAATCAAACCACATCAATAAACACTGTGACAAAGGGCACCTATGTATGTCACTCTTGCCAGGAGAAAATGATATCACAACTGGGGTAATGTTAAATATCAAAATGATGATGTTTCCCAAGTTTACTTGACCAATTACACTTGATGGAGATGGCAATGAAGTTGTTTAGACATTTTTTGTAATGTGCTCAGCATACTTTACGTCTTATTGAATTGTACATCTCACATTGTAAACATGAAGATCTACGTAAAGGCCACATGTAGGATAACATTCAAAACTCAAAAACAGAAGTTCTTTGTTTTCTGTGTTTTTAAATTCAATTCATTTTCACTTTTATCCCTTTGACAGATGCACACTGATGTAGGCCTGCCCTAAATTCCTTAACCAAATTAACCAAAAACCGAGATGAATAATTTGTCATGTGATTTATGACAAAGATATTAAAAATCATATGTGCATCTGTCTATTCCAATGAATGTCAGAAGAGAGAGTTATGGAGTGGACCACCATAGTGACTGGGTCAAACTGATTAAAATAGAAGGGTGTCACAGTTTTGCTCCGGGTAGTTCTTGAAATGCTTTCAATGTAAATTTAAGGGGCTAAAACTTTAAGAGGTCAAGAGACATTGGGAATTTGGAAAGACTCAGAGGCAGTCATGTTATGTTTTATGGCTGAGAGACCAAGTTGTAAATCATCCGTAGAAGAAGTATATTCTGATGGTACATGCTTCCAAAGAGGAGTTGCCTTTACACAGCATTTATTTAATGAGAAAACATCCTCAATTAACAATAAGGAAAGATAGGAATGAACGGAGTAAGATAGATTATAGGCAAAAAAATATTTGCTATTAAAGAATCAACTGAAAGTGCATTTAAAAATATGAATTTTCTGTTTGAAATGTATTCAACTGAAATTTTGGTTAAATTGAAATTAAATCTCCCTAAAATCCGGTCATCAGTCTTACATCCCTATGACAGCAAAAACATACATACAAGACAAACTTAACAAAGCAAAACAAAATTCAATCCCCAACCAAGAGAAAGAGAATAGAGCCACCAACCGAAGCTACTCTATTAAAGAAACAAGAAAGAAACAGTATTTCCCCGGAAATGGAAGCTTATTCTAAAATGTTTTTGATTAGATCCTGCCATATTTTAAAATTGTTTTGAACAGAACCTCTAAGAGAGATGTTGATTTTTACCAATTTAAAGTAGTATAGAACATCAGTCACCTACTGACTTGTGCAAGATAAGTCTACGAGCTAGTAGTGTAGTAAAGGCAATTACAGTTTGTGGATTAGGAGTGATTGCGACACCAAGGCTGTCTGATAGACATGGAAATATTTTGGTCCAAAATGTTGTTAATTTGGTGCATGCCCAGAACATGTGGCCCAGTAAGGCTGGAGCTTGATTGCAACATTCACAGGTTGAATCTTGTCCTGGAAACATTTTGGAAAATTTTAAACAAGATAAATGCTCTCAATAAAACATTTTAAGTTGAATGATTGAATGCTTTGCACAAATGGAGCTAGAGTATATTCTGTTCATGGCTGCCTTCCACTCCTTTTCTGAAATATTAAGTGACAGATCCTATTCTAATTGTAGTCTGGGGTTTTTGAAAGGAAGGGACATTAAAACATTTTTATAAATTGTAATGATGTGACCTGAGTCTTCAAGACTAATCAGTATTTCTTCTTTTTGCAAAAATATGGCAAAATATTTTCTAATATGCAAGCTTTAAGAAAGTGAAAAGAGTGACATATCAGTTGGCATTGTTTCACTGAAGATTTAGACAACATCTTTACGTTGTTAAAGGTGTTTTGACCACAGTCTAGAGTTAGGGTGATTGCTCTCCGATAGCCTCATCTTAAATGAAAGTGTACTCCACAGCAGCATGAGTTCTGTGAAAGACAAATGCAGAAGGAAGCTCAAAAAGGAGTTATATTTGCCAAGATCACAGTAGTAAAAATGACTGCTACTTTATCAAAGTGATATCAAATCCATTTTCTATGTCTGGTCTATTCACTTCAGGGTTACATAGTTAGAATCATTTCCTAGCCAGATTATGTAGCCAGAAATACATGGGATGCCTGTCCATTACTGGACACACTCACATCCACACTTAATCACAAATAAACAATTTAGAGTTTCCAAAATAGCACATATCTTTAGGACATGGGAGGAAAACTAATGCACCAGGGGAAAAAAAAGACTTTAAAATTTGTGGCTGCACACATTGAAATTAACCTGTGCATATGGACCCATTCATTTTAGTTTCTCAGGTCATCCTTGAGGTTTGAAAATAATAAACACTATGAGAGTAATATAAACAATATATATTTAGAATTCTTGAACAAAATGCTCATGAATTTTATTCCCACTTTAAGAAACAGAAATATTCACTCAAAGGCAATACTAGGCGTTCATTTTCATTGGTGGCTAAGCTACCCTGAATATTGCATTGTCTTCATCTAAAAATCTCCAAGATGAACATTTGTACCTGCTTTCTGCTTTACTCCATATGTCTCTATCTTCATGTTTTTATGTCCCTCACTCTTCTTCACCTGTGATCAGTAAACTTGGTGTAACCATGGATGACTATTAATAATCCAGTTCTGTCTCTTTTTCCTTCACAGTATCTATAACATTTGTTCCTTCCTCATGGCACATGACTGTCAGCGTATGTTCTTTTGCTCTTTCTGCTGGTGTGGCCCCATTAACCCCTTAATCTCATCCAGAATGCTACAGTTTTTTCCCCTTGGTACACATCTGCACTGCTCCATTTTCTGACTTTCCATTACTATTAGGATTCACTTCAAAACTCTAATCCTTACCTGTGACTCCTTTCATAGATGTACTCCTTTCTGTCTCCAAACTGTAGAACAAGCATTCCTTGGCTGTTAAAAGGGCTCCCTGCATACTGACTTCTGGGTGCTTCTTGAAAACCATCTTTTCTCACCTCTAGATTGTTAACAATTTTATGTAAAATAATCCACAGCAGTTTTTAAATATACCACTTTAATTCACTGTTGGTAAGGTACCAGTTTGTCATTCTGTTCAGCAACAAAGCTCAGTTTGAAACTTTATGCATTTAACTAACACCTGCTCACATTGCATTGTCATTCAAAGAGTTTTTGACCAACGTGGTTGTTGCTTCACACTCCTATATATTCCCTCTATATTTCCCGATCTCACATACTGCTACCTCTTTTTATTCCCAGAATTAAAATTGAGACTGAAGTGAGCATGATTTGCTAACATAGAGGAAATCTAGGAAATAATACAGGAGGATGTAGACATGCTAATAAAAGATGAGCACAGGAAATATTTCCAGGAATGGGAGAAGTGCTGAGAGAAGTGTATCACATCTCAAAGGATTATGAAGGCAACCAAAGAAATTGCTGTAAGTTTTATAATAAAAGTTTTTTTATCAATTCTGGGAATTTTTATCTCCCTCCCTTGTATGCAGTTTATGATTTCACAAGTGAGCTCCTTGCTACAGTTAGTCCCGCTTCTGACGAAAGAAGTGTTACTTAGTTTTATGAGCTAAGAAAGGTGAACCAGAGCTCTTTTTGAAGACAGGAAAGCTTTGTTGTTATGAGCCCCAGACAAGAGATAAGTGCACCTCCTCAGAGGACAGGGAGTTTAACTGAATAAGCTCTGGGAAAAAAGGGACTAGTATTATAGTGATAAGGAAGTAGACATTTCCTGTAAGCCTTAGAAATGATCAGGGTGTTACATAACCAACATGAATATTGTACTGTACATTTACAGCATAAAAGACCTTAAACAGGCAAGAACAGATGTGCCTGGATAACTGAACACCTAACACTACCAGGTTGCATAATAAGGACTTTCATATCTTCTTTTGCATTCACTCTGGCATATAAGATTATTTAATATTAATATTTTGAGCATTATACTATTAAGCACAATTAACTGCCTGCTTCTCTGGCTTACTTTTCTATTTACCTTCCTAACGACAACAACAACATTTATTTATATAGCACATTTTCATACAAACAGTAGCTCAAAGTGCTTTACATATTAAAGAATAGAAAAATGAAAGACACAATTATAAAACAAAATAAATCAACATTAACATCGAATAAGAGTAAGGTTCAATGGCCAGGTCTAAGTGCATTAGTTCGGCCAGTGAGTAACGGAGATTGCTGCAATAGAATTATTACAATATAAAGTGTGGGCTCTATACAGATGATACATTAGCACAATACAGAATAAAGTGTAAACTGTGGACAGTTGGTACAGTAACAGGATCCATATTTAAGTACAGACTGTACATCAGATAGACAAAAACATTTAAGGATAAGGAAAATTGTAGGGCTATAGCAGAATGCTAAAAGGCACAAATATACATATAACAAGAATTATAATTGTTTAAAGCATGCTAACAAGGTACAAATGCATGTATAACAAAAGGTATCTGTAAAGTAAATTTTCAAACTGTAGGTGTTTACTGAGTGTAAAGAATTGCACATTCTTATCAGTTACAACTTCATACTCCCAGACATCAGTCATTGGCACAGTATTATGGCACTGTATATAGCACATATTGTTATTGTCAGTTATGCTAGACTAGCTCAGTACCATTTCAGTAAACAGGGAACAGTATCTCCTGGGTTGTGGGGTGTCTCATTATAGAGCCTGATAGTTGAAGACAGAAATAACCTTAGATACTGCTCCTTGGACCAATACATTTGTCTTAATCTATTACTAAATGTACTCCTCTGTTTAGCTATAACCTCATACAGGTGGTGAGAGTCCTCCAGTGAGTCCAGCTTGACTCCTAGGATTGAGCCAGCATTGTTAATCAGTTCATTTATTCTGTTGGCATCACCTACTGTACACTAATGCCATTTTCCCAGCAGTACAGCAAAGAAAAATATACTGGTCATTATAGATTGGTAGAAAACATGGCCTGCATACACCAAACAACCTCCACCTCCTCAGAAACTCGAGGTGACTGACTATTCCTGTATACAGCCTCAGTTGGTTCCATTTGTACCAGTCACCAAAGTCCTTCACTAGTGCTATGTATTCATTCTCCTGCCCACCACTTATAAACCCATGACTGTATGGCTATGTCATCCAAAACATTCTGCAGATGATATAATTCGATATTGTATCTAAACTCTGAAGTGTACAGGGTAGACAGAAAGGGAGCCAGTAGTGTTCCCTGTGGAACCTTTGTGCTACTCATTACCATGACATATACACAGTTTTTAAGCCACACAGACTATGGTCTACCTGTTAAAGTAGTCAATTTTTCAGAACACAGTGGTGGCATTAACACTCATTGACTGTTGCTTCTCCCCCAAAAGTTTGGGATGTGTGATGTTGAATGAACTAGAGAAGTCAAAAAACAGTATCCTCACCCTGCTACACTGTTTCTCCAGCTGACAGAAGGCTTTAGTCAAAAGACAAATGACAACATCATCCATCCATTTGTGGTCCTGTCAAGCAAACTGCAGAGGGTCAAGTGCTGTTCTGACCAAGGATTGCAAGTAAGGAAATATTAGCCCTTGCAAAGTCTTCATGATGTGTGAGGTCAGAGTCACCAGTCGGTAATCATTTAAGACTTTAGGCTGCACTATCTTGGGGACTAGTACCATACGAGATGTTTTCCATATAGCTGTAATCCTTTTCAGAATCTTACTCAGACTGAAGATATGCTGAAAAACTAAGCACAGTTGCACAGTGCACTCCTTCAGTATCTTCAGTATCCATTACATATCTTTAAAATAAATCTGGGTCATTATTAAAGCCCTTTATGATATTTATAACCATTTTTTTGCTTAATCAAAATTATTTTGTGAAAACTAACTCTTCCCCTTCATAAATTCATTTTTTTAGATAACATGTCCCTCCCAAAGCTTTTAATTAAAAACACTTTTCTGGAAACAGTTAGTACTTCGATACCTGTAGATGATGAACTCTACTGTCCCCCACTCCAAATCACACACCTCTATTGTGTGATTGTTTTGCTGTTCTTAAAACAATTCAAGCAATCATTTATCTCCCAAATGCTGTGATGAATACTGATGCAAAGCTGCTGGCAAAACTTCTTGCAAGCCATCTACAGCTTATAATTGTTTCATTTCTTGGTCAAGTTTTTTTTCATTTTGTCTATTGTAATTAAATATTTTTGTTTTCATTCTTTTAATAATAGTATCTTGTTTAGTAAGTGTTTTACATTTTATGTTAATTGTTATTGTATTTGTGATGTTCCTTGTTTTTTCGATATTAAGCTTAAAGGGACTGGGCCAAATTTGCTCTCTTTTCCCCACCTGGGGGCTTGGTGTAACTGTATATGCCTTTTTCCTGGTCTGCACTGGCATCAATTACTTTTAATCCATTATGATCCTCTTTTACTGGGAGGCTTGGGGGTTAGGTGCCATGGCAGGGTGTTGTTTGACACTATTTATTCTGATTGTAATTTTCCTTTGACTTTCATCAGTTTTTACCACTGTTGTTATCTTTTTAACCTCTACAAAAAAACATGTTTTACGGGATGATTGTAATTTATTAACAAATATACTATCTGAAAATTGTAGTGTTACATAAAAGAAGTAAATGTCTTTAGAAATTAAATATTTTTCAAAGATTCAAAATGATTGTGGTCAAGTGTACATTGATTTCTGAAGAATCAAAATAAGTATATTTTTTCAGTTTTACATACTAATTCCATTCCTCACAAATACTATAAACAATGGCATTGTGCCATTTAGAAGCCCACCAAATCACATTTAAAGAAAGGAACGAAATTTAATTAACACTCTTTGATGAAATTCTAAACAATTAATCAGCCAGGTAAAATGGCTATTTTTGATGTAATCTGACCATTTTATTATCACATGGACTGTGTGCTAATCGACAGATTTCTCTTTTTATAAATCCGCAATCCCATTTTACATTTTGTAAAACACAACAATCTGCATATAGCAGCATTCTGGGTCTGTCTCAATTGCTTTATTGGCGTTCTACAATGCACATTTGAGGCGTTGCACCCATGGAGGCATAAAAGACACAGGATAAATTTAAGACAAAAGGAGAAAAAAATAGACAGGCCCAAGAGAGAGATGGGTGAAGAGACATGAAGGAGGTTAGAAGAAGAGGAGGGAAAAAAAGAGGCAGAGACAGAGAGAAAGAGAGAGAGAGAGCACCACTTCTGAACAGAGTGAGGCAGTTGGACAGGTGTGAGTCTTGTGGATGTAGGAGCCGGAGGCTGTGGAAGGGGCGCTCCTACTGAGTGCTTACCTTAATGTAGGAGTGGCCCGATATGCGGTGTTCCCGCGGAGACTGAGGGACTGGTGGTGGGAGACGTATGAGGGTCAGTGTGGCACCCCAGGATTGGCAAAGGCCAGGCAATGGAAACATGAGTCGGGATTTGAAGGTTGACTGTACCTGTCAGTGGGCGTCTCTTCCTTCCACGATGTCTGTACATGATAAGGGGAGGAGACGCCAGGGCTCATTGTTTTCATGGACTGTCTCTGGTTTTAACCTCTGATTTTTATGGATATTTATTGGAACTGTTTTTAACCTCCACAATATCCTTGTGTTTATGGATTATTTATTGATTGAACAATTGCTCTGCACTGCTTTTGGAAACTTTAATTTGTTGTAAGGCCACACACCAAATTTTGTAAAGAAAGAAAGCAAATAGTTGATTATAGACTTGATCAAATAAAAATGAAGTCTGCAAGATTGACATCACATTAGGTTTGGTTAAAAAATAAGATATGCATCTGCAAATGTGATGCATTGAGCAAAAGCTAAAAGATGTTGTGGTTTTGCTCAGGCAGTTTTTGAAATAAGTAATCAAGTAGGTCAAGAGATCAAGAACTACAGACACTCTTATTATGTTTTATTACTGAGAGTCCAAGTTAGTTTAAATGATCCCTAACTGAGATAAACACTGATGGGACAGAAATGCCTTTGCATAGTATTTATTAAATGAAGAAAGAGTTTCAATTAACAATTTGAAATTCTGGACCTGAAAAGACAAAGACTGTAGAAAACAAAAAAATATATATATATATATATATATAAATCTTAAAATGCATCTCATAATTCAAACTTTTTGTTCAAAACATTTTACCTTGCTAAAAACAGAGACACATGAACATATAGATTATACTAAAATTAAACCTCACATCCTTTTAGAAGATAAAAGAGTTTCTAATATAAAAACAAAAAAAAAAATTACAATTGATATGTAATTTGTTATTTTTACACAATAAAGTTTTAGACATATCCATCGCACTGTTTAAGTGGCTTCATGCTCAATATCATCATATTCCAGTGGTAAAGTGTACTCCGCAGCAGCATGAGAATCTGTGAAAGACAAATTAAAAAGAAGGCTCAAAGAACAGTTGAACTTGCCAAAATCTCAGTAGTAAAAATGGCTGTAGGTACTTAAAATAATTGCTTTTATAAAAGTGACATAAAAATAATTTTTTGTATCTGCATTAACCAACAATGGATGAGATGCCTGTCAAATACAGCTGGGATTCCAAACCTGTTTCAAGTCAAGACATCTCTAACATTCTTACCTCTGGTTGAGGACAACTAAGACCCCATCTAAGAAAATGACATATGCCCTATACAGTGGAGGAAATAATTATTTGACCCCTCACTGATTTTGTAAGTTTGTTCAATGACAAAGAAATGAAAAGTCTCAGAACAGTATCATTTCAATGGTAGGTTTATTTCAACAGTGGCAGATTGCACATCAAAAGGAAAATCGAAAAAATAACTTTAAATAAAAGATAGAAATTGATTTGCATTTCATTGAGGGAAATAAGTTTTTGAACCCTCTAACAAAAAAAGACTTAATACTTAGTGGAAAAACCCTTGTTTGCAAGCACAGAGGTCAAACGTTTCTTGTAATTGATGACCAAGTTTGCGCACATTTTAGGAGGAATGTTGGTCCACTCCTCTTTGCAGATCATCTCTAAATCCCTAAGGTTTCGAGGCTGTCTCTGTGCTACTCTGAGCTTGAGCTCCCTCCATAGGTTTTCTATTGGATTAAGGTCCGGAGACTGACTAGGCCACTCCATGACCTTAATGTGCTTCTTCTTGAGCCACTCCTTTGTTGCCTTTGCTGTATGTTTTGGGTCATTGTCGTGCTGGAACACCCATCCACGACCCATTTTCAGTTTCCTGGCAGAGGGAAGGAGATTGTCGCTCAGGATTTTACGATACATGGCTCAGTCCATTTTCCCGTTAATACGATTAAGTTGTCCTGTGCCCTTAGCAGAAAAACACCCCCAAAGCAAAATGTTTCCACCCCCATGCTTGACGGTGGGGACGGTGTTTTGGGGTCATAGGCAGCATTTTTCTTCCTCCAAACACAGCGAGTTGAGTTAATGCCAAAGAGCTCTATTTTGGTCTCATCAGACCACAGCACCTTCTCCCAGTCACTCTCTGAATCATTCAGGTGTTCATTGGCAAACTTCAGACGGGCCTGCACATGTGCCTTCTTGAGCAGGGGGACCTTGCGAGCCCTGCAGGATTTTAACCCATTGCGGTGTAATGTGTTTCCAATGGTTTTCTTGGTGACTGTGGTCCCTGCTAATTTGAGGTCATTAACTAACTCCTCCCGTGTAGTTCTAGGATTCTTTTCACCTTTCTCAGAACCATTGACACCCCACGAGGTGAGATCTTGCGTGGAGCCCCAGAGCGAGGTCGATTGATGGTCATTTTGTGCTCCTTCCATTTTCGAACAATCACACCAACAGTTGTCACCTTCTCTCCCAGCTTCTTGCTAATGGTTTTGTAGCCCATTCCAGCCTTGTGCAGGTCTACAATTTTGTCTCTGACATCCTTGGACAGCTCTTTGGTCTTTCCCATGTTGTAGAGTGTGGAGTCTGCTTGATTGATTGATTCTGTGGACAGGTGTCTTTTATACAGGTGACTAGTTAAGACAGGTGTCCTTAATGAGGGTGACTAATTGAGTAGAAGTGTCTAACCACTCTGTGGGAGCCAGAACTCTTAATGGTTGGTAGGGGTTCAAAAACTTGTTTCCCTCAATGAAATGCAAATCAATTTCTATCTTTTATTTAAAGTTATTTTTTCGATTTTCCTTTTGATGTGCAATCTGCCACTGTTGAAATAAACCTACCATTGAAATGATACTGTTCTGAGACTTTTCATTTCTTTGTCATTGGACAAATTTACAAAATCAGTGAGGGGTCAAATAATTATTTCCTCCACTGTATGCCTATAATAAACTGCTATACACACTTACAGTACAGTATCCTGTTTAAGTGTATGTAATAAATGTATATAAAATGTATCTAAAAACAATACAAGTTATGGAAACATATTCTATGCTGGCAAAAATGTTCACGATACACAGTGAAAATTTTAGGTTTGAATATTCTTAAACAATTTGACCATTCTGGGCTGCAACTGACTTAATAATAATTGCATACAGGAGAAAGTAGGGTGAAATGACACCTTTTATTGGCTAACTAAATAGATTACAAATGCAAGCTTTTGAGGCAGCTAAGGCCCCTTCATCAGGCAAGGTGTAACAAAGAAACTGAAAATATTCTTGCTTATGTTGGGACAGCAAAGTAATTTTTTTCTTTCATCTTAACAACATTTTTGTTCAAATGTTAGCAAAATGACTAAACCTTAGATGAACTAACCATGAAAGAAGAGAACAATTAACTAATAAAATGTAGAGATAAGATAACCATCACTAGAGAAAGTCCTGTAAGGTTTTTTTGAAATGCATTGTCTGTAAGATAGGCCTCTGATGTAGTCAGCTAGTCAATCAGTTTGTTAGCCCACATATCTGGACATAAAACTCTTGCCTCTATTCGGACCATTTTGAAGAGTATTGAATTTAAGCATAAGTTTGTATTTCCATTCTCTCCACTCCTGTTGGGTCTTGAAATTACCAATAAGCACAGTGACCCTCATATCCTTTATGCTGTGGCCATTACTGTTAAAGTGTAATTGCTTGTCATTTTCCACATGTAGACATGTTGGACTTCTTGTTTTGAATCCTTTCAGTGTGGAAACATTTTCCTCACAAAAGGACATTTTTGCAAAGGGTGTAAGACATCAAATGGCTTTTTAACTCAGAACTGGGTATTTGTTTCTCTGAGTGCTCCACAATTCTGACAAAAAGGAGTTTCATTTTCAAACTACTGTCATTGGCAATTTCAAATAGTTTCTTCTGTGACTTCAACTCAAACTGTTTGTTATCTTTTTTTTTTAATTCAATTACTGATCCAATTCAATTGATGATTGTGTAGCTCTTGCAAAAAGTTCCTGAAGTCTAATATTGGAGGTCAGGAGCCATCTTTGGTGACACTGGATGTTCCAAGTTCCTTGTGAAAAAGCAAGAAAATTTCTATGTAGCGTAATCTCCCAGTCCGAGTTTTCATATAAATGCTCAGATTTTATCTACAAATTAATTATGCTGTGTTTACGAGCCATGCATGCTGTGATTCAGGCTAATTAAAGTTGAAATATTTCAAACAAGTATGCAAGCTTCAGAACCTATGAATGTTTTCAAAACAGGGAGTGAACTGCGAGTTCCCAGAAGACAGAAATGAACACAGCACTTTGCACAGTTAAATACTCATTGAAAAACTACACAGTTTGGCAAACAGTTTGGTCTGTGTTTAGTGTGCATGCTTTGAAATTTTTAGAGTTTACCAACCTCATCCCCCATTCCTTTAGCAGCAAGTGTTTTCATGGTGAAGCATGCAGTTTATTTCCAAAGCATTTGCAACCTTGGTTTTTATCAAAGCGATGATGCCACTATGCTTACCTGTCATGGCACCATTCATACAGACCCCATTCAATGAGGCCAATTTGCCTGCAAAAACACATCAAAAATTTCAAAAACATTCTAACCTATTGTGTGTCTCTAGATTGCTTTGTAGTTGAAGCTCCTCCACAAATTTCCAGTCTTCACTAAGTCAGACATATTAGCTGTGCTGCGTTATCTACATGTGCTTTCACCCAACTTCAGTTCAAACCAGGGTCTGTCTTTAACCTGTTCTAGCCTTTGTTCTGCTATTACCAGTCTGGAACACATCTGATACTTGTCTGCACACAGTGTTGACAATGGAAGTGTCAAGCAATTCCAAAACTATGTCTTTGGTTGCAGGCAAAATCAGATCTTCTCCAATTGTGTGTGTCTTCTGTAGTAAGTGTAAGTGTAACTTTCCCTGAACAGATGGCGCCAGTCAGGACAGCCACGGTTGTTTAGTTGCTGCTTATGTATTGTGTTGTTTTTGTCTGTTAACTTTGCCTTTATCAACAGTATGAGAATTATTTACACCGTGATCAGCTCCTATCTGTTGGGTTTGGACTTCATTTATCCTCAACCGATCAAGAACACTTACATATGGATTTACTAGGTATGAACCCTCCAACTGCAGACTAGGACTCCCAGCCAGGTAACTTGCAAATGAAATAGAGAAGGGGGAAGCGTACAGAATCTCTTGTGCAGTTCAGAAGCTGCGCTTTTTGAGTGCCTCTGCCCGGTCTAGTTTTATCCAATGTCAGATTATTAGACTAACTTAATCTTCTTCTCTTAACAAGTAAGGATTATTTTCTTTCTTCGGCATATTGCTCTGTGGAGACATGACTTAATGCATTAGCTCCCAACTACCAGGGTTTCTGAGCACATAGAGATGCTGATTGTTACAACAAGTCATATTAACGAAAAACTACTCCAGCAAAATGGAACTACTCGCTATTAACTGTAAGCCATTCTATTCACCTCGTAAATTATTTTGCAATAATTGTCGTTGGAGTTTACATTCTCAGGTGAAAGTGAATGAAGTACAGCAGTAGTTATTAGATTTCCTTACTAGTTTGGAAAGCAGTTATGCAAATTCCCTACTTATAGTGATGGGCTGCTTTAATAATGTGTACCTAACCACTGAGCTTCCCAGATACAAACAGCTTGTTTAATGCCCCACGAGGGATGGTAAGACTTTGGATCACTGCTATTGTGCTATAAAGGACATATACCAGGCTTTACCTTGCACCCTGCTGGGTATTTCTGATCATGTTATGCTATAGTTGCTATCCACTTATAAACTAAGCCTAAAATTAAGAACATCTATACATTTATGGACTGATAAGTCAGTTGAATCATTACAAGATTGTTTGGATGATACAAATTTTTAAAAATGTTTGTGAAAACATTCATGAGCTGACTGATATTGTTACTTCTTATATAAGCTTCTGTGAAGAGGTTTGCATTCCCAGCAAAACTATTGTGATTTTCAACAACAGAAAGTCGTGGTTCACCAAAGAACTAAGGAATATTCGTCAAATAAAAAAAAGCCCATAAAACTTGTAATATGAATGCTTTCAGAAAGGCCAGGAATAGGCTAAACAGTGCAACCAGATATGCTATATGGAAACAGAAAAATAAACTGGAGCTTCAGTTTTCAGCAAACAATAGCTGCTCTGTATAGAGAAGCCTTCAGTCTGCTATGAATTACAAAAAGACATCTCCCAGTGCTTATTCAGGCTCATCCCTCCCTGGTAATCTTAACAAGTTTTTTAGCAGATTTGAACAACAAATTAGCTGAAAATCTACAGTTCCTCTGCTCCTCCAGTTCTGAAGTGGTTTTGACACCAGCTACTTTTTCACAATAGCCTCACCCTTCTTCTTCCATTTCTATCAAAGAATATAGAGTCTGGAAGCAACAGAGAACTGAAAAAAGTCAGCCGGTCCAGATTCTTTCTCACCTGCAACAATCAAACACAGTGCTAGGAAGCTTGCTTCTCTCTTTACATACATCTGTATCCAGCCTCTTGCTCAGTTTACCAGTCAATAGTCAAGTCAAGTCAAGTTGGGGAGCATCCACTGGTACAGTGTGTTGCCGCACCCACTACATGAGGAAACAAATTGGGATCCCGGTTGGCAACCCCCCAGGCAGGCACGCGGTCCAGTCCCACCCTCCAGAAATGACCCTCTATGTGCCGCAGCCAGGCGTTATATGGGTAGCCCCTTGACCTGCTCCAGCCACTCGCATCCCCAACAATGAGGATCTTACGTGCTGTCGATTTTCATAAAGCATTCGACTCAGTTGATCAAGCTGCCCTGTGGGACAGCCTGAGGGTTTGCTGGATATCATGGCCGGCTTGTACACTGGTACTGTGAGTGCTGTGCAGAGTGGAGGCAGAACTGGATAGCGTCCATGTCTCGCAACCATATAGCAAGACCGGAAGCACCACTACTCTAAAGACTTGGACCTTCGTCCTTTTGCATAGATATCAGGAGCGCCACACACCCCTTTCCAGCGACCTCATGAACCCCCCATGCTCTCCCAATCCGTTTACTGACTTCATAGGAAGAGTCACCAGAGACATGAATGTCACTGCCAATGTAAGTAAACCTCTCGACAAGGTCAACACTCTCTCCGCAAACAGACACACTGCTGATGGCTGTGCCCAAGAGGTCATTAAAGGCCTGTATCTTGGATTTTATTTAGGACACTCGCAAGCCCAGGCTACCAGACTCCTCGCTCAGTCTCTCAAGCGCCCCGATCAGAGCATCCATTGACTCAGAGAACATCACAGCATCGTCAGTAAAGTCAAGATTCGTGAATCTTTCACCAACAGATGCCCAAAAGCCACTGGACCTCATGACCTTGCCCAACACCCAGTCCATACAAGCATTGAACAGAGTAGGAGCAAGAACATACCCCTGATGAACCCCAGAATCAACTGGGAAAAACACAGAGGTTCTGCCTCCACTCTGCACAGCACTCACAGTACCAGTGTACAAGCTGGCCATGATATCCAGCAACCTCGAGGGGATCCTGCAAACCCTCAGGCTGTCCCACAGGGCAGCTTGATAAACTGAGTCGAAAGCTTTATGAAAAACGACAAAGGCTGCAAAGAAACTCTGCTGATATTCGCGTTTGTGCTCCATGTGAACCCTTAGTGCCAGGATGCGGTCGATGGTAGACTTCTTAGGTGTAAAACCAGACTGTTCCAGTTGCTAGTAGGTGAGCAAGTGATCACTGATCCTATTGGGGACGACCCTAGCAAGGAACTTACCCGGCACCGAGAGCAGTGTTATCCCCCTGTAGTTGCTGCAATCCAGGCGATCACCCTTCCCTTTCCAGAAAATAATAATAATAATTCTTTGCATTTATATAGCACTTTTCTCACTACTCAAAGTGCTAAGCAATTGCAGGTTAAGGGCCTTGCTCAAGGGCCCAACAGTGCAGAGTCCCTTTTGGCATTTAGGAATGACAAGTCCCATTTTCCAGTCAGTTGGGATGATGCCAGTCCTCCAAATGGAAGCAAAGATAGCAATACCAGGAGGACAGCCTTACCACCTGGATACCACAGATCCCTGAAGCCTTTCCCCCTTCAGCTGGTTCACCACCTGTGCAATCTCAGTAAGATTGGGTGGTTAACAGCTAATTGGAGGATCAGCCTCAAGAACCGTGGACCCAGAGATATCCAGCATCCTAGACAGAGTATCAGCTTTAAACAACTGCTCAAAGTAGCAGCCTAGCGGGTCACAACTACAGTGTCATCCGTAAGGACTGTTCCTTCAGCCACCCTGACTGCGACTCCCCGAGGAACAGATTCAGATGTGCATGATGCTTCAATTACTGTCTAAGCAGGACGTGGGTCACTAGACCACAGATGGTGTGTCACTTGCTCTCAGATTCCTCTAACAAACACTGTTTTTTTACCATACCAGATCACTTTAAATCTTTTGTTATTGTTCCTGTTCCCAAAAGTGATAAAATAAGAGACCCCAGTGATTACAGGCCCATTGCTCTTACATCAGTGCTAATGAAAGTATTTGAACAACTTGTTCCAACTCATCTGAATTCTGTCACTGCTGCTGATCTTGACCCTCTTCATTTTACAAATTGAGAAAATAGATCTGTGGATGATGCCAACATGGTCCTTCACTTTGTACTGGAGCATATGGACTCTAAAGGAACTTATGCCAGAAAAAATATTTGTAGACCAGTTCAGATTTTAACACCATTGTCCCTGAACAGTTGTTAACTAATCTTCTACAGAAATTAATCCTTGTATCTGTAAATGTACCAGAAACAATGCATTTGTGTGGGCTCCCACCTCTTAGACTGGCTCCGTATTAGCAAATCATTACCTCAAGATTGTATAAATTCCCTCCTCTTTATTCACTGTACACCAATGATTGTAGGTCCACTGATCCTGACACAACATTATTGGTCTAATTACTAATGGTAATGAAACAGCTTATGGAAAAGAGGTGTCTCATCTTGTGCCTCCAACAACCTAGTCCTCAATGTCACTAACAGAGTGGAAATGGTCATTGACTTTCGCAAATAGCACTTACAACCTCTCTCACTAGAAATTAATGATTCTGCAGTCAATATGGTGGAATCATTCAAATGTTTGGGCACAAGTATCACTAACACTCTCAGCTGGGACATTAACGCCACTGCCATCACTAAAAAGGCTCAGCAGCAACTGTACTTCTTATGCCAAGTAAAGAAATTAAATATTTCCAAGCCAATCCTAGTACAATTTTACAAAGCCATAATTGAAATTGTAATCACATTCTTCATTATTGTCTGGTTTGGTTTAGCAATGGCACACTCCAAAAATAAATCTGCTGAGAAAATAATAGGCTGTGCTCTTCCATCTGTTGCAATCTTTTGTGCATCTCGTGTCACTAGCCACGTCATAAGGATCTTCACAGACTCAGCTCACTCTGCTCATCACTTATTCCAAAAACCCCTCTCTGGTAAACTGTTCAGGTCAACTAACAGACACCTCAATAGTTTTTCCCAGAGCTATAGCCCTCTCAAACTCTTGACTTAGTTTGTCTTCTTTGTATATTCATGCATTCTGTCATATACTGTATGAAGGTGTGTGTGTGTGTGTGTGTGTGTGTACGTATGTGTACACACTACACACTCACACTTTCACTTACACATCTTCTTTATAATTGTATTATTCTGTAACATTGTAAGTTTTTCTTTTTAACTTATGCTAATTACTTTACTTGTAAGTGATGTTGTGTTCTGTTATAAGCAGCTCCAAATCTACAAAGTCAAATTCCTGCACATTAATTACTGGGTACGGGTGAATAAAAGGATTTCTGATTCTGATTTACTTAGGTGATGTAATAGGATGCCAAAAAACTGTTACTTGCTACGTGAAAGTACTCACCTGTTTCACTAGCAGTGCTGGTTGTTTTTGTAAGATGTCAACATGTTTCCTGATATCAGTTAAATGTTTTGTGTTAAATTTCATCCCAACTTTGTCATTTGTTTGACAGAATTTCTTGGCAAAGAAGGCATTTGGTATAATCAAGGACATCTGGGTATTTCTTGATAAAACCCCTATTCAAACCCTTGAATTGTTTATGGTTTCACACAACTGAACTCTGCTCCTGAAAACTAACAGAAATTTTCAACTCTATCAATACATTTTACTGTTAATAAGATACTTGTTTGTGAACAGGTTCCCCCACCAGTTAGAAACTTTTTGTATTCTAAATGAAACGATTATTCTCAATAGCCTGGATTGTATGTCCAACTAGTCAAATATATGGATGTATCTTGCCTTTCGTAAGTTGCCTGGAGTAACAAAAAAATACATAAAAAAGTGTTGTCTTTAGTGTAACCCATATCAAGCTGGCAGTGTGGCACATGTGCATACCTATTTTGGTGTTTTCTAAAGGATCCTCAGCATCATCATAAGTGTAAGACAGCTCATCATGAAATACATTTTCTGTAGAGAGAAGAGTTTATACAAAAAAAAAAAAAACAAAACATACGTATTATTAAAGTAGAGCTTAATCAGATTTGTCTTCACTGACCACTTAGGGTATGATCTTATGGAATATTTATTGTTTATCTGTCAGCTTTTCTCCATTCATTACATGATTTACAGACAGAATTTTTTTTTCTGACACTGTGACAAATTTATTGCCCAAATGGCAAGAGGCTGCAAGTATAGAGTACTCATTTAAAATGGCATAGAGAAAAGCAGGGTCACACAGAAAGTCTCCATGTCTCCAAGACAAAGACAAGTGTTTGGTTGGTTAGGGGGTGGTTTGTTCCAGACAAAATGGCAGGGAATCTACAGTACAAAAAAGAATGAAAAAGGTAGTCTGGGCATAAGCATACAATACCTTCTTAAGACAACTGGATGTGGGAGACAGTGAGGCCATGTTGTCTATCTAAAAAAGCATTGCCATTGAGTCTCAGCCCTTTTTCAACTACTACAGTGGTACCATTGTTAATGGACTTCTATGTGAGTGTTCTAGTGCCAATGTAGTGCAACCCCTGGTCCCAGAATTGTGATTTAAAGGCAACTCACAGGCAGAGTACAATTGAATCTGGAGGCAACCACCACTTGTGGAAAAAGTTCCATTGGCAAGAGGGGTAGAGTCATAATTGAGGGAGAGAGAGAGAAGTGAGAACATGAGTGTTTAGCACTTTAGTAGACAGTAAGCCCATTCATCAGGTAGACAGTGGCATAAGCCTGTATAGGCAGGCCAAGAGGGCCACCTGAATTTTATTTAACTTACTACTTATTTGTATGTTTTTGTTTCCTGTAACCATTCATCATCCCCTTGGTTTATTTTTGAGTAATAAAAGCACCACATTTCTTTATTCTTTTGTTCATCAATTACATTGTCAATATATTTTTTCTTCTAAACATTGTTTTACTCTTATTACTCATTCCTTTTCAAATAATTTTCTACAATTGATTTGATGAATATCAGCTTGCACATAATGATATATAATGAAATATTGAAAAGTGAAAATTTGTCATTGCCTACCAAGAATATGGCTATCTATGGCATATTCTCTAGTGCTTTAAATTGAACTCTGTTTACTATCCTATGTTTATACAGTATAAGAATATGCTGTGCATTACCTTGCAGGTCTTCAGTTTTTTCTATTGCAATGTCATCATAGTAGCCAGAGCCATCTGTCTCCAAAGAAGCCACTTTCCCACCTGAGATAATCATACAATGTTTGTTAAATTATAGTGATTCAAATGAAAACAATAAAACAAATGCAATAAATGTACAAACTACAATTTTCAGTGTTTACCTATAACATAGTCTCGTTCATTGTTCTCAATGTCCTCAGAGCCAAATGGTAGGTCATCTGGTAGAATACTCCCAAACAATAGGAGTCAAAGTCAGTTTGAGATAGTTTTTAAATTTTCTCAGTCACTAATTGTAAGAAGTCATCCAACCAACCAAAAATTAAGTAAACTTGTTAAGTCCTTTACAAGAACGTTGGGGAACTGTAGGCCATCCGAGCAGCATATGATGTTAAGTCCAGTGCAGGGAAAATGAGTGAATATAGGTGTGCTGAATTGTCCCTTGTAATGGAATAACATTTCATCCAGGGTGGACCACTGCCTTGGACCCAGCGCTAAAGGGATAAACATTGGCCTCCACCTATCTTAACTATCAGTATATACTATGAATAAAACAGGTTCATAAAATTGACAATTACAAGAATGTCATTGCTATTTCCAAACAACCCATAGCCATTTCAAGTGTATTTTATTGAGACTAAATATTGTTGTGCCGTTTGTGCGGCGTGGGTGAAAAAACTGGTCCACGACAAAGATATCCGTCAGGAAGCCTTTAATAATTAACTGAACATTATTCAGAATTATTCAGCAATACATTGGCATTGACTTTAATGAAAAAGATGCTGCTTAACAGGTCATTGCTTTAGCTTAGAGTACAGAGCGCTTTTAGTGTGCGTCAATACACCAAGCCTGTAAGCAAACAACCAAAAAATGCACGCTTTAACTGTGCATAACAACCAAGATAACTCACCACGTGTCAAGGTCACCCTGAACATTAGACGTTAAAACAACAGCCCTGAACTTTTTCTGGTCACTACACTATCAATGCATTGGACTCCCAAATGTTACTCCCAAACATGGTATTCTTTATAAAAGTTAAATAGCTTTAAACTGAACATTAAATGCACTCATAGTTTCCAAAATAGGTGTAAATGAGCTTCAATAGATTTTTCCAGCATTGCGCTAATGTACAATAGTTCACCCTTATTTAGAATGAAAAATGTGTAACATCAACTTTAACCTTTAATATCCGTGCCCTGTCATTATCAAATGAAGAACTCATGATGAGCTTTGTACCTTCTTTATTAAAGTTAATGAGTATTGTTGAAAAGACATTTTAGCATTTTGAAAAACACAAGCAACACATTAACCACAACACAGAAACAGCTAATGTGGTATTTCTCTGTTTAGATTTTTTTTTCTTTTTCATCCATATACTGTGTATAGTTAACATTAAATTAGCTCTGTTTTACCAGGACACTGTTATTATGAGTACAGTCAACCCTCGTTTATCGCGGTTAATCCGTTCCAGACTCTGCCGCGATAAATGAATTTCCGCGAAGTAGGATTCTTTATTTATAAATCGAATATTTTCGCAGTTAAAGCATAGAAAACCTGTTTACGACCTTCTAAATACAGTAATCCCTCCTCGATTGTGGGGGTTGCGTTCCAGACCCCCCCGCGATAGGTGAAAATCCGTGAAGTAGAAACCATATGTTTGTATGGTTATTTTTATATATTTTAAGCCCTTATAAACTCTCCCTCACTGTTAACATTATTAGAGCCCTCTAGACATGAAATAACACCCTTTAGTCAAACGTTTAAACTGTGCTTCATTACAAGACAGAGATGGCAGTTCTTTCTCACAATTAAAAGAATGCAAACATATCTTATCTTCAAAGGAGCACCGTGAAAAGCAGATAATGTCAGAGAGAGCGCTCGTTAAGAAAAGCAAACAATCAAAAAATCAATACGTGCTTTTAAGTATACAGAAACACCGCGGTAAAGCGGCATTTTGTAGAGGAGCGTCCTATCTTCTAGGCAAACAGCCACTGTGTAAACAGCCCCCTCTGCTCACACCCACTCCGTCAGGCAGAGAGAATGAGAGAGACAGATAGAAGCAAACAAAACAAGCGCCACGCGGGAAGCATATCTTATAGCATTAAGGAGTTTTAGTTAATATGTAATACATGCTCTGATTGGGTAGCTTCTAAGCCATCCGCCAATAGCGTCCCTTGTATGAAATCAACTGGGCAATCAAATTGAGGAAGCATGTAACCTAAATTAAAAGACCCATTGTCCGCAGAAAGCGGTGAAGCAGCGAAAAATCCGTGATATATATAGATGTGCTTACATTTAAAATCCGCGATAGAGTGAAGCCGCGAAAGTCGAAGCGCGATATAGCGAGGGATTACTGTATTTGTTATTGTTGATTTCTTGGTTTAATATTTAGCTCACCACTGCTGGTGAGGATTGTTTGTGTTTTTGATGAATATGATGCTTGTCATTTCAGTTAAGAGGAATGGGGTTGGAGATGGTGGTTTGAATCGTTGTGAATAGAAACCAACGTGCAAGTTACTTTTTCTATTCCTCCTGAGTTTCTAATTCTGTAATTTATTCGTCAGTTTACTGGCTACTCACTTTTTTCATCCAATATCATAAAAAGCTTCCTGGAAAGCTGAAACAGTCTACAATTTTGATCAATCAATAAATTCTATAAGCTGCAACGTTAAAGGTCTCAATCACTATCTTAAGAGAAACAAAACAAAAGACCCGTGTGTGTGCGTAAGTGTATGGAGCAGTCCACTCTGCTTACACTCAACCACAGCCACTAGATGGCGCATGCATGAACTTTTACATTTTTTTTGGTGCATGTGGGCACCTCAGTTCTCACTACGATGTGTATGTGTGCATGTGTGTGTGTGCCTGTGTGATCAACCACACCCTTGTGAGTTGGTGTGAATTCTGTGGAAGATGTAGAAGCTTATATAAGTGTAACTTGTACTTGGTAAGATGGCTTATGCATGCACTTTCAAATTTTTTCAGCGCTGGCATGTGCCTCACTTCTCATTCAAGCCAAGCAGACAAACTCAGTTTTGTAGTACATGCATACTGTACGTTCAAAAAATGAGCTACCATATGTTTTCCTGAGACAGGTTCCAGCCTGTCCCACTTAGTTTGTGACACAGCTGCACTTGACTAATATCTGTCTTGGACAATATGACCTGTCCCGGCCCACTTAGCTGATGCCTCTGCAAGTTCACCAATATAGTAAAATTGCTAGGGAGGTTGTTTTCTGTCCCAAAGACCACACGCAGCTAGTATCATACATTCTTTAACAAATATACTATTTATGCAGTAAGGATATGTTTTGAATCAAAAGAGAAAATTTTTCTGTTCAAATATGATAAGAAAACAATTCCACTTATAGCCACTCAAGTAGTGTCTACTTTAAAAGATACTGATGGTTGAAAATTTTTACTTAAAGTACTTGTATTAGTACCTAGTAAGGACACTCATAATCTTTTAATGGCTGGAAACCTTCATTGTTTATTAAATCAACACTTACACATGTCCTCAGCAACTGCCCTAATAACATCTATAGGGGGAGTTACATAGTTTATTAAAGATTGTAATCTGTTTGACTCAATATAATTTTTCTATACAAATTTGAGAGAATGTTCTTTGCGATTGTCAGTACAATGGAGCAGCAATTAATGCCACCACGTAATCAGATCAGAAAGTTCTTTTTATTCAAATGATATGTTTTCGTATGTCTCAGAACCATATTAATGTATGTAATCAGTATTAAACTTACTAGGAAAATTTTAAGATGTCTCTCGATTGAAGATAAATTTGAATTAAAGCATGCCTCCTTCAGTGAAATGTCTTGCAAATCAGACCAAGCCAGGTCAATTTTCACTGTTGTACATACGCAAAGGCTTAATCTGCCCAACTGAAAGAATCATAATCTACCTTCTATAGCAATATTCTATATTATCTCAAACTGGAAAAACAATTCTTGTAAGGATCTCTTCTGATTGTTTTCTGACATGCCAGGCTCATGCTAAACTTTTTGATACATTTAATTTGCTGTTGTATCCTACTGAATCCTAAAAGAACCATCTTATTTAGGGCTCTGCAGACATATATTTCACATTGCTGGGTCTAGGTTGACTGCTGAGTTTCATGTATTATTTTCGAAACATACAATTGTTACTACTATTATTATTGTTAATACTATTATTTTCATTTTGTTTGATTAGGTTTACTTTGACATCATGTTTTAATTCATAAAAACAAACCTAAAATACATAAGATGAAACGTTTGATTAGCCACCAGTACTGTTCACCATTACTTAAGGCTTTGTGTGTCTGCTGAAGGTGATTTCATGTACTCCTTGTACTTCATCTTACCTTTTGTCTGTGCTCTATAAGTTCTCTGTCTGGCCAGATTGTACCCAATTTCCTCATAGACTGCATTATTGATAGGAACAGGTTTATCCATGGCCATTCCTGTTAGAAGATACAAGGACACACTCACTGGTTCCTCTGTCCAAAGTTTGATAAACCACCATTACAAAAGTTTAGTGGTTCAGAATTGCTTGTACTTAATGTGTATTACTTAATCTGTATTACTAGAGCTTTCACATTTATTTGAGTCCTGCAGTTTTCTGCGCTTATTGGGTGTTTTGCAAATAACAGAGGTGGCCAGTTGTGATCTTTAAGGAGTAGAGTTACGTCATGTCAGGCAGCCATAGCTGGAAGAAAACAGGTTTTGTGCTTTTGTCATTTACTCTCAATATTTTTAGCTTTTTTGTAGTGTTCCAGAGATGAAATATCAGTCCAAGTGACCCTTTCTTTCTATAATTCTGGAGAAGATTGTCTTTCTACAGATGCAAATGTCTTTAAATGAAAATGGCATTTTTGAAGTATTTCAGTCTGGTTATAAGTCACACCGCAGCACAGAGTCTCCACTTTTAAGGGTTCTATATTATCTTTTATTAAATAAATGACTTTACGATACTGTTGTCCAGTTGCTTTTAGATCTGACTGCAGCATCTGATACAGCTGATCATGCTATCTTTATTTTCTATCTTGAGCAGTCTGTGGGTATTTGGGGAACTGCTTTAGGTTGGTTCAGGTCATACCTCACTGGCAGAAGCTTTTCAGTCAGCTTGGGCAATTTCTCCTCATCCTCAGACCCTATCACCTGCGGGGTCCCTCAAGGATCTATTCAGGGGCCTATTCTTTTTTCCCCTGTGTTGCCCTTGGGATCTATATCTTCCTACTGAAACAGATCAAATCAAATTCTCTTTGACCTTTATTGAAATGTCTGGAAGACATAATAATATGGATGTCACAGTATTTCTTTAATTTATATGACAAAAAAACAAAAATTGTCTGTTTTGGAACCTCTGATTTTAATTGTGCTCCTACAAGTAATCATGGCCCTTTGACAAATTACTGCAAACCCTTTGCAAAAAGAGTTTACAGTAAAAAAAAAGTGCTGTGATTTTTGATAATGCCCTTAAATTTGAAAACAAATTAACTGCATTGTGTGACATGTGAGTCCCTGTCTTACACACCAAAAAATGAGGCTGAGTCTCAGTACTTTAGTAAAACCAACTTTATTCAGCTTGAAAAAGGAACAGCAGTGTTATTTATTGTAGTGGGATCTGCCACTCTCCTATACACAGACACTGCAGTCGGGCAGGGTAATGGCCAGGTTAGTTTCCCTGCATTTATAATGTCCCTTGCATCACCCATTGACAGCAAGCACTTATAGTGCGACTGCGATCGACTCAGATCTGCTTTAGCTGTGAGCCGCTTCCTCGTTAGGAGCTTCAGGTTGCCTGAAACCTGAACTGATAAACTGTCTTCCGCAGACGCATCAATCGTTCTTCGGGACACTCTTCAGTCTGTCATGCTAATGGGGGGAGTCCCAAACAAGTTTAGAAACCTTACAATTGTTAAAGCCTGTTTCTATCAGCTGAGAGTATTAGCTAAAGTCAAGCCTTTTCTTTCTGTAGATGATTTTGAAAAACTGTTTCATATGTTTGTCGTTTCTCAACTTGACTACTGCAATTCATTAAACACTGGAGTTAATCAGTCATCTCTTGCTCATCTACAGTTAGTCAGTAATGCTGCTGCTGGGCTTTTAACAGGAACATGGAAACAGAATTACATCTCACCAATTTTAGTTCTCTCCACTGGCTTCCTGCTCGCTGCAGGATCAGGTTTAAAATTTCACTGGTTTTAACTTCTTGAATGGTTTAGCCCCCTTTTATCTTATTGACCTCTTACACCCTTATTCTCCTTCACTGTCACTGAGGTCTTCTGATCAGAAGTTATTGGTTGTGCTGAAATCTAGACTGAAACTTATCGGGGGACCATGGTTTTGCAATAGCTGCCCCTAAGCTTTGGAAGAGTCTGCCCTTTTCTATTAGGTCAGCACCAACTTTGGTTAGTTTTAAATCTAATCTGAATGCTTTCCTATTTACCTTAACTTTTTAAACTTTTTGTTTTGTTTATACTATTATGCTATTTATTTAATCTGTTTTTGATGTATTTATTTTTATCTATATATGTATTGTGTATGTATGGAAGCTGTATAGCACTTTGGTCAACTTCTGTTGTTTTAAATGTGCTTTATAAATAAATTGACTTGACCTGACAAAGATGGTTGTCATGTTAAGATGTCATAAAGTGTGGTGACATGATTCTATGTATATAATCACTTTCCTAGCATGTAATGTCATGCAAGTGTAGTCCTGGTAGCCATTTCGCACCACACTATAAGGTAGCCTGCTCAATTGGAAAACTCTTAGCAAATCTCCTCATTTTAGAAAAGTCACACTCTGTCATGTTTCATGGGTTTTTTGGTTGTTCTTAGTAATTTTTTCTCTTTTGTTTGTGCTTTTTTGACATTCATTGTTGTGTGTTTTGTACTCTTTTTTATTGTGTTCCTGTTTATTTGCTTTGCTATTGTACTACATTTTGCCAAAGTTCTTGTTTATTTTATACTTTTTGTAGTTACCTTTCTTTAAAGTCCTATTTCTTTGAAGCTGCCCAACCAGCAGGACTAATATGAGGAAGAGAAGAGCTCCAAGTACAATACAGACAATCATGAGGATGGGCTGGTATGGGAAAGCCTTGATGTTGGGGACTTCTGTTTAAAAGAGTCAAATAAAAAGAAGTGAGACACACTAACTACATTCTGCTATCCCAACAGACATGACAGTAAATGACATGATAAAGACAAGAACAAAAGTGAGTTTACAAATGTTCGCCTGACCTTTTGAAGCCTTGATCTCCTGTGCAAATCCTAAAGAAAAAAATAACTTATTTGAATGGTCCACAGTTAACCTGAGAGTAAAAACACTTTTGGACTTTTCAACATTTTTAAGAAAGAACACTGTCTAGCAATATTCCAGTCATGCAAATTCATGGCTGTTGCACCTTAGAGTCAGTTTTTTGGGAAGAATTTCCCTTCTTATAACACTTGCATACACAACTTCCCACACAAAAGTCTGAGTTTATAAAAGACAACTTGACGGGAAAGCTTGTGTATATTTGCAGCAACTCTGATCCATCCATCCACCCATCCAGTATCCAACCCGCTATATCCTAACTACAGGGTCACGGGGGTCACCTGGAGCCAATCCCAGCCAACACAGGGCACAAGGCAGAAAACAAACCCCAGGCAGGGCGCCAGCCAACCGCAGAACTCTGATCCATGCATACACAATATCTTTGAGAAAGTGGAGAATGATGACGTCCTTAATCAAGAAGGGAAATTAACTCAAACACGCTAAATAATAATTAATGTCACCAAGCTGTTATGATAACATGCGCTGTCGTAATATTCACATTAAACTTCAAAGGTAAGGAATATGATGCATATACTTTATTTTAGCTTCCTTTTAAGAGCGCCAATACTTATTTGGACTGAATAATTTTTGTTTTTTCATCAGTTTATATAGGCCACCTTTTGTAGCAAACCCTAGCACTGTAAAAACACAGGTGTGATTCACTCCCTGCATACAGTAAGCATTACAGCTTATTTATAGTCTAATAATGTCATACAAAATGGCTTGTTTGGTACTGCTTGAAGACTATGCAAATGGTAATACACAGAAGGATTGAACTTTTTTTTTTTGGTCTCGTCCGTTGCGAGAGATGGACATCTGAAGCGGAGTTCCGGTAGCAGCGGTGTTATTTTTCATTTTATCTTCTTATTATCCTGTGATATCCTGTATTTATCCAACCTGAGGGGCACTACTACAGTATATGCAAGCATATATAAACATGGCCAACAAGAAAGGGTTCTGAAAGAAACGAAAACTAAAGCTACATCCAAGCTCAGATCGGCAAGCCCAAGTTCAACCTCAAGGTACAGCCTTTCAGAGACTGACCTGGATCACACTCCTCGGGACCATGGTCTGCTACATCATCTCCAGCTGAGAGCGAAATGGGGAGTGAATGTACGAGTGCGAGTGACGCAGGTCACAGTAGCTCGCCGATTGGAGAAGATCATCTGAAACTGGAAAAGGCCTTGCAGTCCGCGCTTTCAACTACTCCATGCGAGCTGAGAAAACCAGCTGCAGTAGAGCCCACCACCTCACCTACGGTGCATGAAAGCACAAATGATCTGTCTGAACTGAACTCAAGCAGAGCTCAAGCAAGAGATAAAGAAAGATATAAAGAAAAGCGAGAAGGCAAATGAGAAGTCAAGGAAAATGCAAATGAGAAGCTAAATGAGAAGCTGCAACAGACATGGCAGCAGGATAATAAAGACTTGGAGAAATGCATATGTATTCGCTTTGAGGCTGTCTTTAAAGATATGGTGGGTAAAATTGAAGAGCACATTCAGGAAACCTCGTGTAAACTGAGCATATTTGCTGATCAACTGGAGGATGTCAAGGAGACATTCATGACTCGGATTGAAACAGCCGAAAATCTAGCTGCCAGTGCTGAAGAAAAAGCAACAACTGCCAACTCCGAATGCAAAAAACTCGGAGACAGACTTGCTGCTTTGGAAGATGGAAGCAGAAGGAATAATATTAGAATCGAAGGTCTACCTGAGAATCGAGAAAGTCCAAACCCAGTGAAATTCGCAGCTGAACTATTTTCTAAAATAATTGGAGAGGACTTTAAAGCAGATTCTGAGATAGCAGCGGCTTATTGCGTACGCGGATCAAATACCATTAGACCTAGATCTTTTATTATTCGCTTCGAGAGATTATTATTTAAGCTAGAGGTGATGGCACGCCTCAGACACAAGCAAGAGAATATATATGAAAATAACCACTTTCATATCTTCCCTGATTTCTCTCCAGCAACAGCTACTAAACGTGCAGCCTTCTACAACATTAAACAGCAGTTACGGCAAGCCAATATCAAATACAGCCTCCTGCCAAACTGAAAGTGGAATTGCACGGTCAATTCTATGTCTTCGCCAGCAAGGAAGAAGCAGAAAAGGAATTAAGAAAGCTGATCTGAAAGCTATTCTGAAACACAATAGTGAGTAAATAACCTACTGTTTGATCTATTTGTTAAGATACAGGTTTTTATCATTATATATCCTCTTTATTACTCGGATGCTATCTGTTTATGTTTTAATTAAAGTTATAGACATTTGTGCTTAATTCTTTTTTTTCATTTTATTTTTTTAATCTTATTTATTTATTTATTCTCTACCCTAAAGGAGACTGTTTAACATCATACCCTTGGTTTATTGTTATTGTTATTATTGCATTAAGACTTACTATGCTTATTCTGGACCACTTTCTAACACCATTCCCCGGGTTTATTATCCGGGTTTATTATCTTAATACATTAAGATTGCTGAAGATTATATATATTTTAAGTTCATAGTTTGTTAATGATTATGTTTTAGGCATATAGTATTTAAACTATATTGGCAATAGATATCTCTATTTTTTAATCCTAAAACACGCGTGGGGCTTGTTTTGCTTTGTAAGTGCTCTGTCTCTGGGTATGTCAGAGGACTGTGACTGTGTGAAGTGGGGTCCAGCTTCACATGGGGAGGCAAAATGGAAGGGTGGGGGGTTAAGGGGGGAGAGAAAGAGAGCAGGCTATATCTATATCTAATCTATCCTTTTAATCTTTATAATTATAACTACCAATGTAACAATAGGCTGCATGGCAATAACTCTTGGGGAAATAGGAAATTAAGGTTAAAGCTGTCTCACTTCCAGTTAAGACTATAAAATGACATCAAAAATTCAGAATCAATGTCTCCATGATGGGACACTTAACTGTGAGCTGGAATGTTAAAAGCCTGAATCACAAATTAAAGAGAAAGAAAGTAGTCTCTCACCTAACAGGTTTAAACACTAAAATAGTATTTTTACAGGAGACCCACTTACTAAGCAAGGATCAGTTCTGGCTGCAAAAGGACTGGACTGGCCAAATGTTCCATTCTAGCTTTACAAAGAAAACTAGAGGTGTGGGAATTCTCATACATAGAACAGTCTCATTTGTAGCATCAGATGTAGTATTGGATCCTGAAAGGAGATATGTGATGGTCATGGGTAACCTATCTAACTGTAAAATGCTTATGCACCTAATTTCGATGATAAGGAATTTATACAAAATTTATTTGCATCCATTCCCAATGTGAACACTCATAAAATTACAATGGCTGGGGACTTTAATTGTGTTTTAAATCCACTCTTAGATAGGACTTCTATCACAGGGGGGACGACATCTAACACTGCAAAGATAATTACAAAGTTTATAACTGATCACAACTTATCAGACCCTGGAGGTTTTTAAACCCAAACTCAAGAACATATTCTTTCTACTCACCAGTACATCATTGCTACTCAAGAATTGATTATTTCTTTATAGATAATAATTTCTTGCCTACGATTAAATCTTGCAAATACAATGCTATTGTTATTTCTGACCATGCACCTCTGATCTTGGAGCTAAAGTTACTATGCCCCACACACTCACCTCGCAGATGGCGTCTCAACCCGCTTCTATTAGCAGACGAGAATTGTACAGAATTTATATCCAAACAAATCAGTTTCTTCCTAGAGACAAATACATCCTCAGAGATTTCTGCAGGAATACTCTGGGAAACTCTTAAGGCCTTCTTAAGAGGACAGATTATCTCATATCTTTCCCACAGAAATAAATTAGAAACCAAGAAAGTAGCAGAGCTAAAAAGCGAAATTACTAGAATAGATGAAGAACATGCCAGGCTTCCAAGCGAGGCTCTACATAGGAAAAGGCAGGCTCTGCATTCAGAACTAAACCTCTTGACAACTAAAGAAACTGAACAACTAATTTATAAATCCAGACATCATTACTATGAACATGGAGAGAAAGCTAATAAGCTTTTAGCTCAACAAATTCACAAGCAAGAAGTCCGCAACGCAATCCCAGTAATCACCAACACGAATGGAGACAAAATCATTGACCACAAAAATATAATGCACACATTTAGAGACTACTATAAATCCTTATATTCTACTGAGTTTAAAGAAGACAACACACAATCTAATGCATTTCTGGATACATTACAGATACCACAAATAGACACTTTTAGTGTGGAGGATAAACCTCTGGCATTATCAGAATTACTAGATGCTATAAAGTCACTTCAAGGAGGGAAAGCAGCAGGCCCTGATGGCTACCCTGCAGAATTTTATAAGAAATTCTCCGCTCAGCTAGCTCCCCTCCTATTAGCAACATTTACAGAAGCCAGAGACAATCAAACTCTTCCTCAAACTTTTCGCCAAGCATTAATCACCATTTTTCCTAAACAAAATAAGGACTTATTACAATGTGCATCATACAGACCAATTTCACTTTTAAATAATGACGTTAAAATACTCTCAAAAATCATAGCTAGAAGGATGGAGAAAGTGCTCCCTTCAGTAATATCACAAGATCAAACTGGATTTATCAAGGGTCGACACTTATCTTCAAATCTTCGATGCCTGTTTAATGTAATATACTCACCAACTAAGTCAAACACCCCAGAAATATTATTATCATTGGATGCAGAAAAAGCATTTGACATGATTTAATGGAAATACCTTTTTACTACATTGGAGAAATTTGAGTTTGACCTGAACATAGATCAAACTATTGCATACCAATCCAGAAGCTTCAATTTGTATCTATAATAATAAAAGGCAAAGCCCTCACTCACTCACTCACTCACTCACTGACTCATCACTAATTCTCCAACTTCCCGTGTGGGTGGAAGGCTGAAATTTGGCAGGTTCATTCCTTACAGCTTCCTTACAAAAGTTGGGCAGGTTTCATTTCGAAATTCTACGCGTAATGGTCATAACTGGAAGCTGTTTTCTCCATTTACTGTAATGGAGATGAGCTTGAACGCCGTGGGGGCGGAGTTTCGTGTGACATCACGCCTCCCACGTAATCACGCAGTACATAGAAAACCAGGAAGACCTCCAAAAAGCGCTGAAGAAAACATGCATTATATAATTGAGAAGGCAGCGAAACAATAAGAAGCGAGCGAGTGACATATACAACCATATTTATGAGTTCTGCTACTTCGGAAATAAAGCACGATGTAAACCTACACTTTAAATTAAGTTCATAGACAGGCTGCGCTGGCGTTTGTAATTTAGTGCCTGCCCATATAAGGCCTCCGTCAGCGGCAATCAATAGCAAACTCCACTAAATATTCACGGGTGAAGGACTGTGCTTATGCAGAGGAAGATGAGATGGTCAGGGTGGTGTTTGGTACAAACTCAGCGAAACTGCGAGAGAAAGTTTTAAGTGCCAGGACTAAGGTAACATTAAATACAGCCATGGACATAGCACGAGATGGCACCAGCACAGCTGGGAAACTTCGATGCATGTACACGAGTGGCTCACGTGAACTGGCGCAGTGCACAGATAAAAGCAACAGTTCCAAAAGCGCTGAACAAAACCGAATTACACAATTGAAAAGGCAGCAAAAAATATGAAGCGTCTGATACATACAAGCATATTCATAAATCCAGCTACTGCGGAAACAAAGCACACGTTGGAAAAAGTCAATGTCCCGCTAAAGGAAGACAGTGTAAAAAAACCCATGCATGCAGTGTGTCAGGTCTCAGATAAAGAAGAAGACGAGCTGTTTATTGATGCAGTAAGAAACGAATCGATGAATGAAACCTGTCATCTTTACAGCGATTGACAAACACGGAATGTAACTTGAACACAACACATCCTACAAATACGAACCTGATTGAAAGAAATAATGATAATCAAATCCTTGATGACAGCAACACTCAGTAACACTCACAAAACAAATACTGTATATTGACAGTCATGTTACGTTATTTTTAAAATGTTCCCTTTTCTTTTTCTAGCTTTTTTAACACACTACTTCTCTGCTGCGATACGCGGGTATATATATATGTATATATATATCCCGATCTACATACTCGAATAATGGATACTTTATTCGCCATCAATGATTGTTTTGGTAAAGCCATACTCAGTGTATTCATTAGATGAGCGGTAAAAAGTAAGAGCGAGGGAGGATGACTTATTGAGGCATGCAGGCTGTAGTGCGCGTCAACTCTATCTGAATTGCGATCACATTTAAAAAATATATCTTTTCAAGTTCTATTTAGTCCATATGTGTCAAACTCAAGGGCGCGGGCCACATCCGCCCGGCGTGTAATTATATCCGCCCGTGAGATCATTTTATATACTGTATTATTGTTATTAATGGCCGGGTATATGAAGCGCTGGTAACACAATAAACTACAGATCCCATAATGCAGCGCTTCAGCTGCCTTGCCAACACTTACGCGTTAATCAAGTCTAGCTTATGATGCTGCAAGTTATTGCGAAGCTAGCTCACACGATGCTGAAGAGAAAAGTTGATTCTGAAAATAGAGCCTTTAAAACCGATGGGAGGCTGAGTATATGTTTACTGAACCCGTGTGTCTCATTTGTGGAGCTAATGTGGCTGTAATTACAGAATTTAATCTAAGACGGCACTATGAGACAAAACATCAGGGTAACCTGAATGCAATGCAGAAGATACAGAAAGCAGAAGAATTAAATAAGAATCTGACACTTCAGCGGACTTTTTACCCGTGCACAATCACAAAGTGATTTCAAGTGAAGCTGCTTTTATGGGAGACACAAATGCACCAGTGCAACTTGCCCCACTTTCCCTGTTGCCAAGTAATGTTAAACCAAGTCGTCACTACGGTGTTCCCAAATCGCACTTTGCTGATAAACTGAGCGCACTGAGTTTGCACGGCGCTTTGGTGACTTTGAAGAACAAAAAAAGTCCGTCTACATGCGGCTCGAACCTTGTGCATGTTTGGTAGCACATATCTGTGTGAGAAGCTCTTCTCAGTGATAAAGACTAACAAAACAGCACACAGGAGTCGCCTCACTGATGAGCACCTGCAATCCATCCTGAGAATCTCCACAACACAGAACCTCACACCAAACATAAACGAACTTGTTGCCAAAAAAAGATGCCAGGCATCCAGCTCTAAAATGACATATGAGCAAAGACAACTGAATGATTTGATTTGTTATTGCACGTAAGAGCGGGAGTCAACCGTTTTAACAAACAGCGTATTGCACTGATACTGAAATAGCTGTGTGTGTAAATATGTAGATATGTATGTATATGTATATATATGTTTATATATGTGTGTGTGTATGTATGTATATATATATATATATATGTATTTGTGTGTATATATGTGTGTGTATGTATGTATATGTGTGTATGTGTGATGGCGAATAAAGTATCCATTATTCGAGTATGTAGAGCGGGATATATATATATACATATATATATATACCCGCGTCGCAGCTGAGAAGTAGTGTGTTAAAAAAGGTAGAAAAAGAAAAGGGAACATTTTAAAAATAACGTAACATGACTGTCAATATACAGTATTTGTTTTGTGAGTGTTACTGAGTGTTGCTGTCATCAAGGATTTGATTATCATTATTTCTTTCAATCAGGTTCGTATTTGTAGGATGTGTTGTGTTCAAGTTACATTCCGTGTTTGTCAATCGTTGTAAAGATGACAGGTTTCATTCATCGATTCGTTTCTTACTGCATCAATAAACAGCTCCTCTTCTTCTTTATCTGAGACCTGACACACTGCATGCACGGGTTTTTTTTACACTGTCTTCCTTTAGCGGGACATTGACTTTTTCCACCGTGTGCTTTGTTTCCACAGTAGCTGCATTTATGAATATGCTTATCAGACGCTTCATATTTTTTGCTGCCTTTTCAATTGTGTAATTCGGTTTTTGTTCAGCACTCTTTGGAACTGTTGCTTTTTATCTGTGCACTGCGTCAGTTCACGTGAGCCACTCGGTGTACTTGCATCGAAGGTTCCCAGCTGTGCTGGTGCCATCTCGTGCTATGTCCATAGCTTTATTTAATGTTATCTTAGTCCTGGCACTTAAAACTTTCTCTCGCAGTTTCGCTGAGTTTGTGTCAAACACCACCCTCACCATCTCATCTTCCTCTCCATAAGCACAGTCCTTCACCCGTGAATATTTACCCGTGGCAGTTTGCTATTGGATTGCCGCTGACGGACGGCCTTATATGGGCAGGCACTAAATTACAAACGCCAGCGGCAGCCTGTCTATGAACTTAATTTAAAGTGTAGGTTTACATCGTGCTTTGTTTCCGAAGTAGCAGAACTCATGAATATGGTTGTATATGTCAATCGCTCGCTTCTTATTGTTTTCGCTGCCTTCTCAATTATATAATGCATGTTTTCTTGAGCGCTTTTTTGAGGTCTTCCTGGTTTTCTATGTACTGCATGATTACGTGGGAGGCGTGATGATGTCACACGAAACTCCCCCACGGCGTTGAAGCTCATCTCCATTACAGTAAATGGAGAAAAACTGCTTCCAGTTATGACCATTACGCGTAGAATTTCGATATAAAACCTGCCCAACTTTTGTAAGGAAGCTGTAAGGAATGAGCCTGCCAAATTTCAGCCTTCCACCCACACGGGAAGTTGGAGAATTAGTGATGAGTCAGTGAGTGAGTGAGTCAGTGAGTGAGTGAGTGAGTGAGTGAGTGAGTGAGTGAGTGAGTCAGTGAGTGAGGGCTTTGCCTTTTATTAGTATAGATATATATATATATATATATATGACAGCAACACTCATCACTCACAACAGTGACAAAACAATTACATTGACAATCATGTTACGTTATTTTCAAAATGTTTCCTTTTCTTTTCATTGCTTCTTTAACACACTACTTCTCCGCTGCGAAGCGCGGGTATTTTGCTAGTCAACAATATTTGTTCAGACTACTTTAAACTAAAATGTGGTACCAGACAAGGATGCCCCTTGTCACCGCTGCTGCTTGCAATCGCCATTGAACCACTGGCAATACACTGTCGAAATGCTGATCAGATAAAGGGGATTATCAGAGAAGGAGTGGAACAGGAAATTTCTCTATATGCAGATAATATGGTACTGTATATATCAGACCCACAAAATTCTGTGCCTGCAGTCTTAACAGCACTCACAGAATTTCAAAAGATCTCTGGGCTCAGAATTAATCTGAATAAAAGTGTACTCTTTCCAGTGAATTCTCAAGCATATAATATTAGATTAGACACCTTACCTTTTATCATTGCAGAACAGTTTAAATACCTAGGGGTAAACATCACAAGTAAACATAAAGCTCTTTATCAACAAAATGTCGCCATCTGCATGGAAAAAGTTAAGCAAGACTTGCATAGATGGTCAACCCTTCATCTCATTCTAGCTGGAAGAATTAACACTGTTAAGATGAATATTCTTCCTAAGCTCCTTTTTTTATTTCAAAACATTCCAATATACATCAATGAATAATTTTTTAAGCAATTAGATACAACAATAACCTCATTTATTTGGAATTCAAAACATCCACGTATCCAAAGAGCGACCCTACAAAGACAAAAGGCAAAAGGTGGCATGGCTCTACCTAACTTCCAGTTTTATTACTGGGCAGCAAACATACAAGCTATAAAAACCTGGACTCAAATAGATGAACATACACAGGCCTGGGGCCTCATGTATAATGCCATTCGTAGAATTCGCACTATAACATGACGTAAGCACAAAAGCCGAAATGTGCTTACACACAGAAAATTCCAGATGCAGGAATCTGTGCGTTCTCCAACTTCCGTGTTCTTCCACTCCCTAAATCCCGATCAGTGTGGAAACTAACGCATGTGCACGCGTCTTCTGTCCTGCCCCATCTCCTCCCAGAATTAAGCATCTTTGAATATGCAAATCAATATAAATAGACCTTAAGCTCAGCATTCTGTGAAAAGGCAATGGCAACAGCAAGACGGAAAAATATAAGAATTTCAGCGAATACCAAGTGGAGGCAAAGAAAAACATACTATTTGTTGGTTTATACAGTGGTATAATCAACAAAAGGAAGCTGATCGAGTGACATAGCGTGTTGGAGAAACAAGCTCAAGTTCACAAAGTCGCACAGTGGCCGACATAAAAAAGAAGTTGCCACATATCAAACTCGCCGTGAAAAGGCAAGACGTAGCCCACCGTCTGAGTGTTAGATGGAAGCTTAGGGTACAGTGAAAAAAAAAGGCACAGAGTAGGAAAAAAGCACGACTTCAATCTCGAAATATCCACTTTAATCACATAGTTTATTTTGTCATTAAAGTAGAACATAAACTTCATCTTAAAATCATTTAATTTACTAGATTCTCAAATCCCATCGTAACTAAAGTAGCATGTTAAATGCTTTGTTTTGTATTTGATCTTCAATGTGCTGTATATGTGTGAATCACTATGTGCTTCCATTCTTTCTCTTTCTCTGACAGGACACAGAATCCATTACATTTGTGATATTACAGCTCTCTGAATAATTAAAATACTGAGATGTATACGTGATATCATTTTCATGATGATTGGAATGAAAGCATGTTATTAAGAACACGATGGCGCAGTGATTGTTCATGTCTCACACAAGATGCTGCTGCACCATGCGCGGGACCTTCGATGAAATAATTTATTGTAGCAGTACTGTCTCTTTCAAATGTAGTAACCTTCAATTCTTGTCCTTACTTTTCTTTCCCCAAATACCCAATCGCCACACAAGCAGCTCTGTAATAGACGTTAACCCATCTGTAAGCTTACAACGACGATTCTTCAAAACTTTTAAGAACATTGAAATATCTTCATAGTATGTGTTTAATTATTCTATCCATCTCTACTTCCAGTGTTGCGCCAGTCTCAGCAAATATACAGCAGCGGCACCGTGTCCTCACATGTTTAATTATTAGCAATACAGATTATTTAAATGAAGTTAAAGTTTTATCTGTATAATATAATCAACATATTTTGCTGCATTTCATCTTACAAATGATACTGTCATCATATGTAAATACACGCTTTATAAAGTGACGCAGGTTGTGTAATATTATAACTGTAGTGCAAGTTTACAGTGGGGTAATCGTACTTATAAGTACAAACAGTTCTACAAGGAGCAATTGATTAAGTACTTTTAAAGTTCTTGGGATGAAACTGTTTCTGAACCGTGAGGTCTGTACAGGAAATGCTTTGAAACGTTTTGCCGTGGCTGAGGCAGCATGGGCTTGATGCTGTATACCGATAATTCTCTTTCTGATCAGCTGCTGCTGTGATTCCCCACTCAGATACAGTCATATAAATACTCCGAGTGGTGCAGTGAGAGTAATATGGAAAAAGATGATCCGCTGTGGCAACCCTTAAAGAGAGCAACTGAAAGAAGAAAAAGAAGAAGAAGAAGGTACAGTGAGAGTAACAACGCTAAAGCAGTTATGGTATTTGGAATACTATGGCCATTCCCTGGACCATTATATTGTTACAAGTTAATTACAATCAGATGCATTACACTAATAAACAATATGCTGTTAGTTTCAGTGTATTTATAAAGCCGCGTCAGGAAAATAAACAGTAACCACACAGGAACAGTAGCACTGCTTTGATGCTGGGTGCCGCCAGTCTGCAAAACTGAGCGGAGAACTTGCGTACAACAAGGTATGAGGTACCGTGCAGACTTATTTTGCTAAACTGGAAGAATCCTAACTCTTTTCTTTTAAGTCAGTGGGTAACTGATGTTTTATACTATTTGAAACTGGAAAAAATCAAATACTCAGTGAGAAGATCTGTACAGATTTTTTTCAAAACATGGCAGGATCTATGGCGTTATTTCAGTGCCACTATTCTGAGCGCACGTAAAAAAATATTGCAAGTGCAAGTGTTGCATTTTGAGGAGAAATTTATTTTGAGCGTACAAAAGCTGAATTTGAGTGAACAAAATTCATTGCTGCGTGCAAAAAATGTATTTCAGTGTTTGCACTTATCCATATACACACACACAATAGCACCCCCTCTCGCTCAGTTTTTTCATTTGCGCTTGCTCGCAATGTGTTGCTTGCGCTCACAACATTCTCTGCTGCGAGCGCTCAACTCTCTGTACACCGTTGTAAGTGTGCCACAAAACCAACCAATCACAGACTTGGTTTCAAAAATTCTGATTGGCTCTTACGGTCTCCAATCAGCTCGCTAGCTGCTGCATTCCGGAAACAGTCCGAAATGTAGCTAAATCCAGCTAAACTCAATTAAACCGCAATTTGCGGATAATATCTTTAATTATTTTATTTTAAAATATATCATTTGTTAAGACTATCGTTGGTGTAGTATAATGTAGTTGCATTATACAACCATGCCAACTGACTGTTTCCGGAATGCAGCAGCTAGCGAGCTGATTGGAGACCGTAAGAGCCAATCAGAATTTTTGAAACCAAGTCTGTGATTGGTTGGTTTTGTGGCACACTTATAACGGTGTACAGAGAGTTGAGCGCTCGCAGCAGAGAATGTTGTGAGCGCAAGCAACACATTGCGAGCAAGCGCAAATGAAAAACTGAGCGAGAGGGGTGCTATTGTGTGTGTGTATATGGATAAGTGCAAACACTGAAATACATTTTTTGCACGCAGCAATGAATTTTGTTCACTCAAATTCAGCTTTTGTACGCTCAAAATAAATTTCTCTTCAAAATGCAACACTTGCACTTGCAATCTTTTTTTACGTGCGCTCAATATTTTTTTACGTGTGCTCAGAATAGTGGCACTGAAATAACGCCATAAGGATCTAATCAGTAATATTTTAGAATAAGCTCTTAAAGCCCAGAGGAAGCAATTATTTCTGTATTTCTTTTTCTTCTCCATTCATCTCTATTGGCTTATCAAACTCATCAATTTAGGTATGTTTACAAGCCTTAAGTTTTACTCCGTTGGCCTTGCTCTCTCTCGCAGGGGTGGTGGTCGACTTGTTCTCAATCCTACTTTTTGTAAAAATTGATTGATTTGTATGGAATGATTGCAATAAAATTAACGAAATTTCAAAAAAAAAAAAAAAAGAAGGAATGAACTTTAAGGGAATGGTCAGAATTTTTTGGCCATGATGATGACTGATTCACGAGCTGATTTAAACTTTCAAGAGTCATTCTCTTGGAACAATGTGCTCAGTTGGCCAAATCATTAGAAAGACAGACCATCCTTTTTTATTTCTTGCTGTTGTTTCTTTGCACTTTGCTTACAAATTTTGAATTCTTAACTAAAATAAATTAGTTGGGTAGTATTTTTTTGCTGTTTTCACCTTCCCTTTTATTAATTATCACAATTTGTTTTCCTTGCCTCTTCTCAAATAGTTAATCTTCTATTATGGACCTCTCTAGCACTGTTTATTTTAAAAAGAAATGTCATTTTGCATCAAATAATACAGTTTTGAACATTTTTGTTATAGTATACATTTGTGTATCTGTGTCACTGCTATGAGACTGTCCAGTAAAATATAGGAAAAAAATTAACTGTAATTATAATGTACACCACATTCTTCCTCACCTGTACACTTCACTCCTGCATCCTCCTTGTGTACACAGTCATTTTTTCCCAGGGGTTCATGTTGGCAGTCCCACAAGTGAGCTTCAGTTCCCCTGCACTTCACTTTGTTTAGCCAGATGACACCACTTCCACCTCCAAACTCCAGTTCTGCACTCACAGCGTCTCCACAGCGAAGCTGTCGACAGACCACCTTCACATCCTTAAGGTCCCAGTCATCATCACAGACTGTGCCCCAGGTGTCTCCATATTTTATTTCTACTCGCCCTGAGCAGTTATCAGTTCCTCCAGCCAGTCTTAATTCTAGGGGCTCTGTAACAGAAACCCAGGGTCATTAATTTGTTTTAGATTCACTTTACTGTGTGTCTTAAAAAATTATGAGCTCACCTGTGCAGTGCTTCTGAGTGAGGTCCTCTGAACAGGGCTTTTGCTTGTTGGTGTTGACTTTAATCGTTCCTGAAAATCATTAAATGGAAAGATAAAGTTAGCCATGACTGTATTATATTCACCTTTGAAGTCTTAATTTAAGGCACAATGGTGCTTATGGTGCATTCCTAGATCGCGAACAAAGACATCTGTCATATATGATGCCTGAAAATTATATTTTAATATGTGAATTTTGAGAAATATAATGACAATGAGTATATTATAAAAGCTATTGCATCTGTTTAAACAATCCTTATGTTTTAAGTCATTGTTGCTTAGAATTAACTGCCTTCACCCATAAGACAACAAGTCTGACTCAACAAATATAATAATAAAATAGACAGAACTATACCTGCTCTACCATTTCAAGTGAATTTAGAATGTTTACTGAATAAGCTGTCATTCAGAGAGATTTCACCAATGGATGATTATGAAGTGCTCAGGCATACCCTGGATATATGGCTGCTTTCTTAATATTCAAAAGATAAAAAACAACACTTTATTTATAAGAAGAACACTTATCCCCTTTGAATATTTCTGAGTCACTTTAAAATTATTGATGACTAGCAAAACACCCGTGCTTCGCAGCGGAGAAGTAGTACGTTGAAGAAGTAATGAAAAAGAAAAGGAAACCATTTTGAAAATAACGTAACATGATTGTCAATGTAATTGTTTTGTCACTGTTATGAGTGTTGCTGTCATATATATATACACACACATATAAACATACTGTATATATACATATACACATATACATATATACATATACATACATATGTTCATATATACATATAGACATATATATATATATATATATACACATACATATTGTCACGCACGAGTGTTTGAGGAACAGCGGATCGACCCGGTTTGCTTCGGAAAACGTTCCTTTATGGGTCGACAGCAGTGTACTAACTTGTCTTTCTTTCCTTCTTCAGAAAGTCCAAAACCTCACAGCCGTAAACAACGCCTGGACGGCTATAGGAAGCATACACTTCCGGGTCTATTCAACCCCTCTGTTGACCCTTGATGACGTCACAATCCCAGAATCCATCACGACTATCCCAGCATTCCTCACATCAATGTCCGGTCCGCCTCCATAAAATGTCCGTCCTTTCTCCCTTCAGTGTCTTTTGATTTCTTGTATGAAACGACTGACGAAACATTTTGTTACAGTATACGGGGCTAAAACCCCAAACCTTAAACAATTCTTGCCTCTGTATTACAATATATATATATACACACATACACCCACATATATACATACTAGCAAAATACCCGCGCTTTGCAGCGGAGAAGTAGAGTGTTAAAGAAGCAATGAAAAAGAAAAGAAAACATTTTGAAAATAACGTAACATGATTGTCAATGTAATTGTTTTGTCACTGTTGTGAGTGATGAGTGTTGCTGTCATATATATATATATATATACATATATACATATACACATATATACATACATATATATATACATACATATATACACATACATCCACATATATATACATATATACATATATATCTACATATACTGTACACACATACATATACATACACACACATATATACACACAAATCTATACTAATAAAAGGCAAAGCCCTCACTCACTCACTCACTCACTCACTCACTCACTCATCACTAATTCTCCAACTTCCCGTGTGGGTGGAAGGCTGAAATTTGGCAGGTTCATTCCTTACAGCTTCCTTACAAAAGTTGGGCAGGTTTTATATCGAAATTCTACGCGTAATGGTCATAACTGGAAGCTGTTTTTCTCCATTTACTGTAATGGAGATGAGCTTGAACGCCGTGGGGGCGGAGTTTCGTGTGACATCATCACGCCTCCCACGTAATCACGCAGTACATAGAAAACCAGGAAGACCTCAAAAAAGCGCTGAAGAAAACATGCATTATATAATTGAGAAGGCAGCGAAACAATAAGAAGCGAGCGAGTGACATATACAACCATATTCATGAGTTCTGCTACTTGAAACAAAGCAATGTAAACCTACACTTTAAATTAAGTTCATAGACAGGCTGCGCTGGCGTTTGTAATTTAGTGCCTGCCCATATAAGGCCGTCCGTCAGCGGCAATCCAATAGCAAACTCCACTAAATATTCACGGGTGAAGGACTGTGCTTATGGAGAGGAAGATGAGATGGTCAGGGTGGTGTTTGACACAAACTCAGCGAAACTGCGAGAGAAAGTTTTAAGTGCCAGGACTAAGGTAACATTAAATACAGCCATGGACATAGCACGAGATGGCACCAGCACAGCTGGGAACCTTCGATGCATGTACACCGAAGGCTCACGTGAACTGGCGCAGTGCACAGATAAAAGCAACAGTTCCAAAGAGCTGAACAAAACCGAATTACACAATTGAAAAGGCAGCAAAAAATATGAAGCGTCTGATACATACAAGCATATTCATAAATCCAGCTACTGCGGAAACAAAGCACACGGTGGAAAAAGTCAATGTCCCGCTAAAGGAAGACAGTGTAAAAAACCCGTGCATGCAGTGTGTCAGGTCTCAGATAAAGAAGAAGACGAGCTGTTTATTGATGCAGTAAGAAACGAATCGATGAATGAAACCTGTCATCTTTACAACGATTGACAAACACGGAATGTAACTTGAACACAACACATCCTACAAATACGAACCTGATTGAAAGAAATAATGATAATCAAATCCTTGATGACAGCAACACTCAGTAACACTCACAAAACAAATACTGTATATTGACAGTCATGTTACGTTATTTTTAAAATGTTCCCTTTTCTTTTCATAGCTTCTTTAACACACTACTTCTCCGCTGAGATACGCGGGTATATATATATGTATATATATATCCCGATCTACATACTCGAATAATGGATACTTTATTCGCCATCAATGATTGTTTTGGTAAAGCCATACTCAGTGTATTCATTAGATGAGCGGTAAAAAGTAAGAGCGAGGGAGGATGACTTATTGAGGCATGCAGGCTGTAGTGCTTGCGTCAACTCTATCTGAATTGCGATCACATTTGAAAAAATATATCTTTTCAAGTTCTATTTAGTCCATATGTGTCAAACTCAAGGGCGAGGCCACATCCGCCCGGCGTAATTATATCCGCCCGCGAGATCATTTTATATACTGTATTATTGTTATTAATGGCCGGGTATATGAAGCGCTGGTAACACAATAAACTACAGATCCCATAATGCAGCGCTTCAGCTGCCTTGCCGAACACTTACGCGTTAATCAAGTCTAGCTTATGATGCTGCAAGTTATTGCGAAGCTAGCTCACACGATGCTGAAGAGAAAAGTTGATTCTGAAAATAGAGCCTTTAAAACCGATGGGAGGCTGAGTATATGTTTACTGAACCGTGTGTCTCATTTGTGGAGCTAATGTGGCTGTAATTACAGAATTTAATCTAAGACGGCACTATGAGACCTGAATGCAATGCAGAAGATACAGAAAGCAGAAGAATTAAATAAGAATCTGACACTTCAGCGGACGTTTTACCGTGCACAATCACAAAGTGATTTCAAGTGAAGCTGCTTTTATGGGAGACACAAATGCACCAGTGCAACTTGCCCCACTTTCCTGTTGCCAAGTAATGTTAAACCAAGTCGTCACTACGGTGTTCCCAAATCGCACTTTGCTGATAAACTGAGCGCACTGAGTTTGCACGGCGCTTTGGTGACTTTGAAGAACAAAAAGTCCGTCTACATGCGGCTCGAACCTTGTGCATGTTTGGTAGCACATATCTGTGTGAGAAGCTCTTCTCAGTGATAAAGACTAACAAAACAGCACACAGGAGTCGCCTCACTGATGAGCACCTGCAATCCATCCTGAGAATCTCCACAACACAGAACCTCACACCAAACATAAACGAACTTGTTGCCAAAAAAGATGCCAGGCGTCCAGCTCTAAAATGACATATGAGCAAAGACAACTGAATGATTTGATTTGTTATTGCTGAAAGGAACACATTTTATTTATATTTCCAGGTTTTGTTATGCAGCATGTTCATATTTGAATTTGTATAATTTTGACAGGATATATTTTTATGGAGAGCAAAATCTTTTGGGATATTTAAAATCTAAGTTTATTTTTTATATAAAATTACATAAGAGTAAAGAAATTTGAATGTTTGTTCTTTTAACGTTTACTTTATTTCTAACTTGTATAATTTAGACAGGATATATTTTTATGGAGAGCAAAATATTATAAGTTGTTTAAGGTTTGAGTTGATTTATTCACGAATAATATTCCTGTCTGTTTTTACCATTCCTACCAAAGATATTTCTGTCGACTAAATAAAAATTCCTTCTATTTAAAATTTAAATAGAACTTGAACAAATACTGATAGTTCATAATATCCACGCAGACTTGCACGTAAGAGCGGAGTTATCCGTTTTAGCAAGCAGCGTATTGCACTGATACTGAAATAGCTGTGTGTGTATATATGTAGATATGTATGTATATGTATATATATGTTTATATATGTGTGTGTGTATGTATGTATGTGTGTATATGTATGTATGTGTATATATGTAGATATATATATGTGTATGTATATATGTGTATATATGTGTATATGTATAGATATGTATATATATATGTTTATGTGTGTGTGTGTAAATAAATAAATATATATATGTGTATATATATATGTATATATGTATATGTATATATATATACTAGCAAAATACCCACGCTTCGCAGCGGAGAAGTATTGTGTTAAAGAAGCAATGAAAAGAAAAGGAAACATTTTGAAAATAACGTAACCTGATTGTCAATGTAATTGTTTTGTCACTGTTGTGAGTGATGAGTGTTGTTGTCATATATATATATATATATATTTACACACACACACATAAACATATATATATATACATATCTATACATATACACATATATACATACATATATATCTACATATATACACACACATATATACACACAAATACATATATATATATATACATACATACACACACACATATATAAACATATATATACATATACATACATATCTACATATATACACACACAGCTATTTCAGTATCAGTGCAATACGCTGTTTGTTAAAACGGTTGACTCCCGCTCTTACGTGCAATAACAAATCAAATCATTCAGTTGTCTTTGCTCATATGTCATTTTAGAGCTGTTCGCCTGGCATCTTTTTTTGGCCACAAGTTCGTTTCTGTTTGGTGTGAGGTTCTGTGTTGTGGAGATTCTCAGGATGGATTGCAGGTGCTCATCAGTGAGGCGACTCCTGTGTGCTGTTTTGTTAGTCTTTATCACTGAGAAGAGCTTCTCACACAGATATGTGCTACCAAACATGCACAAGGTTCGAGCCGCATGTAGACGGACTTTTTTTGTTCTTCAAAGTCACCAAAGCGCCGTGCAAACTCAGTGCGCAATAACTCTAGTAAGCGGTAAGTGTTGGCAAGGCAGCTGAAGCGCTGCATTATGGGATCTGTAGTTTATTGTGTTACCAGCGCTTCATATACCCGGCTTTAATAACAATAATACAGTATATAAAATGATCTCGGGCGGATATAATTACACGCGAGCGGATGTGGCCCGCGGCCCTTGAGTTTGACACATATGGACTAAATAGAACTTGAAAAGATATATTTTTTCAAATGTGATCGCGCAATTCAGATAGAGTTGACGCCAAGACTACAGCCTGCATGCCTCAATGAGTCATCCTCCCTCGCTCTTACTTTTTACCGTTCATCTAATGAATACACTGAGTATGGCTTTACCAAAACAATCATTGATGGCGAATAAAGTATCCATTATTCGAGTATGTAGAGCGGGATATATATATATATATAAATATATATATACCCGCGTATCGCAGCGGAGAAGTAGTGTGTTAAAAAAGGTAGAAAAGAAAAGGGAACATTTTAAAAATAACGTAACATGACTGTCAATATACAGTATTTGTTTTGTGAGTGTTACTGAGTGTTGCTGTCATCAAGGATTTGATTATCATTATTTCTTTCAATCAGGTTCGTATTTGTAGGATGTGTTGTGTTCAAGTTACATTCCGTGTTTGTCAATCGCTGTAAAGATGACAGGTTTCATTCATCGATTCGTTTCTTACTCCATCAATAAACAGCTCGTCTTCTTCTTTATCTGAGACCTGACACACTGCATGCACTGGTTTTTTACACTGTCTTCCTTTAGCGGGACATTGACTTTTCCACCGTGTGCTTTGTTTCCACAGTAGCTGCATTTATGAATATGCCTGTATGTATCAGACGCTTCATATTTTTTGCTGCCTTTTCAATTGTGTAATTCGGTTTTGTTCAGCTCTTTGGAACTGTTGCTTTTATCTGTGCACCGCGCCAGTTCATGTGAGCCACTCGGTGTACTTGCATCGAAGGTTCCCAGCTGTGCTGGTGCCATCTCATGCTATGTCCATAGCTTTATTTAATGTTACCTTAGTCCTGGCACTTAAAACTTTCTCTCGCAGTTTCGCTGAGTTTGTGTCAAACACCACCTGACCATCTCATCTTCCTCTCCATAAGCACAGTCCTTCACCCGTGAATATTTACCCGTGGCAGTTTGCTATTGGATTGCCGCTGACGGACGGCCTTATATGGGCAGGCACTAAATTACAAACGCCAGCGCAGCCTGTCTATGAACTTAATTTAAAGTGTAGGTTTACATGCGTGCTTTGTTTCCGAGTAGCAGAACTCATGAATATGGTTGTATATGTCACTCGCTCGCTTCTTATTGTTTCGCTGCCTTCTCAATTATATAATGCATGTTTTCTTCAGCGCTTTTTTGAGGTCTTCCTGGTTTTCTATGTACTGCGTGATTACGTGGGAGGCGTGATGATGTCACACGAAACTCCGCCCCCACGGCGTTGAAGCTCATCTCCATTACAGTAAATGGAGAAAAACTGCTTCCAGTTATGACCATTACGCGTAGAATTTCGATATAAAACCTGCCCAACTTTTGTAAGGAAGCTGTAAGGAATGAACCTGCCAAATTTCAGCCTTCCACCCACACGGGAAGTTGGAGAATTAGTGATGAGTCAGTGAGTGAGTGAGTGAGTGAGTGAGTGAGGGCTTTGCCTTTTATTAGTATAGATATATATATATATATGACAACACTCATCACTCACAACAGTGACAAAACAATTACATTGACAATCATGTTACGTTATTTTCAAAATGTTTCCTTTTCTTTTTCATTGCTTCTTTAACACACTACTTCTCCGCTGCGAAGCGCGGGTATTTTGCTAGTACATATATATATACATACACACACATATATAAACATATATATATATACATACATATCTACATATATACATATACACACACACATGCACACGCACACATATATAAATATACACATATATACAGTCTTTGGGGTTCGAGCAACTGTTGCTGGGGGTGCCAGAATCCATGAAGGAAGAAAAATGAAAAACATTATTTGTACAAAATCTTAATTTATCCATTCCTAAATAATTAAATGGGCAGGCTATTTTGTATCAGTGCAATACACTGTTTGTTAAAACGGATGACTCCCGCTCTTACGTGCAAGTCTGCCCGGATATTATGAACTATCGTATCTGTTCAAGTTCTATTTAAATTTTAAATAGAAGGAATTTTTATTTAGTTGACAGAATATTATTCCAGAATAAATCAACTCAAACCTTAAATAACTTATGATATTTTGCTCTCCATAAAAATATATCCTGTCTAAATTATACAAGTTAGAAATAAAGTAAACTTTAAAAGAACAAACATTCAAATTTCTTTACTCTTATGTAATTTTATATAAAAAATAAACTTAAATTTTAAATATCCCAAAAGATTTTGCTCTGCATAAAAATATATCCTGTCAAAATTATACAAATTCAAATATGAACATGCTGCATAACAAAACCTGGAAATATAAATAAAATTTGTTCTTTTCAGCAATAACAAATCAAATCATTCAGTTGTCTTTGCTCTTATGTCATTTTATCAGAGCTGGACGTGTGGCATCTTTTTTTGGCAACAAGTTCGTTTATGTTTGGTGTGAGGTTCTGTGTTGTGGAGATTCTCAGGATGGACTGCAGGTGCTCATCAGTGAGGCGACTCCTGTGTGCTGTTTTGTTAGTCTTAATGACTGAGAAGAGCTTCTCACACAGATATGTGGTAACAAACATGCACAAGGTTCAAGCAGCATGTAGACGGAGCTGAAGCATTTTTGCGGGAATGGAATGAATAAACTGTGCGGGCCGTGCAGTATCGTACTTTGCCTTCAGTATGACATTACACTGCAGCTCAATCACCTCCATCTGAATCTGCACAGGTGCAGTTTCCACATCGACGGCAAATGGGTTGCGAAACAACTCAAAATTCTTTTTTTGTTCTTCAAAGCCACCAAAGCGCTGTGCGAACTCAGTGCACAGTGCGCTCAGTTTATCAGCAAAGTGCGTATTTGGGAACACTGTAGTGCCGACTTGGTTCAACATTACTTGGCAACAGGGAAAGTGGGGAAAGTTGCACTGGTGCATTTTCTTCACTTGAAATCACTTTGTGATTTTACACGGGTAAAAACGTCTGCTGAAGTGTCAGATTCTTCTTTAACTCTTCTGCTTTCTGTATCTTGTGCACTGCATTCAGGTCTTTCAGGTTATCTTGATGTTTTGTCTCATTGTACCGTCTTAGATTAAATTCTGTAATTACAGCCACATTAACTCCACAAAAGAGACACACGGGTTTACCGGCAATGTCAGTAAACATATACTCAGCCTCCCAACGGTTTTTAAAGGCTCTATGTTCAGAATCACCTTTTCTTTTTGGCATCGTGTGGGCTAGCTTCGCAATAACTTGCAGCATCATAAGCAAGACTTGATTAACGCGGTGTTCGGCAAGGCAGCTGAAGCGCTGCATTATGGGATCTGTAGTTTATTGTATTACCAGCGCTTCATATCCCCGGGCCATTAATAACAACAATATATAAAATGATCTCGCGGGCGGATATAATTACACGCCGGGCCGGATGTGGCCTGCGGACCTTGACTTTGATACATATGGACTAAATAGAACTTGAAAAGATATATTTTTTCAAATGTGATCGCGCAATTCAGATCAAGTTGACGCGCACTACAGTACATTGAGCCCGCGTGCTATTGTGGTTTTGCCTGCGTGCCTCAAAAAGTTACCCTCCCCTCACTCTTACTTTTTTACCGTTCATCTAATGAATATACTGAGTATGGCTTTACCAAAACAATCATTGATCACGAATAAAGTATCCATTATTCATAAAGCTTCAACTGGTGATCTGTCTTTCTGCGTTAACCGCATATTTTTTCATACGTCTGAAACCAAGGGGATGCGAGGCTAAAATGAATCAGTAAGCGCGCATAGGTACTCAGGGAATCCCCTCTCGGGAATCGAACCTCGGACGCCGGTGCTAGAGGTGACGCTTTTACTATTGCGCCACGGCGTGTGGTTTGTCTATTTGAGAGTAGCAGTGTAATTCGGTTTTTGTTCAGCACTCTTTGGAACTGTCATTTTTTGTCTGCGCACTGCGTCAGTTCACGTGAGCCGCTGAATATGGTTTTCTATGTACTGCGTCATTACATGGGAGGTGTGATGATGTCACACGAAACTCCGCCCCCCACGGCTTTTGAGCTCAACTCCATTACAGTATATGCAGAAAAATAGCTTCCAGTTATGACCATTACGCGTAGAATTTCGAAATGAAACCTGCCCAACTTTTGTAAGGAAGCTGTAAGGAATGAACCTGCCAAATTTCAGCCTTCTACCTACACGGGAAGCTGGAGAATTAGTGATGAGTCAGTCAGTCAGTCAGTCAGTGAGTCAGTCAGTGAGTCAGTCAGTCAGTGAGGGCTTTGCCTTTTGTTAGTATAGATATATACATATATATATATACCATATATATACATATCTACACACATACATATACACACATACTGTACATACACATACACATACATATATATACACGCATACATACATACACACACATATATATATACATACACACACATATATAAACATATATATACATATACACATATACATATACATACATATCTACATATATACACACATACATATACATACATATATATATACATATATACCCTTTGGGGTGTGAGCAGATGTTGCTGGGGGTGCCAGAATCCATTGAGGAAGAAAAATGAAAAACATTATTTGTACAAAATCTTAATTTATTTATCCATTCCTAAATAATTAAATGGGCAGGCTATTTCGTATCAGTGCAATATGCTGCTTGTTAAAACGGATGACTTCCGCTCTTACGCGCACTTAGTGCTGCGTGGGTATTATGAACTATCGTATCTGTTCAAGTTCTATTTAAATTTTAAATATATGTAATTTTTATTTAGTCGACAGAAATATCTTTGGTAGGAATGTAAGTTAAATTTAGTTTTTATATTGCATGCATTTTTTTTCACCATAGAAATGTAAAGACTAAATTCAACTTACATTCCTACCAAAGATATTTCTGTCGACTAAATAGAACCTACTTTTATCCAAATAGAACTTGAAAAGATATATTTTTTTCGAATCTGATTGCGCATTTTAGATCGACTTGACGCGCACTACATCGAGCCCGCGTGCTATTGTGCTCTCGCATGCCTGCCTCAATAAGTCACCGTCACTTCACTCTTACTTTTTTACTGTTCATTTAATCATGGCTAGTTGTGAAAAAAATTGAAAATGGAAGGAGGATTACACTGAGTATGGCTTTACCAAAACAATTATTGATGGCGAATAAAGTATCCATTATTCATAAACCTTCAATGGGTAATCTGTATTTCTGCATTAACCTCATATTTTTTTATACTTCTTCTCAATCCAAGAGGGTGCGAAATCTGCATTGTCCCGGCACTTAAAAGATTCTCTTGCAGTTTCGTTGAGTTTGTGCCAAACACCACCCTGACCATCTCATCTTTGTTTCCATAAGCACAGCCCTAAACCCACAAATACTTATCTGTAGAGTGTTTCTATTGGATTGCCGCTGACAGACGGCCTTATATGGGCAGGCACTCAATTACGTGGGAGGCGTGACGATAAGAGATGCAACTCCACCTCACACGGCGACAGAGCTGTAGGTTATGGCCGGTATATATGTACATAAGTAGGTTGCAGTTATGACTGTTACGCGTAGAATATCGAAATGAAACCTGTCTAACTTTTGTAAGTAAGCTGTAAGGAATGAGCCTGCCAAATTTCAGCCTTCTACCTACACGGGAAGTTAGAGAATTAATGATGAGTGAGTCAGTCAGTCAGTCAAGTGAGGCTTTGCCTTTTATTAGTATAGATATAGAAGGCATAATTTATGCTTTATATCCCCTATTTTCACCGTCCTTACAAGACAAGAATGCAGACTTTTCAATTGTTCATCAAAGTAGACAAAAAACTCTTGTGGAGTTTTCTTGGGTCTTAGAAGCTGTTTGTTTCAAAACGCTTAGCTACATTAAAAGACAAGTGCTATTTTCATGTAATGTTCCACAAGTTTGTGCCTCCATCGTCAGTCTGTATGTGAATGTTAAAGTGGTGCAGTTAGCTGAGAGTATATGAAAAATACCATTCATCAGGGAGAATGTGTTCAACTAAGAATACACTTTAATTCTTTGCCTAAATTACTTTCCTGAGATAATTAGGGTCTCTCCTATTCAAGTTAGAATTAAACCTTCAAGAGTTGATTCAGTTCTCATCCAGAACATAGCATCAATGCCAAAAACACTTAAAGACTAAGATGTTATCATTAATTGAACCCTGTGGCCAGTGAAGGGCAGTCAAAGCAGACCCCTACACACCCAAAAATAAACCAATGAAGTCCTGGTAAACAAAAAAGGGAAATTGTATAAACAAATACACACGGGAAGGTAAATATAGAAGGAGAAATTACACAATGTTAAGAAAAATAAAAGAAACTAACATCCTCTCTGATTCTACCTAATTACAACTGTGAGATCCTTTGTATCACATGTGGTAGCTGGTTCAATAACCCATAAACAAAGCATTAACTACCTTGTTTCCACAAACCCCGGGTAGGGCACCAGCCCACAGCAGATGCCATTTTTAGTGCAATCTTTTTTTTTTTTTTTGCACCTTCACAATACAATCAGAATGTACGGCGGCGTATTTGAGCCACAGAGAAAAAAAATAAGGATGTAATGAAAATGTCTATTTTGTGATTAAAGTGGAAATTTCGGCTTTAAACTCGAAATGTCCACTTTAACCTCATAGTTTACTTTACCATTAAAGCAGACCATCATAAACATCATCTTTAAACTGACCCAGTTGTTAAATCGCTACGTGCTTCTGGGGTTTCCTCCTGACCAGACAGCAGCAGCAACCAGCATTGCCACACAGAACAGATTAAATTTATAATATTTCAGCTCTCTGCACATTTAGAATTCTCAGATTTATACTTGATTTCACTTTCATGATGAAATTCATTAAAATATGTATGTTACATTTACAGATAAATCGTTAACTTTGTTTAAATAATGAATACTGTTAATAGTTACATATATGGGGTGGCACGGTGGTAGAGTGGTAGCGCTGCAGTCCCGCTGGGAGCCATGTCCCTTGTGTTCCCTGCCTGAAGTTTGCATGTTTTCCTGGTGGGTTTCCACAGTGGGCTCAGTTTTCCATCCAAAGACATGAAGGTTTGGGGATTTGGTGAAGCTACAATGATGTTAGTGTATGTGTGTGCTTGTGTTCACCTTGCGATGAGCTGATGCTCTGGCCAGTGATTTTGTTTCTGTCTGGCGCTGATGCTTGCTGAAATGGGCGCATCCCCGAATTGATGGATGTAATAATTCTGCTTCAAAATTTATTGCTACCTTGTGTAAGTCGAGTGTAATTGTGGAAAACCATTTAGATCAGTTAACATCAAATGTAAACGTGGAATACAATTTAGATCAGCTAACATCACATTATAATGTGACCTTGAGAGATGCTCTGGACACAGTGGCTCCCTTAAAACAAAAGTGATCAAAGCACATAGAAACTCTCCCTGGTTTAATGAAAAAACTCGAACTCTTAAATTAGAGTGTCGAAAACTGAAGCGCAGATGGAGAACAACAAAGCTACATGTCTTTCAAATTGCATGGACAGAGAGTGTTAATAAATATAAAAAAGCTCCCTTTAAAGCTCGCTCAGAATACTATTCTATATTAATAGATAGCAATAATAAAAATCTTCTGGTACTGTTTAGAACAGTGGCTAAATTAACAAATGGGAATTCAGATCAACAGTGCAAAATACCAACAGATATTAGCAGTACAGACTTTATGAACTTCTTCAATGAGAAAATTAAAAATATAAGATCCCAGATCTCAGCATCACAGTACAAACCAAATACTAGCTTAGCAGACCCTGTCTCACATTGCATTCAGCACTTTAATAACTTTAATCCTGTAACTGGGCAGGAAGTCTTAACTTTAATTACTAAAATGAAGCCCACTACTTGTTGCCTAGATCCAGTGCCAACAAAACTAGTCAGTGCCATAGATGTTCTTGCAGCAGCTATTCTAACCATTATCAATAGTTCATTACTGCATGGCACCGTACCTGATGCACTAAAAGTGTCAGTCATTAAACCATTACTTAAAAAGTCAGACCTAGACCCACACATACTAAATAATTATAGGCCTATTTCAAATTTACCATTTCTCTCTAAAATACTAGAAAAAGTAGTCACCAGTCAGCTTCAGTCACACCTTACGCATTACAATTTATTTGAGAAATTCCAGTCTGGTTTTCGCACTGGTCATAGTACAGAAAGGGCACTAACACGGGTTGTAAATGACATTCTGATATCCTCTGATGAAGGAAACTCCACTGTAATTATGTTGTTGGACTTAAGTGCAGCATTTGACACCATTGACCATTCTATTTTACTGCACAGGCTAGAAAACGATGTTGGGCTTACAGGCCCGTGCTCGCTTGGTTTAGTTCTTATTTATCAAATCGATTCCAATATGTACAGAAATGTGCTGACAGTACTCCATCATTATACACAGAAGTTCAATATGGTGTCCCACAGGGCTCAGTACTGGGACCTTTACTGTTTTCACTTTACATGCTTCCACTGGGATCTCTCATTAGGAAACATAATGTTAATTTTCACTCGTATGCAGATGACACCCAGTTATACCTTTCATTTAAATCAAATGAAGTTTCTCCGATGTTGTCTTTAATTAGTTGTGTTAGTGAATTAAAGGAATGGATGAATGAGAACTACTTGTCTTTAAATACAGATAAAACAGAGATGTTAATTGTTGGAGGGAATGACGCTGATCACAGCAATATTTTGTCATCATTTAACTCAGTTGGAATCCCAATTAATTTTACTGAATCAGCCCGCAATCTAGGAGTTATCTTTGATTCTAGCATGTCATTTAAAGCACATATTACAAAGTTGTCCAAAACATGTTTCTTCCATCTTAAAAATGTTAGGAAATTAAGGCGCTTTCTAAATAAACAGGATTCTGAGAAATTAATTCATGCATTTATCTCTAGTAGGATTGACTACTGCAATGTGGTGTTCACTGGCTGTTCAAACTGTTCTCTATACAGCCTCCAGTTAATCCAAAATGCGCTGCAAGAATTATTACAAGAACAAGAAAATATGAACACATAACTCCAGTTCTTAAATCCTTACACTGGCTCCCAGTTAAGTTTAGGGCAGATTTCAAAATCCTCCTTTTAACGTATAAAGCATTAAATGGCCAAGGTCCGGCTTACTTGTCTGAACTTATCATGACTTACAAACCTGAGTGCACATTAAGATCTCAAGATGCCGGTCTGCTTAGGATTCCAAGGATTAATAAAATAACAGTGGGAGGTCGAGCTTTTAGTTACAGGGCCCCTAAACTGTGGAATGGTCTTCCTGCTTCTATAAGAGATGCCCCTTGGTCTCAGCCTTTAAATCCCAGCTGAAGACTCACTACTTCAGTTTAGCATATCCTGACTAGAGCTGCTGATTAACTGTACAGACTGCATCTCTGTTGTTAGTCATTAGCACTAAAACATAAGTAACATGATAGTTATAATTGAATACTAACCCTCACCTATTCTGTTTCTGTTCTCGGTACTCAAATGTGGCATTGGTGCCACGCCCACCTGCCAAGTTGTTTGCCTGCCTATGGTAAAGTCATCCCTGATGGAGGATCACAGGAATCATGGGAAAGAGGGGTCCTTTCATCGGATTGGCTGGGGAGGCAGCTTGATGGATGAGGTCTGCAGGACTCTAAAAATATCCAAATCTATTATGTGATATCATCTACTGTTAAATTCTGCTCGTACTTCTAAAATTTTTATTTTATGCTGTGTTAAGGATTTGTTCTGTTCTGTGTATTGTAGTGTATTGACCCCCTTCTTTTGACACCCACTGCACGTCCAACCTACCTGGAAAGGGGTCTCTCTTTGAACTGCCTTTCCCAAGGTTTCTTCCATTTTTCACTACAAGGTTTTTGGGAGTTTTTCCTTGTCTTCTCAGAGAGTCAAGGCTGGGGGCTGTCAAGAGGCAGAGCCTGTTAAAGCCCATTGCGGCACTTCCTGTGTGATTTTGGGCTATACAAAAATAAATTGTATTGTATTGTAATCATTAACCATCCTTTTCAGAGATATTGTGGCAAGGTGTCCTCAGAATTTAATGGATGTTTCCGGCACATGCGTCACATCGTGTAAAGCATAAACCTCGCCTTAGGCGCCTTACTTTTCAGCTGATGATATTGACTAGAGCTTAGTTTTGGGGTAGGGCTTATATTACAGAGCAGCCAGAAAATCATGCTAGGGCTTATTTTCGGAGTAGGTGTTATTTTCAGGGAAACATGGTATATTTTTCCTACCATTTCGTGTGTACTATTGTGGAATCATTACCACAATACATCCCTCTCCAGTCACATGCACCAAGATAACTGCTAGTTTCCAGCTGGGAACCCATGACAACCATCAGCAAAATAGGCCAATGTCACTTTATGTGACTCTTTGTAGTGTGGTATGTTGGAGTTTCTGATCGCAGCTGCTAATCTTGTTGCTCTACCATGTCAAGTTACATGACTGAAAATCACTTTACTGACCAGGTTGTGATTTTCCATCACAATTGTGCTCTCCCCTTTTTCTAACAGCCAATAACATGCTACCTGACAGACCTTTTGCTCTACCAGTGCTGCGTTAAAGCTTAACAATTCAGCTGCAATCTCTGCCTTTTTTTCTTTTCTCCATTTTGCCATAGTACATAAAACACAATACATCAGACAGATGAGCATTCCAAAGCTCCAAAAGGGAAACCACTGCAGCAAGTTCAGTTGCAGTCTGTGCCCTTTTTTGATTTTTTCATTCTGTTTTAGTATGTAAAACCCACAACATCAGAAAGATGAGAATCTCTTCTGTTTGTGAGGTTCACAACATGCATACATTCTACATATATCGAACTTCCAGAGGAGCATTAATTGTTTGTCGGCTCTACTGCACACATAATCTGTCCTTCCGGCTAAAGAGAAAATCAGATCTGTTTGATATTATTTTAGCCAGTCATGGACTAGTTGGTCTCAGTCATTGGGTATGTCACATTAGGTGATCAATTTCACGGGAGAGAGCCACCAGAGGTGGGTAGAGTACCCAAAAATTGTACTCAAGTAAGAGTAGGGTTACTTCAAAGTAATATTACTCAAGTAGAAGTAAAAAATAGTCATCCAAAAAATTACTCAAGTAAGAGTAAAAAAGTATTTGGTGAAAAGACTACTCAAGTACTGATTAACTGTTTGATCGTAATAAATTATTTATTTTTTAGAAATGTTGTAATAAGACAGACAAAAATATAAAATAATGTGCAAATTCTGCTATTTCCAAACAATAAAATAAAAATGAATAAAAATAAATAACATCTTTACAAAATAAAGATGCACAAAGTTCCAAATCTCAGTTTTTCACAACAAAGCTTTTGAAGCCAATACCTACAGTAGGTAACATGTATGTTTGAACAGTGCAAACTACTTACAGTGACCAGATATCCTCTACACTGACAGTATAATACTGCTTATGCACTTGCCCTCCAAATAGCACAGCTGATAGAAAATAAAATTAGAACAAGGCAGCTTGCAAACGTACAAGAAGTCTGACTTTACCTTAATTGTCTGTGTCTGTGCATGTTTGGCTAAAAAGTGCTTGTTTTTCACTCAGTGAGGTAAGCTTCAGCAGGAGTTGGCTCTCATTTTTCATGTACAGTGGAACCTTAGATTGCAAGTAACTTGGTTTGCGAGTGTTTTGCAAGACGTGCTAAAATGTTTAATAAATTTTGACATGATCAATGAGTGAGGTCTTGCAATACGAGTAGTCCGTATACGCTTTGTCGCTGAGCATCAAGGGATCACAACTGAGCTGATGGTTCTTCTGTTGCTCGCTGTGGGATTGTGGGCAATCATCAGTCTGCGTGCCTCATTCATATAGTCAACATCCATACAAGCGTATACTTTTTACTACAGCATTGTGACCACGTGTGTGTGCTGTGATATGTGAGTCCCCATCTTGCACCCCAAAACACGGAGCTGAGTCTCAATACTTTAGCGACGGCATCTTTATTCAGCTTGAAACAGGTACAGTGCGGTTATTTATTGTACTGGATTCTGCCACTCCTGTACACAGCAGTCAGGCAGTGTCTATGCCACCACAGTTTGTTTATGGTCATGTGACTGCATGGCTATGTAGGATTTGTGAAACGGAGCCATGTGATTATTGTTGCTACATCTGATTGGTGAAACGGAGTCTTGTGGTTATTATTGCTACATCTGATTGTGAAACAGTCATGCAGTAGATCCACTGGTGGCTTCTCTCTGGCAAAAATATAGTGTATCTAATGGAAAAAAAGTAACGATTTAAGTGTTGCCCAATGTAGTAGTTTAAGAGTAGCGCTTCTTCTTCACAAATGTCCATCCATCCATTATCCCACCTGCTATTTCCTAACTGCAGGGTCACAGGGATCTGCTGGAGTCTATCCCAGCCAACACAGGGTGAAAGGCAGGAAACAAACCCCAGGCAGGGGGCGCACACACACAGACTAGAGACAATTTAGAATCGCCAATGCACCTAACCTGCATGTTTTTGGACTGTGAAAGGAAACCAGAGTACCCGGAAGAAACCCACGCAGACACGGGGAGAACATGCAAACTCCATGCAGGGAGGACCTGGGAAGCGAACCTGGGTCTCCTAACTGACAGGCAGCTGCGCTACCTACTGCACCACCATGCTGCCCTCCTCACAAATGTACTCAAGTAAAAGTAAAAAGTATGGTGCAGTAAAACTACTCTTAGAAGTACAGTTTTTTTAAAAAAGTTACTCAAGTAAATGTAACAGAGTAAATGTAACTTGTTACTACCCACCTCTGAGAGCCATTGACTGCCATTGACTGGCTAAAATTATATAAATAAAGGTTACAGCTGAAAATAACTGCAAAAGTTGCTTAATGTGACATGATCTTTACAAAGGTCCTCAGAAATAACTAATTTAATGATGAACAAAGCGAGAACTCTCATGTTGATGCATACAGGGACTGTCTGTAAGTACTGCAAGAGAAACACTTTCTTGTGAGGTCCCCTGAGCTCTCTATTGCACTCAGCTCCCACCTTCTCTGCATCATTGCCACTACACCTTCTTCTAGAACAACTTTGACCACTCTTACTCATTCTGGTTTGCTTTTGCCTGTCACTTCACTCACAGCCCCAAGCTCATTTCACATATTGATCAGTGGGACCTTTTAAAACCCAGCCAGGAAACTGCTTCACGGTTGGCTTTCTGGATGACTTTGAGGTTCAGGAATGTCATCTGCAAATGTCTGGCTGCCTGAGATGTCTCTCCTGTTCATAATCCCAAACAAAACTAAAACAAACAGGCAACCCTGCAGAAGTCTCTTTATTGTAGGATGTAGCATGAGGCTCTGCATACAGAACTGACCCTTCCATTTAGGTGAACTAGGTGGTCGCCTATGACAACAAAGTCTTTAAGGAAGGGGTTTGCATATTGAATTTTTCCATTCATCACAGGCCCTGATCTACAAACACTTGAGCCCAATATAATATCAAGGAGGAGTCCCACCCCACCACATGAATTGATATAATAGACATAAAACGTTGTCCTCAAACCACTGAGGTTTAGGTGTGACATTAACAGCTCAAGCCATCCCTGTATGTATAAGCTGAAGCACCTTCTTGCTCCTATCAGCAATTCAGCTCAGTTCAATTTATTTTTATTTAGTGCTCTTCAAGGAGTGCAGGAGCATGGAGACATTTATTCCTTTATGTAACTTCCTTCATTATCCTTCCATTAGTACATCATAACAGTAACAGTTACTTGGAGAATTTTCCATATTTGTAATTCAGCTTTCCCTTCCAGGACAGATTAGGATTGATTTGCTGTCCATAAAAGTGCAAGACCAATTTAACTTTACAACCTGTACAAGACAATCATACATTTCTATCATCCCTAAAAGAGACACATTTTAACAAATTAAAAAGTGTTTGGTATTGTAATCTTTAGAGACAGTTATATTGACAGTATATGTTTATTCTTTGATAATCTGTGCTTCATACATAACTTTTTTTTACTGCTCTGAAAGTTAACAAATAATGGTGCCAGAGAGTGGTGAATTGTTGGATGTCGGTTGGACATGCAAGTAAGAATTTCATTGTGCTCTGCCATATGGCAACATTAGAACTACTATTGCTACTAAGATATAAACTGATTTATTATTTTATTTTACATTTTACCTTGGGCTAGATGAACATTGTTAGAAAAAGAATAACAGATGGATTGGTGGATGAATGGCTTTCTATATGCATATTTAGTGTTTTCTCTGTCACTTTTTATTTCTTAAAATGTTTATTTTTACATCTTGTATTTATTTTAAATTGATTTTACTTGAATAAGAAATCAATTTGCAGAATTATGCTTTTCATATTTCCACATTTTGTAGGTTTATATTGGTTAAAAATTTTCAATGTTCATTGTGTGCTACAATTGTAGTGTTGAGTAACTTACATCATTAATAAAATGATTGAACTCCATAGAATCAATAAAATAACAGAAATCAAAGGCAGCATCAATTGAAGCAGTAGTTGATGTTGCTGGATGGCAATCTATTTTACAGAGCAAAATGACCAGAGTTAAAAAAAAAATTAAGCATAAGTAGGTACACAGTTTCCTTTTAAAAAATTTTAGGGGTTATTTTGATTAAATGTGACAGTAGCTATTTTGCTGTATACCAGTATGGAGATAGAGTGTTGACTTGTGTTATACTGATTATGTAAACCTGTATACAGGGAAACACTGCTGCCTAATCAATAAAAAGATATATTGGATATTTTCCATCATAACTGTTAGATCAAATCAATAAAATGTACATTACAAAGGCAACTTTGGATTTTTTTTTTTTACCTGAGCAAGAGAATTCTGCTACTTCATTCCTGGTGCATTTATTTTTACCCCAGGGGGAAGAAGGACACTGCCAGATGGAAGTTTCATGTCCTCTGCAATTCACTTCATCTAGCCATTTTGGATCAGAGTTCAACTTCGATATTCCTTCAATAATGGTAGATTTAAGACTTCCACAGCCTAACTCTTGACATATCATTGTAGCTGTGGCCTTATCCAACTTATTAGCACAGATGCTGCCCCAAAGGTTTTTATAGAAAACCTGAAGTTGTCCAGAGCAGCCATTTGTCAACCTCAGCATCTTGAATTCTATCAAAACAGAATTTTAAAAGTAAAAATAAATGTTATAATGTTTTTTTTAAATATTCCACGTAGTACTAAAAACACAAAGTACATAATAAATTGTTGAAAACTATAGTTAAAGATTCAAGCTTATGGATAACCCACAATGAAGCAGGCAAGGAGTTTATTGATGTGAATTTGATTCCAGGTTCACATATACTCTGGATAATTAGTTTCTTTCAACTTTTAACAAATTAACAAATTAACTTAAATTATAATTACCTGTACAATTTACTCCAACATCCTCCTTATGCCTACAGTCATGTTTTCCCCATTTCTGATGTCTACAGTCCCACAAAAATGATTCATTCCCTCGACAGCGCACATTGTCCAGCCAAATGTGTCCAGTTCCTGGTCCATATGAGACTGGAGTTATGGCATTCACAGCCGCCTCACACTGGAGCTGCCGACAAACTACATTTGCATCTGGAAAGCCCCAGGAATCATCACACACTGTCCCCCAGGATCCATTGTAAAATATCTCCACTCTTCCATCACAGACACTTGTTCCATTTAACAGCCTGAGGGCAATGTGATCTGGAAATCAGAAATAAGACACACTAAATTATAACCAAAAACAAATTAAAAAGGCAGCCTAAGCCTGAGAACCATACAACAGTGAAGCACTGTTGAGGTTTAAGACAGGTAAAAGACATGTTCTTTTTCAGATTGTTCATCTATGTTCACATAACAAGAACAGTTAATATGTATAATAATAGTTAAAGTTACGAAAAGAAGCCTGTCTTTACTGTGCCATCACTTTCCACACTGATTTAATCTTCAAAACTTCTTCAATCTACAGATCTTCCCAGCTATGCACACTATTTTCAAAGCAAAAAGACAAATAAATAATAACATGATCAATCAATACACTTAGTCATAATTCATCCATTTGCTTGGACAAATTAAGATAAGATGATGGAGAGGCAGAGAGAATGAACAGGTTGTAAAAATTCCAGGGGATTGAATGCTGGCAGTGGTTTAACACTGCACACTAAAGAAATGCTCATAGTCCAAAACTGAATAGTCACAAGCAGGTGATGAGCACCCTTTTCTTTTTGTGTAGTCCATTGCAGAATCATTACTTACATGCATGTTAGCCTTCGATTCTAACACATCCATGTTTTTTTGTTTAGCACATGCGCAGTTGACGTGCACAGGCATACACAAGACCATACAGACATATAAAAACTAAAAAGGCATGCAATAGCAGACACATACATGCATGGCTGTTGAACACATTTGCATCATGCAGACTCTTCACAGACCCTCTTTGCTAAGCGAATGTGGAAGGTATAAACAGGTCTGAAGAATACAATACACTTTATGCTGATATATGTGTACTCTTCATTGTGGGAAGAGTATGAAAAAAATGAAGTTGTCATTTCAGAAGCATAAATTTGGATATGTTACTGTTGAAGTTAGGAAACGAATATTCACTCACCAACACATTGGACTGCAGCATTAGCACTACCTACACATTTGTTTTCCTTTGGTTGACTGCAGGACCCCAAATGTTTTTCATTCCCAGAACACAGAAAGCCTTTTAGACACACAGTTTTACTGCTCTTCTTGTATTGTGAAGAATTTGGCATTTGAGTCCTAGTGCCACAGTTAAGTTGTCTACACACCACTGTGGCATCTCTGGAACTCCAGGATTCCATCATGACTCTTGCCCAGTTCTTCTTGTAATAAATTTCCACCCATCCTTCACATCGACTGGGGCCACCTGACAGTCTGACTCCAAAATTCTGGTCTGGAGAAAGACAAAAGAAAACAGGGTGTAAAAATGTAAGGAAAACTAATCTCATAAATTAAGATAAGTCAATGAATTTATATTTAATGTTCCTGCTCTTTCACATTTTCAAAAATGATATGATCACAGTTTATGCTTTTATTGTAAGATATTGATGATAGCTGTCAAAGAATGGATTTCAATTGTTTACATTAACATTAAACTCCTCTGTATCAACACATCTGTCAGTTAATATGCTGTGTTATTAAAGCTTGTCATCAAAAGCTAATAATGACTGATATACTGTATACTAATGTTTCATACTTTTTTTTTACAAGCGACTAAATATTCTGCCAAATATAAAAAAATTACAGTTATATGAAAAGTGAATATAGTTTAATTTCTTTCCAGCATTCTTAATTTTGGCTTCATAATTTTTTTTTACTGTCCCTTATGCACATCTGTCATATTTCCTAAAAATATAACCATAGCTTAAGAAGAAAAAGATAACCATAATTTACCCACTACTTTCCCTAAGAAGATCAATGGTATTTTAGCATCTTGCCTTTGGCTGGCGTGGATAATGTTAATGCTTGGAACACATGATCTTTTTGCTCTCTCTCTCTATTTTTAGATAAGATGCAGGTTCTAACATCGTGATTACTATGATTGTCTTGTGTTTCTTAAAAATGAAGTTGAAGTGACACCGTTTAGTGAAGTTACATCACTGCAGTGTTGTTTCCTATCAAGGTCAAAATGTAATCCAAACAGAAGATACAAAGATTTGAGATATCTGAGACTATCGATTTCTAAAATAATGAGAAAATATTCAAGAACAAATTATTAAAAATGGAACAGAAATCTGAAGAGACAAGATGTGCCAATATAGGCATCTCAATTTTTTACAAGTGAAAATTACTCAGATTCTAAATCATCTGCTGTTTTAGCAAGGTATTTGTTAATTATCTACATGGAATTGAACTGGCTACCAGATTGCAATTTTTCTTTGTTCTGTTTTATATCTTTTATATTGTTGTTTACTAACTACCTATAGTTTGACACTCCCAAATTGATACCGTCATTCCATCTATTCATCTTCTTAACTTGCTAATGCATGACAGGGACATGGTGTAGTTGAATCTTATCCCAGACAGCACACAAGTCCATCACAGGGCAAGCATACACTAAGGTTAATTTTGCAACACCAATTCACCTAACCTGCATGCTTTTGGACTGTGGGAAGAAACTGACAGACCCAATCCTCCTTATACCAAGGTAGCAGTGTTAACACTGTGCTGCTATGCCAACACCAACATTGATACCTACAGATGCAAATGTTGTTATGTTAAGGTTAACCTTTAAAGCTTTTTAATAACCAAAAAATAGTGAATGGAGGCTTCTTTAGGAGAGAAATTTCTGAGATTTACAAATTTTGAATGAATGAGCTTCACTCTTAGTTTAGGTGGAATTATTATTTTTTATATTTTTATGTGATTTCTGTCGATCTTGCTTATTATTGATTAACTATGTTCTGTGGCCTTAAATTTGCTTATGTTCTATGTATTTTTGGATGGAGCCCCAAGAGGTGAAGACAAGCCTGATGTCACCACTCTTAAGCATGCCGTAAGGCTATTTAAACTGATGAAAAAGTAACCTCAGAATGGGAATCATTCCTTAAATTGGAGTCTTGTAATTACTGTGTTTTCAGTGTTAACATGGCTATTTTTACAAATAAATGCTTCTGGTTGACATTGACACTCCTCCTTGTGGGGCTTTTGCTTTATTTCTGGGACTATTATAGTTATTTTTCCAGCTCCTCATTTTTGGACCGGCTCCACCCAAAGCTAGCACATGTAAAAGTTGCCTTTGCTGTGCAGACCAGTGTAGATTCTGGACTGCTTCCTATCTTCTTTTTGGAGGCCTCACCTTATATTTTCCTGGGAGGAAAGCCTTTTCATAACACACACACTATAAATTCAAGAATCCCATTTTGTGAATGTTACAGGATGCTTTTTATAATGCAGTCCTAACTGATCAATGGCAGATCTTGCATAAAGACAACACAGGCAAAACAGCAATATTACACTTTGGTCAATTAAATTTAAAAAACATCTTGCATATAACTAAAGGTTAGTTTACAAGCTTACAGGAGGTGTCCTTAAGATGTACAGTTAAACAAACTGATCAATAAAACCTGATAAAGTCAAGCTTTGCCCAAAGAGGTAAATTAAGGAGCTTAAAAAGATTAATAAGATGCAATCAAACTTACTTCGCAGACTGCGGACAGACTACCTGCCTCAAGACTGATTTTTTTTCATACTGTGTACTTCTTGTTTGGTTATAGTCTTTTAGAGACACCACAATTTGTTATGGACACTTTTTCTAACCTGTGTATATAATTTTAAATTTGGATACACAATATAATGTTACAGTCTATGTCACTAGTTTTGTTTGCCTATTCTTACATTTATATAGATAGATAGATACTTTATTAATCCCAAGGGGAAATTCAAATAATCCAGCAGCAGTATACTGATACAAAGAAACAATATTAAATTAAATAGTAATAAAAATGAAAAAAATTAAAATAAAATTAATTTTAGCATTTACTCCCCCGGGTGGAATTGAAGAGTCGCATAGTGTGGGGGAGGAACGATCTCTCAGTCTGTCAGTGGAGCAGGACAGTGACAAAAGTCTGTCACTGAAGCTACTCCTCTGTCTGGAGATGACACTGTTAAGTGGATGCAGTGGATTCTTCATGATTGACAGGAGTTTGCTTAATGCCCGTCTCTCTGCCACAGATGTTAAACTGTCCAACTTTAATCCTACAATAGAGCCTGCCTTCTTAACAAGTTTGTCCAGGTGTGAGGCGTCTTTCATCTTTATGCTGCCTCCCCAGCACACCACCGCGTAGAAGAGGGCACTCGCCACAATCGTCTGGTAGAACATCTGCAGCATCTTACTGCAGATGTTGAAGGATGCCAACCTTCTCAGAAAGTATAGTCTGCTCTGACCTTTCTTACATAGAGCATCAGTATTGGCAGTCCAGTCCAATTTGTCATCCAGCTGCACTCCCAGATATTTAAAGGTCTGCACCCTCTGCACACAGTCACCTCTGATGATCACAGGGTCCATGAGGGGCCTAGGCCTCCTAAAATCCACCACCAGCTCCTTGGTCTTGCTGGTGTTAAGGTGTAAGTGGTTTGAGTCGCACCATTTAACAAAGTCTTTGATTAACTTTCTGTACTCCTCCTCCTGCCCACGCCTGATGCAGCCCACAATAGTAGTGTCATCAGCGAACTTTTGCAGTTCAGTCATATTGGAAGTCTGATGTATATAGATTGAACAGGACCGGAGAAAGTACAGTCCCCTGCGGCGCTCCTGTATTGCTGAACACAATGTCAGACCTGCAGTTCCCAAGACGCACATATTGAGGTCTGTCTGTAAGATAGTCCACAATCCATGCCACCAGGTGTGAGTCTACTCCCATCTCAGTCAGCTTGTCTCTAAGGAGCAGAGGTTGGATGGTGTTGAAGGTGCTAGAGAAGTCCAAAAACATAATTCTTACAGCACCACTGCCTCTGTCCAGGTGGGAGAGGGATCGTGTAGCATATAGATGATGGCATCCTCCGCTCCCACCTTCTCCTGGTATGCGAACTGCAGAGGGTCAGGGCGGACGGACCTGTGGCCTCAGGTGGTGAAGCAGCAGCCGCTCCATGGTCTTCATCAGATGTGACGCCAGAGCAACAGGCCGGAAGTCATTCAGCTCACTAGGACGTGATACCTTTGGGACAGGGGTGATACAAGATGTTTTCCAAAGCCTTGGGACTCTCCCCTGTTCCAGGCTCAGGTTGAAGATGCGCTGTAGAGGACTCCCCAGTTCCAACGCACATGCCTTCAGCAGTCGTGGAGATACACCATCTGGACCCGCTGCTTTGCTGGCACGAAGTCTTTTCAGCTCTCTGCTCACATGGGCTGCTGTAATTGTGGGTGGGGATGTCTCACCTATGCTGGTATCAGCAGAAGGATGGTTGGAGGATGCAGTACTCCGAGGTGAGAGTGGGTTACTGTGATCAAACCTATTAAAGAAGTTGTTCATTTGGTTTGCTCTCTCCACGTCTGTCTTGATGGCGCACCCGCTCGAGCTGCAGCCAGTGATAATCTTCATCCCATCCCACACTTCCTTCATGCTGTTGTTCTGCAACTTCTGCTCCAGCTTTCTCCTGTACTGCTCTTTCGCCTCCCTGAGCTGGACTCGGAGTTCCTTCTGCACGCACTTGAGCTCATGCTGATCACCACCTTTAAAAGCCCTTTTTTTCTGGTTCAAAAGGCCCTTGATGTCACTTGTAACCCATGGCTTGTTGTTAGCATAGCAGCATACTGTTCTTACTGGAACTACAATGTCCATACAGAAGTTGATGTAATCAGTTGTGCATTCAACAGCCTCTTCAATGTTCTCACTATGTGACCCAAGCAATATATCCCAGTCTGTAGTTCCAAAGCAGTCTCTCAGAGCCTGCTCTGCCTCAGGGGACCACTTCCTGAATGAGCGTGTAGTTGTAGGTAGCGCCCTCACTCTTGGTTTGTATTGAGGCTGAAGCAGAACCAGGTTATCATCTGCTTTCCCAAACGCAGGCAACGGGGTGGCGCTGTATGCGTCTTTAACGTTTGCATACAGTAGGTCGATAGTCCTGTTTCCCCGAGTGTTACAATCCACATACTGGGAGAAGGCAGGTAATGTTTTGTCCAGCGTTACATGGTTAAAGTCTCCAGCAATTAGCACAAGTGCCTCAGGGTGCTGCGTTTGTAACTTAGCAACTTCGGAATGGATGATGTCACTCGCCATCTCCGCGTTCGCTTGAGGGGGGATGTAAACAATAACAGCAATCACGTGTCAAAACTCTCTGGGCAAGTAATAGGGGCGCAGACTTACGGCCAAAAGTTCGATGTCCCTACATTTTCCAACATTTAAGGATTTACAGTTCACAGTTGTAATGTACTCAGGACTACGGTCCACTAACTTTGTCACTAGTTGCTTCAGACCTAACCCAGGTATAACTGTTACTGTTGACTTCTCTCCTTCCAAATCCTTGACTGATGTACCTGAGAAAGACACTGCCACTGGCAGCAGAACAGAGGAAAAGTACAGACAGGAAAAGTAGCTTTAATTAGTTTTAATCTTTTAGTGTTTAGTAACATAAAGAACAGCAAACAGAGTGTAACAACTCACACTATACAACCTGGATTGTCCTGTAGTTCTGTAAGCAGATGAAGATCACCAAAAGGTGTCCAAGAGGCACATGTCTTGTAATTTCTTGAAAACATCCATAGTAAGTGAAAGCATTCTTAGTTCTACTTCAACCTCCTTCTGTCCTTTTTTCCATCTTATCTGCCTAACCTTATATGGTTATACTTAGGCATGGTCCTTTTGTCCCGGGTTCATAAAATTTAAATCCTTTTGCCAAGGTCAGCCATTTTACTCACATCTCTGACATCAGAAGTGGAAGACAACAGCTCTGTATGCTTATATAACTTAGAAACTGTTTATACAACTATAAACACCAATACAGGAGAAAGCTGGAGCAGAAGTTGCAGAACAACAGCATGAAGGAAGTGTGGGATGGGATGAAGATTATCACTGGCTGCAGCTCGAAGCGGGGTGCCGCCATCGAAACAGACGTGGAGAGAGCAAACCAAATGAACAACTTCTTTAATAGGTTTGGTCACCCTAACCCACTCTCACCTCGGAGTACTGCATCCTCCAACCATCCTTCTGCTGATACCGACATAGGTGAGACATCCCCACCCACAATTACAGCAGCCCATGTGAGCAGAGAGCTGAAAAGACTTCGTGCCAGCAAAGCAGCGGGTCCAGATGGTGTATCGCCACGACTGCTGAAGGCCTGTGCGTTGGAGCTGGGGAGTCCTCTACAACGCATCTTAAACCTGAGCTTGGAACAGGGGAGAATCCCAAGGCTTTGGAAAACATCTTGTATCATCCCAGTCCCAAAGGTATCACGTCCTAGTGAGCTGAATGACTTCCGGCCTGTTGCTCTGACGTCACATCTGATGAAGACCATGGAGCGGCTGCTGCTTCACCACCTGAGGCCACAGGTCCGCCACACCCTCGACCCTCTGCAGTTTGCATACCAGGAGAAGGTGGGAGCGGAGGATGCCATCATCTATATGCTACACCGATCCCTCTCCCACTTGGACAGAGGCAGTGGTGCTGTAAGAATTATGTTTTTGGACTTCTCTAGCGCCTTCAACACCATCCAACCTCTGCTCCTTAGAGACAAGCTGACTGAGATGGGAGTAGACTCACACCTGGTGGCATGGATTGTGGACTATCTTACAGACAGACCTCAATATGTGCGTCTTGGGAACTGCAGGTCTGACATTGTGCTCAGCAATACAGGGGCACCGCAGGGGACTGTACTTTCTCCGGTCCTGTTCAATCTATATACATCAGACTTCCAATATGACTCAGAGTCCTGTCATGTGCAAAAGTTCGCTGATGACACTGCTATTGTGGGCTGCATCAGGAGTGGGCAGGAGGAGGAGTACAGGAAGCTAATCAAAGACATTGTTAAATTCTGTGACTCAAACCACTTACATCTTAACACCAGCAAAACCAAGGAGTTGGTGGTGGATTTTAGGAGGCCCAGGCCCCTCATGGACCCTGTGATCATCAGAGGTGACTGTGTGCAGAGGGTGCAGACCTTTAAATATCTGGGAGTGCAGCTGGATGACAAATTGGACTGGACTGCCAATACTGATGCTCTATGTAAGAAAGGTCAGAGCCGACTATACTTTCTGAGTAGGTTGGCATCCTTCAACATCTGCAATAAGATGCTGCAGATGTTCTACCAGACGGTTGTGGCGAGTGCCCTCTTCTACGCCGTGGTGTGCTGGGGAGGCAGCATAAAGATGAAAGACGCCTCACGCCTGGACAAACTTGTTAAGAAGGCAGGCTCTATTGTAGGAGTAAAGTTGGACAGTTTAACATCTGTGGCAGAGCGACGGGCATTAAGCAAACTCCTGTCAATCATGAAGAATCCACTGCATCCACTGAACAGTGTCATCTCCAGGCAGAGGAGTAGCTTGAGTGACAGACTTTTGTCACTGTCTTGCTCCACTGACAGACTAAGGAGATCGTTCCTTCCCCACACTATGCGACTCTCCAATTCCACCCGGGGGAATAAATGCTAACATTACTCAAAGTTATTGTCTGCTTCTACATGCATTTTTATTACTATTTAATTTAATATTGTTTTTTGTATCAGTATACTGCTGCTGGATTATGTGAATTCCCCTTGGGATTAATAAAGTATCTATCTAATAGCCAAGTAACATAATAAACTGTTTTAGCATGCAGAAGAAAAGGAATAAAGTGTCTTTGTAATATCATACTTTTTAAAAGTTTAAAGAAAAGTTCTGCTCTTTCCAGAAACATTCTTCTCCTTCCACCTACTTTTGCATTTTTGTTAAATAACCTACGGAGCAGAAACTATTCATAGAGTGGTCTAGGTGATCAGTTATTTAACATGTTGAATTTGTTCTGGTAAAAAAAAAAAAAATCTCTCTTTTTACCAATATTCATGTCTTGTACAAAGAAGTGTGTCATGCTAATAACATTTAATAATACTTTGGAATCTAGTTTCTGAGGAAGTGGACTGAAAACACAAGTTTACTAATTCAACTCCCTCTGCTTTACTGAGTGATCCTGTTTTAAATTCTTAAGCTGAAAGCTCTAAATTGCAGCAATGTGTCAACAACCATATCATTGTGATGTGTTCATCACTTTAAAAAAAAAACGTTTTCAACAAAATGAACATTTGTCAGAAGAGGTAATTATTCTGATTTAAAAGGAAATTAAAATGACCCTGTGATCAAAGAAAACAAGTGCAAGTTTTTTCCTTGCTTTGCTTATAAAACACTGTAGCCATATGATTCACATTCAAATGTAAAAAGTTTTTTTATGAAAGGCATTTTTATGTAAACATTAATATTTGTGTAATATAACTGCAAGCAAGACATTTCCTTAACTTGGTTTACTGAATGACTAAATAGATGGATATACTGTATGTGTAAAACTTTCTCAGTTACATTTAACAGTTTTAATTTGCAGCCATCTTTAAACAGATTGATTTTACATAGATTTAAGTAACAGCAATCTGAATAAAATATTTTAGGTGATCACAGAATGTGACAGATACTCACTAGAACAAATAACACCGGCATCATTCTTATGTGTGCACTCTTCACGTCCATAATCAAGAGCTGGGCACTTTGTCAGGTCAGCCTCATCTCCCTCACAGTGAAGATTATCTCTCCATATTTCTCCTTTGCCTTCTCCAAACTGGCCTGTCCAGGGGCTTCAATTGCGTATCCACAGCCTATCTGGTTACAGAGAACACTGGCGTCCTGCAGGTCCCAGTAGCGATCACAGACTGTTCCCCACCTACGGTCATAGTAAAGTTCAACTCGTCCAGAGCACTCAGAATCAGAACCGCTCACTAGTCTGTAAGCTAAGGAGCAAGCAAGAAGGAGAGAATCATCAGACAAAGAGTGTAATAAGATGAGCACACTGTTTGAATTCAGTTAATCAGCTAAATTGATGGCATCATATCTAACAGGAGCAATCCCTTCTAGTCTTGTGTGTACGTCTTGGTGCTGTTATTGTAAATTAAAGATGAGCAATGAGAACCAGTAAAAACAGGTAAAACTCATCCTAAAAACTATATGACAACTAAGTGATTAATGACAAAGTTACTTGATTCAAACCTAACCATTTTATATTCCCATTTCCCATTTTATATTGTATTTATTATTTACTAGCCATGTTACCTGTCAAAGACTGGTTAAAAATGAGAGCTGGTCTCAGTACAACAGGCTGGTGTAAGAAATGCAGGTGAGATAAAGTCCAAACGACTAGACACGATCAGATGTCTGGCCATGGGAGGTGCCGCTATTAACTCCACGGTGCTACAACTTTGTTTGTAAACTCCCCTTTCCAATATCGAGGTAACGATTAATCTCAAAAACAATCTGAACTCTGAAAGTACTTTAATTCCTGTTGCTGTGGTCTGTAAACAAAATTAAATACATACACTAAGTTATAACGTTACGTACAAGTACACATTTTAAATACTCCGAACGTGTACGTTTAACAAACATTTGAACTTCTTTATATCAAATTATCTATGATAAACTTACTTTTCCGCAAGGACGCACAGCATTAATGGCTCAAGTGATAGGAGAAAAGGACAAACTATTCTCATAACGTGCAGCAAGTAAACAAAGGAACAAAAGACGTGTGAAGCCTGACCTTTCACCTGGAAATATGTAGGAAAAGTTCTACAAGTGTTTCTAATATTCTGGCATTAGAGGTCGCAGTTCAACCTGACAAAGGACTTTCTGACATAGCCGCCCCTAAATTTGTTAGCACAAATTTGTACTTCAAGAAGAAAGTCCTCATCACCCATCTGGTCTATATCCATCACAGTCTTCAACAGCTGGAAGCCTGACTAATTTGACTGTGGGTCGGACATACAGTCGATCCTTCACCTGAATCTTCACCGTACGTATGCGACCATCAGGTCCTGGGTAGGTTTCAATGATTTTACCGCTTGGCTATGATGCTCTTGGGAGTTGCGCATCAATAATCATGACTACCTCTCCAACCTTTAACTCATCACAGTCAGTCTGCTATTTCTGATGGAGCTGGAGACCAGGTAAGTAATTCTTGACAAAATTACTCCAGAAGTGATAAGCTAAAATCTGACTGTGATGCCATCACCATTGCCCCAGCAAATCATCTGGAGGGTAAACTACCTGTGGTAGTGAAGCATCTCGCCGCCCCATGAGCAACAGATTCTGAGTTATCGGGTCAGGATCTGCCACATCTGAGGATACATAACCCAGGGTTTGGAGTTCAAAATACCTTCAACTTCTATAAGAACGGTAGCTAATACGGCCTCAGTCACAACATTGGTTCCAAGAACTACTCATAAAGCATTCTTCACTGACCTGATTTCCCATTCCTAGGTCCCTACAAAATGTGGACTACTTGGTGGGTTGAACTGAAATTTCACTTGTTGCTTAGCAAGTTGCTCCTGCAAGGAAGGTGTCATGGCAGTAATAGCTTCCTTTAACTCAGATTCTCCTCCTCGAAAATTTATTTGTACCTCTGTCAGACAGAAGTTCAGCAGGCTGGCCTCTTCTTGACACAAACTGACGGAAAGCCATGAGAAATGCATCAGTATCTAAATTTTCAATTAAATCTAAATAAACACAACGAGTAGTCATACATTTGAATATAATTCCCCAACGTCCTCCAGCCAATTTTCACCGTAAAGGGACCAAAGCAATCAACCCCTGTGGACCAAAAGGGTGGCTTAAATAGCCATAGTCGTGCTGGAGGTAGATCCGCCATCTTTGGAGCCTGAGTTGTGGCACGCCAACGTTGGCATTCCCTACATTGGTGCTGATGTCGCGACCCCTTAATATCCAATATTTTCGTCTTACCTCCGCAAACACCCGCTCTGGGCCTGGGTGCAGAAGTTTTTCATCATAGTTCTAAATGAGCAGTTTAGTTATTGGGTAACATATTGGGTAACATCGGTCCAGAACAATAGGATGGATGCCTTCCTCATTAAAACCCTCTATACTTCTTAGTCGGCCACCAACTCGAATGAGACCCGCTGTATGGTGGAATTCTGGTGATAATGTCCTCAAACGATTGCTTAGAGGTATTTCCACTCCTGATTGAAGATTCTTGACTTCTACAGGGAAACTGCTCTGTTGAGCTCTTCTTAGGAGTTCAACTTCCGTCTCCCTCCAGGTTTCTGCTAAAGAATAAGCACTTGAATTCCCATCAGCCGCCCCATGAAGATCCTGGATGGTAGGTAGCCTTAACTAAATCATTCCAAGACTGGAAAAAACTGGGATCTGGAAGTCTAGTGTACTGCTCCATTACAAGACTTCCACAACAGGTGGCATTGCTCATTTCGGTGGAGTCCTCAGGTGGGCCAGTAATCAAGGAACATGTCCATTCGTTAATAGGCTGTTTGAGAAAGTAAGGTCCATTCCTCCATCTGTTTAACTCACTAAGCTCCATTAGGGTCTTTCCCCGGGTAATGTCATCATCTGGATTATCTTTGGTTGGTATGTAATTCCAGTTGTCTAAATTGGTTAAGTTCTGTATTTACTCTGGTGCCTACAAACACTTTATACCGACAGGATTTGGATTTCAGCCAGGTCAATACTGTAGTGGAATCACTCCACAAGAGTACCTGCCCTATAGGCAAGCTCAGCTCTGTGATAAGTAGATGCGCTAACTCAGCACCAGTTAAAGCAGCACAAAGCTCTAGACGAGGCATTGAGATTTGCCGTTTGGGGGCTACCCTGGACCTAGCCATCACGAAGCTAACATGTATTCCCCCCTTTTCATCTTCAGTACGTAGATAAGCAACAGACCCATATAATCGCTCGGAGGCATCACAGAATACATGTAAGTCTCTCTTAGCCCCGGGAGTATCAGCACATGGTGGGATGTAGCAGCGAGGCAAGATTACATGCTTTATACTGCCTAGCTCCTCTGCCCAGGTAAACCATCGTTGCACAAGGGTGTCAGGGGTAATGTGATCATCCCAACCACTTTCAGTCTGCCAAAGTTCTTGTACCAGAACCTTGGCTCGTGCTGTAAAGGGAGTGAGAAACCCCAGTGGGTCATACTGGCTGGCAAGTACCTTATAAATGTTCCACTTAGTTGGCTCAATGCATTCAACTGGGCAACATCTGTAACCAAGACTGTCCATGGCACAGTTCCAGCGGAGACCTAGTGTTGGCTCTAGTGGCTCTTCGCCATGCTGTGAAAGCCAAAGTACAGAATTCTCTGATCTGGCCTCATCTGGGAGATGTTGAATGACTGATACGAAATTGCTGGCCCACTGCCAAATTTCAAAGCCACCTTCAGAAAGATGTTGACGCAATTTATCTACTAGCTGCTTGGCACTTTCTATACACGGTAGGCTGTACAGACAGTTATTCACATAAAAAGCTTCACTGACACAATTCCACACCTCTTCATCGCCTTCCTGATTGTCTTGAGCATGCTTTCTCAATGCATATGTTGCACAACAAGGGCTACAGGTTGTGCCGAAAGGTAAGACTTGCCATTCATAAACACTTGGTAACTTATCACGGTCCATATTCCTCCATATAAACCTCAGTAATGACCTGTCAGAAGGTAGCAAACGTATCTGATGAAACATAGCCTTGATGTCACCAGATATGGCAACTATATGCTGGCGAAATCGAAGAAGAACACCCAGTAATGAGGGTCCCAAAGTTGGACCTGCAAACAGATGATCATTTAAGGCAAGTCTGTCCCTCTGATAGGAGCAGTTGAATATAAGCCTGTATTTACCATTATGCTGCACCATATGATATGGTATATACTGTACCAAGCCCCTTCATGTGACTTTATTTCTTTTCAGTCAGAATTCTGACATGGCCTGCATCCACAAGCTTCTGGATGTGCAGTGTATGTATGTCAGCCAAATATTGATCTTTCAGAAGACACCTTTCTACACGTCTGAGGTGGGGAAGCATAGCTTCTGGAGAAGCAAGGAAGCATGGACTTCTGGAACGTCTCAATAATGGGGTGGCATATCTTTTGACCCCATGAACCTCAACAGTCCCTGTTTCAAGCAAGTCCAGGGTTTGTTGGTCTTGCTTGGACTGGGTCACCTGCTGCAGGTTCAGATACGGTAAAGTGTTGGTCTGCCAAAGCCGCTCTACATTTCTTATCAGTTCAGTTGTGGGGGATGAGACATTCATCATTATACATCTTTCATCTTGTCCCTGTCCTTGGATTAGACCTGCAGGCCCTTGTAGTGTCCATCCCAAAGCAGTGTGGACTGCAACAGGTGGATTTGGTGGACCAAAATTTACTGGTTGAATCGGCATGACCAGTTGGGGAAAATCTGAGCCTATCAGAAGCAAAGGACAGGCCCAGTCTATTTGGGGTAATGGTACATTGTGGAGATGCAGGTAACGCTTCGTTAACTCATTAATAGGGTATGAGTATTCTGACAAGCACAGACCGTTTGCAGAGAAGGCCCGTTGAATGGTATATTTCTTGTTGGGTTAATTCACCAAAGAGACTTCAAAGTTCACTGCATTACCAGAAATCCGGACAATATCCTGACGGACTGTTCTAAGAGTCATTACCTACGGGGTTTGGGGGTAGCTTTAGTGTGCTGACTGCCGCAGTCATGATAATGGTCCTTTCCAATCAATCATCTAGGACAGCAAAGGTCTCAACTGAACGCCCAGCATAGTGTACTAGAATCTTCACGACTTTAAGTAGCACTTGATGTGGACGTCTGTTCCGGTTAATGTATATGGCATCAGGCTTGACTATAGTCATGAGTACACTCTGACCTCTTCTCTGCATAACAGTATCATGCAGAATCGTAAGGTGGAGCTCCTTGCATGTGTTGCATGGCTTCTTTAGCGTACAAGAGTCAGGGGTGTGTGTACGGCTACATTTCCAACAACGCTCGTTATCTCTTATCCAGTTGGCAACCTGTTCAGCACTTAATTTCTTAAAGTCTGTGCAGGCATTCAGATCGTGCTCCTTGTTATTGCAGAATGGGCAATAAGGTTTGAGCTTTTCATTGGACGTTTTAAGTGAAAGAGAGGACTGAGGATTCGGTTGAAATGCAACTGGCTCAGCATTATAATAATTTGTGTTGGTAGGCTCTGTTCTCCGGACTGAGAGTGTATTCTCCTTTCTACCATGCTTCAATGTCTCCCCCCGATACAGGGCAGCAGCTTGTTCCGAAATGCATTTAACACGGGACTTGGTTTGTAGCCAGATTGAAAGGTCCTGCAGTGTGTAGGTACAAGTCTGCATTGGACTGTAATATTCCTTAGGCAAAGCAATATTCCACAAATCCATCATGATAACTAGGGGGCAACTTGCTCAAAAGCCGATCCACATGTGATCCACACCTCAATTCGTAATCACCTTCTCCTTCCAAAGCCTGAAGCATACCAACCAATGAATGTACTGAAAGGGCAAAGTCCTCAAATGCTTCAGCATCCCCAAATTTATAGGTGAAGCATTAAGTATTGTTCCTATTTCACTCTGAACTAGCTGCCTTGGTTGACCATATTTCTCTTTCAGCGCTTGCAGGGAAATCGAATATGGATTTGGGCAATGCATATACGCTTTGGCCAATTTGTGTGCACCAGGAAATTTCAAACATCCAAGCAGCACTTGGTATTTGTACTGTTCAGTTAGATGGGGATGGCCATTTAAAAGACTGTCTAGTCCCATTTTGAAGAGAGCAAAATCACTCTTTTTGCCACTCTCAAAGCATGGCAGTTTCAGCTTAGGAACCACATGATGAAGCAATAAGCAAGTCCATCATATTGGGTGCGACTTGTACTGAAGGTGCATAGGCAGATGGCTTTGACAGGAAGAGTGATTCTGTAGGCATGTCAGAAATCGTAGGAGGGACATCCACCAGCTGGAAAGGCTGATGTACAAGTCGTGGACCCCCAGGCAGTTGGTGCCTGGCATTTCCACTCTGCATATTGTTTGTTACATGTTGGATTGGTGTAGTAATTATAGGAAAACTAAAATCCTGGTGGTCTTGGGACATTATTGTTGCAGTAGGCACCCTGGCACTGTCATCCTTGTTTCTGCCACTCAGGTCTAATGGATAGGACAAGGTGAAGGGCTCTGCATTCACATTAAGCAAATCTTTAGTTGGTGCTGACAGATTTGAGAAGCACTTTGGGATCTGGGGAACAGTAGGGGTCACAATCCCTTTGCTTTAATTTTCCATAACAAATGAAGAAATCATCTGTGCTTCTTCTAAGCCCTGTTCAGCCCTTCGGAGACATTGCTGCTGGGACATCTGCTGGGCTATAGCCTCTCTTTCCTTCAATGCTTCTCTAGCCTGAGTGTCTAGTAGTCTACATCGCTCATATATTTTAAGGTTTTTAAGGTATTTTAAGCTTGTAACAGAGCGTGCCTTTTGTCTTGATGGGTAATATCCCACCTCATAGGCTCCTAGCTGGGGTGGAACGCGAGTCTCCCGGTGGATGTGGAGGCGAACTGACTGCATGCATCTGAGGCAGAACTTGTTTGGCAAGTTGTGCTAACTGTGCATTCAGGAGGGTAACTCGTCTCACTACATAAAACAGAAAGACTGACCTGACCAGCTACTGAAGGGTTAATATTTCCTGTTATTTTGATTAGGTCCGCCTTATCTGAAGTGTTACTTTGAAGAGCAGGGCACAGCTCATCAGAGCTTTGCTCCTTATCCATTTGCCTTTGAAATTTATCCTTGTAAAAGAAATCCAGCTCGAAGGATCATAAAAATGAGAGCTGGTCTCAGTACGACAGGCTGATGTAAGAAATGTGGGTGAGATAAAGTCCAAACTACTGTAGACACGATCAGATGTCTGGCCACGGGAGGTGCCACTATTAACTCCACGGTGGTACAACTTTGTTTGTAAACTCCCCTTTCCAATATCGAGGTAACGATTAATCTCAAACACAATCTGAACTCTAAAAGTACTTTAATTCCTGTTGCTGTGGTCTGTAAACAAAATTAAATACATACAATAAGTTACAACGTTACGTACAAGTACACATTTTAAATACTCTGAACGTGTAAGTTTAACAAACATTTGAACCTCTTTATATCAAATTATCTATGATAAGCAAGTGATAGGAGAAAAGGACAAACTATTCTCACAACGTGCAGCAAGTAAACAAAGGAACAAAAGACATGCGAAGCCTGAACTTTCACCTGGAAATATGTAGGAAATGTTCTACAAGTGTTTCTAATATTCTGGCATTAGTGGTCGCAATTCAACCTAACAAAGGACTTTCTGACACTGGTAATAGAATAAACTTTAAAAATACTTGATATCTCTTGCCTTATCTATAGCTTCATCTCTTTTCCTTCTGTATCCTTGTGTGTCTTAATCTCTCATGACTGGTATGTTCCCATAAAGCTTTCTCGTAATTCTTTCTTTTCGAGGCACCTTGTTTGCCTTCTGTCTGTTTTTATACTGTACTTCTCATCTTTAAACGTGACTCTAAATGTAGCTACTACCCCTTTACTCCTCCTTGTGAGTCTCACTAATACTTCCTCTTATGATCACTGAAGCTAGACTGACCAATCAGATTGATCTGAGGGACTGGACACATGCACAGACCTACACCATTTTATTATATAGTAGATGTGGTAAAACTAAGACTCAAATGTAGACTTCAAAGCATTGTGTTCTAACCTTTTAGAAAATTTGTTATACAAAGTCTCATCCCAATAATGGGCTCAAAATTTCTTTCAGACATAGCAAAGGTGGAGTACAGTTTAGATAATCCCTGAATCTTTCAATCCATTCTAATATTGACTGAACTAATATTTTAGAAACAGAAATACACTTTTAACATATTGCTGCTTTGATGTTGTAATACAGTATTATTTGGGACCATGTGTTATTATTTATGCCACATACACTTGTTTAACTATAACCAGACCTATTAAGCAATGCCATTCTAAAAATTCAACATTTGTTTTGTGTTATTTAAATGTTGTAAAACAAAATTTGGTTATTAGTTAGCAAAGACACATAATTTACCCAAGTAATGAAGCAAATACAAAGTGAAAAGCAATTTGGAAGCACACAACTTCTTTGGAGTGAAGACAATTCTGCAATGGAGTTTTCAAGCTTCAAGCTACCTCTCTACTGTATTAAAGGTAACACTAGCCCTTTAGTGAATCATGGGATACTTCACACTCAACTGTGTTAATGTGGGAAACTAATAATGTTCAGTTGTCAAGCTCAATCTGAGGTCTTTATTTAAATACATAAAAAACAACAAAAGAATATTCTTGTACAATGTAGCTATTAAAATGTCTTAATCAGCATAAGCCATCCTAATTTGGAGTGTTCATAAGAAAAGTAAAGATTTACTTCATGAGGTAGAAGTACATAATAAAATCAAATGTTTGAAATATAAAAATGTGCATCAGTTTAAATGTTTAAAGTCTGAATATCCTTGATTGTAATATAATGTGTCTTTTTTCACCCTCTGACATATTGGGATAGACAAATTTAAAGGATGAAAAATAAAATAAAAAAATGTTTGATATTTGTCATTTTAACATTCTGGGAGTAGATCTTAGCTAGCTAGGACGACCAATAAAGTATCAAATGTCAAAAATATTATCATATTCATGAACAGCTACCTTAGAATAGCATACGCGTAAAATGTCATTCTAAATGCCTATATTACTGATCCTCATTTTTTTAATCTTTGTGAAAAGGATTAAATTTGACCCTTCATATCCTTTTACGGGGTGAACACCTGGTTTTCGTCAATGTGGCATTCACAGCTTCAAATTGTTCTGATCATTTTTACTAAAGAGACTTATCGGTTCAAAATAAAGGTGCAATTTACTGCACAAAATATGGGCAAAAAATTGTGTTTTGGGGGTCTAAATGGACAAAACTAGGGGAGACCTCAAAAAGCTCAGTATACTAGATATTAAGATGAGTTAAACAGTACATGATATGTGAGGGATTTCTCATACCGGTGAGTCAGGTGGAGCAGTACAAAGAAAATAAAAACCTAAAATAATATCAAATCATTTGTAATTATTCTTATGAAAACAATCCTGAAATGATCTGTAAACTTAAGCTTTTATTATTTGAATTTAAAAGATTTTTCTTATTTATTCAATACTTCAAAGAATAACTAAAAAAAACAAAACTTACGAACACAAACAAGGCCAACATCATTCCTTTTAGTACAATGCCCTGCTGCGCTGTTAACGGTTGAACAGTCAAAAATCTTTCTTTCACTTCCTCTGCACTGAATCTTTTTTTCCCAAACTGAACCACTTCCTTGACCAAACATTCCTCCCTGATATTTTTTGGGAGCTCCACAATCCAGTTCGCGGCAGACAACCTCAGCGGCCATCTGATTAAAGTTGGTGTCACAGATGCTCTTCCAGCTGTAACCGTCTAACATTTCTAGTCTCCCAGAGCAGGAGCTGCTGCCACCAACTAAACGGGCACCAGAACCTGAAAGGGAAAAACAAATGTAATGTAAAAGTGAAAAACAAGCATACCTAGAAGAGCAAAACTGGAGCCTCATAACAACTAAAACACAATATGATAATAATTGAAAATATAAAGCAAAAAAAAACTTATTTTAATTCATTGTATTGTAATTACAGCTCCTAATTCATTATTTTAAGTACATGTAACTTTCTCATAAGTGAGTGATTATGAATATATATCTAAGTGTCATCTGCAATGGACTAAGCTTCATTTCTGTTTTACATCTTTGGATGCCAGGATGGGTTTTAGCCTCACAGACACTAACCTGACTTAAGCGGGTTCAGCATGCAAGGGTGGATGGATGGTTGGATGGAAACAAACAGAATATCAGTACATGATTTTGAAAAATATCTTAATATATTTCTCATACACCAAGAATGAAAGCTGAGCTGCAGCTATGTAATACATGTAATACATTGTAGTTCCAGTAAGAACAGTACGCTGCTATGCTAACTACAAGCCATGGATTACAAGTGACATCAAAGACCTTTTGAACCAGAAGAAAAGGGCTTTTAAATGCAGCGATCAGCATGAGCTCAAGCGAGTGCAGAAGGAACTCCGAGTCCAGCTCAGGGCGTTGAAGGAGCAGTACAGGAGAAAGCTGGAGCAGAAGTTGCAGAATAACAGCATGAAGGAAGTGTAGGATGGTATGAAGATCATCACTGGCTGCAGCTCGAAGTGGGGTGCCACCATCAAGAGAGACGTGGAGAGAGCAAACCAAATGAACAACTTCATTAACAGGTTTGACCACCCTAACCCACTCTCACCTTTTAGTACTGCACCCTCCACCCATCCTTCTGCTGAAACCAGCATAGGAGAGACATCCCCACCCACAATTACAGCAGCCCAGATAAGCAGAGAGCTGAGGAGACTTCGTGCCAGCAATGCAGTAGGTCCAGATGGAGTATCACCACGACTGCTGAAGGCCTGTGCATTGGAGCTGGGGAGTCCTCTACAGCGCATCTTCAACCTGGGCCTGGAACAGGGGAGAATCCCGAGGCTTTGTTAAACATCTTGTATCACCCCAGTCCCAAAGGTATCACATCCTAGAGAGCTGAATGACTTCCGGCATGTTGCTCTGACATCACATGTGATGAAGACCATGGAGTGGCTGCTGCTTCACCACTTGAGACCACAGGTCCGCCACGCCCTCGACCCTCTGCAGTTCGCATACCAGGAGAAGGTTGGAGCAGAGAATGCCATCATCTATATGCTAAACCGATCCCTCTCCCAGTTGGACAGAGGCAGTGGTGCTGTAAGAATTATGCTTCTGGACTTCTCTAGCGCCTTCAACACCATCCAACCCCTGCTCTTTAGGGACAAGCTGACAGAGATGGGAGTAGATTCATATCTGGTGGCGTGGATTGTGGACTGTCTTACAGACAGACCTCAGTATGTGTATCTCGGGAACTGCAGGTCTGACATTGTGGTCAGCAGCACAGGAGTGCCGCAGGGGACTGTACTTTCTCCGGTCTTGTTCAGCCTATATACATCGGACTTCCAATACAACTCAGAGTCCTGCCACGTTGAAAAGTTTGCTGATGACACTACTATCATGGGCTGCATCAGGAGTGGGCAGGAGGAGGAGTATAGGAACCTAATCAAGGACTTTGTTAAATGGTGTGACTCAAACCACTTACACCTGAACACAAGCAAAACCAAGGAGCTGGTGGTGGATTTTAGGAGACCCAGGCCCCTCCTGGACCCCTTGATTTTCAGAGGCGACTGTGTGCAGAGGGTACAGATCTGTAAATACCTGGGAGTGCAGCTGGATGATAAATTGAACTGGACTGCCAATACTGATGCTCTGTGCAAGAGAGGACAGAACCGACTATACTTTCTTAGAAGACTGGCGTCGTTCAACATCTGCAATAAGATGCTGCAGATGTTCTATCAGACAGTTGTGGCGCGTGCCCTCTTCGACGCGGTGGTGTGCTGGGGAGGCAGCATAAGGAAGAAGGACGCCTCACGCCAGGACAAACTGGTGAGGAAGGCAGGCTCTATTGTAGGCATGGAGCTGGACAGTTTGCCATCCGTGGCAGAGCAATGGGCGCTGAGCAGGCTCCTGTCAATCATGGAGAATCCACTGCATCCACTGAACAGTGTCATCTCCAGACAGAGGAGCAGCTTCAGCGACAGACTGCTGTCACTGTCCTGCTCCACTGACAGACTGAGGATATTGTTCCTCCCCCACACTATGCGACTTTTCAGTTCCACCCAGGGGGGCTAAACGTTAACATTATACAAAGTTAATGTCTGTTTTACCTGCATTTTTATCACTCTTTAATTTAATATTGTTTTTATCAGTATACTGCTGCTGGAGTATGTGAATTTCCCCTTGGGATTAATAAAGTATCTATCTATCTATCTATCTATCTATCTATCTATCTATCTATCTATCTATCTATCTATCTATCTATCTATCTATCTATCTATCGAATCTAAGTGAACCCACAGTACATATGATTGTGGTGAAATAATCTGGCGTTCTGTCATAAAATCTATGCTTCATGTGTTTAGATAAGTAGCATACAAAGAGAATAAAATACCGAGCATAACCAAGAGTACTGTATATGCAAAATTTCTTTACTTGTCCGTCTCTGTAAGTACATCTCAAATATTAGTCATGAAGCCAAAATGAGGACTCTTTTAAACAGAGGCTATTCTACTTTACTTGGCAACAAGCAGCCATTAAGATTAGTCTATCTTGACCATTTTCCTTTTTGAAAATGAAGGATTCAGAAGAACACAAACTTCATGGCTGCTCTGCAACAGCTGTCATGGAATTGACAAAATCGATACTTGAAGCCTCTGTTCCAGTTTTCAAAATTACACAGTGCAAATGTCCCCAAGTTTGGAAGGGGCAATCTTAAGGGCTAATCAGTTTTCAGTGGGTTCTGCAAACTAGCATTTCCACTGTATGCTGCCAAAAAAAAAAAAGATCGTTTTTACTGTACACCTGAATATGCTCTGTATCAGTAAGCACTTTTCCAGTGTAGCAATATACATTTACAAGTATTGTTTGCTGTCTTTTTGTGATGCAAAATTTGTTATTATTATATTTAAAGTTTTTAATATTAGAATTGTTATTGCACTACTGTTTTGACTTCCTGGTGTAAAGAAGCCAAGTTACACCATTTGTGGCACATTTTTCATACAAGTCTCAAGACAGTACACAGGCTAGGTCAGGGGTTCTCAACATTGGTTCTGGGGACCCCCTGTGGTTGCAGGTTTTTGTTCCAACCAGATTCCTAATCAGTGACAACACCTTATAGCACTGATCTCATTTAATTAGCTGGTATTTATTTTTTCTTTTATTTGACATTCAGAAAAGCATAGCAGCATGATTTTTACATTTATACGACATTTATAAATATTTCTGCTTTTGCTATACAGTAGATTTAAATGCTTAACTTTCTTTTGTTGATTTCATTATCCTTTGCTCTTTCTCTATGCAGTTTCCCCCCCTTCATTGTATCTTAATAATGACAACTTAAAACGAGCAGATCAGACACCCAGGCAAGCAACACTGAATAATCAAAGGCTGCAGCTACTTTAGAGTCAGACCCACTAATTAGTAAATAATGGATTAATTAAACAACTAGAACACCTAGAAAAGTAGAATGAAAATCAAGATGAAAATACTGTTAAAAAGAAAAAAAAATACATTATTCCTATATAACTGCTTGGTACATTTTTAGCAAACTTAGTTTTCTAATTAATATATTGTTCCTTAAACACAGAACTTGGGAAATATCAGTTCACTTAATTAGCCCAGGAGTTCAATTAAAAACAGAAGCTGGTTGGAACATAAACCTGCAGCGACATGGGGTCCCCAGGACCGACGTTGAGAACCCCTGGGCTAGGTGGTCTAAGTGGTTTCTTCTGAGCTGCCCTTTTTAAGATTTGTGTGTATGTTTTTGGATAAATTAAAATAGCTGTTTTAGGAATTGTGTGTGTCTTGCAAAACATGGAGGTTTGATGAGCTGAGTCATCTAAACCCTCCAAAAAAGAAATTCTTTACTCTTTTGTTCATTTTGCAATTTACATTACATGTTTTATGCAGTGTAAACATTAATATAGTGTTCAGTTTATTTGTACTTGATAGTTGGTGAATAAGAGGTCTTTACATCTTCTACCCAATCCGTTTTTTTTAGTAATCTTTCTATAGTTTATAGAATTATTGTCAAAGTAATGTTGCATTTTTCCATCGCTTATACAGTAGAAATTAATTTAAAGCCATGCAAACTTCCAACTTAACACAGAGCTATCCCTTTTCTTGTTTTAAGAATTAATGAGAGGATCATCCAAATATATTGTTAGCCTTACTAAACTTTGTTAATCTGTAACAATTAATTGCAGTATTAACATAAATGTTAAACTGAAGAATAAAAAAGTTAATATTTTCTTAACACATTCAATAAGAGTTTGACTTTATATTTATGTTTTTGGTATGAGGGCTGGGTAGCGTGATGGCACAGTACAATCTTCCAAAGACTGAGTTTTATTTTGTCCTGGTCACCACATGGGAGGAATCTGCACATTCTCCAAATGTCTGAATGTGGAGTTTACATTCCAGGTATTTTCTTTTCTTTCTACATTATAAGAATGAGATGAAATGTTAAGTTGATTGGTGGCTCTAAATTTTCCCAGTATGAGTGACTGTTGCTGTGTTTTGCAATAGACTAAATAACCCACTCAGTTTTGGTTTCTACCTTACATTCAGTGCTGCATGGATAAGCTCAAGCTGCCTGTAACCTTGAAATGGACATAAAATATGTAAAAATTGAGTAATGACAATGCTTTATGCAACAATGCCTCCCACTTGCTTTGTTCCCAGTTTCTTTCTACTGATTTTGGCTTCTCCTCACTTATGTGAATGTATCTTTTAGAATTCTGGCTCTCTTCTACAATCCCAACTCCAGCCTGTACTTAAATAGGCTCTCCATAGAGTAACAACCCTTCCAAATTATCTTCTGTTTTGAACTTTGTTGATGAAGTACATGACTCTTTCCTCACACTCAGAATTAGACTTAGAAATTTAAAAAATTCAAAGATTAATTGCTTTAATTGTGATGGTTTTAGCTTTGACAAATGCATGGTAATACAGTGGTGTGAAAAACTATTTCCCCCTTCCTGATTTCTTATTCTTTTGCATGTTTGTCACACAAAATGTTTCTGATCATCAAACACATTTAACCATTAGTCAAATATAACACAAGTAAACACAAAATGCAGTTTTTAAATAATGGTTTTTATTATTTAGGGAGAAAACAAAATCCAAACCTACATGGCCCTGTGTGAAAAAGTAATTGCCCCCTGAACCTAATAACTGGTTGGGCCACCCTTAGCAGCAATAACTGCAATCAAGCGTTTGCGATAACTTGCAATGAGTCTTTTAAAGCGCTCTGGAGGAATTTTGGCCCACTCATCTTTGCAGAATTGTTGTAATTCAACTTTATTTGAGGGTTTTCTAGCATGAACCGCCTTTTTAAGGTCATGCCATAGCACCTCAATTGGATTCAGGTCAGGACTTTGACTAGGCCACTCCAAAGTCTTCATTTTGTTTTTCTTCAGCCATTCAGAGGTGGATTTGATGGTGTGTTTTGGGACATTGTCCTTGTTGCAGCACCCAAGATCGCTTCAGCTTGAGTTGACGAACAGATGGCCGGACATTCTCCTTCAGGATTTTTTGGTAGACAGTAGAATTCATGGTTCCATCTATCACAGCAAGCCTTCCAGGTCCTGAAGCAGCAAAACAACCCCAGACCATCACACTACCACCACCATATTTTACTGTTGGTATGATGTTCTTTTTCTGAAATGCTGTGTTCCTTTTACGCCGGATGTAACGGGACATTTGCCTTCCAAAAAGTTCAACTTTTGTCTCATCACTCCACAAGGTATTTTTCCAAAAGTCTTGGCAATCATTGAGATGTTTCTTAGCAAAATTGAGACGAGCCCTAATGTTCTTTTTGCTTAACAGTGGTTTGCGTCTTGGAAATCTGCCATGCAGACCGTTTTGCCCAGTCTCTTTCTTATGGTGGAGTCGTGAACACTGACCTTAATTGAGGCAAGTGAGGCCTGCAGTTCTTTAGACGTTGTCCTGGGGTCTTTTGTGACCTCTCGGATGAGTCGTCTCTACGCTCTTGGGGTAATTTTGGTCAGCCGGCCACTCCTGGGAAGGTTCACCACTGTTCCATGTTTTTGCCATTTGTGGATAATGGCTCTCACTGTGGTTTGCTGGAGTCCCAAAGCTTTAGAAATGGCTTTATAACCTTTAGCAGACTGATAGATCTCAATTACTTCTGTTCTCATTTGTTCCTGAATTTCTTTGGATCTTGGCATGATGTCTAGCTTTTGAGGTGCTTTTGGTCTACTTCTCTGTGTCAGGCAGCTCCTATTTAAGTGATTTCTTGATTGAAACAGGTGTGGCAGTAATCAGGCCTGGGGTGGCTACGGAAATTGAACTCAGGTGTGATACACCACAGTTAGGTTATTTTTAACAAGGGGGCAATTACTTTTTCACACAGGGCCATGTAGGTTTGGATTTTTTTTCTCCCTAAATAATAAAAACCATAATTTAAAAACTGCATTTTGTGTTTACTTGTGTTATATTTGACTAATGGTTAAATGTGTTTGATGATCAGAAACATTTTGTGTGACAAACATGCAAAAGAATAAGAAATCAGGAAGGGGGCAAATAGTTTTTCACACCACTGTATAAAGACATTTCTAATTTCCTTAGTTGAAGCCTGTCCAGCCACCCCATCTCTGCATTTCTATCAAAGTGCTTTGAAAACCAAAAAAGCAAGTGCTGCCTGAGGAAGAAAGAGTCATTTACTGGTGTTGATTTATTATATAAACACATAGCAATTAACATAGAAATTCGGACATATACATTAAAAAACGCATAATATGTTTGTTGAATTTTTTCACTGGTCTCTTTTACTTGAACGACCTATAAATTAAAATGGCCTCAAACTATTTTTGTCCAAACATAGTTCCATCCAGGAATTTCTTGTGGTCAGACTTCTGTAATTCTGAATAATAATCATAGTTAAAAAATCTCTTTAAACTGACATTAGTGAGTCTGTAACTGTGTTGCTCCTTTTCCTCACTTTTTCCCATGCTTGAAAAAATAAATCGAAATAACAATGGAGAATTTTGTACATGGAGTATGTGTGTTTATTGGAAGATATCGAAAAAAGTTACAATTGATAATTTATAAATAAGCAGAGTTGTAAGAAGAAAATGTCAGAATGAATCAGAAATTTCGTTCCTACCTGAGCACACCGCACTCACGTCGTAATAGTGATCGCAGGAGAGGTTTTACTTTGACAGTCCTTCAGTGCAGACTCCTGTCCATTACAGTTAACATCATCATCAAGACTCGCCCAGTTCCCTCTCCAAAGTGAGCATAGACTGGTGCTGACAGAGCCTCTCCACAACCCAGCTGTCTGCACACCACCGCAGCGTCCTTCATGTCCCAGTCAGAGCTATAACCACACACGGTGCCCCACTGCCCGTTACGAAGCACCTCCACTCTCCCCTCACATGGTCCTCTGCCGTTCACCAGCTTCAGATCTTGACTGTCTGAAATAAAGAAAACAATTTTAAATCTCCGTTCTGTAACACATGTGCTTAGTCAAGATCCGCGATTTAACCCTGTGAGTTCAGCATTCAGATTTAGAACTACCCTTTAAGATTCACTGAGACATATTTGCAATTTCTTCAGAACTTTTTTAAATATAGCGTGGTCAAAAATAAGAAAAAAGTGTGTATCCTGTAATAGATTGTTTAGTAGCGATTGCATCCTTTTAATAAGCGCTGATACGATTTTCCCAAAATCTAAATTAAACTGTTTAACCAATTTGTTAATTAGCACTTACAAAAGCACATGTTTTATATAGCGCCTTTCAATAGCAAAGAAAACCCCTGGGTCTTTAAAGTTCATCTGTTTCTATGTATTGTTTACAAGCTCAGCACAGGTAGAGCCAGTGACTTATTAGGTTGACAGCAACTGGTGGGTCAGGACCGATTTAGGACCCTTGAGCTTTACATTCCACTTAGTCAGTCACTTACAGTTATACACCCATCCTGTACTTCAATTCCCCAGTCGCGTTTCATTTGTTGCTCTTGGAAATAAATATAAAGATACAGAAATCAACTGTTTTAAATATTAAGTTATTCTGCAACTGGTTTTTATATACAGCATTTATTTAAATAATGTATCATCATCAGTAGCTTCATATAGGTGTTAATTCATTCATCAATTTCTGGTACTGCTTGTTTTCTTATAGCTAATTATTTATTTTTTAATTTCCACATTATGAAATGCCCTAGAGCACAGAGCTTAAATAAAGACCATCACATATAAAATTTGGCAAATAAAAACATTTAGCATATGCCTAAGATGAAGTGGAAGGAGATAAAGATGGATAAAATAGAAACTTAAGCACTGCTTTAAAAACAAAAAAAACAAATAGTGGTTCCACAAGTCTTTCATATTAGGAAAAGCAGTAAATGCTTAGCAGTCATAGAATTCCGGATGAAAGTACTGTAAATATTTTAAGTGACAGGGAGCACTGACCAGGGGCCTCATGTATAACGCCGTGCGTAGAACTCGCACTATAACATGGCGTAAGCACAAAAGCCGAAATGTGTTTACGCACAGAAAAATCCAGATGCAGGAATCTGTGCATAATCCAATTTCCACGTTCTTCCGTTACATAAATCCCGATCAGCGTGAAAACTAACGCTCGTGCACACGCATTATGTAACGCCCCAAATCCTCCCAGAATTACACCTCTTTGAATATGCAAATCAATATAAATCGCCCTTAAGCGCAGCCTTCTGTGAAAAGAAAATGGGAAAAGCATGGGGAAAATATAAGAATTTCAGCGAATACCGAGTGGAGGCAAAGGAAAAACATACTATTTGTTCAAACAAACCGTGGTATAATCAACAAAAGGAAGTTGATCGAGTGACATAGTGTGTTGGAGAAACTTGAAAGCTCACGAAATCGCACAGTGCCGAAAATAAAAAAGAAGTCACATATCAAAGTTGCCGTCAAAAGAAGAGTTGTAAGCCCACTGTCTGAGTGTCATATGAAAGTTTATTAGGGTACAGAGAAAAAAGGCACACGGTGGGGAAAAAGCACGAAATGTCAACTTCAATCTCGACATTTCCACTTTAATCACGTAGTTTATTTTGTCATTTAGTAGAACATTATAAACTTCATCTTAAAATCGTTTAATCAACCAGTTTCTCAAATCACATCGTAATTAAAGTAGCACGTTAAATGCTTTGTTTTGTATTTGATCTTCTACTCGTATGTGCTCTATGTGTGTGAATCACTACTTGCTTCTTAAACTGGCTCTCTTCCTCCAACTGGACACAGAGTCCATTACATTTGTGATATTACAGCTCTCTGAATAACTAAAATACTGAGATGTATACGTGATGTCATTTTCACGATGATAGGAGCTAAAGCACGTTATTAAACATGTGTTTCATGAGCCTCGTGCTCATGACAAGCATTTATCTTTTGTCGAAATTTGTCGCTGCGTTTTAGCTGTGTTGTTATTTTCTCTTTCTGTTTTATATTCAATATATATTGGCGTGGCCCCAAGAGTCCTTGCTTTTCTTTCCCCAAGTAACCGATCGCCATACAATCAGCTCTGTAATAGACGTTAAGCCATCTGTAAGCTTAGCGCCGATTCTTCAAAACGTTTAAAGAACATTGAAATATCTTCGTAGTACATGTTTAATTATTCTATCCTTCACGACACTCCCAGTGAAGAATATAGATTATTTAAATGAAGTTAAAGTTTTATGTGTATAATTTAACAAACATATTTTGCTGCATTTCACCTTAAAAATGATATCGTCATCATATGTAAATACGCGCTTTATAAAGAGGCTCAGGTTGTGTGATATTATAACTATAGTGCAAGTTTACAGTGGGGTGATTGTATTTCTAAGTACAAACCGTTCTACAAGGAGCAATTGATTGAGTGCATTTAAAGTTCTTGGGATTAAACTGTTTCTGAACCGCGAGGTCTGTACAGGAAAGGCTTTGAAACGTTTTGCAGTGGCTGAGACAGCGTGTCCTTAAAGCTGTATACCAATAATTCTCTTTCTGATCAGCTGCTGCTGTGATTCACACTCAGATACAGTGATATAAATACTCCGAGTCGTGCAGTGAGAGTAATATGGAAAAAGATGATCCGCTGTGGCAACTCCTAACGGGAGGAGCTGAAAGAAGAAGAAGAAGAAGAAGAAGAAGGAGGAGGAGAAGTGAGAGTAACAACGCTAAAGCAGTTATGGTATTTGGAATACTATTGCTGTTCCCTGGACCATTATATTGTTACGAGTTAATTACAATCAGATGCATTACACTAATAAACAATATGCGGTTAGTTTCTGTGTATTTATAAAGCCGCGTCATGAAAATAATGAGTAATCACACAAAAACAGTACCATTGCTTTGGCGCTGGGTGCCGCCAGTCTGCAAAACCGAGCGGAGAACTTGCGTACGACAAGGCATCAACAACAACAACAACAACATTTATTTATATAGCACATTTTCATACAAACAGTAGCTCAAAGTGCTTTACATATTAAAGAATAGAAAAATGAAAGACACAATTATAAAACAAAATAAATCAACATTAACATCGAATAAGAGTAAGGTTCAATGGCCAGGGGGGACAGAAAAAACAAAAACTCCAGGCGGCTGGAGAAAAATAAAATCTGTAGGGATTCCAGACCATGAGACCGCCCAGTCCCCTCTGGGCATTCTACCTAACATAAATGAAACAGTCCTCTTTGGATTTAGGATTCTCACGGAAGGGCTTGATGATGATGATGGTCACGTAGACTTCTTCCTTTTAATCCATCCATCATTGTTGGAGCATCATGAAGCTTTGAGTAGGTGGAGGTGGCAGGCCACCACCACAAAGAAACGGAAAAAGAAACAGAAAAGAGAGTAGGGGTCAGTACCGATTTTAGAGCCACCATGAATAGTTATTATGATGAATTGAACATACAGAGTATCAGGATTAAGTTAAATTAAGATTAAAATGAAGTTATAAAAGGCCATGTTAAAGTAATGTGTTTTCAGCAGTGTTTTAAAGTGCTCTACTGTATCAGCCTGGCGAATTCCTATTGGCAGGCTATTCCAGATTTTAGGTGCATAGCAGCAGAAGGCCGCCTCACCACTTCTTTTAAGTTTTGTTCTTGGAATTCTAAAGAGACACTCATTTGAGGATCTGAGGTTACGATTTGGAATATAAGGTGTCAGACATTCCGATATATAAGATGGGGCGAGATTATTTAAGGCTTTATAAACCATAAGCAGAATTTTAAAGTCAATTCTGAATGACACAGGTAACCAGTGTAGTGACGCGCTAAGACTGGTGTGATGTGTTCTGATTTTCTTTTCCTAGTTAGGATTCTAGCAGCTGCATTCTGCACTAGTTGCAAACGATTTATATCTTTTTTGGGTAGTCCAGAGAGGAGTGCATTACAGTAATCTAGTCGACTGAAAACAAACGCGTGAACTAATTTCTCAGCATCTTTCAGTGATATAAGAGGTCTAACTTTACTTATGTTTCTTAAGTGAAAAATGCTGTCCTAATGATCTGATTAATATGTGATTTAAAATTCAGATTACAGTCAACAATCACCCCTAAACTTTTACCTCCGTCTTGACTTTTAATCCTAATGTATCCAGTTTATTTCTAATAGCCTCATTGTATCCATTATTGCTGATCACTAAAATTTCAGTTTTCTCTTTATTTAACTTGAGAAAATTACTATTCATCCATTCTGAGATACTAGTCAGACATTCTGTTAGTGAATCAATAGAATCAGGGTCATCAGGAGCTATTGATAAGTACAGCTGTGTGTCATCAGCATAGCTGTGGTAGCTTACGTTGTGCCCTGAGATAATCTGACCTAACGGAAGCATGTAGATTGAGAATAACAGCGGACCCAGGATAGAGCCTTGTGGAACACCATATTGGATATCATGTGTCTTGAGTTGTAATTCCCACAACTAACAAAATATTTTCTCCCTGTCAGGTAGGATTCAAACCAATTTAAGACACTGCCAGAGAGGCCCACCCATTGACTAAGGCGATTTCTAAGAATGTTGTGATCAATGGTGTCAAATGCAGCACTCAGATCTAAGAGAATGAGAACAGATAAATGGCCTCTGTCTGCATTTACCCGCAAGTCATTTACTACTTTAACGAGTGCAGTTTCTGTGCTGTGATATGTTCTAAAACCCGACTGAAATTTATCAAGAATAGCATGTTTATTTAGGTGGTCATTTAACTGCATAATGACTGCCTTCTCCAGAACTTTACTTAAGAAAGGCAGGTTAGAGATGGGTCTAAAATTTTCAAGAGCTGAGGGGTCGAGATTATGTTTCTTAAGTAGGGGTTTAACTACAGCAGTCTTAAGACAGTCTGGGAAGACCCCAGTATCTAGTGACAATTTACTATGTCCAGAACATTATCAATTAGCACGCCTGATACTTCTTTGAAAAACCTTGTTGGTATCGGGTCAAGGACGCAGGTGGAGGGTTTTAATTGAGAGATTATTTTCTTTAAATCAGGTAAATCTATCCTAGTGAAAGAGTTTAATTTGTTTATAACAGGATGCTGGGGTTTAGGGGGATCCTTAGTGTTGGGGAGATATACTATGTTATTTCTAATATCATTAATTTTTTGATTGAAAAATACAGCGACAGCCTCACAGGTTTCACTGGAAGCACTTAGGAGGCATTCCTTTGAGCTACCTGGGTTTAGTAGGCGATCAATTGTTGAAAATAAGACTCTGGGATTACTAGCATTGTTATTTATAATCTTGGAGAAATAGCAGCGTGAGGTACCGTGGAAAAGTGCGTGGCTTTACGCCAAGTGTAGGTTTTATACATCGCGATTTGAACGTGGAAAAGTTCTTACGCAACATTTCTGTGCGTACGCACCGTTTATACATGAGGCCCCAGGTCCGATAGTGAATGCCATTTGACACAATCTCATCATGAAGGCCTTTTTAACTTCAAATCTCCCTGTCACTGTTATGTTCTGCTGTACGTTCATCCACCATCTCAATTTGTTCACTTCAGTTGAAGTTAACATGGAGCCAGCAAATGAAGTCCACATTGGACACCAGCATACAGCAGAACACACTATGTACTCACAGCACATCTGATTAATTTAAAATGTCCAATATATTCAAGTCTTCTGAATCTGCAAAGAAAACCACAGAACCTGCTGAAAAAGCAACAGTGGCACAGAGATAATGTGCAAAGTCCATCAGTCAGTGAAGGGGTGAGAACTGAAACTAAAATACAGTATACTTATTTTAGTAATGAACATAATTTATGATTTTAAAGGGGTTTTAACCTGTAATTTTAAGATTTAACCAGTTGGGGGCACCTTAGTGGATTTGCCCTACTGAATTAAATATAGATGAGCAGTATTACTCCCAAAGATTAAAATTATGTATTAAAATTAAGAATTCAAATTTAAAGAAATGTCTAGGTTTCTCCGATAACCCAAATGGATGAAGGTAATTGATAGTAAAAAGTACATTTTTACAGAAGGAAATAAGTGTGCCAGAGCGATGCCGCAAGGCACTCATCCCCTACCCTACCTCTGACTCCTGAAACTGCGTGGAAGCATCTCTAAATAACATGTTCTCACATCCCAGTCAGTCATGTTTTACTTTTCATATTAACATTATTTCTGAAGTGAAGTAAAAATCATCTGTTCATTTTGTTGTTCACCTGGATATTATGCTCAGGGACACAGCAGGAACCAATCTAGTGAAGACACTGGTCAAATAATAAGGAACACAAAAGTTCAGACATGCACAGGGCCAGCATGGCAATTTAGAGACAGCAATCAAATGGACAACATGTGCTTAGGCAATGACAGAACTGGAAAATGCAGAGAAAACCCTTTAAAAAACAAGAAGACATCTGCACAGAAGTCATCTTGGCCAGTACAGGTTTAAAGCAAGGTGACATGGTAGAGCTTCTTTATCTGCTACTTCATGTTAAAGTCGATTAATGATGTGTGATTAATGATGAGATTAACAGGACCCACTACTTTACCAAAAGTAAATAAAAGTAATTTCTCTCTTGTACAGCTGCAGCAAATTAAATGAAAGAACCATCTACATAAATAGACTAATTTTATACTTTTTCATATTTTAAAATCCCATTGCACTTTCTTCCATGTTGACCTGCACTTTAATGATTTTAATCAATGTTTTAAGGTAAAACTTATAATTGCTTTATCTCTGGTGAAATCTACAAAAGAAGGAACACTAGGTAATCATGATCATTTACAGTGGTAAATTGGTTTCTTGAGGAGCTCATAAGTTCAATTCTGTCTTTATGCTATTTTAGTTGGCACATTGGTGCATTTACTTTATCAGTTATGAAAGAAAGTAAAATCAAATTATTAATTTGTTGTTATGGTTTATCTTGTTTTATTAACTAAATGAATTAAAAGTGCAAGGTCTTTGTTTCATTTATTATGTATTTAATGTTTTGTGTGTATTTTCTTAACAAACATTTTACCTGGAGTTTCAAAGTGATACGGGTCTTACAAATGTATTCAGACTTTTTAAATAAGTAAAAAATTATACTTGCAATAATTCTAACAATTCCTGAACAGACTCAGAGTTCATCCAGAAAATGTGATGGGCACTTCAGTGGTTAATAGACAAAAGTATGGCGATTATACTACTACTAATAATAATTAATAACATTTATATATTGCTTTTCTTACCTACTGTATTCAAAGTGAGGGGAATCACTTCCACCACCCCCATGTGTAGCATCCACCTGCTTCAAATCTTTATAAAGAAATTATGAAAACTTAAGCTACACGGACACAGGAGTCTGAATATCGTTTGCAGATTTTGACTTTGTTTAAGGTATCAGTTGAAAAAAAATCACTCAAAAAATGTTGTTTGCAACTAAAATGCAGATTTGAACAATTATAATTTGTTATATGCAAATATTTGAAAGGTGCTATATTTGCATACTTACAGTATGCACATGCTTTGGTTTTAATTGTTGAATGGAAAACATTATACTTTTTTACCTGACAATATTTTTAATTAATAAAAACCAAGACTGAATGGACAAAAAAACAAAAAGGTGTTTTAAAAAGTGCAGTGTATTCATCTATGTTGTGCTCATTTCTCTGCATTTCACATGGAATCTGCCAACATAAATCCTGCGCTGCCTTAGACACTGATGGCTCACTGGACTCAACTGAAGGAAGTGGAGACAAATCAGGGTAGTGGATATTTGGACAGGTTTTGTTTGCATTATTCTAGTTTTTAAATTAAACATTACATGGAACTGTTTTATTTCTTTTTAAATTAATAGCTCAATGCATATCAGGTTCTTCCATAAAGTATTCCAAGATGGTGTTTCTCAACTCTGAACTTCGATGGCTGGCTAATTTTATTTCAGTCATATGTTCAATAAAGCCCAATTGTTCACTTTTAATTGAACCCTCTGTTTAGACAGGCTTCATCTGTCTTCATTTTACAAATATGTAAACTCAAATAAACTTTGTAAAAATATATATTTTGCTATTAATTTATACAATTAAGTAATCTTTCTTTTTTTCTGACATTTTCACAGTTAGTGGTCAACTTCTGTTTTTAATTGAACTCCATATTTAATGTTTTCATCTCATTTCTGTTTTAATTTTGTACAATTACACATGCATTGCATTTTTTGGATTGTATTTTTAAAAAGTGTAGTATGATGTTTATTTTGCACAGGTGACAACAATGAAGCAAAATCAGTGTATTTATGCATTACTTAAACAAGTAAAATAAAACAAAACTGAGTGAAAAAATTATTTCTGTATATGTAACAAATAAATATTTTCTAAATATCTTTTTAAGAATAAAAGCAACCCTATATTTTTTGGCAAATTCAATAATACAGTTTCTCAAAACTAACATTATGTCAGGAATGCAATTAAAGGCAGAAATTAAGTAATACTGTTTTGTTTTTGCCATTATTTCTGATTTTTGTCTAAACTACAGTATTTCTGACATGCGTCATTAACTTTATGCTTTTGATGTAGGCAAAAAGTAGCCTTTCAGGTTCTAAAAGTTATTTTCAAATTGGAATGGTAAATTTCTAAATTTGTTTGTACACCAACAGTATCTATTATATATAGTGTACAAAGGAAAAAAGAATTAAAAACTATATCATTCTTTTAATAATTTCTCTAAAGAACACAACAAAAATCATAAACATGTTCTCTATTCACGTGAAACTGAATTTCTTAAACAGAATTTTTATGGAACTACTTTTAAGATGCTAAGAACAGTTTAAGTGTCTTCTTAATATGATAAAAGGTCTGACACACTGGCTGTGTCTATAGGAGAGTTAGAAGTGCGACTTACAGACTGGTGTGAGCAGAAGCAGGGCGGCCAGGCACATCAGTAACTCTCGTTGACCGCTCCTCATGGTTCATCAGCCTGTGTGTTCTCTCCTCACAATGAAGTTGAGTCTCTGCTGTGTCCTTATATGACTGAATCTGTTAATCTGTCATCTCACACCTGCACATGAGGCGCAGTTCTCCAACCCACGAATCACACAGACCTCAGCTTTATAAAGGTTCATTAAGGAAACCTCAAGAGTTAATTTCTTTTACATGAATATTTTAACAAGATATATAATAAAAAATATATATACATAAATACTTGAACTTTTCTTATTACTCTTGATTCTTTGGATCTTCTTTATAATGTTTAAAATGCAGGCAAACTAAAAGAATTAAGATGATTTTTTTTTACATTAGCAGGATACATATTGTAGTTATACTGTAGTGTATAATAACCAAAGCTGCCAAAACCTTATCTCTGGTTAATTCTATGACTGCAGCTGGCAGTTAGAGGGTTCCTTGCACTTTGGTCATATTAGAATCTGAGACAGAAAGGGAACTAATCAATTGATGTTAATCAATAAATGAACTAATTAACTATCAGGTTTTCTTTTGATACCACTAACATCTAATTAGAAGGTTCACACTTCATTTTCCTTTCCTTTCTCTGTAGATAGAGTTTCCCAGCTCTTATATAAAGGTAACTGATCCACTCTCATCTTAAGAAATATAATTATAAAAATAATTTTTAAATAAAAGATATTTTAAAATATAATAACTTCTTATAAAGCAACATGCGGTGCCCTGCAAAAGTATTCATCCCCTTTAGTGTTTGTCCTGTTCATTACAACATAAAAATTATTTCTATTGTATTCATATAGTGTTTCCAAGCATCTACATTGACCAGACATTCATAAGTCCCAGCTCATGGTGCTTTGAAGAATGAGCTGTAGAAGGAAAATTTTTTATTAGCATAAGAGAATAGTAAATTAGCATATAAAGTCATAAAAAGTAATTAAAAGCTTCTAAAATATTAGATTAAGCCAATATGATAGGTCTAGCAAATATTTAACTAAAAATCAGTTATATTGCATTATTTTATAGGTTTACATTAAAATTTCCAAAGTAAAGAAAAGAACAGCTAATTGATACACCGAGACCAGTTTTGGACAGGATAAGAGTTTGAGAACACCTGTGATTCAAGGCTAGGAAGAGATAACATAGAGAAGAGGCCTCTGAAACCAGCAGGGTTGCCGAATTTAGCAGAAAAGCTTGTGCTATAAGCAGGGTCACGCTGACCTAATGCATGAAGAGAAAATCTTAGTAAATGCAGGTACAGTGAACCCTCGTTTACCGTGGTTAATCCGTTCCAGACTCTACCGTGATAAATGAATTGAAATGGTTATTTTTATATATTTTAAGCCCTTATAAACTCTCCCACTGTTTATAAATATTCTCCGCACAGTTATACAGTAAACCCTCGTTTATCGTTGTTAATCCGTTCCAGACTCTAGCGCGATAAATGAATTTCCACGAAGTAGGATTCTTTATTTATAAATCAAATATTTTCGCAGTTAGAGTATACAACACCTGTTTACGACCTTCTAAATACGTTTTTTAACATTATTAGAGCCCTCTAGACATGAAACAAGACCCTTTAGTCACCATTACACTCGTATTACTCAATATATTAGACAAAATAAGAGAAAATAAGACATATTAGACGTTACAAATATCATATTACTAGGCGCACTCGCCTTTTAAGGCGACCGACTTTTATCTTCAATTATTGTGCGCTCCATGTGTACATCAGGCATGTAAGTGTAGAGAATGAGAACATCAAAGTGTCCATTCATAACATCTTTTTTTTTTATCCCCTCAAGTGCCTGTCCAAAGTCATACAATGTCAGCCCGAATCTGTACCGCTAAAGACGGAGTTTCATGCACTAAATAAGCTATAGATGAGAGTAAGCAAGCACCATCTCCCCTGATATTTACTACGCGGTGAGGCATTTGTACTCCATCAACATTAATTATTTCCAGAGACATCATTTTTTCTATTTTTCCAGCGCATCGCGCACAAAAGCAAGGGAATGATGAGAGCACCAGAACTCTGCTCACATCGCGTCGCTTCGTACCTCAAGCCGCAAGTAGTAAGTCTGTAATAAGCGGAATACCACTACGCTTTGCACTCATGGGACGGAAGGACAATCCCGAACGCTTTTCTATAGTAGATTATTGTACTGTACATTTAATTGCACACAACCACTAACCTATGAAGGCACGACCTCAGCAGGAGAGTCTTCAGAGGTGGTGCAGTATCTTCAGCAGGTGCGTTGTTGTCTTCTTCCGCTAAAGAAGTACTAGGAGTAGGCAGTGGGTGTCTGGGTGCGGCTGAAGAACATCTTGATAGGCAGTTGCTGGCGCTGTCTTTTCACATGCGTGAGGAGGCTTTTGTAGGGTATTGCCATCTTTAATCATATACAAGAGTTTCACCTTCTTCTGGATAGTAAGCATCTTCCTCTGGCGTTTAGTTTTATTCTCAGAAGGCTTAGAAAAAGCAGCACGTTTAGGAGCCATCGTAGGGCTTAGATAAAAATTCTCAGAAAGCGCATGCGTAGTGACGTAAGCGTGTATGAAAAAAATCGCGATAGAGTGAAGCCGCGAAAGTTGAAGCGCGATATAGCGAGGGATTGCTGTATTAGCAAAAATATTATAAGAATATATTAGCAATTAACTTTAGTGTAGAAATTAAGACAAATCAAGCATGCCAAGCAATGATCAAATGAAAGCACATACTATACTTCTTTTAATTAAAGCTTAAGCTTCAGGTCACTATTGTAAAAAGTTTGGAAGGCTTAAGAGAGGAAACGATGAGAGGAAAACCCATATATGGAATTGAAGCCTTGGCCAGCAACAGAGAAAATGGGAACAGAATAGAAAGATAACAAATTCCATAAGGGGGCCAGTAATAGGAAAAGTAAGGAGATAATAAGGGTTCCCATGGAAACTCAAAGTCTGATTAGTCTGGTTAGACAGGAGTAAAAGGGAGTCAAAGGAGGTAAGCAAACAAGCTCATTAGAGCAAGGTCAGAAAAGCCCAAAAATGGTGAAGAGGAAGCCTTCCACCCAGTCTTAGACCAATCAAAATAAGCCAAACAAACACCAAGAGGAATAATGGATAGTAAAGCCAGGTACATAATGAGCTAATTGAATGAGCCAAAATGATAAGAAATTGTTATAAAAACTTCAATGGCTGTAATGATCGGCGCTCAATCACATTTGGCCGAATTAGGTTGAGTCCATGTTGTTGATTTATTGCAATAAAGCCTTAAAACTCTGTCTGTCTATCTCGAGTCCTAATAGCCTTTATTTTTAGGTAAAAAGCCTTCTGGTCTCGTCCGATGCGAGAGATGGACGTCTGAAGTGGAGCTCCGCTAGCAGTGGTGCTATTTTTCATATTATTTGCTTATTATTCTGAGATATCCTGTATTTATTCAACCCGAGAGGGACCGCTACAGTATATGTAAACATATATAAACATGGCCAACAAGAAGGGGGGTCCGAAAGAATCGAAGACTAAAGCTACATCCAAGCTGCGATCAGCAAGCCCTAGTTCGAGATACGGCCTCTCAGAGACAGACCTGGATCAGATGGGCGAAAGTACAGACTCCTCGGGACCACGGTCCGCTACATCGTCGCCGGCTGAGAGCGAAAAGGGGAGCGAAGGTGCGATCGTGAGTGCAGATGTGGATAGCTCGCCGATTGGAGAGGATTACCTGAAACTGGAAAAGGCCGGGAGGTCCGCGGCTTCAGTTACGCAATTACGCGGGACTGGAGCAGCGGGACACCGCTTCAGCAGAGTCTGCTGCTTCATCTACGGTACAAGAAGGCACATTTGAGCTATCTGAACTGAAAGTGTTGCTCGCTGAGCTCACGCAAGATATAAAGAAAAGCGAGAAGGCTAATGAGAAAGCAACGGCAAAGGCACATGAGAGACTGAAACAGGAATGGAAACAGGAGATGAAACAGGCCAATGAATGGCTGCGACAGGAAATCCAACAGGCAAATGAAAGGCTGCGTCAAGAGGTACAACTTGAACTTCGACAGGTGCTGGGTAAAATTGAAGAGCGCATTGAGAAAAACTCGGTTAAACTGAGCACGCTTGCTGATCAATTGGAGCATCTTAGTGAGACATTCACGAATCGGATCGAAATGGCGAACATCTAGCTGCCAGTGCCGAGGAAAGAGCAGTAAATGTCAGTTCGAATGTAAAAACTCGGAGAAAAACTTGGAGACAGACTGGCTGCTTTAGAAGATGGGAGTAGAAGGTATAATGTCAGAATTGAAGGCCTGCCGGAGAATCGAGAAAGTTTAAACCCTGTGAAATTCGCAACTGAACTTTTTTCTAAAATAATCGGGGGCGACTTTAAAGCAGAATCTGAGATAGCAGCGCTTACAGCGTCGCTGATCAAACACCGTCAGACCCGACCAAGATCTTTTATAGTTCGTTTTGAACGATTATCATTTAAGTTAGAGGTGATGGAACTCCTCAGAAAAAGGAAGATATTATATATGAAAATAGCCACATTCGTCTTCCCTGACTTCTCTCCAGCAACAGCTATTAAGCGCAGCCTTCTATAATATTAAACAGCGCTACGGCAAGCCAATGTCAAATACGCCTCCTGTATCCGCAAAACTGAAAGTGGAATGGCAGGGTCATTTCTATGTTTTCGCTAGCAAGGAGGAAGCAGAAAATGAATTAAGAAAGCTGATCCGGGACTATTCTGATACATAATTGTGAGTCATGGCGGTAAATGATAAAGCTAGGATTAATAATCTACTGTCTGATCTATTTGTTTTAAAATACGGGTTTTTATCAGCATATATTCTCATATTCTTATATTACTTATTATTATTATTACTTACTTATTACTTATTATTACTTAGTATTACTAGGGCTAAATGTTTATGTTTTATTGTGCTTAATTACGTTTTCCTCCTCTTTTTCTTTTCTAATTATTTCATGTGTACCCTAAATGAGACTGTTCAATATCATACCCTTGGTTTACTGTTATTGCTATTACTGCATTAAGACTTGTTATGCTTGTTTTGGACACATCTTTAACACCATCACCTGGGTTTATTATCTGGGGGTATCATCTTAATGCACTAAAATTGCTGAAGATTATATATATATATATATATATATATATATATATATATTAAGTGCAAAATTCTTTTCTTTTTCCTCTTTTAAAGACTATATTGGTAACAGATATCTCTATCTTTTAACCTTAAAGCGCCACTGCATGGGGGCTTGATGTGCTTTGGACGTGCTCTGTCTCTGGGTATGTCAGAGGACTGGGACTGCATGAAGTGGGTTTTAGCCTCACCTGGGGAGGCAAAAGGGAGGGTGGGGGTTAAGGGGAAGAGAAAGAGAGCAGGCTTGATCTATATCTAATCTATCATCTCAATCTTTATAATTATAACTATCAACGTAATAATAAGCTGCATGGCAACAACTCTTGGGGAATAGGAAATTAAGACCTAAACTATTTCACTTCCAGTTAAGACTATAAATGACATCAAAAACTCAGAATCAGTGTCTCCATGATGGGACAGTTAACCGTAAGCTGGAATGTTAAAGGCCTGAATCACGAATTAAAGAGAAAGAAAGTACTTTCTCACCTAACAGGTCTAAATGCTAAAATAGTATTTTTACAGGAAACCCACTTACTAAGTAAGGATCAGTTCCGGCTGCAAAAGACTGGACTGGCCAAATGTTCCATTCTAGTTTTACAAAGAAAACTAGAGGGTGGGAATTCTCATACATAGAACAGTACCATTTGTAGCATCAGATGTAGTATTGGATCCTGAAGGGAGATATGTGATGGTCATGGGAGACTTATCTAACTGTAAAATGATTTTGATAAATGTTTATGCACCTAATGTTGATGATAAGGAATTTATACAAAATTTATTTGCATCCATTCCCAATCTGAACACTCATAAACTTATAATGGCTGGGGACTTTAATTGTGTTCTAAATCCACTTTTAGATAAGACTTCCTCCACAGGGGAACGCAACTAACACCGCAAAGATAATTACAAAGTTTATAACTGATCACAACTTATCAGATCCCTGGAGGTTTTAAACCCAAATTCAAGAACATATTCTTTCTACTCACCAGTACATCATTGCTACTCAAGGATTGATTACTTCTTTATAGATAATAACTTCTTGCCTAAGATTAAATCTTGTAAATACGATGCTATTGTTATTTCAGACCATGCTCCGATGATCTTGGAGCTGAAATTACTAAGCCCCATACACTCACCCGCAGATGGCGCTCAATCCGCTTCTATTAGCTGACGAGAATTGTACTGAATTTATATCCAAACAAATTGAATTCTTTCTAGAGACAAATACATCCCCTGAGATCTCTGCAGGAATACTCTGGGAAACTCTTAAGGCCTTCTTAAGAGGACAGATTATCTCATATCTTTCCCACAGAAATAAATCCGAGCGAAGAAAGTAGCAGAGATAAAAGCGAAATTACTAAAATAGATGAAGAACATGCCAGACTACCAAGCGAGACTCTACATAAGAGGAGGCAGGCTCTACATTCAGAATTAAACCTCTTGACAACTAAAGAAACTGAACAACTAATTTACAAATCCAGACATCATTATTATGAACATGGAGAGAAGCTAATAAGCTTTTAGCGCAACAAATTCACAAGCAAGATGTGCATAGCGCAATCTCGGTAATTACTAACACGAACGGAGATAAAATCATCGAACACAAAAATATAATGTACACTTTTAGAGACTACTATAAATCCCTATATACTACTGAGTTTAAAGAAGACAATATACAATCTAATGCATTTCTGGATAAATTACAGATACCACAAATTGACGCTTTTAGTGTGGAGGAACTCGATAAACCTCTGTCATTATCAGAATTACTGGATGCTATAAAGTCACTCCAAGGTGGAAAAGCAGCAGGCCCTGATGGCTACCCTGCAGAGTTTTACAAGAAATTCTCCGCTCAGCTAGCTCCCTCCTATTAGCAACATTTACAGAAGCCAGAGATAACCAATCTCTTCCACAAACCTTTGCCAAGCACTAATCACTGTCTTTCCAAAACAAAATAAGGACTTATTACAATGTGCATCATACAGACCAATTTCACTTCTGAATAACGACGTTAAAATACTCTCTAAAATCATAGCTAGAAGGATGGAGAAAGTGCTCCCCTCAGTAATATCACAAGACCAAACTGGATTTATTAGGGGCCGACACTTATCTTCAAATCTTGACGCCTGTTTAATGTAATATACTCACCAACTAAATCAAACACCCCAGAAATATTATTATCATTGGATGCAGAAAAAGCATTCGACATGATTGAATGGAAATACCTTTTACTATTTTGGAGAAGTTTGGGTTTGGCCCGAACATTTGTGCATGGATTAAATTACTGTATACTAACCCAGAAGCTTCAGTTTGCATCAATAACATTTGCTCAGACTACTTTAAACTAGAGCGTGGCACAAGACAAGGATGCCCTTTGTCACCACTGCTGTTTGCAATTGCCATTGAACCACTGGCAATACATTGTCGAAATACTGATCAGATAAAGGGGATTAGCAGAGAAGGACTGGAACAGAAAATCTCATTATATGCAGATGACATGGTACTGTATATATCGGACCCAGAAAATTCTGTGCCTGCAGTCTTAGCAGCACTCACAGAATTTCAAAAGCTCTCTGGTCTCAGAATTAATCTGAATAAAAGTGTACTCTTTCCGTGAATTCTCAAGCATATAATATTAGATTAGACACCCTTCCTTTTATCATTGCAGAACAGTTTAAATACCTCGGGTAAACATCACAAGTAAACATAAAGCTCTTTATCAACAAAATTTCGTCGTCTGCATGGAAAAAATTAAACAAGACTTGCATAGATGGTCAACCCTTCATCTCACACTAGCTGGAAGAATTAACACTGTTAAGATGAATATTCTTCCTAAGCTCCTTTTTATTTCAAAACATACCAATATACATTAATAAATCGTTCTTTAAGCAATTAGATTCAACAATAACCTCATTTATTTGGAATTCTAAACATCCACGCATCAAAAGAGCGACCCTACAAAGACAAAAGGCAGAAGGCGGCATGGCTCTACCTAACTTCCAGTTTTATTACTGGGCGCAAATATACAGTCGATAAGAACCTGGACACAAATAGAAGAACATACACAGGCATGGACCGCAATAGAAGTAAAATCCTGCAGTACTTCTTTGTATTCCTTGCTTGTGCTCCAATAAACACACGTTATCGGCAATACACTAATAACCCAATTGTGCTCCACTCACTTAGAATCTGGAACCAATGTAGAAAGCATTTTAAGACGGAGAAGCTTCTTTCTGTGGCACCCTGCAAAAGAACCACCTCTTTCAACCCTCACAAACATATGCAGTTTTAATATCTGGAAAAATTTGGAATTAACTTGCTTAGAGATCTTTATATAGACAACGTCTTTGCATCCTATGAACAATTACATTCCAAATTTAACATTCCAGCTACAAATTTCTTTCACTATCTTCAAATCAGGAACTTTGTTAAACAGAACCTTCCAGATTTTCCTCATCTTGCACCCTCATCCACGCTGGAAAAATTATTGCTCAATTTCAAGGAGTTAGACTCCATCTCTACAATATATAAAATCCTTTTACAATCCCTTCCTTTCAAAGATCCAAGAGGACACTGGGAAAATGACCTCTCAATTAATATATCAGAAAAGGAGTGGAAAGTAGCAATGCAGAGAATTCACTCAAGCTCCATATGCAAAGCATACAATTATACAACTCAAAATTATATATCGAGCACATCTGTCTCGACTAAAACTCTCCAAAATGTTTCCAGGGCATGATCCAACCTGCGAACGTTGCAACCAAGCCCCAGCCTCACTAGGTCACATGTTCTGGGCCTGCACCAAATTAACATTATTCTGGACAAAAATTTTTAATTACCTCTCAGACAGTCTTGGACTCACAATCCCTCCTAACCCATTAACAGCTGTGTTTGGGGTTCTTCCAGAGGGTCTTAAAGTGGAGAAAGACAAACAAATTGTGATTGCATTCACTACACTGTTGGCACGCAGACTTATTCTGATAAACTGGAAGAACCCAAACTCTCCTCTTTTAAGTCAGTGGGAAACTGATGTGTTATATTATTTAAAATTGGAAAAATCAAATACTCAGTTAGAGGATCTGTGCAGACTTTTTCAAAACATGGCAGGATCTAATCAGTAATATTTTGAAATGATTTATAAAGCACAGAGAATTTGTTGATTTAGGTATTTTTAAAGCCTTAAATTTTACACGTTTGGCTTGCTCTCTCTCTCAAGGGTGGGGATCGATCTGTTCTTAGCATAATTCTTTTTTTGTAAAACTTGATTGCTATGTATTGATTGTAATAAAATTAATAAATAAAAAAAAAAAAAAAAGCCTTCTGATGATGAATTTTTCGCCACGACAGAGCCAGCCCTCTCTGCTAATAATGTCTCAAATACATTAATGAAATTGTGTAGCAGAGCTATTGTAACACAAGACTTCAATCAGCAAACATGACATTTTTTTTGGTTTTGGTGCCAAATCTTTATTAGCATAACAAATACACTTGATTAGAATAGGAAGACACACTGAAATAAAACAAAAGTCCTTGAACCTTTAAACAATGATACATTCTTATTATTTTATTATTGTGGTACATTTTCGTTATCTTGCGCCGTGCCCGGGGTTTGTTTCCTGCCTTGCGCCCTGTGTTGACTGGGATTGACTCCGGCAGACCCCCGTGACCCTGTAGTTAGGATAATAGCAGGTTGGATAATAGATGGATGGATTTTTGTTATTTTATTATATTTCATTATATTATATTTAATTTTCTACCAAAAATTGTAGAACGAGTTACTGTATGTCCACATTCTAGCAGATTTGATGGTACAATAATGTTAAATGCTGAGCTGCAGTCTTTAGGAATTACCTTTGCACAGCAGGTTTCCAGGTGTGCCAGGATGGAATGAAGTGTGAGGAATATGGCATTCTGCTTGGGTGTACTGTATTGTGATGATATGCAACTTTTAGGAAAATTCGCAGAAATAACAATTGTGGTAAGCAGGCTGGACACAGACAGGTAGACATGTTTAAATCACCCAAAACATGTTTATTTGCACTATATATACAACGGTGAAACACACACAACCCAGTGGCACAGCACCAATCACCCCAAAGTCCTAGCCCTCAATACAATGCCTTTTCTCTCTTCAGGCCACCTCTACTCCTCTCCTCCAAGACTATGTCCACTTCCACCCGACTCCAGCCATCGAATGGAGGGAGGCGGCCCCTTTTATACACACCCAGATGTGCTCCAGGTGTGCACCTGGCTCCAGGTGTGTAACGGCTCCAAACCTGGAAGCACTCCAGGTGTCCCTGATCCTCTTCCCCCCTCCAGGGCTCCATAGGCATCGGGGCACCCTCTGGTGGTGGTGGTGGTCCTCATAGCCACCAGGGCGGTCGCACCCACGTGATCTAGGGGAGGCGTTAGCCCTCCTCCAGTCCTCCTGGGCGTCCCGGCCGGGTCACCCCCCCAGCCACCTGTGACACTGTTAAAATCACCACTCCAATTTGAACCAATATGGATATCCTTTATTACATCAGATCTAATGTGACCTGCATATAAACAGCTCAGTTCACTAAGGCAATATGGAAGAGCTATTTCTTATGAATCTTGTATAGCACTGCTATGATATTCCCAACTTGCACTAATTAAAATAAAGAGAAATAATATAACTATTAGCATACTCTATGTTTTTTAGATAGAAAGATCCCAAAATATCTAGATAGATTAAAAGTCTTTGGCAAAACATCTTATAATTAAATAGGAACTTCTAATATGTAAATATTAGAGTTAATAAGACTGAAAGTTAAATGTCATGGTAAATATGCTGGAAATAAATGGCACATTAAGTCTTGGTTGCACAGAATTGCACACAGTAGCATGAGAATCTGTGAAAGACAAATGCAGAAGAAGCTCAAATGAAAATTGAATTTGCCAAGATCTCAGTTGTAAAAATAACTGCTGGTATTCACATGGATTGGTTTTCACACAGTGATGTAAAAAGTGCATCCATTTTCTGTGCCAGGTCTGTTATCTTCAGGGTGACCTGGTTGCAGTGAGAAGTTAAGTAAAATGACATATTTTATTGGCTAACTAAAAAGATTACAATTTGCAAGCTTGCGAGGCAACTCAGGCCCCTTCTTCAGGCAAGATGTAAACAAGATGTGACATGGTTTAAAGCCCTACCTGGACAGATTAATAACCAGAAATAGATGAGATGCCAGTCCATTACTTGGCACACTCACATCCACACTTTAGGATATGGGAGGAAAATTAGAATAACAGGAGAAAAATAAAGACTCAAAAATATGTAGCCTCACATATTAAAATTAACTTAGGCATATGGACCCATTAATTTCACTAGACTGCCCTTAAGGGTGTGGTAGCCAGCCCGGGCACAGAAAGGCGGACACGTCAATGTCACTCAAAACACGTTTATTTGCCATATTTACAACTCCCCAAAGTCCCCAAAATTCTGGCCAACACAAAATGCCTCACTTTCTCTTCAGGCTGCCTCCTTGCCACCTCCCAGACCTTGTCCGTCTTCCACTCGACTCAAGCCATTGTATGAAGGGAGGCAGCCCCTTTTATGCTCCCCCATATGTGCTCCAGGTGTGTCCCGACAATCTTCCACCGACATGCCACAGTGTGGCGGAAGTGCCGGCTGCATTCCCAGAAGCACTCCGGGTGTCCCTGCTCCTCTTCCCCCCAGCACTTCCAGGTGTGGCGGAAGTGCTGAGGTCCAGGGCTCCAAATGCATAGTGGTGCCCCCTGGCTTCAAAGCTCTGTACCCGTGGCCCCCAAAGGTACCAGGGCAGTCGCCCCCACATGGTCTGGGGAAGGCGTAAGCCCTCCTCCGGTCCTCCTGGTCGCCCTCCTCCCCACAAGCCATCTCCGACAAGGGTTAAAATAATAAACACTGTAACAGTAATAAAACATTATATATGTAGAATTTTTAAAGAAAGGCAAAATGCATACATGACTTTTGTTCCCATTTTAAGAAATATAAATATTTAAGCAAAGGCAATACTAGGTGTTCATATTCATTGCTGGCTAAGCCACCCTGAATAATGCGCATGCTCCAGCCTCTCCTCTCCTCATTCATCTAAAAATCTCCAAGTTGATGTTTTAATAGTGTTCCTCTCTCTCTCCATCACCTGTGATCAGTAACCATGGTGTGATCATGGATGACTATTGTTAATAACCCTGTCTTGTCTCTTTTTCCTTCACAACATCTATAATATTTGTTCCTTCCTCATGACACATGGCCTTCATCTTATGTTCTTTTGCTCTTCCTGCTGGTGTGGCTCTAGATAACAGCTACTGAACCCCTTAAGTTTGTCCAGAATGCTACAGCTTTTGCCCATTGGTACAAACTGTGTTTCTCCATCTACTGGCTTTCTATTAATATTAGAATTCACTTCAAAACCCTAGTCCTGACCTGTGACTCCTTTCGCAGGTTTGCTCCTTACTGTCTCCAAGCTGTAGAACAAGACTTTATTGACTGTTAAAAAGTCTTCCAGCATACTGACTTTTGGCCTCTTCAAACTTTAAGAATGTTCGTATGTTCATTAAAGAAATTCTGCTCTAAATAACTCAGTAACTTTAAAACCAATAACTTTATTTCACTTTCAGCTACAAGTTTATCACTTAATTCAGCAACAAACATTAGTTTGAAACTTTATGTATTTAATTAAAATAATTATTCTGAATACCCTGAGCTTTCAAACAGTGTACTGTATAGAAGTATGCAAACTTGTGTATAGTGCCTTCTTTATTTAAATCAATGAATGAAGAAGTAAAGAAAGAAATACATAAACAAGAACTGCTTTCTTTGTAACCCTAAACAAGCTGGTGGTCTGGTGCGAATGTGTACCTATTGTGGAATTTTCTAAAGGTTCTCCAGCATCATCATAGCTGTAGAGCAGCTCATCATGGAGGATGTTTCCTGCAGGGAGAAAAGTTTATAAAAATGAAAAGGTATTATTAGAACATTAGAACGATCTAGAATAAAACAGGCCATTTAGCCCAACAAAGCTTGCCAGTCCAATCCACTTAATTCTTTTAAAAATATATCGTCTAGTTTTGAAGGTCCCTGAAGTCTTATTGTCTACCACACTACTTGGTAGCTTATTCCAAATGTCTATGGTTCTCTGTTTGAAGAAAACCTTCCTAATGTTCGTGCAAAATTTACCCTTAACAAGTTTCAAACTGTGTCCCCGTGTTCTTGATGAACACATTTTAAAATAACAGTCTTGATCCACTGTACTAATTCATTTCATAATTTTAAACACTTCAATCATGTCACCTCTTAATCTTCTTTTGATTAAACTGTAAAGGCTCAGCTCTTTTAATCTTTCTTCATAATTCATCCACTGCAACCCTGGAATGAACCTAGTCGCTCTTCTCTGGACCTTTTCTAGCGCTGCTATGTCCTTTTTGTAACCTGGAGATTAAAACGGCACACAGTACTCCAGATGAGGCCTCACCAGTCATTATAAAGATTTAGCATAACCTCCTTGGACTTGAACTCCACACATCAAGGCGCTATATAACCTGACATTCTGTTAGCCTTCTTAATGGCTTCTCAACACTGTCAGGAAGTCGATAGTTTAGAGTCCACTATGATTCCTAAAACCTTCTCATAAGGTGTATTCTCGATTTTCCGACCGCCAATTGTGTATTCAGACCTAACATTTTTACTTCCTATGTGTAATACTTTACATTTACTGACATTAAATTTCATCTGCCACAAATCTGCCCAATTCTGTATGCTATCCAAGTCCTTCTGTAATGATATAACGGATTCCAAATTATCTGCTAGTCCACCTATCTTGGTATCATCTGCAAACTTAACCAGCTTGTTACTTATATTCCTATCTAAATCAATTATATATATTAAAAATAGCAGCGGTCCTAGCACTGGCTTCTGTGGAACACCACTCTTAACATCGGCCAGTTCTGATGAGGTTGCTTGCTCTGTCACCCTCTGCTTCCTGTGTCTGAGCCAATTCTGCACCCATCTAAAAACATCACCCTGAACTCCCACTTCTTTTAGTTTAATGCCCAACCTCTCATGTGGCACCATATCAAATGCTTTCTGAAAGTCAAGATAAATAATACAATATGCTCCACTTTGATAATATTTTTTATTGCTTCCTCATAGAATTCCTGCATGTTAGTAAAACATGACCTCCCTCTTCTGAACCTATGCTGACTATTCGGAAAAGCTCCTGTACTTGCAATGTGCTGTTCAGTCTTATCCTTTATAATTCCTTCCATTAATATTCCAGTGGTGCAAGTTAAGCTTACTGGCCTATAGTTGCTTGTATCTGCACAGTTACCCTTTAAATATAATGAGATAATATTTGCTTTCAGAATCTCCCCTGTGTGCAGTGACTTCCTAAACATATGTGTCAAGGGTTTACATATGTTCACACTAGCTTTCTTCAGAGGCTTATTACTGGATAACAGAGATTAATCAGATTTATCTTGACTGAGCTCTAAGGGAAGGGTCAAGGAATGGTTGTTGTTTATCTAAATTCTTGCATGCATTTACAGTATTATATACTTTAAAATCGTTCACTGAATGAAGTTACTGTAGGTTTTGCTTCTGTCTCTGTGATATAAAGTGAAGTACAAATCAATTGCCCAGCTAGCAAGATGTTGTCAAAGTGCAGAAGTAGAATGACACAGGTCAAAGTAAAGACACAAATAAAACTTCCAAGACTGACCCAGGACCTGCAGGTGTTTGTGGAACTTGAGGATGGGTGACTAAGTGGTTGTTACACATCCCAGAAGCCCAACGGGAAGGGCTTCACTTTTACAGTGTAATGCTTTCCCAAGACAGTAGAGAGCAGGCGAAGCATGAGATAAGATCATACTGTAACCCTTATAAAGCAGGCAACAGAGAGGCATTCTTTGAGACCTATGCATAGACACCAGGAGTGATGGAATTGTAAGATATTGTCTTTGGAGTCAATGTGAGGTCATCTCTGGTTCCAGAAGTGAGATTTTAAAGTCCTCTCATATTCAGACCAGAATTGAATCTGGAGTCACTCACCACTTATGAGGAATGCCAGAGTTAATGACAGACAGCAAGAAACTTGAGAGAAAGAGAGAGGTGAGAAGACTTGAGAAAGGGGCAAGTGGATAAGCCCTTCACTTGGATCAAACCTGTATGATCAGCACAAACAAACAGCATACTTTTAATTAACTTACTCTTTATTTGTGTATTATTTGTTCTGGTGTCTATCCTTCCAGTTTGAATAGATTTGTTATATTTGTAGAACTTTTTGATCCAGAAGTAATCTGTCAATATATTTTTTCATCCTAAACCTTCTGTTTATGATGTACAGTAGCTGTAAACATTTTTTAAAATACTAACATATTATAAAAGGACAGCATATTTTTTTACTTCAGCTATTTTTCATATTATTTTCAATACTTGATTTGATGATTATCTGCAGAATAACAACAATGTTAAGGCAGCTTCTTAATTACAAATTATTTTCATCTTTTAACACATTACCTCAGAAGATGGGTTACTGGGTATATTAAGGTATATCATTAGAGGAATGTGAGTAGTTTCAGACTGACAGATGTCATAAGAACAATGAAAATGCATTCTAGTGAAACAAAAACCTTTGCCTAGATTAAATATTTCAAAAGTGAAATCTTATTATCTTATGAGGATAATTCTAAGTGTGCTGTTATCTCTAATGTCCCTAATTGATCTCCCTTTAGTGTCCTATGTTCCTAAAAGAACATGCTGTGCAGTACCTGACAGTTTTTTCTATTGCAGCATCATCATAATAGCCAGGGCCATCAGCCTCCAAAGAAGTCAGTTTCCGACCTGTGAAATCACTGTAAAAGTATAGTGATTTGAAAGCAAATGACCAATGAATTTACAAACTGCAGTTGTCAGTATTTACCCTGGGTGTGGTCTTGGTCATCGTCCTCAATGTCCTCATAGTCATATGGTAGCTCATCAGACAGAAAGCTCACTGAGAATAGGGGGCAAAGTTAATTTGCTTACTATTTTCAAAATTTCCTTAGTTGCCCACCACTCCAAATAAATCTGCTTAATTATTTATAAGCTTATTTTTAAACTGGAGTAGAATCAGGTACAAGAGAAATCAATACTGGATGAAGTGCAAGTCCAGTGCAGGGAAAATGAGTGAATGCTGGTGTGGTGAATTGTTCCTTGTAATGGATCAACATTGCAAAAGGACAAAGTGCTAAATATATAGGCAATAGCCTCCCACTATCTTAAGTTTGTATAATGAATAAAACAGGTTCAGAACATGTATGATTAAAAGAGTATTGTTGTCATTTCCAACAACCTATATACATTTCAAGTACATTTGATTACACAATTGCATTTGAATGGTGTAACTTCCAGAAATGTCAATGTTTAATATTAATGCACTCAGTTTGTTGATGGGAAGAAGTTCATCCATGACCTTTCCTGTATGGAGATATATAACACACTGGTCTCTGTGTAGAATTTGATAATCCACCTTTGCAACAAGTTTAGTGCTGCAGAATTACTTGTACTTAGTATGGAGACACATCTGTACTAATAGGACTGTCACATTTATTTGTGCCCTGCATTTGTCTGAGCTTATTGGGTGTGTTGCATACAACACAGATTGCCAGTCCTGATCTTGAAGGGGTGCAGTTACTTTATACTGGGTGCTCAAAGCAGGGCAAGCACAGGTTTTGTGCTTGTCATTAATTCTCATGAATTTTCCTTTATTATTGTTCAAGTGATCAAAGATATTTACCATATAAAGATGTTAAGGGATGTGGTCATTGTGACAGGCCACATCAAAGAATATTTTGGGATGGTTTAATAATTGACTATAGCCTTTCTGTGTTTGTATAGTTTAGTTATAAAAAAGTGCACTTAACTGTTTTGGTAGGGGAAGTGGCTCATGGAGAAACAGCTGAGGTATTGGTACAGTGGCACAGCAAAGGTGGAAATGCTGCCAATGGTTCAAAATGGATGAAGATGCCTGTAATCTGTGAACATCAGAGCGTTACTTTGTGGCAGACGTCAAGAAGGACATACATTTGGCTGCATGAGTCGCATAGGGGTAACTAGTTGGTAAAAATGGGACATAAGCCAAGTGTGCAGAGTAGCTGTGAGTTTTGGACATCCCGGAGAAAACGTAAAAATGAAAGTAAATGGAGGAGTGTACATGTGTGTTTGAATGTGCCAGCAGCCATGCACATTAGTAAAGACACCCAAGAAATAGGAAGACTTTCATCTCAATTGAGGCTGCATTGGTGGAAGGTCACAAGTGACATTGCTGACTGGAGGGTGTCAGGGTGGCATTAATGATTGGCCAGGTAAATCGACCTGTATATAAAGCCAAGGGAGCCCCAGCAGGGGTTGTCCTTTGACTGTCTGGCATTAGAGTGAGAGTAGCTGAACAAATTTAATAGCGATCCCTTTTTGTATATTCTTGTATAGACCAAATTATTATTTTTTCACTGAGTTTTTCTAGTGCTTCTGTCATTTTTTTCACTATTGATTTTGATAACTTTTTCTTCTGTGCTCTTGATTTTTGTTCTGCGAGAAAGAGGAAGAAAAATAGTTGTCTAATCATTTGTTTTTTGTTATTTTTTCATAACCTTTGATTTGGGCAATTATACATATTTAAATATTTACCATCATCTTCCATAATCCAATAATTTCTAGAATGGTCAGAAAATTTATTCTGGCTTGTTTAAATTTCTTTTTGTTTATAAATGTGGAATTAATTGATAGATAATATAGTTCATAATTTTCACTAATATAAAATCTTATAAATGATGGAAAAAGAAGGATGAATTTAATGAAAATTACGGATTATGGAGGGTCTTCATATTGAATAAAATAATTTACTACCATATCACCTTATTTTAAAAAGTTATAACAATAAAAAGTCAGATCAAGTCATCGATCAGCTACAGGGGAATGGGACAAAGAAGGAGGTGGTGAAAACTGTTGAGGGGTACATTTATTATATAATTCTACAAAAAAGAAAGCATCCTGTTTCCACTTCAGTGTAAATACTGTAAATGTAAATTATTACATAATAAAGTCACATTTTTTTCATGTTAAACATTAAAAAATTAAATAGCACATTAAATACTTTAGAACTACATTTATACGTGGTCTTCAGATTTTATGAGACCGTTTAACTGTGAAGCTCACAGTACGGAGCTGAAAACTTTAAAAGCAATTTGAATTAAACACAGTCGAAGTGATAGGTATTCTAAAGATCTAAGTGGAACCAGGTACAAAGGACAAAGAATTGTGGGAAATCGGGTGCAAAACCCCACTCATTGAACCATGCTATTTGCATGTTGAGAACTTACAAATGAAAATTCAATGAGCAGCAGGTGGTGCCAGTGCTTATATCCATTTTAAATTTAATTTTTGTATCTTCATTGCTGTTCATGACTCAAAATGAAGTTGTAAATGCTGTTCATTTTATTTTTCATTTTTGCAGCAATCTTGTCGATAGACTTTGAAAAGCAAATCGAAAATGGTGTCATGATATTTTATTTTTAATTTCTGCAGCCTTGTTGTGCATAGAATTTGAAACTGAAATTCCAAAGGGCATTATTTCATTTTATTTTTCATTTTTGCAGCATTCTTAGGCATAGACTTTGAAAATAAAATTGTGAAAGAGAGATTGGATTTTTATTTATAATTTTCATTTTTATTTCCTTTTAAGCTTTAAATTCTTATCATATCTATGTATCCTTTGAATTTAAGCTTTTGTTTAATAAGACGGTTTGCCTGGGAAATCTGATGACACTCTCAGAAATTAATATAAACAATATGCAGAGAAATCTTACTTATGTTGTGGCTTTTAATGGACAAACATCTATTTAGACTTAGCATATTTTCCATTGACATTAGACCTTTGCCCTTTTCAGTGCTGTTTTCTGTCTTACAACCAAAGCTATTGAGGCTCTAAAATAGGAATGAGAATGTTGTTTGTTGATTTATTTTATTTACTCTTTCTCATTGTTCTGTTTTCTTTATTTAACATTTATTCTTACTTTTTTGTTAACTTGCATTTGGTTATACTATAGTTACCTTTTTTAGCGTCTTATTTCTTTGAAGTTGCCCAACCAACAGGACTATCATAAGGAAGAGGAGAGCTCTGTGGACAATACAGACAATCACAAGGATAAGCTGATCTTTGAAAGAGCAGGAAACCATCGGTATCAGTGAAGATCATTGAAAGAAAGAAAACAGTTTCTTTTTTTGCCAGACCTGGGAATACTTCTGGTGCCACAGCATTGCACACTGGAAGCAGTTCTAGGTCAGGTGGGAGTCCTTTAAAGAGGACTAACCCTAACCCTGGCAGCACCCAAGAATCCTAACAGGGCTATCCCTTTGGATTGTGATTTACAGTCTGGTGTTTGGTACATTTAATAAAGACAGCACAGCAGCAATGAAGAAAGACCACTTAGAGGAACATTGATTGAATTCTGTGTCTGAGTCCTCAACCATCAGCTCCTGAACCCAACATTTTCATTGTTATTTCAATTAAACCAGTGGGATATTCATTCTCACATCTTGCTTCTTGGAGCCTTGTCACAACTACCATAAATGTTGTCTGCATTGAACGCTGCTTTTGCAATCACTTTTAACAGATATTGTGGGAATGTATTATGGGAATTTAATGGATGCTCTTCTGGATGGGCTTTCTATGTTTGTGAAACCTACCAAACCCCAATTCCTGTCCTTACATTTTCTTTCTCCACTTAACCAATCACCACAAAATAAACATATGTAAAACCAGCTGTAAGCTTAGAATACCAATTCCTAAAAACTTTTAACATTAGAATCCCTGATGTCTCAGAAAAAAAACTGTAATCCCAGGCCACCTTAAATTCCTTCACACCTCTCCATTAGTGTCTTTTGTTTTGCAAGTGTGTTAAGTACAAGCAGCATGTAGTCTGCTATCTCCCCCCAAACACCAAGACCCCGCCCCCCTCAGCTCAACTCGGGCATATAATTCTCCCAGCTCAAGTATGTTTATCTCAGTGTGAGCTGCCTGGAGTTGCAGAGGGTAAATAATATATCGTTATTTGGAACACATGCATTTCATGTGTGATCCATGTCTACAACTATCTATGTAAATGTAAGATGACAGGAAATGCAAGGAAAGAAACTTTTTCATATTATAATACTGACAAAATTTTGACATGAAGTGGGAGAACTTTTTGCCTAAGTTGAGCTGCAGCAGTGGGGGGGGATGGGATGGCAAGCTGCTTGCTGCTTGTGCTGATCAACACATTTGCAAAACAAAAGATGCTAATGGAGAAGTGCAAGGGAATTTAAGATGGCCTGGGATTACAAGTTTTTTCATGGGCTTCAGGGATTTTAGTGCTAAGGAACGTTGAAAAATCCTTCATTACACAGATTTAATTACTCCATCTATCCACCCATCCATCCAGGGTTACTCCAATCCCAACAAGCATATAGGGTGAGGTAGGAACAATCCTTGGATGAGGCGCCAGCTCATCGCAGGGTGAATACGAGTACACACATACACTAGCAGTGTCAATTTAGTATCACCAAATTCCCTAATCTGCATGCCTTTGGAAGGAAACCAAAGTACAAAGAGGAAACCCACCAGGAAAATATACAAACTCCAGGCAGGAAACACCCGGGACATAACCCCATTACTGCAAGGCAGCAGCTCTTCTGCTGCACAACCATGCCCCCAATGTTTATTATTTAAATGACATTAACAATCTATACTAATAAAAGGCAAAGCCCTCACTCACTCACTCACTGACTCACTCACTCACTGACTCATCACTAATTCTCCAACTTGCCGTGTAGGTAGAAGGCTGAAATTTGGCAGGCTTATTCCTTACAGCTTACTTACAAAAGTTGGGCAGGTTTCATTTCGAAATTCTACGCATAAGGGTCATAACTGGAAGCTATTTTTCCCCATATAATGTAATGGAGTCTTGAGTTGGAGATGGCCGTGGGGGGCGGGGTTTCGTGTGACATCATCACGCCTCCTACGTAAGTACTTAGAGAACAAGGAAGAACTCCAAGCACAAAACGCCATTTCACAATTGAGAAGGCAGAAAAAACATTATGAAGCAAATGATGCATATGCGGAAACAAAGCACGGCGTGAACCGTAAGTTTATATTAAATTAAGTTCATAGACAGGCTGCCACTAGCGTTTGTAATTTAGTGCCTGCCCATATAAGGCCGTCCATCAGCGGCAATCCAATACAAACACTGCCGGTAAATTTTCACGGGTGAAGGACTGTGCTTATGCAGAGGAAGATGAGATGGTCAGGGTGGTGTTTGGCACAAACTCATTGAAACTGCGAGAGAAACTTTTAAGTGCCGGGTCTTAGCTGACATTACACGACATGGCACCAGTACAGCTGGGAACCTTCGATGCAAGAACACCAAGCGGCTCACGTGAACTGACGCAATGCGCAGACAAAAAGCAACAGTTCCAAAGAGTGCTGAACAAAAACCGAATTACACAATTGAGAAGGCAGCAAAAAAATATGAAGCATCTTATACATACAATCATATTCATAAGTGCAGCTACTGCGGAAACAAAGCACACGGTGGAAAAAGTGAATGTCCTGCTAAAGGAAGACAGTGTAAAAAAAACCCGTGCATGCAGTTTGTCACATCACAGATAAAAGGAAGACGAGCTGTTTATTGATGCAGTAAGGAACTAATCGATGAATGAAACCTCTTATCTTTACAACGATTGACAAACACGGAATGTAACTTGAACACATCCTACAAATACGAGCCTGATTGAAAGAAATAATGATAATCAAATCCTTGATGACAGCAACATTCAATAACACTCACAAAACAATTACTGTATATTGACAATCATGTTACGTTATTTTTAAAATGTTCCCTTTTCTTTTTCATAACTTCTACTTCTCCACTGCGGTACACGGGTATATATATATATATATATATATATATATATATATATATATATATATATATATATATATATATATATATATATATATATAAATGTATATATATACCCGATCTACAATACATACTTTAGCATAGACAAGCCACACGCTGTGCTAATTGTAGAGTCTTAAGCCTCTAACGCTGACATTCGAGGTTCGATTCCCGAGAGGGTGTACTGACTATGTACGTGTGCTACCCGATTCATTTTACCTTCGCATCTCCTTGGTTTGGGACGTATGAAAAAATATTAGGTTAACGCAGAATCATGTTACGCTATTTTTAAAATTTTCCCTTTCTTAGCACAAGCACAGCTGAGAAGCTTCGATGCATGTACTCCATAACGCGTTAAAAATAACGCATTTAATCACACTTTCAATTCCAAGCAAACGGGAACTTTTGTCAATGCATGATTTCCTGGTACATCCATTACACTGATGCACACATCACAGCTACAAAAATGTTAGAGTCGGAAATAAAGCGCGTTCCTACGACTCATCATTTCGACTACCCGAAAGCCTTGATAAAAGCATGGTTTTGTGCACACTGAAAAGCAAGCAAAATTAGATGCATTACAGAAAGCGGACTTTGTGGCTCTTACTGGGGATCATTGGACTTCCGTGACCGTTAGTAATTCTAATTACATCTAATTACAAAATGTTCAATGATCACACTGTTTTAGCCTAATGTACAAAATAATTTTGGCTAATGTTACTCAGAGTTTAAAGAGTAAGCTGGTCAAATTACCTTTTATGTTTCTGACTTATTTTTTTAAGAAGAAAACTGCACTTTATTTTGAAATTTTGGTTATTATTATTTAAAGAAAATACTATTCTGAAAATGTACTTCAAGTACTTAAACTACCACTTTATTTTTAAGTCTGCCCAATTTTAACCAGGGATGATATTTTTGTTTCTGTTTTGAATTCAAATGCAGTTTAAAAGCTTTTTTCAGAAATTAAAACAGCTTCAGTTTACAATATTCATGTCCATGTCTATTATTTGATTCTGTAAGCCCACTAAAACCGTTTTAAATTAAAAAAAAAAAAAACATTTGCGATTTGGGGCAAATTTACCTGTGCGATTACATACGATTAATCAAGATTAATTCTTACACAGCCTCTAATTAATTGGATTAATTTTTTAATCGAGTCCACCCTAATATATATATATATGTAGATATATATATGTAGATTTGTATATATATGTGTATATACAGTATATATGTAGATATGTATATGTTGTATATACAGTATGTATATATGTGTGTGTGTATATATACAGTATGTGTATATATATATATGTATATATATGTTTATATATGTGTCTGTGTGTGTATATATATATATGTCTATATATATATATATATATATATATGCCAGCAACACTCATGGCAATGACAAAACAATTACATTGTCAATCATGTTACGTTATTATTAAAATGTTTCCTTTTCTTTTTACTTCTCCGCTGCCAATCGCAGGTATTTTGCTATATATATATATATAATATAAATAGATAGATATGACAACAACACTCATATCAATGACAAAACAATTACATTAACAATCATCTTACGTTATTTTTAAAATGTTTGCTTTTCTTTTCATAACTTCTTTAACACACTACTTCTCCGCTGCGCTGCGGGGTATTCTGCTATATATATATATGTGTGTGTGTATATGTAGATATGTATATAGATATGTAGATATGAAGATATGTATGTGTATATATATATGTATATATATATGTATGTATGTGTGTGTGTGTGTGTGTGTGTGTGTGTATATGACAGCAGCAATCCAAGCTGTGAGAAAACAGTAAAAAGGAGGCGTGTCAGACGTCGTGGTACATTTTCTGATGCAGCTAGACGAAAATAACTTTGTGACGCTACCACCAAATACACAAAACAATTACTTTGACAATCATGTTACATTATTTTTAAAATGTTTCCTTTTCTTTTTCATAACTTCTTTAACACATGACATCGCTGCGAAGCGCAGGTATTTTGCTATATATATATCACAGCGACACTCATAACAGTGACAAAACAATTACTTTGACAATCATGTTACATTATTTTTAAAATATTTCCTTTTCTTTTTCATTACTTCTTTAACACACTACTTCTCCGCTGCCAAGTGGGGTATTTTGCTATATATAGAGATATATATATATATATAGATAGATATGAGAACAACATATATATATATATATATATATATATAGATAGATAGAGATATATATATATATATATAGATAGATCTGAGAACAACATTCATATCAATGACAAAACAATTACATTAACAATCATGTTACGTTATTTTTAAAATTTTTCCTTTTCTTTTTCGTACTTTCTTTAACACACTACTTCTCCGCTGCGAAGCGCGGGTATTCTGCTAGTTTATCTATACGATGCAACATACATATCATCATAAAAATGATATCAAGTATACATCCTAGTATTTTAACAGCACACAGCTACAAGAGGATAGCTCTTGGAAATCTAAATTGACTTAGAAGCCAGTCATCATCATGGATAAAAAAATCAGTATGATCTCTAAATACACATTCTCTTCAGTTTCTTCCATTTGTGATGTCATCTAACAACATTAAAGCAGCTGTGGTGGTTGGAATAGTTTGGCCATTCCGTGCATCATTATATTTTTACAGAATGATTCAAATCAAGTGCCTTAAATTTGTAAACAACAGAAATGTTGCGTAAGAACTTTTCCACGTTCAAATCGCGATGTATAAAACCTACACTTGGAGTAAAGCCATGCACTTTTCCACGGTACCTCATACCTTGTCGTACGCAAGTTCTCCGCTCGGTTTTGCAGACTTGCGGCACCCAGCGTCAAAGCAGTGCTACTGTTCCTGTGTGGTTACTCTTTATTTTCCTGGTGCGACTTTATAAATACACTGAAACTAACCGCATATTGTTTATTAGTGTAATGCATCTGATTGTAATTAACTTGTAGCAATATAATGGTCCAGGGAATAGCCATAGTATTCCAAATACCTGTTACTCTCACTGCACCTTCTTCTTCTTTCAGCTGCTCCCGTTAGGAGTTGCCACAGCGGATCATCTTTTTCCATATTACTTTCACTGCACCACTCGGAGTATTTATATCACTGTATCTGAGTGTGAATCACAGCAGCAGCTGATCAGAAAGAGAATTATCAGTATACAGTATCAAGCACACGCTGTCTCAGCCAAGGCAAAACGTTTCAAAGCGAGTTCCTGTACGGACCTCGCAGTTCAGAAACAGTTTCATCCCAAGAACTATAAACACACTCAATCAATTGCTCCTTGTAGAACTGTTTGTACTCATAAGTAGAATTACCTCACTGTAAACTTGCGCTACAGTTATAATATTATACTACCTGCGCCACTTTATAATGCACGTATTTACATATGATGTCAATATCATTTTTATGATGAAATGCAGCAAAATATGTTGATTATATTATACAGATAAAACTTCATTTAACTTCATTTAAATAATCTATATACTTCACTGGGACTAGCGTGTAGGATAGAATAATTAAACATGTCTTACGAAGATATTTCAATGTTCCTTAAACGTTTTGAAGAATCTGCGTTCTAAGCTTACAGATGGCTTAAGGTCTATTACAGAGCTGATTGTGTGGCGATTGGTTACTTGGTGAAAGAAAAGCAAGGACTGCAGGGACGGCCACGCCAATATATATTGAATATAAAAAAGAAAGAGAAAATAACGACACAGCTAAAAATGCAGCAACAAATTTCGACAAAAGTTAAATGCTTGTGTCATAAGCACGAGGCGGCTATGCAGTGTCTGCAGCGGACGTGGCCATCCACCGTGCATAAGCTACCTTATTGACATTGGCGGGTGAAGGAGCCACCGATTCTTCCTCTGCCCAGTGCCACCACAAGCGTAGAGCTGTCCCTGAGTACTGCTGCAATAAATTATTTCATCGAAGGTTGCACACAATCACTGCGCCGAGAAACCCATGTTTAATAACGTGCTTTAACTCCTATCATGAAAATGATATCACGTATACATCTCAGTATTTTAGTTATTCAGAGAGCTGTAATATCACGAATGTAATGGATTCTGTGTCCTGTTGGAGGAAGAGAGCCGGTTTAAGAAGCACGTAGTGATTCACACACATAGAGCACATAGAAGATCACATACAAAACAAAGCATTTAATGTGCTACTTTAATTACGATGTGATTTGAGAAACTGGTTAATTAAACGATTTTAAGATGAAGTTTATGATGTTCTACTTTAATGACAAATAAACTACATGATTAAAGTGGAAATGTCGAGATTGAAGTTGACATTTCGTGCGTTTTCCCCACTGTGTGCCTTTTTTTGCCTCTGTACCCTAATAAGCTTTCATATGACACTCAGACAGTGGGCTACAACTCGCCTTTTGATATGTGACTTCTTTTTTATTTCCGGCACTGTGCGACTTTGTGAATGTGAGCTTTCAAGTTTCTCCAACACGCTATGTCACTGGATCAACTTCCTTTTGTTGATTATACCACGGTTTAATTAACACTAGAATTACCAGAGCCTACGAAAAAACTCGTAATTCCGTCCCACCTTAAACTGCTTCTTAAATCCCTTCACACCTCTCCGCCAGCGCCCTTTGTCTTCTAAATGTGCTGATAAAGAGAAGCTAGGAGCAGCCGGCTATTCCATCCCCCCACCAATTTAGAACGTGCACGAACTACAGCTTGATTGAGTATCTGGGAGTGAAGTGGAGTTTTAGAGTGGAAATAATAGATTGTTATTTGGAACACACGCATTTCATGTCTGTTCAGTTTCTACAGTAATCTGTGTCAACACATTGTTAAAACAGAAACGTTTTTTATATTCTACTAGTAGATGACAAAATGTAGGCATAAACTATATAATGTATGAAGCCTGAAGTCCAAATAGCAAAGAAACATTTTCACAAGAATAACACAATTGCGCTTTTATTCAAAAATATAACTGCAGAAACAAAAAGCCGCCTTAACATGCGACATTGACACCAGTTTACTGTAACTGCCTCCGTGGTTCAATAGACTCAGCCCCCGCTTGGGAATCAAGAGGTCACGAGTTCGGTCCTGCGCCCCTCCGTTTTGAGAAGTAAACTGCTCTTATTATTACTGTTTTAGAATAAAAGCATACATTTGATTTCAGTCTTTAACAGCCGGTGCAATTTATGATCCTTGTAAAGGTTAGCTTTTTTTTTTATTCACTTTTCATTCTCTCAGTCGCGTTCAGAATCAATCCATACAACCCCATCTGATACGGCTGTTTTCACTAAAGACGCGCTATAGCTCTGCAGTGTACCACGATGCATACTAACGCCCCCCAATTCTCTGATGCGGGACCTTCCCCCAGGGAAGAAAGTACAGTGTCAGGTGCTCATTCAGTGTAATAGAAAGCATAGCACAGAGAGGTGTGTACACGGCAACAAGTACACGTGTCGTAAATGTAGAAAGGACAGTCCTTGGGTGTGAGGGAACTGTTAATATTTGAATGTGATGATTTTATATAGCACGGAATGAAAATCTGCACTTCTTAGCATTGCACCATGCAAGCTGTTGTATCAATCGCCTACTGTAACTTGCTTTCTTTTTTCTTCGGTTATACAGGTAGTCTTGAATAAAAGTGCACTTGTTTTGTTTGCGAAATGAAGTGTCTGCGTGCACTTTTCGTGGCATTACACGTGTATTTTTTGAGCATGCCCGTTTGAGCAGTATAAAAAGTATTGAAAAGTATAACAAAACAACGGGCAGATGGGGAGTGTCTGATGATTGCATATAGCGCCGAAGTTATTGCTCTTTACTATTCTCTCCTCTGCGTGCCCTGGAGTACAAAAGAAACAGAATACAGGCGCGCTATAGCTCTGCGTTGTACCACGATGCATACTAATGCCCCCCCACCCGGTTCTGACACACAGACGCTGGCGAAGCTGCCTTCTTCGTATCTCACCGTCACTTGATTTTCTTTTTATTCAGTTTTATTGAGTGTTCCTGCCAGTCCCAGCATGTTGCTGTATGCTGGATATGTTCACATGTATTGTCTCTTTCTTTCAAGTGTGTAATAGAAACCACAGCATAGAGAGACATTGCTTCTTACATACATGCTTCCTCATGTATACATGCTTCCTCAGTTTGTTTGCCCTGTTGATTTCATACAAGGGACGCTATTGGCGGATGGCTAAGAAGCTACCCAATCAGAGCATGTATTACATATCAAATAAAACTCCTCAATGATATACGATATGCTTCCCACACTTCCCACGCTTCGCACACTTCAAAGCTCTAACAGCACATATTGATCTTTGATTGTTTGCTTTTCTCTGTCTCTCTCACTCTCTCTGACATTCTCTGCTCCTGACGGAGGGGGTGTGAGCAGAGGGGCTGTTTGCACAGAGGCTGTTTGCTTAGAAGATACGGACGCTCCTCTAAAAAATGCTGACTTTCTTCACATTGATCCTTTCATTGCGGCCGCTTTATCGCGGTTCTTCGTTTACTTAAAAGCCCAACAACCCTATTGATTTTTGATTGTTTACTTTTCTCTCTCTCTCTGACATTCTCTGCTCCTGACCGTACTACTTTGAAGAGGAAGATATGTTTGCATTCTTTTAATTGTGAGAAAGAACTGTCATCTCTGTCTTGTCATGGAGCACAGTTTAAACTTTTGACTAAAGGGTGTTATTTCATGTCTAGAGGGCTCTAATAATGTTAAAAAACGTATTTAGAAGGTCGTAAACAGGTTTTCTATGCTCTAACTGTGAAAATATTAGATTTATAAAGAAAGAATCCTACTTCGTGGAAATTCATTTAACAGTCTGGAGCGGATTAACCGCAATAAACGAGGGTTTACTGTATAACTGTGCGGAGAATATTTATAAACAGTGTGGGAGAGTTTCTAAGGGCTTAAAATATATTAAAATAACCATACAAACATATGGTTTCTACTTCGCGGATTTTCACCTATCGCGGGGGGTTCTGGAACGCAACCCCGCGATAGAGGAGGGATTACTGTATAGGCCAGTGGAATTTACTTACATTCCAAAGGAAATTCTTTGAACATTTGGTTTACAACAACAAAATTTGAACAACAAAGGCTAAGTCCTTCCAGGATAACCACCAATTTGCTTACTGTGCAAATGGAAGAGTAGAAGATGCTCTGCTGGTTACTTTACATCATATCTGCTCTTTTCTTGATAAGCCTGATTCCTATGTCAGAGCACTATTTCAAGATTTTTCTTCAGCATTCAGTACCAAACAACCTCATGTACTGACTGAGAAATTGAATAGTATGAATGTTAACCCATATATTGCATTATGGATTCAGGATTTTCTTTTAAATCATTTGCAAATATTCAATGTTCCTGACACTTTTCAAAGGTCTTCCATTCAAATACAGGATCTTTTCACAAAAAGTATAATTCTAAATGCAATCACTCTCTTTTCTCCTTTGTAAACTCAGACTATTTAAAGCTCATAATGACCTAGTGCTGTTTTTTTTTATCACAGTGAGACTGAGTCTGTCATTACCTTCAGTTTCACTGCCTTATTTATGAAGTCCAAAAATCAAAATTTAAAAAGCTCCAACAGGATACCAAACATACAGCCCCGATTATTGGAGTTTATGTAATTGATATGATAAGTGAGTGTCAGATGGCAATGTGGAAGAAACTGGATATCATCTCTTTTGAATGCAGACACCCATTACATGCAGAATTTTCTTTCAATAAATCAGGGAGGATAGTCACTTTAAAGACTCACAGAATCCGCTCCAGAAACTCATGCCTTCCTGGTGCCATATGGATTTTTAGTAAGGATTACTGAAGATAATAAACTTTCCAGAAGTTTTATAGGACATAGTGGGCATTGCCCGTTCTGCTAGGATTTAGTGGCACATCAGGCCTGCCATGGCAGCAGATTTAATAGACATCTATATGCACAATAGATGCCTCACGCCTGGACAAACTTGTTAAGAAGGCAGGCTCTATTGTAGGAGTAAAGTTGGACAGTTTAACATCTATGGCAGAGCGACGGGCACTAAGCAAACTCCTGTCAATCATGAAGAATCCACTGCATCCACTGAACAGTGTCATCTCCAGGCAGAGGAGTAGCTTCAGTGACAGACTTTTGTCACTGTCTTGCTCCACTGACAGACTGAGGAGATCGTTCCTCCCCCACACTATGCGACTCTTCAATTCCACCCGGGGGAGTAAATGCTAACATTACTCAAAGTTATTGTCTGCTTTTTAATTTTTTTTTTTTTCATTTTTCATTTTTATTACTATTTAATTTAATATTGTTTCTTTGTATCAGTATATTGCTGCTGGATTATGTGAATTTCCCCTTGGGATTAATAAAGTATCTATCTATCTATCTATCTATCTATCTATCTATCTATCTATCTATCTATCTATCTATCTATCTATCTATCTATCTATCTATCTATCTATACCTCTATACATATTCCAAACTAAGTAAGTGAACTTCAGCTTGTTCAAGGATTTGCTTGTACTTCATCTGAAAACAAAGGTGTAAATCAGATGAATCAGATTAAAATTTTACAGAGGCTTCTCTGCAAACTTCTTGTTTCAGAAAGCTGTGATGGTAAAGGGGGCACCAGAGAGCCCCAAACCCCAAACACAAACACACAAGACAGTCCTGGGTTCAAATAAAGGGTTGTTTAATCCACAATACCTCAGTGTACACAAGCACAAAACACTGTTATCTCTCCTAAAGTTCACTTCTTCTCTTTCACCACCACACTGCTCTTCTCCAGTTGAGTGTTGCATTCCTTTCTCTCAGCTCCATCTCATCTGGACGAGAGTGTGGTCCCTTTTATCGAGGACCCAGGAGTACTTATGGTGCCAGAGCTGTTGCCAATTGGAAACGGTCGTCCTACATAGCAGGGAGCACCTCTCCCGGAAGCTCCCTTTTGTGACAACCACAGACCCCAGCAGGGTTGTGCTGCCAGACTACAACTCATGGCATTCCCTGCAGGTTCCTGAATGGGCCCTGATATCGAGGGATGCTGCCATCTAGCAACTGGGAGGAGTAAATTTCTCCCAGAGACAGTTCTTCCCTGTCCTTCCCTTTCTCCCTGGCCAGGGAAGGTCCTAGGAATATATCCAGTCAGACGCTTGTGCATTTGCCTGGAGCTTCCCACCCAGGTAAAGAATCTTTTTTACAGCTCGGGATGTCCATCCATCCACCAAGAAGTTTCTTTTGGGTCTAGCACCTTACTCTCCCTTGGCCGGGATGCCTTTCTGTCCTCTAGGAACCTCCTGTCTGGGTAAGGAACCATCCCTTCTCCTGATTGGGATGCCCATCCACCTTGTGTGGTACTTACAAAACACAAAATAAACTCAGGCAAGAACAAAGACTTGTACTTCAAGGAATGACAACAGGGATGCACAGAGTAACTTGCCTATGAGCAGCCCCCAATTTTGTAACTGCAAGTGTCTTTTTTTCCAATCATGAGAGGTTCCACCTTTCTTCATAAACTACTTACACTCATCCCATCTGAAAATATTCTCTGGACATTCTTACTGAACTCCCTGGAGACTATCTTGAGGCACACTCTCTGGAAGACTCTTCCCCCGGGGATAAACTGTATTGTCATTCTGAAAGATGACCTGAAGCTTCTCTCTAAAATTAAAGCTGATGGGTAGCAGAAACTGACTCCTCCTGAGATCTATCAATCCAGACTGCCAAGCCAAGCTCTGTGTCAGTATTCTGAAAAGAATAAGAAATAGCCATTACTTCAAGAAGAAAATTTCAGTATCTAAACCCTTAAGGCCAGAAAGAGTAATGCTTTTCCATATGAAGCAGCACATAACACTGCAAGGGGCCTAACAACAGAAAGCAAGTTGATAAATTACCATCACAGAACACCACAAACAAAGGATCATGCAGAAAAGAGAAAGGCTGCACTCCAACTCAAGAAGAATCCTCCTTTTGAACTCAGAGAAGCAATAAAGCAACAACTCCACACAACCTCAGATAACAAGTCTTGGTATCGTAAAACTATTTACCTGTGCCAAGGTAAAGTAGAATTCTAAATACCAGTAAACAGCCAGCCTATATATCATATATATATTGTCACACATGCACATCGGAATACCTCCTTGTTGGCTCACTTGAGGTAGGTGGTAGCCCTAGGGTGAAAGAGGGTGCTTTTGCTAACTGTGTCATCTCCTTTTCTCCCCAGAGCTCGAGAAGTCATCCAGTGAAGAAAATTAGATCTGTCCCTTCTGGTCCTCCCGTTATAAGCAGCCTGACTGCCTTCACTGAGCTGTCGTTTGTTACAAATACCTGCCGGCTCCACAGGACACCTGCTATTTCATTGAAGAGGCTAACCTCTTACCGCGTTAATCAAGTCTAGCTTATGATGCTGCAAGTTACTGCGAAGCTAGCCCACACGATGCCGAAGAGAAAAGTTGATTCTGAAAATAGAGCCTTTAAAAACCGATGGGAGGCTGAGTATATGTTTACTGAACCCGTGTGTCTCATTTGTGGAGCTAATGTGGCTGTAATTATATCTAAGACGGCACTATGAGACCTGAATGCAATGCAGAAGATACAGAAAGCAGAAGAATTAAATAAGAATCTGACACTTCAGCGGACGTTTTTACCCGTGCACAATCACAAAGTGATTTCAAGTGCAACTGCTTTTATGGGAGACACAAATGCACCAGTGCAACTTGCCCTACTCTTCCTGTTGCCAAGTAATGTTGAACCAAGTCGTCACTACGGTGTTCCCAAATACGCACTTTGCTGATAAACTGAGCACACTGAGTTTGCACGGCGCTTTGGTGACTTTGAAGAACAAAAAAAGTCAGTTTACATGCGGCTCGAACCTTGTGCATGTTTGGTAGCACATATCTGTGTGAGAAGCTCTTCTCAGTGATAAAGACTAACAAAACAGCACACAGGAGTCGCCTCACTGATGAGCACCTGCAATCCATCCTGAGAATCTCCACAACACAGAACCTCACACCAAACATAAACGAACTTGTGGCCAAAAAAAGATGCCAGGCGCCCAGCTCTGATAAAATGACATATGAGCAAAGACAACTGAATGATTTGATTTGTTATTGCTGAAAGGAACACATTTTATTTATATTTCCAGGTTTTGTTATGCACCATGTTCATATTTGAATTTGTATAATTTTGACAGGATATATTTTTATGGAGAGCAAAATCTTTTGGGATATTTAAAATCTAAGTTTATTTTTTATATAAAATTACATAAGAGTAAAGAAATTTGAATGTTTGTTCTTTTAACGTTTACATTATTTCTAACTTGTATAATTTAGACAGGATATATTTTTATGGAGAGCAAAATATTATAAGTTGTTTAAGGTTTGAGTTGATTTATTCACGAATAATATTCCTGTCTGTTTTTACCATTCCTACCAAAGATATTTCTGTCGACTAAATAAAAATTCTTTCTATTTAAAATTTAAATAGAACTTGAACAAATACGATAGTTCATAATATCCACGCAGACTTGCACGTAAGAGCGGGAGTTATCCGTTTTAACAAGCAGCGTATTGCACTGATACGAAATAGCTGTGTGTGTATATATGTAGATATGTATGTATATGTATATATATGTATTTGTGTGTATATATGTGTGTGTATGTATGTATGTGTGTATGCATATGCTTCCTCACATACATCGGATACACCTTCGGAAACCGTGGAAGAGGTGCCCCAGGAAATGGCACCGTCATCTGAAGAGATGTAAAATACAGTCATCGGCTGCGCAGTAAAAGTCATCATCACCTTCATCGTCATCATTTTTATTGCACAGCATATTCATCACCATCATCACATCATATATAGGTATGTGTACTTCGCTATACAGTAACTGTAAACTTATCTACCGATTTCATATTGCTTAACAGTTGTCCCTGTTATTAATAGAGTAAAGGGTGGGTTGTAAACAGTATAGGAAGGGTTTAAAAACGTCTAAATAAACGTTAAATAATTAAATAAATATGGTGTCCCTACTTCACGGAAATTCAGTTATTGTGGCCAGCCTTGGAACCTATCTACCGCGATAAATTTCCTGGGGCACCTCTTCCACGGTTTCCGAAGGTGTATCCGTAGTAGTAGTAGGAACTGGCTCTTTTTTTGCAAGGCTGCAAAAACATTGTGATCGGGAGTTGCTGCCGCTGCTTCTTTTTCCGGTCGAAGAGCAGCTTGTAGGCGGTCATGACGTCATCGACCTTGTTGCAAAATTGGACCGATCGAACCATTTCGTCGACCCATTCCTGTGACCGCTCTTGCAGATCCTTAGCCAGTCTGTGGGATCTGGGCTTCAGTTAAAGCACCAATCACGGGCCCGATTAGAAAAAGGGAAGCTGTGATTTGTCGTCTCCCTCCCATGTACCAATCACAGCCCGTGTTACAACGCACTTAGTCACCGAACTTGTTTTGTTGTTCTTAGACTAGGAAATACTACTACTATATTTAAAAACCTGCGAAGTCGTGAATCCGCGTAAAGTGAACTGCGAAGTAGCGAGGGATTACTGTATTCCAAATAATGATCTATTATTTCCACTCTAAAACTCCACTTCACTCCCAGATAATCAATCTAGGCATGAGCTGGGAGAAGTTTGTGCACGTTCTAAGTCGGTGGGGGATGGAATAGCCGGCTAATTGCAACTTTTCTTTATCAGCACATTTAGATTAACAAAAGACGCTGGCGGAGAGGTGAGAACGGTTTTAAGCGATTTAAGGTGGGACGGATCTACAAGTTTTTCCGTAGGCTCTGGTAATTCTAGTGTTAAACTGTTTACATGATCCCTGATGTCAAGACGAAAGCTACTTACTATATTTTTTAGTTCCTTTTTGTAGAGATCCGTTGGGTCTTCTTGCAGTTTGTAATAATGCATAGTATTGGACAATTGTCTTTGTGCCTCCTGTATATAATCTGATGTGTTCATGATGACTAAAGCACCCACTTTGTCTGCTGGTTTAATAATGATTTTTGTATTTTCCCTTAGTATGGCTCTCCGCTCATCCCCAGTAATGTTTTCTATCCGATTTTGCTGCCTGTTTAAGATCACTGTTTTCACTCTCTGTCAGAAGCAGTCTATGTAATTATCCGTGTCTGCGTGGGTTTCCTCCGGGCTCTCCGGTTTCCTCCCACAGTCCAAAGACATGCAGGTTAGGTGGATTGGTGATTCTAAATTGGCCCTAGTGTGTGGTGGGTGTGTTTGTGTGTGTCCTGCGGTGGGAAGGCACCCTGCCCGGGATTGCTTCCTGCCTTGTGCCCTGTGTTGGCTGGGATTGGCTCCAGCAGACCCTGTGTTCATATTCAGCGGGTTCGAAAATGGATGTATGGATGGAATCTATATATACAAAGTTATAACAGAATGAATTATTAAACATAAGGAAAATACTTCAATGTAACTCAAGGGTTAACTAAATGTAATTTAAAGCTGAAAGTATAAGAGGTCTCTGCCTCATCTCAGAGAATCTACCAACATAATTTTTCAAGGAATGAATGAGGTAAAGAGTAACAAACACCACTCCAGAAAGTGGGGATAAACTGATGGGAACAACCCTCCTATGAAGCAGTGCTAAGATCAATGGGAAATTCCATTAAACACCCCTCTTAACAAAGCAGTGTTCAGAATAATGGAATATTCGACATGATGGCTTTAGCTGATTGAAGGATATGATAAAGTTCTGCATATTAAGAGTCAGATGATGTGACTTATTAGATAAGGTGACGTAATCAGAAAAAAAAATTAACGAAAAATGAATTGTTTAATAAAAATGAAGTATATTAGAAAACAGCAAAGAGTGGTATCAACTGAACACACTGAAGTGGGTCTGCCTATTACAATATGTTTCAGGAGTAAGGGACGGCAGCTGGGGTGTTTTTTAAAAAATAGAAGGGTGTTACAGTTTTGCCCCAGACAGTTCTTGAAATGAATTCAGTGTACTTTTGTGGAAATGGAACTTCAAGAGGTCGAGAGGCAGTCATGTTTTATTTTGGGTCTGAAAGTAAATTGTAAATCGGCAGTAGACATACACAGTCATTATTCATTTAATGAAAAAATTGCCCCAAATAGCAATGAGGAAAAATGAAAGGAGTAAGAAAGATTACAGAAAAAATGATCTTTGCTATTAAAAAGTAAATTTAAAAGTGATTTTTGTAATTTTAAATTTCTGTTTAAAATGTTTTAAACTGAAATTTTGCCTAAACAGAGGCACATGAAAGTAAAAGGTCTCTAAAACCCAGTCTCTTGTTCTACATCCTTATGACAACAAAAATATTTTCTAATACAAAGATTTAAAAAAAATTACATTAGTAACATACAATTTGGCATTGTTTCAATAAAGTTGTAGACATGTTCATCACACTATTAAAGGGCTGACCACAGTCTAGAGTTAGGGTGATTGTTCTCCAACAGCCTCATCCTCAATGTCATCGTATTCTGGAGGTAACGGGTACTGCACAGCAGCATGAGAATCTGTGAAAGACAAATGTAGAAGGTAGCTCAAAGAATAACTGAAAATGTAATATTAAAAAGTCCATCCATCTTCTTTGTCTAGTCTGTTCACCTTGGAGTCACATGCATTTCTTGGCCAGATTATATAGCCAGCAATAAATGTGAATGCTATTTCATTACAGGGCATACTTAAATCCACAGTCAAGCATACAATTTATACTTACCAAAATAGCAAATGTGAAGAAAAATGGAGTACCAGGTTAAAAAAAAAACAACCACTCTGGTAATTAGGTAATAATGGTGACTCTAAAATACATATGCAGCCATACACACTGAGAATAACCTCTGCATTTGGACCTATTTATTTCTCTTTCCATAGTTGTCCTCTTTGTTTAAAAATAATAAACATTATAACAGCAACAAATACAGTATATTATACATTCAGAATTTTTCAGAAAAAATAAAATGTACATATTAATTTTTATTCCCTGAAATTTCTCAGATCTACTTCCCAGAAATAAATATTCACTCAAAAGCAATACTAGATGTTCATATTCACTGGCAGCTAAGCCGCCCTGAGTACTGCATCGTCTTCAACTGAAAATCTCTGAGTTGAACAGTTGTACCTTCTTTATCCTTAACTCCATTGGTGTCCTTGTTCATGTTTTTATAGACAATGTCTAGCTGTCCCCTTCACTTGGGGTCAGTAGCCTTACTGTGACCATTAATGACTATTGTCATTAGTCCAGTCCTGTCTCTTTTTCTTTCACGTCATCTACAACATTTGTTCCTTCTTCATGACCTGTGTAACTGAACTTTTGTTTCCTTTGCTCTCCCAGCTGGTGTGGCTCCAGTTAACAGAAACTGAACATTTTAAACTCATCTATAATGCTGTTGCTTTTTGTTTCTCAGCACACCTCTGAGCTGTTCTATCCATTGAATTTCCATTACTGCTAGGATCCACTTCAAAATTCTTCTAATTTATGACTCCTGTTATAGATTTACTCCTTCCTTTTCCAAGCTGTAGAACAAGCCTTCACTGACTGTTAAAAAAGCTCTCTGCATACTGACTTATGTGTGCTCCTTGAAAACAATCTCTTTATACCCCCAGATTGTTTACATGTTCAATAAGCCAAACCCTTTTTCTAGATAACTAAAAACAATTCCTAAACTTATCAATTTAAATTTACTGTTGGTAAGGTACTAATTGTCATCCTGTTCACCAACAAATGTACTGTACTTTCAACCAGTCAAATATATGAATGTATCACTTATGTAAATTGGCTTGAGAAAGAAAGAAAGAAAGAAAGAAAGAAAGAAAGAAAGAAAGAAAGAAAGAAAGAAAGAAAGAAAGAACTGCTTTCATTGTAACTGCTAGTGGTCTGACACATATGCATACCTACTGTGGAGTTTTCTAAAGGTTCTTCGACATCATCATAACTGTAGAGCAGCTCATCATGGGAAATGTTTTCTGAAGAGAAAAACAATAAAAAATATATACTTATTATTTACTGAATAATTAAGTTTGATCAAATATATTCTTAATGAGCACTTACACAGTGATTGCATTGGATGGTTGTTGTTTATTTGTTTGCTTTCATGTTTTACATGCTTTGAAATCTTTTACTGAAAGAAATTAGATTTTGTTTCTGCCTCTGTGATCCAGTATGATTTTTTGAAAGTACATAACAAGAATGACACGGGACAACATAAAGACACAAATAAAGATTCCAAGACAGATGTTTGTGCAACTAGAGGATGCATGGTGTGTGTTTGCTACATGTCCCAGAGGAGCAATAGGTATAACAGTGTAATGTTTTCCCTGGATAGCAGGGAGCAGGTAAAATAGAAGATGAGGCCAGGCTGTTTGTCTAATAAAGCAGGCAGCAAAATGGCTGCCTTCGAGACCCAAGAAGGGACACCAGGAGTAATGAAATTGTAAGTTGTCATCCTTGGTGCAAATGTGAGATCAGTGTGATTATAGAAGTGATTCCAGAAGTGTAATTTAATGGCCTCTTGTGTCCAGAACACAAATGAGTCTGGAGTCACTCACCACTTGTGGAGAAGGCTTAACTCGCAAGTGGAAGGCTGGAGTCACAAGACAGACCCAGAGAATCAGGAGAGTGGTAGGAAGAACAAATACTGTATATTTTAGAAAGGTGCACGGGGGTAAGCCATTCCACTGGATGCTCAGGGTTCCAAACCTGAAAACCTGTGTGTGCAGTACATAGAGAAAGTAGAGTTTTAATTAGCTTACTGATTGGTGTGCTATTTGCCCATTATTTGTCCTAGAGACTATTCTTCCATTTGATTTATATTTGTTATATTTTTGGGCCTTTTTGTCTTCCTGTTTATGATGTACTGTAGTTGTATACATTTTAAAAGACTGATAAGCATATTGTTTTACTTCAGTTGCATATTCATTTTCATATTATTTTCTAAGCTTGATGTGATGAATGGCAGCACATAAATAAATGTTAAGGTGGCTACTTTCATCTTTTGACACATTACCTCAGAAGAAGAGTTACTGGGTATATTAAGGTATATGTATTAGGTTATTCTGAGTAGTTTCAGTTTGACAAATGTCACAAGAAAAATAAAAATGCATTCTAGTTTAAGAAAAATCTTTGCCTAGATTAAATATGTCAGAACTGAAATCTTAGGTTTTTTCTTTAATGCTTTAAACGGAATGGTACTAAATGCCATTTACTGTCCTATGTTTCTGTAAGAACATACTGTGCAGTACCTGGAAGGTTTTCAATTTGTTCTATTGCAGTATCATCATAGTAGCCAGGGCTATCCGTTTCCAAAGAAGCCAGTTTCCTACCTGAGAAAATCATACAATTTTTGTTACAGTGATTTCAAAGCAAATAACCAATAAAGACACAAACTACAGTTGTCAATATTTACCTAGAGTATGATCTTGATCGTCATCTTCAATGTCCTCATAGTCATATGGTAGCTCATCAGACAAAAAGCTTCCTGAGAGTAAGAAGCAAAGTCCATTTTTTGATAAATTTTCATAGTAATTATGACAAGTCGTTCACACCTACATAGATTTAGCAAACTAGATTAGTCCTTTACAGGCTTATTTGGGAAATGGAAGTTATCTCAGCAGAATTAGGCACAAATCAGGAATCAATACAGGATGAAATGAAAGTCCAGTGCAGGGAAAATTAATGAATGTAGGTGTACTGGATTGTTCTTTGTAATGGATCAATGTTTCATTCAGGGTGGACTCCTGCCTTGGACCCAGCATTAAAGGGATAGACAATAGCCTACAACTATCTTAAGATTGTACAGTATAATGAATAAAACAGATTCTGAACATGTATGGTTAGAAGAGTATTATTGCCATTTGCAGTCTACCATAGCAATTTCAAGTGTATTTAATTGCAAAAATGTTATTGCATTTGAATTAAACAGCTTCCAAGAATAAAAGTACTCTAATTCTGTGCACCCTTACTTAGAAAGAAAGATCTGTAACATCAGCTTCTACCATTGATATCAGTGGCTGAATCAACAGTCACTAAAGAAGAACCTATGAAGAGTTACCTTGTGACACATATCATTGAAAAGATTGTGCAGTGTTTTGTCTCACACGGTCATGTAATATGTTTACTGTGTTCCATCTTACCTTTTCTGGGTGCTCCATAAGTTCCCTGTCTGGCCAGCTTGTACTCAATTTCCTCATAAACTGCGTTATTGTTGGGAAGAAGTTCATCCATGGCCATTCCTGTCAAGAGATATAAGAACACACTCACTGGTTCCCCTGTACAAAATTTGTCAAACCACTATTACAAAAGTTTAGTGGTTCAGAATTACTTGTACTGTATTGCTAGAGCTGTCACATTCATTTGAGTGCTGCAGTTGTCTGAACTTATTGGGTGTTTTGCAAATGACACAGGTGGCCAGTCATGACCTTTAAGGATAGCAGTTACTTCATGTCAGGTAGCCATAGCTGGAAAAAAAAACAGTTTTGTGCTTTTGTCATTTATTCTCATTAAGTATTCCAGAGATCAAATATCAATCCAAGTTACCCTTTCTTTCAATAATTCTGGAGAAGGTTGTCTTTCTACAGCTGCAAACCTTTTTAAATGAGAATGGCATTTTTGAAGTATGTCAGTCTGATTTTAAGTCACATCACAGCGCAGAGTTTGCACTTTTAAGGGTTCTGAATTATCTAATTAAATAAATGACTTTAGGAAACGGCTGTCCTGTTGCTTTTTTATCTAACTGCAGCATCTGCTACAGTTGATCATTCTATCCTTATTGCCTCTATTGAACAGTCTGTGTTTTAAGTCCTTGAATGGTTTAGCCCCCTTTTATCTTATTAACCTCTTACACCCTTATTGTCCTTCACGGTCATTGAGGTCTTCTGACCAGAAGTTATTGGTTGTGCCGAAATCTAGACTGAAGCTTATGGGGAACCATGATTTTGCAGTAGCTGCCCCTAAGCTTTGGAAGAGTCTACCTTTTTGTATTAGATCACCACCAACTTTGGTTACTTTTAAATCTCATCTGAAAGCTTTTCTATTTACCTTAGCTTTTTAAACTTTTTATTTTGTTTATACTATTACTTATTCTGTTTATGCTATTTATTTAATCTGTTTTTGATGCATTTATTTTTATCTATATATGAATTTGTGTATTTATGGAAGCTATACAGTAATCCCTTGCTATATTGCGCTTCAACTTTCGCAGCTTCACTCCATCGCGGATTTTAAATGTAAGCATATCTAAATATATATCATGGATTTTTCGCTGGTTCGTGGATTTCTGCGGACAATGGGTCTTTTAATTTATGGTACATGCTTCCTCAGTTTGTTTGCCCAGTTGATTTCATACAAGTGACGCTATTGGCGGATGGCTGAGAAGCTACCCAATCAGAGCACGTATTACGTACTGTATTAAATAAAACTCCTCAATGATATACGATATGCTTCCCGCGCCGTGCTTCGCACACTTAAAAGCTCTGACAGCACGTATTGATTTTTGATTGTTTGCTTTTCTCTGTCTCTCACTCTCTCTGACATTCTCTGCTCCTGACAGAGGGGGTGTGAGCAGAGGGGCTGTTTTGCACAGAAGCTGTTTGCCTAGAGGATATGGATGCTCCTCTAAAAAATGCTGAAAGACTACCTTCACATTGCGCCCTTCCTTGCGGTGGCTTTATTGCGGTGCTTCGCATACTTAAAAGCCCAACAGCCCTATTGATTTTTGCTTGTTTGCTTTTCTCTCTCTCTGTCTCTCTCCCTGACATTCTCTGCTCCTGACACGCACTCCTTTGAAGAGGAAGATATGTTTGCATTCTTTTAATTGTGAGAAAGAACTGTTATCTCTGTCTCGTCATGGAGCACAGTTTAAACTTTTGACTAAAGGGTGTTTTTTTCATGTCTAGAGGGCACTAATAATGTTAAAAAACGTATTTAGAAGGTCGTAAACAGGTTTTCTATGCTCTAATTGTGAAAATATTAGATTTATAAATAAAGAATCGTGGTAGAGTCTGGAACAGATTAACAGCGATAAATGAGGGTTTATTGTATAACTGTGCGGAGAATATTTATAAACAGTGTGGGAGAGTTTATAAGGGCTTAAAATATATAAAAACCATACAAACATATGGTTTCTTCTTCGTGGATTTTCACCTCGAGGAGGGATTACTGTATAGCACTTTGGTCAACTGCTGTTGTTTTAAATGTGCTTTATAAATAAATTGACTTGACAAAGATGGTTGTCACGTTAAGATGTCATGAAGTGTGGCGACATGACTCTATGTATGTAATCACTTTCCTTCCATGTAATGTCATGCAAGTGTAGTCCTGGTGGCTATTGCGCTTTTGTTTGTGCTTTTTGGCATTTTCATTGTTGTGTTTTGTACTCTTTTTTTATTGTGTTTCTGTTTATTTGCTTTGCTGTTGTACTAAATTTTACCAAAGTTCTTGTTTATTTTATACTTTTTATAGTTACCTTTCTTTAAAGTCCTATTTCTTTGAAGCTGCCCAACCAGCAGGACTAATATGAGGAAGAGAAGAGCTCCAAGTACAATACAGACAATCACGAGGATGGGTTGCTCTTTTAAAGCCTTGATGTTGGGGACTTCTGTTCAAAAGAGTCAATTTAAAAAAAGTGAGACACACTAACTACATTCTGCTATTCCAACAGACATGACAGTAACATGATAAAGACAAGAACAAAAGTGAGTTTCCAAATCTTTGTCTGACCTTTTGGAGCCTTGATATCCTGTGCAAATCCTAAAGGAAAAAAATAAGTTATTTGAATGGTCCACAGTTAACCTGTGAGTAAAAACACTTTGGACCTTTCAGCATTTTTTTAAGAAAGAACACTGTCTAGCAATACTCCAGTCATGCAAATTCATGGCTGTTGCTCCTTAGCGTCAGTTTTTGGGAAGAGTTTCCCATCTTATAACACTTGCATACACAAATTCCCACTCAAAAGTCTAAAAGAAAACTTCACAAGAAAACTTGTGTATATTTACAGCTACTCTTACCCATGCATACACAATATCTTTGAGAAAGTGGAGAATGATGACACCCTTGATCAAGAAGGGAAATTAAGCCAAACACGCTAAATAATAATTCATGTCATCAAGCTGTTAGGTAATGTGTGTTGACATTATCAACATCTTATTAACCCTCAAAAGTAAGGAATACGATGTATATACTTTATTTTAGTTTCCTTTTAAGTGGGTCAATACTTCATATTTGGACTGAATATTTTTTGTTTTTTCATCAGTTTATAGAGGCCACCTTTTGTAGCTAACCAAAGCACTGTAAAAACACAGGTGTGATTCACTCCTTGAATACAGAAAGCATTACAGCCTATTTATAGTCTAATAATGTCATACAAAATGGCTTGTTTGGTACTGCTTGAAGACTATGCAAATGGTAATACACAGAAGGGATGAACTTTAAGGGAATGGTCAGAAATTTTTGGCTATAATGATGACTAGTTTATGGGCTGATTTATACTTTCAAGAGTCATTTAAATGTGCTCAGTTGGCCAAAGCATTAGAAAGACAGACCATCCTTCTTTATTTTATTGCTATTGTTCTCTGCGCTTTGTTTACAAATTTTGAATTCTTAACTAAAATAAATTAATGAGTTGGGTAGTATTTTTTTTGCTGTTTTCACCTTCCCTTTTATAAATTATCACAATTTGTTTTCCTTGTCTCTTCTCAAATAGTTAATCTTTTATTATGGACCTCTCTAGCACTGTTTATTTAAAAAAATGTCATTTTGCATCAAATAATATAGTTTTGAACATTTCTGTTATAGTATGCATTTGTGTAACTGTGTCACTGCTATGAGACTGTCCAGTAAATATTGGAAAAAAATTAACTGTAATTGTAATGTACACCACATTCTTCCTCACCTGTACACTTCACTCCTGCATCCTCCTTGTGTACACAGTCATTTTTTCCCAGGGGTTCATGTTGGCAGTCCCACAAGTGAGCTTCAGTTCCCCTGCACTTCACTTTGTTTAGCCAGATGACACCACTTCCACCTCCAAACTCCAGTTCTGCACTCACAGCTTCTCCACAGCGAAGCTGTCGACAGACCACCTTCACATCCTTAAGGTCCCAGTCGTCATCACAGACTGTGCCCCAGGTGTCTCCATACATTATTTCTACTCGCCCTGAACAGTTATTCGTTCCTCCAACCAGTCTCAATTCTAGAGGCTCTGTAACAGAAACCCAAGGTCATTAATTTATTTTAGATTTAACCTCACTGTGTGACTTAGGAGATAATTGGGTGAGGTCCTCTGTACAGGGTTTTGGGTTAGTAGTGCTGACTTTCATAGTTCCTGAAAATCATTAAATGGAAAATAAAATATTACCTCTCAAATAGTAAATCTAAGATTGACCATCTAATTTAATTTCTGCAACATTTGCACATAACCTTACAGTACATGTTTAAATAGTGAACATTGGTACTATATGAAAATGTAATGCTAATTTGGGAATTCTGAGAAATATGATGCCAAACAGTGTGTTATAACAGCTCTGACATCTGTTAAACCCTTCCACATATGTTAGAGCAGGGGTGGGCAAACCTTTTGGCTCAGGGGCCACATTGACTTTTAAAATTTGACATATGGGCCGGGCCAGCTCTACATGCATACATATCAAACATAAACATAAAAAAGGCATTATAGTGTTAATATTTACATTCACTTTTAGTGGGAACAGTGTTGTTAATCACCCTTTTTTGCCAGTGCATCGAAGTCTGGTGTTAGTTTTGTTGTGGCAATTCTCAAAACAGATCTGTGGTGTTCATCACTCAACAGGGATCTGTGGGGTGATTTGTTGGTGTTCATCATGCTAAAAGTCTGTTTATACACATATGTAGAACCAAACAACACCAGCATCCTCTGTGCCTTCTTCTGGATGTTTGGAAATTTGGCTGCGCTTAATGAAGCATAAAACTAATCCAGTTTAAGAGTGTTGAACTTGTCCTTTAAGATGTGTCACATTGGAAATCAATCAGTTCCAACTGCAACTCCTGTGGTGCCGTTTCAGGGTCCTGTGTGAAGGGACATGAGACCAGCTGAAGTGATTTGTAAATTTTTCCAAAATCAGAGAACCGACGGCTTTGAATGAAGCAGAAGAGCCGTCCAGTGATTTTCTGTATTTTTTCACAAGTCGAGGGGCCTCTTTCAGCGTAACCAGTGTGGGGAAATGAACAAATGAGTTGTTTGACATTTGTTTTGAGAAAAAAGCTAACTTGGTTTTGAAGGCTCTGACGTTTGTGTACATTTCATGCACAAACTGGTCTTTCCCTTTTAGCTTCAAATTCAGCTCATTCATGTGTGTCAGTATGTCCACAGCAAAAGCTAAATCACAAAGCCAATCTTTGTCACTCAGCTCAGGAAAATCGTCAGCTTTCTCAAGTAGCTCCAAAAATGAGATAATCTCCTGTTTGAGCTCCCACACTTGTCTACATACTTTCCCCAAACCTAACCAGCAGACATTGGAGTGGTAAAGCAAATCCTGGTGATCAGCGTCAATTTCTTCAAGAAACTTAATAAACTGATGATGCTGATGTCCCCTTGCTCAAATAAAGTTAACGAGTTTTACAACTGGCTTCACTACATAGTCAAGCTGCAATACGGATTTACACAGTGCTTCCTGGTGGATTAGGCAGTGTAAGAAAACTACCTCCTGCTCAGGGTTGTCCTTCTTCACCCTCTTCTGGATTCTTTTGAGCAAACCAACGTTTTGTCCAGTCAGATTTGGCGATCCATCTGTGGTAAAGTTGGCGAGCATACTCCAAGGTAGCTTCTGCCTATCATACAAGTCATACAAGTCCTCTCCCCGCGTTTTCCCAAAAACACAGCTCATACTACATTTTGGCCAAAAACTCCTCTGTTACCTCAAAATTGTCATTAATCCCTCTGATGAAAATTAAAAGCTGAGCGGTGTCCTCTATGTCATTACTTTCGTCCAGTGACAAGGAATATAATGTAAATGACTCCGCTTTTTTATTTAACGTGTTAGCTAAGTCTTTGTCAATTAGCTCAACACGGCGAGTCACTGTCCTGCGTGATAAGCTAATTTTTTCAAATTTGTTCTTGCTCACAGAACACAAGATACCTGCTGTCTCTACCATGCACTCTTTGAGAAACTCCCCTTCGGAGAAAGGCTTGCTGGTCTTTGCTAATTTGGATGCCAGCACATAACTTGCCTTCGTGCTTGATTCTTGGATGGCAGTTTGTCGGATAAAGGTGTTTTGCTGAGCCTGCAAATTAGCTGCCAACCTCTCAGCGGTAGCCGTCCGTTCTTGCGTTGACTGGTTGTTAGAGTAATTAGCATGCTTGGTGAAAAAGTAACGGCTGATGTTGCATTCCTTTAAAACCGCAACAGTTTCTTGGCAAATAAGACATACTGCCTTTGACCGGACTTCAGAGAAAAAGTATTTAGTTGTCCATTCCTTATTAAACACTCGGCACTCACTGTTGACTTTTCTTTTCTTTGGCCCACTCATTGTTGCAGATGGGTTCAGAGCAGTAGCAGAGTAATAACAGAGTAAAATCCGCAAAATCAAGTTAATGTATCACTGTGCCTAATGCGCCACCTGGTGGAACGCCAGGCATTACAGGACAATGTCAAATGAATGCAGTCATAATTATGATATGATTTGATTTTGGCAATTTTGTACCAATCTTCGTAGTTTGCCCAACCCTTGTTCTAAGTGAATGAAGGGCAATTGGATTATTAGTGTATTGATAATAATTTTTATTTACTGTGGCACAGAGCAGGGAATATAAAGAAGTAGTGCAAGATTTTAATTCTATTGCAGACCAGGCTTGTGTATATTCACTGATATGTGTCAATGTCCAGCGGCCCTATTTATAACACTATGTGTAGAATTCACTCTAAAATATGGTATACGCACAAAAAAATCCAGATGCACAAAATTGTGTGTAAGCCAACTTCCATGCACTTCGGTTCTATTAATCCCAGTCAGCATGAAATGTAACGCATGTACACGCGCTTGCCGCCCCACACTGACTCCTCCCAGAATTTTGCATATTTTAATATGCAAATCAATATAAATAGCCCCTCCTGTTAAATGTTTGGTTAACAGACAATGGCAAAATCATGTAAAAAAAAAAGAAGAAAGTGGGGGAATGAAAAACATACTATTTGTTGGCTTAAGCAGCGGTATAAACAACAAAAGCGTGGCGGAGACACTCAGAAGTTCAACTTCAGAAAGTCACACAGTGCCCGAAATAAAAAAGAAGTAGTCAGATATCACAGTCAACGTGAAAAGGCCTGCCATTTGTTTAGTCTGTTTTAGACACTATTACAAAAGCTGACCCCCATGTCGATGATATGACGGTGCTACTGTGCCGAGCACGTCTTCTGGCACTGGCTGCATTCACACCTCTGCCTCAGAAACTGCTGGGAGGCAATCTGGCTGTATGCAGATGGAAGCTGTTTTGAGTCTCAAAATGCAACACTTGATGCTGTAAGAGATGAGGCCAATGAACTAAGGAATATAAGGGCTGTACTATGTGACATTGACCACAATTTAAATGAATTGGATCAAAAAATAAATGCATCTGATTACCTGTTTTTACATTCTGCCAATTGTATTCAAACGAATTTGTAACTGATTTGTCTGATTTAACTGATCATTTGGTGGGTCATGGTACATTATAGCGCTGTTCAGGTACATGCCTGCACAATGCGACACACTTTCTGTGGACAACAGAGCAGCACATTAATAGAGAGGAAATGAATTCTATTTACATAAGCAAATTCATTCTCTGAAGGTGCCTTTATAGTGTAGCATCGGCACCAAGCAATACATCAGATCGATTCACTTCTTTTTACATAGCTATTTGAGGTGATTCACTATCTTTAAAAGAACTGCTTGCATTTTGACGCACTTGTTGGAAAAAACATCTGTGACTGTACTAGTTTCTCCAGCTATATGTGATGTAATGTCAGCTCATTTTTTTGGTGTTTCAACCCTGGCTGATGTAACTTGTCCAGAGCCATTGCAAAAGCAATGCGTGTTCAGTTGACAACTTAGATTACATTTGAAAAACCGGACATTGCTGCAAATTGTTCTAACTTCTAGCTAGAACTTTGTAGAGTATCTTAACGTCATCATTCAGGAGTGAGATTGCTCTGTATAAGGCACATTGTAGCAAGTCCTTATTTTTCTTAGGAAAGATGGAAATTAACCCTTGATGAAAAGTCTGAGGTGGACTTTTGTTGTCTTTAACTTCTGTATACATTGCTAATAGTGGAGCTAACCTCTTTGGAAATATTTTATAAAATTTCACTGAGTAGCTGTCAGGGTCGGCTGCTTTCCTGTTTTTGAACAGAATTTATAGCATTTAGTAATTCTGAAAGTATCAAGAAATTTATTCAGTTCCACAGCACTAACAGTATCTAGCCGTGGCATCTGTAAAGAATCAAAGAACTCAATAGATTGTGTCTTACCTTCTTTAGACTGAGTGGAATATAAGGACTTACAGTACTCTCAAAATATGTGAGTTATATTTTTATGGTCTATGCTTTTATCTCTATCTATGTTGGTAATTAGTATTATTGCATTGTGGACTTCCTGCCTGTGGATTTGTTGAGATAAAATCTTATTGGCCTTCTCTCCATGTTCCTAATAATGTTGTGATTTAAAGATTAACTTTTATGTTTCTTTAGTAGTGAAGAGGTTAAATTCTGATTGCAAAACCTGTCTTTTCCTATAATGTGCCTCATTTGGAGTCCTGACATATTCTTGGTTTCCAATTTGTTTTAGTGAGAAAGATATGAAATAACCATACTCTCAAAAATGCCTTCAGAGTTTTCCAGAGTATAGATATGTATGTATGTAGTCTTAACTTAAGGTAGTGCATTTTTACATAAGTTAGTTTTGACCTAGATTTCATATTATGGCCTGGTGTTATGGCTATAAAGCCTATTGCTGTGTTGGCATTAACAGTTGTTAGAGTAGAAAGGATAAATAAGCAATAGCAAAGCTCTCATAATGCTCCCCTTATTTTGCCTCCCCGAGTGAGGCAGACCACGCTCATAAAGTTCCAGTCCTTTGACATGCCGAGAGAGACAGAGCACATCCAGAGCAAAATGGGTCCCCCCAGTGGCAGTGTAGAAAAGGTTAAAATTGAGGGATCTTGAAAGTACAGTCCCAATACAATAAACTAGGGAATGATGTTAAACAGCTCCCATGGAGACTGAGGTAACGTATGGTAGTACATTCCCAATACAGTCAAGTATATGAAGTAAAAAAAAACCATGTGAATAGCTACCAAAAAGTACATATATTAATTGAAAGAGATTCCAATATACAAGCCAGAATCTTCTTTGCCTTATCAGAATACGGTATGACTCATGATCGTGTTTCAGAAGGATGTCGGGATCAGTCTGCTTAGCTCCTCTTCTGCTTCATTCGGAGAGCTAAACATGTAAACCTGACTTTTAATATTCACTTTTAATTTGGTGGGGTACAAGAGTATGTATCTTATATCAGCACTATGTAGACATTGTTAAATACTGTAGTATGAGCTGTGTTTAGCAACTGTTGCAGGGGAGAAATCTGGGAAAATACAAATGCAGCTATTTTCAAATATAATCTGTTTCTGTCTGAGAAAGAACATGACATTTTAATAATAATAATGTGTTGCATTTGTATAGCACTTTTCTCACTACTCAAAGCGTTCAATTTTGCTTGGCCTTCGCAGTTTTGAGGCATTCAATCCATGTATAATGGTAGGCTGCTGAGATCTCGGTGTTTAAGTTGAACTTCCCTCCACTTATTTAAGAGAATAGTTCAGCTATGAATTTCACTTGATTTGAACTGTCACATTTTTCAGGGAGACCTTCAATTCTGATGTTGTTCCTAGGTGAAGGCATTAATAGACTCCGAGAGCAACATTTCTATTGAGCATTTCCATTGTTGCTCACTGATATGTACTTCTTCAAAAGTGGAATACTTGTAAGGCTAGTCTTACCTGTATCTGCAGGGAAAGCCATTGGTATAGATCCATCAAATGTGTGCACACATTTCAGGGGAAACTCAACCCTTGATGGTAGCTACTATCCTCAGCCCACCATATTTTGTTATACTCGGGCAGGACTGGTCTAACAAGAAAAGTGGACAAGTACAAACTCCACCTGTAAGGACTAGGTAGAACATTTGGTGAAACAGCCAAATTGTCAACCAGCGGAAATAGTTTACCGCCTAAATCTTTTGAAACAGTGGAAGAAACAGGAACTAAAATTCCCTCCAGCCAACTACAATCCTATTTTTTAAAAAACTGGAAACTAAAATTTTTTAAATAATTTGACACCCAGACAACAAGGAATCAGTTAAGCTGTCCAATAAAGGGGTCTTGGATGAAAAACAGACCTCCCTGAATGAGCACTACATTGTTACAGAGTCGGGGTAATTGTCAGAGGATGCCCATATGACTGCTGGAAGCGAAGAAAGCAGAAAGTGTTATTGAGGAAAGTTTACTTCCTGTTATAGCTCTGTTGTATTAGTACAAAAGACAGATGGTAGTTGATGCTTTTGCAATGACTTCTGCCAACTTAATCAAGTCTCCAATTTATAAGCCTATTTGATGTGAATGGATGAGCTCCTTGAGCACCTCAGAAAGGCATGTTTCTTCACTACTCTAGGCATGACAAAAGAGTACAGACAAATACCTTTAGTAGAATCTGCCAATTAACACCCTAAGTGGACATTGGCAATACCATGTCCTCTCATTTGGGTTGCACAGGGCCCCAGCAACTTTACAAAGTCTGGTGGATAAAGTCAATCAATCAATCAATCAACATTTATTTATAAAGCACATTTTCATACAAAAAATGTAGCTCAATGTGCTTTACAAAATGAATAGAAAAATAGAAGACACAATAAAAAATAAACATAAGTCAACATTAATTAACAGAATAAGTAAGGTCCGATGGCCAGGGTGGACAGAAAAAACAAAAAAACTCCAAAAGCTGGAGAAAAAAAAAATCTGTAGGGATTCCAGACCACGAGACCGCCCAGTCCTTCAGCCCAACAATACCTACAGTCCTGTCTACTTGGATGAGGTTGTCATCTATTCCAGCACCTGGTACAGGCACAGGAGAAGCAGGTCCAAAAAAGTTTGGGTTACGTAGTGGGTGGAGGAATACTCAGACCACAATGCTCCCAATACAGTGGTATGGGATAGGTGCAGAAGCTATGTTCCATAACCTTAAGGAGGTCCTTATATCAGTACCTCTCTTAATTTCCCCTAACTTCTTTTTGATATTAATTCTTCAGACTGACACCTTGGACAGAGGTTTGGGGGCCATGCTGAGCCAAATCATTAACGGTACTGACCACCCTGTGATGTACTTGAGCAGAAGACTACATATTTGGAAGACAAGGTATGTGACAGTTGAGCAGGAAGCTCTGGCAATCAAGTGGGCCACACATCAGCTGAGGTACTATCTTCACAGTCGCAAGTTCATTTTAATTACTGATTATACCCCTCTTCAGTGGATGGCCACGCAAAAAAAGTCTAATCCACATGTTAACAGATGGTTCACCGACCTCCATACATGAATTTATGGTCTTATATTGCCGGGGCTCCCATCATGCCAATGCCAATGTTGAATGGGAGACAACTTCAGGGCTTATTTGTCATTGTTCATGCTTTCTTTCTTACCGTATATATAAGTCAACTATTTCCTTTTTAAGGATTATTTTGAAACTGCAAGATTAAATTTAACACTGGTGATTTTGCTGTGTACTATTACAGATGATAAACCTATATATTTTTTTGTTTTATAGTGATTATGTACACCTACATATGTTAAATTACAGCTGTATTAAGAAAGTGAAAATGTGCTAGATATTCAACACTTTAAGTATTTGAATTCCAAATAAAATATTAAAACATGTATTTTTGTTTGTCTGTTTACCTGTGCAAGAGAGTTTTGCCACTTCAGTCCTGGTGCATGCATTTTTACCCCATGGGGAAGAGGGACATTGCCAGATAGAAGCCTCATGTCCTCTACATCTGACTTTGTCCAGCCATTTTGGATCAGGGTCCAGTTTTGATAATTCTTCTTTAACATCAGAGGTAAGATTTCCACAGCCTAATTCTTGGCAGATCATGGCAGCAGTGGCCTTATCCATGTTATTTGCACAGACGCTGCCCCATGAGTTGTTATAGAAAGCCTGAAGTTGTCCCGAACAGCCATCAGTTAACCTCAGCATCTTGAATTCTTTCAAAATAGAATTTTAAAAAGTTTAAAGAAATGTTATGCTTTTAAAATATATACATTACTAAAAATAAAGAGCACACCATAAATTACAGAACATGACTATTAAAGATTCAAGTGTCTGGATAACACAGAATAAAAAATGCAAGATAAGAGCTAATTCATATGGTTTAATTTCATGTTCATATATATACTCTGGATAGCTACTTTTTTCAACTTTTAATAAGCTTATACATTGACTTATATTATATATTATAATTAGTTTACCTGTACAATTTACTCCTACATCTTCCTTATGTCTACAGTTATGCTGCCCCCATGTTTGATGTCTACAGTCCCAGAGAGATGATTCATTTCCCTGACAGTGCAAATCATCCAGCCAAATATGTCCACTTCCTGGTCCATATGAGACTGGAGTTATGGCATTTACAGGTGTCTCACACTGGAGCTGCCTACAAACTACATTTGCATCTAGTAAGTCCCAGGAATCATCACACACTGTCCCCCAGGATCCATTGTAGAATATCTCCAGTCTTCCATCACAGACACCTGTTCCATTGGTTAACCTGAGGGCAAACTGATCTGAAAAACAGAAATAAGAGGCACTAAAGTGTGGCCAGGAACCAAATAAAAATAGCAATCTATCCCTGGAGAAATGATCATCTTTAAAGCCAAAAAATTCACCCCCAGTCTGCCATTATGAATTTCTCAGTGGTGGGCTGTCAGGGCCTGCAAGGCCTTCTCTGCTGGCCTAAAAAAATATCTGAATCATAAACTGATGTTAATTATATTATGTCCATGAATACTTTTTAAATAATTCCAAGTAGTCTGCCCGCTTCCTTTCATAGCTTTTCCGATGGTTGTGCTGCTTCCAGACATGTATTTTCGTATTATAGCATTTAACCTATCACATTTCAGCCATCATTTGTTGCCAGGCAAGGTCAAAGTCAAAGAAGTCTGTCCGGAGGCCTTCACAATCCGTTCTGCAGGCCCTCTAACACAAAATAAATGTCGATTAAACTGTTGCTTCAACCAATCAGATTTTGAGTTGGTGTCACTAGGGCCCTCTAGCAGGCTTACGGCAACGTCACCGTATTCAGACCCGTTGATTGGATATGATGGTGTATTAGAAAAATCTGAATGAGAGCATGGGGCAGCTGTTCACATTGGTATATTTGGCGGTGACCATTCCCGTGTCCACTGCTTCTGTCGAGCAGACATTTTCAGCCCTAAAACGAATTAAAACTTATGCCAGAAGTACGACAGGGCAGGTTCGACTTTCAGCATTAGCTTCGATGGCGATAGAAAGGGACTTTGTGATGGAACTGAAGCACACGGATAATCTGTACAACAGAGTAATTGAACTGTTTTTGAGGAAATAGAGGAGGATGGATTTTTTTACAAATAATCCCAATTTTTGGTGAGTAAAATATTGCAATTTTCCTAAATAATATTGCACGTTTATGAGTTATTATTGATGTCTTTTATGTGTGTCGCGGCTGTAGCTGCAGTAGAAAGGAACTTGTTCACCCCTGGTTTGTCTATTCAATAAAGGCATTTATTGTGGCTACAGGAGTTATCTATCTGTGATCCAACGGCTCTTTATACTGTATTTCTCCATATTAAGATGGTTTTTATAACTATAAATTAGTTTTTGAGGGGCAGGTTGATTCACTACTGAAGGCCTAGGTGTGAAATGCACGGCCCGCCACTGGAATTTCTAAATATAATTTTACCACTGTCACACTACTTATTTCTATTTTATCCACAAGGCTAAGTCTATTGGCACATTATAAAAGAGGAAGTATAAGCCTCTGTTTATTTTTAGACATTTCACCCAAGAGAAGGAAAGCATCAGCAATCATGTTAGATAATTGCACCCTTTGTTTGTCTTTGTGAATAGTTTTATATTTTGAAAAACAGAACAGCTGATAAGAAGCATATTATAATGACTTCAATCACTATTTTTGCAACAGCTTTTTTTTGTGCATATGCATATTGTGGTTTGGCACCTTTAAGCAACCATTTTGTGAGCATTTTTTGCTTCTCTTCTAAAAACATTTTTATTTCTTTATTCTCTTTGGGAACTAATTGATTTAGGCAAGCACTTGTGAGGTGAGTGGTAAAACTAAGAGCAAATAACAGACCTTAGTGAACCAAATCCACATATTTAATAAAAGTACACCACCTGGTATAGGGTTTACTGGGGCCTCCTCCTGGAGCCAGGCCTAGGGGAGTGCCTGCAGGTGAATTGCTGGCCAGACAGAAAGAAATAAGCAAAATCTTACTGCCCTCTTTCTGCGGGTGGAACATGGGCTTGATGTGATGTGACTTGGGTGGTATTCAAAGGCAAAGGCTTTGTTAGACTGGAACACAGACAAACTGACTCTTGGGATATGGAATGTCATCTCTGTTGGAGAAGGAAGGAGCTGGAGTTGGTGGGTGAGGTGGACTACTACCAACTAGATATAGTTCAGTTCATGTTCACCTATTTGCTTGGTTCTCGAACCAAACCCTTCAAAAAGAGGTTGGACTGTCATTTACTTTGGAGTTGCCCAGTGGGAAAGGTGTCAGGTGGGAGTGGACTTCTTAGCCTGGTTGATGTCATGTTGAAGTTTTTCCCAGAGAATAAGAGTGTTGCCTCTGCAACTAAAGGTCTCTGAGAAGACTCTGACTGCCATATGTAATTATGCACCAAATGTCAGTTTGGAGTACCAAGCCTTCTTGGAATGTCTGGATGAGAGGCGCGATTGGGAGGAATGGCCTCCCTGATCTAAATCCAAGCAATGTTATGTCATTGGACTTCTGTGCTAGGCATGGTTTATCCATAACAAACACCATGTTTGAATGTAGTTGTGTAGGAGGAGGATTTGAGGGTTTATTTAACAGGCAAGGGTCAACACCTGGAAGACAAAGATCTAATTAACAAAAGCCCAGGATGTGAAAAAAATTGTAGTAAAGAAAAATATTAAATGAATTAGTAACAAAAATAATTTATAAACTCAGAGCTAAAACAAGGCATAAATCAGTAAGAACAGAAAATAATTATTAACCAGAGATCTATTTTTAACATTCAACAACACTGGTAAATGTCCTGGTCATAGCACAAATTTGGACATCCCATAATTGCAAAACATTGACATTTAAGCCATTGTCTTGCCTAGCAAAGATGTAGCAACCAAGGCATGAAACATCTCCAAATTGTGATACCCACAAGAAAATTAAAATGGTGTTACGACAGAACATAATGGGTCAGTTGCAGTGTACCTGAGATAGTACTACTCTAGCTGCAGATCAAGTCCAGACTCTGTAGTACAGTATAAAGAAGAGAATATCCTCAGGTCTAAGTGCTGTTGCAGTGAACTAAGATCAATACCAAATTTAACTTGTACATTATATTCATGCCCCTTGATGTGCGAGTGACAGCTGATTTAAATCTCCAAGGGAGAGTATCCTCTGGAATGTTTTATTTTTATATGTTATGTTGATAGAGTGTAAATATATGCCTATGACACCCTGGGACCTGTTGGGGTCTTAATCTGTCCTTGCTGTAACTCATTTCCCTATGACGTAGATAATACAGAGACATTGATACAGTATTTGGCATTCATTATGTGCCCAGCTTTTCCTAATAACCAAATTACTCCAATAGTCACCAAAGTGTATATAAGAATCAGTCAGAGGTGGAACAATATTCATAAAGAATGTCTCATTGCAGCACAAATTTCACATTAGAGCACAGGCGCAATATGCTACATATTGTGAGAGATCTTATATCAGACCTGGAAAACATTCGCAAATATACTCTCATGATACCACAAAACTGGCCAAGTGATTCCTTAATTAGGGATACATACAATGTGTCTTTTTATTGAATATTAATGTTTAAATGTATGTTAATCCATATTTTTCTATTTCTTGTATTATGCAATGTACAGTACATTATTTCCATGCATCCTTGTCTTTTTCTGTGGCACTGAGTTAAATGTATTTGATTCAGTACCATGCTATACTTTAGGCCAAAAATAAATAAAACTTATGGTTTCCTTATTGTTCAATGACATATTTTTGATTTTACTTGTCCATAATGATTTGTCTGATGCATGCAGAATTCATTTTGTAACTTTACCCACCGTGCTGTTTGTTAAACCTGCTCACAAAGTGGTTTAAGTCAGTACACAAATTTGTTCCCCCTATCCAGCACCAAGAAGCACACTGCAACTGCAGTTAGTCTTAATCTTGGTCTGCTGGAAGTCCGTAGCTCTGAGGCTCACTGCAACAGCATTTAACCTGAAAGTGAGTCTTTGGAACATTAGAACAAGCTAGGCAAGAACAGGCCATTCAGCCCAACAAAGCTCACCAGTCCTATCCACTTATTTCTTGTAAAAAACATCAAGTTTATTGGCCTATAGTTGCTTGTATCTGCCCTGTCACCCTTTTTCGATAATGGGATATTTGCCATATTCTAGTCCTTTGGAATCTCTCCAGTGTGCAGTGACTTCCTTAAAAATATGTGTCAAAAGTTTATATACATACTTGTTAGCTACCTTAAGAACTCGAGGGTAAATTTTATCTGGTCCTGATGATTTGTTTGTTTCTAGGGTATTTAATCTGAGCAGTACTTGTCCCTCTACAATTTCTTAATCACTCAGAACCTCCTTAGTAGTCGTGTTTACCTCCACTTCCACACTTAAGATCTCAGAAAAATGCAAGTTTAGAGTGTGCGCTATTTCACTTTCTGTATCTTTTAATTACCCTTTTCTATTCCTGATGCACTTCACCTCCTTCTTGACTGTTCTTTCACTACTAAAATACTGAAAGAATTTCTTAAGATCGTCTTTAGCCTTATCTGCTATATTCCCCTCCTACCGTCTTTTAGCGTCTCTAATATCTTTCTTAATGGTTGCCCTCAAGTTCTCATAAGCCCTACAATTCACTTTGGAGTTATTAATCTTATACACCTTTTATACAGACGTTTTGGTGGGCAGTGGCTCAAGAGCAAAGAAGGTGTACTTTATGAAGATGGATTTTTTACAATTTAACCCTGGGCACAAATTAGTGTCCACTTTTATTTCACTGTTTTTAATTTAAGTGGAAATTTGGCTCAATATAATATTAAAAAAATGTTTTAATACAATTGCTGATTATGTCAGTTTATCAAAAAAAGACGTAGCACCACCTCTCTAGCACATATACTTAATTTTCCTCACATAGCACATCTTGACAAGACAAGGGAGCAAATTTTAAAAATTGTGGCAAATGTTTACATCATAGCAAATCAAATTAAAAATAATTTTACCTACATACTGCAAAATTTGAGTCAAATATTCAGGAAGCCACTAAATCTGGTACAATATATGGTTATTATTTTTTGTACATTAGACTTTCAGAACATTTAGAGTGTTTTGAAATCACAAGAATAATACAAAATTCCTGGGCTGGGGAATTCCTTCTCATTGAATGTAAGTATAAACATAACTTAGAGTTTAATGTGATAAAAAATTTAAATTGTGAGAGCACAAATCTTATATTTACTAAGAGAATATTATATCACAGTAATTTACTTGATGGTGCTGTCAATCAAGGTAATTATTCTCCTCTACATTAAGAATAAGACAACAAAGAAATATAAATGCATACTTCCTGTGTTTATCCAAGATTTTAATTTGTAAATTTACCTGTGTGTCAGCTCATATGAATACAAGAATCTGATCCAACAAACGTAAAATATGTGCTAGATCTCTAGAGTAGTATAATTGTCTATGCATTTAGAATCTTTACAAGAAAAAGTTATACTCTCACAAGGTTATTCTGATGTCACTGGCACAAATATGAACAAAATATGATTGTTTATACTTTAAATATTCAGGCTATTTAAATCTGATAAAACATTACATTCTCAGATACATTCTTTATTAATACCCATCATTTATTAATCTTTGCTAATAACCCTTTTATGTAATTGTAAAATTAGAGAAATTGTAATTAGATTTGCAAGATCAAAACCTGTTATCCAATGACCACAAACTTGCTCTGCTCTGGATATTCTTTGAATATGTTCATTTTGACAAGGGAATTTTAATAGAAAGATTTTTTTCTGCATATGCATTTAAAAAGTACAATTTCAGTTCTAAAGGCATGGTTTGTGGATTTTTTATGTCCATCATTTTATGTTGCTGAGAGAGCATATGTACCATGTAGGCAATGTTTGCAACAAAAAAAGTCCTGCCAAAAACAAGCACACTGTGCCAGACACAGTAAAAACAGAGATCTGTCTTATCATGCTACACTTTCAAATCTGGAAATGCCAAATTATTTTGTGTATGTATTGGTTTAGAACATGCAAAGTCAATGCAGACATGATTGCATGGACACACAACTTTGCAACAAATCTGTCAACTCTCTGGAAGAACAACGTTAAAGTGAGATCTTTTTTCTGTGCGGATTTGCCTACACAGGAAATGTGAACTGGCCATTAATATAAAATATGAACTGGCCATTAATTTTCATCATAGGTGAAGGAATTACCATATCAGCCTGTGCAGTTGGGGGGCTTTTTTGAATTTTTAAATAAATATTGTTAAAGCCAATGTGCATAAGAAACATATTGAACTAGTTTTTATTTTGGTAATAAAGCTGTGAAATATGTCAAATTAGTTGTTCTCTGGCAACAAGCCCTACATCCTTACACTCTGTAAATATATATTTTCATTTTCCCTCTGGTCAAGATGCTTTGTCTAGAATTGTTGCAGTCCACCCACAGCTAAATAAGTTGTTTGGTGAGTTTTGATAGATTTTTTGAATTTTGCATTTTTTTCTTCAAATTAATTTACAACTAGAATTAAATAGTCTGCGCTCCATTGTTAATTAAATTTGGATTTGTTGGAAGTTTTTTTTTTTGTGTTGTGTTGTGTTCTCTTGATTTGCATTTCTTTATACAAAGTTCTTATTATGATGTACCAAGAGAGGAAAAACAATTTAGTTAACTAGTTAAGAAGGCTGGTTCAATTACGGGACACATTTTTGACTCAATGTAGGTAGTGGCAGAGGAGAGAATGAAAACAAATGTGATAGCCATTGCTGTACATCTTCTCTATGACAAACTATGACTGAGTACTTATTGCCAACAAATTATTCAACAGAATTATGTCAACCCCCTATTGCAACACACCTTAATAATGCCTCACTGTGACTGCTCTCTATCTATCTATTATATAGTGACTTTCATATCTATCGATCCATCTATGTATTGATTGTTCACCCTAGCTCTATTTTGATTAAGATGAATTATGACAGCATTGTATGATGATGGTAATGTATTTATAAGCTTACACTGTACAGATTCCACCATAACAAAATAATTCACAAAATAATTTATATATAACAAAATTAAACTGCATGTATTTATAAAACTTTACAGATCATTTTGTCTAAGAAGGCCACTTGTATTTTAGGGACATGGTTTTGACTGACATGGATGATATTAATGACAGTAACTATTTGTTCACGCTATATTTCAGTCTCTTTCTGTCTCTCTCTCAAGATACTATTACTGCAGTGTTTCATGTCAAAAACAAATGTAACTCAAAGGGAAAAACATCTGTAGAGATTCAAACATTTAGAAAGATATGAAGAGACTATACATTTATAAAAAAAATAACAAAATGTCCCATATCAAATTAGAGAAATTCTTGAGTGAAACTCTATAGGATTCTGAAAGCACTGCAAGTCAAAATTACAGAAAATGTCAATGATCAGTTGTAGCAAGTTTTGTGTCAACTATTTACATGGGATTTAAATGGCTAGGTTGCACTTTTTGTTTGTGCAAATTTATCTATTTATTGTTGTTTACTCACTGCCTTCAGTTGGTTTTCTGGATCTTGAAGGTAGGCCCATATTGATACCTAAGGGAACAAATAGTTGGGTTCATTAAAGTTAAGTTTAAGAACAGTTTAAATTTTACAGGTATTCATATCTTATGAAACAGAAAGTGTTTAATAATTGTGGTTTATTGTGTGGTCCTGTTTAGAATCTTAACTTGAAATTTCTATGTCAGCAAATGTGCTATTGTTCTAGTGGAATTTGAATCATAAACCTGTCTAGAAGAAACAGAATAGTAAAAAAGAATAGTAAGGAGCAGGATCAGGTCACCAATGGGTAATCAATCATACTGATAAAAAGGATCCAAAAAATGCAAAACAAAACTTTAATCAGTGAAACAAAAAGAAACCTCAAAAGATTACTAAACAAATCTGATCTCAGAAACATCACTCAGGACTGGTGGAATTTACATTTTTAAGCTTATCATAAAGTTTCTTTTCATGAAAATAGGAAAAGGATCTCATAAACATGAAGTTTATAGGTTTCTGGGTCTTGTGAATAAATTAGAACATCATCTATATACACAAGGATATATTTTTCAAATATATATTGTACTATAGCATTTGCAAATAATTGAAAAATGTCCAGAGCATTGGCCAGACCATATCACATGTACTGGTAATACCCAGATATGGTGTTAAAAGCTGCTTCCTATTCAACTCCTTTTTTTATAAAAATCAAATTGCATGCACTCCATAAAACTAATTTAGTGAATATGGTAGTGCCTGTTACCTGATTTAATAATGAGGAACTCAATGAGAGACAGTAACTATTTTATATTGCTTTTTAATTCATACCCCTACTATCAACATAAAAACTACTCGGTTTCTCCCATATTTGTGGGAAAAAAAACATTTTTGATTAAAATTACTGGGCAGTCTTAGGAATCCATTAGCAAGATTTCCTCTAATATATTTCTCCTTATAGTTGTAGCTTCTGGTCTGGGAAGGGCATATACTCTCCCCTTACATAATGGAACCCCAAGGAGAAGACCATTGACACTATCATAGGCTGCATTTGGGAAAAGGGTCTGAGTTCACATTTTATTAAGAACATTTTTGAGAATCTCTGAATGTATGGTGCGGATAGATGACTTTGGCATTTTAGTAATCCTCACCCCAAATACTACTTATTTTATTAGCCAATCAATAAACAGATTGTGCTTCTTCTACTATAGCTAACCTGAACCATTTGCAAGATGACAAAAGATATGCATGGTGCCCAGCTAGTGAGTTATAGGAACTAAAATATATTCTATTCTTTTCTTACCAGTGGGTTGTCTGTCCATCAACAGAAAAAAATCTAAATCTTTAGTTAATTTTGTGCAGGTTTCCTTAAAACATTAAATTATTTAAATAAATCCGAGCTAGTAAAATTATCTACAGCACTGAAGTCTAGAAGGGAACAAAAAATGTGATTTATATTTCATTTAAAAAAAAGGTCAACAAAACAAAATATTGTGGAAAGTGGTAATAAAATCCCCCTGCCCTTGAAGAAAATAATTTATGTCTTCTTTTACCTACTTTGCTTATAAAGCACTAATAATACATGATTCAGATTTGAGTGTAAACTGTTTCTAATAAAATGCATACACTAATGTTTACAATAATAAGCATTTCTGTAAAATCATTACAACACTGAAGTTTCATTAAGTGGATTTATTGAATGGATGGATATACTTTTCTGTAAATTGTTTCCCGTTAAACAATGTATCAATTATAATTTACAGCAGCCTTGAAACAGTATTTGATTTTATATGCAGTTAACTGAGAACATCTATGTGAATAAAATCATTTAGAAAACCACATAATGAACAATCTACTCACCAGAGCAAATAACTCCAGCATCATGCCTATGTGTGCACTCCTCACTCCCATAATCAAGAGCTGGGCACTTTGTCAGGTCAGCTTCATCACCTTTACATTGAAGATTATCTCTCCATATTTCTCCACTGCCTTTTCCAAAACTGGCCTGTCCAGGGACTTCAATTGCATATCCACATCCTAAGTGGTTACAGACAACACTGGCATCCTGTAGGTCCCAGTAACGATCACAGACAGTCCCCCACTGCATGCCGTAATAAAGCTCAACTCGACCAGAACAGGAGTTGGAGCCATTTACCAGTCTGTAAGCTGTGTAGAAAGTAAAAAGAACAGGTATATGAGAAGATAGTAACTTGTGTACATTAAATGGTGTTGTTTTCAAAAAGATCACCATTTATAAAATAAAGCTGAACAGTAGTGATAACCAGTAAAACTAAATTAAATATACATTATTTTAGATTTTAACACATCTCATAAACAACATGAAAAGAAAGTGATTAATAAGACAATCTCACAGAATCATGCATTTTTGTGCCTGTACAGCACACTGATGTCAAAGAAAGATAAAAAAAATTAAGATATTTACAGATTATGTATAAAATTATTAGGTTAGCTCTATAACATCTATATATGGTCTCTGTAAGTGCTTTCAATTTTATATTCTGTGTCTGGTAAAATTAAGATTCAGATGTAAGTCTATTTAAAATATTGTCTACTTGCCTTTGTAATATACTGTATATTTATATATATTCTAACACTTCATTTTGGTCTGTTCTGGTATTTTCTGAAATAGTTTTAACTAGATAGTTGTAAATCTTACCCTAGTGTCCAGTGATTAGTGATAGCACCATTTAGCTTTGTATACACTACACAATGTTTACCGGCAGTAATATCAAGACAAATATTTTAAAAATTATCATTAAAAATTGTTTGGTAAATTTTGTAATTATTGGTATGATGTGAAGTTTTCAAAGTTTTGAATGAATCTTATCACATTCTTCATGGGATTCTGAGGCTGTATGTTCTGGACACTCAGGCAAAAAATGTTTTATTTGTGGTAAGTAAATCAGCTCAGATTGATGGAGTGTCTGCTGGAAAGACTTCAAAGACCCTGGTGCGGATGTGCAGAATGAGTTGAACTCTTACTCCTTCTCTAGCAACCTGGGTTGTGGGGCTTGGGTTATTGTGGTCAGAAACATGAAGTCGTAATTGATTCTTTTGAAAACTTTAGTGTACCACATGGTGTCTTGTGGGAGGTGCTACAAGAGTGTGGTGTTCTAGGGCTGCGGAGTGCTATTCCATCTCCTGTATTTGAGAAGCAAAACAGCTTTCATGTCAAGTTCATTCAATGTTTATTTTATATTACAAAATGAACCCTAGGTTGTTTAGCGCCCTTTTTCAGTACCATGGGAGAACATGAGAGAACAGCCTGTGATTTTTTTCCAGATCAAGCAGAGGATGCCGTAAAAATGCCTCCCCCGCAAACTTTTCCAGGTACAACCAACTTAAAGACCACCAGGGGCCAGGCTATGGACATGCCAGGGGAACTTTATCTCTTGCCTTGTCTTTACACACTTTTAAATCCTCAGTGGAAGATGAAAAAAGTTGCAGAGGAGATTATGCAGTGACTCCATCTAGGTGTGATGTCACTAACTCTTCAAGAATATGAGAGTGATTTTGAATGAAATTTGTACTCTCAGTTGAGGAAGAATTGTTATGTCTTATATCAATAAAGAACTCAATGTTGTTTGCAGCACACCAATAGAAGACTACAGTCTGGCGGAACCTTGAAGCCCACAAGGTGCCTAATCCATTACTGAATACATTTATATTATAAACACAGAAATACACATTTAATAAATCTTCTGATTTGATATTTTATTAGGAACCATGTCCTACAAGAACAATGTTATTTTTTAATTTTGTAACATATATTTTCTTAATTACAACTAGACCTATTAAGATATCTCATTCTAATTCAACACACACAGGTTGTGTTGTGTTAATATTGTTAAAGAAAACCTATCCATTATTCTAAAAAACCAAGTAATTTACTCAAGATTGAATGGTTTATGGAGGAATGAAGTATTATACAGTTTAAAAGAATTAGTTTTCCAGGCAGGTTCTTTGAAAAAGTGATACTGATTCCCCACAGCACAAATTCATTTCAGGCTTGAAGCTGCCTAAATACTGCATTAAAAACCATACTAGCCATCAGTACGTCTTTGGGTGCTTCACACACCACTGTATGAAAGTGGACACTACTCAGTTTTCAAGATCGATCTGAGCACTTCTTTTAAATAAAAATGCAGCAAGAAATGATTCTTGTACAATATGGCAATTAAATATTGAAGTGATCTATAAACATCACTTTTTATTGTATCAGTTTAAAAATTCTACTTTTACACTTAATATTTCAAAGAAAAAAAAAACTTACGAACACAAACAAGGCCAACATCGTTCCTTTCAGTACAGAGAGTTGCACTCTCAGAGAATGGACAATCAAAAATCTTTCTTTCATTTCCTCTGCACTGAATCTTTTTCTCCCAAAATGAACCTTTTCCTTGACCAAACATTCCTGCTCGATATTCTTTTAGAGCTCCACATTCCAATTCCTGACAGACAACCTCAGCTGCCGTCTGATTAAAGTTTACATCACAAATGCTCTTCCAGCTATTATCCCGCAGCACTTCTAGTCTCCCAGAGCAGGAGCTGCTGCCACCCACTAAACGTGCACCAGTACCTGAAAGGAAAAACATTGGTTTAATGTGAAAGTGTAAGAAATGAGAAGACAAAATGTTCCATTGCGGTTGAATTACAGTTCATATTGTCTATTCCAGTGCAGAAGGAAATTTGTATCCAGGAAACTGGATAGCATTGCTGTATTTATTTACATACTTCCCACAACTGTACACACTTAAATCCATTACTTATTAAACAAGTATTTAATTGGTGTTTTAAATTCTTTATATTATGCAGGAATGCTTAGTGTACTGTAATATAGGTGTTTAGTGATATTTGGAAAAAACGATTTAGAGACTTTGGATGTGCTGAGAATGCATTTTTATCTTTCCAAAACTGTTAAACAAAATGTACTCTATTTGTTTATCTGTTTGTTCACCAAGTGTGAAAAAAGGTGAACAGATTTTCATGAAATTTTGCATCTGTGCTGCTGTTGGTCCAACTCAAATTGCAGGCTACATAACATATTTGTGGAGAGGTCTTGTAATGGATGGGGCAGCCCAAAAATAGTGTGCCAAGTTTGGAGCTTTAGTTCCATTCAGGCAGCAGGAGAGCACTGAGGCTGATGAAAGAGCAACATTACCAGCAAACATGTTTTATACTGGCCAAAGCTGAATCTTATCTAAGAGAGCAGGTACAGCATTTTCTTCTTAACTAATGTGGATAACAATGTTATTATCTCACTTGATTACTTTTTTTGCCTAAGAGTACATCATTTTGTTTCATCATGGGTGTAACTATGTTGAATATCCATCCATCCATTTTCCAATCCGCTGAATCCGAACACAGGGTCACGGGGGTCTGCTGGAGCCAATCCCAGCCAACACAGGGCACAAGGCAGGAACCAATCCCGGGCAGGGTGCCAACCCACCGCAGTATGTTGAATATACAAAAGACAATTTTTCCTTTTCTCAGAAATATATGTGTCCAAAAGCACTGTATGGTGTTGCCAAACCCTTAAGGAGAAAATTCAATCTTTCAACTCTCAAAAAAACCTTTACAATGCCGAAAATCTCTTTGAAAGTGAGATTCAAAGTTGAGAAATGCTGGTGAAATGAAGTTTAGCAGCAGTTTTACAAATCAAAAGGATGTGGAAGGAAATTTGGCTGCTTTGCTCACTGCCTATTATTTTGTGATGCTATATTATATATAACATATGGAGAGAGATTTCATCTACCAGACAAGGACAGTGGTGGCCTGGTCTGTGTTTGTCATACATGCAGAAAGAAATTTCTTTGAGCTACATTTTTTTGTCAAAGCAAAGTCTAGTAGCAGAGCTTATGGGATCAAAGAAAAGAAGAGGGTCAGGAGAACTTCTTCAAGAGGTGTGGACAAATGAGAGTGAGAATAGCTTTCTATCTCTTAAAATAAGGTTGGCATCGGCTGCCAGTCTTTTGTATTAGAAATTGATTCAAGTCATAATGGTCTTGGGGCTATTCTTTCACAGGAGTGTGATGGCAAGCTAAAATCATTTGCTTATGCAAGTTGCGGAGTTAGGCCCACTGAGAGGAATATGCAAAACTATAGTTACGTGAAATTGGAATTTTTTGCTCTTAAAGGGGCTACGACTCAAAAATTAAGGGAATACTTGTTGGGGAATCAATGTATTGTTTACACCAATAATAATCCTTTGATTCATCTACAGACTACAAAATTTAGAGGAACAGAACAATGATATTAAATGCCCTGGACTTATATGGTCACTTGTTGGCTTCATGGCTACTAGAAATTTTGGCTAATAACTTTACATGCTTGGAATTATCTAGCGATGGCAGAGAAAATATTTTCATAATGACTGATGTCTTCTCCAAATATACCCAAACTGCTTCTACTAGGGATCAGCAGGTCATACCAAAGTTAGCAGGAATAGCCAGGGTTCTTTTTGGTGTACATGCAAGAATACATTCTGACCAAGATCCAAATTTTGTATGTCATATTGTTTGATAGATGTGCCAGCTGTATGGGATTCACAAATCTCATATCACTCCTTATCACCCTGAAGGAAATGGTTAGTGTGAATCTTTGCTTCCATTTGGGAGTTGGGCATCATCCAAGCCGACTGGAAAATGAGACTTGTCACCCCTATCTGGAAAGGGAACAGTGGTCACCTGGATTGTGGCAATTACAGGGGATAACACTGCTCTTGGTGCCAGTAAAGGTTCTTGCTATGGTCATCCTCAATAGGATCTGCAATCACTTGCTCACCTACCAGCGACCGGAGCAGTCTAGTTTTACGTCTAAGAAGTCTACCATCAACCACATCCTGGCACTCTGGGTTCTCATCGAGCACGAACATGAATATCAGCAGAGTTTCTTTGAAGCCTTTGTTGATTTTCATAAAGCGTTCCACTCAATTGATTGAACTGGCCTGTGGGACATCCTGAAACATTGTGGGATCCCCCAAAGTTGCCGAATGTCATGGTCAGCCTGTACATTGGTACTGCAAGTGCACAACCTGTGCGTTTTTTTTCCAGTTGATTCTGGGGTTCGTCAGGGGTGTGTTCTTCCTCCTACCTTGTTTATTGCCTACTTGGACTGGGTGTTGGACAGGGTCATGGGCTCCAGCAGCTGTGGGGTATCTTTGAGTGAAGAAAGATTCACTGATTTTGACTTTGTTGATGATGCTGTGATCTTCGCAGAGTCAACAGAAGCTCTGATTGGGGGCTCTTGAGAGACTGAGCGAGGAGTCTGAGTGTCCTGAACGAAACCAAGATCCAGGCCTTTAATGACCTCTTGGGCACAGCCATCAGCAGTGTGTCTGTCTGCAGGGAGAGTGTTGACTGTGTTGAGAGGTTTACTTACCTCAGCAGCGACATTCATGTCTCTGGTGACTGTTCCTATGAGGTCATGAGGTCACTAGAAAATGGTGTGTGGCACTCCCAATATCTTTGCAAAAGGAGGAAGGTCCAAGTCTTTAGAGTTGAGGACTGGACTCCTTTGGTACTGTGTCTCTTCGGAGAATCCTTGGATACCATACAATGGCCATGTGTCATGGTTCGCCAAGAGTTATCTGGTTCAAAGGATCCTCATCATTGGGGAGACCCAAGCGGCTGGACCAGGCCAAGAGGACGCCAACGTAACACCAGGCTGTTCTAGATAGATTGTCATTTCCAGAGGGTAGGATGGGACGACGTGTCTGCCTGGACGGTTGCCAACTGGGATTCCAAGCTGTTTCATTGTGTGGTGGGTTCGGCGAAATGCTCTACTGGTGCATGCTCCTCAGCCTGACCTATTATAGAAACTCTGAAATCTACTGCCTCTTATATTTATTGCTTTGCTAAATCCTAATGCTTCAAGGGTTGCAAAGACTGCTCTGTAAAATATAAAGAGATGCCAATCCCACCCTCTTCTCAAGATCTGATTCCAACTGACTGCCACTTGTTCCCAAATCTATCCACCGTATTCAGATCTATCCACTGTGGGAGAGGCTGCACTAACAAGACAAAATATTTTATTTAAATGGTATAGAAAACACTTTCTGAATGTTAGAACAAATATTGTACTGGCCACAGGAGTTATGTTGAAGAATAAAACTTGTTCAGTTTTACTGCTGTTTATCTTCTCTTAAAACATTTTGATCAGCCCTTGCACCTTTATCACTTGAGACTTTTGATCATTCAGTGCATAATAAAAACTTAAATGAAGGCTAAATAGCTTCATGTTCAGCAAAAAATGCACACTTATTACATTAGGATTCATCTGTATGTGACTAAAGTGTCCAAAAAAATTTAGTTTCTTTGTAACTGGCAGTCAGAATAGAATTTTTTTTATTAATACAGCTTGTGTATTTGCAAAGATTGTGGATGATTCCCCTCATCACCTAAGCATGGAAAGATGACTACATGTGAAGATTCCATTTCAGTGTTTTTACATAGCAATAGATATTTGCCAAGCAAAGAACACCATGCCCAAGTAAAAAAATGGTGAACCAAGATGCAATATTTAAAATATTGCCACTTAAATTTAAATAAATCTGTGTCTTAGAACTGTGCAGTAAGCAAGTTGTAAAGGGAAAACCTATCATCATGCATTGAAGACTATAAAGTTATGTTTCTGTTTATTTATTTACTTATCAATGAGCTTGAATTGTAACACTTGTACACATACTGCTCTCTGAGTAATTTAACAATCCAGTGATTCTACATTCGTTTCTCTGTCATCTATGCAAGGACACTGAGCACTGGTTAGTCAAAGGGTTTACTTTTAGAATAGCACACACATATTGAAAGGATTAATGAAAAGCCATTCATGAAGTCATTTGCAAACTGACTTTCAAAATGTTTGTATAGTTTCAACATTTTTACTTTAGGTTTGCTAACTGTGCATCATCTGGATGATTTTTCTTTTTGTTTCTATTACCCTGACATTCTGTAAAGGATGAAAAGGGAATATTCAAGAAACTCACAGCTAAATAAATGCCCACAATGCATACTTGTAACTAAATGAGGTGGACTAATTGTATGCCTCAGTGGGATGATGACGCATCCAGGTTGGTATCTGTATTGCACACAATGCTGAATGTATAGTATCCAACCTTGCAGCCATGAACTGGGCAATGCAGGTACTGAAAAGGAATAAACAGATGAGTGAACAGAAAGATTTGTGTAGTTTGGTTACTCCCACGTTGTACATTTTTTTTAAAAAGGTGATTTAGAAGAAAAGAGAAAAAAATCTTCAAAACCATCAAAAATAGCATTTTGACATTAATATTATGCTACAAAGTTGTATGACATGTAAGATGTGTAAGGAAAAATGTAAATAGCACGTTATCAAATGTCAACTAAACAGTTATCGATAATAGTTAAATATTTTTACTAAATAGATGAGAGTTATAGGAAATTATCAGTGATTAAGTTTTAAATACCCAGACATGACCATGTAGCACCAGGGGACTGGTAAAGCACGTAAGGCAAGAGCCTGACATGATAAGCAGAGATATGCAATGTACCTTTTGGATTTATAAAGATAAAATTTGTCTTATAATCGGGCAGCAAACACATTCACAGTACAATCAATGTAGCACTAAAACAAAAATTCTATGTCAGTGGGTTCTATGTAAATAAGTTTAATAATTTAACACATGACAAAATATTAATTAAAAGTAATTATTATAAATAATTAATAATTATTTCACTGCAGTTAAGTTTCCATACAACAGTTAAGTTAGGAGGTATTAATATTGGAGCAACCCTTAAAGTACATTTATAATAAATCAATACATTAAACTTATGATAAAAGAAAAATGTTTTAATTTCTTGTCTTAAAGATATTATTATTGACTACCCAAAGTACCTTTTATCGTTGGATACTGTATATTTGTATAATTTGTTTAGTTAGAGGTTAACTACTTTCTGGGTTAAAGCTTTAAATGAGTTCTTTGTATTTAGTGTGTTTTTAAATGTTGACTTGTTTAATAATTGAATCCATGGATCTCAGAAAGCATTTTCAGTAATTGAGGGATTGGGGTTCACAGACATCGCTGCAGGTTTCCATATTATTACAGGAGAGAACACCAGTGGTAACACTTGATAAAGTTATAAGGATGATTCAAAGTTGATTTACTCAACATTAAAGTTGCTGCAAATCATCACATTGTATTGGCATGAAAGCCTGAAACGATAACCGCCTCATTATAATATGGACTTGAATAAATGTCTACATTAAGAATGAATAAAATTTACAAATAACATCATCGGTCATTCACTTTCTACCATATTCTAAACAGCAATACTGAATGTGCTGCAACATCATGCTTCATTCTGTGTCATCATGGCTTATCTCTATTGTACTCTTTTTCTGGTATACAATAGCATTAGCTTTTTCAAAAATGTAAGGTTGTGCTTTGATAAAAAAAAAATATATTGTTACATGTAATGTATATGATGCAATGAAATTCCTATCTGCATGTTTGACCAGCACAGAGCAGGCAACCACTGTCCTCGCTTTGCTTGTTATGTATAATGTTCATCCATTTTATAAATATGCTTATAATATCAAAAAATAATTGGTAAGGATGAATTAATAAACAGTTTTTTGAAATTACTGTTAAAGTTTGTTTAGTGGGATTTTACTGAAAACTCTCTGAAAAACATATTTTGGAGATTCAAAAGTTTGGAATTTGAAAGAAAGGATCATTACTCCTTAAGGGTTTAGTATTAATGTACACCCCTTTTGGATCCATATATTTTTCATAAAAGGGTGTTAATTAAAATAAATGGACAAAAACTGCCTTTTGTAAATTAAACATGGCTAAACACAACCCACAAGGAGACAAAAGGCCATGCTGTTAAACAAAAGCTGTAATCTAGGAAAACAATGAAATTGTTGTCCAAGTTAGTTAAGAGGAAAACGCTATACTGTACCTGCAGTCTTGGGTGAGCCCCTACTTTGGCCAGTATGAAACTTTGTGTGTGGTGATAATAATATCCTATCATCAGCCCCAGCACACTCCTGTTGCCTCACATTGTTTTTTTGGTTGCTGCTCCATTACAAATCCTCTCCTTGATACTAAAAATGCCTTTAATTAAAGTTGGATCAATGGCAACATAAATGCAAAATTTTGCTAAAATCAGATCAATGGTTTTTGTGCGATTGGTAAACAAACAGATTTTTTTATTTGTAGTAATTAATTACATTTTGTGTGTTCTGCAATTTAACAGAGATTAACTATGTTGTCTCAATTAAAAAAAGAAAAAGTTGTTTTGTGAAGTAGTGCTAAATAAGAGAAAACAGCCTAGTATTAAAAAACGCCTTCCACAACTACATAAAACTAGTCATTTTATGAAAGAGTTATTTATCCTCATTTAGTTTATTAAATATTTTTGCAACATATTTAAATTTTATGATAATAGTGAGAATAGAATGTAATTAAATGTATGAAGAGAGTACATAAATATAAGATTTTTAATATAATTTTACAATATTATTTAGTTAAGAGCAGCACAAATATGCTTGTGATGGCTTAAACAGTTTTCATGGATATTTACTGGACATATTTTTTAACAGATATAAGCAGCCCTTCAAAAAACTCTGTAGTATCCAAGGGATTCTGCTGTCTTCTGTGGAGGCAATGCCAAAAGCATTGAAACTTAGGTAACTAATTAAATAGCCTAATAATAAAAGGATTTTGAATGTGACACATATGAATGGACACCTGTTTTCTCCAGAATTTAGTTTGTTATTGCCACATAAGTTTCAAGGCTAGCCTCTGCATCTGAGTCATCGCAGCACTGACTGAAAAAGGTAATCTCAAAAATTGTGTGAAGCCAGCAAATTTCATTGAACAAAATTATTCTGTGTTGATCTACATGCAGAAGGGATGGTAATTCCCATTAATAAAAAGATATATTATTCTTGAAAATGTATAATTTTATTATAAAAATTCATCCGGTCAATTTCTAATGAATCTGTCATAATATTAGTTTTTTTGTTTTCTGATGACAGCATATCTGGTGGAAGAAGTAAATGTAGTTCTGCAATTTCAAAGAATTAGTTATTTTAACTTTTAGTACTGGTCTTCCTTTTATTTTGCTGAGCTAGTCATACCAGGTCATTCTTTCATTAATAACTTTTTCCAACACCTCCATTACAAATTCTCAAATGCTCCCAAACCATTCTGATGATGCAGTATATCCCTCCCTGTCCTTCCATAGGATGAAAAATGAAGGCATTTCCATCCTAATCCAAACTAAGGTTCACACTTCATTGCTTTAGGAGCTTGGTTTTAAAGCCTGGCCCAGTGACTGTGAAGTTTGCATGCAGGGTTTCTCAGTGTACTCTGACATGCAAATATAGGTTGATTATAGCTGGCATTAAATAGATTTATTATAAATGAGTATGTGTGTGTGTGTGAGGAAGGAGGGAGTATACCCCACCATATACTAGAAAACCCTCTAGTTAATTTCTGCTTTGTCTGATTCTATCATGATAAACTCCTTCCCCCTTAGAACTTGTAATAGAATAATGAGGAAAGTTGATTGATGGATAATAACAAATGATATGCCTATGTATGTTGTCTACACTATAGATTTAAAGCAGGAAACATACTGGTACAAATCATGTGATACATTAACTTAAAACAGTACAGACCATAAATATCCGTCCATCCATCAATCATTCTAACCCACTTATTCAGGGAAGGAGGAGCCTGTCCTAACAAGGCAGGAACAACACCTGGACAGGGCATTAGTCCATCGCAGGGTGAATGCACACACACTAAGGCCAATCCACCTAACCAGCATGTCTGTGTACTGGGGGAGGAAACTGAAGCACCTGAACTCATGTGAACAAGGGGAGAACATCCAAACTTCACACACAGACATAGGGACATGAAACTCCTTATTGCGAGGCAGCAGCAATACCACTGCACCACCATGCCACCCCCATAAATATTCATGTAAGTGAAAAAAAACCTGGACTGTGTAAGGGTAGATATGAGGTACTTCTTTTCTCCAGTATTTTACTGTAAGTTTATTAGTTTATTGTTTATTTGATAGCAAGAAATCAAAAATTTTCTTTTTTCTTTTCTATAAATTCTATAAATTAATGTGTAAACTATTTGGTTTACCTGCTGTGAAAATAATTATTATTATTAATTATATAATTATTATGAATGAAAACTACTTACATTGCAACTGCTGAAAATTATTGTAACATTGTTTTCTTTTTTCAATAGATATTGTATATTCTTCAATTTAAAGGAATAAAACTGGCATCTGTCTTACTATGTTTTGAAACCTTACTGTAATTTAATGGTGAATTTGAAAATACTTTTTAAAATAAATGCCAAAAAGCAAAATCTGCAACATGATAATGAGAGATTCATCTCGTACCTGAGCACACAACACTTGCGTCTTCATAATGTTCACAGCCAGTAGTTTGTGCACTTCTACACTCACTGAATGTAGACTCCAGTCCATGGCAGTGATAATGCCAGATTCTCCCAGTTCCTTGTCCAAAGTGAGCAAAGGATAGGGCTGACAGTGCCTTTCCACAGCCCAGCTCTCTGCACACCACGGCAGCATCCTGCATGTCCCAGTTGTCATCACACACTGTACCCCATGCTCCACTGTGAAACACCTCCACTCTCCCCTCACAAGGTCCACGTCCCTTCACCAGCCTTGCCATATTACTACCTAGAAAGAGAAGAAAGAAACTTTAAATCTCCATTCAACAGCACACTCTAATCACTTTCAGAGAATAATTAAGAATAAAGCACAAATAATTACTGGACCCTGTTCACCGCAGTGATTCACTTATAGGTTTTTTTATACTTTACAAAATCTGCCAAAAATATTAACCAGTATTCCACAAACTTTAATAACATTGTAGAAACCTATACAGTGAGCTAAGTTAGCCATATTTCATACATAATTCAATTAAGATATTTGTTTTCATATTTATATCATTGATTCCTGTGCTTTTACTACTGGTTTAGATGTATGCAGTGTTTGCTTTGCATAGGTAATACTAAAAATTAATCTAAAACTGATTCTACATTTATTCACAAGTATAAAATCTAAATTATTATGTAATGTTTTCAAATCAGACTATTTAAGAGCTAAAGGATTTCCAGAAAAAGCAGACACAAGATGGTTTAAAATTTTAATGTGACTATTTTTCGCAAGATTAAAAGTTCAACTGATAAAAGTTCTTACATTAATTTTTTTTATTGTTCTGTGCAATTGTCAAAGCAAACAATTGCATTCATTTTAGTGCAGCGAGGGAATTTTATACATGGCTTTTCAGTTAAATAAATTATGCAAAGTAATTTCTCTAATATATTTGTATATATTTGAATATACAGATATATTGATCTGTATACTGTATGTATTTCAACATATTTTCTGGGATTTATTTTCACCTCATATATTACATTTTATAAAACATTCCTGGAAATATATAAAGAAATTAACAGATTTACTGTATTATGGTAACAACCTTCATGTGACAACTCGGTATAGAGGGATCATAAACTATTTTTGTGTATTACATATAGAGTTGCATTATGGCAGAAGTGTGCACTAAACATTCCTATCTCATATAAGTATTAATTATAAGTTGCAGCATTCCTAAACAATACTTTATGAAGGATATTTTGGAAGCTTTTCTGAAACAATTTTATTTTGAAGCTTAAAAAATTATAAGCATGAAAATAATTTTAATCATAAATAAAATAGTAAACAGTTAATAAAATTTGAGTGGACTGTTTCATATGTGATTAAAACTAAATCAAAAGAAATTAAATATGAAATTAATCCAATTCTTATCAAATAGATGATGATGGTACAATTGTGTGTACAAAAAGTAAAATATTCTAAATTTGACAAATGTAATGATTTGATTATTATAAGCATACAGTATATCATTCTAAAACAATGTGTCATTCCAATTTGGATATCTATGCAATTTTCTGTAGTTAAAAAATACATATTTCACATTTCAAAATGTAATATTTCTGGATTAAATAAAGCTCTAGAATTTTGAAAGCTCACCTTCTTACATTGCCTCAAACAAAACTGATTCATGCTTTGTGTCCAATGCTTCCAGAATAATCTTCATTCCCTAGAAGCCTAGAATGGATTAATCGGGCTTTGAAAATGGACAGATCCTCCTTTCATTATTATATCCTTGCAGATATTCTGCATACTGTTTGTAATTCTTTATTTTAAATAACAATTTGTGAATATGTAGAAGCTGTTCAGTATTACACTGATTGTCACTTTCAATATTAACACAGACTAGTTAAGTTTGAAAAATGCATGAAGGCATGTTGTTAATCAATTTTTTGAAAAGAAAATAACAGTTAATATAGAAAGCTAGGTTAATGATAATTTTAAAATAAAAAATTAAGGCAATTAGCAAAGGGCAACAGAATTCCAGGGTCCCAAGTTTGAATAATGGTCCAGGTACTGTTCTTTTTTATGTAGAATTTGAAAATGCTTCCAATGTTATTTGTGAGGTTTTTCTCTTAATGCTAAAGTTTTCCTTCCTCAAAGGTTTGTGTGTTGGCTTAAATTGTTAATTAGCATTTCTAAATTGGTCCTATATAAGAGAGAACTAATCTTGTTTTTAATAACTTAAGTTAATTATCCATTCATGTTGCATCTGTTTTGATTAAGAAAACATGATTTCATTAAAGTAACATTAAAAGTAATATTTAAGAATTACAGTATCTTTGTGATGTTGAATATTCTAAAAAAACTATTTAGAAGCAAGAGCAATCCACACATTTCACAGGGCATATTTTCAGGAATTAAAACAATGACTTACAGACTGGTGTGAGCAGAAGCAAGGCAACCAAGCAGATCAGTGACCCTTTTTGGCAGCTCCTCATGGTTCATCACCCTAAGTGTTCTCTCTTCACAATGAAGTCAAGACTCTTCTATGCCCTCAGATCACTATATCTGGTAATCTGTCATCTCACACCTGCATTAGAGGCGCAGCGCTGTAATCCACCAATCACACACATCTCAGTTCTCTAAAGATTTAGTAAGGAAACATTAAAAGAAAGTTTCTTCCAAACCATATTTGTTTTTTGTTTTTTTATGTTTTGGTGTATGTTTCATGAGGTTTTCCTGATTTTGGTTTCTTTAGATTTTGCAATACTCTTAAAGGAGATGGATTTTTTTAAAAGTTAGCATGAAATTAGCCTAACCCAAAAGAATATTAACATTATTAATCTAGTTAAGATTATAGAGTTTTAAATGAATACATTTATGGCATTATAAAATTATCCATCGATTAATTGCCAGACCTGCTTTATCCAATTCAATTTCCAGGGGCCTAAAGATTGGACCAAATTATTACCATTAGAAAAAATTCAAGAGAAAATATTTCCAATAGCATTTATTTGTGTATTTTTGAGTTTCTAATTCAATGCAGACACTTTAAAAATGATAAGAACCTAAAGACTTTTTAAAATTATTGTGCATAGTATACGTCACTTTTATATTTTTTACATTGGTATATATAATTTAGGGCAGTGGCAGTGTTTAGTGCTACTACCTGACAGCTCCAGCCCTGCATTTTTAATAGCAATCATCTGTTTAGAGTTTCCACCATCTTCCAATGTTTGGATGGAATTTCTATGGCTATGGTAGGTTTCCTTGTACACCACAAACATAGGTCTTAATTGGTAACTCTGAATTAAATCATTATGAGTAACTGACAATTTAGAGTGTTATCCCTACCCTTGTCCTTGGGATTAGATAACCAGATGAGATGGTTTGATTTAATTATATCTAAGCCAGGGAGGGATCATTGTTTCCTAAATTAAGAAATTACATCAGAGGGAATCCATCCAACCTTGTGTTCTTTTTCCGGGATGAAAGTTGATATCCGAGCAGTGTGATGCTCCATGCCCACAGCTTTAGGCACCAACCATTGTTGGTGCATCTTTGTTCATCATGGCTGGGATGTGCCAATGAGATACACAGACAGAAAAAATAGAGCAAAACCTATAAATTATTTATTAAAAAGTTCAGTCTTTTTCACATAATGTTAATGTGCACTTACTGTATATAAATACACTAGCAGAATACCCGCGCTTCGCAGCGGAGAAGTAGTGTGTTAAAGAAGGTACGAAAAAGAAAAGGAAAAATTTGAAAAACAACGTAACTTGATTGTTATTGTAATTGTTTTGTCATTGATATGAGTGTTGTTCTCATATCTATCTATCTATATATATATATATATCTCTATCTATCTATCTATATATATATATGTTGTTCTCATATCTATCTATATCTATACTAATAAAAGGCAAAGCCCTCACTCACTCACTGACTAAATCACTGACTCATCACTAATTCTCCAACTTCTCGTGTGGGTGGAAGGCTGAAATTTGGCAGGTTCATTCCTTACAGCTTCCTTACAAAAGTTGGGCAGGTTTTATATCGAAATTCTACGCGTAATGGTCATAACTGGAAGCAGTTTTTCTCCATTTACTGTAATGGAGATGAGCTTCAACGCCGGGGGGAGTTTCGTGTGACATCATCACGCCTCCCACGTAATCACGCAGTACATAGAAAACCAGGAAGACCTCAAAAAAGTGCTTAAGAAAACATGCATTATATAATTGAGAAGGCAGCGAAACAATAAGAAGCGGCGAGTGACATATACAACCATATTCATGAGTTCTGCTACTTGGAAACAAAGCACGATGTAAACCTACACTTTAAATTAAGTTCATAGACAGGCTGCGCTGGCGTTTGTAATTTAGTGCCTGCCCATATAAGGCCGTCCGTCAGCGGCAATCCAATAGCAAACTGCCACGGGTAAATATTCACGGGTGAAGGACTGTGCTTATGGAGAGGAAGATGAGATGGTCAGGGTGGTGTTTGACACAAACTCAGCGAAACTGCGAGAGAAAGTTTTAAGTGCCAGGACTAAGGTAACATTAAATACAGCCATGGACATAGCACGAGATGGCACCAGCACAGCTGGGAACCTTCGATGCATGTACACCGAGTGGCTCCGTGAACTGGCGCAGTGCACAGATAAAAGGTAACAGTTCCAAAGAGCTGAACAAAACCGAATTACACAATTGAAAAGGCAGCAAAAAATATGAAGCGTCTCATACATACAAGCATATTCATAAATCCAACTACTGCGGAAACAAAGCACACGTTGGAAAAAGTCAATGTCCCGCTAAAGGAAGACAGTGTAAAAAACCCGTGCATGCAGTGTGTCAGGTCTCAGATAAAGAAGAAGGCGAGCTGTTTATTGATGCAGTAAGAAACGAATCGATGAATGAAACCTGTCATCTTTACAGCGATTGACAAACACGGAATGTAACTTGAACACAACACATCCTACAAATACGAACCTGATTGAAAGAAATAATGATAATCAAATCCTTGATGACAGCAACACTCAGTAACACTCACAAAACAAATACTGTATATTGACAGTCATGTTACGTTATTTTTAAAATGTTCCCTTTTCTTTTTCTAGCTTTTTTAACACACTACTTCTCCGCTGCGATACGCGGATATATATATATGTATATATATATAACCCGATCTACATACTCGAATAATGGATACTTTATTCGCCATCAATGATTGTTTTGGTAAAGCCATACTCAGTGTATTCATTAGATGAGCGGTAAAAAGTAAGGCGAGGGAGGATGACTTATTGAGGCATGCAGGCTGTAGTGCGCGTCAACTCTATCTGAATTGCGATCACATTTGAAAAATATATCTTTTCAAGTTCTATTTAGTCCATATGTGTCAAACTCAAGGGCGCGGGCCACATCCGCCCGGCGTGTAATTATATCCGCCCGCGAGATCATTTTATATACTGTATTATTGTTATTAAAGCCCGGGTATATGAAGCGCTGGTAACACAATAAACTACAGATCCCATAATGCAGCGCTTCAGCTGCCTTGCCGAACACTTACTGCGTTAATCAAGTCTACCTTATGATGCTGCAAGTTATTGCAAAGCTAGCTCACACGATGCTGAAGAGAAAAGTTGATTCTGAAAATAGAGCCTTTAAAAACCGATGGGAGGCTGAGGATATGTTTACTGAACCCGTGTGTCTCATTTGTGGAGCTAATGTGGCTGTAATTACAGAATTTAATCTAAGACGGCACTATAAAACAAAACATCAGGGTAACCTGAAAGACCTGAATGCAATGCAGAAGATACAGAAAGCAGAAGAATTAAATAAGAATCTGACACTTCAGCGGATGTTTTTACCCGTGCACAATCACAAAGTGATTTCAATTGAAGCTGCTTTTATGGGAGACACAACCACTTGCCCCACTTTCCCTATTACCAAGTAATGTTAAACCAAGTCATCACTACGGTGTTCCCAAATACACACTTTGCTGATAAACTGAGCGCACTGAGTTTGCACGGCGCTTTGGTGACTTTGAAGAACAAAAAAAGTCCGTCTACATGCGGCTCGAACCTTGTGCATGTTTGGTAGCACATATCTGTGTGAGAAGCTCTTCTCAGTGATAAAGACTAACAAAACAGCACACAGGAGTCGCCTCACTGATGAGCACCTGCAATCCATCCTGAGAATCTCCACAACACAGAACCTCACACCAAACAGAAACGAACCTGTTGCCAAAAAAAGATGCCAGGCGTCCAGCTCTAAAATGACATATGAGCAAAGACAACTGAATGATTTGATTTGTTATTGCTGAAAGGAACAGATTTTATTTATATTTCCAGGTTTTGTTATGCAGCATGTTCATATTTGAATTTGTATAATTTTGACAGGATATATTTTTATGGAGAGCAAAATCTTTTGGGATATTTAAAATCTAAGTTTATTTTTTATAAAATATAAAATTACATAAGAGTAAAGAAATTTGAATGTTTGTTCTTTTAATGTTTACTTTATTTCTAACTTGTATAATTTAGACAGGATATATTTTTATGGAGAGCAAAATATTATAAGTTGTTTAAGGTTTGAGTTGATTTATTCAGGAATAATATTCCTGTCTGTTTTTACCATTCCTACCAAAGATATTTCTGTCGACTAAATAAAAATTCCTTCTATTTAAAATTTAAATAGAACTTGAACAAATACTAATATAAGTTCATAATATCCACGCAGACTTGCACGTAAGAGCGGTGTCATCTGTTTTAACAAACAGCGTATTGCACTGATCTGAAATAGCTGTGTGTGTATATATGTAGATATGTATGTATATGTATATATATGTTTATATATGTGTGTGTATGTATATATATATATGTATTTGTGTGTATATATGTATGTGTGTATGTATATGTATGTATATATATATATATGTAGATATATATATATGTATGTATATATGTGTGTGTGTATATATATGTGTATATGTATAGATATGTATATATATATATATGTTTGTGTGTGTGTGTAAATATATATATATATATTTATATTTATATATATATATATATATATATGACAGCAACACTCATCACTCACAACAGTGACAAAACAATTACATTGACAATCATGTTACGTTATTTTCAAAATGTTTCCTTTTCTTTTTCATTGCTTCTTTAACACATTACTTCTCCGCTGTGAAGCTCGGGTATTCTGCTAGTATATATATATATGTTGTTCTCATATCTATCTATATATATATATATCTCTTTCTATCTATCTATCTATATATATATATATATATATATATATATATATATATATATATATATATATACCCGCTTGACAGCGGAGAAGTAGTGTGTTAAAGAAGGAAAGAGAAAGAAAAGGAAACATTTTGAAAATAACGTAACATGATTGTCAATGTAATTGTTTTGTCACTGTTATGAGTGTCGCTGTGATATATATATATATATATAGCAAAATACCCGCACTTCGCAGCGATGTCATGTGTTAAAGAAGTTATGAAAAGAAAAGGAAACATTTTAAAAATAATGTAACATGATTGTCAAAGTAATTGTTTTGTGTATTTGGCGGCAGCGTCACAAAGTTTTTTTCGTCTAGCTGCATCAGAAAATGTACCACGACGTCTGACACGCCTCCTTTTTACTGTTTTCTCACAGCTTGGATTGCTGCTGTCATATATATACACACACACACACACACACACATACATACATATATATACACATACATATCTTCATATCTACATATCTATATACATATCTACATATACACATATATATATATATATATACATACCTATCATCATATATACACATACATACATACATACACACACACAAATTATATATATGTGTGTATGTGTGTGTGTGTGTGTGTGTGTGTGTGTGTGTGTGTATATATATATATATATATATATATATATAATGTAGATAGGGGTGTGTGTGTGTTTATATATATATATATATACACATACATACATATATATACACATACATATACTTGTGTGTATGTTTGTATGTGTCTATATGTGTGTGTATAGCTTTGGTCACTGAGTGCAAGGGAAAAATAATAAAATATAGTCTATAAGTTATTAAACAGTAAAACATTAACGTTTTAAGAAGTACAGGTACATTGAGCACTACTGGAGTGGTTTCAGGTAAACTACATTTTAAAGACTGTGTAACACAACAGGTAAGTAACTAACAGCAGCTAAAATGTATATGGATCATCTCTTGGTAGTAGATCCCTTTTGAAAGGCGCTACACGACGGCTGTGGTATAGAAATTACATTTTCTATGTGAACGTTCAAATTTGTGCCTCTGGTAATGTGCCTTACCGGCATTTAAAGAAAATTAGTTTTGTGTCCTCTGCAGTGTTAAGAGAAAGGCTTTGGTTTGGGATAAAAGGAAAAAGGTGTAAAGAAAGGAAAGTTGCCTTTTTCTTTTATATAGTATAGAGAGATGTGTTCGCTGACGTTATGATCGCCTTTTGGGGACAGTCGCGTGGGTCTTGTGTAGACTGGTGAGACGTCCCGCCATTAATCAGCTGTGATGGCACTGTCAGTCCTCCACTCGTGTGCGTGTCTTCATAATCCGAGGTGAGGACCTCATAATCGTATACGTGCAAAAGAAAGTGTGAATCGCCTTAATATTATTTTTCCGTGGTGTAGAAAAGGGGTCCCGTGTTTGCACTTGTCTGGGCTATAGCGCAGGGGGAGGATGAAAAAAATTAAAAGTGCTCACTTTGACTTAAGGCAGAAGCGCAGTCAGCGTCTCAAAGGCCGGCACAGCTATGCACGCGCGCTGGCTGCTCGACTTTTGCTGGGCAGGAGACCACAGTTTTTGCAGACACGTTCATGATATCAAAAGTCTCAGCTCTTTGGAGGTCATTCATATATATATATATATATATATATAAAATCCCAGCCTCGAGGAGAAGTAGTGTGTTAAAGAAGTAATGAAAAGAAAAGGAAACATTTTAATAATAGCGTAACATGATTGACATTGTCATGAGTGTTGCTGTCATATATATGCCTGCCTAAATAAGTCACCCTCGCTTTGCTCTTACTTTATTTACCGTTCATTTAATCATGGCTATTGGCGGAAAAATTATAAAATGGAAGGAGGATGGCTTTACCAAAACAATTATTGATGGCGAATCGATTATTCATAAAGCTTGAATTGGTGATGTTTTTCTGTGTTAACCTCATATTTTTTCATACTTCTTCTCAAACTAAGGTGGTGCGAGGGTAAAATGAATCGGGATGCTAATCAATGTAATCGTGTACAGTACCAGGAAATCATGCATTGACAAAAGCTCCCTTTGCTTGTAATGCAAAGTGTGATTAAATGCATTATTTTTAACGCGTTATGGAGCACATGCATCGAAGCTTCTCAGCTGTGCTTGTGCTAAGAAAAGGAAAGATTTTAAAAATAACGTAACACGATTGTCAATGTGACCTTTTGTAAGTAGTGCCTGGAGGATTCAGTGTTTAGAAACTCGAGAGATAGCGTGTGTATTAACTTGTGGATTTTTCTGTGAGTATTTGGTGGCAGTCTGACGAAGTTGCTTGAAGACGGCATTAGCATGAGCTCAGCTCAGACCGAAATTAGATGAATGGGAGGGAGATGATGACGTGACTCCCCACCGCCTTAACTGTCAATCCCCACAAACACAGTCTCGAATTTGCATAAGCACACCCCTTCACCTACAATTTTAACTTAGTTACAAAGTGATCAAAACTCGTTTATATCCTCGTCCTCTCATTAAACTTGTATCCCGCATTACCTGTGGGCATGTGAAACGCCAGCGGTAGCCTGTCTATGAACTTAATTTAAAGTTTAGGTTTACACCTTGCTTTCTTTCCGAGGCAGCAACACTCATGAATATGGTAGTATATGTCACTCGCTCGCTTCTTATTGTTTTTCGCTGCCTTCTCAATTATATAATGCATGTTTTCTTAAGCGCTTTTTGGAGGTCTTTCTGGTTTTCTACGCACTGCGTTGACAATCAGTTCACGTGATTACGGGAGGCGTGATGATGTCACACGAAACTCCGCCCCCCCACGTCATTCCAGCTCAACTCCATTACAGTTAATGGAGAAAAATACCTTCCAGTTATGACCATTAGGCGTAGAATTTCGAAATGAAACCTGCCCAACTTTTGTAAGTAAGCTGTAGGGAATGAGCCTGCACAATTTCAGCCTTCTACCTACACGGGAAGTTGGAGAATTAGTGATGAGTGAGTGAGTGAGTGAGTGAGTGAGTGAGTGAGTGAGTGAGTGAGGGCTTTGCCTTTTATTAGTATAGATACAGTGCTTATTCAAGTACGCTCACACACACACATTATATTACAAACAAGAGACTTAAAATCTCCATCTCTGACTCTTTATACTTGCCAAATGACAGAAATTCACTGTATCTTTTCCATCAGCTGTACACTCTCCTCCATCATTAGTCTATTATGCCTGATCCCAAAGCACGTGCCATCCTTTTTGCAGACACCTTTACTTTGGTCACTGATCTGGAATGGAACAAAATCAGCAAACAAAACATCTGCATCCCTCTTGGTACCTTGACACCTTGATGCCTCCCTATTTTACTTTCACCCAGACAAAAAAAAAATTCTACAAAAGACACTCAGCTCATCTGCACCATAATGGGAACTAATTATTGTCAAGCTTTATAACACACTGGTGATGCCTCATCTGGAGTACTGTGTGCAGTTTTGGTCTCCAGGCTACAAAAAGGACATAGCAGAGCTAAAAAAGGTCCAGAGAAGAGCAACTAGACTGATTCCAGGGCTACAGGGGTGAATTATGAGGAAAGATTAAAAGAGCTGAGCCTATACAGTTTAAGCAAAAGAAGATTAAGAGGTGACATGATTGAAGTGTTTAAAATTATGAAGGGAATTAGTACAGGGGATCGTGACTGTTATTTTAAAATTAGTTCATCAAGAACACATGGACAAAGTTGGAAACTTTTTAAGGGTAAATTTCACACATACATTAGGAAGCTTTTCCTTACACAAAGAATGGAATTGGACATGTGCACCTACAGGTGTTTTTTCCTTAGGTATCAGGCCACAACTTGAAAATGTCATACATTTCAACTTACTAATTATAACTTAGCTTTCATTTTGGCAACTTCATTCAAAGGATGAACAGCATAACCAAGGTCAAATTTATAATGACTTACACCAAACAAAACTATACCAAAGAAATGTGGGAAGAATTGTTATCCAGCCCATCATACTTAACTCAGTTTAACTGTAAATGTGACAAGTCAGAGATAATTAAATTAAAATTGGTAACAAGTAACAATACATGTGGCACCTAGCTCTCAGACACTTGAAGGAAAATAGTTTGTCCGAGATCCTCCTAATGCAGTACTTGGGGAGTAAGCAAATAATATAACACACATATATATATAAAACATATAATTAGAAATGTGCAAAGATATTGACATATAAATTTCATTATTAGAGTTTCACTGTAGAGAAATAAATATTCACTTAATACTTCAATTCTCACTCAAGACACAGAGCATTCAGTTAAATTGTTTAAAATTAGAAGACAAGACTAAATGTAGTTATCCTTACAATTGTCACCAGTCCCTTTCATGAGGCTCTTTGTAAGGCAGTTCAAGGTGGTCAAAAATATCTTTCTCAGTCAGAGTGGGAAGTGGGAAGCCAGTGCTTATTTTCAGATTGCCCTTGCGGACAACGTTACTGTTGAGGGAGTGTTCAGAAAGGCTCATCCCCTTGGTCTTGGCCAGTGCCCGCATGGAACGGTTGAAGTGTGCTGAACCAGTAAAGTACATCAAAGCGCAGGCAAATTCACTGTAAGGCACTACGATGATGTCAAGTCTCCTGTGTTTACGTTCAGGTCCTAGGAAACGACAGACTCCAAGGTATTTCTTTTGATGTCCCTTTTCCTCATGGCTGACCGGATCATCTGTTAGGAAGCCACAATCAAGGGTGCCATCTTTTGCAATGTGAGACGTGAATCCAAGCAGGCAGTCCCTCAACTTTAACAGCGTGTGGTGTCGACAGCAAAACTTGGAACGGTCCTCTCCACCGAGGGTGATGCCAATGATTCCTTCAAGTATCTCTAACCAGAATCCAGGTTCCTAACAGAATCGGGGAGTCCTTTGATGGAGGACTAGTTCTCCAGGCCTGATTCACCTGCTCGTGGACGTTCTTCAGAGAAGCTCGGAGACCTGTAAGACTGGAAAGAAGATCATTGTCCACAGTATGCAGTGTGACATTACCTACGACCATGCTAACTGGCATGGGCCGTCCGGTCAGAATTTCGAATGGCGACAGCCCTAACTGCTGATGTGTTCTTCCCCTTAATCCCATCAAGGCCAGTGGCAGAGCATCAGGCCAAGTTAAATTTGTTTGCTCACAGATTTTAGCCAATTTAGATTTCAAGGTACCATTGCATCTCTCTACTATACCCCCACTTTGAGGGTGGTATTTGCAATAATGATGTACATTTATCTGAAGCCAAGTAGTCAATTCATTAATTACAGAATTCACAAAATGACTACCATTATCAGTCTGCAATTTCTGTGGTATTCCCCATCTTGGAATGATTTCCTTTATCAAAGCTTTTGCCACAGTTTTGGCATCTGCATGTTTGGAAGGGAAAGCTTCCACCCATCGGGAGAACACATCAACAATTACTAAACAGTATCGGTACCCCTTTGATGGTGTTAATTCAATGAAGTCCATTTGAAGGTGTTCAAATGGACCCATTGGGTTAGGTGTAACGGCGGGACTTACCTGAATACCCTTTCCTACATTAAATTTCTGACATACTGCACAGCGTTTACAGAATTGCTCTGCGTATGTAGAGAAGCCTACTGCTTCCCAATGTCTCTCAACCTCTTGAACCATTGCATCCTTTCCAGCGTGATCCAGGCCATGTGCAATTTTTGCCATACCTGGAAAAGAAGCTTTAGGAAGGAAAGGTTTATTAGTTTGCTTATGGGTCCAGATCTCGTTGACCAATGATCCTTCCTTAGACCAGTTTCTCCTTTTTTTTTCTGAAGCTGAACTCTGTAAAGAAATGACTAAATTACCGGAATCTCTTTCATCTGTCTGTTGGAATAAAGAAATTGGGGTATTATTATAAGCAGCTTGTTTTGCGAAGTGATGGGCCAGTTTGTTTCCTTTACTAATGGGATCTTGTTTTTCAGTATGGACTTGACATTTAACTATAGCCAATTTTGATGGCTTGGTTATAGCTTCTAAGAGGCATTCTATTAATTGTTCATGCTGAATGGGCTTGCCAGTACTGGTCTTGAATCCCCTGAGTTTCCATAATGCCCCATGATCATGGCAGACTCCAAAAGCATATCTAGAATCAGTATAGATAGTTACAATTTTTCCCTCTGACAACTGACAAACTTGGGTGAGAGCTATCAACTCAGCTGCCTGTGCGCTCAAACTTGAAGAAATTCGGTTTGCTTCCAGCAGGTGGTCACCTTTGACCACTGCATAGCTGGTTGAAGGTGTTCCATTTTCCAATCATAAAGAATATCCATCCACAAAAATTATCTCCCCTGTTCTTAAGGGTGTTTCCTGTAGGTCTGGTCTAGGTTTTATAACCTTAGTTATTTCGTCATGACAGTTGTGGGGCTCCCCTTGATCTTCAGTTGGAAGAAGTGTAGCTGGATTTAAGGTGGAGCACCTTTCTATGGTAACGAGTACATTTTGATAGTGTATTGCCCTAGCAGTAGTGAGATGTGAGGTTTTAGCTTGTACTAAAATGGAGTGTATGGTGTGAGGCACTTTTACCTCTAGGGGGCTCATGAGCACTATATCTGTACTGGCTAGCACGGCCTCTGTTGTTGCTGCTACAGCTCTGAGACAGGTTGGAAGTCCCAGCCACTGGATCCAATTTTTTCAAAAAATAGGCAATTGGCCTTTGTTTTTCTCCATGGAGTTATGTAAGAACTGCATTCATATATCCCCCCTTTTCATCCACGAACAAAGTGAATGGACGCACATAATCAGGAAGTCCCAACGCCAGCGCAGAGAGGAGTGCGTTTTTTAAGTCACCTAGAGCCTTCTCAGCTTGATCATTCCATGCCACCTGACCAGAAAGGGGGAGATTAGGGGTGGTTGCTAAAATTTGCAAAGTTAAGTTAAAAATCCATTGCCGGCAGTATCCTAGAATGCCTAATACAGACATAACCTGTTGCTTTGTAACAGGTCTAGGAAGATTTTGAATGGTGTTTATGCGATTGCTGGATAGAGCTCTTGTTCCGCAAGAAATGTCATGACCTAAATATTTCACAGTTGTTTGAACTAACTGCAGTTTTGCTTTAGAAACTTTATGGCCATTTTCTGCTAAAAATAATAACAATTTCTGAGTATCATGTGCACAATCTGCTCCCGTAGTACTACACAATATTATATCATCCACATACTGTATCAATACACTGTCTTTATCTGGCCAAAAGCCTTCTAAATTTTGAGCAAGAGCTTGTCCAAATACAAAAGGGGCTTCAGTATATCCCTGAGGCATAACGGTCCATGTCCAATGGCGGTTTTGGAAAGTAAAGGCAAACCAGAATTGAGAGTTGGGGTGCACAGGAATAGAAAAGTAAGCGTTAGTAACAAAGAAATAACGGGCGGACGGTGGTTTTGTAGAAAGAATAGTGAAAGGATTAGGAACAATAGGTGCCCTAGGAAAAACTGCAGAATTAACTTTGAAGATCTTGAACAAAACGCCATGAACCATCAGCCTTTTTAATTGGTAAAATGGGGGAGTTGACTGGAGAGTATTTAATTGGAATGATTGCTCCACGTTTCACGAGATCGGAATGCACGGCGGAGATGCCAGCCTCTGCTTCTGGAGACAGAGGATACTGGGCGCGATGCGGGCGGAAGGAGGATTTTGGGTAAATCACCAGTGGCTCACAGTGCGCTATCCTTCCATAATCATTTTTCCCCTGGGACCAAAGTGCATCGGGAAGTGAGGAAAGCCAAGAGGGATATGAAGTCTGTAATGAAAATGTGGAAAGGGTGGGATGGCATAATGAACGGATAACTGGAAGGTCATCCCGAAGTAAAACCTTAGTTATCAAATGATCTGAAGTATCAAAATACCGGAGCAACGTGCAGCCAGTCCGTCCTATTGAGACAGTGTTACACCCATTCCCCAATTTCGACCCAGCGAATGGTGCTAGATTTGGCTGAAGAAACATGGGGAACCGAACCTCCTAAATAGAAAATGCTTTGTGAATATGTAAGGTGCACTGCAGCAGCGGCTTTGGTGGATGATAAAAAAATGCAAGGGATATGGAGGGTCTCTGGGCTAGTGCCTGAAGAGAGAAAAGATTCTAACCAAGGTGTGTCCACTTCAGCAGGGAAGTACTGGGCAGTGCAGTGGAGGGTGTTGGGGACTTGCAAGTGGGGAAAAAGACATGAAGGAAAAGAGTGTAGGGCTTTAAGGAGAATGGTGTGTGAGGAGATGTTCAGGGTCCAGGCTGCAAAAGAGGGCTTAGTGTGGGGGGAGGTTTGGCACAGGAGTTTAGGAATAGAACAGTAAAACCCTTGTTCGGTTAGAGAAATAGAGAGGGAGAGCTTAGTCATCAGATCCCTTCCTAACAGATTAACAGGGCAGAGCTGATTTAACAAAAACCGGTGCATCAAAGTGGAACCAGTGGAATGAAGCTGGACCCGAAGAGGTTTAGACACCAGCTGGCTGTCCAGAAGCAGGAAGCACAGTCACTTTATCGCTCGAGGCAGGGACCTCGTTCAGCGAAAGAGTGGAACGAGTAGCTCCAGTGTCAACAAGAAAAGCAGTTTCAGTGCCATTCACCAGCAAAGTCAATAAAGGATCTGTGTCCGCATGGCGAGTGAGCAAAGGCAACTGAAGAGAGTGGCTGGGGGTCCCTGCGAATTCCTAGGACCAAGAAATATCCTCAGGTTCAGGTAAGGGAGGCGGGGGAGGAAGCTGATGTGGGCAATTGCGGCAGAAATGTCCCGTCTCACCGCACCCGTAACAGGCATTAGATGTAGGTGCTTGATCTGAGGGGAGAGGCGGCTGAGCAGACGAAGAATTCTGATTAGGAAGCAAAAATCCGTGACCTCTCCCCTAGTCTTGCCCCTGTCCTCGAAAAAATCCACGTCCTCCACGTCCTCGGCCCCTGCCTGAGGCGGATCCACCTACATAATAATTAATTTGTGCCGCGATTAACTTGGTCTGAGTATCTGACTCTTTTTGCTTAGTCTGTCGTTCAGCATGTTCCACGTGTCTTTTAACTTCATCAAAAGTGGCACTTTCCCATCCAAATACAGGACGTGCGTACCTTATTTTGGATATCACTTCTGAGTCCTGACACAAAAGGAGGAACTGCTGCCTTGGCACGGTCGTCTGGGCTGTCTAAACCAGAATGGTTTGTCATCAAGTCCTGAATGCGGTGTGCCCATTCATCTACCGTCTCATCTTTCTTTTGTTTGGCAGCTGAAATAAGGGACCTTAAAAAGGGTGCCCTTTTATATTTTGCAGCTATTGCAGTTTTCACGTGTTCCCATTGGGCAAGGAAAGGACCCTCATTATTTTGTCCACGAGGCAATGCCTCATTCCACTGCCACTGTACTCCATTATGCTGCCCATGGTTGACAGTAGCCCAAGTAGTGCCCAACTTTCTGTGTAGCACCTGGGTCCACTCGGCAGCACTGGGTTTGTACATATCGTCTAGTTGCTGCACCTGTTCCACAAACTTCAACCCACCGATTACCTTAGGATCAGGCAATTCGGACACTACGTCTTTCAGCTCTTGAATATCCCAGTTACGATGTATCATTACAGTAGTGGGGTTAGCATTTCCTGGGGGTAGTATGGGATTGTGTCTGGGGTTAGGGACCTCAATTAAAGGGCATGAAAATGTGGGTGCTAAAGGTTTTGGGGACTTTAACGGGGTAAGGTTTTCAGGAGACTTATTTCGGAGGGTCTTGCTTCTAGTACGTTGTGAAATGGAGGGCTTTTTGTGTGAGTTAGAAGAGCCTCCCATAGCCCTTAACAAGTGGCCGTCAGTCTCATCATCCGGATCTGTAAGTGAAGAGGGGTCGTACTGATATTGTTCATCAAAGGAAGCATCTGTAGCTGGGGCATCGGTAACCACAGGAGATGTTGGGGCAATGATTGAATGTGGTGGTTGAAGGGGTTATGGGTAAAGTGTTGGGGAAGAGAGCATGGGATATAAAGGGTCTTTTTAATCATTCCTCTTCCTCCTTCCTTCAGACTGGGGTCCCGAATCAGCCTGCACTTTCTGTAAAGCTATAAGCAGCTCTTCCTTTTCCTTTCTAGTCTTAAGTTCGGCAACTAAAAGCTCATTCCGTTACTGTGCTGCTTCCAATGTACGTTCTTTAATAACCAATTCCCATCTGTCATACATATCCATCCGATAAGGACCTCCATTACAACAACCCTGTGTATTTCTGCACAGTATTTTTCTAATTTCCTGTATCTCACTCATATCTCCGGTTCCTTCCACTGGCCATCTACCTCCACTGTCCTTATTCCACTTCCTACATGACTTTTTAAAATCTAATCCTGTCTTCTTTTCAATGAGGTTTCTAGGGGACCCGCCTTTCGATCCCGACGGCGCACTAGGAGCCTGTTGATCCCCCGAAAATAATCCTTCTAACAGTAGGTTTTTAGGACTCTGAGGGGACTGTTTGACTGGCTTGCTGATTGTTTTTTCCATAGTGAGCGGCAGGATATCAGAGAAAGTGACTCAGCCCTCGATAAACTCCGTTCCACCCACCGTCCGCTCCTATCCCCGGATTACAGCTTCAGGTGACTTCGTGTCCGTTTATTCGCAACAGCAGAATCCTACATCAATACTCCCCATGGAGTCCAGGATATGGAGGTTGTTACCCCGATCCCTTCATCAGACGGTTTGTATGCGTCAATCTGCCAGGGTATTGTCTCCATCACCTTAGCAACCCGTTGAAACAAGAGTATGACTAGACAGCGGATGAAAAACTCCCGTTTATTTAGACACACATTCTCTAAATACGTCCTTTCACCCCCATTCTTCTACTTATTATAGGAGCGTGCCACTCGCTCCTTTCTTTGCCGCTTCACAAGGGGTGACTAGCTAACATTCACACTGTGCCGTATTCCGTAGGGTCCCAAAAGCCACTCTCCGTGAGTCCCTAGAACCCTCCTATGGTCTGATATAGTATGCTCTCTTATTCTTGATTTTGCATATGCTTTTTATTCTTTTTCTTTCTATATTCGTATTACGTCCAGACACCAGTCAAACAAACAGGAATCCCCCGATCTACTCACCGTGACTCCGTTCACCTGCCTGGAAATGCCTGTCAAGTCGTGCCTCGTATCAGCTAGGAGGAGGTCAGGGACTCCCCACGCAGGAAACGCCCAAGGCAGGCCAATCCTAACTTTTACCGAAGCTGGACCCGATCCGACTGGAATCCGTGACCTCTCCCCTAGCCTTGCCCCTGTCCTCGAAAAAATCCACGTCCTCCACGTCCTCGGCCCCTGCCTGAGGCGGCTTCACCTACATAATAATTAATTTGTGCCACGATTAACTTGATCTGAGTATCTGACTCTTTTTGCTTAGTCTGTCGTTCAGCATGTTCCACGTGTCTTTTAACTTCATCAAAAGTGGCACTTTCCCATCCAAATACAGGACGTGTGTACCTTATTATGGATATCACTTCTGAGTCCTCACACAAAAGGAGGAACTACTGCCTTGGCACGGTCGTCTGGGCTGTCTAAACCAGAATGGTTTGTCATCAAGTCCTGAATGCGGTGTGCCCATTCATCTACCGTCTCATCTTTCTTTTGTTTGGCAGCTGAAATAAGGGACCCTTATAAAAAGGATGCCCTTTTTATATTTTGCAGCTATTGCAGTTTTCACGTGTTCCCATTGGGCAAGGAAAGGACCCTCATTATTTTGTCCACGAGGCAATGCCTCATTCCACTGCCACTGTACTCCATTATGCTGCCCATGGTTGACAGTAGCCCAAGTAGTGCCCAACTTTCTGTGTAGCACCTGGGTCCACTCGGCTGCACTGGGTTTGTACATATCTCTTATTCTTGATTTTGCATATGCTTTTTATTCTTTTTCTTTTTATATTCGTATTACGTCCAGACACCAGTCAAACAAACAGGAATCCCCCGATCTACTCACCGTGACTCCGTTCATCTGCCTGGAAATGCCTGTCAAGTCGTGCCTCGTATCAGCTAGGAGGAGGTCAGGGACTCCCCACGCAGGAAACGCCCAAGGCAGGCCAATCCTAACTTTTACCGAAGCTGGACCCGATCCGACTGGAATCGGCTCCACCACGGTCCTCTGGACGATCCTGCTCGAGGAGTCATCTGCCCGTCTCCTGCCCCACGTTTGGGCACCAAAAAACTGTGGACGAAGACTTCTGACAAGACAGCAGGTGTGGTTATAAAGCAGCTTTATTTTGCAGAGTCACAGCGAGAAGAGTTTCAGAAAAGCAGACAATCAATATACATGACAGCGTCAGGGCTTCTCTGAACCCCATCTGTTGGGTGGGGTAAGTTTTTATACCCCAAGAATGCGTGATTTAATATCATTATGAAATGCAACAGACAACATGTTTATTATACACAATCCTTGAGCCCCTTCAAAGTCCCTTGTGCAACTTGATTTCTTGGCCCCTTTTGTTATGGCGTTCAGATATAAGCTAAGGGAAAACGTGATAAGGCAGACTCATGTGTGGAATGCTTAGATCTTGAGTCCTTTGGATAAATATTTTTCTGTTTTGCTCAGCAAAGCATGCTTTTACATCAGACATGAATTAGTACAAGGGAATGAAGAGAACATTCATTTTCCACAACTGTTCATAGAGGCATGTTTCTCGCAGAAGTGAATCGCTATATGCAGCGTGTAAAACAGTTTGCAAGGGGTATCCAATGGGATCCTTAAAACAATCCTTTAAAACTGAGGTTAAAACACAATGAAGGAAGCAGTCTTTAAAAACCAATAAGCCCTGTGCCTCTGTTTCATTACCGTCTCACCTGCTTCACCAATGCAGGCCCTGCAACAGTCGAGACGCTTTCTCAGCAGCTGACCTTCTCTGTGCCTGACCAGTTCACACAGAGGCACCACATGACCAGGCGGTGTGTATGCTTCGAGAACGAGGGTGGACACGGCAGGACTATCTAAGAAGAGGCATGTTTGTCATGGATGTACAGTAAATCGCTGTTTGCGGAGTGTAAAACAGTTTGTCGCGGATGTGAATCGTTGTATGCAGCATGTAAAACAGTTTCCGAGGGGTTTCCCATGGTCTTAGACTTGGTGGCCGGGTCTCTGTCAGTTGCTCTTGTGACCGGGCACATGACCAGGCAGTGTGTATGCTTCGAGTGCGAGGGTGGACGCGACAGGACCATCTAAGAAAAATCATGTTGTGGATGTGAATCACTGTATGCAGTGTGTAAAACAGTTTATTTGTCTCAGATGTGAATCGCTGTATGGTCTAACAGTTGGTGGGCGGGTCTCTGTTAGTTGCTCTTGTGAGCGGGCACATGACCGGGCAGTGTGTGTGCTTCCAGAGCATGGGTGGACGCGACAGCACCGTCCAAGAAAATTCATATTTGTCGCGGATGTGAATCGCTGTATGCAGCATGTAAAACAATTTGTCGCGAATGTGAATCACTGTATGCAGCGTGTAAAATGCTGTATTGTATGTTGCCCTCTCCAAAGTTACATCTTTTCATTCACCTACAGTCATATACACAATGAAGTAAGCAAAAACCTAGTTTTCGGGTACGACTCACGACTGCGTGAACCATAGCAAACTGTTTTACACGCTTCATACAGCAATTCGCATCCACGACAAACATGCATCTTCTTAGATGCTTCTGCACTTTGTACACAAAGTCTTGGTTGATTATATATAGAAAGGCAGCCAAAACCGCATAGAGCAATGAAAAGTCTACGTGAGTCACAGGTGAATCTGGACTGTGCAAAGACGACAACGACTCAAGTGACGAGTTGGAGGTGGGCACATGAGCAGGCAGTGCATACTGAACGAGAAATCAGCAGACTAGCATTACGGAGGGAGTGGAGTGGACGTCCTTTTCCTCTCCTCCCGTTCCACCCTTCGAGCCTGAGCGCTGCACAGACGATTGTATGTTGGTTCATTCCATGCATTGTTACAATGTTGTTTTTCTTGATTTTTCAAATGTTAATTTTCTCCCTGTGCTTAAAAATCATTAAAAAACCGGCCTGATTATGCGGCGTATGGTACGCCGCGGGTTGGCTAGTTATTAATACTTTTAAGACTGCACAATGCATGTATCACAGAAAGTCACACTTTTTAAAAACTATGTGAATACTTTACATATGGAGAAAATTAATAACTAAATTTACATTTACATTTATTTGGCTAATGCTTTTACCCAAAGTGACTTACAACATTTAAGATACAATTGTTTACTTTTTTTTTTCCCAATTGGAGCATAGGCGGGTGAAGTCCTGTTGACATTATTTATTAACCTTCACTGCATTTGACAATATTAAACTAACAATGCATTGGCAAAAATTTATACTGCCTATAATGGTTCTGAAAATTAATCATACCTTTCTTTTATGTCTGAAGTGACTTTCGTCAATAACAACAAACTCCCTTGGTCCTCCTATGCACTGGCCTTTTCTTCTTCTTCCATTGCCGAAACACAAACCTCTCACACTTTTTTTGCCATGTTTGTTAATGTAGCATAACTTTCTGCAATCTCATCTGCCATCATGCCAATCTAGTGTAACCACAGGCCTTGTGAAAACCTAAACATTTTCAAAAGTCAGTACAATAGAACTATTTAAAAAAAAAAACAATTCAAAGATGTACCACATGCAATCATCTCACACAAGTATTTCAACCACTGTCAAATTTTTCTCCTCACTTATATTTGCTAAAATAAATTAAGCATTTAAAAACACACCAAAACCTTCAAATATGTTAAGCTATTAAAAGATAACTTTATATGTATAATACTATTAAGTTTGTTGACTAGTGTATACTTGGAGATTACTTTGCTCTTTATATGTTTTCTGACCTGTATAAGAATTTCATCAAGTCAAAGAGGTGAAATTTTGGAGTGACTGAATATGGACTTGTGTCTGATTGCTTTCATGCTGCTCCTTCCTCTGTGTGTTGCATGCTGACACATCCTTCATAGAAAAGTAATTTGACAATATCTGATAATGTCTAACATCTCTGTATTATTACCTTAGAGCAGTCTGATTTAACATTTCTAATGGGCTTATTTATATAAAGTGACACAAACATTTACACTTCATGTTTAAATACATGTATCATCATTATTATGAAAAAAATGTATATGTTACAAGTAACACTTCTTTACAAATTTTGTGATTGCATGTACTGCATTTGATTTTTCTTAGTAGTTTTCTTTTCTGCAGCCACTTTATTAATCTAAAATGTTTTTTTATTGGTCTTCCATTTTCAAGAATTCGCTGCAGCTCTTGCAGTAAACTTGGCATTGTGCTCAATTTTACACTAAAGTTTCCTAACTCTACGGCAGAAAGTAGAAGCACGAGAAAGTAACAATAAATGTCCATCATATTTTCTTGTTCTAAGCCAATTGAATTATTTCACTAAATCTTGAGACACATAAACGTCAAACACTTCCTACAAAGATTTTGTTGCTAGAGTAGCGTTACCTACCTATCATTGTAGATAACTTGAGAAGTAGCTGACTGTAATATCGCTATGGATGATGTTTGTCATGTCACACGTTCAAGACGAGGTAGATTAAACAATCCAGTGTCGAAAACAGGGTCAAAAAAGAAAACACACCTGTAAGAGCCAATCTAAGAAAGTTAATGCTTTAAGTTAAGTTAAATTCATATTAGACAATGGTACAGTATTGCCTTTTAACCCCTGTAAGTTAATAAGAGACAGAACTTAACTATAACTAAGATATAGTGTGATAATTTAGTCAGTTGTTGTTTACAATAGGTCCCAGTACACAGGGACTTAAAAGACACTGTAAGAAGAAGAGACTTGAGGCATGGCAAGGTTTGGGGCAGCCACCCGTTTAATCCGGTTTCCTGGCTGCAAACGTAATCGATTCATCAGAGTCAAGTTTACTCAACAGAGTCCAAAACAGAACTTCCTGCCAGAGCAAAGGCAGGAGGCTTTATAGGACGGAGGGCGGAAGTGATGTCGTCCTCTGTGCCGGAACCGGAAGTGATGCCGTCCTCGGTGCCGGCACCGGAAGTGATGTGTCCCGCTTCGAAGTGTCGGCTCCTGGTGGGTTTTCCCGGGAAAGACCTGTAGAGAACTCAGAAAGAGCGTTAGCGTACCCCACCCCCCCGGGCAGATGTATCATCTGTCCTCTCTAAGCCCTTCAGCTGCCTCCCATGCACACGTGTGTGACAAGACTCCCCCCTCAGCCCAGACCCGTCGGGTCGGGTGACCTGCACCAAGAGGTCGTGGGCCCGGGAGAGGGCATCGGTGTTGGCATGAAGAGACCCCTGTCGATGAACGAGCGAAAACTTGTACTGCTGCAGGTCAAGAAACCACCTCGTGACCCGTGGATTCGACTCCCTGTGAAGGGCCATCCACTTCAGAGGTGCATGATCCGTCACCAGAGTGAACACGCGACCCAAGAGGTAGTACCGCAGCTGACTCACCGCCCATTTGATCGCCAGAGCTTCCTTCTCCACCGCTGCATACCTGGTCTCCCGGTCCAACAGTTTCCGGCTCAGGTACATTATGGGGTGTTCAACACCGTCGACGCTTTTGGCTCAACACGGCCCCCAAGCCTGTGTCCGTCTGGAGGACAAATGGGAGAGAGAAGTTAGGGGAGATTAATATAGGTGCTGAAGTCAGAGCCTTTTTCAAGTCACTGAATGCAGCCCCCGCTTTATCAGACCATACTACTGTATTAGGAGCTCTTTTCTTCATCAAGTCGGTCAAGGACGCCGCTCTCTCAGAGAAGGGGACTACTACTCTCCTCGATTACTCCTAGTTCCAGCATTCGCTTGATTTCCAGTTCCACCTCCGCTTTCTTTGCCTCCGGGTGTCTGTAGGGCCGCTCTCGGACAATCACCCTCAGGTCAGTCAATATGTCATGCGCAATCAGAGAGGTCCGACCGGGCTGTTCACTCACCACCTCTGGGACGGAGCGGATAGCTGCTTCGAGCTCCTGCCTCTGTCTGGGAGATAGCTGCTCGCCGAAATTAAGAGAACTTACTTCAGCGAAGAGAGAGCGGGGCTGACCGGAGGAGGGATTGGGGTCCCTCTCCTTCCACGGTTTCAGCAGGTTTACATGATACACCCGCTCGCTTGGTCGATGATTGGGTTTTTTCACCAAATAGTCAACCAAACCCTTCCTCTCCTTAATTTCGTAAGGGCCCAGCCAATGTGCGAGCAGCTTGGAGTGAGAAGTAGGCACCAACACCATGACGCAATCCCCCGGGCGGAACTCCCGGAGAGTCGTACAACGGTCATAAAGGCGGGCCTGTGCTGCTTGCGCCTCCTCCATATGACTTTTTAGAATGGGTCTAATTGCATCAAATCTATCGCGCAATTGGGTGATATACTCCAGAATATTTGTTGAGGGATGTGCCTCTCCTTCCCAGCCCTCTTTTAAAATATCTAATTTACCCGGGGCTGTCTTCCGTACAATAATTCAAACGGAGAGAAGCCCGTAGAGGCTTGGGGAACTTCCCGGTAGGCAAAGAGGATGAGAGGGAGGAGTTGGTCCCAATTCCTCCCATCCTTGCTGACCACCTTACGTAGCATTTGTTTGAGACCCATCGGTTTGAGGATGATACACCAAGGTCTTTAAATGCTTTATCTTCAGTAACTTGGCAGTCTCCTTGAACGTTTCCGAGGTAAAAGGCGTCCCTTGGTCCGTCAGGACTTCTCTAGGAACGCCCACCCGCGCAAAGACTCCTACTAGTTCCCGTGCAATTATTTTAGAAGTGGCCGAGCGCAACGGAACGGCTTCCGAGTATCGGGTTGCATAATCCACGAGGACGAGTATATATTTATGTTCTCGGGCTGAGGGTTCTAGGGGTCCTACTATGTCGACCCCAATTCTGTCAAAGGGAACGTCAATCAGGGGAAGGGGGACCAGAAGAGCACGGTCTCTCCTGGGAATTTGCTGCGGTTGACACTCCGGTCCGGGAGTGCCTTCGTCACTCTCTTGGCCTTCCGCCCCACACCCTGTCGGCTGATTACACGGCGTGGAAGCTGCTTGAGATGAGTCTTTCTCACCTATAACGAGGCCTAAAGCTTTTCCGGGAATGCTTTCTAGGCTACCGCTGTTACTTTCAGACCAGTCCCGCCCGAGGATTACGGGAAACGGAGGATCTGGGTGCACCGCTACGGTGAGTTTTCGAAGGGTTCCTCCGAGACATACGTAACACCGGGCGGTTACCACTTTCACATTTCCCTTGTATATATCCTGTACCACTCTTACATATTTCTCTGCCACTCGTGACTTCCTCATACAATACCACAACTCATCTCGAGGCACCCTGTCAAATGTTTTCTCCAGGTCCACAAAGATGCAATGCCTTCTGGCCTTCTCAATACTTCTCCATTAACGCCCTTAGAGCAAACATTACATCTGTTGTGTTCATTCTTGGCATGAAACCATACTGCTGCTCACTAATCATCACCTCACTTCTTAACCTAGCTTCCACTACTCTTTCCCATAACTTCATACTGTGGCTCATCAATTTTATCCCCCTGTAGTTACTACAGACCTGCACATCCTCCTTATTCTTAAAAATCAGTACCAGTACACTTCTTCTCCACTCCTCAGGCATCCTTTCACTTTCCAAGATTCCATTAAACAATCTGGTTAAAAACTCCAATGCCATCTCTACTAAACACCTCCGTGCTTCTACAGGTATGTCATCTAGACCAACGGCCTTTCCATTCTTCATTCACTTCATAACTGTCCTTACTTCCTCCTTGCTAATCCACTGCACTTCCTGATTCACTATCTCTACATTATCCAACCTTCTCTCTCTCTCATTCTCTTCATTCATCAGCCTCTCGAAATACTCTTTCCATCTTCTCAACACACCCTACTCACTTGTATGTTTCCATCTTTATCTATCACCCTAGCCTGTTGCACATCTTTCCCAGCTTGTTCCCTCTGTCTAGCCAATTGGTACAGGTCCTTTTCTCCCTCCATAGTGTCCAACCTTTCATATAACTCATTATAAGCCTATTCTTTAGCCTTCGCCACCTCTCTCTTTACCTTGCGCCTTATCTTCTTGTACTCTTGTCTACTTTCTGCACAAGTAGAATGCAGAGCTTCCCATGTGCATATACAAAGTACAGCAAAGGCAAAAGTGCATTTTTGATCCGATGTAGAACTGTCATCATGATTTGAGTTTACCTCTGTTATAGCGCGTCTATGTGAAAACAGCAGTGTCAAATACTTGAGGGGGAGTTGGGATCGTGAATGTGGCTGAGAGAATAAAACTGAATAAAAAAAAAACAAAGCTAACCTTTACAACTACCATAAATTACACCGGCTGTTACAGACTGGAATCAAATGTATGTTTTTATTCTAAAATAGTAAGAATACAAGCAGCTCACTTCTCAAAACTGACTTGTCCGGGATCGAACCCATGAAGCTTTGATTACCAGTTGATACCGTTGCACCACCAAAGCTGTTGTAGCAAATGTGTGTTAATGTCACACCCTAATGCGGGTTCTTTTTCTGCAGTTATATTTTTGAATGGAAGCACATTTGTTCTGTTATATTTGTACCATTTGTGAAAGTGTTTCTTTGATATTTGGAATTCAGGCTTCACACATTATACACTTCATGTCTACATTTTGTCAATTATTACTAAAACATGAAAACGTTTCTGTTTTAACAATGTGTTTACATAGATTGTTGTAGACACAGAACACACATGAAATGCAAGTGTTCCAAATAACGATATAGTATTTATAAAAGGGGTCATTTTGCTTGACTTCTCACTCTATACAACTCTAAGTAACTGACACGCAGGTAAACAGACTTGAGCTGAGAAAACTGTGCGGGGTGAGGGATGTGATAGCAGGCTGCTTGCTGTTTGCTGCTCATCAAAACATTTAAAGGACAAAAGATGCTGACAGAGAGGTGTGAAGCGTTTTAAGGTGGGATGGAACTACAGGTTTTTTCATAGGCTCTGGTAATTCTAGTGTTAAAGTAATTTTTTCATCATTTTGAATATGCTATAAAGTAACGTTTTATCAAAATGCTTTCTAGCATGCTCTAAATTATTTTTGTTCATTTTTGTGCTCTTTTATTGAATAACAATGCGATTCACTAATAAGGAGATGATGTATCTAAGACAGGTTCGATTTTTTTTTTATAGGATAACCGCCATCAGCAGTGAGTGTGTCTGTCTGCGGAGAGAGTGTCAACCACATCGAGAGGTTTACTTATATCAGCAACGTCATTCATGTCTCTGGTGACTCTTCCTATGAAGTCAGTAGATTGATTGGCAGAGCATGGGGGTCATGAGGTTGCTGGAAAGGGGTGTGTGGTGCTCCAAATTTCTTTGCAAAAGTACGAAGGTCCAAGTCTTTAGAGTCCTGGTGCTTCCCGTTTTGCTATATGGCTGCTAGACATGAACACACTGACCTGAGACAAAGACTGGACTCTTTCAGTACTGTATCTCTTTGGAGAATCCTTGGGTACCACTGGTTTGACTTTGTGTTGAACGTGCAGTTGCTTACGGAGTCCCGAATGAGGCACATTGCCTACGTTGTGAGGGAGCATTAATTAGGGCACTACAGTCATGTGGTGCAATTCCCCAATTGTGATCTGGCTTGCAGGGTCATCATTGTTGAGGACCTGAGTGGCTGGACCAGGCCAAGGGGATGCCCACATAACACCTATCAGTGGCAGATAGATGGTCATTTCCAGAAGGTGGGACTTGACCGCGTGTCTGCCTGGGGGGTTGCCAGCTGGGATCCCAAGCTGTTTCGTCATGTGGGTGGTGCGGCAATATGATGTACCAATGCATGCTCTCCAACCTGACCTGACCTGACCTGTTAACCATCATCTCAGACAGTTACCTTTTCCCACATGGTGCTGCTGCTGTTGTTCACTTTTCCTACCTCTTTCTACTGCTGCTTGAACCTGCGTCATTACAATCTATTTATTAATTACGTTTTCAAAGCTATATGCCGCATGAGGGTTCCCTGTGGTAAAACAGCTATAATTTACAAAATTAATACAAGTAGTCCTCAGGTTACGGACATCTGACCTACGACTTATGAACACGGCCACAGCTGTGACGCATGCGCCTCATTAACTGCCACTCCATCATCTTTGGCCTGGGGACACTGCAAGCAGTGGCTGGAGGGTGGAGATTTCGCTGCTTACACAGTGTAGTGTCCCTCAGGCGGCGGCAAGCGGTGACCCATTGTCCATAGTCACCGGGGCCACAGCTATCGCTCCTGTGCAGGACAGAGGCTTGATGGGGTGGTTTGCTGTCCGCCCACTACGCCGCCGCATGCTACTGCTCCTGACTGGACGCAGGCTGGATGGAGTGGAGGGAGGCGTTTCACTGCCTGCCCACCACACACGGCTGCCCCGTTTGTTCTTGGTGGCCGGCTGGTAATACCGCAAGTGGTGACCCAATGAGGCCATTAAGGGTGAACGGGGTGGTGGGGAGTAGCATTGTAGTGTGCATCGGATGGCTGCCTATTGAATGGGGGTGATTCACTACCTGCCTTTGGCCACACCATGTTCATTCTCGGTGGGCGGATGCTGCAGGTAGCATACTGTAGTGGAGGTGACTGCCTGCTTGCTTATACTATTACGTACATAGCAGGAAGTTGTCTCTTGTCAGTACACCAGACGTGCTGACGACGGATGCCTCCTGCTTTGATGGTGTGTACAGTGCTGTGCAGAAGAGCTCACCTTAACCTTTTGTCTTCACCCTTCAAGAATGTCTCTGAAACACAAATCTGATACAAGTGCTGGTGATACAGTAAACAAGAGAAAAACCATCACCATTGGAAATAAAGTAGAAATAATAAAAAGGTTAGAGAGAGGTGAAACTTCATCATTCATTGGCAGAGCACTCGGTTACAGTCGGTCAACAGTAGCATTTATTAAAAAAAATGTACAGTACCTTTCCGATTTACATACAAATTCAACTTAAGTACAAACCTACAGTCCCTATCTTGTACATAACCCAGGGACTGCCTGCCTGTTAAAACTGATTATAGTGAGGCATTGACTGTGTTGCACTTTTTGCCCATTTCTTCCTGTGCCTCAAAAGTTAAACTTAATTACAAATGAGAAATTTTGAACTTACATTCAGAGTACATATATTGAAGGGTGTCTGAAAATTCCTATTACTATATACTAGTTTTGCATTTGGCTATGGTCAGTGTCACTGCTGGTAGCATGAGGCAATATCTGGACCCTACAGAGGTAGCACAGGTAGTCCAACTTCTCCAGGATGGCACATCAATACATACCATTGCCAGAAGGGTTGCTGTGTCTCCTAGGACAGTCTCAAGGGCATGGAGGAGATTCCAGGAGACAGGCAGTTACTCTTGGAGAGCTGGACAGGGCCGTATAAGGTCCTTAACCCACCAGCCGGACCAGTATCTGCTCCTTTGGGCAAAGAGGAACTGGATGAGCACTGCCAGAGCCCTACAAAATGACCTCCAGCAGGCATGAGGGTGGCCTGAGGGCCCCACATCCTGTAGTGGACCCTGTGCTTACTGCCTAGCACTGTGGAGCTTGATTGGCATTTGCCATAGAATACCAGAATTGGCAGGTCCACCACTGGTGCCCTGTGCTTTTCACAGATGAGAGCAAGTTCACCCTGAGCACATGTGACAGACATGAAAGGGTATGGAGAAGCTGTGGAGAATGTTATGCTGCCTGTAACATCGTTCAGCATGACCGGTTTGGTGGTGGGTCAGTAATGGTCCTGGGGGTTATATCCATGGAGGGACACACAGACCTCTACAGGCTAGACAATGGCACCTTAACTGTTATTAGGTATTGGGATGAAGTCCTTGGACCCTTTGTCAGACCCTATGGGAGATTATGTTTTGGTTCATCCAACGATAGGTTGCACCGCAGACTGTCCAGGCTCAGTGATGCGTGATGCCCTGGTCCAGATCTGGGAGGAGATCCCCCATGATACCATCCGTCATCTCATTAGGAGCATGCCCCGACATTGTCAGGCATTCATACAAGCATGTGTGGGCCATACGAACTACTGAGTACAATTCTGAGTTATTGCAATGAAATTTTGGCAAAATGGACTAGCCTGCTGCATCATTTTGTCACTTTGATTTTCGGGGTGTCTTTAAATTCAGCCCTGTGTAAGTTTATCGTTTTCATTTCCATCAAATAATATGGCATCCGTTCATTCCAAACACATTACCCAGTCCATATCAGTATAGATATCCAGCATTATTTTTTTTCCCACTGAGATCTGATGTGTTTTCCAAGTGTTCCTTTAATATTTTTGAGCAGTTTGTTGTTTTTAGAGGCACAATTTCTTGAATTAGTAATAACTGCTCTCCTGTCTTTAGGACATTACTAGTTGTTACTGCTCTTCATTTATTTTGTCATTCATGAAGAAATGTAAAATCAAATTTCTTACTTTGTGTTGTGGTTAATGTTCCTTTAATTATTAAACGAATATATAACACAATTACTATAGTTAGAATTGATGTTTACTTCTTGTTATTTACTTGCATGATTCATAACTAAAATATTAAAACTGGAATTTTAAAAATATGTGCCTTACAAATGAATTCAGACCTTCTATATGAATGGTAAATGATACTTTCAGTGATTTTAACAATTCTTGAATAGACTAGATTTATGACAATTACATATTTATTGAGAAAATATCTTAAAGGCTTAGAGCTAAAAGAGTAAGTCTGAATACTGACTTCTGTTTGTAACTTTGGTTAAGATAACAGATGAAAATATGACTCCTTTTGGGTTTAAAATTATTCTTCTTGCGCAAGAGAGTTTACAAACACATTAGAAAGTCCCCATACTATGTTTGGTAAACTTGAAAAGTCCATCTGGGGTGGCGAATGCGATTTTCTCGCAACTGGATTCCTCCAGGGTCACTTGCTAGTACCCTTTTGTGAGATCCAGGGTGGACATTTACGAGGCTTGCCCGAGGTTCTCCAACAATTCATCTACATGCGGCATTGAGTGTGCATCAAACTTGGAAATCTTGTTCGGTCACTGGAAATCTATACAAAACCGGACTGAGCTGTCTGAGAGTGATCAAACATAGGAAACTTATGAAACTGTTTCTGGACATAGGTAGAACTGTAACAACAGTTGCGTCCAACTGCAGCTGAAGTCATTCTCATACTGAAGTAGTATTGCACATGTACTTTGCCCGCATGCCTGAATTGATCAAACACAGTAAGCTCTGCAGTCTACTTGTGACTTTATGCTGTAGGAAGATAAGTAATTAAATAGAGGTAAAAACATTCAATGTGGCTTTTATATAAGTAACATATACATGTTTTTCATATAAAGACCATCACAAAACATGCAGTAATTACAAACAGAACTTTGAATAGGGACACGTGTGGGGTAGACTGACTGGCAGGACGACACCCGATCTGTTGCTGCATCCAAACGATGCCATCTTTCGCCTTTACGCTTGATGCAGCTGCATTGTTCTTATGTATGAGTGGACGTTTCTTGAGGGGAAGGCTTCTGTTCTCTTTCTCTGATGTAGAACCCTCACCCTATTCTAAGTTCACCTCTGTTATAGCAGCTCTTTATTTGAAAACAGCAGTGTCAGATCAGGGGGAGTGTAAATGTGACTGAGAGAATAAAACTGAATAAAAAAATGAAAAAAGAAAAATGCTAACTTTTACAAGTACCATAAAATTACACCTGCTGCTGAAGACTCAAATCAAATGTATGTTTTTATTGTACAATAGTAACAATAAGAACAGGTCACTACTCAAAATGATAATTTTGGGAAGAGGCCGGAATCAATCATGGGACCTCTTGATTATGAGTCGGCAGTTTTTACCACTGCACCCCCCAATATAAACTTCGGTTATATTCTTGAATACAGTAAAAGCGCACTTGTTTTGTTGTATGTGTACCTTTTGTGAAAGTGTTTATTTGATATTTGGACTTCAGTCTTCACACATTATACACTTCATGTCAAAATGTTGTTGTTAGTATTATAACACTCAAACATGTTCTGTTTTAGCTATGTGTTTAACATTTCTTGGATTTCTCATAGTTCCTGTCTTCATACATTTACATAAATCCTTGTTGACATGGAATACACATGAAATGCATGTGTGCCAAATAAAAATATATTGTATTATTTACCCTATACAACTCCAGGCACCTCACATTGAAAAAACAAGACTTGAGCTGGGAGAACTTTTTGCCCTTTCTTCAGTGGTCGAGTGGATGTGATAGCAGGCTGCTTGTGTTGATCGACACATTTGCAAAACAAAAGACACTAATGGAGAGGTGCAAAAGAATTTAAGATGGCCTGGAATTATGGGTTTTTTCATAGGCTTTAGGAATTCTAGTGTTAAAGATTCAGAAAAGAAAGTATAAAAGATATTTTTGACAAATTATAGCTTTCTTTTTTTTATCAGGATATTTTTGTTCTTTGTTTTGAGATATTTCTCATGGTCTGGAAGTGGAAATGTTCAGTCAGACGAGCATAATCACAAATTAAGTATTTTATATAACTGAAAATGAAAATTTCTGCTATTAGAAACTCAAATAGTTATATGAAAGCTTAAGTTATGAATAGTGTATCTCTGGTTAATATCATGGGTATAATCTACAATCGGAGCTTCTTCGCATTATTCTTAGTCCTCTGCAATTAATTATTTTGATAAAGTTAACAGGGGGACCGAAATAAGTCCCAAGCCAACTGGGTGCTATATGGTATTTTAAGAGTAAGTGTTGGCTCAAGACTACAAGAACATCTAGGATAGCTGGTGGGAACCCAATGAAGATGGCCTCAGGCCTTCCAGAGCACCATCATGCCCCATAATAAGCCACAAAATGACCCCAGGATAATATTTTATGCAATTTCAGTTCCAGAATCTAATTACATCTGGTGTTAGGAGATATGTTTTCTTCCAAAGCACAATGGCATGTTGCTATTGTTGTTGACCTGTGACTGGCTAATGTGCTTTCTGAAGTGGGCTCCTGCTTTATGCTTGCTACACCCAATTCCATTTTGAAAAAATGCAGCAGTTAAAAATAGAGATGAGTGTGAATCATGAGATATCATCAGTTACGTTATTATACTATGAGCACAGAGTTATATAAAGTCAGGCTTTGCTTCAATCTGGAAAAGATTACAAGGTAGTCAGACATGGTGTTTACCTGAACATGATAATAGTACTATGAATGCTAAATTTAATAATAATAACAATAAATGTACTTAGCATATTTCACAAACTGAACTCAGCTCAAAGTGCTTTATAAAAAATAGCAAAATATATCAGAAGACACTAATATGATTTTACCAAACCTATTGACATAAATTGAATATGTAGACAACTGATGCCCTGAATACTGATCTACTGTATAATGGTGACCTTTGACTTTAGTCATGTGCTGCTCAAATGATTAGATGCACTGATTCAATTTTGTAAACAAACGGGCAGTGTTCTACTGGTGAGCTTTGAGTCTGAGGAAAGGAAAGTGGAGAATAATATATTCAAGAGACAACGTTAAAGGAATTGCAAATAGAAGTGTTTTCTTTGTTGGTGATCATCCAAGATTGTAGTTAGTACTTGGTGATCTGTCTGTTAAGGGACCTATGTATGCAAAAATTGAAGAGAGACTAAACAACTATTGCTGTCTCAGCTGGATGTCCACCATTGATTAAATTAACATTTTTGTGCTTTAGAAAAACAAATGGGTTTACACAAAATTGACTTGTTTTATTTGATGCTGAGTAAAATACTTATATTTCAATATACATTGGTGGTATTACCTGCGGTGGGCTGGCGCCCTGCCCGGGGTTTGTTTCCTGACTTGCACCCGGTGTTGGCTGGGATTGGCTCCAGCAGACCCCTGTGAACCTGTCGTTAGGATATAGCGGGTTGGATAATGGATGGATGGATGGTGATATTACTATATTCAAGGTTAATTAACCAATTTGATATCTTGCTGTGTTGTAATAATTACCTAAGCAATTCAATTTACTACCTGGACTTACACCACTTATTTATAAAAAATAGGCACTGCGCAGTCTTTCTAAAATTGCTGGCTATGAATTTTCAGAACTGAGCTAAATGTTTAACACATGAGCGATGATCAGAAGGTTATGGGGCTGACTCTTATTCAAGAGTGTTTAATTTCTTAAAGTAATAGATAACTAAGCTGATCAGGCCTAGTGCTGAATTCACATAAAAATTCCATTTTATTTTTATAAGAGAATATAACAAGAATTTAAGGAAGTGCATTTGAATTAAGAGATCCTGCATTTCTCACATGATTCTGGGTGACAATAGTTTCAGAAATTCACGATTTGATGTTTTTAGTTAATGTGATATCATTCCAGAAGGCCAGACTATTTTTGATAAATAAAGTCAAAGAAGAGACATATATGATATGATTGAGCCAAATAAAAATGTGACAGTGGGTTTACTTCAGGCTTATACTGTAATCACAAGCAAAGGAAAAGGAAACTGAGCAACATTTTATTTTAGTTGTCACATGCATGCACATGGGAGGCAGTCAATGATCCTTACTGAATGCGCTTCCGGCTCCTCCCCAGATGCCACTTCCAGGTACAGCCCAAAATACCTCCCATCCAGTCCCACTCCTGACATCACTTCTGGCTGCAACTCAACAGCCATGTCTCTTCCTCCATCTCTACTATAAAGTCACCTTTCTTTTGTATTACCTCAGTCATGTTTTAACTCTGATGAGACTACTCTCTGTTGCATTTTTTTTGCTATTTTTTGCACACCTATTTTCAAGTATACAGGGTGGAACCCCACACTTTTTCTTGTCTCTGTGTTTGTGTTGTTACATAGTGTTTCAAAATCTGTTAAACTTTATCTTTACAACTTTATCTTTTGCTTCTGGCTTTGCTGCTGTACTATATTCCAGATCCTACTATGATCCCTTTTGAAAAGCAGTATATTGTATTCAGAAGAATATTTTAATAAAGTACTTATGTAAGTTGTGTCACTTGTTAGTTAACAATCTCATTTGACTGAGTACATGTATGTAAATGATGAAGGCATCAATTCTGTAAAAAACTACTCTTGTAATCTTGTTCCTTTAAATTGTATTTTTTGTGTCCTCTAATTTTTATTTTTAATGAAAGATGCTGTGTGAAATAAAGTTTGGGGGCTCACATTGTATGAGACAAAGAAAAGTAAATTTAACCTCAAAGAAGGACAAACAGCAGGTAGCTGTGAGGGACAACAGTACAAGAGCTTAAGGGGACAAGGGGTAAAATAGCTGTAGCAGTTCTTAATGTTACCATTTAAGTTAAAAAAGACAGTTTTCCTAATCCTAAATTAAATTTTAATAATGAGGCCAGTGTAATGCAAGTCCTGTTGGATGTTGGACTTTTTAGATGATGGTTTGGAGGAACCAGTTGTCTATGAGGGCTACATCTGCAGGAGATGCCATTAGATCCAGCACCTTGAGCTTAGGGTCTCTGAACTGGACGAGGAGTTGGCTGGCCTGCATTGTAGAGAATTGTCCTTTAGAGAGATAATGTGCACCCCTAAGGTTGCACGGGAGGAGATTCCAGACCAGAGAGATACAAATAGGTGGTCACTGTCACAAGGTGTAAGGTTAAGGGTGCACACTGTACGGGGACATCAACCCCAGAATTAGAAGTGTCAAACTGTTATCACAACCTTGTGGAGCTTGATGGATGCATCGCTGGATGAGTGAATCTCTGATGATTCTGAGCTGATAGACAGGAATGAGGAGCCCCAATGGCCACCTCAAAACCAGTTCCCAGAAAGAGAGAGGTAGTGATAGGGAACTCAATCATTAGGGGGACTGAAGCACAGGTGTGCTCCAGAGATAAAAAGTCTCACATGGTGTGTTGCCTTCTGGGTGCACAGGTGGGAGACTTCCTTGGAAGGGTTGATAGGCTCTTGGCCGCAGCAGGGGTGGATCCAGTTGTCATTGTCCATGTTGGAAGAAATGACATACACAAGGGTAGTCTGTCAGTTCTGCGATCCAAATTCAAAGAGTTAGGTACCAGGCTGAGGAGCAGATCTGACAAGGTAGTCTTCTCTGAAGTTCTGCCTGTGCCACTTGCCAGTCCAGGTAAGACTGAGGAGATTAAAAGGCTTAACGCATGGCTCCAATCTTAGTGCAGGGTAGAAGGGTATAGGTTTATAAGGCATTGAGACTCCTTTTGGAAAAGATTGGACCTGTTCGACTGTGATGAGGTACATCTGAACTGAAGGGGAACCAATGTATTGGGGAGGTGTATGAGTAGGCTAGTCGAGGATTGTTTAAACTAGGGAATGGTGGGGTAGGGAGTTTAGGACAGGCCAGATTTAGATCTATGCATGGAGGAACAAACAATGATGTAGAAATAAAAATGCGTAGTAATGTAAATTCTAACCCAACATTTAAATGTAGAAGGTGTAACACATTAAAAATAGTATAAAAAATAAGGTAAGTGAGTTGGAGTTTTATGTAGCACAGCATACTGTAATTATGATATTGCAATACTGGAAACCTGGATAAAAACAAAGATGGGGATGAGTGTAACATAGAGGGATACACATTTTTTAGGAAGGAAAGACAAAACAGAAAACAAAGTGGGGTTGCTCTTCATGTCAAACAGAATTTAAATGTATGTCCTCTTCATTTGGACGATGAGCCCCAACTTAGTGAGGACATGTGGCTTTGCCTGGAAAATTTTATTTTAGTATGTTATAGACCACCCAATTCAGACAGTAATTTCAACACACATCTTTTTAGTAATATCATAACGGCAAGTTTACAGATATAGGGATATTATAGTCATGGGGGACTTTGATTATCCAAATATTAACTGGGATAACCTTGCAGATGGAGGAGCACAAGAACAGGAGTTTTTAGAACTAATCAGTGACTGTTTTTTAACACAGTATGTTAAAGCACCAACACGGGGTGAAGCCTGTCCAGATTTAGTATTCTGTAATAATCAGGATAGAATTGAGGGTGTAGAGGTGATTGAACCACTAGGGTCAAGTGACCATAATGTAATACAATTCTCAGTATTTTGTAAGAGTGCAGATGCAAAGACTAAAATTGTTAAGTTGAACTTTGGTAGGGCTAATTTTGAGCAGATGCAACAAAGTCTAAGTAGGATAGACTGGGATAAGCTTTTAAATGTGGAGACAGTCGAGGAGCAGTGGAACAGGTTTAAAAATGTTTTACATGTAATGCAGGACAGATACATACCTAAATTTGGAAGTAATAGGAAACTTAAAAAAACTCCATGGTGGATTAATAAAGATTTAAAAAAGAAGTTGCAAAGGAAAAACTGCTGTATAAGGCATATAAGACTAATGACTGCAAAGTGAATCGTAGAGCGTATGAGAACATGAGGGCAACCATTAAGAAGGATATCAGAGAGGCTAAAAGACAGTTGGAGAGGAATATAGCAGATAAGGCGAAAGAAGAGATTCTTTCAGTATTTTAGTAGTAAAAGAACAGTCAAGGAGGAGGTCAAGTGCATCAGAAATACTAAAGGGAATTAAAAGACACAGACAATGAAATAGCAGATTACATTTTTCTGAGGTGTTTACAAGTGAGCATGTGGATAACCTCCCAGAGATAAACGTGATTAGTAAGGAGGTACTGAGGGATTTGGAAATTGTAGAGGGAGAAGTGCTGCTCAGATTAAATAAGATGAAATCAAACAAATCACCAGGCCCAGATAATATTTATCCTCGAGTTCTTAAGGAGGCTAGTGAGTACATATATAAACCCTTGACACATATTTTTAGGAAGTCACTGCACACTGGAGAGATTCCAAAGGACTGGAAAATGGCAAATATCATCCCATTATATAAAAAGGGTGACAGGGCAGATCCAAGCAACTATAGGCCAGTAAGCTTAACATGCATCACAGGAAAATTAATGGAAGGAATTATTAAGGATAAGATTGAGCAACACATGGCAAGGACAGGAGTTATTCTGAACAGTCAGCATGGGTTCAGAAGAGGGAGGTCGTGTTTTACTAACATGTTGGAATTCTATGAGGAGGCAACAAAAGGAAACGATCAAAGTGGAGCTTATGATATTATTTATCTGGACTTTCAGAAAGCATTTGATAAGGTGCCACATGAGAGGTTGGGCATCAAGTTAAAAGAAGTGGGAATTCAGGGTGATGTTTTTAGATGGGTGCAGAATTGGCTCAGACACAAGAAGCAGAGGGTGATAATGCAAGGGACCTTATCAGAATTGGCCGATATTAAGAGTGGAGTTCCACAGGGGTCTGTTCTAGGGCCACTGCTATTTTTAATATATATAAATGATTTAGATAGGAATATAAGTAACAGGCTGATTAAGTATGCAGTAAATGTAAAGTATTACACATAGGAAGTAAAAATGTTAGGTTTGAATATACAATGGGCGGTCGGAAAATCGAGAGTACACCTTATGAGAAGGATTTAGGAGTCATAGTGGACTCTAAGCTATGGACTTCCTGATAGTGTTCAGAAGCCATTAAGAAGGCTAACAGAATGTTAGGTTATATAACATGATCTGTGGAGTACAAGTCCAAGGAGGTTATGCTCAACCTTTATAATGCACTGGTGAGGCCTCATCTTGAGTACTGTGTGCAGTTTTGGTTTCCAGACTACAAAAAGGACATAGCAGTGCTAGAAAAGGTCCAGAGAAGAGCGACTAGGTTGATTCCAGGGCTACAGGGATTGAATTATGAGGAAAAGTTAAAAGAGCTGAGCCTATAAAGTTTAAGCAAAAGAAGATTGAGAGGTGACATGATTGAAGTGAATTAGTACAGTGGATTGAGACTGCTATTTTAAAATGAGTTCATCAAGAACATGGATACACAGTTGGAAACTTGTTAAGGGTAAATTTCACACAAACATTAGGAAGTATTTCTTTACACAAAGAAGGACAGAGACTCGGAATAAGCTAGTGTGGTAGAGAGTAACACTTTAGGGACTTTCAAAACTCAACTTGTTGCTTTTTTGTAAGAAATAAGTGGATAGGACTGACGAGCTTTGTTCGGCTGAATGGCCTGTTCTCATCTAGAGTGTTCTAATGTTTTAATGTCTAGTTGATTAATGACTTCAAATTATCCATACACTGTATTAATGAGATAATACGATGTATGTTTTTGAGTATTCCCAGCACAGGGTTGATTTCTGCCTTAATTATAATACCTCCAGGAAAAAGTGAGTTAAAAATAAATTCACTCTTGGCTAATGACTACTAATTCTAATTGTAATGTAGTGATAGGATGAATTGCAAGGCATTCTAGAATTGAAAGCAGAGGCTCTATCATGATGCAAGTGTCTGCTTATTAAATTCTTTTAAATTTGCTATTTTTAAAATACAATCAATATGTACTAGATGTAAAATGCTGAACATGACAGTGTTTCGGACTAGCTGCTAATAATTGTCTTAAATTGGTTTGAATCCTACCTGACAAGGAGAAAATTCGTTAGTTGTGTTAATTACAACTCAAAGACACATGATATCCAATATGGTGTTCCACAAGACTCTATCCTGGGTCCGCTGCTCTTCTCAATCTACATGCTTCCGTTAGGTCAGATTATCTCAGGGCACAACGTGAGCTACCACAGCTATGCTGATGACACACAGTTGTACTTATCAATTGCACCTAAAGACCCCGATTCTCTGGATACACTAACACAATGTCTGACTGGTATCTCAGAATAGATGAATAGTAACTTTCTCAAGTTAAATAAAGAGAAAACTGAAATCTTAGTGATTGGCAATAATGGATACAATGAGGCTATTAGAAATAAACTGGATACATTAGGATTAAAAGACAAGACGGATGTAAAAAGCTTAGGGGTAACTGTTGACTGTAATCTGAATTTTAAATCGCATATTAATGAGCTCACTAGGACAGCATTTTTTCACTTAAGAAACATAGCTAAAGTTAGACCTCTTATATCACTGAAAGATGCTGAGAAATTAGTTTACGCGTTTGTTTTCAGTCAACTAGATTACTGTAATGCACTCTTCTCAGGACTACCCAAAAAAGACATAAATCGTTTGCAACGAGTGCAGAATGCACCTGCTAGAATCCTAACTAGGAAAAGAAAATCCGAACACATTTCTCCAGTTTTAATGTCACTACACTGGTTACCTGTGTCATTCAGAATTGACTTTAAAATTCTGCTTATGGTTTATAAAGCCTTAAATAATTTCGCCCCATCTTATATATTGGAATGTCTGACACATATATATATATATATATATATATATATATATATATATATATATATATATATTCCAAATCGTAACCTCAGATCCTCAAATGAGTGTCTCCTTAGAATTCCAAGAACAAAACTTAAAAGAAGTGGTGAGGCGGCCTTCTGCTGCTATGCACCTAAAATCTGGAATAGCCTGCCAATAGGAATTCGCCAAGCTAATACAGTAGAGCACTTTAAAACACTGCTGAAAACATATTACTTTAACATGGCCTTTTCATAACTTCACTTTAACTTAATCATGATACTCTGTATGTTCAATTCATCATAATAACTATTCATGGTGGCTCTAAAATTCGTACTGACCCCTACTCTCTCTTCTGTTTCTTTTTCCGGTTTCCGGCCTGCGCCCCACCACCTACTCAAAGCATCATGATGCTCCAACAATGATGGATGGATCAAAAGCCAAAGTCTACGTGACCATCATCATCAAGTCCTTCCGTGAGAACCCTAAATCCAAAGAGGACTGTTTCATTTATGTTAGGTAGAATGCCCAGAGGGGACTGGGCAGTCTAATGGTCTGGAATCCCTACAGATTTTATTTTTTCTCCAGCCGTCTGGAGTTTTTTTTGTTTTTTCTGTCCACCCTGGCCATCGGACCTTACTCTTATTTTATGTTAATTAATGTTGACTTATTTTATTTTTCTTACTGTCTTTTATTTTTCTATTCTTCATTATGTAAAGCACTTTGAGCTACTTTTTGTATGAAAATGTGCTATACAAATAAATGTTTTTGTTGTTGAATTGCTGGAATTTGTAAAATCACTTATAACATGCGACTTTCCTAAATGTAAACAAAGTGAATAAACATTTGCCCTGAACTGGTTCAGCAATTTTGTTTACTAATCGTGACTGTCTGTTGAGGTTTTTAAATCTAGCAAAATAGCATTAGCCCCAGTCAGTTAGAATATTCAATCCAGTATTTGCGAGAAGTTTTTACATTCCTTTATGGAACAAATTTCAGAATACAAAAACCTAATAAACTGATGTTAAACCCATTTGCAGTTCCTGATACCCAGAAGTAACAACACAGCATTATATGATATCTAATGGAAAACCTTTCCCAGACCGCAGGAGAAAAAATTTAACAGGAAGGAATTGATTGTTGCTGACCACAAAAGAGAGTAACCTGATAGGCATTGATTGAACATTGGTGAAGACATATGCTGTTGCTGTTTTGTTTCCTCCCTTATAAATTTTTGGCATCTTAGACAGTACATTGGGTCCACAGTGAAGGAAGCACAAAAGTGATTTCATACCTACTTAACATCTGACGTTTATTGCATTTTTAATTTTATACAGTGGGTTTATGCATCTCTTTTGTATCTTATTTTTTTATTGATTTTATTGAAATCACACAACATTCCATACAAATAAATTATTTTTTACAAAAATAGGATCAAAAACAAATCACCCCCACCCCTGAGAAAGAGAGCTAAGACAGCAGAATAAAACTTAAAACTAGTAAAAATAAGTAAATAGATTAATTAATAAGTGAATAAAGATAAACGGAGAAGAAGAAAAAGGGAAAAAAGGGGAGAGAATCTGCTTCCTCAGTGCTTTAAAAGCTTATTCTAAAATGTTATTGATTAGATCCTGCCAGGTTTTGAAAAAGTTCTGCACAGATTCTCTAAGTACGAATTTGATTTTTTCCAGTTTCAAATAATATAAAATATCAGTTACCCACTATCTGGAGAGTTTGGATTTTTCCAGTTGAGCAAGATAAGTCTAAGTGCCAATAGTGTAGTAAAGGTAATTAGTTTGTTTGTCCTTCTCCACTTTAAGCCCCTCAGGAAGTACACCAAACACAGCTGTTAATGGGTTAGGAGGTATTGTGACACCAAGGCTCTCTGAAAGGCATTTTGGTCCAGAATAATGTTAATTTGGTGCAGGCCCAGAAAAAGTGACCCAGTGAGGCTGGAACTTGATTGCAATGATCACAGGTTGGATCTTGTCCTGGAAACATTTTAGGCAATTTTAAGCGAGAGAGATGTACTTGATATATAATTCTGAGTTGAATAATTGTATGCTTTGTGCATATGGAGCTTGAGTGAATTCTCTTCATTGCTACCTTCCACTCCTTTTCTGATATATTGAGTGAGAGATCCTTTTCCCACTGTCCTCTTGGATCTTTGAAAAATAAAGTACATTTTAAATATATTTAAAAAAAATAAATTTCTACCAATATGAATATATTGCATTTTAAAATATGATGCAATATATTTTAAAAAATAAATATATTACAATATCTTGCAGAATATTGAAATATATAATACAATATATAAATTATGGCAATTTTTGTTTATTGCAATATATTTTCCAAAATGTAAAAATATAAACTGCTCAAAAAAATTAAAGGGACACTTTGAAAACACATCAGATCTCAGTGGGAAAAACATCATGCTGGATATCTCTACTGATATGGACTGGGTAATGTGTTAGGAATGAAAGGATGCCACATTGTTTAATGGAAATTAAAATGATCAATCTACAGAGGGATGAATTCAAAGACACCCCAAAAATCAAAGTGAAAAAAAATGATGTGGCAGGCTAGTCCATTTTGCCGAAATTTCATTGCAGCAACTCCAAATCGTACTCAGTTGTTTATATGGCCCCCATGTGCTTGTATGTCCTCATGAGACGACGGATGGTGTCCTGGGGAATCTCCTCCCAGATCTGGACCAGGGCATCACTGAGCTCCTGGACAGTCTGAGGTGCAACCTGGCATTGTTGGATGGACCAAAACATAATGTCCCAGAGGTGTTCTATTGGATTTAGGTCAGGCAAGCGTGGGGGCCAGTCAATGGAATCAATTTCTTCATCCTCCAGGAACTGCCTACATACTCTTGCCACATGAGGCCGGGCTTAGTCATGCACCAGCAGGAACCCAGGACCCACTGCACCAGCATAGGGTCTGACAATGGGTTCAACAATTTCATCCCAATACCTAATGGCAGTCAAGGTGCCGTTGTCTAGCCTGTAGAGGTCTGAGAGTCCCTCCATGGATATGCCTCCCCAGACCATCACTGACCCTCCACCAAACCGGTTATGCTGAATGATGTTAAAGGCAGCATAACTATCTCCACAGCTTCTCCAGACCCTTTGATGTCTGTCACATGTGCTTAGGGTGAATGTGCTCTCATCTGTGAAAAGCATAGGGTGCCAGTGGTGGACCTGCCAATTCTGGTATTCTATGGCAAATGGCAATCGAGCTCCATGGTGCTGGGCAGTGAGCACAGGCCCACTAGAGGACATGGGGCTCTCAGGCCATACTTATGAAGTCTGTTTCTGATTTTTTGGTCAGCGACATTCACACCAGTGGCCTGTTGGAGATCATTTTGTAGGGCTCTGGCATTGCTCATACTGTTCGTCCTTGCCCAAAGTAGCAGATACTGGTCCTTCTAATGGGTTAAGGACCTTCTACTGCCCTGTACAGCTCTCCTAGAGTAACTGCCTGTCTCCTGGAATCTCCTCCATGCCCTTGAGACTGTGGCGGGAGACTCAGCAAACCTTCCGGCAATGACACATATTGATGTGGCATCCCGGAGAAGTTGGACTACCTGTGCAACCTCTGTAGAGTCCAGGAATCACCTCATGTTACCAGCAGTGACACTGACTGTAGCCAAATGATAAATTACTGAAAAAACAGTCAGAAAAGATGAGGAGGGAAAAATGTCAGTGGTCTCCATCTGTTAAACCATTCCAGTATGATGGTTGTTTCATTGTTGCCCCTCTAGTGCACCTGTTGTTAATTTCATTAACACCAAAGCAGCTGAAACTGATTAAAAACCCCCTCGGCTACTTAACTGACCAGATTAATATCCCATAAGTTTCATTGACTTGATCCTATACTGATTAAAAAGTGTTCCTTTAATGTTTTTTGAGAAATGTATTTCTAAATATACTTTGCAATACTGTAAATTCTAGTTATAATATATATTTCAGAGTTTACAAATATTTCAATATATTTTAATATATATTTGTCATTTTTGTATATTAAGTTACCACTAAGTGAAACATTTCTAAACAGATGCTGTACTATTTTATTTATCTATAGAATCTAATATCAAAGAATTACACATTTAACAAATTACTAGTAAATTTTAACATCACTGTCATTTTTTTTTTTTTACTTTTTATGAAATGTCAAAAAAAAACAAGCTTACTGTCTATGTTTCAGCATGGAACACATCACAACCTACATGTGCTAACACTAATAAATTGGATTCTTAGAGAAGCCAGTATTTAACGTTTTTCAAGGTGAAACATAAACCATTAATTATCATTCAGAAACAAACATTTTGACATACAATATATTGCTTGTCTTATATAGAATGTATTAATAAATATGTTTGTTCAAAATATATCAAGGGGAATCTATGTTTCATATTCCAAGTGTAATCATGAAACTATATACTGTATATACACTGCTCACAAAAATTAAAGGAACACTTTAAAGAAACACATTAGATACATCAGATCTCAATATGAAGTTGGATATCTATACAAATAACGACAGGGCAATGTCTTAGGAACAAAAGGATGCCAAGTCTTTTAATGGAAATAAACGTTTTCTGCCTACAGAGGGCTCAATTGTGTAGACACCCTAAAATCAGAGTGAAATGAAGATGTGGCAGGCTAGTCCATTTTTTCAAAAATTTAATTTCTGCTACTCAAAATGCTTTTCAGTATCTTGTGTGGCCCCCACGAGCTTGTATGCATTCTTGACAACATCGGGGCATGCTCCTAATGAGACGACGAATGGTGTCTTGTGGCATTTCCTCCCAGATCTGTATGAGGGCATCCCTGAGCTGTTGTACAGTCTGAGGAGCAACCTGGCGGCGCCTAATGGACCGAAACATAATGTCCCACAGATGTTCTATTGGGTTTAAGTCAGGGGATCGTGAAGGCCATTCAATTGTTTCAATTCCTTCATCCTCCAGGTACTGCCTGCATACTCTTGCCACATGAGGCTGGGCATTGTTGTGCATTAGGAGGAAACCAGTACCTACTGCACCAGCGTAGGGTCTGACAATGGGTCCAAGGATTTCATCCTGATACCTAATGGCAGTCAAGATGCCGTTGTCTAGCCTATAGAGGTCTGTGAGTCGCTCCATGGATATGCCTCCAAGATCATCACTGACCCACCACCAAACCAGTCATGCTAAACAATGTTACAGGCAGCATAATATTCTCCACGGCTTCTCCTGACCCTTTCACGTCTTTCACATATACTCAGGGTGAACCTGCTCTCATCTGTGAAAAGCACAGGACGCCAGTGGTGGACCTGCCAATTCTGGTATTCTATGGCAAATGCCAATTGAGCTCCCGGTGCTGTGCAGTGAGCACAGGGCGCAGTAGACATTTGGGCCCTCAGGCAACCCTCATGAAGTCTGTTTCTGATTGTTTGGTCAGAGACATTCACACCAGTGGCCTGCTGGAGGTCATTTTGTAGGGCTCTGGCAGTGCTCATCCTGTTCCTCCTTGCCCAAAGGAGCAGATACTGGTCCTACTGATGGGTTATGGACCTTCTATGGCCCTCTCCAGCTCTTCTAGAGTAACTGCTTGTCTCCTAGAATCTCCTCCATGCCCTTGAGACTGTGCAGGGAGACACAGCAAACCTTCTGGCAATGACACGTATTGATGTGCCATCCTGGAGAAGTTGGACTACCTGTGCAACCTCTGTAGGGTCCAGGTATCGCCTCATGCTACCAGTAGTGACACTGACTGTAGCCAAATGCAAACTAGTGAAGAAACAGTCAGAAAAGATGAGGAGGGAAAAATGTCAGTGGCCTCCACCTGTTAAACCATTCCTGTTTTGGGGGTCATCTCATTGTTGCCCCTCTAGTGCATCTGTTGTTAATTTCATTAACACCACAGCAGCTGAAACTGATTAACAACCCCCTCTGCTACTTAACTGACCAGATTAATATCCCATAAGTTTCATTGACTTTATGCTATACTCTGATTAAAAAGTGTTCCTTTAATTCTTTTGAGCAGTATATATAATTGAACAACATAAATTTAACATTGTATTACAAGACATGTCCACGTATTTTTCTGATATATTGGAATATATTTTATTTTTTGTAAGGATAGTAGGGATGAGTATAAGCAGGAGTCAATATAGTAAGTCATAAATAATGCAAATATTTAAAGTAGACAACACAAAATACAAAACATAGAAAAAAAATAATATATTCAAGGAAATGTACATAAAGACCACAGCAATAATAATCATCCACCTTAACAAAAAGACAAATGCCTGTGTATGTTTGTGTCTGTCCGGTTGCTACATCTCTGTCATATGTCATTTGGTACGGGATTCATAAAATCAGTGTTAATGTCTGTGATGTGCCTTCTGTTGGAATGAAAAATGCAATGCATTTTGTTACTACACATATTACAAAATACATTCCAATAAATGGTGCACTGCTGTCTTGCTATGAGGGCGGCACAGTGGTGCAGTGGTAGCGGTGCTGCCTTGCAGTAAGGAGACCTGGGTTTGCTTCCCTGGTCCTCCCTGCATGGGGTTTGCATGTTCACCCCGTGTCTGCGTGGGTTTCCTCCGGGTGCTCCGGTTTCCTCCCAAAGACATGCAGATTAGGTGTCTTGGCGATCCTAGTGTGTGCTTGGTGTGTGTGCCGTGCGGTGGGTTGGTGGCCTGCCCGGGGTTTGTTCCTGCCTTGCGCCCTGTGTTTGCTGGGATTGGCTCCAGCAGACCCCTGTGACCCTGTGTTAGGATATGGCGGGTTAGAAAATAGATGGACATGGATGCAATCCAGTGCCTCATCAGAGAATCCTTGGGTACCGCTAGATTTGACTTTGTGTTGAATCAGTGGTTGCTCATGGAATCTTGAATGAGGCACATTACCTGCATTGTGAGGGAGCGTCAGTTATGGCACTATGGCCATATGGCGCGATTCCCTGAGAGTGATCCAGTTCACAGAATCATCATTGTTGAAATGAGCAGTTGGACCAGTCCAAGGGGATGCTCATGTAACACCTGGCCATGGCTGATAGATGGTCATTTCCAGAGGGTGGGACTGAACAACTTGTCTGCTTGGGGGTGCCAACCAGGATCCAAGCTGTTTTGTCGTGTGGTGGTTGCGGCAATACGCTGAACCAGTGCATGCTCCCCAACCTGACCTGACCTGACCCAATGGTGCACTGCAAACAATAATGCTGAATACATCCTTCAGAGTGTAACTGCCAGACGGACAGAAATCCACCTTAATACAGTGTTTTTTTGTGTTTCTGTGAATCTGTCCAGTTGCTATGTCACTGTTATAAGCCATTTGATATGGGATTCATAAAAGCAGAGTTGGATGAATAATCTAATGCGTTTTATTACTACATGCATTACAAGATGCATTCCAATAGATGATGCACTGCAAACATTAATGCTGAATACACTTAGGTCTATGTTGATTTCTTAGATTTCAACTCATTGTAGACTAGTAGCACAGTTAGTCATTATTAATAAGTACTTTATTTTTTTCAATGATCACTTTCCTTCCCAAACTTATTCCTGTTACTAGTTAACCTTACACAAGCCACTTCCCTTACAGGATGAAAACCACTTCCTCCAATTTGATTCCTCTCGATGTCTTCATCTCCTGATCCATTCTGATCTCCAGCAATCTTCCGCAAACATTTAGTTTTGGCAGTACAGTCTGCTTTGCTATGTCCACTGGTGTCCAAATACAGTAAGAATCTAATTCTGTTGTGTCTTCTGCACATCCCTAGAAGAAGGTCCTTTTCTGGTTTAGTTGGCCTGATGAATGTCTCATTTCTCACCAAATGTGCCATTGTATGATTACACTTAAGATGCACATTTTTGGGGAGTGGAGGAAAACAGAATACACAGGTGTCATGATGAATACAATCTGGGAAATAACATTGATATGGAGATTAAAAATTTTAAGGGCAATTAATGGGAGAAGTCAAAGTATGAATCAAAACACTAAAGAAGATTTGGCAAAGTTTAAAGGTCAAATAAAGGCTCAAAGTCATTACAAACAATGCTTGTTATAATCAAAGGGAATTCTTCACAGAAGGCTTCTCAAGAAGGAATTGTCCTTTAATAGAACCTTTGTTTTTGAAAATATCAGGTGCCAATTGACACGTGATTCGATCTCAAATAGCCAAATATAACATGTTGTGTAGTATGTAAGTTATGTTCTTAACAAAGCTTAGTGCCATGACAACAACAAAATAGAAACCATGGAAACAAATGAAAAATACAAACAGCAAAAAACATTTATTAAGTGGTCAGAACAGGGAATCTCCATATTATGAAATACTTTGAGAAGTTAATTAAGAGACAGCTACTTAACAAAAACCAGGATTATCTTGACTGCTAGCAATTTGTTTATGGAGCAAAGAAGAGTGTGGAGGATGCTACAGCAACACTTTTTAACTTATAGTTTGGTCACTTGGAAGTAACAAAATCCATACAAAATTGCTCTTTATGGATTTCTCAACACCTTTTAATACAATCCAGCCCCACATGTTGGTTAACAAACTGATTGATTTGGGATTTAGATGTAGATTTAATACTAAAGTGAGAGCCTGCTGTTGACATAGTTGCATGGAAGACCCAGAGTGTCTGATTTAAAGATAACATGTCGTAGAGCTGAGTGTAAATGGAGGAAAACTAAACTGATTATCCGCTATGAGATACTGAAGGTTAAAATAACAGAATAAAATAACACAGTCCGTCTTGAAAGGCGCTGCTATTTCTCTAAGATTATAAATAACAATGCTAGTAATCCCAGAGTCTTATTTTCTACGATTGATCGTCTGCTAAACCCAGGTAATGCAAAGGAATGCCTCCAAAATACTTCCAGTGAAACCTGTGAGGCTATTGCTGTGTTTTTCAATCAAAAAATTAATGATATTAGAAATAACATAGTATATCTCCCTAACACTGCGGATCCTCCTGAGCCCCAGGATTTGTTTAAAAAAAAAATTAAATTCTTTCACCAGGATAGATTTACCTGATTTACATAGAATGATCTCTCAACTGAAACCCTCCACCTGCATCCTTGACCCAATACCAACAAGTTTTTTCAAAGAAGTATCGGGCGTGCTAATTGATAATGTTCTTGACATAGTAAATACGTCATTTGATACGGGGGTCTTCCCAGACTGTCTTAAGACTGCTGTAGTTAAACCCCTACTTAAGAAACATAATCTTGACCCCTCAGCTCTTGAAAATTTTAGACCCATCTCTAACCTGCCCTTCTTAAGTAAAATTCTAGAGAAGGCAGTCATTATGCAGTTAAATGATCACCTCAATAAACATGCTGTTCTTGATAAATTTCAGTCAGGTTTCAGAACAAATCACAGCACAGAAACTGCACTCGTTAAAGTAGTAAATGACTTGCAGGTAAATGCAGACAGAGGCCATTTATCTGTTCTCATCCTCTTAGATCTGAGTGCTGCATTTGACACCACTGATCATAATATTCTTAGAAATCGCCTTAGTCAATGGGTGGGCCTCTCTGGCAGTGACCTAAATTGGTTTGAATCCTACCTAGCAGGGAGAAAATTCTTTGTTAGTTGTGGTAATCACAACTCAAAGACACATGATATCCCATATGGTGTTCCACAAGGCTCTATCCTGGGTCCGCTGCTCTTCTCAATCTGTATGTTTCAGTTAGGTCAGATTATCTCAGGTTACAACGTGAGCTACCACAGCTATGCTGATGACACACATCTAGTTTGGTATCATCTGCAGACTTAACCATCTGATTATTGATTATATTCTTCTCTAGATCATTCATCTGCATTAAGAAGAGTAGGGACCCTCACACTGACCCTTGATGGACACCACTTTTAATATCAACTCATTCTGAAAATACTCCTTACTCACACCTTAAGGCTTTGTGTCCTGTGTTTGAGCCAATTTTGCACTCGCCTACACATTGCCTTGAATTTCCATTTGTTTTATTGTGATCTCTTGTTCTATGCATGTCAAGTTACTCACTTTGGATAAAAGGATAAAGTAATAAAATAAATATAAGCATTAAATAACTCACTTATATTCTGTTAGGTTAGATTTTGTCTCTTTTTGTTCCTCCTTTCTTTTTTTATCTTTCTGATGTTTTTTTCTTTTCTTATCTTCTTTTTTTCTAGTTTGACTATGAAGTCATTTGTTGTATAAGTTTGGCTTGATTGTATGCATGTTATTTTCTTCAAATAAATAAATGAAAATTTAAATAAATAAATAGTTCACTGCAAGTCATGTACAATAAACTGTTTGTAATCCTGGAACACTGAACATGGAACACTGAAATGTATTCTTGATGCAGATGATGTGACTCTATGATAGCTAAAGTAAACTTAAGCAACAACAGGAAGGATGGATAAATACACACATAGATTTGCCTTTCAGGTCAAAAAATGAACTGACCAAATAACAGAAGAGACAAGTAGGTCTGTCTGACCCATGTGCTGATTTAACAAGATGAACTCTAGTAAACCAACTGCAGTCCAGCGTCCTATAGTGTGCTCTCCAAGCTGTTTCTGCACGTAAATTATGGCTGTCCTTCTAGTCTTCCAACAATTTTTCACTTCTTAAATGTAGTTTAATTAATCATTTTGGAGGATGGTCTTAAATGTCCTGTCCATGGTTCATAGCTTTAGAAAAAGTGACACCCTTTATATCTGCAGTTTTCACAAGGGAAGAGAAGCTGAGTGAGACCTGTACTACCCACAAATGGCTGTAAATTATTTTTAGCACACTGCTCCGCTGGTCACACTAGAGTACTGTTTTATAGAGTGGCAGTTTGTGAAATATACTGACTTGTTTATTCTTCACCTGTCTTCTAACCTATAACATACTGCACTGACCATGACAGACAGAATGATAAAATTTAATCAACTTTACTTGCATATGACGTTGCACAGGAAATGCAAAATGTGACTAGTCCAAAATAAGTGTACTGTATATGAGGAAACAGAAGTTCCTGTAACTTGGCTGTCATTTTTTTGAAAGAAGATAGACTGAAAAAGAGAAGTTTACAGATATGAGTGAAGGCAACACGAGGCATGCTTAGTTATGAAGGCTTAGTGTTTTTAATACTAACTCTGGAAATAATTGTAGCAACTGTTTAAGGTAAGCTGTACTGTTTTGTTATGGTACATATATCTACAGCTACATTTTTATATTACTAATGTGATGATTCAAGTGCAGAAAGATAACAAAGATACACAAAGGGGCACAAACTCTGTCTGTTTTATTATCTTTTTTTAATGAATTATGGTTAGAATAGAAAGTTATGGTTCTGTTCAGCTTCTTGTTACAATTGCATTGAGTGCTGGGCTGTGTATCAGTTAAAATATTGAAATAAAAGTGCAAAACTGCTAAATAATGTTAAGAAGACCTTTACAGTTTTCCTTTTGCTTTAAGATTTAAGTCATTTAAATTATTCTAATATTCATAAAGTCAAGTTACATCATGCAGATGAGCTGCCTAGGGATGAGGAGTGGGTACAGTAGTTGTAACTCTTTGGCTGTGTGAAATGATGGGGCTGGTGCCATATGTACTGTACAGAACTGAGAATGGGGGATCATGGGCTGCCCTGAGTTACCTGCCGAGGTCTCGTCAGTGTTTTGTCTGATTTCTGTGTATTGCTTGGAGCAGCAGAAATTTTATTCAGTGTAGGAGCTTGCATCAGTCATTTGTTGTTTATTTATGTACTGCATAGGTTTTAAGCTTTAAAATATAGCTTTGGTAGCTACTGCCATTAATATGTATTTTTGAGCTGCCGTCACAAAGAAAAATGATCATATTAGAAAAGTAAAAACTTGCAGCAAAGCCATTCCTTTGAATTTACCATTTGATCTGTTGCTTCGATAAAGTCAGCGTCTTTTAAACAGCAAACTGCTAATCATAAACTCCTTTGCTTGTTGTGTTATTAGTAAAAACCAAGGTGTGCCAGTAGATAAATGTTAAAAGAACATATTTGCTTATTTTTTTCCAGTTACCAATATAATAAAAATAGTGTAATTGTTGCCCAGTCAGGCAAAGATTCAACTCAAATATTCTATAATATATATCTTAAATAACTGGTAAGGCCTTTTTTGATAAAGCAAAACAAAATGTTCTCACTTATTTTCTAATTTTGTGAAAATTCTTTATAAGACTAAAACACTATTAAAAGGTTCTAACTATGCAAGAACAAAGAAAGCTTTGAAGCAAGCAATAATAATCACATTTATTCATAAGAGCAATAATTGGAAGCTCTAAGATCCTGAAACTAGCATACTAAGTCATTCAAAATGCATTAGTAATGCAGACATTTAAATGTGTTATAAAGAAGGACACTCCTACAGTACTGCATATTTTCTGCAACCCAGAATATACTCTTTTACAAGATGTGTGTTTTTCAAGTAACAGCTTGACACAGTTTTAAGCTAAGTAACTCACAAAGATAGAACAGATAACAGAAAACAAATGGGTTTAGTCTATTAAGTACAACTATTGTAAATGCCGAAGACTGATGCATAGGCATGCTTTAAACATTTAAGTCGTAGTATTCAGGTTAACGAAACAGTCTACTGAATCAGCCAAAAATTACAATCTGATAATGTTATAAAGAATACCACAGAACAATACAGAAAATGAGCAATTTTGTATTGTTACTGTTAACTACATCTTGATGAGATGAGAGATGAGTGGGAACTGACGATGCTGATTGTTGATAAAAGTATTGATAGCAAAGCAACATGTCTGGTTAAGAAATACTTAAAGAATTTAGAAGCACATATGAAATTTTAATAAAAGAGCTGAAGAGCATTCATTTTCCAAACCTGATTATCCAGAGCAGGGTTGAGGAGAAGGTGTAGCTTATCCCAGCAAACATTAAGCACAAGACAGGAACTAGCCGAAGAACAAGGCACTACCACAATGCTGGTTGAATACCCAAGCACAACTAACAATGACAGTTCAATTAAACTCCATGTCTTTGGACTGTGGAAGGAAACTGTAACACCTGGAGGAAAGTCTTGGGTAGCAGAAGAACATACAAACTCCACACAGGGAGCAACAAAGACTTAAACCCCAGTTGCAAGGCAACCACTTCACCACCCAAGTCCAGAAGATGGCAGAAGCAATTATTTTAGAAAATGGTGTGGTATCTGATTGCACTACTACCTCTATGCATCTGCGTACCTGCCAAATGATTAGTTACATAAATAATAATAATAAAATACAAAAATACACAAAAATTCAAACACAACTGCATTCAACAGTATTTGCAAAAAGGTCGTGTTCCATAAGAAAATGAGGAATTTGTCACCAACCAAAGGTTTTGCATGGCCTTTTAAACATCATTGTTAAATTTCGGTCATTTCCATTGCTTCCATTTTACTATTTTGTGAAATTGATTTAAACTAGCCTTGTCCTTTTGCCTTTTTATTTTCTTTCTTATTTTAAATACTTCTGTAGTGTGACCAATTAAACTAAAAAACTCAGTTTCTTCAGATCTTTCCTGATAATGTAGCTGATTAAACCAGGACATAAAGACAAAGGGATTTAGCAAAAAGAAGTGAACAAACACAAACCATGTGGTAACCAGGAAGTCAAAATGATTGTGCAACTAAAATCAAGACTTCAGGAAAAAAATCAAGAAATAAAGAATCTTAGCTAGGAGTCAAAATATGCATATAAAAAAGTAATTAAAATGGGTGCAAGAATAGTTGATGAGGATTCAATTCAAAATATGTAATGTCATTGATGTGACATAAGATGTCACTCTATGTGAATCACTTGATTGGCAACCACAGTTAAAAAGAATAAACAAACGGTGGTGCTGGGGTGTCCATGTCATTTTCAAATTGTTGTGAAAAGTGACAAGTTTATTACAACTCCAAAATCATGCACAACTACAGTAATATGTTTATATTAAGTGCTGAACGAAAATCATTATTATACCCAAACATGTGCTCATTGTCCTTATATGTCATACTGGATGTATATTTTCTAGTGTACCTTGTATTTTAGTCTTTTTGTACCAGTACTAAAAGTTCATATCACTGAAGTAAAATCACCAAGGTTTGTCCAATCCTATTTTTAATATAATGGTTCAATGTATTCTGGTGTAAATCTTTAATGAATTGAGTTTGAATATATATTTTGATCATTTTTGTGTGCAATCCCTATCTTTTTTAAACATACTGTACAAGCAAAAATGTTCTTTGTTCTCAGTTTTTAGCTTATCATAACATATCTCTCTATAAATTCAGTGTTTTCATATAACCACATCTTTGCTTTGGCTTCTACTTGTAGCCTATTAGTGACCTCTTCCCATGCTTAGTTCTAACTTTCACAGTAAAAATGTAAGAATTAAGATCCTCTTTCATAAGGTACACCTCTAATTATGGTGTTGATCCTACTTTCACACTGACCCTCAGAATCTTCCTCAATGGATTACATTTTAAGTTTGTCATACAATCTCCCACAGGACAAAAGTGTGAGACCGTCCAATTCTATACCATATATCTAGATGTTTAATAATCTTAATCTCAATTAACAGAAGACGCTATCACCTCTCTAGAATGTTGTCTCCTTGGACGGAGGCTCCCATGAGTAGGATTAAACATTGAGAAACCTTATAGCTTAACTATTGTGGAGGACTGCCGGCTTCTCATGCCGGTCCTCAACCCCAGGCCGCCAGGAGGAGCTCTCCCGACAGCAGGATCGTGCCCCGAGGTCCAGCAGGGCCTTATGGACTTTGTAGTATTTATACACAGCCCTGCTGGATAACTTGGGGATCAGCAGGAGTCGCTGAGGGGGGGGGGGCTTATGGACTCTTTTATGCCTTATGACCCGGGAGTACGTCACGGTCACATGACGGGAAGGAATGATGTGCTCCCGGGTTGAAGTGAAGAACTGATTGCGCTGACCTGGAAGGAATAAGGAACTGTGGACTGTGGGGACAGGAACACCTCCGGGTCAGGAAGTATAAAAGGATGATGGCTCATTCCAGATACTGAGCTGAGCTGGGACGTAGAGGAGCAAGTGTCTGGGCGAGGAGGAGAGTTTATTGTGTGATTTAATGATTTATGAGTAGTGTGGAAGGGTGCTTGGTGCACTGTGAAAAATAATAAAGAGTCTTGGACATTTATCCGGTGTCTGGAGTTGTACCTGAGAGTTCAAGGGAGCACTAGCGCCCCCTACTGCCACACTATATATTACCTTTCTCTGTTTTACACACCTCCTAATCTTTGTCCATTGACTGCCATCTGCCTCCAGTTTCATAATGCTCTCAAAACTTGGCAACCACTCCATTAACATACATGCACACTCTTTTATCATTTGAAACCAAAATATTGCACTTAAAAAACTTCTAAAGGCAAAAAAACTGAAAAAATGTAAAAAGAAATGCATGTTTCATAATGGTCTAGGAACAACAATATAAATGCTATAATACTAAACAACATGATAAATGCATTTACTGTACATAGTTACATTACAAGTACTATGACTACATGACCTCCACTCTATACTCTTTGGCAAAGCAAATAGATAGATAGATAGATAGATAGATAGATAGATAGATAGATAGATAGATAGATAGATAGATAGATACTTTATTAATCACCAAGGGGAAATTCACAAACTCCAGAAGCAGCATACTAATAAAAACAATATAAATTAAATAGTGATAAAAAGGAAAGTGCAAGTTAAAAAATGCAGGTATAACAGACAATATTATTGTATAATGTTAACGTTTACCCCCCCAAGAGGAATTGAAGAGTCGCATAGTGTGGGGGGGAACGATCTGTCAGTGGAGCAGGACAGTGACAGCAGTTTGTAGCTGAAGCTGCTCCTCTGTCTGGTGATGATCCTGTTCAGTGGATGCAGTGGATTCTCCATGATTGACAGGAACCTGCTCAGCGCCCGTCGCTCTGCCACAGATGTCAAACTGTCCAGCTCCGTGCCTACAATAGAGCCTGCCTTCCTCACTAGTTTGTTCAGGTGTGAGGCGTCCCTCTTCTTTATGCTGCCTCCCCACCACACCACTGCGTAGAAGAGGACGCTCATCATAACCGTCTGATAGAACATCAGCAGCATCTTATTGCAGATGTTGAAGGACGCCAGTCTTCTAAGGAAGTATAGTCGGCTCTGTCCTCTCTTGCACTGAGCATCCTTGATTAGGTTCCTATACTTCTCCTCCTACCCGCTCCTGATGCAGCCCATGATAGCAGTGTCGTCAGCGAACTTTTGCACGTGACAGGACTCCGAGTTATATTGGAAGTCTGACGTATATAGGCTGAACAGGACTGGAGAAAGCACAGTCCCCTGAGGCGCTCCTGTGCTGCTGACCACAATGTCAGACCTGCAGTTCGCGAGATGCACATATTGAGGTCTGTCTGTAAGATAGTCCACGATCCATGCCACCAGGTATGAATCTACTCTCATCTCTGTCAGCTTGTCCCTAAGGAGCAGAGGTTGGATGGTGTTGAAGGTGCTAGAGAAGTCCAGAAACATAATTCTTACTACACCACTGCCTCTCAAACAAAGGGAGAAGATTTATCAATCAAAGTACTAACCAAAGGTTATCTAGTTATATAAGCTGTTAAATGTTAGATAAATTACAGGAAATGTGAGGTCTGCTTTACAGCTTATAAAAACACTATCTACCAGTAACGGCAAACTACACGATAACCAGCAGTGAATACACTTGACTTGAGCATTCCCAGTTTTCCTACTCTTTCTCTGTACGTTTAGCATTTGTTTTCTCAGAGGTTGATGCATTTGCTGCTTCCTGAGCAGCTCTTCTTTTTTCCACCCTAGCGGCCCGCTTCTTCTCTTCTTTTGCGTTAAAACTGATTAAGTCAGTGTTTGTGTTGCAATTATTTAGTACGTTTTCTTTCATTTTCACTTAAGCAGGCATTTAAGTCTTCAATGTGCCTCAAGAATGATTTAAGATACGAAGAGGTAGAGGAAGTGACGGCAAAGGTGGTAGGGATGCTGGCCGCTGCCGAGAGTTGATTCTTCAATAAAATAAAATAAAAGTAAAAAGAGGAATAACCTTGGAGGTCAATCATCAGCAGATAGTAGACATCACGAAGTATATGTGTACCAAATTTCAGGTCAATAGGTGAAATAGTTTAAGAGCTACAGGTGATTTAAAATTCTGGAAAGACAATCAAACAGCCATCACAGTGTATTATATATAAAGATAACTGGCTTTTATGTGTGTTTAAAAAAATCAAAGTTACATTTCTTAACTAAAAATATTTTGAATAATCTTGTAAAAGCTTGAAAACTGGTATTGTGAATTTATAAGATGACAAAGATTAGCTTCTGTTTAGTGAAATATGAAATTCAAAATTTCAGCATTTGTGTTTTAGATTGTACAGTGATCCCTCGCTATATCACACTTTGACTTTCGCGGCTTCACTCCATTGCGGATTTTAAATGTATATATCACGGATTTTTTGTTGGTTCGTGGATTTCTGCGGACAATGGGTCTTTTCATTTATGCTACATGCTTCCTCAGTTTGTTTGCCCAGTTGATTTCATACAAGGGATGCTATTGGCAGATGGCTGAGAAGCTATCTCAGGAAGATATGTTTGCATTCTTTTAATTGTGAGAAAGAACTGTCATCTCTGTCTTGTCATGAGCACAGTTTAAACTTTTGACTAAAGGGTGTTATTTCATGTCTAGAGGGCTCTAATAATGTTAAAAAACGTATTTAGAAGGTCGTAAACAGGTTTTCTATACTCTAACTGTGAAAATATTAGATTTATAAATAAAGAATACTACTTCGTGGAAATTTATTTATCTGTCTGGAGCGGATCAACCGCTATAAACGAGGGTTTACTGTATAACTGTGCGGAGAATATTTATAAACAGTGTGGGAGAGTTTCTAAGGGCTTAAAATATATAAAAATAACCATACAAACATATGGTTTCTACTTCGCAGATTTTCACCTATCGAGAAAGGATTACTGTATTGATTGTTTTAAAACCAAACTGTAAAAATCGACTATTGTGTTATCATTAAACCTCTAAAGCTAGAGAAAAATATGGTGCTCGAGATTTTTTGAGGAATTCCTGTCAAACACTACAATGAAGAAATAAGCTGTACACTTCAGTCATGGTTGACTCAGGGTCCAAATAACTTTAAAATAATGGAAGCATGGTGATCTCCACACAAAATAAATCCATGGTTCAAGTTGGTGCCAGGAAGATCATGTGTAAAATGTTTAATAATGTTGACAATGTAATCAATATTGGTTACATGTCTGAAAAGGCGTGGAAAATATGAAGTTAATTTGCTCTGGTATCTTTGGTAGTGAATGTAGGAAAAGCAGTGAAAAGGCCCTCTACCTTCTGCTTCAGGACCATGTCACAATTCACACTTGTTTGTGGTTTGCAAAGCCTGCTCTGAACCACTCTGGATTAGAAGAGATGTCACAGCACTTCTCTAATTCAGATTGAATGTTGTAACTACTACCTTCTAAACTGGAAGTCCCTTCTAAACTGGAAGCCACTTTTTCTGATTTTCCATAGATAAAAATGTATTTTTAGTCTTCTAAGTCACCAAAGGAAGTGAGCAACACATAAACAAGTGAGAAAATCACAGACAAATCAGGCTTGACAATTTTGAATGAGTTAAAGCAGTTGGCAAAGGTTGATGGCACAGTCGAGTCCTACCATGAGGAATGTTCAGTAATCTTGTAAAGGTATGACCACTTGTTGGAGTGGAAGTTGTGTCAATGATGTGGTCATGATCTGTCATTTTTGCAGATGTGGTTTTTAGTAATAAGTCACTAGAGTGATATTTTGAATAAAACAAATATTTCATCCACATTTTTATGTAGTTGTGCCTAAAAATTTTGAAAGTGCATTGAATAGGAGGTTGGGAGAATGTGCTGATACAGCACCCACCACACCACAACAATCCTAGCCCCAAACCTCAAGGTACCCAAGCAAGCTGGAGGACCTGCTTGTGGGGCTAGATGCAGGTTAACGTCATACCAAGGATGAAGCAATTGCAGGTTAATGTCCTTGCTCAAGGGCCCAATGCAGTAGAGTCACATCTGGCGTTTACAGGATTCGAACCAGCAACCTTCTTATTGCCGGCACAAATCCCTACCCTCAAAGCCACCACTACACTTGAAGTGTTGAACAGGATATGGATCAATTAAGTCTCAGAGCGACTGTCTAGCTTGGCTCTCTTTCGAAAGGAATTAAAGAGATCTGCATATTAAAGAGCAAAAAATTTAATATGTACAGTATATGTTATTAGAATATCAATGAATGGGAAAATATTTTTGAAAGCAACTGTATAAATATTAAATTAATATAAAAATTAGGATTGGTATTCTACTTTTTAATAGCCTTATTTGTGACATTTAGTTTTGTGTTTCCTGTGAGCACTGGTTGTCTATATATGTTATCTGTGTAACAGACTTTGTTATGAGTATGTCTGATAATTCTCCTGAAATGCCAATAAAAGTAAAGTGCTATACTACTCTCCTAAAACTGGAAAGACTTGCATTGAAATTTCACATTTGGGTAATAGAAAAGATTGAAATGTGTACATTATAGGGCAAATAGTTTGGGCAAACAGGGAAGTAACAGATCTGAAGAAGATTTGGTCGCATGGTGAGCAAAAAAAGAGCTTTAAAATGTCACCTTTACAGAGCAGAGTTGAAGAATACAAGTGTACTATATGTTTAGAAGGGGGCTACTGTATAACTCAAAAGAACAGACTGCTCTAGATAAACATCTCATAAATGAATATTAAAAGTTAGTTTGCACCAAAGGAGTGACAAGATTCACTAAGCAGAAAAACTGAAAAGGATGCGGAGACATGATTTTCATGGGTGAGAGGATGTTAACAGATCAAGAGAAGTGAAAGGTCATCCTGACCACTTACATCTGGTGTTTCCACTCAGCAATATACACCTAAGCTATAAACACACGAGTGTCTAGGCCCATCTAGAAGAAAAAGGAAAGTAAAAATTTAAAGAAAGAAATAATATGGGTAGCATAGTGAATCTTTTGTGAACACATGGAAAATTGGCAATTGAAAAGGTCAAGGAAGAAAAACCAAACACATGGAGAGGAGGATCCTGTATGGAACAAGAGACATATTTGGAAGCTAACAAAAAAACAAAAAACAAAGATCTAAAATCACGAATAAAGTAAGATGGTCCTTATAATACTTAATCCCTTCCATGCCAACAATAGTTTACATGCTTTTTATTTGTTTTTTAGTTAATCCAAAAACTTGAGTGACACTTACTTGCCACTACTGTCTTATGCCTCTCTATACTGACATCTGCGAACAAAAGTCTTTGCTGACAACGTGGTCATTGTCATTTATAATACATTTCCCAGATGCAGTTACAGGCAGAAACAGTATAAGCAAATGCCAGGGTGGCAAATCATCTCCACATAGTGTGCACCCATTTCTCTCATCCAAATGATTGCACCCAAACAGACTTTCCCACTGGTCTTCACTGCACCTCCCACTACTGCTGCTTTCTTCTGGCTAGAATGGAGTCCAAGAAGTTTATTCTCATAGTCTCTCACAGTACAGTGAAATGAAATCTAATATTATGCATGAATGCTTCCAATGTATTCTTTAAATGCACATAAGAATATGGAATTTTACCCCAGCAAACAATATACAGTACAAAGCCTGAAATGATCCCCTGATTTACAATTAATAACCTAATTAAATAAAATAAACAATGAAATTACATTTGTAGCATGTTGACTTGGTTTAGTCAACAGCCAGCCATAACCTTTGAGTAATAGGGAGACTGGCAACCACTTCATAAGATAACCTTGGTAGTGTATCCATTATAAGAGCTGTAACAGTTTATTTAACATTGAAAATCATAATGTTTAAACATGAAGAGCTCAAAGAAATCTGCCACTTTTCTAAAAATGAAAGAAAAAGGAGGAGAAGACAGCTAAATATTAAGGTTACACACACAATATGTTACATTTTAATGTTACTCTTTTTCATTAGTTAGCTGTCAAATGAAGATAAGATCAACAGGTAGTTTACATTATTTAATGGTACATATCTTAATACATTGTCACCAGGCTGCTGCAAAAAGGCTACAATATAAAATTATTGAGTATGCTTTTTTATTACATTGATGTAGCAGAATGAATCTGGAGTTTTCATTTTGATGTCTGCAGGCATATAACTAATTTAATTGTAATTCAAGACGAGGATCGCATATTTCTTTTTGCATGTGAAAGCCTAACACTGATTACAATACCTTAATATTTATTTGCTTTTGTACTATGCAATGTATGTGCTATATCTGTACCATTTCAGAATTGGATTGTTACTTATTTCATTTAGCACTGAATATTTAAATTTCTGCCTAACAGGGAGAATGTATTATTTTACTTTGTAATTGTGTTCTGAAATAATTTGTTGTAATAAACTTGGTACTAATAGCACAGAGTTCCAAATTCATAAATACAGTTTGAGCCATTGAAAGGTGTGGGGAGGCACCTTCTGTGATTTCACCTGTAACACCAAATGATCCAGAACTGCCATTGATGTTTTTCTTATTTTGCATAAATAAAGCTATATGCAATCATTTTAAATATTGTCTACTGTATATGATTTTCATTTTTTTTTCATTGTTGCCTCCACAGCGTTTTCTGTTCCATCAATTTATTGGATCAATCCTTCTCTTTCTTGTTGATAGATGAAGCATGAATTTAAAGAATTCTATACCACATAATGAAGGTAATTATTAAGTAACTAATTAAGTAATTATATGAATATTTGTTGCAAGCAGGCTTCTTGTGATATGAACAATATTGATGTGTGAAGCTTTTGTTATTCAAAGAACCTTTAATTATTTCAATTTCTATTATACCTTAGTAATATTTTTTGTGTGAAGCTTTTACTTTACATGAATACTTTATAAATTTACAGTGCTTCTTTATTTTAGCAATGGTTGCTATCCAGCAATAGATTAATGCCACATGTGTCCTGTCAAGTACCTGATACTGCTCTGTTACCCTCCAGCTGAACATGGGCCTGAGCTGGAAAGAACAGAGTCACAAAAATAGATAGATAGAACAGATATATTTTAATTAATATAGAGTATTTCCTTACTTTTGTTTGTTAAACAGTTTTCCTTTTATGTGATTTATCATGCACCAAAGCATTCACCCACCTGTCCATTTATTTTCTAAATCCAGTCATTTGTAAGACTAGAGGCTTTTGCATCAGCATCCAGATTTAACCCTGAACAGGATACAAGTCCGTTAGAGGAACACACACAAACAGACACTGTCACTGAATTTGGATCAGTTTAGAGGGGTCAGTTAACCTAGTATGGATATCTTTAAAATGTACCTGCAGAATGTAGTGCATGGGAGACAACACAAAGGCAGTGACCAACAAGGAACTGTAACCATTGGACCATTGTGCCACCCAACTTCATTTCATTAATATTTTAATATAAAATGATTAATTGGCTGGCATGATGATGTAGTGGACAGGACTACTGTCTAATGGCTCCCCACATTTGGAATAGAAACACAGCAGGTCAGCGTTCTGTGTTGAGTTTGGAATTTCTTCCTGTGTCTGCTAGTATATTCTTAGATGAAAAGAATTTCTCACCTATAAATGTATAACAAGGCAGGGAAATGGGACCAAAGTCACATACAGCAGTGGTAAGTTCCAACAGAGATTACAAGGAATGTGGCCATGGAGGCCTGGTAGAAGGTATCAATACCCCCCTGCCTGAGAAGTGACAACACAGCTTCTGGAAAAAAGAAAGACAACAAATTGCATACGATATAAAAACTAAACATAAAGTTTACTATTTTTTTAACTTTTGCACATCTGCTGGAACATGGGGGCAGTGGTCCACTTGCTCTAATGCTGCATTCCATTTACCTTGGAAGTCAGATGTCAGAGCTAGGAATGATGTCACGCCCTAAATGACGAGGTTCCAGTAAAACATTTGGGAAAAAAAATATGAACGCGCCCAGGAAAACCTTGTTTTTTGGAATAAATAGAAATGAACAACAACATACGGTATTTTGTGCATCCAAAAAATGTAGCGAATGTCCACAGATAGAAGTTGGACAGTACTGTATGACTACTAAATGAGACACAAATAGACAGAAGTGCTAACAAATTGTATAACAGTACAGCTTTCACTAAAGAGTGCGGTATAGATTGCCATTTTGGATTTATGTCATGATCTGAAATCAGACAAACTCGGACTTGGCAGACCAGTCTTGAGTGTTCCAGTTGAAAATTCTGACTTTCCACTTGAAATGGAATGCTGCATAAATGCACAGACACTACTGTTTAATCTCGTTTATTATGGTCTTTTTCTGATTATACTGCACAACATAAATTTTGCTTCCTTAAAAAATGTTGGTTGTATATTATGGATTTGGACCTATCACATATCATTTTATTGCAATCACTTATTTTTGTGATTTCCTCTCATATTAAAAGTGTACATATATATTCTAATCAGGTACTTCTTGATAGCTGATAACAATATTATTGTTGAACCAAAGTAAATATGTTTATACTATTGATCTGCAGAGGAAATTGGCATGCACCATTGTTTAACTGATCATCATGTTTTTTATGGAACAATTGAAGCATTTATATATTTTTGGGTAAATGAGAATAATGTAGAACATAGAAGTATGGTCTGGCACTCATGACTACTGCCTGCTTATTTTATTCCTTTCACCATATTACTGCGGCTACACCCTCTACCAACAGTGGCTTGTACCTGGCCCTGGTTCCCCTAGGCCGAAGGCCAGTAATATTAATACAAACTGAGACTTCTGGACTAGTATAAAGTAATCTGATCCATACACATATGTTTGGGCTGAAACCAAATTTGTGCAATGTGGTGAATAGGTAGTCCCATTCAACCATGTCCTGTGCTTTTTCTGCATCCACAGATAGTACGATTTCTGGAGTTTTAGATTTAATGGGTGAATATATTAAATAAACATTGAAAATTACAAGCTAAGTGTCTGCCTTTAGTAAATCCAGTTTGATTTTGTGATATAAGCACATTCTCAATCCTTCTAGCTACTAGAACTAAAACTTTGGAGAGTATTTTAATGTCATAATTCAGAAGTGAGATTGGTCTGTATGATGCACATTGTAGTAAGATAGAAAAACAGAAATGAATGATTGTTGAAAAGTCTGAGACAGATTAGATTCTGTAAATGTTGCTAATAATAGTAGGGCTAACTTATTTGAAAAAAAAAATGTTATGAAATTCCACTGGGTAGCCATCAGTGCCGGCTGCTTTTCCACTTTGAAGTGAGTTTATAGCATATAGTAATTCTGAGAGTGTCAGAGGTTTATCCATTTCCACAGGACTAAGACTGCCAAGCTGTGGCATATGTAATGAGTCAAAGAACTTATTAGATTGTGTTGTATTTTCTTTAGACTGGGTGAAATATAAGGATTATTGTACTCTCTAAATCTGTCTAGGTTGTCATTGCTGTTATTACATTGCGGGCTTCCTGCTTGTGGATTTGTTGAGCTAAAATCTTATTGGCCTTCTCTCTGTGTTCTTAATAATGATATTGTGGTTTAAAGATGAGTTGTTCCATTTCTTTAATATTCAAGAGGTTAAATTGCAAAACCTTTTTTATCTTTTCTATAAAGTGCCTCATTTGGAGACCTGGCATATATAAGATCTATCCATCCATCCTCTTCCGCTTATCCGAGGTCGGTCGGGGGCAGCAGCAAGCAGAGGCCCAGACTTCCCTCTCCCGGCCACTTCTTCCAGCTCTTCGGGAGAATCCCAAAGGCGTTCCCAGGCCAGCCGGAGACATAGTCCCTCCAGCGTGTCCTGGGTCTTCCCCGGGGCCTCCTCCCGTTTGGACGTGCCCGGAACACCTCACCAGGGAGGCGTCCAGGAGGCATCCTGATCAGATGCCCGAGCCACCTCATCTGACTCCTCTCGATGCGGAGGAGCAGCGGCTCTACTCTGAGCCCCTCCCGGATGACTGAGCTTCTCACCCTATCTTTAAGGGAAAGCCCAGACACCCTGCGGAGGAAACTCATTTCAGCGCTTGTATTCGCGATCTCGTTCTTTCGGTCACTACCCATAGCTCATGACCATAGGTGAGGGTAGGAGCGTAGATCGACTGGTAAATTGAGAGCTTTGCCTTACGGCTCAGCTCCTTTTTCACCACGACAGACCGATGCAGAGCCGCATCACTGCGGATGCGCGCACCGATCCGCCTGTCGATCTCACGCTCCATTCTTCCCTCACTCGTGAACAAGACCCCGAGATACTTGAACTCCTCCACTTGGGGCAGGATCTCTCCCCAACCCTGAGAGGGCACTCCCCCCTTTTCCGGCTGAGGACCATGCTCTCGGATTTGGAGGTGCTGATTCTCATCCCAGCCGCTTCACACTCAGCTGCGAACCGATCCAGAGAGCTGAAGATCACGGCCTGATGAAGCAAACAGGACAACATCATCTGCAAAAGCAGTGACCCAATCCTGAGTCCACCAAACGGACCCCTTCAACACCCTGGCTGCGCCTAGAAATTCTGTCCATAAAGTTATGAACAGAATGGTGACAAAGGGCAGCCCTGGCGAGTCCAACTCTCACTGGAAGCGGGCTCGACTTACTGCGGCAATGCGGACCAAGCTCTGACACGGTTGTACAGAGACCGAACAGCTCTTATCAGGGGTCCGGTACCCCATACTCCCGGAGCACCCCCACAGGATTCCCGAGGGACACGGTCGAATGCCTTTTCCAAGTCCACAAAACACATGTAGACCGGTCGGGCAAACTCCCATGCACCCTCAGGACTCTGCTAAGGGTGAAGAGCTGGTCCACTGTTCAGCGACCAGGGCGAAAACCACACTGTTCCTCCTGAATCCGAGGTTCGACTATCCGGCGGACCCTCCTCTCCAGAACCCCGAATAGACTTTTCCAGGGAGGCTGAGGTGTGATCCCTCTATAGTTGGAACACACCCTCCGGTCCCCTTTTAAGAGGGGACCACCACCCGGTCTGCCAATCCAGAGGCACTGTCCCGATGTCCATGCGATGTTGCAGAGGCGTGTCAACCAAGACAGTCCTACAACATCCAGAGCCTTAAGGAACTCGGTATCTCATCCACCCGGGGCCCTGCCACCAAGGAGTTTTTGACCACCTCGGTGACTTCAGTCCCAGAGATGGGAGAGCCCACCTCAGAGTCCCCAGGCTCTGCTTCCTCGTGGAAGGCATGTTAGTGGGATTGAGGAGGTCTTGAAGTACTCCTCCCACCGACCCTAGCGTCAGTGAGGTCAGCAGCGCACCATCCCACCATATACGGTGTTGACACTGCACTGCTTCCCCTCCTGAGGCGCGGACGGTGGACCAGAATCTCCTCGAAGCCGTCCGAAAGTGTTCTCCATGGCCTCTCCAAACTCCTCCCATGCCCGAGTTTTGCCTCAGCAACAACGAAGCAGCGTTCGCTTGGCCTGCGGTACCTATCAGCTGCCTCCAGAGACCCACAGGACAAAAAGTCCTATAGGACTCCTTCTTCAGCTTGACGGCATCCCTCACGCGGTGTCCACCAGCGGGTTGGGGATTGCCGCCCGACAGGCACCGACCACCTTGCGGCCACAGCTCCGGTCAGCCGCCTCAACAATAGAGCACGGAACATGGCCCATTGGACTCAATGTCCCCACCTCCCTCGGGGCGTGGTTGAAGTTCTGCGGAGGTGGGAGTTGAAGCTACTTCTGACAGGGGACTCTGCCAGCCGTTCCCAGCAGACCCTCACAACACGTTTGGGCCTACCAGGTCTGACCGGCATCTTCCCCACCATGAAGCCAACTCACCACCAGGTGGTGATCAGTTGACAGCTCCGCCCCTCTCTTCACCCGAGTGTCCAAGACATATGGCGCAAGTCCGGCGACCGACCACAAAGTCGATCATCGACCTGAGGCCTAGGGTGTCCTGGTGCCAAGTGCACATATGAACACCCTTATGCTTGAACATGGTGTTCGTTATGGACAATCCATGGCGAGCACAGAAGTCAATAACAAAACACGCTCGGGTTCAGATCGGGGGCCATTCCTCCCAATCACGCCCTTCCAGGTCTCACTGTCATTGCCCGTGAGCATTGAAGTCTCCCAGCAAAACGAGGGAATCCCAGAAGGTATGCCCTCTAGCAACCCCTCAGAGACTCCAAAAGGGTGGATACTCCAAACTGCTGTTGGCATATGCACAAACAACAGTCAGGACCCTTCCCCACCCGAAGGCGGAGGAGGCCACCCTCTCCACGGGGTAAACCCCAATGCACAGGCTCCAGTGGGGGCAATAAGTATGCCCACACCTGCTCGGCCTCTCACGGGGCAACTCCAGAGTGGTAGAGAGTCCAGCCCCTCTCAAGGAGATTGGTTCCAGAGTCCAAGCTGTGCGTCGAGGTGAGTCCGACTATATCTAGCGGAACCTCTCGACCTCGCGCACTAGCTCAGGCTCCTTCCCCTTCAGAGGTGACATTCCCGTCCCAAGAGCCAGTTTCTGTAGCCGAGGATCAGACCGCCAAGGTCCCCGCCTTCGGCCACCACCCAACTCACACTGCACCCAACCTCCTTGGCCCCTCCCATAGGTGGTGAGCCCATGGGGAGGAGGACCCACGTTACCTCTTGGGCTGTGCCCGGCAGCCCCATGGGTGCAGGCCCGGCCACCAGGCGCTCGCCATCGAGCCCCACCTCCAGGCCTGGCTCCAGAGGGGGGCCCCGGTGACCCGCGTCCGGGGCAAGGGAAAGCGTTGTCCAAAGTTTTATCTTCATTGGAGGTTTGTTGAACCGCTCTTTGTCTCATCCCTCACCTAGGACCAGTTTGCCTTGGGTGGCCCTACCAGGGGCATAAAGCCCCGGACAACATAGCTCCTAGGATCATTGGGACACGCAAATCCCTCCACCACGATAAGGTGACGGTTCAAGGAGGAGATATAAGATCTATTCTGGTGATTTTGCTGATTAACTCATCACATTCTTGGTTTCCAAGTATGAAATAATGTGTCCTCTTAAAAATGCTTTCAGAGTATACCTGCTGAGACCTCTGAGGATACATTTGTCTCAAGGAAATAATCAATTTGCTTGGATATGGATTCTGTACAGTTCTCATCAGCTAATCACAAGGGGTTTAAAATACCAACTACGAGATTACTGTGCTGGATGCAGTAATTTAAGCTCCATGATCAGAGGATCATGGTCAGAGATTACAATAGCATCATACAAGATTTGATAGAAGGTAAAAAATTATTGTCTATGAGGAAATAATCAATTCTTGAGTAGCAATGATGTATTGGGGAGAAGAAAGAGTATGCTCTTAGATTAGTATTTAAAAACCTCCATTGCTAATAAGTTATGATCCATTGCAAACTGTGTAATTATCTTTGCAGTATTTAATGTTATCTCTGCTGCAGCGTGAGGATCTATCCAGGTCTGGATTTAACACACAGTTAGTCTCTGGCCATTATAATTTGTGAGTGTTCATATTAGGGATAGATGCAAGTACATTTTAGAAGAAACTTCTGTTTTCCATGTTAGATGCAGAGACATTTATTAAAACCAGTTTAGTATTAGATAAATTGCCCATCACCATGACATATCGCCATTCAGAATCAGATATTATCTGTCACTACAAATTGAATAGTTCTGTGTATTAAGATTCCCACACACTTAGTTTTCTTTTTATAGATGGAGTGAAAAAAATTGGCCAATCTACTCTTTTTGCAACCGAAACAGGTTCTTGCTTAATAAGTGAATCTCTTGTAAAAATACTATCTTGGCATTTAGACCTGTACTTTCTTTCTCTTTACTTCATGATTAGGACCCTAGACATTCCAGCTCACAAAGTTCACTATTTGGTCATAGAAACATTGCTTCTGAACTTTGGTTGACATTTCGTAGTCTTAGGTTAAGGTAGTACATTATTACATTTGATAGCTCTGAACTAGAGTTCATATTATTGCCAGGTGTTATGGTTATGGAGCCTATTGTATATTGGGGAAGAAGGGATAAATAAGAAATAGCAATGCTTTCTTTCTCTCCCCAAATCCTTCCATTTTGCCTATGCCAATGAGGCAAACCACACTTTGCGAAGTCCCAGATCTCTGATATGTCAAGAGACAAAGCACATCCAAAATTAAACAAATCCCCCGGCAGTCGTGTAGAGAAGGTAAAAACTGGGATATCTTATGAAGGGTACAGTCCAAATACAATAAATCTTGGATAAACAGTCTTAAACAGTCCCAATATAAAAAACCAAGAATATAATGTAAAAAAAAAACAAACTGTAAATAGCTGGTTACTTTGTTGCAGCCAAAGTGTCCCTATAATTGATGGGAGAAGGCCCTCACTGACTCATCAGTAATTCTCCCACTTTCCATATAGGTGGGAAGTTGAAATTTGGCGTGCTCATTCCTTGCAGTGTACTTACAAAAGTTAGGTATGTTTCATGTCCTATTGCAACACTCAATTGGAACGGGTGTACCCGCTAAACTGTATATATAAATAGGGGAAACCCCTCCTCACTATTTCTGCGACTTCCAATATATGAAGGAAGCCCAAATTTCCTATGCTCATCCTTTACACTGTACTTAGAAATGTTCAGTATGTTTTGAAAATGATGTTTTCTTTTTGGTGGTTCTTACCATTATGCCATAAGGAACTTTTGAACCTGACCTCTCCTTTTGACGGTTTCATTCCTTATTTCCGTTAACAGAGGATTTATTTCACGGCAGAGATGCACAAGGGCCGCCCCCAGTCCCCCTTCCTTTTTCTGTATGGCCATTGTCCTCACACTTGCCATGTGGTTGGTTCCCTGCCTATATACATTAACGACATCCCGTGCTCATGTGCCTCCTTATTCACTTCCTTACTTTCCTTAGCTGTTCGTCATGCTCACTGGAAAGACTGCTCATTCTTCTTTCAGGCTACCACTAAACCTCACCCATACTAATTCCAATTCAAACGCCTCCAATTTCCAGTAACAGACTGCTTTGCTATAACAATAAATAAGTCACAGGGCCAGACTTTAAAAAAGGTCGACATTGACTTGACACAAGATTGCTTCTCACATGGCCAACTGTACGTTGCATGCTCAAGAGTAAGCTCAGCAGACAGCTTGGTCATTTTACAGCCTAAGGGCAGAACTGTACATGTCGTTTACAAAGAGATCCTTACATCCTAAAAATGTGCATTTCTTATACACAACATTTACAATCATAACTTAAAATCTTTACAATCATTAAATTCACTCTCAATACTAAAATAAGTCTACGACAATTACATTGACAATCATGTTACATTATTTTAAAAATTTTTCCTTTTCTTTTTCATAACTTCTTTAACACACTACTTCTCTGCTGCGAAGCGCAGGTATTTTGCTGTTATCAATATAAAAGTTAAAGCTTAACAAAAAGTCAATATCTGGTTACTTTTTGATAGCCAATGTGTACATATAATTAATTGAATAAATATCAATATAATAACTGAAGCTTACACAAAATAAAAAAAACAAACTGTCAATAGCTGGCTACTTTGTGATTGCCAAAATGTATATATAATTACGCAAAATGTAGCCATAAGTACTCATTTTATCATTATTAGTATTAGTTATGCTTAATAAGTGTTAAATACTATATGTATTATTAACAGCACCAAGTCTTTAATGATTTAATGCAAAATCCTTACATTTGTAAGGATTCGTAACCATAACAAAAAATGTTTATATTTTTATGTACAATATAAAAACTGTATTATTGCAAATTATACATTTAAAAACCTACAAATATCTATCTGTTTATAAAGAAAAGACATTATTTCAAGAAAGGTAAAATTTTGTTGTATTTTTCCCTACAGAGAAAATAGATTATGATTCAATAGGAAGAGGTGCTGCATGTGTCATCATTATTGTAGGAGTCATTTGTTGCTGCTATAGAGCCAAAAAGAAAGGTACAGTACTCTTTATCTTTGTCAATAAATGTTTTAAACTCTAACTATTAACCTGGGAGTTTCTGTACATAAAAAGTATAATCTAGAGAACTGTGTCAATACAAACTATAATATATCCCATTATTATAAGAAAAAATACTTTTTAAAATAGTATTGAGAATGACCAGAAATATTCATATTCTACAAATGTGTCCTTGAGTGATGGTACGTGTACTGCAGTGGACAATCTGATATCGTCAGGTTCAAGTTGTTCTTCCAGTGCAATTATTCATCTTAAACCAACCAGATTTAAACTTCCAACACCATGAACTAGAAACTGCATAAAGACAAACAAAAAATATTTATTTTAATAAAAAAGGACCATCCTGTTAAGATTCCAAAGGTAAGCATATGTATTTGAGAATAAGGCCCTGCCTTTATGATGTCAGAGGCTCAGTTAATCAAATTAATATTCAGATTATGCTCAACAGCAGGGGTGCCCAATGCGTCGATCGCGATCGACCAGTAGATCGCAAAGGTAGTGCAAGTAGATTGCATTGCATTCAAAAACATTTTTTTTTAAACGTTAGTCTATCATATATCCTCCCTATGGCATTTGCCACTTGATTGACATACAGGGTGGCAAGTCTGAGATCTCCTTTCTTCTAACACACTGGTCATCCCACACGCACAATCAAAAACGCGAGCTACTGCAAAACCCCGGGCTATGATCTAGTTAGCCTTCCAAGTTATGTCGACTAAAGAAGGGATTTTAAAAAAAAATTGTTTGGGGAGGGTATGGGCTTTATGTGGAATTAGAAGAGGATTTTTTTCTCTCACAATGTCACAATTGAAGTGCGTGTGTCTGACCTGTCAATCTATCATTGCTATTCCAAAGAAGGAAAATGTGGAAAGGCACTTTTGAACTTCATAAAAACTACGAAACTGACTTCCTAAACTAAAATCGCAGGTAATCGGACAGCCGTCATTTTTCACTTGGCTGAATTCAAAAGCTCCTTGACTGCATTATTCGGCTCTTCTTATTTATACGAGTCAGCCTTTTCCCACATGAAGATTATTAAATCCAAATACTGTAGCGACCATAAATGCATTGAATTGTTATTGTGCCATAAAGGTTATTCAGTTATGCAAGGTACGACAACATATATTTTATGTATGAACTATACTCAGTATATATATATACTGTATATACGAGGTGTGGCAGAAAAGTAATGAGTCTGATTTTTTATTTATCAAAGTTTTTATTTTTTTCAAACATCAATGTTATCCCCTTCAAAGTAGTTCCCTTGGGCAGCTACACACCGATGGAGACGTTGTTCCCACTGTTGATAGCAGCGCTGGAAGTCTTCAACTGGTATGGTCTTCAGCATGTCCGTTACACTCTTTTGGATGTTTTCTAAAGTCCCGAAATGATGTCCTTTGAGGACATTTTTCAGTTTAGGAAAAAGGAAAAAGTCACACAGACTGAGGTCAGGTGAATAAGGGGGCTGGGGAACCACAGGAATGCCCTTTGAGGTCAAAAATTCTGTTATGGAGAGGGCAGTTTTTCAGCACCATTTTGGCACAGACCTTTCGCATGTGCAAATTTTCAGTCAAAATTTGATGAACTGTAAATCTGTTCAAATTTAATTGTTCACTCAACATTCTTAATGTTAAACGACGGTCTGATCTCACAAGAGTGTTCACACGTTCAATGTTTTCATTGGTTTTCGAAAGTTGAAGTCCTCCCTGAACGGTGTTCATCTTCAACGTGTTTTCTGCCTTCCAAAAATGATTTGTGCCAGCGAAAAACTTGAGCTCGGGATAAAGAATGTTCCCCATAGGCCTGTTTTAACTTTTCAAACGTCAGACTTGCCGTTTAATGGCACAACGTTGCTCCAAATTCCGCTTTTCCATTTTGCGTGACGCACAACCAAAAACACAACTTCGCTAATAGCAGTCACAAAAATCACGTAGTTAATGGAAGGAGTTGAAACTCGCACTGAGCTATGGGAGGGTACTGATACACGTGCTCTATCAAGGACAACAGCGCAGCGTTGCCAGATCGCTTGCAGTGTTGCCAGTCTCATTACTTTTCTGCCACACCTCGTATATACAGTATATATACACACTCACCTAAAGGATTATTAGGAACACCATACTAATACTGTGTTTGACCCCCTTTCGCCTTCAGAACTGCCTTAATTCTACGTGGCATTGATTCAACAAGGTGCTGAAAGCATTCTTTAGAAATGTTGGCCCATATTGATAGGATAGCATCTTGCAGTTGATGGAGATTTGTGGGATGCACATCCAGGGCACAAAGCTCCCGTTCCACCACATCCCAAAGATGCTCTATTGGGTTGAGATCTGGTGACTGTGGGGGCCATTTTAGTACAGTGAACTCATTGTCATGTTCAAGAAACCAATTTGAAATGATTCGAGCTTTGTGACATGGTGCATTATCCTGCTGGAAGTAGCCATCAGAGGATGGGTACATGGTGGTCATGAAGGGATGGACATGGTCAGAAACAATGCTCAGGTAGCCCGTGGCATTTAAACGATGCCCAATTGGCACTAAGGGGCCTAAAGTGTGCCAAGAAAACATTCCCCACACCATTACACCACCACCACCACCAGCCTGCACAGTGGTAACAAGGCATGATGGATCCATGTTCTCATTCTGTTTACGCCAAATTCTGACTCTACCATTTGAATGTCTCAACAGAAATCGAGACTCATCAGACCAGGCAACATTTTTCCAGTCTTCAACTGTCCAATTTTGGTGAGCTCGTGCAAATTGTAGCCTCTTTTTCCTATTCGTAGTGGAGATGAGTGGTACCGTGGGTCTTCTGCTGTTGTAGCCCATCCTCTCAAGGTTGTGCGTGTTGTGGCTTCACAAATGCTTTGCTGCATACCTCGGTTGTAACAAGTGGTTATTTCAGTCAAAGTTGCTCTTCTATCAGCTTGAATCAGTCGGCCCATTCTCCTCTGACCTCTGGCATCAACAAGGCATTTTCGCCCACAGGACTGCCGCATACTGGATGTTTTTCCCTTTTCACACCATTCTTTGTAAACCCTAGAAATGATTATGCGTGAAAATCCCAGTAACTGAGCAGATTGTGAAATACTCAGACCGGCCCGTCTGCCACCAACAACCGTGCCACTCTCAAAATTGCTTAAATCACCTTTCTTTCCCATTCTGACATTCAGTTTGGAGTTCAGGAGATTGTCTTGACCAGGACCACACCCCTAAATGCATTGAAGCAACTGCCATGTGATTGGTTGATTAGATAATTGCATTAATGAGAAATTGAACAGGTGTTCCTAATAATCCTTTAGGTGAGTGTGTATATACGAGGCGTGGCAGAAAAGTAATGAGACTGGCAACACTGCAAGCGATCTGGCAATGCTGCGCTGTTGTCCTTGATAGAGCACATGTATTAGTACCCTCCCATAGCTCAGTGCGAGTTTCAACTCCTTCCGTTAACTACCTGATTTTTGTGACTGCTATTAGCGAAGTTGTCTTTTTGGTTGTACATCACGCAAATTGAACAGCAGAATTTGGAGCAACGTTGTGCCATTAAACGGCAAGTGTGACGTTTGAAAAGTTAAAACAGGCCTATGGGGAACATTCTTTATCCCGAGCTCAAGTTTTTCGCTGGCACAAATCATTTTTGGAAGGCAGAAAACACGTTGAAGATGAACACCGTTCAGGGAGGACTTCAATTTTCGAAAACCAATGAAAACATTGAACATGTGACTTTTTCCTTTTTCCTAAACTGAAAAATGTCCTCAAAGGACGTCATTTCAGGACTTTAGAAAACATCCAAAAGAGTGTAAAGGACATGCTAAAGACCATACCGGTTGAAGACTTCCAGCGTTGTTACCAACAGTGGGAACAACATCTCCATCGGTGTGTAGCTGCCCAAGGGAACTACTTTAAAGGGGATAATATTGATGTTTGAAAAAAATAAAAACTTTGGTAAATAAAAAATCTGTCTTACTCATCTCTGCCACACCTCGTATATATATATATATATATATATATATCATCATATTATTTTTAATGTAGGTATATCATTTTGACCTGGTCATTTTAAAAGTAGCTTGCAAGCCAAAAAAGTGTGGGCACCCCTGCTCTAGAGAATTACATTGTGCCTATTATTAACTTAGTTATGTTTTTTTTCTGCCATTTATATTTTTGGTCATGACGTGTCAAACTATGCCAGCTGAACCTGAAAGTCATTTGGTACCAGCTACACAGCAAAATACTTAGTTTATAATGAATACAAGAGGGTCTTGAATTACACAGGTCTCCAGTTACTGCAATTCCACACATATGACCGAGAACCTAAAACTGCTCAATTTTTTTTCAACTGAATTTAAATTAATTTTGATCAATATTTTTCATTTTTCTGTTTATAAAAGAAACAAACAGTTTTGATACAATACATACACAGCAAACATAACTTACAGTGAAGAATAATTCTAATCATATTAGATATCTCTTGCCCTACATATACATTCAGTGCCTTTCTTTTGTATCCTCATGTGTTGGAATCTCTCTGGCCCAAAACTCCTTCTCTCGATTGCATTACTATAAAGCTTGCTCCTCAGGCTCTGTCATATGCTTGCCACCTGTCTGCTTTCATACTTTCCATTTTTGAACTTATAAGTTTGATGGCGACTCTCAGCCTGCCTCTTATGGCTTTAGTCCTTCTCATTTGTCTCACACTTGCACTTCATCTTTGGATGACTTCAGCAATGCCAGACTAACCAATCACACCAGAGCTAAACTGACCAATCAGATTACTCATTGGAATTTGACACACACTGAGACCTTAAGAGTTTTATTATATAGTGGATTATCAAATAGGATTTTCAGCTTGGTACTGATTCCTATTATCCATCATTTAATTATTTATTCATTAATTATCCTTTGTTTCCATTTATTCACCTAATCCAGTTATTTTTTAGTTTACTAGATTTATCTTTAGCATTTAATATACTGTAATATAATGTACTATATTTGATATACTCTGATTGTTTATGCTGTACTCTGACATGTGTTATTTTTAAATGTGTTATTTTTTGATTTCCCATATTCCCATATTGTACTGATACTTTACCACTAGATATATGTATATGTTGGGCAGTTGTTTCATATTCCTAGCAAAATACATTTTATATTGTATTTGAAAAAGGAACCATTATATGGATTTGTGGACTTTTATTAATCATTTTTATGTAATTTAATAATACTTCTTCTAGGGTATACGTGCTAAAGTTTTCCTTTTATTGATACCAAAATAGTATAATTAAATAATATAAAAGAAAGTTACTGAGTGTACTTTGCACCTACTACTGGCATAATACTGACCGTGCTAGTCTAAATCTCATGCTCTAAGCTTTTTGAATTTACCCTTAATTAGGTTGATATATTCCATAAAAGTTATTAAAAGAAATTATGCAATTATTTATTAATTATTGCCACTACTTTTAGGTGAAGCAGATGAAACAGACTATGCCATAATAGCTGCACTAAAACCTGAAGAAGATGGTAAGTCAGCAGAAAAGTCTATTAAAATAATGTTTGTGATAAAACTTTTGCTTTTAGTTCTAACACGTCTATTTAATTTACTATTTTACATTTCATTACCTTTTCGAAATCCTTTCCTAACTATGCCCACTTCAGTATTCATCTTGAGTTCATATATGTCTTCATTTGAACAATAGGAAATAACAAAAAACATCATTTGTGTTGATTTGAATATTGAGACTATCAATATTTGTTTATTTAAAATATTTCAAAACCCAAGCATTTTGTAGTATTTAACTGGTCAAAGAGTGTTAGGTGGTCCTGTCTAAAACAGTAGCATAGCAGTGGTTAACAGCACTTTAAGGCCATGGTTTACAGTAATGCTGTTCATCATAAAAGAGTATGAAATGCAACATACTAAAGCTATGGTTTTATGGTCCTTGAAACCGCACCCAGGCCAGACAAACCCCTATGTTGACACCAGTAATAAATGAGCAAACTATTCAAAAGTTTGCTGATACATTAGATAGCTACTGAGAAGTCAAGGTACCCTTAAGCTTCACATCACCTTTATACTGAAAACTGCTGCAAAGTAAACATACATTTTGTGTTGCCTGGACAAAGCAGGTAGAGAGTGTCGTAAAGTTCAGTCAATAATAGAATTAGAATGGGTGGTAAGAACCACACACAGACCACATAATGAGCATTGGTGACTGCAGAACAAAGTGTGAGTGTGTTGTGTTTTCAGCCGGCCAGGTTGATAATTTTGAAAGATGTCAACCACCAGCCACATAAAACTTTCCAATGCTGCTAAGGTGGGGATGGGCTTTTTTGTGAACTGAGTTCTTTAAAGTGAAGAGTTGCCATCATTAGAGGAGCTTTATTTTATTTATATAAATACCTGGATGTGAGACAGATATGGAGAAGTAAAGTTTCACAAGACATTGATTAATACAAGTATTCTATCTATCTATCTACTGTACAGTATATGAACAGAAGTATGTAACCCATACTTTTAGCTTGCCTAAAAACAAAATAAAAATAACTAGTTAAACATGAATGTACTTCTGCAATGAAAATTCACATACAGTTTCAGAGGTGTTCTTGGTGACATAAGGTTTTTTGGAATTTTTAAATAAATATTAAATGGATCTTAATAAAAAGGGTGGCAGGTTTGTCTCAGGCATTTTGAGTTTATTTTGTGGCATAGGCTTTAACACTAGAATTACCAGAGCCTACGAAAAAACTTGTGGATCCGTCCCACCTTAAATCTCTACTTAAATCCATCCACACCTCTCCCAGCGCCTTTTGTCCTGTTAATGTGCAGATTAAGAGCAGCAAGCAGCTGGCTATTCCATCCCCAACCGTCGCAGAACATGCACAAACTTCTCTCAGCTCATGCCTTGATTGATTATCTGGGAGTGAAGTGGAGTTTTAGAGCGAAATAATAGATCATTATTTGGAACACACGCATTTCATGTGTGTTCCGTTTCTATAGTAATCTGTGTAAACACTGTTAAAATAGAAACTTTTTCATATTTTAGAAATAAATGTTACAAAATGTAGGCATAAACTATAGAATATATGAAGCCTGATTTCCAAAGATCATATAAACACTTTCACAAAAAGTTCAAGAATGATACATCTCCCATGAGTAGTGGTAAGATATGTTGTCACAGCCTTCCTGTCGTGCCTCAGAGACCTGAGCTTGATTCCCAGCTGAGAAGAAACGGACATAAAATTTATAAATCTGTAACATTTATTACTAAAATATGAAAAAGTTTCTGCTTTAACAATGTGTTTATACAGATTACTGTAGAAACGGAACACACATGAAATGCATGTGTTCCAAAAACAATCTATTATTTCCACACTAAAACTTCACTTCACTCCCAGATAATCAATCAAGGCATGAGCTGGGAGAAGTTCGTGCATGTTCTGCGACGGTGGGGGATGGAATAGCCGGCTGCTTACTGGTCTTAATCTGCCCATTAACAGGACAAAAGACACTGGTGGAGAGGTGAGGACGGATTTAAGAAGCGATTTAAGGTGGGACAGATCTATGAGTTTTTTTCGTAGGCTCTGGTAATTCTAGTGGTAATTAACTTTTAATGTTTGCATAAGAATCTGAAAAGTAACACCAGGAATAGCAACATTGGTTGAGCACTAATATGAGATATTTAGAATTTCTGTGGGAGGTTTTCACAAGGGAAGAATGTCACCTGCCAGATTTATTCAACCCAAATTATACTTTGTGCTTTGCCAATGACTTCATTTTCAAATGCACTTATTTTTATTGAAGACTAGGGGGCTCCGCCCCCTGCTCGTTTCGCTCACCCACTCCCGGGTTTGGTTTACAGGATACTCAATTTAAATAATTATTTATTTTCATGGGAATTGTTACATATGCATTTTTTTCATTTTTACTTTAAAACTTTAGTAAAAACAATATTTGGAATTAACTTTTCTTCAAGATCGCATTGAATTTTGATTCCATGTTTGGACTTACATTGCAAGAACGCAACGTATAATTGCCTGTGAGTGAATATTGTTTCTCTTTAATAAATAAAACAACTTTTTCAATTGTTTGTCCATGCTCTTTCTTCTTCACTTTGTTGTTGATGTGTCATCTAGAACGTATAAAATTATTGTCTTGATAAAATTTATAAGAGCTGAGAGTGCAGGAAGTGTGTCTGCCAAAAGTATTCACACAACTGAGAGCTGAGAGCACAGGAACTTTGTCTGACAAAAGCATTCACACGACTGAGGTTAGATGACCATGGTCTTGTTTGAAAATAGTTGTAAGTAGGGTGTGACTTGAAAGAATCTCATGTTAAAAGTCTCTGTCTCACAGGACTTCATACCACTTCAATGTTTTTGGAAGATTTCAATTCTTGCCGGCAACACGAATTAGACGATCTACAAGTCTTCAACTTAAAGTTTAAATCCGAACAATATATTCAATCTCTTTTCACTGTTCTGTTATTTCACCGAGTAATAATTTCAGTTTGTTTGCGCTAATGAAATCTTTACTATACTTTTTTTGAGACTTTAGAATTTTCGTATTTCCATTAACTCTAACCTGCTTTGTATGTGTACTGAGCCAACGTTTTTGGAATCTTTTAATTCTCGTGGATGCACCTTTTCATTGGGAAGAAACATCCATCCATCCATTGTCTAACCCACTGAATCCGAATACAGGGTCACGGGGGTCTGCTGGAGCCAATCCCAGCCAACACAGGGCACAAGGCAGGAACCAATCCTGAGCAGGGTGCCAACCCACCGCAGGACACACACAAACACACCAAGCACACACTAGGGCCAATTTAGAATCGCCAATCCACCTAACCTGCATGTCTTTGGACTGTGGGAGGAAACCGGAGTGCCCGGAGGAAACCCACGCAGACACGGGGAGAATATGCAAACTCCACGCAGGGAGGACCCGGGAAGCGAACCCAGGTCTCCTAACTGCGAGGCAGCAGCGCTACCACTGCGCCACCGTGCGGCCCATGGAAGAAACATTACTTTTTTTTTTTTTTCCTGATGGCAACACGAATTAAACGATCTACAAGTCTCTGGCTTAAATTTCAAGTCCGAACAATATATTCAATCTCTTTTCACTTTCCATTATTTCACCGAGTAATGATTTCTGTTTGTTTGTGCTAATGCAATCTTTCCTTTCCTTTTTTTGAGACTTTCAAATTTTTGTACTTTCATTATTTCTAACCTGCTCTGCATGTGTACCGCACAAACAGTTTTGAATTTTCTATGACGCTCTACTTTCTCATCTACTCTTTGTCCTTTATTTCTGGCCCTAGGTGTGGTTAAATCTCTTTCTGGTGGACATAGATGTGTCTCTCTCGTGGGATGTATAAGTGTCTCTCCGAGAAAATCACGTCTCGTCTCTGTGCAAGTTTTTTTTATAATAAAGACATTTGTACAATGAGAGGTGAAAGGGATATACTGAAACACTGACCAAGGCTGCATTAATGGAGCTGCAGTGCTTTTTACAACAGGATGTGAGTGGTTTCAAGAGCTCTCTCTCGATTTTCAAAACATAAAAATATACGTATTTTAGTGTTTTGAAAGAGTAAATGGTAAATAAGTAAGTTAAAATGAACTAAATGTATCAATGAAAAACATTAACTAAGTATTTATTTTTTCTAACAGTAGAACATTTGAGGTTTTTTTTCTTAGAATAAGTTATTCAGCCTCACAAAACTGGCCAGTCCTACCCACTTAATTTCTCCAACATCAAGTTGAGTTTCAAAGGTCCATGAAGTCCTTCTCCCTACCACACTACTTGGTAATTTACTCCATGTGGCTATGGTTCTCTATGTGATTACTTTGTTTTCTCTGTTCCCTGCTCAACTTTTTCTCATTAAGTAATAACAATAAGACACTCTCTCTTTAAATAATACAAATGCAGAAGAAACAATAAGCATTGTTATTGTGCTTACATTGTTTTCCCTTTGTCTATCATCTATGACATAAGTAGACCAATAGGCAGGTACTTTATTGAACCAAAAGTGCATTGCAGTTCTACAGCTGCTTACACTCAAAAGTTTCACAAAAATGTTTGAGTTAACACAGTAAAATACATAAATATTATGACCATAGTGTATTTAAAATTAACATTTTAAAATCCAGTAAATCATGGTTGGCTAGGCAGTACATTATAAAATCTGAAGGCAGTTGGTAAAAAAAGACCTCTTCCCCTGATCTTTTTCAACACAATTTTGGTAATAACTCAATGTTAACAGATCTACCCTTTATCTCACCTTAGCAGGGAAAATCAATATTGTCAAAATGACCATCATTCTTAACTTTCTATTTCTATCTCAGTGCATCCCTATATACATTAACAAATCATTCTTTAAGAAACTAGACTAAATTACAATCTCATTCATTTGTAATTTACGATGCCCATGCATTCAAAAGGTGACTCTACAAAGATCTACTCCAAAATGAAGCACTTGACTGACCTGCTAACATTTTCATGTAAATGTGCGATCAGCCAAGCAACCCCAATCAACCTCAAAAGGGCACCTACATGCTCACACAAGCATTTACTCGGAGCCTATTTCACCAGATACCCACACAGGGCAATTGAAGAGCCTGGAGGATTGAAACGACCGTGGGTGGAAGAAAAAAGTATGGTTAGAGATGGGGATAAATGTCGCACAGCACTGTTTGGTGGATTGTGGGGGAAGATGGTAAAATGGTTTTGGAGCATCTTGGTAGCTGAAACAGCTTTTTTTTCTCATGTGCTTGTGATGCAGCAATGGCCATGTTGGCAATGATCATACAGTATACATGCAAGAAAGTTCTGTGCATGGCTGCTACAGCTAAGTGATATCACAATGGCCTTGCAAAGCATCATTGAGCTCTTGGAAAAAAAAATGTTTGCCTATGCTGGCTGTACGGCAAATTTCCAGGAAAATATTTGGCAAACTTGGTCACTGGCACACACAGTATATTCTTTGCGAAAAACGTTTTGGCGAAATTTGCCGATCAACACTAGTGATTAGTTTGAATTCACATGAAAGCTGATTTCATGACTAAACCCTGGATACTTGTATATTGCAATAGTTCATGTTTGTTAAAACAGTTTAAACAGAGGACTCTGTAGGTAGGGAGAAGCTAGTAGAGTAGTTGTATTCAATGCAGACAGTATGTTTACCAGATGCTTTAAAAAATACATCCGATACAACAAAGTTTTAATGAATAATGAATACTGAACTGTTCCTAGCAATTTCATATGAAATTCCATATGCAACAATAAAAACAAAACAAACTCTTTTTAATAATTAACTTGTTTTGCCATAAATATAATTGCAAACTAAAGATACAGAAATAGTTACTGCTGTATACTGTACAAGAATAGCTGTAACTATAATTTTGGGTAATTTATATAATATTCATTGACTAACTTTAACATGAGATTTTTGAAATTGGGAGGCATGCACTAGCTAACAGATTACATAGGCAGGAATAGGTTTAAACATAGATGAGCTTAGAAATAATAACAAAACTTGAAAATAGATTACTGGATTAGAATTTATTAAAAATGAATTTATGTTAGAAATCATCAAAATTTAGTAATTGACAATTGAGTAAGAACCCCAAAATGACACACAATTGTTCATAAGATATTAAGAGAGCTGAAATAATCCATGTATTAATGTTTTACCTAAAAGTGGTATACAGAAGTTGCTGCATTTGAATAAGAAAGGGCAAATGATGAAGACTTTTTGTGGTGTAGAATGGGGTTCACTGTCAGGATCATCAGTATTAAGTAAAACGCAGCCATATATGAAGGCATACAGTTGCATACTGTAGATGCCAAAAGGTATCTTGTGACATATCCATCATAAAATTGTGAAATGTCTTCCTCATTAAGCCAATCATACACAGAGGTTGTGAAACAGACTGTATTTGGCTGGGTGAATGCAGACAATTTCATTTTTAACTGGTTCCTTTAAAACAAATGGAAAGGAAAATAAAAACTGAAGTCAACAGAAAATAAACTTCTCGGGAGTCTACAGACAGTTATAACAGACAGAGTAATAGTTAAGGTCAGATAAGGCCACTGTATTTATGCATTGATAAGTTCTGTTGAGTAAGCAGAGCCCACACCAGTTTTGCATTTTATGTAAAAACATTGAGCTTGAAATCGGAACTAAACCTAACTGTAAGACAGAGGAAACAATTGAGAACAGAAGTTAATGCAGTCCTACTTCCCAGTAGTATTAATGATCCTTGCAGTAGCATTTTGAATTAAATGGAAGCTAGAAACTGAACAATTTGAGCAGTGTATAAGTAACACACTGCAGTAGTCTGTTTCTACTAGGAGTGAATGAATTAGTTATCTTCTCTTTAGCTTGCATACTAAGATCTAAAGTCTTCATTTTCACATGTTTAAGTTGAAACAAATAGTCTTCAGAGAGCGTTGTGTGGTGAAACTGGCTATTTATAATTATGCATTCTAATGGTAGTATGTAAAATAAAAAGCAAGTACTAAGCCTTGAGAGGCGCAAATTCTAAGGTTATAACCTAATGCTTGAGCAGTATCATCATTACTGCTACTGGCCTCAGGATTTATTCCTTCTAGATGTTATTTCTACTCGGTGACTATCACAACAGAGTCTAGTTCTGTTAATGAAGTCCTAACACTGTTCTCAGAAACGATGTGTTCTCAGTTCTGATTATCTTCAAAACATCTGCTAGCCATTGCAGTACTTGATCATGCTGCCACTATACCAACCTTGTGACAATGCAGTTTGGCAGCTCGATAGGATGGGAGACTTACTGTACATCTAAAACATTATAGAGGGGAGTACATCATAAGTTGCCCTAATCAATAAGCTGAAACTAGCAATTTTACAGGTCTACAGATCACACCATACCAAGTTGTCCAGCAACCCTGCTCTTCCTACCAAATTTCTTTGATTTTATCCATCCATCCATTATCCAACCCGCTATATCCCAACTACAGGGTCACAGGGGTCTGCTGGAACCAATCCCAGCCAACACAGGGCACAAGGCAGGAAACAAACCCCGGGCAGGGTGCCAGCCCACCGCAGTCTTTGATTTTACACTAGTACAAAATAGCTTTAGATTATGCTCTTTATGCTAGTTGGCACATAGAGGAAACTGAGGGCAGAGTTAATCAGCTAATGTGGAACTGAGCCATAGGTATTTTCCAGGTCTGACTAGACTATATCAAGATCAAACACCTTTCCCTTGACTGTCTGGACTTGTATGAATGCCATAGATAAGAGTTGCATACACCAAGCTGCCTTTCTGGCAGCTGAGAGCAATGTAGCCATTCACCAGAAGACAGTTGCTTACTCTTTTTTCATCTATAACTGAAAAGAAGATCTTCTCATCCACATTCAGCAGGGAAATACTTCTGAATTGATTTATAGTACAGGACTCCTTGGGATAAAGATAGCCACTGTTTGTCACCACATCCAAGGAAGGCATTGGTTCTTCCAGACATCTCCCATCAAGGGTACGTAACAATTTCCCAACCCTGGGATCGGTTTTGTGCAACCTAGTATAGTATGCCATTTATGCCTGCTGAAGTACATATCAGGCCATCTTTAGAATCTGCTTGATCTCAATTTGGGAGGTACAATGTTAAACTGTAAAAATGGCTGGACAGGTTAGGGTAGTGGCTTAGTTGCAGCCTTACAATTGTTCACAGAACTGTGTTTTTCCCTTCAATTTTTGTGCATCTTCCTCTTTTCTCAGTCCCAAGTCTGGCACCACGATAGGTAGTAGTCCTGAACACTTGTGGAGTGAGAAACTCCTTACTAGATACTGTACATATTCACGCCTTCTTGGACGGCATATTCTCCATTTAGCTCACTTCCTAAACACATTTGTTGTTAAATTTAACTAATTTAATTTCTCGTTTTATTTTTCCTCTTTGCCATTCTGATGTTAGGATAGAATGTATTCTTATCCTTCAGTCATTGCTAACCTTCTGGTGAACTAACCTTCTGGTGAAATGCAACCTTAATGATCACAGAGTTGCCAAGTCTATATTACGTCTTCTATATTACATCTCCCACAGCTTCCAGACAATGCTCTGTAATGACACTTCAATACATTGTTGCTCCAAAATTAAGAATTAGCTTCTAAACTTGTTTATCACTGGGTTCGCTTTCCGGGTCCTCCCTGTGTGGAGTTCGCATGTTCTCCCCGTGTCTGTGTGGATTTCCTCCCAAGGTCCAAAGACATGCAGGTCAGGTGCATTGGTGATCCTAAATTGTACCTTATGTGTGCTTCGTGTGTGTGTCCTGCGCTGGGTTGGCGCCCTGCCCAGGGTTTGATTCCTGCCTTGCGCTCTGTGTTGGCTGGGATTGGCTCCAGCAGACCCCCCTGACCCTGTGTTAGGATATAGCTGGTTGGATGATGACTGATTGACTTGTTTCTTAGCTGGAGATATTTTCTTGATATTAACACTGAGTCAGTCGATAATCCTTCATATGTGTGACTTAAAATGGCATAAAATAACAGTGTATTTCCTTCATCTTAAACCCATTAAGTACTTTGCTGTGGGACTGGATTAAGATTCAGACTGCCGTTCCTGTCAGGAAAATGCACATTTTTATTACATGTATTCTGTGTAATGTCCATAGGTTTCCACCTCTTGGTTCTCTGTTTCTGAATTTATCTCAGTTGCCCTTTCTATCAACATCATATCTCCCTTTGATTGGACCTCTCCTCTCCTTCTCTCTGTCTGTCTACTGTACATACCAGCAGACATCATTTTCTCTGGGAATGATTGATGTTAAGTCAATTGTCACCTCTTGCTGGAAATGAGCTGATTCTTCTTCTTTTCACCTCCAGAAAGCATCTCTAAACAATCTTACTTTTCACAAACTATCAGTAATGAGAATTAATATGTCTTCCCACCCTAAATTGTTAAATGGCAGTTTATTTTGCAATTAATCTAGAGACGGTTGTCTTCTAATCCTCACCGCTATTCTCCTCCTTACTCTTCTCATCACCAGAGCTTGCTGTTTGGGTCACACTCCTGTCCTTGGTGTGGGTGAAACTGTTGGGTAGGCGATTGTCTGTTGGGCATTCAGTGTTTCTTTTTACCTTTCCTTTCCTGAGAGTTTGAACTTTATCATTGAATATTTGTGTCTGTAAATCCTCCATCTTTTCTTGCTATAATTCAATAAAATTTGGTCAGAATTTGTTTTTTAATGGGATTAATGTAAGAGCTGCTAAAGGTGTTATAAAAATGCTTTACCAGTGTAAAATGATGTGTGCAGCACAATCTGTAACTGTCATTCTCATTTGTTTGAACTTGATAGTTGCTGATTTTTCAATTGCTTAAAACAAAATCCCAAATGCATTCTGTAGACTGAATTTAATGCACAGTATTAATATAGACTAAACCTGTATTGAAGTACATACTAAATAATATTCTTAAATTTAGTAACTACCCACTGACATAAAGGCTTCAGTAGTTTCTTGCAGAAGCTGGCCTTAGTATCAAAACTTATAAAAATGCCGTTACCTGTGCTCTTACCATTAATGTTATTAATTGTGCACCTGCTTTTTTCCTTTCTTTGCTCTTAAAAGTTAAATATTCAAAGAGAAATGTAGGCATTTTTGATATTTAAGCATGTTCAGTGTTCTTTGATGAATGTATATCAAAGGGAAATCAAAGCAATATAAACGCATAATTTTTGTTTTGTGTCATTATACCCTTAATGGGTGTGTGGGTGTGCATGTTTGAAGCTGGTGGCTACACTGCCTACAACATCACTAATGTAAAACAGATGCACTGTATAATGACCTGAAGTGCTGTGCATGTTGCGATAAGATAAAACCAGCCTGAATGAGACTTATCAGCAAGATTCTAAAAACTGCAAGCTCCACCAAGGTAGCATATTGAAAATGGTCTATCATTTGCAATACTCTCATACTTTCTCCACAGCTGACAAGAATGTTAAAGAACCAGACTATGCAGACGTAAATGAATTGAAGCCATTAGAGGAAAGTAAGTTGTTTTCTTAAATCTCACATCATAATTTATTTTTTTATCTGTAGTTGTTTGACTGTAACGTAAGGAAGAATATGTTATGCTTTTGTTTTAGAGAATATATAAATGCAATTTATTCCAGCTATATTCAAAATCATTATTAGAGCTTCAATAATAATGTTAAACCTTAGGTAAGCTGTTTGAACTCTGTATCTTAGCCAATAAAATGCTCCAGTTCAACATTAGAATATATAAATTAAAACTACAATCTTATTGATCTCTACTGAGCAAAGGCAGAATTTGTGAAACTGTTGTATAACAGTACACCCAGCAGTAAAAAGAATAGCCACATTGCAAAGATGTTGATTAATAAATTATCCTGAATGTTTAGATAACACTGACTGCAAAGAACCTGATTATGCAGTGGTGGAGAATCCTGCATTGCCTCTGGAGGAAGATGGTAGGTCTTCTATTTTATGATTACAAAAGCATCATATTTTAAGTGGAAGCACTATGTCTAGATTGCCTCAACAATCTAAGAAGCTTTTTTACATATACAGTGGTTGTCAAAATCCTATGCATTCTTACTGAAACTTTAGCATTTGTATATGTAAAGGCTGAAATCAAAACTAATTCTGTCAGACCATTTTCTCCTTCTTGTCATGTCATGATATGAATGTGACAATAATTAAAAGATCATTTTTGAATAAAATAATCACACACACACAAAACTTTCAATACCTTGACAGTTTAACTGTGCTCATCCTGTAACTAATACTTTAGGGAAGTGTCCTGATTCTTTGATCAAATCAGTAAGCCTATTCATATTGATCTCTATGAACTTAGCACACCTCGATTTTGCAATTTTATTTCAGTCTTCTTTATAAAAGTGTTAAAGTTCTGTGAATTTTTGAGCATATTTTTTGTGCACAATTCTGTTTAGCTGAGTTCAGACTCTAAAGGGCATTGAGGTCCAGGCTCTAAGTGACTCGTTCCAGAACATGATTTTCATTTTAATTTTAAAGTTAAAATTAATTGTTGTGTGAAAGGCATAATTTGTCTTTAACTTTAGTATTCTGGCACAGGGCAGGAGTTTTTTTTTATTTTCAAAAATATCTTTATATTTGGAACTCGCCATTTTTGACTTCCAACCTAGCTGGCACCCCTGTCTCCAGTGACAGAATTGAACTCTCACTATTATGCTGAACAATAAAAATAATAATAATAATAATAATACATTTTATTTATACAAGGCACCTTTCAAAGCACTCAAGGACACTGAACAAACAATAAATAAAAAACACATTATAAACAAACTTAAAACATCAGAAAATACAGACAATTTAATAAAACCAAACAAAGCCACTGTAATTATAGAGAAAAAGCCATTTTAAATGGATGGGTTTTAAGTTTGTAAAATTATTTAATATTTCTAAGCTCAGTAGGTTGTGAGTTCCAGAGCTTGGGAGTAGAATGGCTGAATGCTCTGCACCCAATGGTGGTTAGACAGGTGAGAGGGATGCTCAGATGGATGGAGGAAGAGGATCTTAGATTATGGGAGGGAATGGCAACATGAAGAAGGTTGGATAGATATGGAGAGGCGAGGTTATGAATGGCCTTAAATGTTAACAGAAGAATTTTGAAATCAAGCCAATGAAGCTGCTGCGAGACCAGAGTAATATGATGAATAGACGGGGTTCGAATAAAAATACGAGCAGCAGAATTCTGGACCAGCTGAAGCTTATGGAGAGATTTATTAGAGAGACCAAAGAGGAGTGAATTGCAATAGCCCACATGAGAAGTAACAAGACTGTGAACAAGGATGGCAGTGGTATGGGGAGTAAGGAAGGGGCGGATGTGATTAATATTATGGAGGCTGAAGTAAGCAGACCAGGTGATGTTATTAATGTGATATTGGAAAGATAGAGTACTATTCTAGGATGACACCCAGACTCTTGATCTGAGGTGAAGGGGAAACAAAAGAGTTATCAATAACAAGTCAAAGATTATCGGCTTTGGATAATGATGATTTTATACCAATGAGGAGAACCTCAGTTTTGTCACTGTTTAATTTAAGAAAATTTGAAGAAAACCAGGATTTAGTTTAAGCAATGCAGTCAATAAGCGAAGAGGGTGAAAAAGTAGAGGTGGGTTTACTAGCAAGGTAGAGCTGGGTGTCATCAGCAAAACAGTGAAAATTAATGTTATATTTACGAAAGATATTGCAGAGGAGAAGAAGGTAAATAATAAAAAAGCAGAGCCCTGGGGCACACCTGAAGTAACAGCGGTAGGTTGGGATGTGAAAGTTTTAAGCTGCGGCCTGAGAGGTAGGATCTGAACCAATCTAGCGGCGTGTGGGTAATTCCAAGGTAATCTATTAAGGAGAGTTGTATGACAAATAGTATCAAAGGCTGCACTCAGATCAAGGAGAATGACAATAATAATTAAACCAGAATCAGCAGCCATAAAGAGGTCATTAGTAATTTTAAGAAGTGCTGTTTCTGTACTATGGAGTGGGCAAAAACCAGACTGGAACTTTTTATATTGATTATTATGAGATAAGTGGATAAGTTGGATAGCTACTATTTGTTCAAGAATTTTGGAGATGAAGGGCAAATTAGAAATAGGGCGAAAATTATAGTAGGATCAGCACAAGGTTTTTACAGTATTGGGGTTATTGCAGCAGTTTTAAAAGAAGAAGGAACAGTGCCAGTAGTGAGAGAAGAGTGAATTATAGCAGAAATAAAAGGGACCAGAGAGGGGATGCAGGCTTTAACCAGAACTGTGGGAAGAGTGTCCAGCTGACAAGTAGATGGCTTAGATTTACAGATGAGATCTGAGATTTCTGAGAAAGTGGGAAGCTGGAAAGAGGAAAATGAGTGGATAGGTGAGTGTAGTTCAGAGAAAATACAGGGAGAATCTGGACCGAGGTATTGATGTATCCTCTGGATTTTCTCATTAAAAAAGAACATAAGAGAATTACAAAAAGTAGAGTAAAGGTGAGATGGTAAAGAGCGTGGAGGTTATGTAACATTATTAAGTAATGAAAACAAAGACTTGGTCTTGCCTTTAATACAAGAAATTAACTGAGTGTAATAATTGGATTTGGTTTGAGCTATGCAGTCCTTATAATAAAGTATATGATTTGTATGCATCTCTTTGTGAACAAAGAGTCCAGTTTTTTTTTTATATAACCGTTCAAGTTGCCTGCCTTTGGCTTTCAGAAGCTGAAGTTCAGGTGTAAACCAGGGGGCAGAAAAAGAAAAGGGAACAGATCTGTTTTTTAACGTAGAGAATTAAGAATATCATTGAGTCCATTTTTATAATATGAGACCAATTCTTCAAGAGTGGATAAATCATAAAAGTCCATGTGGGAAGAAAGAAGATCCAAGTTAATATTCTTAATATTACAAATAGATATGAGAGCTTAGTAATAGAAAAAGTACGTTTAGCATTAGGTGAAATGAGAAAATGATCAGTTATAGTGAGTTCATCTGCTGTAAGATCGAGAGGGAGAACACCAGAGCAGCAGATCAAGTCCAAGATATGTCCTTTACAATGAGTGGGAACACCAGTAAACTGCTGGTATCCAAAACTCTCAAGGTAAGATAAAAAGTCTCTAGCAAGAGGGATATTGATATTATATATATATATATGTATATTAAAATCCACCAACAGAATTATGTTTGAAGTAATTGTAGATAAATGGGTAAGAAAGGTAGCATGGTCATTCAAAAAATCATTGTTTGATTTAGGGGAGGGTGGAGACAGTTGCAATGATGGTAGGAATAGGCCCAGACAATTAACACACAGTGGATTCAAAAGAGCTAACAGCAGGAGCAGACAACAGCAGGACTTTCCACTTCTCGCGATAAATTACTACATACAATACCTCCTCCCAGGCCAGAGGCACTGGGTTGACAAATGTAAACAAACCCCAGGGGAGTGGATTCATTAAGTTGAGAAAAGTTTTGAGGTTGTTGTCATGTCTTGGTTAAACAGAGAAAGTCAAACATACGGCCAATAGAAAGATCCTTGATGAGATGCCCCTTGCTTGTGAGTAAGCGGATGTTCAGTAGACCGAAATTGACAATGGTGCTGTCACATTTGGCAGCGGTGGTAGCCGACCGAGCTAGGCTGGCCAAAACACTGTGGTCAGCATTCCTATCTGTGTTACGTGGAGGGTGCCGAGAGTTAGACCAGAAGGAGTTAATTCCTTTCGAGGTGTCCATTCAGAATCTCCGGTGGGACCCACGATGGATGTATATCCTATGAGGAGAAATATGACATCCAGGTCAAAATGCAGCACAGATTAGTGGAGACACAGTCAAAGATGCTCAGCAACTGAATACTGGAACAGGCCCATCGCAGGTTGGATAGCGAGCAACCAAACAAGACCAAACAAACATAAACCAGGTGAATATCCTACCAGTCCACATTGTAGGCGAGGCCACAAGCAGCTCAGGTGTCCAGAGAACAAACCAGGTAAGTTTCGAAATGGGGTTAGGCTGAAACTAATGTATACACAGCCACGCAGAGACATCAGCAATATCGCCCAGCAAAATCACCAGTCATAGCTAAAATCACCAGCGTCTCTCAAACTGGAAGTCTAAAATAAATGTTTATTAACAGTAGATATTATGTGTTATAAACACCTAACATAGGAAAAGGAGATCAATCGGAATTTATGCAAAGGACCAATAGTTCAGAAAATGGAAGACAAAAAATGATCTAGAAAAGACACAATCTAAACCAAAACAAGACATCAGTTACTAGGAATCTGTCCAAACCAAAACTCCAAAGCCAAATTGCAACTGCCCCAGTTTTTAGAAAAAGTGTCTGATGCTTGGATACTGAATGCTCTGTATAACCGTTTTAAATAAGGTCACCATCACGATCTTAACGTTACACAATAATGTTGTAATATGACAGTCAGTGTTTTGATATGCTTACTGTAATTATGTAATTCTTGTTAATATTGCTCTGTTTATTTATTATTTAGTACCTATGTATTGTGCTATGTTCTGTTGTGTGTCTTTGTGGATGCAACCACAAGAGAAAAAGGCCTCCCTAAAGTCACTGCTGTAGAACTGGCCTCAGACCTTATATTTTTAATTCTGAGAGAGGATCTTTCTTGGTTTCTTGATATTTTGAATGTGCTTTATTTCTTGTGACTATAGATTTATTTGAATTCTTGAATGTTTGCTTTTATTCTTAGATTTTGCTCTTGTTCTACAGATTTGCCCTGGATTGCTTCTTAAGCAAATCATTGCTGCCTATTTTGTAATTTTTTTGTTCTTAAATTTAAATAAGTAAATTTGTCTTTAATAAGCATTCATTGTTAAACTGATTATCAAGCCAAATGCGTGTTACAGTGTTCCTTTCCTTTCAGAGGCATTTTTTAATATATTTTGGGACATTTAAAGCTATTTGGACTTTAAAAGTCTGTTCCCCTTTTTGGGGACTGGGCAGGCCAGAAGCCTGCTTGTGAAATTGGGAGGCCTGGCTGCCTTGGTGACAATTTTCTGGGCAGACTAGGAAGAGGCCTTTCCCATTTATGGGTGTTTTTGAAGGCCATACATCATTTTTTCCATTTTGTGTGCTGCTCCATAAGAACTTGCAGGGTATTGACACGCAGTCATTTAACCAGCAAAGAATTGTTTCATGACAATGTGGCTGCAGCCATCTGAAAAAAAATAATCATAAAATAGACAAAATACCTGAACACAGATTAACTAAGCCAGGTTTTTTATGAGATGAACTGTATTGTCTCTGTTTACAAAGTATCTTTTGGAACAAAGAACAAAATGCCCTACACTGGTCTTATGAGAACAAAAGAATTGGATTGTGTTTTTTCACAAAACTGATATAACCTTTGTAAAATAAATGGCCTTGACACACGACAAAGGTTTGGGGCAGCCACCCGTGTATCTGACTGTGACTGCATAAAGGCAAAGTTTCAGTACAATAGTATACAGAATCGAGTCCAAAACAGAACTGATTTAATGAATGGAGGAGGTCGGGTTTTATAGGGAGGTCAGAGGAAGTGACATTGTCCTCGGGACCGGGACAGGAAGTGACATCCTCAGAGCCGAAATGGAAGTGATGTCTTCAGACTCAGGCAGAATTTCCTGTGTCTGGTCTGTGGGGATAAAATAAGAAGGTTTAGTACACACCACCATCCCGCAGCCTGGCATGGAATTCCCTTCTTTTCGTCCCTGTAGCTGGCTCCCATGCGCACGTGTGACACCTTATATACTGTTTTTGAGTAATAGCCTCAATTTTGCCACAATACTCCACTGCTTAAAATTGAGAAGAATATAGGTGGCCAGTTACAGCATTAAATCTCTGCCTCTTCTTCAGAGTTGCTGTTGGTCTATTAGTAGCCTCCCTGAATAGCTTTCTCCTAGAACACCCATAAATTTTGGGGAGACGTTGGGATATCCTGAACATTGCAGTGCCATAGTGAGAATTATTCTTTCACTTCTTAAAGATGGGCTGATCTGTGGTGTATTTAATAGCTTTGAAATTATTTGATATCTTTCTCTAGATAAGTACTCTTTATCAATAAGTTCCTATAGATTGCTGGCTCCTTGAGGACCTTGGTTATATCTATTCTATGCAACCGCAGAACCCTCAGGGAAATCCTAGAGGAGAAAACCAATTTATTTAAGGCTATTGAGAGGCACCTTTAGTTGATACCAGGTGAAAAACATTATTTCAAATTAGATTTGTTATTTCTCACCACAGTTACAATCCACTTATAAAGGGTGAGTGACCAAGACATTGAAAACCTAGTATTATTGTTTCTCCTAAAAAGATCCATTCAGTTAAAAGAGCTTATCTAAGGTACAAAAAATAAAAGGGATTTGTAGACATTACATTCATATATAAAAAGTAGTTTATAACAGATATCAGGGTATTAATTGAATGTTAAAAGGATAAGTTTAAACAGAAGGGAAAAACTAAAACTCCCAGAAAAAGTAAAAAGGTGGAATTTTCTAGAATGACAATTGCTTTTTTATGATTTTTTTTTACAAGAAGATAATGTTATAAAAGCAGATGCGTACCTTTCTATTTATTGGTAAAATTAAAAAAATGAACACATGTTCAGTTAGAATAGTTTATGGGTTTTTAAAAATATATCCTTACCTCAGTAGATGGGATTACAAAACAGAGAATTTCCCAAAACAGTGAATAATTGAGTGGACAATTGAAACTTATCTTGGGACTCCCAAGACATCCCTGGTAGTCAAGCCCATGAATGCCCCTTGCTCTTATAAGAGGAATAAAGATGAACATGTTATGATTTCTCCATCCATCAATCAATTATCCAACCTGCTATATCCTAACTACAGGGTCACGGGGGTCTGCTGGAGCCAATCCCAGCCAACACAGGGCGCAAAGCAGGAAACAAACCCCAGGCAGGGTGCCAGCCCACTGCAGTGTTATAATTTGTGTTCATTTTAAATTATTTATTCATCTATTGGAGCATTGTTTGTGATATTATACACAGTGTCTAAATATTGTTTTTTGGGGTTATAGAACCCAATTTTGGTATCAGATTTTTGTTTAGAGATTGTAATATATTTTTTAATATCTTCTTCCAGCATCATTTTTGTTTTCCTGGGCATTGTCATTTTGATCATCAATTGATATAGCATTGCCAATGTAACAAACCCTTTAAAGCGCACAATCCTGACATTATACCACGATGGGATAAAAGGCTGACACCATGGACTTTCCAGTTATCCGAATTTGTGGATTATTTGAGAGAAACCTCTGCGTGCTGCTTTTCATGTTCTTCCTTATTGTTACAGTTCTTTTTCTCAGATTTCAAAACTGATTCATCTATCAGTTAGGTTTGAGAACAGATAGGACAGATTCTTGCTGTTGAGCATTTTCTGGTATTTTTTAGGTTTTTCCTCCTGGACACCTGCATTAATGTAGTTTGCTTTCCTTTTTCTCTGCATACTTTAAAGGACATTGGTATCTTCACTACAACACTGCATGGAACCTGGGAGCTTCTTGCAATTTTTTTATTTGGGTGTGTAAGACAGCTTTTACAAAGCACTGCACCCTTTTTATATATAATAAAGACTCTTTGGCAGAAAAAAGTAAGCAATTTTAGCTTTTGTTGCAATTTCAAAGACCACTTCCCCTAAAAATGTTGAAAGAGTGCACCGCTAAAACTGACATTTTGTTTCATTTTTATAGAAACTGCAATGTGTAATTAAAGAAATATGAATTTAATCATATGTGAAACCCTTCTCATGTAGTTATATTTTGCTGTGAATATGCCCTTTCAAATTAGCACATAAGACACAGTATTTCACTTTCTAACTAGATTATTCAGTATACAGTTTGTACTAAACCCGGGCAAATTATGAGTTAACTTAAATTCTAGTACATTAAAGAAATGAAAAGAATAGGTTGGACTCTATAATTTGCAAAAAAAAAGTTGGGTATACCAAAAAATGAAGCAGGACAAGATAGTGAAATTATCACAATCTCTAAAAAACTTAAGACATAGCATTTAAGACATTAATATATTTATTTACTTACTTATAAATTAATATATTTAGTTATTTATTTATTAAGCTTCGTAAACAGATACATTTCTCCTGGGGACATATAAAGATCTATCTATCTATCTAGCTGTAGAATAAAGATTATTTGTGCCAACGTAATATGTGAAATGTATTTTTTTAATTTTATTGAAATCACACAACATTCCATACAAATAGATTAATTTTACAAGAATAGGATTGAAAACAAATCAACCCCCACCCCTGAGAAAGAGAGCATGGGCAGCAGAGTAAAACTTTAAGCTAGTAAAAATAAGTAAATAGATAAATTAATAAATGGATAAAGATAAATGGGGTAAAAGAGAGGAAAGAACCTGCTTTCTCAATTTCAATGCTTATTCTAAAATGTTATTGATTAGATCATGTCAGGTTTTGAAATAGATTTGTACAGATCCTTTAAGTGCAAATTAGATTTTTTCCAGTTTTAAATAGTATATTACATCAGTTACCCACTGACTTAGAATAGGAGAGTAAGGATTCTTCCAGTTGAGCAAGATAAGTGTCCTGCATCACTTGCACATTTGCTCCCATTTTCGCTCTCAACTGGAGACGATGCAGCGGACTGTGGACCCGAGGAGTCTGGGCTTTCGCCTGTCTGTTCCAGGTCAGTCTCTGACAGGCCGTACCTTGAACTTGAACTTGGACTTGCCTTTCTAGGCTTGGATGTAGCTTTAGTTTTCGTTTCCATTTCTTTCTGAGCCCCTTGTTTATATATGCTTACATATACTGCAATAGAACCCTCGGGTTGGATAAATACAGGATACCTAAGGATAATAAGAAATAATAGAAAAAAATAACACCGCTGCTAATGGAGCTCCGCTTCAGACGTCCATCTTCCGCAACGGATGTGACCAAATGTATTTCACAAATCCATGCAATTCAGCTGAGAGAGAAAGAGAGACTGCCAGGGGGATTGACAAATGACAGCTGTAAGTCAGGGTAGGGAAAGCAGAAAACATGTGAAGGACACAAGCAGGTTGTTTTGGGAAGTGCTGATGTCAGCTTAACCAATATAGTTACAGAACCCAGTGTGAGTGAAGGTAGTAATAACCAGGCAGTTCTGACATGAATTATATGAATATGTAATTATGCGAGTGTTTATAATGACGAGGATCCAGCATGACGTCAGAGGCGTCACTATACCACTGACATTCCTAGCTGCTGGATGGGACACATGATTTGTCAACATTCTCCCACTTGGCTGAGATGTCCTAATGCTTTTCTCTGGTCTAAATATGCATGTTGTGGGGTACAGCCCAGACACAGACAGGCAGACATGTTCTTTCTCCACACACGTGTTTATTTACAGCTTATATTTACAAGTAAGTGCAGAAACCCAGTGCCGCAGCACCAATCACCCCTTACAGTCCTGGCCGCACAACAATGCCTTGCTCAGTCATTCTGACCGCCTCCACTCCTCTCCTCTGAGCTCCGTCCTCTTCCACCCGACTCTTGCTGTTGACTGGAGGGAGGCGACCCTTTTATGTACGCCCGGATGGACTCCAGGTGCTTCCTGAGGAGCTTCCGCCGACACACCCCTGTGTGGCGGAAGCACCAACTGTGTAGCCGGAAGTCCTCTGGGTGTTCCTGGTCCTCTTCCCCCCAGCACTTCCTGGTGTGGCGGAAGTGCTGGGCTCCAGGTTTCTTCAGGCACTGGGGCGCCACCTGGCAGTAGCCACGGGCCCCTACAGGGCTGGGCTTCCAAGCCCTCTACCCGTGGCCCCCAATACAACCAGGGTGGTCGCCCCCTCACGGTCTGGAGGAGGTATAAGCCTTCCTCTGGTCCTCCTGGGCGTCCCGGCTGGGCTCCACCCCCAGCTTCCTGTGACAATGTATACAGGGTTATGCATTATATATCTGGGAATGAATGTTACCTGTTAAAGCAAGTTAAATATTTCTCTCTCTTGTAATTATTTTCCACCTGGGTGAAAAAGATATAGTATTTGGGTTCCAGTAAATTCTACATCAAGAAACAAATTCCAGGGAGAAAGGTAGATAGTGTATCCAGCAGAGAGTGTTCTATCTATTTATCTATGAAATGATTTGTCATTTGTAAAAGATTGTTTTTTTTTTTTATCCTAAGGCAACCATAATGGCAAAGAATCAGACTATGCAGAAGTCAAGGACCTGAAAGCATCAGAAGAAGGTATTTTTCTTTTTCTTTTTTAAATTGTCAGTTTTCCTTGTTTCTAGCATGTATCTAAGCTTACTAAATGAAAATCAAATGACATTGATTTTGCATATCATTAATAGTAACTACACATTATTATGTTTAATTTGTGTCTTATCCAATACAATGCTTGTGTTTTCTCTGTAGCATCCTAGGTGGTTTGTTAAAATTTCAAGGACATCTTTAATCATTGACTAAAAATAAGTTACTATGCTTTGCTGAATGGCTTGTTTGCATCAAAATGTTTCTTATATTTTCAAAGGCTTTGTTTTTGGATAGTGTAACATATAGTCTTCTTGGTTTCCTCTGAACGCTGTAATTGCTTTATTGGATTATTGTGAATAATAATTTTACAAAGGACATGCATTAAGATTTCCATTTTAAATGTCTTCTTAAATCTCCAGATGATACTAACTGTAAAGAATCTGATTATGCGCTTGTGCAGAATCCATCACTAACAGAAAATGGTAATAATTCTTATTTTTGCATGCACATTCCACATATTGCAACTTTAAAAGCATTTTTGTAATACTGATTGTTGCCAATTTGTGTCAATAATGTATTTTTTTTTCATTTTATTGATTTTATTAAAGTCAAGTAACATTCCACACAAATAACTCAAGTTTTACAAAAATAGGTTTGAAACAAATCAACCCTCACCCCTGAGAAAAAGAGCTAGGTCAGCAGAGTAAAACTTTAAGCTAGTAAAAATAAGTAGATAGATAAATTAATAAATAGATAAAGATAAATGCAGTAAAAGAGAGGAGAGAACCTGCCTTCTCAATTTCAATGCATATTCTAAAATGTTATTGATTAGATCATGCCAGGTTTTGAAAAAGATTTGTACAGATCCTCTAAGTGCAAATTTGATTTTTTCCAGTTTCAAATAGTATATAACATCAGTTATCCACTGACTTAGAATAGGAGAGTTAGGATTCCAGTTGAGCAAGAAAAATCTACGTTGCATTAGTGTAGTAAAGGCAATTACAGTTTGTTTGTCCTTCTCCACTTTAAGCCCATCTGGAAGTACACCAAACACAGCTGTTAGTGGGTTAGGAGGTATTGTGACACCAAGGCAGTCTGATAGGCATTTAAAGATTTTGGTCCACAATTATGTTAATTTGGTGCAGGCCCAAAACATGTGACCCAGTGAGGTTGGAACTTGATTACAGCGTTCGCAGGTTGGATCTTGCCCTGGAAACATTTTGAACAATTTTAAACAAGACAGATGGAGCTCGAGTGAATTCCACTCCTTTTCTGATATGTTGAGGGAGAGATCCTTTTCCCATTGTCCTCTTGGATCTTTGAAAGGGAGGGACTGTAAAATGGTTTTATAAATTACAGAGATGCTGTCTAAGTCCTTAAAACTGATCAATATATTTTCCAGCATAGAGAGAGGTGGGAGATGAAGCAAATTGGAAGGTTCTGTTTAACAAAGTTTGTAATTTGAAGATAGTGAAAGAAATTTGTCGCTGGAAAGTTACATTTAGAATGTAATTGTTCGTAGGGTGCAAGGAAGTTGTCTATGTACAGATCTCTAAGTTATTTAATCTCAAATGTTTTCTAGACATTAAAAACTGCATGTTTGCGAGGGCTGAAAAAAGTGTTTGTCGTGCAGAGGTGCCATCGATAAAAGATTCTCTATCTTAAAATGCTTCCTACATTGGTTCAATATTCTGAGTGAGTGAAGCACTACTGGGTTATTAGTATATTGGCGATAATTTGCATTTATTGGGGTGCAAAGCAAGGAATATAAAGAGGAACTGCAGGATTTTACTTCTATTGCAGACCAAGCCTGTATATGTTCATCTGTTTGTATATGTTGTATGTTTGCTGCCCAGTAGTAAATTTGAAAGTTAGTTAGAGCCATGCCACCTTCTGTCTTTGGCCTTTGTAGGGTCGCTCTTTGGATACGTGGATGTTTTGAATTTCAAATAAATGTGGTTATGATTGAATCTAATTTCTTAAAGAATGATTTATTGATGTATATTGCTATATTTTGAAATAAAAAGAGAAGCTTACGGAGGATATTCATCTTCCATCCATCCATTTTCCAACCCGCTGAATCCGAACACAGGGTCATGGGGGTCTGCTGGAGCCAATCCCAGCCAACACAGGGCACAAGGCAGGAACCAATCCTGGGCAGGGTGCCAACCCACCCCAGGATATTCATCTTAACAATGTTAATTCTTCCAGCTAAAGTGAGATGAAGGGTTGACCATCTATGTAAGTCTTGCTTGATTTTTTCCATACAGACAGCAAAATTATGTTGATAAAAAGCTTTATGTTTACTTGTGATGTTTATCCCTAGATATTTAAACTGATCTCTGATGATAAAAGAGAAGGTGTCCAGTCTAATATTGTGTACTTGAGAATTCACTGGAAAGCGCACACTTTTAGTCAAATTAATTCTGAGATCAGAAATCTTTTGAAATTCTATTAGTATTGTAAGGATTGCAGGCACGGTATTTTGTGGATCTGATATACAGTATACAGTACCATGTCATCTGCATATAGAGAAGCTTTGAGTTCCAGTCCTTCTCTGATAATCCCCTTTATCTCATAAGGATTTCGACAGTGAACTGCCAGTGGCTCAATGTCAATTGCAAAAAGCAGTGGTAACAAGGGGCGACCTTGTCTGGTACCATGTTCTAGTTTAAAGTGGTCTGAATTAATGTTGTTAATACAAACTGAAGCTTCTGGATTGGTATACAGTAGTTTGATCCATGCAGAAATGTTCAGGCCAAACCCAAATTTCTCCAATGTAGTGTAAACGTAGTTCCATTCAAACATAACAAATGCTTTTTCTGCATCCAATGATAATAGTATCTCTGGGGTGTTTAAATTTGTGGGTGAATATATATATATATATATATATATATATATATATATATTCATATATATATATATATGTATTACATTAAACACTTCCATTAAAGCACTTTCTCCATCCTTCTAGGTAGGACTTTGGAGAGTATCTTAACATCCATCCATCCATCCATCCATTTTCTAACCCGCTGAAAGAACTTATTACAATGTGCATCATACAGACCAATCTCATTTCTTAACATCCTTATTCAGAAATGAGATTGGTCTGTATGATGCACATTGTAATAAGTTCTTTTTTTTTTAAGAAAGACGGTACTTAATGCTTGGCGAAAAGTTTAAGGTAGAATTTTAATGTATCTAGCTTCTGTAAATGTTACTAATAAAAGGTAAGCTAGCTGAGTTGAGAATTTCTTATAAAATTTGTCAGGGTAGCCATCAGGACCTGCTGCTTTCCCACTCTGAAGTGAATTTATAGAAACTAGTAATTCTGATAGTGCCAGAGGTTTATCCAAATTCCTCTGCACTAAGAGTATATATGTGTGAAATCTATAAAGAATCCAGAAATGCATAAGATTGTGTCTTGTCTTCTTTAAACTCTGCAGCATATAAGGATTTATAGTAGTCTCTAAATGTGTGCATTATATTTTTATGGTCAATGATTTTGTCTCCGTTTCTGTTGCTGGGATTGCATTGCAAACTTCTTGCTTGTGGATTTGTTGAGCTAAGACCTTATTAGCTTTCTCTCCATGCTCATAATAATAATGTCTTAATTTAAAAATGAGTTGTTCAGTTTCTTTTGTTGTTAAGAGGTTGAGTTCTGAATGCAGAGCTTGCCTTTTCCTATGAAGAGCCTCACTTGGATGCCTGGGATTTTCTTGATCTATTCTAGTAATGTAAAATGTCTTCTTAAATCTCCAGATGATACTAACTGTAAATAATCTGATTATGCACTTGTGGAAATTTAAATACATTTTTGTAATACTGATTGTTGTTAGTTTGTGTCAATAATATAATTTATATGTAAATTTGAAAAATAACATTCCTTTTTCCTGTCATGCCAATTTCAAGGACTGTTTAATGAGAAAAACATTACATTTTTGTATTGTTCTTTCATTATGTATAGATATTTTCACTACATACACTGCAAATTTGATGTATAATGGATTTCAGTATTGAAATGAAACAAAGAGAGTGCATGTTTTCAGAGATAAGAAGAAAGACAAGCAAGATAAAAAAAATGATTTGAGAAGAAATAAGATGTTAATCTGGAGGGAGCAGCATCAAACTTTAAGTCCTGCAGAATCATCTGCTTAAAAACTGATTCTGTCTCAACAAGGGCCAGATATCTGGACGGAAGAGGAAAAATACTTCTGTGGGCATTAAGCTATGTGTGGTCTGACAGGAAATTGGTGGTTATGTGAAAGGGCAGAATACAAAAAAGAATTCTGCAGGTTCTTTTTTTTTGTTTGTTTTGTGTTTTTTCTCAAGGGGCTTGAGTTTCTCTCTGAACCCAAAGATATATGTGCACAGTTAATGATGACTTCTTATTATCCTAGTGTGAGAGAACATGGGTGTGCAAATGTTTATGCCTTGCACCACACTTATGCTCCATCCACTACTGTATCCTGTGTATGTCTGAAGCTGCTAAGGTAGACTTCTGTCTGGTTTGGATTAAGTGAGGCTGAAAATGGCTAAATAACATTCAGTATTTAAACCAGGAAACACTGCTAGTCACTGCACTACTCTACCCCATTGAGGCCAACTGAAAATACTCATACTCGGTTACAGTACAAACTATCAGAAGAGTAAAATATTAACCAACATAAGATCCTGATTGCCATTTAGAAATAATTGCAAGTAGAAAAATATTTTCAAATTATTTAGATTTATTGATTATTAATAAATTGTATCTCTTTCAGAGTTGTATTTTTTGATATTATTCTTTAGTCATACAAGTACAAAATTGTCCTCTGGTAGCAACAGACATGAGGCAGGAACTTATTTTAAACAGACACCAGACAATTATGGGGCACGCAAAACTAGCCCATGAAAAAATTGAGAGTCATTCTGCAAAAATGTTCTTATCTCCACAGTTAACGAGAATGAGAAAGAAAACGAATATGCAGATGTGAATGAACTGAAAGCATTGGAAGAAAGTAGGTTTCACTCTCATTTGTCACCCTGAATCTGCTAGCATATGTGTTATCCACAAAGATATTAGCATACTGTGTATCTCAATTCTTTGATACAAATTGATTTTACAATCCCTGAATTAAAAATATTTTTTTAAGTAATTAACAATAGTGTTACCCCTTATTAATCAATTTCAAGTCTGTGTCTTAAAAAAATATTTTTTTTTGCTTAATATTAGGCCAGTTACCTTGATACATTGAACAAACAAATTAGGCTGATGAAACACAACCCTATTTTTAATAGAAATCATCAAATTCAAACTAAAATCTTGATAATCTATTTACTCTGAAAACTGAGATAAAGTTAACGAATATCTGTGTACAAAAAATGAGCAGTGAAAATCATAAAGAACTGAATCTTAAGATTTTCATTGAAATGTCACTTGCATCTACAGATAATGCTGACCTTAAAGAATCTGATTATGCAGTTGTGAAAAAGTCAGCCTCAATTTCTGCAGAGGGTGGTAAGTATTCTATTCATACATTGACTGGTTTACATTTTACAAATCCAGAAAACATTCACTAAAACGCTGAATGAGTTTTTGATAGTTATGCAAAATAAGGTCGATGGAGATCAGAATATCATGGGTCTTTACTGGGTAGCAACACAAATATTCTGGAATCTTTCCATTAAGAGCTTTGCTAGTAGGTAACAGGTCTTGAAGTTGTTTGTCAAATAAATAACATGCCACTATAGATGAGGTTACTGTATCTTTTAAGTCATTAAAGCAGCATGTTCAGCCAGTTGCATTGTACTGATAACTGGAAGTAGGAGTACAACTGAAAATAGAACTATGCAATCCAACACTGAGGTAATGATATGAAAAAACTTTTTCATTGCAGAAGTTCAAGGTAAAAATGACCCTGACTATGCAGAAGTAGGCAGATCAAGTAAGGATACAAATGGTAAGATTGCAATCTAAAAAGAAGAAAGCAATGTATTAAACATTAATGGGTTGAGAATGTATTGTATCTTAACTGTTTCAGGCTCTTGTGAAGATAAATGAATGTAAATGTGAACATAAAGGCAAAAATGTAATAAATGTGCCCTTAATTGGGAAACCATATCCTGAATCATTTTAGTGAACCCTGGTGTGCTCAAATTGAAGCTTCCGTAACTTGTAAACTGTGAGGTTTCTTGGGGAGCCTGTCAACTACCTGTTTACGAAAAGGAGTAACTTGATTCCAGGCTTCTTGGTCAGGAACCTCATAGTTTTGTAGTGAATTGTGAGTGGAACATTGACCTTATTCCTGTCCTTCCTACAACAACAACAACAACAACAACATTTATTTATATAGCACATTTTCATACAAACAGTAGCTCAAAGTGCTTTACATAATAAAGAATAGAAAAATAAAGGACACAATAAGAAAACAAAATAAGTCAACATTAACTAATATAGAATAAGAGTAAGGTCCAATGGCCAGGGGGGACAGAAAAAACAAAAAACTCCAGACGGCTGGAGAAAAAATAAAATCTGTAGGGATTCCAGACCATGAGACCACCCCCAGTCCCCTCTGGGCATTCTACCTAACATAAATGAAACAGTCCTCTTTGGATTTAGGATTCTCACGGAAGGGCTTGATGATGATGATGGTCACGTAGACTTCTGCCTTTTAATCCATTCATCATTGTTGGAGCATCATGAAGCTTTGAGTAGGTGGAGGTGGCGCAGGCCACCACCACAAAGAAACCGGAAAAAAGAAACAGAAGAGAGAGTAAACACAACCTCAACTTAACTTGAAAGTACAAGTTAGTGTCAGATTTCCTAGTGTCACTGTGCTATCACCAGTTGGCCAGATGATATTTTGCCCTGTATGAAGCCTACACAGTTGTGGATTAAACATTATAGTCTTGCATAACGTTTTTCAGACAAACATAGCCCAGGAATTAACTCTGGCCTTCAATGAAACAACCAGTAACAGCACTCATTGTATTTTATAAGTATAAAAAAACTTTAAACTGTACAAGTCAAGTCAAGTTGGGGAGCATAAACTGGTACAGTGCATTGCCGCACCCACTAAACGACGAAACAACTCGGGATCCTGGTTTGCAACCCCCCCAGTCAGATACGTGGCCCAGTTTCACCCTCTGGAAATGACCCTCTGTCTACCGCAGCCAGGTGTTATGTAAGCAATCCCTTGGCCAGGTCCAGCCATTTGGGTCCCCAACAATGAGGATCTTACGAGCTGGATCACCCTCGTGGAAACGCGCCACATGGACGTAGTGCCGTAACTGACGCTCCCTCACAATGCAGATAATGTGCCTCATTCGGGACTCCATGGGCAACCGCTCTTTTCACATAAAGTCAAACCAATGATACCCAAGGATTTTCTGGAGAGACACAGTACCAAAGAAGTCCAGTCTTCATCTCAGGTCACTGGATAGGATCCATGTCTCACAACTATATACCAAGACAGGAAGCACCAGGACTTTAAGAGACTTGGACCTTCGTCCCTTTTGCATAGATATTGGGAGCGCCACACACCCCTTTTCCAGAGACCTGACTTCATAGGAAGAGTCACCAGAGACATGAATGTCACTGCCAAGCTAAGTAAACCTCTCGACAAGGTCGACACTCTCTCCACAAACAGACACACTGCTGATGGCCGTGCCTAAGAATGTGAATTTATATTTTTATTACATTTGCCTTATGCTTCCAGACTAAAAAATGTAGCGTCTTGAAAATCATGCATTGGATGTTAATCATTAAATTTGTTTCAATAAGTCTAAGAAAGTCAAGACATTTATTCCTGCAAGAAAAATGAGATGTTTCTTGATCCTGTAGGTTGCCCCAGTGAAGATGTAAATTCCATATGATGTATAATGGCCCACAGGTATTGCAAATTAATTTATGGATAGGGGATAGGGCCAGCATCTTCTAAAGATATATGGTGTCTCACATACCTTCATAGTTACATATCTGTGGCCTTCAGTCTCTGTCTTGCGTTCTCCAGGAATGTTAAAATATACTAGTTTCGAGGTAACGTATTTCTATGTTTGATGAGATTAGGAATGTATGAAAAATAAAGAAACTGCTAGCCTCATGCTTATATATTCAATCTAAATGAATATTTTTGCAGGTGGACAGATTATAACAGAGTCTGACTATGCAAATGTAGATGAACTAAAATTGGCAGAAACTGGTAAGGTTTTAAATATTTGCATTTTAGCTTCTTTTTTTCAACAGTTGGCACTAAGTTCTCTTTACGTTCCTCTTCACAAAGGAAATGTATATAACACTTTAAAATAATATTTATACATTTTTAAATACTGTAAGTTTACAAGATGTACTTCAGTATATTTTTTTTTGTCATAAACTACATTAGTTTTTAAGATGTCAAATGTTGATACTGTCCCTGCAGTTCTAAAACAGGCTCATGGATGTTTGCAGGATTTGATAAAAGTCCAAAATATTTTGTTCTGTACATCATTTGATTGATTAAAATGAACTACTCCCTGTGTCCATCATTTATCTAGTAGCAGAAATGTTTTCTAATAGCCTTGACTTTACATACCATCCTTGCCCACCTGGACAAAAGTGACAAATACGTGAAACTGCTGTTTGTAGATTACAGCTCAGCATTTAACACTATAATTCCCTCAAAGCTCTGGCAGATGGATCCTGAACTTTCTGTGGATTTGGCATCAGGCGATTAGACATGGGAGTCCGCCAGCTATGGTGTACTAAGTCCTCTCCTATATTCTCTCTACACCCATGACTGTATGGCTAGGTACAGGTCTAACATTATTGTGAAGTTTCATGATGACTCAACGGTAGTAGGTCTCATATTGATAGCAATGAGATTAAATGCAGAGAGGAAAATCAGAGCCCTAACCCATTATTGCCAGGATAACTGCCTCTCCCTCAGTTTTGCCAAGACTAAAGAGGTAATAGAGGATTTCTGAAAGTAAGAATGCATAAACTCCACTCTCGAACTCAGTGGGACTACTGTGGAAACAGTAAGCAGTTTTAAATTCCATGGTGTACATATCACCAAAGACCTAACATGAACTGTTCACACTAAAAATGTGGTGAATAAGGCTCAACAATGCCTTTTTTATCTCATGCGGCTGAAGAGGTTGGGCATGAGCCCTCGTACCCTCAGATCATTTTACTCCTGCACCTTTGAAAACATCCTAACTGGATGCGTCATTGTTTGGTATAGGAACTGCACTGCCATTAACCGCAAAGCCTTGCAGAGGGTAATGCATCCTGCGCAACAAATCATTGGAGGTTCTGTTCCCAACCTACAAAACATGCAATAATCCCGGCCATCCAAGTAATGAACTGTTCTCAGTATTACCTTCAGGCAGGCAGTACCATATATAACACACACATCCATGCTGCTGACTTAGTATTTGCAAATTCCATTGTACCACATATTTTTTCTGTTTTTAGTATGTATTGTATAGAGTACAAGTTTAATTGTTTGCTTATGTAATGTGTTTATTTTTGCACAATGTGTAATCAATGAATTCATATTTACATGTATTATAACGTGTATACTACTGTATATTGTCAGTATTTCTGTACTACTGTGGCCCTTGCATACAAGTTTTTAACTCACTTGTACATTAATGTTATATAAAAGGTGTCCTGACTTGACTGTGCTATGGTTATAACAGTAAAAATAAAGAAAGAATCCTCTATGTTTTACTGTTATCTCCAGAATCATTCATTTATAATGTTGATTGCAATAGCATAGTTTGCACTGATGCCTCTCAGGTGCAAGAGTGCTGGTTTGAATTCTGTTGCTGGGATAGGCTCCATCTCCCTAAGCTGTGTAATGAAGAAACAGAGGTGAATTAACTTTGTACACATTTTATAGTACATGAATTTATGTCCAATTACAGATGGAATAAATGCTGAAAAGTCTGACGATGCTTTTGTGAATACCACACAATCAGATGATAAAGGTACAGTATGCATGTACTGTAGATGGTATAATATATGTATATAAATCTCATTATAATCATATGAAGACTTTGATTTTAATGCTAATTTTAATTATTTATCTTTATTGCTCAAAAGCTGAACTGAGTTCTTTCCTTTGTAAGAGAAGGGAAATGTCTTTCATTTCCTTTTTCAGGAATCTGGAATTTTATACCAGTTCAATCCCATTTAAATAAAGCAGTACCCTGACTTTTTGTTTCATCACTACAACTACAAGTTTACATTTAGCTATTTTAATTTTCATATCTCCATCTCTATAAAAAGTGTGCATTTGACATATAAGTTGTCGTTATTGTGTGCACTTGATGATAAGAACAATGACTTGCAACTGACAATGTCAATATCTTTCAATCAGAAGAAATGATTGCTTCAATCAGTTATGATGAAATTAATTCCCTTCATTGCACTTTGCTTCAGTTGAGATATCTCAGAATGGCAAATGATGCTGAGTCAACAGTGGGCTCTTGAGATTGATTGATCTGCTTTTAAGTTTTCTAACGTCTCCTTATCCTAACCTTCTGCTTGCTCTACTTGTTGTAATGGCCAGTATTTAAAGTTGTATAATACTGAAATGTGAGAAAATTAAAAAGTTCATGAAGTAAAAAGCTTTTTGTTCAAATTTTTAAAAACAATTTTAAAAAGTGTTCAAGTAAATTTTCTAACCACCCTCTTTTTTTATTTTTATAAAAGTACTTCCAATGAACAATACTGCTTTTCAATGGCAGGCAGCACACTACGGCATGTCCATTCGCCGCCATTAGATGTTTCAAACACTTGTATGCTACAGTTCTGCATCACCCCTTACAGTAGTCATTCATGAGAATATTATGCTATGTTAAGAAAGCTTCAGAGTAAATTTCTTGAAGCATAAAAGTTCAGTAATTGGATCTTATCCTAATTTTTCAAACAGTGTGACAGAGGCACGACCGAGCCCCAAACCCACCCTGGACACAATCAACACAAATGAAGGCACAGAGGTTTTTATTATCAAAATACCTCAAAAAGGGTTCTTCCAAGGTTGCACAAGCATAGTAATAAACAAATTCCCATCATGCCCTGCAGATATCAATATGGTTACTGAGGTCCCGGGATGCTGACATCTAGCGGATGAGGGATAAACATATTCTAAAATAGGAGCCTTCCCCCACTGCTACTTTGTTTTGCTCTCCTGTCTGGGTAAGGGTCTCATACCCATTCCGGATGGGATGCCAGATAATCCTGCCTGGCCGTTACAATAGGTTCATAGGGCCTTTATTATTCCATGTTAAGAGTGCAATGAAATGCATTACTTGTATACCTATGAACAATACACTACCTGAAAAAAATAAAATTCAAATCTGTGATGTTACAGATGCAACAAATATTGTAGAACCAAACTACACAGAATTTTGTGAAATCCAAGCAACTCAGAATGGTAAGCGTTTAAGGTTTGGATTATGAAAATGTTTCTTCTGATGGCTATTTCTAAAGAGATATTTGTAAGAATAAAACTAGGTTGGTGTTCATTATATATACGTATTGGAAAAGAGGATTCAGCAAATGGTCTGTGGTTTCAACATATTTGACTGGTACCCTGTCCAGATGTTAAGCCTGCTGGGACAGATTTCTGCTGCCCCATGATGCTGCCCTAGGTATAAGGGTTAAGACAATGGATGGGTGTAATACTGAGTATTATTTCATTATAGGCTGAATAAAAAGTAGTTTTTTAATAAAATACATTTTGAATTCATGGTGAAAAGTATGAAAAATCTAAGGGCTATCTAAAATTGATAGTAAACAATTTACTGTGTATAATAATCAATTAGATCAAACATGAATGCAGGTATTGAGGCTAATAATAATAATGACATAATGGAAAAGTGCCAGGGGATGTTCTAGGTGTTATTATATGTATTCACTGGCAGTTAGGTGTTATTTATCTGCTTCACTCATAAAATGTCATAAAATTTTGTGAACATGGAATTAAGCTTTATTCAATTTGGTTTTGCAGTATGAAAACAAAAGGAGAAACATATACTGTACTCCTTCTGTTACATTAAATTATATTCAAGAAAGCAACAATGCAAAAATAACTATACATTTAAAATTGTTTTAGAGAATAACAGAGAATCAGTCTATAACGATGTGCAGTCTTTGGAAGATGAGGAAGAAGGTAAGTCTATTATATGTATGACATTCTGACACCCATTTTGTACAGTGATCAACAATACACATATTCAAAAGTAAGATCATTTTATTGTTATAGTACACGTGAATGTATTAAATTAGATACAAATTTTATATTGAAATTATTATTAAATCGGTCTCATTCCAAATCATTGTATTTGGGCTAAAAGACCAATTTTTTTTTTTTTATGAAATTATTTCAATGACTTACTGTCATTTACAATAGCTTAGGTTATAGACTCCTATATCAATGAATAAACTCCTATCAATGAATAGGCTAACCTAGGCTGCAACCTAGGGCCCCCTAATTGAAAACAACTTGGATTCATTTCTTACATTAACTGCAGGAATGGATTGGCCATTGGGACTAACAGGACAAATCCCACCATGCGCTCCTTCTCTGTGCAGCACTGTTGAGCTAAAAGCTGTAAAGAGCAAGTGTGGGGACGAGGGAGAGACATGAGTGGTCCACGCTGCATCTTCCATGCACTTGTCCCATCGTGTGATCGTACTAACTCTCGTCCACTAAACAGCAATTTATACCCAAGGGATTGTAGCAGAGTCAACGTGCAGAAGTGGTTAGTATAATGAAATTTGTTCTTGCCCATCTCCTAAGAAAGGTTAACAAAAATGCAATACAAAAAATTACCATATATATATATATATTTACTGACAACACATAAACAGGAACAACGTAATGCCATCAGAAGGAAGGACCCATAAAAATACACATAGTCAAGTTGTATCGGACACTGTGCAAGAAAAATTCAGAGCTAATACTAAGAGTGCCAGTGAGCTGGCTGAGTCATGGCCATCAAATGAAAATGCCATTAACAGACACTTGGACTTAAACCCAGCATATGCAGACTTAAAACATACACTCAAATAATAAAAAAGACTTTATAATCACTGAACCACACCTTATTAATTCACCTTCCCGCTTACAAACCCACTCCCCCATTTGCAATATATTGCCTTTGATTCCTTGTAAGTCTAATCATTTTCCTCTGATGATGACAGCTGGTTGGTTGTCGAAAGCTTAAGAATAAAAAAACTGTTTTAAGATATGTGATTCATTTTCTCCCTTTGTGGATTTCTAGCTACCAATACTATTATATACATGTAGTATATATGTATATAGTAAATTAAAAAATATCTGGCCAAAAAAAAAGACAGCACTGTTAGTCATTGTTGCTGCTATCATATGATGGGTCTAAAAACCAGATTGGTGTTTCATAGGCCACATTTCTATGACACATAACATATTGTTACATTGTTATGTTAAAAGCAATGTTGTATGTGCCAAGGGCCACACAGTGATTCTCATGTCATGGTTACTATGTGTCACTACTTGAAGGTAAGGTACAGAGAGGTAGGTGATTTTTATTAACAGAAAGGTCATGGGGGGGCTGAAGCTGGCTCAGTCTAGGGGTCCCAGGTTAGTTGATCCACCCCTGGTAACCTGAGAGGTTAAGCACTATTTAACTATTGTGTGATTTATAACAAAACCGCAGGGGTAAAATAGGTAGCTTAGCATGTTTAGCATAAATAATATTTCATATTCAACCTCAGAGGCTAAGCGCCATTTCCTTAGTATGCATGTAAGAGTAAAAGCTCAAAGACTAGGCAGCCTAACTTGAAACGTGTTACATATAACTCAAAATGTCACTATTAAAGAATACTAACCAAATATGAATATTCAGACTGTGGAAAGCAGAGGCTGAATTCCAGCATGTGTCTGCAGAGAAAGGGCTACATCGTTTTATCATTAATTACAATTATATCAGGCAAATAATCATAAAAAATCAATTATGGAAAATTTATTAATAGCAAGCTTAAAACTATATACAGTAACACAATTATGAAAAATATTGAAATAAAGAATGTTAGAATAGCATGGAGGTGCATTCTGGAAGACAAGGTTACTCATCTTCTGTTTGTACATTGAACTTTATCATTTTATACACTATGAATACCTAACATAAAGGCCATGTCTATAAAGACATTCCACAATTCCTAGAAATTCTAAAATTTATTGCTCTGTGAGGACATAAGAAAAAGAGTCCACCTTTCCTTGGAGTCAAACAGTTCTTAATGCCTCACTGTGTCTGTGACAGCCAAGCCATAAGTTTTCTTTCTTTTTTATTTTCTTCTTTATCCAAAACAAAATGTGTGTGTAAATTTATTTATTTATCTGCCTACTTGTGCATTTTTTTTATTTGAAGAGCTTATGTAATTCCCCCTGTGGACTAATAAAGTTCTGTCTATTGACAGTTACATACTGTATATGTAATGACTGAACAGGGGCAATATGAAACCACAACTTAGGATAACCTTATTGTAGCACACAATATACAGTCAATTGGAGGATGAAATGGAAGAAAATGAACATAACAACAACAACATTTATTTATATAGCACATTTTAATACAAAAAGTAATTCAAAGTGCTTTATATAATGAAGAATAGAAAAATAAAAGACACAGTAAGAAAAATTAAATAAGTCAACATTAATTAACATAGAATAAGTAAGGTCCGATGGCCAGGGTGGACAGAAAAAACAAAAAAAAAACTCCAGAGAGCTGGAGAAAAAAATAAAATCTGTAGGGATTCCAGACCATTAAACTGCCCAGTCAAACCCAGTATAAGGAAAAAACAACACAATACTTTTTAGTGTACGTGTTCTTAACTAATATATATTAATGTGACAATATCCTTTATTTAACAAATTACTACAAACTTGTGCAGTAAAATGAACAGAAAATAATAACATTAATAAGTAAACAGCATTAAAATACACGGGTGCCACACAGACTTGTTAAAAAAAAAAAAAACAAACTGAACAAAAATATGCCAGTATAAGTATTATAACTTAAGGGAAACAATATAATAAAGATTATTATTTTGGCAAATACTCCTGGGATGACACGCTAACAACTCAAAAAGAAGATAAATATTTAATTCAACCTTTCTTTTCCACAATTCCCTAGGCCTCCTTTTCACCAAGTATGCCTTCTTGGAGATAATTCTGGTTCCCTTTTAATCACACAAAAGCTCCTGTAAAAACTACACTTCATTAGAGGCTGTTCAGAAAGTTGGAACAAAGCACCCAAAAATTGCTGCTGCCCATTACAGGCTTGATGGAATTCCTTCAGTATATCTCCAGTCAAGACCCCTTTAATTTAAAATTCTGGACAGTACCATCATGTATGTAGGTATACATGTATGTATATCTATCCATCTATCTATGCCAAATAAATATGATAAAGATTTTAGGACCTACATGGTTCCATGCTTAATGTCCAACAAAGAAAGCTGCCAAAAAAAAAGAAAAGAAAATGAAAGGTTCGGGACAGTTATGGTCTGAGTTTAGAATATTCTAAGTAGGAAACTTTTCTGAAGTTGGAGCTCTGCTCTTTGCAGGTGCAAGAATAAAAAACCACCATTCCTCGATCTCTTAAATGTTTGCTATTACAGGTCTTCGTTTTGGGTCTGTCATCCATTCTATAGGTAAAAAGGGAGAAGAAGTCAATAACTGGGCTACTCACTCTCCTGGGGCCTCATGCATAACACAGTGCATAGAATTCACACTATAACATGGCATAAGCACAAAAGCGGAAATGTTCGTACGCACAAAAAAATCTAGATGCATAAATCTGTTCGAACACCAACTTCCACGTTATAAGAAAATAAGAAAGTTGTCAGATATCAAAGTCGTCGTGAAAAGGCAAGTCATAGCCCACCGTCTGGGTGTCATATGAAAGCTTATTAGGGTACAATGGAAAAAAAAAAATAGGCACATAGTGGGAAAACAGCATGAAATGTCAACTTTAATCACGTAGTTTATTTTGTCATTAAAGTAGAACATCATAGGAAAAAGTTGTAAAATGGATGTTACTTTTATGTTCCTGAATATCTGCAGATGTTCTTTTAGTTATTCATTGCAAAAAGGCACAGAAGATCACAGTGCCACCTCATAGCCTTTTGTCAATCCAGTCTGTAGATAGCAGTTTGTCTGTGTGGGGTGCACCTGTTTGTGCAGATGTCCAGAAATTACTTCAGTATTGAAATGCTTTCTATGTTATACATTTTTATCTGCTAGTTGCACAGCAGAATTGCATTTGTAATAAAGTTAACATTCACATAAGCTTTGACTAATAGCTGGTATTCACTGTAGATGTTTAAATTATTCTTCATACATATTCAAATCTGCAATAGTACCAAGTTACATCTGTTTAAAGTTTGAAGGTGTTGAAGCCGAATTGTGTTACTAAGAGGGAAATGAAATCTTACCTTGATACACTGAGCATCATGTACATTTAAATTTAAAATTGTACTTTTGTCCAAAGTAACTTATAAAAGAGGTCAACATAATCGAGTAACGCCAGTCTGGGAGACTATCTGGGAACAAGTGTTACAGGACAAGGTCATAAAATTGACCATTACAAGAGAAAAGCTCAGAACAAAAATAAGTGTGTTACAATTCCTAGGTAATAAAACCTAGCAGCAATCTATTACACAAAAATTCACTGAACAAGAGAGTATTTAGACCCTTTTTAAACATATTTAGGGAGTTAGAATTCTGAATGGAAGAGGGCAGCTTGTTCCACCTGCAAGGAGCTACACGTGTAATGTGTCTGGACTGAGATTTATTGCCACGCTGAGGTTGCATCACCAGATGCCATTCATCAGCAGACCTGAGTAATCACGAAGAAGCATAGGACCACCTAAGTGTCTCCATATATATTAGGTGTTGATCCATTGACTATGAAGGCAATTAACATAACTTGAATGCATTACTTGCCAATGCAGGTGGTCAATGTAGTGGTCTGAAGAGAGCAGCAACATGTACCCCACCTCTGCTGGATGGACACAAGATATTCCAGTACATTTTGAATCATCTGCAGTGGCTTAGTGACACATGCTGGTGCTCCTGCCAGTAGAGGATTGCAGTAATCCAGTGACAAGACCAAAGCCTGGACCAGGGGATGTACTGGATCCTCTGTTAGAAATGGTCTAATCTTGTGGATATGGTATAGAATGAATACTGCAAGACCAAGGGACTGCAGAAACATGGTCCCCAAAGCTGGTCATCAATCTTTGGCCCAAGGTTGCATATGAACTTGGTGTGTGTCAGTAATAATACACCAAGCTGAACAGAGATGGAGTGCTGAACAGAATGGGGCAAGCTGGGATAACAAGGAGGTCCATTTTTGCCAAGCTGAGCTTGAGATGGTGTTTCTTAATCTAGGTTGCACTATATGTGAGACATCCAATGATTCTAGCCAATATTGTGTAGTCATCTGGAGGAAACTACAGGTATAGCTCTCTGTCATCAGCATAGCCCTGTCAGAGGAACCATGGGACTGGATGATAGGGCTCAGTGAGGATGTGTACAGGGAGAAGAGGAAAGGGCCTAGCACCGATCTTTGAGGAACCCTTATGTTTGCCTGGTTCACCCCTGACATCTCTTGTGTATACAGTATATATAGTATGTATAATTATAACTATAGTATAATGCAGGATGAATGTATTTATTATTTTTAATAATAAAATAATTAAGAAAGTGTCAAGGCATGTGCTACTTTTAGTTTGTTGCTATTTATTTACTTTACACCTGAAACATTTGATGCTACCAAATTTTATTAGAATAGCATTATACATTCCATAATAAGGATTTAAGTAAATCAAATACACTTTGAAAAGGAATAATTCAAATATGTCTGTACATTTTAACTTATTTTAGATAACAACAGAGTGACAGTCAATGATGTGGGGCAGTCACTGAAAGATGTGGAAGAAGGTAGGTCACCCTTTTTTTATACTGATCAACATATACATGTGAGATTTTTTTATTCTTATGGAAAATACGTATTCATGCATCAAGGTATGCTTGTTTGGTGAGCAGTGCTGCTGCCTCATGGGTTTGAATCCCATACCCAGTTATTATCAACTTGGTGCTTGCACAGTGTTTGGATTTTTTTCTCTTTTACCTCTGGTTTTTCTCAGATCTCCCCAAAGACGTGCAGGTTAGGGTCACTGTCGACTTCATACTGGCTGCAGCCGTAATCTGATTCTGGGTGTGTGCGTAAGTGAGGCCTGCAATGGACAGGTGCCATGTTCGGAAGTGTTTACAGCCTTGTGTTTAGCACTGTGAGGATACCCTCATAAATATAAAGCATATTTTGACTATGAATTTAGGATCAGATATTCTTATGGGTTGTAGTAAAATATAGAAGACAAACCAAGAGAACAGAGAGTAGTTTTCTTAAAGCTTGTGTGGATTAACCAAATTTTAAGTGTGAAAAGTTAACAATAACCTAATGAACTCAACCCAGTTAAACAAATAATTACAGTAGGACTGGATGTTTAAATATTTTATTTAGAGCTCAGGCCTGATTTTGGCCGGGTGTGTGTAAATAAATTTGACTAACTTAGGCACTTACTGTCTCACTAAAGTTGTAAGCTTAGAAATTCTAGAGAAATGTCATTCCATGGTGAAAGGTTAATGCAGAATGTGGGGCACCATCAAACTACAACCAAATGTATCTGGACGATCATCAACAGTTCTGGAACAACTCTTTCTCTCAATATGTACTGTAGAACACTTTGTCTGGAAAAATGCTAGCATTGCATTTCTGTGACAAAACCCAAGTAACAACAATTAAGGCTGGTAGTGGTAGAGGAAGAGCTATGTTCTGGAAATTCTTTGCTGTATCAGGACTGGAGTAATTTGCTGTCACTAAAAGAACTTTAAATTCTGTTTCAGAGATTCTTCAAGGTGAAGCTGAAATGGAGCAGAACCACACAACATGACAATTTAATGAAACACATAAACATGTCTACGAAAGAACAGTTTAAAGAAAAAAATTAAACACTAGAATTTTGAAAAGGTTTCATCAAAGTCCACAAGTAAATCCCATTAAAATATTGAGCTATGATCAATATGGAACTGTTTGTGCTTGTAAATCTGCAAATGTAGCTGAAATTTAGCAGTTCTTCAAGAAGAAGCTTGACAAACTTCATCACGGCCCTCTATGAAAGTGTTCATTAACTTATTTGGGGTTGCAGTTGTTGGGGTAAAGGTGAAGCAAGTAATTTTTGAATCTAATAGGGCAAGTAGTTATTACATGGGGTAATAACTTTTAATCATAAATTAATGTAAAAAAGTATAGGCACAGTTAGTATGTATGTTAAGCATTTACTTATACACCTTTTGTGACATGAGTCCATTTTTCCATTGTTATGTTTCTGTTAAACATCAGAATGCAACACGGCAGAAAATGAGAAAAGCAGACTGGGCAAATTTTAAGCTTTTATACATAATTTTATAAATAATATATGTTGAAGTAATGTGTGCAGATTGGCAGCATCATTTTCTCTTCAAGGCTTGACGTATTCAGCAACAGAGTAGTATACAAAGCCCTTGCTGTACTCCTTGCTTACTTATGATTGTGTGGCCAAACACAACTCCAGGGGCCTCATGCATAATGCAGTGTGTAGAATTCACATTAAAACATGGCATATGGGCTTCCAGTTTGAGTCATTTCCTAAATGGCAGCATAATTTATTAGCTCCGTAAATTTGCACGAATTCAGTGCCCCAGAGTGAGATATTAACAAATTTCTAAGTGCTGACAAAATTATGGAGGGGGCAACTATCGAGAAAAGGGGAAGACCAAGAAAAAAACGCTACAAAAGACGATGATAACATCCCAAACGTACACGAACAGAATACCGCGAGCAGTGACGGAGTACATGAGGGAGAACAAATTAGCCTAGCAAAGATTCTTAACGAGATTAAGGACTTTCGACAGGACAGCCACAAACAACTTCAAGATATAAAAGAAGAATTGAATAAGTCTAATAAAAGAATTGAAGAGGCTGAAAATAGAATAGATGAGGCTGAGACCCGAATCCAAAACACGGAAGAAGTGCTGGCAGAGATGATACGGCTAACTAAGCAAATTGAAGCAAGGCTAAATGACCAAGAGGGCCGAGCCAGATGATCAAACATCAGGATCTATGGTGTACCTGAAAAAGCGGAGGCGAACTCTTCCGACTTCATTTCTTTTCTGCAGGATTTACTTAAATCGACTCTGGATCTGACCCCGCTGGTGGACCTCCAGATTGAATGGGCTCACAGAGCGCGCTCGCGCCTACTCCATCAGCCGAAGCCAAACCACGCTCGATAATCGTCAAGTTCCTCAACTACAGAACGAAAGAGTTGGTAATCAAAACAGCCTGGGAGAAGAAAGTGATCGAATGGAAAGGTAACAGGATTTTTTATGATCATGACTACGCTCCTGATGTGCTGTGGAAACGGAGGAAATATCAAGGTGCAAAAAGGATGCTGAGGGAACATGGCATCGGATTTCAAACGCGATTCCCGGCCAGGTTAAGGGTGTTTTACACTGAAGGCACGGTTATTTACAACTCCGCGGAGGAGGCAACGACCGATATGGTGAAAAGAGGTCTCCCGGTGATCGCTCTCAACACACCTTCCTCGCTGATTGAGCGTGTTCAGCGGCTGACCTGGAGAAAGACCGGCAAGAAGAGTGGTACACCTGCTCGCGTACATCCATCCTACAAAGACAAACTTCTTGCATTCAGATGTTTACAAACAGAAAATAAGTGAGGGATAAGAAACACCTTTTCTTTGGGACAGAAATTGAAGGTAATCTGATTTATTACACTGACTTTATTAGTTTCTACTAGTTTCTTAACTAAAGTTTCACTTCCCGACTTGAGAAGACATGCGTGTTAAGTGCAAATATTACCGAACAAAAGGACGAACTGTTTTTACATCGATATGACTTTAAGTGCATGGGCCCTTAGTATACCACAAATACAAGAGGTTTTTCCCATGGAGCATGCTTATCATCCTTGCTCATTGAAGGGTCGATATGTTGCGACCCCTTGCTTGGAAGTCTTGACTTTATTTTTTATAGTTTCACCTTTTTTAATTGAAAGTTTTGGTTGTTCTTTGTTTATCTGTTCATGTTTAATGCATACTCAGAAGGGGATGGTATTAGATGACTGTTATACAACTGTGAGTAAATTTGAATCAAAAACACAAGAAAATATGTGGATTAAAAGAAAATGAATAATTCCATAAAGGTAGCATCATATAATGTAAATGGGTTACTTAACCCTGTAAAAAGAAGCAAGATTCTAACTAAACTTAAAAAAGAGAAAATTGATATAGCATTGCTTCAAGAGACTCATCTCAGTATAATAGAGCATGACAAATTAAATCAGATAGGGTTTAAATATGTTTTTTCTGCGTCTTTTGGATCTGGACATAGGAGAGGGGTTGCAGTTTTAATCTCTAATAAAGTGACTTATGAACATCTTGCAGAAATAAAAGATAGAGAGGGTAGATACATAATGATAAGGGGCAGAGTTGAGGGCACCTTAGTTACTATTCTTAATGTCTATGCCCCTCCGGGTAGTAAATGTTCCTTTTTTAAGACTTTGATGAGCCTAATAGCATCCGAATTGCAAGGCATCTTTCTCTGCGGTGGGGATTTAAATTAGATTCTTTGAACACTTCCACCCATTTGGCGAGTCCATTAAGAAAACATATAAATACAATGATAAAATAAATAGGTCTGATTGATGTATGGAGAGACTTTCATCCAGGACATAGAGACTATACGTATTACTCACATCGACATACATCATACTCAAGAATTGATTACTTTCTAGCATTTGGACAAGACAAATTTAGAATAAAAAATTGCAATATAGGATTAATTGATATATCTGATCATGCATTAATATCACTTTATCTAAATTTAGAGTTTAAGCCAAAAAACACTCTCTGGAGATTAAATTCTGGCATTTTAAATAATAGAGTGATTAGGGAACAGCTTGTAGTAGAAATTAAACGATATGTGGAGCAGAATGATAATGGTTCTATAATTTGGGATGCATGTAAAGCAGTTCTTAGGGGTAAAGTTATAGCCATTACGTCTAAATTAAAGAAATCTAGACTTGAAAAACTTAACAGACTTACAAACAGGCTAAATAAATTAGAATTGGAAAACAAGAAGGATCCTATTAAAAAATAATCTCAAGAAATTAAGAAAGTCAGAACAGAGTTGAATTGCCTATATACACAAGAAATAGAGAAAAAACTAACGTTTTTAAAACAAAAATATTATGAGTCTGGAGGCAAAGCAATGAAGCTATTAGCTAGAAAGCTATGTAAGCAACAGGCCGATGAGACAATACAGAAGATACAAGACCCAATATCAAAACAGCTATTCCATAAGTCAGAAGATATTCAGAGAGTGTTCGAAGAGTACTACAAAAAACTCTATACTCAAGCACAGACTGTAAATTCTGACGAAATTGATTCTTTTCTCACTCCCTTAAAACTTTCTTCGGTTAGTGAGACCTGGAATGCTGAATTAACTGCAGATATAACTGAGGAGGAGTTAAATAAAGCAATATCCAGGCTTAAAACAAACAAATCACCGGGGCCACATGGTTTCTCATCTGAGTGGTATAAGGTATTTAAACAACAACTTATCCCCATTTTATTACCAGCATTTAATCATGTTTTACATGGAGGAGATTTGCCACCCTCGTGGAGAGAAGCCACTATTTCTGTTATTCCAAAGGAGGGGAAAAACAAACAAGATTGTTCAACTTATAGACCAATCTCTGTTCTAAACATGGACTACAAGTTGTTTGTCTCAATCCTAGCTAAAAGATTAGAATTGATAATGCCGGAACTAATTAACTCTGACCAAACTGGCTTTATTAGGGGTAGGCAAACACAAGACAACATCAGAAGGACTCTCCAAATTATCAATCATATTCAAGACTCTAAATTACAAGCGGTTCTCCTAAGCCTTGATGCGGAGAAGGCTTTCGACTCTGTTAATTGGCTTTTCCTTAAGGGCATTCTTGCCAAATTAAACTTCCATGAGAAATTTATTAAAGTAGTTCAAAATATATACTTATACCCCACCGCGAGAATTAAAATTAATGGTAATTTATCGAGGAGCTTTGCACTTGAGAGGGGTACCAGACAGGGGTGCCCTCTCTCTCCTCTGCTCTTCGCATTGTTTATTGAACCCCTGGGGCAATGGATCAGGCAAAATTCTAAAATTAAAGGTATTAACATCAAAAATGATGAACATAAAATAGCACTATTTGCGGACGACATACTAGTTTATCTAAAGGATCCAACTGAGTCATTGATTGAGTTAATGGAAACTTTAAAAACCTTTAGCTTTTTCTCAGGATTTAAATTAAGTATTTTAAAAACTCAGGTACTGAGCTTTAATTATAACCCCCCAAACAAAATTAAACAAGATTACTCCTTAAAATGGGATCTAACATTTATTAAATACCTAGGAATAAATATCCCCAAGGATATGAACAATTTAGAAATGCTTAATTATGGTCCTATTAATAAAAAAATAAAACTTGACATTGCAAGATGGAATCTTTTACCATTTTTTAGCATGAGATCTAGATTAGATTCAGTCAAGCAAAACATACTTCCAAGATTACTCTATCTATTTCAGTCTTTGCCTGTTCCCTTGCCCAAAAAACGATTCTCAGAATGGGATAAACTGATTTCCAGATTCATATGGCAAGGCAAGAAACCAAGGGTAAAATTTAAAACCCTTCAACTGAGTAAAGATAAAGGAGGGGTTGCTCTCCCATGTTTACAAAAATATTTTTGGGCAGCACAGTTAAGAATAATAGTTTGTTGGAGCCAAACCCAGCCAACACAAGGTGCAAGGCAGGAAACAAACCCAGGGCAGGGCACCAGCCTACCACAGAAAGCCAGTCGTCATCATCTGTAAATACATACTCTCTTCTACTGAATTGAATTGAATTTATTGTTATTGTATGGTACAATGAGATTCAATAAGCAAATTTTCCTATAAATTATAAAATAACAATAATTACAATACGATAAAAAACAATGAAAAATATACAATATGAAAGCATAAGTACAATATACATGTACATATAAAGCAGATAGTGCAAATGGTTCATAATGTGACTCAGGTTGTGCAATATTACAGTTGTAATGCAAGTTTATAGTGAGGTAATTGTAATTCTAAGTACAAACATTTCTGCTGGGAGCACTTGGTGGATTGATTGAGTGTGTTTGTAACTTTTGTTTCTGTTTCTGAACCTTGACGTCCGTGCAGGAAAAGCTCTGAAGTGTTTGCCGGATGGGAGAGGTTCAAATAGACTGTGGCATGGCTGAGTGGAATCCATGCAGATGCTGGTGGCTTTCCTGAGGCAGTGTGAGCTATAAATGTCCTCCAGAGCTGGAAGCTGTATCCCTGTAATCCTCTGCACTCTCGATACACCTGCCGCAAAGCTTTCTGATCAGCTGCTATAGAATTGTGATTCCAGACTCAGATACAACAGCTATGACATTTGGAATAGCTTGGCCATTTCATTCACCATTATATTGTTACAGGTTGATTATAATCAGGGACCTTAAATTTATAAATGATATGCGATTAATTTCAGTGTACTTGATAAAGCCTGCATCATGGATATTAATATAAAAAAGAAAGGGAGACCCCACAGAAACAATAGCACTGCTGTGCAGCTGAGTGCCACCACTTTGCAAAACTGAGCAGAAATGTGGGTACCCGGGTTGGGAGGTTTGGGGTGTTGGCTGCTGTTGTGAGAATGTGCATGGCTTTACACCAAGTTTAGTTTTTATGCATCTCAAAGTGAGCGTGGAAATGGGCGTACGCAACATTTTTGTGCATATGCACAATTTACACATGATGACCCAGCTCTACCTTTACATTTGCTGATAATGCAATCATCACAAGCTTGACCACAAACAAAAATGAGACAGCAAGCAGAGAAGAGATTTGCCTTCTGATAGGGTGGTACCAGAACAAGCACCTGGCTCTTACTATCTCAAAAAAAAAAATGTGGAGATTGTTGTCAGGAAACATTGGAATGGATCACAGGGTTAGGGGCTTAATATTTTTACAGTCACCATCACTAATGATGAAGTTGGCACAACACATCTTGACTATTGTCAAAAAGACTCACGAGTATTTTTAATTCCTTGGAAAGCAAAGATGTCTCAGTCTGTGCTCACCAACATCTGCATTTGCCTAGTGTAGTCCATCCTCACTTGCGCCATAACATCTTGGTAAGGCTTCTATTCAGTTTAGTATGGCAAACCGTTGCAAAAGGACATAAAGCTGTTGCAGAATATCATTGAAACACAACTCCATTCTTTTCAGTCATGTATAACATACTGTTTTATAAAGGCAAACAATACTATTAAACACCGCAGTCATCCTGAACTGTCACTTTTCTCACTCTTTCTATCCAAGACAATTAGCACCATCAGATTTAGGGATGGATTTTATTCTGAGATCATAAGGCTCCTCATCATCTCGCCTATTGACACATGCATAAGAATGCTGATGTGTGTCTTCTATATACCATGTGATGTTGTAAACTGTTGTATTCATCTTGTGTTCTTTCTCTGTACTATTGTAACTATTTTGTGCAAGTAAGAGTCTATTGACAAGAAACTTCAACATCAATTCTAATAAATAACAGTGTGAATAAAATATTCTTTCTCATAATGAGAATGGGAGAAATTTTGATATTTAATGCTATTTTAATTTTTGACAAACTGCAAAAAACTGAATATGGTGAAGAATTTTGCAATACACTTAACACTGCTCTATAGTGGATAAGCTATGTGCTGCTTGAAAGACATTTGTGTTTTGAAATATCGAAAGCTCCTCTAATTCTGTAAAGCAAAAATTCTGTAGCAATTCAAAATAACACAAGTATTCCATGTATTCTGGTGCAAGAATGTATTTTGTGTCACCACTCCATCTCCCATGGCAGCATTACAGTGTATTCCACACGGAGATGTTCCTCCATAAGAAGGTAATTTTCTATTTCCTATCCGCCTTTTTGTATCTAAGTCCAGTGGGTGACTTAGAGCAGTGGTCCCCAAACTCAGTCCTGGGGGACCCCATGTGGATGCAGGTTTTTGTTCCAACTAGATTCACAATCAGTGATAATAATCAATAACAGCTAATTTCATTTAATTGGTCTTTTTTTCGTCCTCTCTTATTTTGTATTCAGAAAATCACAACAGTATGGTTTTTACATTTAGAAGACATTTTCAAATATTTCAGATTTTTTTCTTAAGCTATAAATGCTAAACTCTATTTAGTTGTTATTATTTTTCCCTTTTCCTCAGTAGTTTGCTTCTTTCATTTAACCTAATAGTGACAATTGACAACAAGCAGAGCAGACATCCAGGATGATGAAAGCTGCAACTACTTCAGAGTCAGAACCACTAATTAGTAAATAATCAATTAAATAACCAGAGCACCTGGAAAATCAGAATGAAAATTCAGATGAAAATACTGATAAAAACTTAAAAAACCTACAAATTTTGACTCCAACACCACAACACAATACAACATTAACTCCAAAAAACAGAAACTGGGAAATAATGACTCAATTAAATAGGTAACGAATCCAATAAAAAAACGGAAGTTGATTGGAACAAAAACCTGCAGCCAGAGGGGGTTCCTGGAACCGAGTTTAGGAATCACTTACTTAAAGCTAAACAGTGTTAAAGGTGTTTGGACAGATCATAATGAGATAAATGCTGTGAAGATGACAGATAGCAATAAGCAAAACAAAATTGAATTTTCTGCAAAACTGTTTTACTTTTTCCAAAAATATTCTGAAACAACTTGAATTGCATTATCATTGAAAATCATGTCATCGACACATAAAGAAAGGTGTTTATTTCCTGACTGAAAGTGTTTTCATGTATTGATGTCATTTAGTATTTAAATAAAGATGTCTAGTAAAAAATAACCTGTGGACTGATTTCATGTCACATGTAGATATTTTGCTGAACCTTCAGAAGTGTGTTGTGCTAATGGAAAGAGAACAATCACTTTGCCAGTTACAATGACAATCTTGTTGGTCACAATCCTAAAGATGCATCAGAGACAGAAATAATTGTAAAGCTCCATATCTCATGGAACATGCAAACTTTCATGAACAGGAGTCAAGAAAGAGTTGATAGGTAATATGGGAGGGGAAGCAAGCTACTTTCTGTATACTATATAGTGAGTGTTCCTATAGGGGAAACACAGTAATGTGCAAGATGACATGCTTTGGTGTGTTATCACTATCAGCAAAGTTTTTTAAGGTACACTTCTATGAGGTGGCAGAGTGGTTTGTGCTAAGATGCTGACTGGCCAACTGCACTGAGGTGCCGCAAATCCATAAGAGCTGGTCTGGTGGCCTCAAACAGCTGTGAAGTAGCTCCTAAGATGCATTTGTTTTGAAAAGACACAAGTCTGAACTTATGCTTGAACTTTATGTGCCCAATGGTTCCTCTTCCTCCAAATGCTCATCTGCTCCCCTTGTCAGTGCTGCTTCTTAGCTCACCGGCTCTCTATAGTCTGTCCTTAGCAGTCTTCCCCACTGCCACCAAACAGATTTGACTCAGTATCTAGAAGGGCTATGCAAGAGGTAGACTAGACTTTACAGAGGAGTCAGGGAAAGCATGGGGGACACAAACAGCTGCTGCAGAAGGTGGTTTGTGGAGAAGGGTTGGTTGAGTGGGGAAGACACCTTCGTAACTACACCACCCCATTGAAATGATCCTGCACGTCGTATGGCCTTCATTTCAGCACTGCCAGCAGACAGCTTTACTCAGGTTTCTGCACTTCTTCAGGGAATTGTGTCTTCTTTGCCCATTGCCAAACTGTGCTCATCAAGTGGGTACAGAATTTCCTGTGCCTGCTCAACCTCTGCAAGCGTCTCAACGAGGCTCCAGGCCTCAGCACCTCTTGCAGATTATCTGGGAATTTAGGACATTCTTAATGGGTCAGCAATATATGCTCTTAATGTCCCCAGTTTCTGATGGCCAATCTATTGTCTTTTGGAGTGGGTATGCTGCACTCCTGTCATCAACTGTACCAGCAACATCTCTTCAGCACTATTAAGAATCCTGCCAGATAACTCTAATCCTTCAAGCATACATCTAGCAAGAGAGTTCAATACTTCTGCTTCAAGCGCCATCCACAGATGTTCTGCTTTTTCTTCCTTATCCTGCATACCAGGCTTGAAGTTGAAGTTGAGACTGATACTCGATTTTGATCTGCTTTCTTCTTCTTATGTTCCACAGTCAGCACAGTAAATTGCAGATCTGCTCCAAAAGCCCTTTTTATCTCCTCTTCTAGATCCACCCAGGCTTTCTTCTGCTTGGTAGAATTTGAACCGCAAGTCTGCACACTGTTCCGTTTTTGACATTGATGTAGTGATGCACGAGTCAGCAATGGATGATCTGATGAAAGTTAATTTATTATGGGTTTTTTGCTTGCTGTCCTAAAAAGGATTGTTTACTCAGTCACTGTGGATGACTAACTGACTATCAGTGTGGCAGACTGGTTTTTAAAGCTCTTTTCTGACAACTTTGGAGGCAACCATCTATTTTGCACAATGGTTTACCCAGTCCAAAGCTCTATGCACTCCTGGAATGCACATGCTGCTGACACGATTCCTGATGCTTATATCACTGATGGTAACAAAACAGTTTACAGTATAACAAGGTGAAAATCTGGTTTTGCCAACACAGTTACTCTCTTTCCAATTTCCTCAGTGTGTTACTGCTGTATATTAATGTATCAATTAATTTCCAGCTTTGAACATGGCTGGAAGGAATGAATACCAGCCATGGATTCATTTGCATAATATGTGTCCTTTGCTGAAATAGTAAAAAAAGGGCACTTGTGATTTAAATTTCCTTTTTTTCTTGCCACTTCCTATTAAGTGAACATCTGTTTAACACTTGCGAATCTTTATTGCTTGCCTAAACAGCAGGTTTTTTTTTCTATAACATTTTAACTGATTCTTGTGCAAAGGTTCAATTGTAAAAACAAATGCTTCTTGTTTAATTTTAACTCATATGATTTTTCAACACATTTTACATTTGTGGTTAGTTAAATGAGCATCACAGCTTAAACAGTTGATATAGTTGCTAACAATTGCACCCAGATAAACAATGTTGGAGAATTTATACAGAATCTGCAAATTGTGAATTTTAACAGAAAAGTGTGACTTTCTTTCTAATTTTGCTTTGAGTGCCATTTCTTCCTAGAAGAGATATACACTTAGAAGGCTGGCGCCCTTCAACATCTGCAATAAGATGCTGCAGATGTTCTATCAGACAGTTGTGGCGAGCGCCTTCTTCTACACGGTGGTGTGCTGGGGAGGCAGCATAAAGAACAGGGATGTCTCATGCCTGGACAAACTGGTGAGGAAGGCAGGCTCTATTGTAGGCACAGAGCTGGACAGTTTGACATCCGTGGCATAGTGATGGGCACTGAGCAGGCTCCTATCAATATTGGAGAATCCACTGCATCCACTGAACAGTATCATCACCAGACAGAAGAGCAGCTTCAGCGACAGACTGTTGTCACTGTCCTGCTCCACTGACAGACTGAGGAGATCGTTCCTCCCCCACACTATGTGACTCTTCAATTCCACCCGGGGGTGTAAATGTTAAATCTATACAAAGTTATTGTCTGTTATACCTTACGGAAGCTCTGAACCGCACAGTGAAAAAAGATTATGGGATAACCCTTATTTCGTACTTACGTGAAAATATCTCGTACGTACAAAAAACTTCCACGTACGTACGAGATGTTTTCACATACGTACGAGATACTTTCATGTACGTACGAGATGTTTTCACGTACGTACGCGATAAACTTAGAAGATAAACTTAGATTAAAATATTACAAAAGTGTGCTTCGGGGCTTCCTAATTACAACCTTACCAAGGCTGTGGCGCTTCAGTTTGACGTCACTTCCAGCGCTTGTAGCACGGTGATATAAAAAAGCAGACGGATGGGCTTTTATTTATTAAAGGAGTGTGGGATGGTTAGAGTTGGGTTTAACAACAGTATGCAATACCTACATCAGGTAATGCCCAGAACGTCTGTCACGAAATGCCCATCGCATAACACATTACACTATGGTTAAGAGTAGGCTTGTGGGAGGGTAAGTTTAGTTTACAGGTATTCGTCTGCACACTCGTACGGAGCACCTGAGGAGATATGGTGTTTTTTTCTTCCTGGGAAACAATTTGGTGCATAAACTTACTATCTCGTGCCCACCACTTACCATAGCCTGCGCAGGTCTTTAAAGTCGCCCCTGCCAATATTGCGTGTGTGCCGCATACTTTCAGATGAGCACCAAATGCCGTCGCGTGCTACTGTACATCATTTTCTGGAAACGGGACATATCACTGAACAGTCTGATGTTTTCCTCACACAATTACAGTCCACAGAAATGAATATTGGCAAGTTTATAAAGGCAGGCTATGCATTCAAGCCCAGATCGTTAAATTCACGAAGCAGCACCACTAACCAATGCACTAATTTATAGTAAAAGGAAATTACATTAGTTAGCCATTTACTTTCTAGCCCGCAGCTTGTTATTTGCACAAGTTACGAAAGGAATTCATATTTCACGTATTTAGTGCGTGTGAAGTTTACCCAATTCAATGCGGGTTCACTAATTTAATTCTCTGGTAAACCTGGCACACTTCGATCGCATATCTGAACTAATGAACTGTGTGATTTAACGTGCATCTAAAGAGTTAAATCCAAATCGGCCACTGTAACCTCGGCCGTTTTCAGACAAGAAATGTACCCTTGCTAAAAAGCCAAACTTGAATATTCTAGTGAAATCCACTGGCAAACCTGGCACACTGGGTCACCCGTTGCATTGTGCAAAAACAAACTGCGATCTTTCAAAGTACAGCAGAGATCTAAATCGTGTTGCGGCGGATTTTCATTGTCACGTATTTGACAAGATGGATCCATAAGTTAAATGGCAGGTAATACTTCCTTAGCCCAAACGTAAGGAACTTCATTGACTAACTTGCCCTGTTATCGGTGATGCGAAGAAGACACTTTCTTTCAGTTGACTGTGATATAGAATATGCGCTCTAAAGAGTGAAATCGATTTGGATCTGTTTAATTTATATTATATATATATATATATATATATATATATATATATATATATATATATATATATCCATCCATCCATTTTCTAACCCGTTGAATCCGAATACAGGGTCATGGGGGTCTGCTGGAGCCAATCCCAGCCAACACAGGGCACAAGGCAGGAACCAACCCACGCAGTATATATATATATATATATATACACACTCACCTAAAGGATTATTAGGAACACCTGTTCAATTTCTCATTAATGCAATTATCTAATCAACCAATCACATGGCAGTTGCTTCAATGCATTTAGGGGTGTGGTCCTGGTCAAGACAATCTCCTGAACTCCAAACTGAATGTCAGAATGGGAAAGAAAGGTGATTTAAGCAATTTTGAGCGTGGCATGGTTGTTGGTGCCAGACAGGCGGTCTGAGTATTTCACAATCTGCTCAGTTACTGGGATTTTCACGCAAAACCATTTCTAGGGTTTACAAAGAATGGTGTGAAAAGGGAAAAACATCCAGTATGCGGCAGTCCTGTGGGCGAAAATGCCTTGTTGATGCTAGAGGTCAGAGGAGAATGGGCCGACTGATTCAAGCTGATAGAAGAACAACTTTGACTGAAATAACTACTCGTTACAACCGAGGTATGCAGCAAAGCATTTGTGAAGCCACAACACGCACAACCTTGAGGCGGATGGGCTACAACAGCAGAAGACCCCACCAGGTACCACTCATCTCCACTATGAATAGGAAAAAGAGGCTACAATTTGCACAAGCTCACCAAAATTGGACAGTTGAAGACTGGAAAAAGGTTGCCTGGTCTGATGAGTCTCGATTTCTGTTGAGACATTCAAATGGTAGAGTCAGAATTTGGCGCAAACAGAATGAGAACATGGATCCATCATGCCTTGTTACCACTGTGCAGGCTGATGGTGGTGGTGTAATGGTGTGGGGGATGTTTTCTTGGCACACTTTAGGCCCCTTAGTGCCAATTGGGCATCGTTTAAATGCCACGGGCTACCTGAGCATTGTTTCTGACCATGTCCATCCCTTCATGACCACCATGTACCCATCCTCTGATGGTTACTTCCAGCAGGATAATGCACCATGTCACAAAGCTCGAATCATTTCAAATTGGTTTCTTGAACATGACAATGAGTTCACTGTACTAAAATGGCCCCCACAGTCACCAGTCTCAACCCAATAGAGCATCTTTGGGATGTGGTGGAACAGGAGCTTTGTGCCCTGGATGTGCATCCCACAAATCTCCATCAACTGCAAGATGCTATCCTATCAATATGGGCCAACATTTCTAAAGAATGCTTTCAGCACCTTGTTGAATCAATGCCACATAGAATTAAGGCATTTCTGAAGGCGAAAGGGGGTCAAACACCGTATTAGTATGGTGTTCCTAATAATCCTTTAGGTGAGTGTGTACATATATATATATATATATATATCCATACTAATAAAAGGCAAAGCCCTCACTCACTCACTCACTCACTCATCACTAATTCTCCAACTTCCCGTGTAGGTAGAAGGCTGAAATTTGGCAGGCTCATTCCTTACAGCTTACTTACAAAAGTTGGGCAGGTTTCATTTCGAAATTCTACGCCTAATGGTCATAACTGGAAGGTATTTTTCTCCATTAACTGTAATGGAGTTGAGCTGGAATGACGTGGGGGAGTTTCGTGTGATATCATCACGCCTCCCACTTAATCACGTGAACTGACTGTCAACGCAGTGCGTAGAAAACCAGGAAGACCTCCAAAAAGCGCTTAAGAAAACATGCATTATATAATTGAGAAGGCAGCGAAACAATAAGAAGCGAGTGAGTGACATATACTACCATATTCATGAGTGCTGCTACCTCGGAAAGAAAGCAAGGTGTAAACCTAAACTTTAAATTAAGTTCATAGACAGGCTACGCTGGCGTTTCACATGCCCACAGGTAATGCGGGATACAAGTTTAATGAGAGGACGCGGGATATAAGCGAGAGTTTTGATCACTTTGTAACTAAGTTAAAATTGTAGGTGAAGGGGTGTGCTTATGCAAATTCGAGACTGTGTTTGTGGGGATTGACAGTTAAAGGCGGGTGGGAGTCACGCCATCATCTCCCCTCCCATTCATCTCATTTTGCTCTGAGCTGAGCTCCGCGGCTAACGCCGTCTTCGAAGCAACTTCGTCAGACTGCCACCAAATACTCACAGAAAAATCCACAAGTTAATACACACGCTGTCTCTAGAGTTTCTCCACACTGAATCCTCCAGGCACTACTTACAAAAGGTTACATTGACAATCGTGTTACGTTATTTTTAAAATCTTTCCTTTTCTTAGCACAAGCACAGCTGAGAAGCTTTGATGCATGTGCTCCATAACGCGTTAAAAATAATGCATTTAATCACACTTTGCATTACAAGCAAGGGAGCTTTTGTCAATGCATGATTTCCTGGTACACGATTACATTGATCAGCGCATCCCGATTCATTTTACCCTCGCACCACCTTAGTTTGAGAAGAAGTATGAAAAATATGAGGTTAACACAGAAAAACAGATCACCAATTCAAGCTTTATGAATAATCGATTGCCATCAATAATTGTTTTGGTAAAGCCATCCTCCTTCCATTTTATAATTTTTCCGCCATAGCCATGATTAAATGAGCGGTAAATAAAGTAAGAGCAAAGCGAGGGTGACTTATTTAGGCAGGCATATATATGACAGCAACACTCATGACAATGTCAATCATGTTACGTTATTATTAAAATGTTTCCTTTTCTTTTCATTACTTCTTTAACACACTACTTCTCCTGCTGGGCGCGGGTATTTTGCTATATATATATATGAATGACCTCCAAGAGCGCTGAGACTTTTGATATCATGAGCGTGTCTGCAAAACTGGGTCTCCTGCCCTGCAAAAGTCGAGCAGCCAGCGCTGCGTGCATAGCTGTGCCGGCCTTTGAGACGCTGACTGCGCTTCTGCCTTAAGTCAAAGTGAGCACTTTTAATTTTTTTCATCCTCCCCCTGCGCTATAGCCCAGACAAGTGCAAACACTGGACCCCTTTTCTACACCACGGCAAAATAATATTAAGGCGATTCACACTTTCGTTTGCACATATACGATTATGAGGTCCTCACCTCGGATTATGAACACACGCACACGAGTGGAGGACTGACAGTGCCATCACAGCCGATTAATGGCGGGGGGGTCTCACCAGTCTACACAAGACCCACCGCGACTGTCCCCAAAAGGCGATCATAGCGCCAGCGAACACATCACTCTATACTATATAAAAAAAAAGGCAACTTTCTTTTCTTTACACCTTTTTTCCTTTTATCCCAAACCAAAGCCTTTCTCTCTTAACACTGCAGAGGACACAAAACTAATTTTCTTTAAATGCCGGTAAGGCACATTACCAGAGGCACAAATTTGAACGCTCACATAGAAAATGTAATTTCTATACCACAGCCGTCGTGTAGCGCCTTTCAAAAGGGATCTACTACCGAGAGATGATCCATATACATTTTAGCTGCTGTTAGTTACTTACCTGTTGTGTTACACAGTCTTTAAAATGTAGTTTACCCGCAACCACTCCAGTAGTGCTCAATGTACCTGTACTTCTTAAAACGTTAATGTTGTACTGTTTAATAACTTATAGACTATATTTTATTATTTCTCCCTTGCACTCAGTGACCAAAGCTATTCACACAAGTATATGTATGTGTATATATATGTATGTATGTGTGTATGTATATATATATATATATATATATATATACACACACACACCCCTATCTACATTATATATATATACTAGCAGAATACCCGCGCTTCGCAGCGGAGAAGTAGTGTGTTAAAGAAGGTACCTAAAAAGAAAAGGAAAAATTTTAAAAATAACGTAACATGATTGTTAATGTAATTGTTTTGTCATTGATATGAGTGTTGTTCTCATATCTATCTATCTATCTATCTATCTATCTATCTATCTATATATATATATATATATATATATATACCCGCGCTTGGCAGCGGAGAAGTAGTGTGTTAAAGAAGTTATGAAAAAGAAAAGGAAACATTTTAAAAATAATGTAACATGATTGTCAAAGTAATTGTTTTGTGTATTTGGCGGCAGCGTCACAAAGTTATTTTCGTCTAGCTGCATCAGAAAATGTACCACGACGTCTGACACGCCTCCTTTTACTGTTTTTTCACAGCTTGGATTGCTGCTGTCATATATATACACACACACACACACACACACACACATACACATACATACATATATATATATATATACACACATATATATACACATACATATCTTCATATCTACATATCTATATACATATCTACATATACACATATATATATATACATACCTATCTACATCATATATACACACACACAAATTATATATATGTGTGTATGTATGTATGTATGTATGTATGTATGTATGTATGTGTGTGTGTGTATATATATATATATATATATATATATATACACATACATACATATATATACACATACATATACTTGTGTGTATAGCTTTTATATATGTGTGTGTATAGCTTTGGTCACTGAGTGCAAGTGAGAAATAATAAAATATAGTCTATAAGTTATTAAACAGTAAAACATTAACGTTTTAAGAAGTACAGGTACATTGAGCACTACTGGAGTGGTTGCGGGTAAACTACATTTTAAAGACTGTGTAACACAACAGGTAAGTAACTAACAGCAGCTAAAATGTATATGGATCATCTCTCGGTAGTAGATCCCTTTTGAAAGGCTACACGACGGCTGTGGTATAGAAATTACATTTTCTATGTGAACGCTCAAATTTGTGCCTCTGGTAATGTGCCTTACCGGCATTTAAAGAAAATTAGTTTTGTGTCCTCTGCAGTGTTGCGAGAAAGGCTTTGGTTTGGGATCAAAGGAAAAAGGTGTAAAGAAAGGAAAGTTGCCTTTTTCTTTTATATAGTATAGAGAGATGTGTTCGCTGATGTTATGATCGGCTTTTGGGGACAGTCGCGTGGGTCTTGTGTAGACTGGTGAGCCGCCCCTGCCATTAATCGGCTGTGATGGCACGTGCAAAAGAAAGTGTGAATTGCCTTAATATTATTTTGCCGTGGTGTAGAAAAGGGGTCCCGTGTTTGCACTTGTCTGGGCTATAGCGCAGGGGAGGATGAAAAAATTAAAAGTGCTCACTTTGACTTAAGGCAGAAGCGCAGTCAGCGCTCAAAGGCCGGCACAGCTATGCACGCGCTGGCTGCTCGACTTTTGCTGGGCAGGAGACCACAGTTTTGCAGACTCGCTCATGATATCAAAAGTCTCAGCTCTTTGGAGGTCATTCATATATTATATGATATATATGTATATATATATATATATCAAAATACCCGCTACCGCAGCGAGAAGTAGTGTGTTAAAGAAGTAATGAAAAGAAAAGGAAACATTTTAATAATAACGTACCATGATTGACATTGTCATGAGTGTTGCTGTCATATATATGCCTGCCTAAATAAGTCACCCTCGCTTTGCTCTTACTTTTTACCGTTCATTTAATCATGGCTAGTGGCGGAAAAATTATAAAATGGAAGGAGGATGGCTTTACCAAAACAATTATTGATGGCGAATCGATTATTTATAAAGCTTGAATTGGTGATCTGTTTTTCTGTGTTAACCTCATATTTTTCATACTTCTTCTCAAACTAAGGTGGTGCGAGGGTAAAATGAATTGGGATGCGCTGATCAATGTAATCTGCTTGTAATGCAAAGTGTGATTAAATGCATTATTTTTAACGCTGCGTTATGGAGCACATGCATCGAAGCTTCTCAGCTGTGCTTGTGCTAAGAAAAGGAAAGTTTTAAAAATAACGTAACACGATTGTCAATGTGACCTTTTGTAAGTAGTGCCTGGAGGATTCAGTGTGTAGAAACTCTAGAGACAGCGCGGTGTATTAACTTGTGGATTTTTCTGTGAGTATTTGGTGGCAGTCTGACAAAGTTGCTTCGGAAGACGGCGTTAGCCGCGGAGCTCAGCTCAGAGCGAAATTAGATGAATGGGAGGGATATGATGACGTGACTCCCCCACCCGCCTTAACTGTCAATCCCCCACAAACACAGTCTCGGAATTTGCATTAGCACACCCCTTCACCTACAATTTTAACTTAGTTACAAAGTGATCAAAACTCTCGTTTATATCCTGCGTCCTCTCATTAAACTTGTATCCCGCATTACCTGTGGGCATGTGAAACGCCAGCGTAGCCTGTCTATGAACTTAATTTAAAGTTTAGGTTTACACCTTGCTTTTTTTCGAGGTAGCATCACTCATGAATATGGTAGTATATGTCACTCGCCGCTTCTTATTGTTTCGCTGCCTTCTCAATTATATAATGCATGTTTTCTTAAGCACTTTTTGGAGGTCTTCCTGGTTTTCTACGCACTGCGTTGACAGTCAGTTCACGTGATTACGTGGGAGGCGTGATGATGTCACACGAAACTTCGCCCCCCCACGTCATTCCAGCTCAACTCCATTACAGATAATGGAGAAAAATACCTTCCAGTTATGACCATTAGGCGTAGAATTTCGAAATGAAACCTGGCCAACTTTTGTAAGTAAGCTGTAAGGAATGAGCCTGCCAAATTTCAGCCTTCTACCTACACGGGAAGTTGGAGAATTAGTGATGAGTGAGTGAGTGAGTGAGTGAGTGAGGGCTTTGCCTTTTATTAGTATATATATATATATACACACACACCCCTATCTATTATATATATATATATATATATATATATATATATATATATATACACACACACACATACATACATACACACATATATATAATTTGTGTGTGTGTATGTGTGTGTATATATGATGTAGTTAGGTATGTATATATATATATGTGTATATGTATATATGTATATAGATATGTAGATATGAAGATATGTATGTGTATATATATGTATATATATATATATATATGTATGTATGTGTGTGTGTGTGTGTGTGTGTGTGTGTGTGTGTGTGTGTGTGTGTGTGTATGTGTGTATATATATGACAGCAGCAATCCAAGCTGTGAGAAAACAGTAAAAAGGAGGCTTGGCAGACGTCATGGTACATTTTCTGATGCAGCTACCGAAAACAACTTCGTGACGCTGCCGCCAAATACACAAAACAATTACTTTGACAATCATGTTACATTATTTTTAAAATGTTTCCTTTTCTTTCTCTTTCCTTCTTTAACACACTACTTCTCTGCTGCGAAGCGCGGGTATTCTGCTAGTATATATATAATATTTAGATATATTTTTGTTAAATGCAGTTGAATTTTGTCCAGACCAACCCGAGTATAGTCAAATTGACTAGTAAATTTAGCATACATCTGTCTTCATATAAACGTCACAAGACTGATTGTAATATTGAAGTCACACTCTAAATTGTTAAATCAGTTTGGCTCACTTTCATTTTACAGTTCTGTAACAAGAGAGAATGCAGTTAGATTTTGACACCCAAATGCAGATACAAGTCCTTTTTTCTAGCAAAGTTTACACATTCCCATATTAGCAACAAGTTGGACTCCTCTGTTTAAGGGGCAAACAGGTTAAATAACCATCCGTAATATGTATTACATAATTTACTATGTAATAAAACTAAGAGAAGATGTCTTTATTTTTTCCCATTACCGTAAACACAATGACATCGTAAGTTAGCCAATTAATATACCAAGTGTACCTACATTTGGGCTAAGCAAGTATTACCTGCAATTTAACTTAGTGATCCATCCTGTCAAAAATGTGACAATAAAAACGGCAGCAATACGATTTAGATCTCTGCTGTACTTTTAAAGATCGCAGTTCATTTTGCAATATGCAACGGGTAACCAAGTGTGCCAACTTGGCCAGTGGATTTCACTAGGATATTCAAGTTTGGCTTTTTAACAAGGGTACATTTCTTGTCTGAAAATGGCGGGAGTTAAAGTGGCCCGATTTGGATTTAACTCTTTAGATGCACGTTAAATCCCACAGTTCATTGGTGCAGATAAGCGATCGAGTGTGCCAGGTTTACCAGAGAATTAAATTAGTGAACCTGCATTGAACTGGGTAAACTTCACACGCAGTAAATATGTGAAATATGAATTTCTTTCGTAACTTGTGCGAATAACAAGCTGCGGGCTAGAAAGTAAATGGCTAACTAATGTAATTTCCATCCATCCATCCATCCATTCTCTTCCGCTTATCCGAGGTCGGGTCGCGGGGGTAGCAGCTTAAGCAGAGAGGCCCAGACTTACCTCTCCCCGCCACTTCTTCCAGCTCTTCCGGAGAATCCCATGCTCCCAGCCCAGCCGGGAGACATAGGCCCTCCAGCGTGTCCTGGGTCTTCCCCGGGGCCTCCTCCCGGTTGGACGTGCCCGGAACACCTCACCAGGGAGGCGTCCAGGAGGCATCCTGATCAGATGCCCGAGCCACCTCATCTGACTCCTCTCGATGCGGAGGAGCAGCGGCTCTACTCTGAGCCCCTCCCGGATGACTGAGCTTCTCACCCTATCTTTAAGGGAAAGCCCAGACACCCTGCGGAGGAAACTCATTTCAGCCGCTTGTATTCGCGATCTTGTTCTTTCGGTCACTACCCATAGCTCATGACCATAGGTGAGGGTAGGAGCGTAGATCGACTGGTAAATTGAGAGCTTTGCCTACGGCTCAGCTCCTTTTCACCACGACAGACCGATGCAGAGCCCTGATCACCGCGGATGCCGCGACCGATCCGCCTGTCGATCTCACGCCCATTCTTCCCTCACTGGTGAACAAGACCCCAGATACTTGAACTCCTCCACTTGGGGCAGGATCTCTCCAACCCTGAGAGGGCACTCCACCCTTTTCCGGCTGAGGACCATGCTCTCGGATTTGGAGGTGCTGATTCTCACCCCAGCCGCTTCACACTCAGCTGCGAACCGATCCAGAGAGAGCTGAAGATCACGGCCTGATGAAGCAAACAGGACAACATCATCTGCAAAAAGCAGTGACCCAATCCTGAGTCCACCAAACCGGACCCCTTCAACACCCTGGTTGCGCTTAGAAATTCTGTCCATAAAAGTTATGAACAGAATCAGTGACAAAGGGCAGCCCTGGCGGAGTCCAACTCTCACTGGAAACGGGCTCGACTTACTGCCGACAATGCGGACCAAGCTCTGACACCGGTTGTACAGAGACCAACAGCTCTTATCAGGGGTCCGTACCCATACTCCCGAGCACCCCCACAGGATTCCCGAGGGACACGGTCGAATGCCTTTCCAAGTCCACAAAACACATGTAGACCGGTCGGGCAAACTCCCATGCACCCTCCAGGACTCTGCTAAGGGTGAAGAGCTGGTCCACTGTTCCGACCAGGACGAAAACCACACTGTTCCTCCTGAATCCGAGGTTCGACTATCTGACGGACCCTCCTCTCCAGAACCCCCGAATAGACTTTTCCAGGGAGGCTGAGGAGTGTGATCCCTCTATAGTTGGAACACACCCTCCGTCCCCTTTAAAGAGGGGACCACCACCCGGTCTGCCAATCCAGAGGCACTGTCCCTCGATGTCCATGCGATGTTGCAGAGACGTGTCAACCAAGACAGTCCTACAACATCCAGAGCCTTAAGGAACTCCGGGCGTATCTCATCCACCCCCGGGGCCCTGCCACCAAGGAGTTTTTTGACCACCTCAGTGACTTCAGTCCCAGAGATGGGAGAGCCCACCTCAGAGTCCCCAGGCTCTGCTTCCTCATTGGAAGGCATGTTAGTGGGATTGAGGAGGTCTTCGGTACTCCTCCCACCGACCCATTAACGCCCCGAAGTCGAGGTCAGCAGCGCACCATCCCCACCATATACGGTGTTGACACTGCACTGTTTCCCCCTCCTGAGACGCCGGACGGTGGACCAGAATCTCCTCAAGCTGTCCAAAGTCGCTCTCCATGGCCTCTCCAAACTCCTCCCATGCCCGAAGTTTTGCCTCAGCAACAACCCGCTGCTTCGCTTGGCCTGCCGGTACCTATCAGCTGCCTCCAGAGACCCACAGGACAAAAAAGTCCTATAGGACTCCTTCTTCAGCTTGACGGCATCCCTCACCGCTGGTGTCCACCAACGGGTTCGGGGATTGCCGCCACGACAGGCACCGACCACCTTGCGGCCACAGCTCCGGTCAGAATGTAATGTAATTTCCTTTTACTATAAATTAGTGCATTGGTTAGCGGTGCTGCTTCGTGGATTTAATGATCTGGGCTTGAATGCATAGCCTGATTTTATAAACTTGCCAATATTAATTTCTGTGGACTGTAACTGTATGAGGAAAACATCAGACTGTTCAGTGATATGTCCTGTTTCCAGAAAATGATGTACAGTAGCACGCGATGGCAGTGCAGTGCACACGCAGTATTGGCAGATGCGACCTTAAATGTGCCTGGTGCACAGGCTATGGTAAGTGGTGGGCACAAGATAGTAAGTTGTACGCACGAAATTGTTTCCCAGGAAGAAACAAAACACCAGATCTCTTCAGTTGCTCCGTACGAGTGTGCAGACGAATACCTGTAAACATAAAGCATGTAACTAAACCGTTACCCTCCCACAAGCCTAATTTTAACCTCAGTGTAACGGGGTATACGATGGGCATTTCGTGACTGACGTTCTGGGCATTACCTGACGTAGGTACTGCAAGCTGCTGTTAAACCCAACTCTAACCATCCCACACTCCTTTAATAAATAAAAGCCCATCCATCTGCTTTTTCATTTTACCGCGCTACAAGTGCTGGAAGTGACGTCAAACTGAATCGCCATGGCCTTGGTAAGGTCGTAATTAGGAAGCCCCGAAGGACACTTTTGTAATATTTTAATCTAAGTTTATCTCGTACGTACTTGAAAGTATCTCGTACTTACCTGAAAACATCTCGTACGTACAAGATGTTTTCACGTACGTACGAGATAAGGGTTATCCCATTATTTTTTTCACTGTGCGGTTCAGAGCTTCCGTAATACCTTCATTGTTATCACTCTTTAATTTAATATTGTTCTTTATCAGTATGCTGCTGCTGGAGTATGTGAATTTCCCTTTGGGATTAATAAAGTATCTATCTATCTATCTATCTATCTATCTATCTATCTATCTATCTATCTATCTATCTATCTATCTATCTATCTAAATAGGATACTAAGGGTTACTGTGTTTTCTCTTTGCTCTCCAGCTTATAGCAGTCTGGTATTTTTCTCCTTTATAACAGAAATAACATGCAGAAAATCTCCAGCAAATAAAATTAATATTATAGCAATTCCATTTTGTAAATGGAAAATATTTTGGAATACTCCTAATAGAAATGTCAGCTCTCTGTGATGTTATCTTAACACAGGAAAAGAATGAGGAAGATTCTCTTCTAAGCTCATATGCAGATGATACAGGAATACACAGTTAGTGCTGCAGGTTGTGAGCACTTTTTTGTGCTTGAACAATACCTTTTGGTCTGTTTGGATTTTTTCCAGATACTATGGTTGCTTGCCACTGTAGTATTTCATTAAACAAGTGTATTCTGAGATAGATTCTTCTTCTATCAAGGAATGAATCCTGCCTTGTGCCATGTGCTGCCTGGAGAGGTCTGGCTTTTATGGCCCTGTAATGACAAAAGGTCAGAAAATCATTGGATGATGTTCCACATGAAATTATGCTGAATTATTTCTGTACAAAAATGTTTTCCAGTTACTATGATTTTTTTTTACTAATGTCCTTCAATTAAAATTCAAGAAGTTAAGATTCCTGCAGCTTTGCCAGCTAAGTGTAGTGTGTGACTCTGTTTAGCCTTTCTCTTTAGGTTTTAAACCTGCCCTTATCTTTGGGAGTGAGACCATCCATTTCATTAGTCTATTTAGTTACACCTAATGTAGGTAAGGTGGCTGATGTCATAGTTAAAAGTTTGAAATAACATAGTGATTTTGTACGCTCTGAGCATGAATATTTATTCAGTATGTAAACAGAAATACAATTTCACTCCAGAACGAGTAACAAAATGAAGGTGTAGAAAAAAAGCAACACGATCTTAGAAATCCAAAACTGATGCTATGTTTAAAATAAGGTTTTCTTATTTGGCAAAAAATATCAGCTAATGCAATGATTGAAACCATTAGTAACTCAAAAGCTCACAGAATTATTGCTAACACAAACAGCTTTATACGGCCTTTCACCAGACTACAGCAGTACAATTTCTGCTTCACTACAGTCCACTGATGCTGGAAAGCTTGTCATGCTCCAATGCTCCACTCCATGGGGGACTGAGACCTCAGTTATACTGTATATAGAATGTGGAATGGCAACTCTAAAACTGTTAGTTGTTCACTCTTTTAAAAGGCAGCTGAAAACATATTGGTTTAAGAAGGCTTCACTAACAATATTAATCTCTCAGTTTTACTCCTCTTAGAAAAAGTTTTGTAGGATTTAATTCTTTATCTATAGCTATTAATTAACAATGCTTATTTATTCTTGTTCAGTGTTCATTAGTACTAAACCGTAAATGCCTTTCATTTATGTATCCATTTGTTTAGCTTCTAATACCCCTGTTCTAATACTTCTAAAATTAATGCTTATGCCTTGTGCTGTTAGTTTGGGATTGTGACCAGTAGACAGACCACAAGAGCATGGAGGAATGATTGGGCTACCAACCGGGCTACCCTGTTTAATTTTTGGTGTCATTCCAAAACAGAAAATAGCAAATGGAAAGCACTTCAGTGCACTCGGCACAAGAATGAAGCATACCGAGTCAAACTGTAATCAAACTGAACTCAAGTTAGTGGGAGCACTGTCTCTATTGTCTATTGATTCAGAAAAGTGCTGCCATCCTCCAAGGACTGCCCATTTTTATTGCGTCCTAATCAGAAGGGACACAGCCTGATTGGAACTAAAGGCGGGGCTAGGCTTCATCCTTTAGCTGCCTCTTGGAATTGTGGTTGAAATAGAAAATAATGTTAGTGACAGCACCTCTCTCCTCCCAGGGTGGTACTGCTCACATCAATGGAGCCAGAAAGGTAATCCCCAGACACACATGTGTGACAGGATATTTTTAAATTGTGTAGTTTTGTTCCTACTGTTCCCTTAAATATTTTTAAGTGATTTGAACAAGGAAAAGTGTACTGTAAAGTTACTGTATTATTTTTACTATAATTACTATCATTGTTTTAGAAATGAAGAACATTCAGTAGCAAGAGACATAGGGGAACTGAAAGAAAGAGCCAAAAAAAAAGGCAGAAGGTGATTGCCTCATAATAAACTTTGCTGAGAAATTCAGAATTACCGACCATGACAATATTAATTTTCATGGGGTGGACATGCCCGATGGGTGTTTATATTTGGAAGGTAAAACCCAAAGAAGAAATATGTAAAGAATAACAGTGAATCCCTCTCGGATATGATTACAGCTCTCCTTGAAAACCCAGTGAAGTTTTGGCCCTGAAGAGGAGACAGTTGTACTTGAACAGAATCAAAAGTTTCAAATTCAGAATCCACTTAGTTAGGCTTAGTTAGAAGAGATTATGGCGGTGCTACCTTGTCAGCGTTTTTGAGGAATACTCTATATGTTTTACGAGCTTTAAGTTTCCATTAATCTTGCAATTAGATCAGTGGTTCTCAACCTGTGGGGCGGGCCCCCCTAAGGGGGGCGCGAAGTAACAAAAAGGGGGGCGCGAAGATGTGAAAAAAAGAAAACAAGAATCAAAAATATGAAAAAAACATCTGTTGAATCCAAAACAAATGAACTTAAACTACATTCTGATACTAGAACAATAAATATAGAGTTTGATAAATGTCGATAAAAGTTAAGTAGGTATAATAAAATATGCATCTACATTTCAAAAAAATGTTAGGGGGGGTGCGATTAAAACTGTTATGAAAACTCGGGTCGCAAATACTTAAAGGTTGAGAAATGCCGAATTAGATTAAACAGTTATTTGGCAAAGTGGCAGTTTGGTTTATCAATTTAAGCATTTTAACAAGAAGTTAAAATGTTCACAGAAGACAAAACCAAAATTGAATGAGTGGCAAAAATATCACAAGGACTACACCCCTTAAAAAAAGAAGCAAAAATAAACTCATTTCCGTCAGCAGTTTAAGCAGGAACCAAAATTTCCCTCGCAACAGTCTGTTCTTCATAATGTTTTGCAAACCCATAGGTTAATTTTAGCCACATATCATCACCACAACATCAACTTTAGAATCATACACCACAAGTACTGTAAAATGTCACATAATAGTGCTAACATGCACATTTACAGTACTCCACAGCTTCAAAACAGTTTGGAAGGGACAATGTGTTGGAGCATCTTTAAGCAATTACAGGTATTCACAAATGATTTTAAAGGTAATTTAGAACCTGAAATTCAGCATTCTTTTTAAAACTCCATTTATTTTATTCTAATACAAAGCAAATAAAATGAAAATTAGCTTAGAGGACGTAAACACAAAAACAAATCTAAAGTAAAGCAGAAGTGCAAAGTGTAAGATTTAAATTCACAAACATGCATATATTTAAAGGAACAGTAACAAAAAAGAAAAGGAAGAATTTAAAAAACACTGCCCTATGATCATGAACTGAACGAGGTAGACCATGTAAGAGTAGTAAAGCGGACAGGAAATACAGCCAATGGTTGACAGAAGAGAGGGAAAATAAAGACTAATCTTTAGCATTACTGGAGAAAATAAACTTTGGTGGATGAAGTTTAGGAGAGTCTGAGATTTTTTGATCTAGGCCAACTAACCCATATATTGTATTAAAGCACATAGCACATTCTTAATAGCAAAAAAAAATGATAGCAACTGTCATAAATACAATTCACTAGCTGAAATAATCCATATTTAAAGTTGTACTTTACCCTTAGAATATTCCCAGGATCTAAACACATAGTCTTTACTCAGCAATAGTTACATGTAAATGGATCACATTTCAAGGTGGTTTTATTGCTAATAGTCAAATTGAATTCTTTATGTGCCAGGGGTGGCTTGTGCACAAGAAAGTGAAGAGTAAATGCATAACCAATACCTTCAACAACAAACAGCACCTGAAAATGATATGAACAGCAAGGGATGTTTGTTCTGAAAAGTCTCTTCAATGTTGTGGGTGGTCCCCCAAGAGGCAGGGCCACCTACTGAGGGACTGCTCATAACTCTATTATGGCTCATGGGAAATGCAGTGCCTTGTGGTAGACTACATGCATTTGGTGGTTGGTGACTTTTTTCCTTGTTGTTACTATTTGTTGTACTTACTGGCTTTTTGACTCTTTCGCTTCTGTATTTGGGATCCTGATTTCTAGATAGTGCTTTAGGACTTACAATTTTTGTTTAGGATTACCTAGTGGGCAACTTCTTTCACCTCTTTTTTGCTTTTTTGAACATTTTATTAAATTTCCTTTTATAAAGATTCCTGGTTTGCCTTTTATCCACAAGCTGGAGGTTTACAGTCATCCTCCCTCTGGTGGGTCTTCGGGTGAATTTTGTGAACATTACTTATATTTTTGAATTTTTTAAGCTAAGAGCAGTTTGGCACAACGTACTGTAGGCCACAGCTAATTATTAGAGTGTTCAGGCTGCAGTTTTTGGGTGCACCCTTTTTGTGAAGCCACATGAGAATTCAGGCCTGCTTCCCTGGCTATTCTTGGAAGCCTCACACAACTTTGGCCATATAGGGTGAGTGAATCACAACACCACAAGGTAACAATACAGGTAAGGCTCGTTTTCAGACATCAGCCTTTCTTCGAGTTCATTCTTTTACACTGAATTCCACAAACAAGGCAATACTTTGCAATAAACAATGTCAAAACACTTTACAATGGAAGAAGTACTCTTAAAAATAACTGTAAAAAATATTTTTATGACATGCTTTGATATGAAACAGGACCCACTAAGAAAATGACTAGAAGTGGTACAAATTATAACAAGTGATTAAGATTACTGGCTGTATAAGTTAAAATAAATCAATTTCAGAATTGAAACTATGAACAAATTAAAACTCTAAATATAAAACATTTCATTACCTGTTTTTATAAATGCATGTATTTAACCATTGGGGTGGACGGCTGGGACCCATGCCCGACCAGAACGCCCCTTTGTGACTATATACGGGGAAGCAGCCATGGCAGCCATGCTATGTCCCCCAGAACCTTTGTTGGCAGCCCCCCTGGGTTGTGTCTGGGCCAGTTTTGTGGAACACTGAAGCTCATCTTGATTGGGCTCCATGGCCTCCACCAGGGGGAGCTGCATAGAGCTGCATGGCTTAACAAGCCCGTCTAGGTGGGAGTGCAGCCACACTCGGAAGTGCATCCAGAAGTAGGTCAACGAAGTAGGTGGGCTATAAGAGGAGCCTGCAGCCACTACTCAGTGCACCAGAGTCGGGAGGAGCTGGATGAAGCTGCTCTGGGAGGAGTGGAAAGAAGAGTGTGATTCGGGGTGATTTTTCTTTGTATTTTTTGACTGTGTTGTGCCGTCGGGGGTCACGGGGAAGATGTGCCCCACAGTTGAAGGAGAAAAATAAATCTTTTTGTTTATTTTGCCAGTGCCTCTGGCGTCAGTCTGTGTCGGGTCAGAGCCAACCAAGCACCAATCTCACACCATTTATTGATATTCAAATAAAGAAATACTAATAAGTCTTAGACAGGAAATACTATGCAATTGTGTAAACGAACAAGTTGACAGATGTGAACACTGACCAAGTACAGTAAGTACAGGAACCAAGTAGATGTTGGAGTTTGATACAAGTTATCAGGATGGACAGCCTTCCCCTTAGTAAGAAGCTCCGAACCTTCTGATTTCCACATGTATACCAATAATGTACCAGCATTGACAGGAGTTCCACTCTCCTTGTTGTATTTAATCTATAGTGTTAAAAGAATACCATGAGTGAAGGGCAGCATTGTTGCATGGGGTGGAAGCCACGAAGTATGCAGGCCTTGGAACGGTTGTTTTGGATAATGGATACACTGTAAATGGATGCATGCTCTGGTAGAGGTACTCTGGCGGTGGATGGCAGCATTTTAGATGTAGGACAATTGACATCCAACTTGGCTGTATGAAATGGGTAGATTGAAGCTATGTAAGATATATTCCACAGGATGGCCATTTTGGATGCTGAACATGGGTGGATGGCATTTATGCTGGAAGAGCAGGCAATGGGGTTTACCTTAGAGGAGAGTGTGGACCATTTAGTTAAGTTGTAAACAGTTGCAATGCAACCACAGATAGCACTGAGATTAGACGTGTAAGAGGGTGGTAATTTGAACAGACCCATAGAGAATATATACCAGAAGGTATCTGAAAGAATAAATTACGCTTACAAGGAACTTGCTACTGTTTATGGCAAGTCACATAAACAGGTAGAAACACCCATGGATAACCAATCGCTTATAATAATAATAATTATTATGCTTTTATTATACTTCATTGAAAAACTCATGCATACATAGGATTTAATGGTATCTTCTTAACTGTCAAATGTATATATTTTTAACAGTTTCACAAGCCTTAAACAAAGTTCACTACTTCAGATGAAAATATAATCTTACCATGCACAGTATGAGCAAGAGAAATAAAACTGTAGCAATGTACTATATGCATGCTGTGTATCCACATTTGTTCATAGTTCTATAACCTTTATAGATCATGGCTGAAAAACAGTCTGAATCACAAAGAAGTTTAAAAGCATAACAGTGAGAACTGAAGAACATAATCTAGTAAAACAAATGTGTTGTATAGTTGTATTTCCCCAAAGTGGAAAAAAAACTTCGCAGTATGAAAGAGGAAAAAAGTGTTGGCATTGACAGGTGAACTCAGATTTGCAAATGTAACAATGGGTATCCCTCTCATCATGAACACTCAGATAACAAAATTCAGATGTCTCTTACTTTCTCTTACTATAAAATGTTGATTCAACATTTCAGTGATGCTACGCATGCTGGAGGAATGAGCATAAATACTGTGGCATCTCTGGGTTTTTGAGCCAAAAGTTAAATGTGTCCATCTGGTACCTCTCAACATTCCAGAAAGAGTTTTGGCATATCCCATACAATTCACCATCTTACCATTTGTTTTATAGTGCATCATCCTAGCTATGACACTATAAGGAGAAATCTCATCACAAGAAGTAATATATGTTGATTTGTGAAGAGATCTGGACTTTCTTATTGTAACGGCAGAAGAATGCAGGATACATCTGAGAAAATAAAAGAGAATATACTACAGTTACCCAAGTAACTGGGCTTAGCATACATGTAAGCTAGACATCTCCAAAATAATATATTAACACAAATGTGAGCAATCAATACGATCCAATGCTTTGCACATCCATAATCTGCTAAAGGGCAGGGATAACTGACAGCTGTCTTGAGGAAATTAACATTAATAGCCTATCATAGTGAGATGTATAAACCACAATCTCCTTCTCATCAGGGCTAAGTGAGGAGAAAAAAAAAAAAAAGTACATAAAATCCTTTCTGGCAGATATGGAATTTGAACCGACAACCTTTCAGATACCATTGCAGATCCATAGCCCCAGAAAACAACCCTTACACAAGGGGTGGATTGGAAGTTGTATGTGTTGCAATAATCCTGATATATTTTATTTTTACTAATGATTTAGAATTAGCAACAGCAACATATTACATCTGCGACGATGCGGGTTCTCTTCCATGCTCTCCTCGTCTGTTTGGGAATCCTGAACCCAACACTGTCGATAATGTCACCGAGATGAGCTGACAAATAGGGACAAATCTCTCAAGGCCAGGGGATATATTCCACAAAGTGCTTTTATTTAAAACAATAATCAAATCAAAAAGTGCAGAGTCAAAGTTCAATAAATAAATCCATAAAATCAAGTGTCCAGTGGGGTTAAAACCAACAATAAATAAATCCTTTAAAACGCAAGGTTAATATATGCAGCAATTAAAACAGTCTATTTCTCTCCATTTACTCTCCAGCCCACCTCCATCTCTTTTTCCCCGGCTCACCATTACTCGCGGCCAGCGGAGACCAACAACCACGAGCTCCTTCAGTTAACCTCCGTCTTGGCATCCATCAGGAAATCACTGCCAGATCGCCGAGGTCAACTCTCCTTCCTCGATCCTTCGCGCACCGCAGTCACTCCTCAGATCCTTCGGGAGGGCACCTCTCCTGCTCACCCCACTCACTGGTACATTCAGTGGGGCGAACTAGCCCCTAGAGCTCAACAGAATAACGCTCCTTCGCGGGACCCCAGCTCATGGCGTTTCCACCTTCCAGGTGGCCGGATCATCACCACCTGACTGCTGTTTTACGACCTCTTACTGCATTCACTTTTCTCTCTCCCTCAACCTTTTCTCTCTCCCTCAACCTTTCCTCTCTCTCTCTCTCTCTCTCTCTCTCTCTCTCTCTCTCTCTCTCTCTCTCTCTCTCTCTCTCTCCGATTTCTCTTATCTTTTTCCACAATTTCTCCCCCTCTGGTGTGCCTTCATTTATATATACACATACCCCCCTGCCTCCGTGGGTACAGCGTCTTAATTACACACCGCAGGAAGCCAATGAGGCAAACAAGAATGATCGCACCCACACATGCAGGTGCGACTCACTCCAATCACCTCATTAACTCCCCGCAGTTGTGCAATCGCTCCCACGGAGAATGACACGGCTATATGGATTTTTAAAAAACCTGACTTTTTTCGGAAGCCGCAGACCCGCTATACCACAACATCTTTTTGCCATTTCAATTTGAAAATAAGTAGCAAAAGGGAATAACAATAATATTTCTTAATGAAGAATTAAGATACTACTTAGCCAATTATACTGTATATCATGCCCCTGCAACAGCACACCAGGAACAGAAGGGAGAATTGACTCCCCACAATCCTGTGGTTGAAAAACTGAATTACAAAATGGTATGGAGATAGTAAGATTGAGATCAGCTGTTATTGTAAAAGAACCGGACTTTGCTTCATTGATGCTAGGCACCCACATTTTTTATATAAAAAAAAACTTTACTATCCCAATTTCCTGTACGTTTATTACAGGGGTGGCCAACTCTAATTAACTTCTTTTAATTTATTTGCTATTTAAGACTCAGACCCTTCAAATCAGGGTTGAGCAATGTCAGTCCAGGAGAGCCTCAGTGGCTTCAGGGGTTCAGGGTTCCAACCCAATAACTTCATGAGAAATCATTCATTGCTGATGAATCACTTATTGCTCAAGTGACCTTTTTCTGGTTCATTTTAGTTGTCTATTTATTAGCAATAAAATGCAAATGACAAAGCAACCAGCAGTTCTTTTTTTTTTTTTTTTTATTTATTTATTTATTAATTTTATTACAATCAATACATAGCAATCAAGTTTTACAAAAAAAAAGAATTATGCTAAGAACAGATCGATCCCCACCCTTGAGAGAGAGAGCAAGCCAAACGGTGTAAAATTTAAGGCTTTTAAAAATACCTAAATCAACAAATTCTCTGTGCTTTATAAAATCATTTCAAAATATTACTGATTAGATCCTGCCATGTTTTGAAAAAGTCTGCACAGATCCTCTAACTGAGTATTTGATTTTTTCCAATTTTAAATAATATAACACATCAGTTTCCCACTGACTTAAAAGAGGAGAGTTTGGGTTCTTCCAGTTTATCAGAATAAGTCTGCGTGCCAACAGTGTAGTGAATGCAATCACAATTTGTTTGTCTTTCTCCACTTTAAGACCCTCTGGAAGAACCCCAAACACAGCTGTTAATGGGTTAGGAGGGATTGTGAGTCCAAGACTGTCTGAGAGGTAATTAAAAATTTTTGTCCAGAATAATGTTAATTTGGAGCAGGCCCAGAACATGTGACCTAGTGAGGCTGGGGCTTGGTTGCAACGTTCGCAGGTTGGATCATGCCCTGGAAACATTTTGGAGAGTTTTAGTCGAGACAGATGTGCTCGATATATCATTTTGAGTTGTATAATTGTATTCTTTGCGCATATGGAGCTTGAGTGAATTCTCTGCATTGCTACTTTCCACTCCTTTTCTGATATATTAATTGAGAGGTCATTTTCCCAGTGTCCTCTTGGATCTTTGAAAGGAAGGGATTGTAAAAGGATTTTATATATTGTAGAGATGGAGTCTAACTCCTTGAAATTGAGCAATAATTTTTCCAGCGTGGATGAGGGTGCAAGATGAGGAAAATCTGGAAGGTTCTGTTTAACAAAGTTCCTGATTTGAAGATAGTGAAAGAAATTTGTAGCTGGAATGTTAAATTTGGAATGTAATTGTTCATAGGATGCAAAGACGTTGTCTATATAAAGATCTCTAAGCAAGTTAATTCCAAATTTTTCCAGATATTAAAACTGCATATGTTTGTGAGGGTTGAAAGAGGTGGTTCTTTTGCAGGTGCCACAGAAAGAAGCTTCTCCGTCTTAAAATGCTTTCTACATTGGTTCCAGATTCTAAGTGAGTGGAGCACAATTGTTATTAGTGTATTGCCGATAACGTGTGTTTATTGGAGCACAAAGCAAGGAATACAAAGAAGTACTGCAGGATTTTACTTCTATTGCGGTCCATGCCTGTGTATGTTCTTCTATTTGTGTCCAGGTTCTTATCGACTGTATATTTGCGCCCAGTAATAAAACTGGAAGTTAGGTAGAGCCATGCCACCTTCTGCCTTTTGTCTTTGTAGGGTCGCTCTTTTGATGCGTGGATGTTTAGAATTCCAAATAAATGAGGTTATTGTTGAATCTAATTGCTTAAAGAACGATTTATTAATGTATATTGGTATGTTTTGAAATAAAAAGGAGCTTAGGAAGAATATTCATCTTAACAGTGTTAATTCTTCCAGCTAGTGTGAGATGAAGGGTTGACCATCTATGCAAGTCTTGTTTAATTTTTTCCATGCAGACGACGAAATTTTGTTGATAAAGAGCTTTATGTTTACTTGTGATGTTTACCCCGAGGTATTTAAACTGTTCTGCAATGATAAAAGGAAGGGTGTCTAATCTAATATTATATGCTTGCGAATTCACCGGAAAGAGTACACTTTTATTCAGATTAATTCTGAGACCAGAGAGCTTTTGAAATTCTGTGAGTGCTGCTAAGACTGCAGGCACAGAATTTTCTGGGTCCGATATATACAGTACCATGTCATCTGCATATAATGAGATTTTCTGTTCCAGTCCTTCTCTGCTAATCCCCTTTATCTGATCAGTATTTCGACAATGTATTGCCAGTGGTTCAATGGCAATTGCAAACAGCAGTGGTGACAAAGGGCATCCTTGTCTTGTGCCACGCTCTAGTTTAAAGTAGTCTGAGCAAATGTTATTGATGCAAACTGAAGCTTCTGGGTTAGTATACAGTAATTTAATCCATGCACAAATGTTCGGGCCAAACCCAAACTTCTCCAAAATAGTAAAAAGGTATTTCCATTCAATCATGTCGAATGCTTTTTCTGCATCCAATGATAATAATATTTCTGGGGTGTTTGATTTAGTTGGTGAGTATATTACATTAAACAGGCGTCTAGATTTGAAGATAAGTGTCGGCCCCTAATAAATCCAGTTTGGTCTTGTGATATTACTGAGGGGAGCACTTTCTCCATCCTTCTAGCTATGATTTTAGAGAGTATTTTAACGTCGTTATTCAGAAGTGAAATTGGTCTGTATGATGCACATTGTAATAAGTCCTTATTTTGTTTTGGAAAGACAGTGATTAGTGCTTGGCTAAAGGTTTGTGGAAGAGATTGGTTATCTCTGGCTTCTGTAAATGTTGCTAATAGGAGGGAGCTAGCTGAGCGGAGAATTTCTTGTAAAACTCTGCAGGGTAGCCGTCAGGGCCTGCTGCTTTTCCACCTTGGAGTGACTTTATAGCATCCAGTAATTCTGATAATGACAGAGGTTTATCGAGCTCCTCCACACTAATAGCGCCAATTTGTGGTATCTGTAATTTATCCAGAAATGCATTAGATTGTATATTGTCTTCTTTAAACTCAGTAGTATATAGGGATTTATAGTAGTCTCTAAAAGTGTACATTATATTTTTGTGTTCGATGATTTTATCTCCGTTCGTGTTAGTAATTACCGAGATTGCGCTATGCATCTTGCTTGTGAATTTGTTGCGCTAAAAGCTTATTAGCTTTCTCCATGTTCATAATAATGATGTCTGGATTTGTAAATTAGTTGTTCGGTTTCTTTAGTTGTCAAGAGGTTTAATTCTGAATGTAGAGCCTGCCTCCTCTTATGTAGAGTCTCGCTTGGTAGTCTGGCATGTTCTTCATCTATTTTAGTAATTTCGCTTTTATCTCTGCTACTTTCTTCGCTTCGGATTTATTTCTGTGGGAAAGATATGAGATAATCTGTCCTCTTAAGAAGGCCTTAAGAGTTTCCCAGAGTATTCCTGCAGAGATCTCAGGGGATGTATTTGTCTCTAGAAAGAATTCAATTTGTTTGGATATAAATTCAGTACAATTCTCGTCAGCTAATAGAAGCGGATTGAGACGCCATCTGCGGGTGAGTGTATGGGGCTTAGTAATTTCAGCTCCAAGATCATCGGAGCATGGTCTGAAATAACAATAGCATCGTATTTACAAGATTTAATCTTAGGCAAGAAGTTATTATCTATAAAGAAGTAATCAATCCTTGAGTAGCAATGATGTACTGGTGAGTAGAAAGAATATGTTCTTGAATTTGGGTTTAAAAACCTCCAGGGATCTGATAAGTTGTGATCAGTTATAAACTTTGTAATTATCTTTGCGGTGTTAGTTGCCGTTCCCCCTGTGGAGGAAGTCTTATCTAAAAGTGGATTTAGAACACAATTAAAGTCCCCAGCCATTATAAGTTTATGAGTGTTCAGATTGGGAATGGATGCAAATAAATTTTGTATAAATTCCTTATCATCAACATTAGGTGCATAAACATTTATCAAAATCATTTTACAGTTAGATAAGTCTCCCATGACCATCACATATCTCCCTTCAGGATCCAATACTACATCTGATGCTACAAATGGTACTGTTCTATGTATGAGAATTCCCACCCCTCTAGTTTTCTTTGTAAAACTAGAATGGAACATTTGGCCAGTCCAGTCTTTTTGCAGCCGGAACTGATCCTTACTTAGTAAGTGGGTTTCCTGTAAAAATACTATTTTAGCATTTAGACCTGTTAGGTGAGAAAGTACTTTCTTTCTCTTTAATTCGTGATTCAGGCCTTTAACATTCCAGCTTACGAAGTTAACTGTCCCATCATGGAGACACTGATTCTGAGTTTTTGGTGTCATATTATAGTCTTAACTGGAAGTGAAATAGTTTAGGTCTTAATTTCCTATTCCCCCAAGAGTTGTTGCCATGCAGCTTATTATTACGTTGATAGTTATAATTATAAAGATTGAGATGATAGATTAGATATAGATCAAGCCTGCTCTCTTTCTCTTCCCCCCTTAACCCCCCACCCTCCCTTTTTGCCTCCCCAGGTGAGGCTAAAACCCACTTCATGCAGTCCCAGTCCTCTGACATACCCAGAGACAGAGCACGTCCAAAGCACATCAAGCCCCCATGCAGTGACGCTGGCAACCAGCAGTTCTACATCTAGCTTGTCTCCATTTCCACCCGTGTGTATTCATCATTCACTATTTGGTTTAATAAAGTGCATAGAGTACCGAAGTGCTGAAGAGAAAGTGAAGAACTGAAAATTACTCATTCGTTTTAGGCTTCAAATCACTTGGATGATACATGTATCATTAGAAAGAAAAAAATCTATGATCTAAGAATGAACTGGCATGTTACAGTAGAGTTAAAACACTAACAAGCCAAGACATTAAATAGGATCAGTTATTGGTGAAGATTGGCCTTTAATTAAACAACTGAGTTGGAGCAAAAACCTGCAGCCACTGCGGCTCTCCAGGGTTGAAGTTGGCCTCCCCGGTTTATTATCTAAACATTTAAGAGTGATCAATTCGAGGCTTTCTATTCTATGGCAGGTTTTTTAACCCCCTCCATTAGTGCTGATTTGAGGCAGACTGTGATGTATTTTTTGGTGAAAGGTTTGCTTAGGTTGATGAAATATAAACATGCAATGTACATGTAATACCATGAATATACATAAATTAATGCAGGGTCACTGCTGTGCTGGATACTTGTTTGTAAATGAAGATTTGTAGCTATCATTATTATTATGCTGTTAAAATGTCATTAAAATTCAGATTGTTTCAACTGTAATGCATAAGTAGTGAAGTGTGTTTGATTCATGCTTATGACACAGCTTGAACTCTGGGAATTAAGAAGATACTATTAAATGATGTGCATGCTTGAGTATTTCAATAAAGTCACTCTGTATTACGAAGCCACATGTGTGTCTTTTTCCATCATTTTTAGTAATATGTTTGGGTGATCAGTGTCACAGATGTCTGGGGTTCTTACCTGGCCGGGATGCCTGGAAGGACTGGAAAGGGACATTAATAGCTTCCGGGTCACGAGGGGGCAACCACCCTGGATTAGGAGAGGACCACAGGAAAGGAACAAAGAGGTTCTGGCCTGTTGGGAATCGTGGCCACTGCCAGGGGGCGCCTCAATCCTCGTGGGACCCGGAGAACTTTCACTTCCGCCACACCAGGCAAGATGGCAGATGAACCTGCCAGGGACGCCCAGAGTGCTTTCGGTGCAAAGGGCAGTACTTCCGCCACACCAGGAAGTGCTGCCGGAAGATCATCATCAGCCACCTGGAGCACATCCGGGCGGGAATAAAAGGTGCTGCCTTCTGACAGTTGAGGAGCTTGGGTCAGGAGTGGGAGCAGGACAAATCTCCCAGGAGGAGAGTAGAGGCGGCTAAGGACTGAGAGATAAAGAAGTTCATTGTGGGAATTATTGCTGAGTGCTTTGTGTGGTGTTTGGGACTGAAAACTGTGTTTATTTATGGCAAATAAACGTGTGACTTTTATAAAGATGTGGTCTCCGACTGGTGGTGTCCGGGCAGGTCTCACATCAGTTATATATGATTGAGTGTACATATATGGGGTGGGAGTGTGTGTTTGTGAGACAACATTGAAAATATTAGTTTCCCTAGGAGCATAACAGATACTTTCTTATGCCTTCAGGTATGACTTCTGTACAATTCTTACACCATTCTGGCATAAGTTATTTGTGAATTTTTTTTTTCTTTGTGGCTGCCAAAAATTATAATGTTTGCTTAGCAACTCTGCTTCTCACACTGGACTCTTCCACATCTGCTCCTCCTATACAGACCACCTTCACAACCCATTGTCAACATCCAAAATGTCCATGGTATTTACATCTGAAATGACTTCCATTCACACTTACACACACCAATATCCAACCTGGCTGCAATCCGTCTAAAACTGCCGTCCTATGGCCTAAATACAACATATCTGTCTTCCACCCAGTGACACTAAAACCTATATTACTTACAGAATAGAGGATTGAACTTCTTTCAACCCTGGTATTGTATACGAAATATTCACGTTGTTTCAATTTGGTGTAAATTTTTTTGCTCAAAACTTGTGTTGTTGTATTTGTACTGCTTGATTCTTCATGCAATAACAACCAGAAAAAAAAAATCAGAAGACCATTGCAATCATACAAATCACAGAAGTAAAAGATATTGAAGGCAGATTAGTGAAGAAATCTTATGGGGAACATTCTGAAAATCAACACCTGCATCACAATTACTTGAGTGAGATCTTTCATGACATGCTGTTTATCAACTCCGTGTGGCAATGCTGCTTCTACAATTGTTAAATATGAACTTCTGTTATTCTAGGTGTTTGCTTTCTAGCTGGCATGCAGCAAGCAGGATGGGGTTTATTTAAGAGAGTGACCATACATGAGGGTATGCATTCAAAGTCAATGACTGACACATAAGCTACACATCTGAATATTTACAGAATTTACAGAAACTGGTATGTAATTGTTATGCAAGTTATCAAACAAAATAAACATGTTATTCTTTAATGTTTGTGCTTCTAAATTTCAAACTCATGCAGGAGTAAAGAACATACAGAAAGTAAGGAGAGTAGTACCACTGGAGAGATCAGTGAAGTCATTTATAAGATACACTTCAAGAGACATAGAATTGTGTTAAATACTGATAAATTTGTATGTTCAAATTGACATATTTGACAGATGTTGCTGCATGAGATATCAATTTAAATTAATTCAAATACATTTTCTTTCTTGTAAGTCATTAAAAGCACTTGTTTCCTATTTTAGACAACACATTTGGTAAAAGATCACAGTGTCGGCATTTTAAAAGTGATTATCTTAATGTTTCCATCTATGCTGAAATGTAGACACAACTGTCTAAAATCTTTAAAACACAAAAGGCTAAATGCAGCATGAAGATGACTCACCCAATAGTGACGTACTGCAAGGACAGTTTAATTTAATACAGAGGACAGAATTGCACACAGCGGAAATAGTAATTACTATTTTAGTTCCCGACTTGTTGTTTGTCAGTGCTTCTATAATTAATCTCCCAACATAGATGTTAAATGAGATTGAAGATGGTAAGCATCTCTCTCTGTAACCTCTTCCCATTTGACATGCCTCTCTTAACCCATATATGGTTCTTACTTCTTTCTGACTGGCTCAAGTACAGATTCCTAACCAGTCTTCTCTCCTGCCAATCTGCTCCTTTATCTCTCAATATTCTTACCTGTTTTACCCAGTTTACTTTGTGAAATGCCATATCCAAGTCCACAAAACAGACATATAGTTATTCTATATTTCATCTGATCTAAGAGAATAATTCAATAAGTATTAATAAAGAACAAGTCCAGCGTGATTCTTAGAAGAAGATGGATTATATTTCTAAGATTTGCAAATGAGAAAGCAATAACATTAAGCAATGATGAAGAAGCACAAAAATTAAGAATTAAAGCACACATGTAAGAAGTATAGAATGAGCATCAATATAAAGAAAATAAAAGAGATGTGTATTACAAAATAAAAGAAGAAGAAAACTGGTAATAATAAAAACTGGAGAATATATCTTGGAAGAAGTTGACAGCTTCAATATTTGGGTAGTATGCTGTCAAAGAATGGACATATAGAAATAGGATTGGAAGCCATCAATGTGAAAATTGCTAACAAATAGAACTCAGAAGAAGAAATGACAAAAACAGTAATCTGAAGTGTTGCATTGTTTGGAGCAGAAACAAGGACACTGTGGAAAAGGGAAATAAACAGAGTGGAAGCATTTGAACTGTGGCTATGGAGAAGTATGTAAAAGATCATTTGGATGTATAAATTATGTAGTGAAAAAGGGCTGGAAAGTATCGATGAAGAAAGGAGCATGCTTGAAACATCGAGAAGAAAGCAACACAACTGGATGTGACATGTACTAAGAGAACATGAACTGCTGAAAATACAGTATTGTTGGATGCTAAACTGGAGGGAAAGAAATCAAAGGGTGACCAAGGCAGGAAACGTTATATTATCTGAAAGATGGTAAATCAAACCATAAACTGAAAAGCAGAGCAAACGACAAAATACAATGGAGGAAGTGGCAATTAAAAAACCTGCCCTTTAATTAAAGAAGAAGAATTTCAATCCCCCTTTTATCGTGTTATGTAGCTAAACTTTATTATCCCAGAGAGAAATTTGTTTGCAGCAAAATGGTACAAAAATTATAAACCGATACAAGAACATATTCCAAGATTCAACTGCTGACAATTTGTGTTATGTTAAGTACACACACCCAAGATTGCTACAGAGATGAGTAGTTAACTTTTATAGTATACATAATAAATGAGAATTTACTATTTAGCAGCATCCCTATAAGTAACACAGTTCAAAATGTTAACAGGTCTGGGAATAAAGGAGTTCTTAAACCTGTTGCTTCTTACCCTCAGAAATCTAAATCTGCAGCCTGATGGCAACAGCTAAAATTTAAAGAAAAAGTGAATGGAAACTGTGGACGCTGAAGTCGAAAACAACAACAGGAGACAAAAACACCAATTTAATATAAAAAGCAATTTCTTTATTCTTGGTGAATCAAAGAGACTGCCGCCCCTCCAGCTCAGTGCCACTGGCTGGTCAGGTCAGGTCAGACAACCTGCCAGCATGCCTGCCTGAAAGAGAAAATTCCTTCCTTTTTATTATCTTGCTTATCCATTAGCCAAAGAGAAAAACACATGACAGTTCATTTTAAGGTCATACATAAATAGCTGTAAATTACGGTTACATCCTGATTATTGCATGCAAAAGTGCACAGAATTTCTTATCCAAATAAAGAGCTATTAGGGTGCTCACGTTCTTAAGAAATATGCTCTTATCAGCACATACACACAAGACCAGTTTAAAGCAGTTTCTTATAGTACATTAGTTATAAAGAAATTACATTCTTATAGTATTAATATCTTCATTAGATTTTGTCTGGTTAGATTAATAAATCCTTATTTATTAATCCATAAGAGACATGTTTCTTATAGTTTTAAGTAAGAATTCAGAAACTATGACATTGATTTATAATATCACAGGGTGTTCTGTTAGTATCAAGAGGTCAGCATTTTCTCATAAAAGAATGCATGTTACTCTCATAATTCTGTGCACAAGCTTAATTCTTTTTCTACCTAAATGAAGAACAAATCCTATAGAAGTAATAAATCATATAGCTCTCTGCAGCATGATTAATACAAAATACAGTCCTTGATATTTGTGAGTTAAATACTTATAATCATTACAGTTAATAATGTTTTATCTTCCTCATTTCCCCCCTTTGCACATAAAATGTGCACATTAAATAATCAGACTTCTGCAACATCATAGTTGGGAAAGAGTTTGGGAAAGGGTTCGGGGGATGGAAGAAAAGGTGTGTACTGGGAGTCAGGGTCAGCGCTGAGGAGATAAGCCTTAGTAATGGAGGCGTTAATAAACCTTTGTAGAAGGGCTCAGATGCACGGGATAAGACAGCAACCAAAGAGCACGAAAACCGCCAGAGAAATAAGGACAGTTATGAGAATAATTTTAATCCAACCAGCCCAAGAACCGAACCAATCTTTGGAAGAGATCATTGAAAGAGTCAGGTCTTCCTGAGTTTTCTGCTAAATCAATAGATAGGGAGGTGAGGCCAGCTAAAGCATGGGTAATGGAACTGTCCGCGGCAGTGCTGTTAGGTACAAAGGTACAGCAACTATTGCTGAACACAACATCACACAATCCTCACTTTTCAGTTAGGAGCATTTCCAGCGTGTACTTCCTGACATTATGATACACTTGAAAGGGCAACCAGGAAAGTTATGTGCATCCTTAAAAATATCACAATTAAAAAAAATTATTGGGAAGGGATACAACTAGGAGATGGGGTTTAGCAGTGGCACATGCATAATAAGAATCTGTTTTTAATTGTGTAACAGTAACTTTCAACCACTTATATGCAGATTATCCTCTAAAAAAAAGGAATAATCCCTTAACAGAGTCCCAACACAGAAAGTCCAAAAAAATAGCAACAGCTTAATGATTCAGTCCACTTTTTACAGTGAGAGATGTGCATTCAAGAAAAGAGTCCTTTGAACTTCACGGCATGTGGGGTGCAGATAGCAGCACCTGGAATGGTCCCCTCCAGCGAGGTTGATGCCAATGTTTCCTTCGGGTGTCTCTGACCAGTATCCAGGTTCCAAGGGGATCTGGAACTCTGTCAGTGGGGAACCGGTCCGCCAAGTCTGGTTAACCTGTTCGTAGACTTCCTTCAGGGAGGCTCGGTGACCTGTAAGACTTTGACATAGGGCACACTGTCAGCCAAATTGTTCAGCATATGCAGAGAACCCTGTGGTTTCCCAATGTCGCTCAACATCCTGAGTCATAGCGTCTTTTCCTACGTGATCCAGGCCATGTGCAATTTTAGCCATTCCTGGAAAAGAAACCTTTGGGAGGAAAGGTTTGTTAGTTTGCTTATGGGTCCAGACCCCATCAGAAAGGTGTCCTTCTTGGAACCACTTTATCCTTTCTCGGTCAGTGGCAGCGCTCTGTAAAGAAATAATTTGATTATCATGGTCTTTGTCATCCTTGTGTTGGAATAAAGAAACTTGTGTGTTATTATAGGTGGCCTGTTTAGCAAAGTGATCAGCCAGCGTTTCCTTGGCTGACTGGGTCTTGTTTCCTAGTATGGGCTTGGCATTTAACTATTGCCAGTTTCGATGGTTTTATTATTGCTTCGAGAAGGGATTCCACTAATTTCTGATGTTGTATTGGCTTACCAGTACTGGTTTTGAATCCCCTTAATTTCCATAATGCCCCATGATCATAGAAGACGCCAAAGGCAGATCTAGAATCTGTGGAAATGGTTATGACCTTCCTTTCAGACAACTGGCAAGCTCGGGTGAGAGCTATTAGCTCAGCTGCTTGTGCGGTTAAACAAGAAGAGATTCGATTTGCTTCAAGTAAATGGTCTCCTTTGACCTCTGCATAACTGTTGGAGAGAGTTCCATTGTCTAATTGCAACAGACGTCCACATAAAGAATTTCTCCTGTTTCTATTGGAGTTTCCTGGAGGTCCGGCCTGGGTTTCAGGACCTTTGTTATCTCATCATGGCAGTCGAGTTGAGCATCTTTCAATAGTGACATTTGACAGAGTACATAGTACATTTTAATAGTATATTGCCCTTGCAGTAGTGAGGTAGTTTACCACGTTTCCCTCACTTGTTCATGCACTCTATCTGTAACGCACTATGCAGACCTGAAAGAAGAGATGCAAGATCAATGTTGACCATGTGGAGTGTAATTTTACATAGCAGAAAGCACATTAGCATGCGGAGGCCAGTAAGAGTCTCCAACAGTGAGAGTCTTATTTGGCGATGAATACTTCCCCACAGACCAGGCAGAGCCAAAGGCAATGTATCAGGCCAAGATAGGCCTATTTGTTCAAAGATGTTGGCCAATTTAAATTTTTAAGGTGGAATATACTGTATATGTGCTCCACTGTCCCTCCACTCTGTGGATGATACTTGCAGTAGTGGAGGGCATCAATCTACAGCCACTGAGAAAACTCTTGTAACAGAGTACAGTGGAACCTTGGTATACGTCCTTAATTCATTCCAGACCCTTGGACTTATACCAAACAGGACGTATACCAAACAAATTTTTCCCATAAGAAATAATGGGAAAATGATTAATCCGTTCCCATGAAAAAAAAATCCTATTGCTATTGGCACATTATACATTGATGGGGTTGTATAAAATAATTTAAACACTGCTTAATACTAAAATACATAAATGCAAAAGCAATTAGATGAAATAAATGAAAATTTTACCTCACTTTACTTTTTAATAACATCTTTGTTTTTCACAATCGTAGATACCGTCGTTCTTGGCAAACGGTATGCAACAGCCATGTCCCGGATACACATGCCACCTTCATACTTTTCAACAATCAATTCAAATTTACATGAAAAAAACACAAAATCACGTTGTGACGATGCAGGTTTGCTGTATGCTCCCATCTGCTGCCGGGAGCCCTTGAACCCTACACCGCCGGTAATGTGCCTCACTGCTAACCTCATCGGTAAAGCAAGGGGATGGTGAAAAAGTGCAAAGTGCTTTTATTAAAGCAATTAACAAAACAAGGTGTTCAAATTAAAGTGCAGTCTCCAAAGTTCCAATAAATAATCCTTAAAATCAGAAGTGAAACGTGGAGGTTAAAACAATAGAAAAAAGTCTTCTTAAAAACAACGAAGTTAAAATAGAGCAGGAAGCATTCTTTAAAAATAAAAAAAAAAAAAACCAAGAAGAAGCCCGGTGCCTTTTTACCTGGCGGCCCCCCTGCTTCCCAACAGGAGAGCCGCCCTACTTGCAGCTGACGTTAACTCTGCCTACTTCAGCTACTTCGCTCGCTCTCTCTCTCTCTCTCTCTCACTCACTCAACCTCCCGTACGTTTCTTTTTACTCCCATTCAAGCCGACTCGCGCTTCTGTTTATCAAGATAAGCAGCCCCAGGAACAATCATGAATGCGGACGGTCCCACACAAATGCACTTTGGTGAGAAACGCCCACATTGCTAATCGCCCTGACAACCTTTAGCCACATAACCACCATGCCCCCTCACCAAGCTGCGAGCGCGGTGATTATTTATTTTAAAGCTGGACTTTGACAGGAGCTGTAGACCCGCTATATCACACACGTGAAAGTTCACAGAGAGTTATAGCGCGGGTTGTTCACTGAATGCTAGCAACTGGCGCACTAACGGTCGTCGGCAGTCGTGGCTTTGTCTCGAGAGAGGTAAACAAGGTTAGCACGCGAGTCGTATTCCAAACAAAGGTCGTATACCAAGCAAAATTTTTCGTGTCCAAACAGGACGTATACCAAGTTGGACTTATTCCAAAGCAGACGTATACCAAGGTACCACTGTATTTATTTGCAATTTCTGAGGCAAACCAGAAATGTGGGATGATTTTTTTTTAACTAGCGCTTTGGCCACTGACTTGGCATCTGAGTGCCAGCATGGGAAAGCCTCCACCCAGTGTGAGAAAACGTAGATGATTACTAAGCAATATTTATACCCATGAAACAGGGTTAGTTAAAAATAATTATCTATCTGCAGATGTTCAAAGGGCCCTCCAGCATTTGGTGTTACAGTCAGACTTACCTGCAAGCCTTTTAATAGATTAAATCTTTGGCACAGTGTACACCTCTTACAGAACTGATCAGCAAAGTCAGAAAGCCTCGGGTATGACAGATTGTTGCACCTGTGGCATCATTGCACCCTCTGGAAGGGTGGGCCAATCCATGCGCAGCCTTTGCAATACCTAGAAATAAGCTTTTGGGAAATAAGGATGTTTAGTTAATGGATGGATCCAAGTTCCTTTTGGATCTTTTTCTGCCACGTCTTTATCTCCATTCCCATTGCTACAGTTTGTAGAGATAAAACTGCATCCTTGGGTGACTCTTGTTCCTCCTTCTGTTATAGAAATAAAGAGGTTAGTGGTGAAGTAGGATCCCTGGCGGCTTTCTTTGCCCACATGTCTGGTTCCGCAGTTCCCTCACTCACTGGATTTGTTTTCCCCTTGTGAGCTTGACACTTCACTACCGCAAGTGCACCTATCAAATGAGATGTTCTTGTCTGTACTAAGATGGAATGTACAGCATGTGGTACCTTAACAGTTAATCCACTCATGAGAACAACATCTGAGCATGCTAATATGGCCTCTGTTGTTGCAGCAGCTGCTTTCAAACAGGCCGGGATTGTAGCGGCCAATGGATCCAGTTTTATTTTTTTATTTTTAATACGCGAGCGGTCCTCGTCTATCTCCTTGTTGTTGAGTTAATACTACAGTCATACACACCCCTTGCTCATCCATGAACAGAGTGAAAGGACGAGACTAGTCCGGAAGTCTTAACGCAGGCGCAGACATCAAAATTTATTTTTTATCAGTTAAAGACTTCTTAGCCTGCTCCGTCCATGAAATTTTATCAGTCAAAGCCAAATTAGAAGAGGTCGCTAAATCTTGGAGTGGCTGTGCTTTTTTAGCAAATAAAAAGTTATTATTATTATTATTTTTTTAACCCATTGCCGGCAATTTCCTAACATTCCAAGAACAGACATAACTTGCTGTCTTGCAAACTGTGCACATTTTCTGACAGCGGCAAGACTAAAAAGTCCAAGAGTCAGACTTCACCATAATACAGCCCAAAAACTCATGCAATACAGTAAAAAAGATTTTGAATACTGTAATCCAAGAGGAACCCAGGACAGCAAATATTTTTGTTTTTTTTGAGAAAAACATGAACAATCAAGGCAGCATAAGAGCATGTAATGGTGGTGGTCAGTGCAAGGGCACTGGCGGGCCATCAAGTCATGTCCAAACAAGTTCACTGGGCATTAGAGGGCTGACATTTTGTGCTTGTAACTGTCCATTGAACTGGCCACTATCAACCCCCTGTCATCCCAGAGTTTCAGTCCATTTCTCTCTCACATCATTTCAGCCTGGACCTTCCTTCTAAGGAACTGAATCCATTCTGCAGCATTTGGCTTATACATGTCATCTAACTGTTTCTCCGCCATCATGAACTGGTTCAGCAATTCCTGAATCAGCTATTTTAGTTCTTGCAGGCCCCAGTTTCTTTGCACCATGAAGGTGGGACGGTTTTAATCTGAGTCAGGCTGTTGTACATTATATTGCGGAATAGGCACTTGTGTTATTGGTGCTTGAAATTCCATCTTTTCATATTCATGTTTGACCCTGAGGGGGCAGTATCGGGGCTTATTTGGCATCCTTTTCCCCAAGCCGTGTCTTTGTGCCGCAGTACTTGCTTGCACTGATCATAACTGAGGTCGGTGGTGATCTCTTCATCTCTCTCTGGCTGAAACTGTTCATTTTAGAAATCATCAGGACCATCTTCTTCTTCTCCCTCATTAATTCCTCCAGCTGCCCCGAGGGGTGGTGATGGACTACTGTCCTCAAAGGGAGTTTAAACACATGCTATTGCTAAATCAAGGCATAATCTGTTCTTCTTTCTATTTCTATTTATTTTTATTTACTTATTCTTCCTTCTTTTGTCCTGACTTTTGGGATGGTTCTTGTATTATCAAGAACAACTTTTCTCTTTCTGCTATAAGTTTCATTTGGCTTTGCAGTCCCCCATTGCACTTCTGCATCACATTCAGGGGTCTATCTTTAATTATCAATTCCCATTTATAAAACATTTTCATTTTATATGGCCCTCGACTACAGCACCCTTGTGCATTTCTATATACAATCTTTCTTCCTTCCTAACTTCCTGTATTTCACTCATATCACCAGAGCCTTCTACTGGCCACCTGCCCCTGCTCTGTTTATTCCACCGTTTGCATTATTTTTTAGATCTAGTCCTGTTTTCTGTTCTGTGTAGTGTCTTGGAGAGTTGCTTTTTTTTCCCTTGGTACATTTTACGAAAACAATCCTCCCAAGAGAGACTTTTGATTTCCTAAAGGGAGCGTACTAACTAAGCATTTTCAGCACCTCACTTATTCTGCGCCCTGATCAAAAGTGTTCCTTTTCTACTTTCTGTTCTTCCCACCCCTTCTTTCTTTAATATTTCTTTCAATTCCTAGGAGCGTACTCACAAACTATTCTGGCACCTTAATTCCGTCCGGAGGCGCCTTAATCGGCTAAAACTATCTTTCCCAGTCAAAAAGACCCCAGTTACTCACCAAGAATTTTCCTCCCGTCTGGTAGTTCCCAGTTCACTCGACTTTCAGGAAAAACCAGAGGAGGTCAAGGGCTCAGCAGAGGCAGGCCAGTCCTAATTTTTCTCGGAGCTGGTCCTCCCGATCCAGCCGGAATCGGTCCTTTTGCTGGTCCTCTGGACAATCCCGCTCAATGAGTCGCTTGGCCGTCTCTGTCCTCGTACGGGCCACCAAAAACTGTGGACGCTGAAGTCGAAAACAACAACGGGAGACAAAAACACCAATTTAATATAAAAAGCAATTTCTTTATTCTTGGTGAATCAAAGAGACTGCCGCATGATCAATGCCACTGGCTGGTCAGGTCAGACAGCCTGCCAGCCTGCCTGCTTGAAAGAAAAAATTCCTTCCTTTTTATTATCTAGCTTATCCATTAGCCAAAGAGAAAAACACATAACAGTTAATTTTAAGGTCATACATGAATTGCTGTAAATTACGGTTACATCCTGATTATTGCATGCAAAAGTGCACAGAATTTTTTATCCAAATAAAGAGCTATTAGGGCACTTACATTCCTAAGAAATACGCTCTTATCAGCACACACACACAAGGCTAGTTTAAAGCAGTTTCTTATAGTGCATTAGTTATAAAGAAATTACATTCTTATAGTTTTAATATCTTCATTAGATTTTGTCTGGTTAGATTAATAAATCCTTATTTATTAATCCATAAGGTACATGTTTCTTATAGTTTTAAGTAAGAATTCAGAAACTATGACATTGATTTATAATATCACAGGGTGTTCTGTTACTATCAAGAGGTCAGCATTTTCTCATAAAAGAATGCAAGTTACTCTCATAATTCTGTGCACAAGCTTAATTCTTTTTCTACCTAAATGAAGAACAAATCATATAGAATAAATTGTATAGCTCTCTGCAGCATGATTAATACAAAATACAGTCCTTGATATTTGTGAGTTAAATACTTATAATCATTACAGTTAATAATGTTTTCTCTTCCTCACTACTGTTTGACAAAACTGAGTTGGCCTTCTTCCTAACCTGTTGGTAATAAAGCTCAGTGAGAGGGGTCTGCAGCAAACCAATACTTTTACTGCTAATTTATACATTTAAGATGGTTTATATTCTTAATGCTGAGGTTGCCAAAACAACAAACTAAAGCAAATGTGACAACAGATTCAATAAAAAAATGTCATTGTGGTTTTGTCCACTTTAAAACTTTTGAGATTTCTGAGAAAACACATGCCTGCCCCTTATTATAAATTTATTCTGTGTTAAGATCAAAGTTTAGTCTGTTATTATTGGTTGTCCCTAGACATTTGTAGTGCTCCAGCATTTTCATACTCTCCCTTTTAAATACATTTGAGATAGTGGAAGGAATGGAGCACCTCAGACCCACGACCTTAATCCATACTCTTGGTCTTAGGGATATTTAGCTGCAAAAAGACATGATTAAACCATTGAACCAGCTCATCAACAACAGATCAATAGCTATCCTCCTTGTCTTGTAGAAGATCCACAATGACAGAACCATCTGCGAATTGTAAGAAATGGCTGGCCTTATGTGAACTCCTGTAGTCATGTGTATATAAGATCAACAAAAGAGGTGATAGAGGCAGCAACACTGCGATGTACTGATAGATATTTCTAGGCTATCAGAAAAACAACAAATAACACTCACTTTTTGTGGTATGTTTGCTAAAAAGTCCAGAAACCAGCCCAACAAGTTTGGTTCCAAACAGAACCGATCAATCAGTTTATCAACTAAAATGTGGGGCTGGATTGTATTAAAATGAAATCAATAAACAGCAATCTTGTGTTTTTTTATTATTATTATCATTTCAAGTACTCACACAGTACAAGTGTTGCCATGGCATCTACCCCCTCCCCCCTTTTTCTGTGTATGCAAATTGGTAAGGGTCCAGGTAGGCCTGGCTTTTCTTAAGTAGTTGTTACTTAGTTAACTTCTCAAAAGACGTTAAGGTCACTGGCCTGAAATTACTTAATGGTTTTTGCTAATGGAATAACGTGTACCTGTTTCTTTAGAATGGGAACTGGGCACTTGCTGTAAATTCAGAGACATTTCAGATATAGTGTGGAATATTAGAGAGAGCTATTTGCACAGGAGTGAAGCAGGTATCCATTTATTCTGTCTGGACCCAGGCTTTCTTTGACTTAAGTCTGTTTAGGGATATTTCTGACATCATTCTGGTCAAAGAAGGGCTGACTCCTGGCTCCAGTCCTGGTTCTGCTATTTTGCTGTCTAATTTTGGAATAAAAAACCTGTTTCTTACATCTTGAATAGAATTTATTTAATTTTTATGCCAAATGATATTGAGCTTTAACTTCTGCAAGTACAACATGATTATTTAGTGTGAGTGCCAGGCATCTTCTTCATGCCATTCCATAATGAACCCAGGTTATCATTTTGTAGTTCATTCTTAATTCTGCCTTTCTATGTCAGCTTTGCCCACTTGTTTTCAATTCTTTCTGTAGTTCTTGCTATTCATTTAATGTTCTATGTAGCAATGCCCTTCTTTTTCTGGTTATCAGTTCTTTTAAATCTCTGGTAATCCATAGCTTGTTGTTTAGGTATAGTCTGACTGATGTGACATTAGTAATGGCATCCTTGCAGATTTTTTTTATAACTGATTACAGTGTCCGGTAGTTCATCAATGTCAGCACATTATTCTTTAAACATAGACCAGTTAGTGCATTCAAAAGATCCACATGAGCAGTAAACAGAATTTGTGTCCAAGACTTTTATCTCTTTAATTTCCAGCTTTTCTCTTTTGAAGACTGGTTTATAGATTGGAATAATTTGGGCACCGTTAAGATCTGATAAATCCAGAAAGGATTTGCTTAAGTTGCATAAGTGCCTTTGATGTTCCTGTACTGATCAAGCACTCTTTTGTGACGAGTTGGGCAAGTGACATTTTGGTAATAAATGATGTAGTGTTTTGTTCAGTGAACACTGGCTAAAATTGAGAAAGTCTGGAAACAGAAATTCAAGCCTCTGTATCACTCTGGAGATGTTGTTAACAGGTTTGTTGATGAAAATTTGTGGCAGTTCTCTGGGCAAATAAATGCACTGAACTAGACATAAAGAAGTTCCATATCTTTTGTGCATACTTTTTCTCAAACCATTACTGTTTTACTCCATTGCTTATTTTTTAAAGGTAGATGTCTCTGCCATGTTGCTTACCGATGATGGCTAAATTTATGTTCAAACAACTTGCCACAACAATTTGCAATCAGCCTGAAAGCATACACATGCTTGAAGTTCATCCATTTTGATTTGTTTTGGAGAAACTAGTGCCACATTACTCTGAGAAACCAGGAGGCAGATTTGTGTGTTCAGGAGAATTCTGGAATTGAGAGCCGGAAATATTTCGAGTTTTTTTTCTAATGTGAAGGATAGAAGGATGACAATGAGTTAAATTCCAATGGATGTTTTTCCAATATTGACGAGCATTAAGCAAAAGGTATCACTGAAAACCACAGAAAACAAATACAGCAAAAAAACAGTACGAGGAAAATTCGAAGAAAGAGAAAAATTTTTACATTTTTCTATTCAGTGATCATTGTGCACAGCTGAGCTGCGACCACAGAACTAACTGCTCTGTGGATGATTCATTCAGACATTTCAAGGTCTTTTGAGCACTTCTTGTAATTTTTATAGACTGTCTTATGGGGAGACGGTCTGGACCGTAAAAATACTTTGCTGTAATGTCTGACGTCTGAGGTTCAATCCCCAAGAGGGGGTGTAGTGAGTGTGTACGCCTGAAGAGCCCAGAATTGGGGCGAAACGTGTCGTGTACTCTTTGCATTATTTGACAGTAAAACTATGCAACATTCTATGATCTGCTTCTCGTAACTGAAGTGGGCACTGTGGCGGATGTTTGTCGACTTGCAGACCAGCCACAAGTGTTACCTGGTAGGTGACCACCTATACAATCAGATTGTGATTCAGACTACAAAAGCCATGAATGTAATTACCCCAAACTACATGCTGTCAAATAAACGAACCACATGCCGTGGCACAACGCAAAGATGCCTCGCCTCAGACGCCGAGGTTCGATCCCCGAGAGGGGATGCAGTGAGTGTGTATGCCTGATCAGCCCAGAATTGTAAAAATTAGTAAGAATGGTTAGAAAAAAAATCACTGTTTGCTGAAGAACTGCCATCTTGCAATGAAAAAATAAGAAATATCTGACTTTTAACACTAGAATTACCAGAGCCTACGAGAAAACTCGTAAATTGGCCCACCTTAAATCCGTTCGCACCTCTCTGTCAGCGTCTTTTGTCCTGTAAATGTGCCGATTAAGACAAACAGCAAGCAACCTGCTATTTCATCTCCCACCGTCACAGAACGTTCACTAAGTTCTCCCAGCTCATGCCTTGTTTGATTAACTGGGAGTGAGTGAACTGCTGGAGTTTTATAGTGGAAATAATAGATCGTTATTTGGAACACATGCATTTCATGTGTGTTCCATTTCTACAGTAATCTGTGTAAACACATTGTTAAAACAGAAACATTTTCATATTTTAGTAGTAAATGTTACAAAATATAGGCATAAACTATAGAATGTGTGAAGCCTGAAGTCCAAAGATCAAATAAACACTTTCACAAAAGGTTCAAGGATGATACAACAGCTTCCGTGGCGTAGCGGTAAGATTTGCTGACTAGTAATCAAGGGGCCACCGGTTCGATCCCCACTGCCTCCTATATTTGCCGTTTTCAGTAGTGAGCTGCTCTTATCTATAATAATAAAAGGCAAAGCCCTCACTGACTGACTGACTCATCACTAATTCTCCAACTTCCCGTGTAGATAGAAGACTGAAATTTGGCAGGCTCATTCCTTACAGCTTACTTACAAAACTTAGGAAGGTTTCATTTTGAAATTCTATGCGTAACAGTCATAACTGGAACCTGCTTTCGTACATATATATGGCCATAGCTTGCAGCTCGGTCGCCATGTGAGGCGGAGTTGCGTCCCTCATCGTCACGCCTCCCACATAATTGAGTGCCTGCCCGCCCATATAAGGCCGTCCATCAGCAGCAATCCAATAGACACGCTGCCGCTAAATATTCGTGGGTGAAGGACTGTGCTTGGTCAGGGATAGACTGGTGTTTGGCACAAACTCTGCAAAAGTGAGAGAGAAACTTTTAAGTGCCGGGTATTAGCTAACATTAAATAAAGCCGTGGACATCACAAGATCGCACAACATAGCACAAGCACAGCTGAGAACCTTCGATGCATGTACTCCAGGCAGCTCACGTGAACTGACTTTGCAGGCCTGGGAACGGTAGACCCGTGCATGCAGTGTGTGATGTCTCAGATAAAGTAGGACAGAAACGACCCTCTGATGCTGAAATAGCCTTTGTACACATATCAATAGGAAAGCAAGGTGTAAAGCTTAAGTTTAAATTACGTTCATAGACATGCTGCCGCTAAATATTCGCAGGCAAATCCACAACTTAATACCGGGAATGCCTGTTAAACGTCTTAGATTCACAAGTACCGATTTGGGTGGTGATCACTTCGATGAATGAAACCTGTTCAAAAAACGCATTACAATTGAGAAGGCAGCAAAAGAATATGAAGTGAGTGACACATACAAGCATATTCATAAGTGCAGCTACTGCGGAAACAAAGCACGGTGTAAACCTTAAGTTAAATTAAGTTCATAGACAGGCTGCCGCTGGCGTTTGTCATGCCTACGAGGAACATGATATTCACGAGATGCAAGTTTAATGAGAAGATGCAGGGTATAACCGACACTTTTGCTCACTTTGTAATGGATTTAAAATTGCTGTAACGGAGTTAAAATTGCTGGTGAAGGACTGTGCTTATGCAAACGAATGGGAAGACAAGGTGTGATGCTTAACTTTAAATTAGGTTCATGGACATGCTGCTGCTGGCGTTTGTCATGCCTAAGACGAATACGATATTCGCGAGATACGACTGGGAGAGGTAAACCCACGCATGCAGTGTGTGATGTCTCACATAAAGAGGAAGACAAGCTGTTTATTTATGCAGTATGAAAGGAACAACCCTCTGGATCTGAACAAGCCTTTGTAGACATATCAATAGGAAAGCAAGGTGTAAAGCTTAATTTTAAATTAAGTTCACAGACACGCTGCCGCTAAATATTCACAGGCCAAATCCACAACTTAATACCGGGAATGCCTGTTACACATCTTAGATTCACGAGTACCGATTTGGGTAGTGAACACTTTGATGAATGAAACTTGACCTGTTGTTTTTACAACGGTTGACAAACACGGAATGTAACTTGAACAAAACACATCCTCCAAATACAAACCTCATTGAAAGAAATAATGATAATCAAATCCTTGATGACAGCAACACTCATAACAGGGACAAAACAATTACATTGACTATCATGTTACATTGTTTTTAAAATGTTTCCTTTTCATTTTCACAACTTCTTTAACACGCTACTTCTCCGCTGCAAAGCGCGGGTATTTTGCTAGTTGTTAATATTATACAGTACACACATACATTTGGTTTGCATCTGTAAATGACCATATACATTTATAGTACTGTACTTGTAAAAGCTACCTTTTTTTCACTTTTATTCTCTCACGTACGATCATGATACATACTACTGCTCTAGTGATCTAACACCGCTAGTTTTTATTTAAACTGGGAATAACTGTAAATGTGAGTGGTGTTTTGAGGCAATGGAACTGGACATTCTCTGATCTGGAGGGATAAAAGCTGATACACAAATGCTGGTGAATCTGCCTTCTTCGTATCTCACCGTCAATTTATTTTTTTTTATTCAGTTTTATTGAGTGTTCCTGCTCACACAGAATTAGTATCCCCCTTATGGTGTATGATATCAAAAAAAAAACACAGACGTAGGTATATGTGACATTTTGAAGAAATAATTTTATGACCTGAATAGTACCAATCACATGTTATTTGAAACAAGTTCATTCAAAGGAAAACAAAAGCCCTCTTCAAGAAATACATATACTGTATTTATCAAAAACACATGTGCCACAATTGTTAGATCTGTAGATAGATCTGTCATCTGGGACCATTCTTCTTTATGTAATTTCTCCAGATCATCCAGGGTCCTAGGCCCTCTCCTGTGTACAGTAATCCCTCCTTGATCGCGGGGGTTGCGTTCCAGAACCGCGAAGTAGAAACCATATGTTTGCATGGTTATTTTTATATATTTTAAGCTCTTAGAAACTCTCCCACACTGTTTATAAATATTCTCCGCACAATTATACAGTAAACCCTCGTTTATAGCGGTTGATCCGCTCCAGACAGATAAATGAATTTCCAAGAAGTAGGATTCTTTATTTATAAATCTAATATTTTCACAGTTAGAGCGTTGAAAACCTGTTTACGACCTTCTACATACGTTTTTTAACATTATTAGAGCCCTCTAGACATGAAATAACACCCTTTAGTCAAAAGTTTAAACTGTGCTCCATGACAAGACAGAGATGACAGTTCTTTATCACAATTAAAAGAATGCAAACGGATCTTCCTCTTCAAGGTGCACATCAGGAGCTGAGAATGTCAGAGAGAGAGAGAGTAAAGTAAACAATCAAAAATCAATAGGGATGTTGCGCTTTTAAGTATGCAAGCACCGTGATAAAGGGCGCAATGAAGGGATCAATGTGAAGGTAGCCTTTCAGCATTTTTTTACAGGCGTGTCCATATCTTCTAAGCAAACAGCCACTGTGCAAACAGCCCCTCTGCTCACACCCCCTCCATCAGGAGCAGATAATGGGGCCAATCATACGCCTCCCTGATGGTATTGCATGATGGATAAGTATCTGCCTGTATTTCCCAGAGAGAGTGAGAGAGACAAAGAAAAGCAAACAATGAAAAATCAATACGGGCCGTTAGAGCTTTTAAGTGTGCGAAGCAGAGCGTGGGAAGCATATCGTATATCATTGAGGAGTTTTATTTAATACGTAATACGTGTTCTGATTGGGTAGCTTCTCAGCCATCTGCCAATAGTGTCCCTTGTATAAAATCATCTGGGCAAACAAACTGAGGAAGCATGTACCATAAATTGAAAGACCCATTGTCCGCAGAAATCCGTGAACCAGCGAAAAATCCGTGATATATATTTAGAAATGCTTACATTTAAAATCCGCGATGGAGTGAAGTCGCAAAAGTCGAAGCGCGATATAGCGAGGGATCACTGTACTCTCTTCTTCAGCTCACTCCACAGATTTTCAATAAGGTTCACAGGGTTCAGGTCAGGGGACTGAGATGGCCAAGGCAGAACTTTGATTTTGTGGTCAGTTAACCATTACACTGTGGTGGGCTGGTGCCTTACCTGGGGTTTGTTTCCTGCCTTACGCCCTGTGTTGGCTGGGATAGGCTCCAGCAGACCCCATGACCCTGTAGTTAGGATATAGCGGGTTGGATAATGGATGGATGGATGGATTAACCATTACAGGGTTGATATGGACATGTATTTCAGATCATTATCCTGCTGGAAGATCCTATTACAACCCAGTTTTAATTTCCTGATATTTCATGGAATCCATTATGCCATTAATCCTGTCAGAGGTGCTAGGGGCGACGAAGATACAATTATCTTACAAAGATAATTACATAATTTGTAACGGATAATAACTTATCATACCTATATGTTTTTTCATGTCCTAACGTAAGACCATACTCCTTCTTTTCAACCGTACATCATTGTTACTCTAGAATTGATTATTTCCTCATAGACAATACTTTTTTGCCCAGTATCAAATCATGTAAGTATGATGCTATAGTTATCTTTGACCATGGAGCTTAAATTATTGTGTTCTACACACTCATCTTATAGCTGGCGTATTAACCCCCTGTGATTAGCTGATAAGAACTGTACAGAATTCATATCCAAGCAAATTGATTATTTTCTTCAGACAAATGTATCCTCAGAGGTCTCAGCAGGTATACTCTGGGTAATCCTAAAGGACATTATAAGAGAACAGATTATTTTATATCTTTATCACAAAAATAAATTGGAAACCAAGAAGGCGGCAGAGTTAATCAGTGAGAAATGTGCATCATACAGACGAATCTTTCTTCTGAATAACAATGTTAAAATACTCTCCAAAGTTCTAGTTAGAAGGATTGAGAAAGTGTTTCCTTCTATAATATCACAAGACCAAACTTGATTTATTAAACTTATTTATTAACTGCTAACATTCGACATTTTTTAATGTAATATATTCACCCATTAAATCTGATGCCTCAGAGATCTTATTATCTTTAGATGCAGAAAAAGCATTTGTCATGGTTGAATGGGACTATTCACCACAATGCACAGATTTGGGTTTGGTCCAAACATATGTACATGGATCAAACTACTTTATACTGTACAATTCCAGAAGCCACAGTTTGTATTAACAACATTATTTCAGACTCCTTCAAGCTAGAACATGTTACTAGACAAGGATACCCCTTATCACCTTTGCTCTTTGCAACTGCTATTGAACCACTGGCTGTACACTTTTGAAATGCATCAGAGATAACAGGGGTTATCGGAGAAGGACTTCAACAGAAAATAGCACTATAAGTAGATGATATAGTACTGTATATATCTGACCCACTATATTTTGTGCCAGTAGTCTTAAAAGCATTAACAGTTTTTCAAAAGATATCTGGACTCAAAATTAACTTGAATAAAAGTAAGCTTTTTCCAGAGAACTGGACACCATCCCATTTCTCTTAGAAATTGTAATAAGAATATAAGTTTAATGTCACTGTGTACAATAATTATTGTATAAATCCACTCACATGTACAGGCCAGGGCAAAGTTAGCACACAGGGGCTCTCAGCATTTAGAACTGCTAGGCAAGCATTTGAAGAGAGAAGGTACAACTACAAAAATAGGAATTGTACTATTTCTGTATGTTAGAGATGAAATGGAATCCTCTCCTTCCCTTGTTTGGAACCTAAGTAAGGGCCTGCACATGGAGAAGACAGTATAAAAAGACGGATGGGTGATATCGTCATCTGTCCTGAAAACCCTTCTAGCGCAGCGATGAAAAATGGCAGACTGTATAGATCAAGATCCCACCTTGGTATTGTCTTGCTATTTGGCTTCCCGTATGTAATGCCGCGTAAATCGTCAGTAAAGAAAGTTAAGTTATTTTCTCTTATGTGATTTTTACCACGGTATCACTATGGTAGGGATATCGCCTTTTAATATCATATCTATATAGTTTTCGGTTACTTAAAATGCCACAATTACAAAAGAACTTATTCCAACTAGGGAGCTGTATCGCCCCCTATCGGAAACAGAAGATCAGTTTAAATATCCAGTGATAAATGTCACAAGTAAATATTAATCCCTTTTTCAACAAAATTTTGCTGTCTGCATGGAAAAAATTGTGAACAGATGGTCTACCCTCCATCTTACATTAGCAGGGAGAATCAACATTGTTAAGATAACCATCCTTCCTAAGCTTCTCTTACTATTACAAAGATTCTTAAGAAATTAAACTCAATCATGATTTAATTTATTTGGAATTTGAAAGTTTTTTGGTTAAGCATTCCATTTATATTTAGTTTTATGGCTCACATCTTTATCCAAGGTGACTTATGACAGACACAATTCAGACACAATTGATTGCACTGCATTTCTTTTACATCTGGAGCACAGGCGGGTGAAGTGACTTGCTCAAGGTCACGCAGTGTCAGCAGCAGCATTTGAACCCATAGCCTCTGAGTCTGAGGTCCAAAGCTTTAACCATTAAGACCCACTGGCTTTCCCATTATATCATAACATCCCTTATTAAAGACATCATTTTTATTTTCATTTAAAATACTATACTTCGATGAGTTTATAACAATCTTTTCAATGGATGGAAGCTTTTTGGATATCAAAATATGACCTGGTCTTACCTAGTGGGGTAGCTTAGTGTGTGCCGGTAACATTATTATTTTTCTTTTGGTATATTTCTGAACCCCATATTTATTAATCTACAATTCAGAAATTTGAATATAAACATGACCTATTGTATAATAAATGTTAAGTTTTTATATAGAAGTATAGCTCTATGGTAATATCTAACAGCTTTTACTTTGTTTAGAAGACAAGATATAAAGTGTGATTTTAATTTCTCATTTCTTTATTTTAGGCCTCTTTTCTGGGAATTTTTAGTATAATAATTTGTTCATACATTATACTTCATTGATAACACTTCTTAATTATTAGATTGTACAGATTTTTCCAGTGATAAGTGAACATGGCCCAGAGGTAGTGACTACACATTTCAAAACACACTGGATTGATTTAAATAACTTTACAGTTAGTTTCTAGTTTTTTAGTTTCTCTTTTCCTGAGAACATCCCTAAACCTATTTTGAAGATTTTTGTGTTTTACATTTTGTCTCAGATCGCTCCTCCTCCTAGTGGTGTTCAAGCTTGTAACACAACAAAATTCCTGGGGAATAGATAAGCAAATTCAGATAGCTTCTGTTTTCTTAGAAAAAGTCTAGGAAACGGCTCATGATGGGAGCACCCAGTAAGACTCAGGAAGTCCAAGGATGCAAAGACTGTACAGTGAGGTCAGCAATGGCGACAAGGCCCTAACCCTTCCTTCTGTAATAAATGAAGGAACACCACATAGCATTGGGTATCTATGGGTGTTTTCCCACCACAAGAAAAAATGAGTTCTTGTACATTATAAGCCCTGAGCCAAAAGTGGTCTCTGGCTACTTTCGTAAGTTGCATTCCCACTGCACAACAGGAATTGTAACCTTTATGCAAAATATGTGATGTGCAAGTAAAAGTGAGGTGGTACAGCGTAAGATGTGCTGGGAAATTCATGGGTATCCCTGCACCTTATTGCTTTGAAGCAATCCCACCTAAATGGAGGATATTATTGCATGGCACGGAGCACCACAGAAACGGCTATGAAGAGTGATCTGTTGCAAAGTGCTATGTTATTGGGAGTTTGGGAATCCACAGGGATCTAACTCACCTTATTACTTTAAAGTGATGGGAGATTATTGCTTTAGTGCAGTGCTTGGCACAGTGCACCAGAGAGGTGGCTATGAAGAGTAGCGCGGTGTGAAGTATGGTGCTCTATCATCACTGTACTTTTCCCCAAAGTCCAAACTACTGTGGTCAACCAATCAGCACAATTTGTTTTCCAAACTCACCCACTATACTTCCTGGTTGAACAAAAGTACATACCCTGAAATATAAGTTACAAAAAGTACTAGTAATTAACTACCAGGAATTACCAATAGCCCAAGTTCCTACAGTGGGAATGCTACCAAAGTTCCTGAGTTTCTAAAAAGTCATTAGTTCCTAAAAAAATGTCCTGTGTTGGGAAAGCGCCTTATGCCTTATAGGAGAGTCAGCAAGGGACTATTGTTTAGCAATCCCTGAGGGAACATTTTCAGTATGAGGAAGCTGTTTTTCAAAGAGCATTAAGAGGCTACATTAAGCGCTGTGCCGTACTTAAAAACCAGTCTAGGACTTTGAAAATCTGAATGACTCGTGTACTGAGGACTGACCAGTTTGGAATTTTTTAAATACATTTTCTTTGTTTTTTAGAATTGAAAGTCTGGTCCATGAGTTCATATTCTAGTTGACTGAGTGCCCCTCCTTGGTAACAATCTATACATGTTTACACCTTTACATTCTTATCCACTACATTTATATACAAAATATTCTCTATGTTTTTATTCTCATTACTCTCATTATTTGAAATGTCAGTAAGTCATTTTCCAACCCGCTATATCCTAACACAGGGTCACGGGGGTCTACTGGAGCCAATCCCAGCCAACACAGGGCGCAAGGCAGGAACAAACCCCAGGCAGGGTGCCAGCCCACAGCAGGACACACACACACCCACACACACAACACACACTAGGGACAATTCAGGATCGCCAATGCACCTAACCTGCAAGTCTTTGGACTGTGGGAGGAAACCGGAACACCCGGAGGAAACCCATGCAGACACGGGGAGAACCCGGGAAGCGAACCCAGGTCTCCTTACTGCGAGGCAGCAGTGCTAGAAGAAAGTGAATTTAGCCCTGGAAAGGTATCCCAAGCTTAAACAAAAGCATTCACCTTACACTATTTTATCTAGCAGCATTCTAAAGTTAATATATTGCAAGGATAAAACTATTATAACAAATACATACATACTTGCATTTGTAAATACACTTCTATTTATTTTAGCACAAGGTTTCCCAAAAACAGCTCTTGAGAGATTTATATAATATAGGGATGCAGTCTCATATTTCCTTTACACCAGACACTGGAGAAGAAATAATAAAGCAATGGTTTAACATTTAAACATGGTAATATCTAAGCAATGTAAAATTTAAAGCCGAAATTGCATTAAAAGTAAAAAAAAGAATTAATTTAGCATTAAATAAATCAGTAATCAAATAGTAAAAAAACAAAATATTGAAGCAAATAATTAAAAATTAAATAATTTGGAACATAAGGAATTTGAATGTTTAAAAGAATTAAGGCTGCTCTTAACTCCATACCAAGATAAGCTAAACCGAGCCAGTGCCAATTTATCATTAATACCAGATACATTTTTACAGAATTCACTTAAAATAACAACAAGTAACTAAGACAGCGGCTTGACACTGTTCACATGTCCCACCTATTCATGATATACAGAATACATGAGTATCTGCTAAGACTCAGTGATACACGGTGCTTTGCTTTTTAATACTGAATATGGTCAGAGCAAAGTATTATAAAAATTCACTGCATATCCACCAACAATAACATCACCCCATGAATATATACACTATTGCTTTTCCATAATTAACAAAAAAGATTACAATAGGAAAATTTTAAAAAGTGAAAAATGATAAACACTAAATGAATCCAAAACACAGTTCAAGTGGCCAGACCCCTCCGACAGCTTAATTGCAGGTCCCCCTCCATTAACTATTAAACTCCCTTATTTGTGATGATTTATACAATAGCCAGCATTCCACCTAGAAAGTATGCCTTTCAAAATGCATAAAATGGTTTAAAAACAAAAGATAAGAAAGAAATCTTAAATTCAGTGTTGAGCTTACAGTACAAGCTTACCTTCGGGGGGGAGGTGACAGGAAACAGTGCTCAATATCATAAAGGGCTCACAGTATTTGGAAAGCCCACCATCTCCTCACGTGTGTGTCTTATCACAGAAATATTTTTATAAGTAGAGAAAACTGATGAAATTATTGCATTGTTGGATGTAAAGTAGACTTAAATAATTTTGAACTGCTTCACTGACATCAAAGACACACTCATACTCAGTTTAGGAAGAAAAGTTCCTTAATAAAATGTAAAGTGTGTGGTTTACTATAGGGTAAGAATAGGGTGATGGGTGGTTTGAGGACAGGGAGATTGCATGGAGGAAAGGTTGGCATAGGGAAGTAGAATAGCTCTACTCAAAAGAAAGATATATACCAGTGCAGAAAGAAGGATACCACCATAAGAGTAGAATGGTCTGTAGCTTCAGTTGTTCTTCTGGAAGGGAGAAGGACAGGAGCAGGAAAAAAGGGTTACCTGGTAAGGTACAGGTGAAGCTCCCCAAAAGGGGCCACAGGACAATCAACTCTGGACAAGCAATGTCTGACCTTCCTTGAATTAAAGAGTGAGGTTGCCCTTTCAGAAACTGGTTAAAAGAACTGACATCTTAGAGATTTCAGGACACTAGAGGCCACTAGAAGGAAGAAAATTTAGTTAAAGTAGAGCCTATAAACTCATTAAGTCTAGAGTTGGTAAGGTGGCATGGGCTCTATTGGTGGAAGAAGAAGCTAGGCCACACTCACGTGCAGGCAGTGGCAGAAAGACGTAGAGAGAGGGTGGAAGTAAGTTTGTGCCTCTCAGTTATGATGAGTGAATTGTTTTCCTTGAATGAATCTGTGTCTGATATCTCTGTCATTTATGTAAAATGGAATTAGAAAAACAAAAGATAATTGCCCAAGATTTGAGTGTCCAGTTCTTGTTTCGATGGCTGTAGTGGTGTCAAGCTTTCATAAATTTCTTAATTTGATATCAGTCTTAGCTGTTAATTCAATTTCAAATTTAACAAGATGGGTTTACTTGGTTTTCTGTTTGCAGTCTGAAAAATGCATAGTTTAACTTCAGTTTCAGTTTCAGAAAGATGTTTATGGTGGCATAGGAACCCAATCAGTTTCTACCATTTTTCTTTTAATTAAAAAAAGAATTTGTTTCAAAATTTTCCTGTTCTTTTTCATCAGATGCTACAATTTCTGTACAATTCTCTACAATTTCTTTTTGTGTCTTCGGCAATTTTAGCAAGATAATTAAATTCTTCTAACCTCTTCAATCTAAAAGACACTTTGATGATTTTCCTATACAAATAAAACCAGCAGAATGGTAACAGAAACGGAAGGAGGTTTTTTTTTTAACCAGCATATCCACTCGAACACAAGGGTTGGCCTCTAATTCTGAAACTGATTAGAGACAAAGCTTGTAGCTACTTCAGTCCTACAAGGCCAGGATTGGCCACCAGGCTTAGATTTACAGTAAGGGAAGAGATGGAGTGTGCGATAATAAGCTCCTCTACCAAAACATGAATTAATTTTATTGGAATTCCACATGAAAGATCAATACAAAGTGGTGTACACGTGAGAAGTGGAACGAAAATCATACATAATTCCAAACATTTTTTACAAATAAATAACTGAAAAGAGGGGTGTGCGTAATTATTCAGCCCCCTGAGTCAATACTTTGTAGAACCACCTTTTGCTGCAATTACAGCTGCCAGTCTTTTAGGGTATGTCTCTACCAGCTTTGCAAATCTAGAGACTGAAATCCTTGCCCATTCTTCTTTGCAAAACAGCTCCAGCTCAGTCAGATTAGCCCACATGGCTTGTGGCAAACTGCAAACGGGACTTCTTATGGTTTTCTGTTAACAATGGCTTTCTTCTTGCCACTCTTCCATAAAGGCCAACTTTGTGCAGTGCACGACTAATAGTTGTCCTATGGACAGATTCCCCCTGTAGATGTAGAGCTGTAGATCTCTGCAGCTCGTCCAGAGTCTCCATGGGCCTCTTGGCTGCATTTCTGATCAGCGCTCTCCTTGTTCGGCCTGTGAGTTTAGGTGGACGTCACAGAGCAGCTGTATTGGTAATGACATTAGATTACACACAGGTGCACTCTATTTAGTCATTAGCACTCATCAGGCAATGTCTATGGGCAACTGACTGCACTCAGACCAAAGGGGGCTGAATGATTACGCACACCCCACTTTGCAGTTATTTATTTGTAAAAAATGTTTGGAATCATGTATGATTTTCGTTCCACTTCTCACGTGTACACCACTTTGTATTGGTCTTTCACGTGGAATTCCAATAAAATTGATTCATGTTTGTGGCTGTAATGTGACAAAATGTGGAAAAGTTCAAGGGGGCCGAATACTTTTGCAAGCCACTGTATATACAAGGTTGGGTAAAAGTAGATTTACAGTTGTCAGTACATGAAACACAGAGTTTATTCTTGTATAATTATTTGATACCATTGATCACAATATTCTTAGAAATCGCCTTAGTCAATGGGTGGGCTTCTCTGGCAGTGTCTTAAACTGGTTTGAATTCTACCTAGCAGGTAGAAAATTCTTTGCTAGTTGTGGTAATTATAACTCAAAGACACATGATATTCAATATGGTGTTCCACAAGGCTCTATCCTGGGTCCGCTGCTCTTTTCAATTTACATGCTTCAGTTAGGTCAGATTATCTTGGGGCACAACATGATCTACCACAGCTATACTGATGACATGCAGCTGTATTTGTCAATAGCCCCTGATGACGCCGTTGACTTCTGTTGTTTCACTAACACAATGTCTTACTTGTGTTTCTAAATGGATGAATAGTAATTTTCTCAAGCTAAATAAAGAGAAAACAGAAAATTTAGTGATTGGCAATAATGGATCTAATGAGGTTATTAAAAATAAAGAAATAAACTTGATGCATTAGGATTAAAAGTCAAGACGGAGGTAAAGAATTTAGGGGTAACTGTTGACTGTGACCTGAATTTTAAATTGCATATTAATCAGATCACTAGGACAGCATTTTTTCACTTAAGAAACATAGCAAAAGTCAGACCTCTTATATCACTGAAAAATGCTATGAAATTAGTTCACGCTTTTGCTTTCAGTCGACTAGATTGCTGTAATGCACTCCTCTCAGGACTGCCCAAAAAAGCCATAAATCGTTTGCAACAAGTGCAGAATGCAGCTGCTAGAATCCTAACTAGGAAAAGAAAATCCGAGCACATTTCTCCAGTTTTGATGTCACTACACTGGTTACCTGTGTCATTCAGAATTTACTTTAAAATTCTGCTTATGGTTTACAAAGCCTTAAATAATCTCGCTCCATCTTATATATTGGAATGTCTGACACCCTATATTCCAAATCGTAACCTTAGATCTTCAAATGAGTGTCTACTTAGAATTCCAAGAGCTAAACTTAAAAGAAGTGGTGAGGTGGCCTTCTGCTTTTATGCACCTAAAATCTGGAATAGCCAGGCTAATACAGCTCGAGCACTTTAAAGAGCTGCTAAAAACACATTACTTTAACATGGTTTTCTCATAACTTCATTTTAGTTTAATCCTGATGCTCTGTATATTCAGTTAACTACCATTACCATTCATGGTGGCTTCAAAATCTGTACTAACCCCTGCTCTCTCTCTCTCGACTTGCGCCACCACCTAATCAAAGTACCGTGATGTTCCTACATTGATGGATTAAAGGCCAGAAGTCCACATGACCATTATCATCAAGTCCTTCCATTAGAACCCTAAATTCAATGAAGACTGATCATTTATGTTAGGTAGAATGCCCAGAGGGGGCTTGGCAATCTCATGGTCTGGAACCCCTGCAGATTTTATTTTTTTATTTTTTGTTTTTTCTGTCCTCCCTGGCCATTGGACCTTACTTTTATTCTATGTTAATGAGTTTTGTCTCATTTTAATTCTTATTTATTTTGCCTTTTTTCTCTTTCTTCACCATGTAAAGTACTTTGAGCTACATTATTTGTATGAAAATGTGCTATATAAATAAATGTTGTTGTATGACCTTTGCAGTCGGAGACAAAGTCATTAGTATAATTTCCATTCCGTCAATTCTGCCCACGGCTTGTTTACTTTTCCTCAATCTGGCAAATTGCTTAGGTCAATCCAGAAATGAATGAACTTGACATCTAGACCTAAACAGCCTTCTATGGTAATTTTATAAAAATGTCAATGTGGGTGTTATATTGATTGTTTGAGGGCTTTTAGGAAAATAATGACTGCATTGACGCTTTGCCAAATCAAATTCTGTGGCATTAGAATGCAGTAACATGCCACTCAGAGAAGTCAGGCACAATAAGGTGCTCATTACTCCGATAACGTATAAAACACTAATTTTTAAAGAGGCAACTTGCTGGCAGTACCATAGTGCTGTAGTTAAAACTTATGCCTCTCTGGGCACTACAGATTCTTCCCATAATTCAACAATAGACATGTTGGTTAATTGTTGACTCTAAACTAGCTCAACTGAGTAAGTGCGGGAGTCAGCCTGTCATTAGAAATATGGAGATAGGTTATGGCCCTCAAGCCACTTAACTAGATTTGATAATAGATGGATAGACAGGATTTATTGCTTTCATCGCTAGCACCCTAAATATCATGAAGCAGTTTATGTAAAAGACTGACTTAATGTTCTTCACGTACCACGTTAAGACTTTTTTCTGTTTGATACCAAGGCAAAAGAAGAAGAAGCATAACATGTCAGGTATTACAAAATATCAATGGCTTACTACAGGTGCACAGCGCCATCGTGTGGCATTTTTTCATTTGATGAGTTGCCTAGATTGCTCACAGTGAGGGTTCAGGAGGAGAACTTGGCCAGGTCTCCGGGAGGGGCAGTGTTGTAATGTTTAGCTGCAGTGAAGTGTCAGCTTTTCATATTAACAATGTAGGTGTAGTTATTGAGAGAACAGGTAACAACATCATAATGTTAAGGAGTGTTTTTATGAGAATTTCAACAACATAAATTCAATTAGTTTGTCATTTCATAATTACTCTGTGAACAATCATCTTCCTATTCTGTGACTATTTGAACACTATCATTATAACATTTGCATGGATATAACCTGTGTTTCTGTTCTATAATCACCAACGCAAATTAATAAACCATGTTGTGCCATTAAAGAAATTCAAGAGTGAAGTCAATTAATGAAGTATATTTAGGTTAGGGTTACACAGTGGTTAGCACTTCTGCCTTACAGGTCTAGGGACAAGGGTTGAATTCTCAACACACTGAATATGCTTTTGGGGTCTGCACATTCTTTTCATCATTTTTAGCATTACTGGTGATATGGCAGAAGTCCCTATATAATAGGTCACTTTTTTAATTATTGGTTTACAGTCCAATGCCTCAACCACCTCTACACTGCTTTAGAAAGACACACAATGCATGTTCAGTTACTTGGAATAAATATACTGGTTCTGTGAAGTGTGTCTAATGTGTGCACGACAATTCTCAGAGATGGACTGGCATTCTGTCAGCAGTTGCTGGCTGCCTTGTGTCAAGTATTACTGGGGAAGGCTCCAGTATCCTGTGTGCTCTGCATTCGGGCTCAGTGCTTCAGGGACTTCCTGAAGGTCTCCATAAGCTACGAATAGTGGGAGGAAGAAATGTATTTTGTGTGCTATTATTGCTAAGAGAATTCAGGGTCCTCCAGTGTGCTTCAAAGGACTTTGTGGGAGCTTAAGTCTGAAGAAATGATTATAAAGCAACATGCTGATCTAAAAAATGGCCCAAGAGGGGTTGCAGAATTATTGCAAATTGCCCATTCAATATTAACTTTATTGTACATTTCATTTAGAGTAATTTTACTTATTATTATTCCTCTTCAGGAAGGATGAAATGTAGCTAAACTGTTACTGGTTTGAAGCACTCCATTTTGGTTTCTAAGAGACACAAATAGCAGACCTTAGATAACCACAACGCCTCTAAAGTGTGTCGTAGAGGCCAAACCAGTGAGCTACTCCACCAAAAGAGACAGCCCCCAAACTTGTGAAAGATAAATAGCATTTGAATTTTTCCACATCCTCTCAAGATGGCTTATCATGTATCTGCTGTGGTTTCTAATTAGGCAGCAAGTCTTGCAAAATGCTCATATGCAGAGAAATCTTCCTTTCAAGGGCTTCTAATGAACTTATTAAAAGCGGTTACTTACCCTAACAGGATACAGCAGTAATTTCACACATTTGGGGTGAATATGTGGACCGTAAGCTACTGGCAAGCAAGTCGGGGCCAAACAGCTTCTCATTTAATGTTTATTTAATGGAAGGAGAAGATTATTTAAAAAAATAAGATAGGATCCACTAGTGCCGATGTAGGTGATGGTTCATACCTTGCTGCTGAAAGGACAAGCAATGACTCCCTGAAACTCTGTAATTCAATGAAGTGGGCTTGAGATTTATTTTGAATTCAATCAGCAGAAAAAAAAGCAATCAACAATCACAAATAAGAATTTTGTAACAAGTAGGCAACACCCACCAGGTTTGGAAATTGTTTTAAAAAGAGAGTTCAATATTTCCTACATTTCAAAAATTAACTTAAATTAATATATATTGATTGCTCATATTTAAAATACATCTGCAGGTACTCTTCATGTCTGCATGTTCTTTTTTACTTCGAGGCGCAACATTTTTCTATCCCAACTCAAGGCATGTGTGTTAAGATTAATTTGTAACTCTAACTTGGCTCTGTGTAAGCGAGTGAGTCTCATGGTGGGTTGGTGTCCACCCATGCTTGGTTCCTGCACTGCGTCAAACACCCAGTGACCTTGTAATGGAAAAAAGTTTTAACCAAAATGGATGGATGGATGGATAATTGTATCACCACCCACCCCATGTCTGTTTATGTCACCACATTATGCATAGAAAATAAATATTACCAAGAAACATTGTGAAGCACAGCTAAGAGCAACACCAGAACCAGATATTGTATAGTTATAACTTAGCAGAAAAGTTGGCAAAAGGTAATTTAGTCACTAAGCAAAACTGTCTTTGTGAGAGTGGTTTAAGTAAAATAGAAAGGCTGAGCAGCTTTACTCTTCAGAACATCTGCGGCCCTGGTAGCTGTTCAGTTTTAGCACTTCAGGAGCTTTTTAACATTACTATTGAAGATCACAGCATCAATTACAGGTTGTGGGACAGAAAAGGCAGAATCTGCCTTAAATATGGATTCAAACCATCAATGAGATTTTCATCAACATCTTTTGTAAAGACTGAAAGTATCTATCTGGCTACACTCCAGTTCTTTGTCACACATGTAGTTTACTGATGGACTGGTGTGGTCAATGGCAGAAACAACTTAGCTACTGTTTCGAATGGAGTAGGGGACTGTGGAGTGTGCATATGTGTGTGTGTGTGCTGGTGGTAGTGATGGAGTATTAAGTTGCTGCATTCAGACAGGGAAAAACTGTTAAGCCCCTAAGCTAAGTAAAATTTACTTTTATTATACTCAGGTGTGTTATATATTTAAAAGATATTGAAAAAGCTATCCTACAGCAAAAAATATTTTTTAATAGATAGTGTGATGGATGACTGGGGATTTTGCCCAGTCGGGACGCCCTTTTGAGGAGAAGACCGTGGGAATGGACGTATCAACAACAGTATCTCCCCCAGAACACGAGAGGGCAGCCCCCCTGGTTTACATCAGGGCCACGGAACTGGAGCTTAGAACCTCAACCCTGTCAGGGTCCGTGGCCACCACCAGGGGGTGCCTGGACAGCTCTGGTGCATTGGCATGCAGCATGTCCGCCACACCCGGAAGTGGTGCCAGAAGAGGAGCTGAATTCACATGCAGCACACCCGGGTGCAGTATAAAGGAGGCCGCCTCACTCCACTCGGGCAGCCGGAGTTGGGTGGAAGAAGATGGAGCTTGCGAGTGTGGAATGGAGGTGGCTAAAGAAAAGAGACAAAAGAGTGAAGAGATATGGACTGAGCTTTATTGGTTGTGTTCATTGTAATAAAATGTGTGTGTTTGTTGGACATTCTGATCCGTGTCTGTCTGTGTCCGGGTTCAAATTCACAACAGATAGATAGATAGATAGATAGATAGATAGATAGATAGATAGATAGATAGATAGATAGATAGATAGATAGATAGATAGATAGATAGTGAAGGATTATTCTCATGACATCCATCCATTATCCAACCCGCTATATCCTAACTACAGGGTGCAAGGCAGGAAACAAACCCCAGGCAGGACACTAGCCCACCGCAGTTCTCATGACATTCCATTCTAAAAAACATTATGGATGCTGCGGGCAAAGTCTATTACTGCAGCATCAGGTATGAGACAGGAGCCAACCCTGGACACATATGCATGCAGCCAAATATACAATCACCATTTAAGGTAACTCTCACACATCGTTGTGATTTGGGAACAACAATGCAGATGTAGCGAGACCAAAACCAAAACAGCCAGTGCAGATCTCTAACTCGGGACTTTGTAGCTTTGATACACCACCTTACAAAACTAGTATGTTCATCACTTAAATAAAAACAAAGGAAGGACAAACAAAGGAGGACATGAAATACAAGTACACAGAAAGCTAAAATACATCCTGCTGACTGCTAGGATTACTTATGCATTGTATCCAGTGAGATGGCTCACCAATTTGTTCATCTTACAAGTATCCCTATGCAGTTCTGGTCAATCTGTTTAGTGAGCATTTGGTTCAACTTCTACCCATAAGTGCATGCATTAACTAAATGGCAGAAAGGTGCTGTTATACTTCAGCCATAGATTACATCTGGAACAATCCCCTAAATCATTTCTGTGGTCACGAACAACCTCTGAGAGTCCTACGGCTTTCTCGTCAGAGGTCCTTCTCGTAACTATGCATCTTAGAAAACTAGTAGTAATATGAACTGGCAGGATCCACTGTGTGGCCTCCAGGCTGCTTGCCCTTGATAATAAATGGCCCCTGTTTAAATAAATGGCCCCTGTTAACTGTAAGCTGCCGCCCTTTAATCTGAAGGGATCTCCTACTTAGATCCCTACAGAGTAATTGTTTATTAGATACTCTTTACCAAAACACACTAAACTATCATTTTCTTTGCTCTGGCATGATACTGGCACATATTCTCATCATTCTAAATAAAGCCTTGCTGGGCCCATTACCTATTCCACATCATCTTTACCTTTCTGACCAAGCCTTTATTCATTGCCCACCATGCAATAACAATTTCTTTAAAAAGTTAGAAATTACATAAATGGACATCAACAATGGTCATTTAAAATCGATAATAATCTTCAAACCTAATCATCTCCGGAAAATGTGCTATCATTACATTCTGATGATCCATTTTTTTCACATTGACTCAATTTCCTGTGGTTTACATGTGTAGTTAATCATGTTGAGTCAGTCTAAGAGACAATGACACAAAAAGTGTTGCAAACCCAATTTGTTTCAAACCTCAAATGATTACCCTGCATTGTAGTTCTTTACTTCTGCTTAAGACCTCAAAGTTCATAATTTCAAGCCATCAAAAAATGTGAAAATTTATTTAAACAGTTTTTGGTGTAGTGTGAATAGCATTAAATAAGCTTCATTGGATTACAATAGTCATTTCTGTAAATGGGATGTGGCAAATCTGACTCATTCTCAATAGAGTTTTAAACACAGGGCTGCACATGTGCTTATTTTATTGGCTATCACAAAAAACAGTAAAGGAATTATCCACCATGCTAAGGTCTTAATCTGGAGCCATAAGATGCATTCAACAATTGATTATCAAACACTTTATTCCATTACAGGGCCTCAGAAAACTACAGCTTATTCAAACAACATTGGACAAAGGGCAGAAAACAAGACTGCACAGACTGCCACACAATCTCAGAGCACATGTTCACAGACACCTCTACCTATACCCACTTATTAAAACCATAGAATATCACAAACAGCAGGGCTGGAAACAACACTGGAGTCCAAACAAGCCAATCACAGAGTACACATTCACAGACATGTCAATCCACACCAACTTAGCTTAGACCTAGCAGTGGTCAGTGACCTCCAGCAGTCGCGCTGAAGGTTGCACCAAAGGCATTCATGCCTGGCACAGGGACTGATGTAAGAAACAGTAAGGCCTATACTTTTTTGATAGTTTGTTAACATAAGCAGCAGTCTTGTAGATTTGACAGTAATTAGGCTGAAAATGGGTCCCTTCATCTCAGTGTGACCATTCATCATCATCCCCATCAACCACAGTAGGCATCCATCCAACCATCAGCTTAACCTGAGCAGGGTTGTGAGGAAGCTGAAGCCTATCCCAGCAATCACCAGGAGCAGTACAGCATTATACTGTTGAAAAAGTCAGATCTGCACCCACAAACCAGGTTAAGCTTAACTTCTACCTCTTTTTCTTCTTCTTTTCCCACTTTTATGTGGGGTTGATATTTTACAGGTTTCAACACTTAACATAGATGTAAAAAGCTAAATTTGATGTTTAGTCATTCTTGCCAATCTGGACCTATGGAGTAAGGATTTCCATAACAAAACAAATAAGCTGTGTGTACTGTATGCTGAGAGCACATTGTATGTTCGACTTGAAATGTGACATGACCATTCTGAGACCAGGCATTAAGTAATGTTTTAGGATCATGAAAATACAAATGAATCAGTAAAATGAGGTTTTCCAGGCATGAGAAACAGAAAAACATACCATACTCAGAAATATACAAGTAGGCAAAAGATGTGGCACTGAAGCAAGTTATCAGGTTGCCAAATTTCTTAATAAGCATGGAAAGCCTTCAGTGATGGAAAATGATTTACAGAAAAAAAATCACAATCCTTGTGAGAAGTCAAGCAAAATGACAACTTTTATTGGCTAACTAAAAATATTACAATATGCAAGCTTTTGGGCCTGAGTTGCATTGAAAGATTGCATTGCAATCTTTTTAGTTAGCCAATAAAAGGTATAATTTTGCTTGACTTCTCACTACATTCATAATGGCTATCACGGTACAACACCCTAGTACTATGAGAAGTAAAGGAATTCCTGTTTCTGTAGAACTTTTAAGCAGCATGTAAGTAAAATGACAAATAATGTTAGGAGACAACAGACTTCTGCACTGAAAGAAACAAAAATGTTTTGTGTTGTTGCTTTGCGGTGGGTGTTGACGTTAATGACTGTTTTATGTTTATTTGTCATTGCTGGCCTTTTCTGAGTTAGCTGGAATACATGAGGATTTCTGTTGCTTCCACCCAATGCATTGCACAACAAAAGGTCAGGATGTGGCTAAAACATCTTCAAGGGAAATCAACAACAAGAGTAATATTATTATCTTATGGTTATTGCAGTGATATAAATATGCTGCCATTTTGTGAGTTTGTTTCTATGGATGCTCCTGTTTTAGACGTTTTGGTTCCCATGATGATATGTGGCAGTTAGGGGTGTAGTGCACTTGTCATGTGATCTGTAACACTATGGTGGCTATATTGTAAAAGATTACAATGCACATCTCACAATATCTGAATTTTACTTGTTAAAGGAAAGACCTTGTGAGAGACTAGTGTTCGAGCAAGAAAGGTAAAATTCTGATTTTGACTTTTGTTTTATTTTGTCCATGACTGGTTTTTATTAATGATTTAATGAATCTCTATTTAACAGTCTTGGGTACTACGATGACCATTTTTACTTTAATTCTCTGCCATAGTCTAAAAAAATCTGCAGACACTAATCATGCTTATAAAACTCATTACACTCTGGAGGGTATGAGCGGCTGGTTGGCCTAGGTGTACAGAGCTGTGACTGTCTCTGGCTTTGTTAATGACTGTCTAACTTTATCTGACTATGGACACACCATAGGTTTCTGACTGAAATTTAATCCACTCCTGTGTTACCAGCCTCAAGTACACCAGCCAGTGATGTCACCCTATGACTGCTCCTATAACTCTCTACTGCTACTATCAGCTGAACAATCCAGTGCAACTTGCTGGTACCAACTGACCTGCCTCCCCCTGACTTCCCCTCCACTTCTTGCTTCGAACTTTGCAGCTCCTTCCAGCTCACTGATAATGGTTGTCTTACATCTTACAACTGGCCCTTCAGAATTCTGCTACTGCTGCTGCCACTTTGCAGCACACCAGTACTAATCACCTCTTTATCAGACTTACCTTTCAGAGATGCTCCTACATCTCTGGCATCTGTAATCACCCTCACACTCCTATATGCACACATTCAAGCATATCTCCACATGTACACCTACTCACACCACATGCATGCCCATTCACACAAGAATACCAAACACTGCTCCAGTCTCCAATCCTTTTCATTCTTTCTAGAAGCTGGTGCCATTCTCCAGTCTTTTCAGCATAAGAGATAACAATAGTCAGCCTGCCGTTTCTTGCCTTTACCTGACTGGATGGCTTGATCTCCTTTAGTGTAGAGCTGCTCAGTTTTGTATCCTTTTCAAGCTGTTGGCACATCAGCTATCTCTCTTGTTCTGACTGCTTAAGCAGTAACTAACTGAGTGGTTGTAATAATATAAATATTAACTATAGGCACCTATTTTTTGCTGAATTATTTGAAAATGTCTTCTGTAAACCCAACACTAAAAACTCTGTTTTTGTGACTGTCAATCTGAATGATTTTCTCTTTATTTAATATTTGTTTCTATCTGAAGTTCTTCAGTGTGTTGTGGCTTTATTCCCTAACATTTACATAAATTCTAATAATGTACTGGAACCATTTCAGTTTGACTTTAAGGCACAATACAGCTGTGAAACTGGCCTGCTCAGAGTATCTAGTGATTTACTTATGGCAGCAGTCTCCAAGCAAAGCAGCTTGTTAACTTTATTATACCATAGCACAACACATGAGGGCATTGTGTATAAATATGGCATTATTTGTACTTTCAAGTTATCCACCAAGTGGACACAAAAACCCTTGTTTATTATAGAGATAGTTAGTCTTTTCATAAGTAGGTTCTAGTGTTAGGTTTGGTTTCCTTGTTTTCAACGCTGCAGTCTTTGACTTGCGAGTTTATTTTTGTCCTCTGGTTTTCATTGCTTGCTTTCATTTTACCTCCTGGTAATTTGACCCACACTTTTCCTTTTTTCCTCAACATCTCCTGCATGACTTAACGCTTAGTAGACAAACAAATACATGGTCAGAAACTGAGTCCATAAAAGTTAATTGCTGTAATTTGGAAGTTTTTTTTTCCCAAAAATCGCCTTTTGACATTAATTAAAATATCATGCTTTTTGTATTGTATTGTTACTGTATGATTACTCTGGCACTACAGAATATATCTAGTAAATAGGAAGTTCTCAAATGCAGTCTTGACAAAGGTAATATGTGGAAATTTATATTAGATTAGATAAACTTTATTAAACGCAGCCACAAGGGATGCACAAACTAGTGCGCTTCTTCGTGCCGGTCCCAAGCCTGGATAAATCGGGAGGGTTACGTCAGAAAGGGCATTTGGTGTAAAATTTTGCCAAATCAACATGCAGACAACAATTTTGGATGATCCACTGTGGCAACCCCGAATGGGAAAGAAGAAGAAGATAAACTTTATTAATCCCAAGGGGAAATAAAGCAGTAGAAACATAAAAAAACAAGGATACAGGCTCACAGGACAAATAATACAGCCAATCAATCAATCAAGTATATTGTGCAGATATTTCACAAAGAACGCAATAAGTGAATGAGATGAAATGCTGAATTGCCTGATAGCAGTTGGGAGAAAAGACACACTGAGGAACTTCTTACTATGCTGACGCGGAATGAGCCTGTGGCTAAAAGTACTCCTGGAAGAGATGGAGGGGCAGGAAGGGCATAATAATAATAAGTTTAGTTTTAATAGAAAAACTAAACTTGTAAGACCAAAAGCTATACCTATGGGATTTGCAATTGCCACCTCCAAGTTATGCAGGAGCTTAATTGTGTGATGCTACATGCATGTACACACACACAAATACACACACACACACATCATAGACTGCCTTTGGCAGAAGAATATCAAGAACACTCAAAAGTGTTGCAGGCATCAGTAAGTTCGTAAACCAGAAAATGACTTACCAATTCAACCAGCTCGAAATCTTCCTAAAGCACTGAAAAGCTGATCTCAAATGAATAATGTTTCTTTGGGATATGAAGAAAGAAAGAAAGAAAGAAAGAAAGAAAGAAAGAAAGAAAGAAAGAAAGAAAGACAAGATTTATGCTTTGTGTTGTGCATTTATTGTCCTGAGTTTATATATACAGTATATAAATATCTAAATTGGAATATTTTATTTATTAATGCAAATGTGCCTGGGTTATTTGTTTAAAAATAGTTTATTCATTGCCTGATCCAGAGCAACAAGAAAACAAAGGATAGCATTTTCATGAATTAATCTATTTTCCCAAAAGCCAACACCAGAAACTACCTTCTATATAAATGTTCGGTTCCAGACTCACTGCTGTGTTTAGAGGGGGGTTCAGCAGTATCTAAACTCTATTTCTTCAGTATAAGCTTCAGCTCTCTCCCCACCGAAGAAGTTATTCTCCCTTTTGCGAAAGTCAAATTAACCAATTTTAGTGTGCCTGGACTTACCCTGTTCTGGGAGCTACACATCGCTTTTTATGGTTGAAATCAGCAACTATTAAATGTCACCACCAGGACTGGCTTCAGAAGTAAGTCCTTGTGTGCATCTTCAAGGTTTGTTTCTATGCATTTATAAACACCATAAGAATCACATCTGCCGATTATTCTTTGTCTGGAATGTTTTGTTAAACCAAATTTCCATAGGTAAAATTATTTAAAATTCACCCTCATACCTGTGTTTCTCCCCCCCCGTGTAGTTTTGCTGATTATCCTTAACCTCAGAACACCTCAGAAATAATCAGTTTTCAAGATTATGACAGCAGTTTCATTTTTATATTTGCCAAAGGATATAAGTTGTTACTACAAAAATGTCTAAGGCAATAATATGAAGACACTTTCTGGTAGCATTGATCATTTGCAGGCACACGTACGTCTGTTTAAAGGAGCAGACAAAAAAGTTATTGTGTCAATAATTGTAACCAAAAGATTGTTTCTTTGCTGTTTGAGTCTCATAGCTATCCCCTGTACATAAAAATGAACCTTCTATGAGGAAAGCCACAGCCAAAATATTTTTTACTCGTATATCACAACTCTTGGTTAAGAATTTATTTTATTTAACAAGCAAGAATCAAATACACACACATATATAAATATTTATAACATCTGTAGTTCACTTTGTAGAGTATTCATCATAACTTTGAATGAAATCGCATTTACAGTCTGAAAGCCATCTGTTTATTTCAGGTGTGGAGAGCTGCTCGCTATTTCTACAGAAGTAAAAAAATCACAAAGATGTAGATAAAGTACATTGGAAGGCAGTTGAGTTTAACCAAACTTTAAGATCTTCAAATTAAGATCACAGATGTTCATCTACTAGTACCACCTGCTGCAAAAATCTAATCTTTTATCATTTATTTTTTCCTACGGAAAAAGGAAAGAGGAGGAAGCCTTTTATTATGCAACTTGAGCATCTGAAATACATACAAATCTGTGGCAAGAAACCACAGTCATTAAATGTACTTAATTTCCAAAGAGAATTTGAGTCAACTGAAGACATGCTGGTAGTGTTTAAACATGCACTTTTTAAACTGTGCTCATGGACTTATGAAAGCAGCCTATAAAACATGAAATTTAGTAATTTTGAGAGAGAATAGTTGCACAGTCCAACCACTCATGATAAAATTTACAGAAACACAAGACAATTTTGCGATGCCACCTCGTATGCTTTTTCATGAGCCATTCTTCAATCTCTCACTCTCTACCTACATTCATGACTGATAAAAGCTATTATGATAACAGATGTGTAAAATATGTATGTGACTTTCAGCTTCTAGAAGGTCATACTCGTACATAACTGTCATAAATTCATTTTCAAAATAACAATCTTAGGCAAATCATTTAGCACAGTGTAACCCATAATTGGAGTTGCTGCCATTTTTGTATAAATAATATGTGAAAAATGATAATTTAAATCAGTTTATTAGGTTAATTATATTACATTTACTACTTTGCTTTGGACTGACAAATAAACCTAAATTGATTTAACCGTTTCTGTAACAGAGGAGAAGAATTTTGATTTTACTTTGTGGTGCAGTGGTTGATACTATGCGCTCACATCTATGGGATGCAAATTCCCATACTGGTCACTGCACAAAGATATTTTGGTTTAGAAATAAATAACATTGAACCACGACCTGTTCACTGTACAACAGTTTTTGTTTAGGCATAAAATTACATATTGTTATATTTTATAAAAGTACATTTTCAGAAGAGATTTCAGACTTATACCTATAAGAAGGGATGTCACCCTCAAATGTTATTGTACACTTCATTGAAATAATAATCCTAGTTTGAAGAATATGTCAACTGTCAACTAACTAAGTAAAGCAAGTTTCTTTTATAAAGTAACATTTACAGAAACTAACATAACCTTTTAATACCAAAAAACAAACAAAAAAAAAAAAACACAATAAAAAAATTCTGACTGTACAATAGTCTTTTCACAGAAGAATATACTGCATAGCACTCTATTTTTAAATGAATACTTATTCAAAGACAAATTGTGTATTGATATGCACATTAATACTGTAATTATATAACATTTGGACTAATAGCAATAACAATAATAATAATAATAGAAATATCTGTTTTATTATTTTATTTATCCAAGGTAATTTCACTATTCATATTCAATATATTCTCCTAAAGCTATACATTTCAACTTATAAACCGTGTGCACTCTGCACTACTGTATATCAAAACTGCATAGTTAAAACAGAATATTAAATTACATGCAACAAAATTAAGACTGATTAATTCATTGATTAATATAAATACAGACAAGTTACAACAACACACAAAATACACATATATGCATAGGTATTTATTGCTCTGAAATAAATTCAAACTGTGTGTAAAATCAATTTATTAATACATTATAATATACTGTATAATCAGTTATTGTTGGCTGCACATACTATCATTTGCCAATAAAGTGACTACAATTACTAGTGCAAAGTCCTAATAGTTCACTTCTTTAAAGTGTACTGGACTAGTATAGCCATGTTTAGAATTTTAATGTTGTGTTAACACTTTATTTGCACAACTCAAATAATAAACCCTTCTTCCATGCTCCGTTTTTTATTCATTATACATATTTATAGTTTATATTTTTAGCTTAACCTCATATACCAGCCAAATTAAAAGGCTATGATCTGGAAGTGGTTTTATTTTCTGTGATAAGATGCATATGCAGAACGTTTACTGATAAAACACCACCTGTACTTTCAAGTTATATAAGCTTTAATAGTTTGCTTTTTTTTTGATGCCGATATCATGCAGTATCTTTCATTATGCACTATACTTTCACATTTTGATGTTAGAATCATTGAATTTTTACACTTTCTCATTTAAATAATCAAAATTAAAAAAGAAATGTAAAGTGTTTAACAATATAAATGGATAAAGGTGTCTGCTTAACAAATAAGTGTAAATGTATAAAGGTCTAATTGTGTTACATAGATGTCAAGAAAATGCAGATATATGCTTCTCTTTTAAACTTTAAATGAACAGTATGGGATTATAGCAAGAGAATGTCTGATCAGTTAAATTGTGATCACTCTCACATAAACTGTTTTGTAATAATAAAAGCTAAACAAAAGGACTCCTGTAACAAATCCTAAAAAGGAGTCGTTGAAAAAAACAACTGTTTGTACATTTAATTTGAAGTTAATTGTTACACAGGCAGAGTACAGTAAATTATTGCACATTCTCCAGTGTCAACATCGACAGCATTACCATGTCTGAAGAAAACTGTGTTAATGTACTTTTTATAACCAACAGAATCTTTGACAATGAGGCGTTGATGCTGTGTATCTAGTTTATTCTAAGTGATATATTAATCTGATGTAAGCAGACATGTTATCACCTTAAACTGCCTCTTGACTCAGAACGATTAAGGCAGGGGTCTTCATTTACACTCCACAAAGGCAGCAATGGCTGCAGATTTTTATTTCAACCAGCTTCATAAACTATGCCTAGCATATAATAAAACTCGGTATTTAATTCTATGGCTTGTTAGTGTTTTCATTCTTTCAATCCTTATCACGTTTAAACTTTTTAATTTTCTGAGAACATAATCCATATGTTTGGGGGCCTGGAAAAGATTTGTACTTCTTGGCCCTTCCCTTCTCTCTCATTTATTTCAAAACATTTTACTAACACGGATACTTCAAGATGTACTGCATGTACTCAGGTTTAAATGGAAGCACATAGGCCAGAGAGTTGGTGGTTACTTTGTCATTTGCAACTTATTACTAACTGATGGCTAATTAAGTCTAAACACTAAGAACCATTAAAATGTAAATACTGTTTCAAAATTAGCGCTGGTCAGGTTCACTGATGATTCTCATTCGGCCAGAGTATGAGTCAGTTTAGATATACTGTACTTGGATGGGTCACACAGAGGACTAGCTTCTTCTCTATGGCTGTTTCCTGCTCTATGCATAGGAGCCACAATAGGCCCAGGTTCCCTGCAATCCTTAGATGGATTAAGTGGATTTGAAAAATTATAAGTTATTTATTCAACCATCTGTGTTCTACAGTTAGGTCCATAAATATTTGGACAAAGACAACTTTTTTCTAATTTTGGTTCTGTACATTACCACAATGAATTTTAAATTAAACAACTCAGATGCCGTTGAAGTGCAGACTTTCAGCTTTAATTCAGTGGATTAAACAAAAAGACTGCATAAAAATGTGAGGCAACTAAAGCATTTTTTTAACACAATCCCTTCATTTCAGGGGCTCAAAACTAATTGGACAAATTAAATAACTGGAAATAAAATGTTCATTTCTAATACTTGGTTAAAAACCCTTTTCTGGCAATGACAGCTTGGAGTCTTGAACTCATGGACATCACCAGATGCTGGGTTTTCTCCTTTTTAATGCTCTGCCAGGCCTTTACTGAAGCAGCTTTCAGTTGCTGTTTGTTTGTGGGCCTTTCTGTCTGAAGTTTAGTCTTGTTTTATTTAAAATTCATTGTGGTAATGTACAGAACCAAAATTAGAAAAAAGTTGTCTGTGTCCAAATATTTATGGACCTAACTGTATTCTTTCTTTGCTCAACTTAAGGTCAGGGTTACCACTGCCTATCTTAACACCACCAGAAGCAAGAAAGCAACTAAACAGAGCACTATTTCACCATGTGCATATTTGCCATTTTAAAATAGCCACTACGACCATTTTTGTAATGTATATGTTACACTTCAGACAAACTAAAACTTCTAGTAAGTCACTATGAACAGAAAGCTGACTGTAAATTGTATTAAAATGAATAGATACTGTCTGTAAGCAGTACAATGTCAAGTGACGTTGTAAACTAATTATATTAAAACATTTAATAAATTGTCACAGTTCATGTTGGCTCTCCATGCAAACAAGGTAAAAGCACAGAATGCCCCAGCATCTTTGTACAGTGGATGTGAAAACCTTTTATTCATATCTGAAATGCACAAGCTTTACTAGTATGAAAGGCAGCATGTCTTTTCACTTTGATCAGGGCAAATCACATTTGATAATAAATGTTTCTTTTTTTTAATTTGTAAATGCATCAGACAAGGCATGTCATACTCCAGAAGTTTCATTGATCCAGTCTGGCTCTAATAATTAATGGGATTAATAAAGTAGCTGTAAAGCTAACCTCATCACTTTTAACAAGGTTATGGCTTCACGAAAGGTTTAAATGTTAAAAATTTTATGCTAAAAGCATCCTAAAAATGTGAAAAGCTTTTACAAATGAATTAGTCTAACATTCAAATATTGCTTATACTGCAAAAACTGCATGTGCAAAATCTAGACAAATAAACTTTAACTGGGAGTTGTTATTTAGCAAAAATGTCAGGCCAATGGTGTAAGCTAAATATAGTTGACAACATTTCTTAAAGTAAGCTACATAATCGTAAATTACATTTTTTGATAAGTCAATACACTTATTTCCACTTGCTTAGATTTCATTTTTGCAGTGTATTTTAATTGTTTTTACTGAAGTGTGCAGCAAGAGTCATATAACAAGTCGTGTAATATAGACAGTTGCCAAAACAGTTAACTTCAAGCGAGAGACTCAGCCACAATCCAGTTTGGTAGACTTTAAGGCATTTATTTGTTCTAACCTTCTCCTGTCATACTAAAATATGTGGCTTAGGTATGGAGTGATACTCTTTTTTAAACACTGGCGATTTTTGCTGTGTGCCATATTACAAAAGGAATATTATGACAACATGAAAGCTTTAGAAATAAAGGATGAGTTCGTGGGGAAGATAACTGTTGGACTGAAAACCAAAAACATATTTTCCCACTTTAAACATTTGGTGTGGCATTTAAAAGTATTTTAAACTTGGATGATATGGCTGTATAATCACACTCATAGAAACAAGTTTTCTTGACTTCAGACAGAGCAGGAATTCACACCGCTCCTCACACCCAAGAGCTGACTGGAGTGTACTGCAAATGGAAACAATTAAGATACAGTGTGACCGACCTGAAAGATAAGTTCTGTACAGTGAAGATAAAAACATTGTATTAATATCTGGAATCCACATGCTTTACTAAAATGAGCAGAAGTATATTCTGTGAGCATGAAAGGCTATTTCTGAGAATACCTGTTCTCAGCAGTAAACTTAATTCACTTCTAACTGTGCATATACTGCATCTTGCCAATGACAACCTGAATTACATAGTGAAATTGTACAGCCACTTGCACTTGATATAAAATACAGTACTGTTAAATCCCAAGAGATGCTACAGTGTGTAAAGATAACAGTAGGGCTATTTAAAATGTAAAAGATTAAAATGTTTATTGTGTTGCTTTAGTTCAAACCAGATATGGCCGTTAATTGGTTTTACAAATACAACAGCAACACTTTTAAACAGAAAAACATACTAATGAACCAGACAATGATGGTCTCCCTATAGGGATGCCTTCTTCTTCTTCTTAGGAGAAAACGTCAAACCTTTTCCTATGCATAGGATTCATTTTTTACGTAAAAACAGGGACTACACAACCAGTACTACTCTACATGTAGGCTCTCTGAGAATGCAATCACATTTGTAGTCATCTTAAGACTTGACTATACAGTGCTGCCCTTTACCAGTAGCACACCTGAGCCAACAACAAAAATAAATAAATAAATAAATAAATAACAGTGGTCAGCCTTAACTTACTTTGAGGTAACTCAATGTCACCTGAGACCCTAAAAAGATTCCTTTTACTCACTTAACTTACTGGGGCTCTTGTATCATTCCTTCCTCTTGGTTTTGCCCACAGCTCTGTTGATTGATTGTCTATGACTATACATATCTATTGTACTTTAAGCCTTGAAACTGCCCCATTGTTCCCTGCACTACCTGCATGCATACTTCATGTGATTATTGTCATTATTACTGATATCATATCATGACAGTTTCTGGTGCCACCTGTGTCCCCCTTTGACACTGATCTCCTACTTGTGGCAGTAGCTGTGCAGCTTATTGTGGCACCCATTAGCTTTGTGTCATTTTAACTGATATATTTTTGGTACTTGGTATACTGTATGCTTTCCTTTAGTAAATAAATCAAGAGTTACCATCTGTTTCCAAACCTGATTTATCCATTTCAAGGTCATGGTTTGGCAGGGTTTATTCCAGTTCCATTATGTGTGAGGCAGAAAAAGAACCCAGGATTAGGTACTGCAGAAACAATCATTCAAACGAGGACAACTTAAGGTTACCATTTAAGAAACATGTATGTCTTGTTGGCATGAAAGAAAAACCAACGCAGACAATAGTAAATCAACGCATACAGAGCCAGGTCAGGTCAGGGTGCAAACATATCTAATGTTCAGAAACAAATAAACAAGCTAGAAAGTTTCCTTATTTAGAGTCATTTGATCACTTACTGTATTTATGAGAATAAGATCAAATGACTTAGAAACCTCTGTTTATTTTATTTGCACAGTATAGGACTGTTTCATTAATATTATAAACACTTAGAAAAATGTTATTTCCTGTTTTGCTTATGTTTAAGATAACATTTTCTGATAATATAAAAAACATAGGAAATGATCAAAACAAATTTAAATTTAACAATGTGCATATAAGCAACTATAAAAATCTGTTGCTACTTTTACATGTTTTCTCTGTCAAGTTACAGTATTAGCAGAGACATTTAAAAAAGTAAAGCCACCACTACTATATGCAACCTATACTATATTAAACTAATCTATTTTTCTCAGAGTTGGTGAACTTTGAAATGTAGCTATTAAATTTAAGAGCAGGTACCAACTTTAAAATACTTTAAATGAAAGGTTAGTAAAATAAGAGACTTGAAGAACTTCAGAAATAGTTTTAGACCAACAATGTAACAGAACAGTAGCATACACACACACACACATACTGTATATACTGTATATGGTGAATGGCTGGGTAAGGACTCCAGCCGGGACGACTTCACAATGAAAGGACTGGGAAGAGTGTGCACAAGGCATTATCTACCCAAGATTGCTAGATGACAGGTCCCCTGGATTGCAACGTGCCTTGGATTCCCACAGGGCATGTTTGGAGTTGGATTTTGCAGACTCTGCCCTGTTGGGTACTATATATATATATATTATATAGTACCTGCCAAATAATACAAAGTACTGTACATGACATGTGTTTCATCTTATCATTTGGGATCATCAGTTGTATGCACCTTTGCTTCCCCTTACAGGGATTGAACCTCATATGTCAGTGCGCCACAGCGGCTGGCTTGCTCTCTTGACAAGGTGATATATATATATATATATTGTGATGGACAGCTGGGTCCCATGCCCGGCCGGGACGCCTCTGCGGCATACATCCCGGGGGAGCCACCATGGACAGTGCAGTGCAACGCCTCCCCCGGGGCACCTGGGGGCAGCCTCCCTGGCCGTGGGTCCTTCCTCAGTCTCCCCCGTGGCTCCATGGGACATGGAGTCCACCACAGCCCGGTTGGGAGATGGGGTGGCCGCTAGGGGGTGCTGCGGAGAGCCAGAAGCCACAATGGACGACTTACCAGCCCCACCCGGAGATGCAAATAAGACCAGCTGGTCAGGCACCTGGAGCACTTCCGGGTGGGCTATAAAGCAGGCAACCTTCCTCCATTCTACGCCAGAATCGGGAGGAAGAGGACGAGGTTGCCTGGGAGGAGTGGTGGTGGCAGAAAGATTTGTTTAGGTTTGTGCTTTTGGGGACTGTGTTGGGCCTGTGGGACACGGGGAAGACGTGCCCCACGGCTGAAGAAAAAAAGAATAAAGCCTGTGTTTTGCACACGTGCCTCTGCGTGGTCTGTGCCGGGTCAGGCACTATATAGCATCTTTTACTATATATATATATATATATATTGTCGCAGTAGGGGGTGCTAGTGCTCCCTTGAACCCTCAGGTACCAAGCCAAAACACTAGGTAAAAGTGCAACAATTCTTTTATTATAATAATTATGTGCACCAAGCACCCTCCACTCCACACTATTCATAAATCAACCACAATAATAATAACAATAACCAATCCTCCACTCCCAGACACATAGCCCTCCTACCATCCAGCTCAGCTCATTGTCTGGGAGTTCCCATGGTCCTTTTATAGTGCCTGACCCGGAAGTGTTCCTGGCCAACAGTCCACAAGTCCTTATTCCTTCCGGGTCAGGGTAAATAGTCCTTTTCCTACACCCAGGAAGCCCGTTGTTCTTCATGTGACGAACCTCCGGGTCATAGTGCACAAATGAGTCTACTGGCATCCCGACAGCGACTCCCAGTGGTCTCCAAGGCATCCAGCAGGGCTGCGCATAAAAACTACATAGTCCATGAGGCCCTGCTGGAACTCGGGACCCCCCCTTGAGCGACGACAACTGGGGCGGAGCGTCTAGCCCCGCGAGGGACGTCCTCTTCCAGGAGGACGTGTCAGTCGGGCCTCGGCCATGTTGTCTAAGTCCCCCAGAGAACCTAGGGGGAATGGTGTAGCGGCTTTCCCTCCATTCCCCTGTCCTCCGGGGACAATCTCGCCAAACGTGGTCTGACTGATGACAATTATAGCATCTCCATCGTCCTCCCAGTTGTCTTTCCCGTCGGGACCGGAAACACCTCGGGAATTCAGTTAACTCGGCCCTGTTCTCTGCCAAGGGGGGTTTTCTGGCCGCCTCGCTGCTTTCCACCCGTTTCTTTATCTTGTCAGGAGATCCGCGTTTTATTTTGGGGATCTCCTGCTTATTCTGGGGCTTGAGCACAGCTGGAGACTCTCTACAGGAAAAAGAGAACCCCTTTGCTGTTTAAACGCCCATTGACTTGTGCTTTTTAAGAGGCAGCGTCATCAGCACCGTATCGCTCCGGCAAACAGCACTGTTTACCTGTTCCGGTACGATCGGCGCTTCCTCTGCCTCTTCAGTCATCGTGCCACACTCCCTTGTTGGGTCTGCAGTGACTTGGCACCTGCTACTTTTTAATGGCAGGCCCAGATCGCACTGCGTTTCCTTATAATATACGGTACCGGTCCCACTCACCAGTACCACCGCATCAATCATGACAGGAGATTCCCGACCAAAATGCTGTAGGTATTCCTGTACCCTTTTCAGCGGCGCTTTGGCCGTCGCTCTCAGCTCCTCAATGGTCTTTTTAATATCCAGCAGCATCTGTAAAAAAATATGCACAGGCTCGATTAGCTTTTCGTGTACCTGCGTGTCCATAAAGTTATTTAATTCGACCGGAGACAAGTTAAGTTCCGCATTCTCCTTACCTACCGGCCGGGAGCCAATGAGCATGTCCTTTGTCAGCACGTGCTCTGATGGGCATCGTGGAGGCTCTTGGGAATTGGAGTCTCTAGAGGATCGGATGACCGATACCGGTCGACTGCGATCTGCCTTTTCTAACTTGCTGGCGGATCGTTCAGTCACGTCCCTCTCCTCTTTACCTTTATTTAATTCTGATGCTGCTTCGCTTGCGTCCCCCTTCCCCTTTAGGGAGCTCGGATCCTCCGAGGAAGCGACGACCTCACCTATGGACGATAGTGGACCTTCTCCTTCCCACAATCCATCTGGGGAGATCACGTGCCCATATTCGGCGAATTGGACCGTCTCTTACTGGTCAATTGACGCCGTGTTTTGTCTATGGCTTACCCTTTGGAGACTCCTAGACTGGCTCAACTTCTCCCTATCACGGCCATCTTGCCTAGGTGTGAGGTAGGCGTCCGATTCACCGTCTGCTTTCTGCAGGCAGGGCTCTGCAAAATATGAAAAAAATGCCTCCGGCGCTTCGGATGTTTTTCCGGTACATATCTCGGAGCGTAAGCAATCAAGTCTCAGTTCGTTATAATAATCTTCTGGAGTCTCAATCCTACCACGTTCCGGTTGCCGTCCCAGTCGGTTCTGCTCGGCTTTAAACCGCGCCCGGTCTTCCTCACTGATTGTCAGGTAAGTCCACATACTCACGGCATCCTCTAGGGGTTGTTTGGCTGGGCGATCCCCATTCTTCTTCCTAGATTTTTTCCCCATCATGTACCGATGTTGAAGGAGGCCTGTTGTTGCAGCGCTCTCTGTAGAGTTAGCATTTTCATCTCCGTGCGTTCGAGCGGGACCTTCTTTGTTTTAATTTGTTTTAAATGCAGGTCCCCTGCCAACAGATGGCCAGAGAATCCTGCCGGCTACGCCAGTGTCGCAGTAGGGGGCCCTTGTGCTCCCTTGAACCCTCAGGTACCACGCCAAAACACTAGGTAAAAGTGCAACAATTCTTTTATGATAATAATTATGCGCACCAAGCACCCTCCACTCCACACTATTCATAAATCAACCACAATAATAATAACAATAACCAATCCTCCACTACCAGATGCGTTGCCCTCCTACCACCCAGCTCAGCTCATTGTCTGGGAGTTCCCACGGTCCTTTTATAGTCCCTGACCCGTAAGTGTTCCTGGCCAACAGTCCACAAGTCCTTATTCCTTCTGGATCAGGGTAAATTGTCCTTTTCCTTCACCCCGGAAGCCCGTCGCTCTTCATGTGACGAACTTCCGGGTCATAGTGCACAAATGAGTCTACTGGCCTCCCGACAGCGACTCCCAGTGGTCTCCAAGGTAACCAGCAGGGCTGCGCATAAAAACTACATAGTCCATGAGGCCCTGCTGGAACTCGGGACCCGTCCATGCACTCGGGAGAGCTCCTCCTGGCGGCCTGGGGCTGAGGGCCGGAATATGAAGCCGGCCATCCATCACAATATGTATATATATATATATATATATATATATATATATGTATATATATATATATATATATATATATATATATATATATATTTGAAACTAGTAATCTACAAAGGGAGAAAATGATTCATGTATCTTGAAATACTATTTTTATTACTAAGCTTTGGACAACCTACAAGGTGTCATCATCAGAGGAAAGATCAGACATACAAAAAGAATATATAGCAAATGAGGGGGTGGGGTACAAGGAAGGGTCAATAATGTGGAGTTCAGTGGGTGTACAGTATCTATATATATATATATATATATATATATATATATATATATATATATATATATATATATACATATATATCTGTGTGTGTGTATATACTATATATATACAGTGGATTCAGAAAGTGTACAGACCCCTTCATTTTTTTGCACACTTTATTGTGGTGTAGATTTAATTATAAATTGATACATTTCCTGTCATTCTACACTTGATAACCCATAATGACTAAATGAAAACATAACTTCAGGAAAGTGTGCAAATTTATTAAAAAAACTGAATTTTCACATTTTATATAAGTATTCAGACCCTTCACTGTGGCACTGTAAATTGTGGTCAGGTGCATCCTTTTTGCATTAATTATCCTTGAGATGTGTCTAGAAATTGATTGGAGTCCACCTGTGGCAAACTGACTGGATTTTGGTTAGAAGGGAACACATCTGTGTATATAAGTTCCCATAATTCGCACTGCATGTCAGGATAAAAACCAAACCATGATGTCCAAGGAACTCTCTGTGGACATCTGTGATCAAATTGTGCCAAGTCATAGATCATGGCAAAGATGTAAAGACATTTCTCAAGCTTTGAGTATTCACAGGAGCACAGTGGCCTCGGTAATTGTGAAATGGATGAAGTTTGGAACCACTAGGTCTTTTCCTAAAATTGGCCTTCCAGCTAATCTGTGTAATTGGGCAAAAAGGCCTCGATCAAGAAGGTGATCAATACCTCAATGGTCATTCTACCACAGCCTTATACTGTAAGTCCTCTCTTGATGTGGAAGAAGCTGTCGGAAGGAAAATCATGGCAGCAGCACTCCATCAATCTCGTGCATATGACATCCTGCTTCAGGTTTGCCAAATGGCATTTTAAAGGACTCTTGAGAATATAAGAAAAAGGGTTCTCTGGTCTGATGAGACAAAAAATGGAAGTCTTTGGGCAGAACTGCAAGCACCGAGTCAGATGAAGACTAGGAAGTACTCATCACCTGCCTAAAACCATCCTTACGGTAAATCATGGTGGTGGCAGCATCCTGCTGTGCTGGTGCTTCTTAGTGTCAGGGATAGGGAGATTGGTCAGAACTGAGTGCAACCAAATACAGATAGATCTTTGAAGTAAACCTGCTAGAGAATGCACACAGCTTCAGACTGAGGAAAGAGTTCACATTTCAGCATGAAAACAACCCGAAGCATAGAGCCAAGACAATGCCGGAGTGGCTCTGGGACAAGTCTTGGACTGTTCCTAAGTGGCCCAGCCAATACCCAGACTTAAACGTCAAAGAGTGTCTGTAGAGAGACCTGAAGATAACAATCTGTGGATACTTCCTATCCAATTTAACAGAACTTGTGGGGATCAGCCAGAAAGAATAGGATAAACTGCCCAAACACAGCTGTGCAAATTTTGTGGAGACTTTTCCAAGAAGATATGAAGCTGCAATTCTTCTCCAAAGTACTGAAATAAAGGTCTGAATAGTTAATCGAAAGACAGATTTTAGCTTTTGATTTTTTTAAATACATTTGCAAACCTTTCTGTAAAAACACTTTTTTCACTTTGTCATTATGGGCACTGAGGTTAAATTGATGGCCAAAAATGGCAAATGTATTCATTTAAAATTAAATCTACATCATTATAAAGTGTTCAGAAAGTGAAGGGGACTGAGCACTTTCGAATCCAGCACAAAAATAGAGATATTGATATACATATACAAGTTAAAAGTATATGTACTGTATATACATATTTATACTGTATATACTGTATATATATGTATATTTCTTTTCTAAGATAAGACTGTTGTAGGTTTGTGACAACCTACAACATATATTAAAAAGGAACAGACAGGTTAAAACACAGCAATTTACTACTACAGAACTTGTAAAATGAGCACCAAAGTGCCTGCAAGTGACCTCAATGTGGTGATTATTACAGGAATACAGAACTATTTATAACCCAGTTTTGAGATGAGATTACTTTACTGGCATTTAAGAGACCTCATGCGTTCTTCTGAAAGGATAAGATTTGCCACAAGATTACTGAGAGGGAAAATAGGTGTTGCTGCAGTTCTTGAATCTTTTGAACAAAAATGTACTTTTATTTTTAAATAGTCATTAGCAGAGATGAAATGACATCAAACAGTGGTCTCTTTGTTAGCAGATGTAACATTTCATCTACAGCTAAAAGTTCAGCATTATTCCACAACAAATATTATACTAACACTGTATTTAAGGCTACACAAAAAATGCAACAGTTTCAATAAGGACCAGAGTCCATCCAAATCAGAAATTAGAAAATCAGTCTATTTGCTAAATCTATTTCCCAGGTTTATATACAATACTATGTGCTACTCCCAAAAATGTTGTTTATGCAACATCTCTTTAAACTTAAACTTGATCATATAAAGTATTATCTAAATGCTCAGACATGTTGCACTTAACACTGAAATAAGAAAAACAAAATCCTATACTTTTTTAAGGGGTTCAAAAACGATAAATGCTTGAAATGAGCAGCACTTTTGCTTAAACAGATACTCAAAACGAGTCACTAAATACACTCAAAAACAAAGATTCATGATTATATTCAGGGCTTATTACATGAAAAGTGTGTCCTCCATAAAACATGGCATATCATTATAGAAAAGTGACGGGGTTAGCAAGTTAATTTATATTATGATCAACTACAATATGACAAAACCAGTGCTGGGTAGGATGGCTGTTCATCTCAGAAATTTCCAGTTTTACCCTGTTTTTTGTTTTAATCTGAAACTTTAATTCTGAAGTGGACAAAAGTGTATATTACTTATCAAATTTTACTAAACTATTATAAAATACCTGTTTTATTCTCTCACACCTTTTATTATTGCCTTATTCTTAAAGATATATTTTAAATATGTATATATAAAAATATATAAACTGTATTGATTATATAAACAGCATTATTTTTAATTGCTTTAAAATAATTAATGCACAATACGTTTAAAAAGAATTCAGACCATTAGCTAACTTATTTTTATGTATACCGCAGAGAGTTAATTACAGTGTAGGATCTGTTATTCAGTAAAATAAGAGAATTGGCCTTGGATCTAAATACTTTTACATGATGACATTATGTCATGTGACTATGATTCTTATAATGTAACATACAAGTCAAATTAATGTATTCTTATTACTACCCCAGTATACTGTACAATTAATGTATGAAAATAGTAGTGCACCTTAAATATAAAACATAATGCTCAAACATAAACAGAAAGTCATCAAGCAATTTTAAGTTAACAAATAATAAAGAAAGCATTTGATAACATTTTATACACATAAGATTAAAATTTTCATTGGTGTAATTGATTATAAAAATTACTCTTAAAAAAAAATATTACTAAATAAAGCATGCTTACAAGCTAACCAAAATTACTCAAGTACCGTACATTTATTTAACATTTAATGCCATTAACCAGCTAACTTATCTGTACTTTTTAAAAGTTCCTCTGCATTATGAACACTTTACCAATTGTATGCTAATACAAATAATTAATTTTTTTCTATAAATGCATTTAAATTGAGATATGAATTGAAAACATAATAAAAATGTGTACATTAGTTTCATAAAGCTTAAAGAATTCCTTAGAACACTAAATTAAATAAATTGTGAATCAAAACACATTTCTGTACAAAGTTCATATTTATAAAACTAAATTTAAGAAAGGTTTAAATGAGTCCTTTATAACTATTTTTAACATTTATGTGAGTTGGACAAATAAGAAACATTATTGAATATAATTTGTCAATGAAGAACAGTAATAAATATTTGATGGTGAGATTCTTTAAAAGACAAAAATGAAAAACAGCCTTCTCCACCTTTGTATCATGCTGATAAGTGGTTGGGGTTCATCAGAGACATGAACTAGAGAACCAGCCTTTAGACAAGTAAACAATGGAATAAAGCTGGATGGAAAAATACTGTTTTTAAAACATGTGGAAGCCTATTTTCATGAAAACTGTTTTCCATTAATAATTTCTTAAGAAAAGTAAACAATGAATTTGAGTTGGATGACAAAATGCTGTCTTTAAAAATGTAAAAGCCTATTTTTTATGAAAGCTGTATTCCTTTCAATAAAATTCTTTGGAAAAGTAATGAATGGATTTAGATTGGAAGACAAAATATTGGCTGGGGTACCATGTGTCACCTTACATCTGTATGTTCATGTTTACATTTTGAAGTCACATCAGCACTCTTTATTAAAACAGATGGTAACAGCAGCAACAACAAACAACAAATGTGGCAATATGCGCTCTGCACTTTTATGAACACAGAAAATTTAATGTAAAATTCTGTTCAAAGACTAGCAAGTCAAACAGACAATTAAAAATTTCTGTTTCTTCACTGGCCTTCAGATTATTAGTCTAACACTGTATATTTAGAAAATGTAATATTTCTGTTAGAAAAGGGGACACATAAATATAAAAGTTAATTAATATGCACTATACTAAGCTTGATTATTATATTTTTTTATTTTTTACTCTGGAGCAGCCACCACTGTCCTCTTATCTGATTCACTTCTATGGCATCTCAGTTGGTTTCTTTCTGTTACAGCTGAATTACAGTATTACAAACATTAATATTATCTATACTTTTATTGTATTTTATTTTAATATGAGAAATATCTGCAACAGACAATATCCTTCTAAAAATACTTTGTTCTTGTGTGTTTTATTCAGTTAATGAATCACCAATATTTTGCACACAAATATACAAATTATTAGATGTGTCCTGATAAGAAAAAAGAAATGATTTTAACTGAAAAGTTTCATATTAAGCTTCACAGACAAAAAACTAAAAACTGCCACTAAACTCCATATTAACCTAGATGAGCTTAGCCTGGTATAAACCACCACAGTTAATCTTTTTAAATTTTTTTATAAATGAATGTGCAAGAATAGCCATTAACGAAATGTAAAATGAAAATTTATTCTTACTCGGTATTTTTCTTATTACTGTATAAGTAAAAATATTTTTCTTTTATTCGGTGATTATTTACAATTACTTGTAGGTAATCAACCGAAAAACATACAATTTAATATATTCATTATTTGGGTGGCATACAGGCATATTGTTATTGCTGCTACCTTGCAAAAAGGAGACCCTGGGTGTTTTTTTTTTTGCATGTTTTCCCCATGTCTGCATATATTTCTTCTGGTTTTCTCCAACAGTCCAAAGATAAGCTGGTTGGGTGAGTTGGTGGTACAATACTGACCCTAGTGAATGCATATGTTAGGTGAACTTGCCAGTAGTGCATCCATGTGGCTTACCATACTGGCAAAGCCAAAATGTTCAGATAAATGTTATGATCATTTTGAGCCCTTGCATTAGATAGATAGATAGATAGATAGATAGATAGATAGATAGATAGATAGATAGATAGATAGATAGATAGATACCAAGTGGTTATATGGACATAATGTATTCTTTTTAACAATATTTTCATCTTGATTTTCATTCTATTTTTCTAGGTGTTCTAATTGTTTAATTAATCCATCATTTACTAATTAGTGGGTCTGATGTTAAAGTACTTTGATTATTCAGTGTTGTTTGCCAGAGTGTCTGCTCTGATCATTTTTGTCATTAATAAGATAAAACAAAGGGGAAAAACTGCACAGAGGAAGGGCATATAATGAAAACAACAAAAGAGAGTTAAGCATTTAAATCTATAGCAAAAGCAGAAATATTTCAAAATGTCTTATAAATGTAAAAATCATACTACTGTGCTTTTCTGAATGTAGAATAAAATAATACCAGCTAATTAAATAAGATCAGTGTTATCAGGTGTTGTCACTGATTAGGAATCTAGTTGGAACAAAAACCTGCAGCCAAAGTGTGCCCAGAGGGCCGAGGTTGGGAAACACTGCACTATATTGCCGAAAACATTAGGACGCCTGCCTTTACACACAAATGAACTTTAATGACATCCCATTCTTAACACATAGGCTTTTATACAGACTTGGCCCACCATTTGCAGCTATAACAGCTTCAACTCTAGATAGAAAGGCTATCCACAAGGTTTAGGAGTGTGTTTATGGGAATTTTTGACCATTCTTCCAAGAGAGCATTTGTGAGGTCAGGCACTGATGTTGGATGGGAAGGCCTGGCTCGCAGTCTCCATTGTAATTCATCTCAAAGGTGTTCTATCAAGTTGAGGTCAGAGCCAGTCAACTTCCTCCACACCAAACTCGCTCATACATTTCTTAATAGACCTTGCTTTGTGCAATGGTGCGCAGTCATGTTGAAACAGGAAGGGGCCATCCCCAAACTGTTCCCACAAAGTTTAGAGCAAGAAATTGTCCAAAATGGCATTGCATGCTGAAGCACAATGGCCACAGTGATTGGAACACCTGAATTCAATGATTTGACGGTGTGTCCCAAATAGTTTTGGCAATATAGATAGATAGATAGATAGATAGATAGATAGATAGATAGATAGATAGATAGATAGATAGATAGATAGATAGATAGTCCCAAAAGGTGCTACCTAACATTTTGTGTTGTGTAGTGACATGAAGGACTTGCACACAGTCACTGACCTTGCTTTCTCTCTAAAAACTGGTTGCACACCTTAGGTGTCCTAAAGTTTCCTGTCACTTCATTTCCACTTATGTCTCGTCCTTCTTTTTTGCCTGTGTTGATACCTCTGATTATTGCACTCTGGGGTGCCCAGCACACACAAACACTACCCCACATCCACCAAAAACTGTTTTTACAGTACATTGGTATAGGCAGGATCCACTTCTGCTACAAGTAGTGGACCTAATCTGCTCTGAATGCTTTCTATGTGGATTAATTTAGTCCTGCACCATTACTGTGGTTACTCTGCTCTTGGAAACATTTTTCCAACCAAGCACTCTCTCAAATTATTTTTTTCCGAGAAGTTAATTTTAGATAATAACTAACATGTATCTTATTCTTATGCAGTAGGACATTTTTATAGACCATAGCCGAGTTTCAGACACTACATCTGTCAAAGATGGTTAAGAAGAAATAAGTGACTCCTGTCCATTACTCACCAGCTACTGTAAGGCTCCACCCAAACTCAATGCCTGTTTAAGTGAAAAATGTACAATTTTAGGGGGTTACTGTCTGCCAAGAAAGACACACCTAATTTATACAAGCCTAAACCGCAAAATCTGATTTTGTTTTTCTAAAGCTCTCCAACATTTAACTTGTTTGTGCAAGGTATCAGATGACCTACCTGGCAAATTGACAAACAAAAATCACTTAAATGTCTGAGCTTCTATCCTTTGTACAGCACAGTACTCTAACTTTCCATTTTAATAAATTCCAAGGGAATTATGTTTATTTTTGTCCATTCTTGGTAATATATTTAAAAATGTGTATCACACTGCTCTGCTCCTCTGCTCTGCCACCATAGCCTTCTGTACCAATGCTGGCTTCATTCTTCACTGCACATTCAGCCAACCAAATATATTGAGGATCAGGATGGTGTAAATGTGTGTCATAGAAGGAAAGTAGGAAGTTGTTAATTTGCAGCATTTGTTTAAAGCTGTTGTTTTAACCATTTCTGTATGATAACATTTTATAATGACAATACTGCCCTCTAGCAGTATAGCTCTAATTGGCACACTGTATTTCAGTTGTGTGTACATTTGTTAATGTCAGAGTTATCAAATTCACATCATGCAAGGCTTCAGTGGCTGCCGGTTTTTCTAACCAGTTACTGTTAACTTAACATATTTCTTTTGCTTGGATTCTAATTGACTTGCTTTACTGTCTTTTTATCTGTACTGACAGCAAAACAATAAACAGAAGCAAAGTAAGCCAACAGAAGATCAGCTAGCTAAGTGGTCTCAAACACTCCTGAAGGGCCACCATTTTCACTTCCTACCAATCTCCTATTTAACTGTTATTTAATTCTATGGGTTGTCAGTGTTCTCATTCTGCCACTTCAACCACTTCTATAACTGATTTTTTTAGATCACAATCCAAATGCATTTCTGACCACAGTAAGTTTATATTTCTCCGACCTTTTTTTTTTTTTTTTAATTTATTTTTTAAATACCTATAATAGCCTGGTCAACTGTTAGCTTACTTTGCATCCCATGGAATCCATTTATGTAACAGGAATCAAATGAACTATGTATGACACCTTAGAAAAAAGATATTGGAAAATAAACAGTGAGACAATGACCAGCCAGTACTATGTTTTTTTTACCACATGTGGCAAATTGTAATATATCTCCTTTCCCTTTACACAGCTATTGAGGAAACCCTTAAGAATGGAGCATCTTCCGGCTGCTTGCAATAAAGTAAATGAAACTACTGTATTAATATGCAAGTCAGTTAAAATCAAGACAATGGAATATGTTCTACCAGCATTAGTAACTGACTAATAATAGAGAAACTAGCTGGAACTTTAGCCCTCCAGCAACTGAGTTTAACACCCCTGGTGTAGATGGTAAATAAAATGAGCCCTTCTACTACTGCCTGGCAGGTCCCGCTACCTAGAACTTTAATGTATTTACAATAACATCTTATCTCTTCATGGACTTACAAGAATATTGAACCTGAGCTCCCATCAAATTGTTGGGCCAATTTAGGTTTTTTATTGATACTATGTTTTTATTACTTTTAAGTTGCTATTTTATTTTATTGTTTTATGTATGGACACATTGATATTACTTTACCCTTAATACTAGGAAACAACAGGAACTAGAAAGAAGATGATGCTCTATTTTGAAGTAATTTTCCATTGCAAGCAAGAGACCTAAATAATAATACAGTAGAATACCAGGTCATGTCACTGGCAGAAATTCTTAAATGATTCTGCACTTATGGGGTCTATTGATAAAGGGGATGAGACTGAGTATAGGAGTCAGGTGGAGAACTTTGTTTCTTAGTGCAAATTTAATTTTCTGCATCTTAACATCAGCAAAACCAAGAAACTGGTCATTGACTTTCACTGCACCAACAGCCTCTATGTTTGGTCACTATTAAAGAAGTGGATATTGAAGTTGTGCACTCCTAAAAGTAGTCAGGGGTCTACAGTACTTCAATAACTGGTCAGAACACAAATTAACTATATAAGAAAGGGTAGTGAAAGATCTTTTTCCTTATCAGACAGCATGTGGAAAGTGACACTTTGCATCTTCTACAACTCTGTAATGGTCAGAGCAACCTTATATGCTATGGTGTGTAGGGGTGGCAACATCACTTCAAGAGAGTCCAACTGAATCAGCAAGCTAATTAAAAGAACAATTATGGAACATGCTCTGGCCCCTTGGAGGTAGTATGAAAGGAAAGAATTTAAAAAAACGTACAATTATGAGTAATGCAGCGCATGCTCCCTGATACACTAACACTGAGTACTTTCAGACAGTTATTCAACAGAAGTGTGTCAAGAAACGCTCCGGGTGCTCCTTTATACCAACAACAATATGCAGTATCTGCATAACACTTCATTGTGAATGGGGTTGCCAAGTAAGAAGACTTTTTTCTTTTTACTGTTCAGCATGTGTTGTGTGTGTATGTATGTGTGATGTGGATGCTCAAGCATCCCAGCAGGAAGTCAGTAAGACCCCTTACCCAAATGGGAGACCCCAGAAAATTCAGAAAGGCAAGGAGAGGGAAGGAGGTTGCACCTGGACAAGGCTTCCCCAAGGGGTGGATGGGCATCAAATGATTCCAGTATCTTCCCTGGCTAGGATAAAAGAACATGAAAGGGAATGACTGTCGTAGAGGGATATTTATTTCCCCCAGGCGATAGATGGCAGCAGCCCTCCATATTGGCGCCCATTCATTAACCAGCAGGGAATGCCACCATTTGTAGTCCAGCAGCACAGCCCTGCTAGGGTCTGGGAAGGGGCATAAGGGGGCACTGCAGTGAGACCTGCTTTCTACTATATTGGATTTCCGCATGACCCAGAAGTACTTCCAATGGGCAACAGCCCTAGCACCAGAAGTACTCCCAGATCCTCAATAAAAGGGACCACACTCCCTTATCCAGGGGAATCTGAGCTGGGAAGACAGAGAGCAACACTCAAATGGAGGAGGGTAGTTTGGTGGTGAGAGGAATTGTGCAGAGGTTATTGGAAGAGAGAAATTCTGTACATGTTTTACTTGGAATAGGTGTTTTTTTGTAATAAAAACCATCCTTTATTTGAACCCGGGACTCTGTGTGGGTTAGTGTTGGAGTTTGGGGCTCACTTGTGCCATATGTTTATATGGAAGCGAAGGTCTGTGATATGGTTTGCATATTTGTAGCTAGAGATCCACTAAGGAAGAAAATGAGTCATGCATCTTAAAACAGTTTTTTATAAGCTTTCAACAACCTACCAGGTGTTATCAATAGAGGAAAATGATTACACATACAGGAATCAAAGGTAATATGTAGCAAGTGAAGGGTAGGGGTGTGGGGTGGACTGATTTGGTGGGGTTCATAAAGGGTGTTGGTCATAAAGTCTTTTTATTATTTGTATGTTCCTTTTAAGGCTGCATATGCTGGGTTCAAGTCCAAGTGTCTGTTACTGGCATTTTCATAAGAGAACCACAATTCAGATAGCTCTATGGCACCTTATTATTGGCCCTGAATTTTACTTTTACAGTGTCCCAGATAAACATGTGTTCAGTGGAACTTGTATGTGTGTAAATTTGAGACCATCGGTGTTTCCTTGTTGAGTCTTTTAGATGTTTGTCCCACGAAAACTGCTGGGCATACATTGCATGGAATGCTATAAACTGTCCTTCTTGTCTCTGTAGTTGACGTTTTGTTTTTGGCATTGAAAAGGAAGAGCTGACATTATCATCATTGTAGCTGGGGACGTTCTTTGGCCACGAGCAGGTATCTATCTATCTATCGTCCACATTAGCTGCATATTTCCAGATTAGCTGCATATTTCCTAGTATCTGGAGCTGTTTAGCAGACACCAGTCATAAGCAAAAAAGTCAAACCCAAGAGTACTAGTGACTGGACAACCACCACTGTATCTGCTGAAATATTCAAAACTGACAATTTTAATCTATGAAAAAGTAAGCAAGATTGCAGGTGATGAAAATTTTTGGAGTACATTTCATTCAACACGTTTGCAAAACTGAACATAAAACGTGTGTATGCATGGTCTGATGTTGACGTGAAAATGTGCATGCCTTTACGCCAAGTTCATACATAAACATACCTTTTATACATGAGGGGCCTAATCTGTATAACATATCCCTAACATTAGTGTTAAACAAAATATATAATCATTCATCCATGTATATGAACCTGCTTTGTGCATCAGTGTTTCATGGGCATCAGATTACAGGGACATCAGGTAAAAGGCAGTAATAACACCTTCACAACATCCACAATAACTGGTATTAAGTCAATTTTGAATAAATATTAATCAGACAAGCAGCTCTTTAAGATATGAGAAGAAACCAGGTGGCTGGAGAAAAATATGCTGGCATGGAGAGAAAATGTGCTAATGTGAATAGACAGTGAATACAGTAATCCAAGAATAAACAACATGGACGCTGAAGCTGGAAGGAAATAGTGTTAACAACCTCTCTGTACCAATATGATGCCTCAAAACATATAATCAAGTTAAGCCAAACAAGAGTACATTACCCAGTGACTGTACTTTCAAAGTTAATTCTTTTTCAGTTTAATATTCAACAGTCCAAATGTTATTTTTTAACTACCATTATTTCTTTGACATATGCCTGTCTGTTTCTTCAGATTAATTTATAATATCAAATACAATTTTTTTTTACATTTAAAGCAATGGGTATAATTTGGCAAGCACTTAGATGGGAGAATGAGTGTTCAGTAAATGTTTACTTAACAAAACGTGGAGTCTGATAACATATTCAGTATGTGGTGTTTTGGTGACATCTGGTGTTGTAAGAAGATATTACAAATATAAAGTGAATGCAGTTTTAGCAGAGCCAACTTTATAACTTTATACAAGTTTGAAGTGTTATTACTGTACAGAGTTCAGTGAACTTCTTACTTGCATGATGCTAACCAACATAAAGCATGTCACTACCCTTCAGTAGATGATTAGTGAGTTTAACTACTTTATCTTATTGAAACCTTCTGTCCTTTTATCTGAAATGACTACCTCAAAACTTTCATCTTCTTTAACTGTAAAATCTCGGAACACAGTTTATAACACTACCTACCATTTGAAGACATATGTAAAGGGAGAAGTCAAACAAATCACCAGGACTAGATAATACTTATCCTCCCATTCTTAATGAAGTTAGTGAGTACATATATAAACCCTTGATGCATATTTTAGGAAGTCACTGAACGTTTGGCAAATTCCAAAGGACTTCAAAATGGCCAGTACTATTCCATTATATATAAAGGGTGATCATGCAGATACAAGTAACTATAGGTTAGTAAGCTTACTCTGCATCACAGGAAAATTAATGTAAGGAATTATTAAGGATAGGATAGGATAGAGTAACACATTGCAAGAACAGGAGTTTTACTGAACAGTCAGGATGGGTTTAGATGAGGGAGGACATGTTTTACTAAAGCAACAAAAGGGTATTGTGACTTCCTTTCTTTCACACCAAAACATGAGGCTGAGTCTCAGTACTTTAGCAAAACCAGCTTTATTCAGCTTGAAACAGGAACAGCACGGTTATTTGTTGTAGCGGGATCTACCACTCTACTATACATAGACACTGCAGTCGGGCAGGGTAATGGCCAGGTTAGTGGCCAAGTAATACTGTGTACTGCGCATTTATAATGTTCCATGCATCACCCATCAATTACAGGCGCTTATAGCGTGACTGTGATTGGCTTGGAGTGGCTTCTACTGCAAGCCGCAGTGCTGTGAGCCTGCAGTTGCCCCAGCAATACACAAGAAGTCTTCCACAGATGCGGCAATCGTGCTTCAGGACACTCTTTAGCGTGTTGTCCTGTTGGGAGGAGTCCCAAAAGACTTTAGAAACTTCACAAAAGGAGCAGAATGGTGCATATATTATTTATTTTGACTTTCAGAAAGCATTTGATAAAGTTTCACATGAGAGGCACATCATCGAACTAAAAGAGCTGGGAGTTCAGCATGTAGTGTGTAGATGGGTACAGATTTGGCTAAAACTCAGGAAGCAGAGGGTGATGGTCCAAGGAACCTTACCAGAATACAGGTGATGTTAAGAATGGTGTCCCTTAGGGTTCATTGCTGGGGCTGCTACTATTTTTAATACATATAAATGATTTGGATAGAATATAAATAAAAATCTGGTAAGTCTGCAGATGATACCAAGCTAGGAGGATTGGCAGATACGTACTCTAGAAACCATTGAATCATTACAGCTGGACTTGGACAGCAAACAGGCTTGGAGAGGTGAAATTTAATGTACTGTAAGTAAGTGCAAACTATAACACATGGGAAGTAAAAATGTTAGGTGTAAATATACATTTGGAGTCACCGTGGACTCATCACTATTAACTTCCAAACAGTGTTCAGAAGCCATTAAGAAGGCTAACAGAATGTTAGGTAATATAGCACAACATGTATAGTACAAGCCAAAGGAGGTTTTGTTGATGCTTTATAAGACACTGATGAGGCTTCATCTGAAGTAATGTGTGCAGCGTTGGTCTCTTGGCTAGAAAAAAAGCCAGAAATGCTAGAATAATGGGACTACAGGGGATGAGTTATAAGCAAAGATTAAAGGAGCTAAGCCTTTTCAGTTTAAGCAAAATTAAATTAAGAGGTGGGGTGATTAAACTGTTTAAAATTATTAAAGGAATTAGTACAATGGATCAAAATTATTAATTTAAAATGAAATCAATAAGAACAAAGGGACACAGTTGGAAACTTGTTAGGGTTAAATTTTGCACAAACATTATGAAGTATTTCCTAACAAAGAGAACCATAGACACATGAAATAAGTTATCATGTAGTGTGGAAGATGGTAGGACTTTATGGAGCTTCAAAACCAGAGCTGGTGTTATTTTGGTGGATTTAAGCGAATGGGACTGGTGAGCCCTGTTGGGTTGAATGACCTGTTTTTGTCTACATCTTTCTAATAGTTTGTGTATTTAATTTAGAAATGTAGCTCTTAAGGAGACAGCCAAGGGATTCACAGAACTTGTGGTGGAACAAAGGTCAAACAAACAGCTAAGTAACTGGAATCAACAACTTTAAAACCATTCATGCCATAAAAATGTTTTATAGGTCTTCTGCAGACTAAATTACAGCATTACTGTGTAAAAATGTATCAGCCATGTTAAATATATTTTCTCTATTTAAAATACAAATTGCTAAAATGTACAGCCCATTTCTTTAGCTGAAAGTACTGGCTTTCATCTAATCCTTTGATACTGGCAGCTTATAAGTATATCTTTTTTATTTAATTATTAACCAGCAGAGTTATTGTATATTTTCAAGAGCAGTTGTTCATTTCTGCTCTATTGCTATGATTAACCAGAGAAGTGGAAACCAGAAACACAACAGCAGTATAGATATCCTAATTTTATATTTTCACCATATTTACTGTATATGTGATGTTTGTTTTATACAACATTGGTATAAAATTTTACTCTGTTTCATTTCTCGAATTCAGCCTGCACCCAAACATTAATTAATTAACATTATTATAATCTTTCTAGTGTCATTTTGCTTATCTTCTCACAATGTCATTAATGGCTAACATGGTACAATGCCCAAGTACTACCAATAAAATATATACATTGTTCAATCTTAAAAAAAAACTATATATATATATATATATATATATATATATATATATATATATATATATATATATATATATATATATATATATATAGTGGAACTCCAGCCCTGGACACAGACAGGCAGACACCAATGGCTCCAACACACATGTTTATTTACAGCTATTTACAGTCCACAAAACAGTCCCACCCAACACACAGTGCCCTTGCATCAAACACCTTTCTTCCCAGGCCTTTCCAATGGTCCTTTACCGCCTACATCTTCCTTCCCGAGTTTTGTTCTCTTCCTTCTGACTCCGGCTCCCGAATGGAGTGAGGCGGCCCCTTTTATCTTGCCCCGGATGTGCTCCAGGTGCATGATAACAACCTTCCGGCAGCACGCCCCAGTGGGGCGGAAGTGCTGCCCTTACACCCAGAAGCACTCCGGGCATACACCATCCCTGGTCCGTCAGTGTCCTCCAGAGTTCAAGGACCGTCCAGGCACCCAGGGAAGAATAGTGCCGCTTTCCCAGTCCATATGTATATGTATATGTATATGTATGTATATATATATATATATATATATATATATATATACACTGTATATATATATATACACTGTATATATATATATATATATATATATATATATATATATATATATATATATATATATACAAATACATACATATTTAAATCTATATATTTGTATATATACCGTACATATACACCTGCAGAGGACGATCCTGCCGCCCAAACCCGACACAGACAGACACAAGACACAAGTTGAGCACACATATATTTTTTTCTCTTTTTCCACGTTGGAAATGTCTTTCCCTGTTTCCCAACTGCAAAGCACAGTTAAAGCATAAGCACAACCCTGAATAAAACAAAGTTCTCTTCTTTCGTTTCCTTTTTGTACACTCTATCTTTGCCTCCACTCCTCCTCCAGCAAGCTTTGTCCACAGTGGTGGCTGGCTTCAATTGTAGGGCACCCGGAAGTGCTCCAGGTGCTCGATGAGCTACTTCCGACAGCAATTCCAGGGTGTGGCGCTCAGCAGTTGTGGCTGCACCCCCTAGTAGCACCCACAGAACCCAACAGGTTTGCGGCAAACTCCAACTCTCATGGAGCCCTGTGGGAGTCTGAAGCACCGCTACAACCCAGGGGGGCTGCCACCTAGAGTTCTGAGTGAGGTAATGCCCTGAATAAGCTCACTCCGCGGTCCTTCCACTGTCGACACATCCAACCTGAGCTGACCCTCTAATGTACTCCACCTCCAGCTCTGTCTCCTGTTTTTTGGTCAGTGTCAAAGTCTCCAACCCACATAGCTGGTCTCACTACTGTCTTATAGGTCTGTCACAAATCACTCCTGTCACTCTTCTCCACCCTACCTGCACTCTATTTTTAACCTCTCTACCACAATCCTCGTTACTCTGTACTGTTGATCCCAAGTATTTAAATTCACCCACCTTCGTCATCTCTACTCCCTGTATCCTTGCCATTCCCCTGACCTCTCGCTCATTCACACATATATTCTGTCTTGTTCCTACTGACCTTCATTCTTCCATTTCTCCAGGGTCTACTCAACCTGCTCTCTACATCGCTGCAGATCACAATGTTATCCGCAAACATTATAGTCCATCTGTCTAATCTCGTCTGTCAACCTGGACATCACCATTGCAAATAAGAAAGGGCTCAGAGCTGATCCCTGTGACATACTGGGATCAGACTTGTGAGAAGTCAGACATGGAGACACAGACATAAAAAGGTGGTAATTTCCAAAAACAACAGTGGACTTTATTTACAGGTGCACAAAAACACAAAAATAGTGTCCCAATCAAAAACAGTGAATTATATTTACAGTAGTTTTAGAAAGTCAAAAAATGAAAAATAAAGACAAAAATGTATATACACAAAACAATCTGGAAGAAAATACACACATCAATATCCAAATATTTACAAAAAAAACTGTATATACAAGACAAGCAAAAACTGCACCACAAACCCTAAATATAAGATACCGCCACCAAAACAATGCTACAACTAGCAGATATCTACTATATAAAAATATTTACAAATATAGGCACATGCCGCTGTTTGACATACTAAATGAATTTGATATACCACCACACTATCCACACTACCAAGTCCAAAGATGACCGGGGAACAAATCTTCAGCCAATTCTGTACATGTTGCTCCCGTACACCAATCGTAAATGACACAGGTGCCTTCTGCACAAGTGCTCCCCTCAATCCTTGCAAGGCATGTATTAAATATGGCTAGCGACCTTGCGTGTTTGCAAGTGAGCATGAAACTAAACTTGAGCGCATCTCGACACGCTCCCTTTGAACGAACTGATACACACTACAAAAGTATGTTAGTTTTTCTTGGGACTTTATTCTGGGATCCCCTTCTCAAACTAATGCATGCACTAACTTAACTAAACGCTCTGCACCTTTCTATTTACTAACAGCAGGTTAGACGTTCGGCTTTATGACGGGGTACGCGCAGTGTCCTCCAACAGGCCTGACCTAGAGGCACAACTGACCTGTCGCCGTCATCCTACTGTGCCAACCTGACGAAGCCAAAATTAAAAATGATTGCGAAATTATACCCCGCACTTCAATGATTTAAACAGGTAAGTGCTTTAACTTTTTATTTCGCAAAAGTACCCCATTACCCTATGCTTAGCACTTTTTTCCTTTTAAAGTGTTAATGCCTGGTAAACAGATTACCACAATCCCTCCTGCAAACCTCACCACTGTCAGACTTCCCTCGACCTGTACCACTCTTACATACAGTACTTCTCTGCTACTCTCGACTTCCTCATACACTACCACAACTCCTCTCTAGGCACCCTGTCATATGCTTTCTCCATGTCCACAAAGACACAATGCAACTCCTTCTGGCCTTCTCTATACTTCTCCATCAACACCCTTAGAGCTAAACACCGCATCTGTAGTGCTCTTTCCTGACATGAAAATATACTGCTGCTCACCTTCCTCCTTAACATAGCTACCATTACTCTTTCCCATAACTTCATGCTGTGGCTCATCAATTTTATCACTCTGTAGTTACTACAGTTCTGCACATCTCCCTTATTCTTAAAAATCTGTACCAGTACACTTCTCAACTCCTCAGGCATCCTCTCACTTTCCAAGATTGCATTAAACAATCTGGTTAAAAACTCCACTGCCATCTCTTCTAAACACCTCCATGCTTCCAAAGATCTCTGGGCCAACATCCTTTCCAGTCTTCATCCTCTTCATATTTTTTCTTACTTCTTCTTGCACTCGTTGATTCATGACCTCTCCATCATCTAACCTTATCTCTCATTTTCTTCATTAATCAGCCTCTCAAAGTAGTCTTTCCATCTGCTCAACATACTCTCCTCTCTTGTGAGTACATTCCCATATTTATTCTTTTTCACCCTAACTTGCTCCAAATCTTTCCCAGCTCAATCCCTCTGTCTAGCTGATCGGTACAGGTCCTTTTCTCCCTCTTTAGTGTCCATCCTCTCATACAACTCATCATATGCCTTTTCTTTAGCCTTGCCCACCTCTCTCTTCACTTTATGCCTTATCTCCTTGTACTCCTATCTCCATTCTGCATCTCTCTGACTATCCCACTTCTTCTTCTACAACCTCTGTATACTCTCCTGTACTTCCCCATTTCACCACCAGGTTTCCATACCCTCATTCCGCTATCCAGATGTCACACCGAGCACCATTCCAATTGTCACCCTTATTACTTCTGCTGTAGTTGCCCAGCTATCTGACAACTCTTCACTGCCACAGGTGCCTGTTTCACCTCCTCCCTAAACTCAACCTTACAATCTTCCTGCTTCAACTTCCACCATTTTATCCTTGGCTCTGTCCTCAGTCTCCTACTCTTCTGATATCCAACGTCATCCTACAGACCACAATCCTATGCTGCCTAACTATGCTTTCCCTTGCCACCACTTTGCAGTCTCCAAACTCCTTCAGACTGATCCTCCTGAATAGGATATAATCTACCTGTGTGCATCTTCCTCTACTTTTGAATGTCACCCTATGTTCCTTCCTCTTCTTAAAATACATATTCACCACAGTCATGACCATCCTTTTCACAAAATCTATTACAATCTGATCTTCTGCATTCCTCTCCTTGACACCATACCTACCCATCACCTCCTCATCTCCTCTGTTTCCTTCACCAACATGCCCATTGAAATCTGCTCCAATCACCACTCTCTCTCTCTGCTGGGTACACTCTCTACCACTTCATCCACTGCACACCCAGCTTGTGAAGCATAAGCACTAACAACAGTCATCATCACACCTTCAATTTCCAGCTTCATAATTATCAACTCTGTCCAACACACTTTTCACCTCCAAAACACTCTTGATATACTGTTCCTTCAGAATAACCTCTACCCCATTTCTACTCTCAAACACACCATGGTAGAACAATTTGAACCCTCCTCCAATACACCTGGCCTTACCCTCCTTCCATCTGGTCTCTTGGATGCACAATATATCAACCTTCCTTCTGTCTATCATATCAGCTAACTCTATCTCCTTATCAGTCATATTGCCAACATTCAAAGTTCCTACCATCACTTCCACTCTCTTTACCTTCCTTTTCTCCCTCTGCCTCCAGACATGCCTTCTTTTCTTTGTTTGACCATGTAATATTTATATAATCCTAATCATTAAATGAAAAATGAAAAACGAAAGTGAGCAGGATCATGAATTGGGCTTGATACTTTCCTTTTAGTGTTTGCTACTTTCTGCCAGCAATGTCTTGCTATATTTTAACTGTTACAGACTTTAATTCAGTTTGTTAAATGCATTCTGTTCTTTTGGACTTGACTAATGAAAGTACTTTTCTAATTTACCAAACAGTCTGGAATCACCTCCACAGTGAAATAATTTTGCTTTGAGTAGACTGTACAATGACACCTGCTTATCCATCCATCCATTTTCTTAAACTGCTTATCCAGGACAGGGTTGTAGAAAGACTGGAGCCTATTACAGCAAGCACAGGGCACAAGGTAGGACAGAAAACGTCTTATACTGTACATGTTTTTCTTTCTTTGTCCAGACTTCATTAATGTATGGGTGCAGGCTGAATTCAAGAAATGAAACAGAAGAGAATGCACAGAAGCGGGGAATACACAAGCAATTGTCTGTCTCAACATAATAATATGATGTAACATTCTTAAAACCATTTTACCCAATTTAGGGAATAAAGCAACCAGCACAAATCCTGGTGGCACACATGAAACTGCCCCAGACAGTAATATTCTTTTGCATGGCCCACTTACATATACACTGACACTCGCACTAATACACTGCCAGTGTAGAATTGCCAATAAACCTAACCTACACATGCTTAGGTTGTGGCAGAAGAACAGAAAATTCCCCTGATAGAACAAAACCCATAGAGATAATGAGAAAGCACAACCTAGACATGAACAAACAGGCACAGAATTAAAATTCCAGGCTCTGAATATATAAGGTGACAGTATTACACACTGCACCATGCTAAGATAAGTAATTATAATATAAAATTAAAAGCTTAAAAAAATTATGTGTAAAATAGTAAAATAATAAGGGATAAACAGAGTAATGGGGAACCAAGCAGAATTCAGGTGAAAGTAAAAACTATGAAGCTGTATATATATATTTTTTTTTTAGTAAACCACATTGATGTAATATGCATTTAGGAACTACCATGAGCAACTGGGATCCACTAGCCTGTAAAGAACACATGAGCAACTACACAATTACACATGGACCCAGAGGTATGTATATGTGAATTTAATAACGTTAATTTTACTGCTATGTGGTTTTTCTGATATTTGCCTACCAAACCCATTTAGACAAGTTACTTATTTTAAAAAATCCATTTGTACATAAGATTTAATTGAAGTAAATCATAAAATGATTTCAGAATTCTTATTAATATTAAAATTGTTCAAATATACCTTTAATGGATTCTTATTTTAAATAGCAGTTTTTGAAATAAAAGGAATTCTTTTTAATAGATTAGGAAGTAAACTGTTATGGATAATTTTTAAAGTGTTCCCAAATGAAAAATATACAGTACTGCTTTAGGAGTGTTCAGAAAGAGAAACAAAATGAACAGTACTTAAAGCTTTTAGGAAGTAAACATTATTCTATAACAGATTAAATCATTTTCAGACATGTTTGTCAGACTGAACTGCTGTGTTAGCAAATATTTCTTACCAGAATAAGGGTAATTTGTTCCAAACAACTCAGTCCTGCCATAGCAGACAATATGTTTGAGGAAGTTCAGCAGTATAGGAGTTAATACTGTAATGTCTATCAGTTTGTAATGAAACTGTAAACTGCACAAGTCAAAAAAACAGATACTCCCAAAAAAAATAGAAGTGAACGATAAAAGTAAGGAAGAGTAAGCTTTGAATTTTTAAAGCCTACCATCATTTCATTTAATATTTCAAAGATAAGGATCAACTATGATTGACCTATAAGTGACAAATGGAGAACATAAAAATAATAAAATGATTATTAAGTATTAGTAAACCAAAAAAAAAATGACCAGTGCTTTTACAAATAGACCATAACAATATTTATGTACAGTACCTGAGTATAATTTCTGACCTTAAACCTATTAAGAATCTGTGGCGCAAATGGGCAGAAGCAGTTGCTAGCCATTTTCAAGAATTGTGAGAGGGCTGGAGCAAATATAACAAGAGAAATGGGCAAACACTTAACTTCCAAGGTCCATAAATGCTAACAGACCTTTACCCAAGAAGACCTAAAGCTGTTGTTGCATTTTTATACAATATTTTACAGTATTTGAAAAAAAAAAACATAATTCCCTTTATTCTCTCTTCACTGAGTGCTTTTACATAATCTTATGTTAGTTCACAAAAGACTTTTTAATGGAATACTGCTGGTAGCGAGAATCCATTCAGAGCACTGATTTTACTTCCATGTAAATGGAAGTTTGATGATGGAGTCCAAAATGCACTAGCAAGTTAACTTTAGATTTTGATTCTACTATGTTAAAAAATCAAGAAAAGTTGATTTTAGCATGGTGTTTGTATGTGTGTCAGTGGAAAATGAAAAGTGTTTCTCTTGTCTTAAAAATTCATTTTCATCAGAAAAATTATGCCTTTTTGTGTTGTTTGGAGATTCTGGATGACTGTGTCCCAACAAAGATTAAAAAAATAGAACAAGCAATTTACAAGAAATCTGCTCTGAATGCTTAGACCTATGTACCAAGGTAACTTCTGAAAAAGTGGACATTTTTCAAACAGGTTTTAATGTGTTTATCTTGTTACAGATTTCAGGCCTACTGGACCTTTCTTTTGGTATAGTCTGATTTCATGCATATCTCTTTATCAGGTCTATTGATTTGATAATTTTTTGCATGAGTAGTTTTTGAGACACATTTTTTAATATACATGTATGTACACACAGAGGCACAAGCAAGTGCATGCACAAACACACACTCACACAATCAAAGAGATTTATAAGAGTAGATAGCAAACAGATTGTTTACCCTAGCAGAGCACATGCTGGATGATGAAGAAAAATAAATGAACATGTACAGACACAAACACAGTTAGATCTGTAAAGGTGGATATGGAGAGAAGCATTAAGCCAACCCTGTACCAGTCTATCTATGCAGCATATTTACTTAATTTGACTCGATGTGTTTAGTTTCAAGTTAAATATTATTGAAGTTGTTGTCTTGATTCAGTTTCCTGTTCATTTAACTCTGCATTTTTGTGTACATTATAAATACTGTGTATTACTTCACTTGATTGTATATTATTGTGCAATATAATCAGTTGTATAGTACTGTATTGTAAAATCCCTGGTTGAGTGATTTCCTGTGGTATGTAATTTATAGCAATAGGAAATACTGTATGGACCTTTGCAAACCTATTTTATATCAGGTGAAGAGGCATTATTGGTCCATAATTAGGTTGTCTTTTGTGGCAGGGCCCCATTGACTTTCCTTTTATCCATAAAGACAAGTGAAAAAAATATATAAATAATGGGAAATCCCTAATAATTTTGAATTGTAAGAAATACTTCAGGAATTTTCAAAAGACTGATGGTTTACATTTAAATGATGCTTCACAATATCACTGCATACACCATTTTCAAGTCATGTCATTTTCTAAACCTCTTTGTCCTAAACAGAGTTGCTGGAGCCTATCCCACCAATTTCAAGTGCAAATTAAAAAAAATATATTCTTGTTACAAATGCTTTCCTCATTCGAAAATATTTTATTAATCCTTGGAATCTTGAGTAGTTCTGCATATTCAGTTTGTAATGTACACTCTAGTATGAATATATTTATTGATAGGTTATGATAAATACATATGGCCTGGCCATTTACAGCTTTACATGCAAGAAGAAGAACTTTGAAACCACCTCTAGACTTAACTGGAATCCAGTGTAAAGACTGGCATTAAAATAATTAATTAATTAAAAAAAACTTCTATTTAGAAAAAATACTCCAATTACATTACTTAGTCCAATCTAGAGGTATATGTGCTGAAGACAGGCACTCAAAGAGGAGTAATACTAAAAGATTACTTTTATTTTCTTTTGAATATTTAAAAAAATTGCTCAGGCTGTGATCTTTGATGCCTAGACAGTATTTTCAGTTTCAATGTAATCTTGTATAGAGCTCATCAGTGAGAACAGGCTCAAGCTGCAATGAGTATGATGAAACTAAAGCTTCATGGCAGCCACTTTTTCAAGTACTATAAGAAACAACAAATGGTAAATTCTGGCTATTGATCTGACAATTGACACTTTTAGTGTTTTAGGAACTATGCTAGTCAATAAAAATCTGTTTATACTGTCAAGAATTGCTGCTACCAGGACAGTGATTTTTTGAAAGGATTAGATCAAAGGGAGTATATTTTAACTTTAGAAATTAAAGTACTGCTGTAAAGTTGAAGTTTTTTTCCTTGCATTGTGCAAAAGAGAGATAGGGTTTAACACCACAAAACTATACAAAATTGCTTTAAAAACTTATATTATTAATTGTATCATTAAAACTCTGTGGTGCTAATGCCTATGGTCATTTTGCATTGCAGTTAAATTTAAATTTGTCAAATTAGCAATTGTTCTATAAAATACTTCTGTTTTTATCTATTAGTCTGGAATAGCTTTTGAAGTGGGCATGAAAAAGATCTTATTTTACCTTTTAACACTAACTGTCCATGCTTTTGGGAAAACGAGTAGCTTTCTTGCTCACTATCTCTGCTCTAGTTTTTGATATTCTATTTAGGTACAGAAGCACACCCTATAAACTAAAGTGTGATTTTTTGTAATTTTTTATTTTGAGTTATGTTACAGTATCTAAGTATCAGAGAGTAGTATAACTACATGTTCGCTGATCTACATTATTTTCCAGAATTATGAGCTATGTAAAGTTGCAGTCTACATGTAGTATTGTTCTAGCTTTAATCAATAGTTATATTGGTAAAAAGAGGAAGAAGTCAAATGTAATTAAGCACCAATCAGAAATAACAGCATTTAGTGGAGTACCACTTACATTTTCAATTTCAATACCATGAGTAATAACTGGACTGAGTATATGACTGTGATAATAAGTTGAACTTTTACCATTTTGGAAAACCCTACTGAATTAAGAAGATGAGCAACTTAAAGTATGTAAACGGATATAAAATAACCTAATATTTTAGAAATAATATGTAGTTCATTGTATAAAACTATTTCAGGGCCAATATATCTTTATTTAGAAATGTAATACCATGTGATGTGTCTCAGTTAAAAGACGAGCCAGATTTATTAAAGCAGTTTTCTGTAAGCAGATAGAAATCAGATTGCATAGTTAGTGTATAATGCAGATACCCCAGGAGAAGGATACATCTGTGTCTATTTATGCCTTCTGCTGGTTGGCTGGCAGTTGATGTGGATTTTGTTACATACAGTAAGTTATTGTATGTGCTGCCCTATAACTGGAATTTTGGGTAGCAGCTAATAATGAGTAATATGTTGGATTGAAAGTGGATAATCATTTAAAATCACAAGGCTGTGCCCTTGATGGTACTCTGATAGTTAACCAAGCAATTCTGTTAGTTTATTTTATTATAAAATATAAGATTCCCTCGGATTAGGATAAAGACTAATCCACCCATATCAGTGTCAGTTTTGCTGGAGAGTCTGGTTGTTTCAAACATCCAAAAGATGTGAATGTTGGGGCAAGTGGAGACTTTATATTTCCCTGGTGTGTGTGAGTGTGTGGTCTCTGACAGTTTGATATCATGTGATGCTACAGTCGATATAATACTGAACTAGATTAGATAATGGAGACAGATCAATTACTGTACATCCCCAAATGGCAACATACTGTAATGTATAAAAAGCAAAATGAATTGGTTTTAGCAATGACCTCTTAAAAATGCAATGCATTTGCAATAGTTGTCTCAGTCTTCAGACTTAAAAAAATCATATAGGGTCTTTCTATAGCGATTACTGTCCATGGACAATTTACAAGCCTTAGGCTCTCTAAGCCAAGCTGCTAGTATAAATATAATTTGGTAGAAACTTAACAAGATCAGGATATATTTTAATAGTTTACAACATATAATGTAAATATTTAATTTGATGTACAGTTTGTTAAACTGGTTTAAAGTCCACTCCCTAGCTACTTCACTATACTGTGTTTTTGAAACGTGATTGTAAACTCATGACCTGAATTGAAGGGGCTGCAATACTTCTGCATTGTGGAATGGAAGACCCAAAGAGTGTCTGATTTAAAAAGAACATGTCGTAGAGCTGAGCGTAAATGGAGGAAAACTAAACTCACTATCCATTATGAGATATTGAAGGTTAAAATAACAGAATACAATAACACAGTCCGTCTTGAGAGGCGCTGCTATTTCTCTAATATTATAAATAACAATGCTAGTAATCCCAGAGTCTTATTTTCTACAATTGATCGTCTGTTAAACCCAGGTAACTCAAAGGAATGCCCCCAGAATACTTCCAGTGAAACCTGTGAGAACATTGCTGTATTTTTCAATAAAAAAATTAATGATATTAGAGATAACATAGTATATCTCCCCAACACTGCAGAACCTCCAAAGCCCTGGTACTCCATTATAAACAAATTAAATTCTTTCACCAGGATAGATTTACCTGAATTACATAGTATAATCTCTCAACTGAAACCCTCCACCTGCGTCCTTGACCCAATACCAACAAGGTTTTTTAAAGAAGTATCAGCGTGCTAATTGACAATATTCTTGACATAGTAAATTCGTCATTAGATACGGGGGTCTTCCCAGACTGTCTTAAGACTGCTGTAGTTAAACCCCTGCTCAAGAAAAATAATCTTGACCCCTCTGCTTTTGACTTTGATGGGCTTTAGACCCATCTCTAAACTGCCCTTCTTAAGTAAAATTCTAGAGAAGGCAGTCATTATGCAGTTAAATGACCACCTCAATAAACATGCTATTCTTGATAAATTTCAGTCAGGTTTCAGAACAAATCACAGCACAAAAAACTGCACTTGTTAAAGTAGTAAATGACTTGCAGATAAATGCAGACAGAGGCCATTTATCTGTTCTCATCCTCTTAGATCCGAGTGCCTCATTTGACACCATTGATCACAATATTCTTAGAAATCGCCTTAGTCAATGGGTGGGCCTCTCTGGCAGTGTCTTAAATTGGTTTGAATCCTACCTGGCAGGTAGAAAATTCTTTGTGAGTTGTGGTAATCACATCTCAAAGACACATGATATCCGATATGGTGTTCCACAAGGCTCTATCCTGGGTCCGCTGCTCTTTTCAATCTATATGCTTCCGTTAGGTCAGATTATCTCAGGTTACAACGTGAGCTACCACAGCTATGCTGATGACACACAGCTGTACTTATCAATAGCACCTGATGACACTGACTCTCTCGATTCACTAACACAATGTCTTACTGGTATTTCTGAATGGATGAATAGTAATTTTCTCAAGCTAAATAAAGAGAAAACTGAAATTTTAGTAATTGGCAATAATTGATTCAATGAGGTTATCAGAAATAAACTTGATGCATTAGGATTAAAAGTTAAGATGGAAGTAAAAAATTTAGGGATAACTGTTGACTGTAATCTGAATTTTAAATCGCATATTCATCAGACCACTAGGACAGCATTTTTTCACTTAAGAAACATAGCAAAAGTTAGACCTCTTATATCATTGAAAGATGCTGAGAAATTAATTCACGCTTTTGTTTTCAGTAGACTAGATTACTGTAACGCACTCCACTCAGGACTGCCCAAAAAAGACATAAATCACTTGCAACGAGTGCAGAATGCAGCTGCTAGAATCCTAACTAGGAAAAGAAAATCCGAACACATTTCTCCAGTTTTGATGTCACTACACTGGTTGCCTGTGTCATTCAGGATTGACTTTAAAATACTGCTTATGGTTTATAAAGCCTTAAATAATCTCGCTTCATCTTATATATCGGAATGTCTGACACCCTATATTCCAAATCGTAACTTTAGATCCTCAAATGAGTGTCTCCTTAGAATTCCAAAAGCTAAACTTAAAAGAAGAGGTGAGGCGGGCTTCTGCTGTTATGCACCTAAAATCTGGAATAGCCTGCCAATAGGAATTTGCCAGGCTAATACAGTAGAGCACTTTAAAACACTGCTGAAAACACATCACTTTAACATGGCCTTTTTATAACTTCACTTTAACTTAATCCTGATACTCTGTATGTTCAGTTCATGGTAATAACTATTTATAGTGGCACCAAAATCCGTACTGACCCCAACTCTCTCTTCTGTTTCTTTTTCCGGTTTCTTTGTGGTGGTGGCCTGCGCCATCACCACCTACTCAAAGAATCATGATGCTCCAACATTGATGGACTTAAAGCCAGAAGTCTACGTGAAACATCATCATCAAGTCCTTCCATGAGAACCCTAAATACAAAGAGGACTGTTTGATTTATGTTAGGTAGATTGCCCAGAGGTGACTGGGCGTTCTCTTGGTCTGGAATCCCTACAGATTTTTTTTTTGTTTTTTCTGTCCACCCTGGCCATCGGACCTTACTTATTCTATGTTAATTAATGTTAACTTATTTTTATTTTTTATTGTGACTTCTATTTTTCTATTCTTCATTTTGTAAAGCACTTTGAGCTACATTTTTTTGTATGAAAATGTGCTATATAAATAAATGTTGTTGTTGTTGTTGGTACAGTTTTTTCCAAACTTACTATTATTAGCTAAAATTATAGGCTTTTGGACATACAATTTAAAAGCTGAATTAAAAATAAGGAAGTATTATACTGCCAACCATTTTGACATTGGACAAAGCCTATGAAGATCTGAAGTTTACATAAATTAGCATCATACCTCTTCCTTCAAGCACTTTTATGATATACATTCAAATGTTAAAGCAACTAAAACACAGTTAAAATCATTGAGTATAAGTAGTTCATTAGGAGATGTATATATGTATAGCACTTAATTGTAAACAGATATTTAGTTATGTTAAGGGCATAATGTACATTTTCTCCTATGACATAGCAGACATTGATAATTAGCAGACAGCATTTGAACTGGAAAATATAATCAGATTGCATTAAATAAATTAAGGGCCAAACTGCTATTACTACAACTTATAAAAATTGGCACCTTAATCACATTGTCATGGTGGGTTTTAAATTGAATCATCACTGTGTTATACTGAAATATGAGCTTTCCTATGACATTTCACACGAACAGCTTTCCAAAAGGTAGTTAGTTTCTAGTGGGACAGTTTGCAGATAACTTTGTTACCCATATCCATTGAGTTGTAACCTCCTTTCATTTTATTTTCTTATATTAAAAAACAACAGGCTAAAAAGAAATTTGATTTTGATGTTCCATTGCATTGGGAGAAATGCCATACCCACTAAATGCTTTTTTTTGCCATAAAAAAAACTTAAGAGACTCATTAACTGTTCTGGAGCTTAAACGGGAGAACATCTGCAAGCTTAAACAAGCTTGTGTTTCTCTCAGAGTTCTGACTGATGCTCCACATTAACGGAACAAACTTGGGAAGCATGACTTCACAAATAGTAACTCTAAAAACCTATAGCTTGTGAAGTAAACCGCTTTATGTTCTAAGTTGAATCTAACATATGATCTCCAAATTTCATAAACATAAAAATTTGGTCATGCATTTTTAAACTCATTTTCATTTGTTTACTTCAAGACAAAAAACAATCATTTTAGTGGGCTAGGAAGTCACTTTTTGTCTGATGTAGTAAAGAAAGTGATGAAGTTTTACTTGCATACATTTTAGGAAACCCATGAATTTGGCAAGTGTGACAATGGAAGGCAAGTGTGGCATGGAAGAATGCATAGATGGATTATTACCTACTGGTGCTTTTTGTTTGCTTTAGTACAGATTAACAATAATTCTTGAGCCCAAATATAAGTAAGTATACTACACACAAACACAGGCATATTCATTTATGGTTTAGTACTGCTTTTTATGTTCCAGTGAACTGGTCCAATTTTCAGCTGGCTTCCTGTCAGCATAAACTGTAATTTTTTTTCTCTTGGGTGTTCCTTGTTTCCTCTCAAATTTAAAAGATGTGTAATTCAGGTTATCTGGACGCTTTAGTCGATTTCTGTAATGCACTGTATTAAACTACTGCCAAATATATTGTCATATTTCCCCTGAGTACAAGTACCAGGGTTGATTTCTGCCTTGCAGCAGATTCTGCAGTTGGTTATCTCTGGTTCGCTATTAACCTGCTTTGCCATAAAAGAAGCATTTGCCTTATCCTATTGCAGCATTTTGAATCTGAATGTTTTCAGGTCTTCTAATATGCCGGCCCAGCACCTAAGTAAACAAATAATAACACTTTTTTTTCGTAAACATATGTATGCCATTTGTTAAATGAACAAAGCTGACCAATACCAGTTGGCGACAGGCAAAACGGAATTGCCCCGAGTTAAATTTGCCAAATAAAAGGGATTCATAGGCACATACAAGCACATCCACTAAACCACTGATTCTTAACGTTTTTGTGTCACGGACAGCTTTAAGAATCTGATGAAAGCTGTGGACCCCCTTCACCAGAAATATTCATATAAACACAACTTTGCGTGCAATGAACAATGAACTTTATTTATCGAAAATTGACTGTCTCATTGTGGTGGGCTGGCGCCCTGCCCAGGATTTGTTTCCTGCATTGCGCCCTGTGTTGGCTGGGATTGGCTCCAGCAGACCCCTGTGACCCTGTAGTTAGGCTATAGCGGGTTGGATAATGGATGGATGGATGATTGTCTCATACATATATGACACACACAAATTATTATTAAACTTTAAAGTAAACAATCTAAAAAACACTCATTTGTATTCAAAAACTAATGGCCACTTACTATACTTATGAAATACAATCCTCTTGTGCAAATTAAAAAAAGATCTACTATATGTTTTCTACTACCATTAACACTACTACTACATCTACTGTAAATCAACAGTACCGGTCTGTATAGTGAATATAAATGTTAATTTTATGTGACCCTAGGGGTCCACGGAACTCAGGTTAAGAACCGCTGCACTAAACAGTCGGTTAACTAATATTAAACAAAGGCAAATTGAAGGTACGAGTGTTATTAATATGACATATAATCAAACAAATAAAAAACTGTAGTAGGTACATATATAAAAGAGCTATAGTTCATATATCTTACATTAATAAATCATTCTCAGACAAGCACGAAATACCTTTTATAAGAATGAACATAAATCTCACGCACATCAAAGTACACAAAGTGGACGCAACACATGAAACCCTAGACGCCCCGCCTTATTTGGACACGTGACCAGGAACTTCAGCTCTCACGTGACCGTAAGCCTTCTTCTTTGATGGTGCTGGGCGGCTAGCGAATTCGTTGAGCTTCCTCTTTAAGTTATAAGTGAAGACCAGTTATTTGGTCGCAATGTTTGTGCGATGTCGGCTTCTTCAGCTAACCAATGGCACTTCCTGTTCATGGACCAGTGTTATTCGGTCGATCTGCTTTGTTGCTGTTCTGTTGCTGCAGTCTGCTGAAGCGGACGGTCAGGTGAGAGGTCTCGTGTAACGATCTTGACAGGTTGAAGATAGCTCGGTTTGAGTGAAGATACTGTTGCATACTTGTCAAGTACTTTTTTGTTTTATTATAATAACTAAATAATTGATTAAATGTATTTGTATTGTTTTATGATCGGTCAGTATGTTGCTACAGGATACAATTAAATACATTGCTCTGAAGTATTAGTACGCAGGGTGTAATAAATGTGTGAGGACACATACTAAGCCAGAACAATCTCTGTCTCTTACAATACATTTTAAAAATCATAACATTTATATCAATATAAATCTCTACAATAGTTAAACAGAAATTGCTGAGGATTTGAAAATACGTCAATTAAACAGGTTTATGTGTGAGGCTGAAAAACACGATTTTGATTTAATAATGCTGTGCATTTGTTTTTAAAAGGAACTGCATTTTACAGTCTCACGTGACATCCATCACCTGCTTGGGATAGATATTTGCCTTTACTTACTCTGTGAAACCTCAACATCTTTTAAGTCTTTTTCAGTTCCTATTTAATCCTGCTTTGTCACCAAAAAAGTAAATGTATATCTATTGGTATTTTTTGCAATACTGCTTTTTTGTTCTTAGATTTGTTGCCTTCAACAGAACAAGGTCAGTGGCAAACTGTTGAAGACTTTTTTTTTTTTTTTTTTACTTTTACTGTTTCTCCTTTGCAAAGCAATTGACAATACCTGTATATAGCTGGTCTCTTTTTGTTTTTGTATCCTTACTGGGAGCAAGTAGTAATCAATAATAGCTTTTTATACAATGAAATATGAAGATGCACGATGAAGGTACTAGGGCAATGTAGTTTTGCAGTTATAACAAGAATAGGAAAGAAAATTTAAAGTGACAAGGAACTGCTTTACTTTTAGAAATACATAGTTTTAATGATCTTTATTACAGAGTTTAATTGTTTTCTTTCTGTATTTTTTATTTTATGCTGTCTGTGTTTGTGTGGGTATGTTTGTCATCAATCCATCCATTATCCAACCTGCTATATCCTAACTACAGGGTCACGGTGTTCTGCTGGATATTCTAGGTTTTTTAAGGTGATTTATTTGGGGTTAATTAGATTACTAGAAATATTAAAAGTTGTATTGTTGCATGATTCCACACTGGTAAATCTTAACTTTTTTATCAATATTATTTACTTCTAAATACATTTACTTTGTTCTATTTAATAGTTTACATTTTTGTTTTATTTGAAACTAGGATTTTCTAAAGAAGGCCCACTTGCTGAAGAGTAGACAGTTGGTTCAAATGGAACTCTGTATGCTTCTTTTGTTTAAGATTGTCACTTGCACTTTTTAAATGTATTTTTATCAAAAAGGTGTAAGTGGTCACGGAGACAAAGCCAAATGTCCTTTCTAAAATGTGTTTTCCCAGTACAGAATTCATAAAAAAGGAAGCAAAACCAGGTGTCAAATATTTTTATCATCTTTAAGTTAACATTCTACCCAAGTTCATGTGTGCTGTATGTGAAAGAAGCCAGTCTCTCTTAATGAAACCTATTTACGTTACTTGCACTTAACAGCTAAGGCTGTCTGCTGCTGTCACACGTATGAAAAAAAAAAGTTAATTCACTTGATTTTTTAAAGGTTTCTGTGGAAATAGAACCTGGACTTAAAGCATCTGGCTTAAGACAGGAGCCAAGTATGAATGTCACAGCAGTCCAATGTAGCACAAACACATGCACACAGCCTCATTCACTGATACAGGGCCAAGTTAGAGTCACCAATGAAGACAAAATGTATAAAGGAACAGCATATGATAAAATCTTTGACAGCATTACAAATGAATGTAAGTTCCTGAAAAACCTTAAATATCACACTGTGGTGTATCTTTAAGTGTACAAAATATAAGAGTAACTAACTGAGCTTGATTCAGAGGTAGTAAAATAAACTATAGCAAGGTATCTCAAATCCAGTACTTGATTAGCACTATGACTGTCTATTTTATAACTACTGCAGTAGGGGATTCAGTAAGACACTGCGAGTGCTTGTGCAGGCTAAGCAGAGGAAGATGAGGCTACAGTGGGCATGTGACCACAACAACTAAACAGCTTTAAGAAAAATGTTATTGGGTATTTAAAATCTCTGAGACTTTCAGATGGTTGAATTAGAATTTGGTATACATAGCAGGAATCAATGGATCCAACCAGCCGCCAGATGAAATCAACTTTTATTTGTCATATAAAAATTATACATACAGTACAATATATATAGTAAGTTAAATATTTAGTTGCTCAATCCCAATGACTGTGCCTTTAAGACGAATAAAAAATAAAATAACAGTAATATATGACTTTATAAATATCAGTGTAATTAATAGAATTTTAAATATGTGATACATAATAATAAATAACTTGCTTACATTAAGTTATTTAATTTATTATGTTAACAGTAAGACATCATGTAGATCTAGACACTTTCTTTATTCAAGAGTTGGAAGGACTGTGGGGAAAATGCTTCTACTCTGTCTCCCTGAACTGGACTTTAGTCATTGGTAGCATTTTACTGACCGCAGCACAGAAAAGAGGTGTATGCTAATCAACCTCATACATATGCAATCTCGATGCTGCAATCCTTTCTGTTTTTCTCAATGCTTCTCTGTGAGATGTCTCAATGCAAAGACTGCATCAGTTGTTCCTCTCCCTAGCATACAACCAAAATTGTTCCTCCCGTCAGACTTTTCTCTGAAACCCTTTCCCAAATTTTTATTGTGTGTGACATCAGCCTTTCACCTCTATAGTTTCCACAATCCTGAATATTGCCCTTCTCCTTGTAATGGGTACAATCACACTGTTCTTTTACTCCTCTGGTATTTTCTTTTGCATCAAATCCCGCAACGAATGTAATCCCTTTTTTTTTCTAAATTCTTTCACACTTCCACTGGTGTTTTTTCTGGTCCTGTTGTATTTCCATTTTTCATTCTTTTCAGTGCCAACTTTACTTTCCCCTTCATTATTCATGGTACTAGCTCTTCATTTGGGATTTAAAACACTACCTTTTTCAAAATGAATCCTAAAGCATTCATCATCACAAACTGTTTCCACAAATGTCCCAGTGACTTCAGTTTATCCTAGTGGCCTGTATAGTCTCAAAATCTCAGTTCTGGGGAACACCTTTTTAGAATAAGGTGGAATGTGTCGTTTAAAATGTGCAGTAATCGTATGACATTAAGTTGGCATGGATTAACATATGTAAAGTGTTTGCAGAGCGCTTTGTTGAATCCATCACACTAGGAGTCAGGTTGTTCTATAAGCAAAAAGTCCTGTACAGTATTAGGTAATTGTACCTAATAAAGTGGCTACTGAGTGTGTATTTCATATTAAAATAGCAGCAGTTGTTCTACTCTTTGTTTTATAAGTACTCATTGTTCAGTTAACTGTTTTAACTAGGTGTTAGTTTTAATCTCCATTTGAGTTTTAATTTCCTTCAAAATATAATTTCTTGCTTCAATAACTAAAGCAGCTTTAATGTATTTTCTTCATGTATGTTGAAATAAATCAAGATTAGGTTGTAACTAGCAAAAAGTACTGACCCATTTTTAAATTTCTTTTGGGAAGGTTAATTCACATTCTCTAATTATTATGTTTGTCCATCTGTCATTATATGGGTACATATATCCTGTATTGAACATCTGTCTATCACACGGTTTTCACAAAGAAATAGGCGACTGACCACCTGCAAGACAGAGTTTTAACTAGTTGCAGATATTTAGACTCAGAGATGAAAAATGTGCAAAGCAGGTAGTTTTAAAATAGAACCCAGTTATGTGGCAATATTACCAGATGCAGCACTTAGTTACCTATATCTCACAAAATGTCTTAATAAAAATACTATAAATGCTATAAAATTTCATTTGAATGCACATTTTCTGAATATGAGAAGTTGTTTTAGATCAGTTGGTGAGGATTGTAGGTGTGAGCATTGTAGTACAAAGTTCAAGAACCTTTTGAAAGTGTGGATGTGTTGCAATAATTAGTAATTGGATAACTTGTTTAGCCAGCAATGTACCTTTTTATTTTAATTAGTCTAGTTATAGTAAGGCATTTGTGGAGTTATACTTGCATTACATGATCTGTATGTAGTCTTTCAGTTGACATGTGGTGTATCATATGATTCCTCTGTTGGGTAATACATACCAAGCCTTAGAATGTCAGCTCTGTATCTTAATGTAAGATTTGTCAAACTAAAGCCACCAGCTATGAGATCTGAGTGATCTTTTTGTTTTGGTTTGAGTTACAGTACAAGATCGGTATAGAATTCATTTTGAACTGCCTTTCATGTGGTAAGGGTTCTTTAAAGGCCACATGCAATATAATCGTTAATTATGATTAGTCAGTCCAAAGTACTGAACAATGTGAACAGCTTATATTGTAATTCAAATAATGTTAAATGCATTTTTATTACCTGTTATTGTAATAAAACTGTCTTGCTAAATTGGAGTAATTGGTCGCTGGTATCAGGTAATTTCCATTCTTTTAGTATAATAAAATTAATTTGAAATCTATACAAGAAGCACAAGTGAACTACAACAAAAATGTAGTTGATCTTATTTCAGCATTCATATATAGAGTGTTTGTTCTTACTGTGATATTCTGAACGTGTTAAAACATGATTAACAATTATAAATAAGTAAACAAATGCCATCCTCATGTAAAAGCATATATATCTTAGTACTGTAAACCATCTTCTGAAGTCAAAATTGGACCACATCTGACATCTTTTCCTCCATCCATTTACAAATGGGTAATCTAATTTATGGCCACAGCCTGGGTATATCCTTTCAGCTGTGATAAGCTTTAGAAATTATACTGCTACTGATTTTAGTTTGTATAGCAAGGTGACTTAAAAAATAAGGCATGAAATAACTGGGTAGATGAGATGTGAGTGACACCCCGTTAGCCCTTAATGCTGAGCAAAGTTGCTGATAGAAGTAAGAATAAGATATAAAGCTAAACGTATTACAGGAATTTGGGGTGACATCTGCCAAATAGAACACCCAAAGTGTACTTGATTTACAGCCTATTGGTAATGTTTGATTGAGTATGGGTGAATGCAATTGCTTTTTTGGATAACTAGACTAAGAAGAAGGGCTCTTTTGTTCACAATTTATCCATCCATCCATCCATCTATCCATCTATCTATCTATCTATCTATCTATCTATCATGTTATAAATGGTTTCAAGGGAAGTATAAAGGTCTTTAGATTCAGACTTGAACGAACTGTTACATTTCATTTTAGGGGCGGGAAAATGAAAATTGACTTGATTAAAAATCAAGGGACAGAAGGGCTTGCCCAGCTCGGTCTGAATGCAACACTTAGGCCCAGTGATAAAATTCCAAATCGGAAAGTAGGACACCTTCATCAGACCTGATGCAAATTACAGTTTAATTTTATACCTCGGTTTCTTGTTATTCTAAATAAGTCTACAGAATCTCTGACCAGCAAGAAGGTGTAAGGGTAGGAGAATATAGCTTATATACAGAAGGATGTAATCTACATAGAGATAAATCCTGTCGTGTATATTATGTAGTGGAACAGGAATTAATATTTTAGATGTACAGATACCAATGCCAAGCTGCAGGGTGTGGAAAGTTGAAGACTGCAACAGGATCAGATAAACTTGGTTTCATTTGGGTGGGCCAGTTTTTGAATGACCGATTACAGATGGTAAACTAGAACTTTAATAAAGATTTTAGCATTTGAATTCATTAAGGATATCAATCCAAAAGTCTGCCATTGAGATAGGTATATTACATATTTGGATGAAATTGCTGCATTAATCACTGAAAGGGAGGAAAAGAAGTTTTTTGCACAAGTTTGATGCATACTCTGGCTGAAAGCTAGACCTTTAAACTCTAAGTAATAGGGACTGTTCAGAAAATATTTTGGTATAATAATTTTAATTTTTTTTGTGTGTTAATGGTTGTTATACCTGTTTGGTTGTAATCAAAGAAATTGACTCATCAGAGGTGGAGTGCCAAGAGCTTGATGGGCCTAAACCAACATACAAATCTCAACAGGTTTCGTTATTATATATCTTAACTTCTGTTCTGAATCTATTTAGTTCAGCCCTGACTATTGCCATTTTAATTTTATAGCTTTTATCCACTATGGATTGGGAGCGACTCAGGTTCAGGTTTTGCTCCAATTTTACAGCAGTTACAATATGATGCAAATGAGGCAAACATTTTTAAATGCAGACCCCTTTATATCTTCCCTGGGAATCACTGTATCCTCCACAAAACCCAGCTCCAAAAATTAATTTATTCTCACAGATAATTGATCACAAAATTGTTGTCATATAGGAAAAAATGTATGGAAGGTCTATCTGCTGGCATGGGTTTGGAATTTCCAAATTAGAAATGAAAATGATATATTTTGTAGAGAATGCAAACACACACACAAACACACTCTGCTAAATAGCAGTACTACCACTGTGCCACAATGCTGTGAAACTTACTGAGGGTCACACAAAACCTTGTGGTTTGAAGGCCAGTGTTGTGTTGCTGCCCAAATGACCGCAAATACCATTAATGATATTGACAGTGATGAGGATTCAGTCAAGATTAGCAACTGTGAGGCCAAAAATTTTTTATTTTATTTCATGTTCTGTTTGTCCTGGCAATTTTTGTTTTTCCAGTTTCACTGGTAGAGCTTTCTCTTCCATCTTGGCACATATTTTATCAATATTAGTTTTTATTGATCTTTTTATAAAAATAAATATTATGCACTTAATTAAAAAAATGCCCAATCACTATATGTAAGACTATAAACTATAGTGGATATCTTATTCTATTGGTTGGTAATGTTTTAAAAGTAACTGAAAACAACTCTGTTCTTTCCTTTTTTTAGTTTCAGATCAAACCATTAATTTCTGAAGAGCAGTTGCTGTGGGTAAGTGGGTTTGAAGGAGCTGTCAATACATATAGGATCCCACTTTTGTCCTTCACTCCCAAAGGAAGTCTTGTTGCTTTTGCAGAAGCTAGGAAAGGTTCTTCCTCTGATGGAGGGGCAAAATTTATTGCCATGCGCCGTTCAGTTGATAAAGGTAAGAGAACTTTCAATGTAATCTGATACCAAATTGTACTTGATTATCAGTATAAAGAATTATTATGATAAATAATGGTAACCTGTATCAAATTTTAAAAATAATTTTGATATGCATTATTAACAATAACATAGTATTACAAATTATTTTTGTTTCTTTTTTGATGAACTAATTCCTTTTCTTGAAGCATGCTTAGGAGACTGTAATACAGTTTTTCAAACTGTATATTAAACTGCAGTGCAAGAAGTAGGTTTGGAGTACATATTTGTAATCTGTAACTTCTCAGAGCATAACCCTATGGAATTGTGGTCCATTTCCTTGTCCTGCTCAAACATACTTAAGGGCACTTTACTGACCAAATTGTAACACACTTTGGGCTTGAGTTTACTGCCTCTCTCACACATACATATAAACCTAAAATGTGTGCTTCAACAAAAGAAAAATATGTGATTAATAATCACATGGTTATACAGATGCATATGATTTATTCATTCCTTTCCACTTTTTTGTAGCAGAACTTAAACCAATATTTATTTTATTGCTGAGATTCATTTAATATGCAGGCAGCAGCAAAACAATTACATTGATTACAGACATCTTGCTTTGTGCAGTCACAGACAGGAATTGCATATGTAAATAAGATGCTCACTATTAACCGATATATACATTGGGCTCCTAACAGGTGAACTGGATGTGGTAAAAATGCTTCTTAACAATTAGCCCAAAAACTGCGTGAACATGGTTTTTCAGGCCTGTTTGTCTACTTTCTTGTTTGCTATTTTGTTACAATTTTTGATAACATGGATCACAAAAGACTTGAAAGCCCTATTGAATAGGAAGAAGAGAGCCTTCAGGTCTGGATATAAAGGTGAAATAAAGCGGGTGGAGTCAAAACTGAAGAAACAGCTCTGAAAGGGGAAAGCCCATTACAGATACAAACTGGAGCACAAGTTATAACAAAACAACATGAAAGAAGTATGAAATGGGCTAAGTAAGGAATATCACGGGCTACAAGGAGGCTGTTAAACATGGCAAAGAAGGGAACAAGAGCAGAGCTAATGAACTGAACTAGTTCAACAGGTTTGACTAATTATTGTCAGTACAGCCCTCCCCCAACATAGCTACCCACTGTGAGTGAGCTGAGGAAGTTCTAAAATCCCAAGTGCCATCTGCACCCTGCACAATCTCCCCCACAATGACTTCACAATTGTGGTCTCCAGCTACTCCCTACTCGCTGGGCTTTGTGTCTCTGCAAACAAAACATGTGCTAACTAGCTGTGAGGGGTCCTACAACACCTGTTCCCCCTTTCCCTGAATTTGCAGAAGGTTCCTGAGCTGTGGAAAACATCCTGTGCAGTCCCAGTACCAGAAGAAAGGTCATTCCAATGATTCCAAGAACTTCAGACCAGTTGCTCTCACTTCCTACGTCTTGAAGAGCTTTGAGAGGCTGATCCTACTAAAAAAGCTACGGCTCCTGGTATTAGAACATCTTGATCCTCTGCAGTTTGCCTATCAGATTACATATAGGTGTGGAAGTTGCTCTCATCTAAATGCTCCACAAAGCCTACTCCCACATGGACATAGCAGATTTCCAGCACAATACCAATGCTTGCCATATACAGAACTTTTCAGATGACTCCTCCGTCATAGGCTGCATTGATAATAGAGATTAGTCAGAGTACAAGAAGGATGTGGAGGACTTAGTCTTGTGGTGCAGGAACAACAATTTGCAACTGAACAGCAGCAAGACAAACTTTAGGCTTGCCAAGGAGCCTCGGAGAGCAGTCACCATTCGGGAGAGGATGTGGAAGTGGTGCAGAGCTACAAGTACATAGAGCTCCATATAAACAACAAACTGGACTGGTCTGACAACATAGCGGCACTGTATAAGAAAGGCCAGAGCAGACTGCACTTACAGCAAGCTACTGGAAATGTTCCATCAGTCCATAGTAGTCAGTGTGGTGTTCTATGCTATGTTCTCCTGGGGAAGCAACTTGAGCTTGAAAGAAGGATAAAACTTGAATAAACTTATCAGGAAAGCCTACGCCATCACAGGAAGCACCTTGAACACATTGGAAGCTGTTGCGGAAAAGAGAATAGTGACAAATTTAGATGTCATCATGAAAAATCACCTCCATCCCCTTCAGGAGGCACTTTCTTGGAGCGTTTTAGCCATAGGTTCATTCCACCACAGTGTGCTAAGAAGCGCATCTGGGGTCTTTTCTGCCCAGTTCAATGAGGCATTCCAATGCTTTCTACTGGGGCACCTGTTAATTTTTTTTTTTTTGGAAATACCACATTGAATTATCTGAACAGCATACATTTATTTATTTATTTATTTTTATTTACATATCGATTGATTGATTGGTTGTATTATTTGTCCTGTGAGTCTGTTTCTTTGTTTTTATGTTTCTGCTGCTATGTATGCATGTGAATTTTGCCTTGGGATTAATAAAGTTGATCTAATCTAATGAGGACCCTCTTAATGGTCCAAGCATGACAAATTTTAATGCAGCTGTATACACAGGTCACTGGATGTGGTTAGCTAAAGGTGTATAACGATGTAAGGGACATATTGCATCACAGAATAACACTGAAATTCAAACTGATATTTTTTATATATGAAAACAAAATTTTAGAATACAGTATTAATGCAATATTTCAGTTTGTTTTTTGATCACATATCTTCTTGTACTTTGGAGAAAGACCACACATCATCATGACATAATCCTTTAAAAATCGTCTACCGTATTTACTTGTGTATCACGCGCCCTCGTGTAAGATGCGCACCCTAATTTTTACAAAGAAAATTGCGAAAATCGTTTTGCCCCATGTACGACGCACGTTGTGATTGTGTAGGACACATTTAGAGAGAGCGCGAATGCGTGAGCGAGCGAGCGAGAGAGAGAGAGTAGTGCGTGAGCGAGCGAGCGAGAGAGAGAGAGCGCGAGTGCGTGAGCGAGCGAGCGAGAGAGAGAGAGCGCGAGTGCGTGAGCGAGCGAGCGAGAGAGAGAGAGCGCGAGTGCGTGAGCAAGCGAGCAAGAGAGAGACAATGAGCCCAAATAGAAGAAGTAAACATTACAGAATTACATTTCCTAATGTATGACGCACACCTGATTTCTAATGCTAATTTTCAAGAAAAAATGTGTGAATGGTACACACGTAAATACCATATTTGCTAAAATATTGTTTGAAGATGCCAATTTTGTTTGTATTATGGAAGAGTGCTACCCTCCACCCATTATGTAAAGGTGGACAACCAGAAAGCATAATCTGGCTACCAGTTTGGAAATGCTGGTAGCCCAGCAGACTACCATTTTCATTAACAATTTGTCCACCCCTACTTTTAAAGAAGGATAAGTAGAAAGGCTTTCTATTGTTTTATTTCACTTCCAGGGTGTGGGACTTGTAGGTCACTGATGAAAGAGCACATTCATTTATCCAGTATGTGCAAAGTACTTTTTTGTCAGCATCCTCATAAAAATCCATACTCACCCCAAAAAATGTTTGCTAATAAATATTAATAAAATTCAAGAAATGTTATTCAGAGTCCCTATTATCCACTTAAAGTTGTAACATACAAAAATGATTAACAGTCCTAGGAAAGACAGTTACTTTTCTCAGTTTACCGTATCTCTCTCCCACATCAGCCAGCTTCAGAAGATTTTTGTTTATATGTGTTATTGAGTAGCTTGGGGTGACATACAGCATAATTCACTATAACAGAGATGAAAATGCTCATTGTTTAAATGCATCTTTTCAGTGTATTAACAAAGATAATGTATTTCTATTCAGGTGCCACTTGGAGCCCAACCTCTTTTATTGTGGACGATGGCATTGTGCCAGATGGTCTGAGCCTAGGTTCTGTGGTTGTGGATGAGGAGACTGGATCTGTTTTCCTTTTCTACACATTGTGTGCTCACTATTACCTCTGCAATGTCTCAAGCACCTTTTTAATCGAAAGTACAGATGATGGCCTAACCTGGAGTAAACCACGTAACATTTCTAAAGAAGTGGGGACCAAAATGTTCTGTCCTGGGCCAGGATATGGAATTCAGGTGAGATTTGTAAGATTAAATGTTAAGGTTTATTATCTTATATTTCCTACTTTTATTCATCTCTGTCTGTTAATAAATGTTACAGAAACAGATATTAAATAAAGAAATGTAAATAAAATTAATATGAACTCAATTTGAAAGGCATTTTTAATAAATTGCGCCTCATTGTTAACAGAGGTATAAGTTTGTTTCATTGAAATGTTATTTATAAAGGAAGCTGAAGACATTTTAGTCTTAGTCTGTGTGAGATTTAAACTATATATTTAAACTGGTCGAGCCATTTAACTATTTTCAAAACTACTGAAGTTCATTTTGGTATAATTACATAATTGTAATTGTTTTCTCTCAATTTATGGAGAGCATATAAACCGGATATATTGTAGCTGTATTTTATTTCATTTTATATACTGCATCGTCTAGTAATGTACAAATAAATTACTGGACTAAGATTACTTAATTTCTTTTTAATACAATAATAAATTCTTATGAGCACAGTGACAATACTTACATATCAGTTGTGATTTTTGATGTGTTTGTTTTTTTAATTTACTTGATCAGACTTGGCATTTCGTAGTCTTCAGTCATCAGATATTTCTACAGAACAGCATACTTTTCCAACTTTATTTTAGTTTTGGCAGAGGATGGTTGCATTTAAATTATTTGGTGTAGTTGTATTTTTGTCATATTGTGATACCTCTTTATGTGCAGAAGTTTCAGCCATGGCCTCCAAAATATAGCCATATTGAGTGAATGTTCTTGTTAGTAAAAATTGTTATTAAAGTATACCCTGTGTCTTTTAATAGTAAACTATAATATCAGCTTTAAAGGAAGCCACTTGCTACACAGACTATAAATTTATTTTAAATAATCCCTGTATTGTTCCTTTTTTCAAAGCACAAAACTGTAGCATTCCATAAATTATCTGACTTCTATAGAATACACACAAGGATGATAAACAAAAAATAAAGTAATATACATTGGAGAATAAAGGCAGTATGGGTTCTTATAATACATACTGGTCTCTTTGTTTGATTTTAAATACAGAAATTAATATGTCATCCCTTACATTAAGGATTATTAAAACTTTGAGAATATACACATACACACATATATGTATATGTGTGTAAACAGAATCAAGAACCTGTCTCTGCCATTATTGTGATCCATGGTACAATAAATGGGTTGTTGGGAATTGTGGTTTGGATAGTAATATAATATGGCAAAAATATTTCTGTTTCCTTTCTAGTTTCTTTGCACCCTCCACTACTGTGCCATTTTTCCAGCATCCAGTGTAATTTCTGAAGCAGTGAGGATGCTGCATAAAGAAAGTTGTCCTACTTATCTTTTTGTGATGCATGACAATTTGTGATTTAAAACAAATTTCAGTAGATTGTTTGTTACAAACAAATGTCTTGCAGATGGTCTACTAAAATCTGTAGTGCAGTGGTATTAAAGGTAACCTTCACTAATGAAAACTGTTTTGATTGTGCTTTTAATAAAGTGAACTTCTGTCAGTCATTCAACATAGTACAGTATATTTGAGAATCTTAATCAATATTTTTCATTCTTTTTTCACACTTTCTGGTGATCAGTTTTATCTACATAATGCAAATTGCTCCAGAAACTTTTAAGCAGGACTGGTAAATGTACTATTTAAATTTTAACAAAATTTACATTTTTAAAAATGTATTTATTGGTGTTTTGACAATGAAATATTTATGAAATGCAGACTGTGGAAAAAATGCTAGGAATATGGAATATAAAACTAAAACTTGCTCTTGATAAACAGTGTCACATCTAATAGTTTAATATGTTCCTACAGAAAAAGCTGCCTCCAAACAAGGGACGTTTGATAGTCTGTGGACATGGAACAATTGAGGGTGATGGAGTATTTTGTCTGCTTAGTGATAATCATGGTCAGAGTTGGAGATATGGGGCCAGTTTAAAGAGCATTCCCTACAACCAGAAAAAAAAGGCCAATGATTTTAACCCTGATGAGTGCCAGGTGAGAATACATATTAGTTGTTTTCTCCATGATAAGTTGATGGTTTCCTAAATACCTGTCTGAAGTGCAAGCTACTGAACTAATTTTTAGTACACTTCCTTGGTATTCACTTAACCCAACCTGCCTGTCTGAAATGGTATTTTTATTTTAAGTTATGGTTTCAGCATTTTCACACTCGCAAAAGAAAATACTACAAGGGAAACTTCATCCATTATCCAACCCGCTATATCCTAACTACAGGGTCATGGGGGTCTGCTGGAGCCAAACCCAGCCAACACAGGGCGTAAGGCAGGAAACAAACCCCGGCCAGGGCGCAACCCAGGGCACACACACATTAGGGACAATTTTGAATCACCAATTCACTTAACCTGCATGTCTTTTGACTGTGGGAGGAAATCGGAGTCCCCGGAGGAAACCCACGCAGACACGGGGAGAACATGCAAACTCCACGCCGGGAGGACCTGAGAAGCAAAAACCCAGGTCTCTTAACTGCGAGGCAGCAGTGCTACCCACAGCTCCACCATGCCACCCGGGAAGCTCCACCTCCTCTAAAATATGAAAAAAAGTCGTCAAATATGTACCGTTGTATTTACATCGCTATTACAAAGAACATGTTCAACTGTTACAGTGAACATCCTAGAACATGTTTAGCTTCATGACTAATTCATTCAGAATCAGCAATAAGTTCTTGCAGGTCATCTAACATGATTTTTTTTTTTTCCTCATACATTTCCATTGCAGCACGATCCATTAAAACCTATTGAAGTGCAGCTTTACTGGAATTTAGTGGCACTTCAGAATACACTTTGTTTTCAGTGCAGCAAAGCTAGAGGTTTATTGAACAAATGCTTCAAAACGTAATTTCCAGGGAGGCTTAGAGAGAATGGGGCAGTGGGCTGACCGGACGCTGGGCTACTGTATGATGACTGGAGGGACTGTCAAAGTGGCTGGACATTTTTTTTGATTGAGAGCATTTTGGCATTGGAGCATTTCAAGTCCAACCCCATATGGATTTTCGGCATGTGAAGCTGTGATTCATTGTCTCTTATTTGCTAGCGATATAGCCCACTGTTTTCATTGGTACATATCCAACTGTAAATAAAATCATAAATACAGTGAACCCTCGTTTATCACGGTTAATCCGTTCCAGACTCTACCATGATAAATGAATTTTCGCAAAGTAGGATTCTTTATTTATAAATCAAATATTTTTGCAGTTAGAGTATAGAAAACCTGTTTACGACATTCTAAATATGTTTTTTAACATCATTAGAGCCCTCTAGACATAAAATAACACACTTTAGTCACCATTACACTCGTATTACCCAATATATTAGAGAAAATAAGAATTATTAGACATTACAAATATATTACTACTAGGCTCACCCGCCTTTTAAGGCGACCGACTTCTATCCTCAATTTGTGTGCGCTGCATGTGTACATCAGGCATGTAAGTGTAGGGAATAAGAACATTAAAGTGCCCATTCATAACATCTCCCGAATACCTACGTTTTTTTTATCATCTCGAGTGCCTGTCCAAAGTCGTACAATGTCAGCCCGAATCTGTACTGCTAAAGACGGAGTTTCATGCACTAAATAAGCTATAGATGAGAATAAGCAAGCACCATCTCCCCTGATATTTACTACGCGGTGAGGCATTTGTACTCCATCAACATTAGTTATTTCCAGAGACATCATTTTGTCTATTTTTCCAGCGCATTGCACACAAAAGCAAGGGAACGATGGGAGCACCAGAACTCTTCTCACATTGCATCGCTTCGTACCCCAAGTAGTAAGTCTGTGATAAGCGGAATACCACAACGCTTTGCACTCACGGGATGGAAGGACAATCCCGACCGCTTTTATATAGTAGATTATTGTACTGTACATTTAATTACACACACACACAGTTCTTACACACAACCACTAACCTATGAAGGCACAACCTCAGTAGGAGAGTCTTCAGGTGGTGCAGTATCTTCAGCAAATGCATCATTGTCTTCTTCCGCTGAAGGAGTACTAAGAGTTGGCAGTGGGTATCTGGGTGCACGGCTGAAGAACATCTTGATAGGCAGTTGCTGGCGCTGTCTTTTCATATGCGTGAGGAGGCTTTTGTAGGGTATTGCCATCTTTGATCATATCCAAGAGTTTCACCTTCTCCTGGATAGTAAGCATCTTCCTCTGGCACTTAGTTTTATTGTCAGAAGGCTTAGAAAAAGCAGCATGTTTAGGAGCCATCGTGGGGCTTAGATAAAAGTTCTTAGAAATCGCATGCGTAGTGACGTAAGTGTGTATGAGAAAAAAACGCGATAGAGTGAAACCACGAAAGTCGAAGCGTGATATAGCGAGGGCTCACTGTATAGTGTTCTTGAGTTTGTTCCTTGTTTCAGTTTAGTAAAGTTTGTTCATTTATTTTAAATTAGGCTGTTGGGTGGAACTAGCCAGCTAGGGGTAAGCTGTGTGATTTCTTGGTGTTTTTTTAAAGAAATGGAGTTATACAGTACAATGCCTTAGCTATACAGTACAAGCCATTGTCTTTAGTGGCAACAAATGGAGCTACATTAGCAGGTGTAGAGAGGAACTTTTCCCAGTTAAAACTAGTCCAGTTGTACAGCCACAACACAATGGGCCAAAACTATTTAAGAAACCTTGCTGTGCTGGCCACTGAGAGGAAACTTGTCAAATCTCTGGAAAAGTAGGTATGACAGGGTCACAGACCATTTTCTACAAAAAGAAAGGAGGGCATAATTTATATATTAATAACATGATGCAATAATTTTTATGTAAATGAGTTTATTCCAAGCATTTATTAAATATAGGTTTCCTTTACCATTTTTAGCCTTTTAAAAACAACGGCAGTATCAAATCGTAGTTATATGCTGCAATTGAATGTTACATGTTTTTGTATCATTTTAAAAATAAAATGAAATGTAGATACTGCTTATACTGTACATGGTGCATATACAAATATTTTACTTAGTGTCTAGTACATTCAAAGACATTTATAGATAAATTAGAAATGTGCATAAGCAGCTATTCAATTGATTCGAACTCTAGGACTGAAATAATAAAAACTGTGTTAAGGATGCTCAAGTATCTGTTTCGTTTTCCCTGTGAAGCAGTTTATTTGCAACATATTAACAGCTGCCTAAGCTAAACCCACATTTTGCTCAGAAAACTCAAAAAGTCTCCATTCCTCAGCGGTATGGTGCTTAATAATGTACTTTCGTCAATACTTCTCTTAAATTAGGGGAGGTGTGCAGAAATATGCATGAAGTTAAGTGAAATATTTAATTTTTTAAGACGGCAGTCCACATACCTAGTGCTTCCTAAAGCAGCAAATTTTAAATGAAAACAGCAGTCTGCAGACATCATGATCATGTTCATTTTCTTTCTTGCATATGCTTTGTCTTCTTTTCTGTGTGAGATTTTCAAGGGGCAGAAGAAAATAATGATATTTAACAATACATTTAAACATATTTTAGGGATCAAGTACCCATTTATAAACAGCTTTAGATAGATAGATAGTGATTTGATGGCATACAAACACTCGTATATCTGTAAATCAGTTGTTTAAACATGCACATGTGAGTAAAACCTCCATATCTGTTTGTTTGAATGGACTAATTTAAGAATAAATCCATCTGTTCTTGTGTGTCTCTTCATCTAGATTGTGCTTCTATAAGCAACTAATCAAATAATGCAAGTAAAGAATCTTCTGATATAATTTTCTGAACCCTGTTTTTTCTATTATTGGGTCCATAATTCTGGATCCTGTTCCTTGAAAATTGAATGGAAACAGGGAACACATCCTGTATGGGATGTTTATACTGCACTTCTGTTTATAGTTGTCACTTAACCTGCCTTTGCTGACCAAAATTCTGTATCACGGTATTTTTCTAAATTATCCCGGTTTCACGGTATTCAACGTTTTTTTTTTTTTTCCATGCATGTTAACCACATTTTCCACTGCAATTACTGCAGTAGACTAGCTAAGAATAACCTATTCCACTGTCATGAGCATTGTACATTGTACAAAAAAAAAAATTTTAATGTGCAAACAAATATTAATACAGGTTTGCATGGCCCCATAAAGTGATAGTTTTCAAGGGGGTGGCACTAATGAAGAGAAGAAATCACATTGCATGATAGTTGCAGTCAAAATATAGAATAGAACTTTTTTGAACAAATTTTGCAAACAACTTAAACTATAATTTTGACAACGTATTTTAAACTATCCAAAGAGGCATTTAAACTTTAGTAAAATAAAATATATACAGAGGTATATTTTATCCATGTGCATCCATGTGACGTATAACTGCCCATGACTGAATTTCTTTTCTTTCTCTCTATTAAATAAAATGACTTTTTTGAATGTTTGGCTCTGAGATTTTTTAATTGTCTTTGCAGAAGCTATTCTAACTGGAAACTGTTAATGTTTTAATACAAATGGCATATCAAGATCTCCTTTGTTGTCTAATGTTACCTGCTAAAGATGTACTACATTACCTTTCTTGGATACATCATTCTATGTACAGTAATTCATGCGGTGGAAGACAGGACGGTGTTAATAGTTGTAGATATTCTTTGTGATATTGTAAGTTGTTGTTTTCATCTTCCGCACGATTACCACCAACTGTTTCAGCATAGTCTATTGATACGCATTTAACCATTTTGCCGTGTTACCGATCGACATATTTGGCGTAAATTCATTTGACTTCCTCGTTTCAAGGTGCTAGGATTGCCCTTGTACTCATTTTTTCTGTTGATAACCCTTCGTGATGTAATTCTTCAATTAGATTTGGACATAATCAGTCTTGTTTACTTCTTTAATTGGGAACTTAAAAGTGAGGAGAACATTCAAATTTATAAGAGCTGAGAGCGCAGAAAGTGTGTCTGACAAAAGCATTCACAAGAATGATAGGTGAGAGTACCGTGGTCTTGTTTCAAAATAGTTGCTAGGAGGGTGTGACTTTTAACACTAGAATTACCAGAGCCTACGAAAACACTCGTAGGTCTGTCCCACCTTCTTAAAACCGTTCTCACCTCTCCGCCAGCGTCTTTTGTTAATCTAAATGTGCTGATAAAAGAAAAGCTGCAAGTAGCCGGCTATTCCATCCCCCCACCGACTTAGAACGTGCTCAAACTTCTCCCAGCTCATGCCTTGATTGATTACCTGGGAGTGAAGTGGAGTTTTAGAGTGGAAATAATAGATCATTATTTGGAATACTGTACACGCATTGCACGTGTGTTCCGTTTCTACAGTAATCCGTGTAAACACATTTTTAAAACAGAAACGTTTTTCATATTGTAGTAGTAAATGACAAAATGTAAGCATAAACTATATAATGTATGAAGCCTGAAGTCCAAATATCAAACACTTTCACAAAAGGTACAAATATAACAAAACAAATATGCTTTTATTCAAAAATATAACTGCAGAAAAAAGCCGCTTTAGCATGCCACATTGACACATAGTACTACAGCTGCCACGGTAGCGTAATGGTATCAACCGCCGACTAGTATTCAAAAGGTCACGAGTTCGATCCCGCACTGTTCAGTTTTGAGAAGTAAACTGCTCTTATTCTGACTACTTTAAAATAAAAACATACATTTGATTTCCGTGTGTAACAGCCGGTTAAATTTGTGATACTTGTAAAGGTTAGTTTTTTTTTTTATTCAACTTTCATTCTCTCAGTCGTGTTCAGGATCCTTCCCTAAACCCCAACACCCCCACCCCCCCACCCAACCAATCTGAGAATGCTGTTTTCACATAAAGATGCGCTACAGCTCTTCAGCGTACTTGTGACTGCATTCTCGTACCAATGCTTGCAAACTGAAGTGCCTGCGTTCACTTTTCGTGGCATTACATGCTCAAACACAGGAACATATGTTGGTGTATAAGTATAACAAAACAAGGGCACTTTTATTCTAGACTATAAGTGAAGAAAAAATAAAGCAAGTTACAGTAGGCAGTTGATACGACAGCTTGCGTGGTGCAATGCTAAGAACTGCTGATTTCCGATCCGTGCTATATAAAATCATCACATTCAAATATTAACAATTCCCACACACCCTTCCTACATTCACGACATGTGTACTTGTTGCAGTGTACACAGCTCTCTGTGCTATGGTTCCTATTACACTGAATGAGCACCTGACATTGTACTTTCTTCCCTATATAAATAACATTCGAGTATAGCGCGTCTCCATATAAATCACATTTGAGCTATAGTGCGTCTCCAAATAAATCACATTCGAGTTATAGCGCGTCTTTATGTGAAAACAGCAGTATCAGATGGGGGATCGTGAACGCGACTGAGAGAATGGAACTGAATTAAAAAAAAAAAGCTAACCTTTACAATTATCATGCATTTACATTGGCTCTTACAGACTGACTGAAATCAAATTATGTTTTTATTCTAAAATACTTCAGTACATGCAATATTATTTGAAAACGAACAGCATCAGATCGGGTTTGAATACACGCTGACGCTGTTACAGAAGAAGTCAGCTTATTCAGTGCAGCAGTTTCAACGCACAGTACATGCAATATTATTTGAAAACGAACAGCGTCAGATCGGGCGCATATTCAAACCCGATCTGATGCTGTTCGTTTTCAAATAATATTGCATTAGTGCGATGATGTTTTTACATATATTGTCTCTTTCATTCATCTTGCGGTTTGTAATCAGTGGCCGCGTGTTTTTTCCCCAATCTTGCCAGTTCGCACATGTTGCTGTATGGTGGTGTTTCTTTTGTACTCCAGAACATGCAGAGGACAGAATAATACAGAGCAGTAAGTGCAGCGCTATATGCAATCAGACAGACAGACAGGCAGAGAAGGCACTAGATATATAAATAAACAGGGAAGGCACTGTATAATAGATATATAAAAAACAGCTAAGGGGATAGATATATAGATAGGTAGAAAGGAAAGGCACTATATGATAGGCAGACAGGGAAGCTCCTATATAATAATAAAATTACTGTTAATACTATATAGATAGACAGGGAGTTCAGGCAGGCAGAACAGCGAAGGTTAAAAATAAATAAAGTTTTTCTCCAGCAGGGAATTGAACTCGGATCTCTTGAAGTACAACAAGTCTGCTGTGCTCTAAGTGACGAAATCTTACCAGTACGCCACGGAAGCTGTTGTAAAAGTCTTGAACCTTTTATGAAAGTGTTTATTTTCTCTTTGGCTGTCAGGCTTCACACATTTTATAGTTTATGTCTACATTTTGTAACATTTATTACTAAAATATGAAAAAGTTTCTGTTTTAACATTGTGTTTACACAGATTACTGTAGAAACGGAACACACACTATTATTTCCATTCTAAAACTCCACTTCACTCCCAGATAATCAATCAAGGCATGAGCTGGGAAAAGTTTGTGCACGTTCTGAGTCGGTGGGGGGGATGGAATAGCCGGCTGCTTGCAGTTTGTTTTTATCGGCACATTTACAGGACAAAGGAGGCTGGCGGAGAGGTGAGAATGGTTTTAAGAAGCGATTTAAGGTGGGACGGATCTACGAGTTTTTTCGTAGGCTCTGGTAATTCTAGTGTTAAAAATATCATGGCAATATTCTCGTCTTGCGGGACTTGAAAAAATCTTTTCCATAAAGTCTCGTCTCCTAAAAAGTCTCGTTCTATCGAAAGATTTTTTTATATAATAGAGAGATGCATTATCTGACTGAGACACCAGTATCAAAGCATGTTTTAATCCATAATTATTCATTTTTGCAGCGTTTGCAATAGGTTATTTTTACCATAATGGAAGTTATCCTACACTAAATGGTGGTGAATAAAAGTAATAATTTCATCATTTTTGCATTTACACACTACATAATTTTTAACAATTTACCAGTTGTTTTTTTTTGTCCTCAAGCCCATGGAACTACCTGATGGCTCTGTAATAATCAATGCTCGAAATCAAAATTTCTACCATTGTAACTGCCGAGTAGTTGTGAGAAGTGATGATGGTTGTGAAACCTTGCCACTGGAAAATTTGACGTTTGATGAAGAACTTATTGATCCTGCTGTAGCTGCAGGAGCACTTATCAAGAATAATGTAATGTTTTTCAGCAACCCTGCTGATCTTCATAAGCGTAAGTATTATTAGTTTGATTAATGTACTTTTATGTTTTTTAGTATATTGTTTTTGAATTTATTGTTTCATCAACACTTAAGAAGATTATGCTATTAACTTTTCAACAGTACAGTATAAGTAAAGTTTTTGAGCCAAGAATACACAAAGGAGTGCATGTGCCTATTTTATTCCCATAATCAGCTATGTGAATATAGGCTTATTTGAGTTATTATTGTCACTTGTGCAGTGCACAGTGAAATTTTTACTTACATGTGCTAATACAGATGTCACCATTCTCTGGTTCCATGATTACTGAATATAACTACCTACACCCTAAACATCTGTCTACCTTACTGTGAAACTGTCTTCTTTATCTGAAAAGTCTTGAAAGATATTTGTCATACTAGATTACAGGTACAAAATATACCTCAAATAAATTCTAATAAAAATGGAATGATATTTACCTTTGGTTTCTAATTATATAAAGAATAGCATAAAGGCTGAATAGAAAACTTTAAAGTATTCTGTAAATATTTTAGTTATATCTTTAACTTAGAGAGAAGTAGTTGTTCGATGGCGTGTATCTCTCTTTACATAAAATTTATCAAGTCAAGCATTAAGAGATCATTATAGCAATCATATCTGGTGAGTTCCACTGCTTCACAGTTTCAAGGGACAGGGTTTGAATCCTATGGCTGGTTGCTTTCTGTTTGTTGTTTGTACCTTCTTCCAGTTACTCTGTAATCTTTCCTCTAAATACTGCAGTATTTTTCCCATGTTCCAAAAATGTGCCTGTTAGATTAACAGCGCACATGTATGCACATATCCATAGTCACTTAGATTGTAAAGTAAAATCACCTAAGATGCATGGTTACCTTCTCCAGAGTTGGTTTATGTATTTTACATGATGCTGAGAGGAAAGCTTCTGCCCCCCGGTGTCACTGGACAAAGTAGGTATGTAAAGTGAACAAATGGGTTACTAATGGAGTAAAAAAAAGTGTGATGCTGTGTCATTAGTGTGTGATGTAATGTGTAATGTGTCCCATAGACCTTGAGGGTGCCATTCAAAGTTTGGGAAGGTTATCTTAATCAGTGCAGCACCTATGTAAACAACTGTTGCAGAATGAACAAAGAATATGAGACTCATATTTTTTATTTTTAAGAAAACAATGTATAGTCTCACAGCTTCATTAGGAGTACAGTATGCTAAAGTAGCGTTTCACAACCACTGGGTCATATGTTGCTATTGTTTATAATGGTAGTAGGTCACAGTGGTCGATCCCTTCCCTGCTCTGATGATTGTCCTTTAAACAATCTGCAAGTTTCTTATGCTCCAGTCTGTGAGCTGCAGTAGCATTACAGTATGAGTGAATCATTTTAAGTTTTTTCATGAAGAGGCTAAGCTGCAGCATGCCTTGCATAAAAAGACTCTTATTTGGACCTCCCTCAGCATGCTGTCACACGTGATGCTTTTAGACACCACCAGGTTCAAATAAATGTGTTTCAAACTGACTATTTGGTAAAAGTGAATATTTTGATAGTTTAACTTGTACACCAGCCAGGGATGAGACAACATCTGAGAGTAAACCTATTCAAGGATATCTGAAGAAAAGACCGTAATTAAGAATATTCATAGTTCTAAACGTATTTACTGTAAAATATTTAAGATTGTTTTGCCACTACTGGTGTATCTAGCAACCAATTTCAATTCACAGCATTACACAGAAGACTCCAGAGATGACCATCACAGATAATCTTGCTGGATCACCTTTGAATGGCAGTATCAATTTGAAGTTATATGATGCAATAAATGTTACATGTTGTTTAATGAGACAGTTGAGTCACCATCTTCTAATCTATATTATAAAGAATTGTGAGCTAGGAAAAACTGAAAAACATTTCGGTTATTAAACAAAATTCAGCTTTGTCAGTATGTGTGATATGTATTGAAAGTAAACATTTTGAAGAATAGAATTTGTTTAGCCCAGTACAAATTGCATTTCCTATTCAACCAGTATGTTTAAGGTCAAGATCACTTTATCTACAAAATGATCCTATCCACTGTACCACTATGTAACTTGCACCATATATATGTAGCTACATACAGTATGTGGACAAATAATTTCTAATATTTTTGTGAAATTTGCCCATAAAGAACTAGACAGATAGATTGAACTTTCTTTGTCCCCTGAGGGAAATTTGACTTTTTACAGAAGCCCTTTAAATAAATAAATGAATAAAAGGTAGATAAGAAAGTTAAGTAGATAAATGTATGCACACACTTCGGTCTGAACACACACCGGAATGACTTGAAAACATGAAAATTCAAAAGAAAGAAAACCTTTGACTTGTCAACCCCACTCGCAGTGAGGCATTATGCAGGCGTATTGCTGTTGGCATAAAGGAGCCTCAGTAGCGTTTCTTGACACAGTTCTGCTGAATAACTTGTTGTAAGTATTCTACAGTATGTTAGTGTGACAGAGCGAGGATGTGCTGCATTATTATTATGGTTTTAATTCTCTCTTTAGCTACTAACTCCAGGGTGTCCAGAGTGCGTCTGTAACTGAGCTTACACATTTAATTAGCTTTTTGATTTGATGGGCCCTCACTTAAAGTGATGTTACCAGCCCAGCATACCACAGCGTAGAAAATTGTACTGGCAATTGCTGTTATAGAAGATGTGAAGGATGTCACTTCCCACATTGAAGAAGTGCAGTTTCCTAAGGAAGAAGAGCCTGCTCTGACATTTCTTATATAATTGCTCTGTATTCCAAGACCATTCTCACCTGTTATAAATGTGGATCCCCAAGTACTTGTAGCAGAGGACCACCTCTACATCCACTCCTTGAATAGTGACTGGACATAGAGCCTCTTTGGTGTGATGAAAGTCAACAACCAGCCCCTTGGTTTTGCTGATGTTAGATGCAGACAGTTCTCTTTGCACCAAGAAACAAAGTTCTCCACCTGCCTCCTGTATTCTGTCTCATCACCTTTATCAAAACACCCCATAAGTGCAGAATCATCTGAGAATTTCTGCAAGTGACATGACCTGGTGTTATATTATATTATATTATATCTGTGGTGTACAGAGTGAAGAAAAAGGGTGACATGAGTGTTTCTTGTGGTGTTCTTTGTTGCTACTACCTGTACATTTTGTATAATAATTAAATAATTTTACATTAACAACTGAAATAAACCTTGCATATTCCCATTTTAATTTGAATTCTTTTAATTTCAATTCATCCATGGTCTTTTGTTGAATTATATGGAGTTGTAGCTTAGCCTAGCAGCATCAGGCAAGAGGCGAGAATCCTTGATGAGATGTGTTATTTAGTTAAGAAAAAAAAATGGATATGGGTTTGGGGAGAATAATCGTTTTCATGATTAGCCCAGTCTTCATATTGGTGCCTGAAATGAGTTGCCTCTGCTGTCAGAGTTACTAGCAGAACTTGATACAAGCATCACAGCAGTAAAATTTTAAGAGCAAAAAGAAATATCACAAAAAACTGTTTGGATTGCTGATGTCCGTTATTTAAAACAAATGTTTTTTAATAACCTCCTATAATAAGTTGTTAATAAGTCATACTTTTCAGTTCAACATGATATTCTGTTTGTGCCACAGCTTATAAAGTAGATGTCTAATTAATTAAAAACCACATAAATGTAATAAATAGTAGCACAAAATAACTGAATTACAACTAATGATGAAAAGGTCTGTGTTGCCAAGTTATCTTTTCAATGTATAGCTTAGTGGTTTTTGAGAAGCTTTAATAAAGTTAAGCCAAATTCTAAAGTATCTTTAAGTTCCTGAAATGTTATTTGTCTTAGCAAAATGTCATATTTTCAGATGTGATGCCAGGTTGATGACATAATTTCTAGTCGTAGCAAATTAATAATCTGTTGTAGAACTTGGTTTACATTGTGTGCATAAAATGGCTGTGTTCTTAACTGAGTATCATTTTTGAACACCATCATTTTGCAGTTGAAGGTCATTATTTAGGAAACCATTATTTTGTCTAACAGCCGTGAACAGGCTGACTGCTGTAATATTCCATGGCTTTTTTTTTTCATACTGTCTTTCTTAATTTGTAGGTATAAATTTGACACTGCGTTGGTCAACTAATAATGGAAAGACCTGGGTCCCAGAGAAGCTTCTTATTTGGCCAAATCCTAGTGGATACTCAACAATGACATCGCTAAGCAATGACATAGATGACAAAGAACATATATTTCTCCTTTATGAAAAGGGAATAAAGGATTATTTTGAAAGCATATCATTTGTAAAAATAAACCTTTATGGGAGGATTTAGGCTTCTACTATCTGGATACCTGATTTTTTTGGACAAAATGCTTTAATATATCTTAAGACAATTGATTTATCTCCCTTGACAACAAATCCTCACAGAATTTTTTTTTAACCTTCTTCAGATATTGAGAATTGCCAGTGCAGTCTTTGGAAGTGAATGTAGATTGTCCATATAAAACCTGATATAGTGATTATCTGTAAAATCTAAAAGAAGAGTTTATATATCTGTTCACAGTTCCATCTGCATATTGTGTTTGAGAAGAAGAAATAAGCTCACTTTCACTAATTTTCATTTTTGATTTGCACTTAGTTTATGATCAGAAAAAAATCATTTTATATTACCGGAAGCTGTTTCAGAGCAACAGACTTGCTCATGTTTAAAAATGACAAGGCTTTTATTTTAAGATTTGCATTTAACTAAATAAGGAAAATATTTCCCAAGATGCTCAGTGTTTCATTGAAATTATCATTTTCTGATTAATGCAATAAAAACACATTTTTATCTCTTTTTTTACCTCAGGAAAGTCTTTGTGACACCATATAGTTTAAAGAAAAAATAAATGCACTTTAAGGATTTATTCAAGGATTGTTAAAAGAAAAATGTTTACATTTTATAGTACCACGAATATTATTATGTAATTAGGAATTGTTTCCTTTTTTCTGTAAATACATTTGGAAATTTTGTAATGTGGTAATAAAGGTGAATTTCTAACTAATATGTATCCATTTCTCTCTTCTATTTATTAACAACTTTTATAATATGTTAGTTTTATGCTGTATTTTTAGTGTATGATATTTATATTTCAATAAGGTATGAAAGATGCATCCCTCTTTAGATAATACTGAAATTAATATCTCCAATGTCCATCAAACCAAAAACCTTTGTGTATTTTTTTCAAGCTGAATTAAAAAAAATGAAAAAGTGTAAAAGAAAGAAAAAATAACTTTGTTCAGTCATTTTCCAGACTCTCTTTAATTCAGTACAGTGTTGTCAGTATCGTCAGGGACTAGAGCCTGTCCAGACCGAACATCTGCCTTTCCAAAATATAGCGCAAGTCCATCAATCACATTTTATTTACAATAGATAGATAGATAGATACAATACGTACTGCATTTTATATCTGGTATCATCACAGAGCAGCTTTACAAATCTCTGGGCCTTCACTACCAATAAGAAAGTCTAAGATGTCAGTGGTAAAGAAAATTTCCTTACACTACATTAAACTTCTAAACTTAAACCAAATCACCTTGAGCCGGCACCAGATACAAAAATAAAGTTAAAAAGATAGAAATTAAATTAACATTGTCCATGTTGCCTTACACAAATTAAAAAATAATGCTATAGTTCATTTAAAAGGAAAGATGAAAACAAAAAATATATAATTGATTTTGCGAATATTTATATGCCTGACTAAACAAATCTGTTTTCAGACTCTGTCTGAATGCTGAAAAGGTGTCTATATTCAGATGTTCAAATATCTCAAAAGTGTTCAATTTTTGCTCAAGGCATCTTCCTTAAGTGGATAAGTTGACGATATTTTAGTTAAATGTATATGGAATGTTGTGAGCATACTGTATGACTTGATAATTTGAAGTGAGAATTATACCACAGAAGTACTGTGCAAAAAAATTTTAATGGACTTTTTGGTAATGTTTGCTGATACTTTAGATTTTTGGAAAGGAATGTGGCACACTTGTCAAAATAATAATGAGTTGGTCTTTCTCAACGTTAATAATGTGTGGCAAAAGACACTAGAACAGGAGGAATGGATAGAAAATTTAAGGAAACAGGTGAAAGGTCTGGAATTTGGTGACGAGAAGCACAGAATTTTAGCTTTCTGACATTCTTTGCATCCCACGTGTGTTTTTACTACTGGAGATTCAAAGTGTTTAGCAGTATTTTTACTCTTGTCTCTCATTCCAAGTACATGAACATGTGCAGCAGTCATAATAAAAGAAACAAATCTTGTAAGACAGAATGTTCCAAGTGTTTTGATTTCACATCATGGTTTGGACAAAAAAAAGTACACACATACGTTACAGTACAGATACAGTATTTCATTATGTAAGATTTGTAACACAGCATCATGCAGGAACTGACTGTCAACAACACTTTGCAACACAAACATTCAATCTCTTTGAATCGTTTCTTTTCCATGTTATCTATCGGTTTTCTGAACCTTATTGTACCAATACTGGATCAGGTTAGCCAGAGTCTATCCATCTTGACAGGAACCAACCATGGGAGTCAATTGTAGGAGAAGCTCCCATATTACCCATGCTGTTTTGGAAGTAGCGAAAAGGAGATGTGAAAGTAAAACAATCGTGTCTGCCACTGAATACCTGCAAAAAGAACTGATTATATGTGTATATATATTCCACTAATGTGACCAACTTTGAATGATTGTGGTAACAACAGAACTGGGTATGACTGTTATAAACTGTAATAGATGCCATCAATGTCGGGGAGGATCAGCCTGCAGAGGCACTAATGTTATACGATTTCATCTTAAATCCATGAGGGGTGGTGACTAGAGATGGAGAGGAGAACCCAGAAAACATCGGCAAATGGGTAGAGGCCTCATTGAAGTAAAAAGAGATTGTGATTGGGGCTGTCCTTCTTCTTGATCTCCTCATAAAACTGCTAAAGGTGGCAAAGATATTTATGGAAATTTTCACGAGATGATTCTTGCTATTAAATCTGATTTTCACTATTTGATTATTATATTGATTATTATAACCTTTGTACTATTAGCTTTTGCTCTTACCACTAGGCGTTTGTATTGAAGCCCTGTGATCTGTGACCCAGACTCAGGCTGCGCTGAACTTCCACTACAAGTACTAGGTTAAGCATTGATAAAGAACCTGTTAAAGTAAGAGTAACAGGTGTTACAACTCCAAGGGTCCATTTATCATTAACTTGTATGGAGATGAGAAATGCCCACTGATCACATACTCCTTTAATTAACCGCATTTAAGAAGTGTAATCAACAGCTGTCATTCAGTCATCTCCTTGTTGGTTTACTGCTGGTGACTCAACGCACATGTCATTAAAGGTATTCTCTTCATCCTGAAACTGCCTTCATTAATTTGTATTTGACAAAGAATAAAACTCTGATTAAGCATAAAACATCATTCCAATTTGATGCAATTTTCAAGTAAACAATGTGATTTGTAAATGTGAGCATATTGTGGTGTGTTGATTTAACCCAATGTATACAGTAGGCCTGAACAGCAATTAGATTTAGTGATTTGAAAATAATCAACCACAATGGTAGGCATTGTGTATGTTGAAGTTTGATTTCCCCAACCCCTCACCCGATTCAGTGATGCAGAAGACAAACAGATGTCCTGCCTTACTGATCTCTGGCCAGCTGATTAATGTCTATTTCCACCTCCTCCTTCAGTCATTCCAATCTGTTATTCTCCCTGTCATACTTCAGCAAACACAGCACATCCACCATCTTATTTACATATATTGTTATCTGTTCTCTTACTCCCACACCCTGCTCTAATGAATATCAAGATGATAAAATGGTCTAGTGTTCTTATTAACTGATTAACCTAAAATATTTTCTTCTGATTTATCCATCTACTCCATCTCACACCCTTTAACTCTGCCTTATTCTTTCTCTTCCTTATGCTCCGATTTTGTAATTGTTGTGAATCTCTGGCTTGATTTCACACACCAGGGTCAGCAGCTGCCTTAACATCTTCTCTCGGTTACGTTGGTAATTGGTCTGCATGGTCTGAATCTTCTTCTTGGTCTGCTGCTCCACCTCTGAGGACAAATTGCCTTGAGAGCCCATAGCCTAAAAAGAGAAAATAGATACATAAGTTCTTCATATTAACAGGGCATACTTTCTGAACTAATTCAAAAGACCATCGAAAATGAAATTATTATGACATTAAGCCATCACCAACATTCAATTAACAAACCCCTTTGATCCAATTCATGGCTGCAAGGGTCTAGAGACCATCCCAACTGCACTGGATGCAAGGCAGGAGACAATACTTAACGAAGAACCAGTCCATTGCAGGACCAATTCAGAGTCATCAGTTAACCTAATGTGCTCATTATTTGGGAGGAAACCCCTCAGATGAATGGAGAAAATGTAAACTCCACCTAGACAAAGTTGGTGTGGGCATTCAAACCAGCCAGAATTCTGCCTCCTTTTAAAATTATACTGCATTTCTAAATGATCAGTCTCATAAGTGTTTCACAAGATTGATATATTCTGGCAACAACAAACAGAAGAAAGAATCTGTCCACTAGAGCACATTCATTTTAACAGACTGCCTGCACGCACTTGAACTGGAGAAGAGAGCACTCAACTCTGTTTTTACTGGCTCAGATTTCAACTTGTGATGAGAAACTGGCATTGAAACTGAAAAACATTCATGAATGCCATAGAAATAATAAGGCATATACTCCACAAACGGTATAATATTTAATATAATTGTCACCTGTTAAGAATTTAGACTGAATGATTCTGTCAAGTCTGTCATCCGACATTTACAGTATGTTCTATTAAATAAATTATGATGGTATGCACTATGAAGGGGACAATATAAAGTAAAAACTGACTTGATTACTGGCACAGTGGTGAGTGCTGTTGTCTCATTATTCCTATTTCCCAGGAGCTTATACATTTTACAGTTACGGTTTGCAATGTGTCGTTGTTGTACTTTGGTAGTCCAATTTTTTTTTTTTCACCTCCAAAGATCTGAATTAGGTTAACTAGTGACTGCAACTTGAGTGTAAGTGTGGGTCTGAGTGGATTCTACAATGGACCAGTACCCTGTCCAGGCATATTTCCTGTCTTGCCTCAGTGTGGCCTGGACAAGCTGCATTCATGACCTTGAAGTGAATTGCATGGGTTTCAGAATGTTAATGCAGAATGTAAGTACTGCCTATTACTTTTAGTAATTAAAATGTAATCATTTTGTAACTCTGAATATCATCAACATGTTATGAATGACTAGTGATGAGTAAACCAGAACAGCTTCAAATTGAACATAACAACATTAGAAAAGTTGTGACAAAAACTGCCCTTTCAGCTCAACAAGCTTGTCCATTCTGTTCACTAAGACTGTCAAAAATAACATCAACTTAAGATATGAAGGTCCCTAAAATCCTTGGATCTCTTGTATAAAACTTGGTTATGCTTGTATGTAAGCCATTTCATACATAAAAGTAAGGTTTTATAAAACTCAAACTTGGTGTGGAAAATTGGCTTAAAGAAACAGAAAGTTTTGATCATCTCTAAATCCTATGCAGACTTTTTTAGTGTTTACAATTTAGTGACTCCAGGCAGAAGAACAGTGATGTGAACAGAAAATCTCATTTCATTGACCCATCAGTCACATTCTGATGTCCGTCCATCTATCCACCCATCTATTTTCTAATCCTAAAATAGAAAAGGGATTTCTGGGTGATGGTCTCTGTAGTGTAGGGTCCAATTCAACACACAGTTCCAAGAAGACAGGTCAAGAAAATTTGAAGCGGCTTATAAGTCAATCATCTTCACGAAAAAGGACACAAATAGAATTAATAACATTTAAGTAACAGAAATGTTTGTGTGTGTGTTTTATTTGTGACAAAATACTGAACACACATTCACACATCAGAGACCTATGTAGTTTCACCAGTTCACCTAACCTGCATGTCTCTGAACTGTGGGAGGAAACCGGAGCAAACCCCATGTAGAAACTCCACACAGGGAGCAACCAGGTCCCAACCCATGGGCTCCTTCATTCAATGTAACATTGCTACCCCTGCATCACATAGTTACATCAACTGTGGCCTTAACAAAAATACTGTTTATTTAGTAACATACCCTTAGTTTAGCAACATAGTGTATCCACTGGTTTCAGGACCCTCTCGCCATTACTTAAACTCCAACAAAATTCATTATTCTTAAGGGTCACAATTGCTGAGTTTTCTCTGTTCTCCCATGGTTTGAAAGTACAGACGTCACTCAGCAACATGGCCAAATTTACATGATGATTAGGTGATGAATATTCAAAAGGGACTTTTTTTAACCATATATGGTTACTGGTAGGAGGTGAGAAGGAGTGGCTAAAGAAGTGCACGAGTGCATTATTTTAAATTCATTTGAGATTTATAATGGAGTTTGGCACGGGACCTGGTGTACTTATGTGATTTTCTTTTGTGTGTGTATACTTCTCTTTGCCTTTCTAGAATGAGCAAGATTTTAGTATGGAGTCTAAGCAAGGTTTTATACTTGAGGCCCCTGCCCTCTACCACATTACTTTGTAGCTTATTCCATGTGTCTACATTTTTGTTGCATGAAGAAAATTTTTGTGTGAAATCTATCCTTAACAATTTTCAGAATCTATTTTGACCTAACGACTGGAATCTACTGTAAGAAATCATTTCGTAATTTTAAACACTTCAAACATGTCCCCTTTTAATCTCCGTTTGCTTAAACTAATAGGGTTCAGCTTCTTCACTCTGCCCTCATAGTGTATACCTTTTACTACTGGAATCAGTTTAGTCACTCTAACGTACAGTTTTGCAAAAAATAAAAATAAAATTTGCTTTGTTGCCGATTTCCCAAATGTTAAAAAAGAAACTCACTAAAAGGAGTTGTCTATTGGGTGGAGGGATTTAAAGGTTTTATTCAGGATAGAAAACAATGACTAGTGCTCCTTGAAGGCTCATTCACATAATTTTTTTTGGTCATAAGCTGCACACCACTGAAATCATATCTGTTTATCCATCTGATTCACATCATGGTAGAGGTGCAGTAGTTTTATTTTTCTAAATATGGCATGCTGTGTATTTTCTAGATGAAGACAAACCAAAACACAACATTACTGCGTTTTCTCCACAGGAAAATAAAACTATACTTTGCAAGTAGCCTTTCCTGTTTCTTGAACGCAGAAGATGAGGGATCACTTGCTCCAAGTGCTATGGAGCTTCAAGTTTCATTTGTGTCTCTGATGCATCTTTAGGATTTTGATCACCAAAATTGTCATTATAATTGTCAAAGTGGAGTTTCTCTTACCAGAACAAACAGGGCACATGTCTGAAGCTCAAGAAAATAGTTCCACGTGTCAGGAATTAAGTCTGGTGACTTTGTTTCACTAGATCAATCAATTAATCAACATTTATTTATATAGCACATTTTCATACAAAGCAAATGTAGCTCAAAGTGCTTTACAAAATGAAGAATAGAAAAATAGAAGACACAATAAAAAATAAACATAAGTCAACATTAATTAACATAGAATAAGTAAGGTCTGATGGCCAGTGTGGACAGAAGAAACAAAAAAAAACTCCAAAGGCTGGAGAAAAAAAATAAAATCTGTAGGGGTTCCAGACCAAGAGACCGCCAAGTCCCCTCCGGGCAATCTACCTAACATAAATCAAACAGTCCTCTTTGTATTTAGGGTTTTCATGGAAGGACTTGATGATGAAAGATAGATATATTTAGAAAGTCAGTCAGTCATTCTCCAACCCACTATATCCTATATATTTATTAAAATATTAAAACTCCTGTTGAATTAATGCATGCAAACACTTCCAGACTGGAAATAAACACCATTCATTCTGTGTCAATTGCACAAGTTTTGCTGGAAAAAAGCACAAATAAAATACTATGTTTTTCTCTGAACGCAATTTTGTGTAAATCATTTTACTCATCACTATGAATGACCAAAACTCAGTTTGATTAAAATATTAGGTAATCTTTGTTCTTACGGCCTACACCTCTATGTTTGGGCTACTGGATTAGCGTTCAGCTCATATGGTGAGAGAGCTGATATTTAGCAGAATACATTTTCCCCTCCTCTTTCGGATTCTCACCGCTTGCTGCTTCTGCTGAAACTCCCTTTCTCTTTCTGTCCTGTACTGTTCAATCTCAGCTTGAGCTTCTTCTTTGGCTTGCTTCAAACGTCGGGTCTTACCTGAAATATAATACATATTTAAGTTTTCATGGGTCAACTCAAATCTGATTTCTCAATAAGTAATTTTACAAAAAATAAAAAAGTTTAGCAACTCAGAACTTGCAATGGTTGACATAAAACTAAATGATTTAATATATATTGTAATGCTTACAGCACACTTTACATCTCATTATCTTTAAACAGCAGATACTAAATCAGTAAATACCATCTAAATATTCTGTGTCAGTGCAACTTCACCAATTTCTAGCTATTTTTCCATCCCAATTCCAAACCTGATACATGTCACTCAGGACATTCAGCATTAGAAATAAGGACATAGGACACACACATGCAAACATCTATCCTAACACATAGAACTATTAACCAGAGGTGCATTTCTTCTTCTGAAGAAGAACCCAATGAAAACTCTGCTTAAGGCGCTTTCCAATCTGAGGAGCTTTTGTAGGACCTAGAGACTTTTTAGAAAATCAGAAACTTTTTAGCATTCCCAACATTGGAACCCAAGCCATTTTTAGTTCCTGGTAGGTAATTCCTGGTCTTTTTTTCAGCTCCTACTCCAGGGTATGTACTTTTCATTCACTAGGAACTATCGTGGGTGGGGCGTGGAAAATGGATTTGCCGATTGGTTGACCACGAGCACAGGTACCATCTTACAAATCTTTTAGTAGTTTGGATTTTAGGGAGTAATCAGTGAAAATGGAGGTCCACACTTCCCACCGCATAGCCACCTATCTGGAGCACCACCCCATGCACCACATCAAAACAATCATTTTCCCTGTGAAATTGTGATTGCTTTGAAGAAATAAATTGGGACAGGGTCCCCCATGAACTCCCAAACTTCTGATCACACTGCTCTTTGCAGTGCATCATTCTTCATAGTCTCCTCTTTGGTATGCTGCACCATGCACCTCACTGAAGAAATAATCTACCCTGTAAAGTCGCAATCAGTTCGAAGCTATAAGGTGGAAGGGGCCCCCGTAAATTCCCGATCACGCTACACTTGCACTGCCTTGAAGCAATAAGTGCTGGCAGTGGGTACCCTATGAACTCTCAAACTCCCATCACTCTTCTTTGCATGTTACATATTTTGCAGAAAGATTACAGGTCTTGTTGTGTGGGTGGAGTGCAACACACAACAGCAGCCAGGGACCACAATCAACCCAGGGCCTACATCATAAAGGAAGTAACTGTTTTCTGAAATCAAGGTTCCTGTGGTGGGAAAATGCCTGCAGACATAAGAAGAATGCACATATTTCACACAGGCAGTACAACGCTGTCTTGTGAAGCTGTGAGGACGTAGTGCTAAACAATAAGCTGAAATACTGCCCTTAGTGTCACAGAATGCAATTTAAACTTTCCATTAACGATGACCATCCTTGTCTGGGGAATTTTACATAAAAGAGCCATTTTTTTTAATAATTTAATGGCTTCCATTCTGTAATGGGAGCATTTAAACAAGAAAACCACTACAGGAATTTTGAGCTGTTGACTTCATTTATATAATCATAGTCGGAAGCAGATGGCAGTAAGCTCCCATGAAGCCCATTGCGTAATGTAACATCCCCCAGTTACTCTCTCTGATAAAATTTATCAAACAGGTTTGATTTCTGTTTGTTTTAAGGGTGGGCTTTGTGTGTATGAGAGCTGACAACCAAAGAGTGTCCACCTGGAAATTCAATGCATTTAATGCAGCAATAAGGAATGCATATTTTTGCACTTCACAAACAGAAGAGAAGTTCATCTGTCTGATGTCTCATGTTTTATTTAACACAACAGAGTGGGAAAAAGAAAAAAGGGCAGAGAATGCAGCTGAATGTTAATGCCATACCTATTACCCATACCTGTTCACATACCATAACCATACCTGTTAACCTTTTATACAGCGCCGACTCTATCAGGCAGCATGCAATTGGCTGTCAGAAAAAGGAACACGACTGTGCTGCAAGGTCGGCCCACAGTCAGTAAATTTGACATGTCCAGTGATTTTCAGTTGCTTAAACTGACACAATCTGATGACGGTATCAGCAACTGTAGTCAGAAAGTCTGACGTGGCCCACAAGTAAAAGTTACATAATGTGGAATTGGCTTGAACAGGGTGCACAGAACATAATAAATAATTTAAAAATAAAAAGTAGTGACTTGATTATCACACAGGTTTTGACAGAAAATCAAAGATTAATTTTATTTTAAGAAGTAAATGCAGTACTTTAACAAGTTTTGATTTGAGGTATTAAGTGTCAGACACATGAGCAAATACTAGAAGAAGTACTCACCAATCAGCTTCAGTCACACCTTACGCATTACAATTTATTTGAGAAATTCCAGTCTGGTTTCCGCACTGGTCAAAGTACAGAAACGCCACTAACGCGGGTTGTAAATGACATTCTGATATCCTCTGATGAAGGAAACTCCACTGTAATTATGTTGTTAGACTTACAGTAAGTGCAGCATTTGACACCATTGACCATTCTATTTTACTGCACAGGCTAGAAAATGATGTTGGGCTTACAGGCCCCGTGCTCGCTTGGTTTAGTTCTTATTTATCAAATCGATTCCAATATGTACAGAAATGTGCTGACAGTACTCCATCTTTATACACAGAAGTGAGATATGGTGTCCCGCAGGGTTCAGTACTGGGACCTTTACTATTTTCACTTTACATGTTTCCACTTGGATCTCTCATTAGGAAACAATGTTAATTTTCACTTGTATGCAGATGACACCCAGTTATACCTTTCATTTAGATGACTTTAATTAGCTGCGTTAGTGAATTAAAGGAGTAAATGGATGAGAACTACTTGTCTTTAAACACAGATAAAACAGAGATGTTAATTTTTGGAGAGAATGACGCTGATCACAACAATATTTTGTCATCATTTAACTCAGTTGGAATCACCATTAAATTTACTGAATCAGCCCGCAATCTAGGAGTTATCTTTGACTCTAGCATGTCATTTAAAGTGCATATTACAAAGTTGTCCAAATCATGTTTCTTTCATCATAACAATATTGGGAAATGAAGGTGCTTTCTAAATAAAAAGGATTGTGAGAAATTAATTCATGCATTTATTTCTAGTAGGATTGACTACTGCAATGCGGTGTTCACTGGATGTTCAAACTGTTCGTTATACAACATCCAGTTAATCAAAAATGCTGCTGCAAGAATTATTACAAGAACAAAAAAATACGAACACATAACTCCAGTTCTTAAATCCTTACACTGGCTCCCAGTTAAGTTTTGGGTAGATTTCAAAATCCTCCTTTTAACATATAAAGCATTAAATGGCCAAGGTCCTGCTTACTTGTCTGAACTTATCATGACTTACAAACCAGAGCGCACATTAAGATTTCAAGATGCCGGTCTGCTTATGATTCCAAGGATTAATAAAATAACAGTGGGAGGTCGAGCTTTTAGTTACAGGGCCCCTAAACTGTGTAATGGTCTTCCTGCTGCTATAAGAGATGCCCCTTCGGTCTCAGCTTTTAAATCCCGGCTGAGGACTCACTACTTCAGTTTAGCATATTCTGACTAGAGCTGCTGATTAACTGTACAGACTGCATCTCTGTTGTTAGTCATTAGAACTAAAACATAAGTAACACGATAGTTATAATTTTATACTAACCCTCACCTATTCTGTTTCTCTTCTCTGTACTCAAATGTGGCACTTGGTGTCACGGCCAACCTGCCAGGTTGTTTTGCCTGCCTACGGTAAAGTCATCCCTGCTGGAGGATCGCATGAATCGTGTGGTAGAGGGGTCCTTTCATCGGATTGGCTAGCCCAGCACTATTTCAGCTGTGGAATGGCCAAATGGGGGAGGCAGCTTGATGGATGAAGTCTCCAGGACTCTAAACAAATCCAAATCATGTTATGTGATATCATCTACTGTTAAATTCTGCTCCGTACTTGTAAATTTTTTTATTTTATACTGTACTGAGGATTTGTTCTGTTCTGTGTATTGTATTGTATTGACCCCCTTCTTTTGACACCCACTGCACACCCAACCTACCTGGAAAGGGGTCTCTCTTTGAACTGCCTTTCCCAAGGTTTCTTCCATTTTTTCCATACAAGAGTTTTTTTTGGAAGTTTTTCCTTGTCTTCTTAGAGAATCAAGGCTTGGGGACTGTCAAGAGGCAGGGCCTGTTAAAGCCCATTGCAGCACTTCTTGTGTGATTTTGGGCTATACAAAAATAAATTGTATTGTATTGTATGGGTAACTGTAGAGAGGTTATTAATTAAATCTCTTTCTATTCCCAGATTATCTTGTCTAATGTATACAGTGTACACTGCGTGTTTTTTACATGCATCCTAAACTGCTGGAAGAAATTCTGACAATCTGCAATCTTGTACAGTACTAAATAAAAGAATGAATGACTAAATTAATAAAATACAAATACAGAGCAGAATCAATTGTCAACCATACTTTTAATGAACTTTCATTTTTCACTTCCAATCAGAAGATTATTGTGCAAAGTAGACATGTGGTGAAATCTTTAATAAGGCTATGGTATATTAAGAAAACAAATTATTCCATTGATAAATGTAATATACAATGTTTCATGAAAGGCAATTATTTGAAAAAAAAACATTAAACTAAAAAGCAGTATATTTTTAAATTTATAATGTTTATTTGTTTATCCACTCATTGAATTCACTGAACAGTGGCACAGTGGGAGTGCTGCTGCCTCACAGTAAGGAGGCCTGGGTTCACTTCCCGGGTCCTCCCTGCGTGGAGTTTGCATGTTCACCCCGTGTCTGCGTGGGTTTCCTCCGGGTGCTCCAGTTTCCTCCCACAGTCCAAAGATATGCAGGTTAGTTGCATTGCCGATCCTAAATTGTCCTTGGTGTGTGTGTGTGTGTGTGTGTTCTGCGGTGGACTGGCGCCCTGCCCAGGATTTGTTCCTGCCTTGTATCCTGTGTTGGCTGGGAATGGCTCCGGCAGACCCCCGTGACTCTGTGTTAGGATATAGCGGGTTGGAAAATGACTGACTGACTGACTGAATTCACTGAATCCTGTTAGTCTAGATAAAGGGTTGTGATGAACCGGAACCACTCCCAGTAACACCGTGTTAAAACTGGCAACCAGACATGGTGGGACATCACAATACAATTTTCATCACCAATACCTGGGTCACATTAAAATAATATTCCTTTTTTGTTTTAAAATACTAAGCAATTGAACAGAACATATTGCCATTTATTATTCCCTTTTCATGACTGAATTTATAGCTTAAAAAAATCCTATATGAATAGAGTACTGTACATGTATTCGAAATGAAGGACAACTGCATTTAAGACTGAAGCCAAATAACATTTTTTCACAGTACTTAAACAGGAATCAGATTACTGGCAACACTATATTTGTGGAAATACATTGGGGTCTGGTATTTGCTGGAAACTCTCAGAAAAAGTGTCGATACAGTGATCGTAATTTGTTGCAATACAATGACAGTCGACCAAAGAGATTTCGGTTCATAATGAAGAGGTGTCAGGTCTCACAGGTACATTAAGAAAAGGTGAATGCATTCTATGTTGAAACTGGTATGAAGTGCACCAGTGAGTACTGGCCCAATGCATGCACTGTTTTTTTTTCACATAAAGTATCCTGGAAATCTGAAACAAACTACCAACTCGTGTAGTTAAAAGCAGAAACCTTGACATGTTTAAAAACTACAGTACAGTATATGGATTAGATTTTGGGACAATTTAAGAGCTAAACAAATAAGCTTGATGGACTGTGTCTCCTCTCATTTGTCAAAAGCCTCTTGTCATTTTCTTATATTCTTTAAAATCAAACAGAAGTCAATACATTATACGGAATAAGAAAAACCCTTCACTCAATTAATTCCAGTTAAATCACTTTTCATTGTGGATGTCTCCTGAATGGATAGTCATAAGGTTTCACCTCTCCTTACTGGGCCATGTATGATATTTAAAAGCTAAATTATTAATGATGTGGTGGTTACAATTGTGCCTCTCGGATTCAACCCCCCAAGATTAACTCCGTGTGCAATTTGCACGTCCTCAGGCTTTACCGCACACACGCATGCGTGTTAGGTTAGTTAGCGATCCCAAATTGGCCCCGTGTGTGGGTACTGGGTTCTGCTATATATTGATACCCGTCCAGGGATGGCACTGTGGTACCGAGTTAAGCTCCGGCCCCTCGCGACTTTGAACTAGGTTAAATAGATTTGATTATGTAAAAGAAAAAACATTATAAAACTGCACATTGTATTCAATGTAAATGTGCCCTTTTCTACATATCTGCCTTAATCTTTATTATTTTGATCATTCCTTATGAATATACCAGCATCTGTCCGTTCTGCGAGTTATCCAATGTCTAAGGGTCGAATTCGTTATAATAATGTTGTATACCGTATGTATATTACAAAGTGTAAACACTGACAAATATTAAAAAAACGGGATGCGTCATCGCCAGGAAATCAGAAGATAACTGGGCATATAACAGCATACAGAAGTACATTTAACAAAAGATGCCTTACACGAACAGATGACGAAATGAGTCGAAACGTGACAAATAATTGGAAGTAAATAATCTGCGTATATATAGAAAAATGGCCTTGTTTTGAAATAAATCAAACATATTGCGCTAAACTGTTATATATATGCAAGTCAATACAGTTTATTTAAAAACAGCACAGGTCAATATGCAGCATGTCCTTCAAGCCCCCACGTAATCCGCAGCACTGCCACTTGCGCGCGCACCCCTGCATCTTTTTGCCTGCGCCCTCATAACAACCAATAGGCAGAGCACCCCAATAACCAAACGACCGCTATTTTCCTTACGTTTTCTCGCTTCGGCGACCTTCTCAGCGGCTCGTTTTTCTGCTTGCAAAAGCTGTTGGATGCCTTGGGACTGGCTGGCCATTTTCCTTTTTATTCGCAGTTCTTTATTATGATTTATTATCTTCTCCGGTCTTCCTCTGCATCCCTCTGTGCTGATGAGGTTGGAAGCTACGAGAGAGGTTGACTCCGCCTGGTCCTAGCGCGTCCTGATTGACATGCTGATAATTTATATACTATTTCAGTTCAGTACATACCAAAGCACATTACCAGTTAAGAGCTACGCAACAAATACAAATACAACATGAATAAAGAAATGCAACAAAAAGAGAATTCGTAATACTAATACATTAACTGAGAAACAACACGTAATAAATACAAAATATATATAAACATACATTAAAATTAGAGTGTTCTGACTCAGACTGTACAAGGGCATAATCAAATTAATAATTCCACCGGTAAATAGTGACAATTTCATGTCGATAGCAGATAGCTGAAAAATAAGTTCATTTTATTGAAGACACAGCCATTTCAAGTGAGATCAGGTGAACCAAATTTGAAAAGGGGGGCAATCTCAACAACTGTGTGTGTACGTAAAAGAAAGCAACACAAAATCTGTCAGCAATCGTTATTTAAGTGCTGAGACAGATGTGGTAGGTAGATCATTAGAGTATGAGTGTCTTATAGGTAAAGGTTCTGTACCTGAATTCCTTTTTTTATTTTTATAATTATAAACAGGCCTGCAAGATGGAATCACAATATATTGCAGTGGTCGGATTGCTGCTGAGGCAGGTAGGCGGGTCAAGGATTCAGAGCGGTGAGACTTTCGGGAAGACGAATGGAGGTGGGCGGAGTCTAAGTGCGGAGAGAGTTAAATAGGAGCCGGCGCGACAAGGGCCTAACTGCAGCTTACAATATCTATGACATAGGTCAGGTAATGGGCACGACGCCAGTCACAAAGCGGCCTTTGAGCCAGATAACCCTCCCACAACCCTAATCTTAACCATAGTGTAACGGGGCGCTAATGAGACTAGCGGGTTAAGATGTTAAGTACCTTCTCGGGAATTTCCTGTGCTCAAAGAACAAGAGGAAAGTATTGTAATATTCCTTCCCAGACGGGCAAATGAATCTCGCAGGCAAGTGGTGGTAATTATCAAATAAAAAACTAATCAATGGTTTTATTCACTTTTCTTCTTACTTCAACAAGCCGAAAACAAAATGTAGTCAGGACAAAAAAATAACAGCAAAACGCACCACACTAAAACCCAACCCACATACGAGTACCCCACCTTCCCAGCACCGCAGAGGCTGTTTTATTAATAGTGGCAGTTGTGTCTCTGCCCGCCCCCTTTTTTTCTTTTAACTATTTATAACTAAACACTCTGCCCAGTGGCAATTTCTTTCCTAGATCGTTACGTGTATCTGGAGTTGTTTTTTTGGTTCGAAATAAAAAGCCCAGTTCTGCTTTCTTTAAGCTGGTGTGCGTGTGTCGTTACTGCCGTCCTATTGGTCCTAACAATATATATGACTTGAAGCACGACATTAGTAATACTTTACTGTTTGGTGTGGGATGCAGTGGATACAGTAAATCATAACGGTATATGGAAGAAGGATATTTTTAGAATCAGCTTTCAACCTACTGTATCTTTAAACCATTCAAGTGATTAAAGTACTGGATTAATGTATGTGGTCAGTCTTCCTATATCTAGTTATCATTACCACCATTTTGTGAATTAAACTATAGCAAATGAACATTTCAAGTTGTCTGACCTGAAAGCATTACAATAGCAAATTATCCTTGAGGCAAATTAATGAGGAAGCTTTTCTAGATCTTGCACTTTAAGAAACCATGATTTTTGCAATACAAAGAGAGTGGATTTTAGAAAGAATAGAAATGTGACAAGTGAAAGTATCAAAGATCCATCCATCCATTTTCCAACCCGCTGAATCCGAACACAGGGTCACGGGGGTCCGCTGGAGCCAATTCCAGCCAACACAGGGCACAAGGCAGGAACCAATCCCGGACACGTTGCCAACCCACCGCAGGACACACACAAACACACCCACACACCAAACACACACTAGGGCCAATTTACAATCGCCAATCAACCTAACCTGCATGTCTTTGAACTGTGGGAGGAAACTGGAGCACCCGGAGGAAACCCATGTAGACACGGGGAGAACATGCAAACTCCACACAGGTTAGGTGGATTGGCGATTCTAAATTGGCCCTAGTATGTGCTTGGTGTGTTTGTGTGTGTCCTGCAGTGGGTTGGCACCCTGCCCAGGATTGGGTCGTGCCCTGTGTTGGCTGGGATTGGCTCCAGCAGACCCCCGTGACCCTGTATTCGGATTCAGCGGGATAGAAAATGGATGGATGGATGGATGTCTGTCAGTCCTCATATCTTATGCTTCACATAGAGACTAATTTGAATGATTATTCTGCTTTTTGCCGAGATTTTGTTTACTGGCTTTTGTTGATGAGACACGCGTAGGCCTTAGGTCTCAATAACACTGAACAAAAATCATGTGTGGAACTGTTTTAGACATTTAGATGTACATATGCCAGAACTATTGGGTGGACTACACACATGTGAGGTTGGAATTGTTTGTGAATGTTTCCAGCAGTTGCTGACATCCCTCGCAGAGTTTGTTCTGTACTGTTGGGATTCCCTTGATCCTGAACTGGATTAGCTGGTTGGAAAAAAGGTAAATGGACAGCTGGATGGATGAAAGTAAATGATGGACACCCACAATATGTTTGTTTCGATAATTAATTATCTCAAAGTGAAGTGGCTTTTGCTTGTAACCATTGAAATTCTTTTACAATTCATGAAAGGTAATTCATTGTTACTGCTTTGTCATTTTCATATAATAAAATATTTTAGCAGCTGAGTGGATTAAGATATTGAATATACTCTTTATGCATCCCTACATATCTGTTAATATTTTCACTTACTGTATTAATTGGATTTTCTCTGTTCTGAATTGAATTTTGCCGATATTGGATTATGGTTTTGAAAATGGTTGGATGGGTGGCAAGACTGATTTCTGATTGGGCCTACTTGTGATAATCTGCTTTAACTGCATGAAAAAATTGGAAATAATTTCTAAAATACTATTAATAAAATTAATCACAGCTGAAACAGTGCTGGGCCAGCCAATCCGATGAAAGGACCCCTTTTCCCATGATTCCTGCGATCCTCCATCAGGGATGACTTTACCATAGGCAGGCAAAACAACTTGGCAGGTGGGCAATGGCACCAAGTGCCACATTTGAGTATACAAAAAAAGAAATTATTAATGTTTTATAATGAATAAGGTCACATGCATCATGACCCCATGATCATAAGAGGTGACTGTGTGCAGAGATTGGACTGGACTGCCAATACTGATGCTCTGTGCAAGAGAGGACAGAGCTGACCATACTTCCTTAGAAGGCTGGCACCCTTCAACATCTGCAATAAGATGCTGCAGATGTTCTATCAGATGTTTGTGGCGAGTGCCGTCTTCTACGCGGTGGTGTGCTGGGGAGGCAGCATAAAGAAGGGAGACGCCTCACGCCTGGACAAACTGGTGAGGATGGCAGGCTCTATTGAAGGCATGGAGTTGGACAGTTTGACATCTGTGGCAGAGCGACAGGTGCTGAGCAGGCTCCTGCCAATCATGGAGAATCCACTGCATCCACTGAACAGTGTCATCTCCAGACAGAGGAGCAGCTTCAGTGACAGACTGCTGTCACTGTCCTGCTCCACTGATAGACTGAGGAGATCATTCCTCTCCCACACTATGCGACACTTCAATTCCACCCGGGTGGGTAAACATTAACATTATACAAGATTATAGACTGTTATACCTGCCTCACACTCTCCACCTTGCATTTTTTAACCTGCACTGCATTTTTATCACTATTTCATTAATATTGTTTTTATCAGTGTGCTGCTGCTGGAGTATGTGAATTTCCCCTTGGGGATTAATAAAGTATCTATCTATCTATCTATTGTGATGGACAGCGGGGTCCCATGCCCGGCCGGGACGCCCCTGCTGCATATGTTCCGGGGGAGCCACCATGGGTCAGATCAATACCTCCCCCAGAACACTTGGTGGCAGCCTCCCTGGCCGATGTTCGTTTCCCAGTCTCCCGCATTGCTCCATGGGACATGGCGTCCTCCACAACCTGGGTGGGAGCTGGGGTAGCCGCTAGGGGGTGCTGCCGAGACTCGAGAACCTGGCTGGACGAGTCATCAGCCCCACCCGGAGGTGCAATTGGGATCAGGTGGTCAAGCACCTGGAACACTTCCGGGTGGGCTATAAAACGGGCCAGCCTACACCACTAAAGGGCCAGAATCGGGAGGAAGAGGACGAGGTTGCCTGGGAGGAGTGGTGGTTCAAGGCAAAGAGTTGTTGTTGTTTGTGACAAAGTGCTTTTGGGACTGTGTATTGCCTGTGGGTCACGGGGAAGACGGGCGCCCACGGGTGAAGAAAAATAAAAGCCTGTGTGATTTTTACACGTGCCTCTGCATCAGTCTATGCCAGGTTGGGCGCTATATAGCATCTTTCACACTATCTATCGTATCAAAGTTTGATGTTATGGTATCAATTTTCCCATATAAAGCAGGGACATAATACAAGCTTGTGAGACTTCACTTTTGTCATCTTTTTTGTTACCTTTAAGCCATTTTATTACTTTGGTGGTTGTGATTTTGGACACTATTTCTGTATCTTCGAACAAAGGTTATTTTATGATTTTTTTCATTTGTTGTCTGGTTCTACCATAATGGTTTTTTTGTGCCCTTCAGGAGTTTGTTAAAGTAGTGGGAAAAAAGATGTGAAAGAGCTGGGGTCCCAGGTGAAAATACCCTACTTAATAGTAATAGGTAATAACAGAAAAAGTGAGGAAATGGAAAAAATAGCCTCAGGGCAACACCACTGTAGGCTGCAGTGTCATTCTCTCTGTGCAATGTATTCTTGTTTTTGGAAGAGATAGTGAATGTTTGATGGTGTTCAATGCTCCAGAGAGTGGAGAAGACGGGTCATTGTTTGGAACTTTAGCAGGGTAATGGGTCTTCTACCAGGTCAGCTACTTCCTGATTGCAGAGAGCAAATTGAGTCGTGATTCCTTGTGCTGTCACAAATGCGGTTCCTCTGTGTTCACTTTAAGTTGGTCCCTGTTACAGTAGAGAGGAGGGCAATTTTGGTTTTAACAATATCAGATGGACAAGATGGTGCTAAGGAAAATTTTAAAAAGTGCTGTTAAACTAATTCTAGAATTGTGGAATCTTAGTTATGAGGTAAAATGGAAGGAGTTTAAAATTTTAAGCCTAAAAAAGCAAAGACTAAGAGAGATGTAATAAAAGTGTTTAAATTACGAAGAAAGTTAGTAGGGTAAAAAGCTGTTACTCTGAAATGAAGTAAAAAATATCAATATCACATAAAGGATACATTTTTGACAGGTATTTCATCCCACAGAGTATTTTAAATGCATACAAATTTATAAAGCATTGTACCTTGTTGTTTCACCATTTCCATCAAAGTCAGGCTGACATTTTGTAAAGGTTACCTCAACAAGAATTGATATGCTATATTAAGTTGAATGTTCTGCCCTTTACAAAGTATTTCTTAAATTACAAATTACAAAGTATTTCTTAAATGGAAATACTGAAACATGTACAATTTTTCAATTTTTACTAATAAACTACAGAATAGTTTTCCAAACCATTGAAATTGCATTTAGAGACAATTTTATGTCTTCGCATCAGTACCTTGGAGTTTTACTACTTGCTCTTCCCTGAATATTGAACTAATATAAATTTATAACACTATCAACCCTCAGTCGATTGCACTTTAGTTAATATTTTGTCTAGTTTGTCTTGTTATCAATTAATTACTATAACCACAGTACCAAGCATAATATACTCTACCTGGTCTTCTTCATTACTTTAAATTTCCCCCACACACTATATTTGTGCTTTCTTTAATTTCCTAAGCTTGCTTGGGTAAAGCTATCAGCTAAATTGTCCCAGTGTGGAAAAGTGTGGAAGAGTAGAGCAAGAATGTTTTTAATACTTGTTTGCTCCTACTCCTCTTCAGTCCTGCCTACTACACTGTTTCCTAATAAACCCAGTACAATCCTCCAACATAAATAAATAATAAAAGTAATTTAAATTCTGTGAACAGAGAAGACAGATTTGTTATATCAGTGAAAACAAGTCTGCCATATTCTACAGCTATGAAGTATTAACTAAGCTGCTCAATCCTTTTACCAGCCACAAAATACATTTTGCTTGCTAATGCTAATAGGGAGCACATCTTGGAAAGATTTAAAAAACATGTTGCCACCATATTTGTCACAGCTCAGATTCTTCATCTCTTTTCCAGTGAAAACCTGATCCACATATCTGTCAGCTGCATTTCCTCAATATGTTTCAAGTATCTGGAGCTTATAAATAACCTAAAAATAATGCCATTATGAAAGGATTTAAAAAACATACACTAGCCAGAATTTTTATAAAGTGTTGATTTTTTTTTTGTTTTTCCTATTATTTTAATTCTGACCACTGTAAAAACTAGTTGGACACAGGTGCAAAGGCTGAGGTACCAAGCTGGCAACAACTCATTTAATTGGCATTTTTTTTTAAAGAAAAAGTCCAAAAATAAACAGAAATCAGTACACCCCATTGCACCTAAGTTATTTGCAGCTTCTGAGAGTTCCGTCATTTCTGTTGTTCTGTGGTCTAAAGTCGACCTCCTTTGATCAGTTGTCTGCATTTGTAGGCCTGAGACCTGGGAGGGTAAGGTCAGTGCTATCACTGCGGAAGGGCCTGTCTGGAGGATACAGACAATCCTGTTAGTGACAGCACACCCTCTCGCCCTGGGGTGGTACTTGTAGATTTACTAGTCCCTTCTGGGTGATCCCTAAGTGTACATGTGTGACACCGTTTATTCTCACCTGAACATAAATCAAACAGTCCAAGAATTGTTGTGTTTTGTGAGAATCTAATCACAATACACAGCTTCCTTAGCGACTTTTTTGCATTAGACTGGTGTTCCGTCCAGGAATGGTCCATGTCCTCTTGGATCAGATGCTGCCAGAATGTGATTTATTTCCCCATTACCCTATTGTAGATTAAGTGGCCTAAAAAATTAATAATGAGCACAGCTTAATGATAGTACGTTTTGACTTTGAGGTAAGGTAATTATTTCATCTATGGAAGACAGATGTTTCGAGGTATGGTAATAATGTTTACTAATCATTGGCCCAGAGGTTGGCAGCATATTTGATAAACACATGAATGTGTAAATTTCACTGTACTCTGCACATCTGACCATATTGACCCTATAAAACCTCAATCACAGTTCTGGAGGGCCACGGTGGCTGCAGGTTTTTGCTCCAACCCGATTGCTTAATAAGAAGCACATATTGCTCAAGTAACACTTCTGCTTCACTTTAGTTGTCTCGCTCGTTAAGATTTTGAACCCTTATTGCTTATTTTAGTCTTAAACAGATGTATTCCTGGTTTTTAACATGCAAATGACAAAAGACACCAGCATTTCTCCATTTAGCTTGTGACCATTTACACCTGTGTGGATTTATTGTGCACTAGTGGGTTTAATTAAATACTTGGAAGGATAGTGAAAAGAAAAAAAGTGAGAATTACTCCTTCATTTTAGCCTTCAAATCATTTGGATGATATCCTTAGAAAGGGGAAGAAAATCTAGGATATGAGAACTACCTGACATAGCAGAGTTAAAGCACTAACAAACCATGAAATTAAAGTATTGGCAAGAATTGTTTTCTAATTAAGCAACCAGGTTAGAACAAAAACCTGCAGCCACTGCGGCCCTCCAGGACTGTGAGTGAGGACCCCTGCTATAAGCCTTTTATAAAGAAACAGTGTAACATCCTGTTGTAAATGCCATTTTGCACCAATGGATGTCGCCAGAGTCAAAGATTTTACAAATTCGACTTCTCCACATGATTATATGGTAATCACAAGCTGCTTATTTTTCCATTCTTTCTCGTCTGTAAAAGCTGCTGCTATGGGCTGTTTCCTTCCTTTAAGCATCCTAAACTTTTAAGCCTCTGAAATCTTCTTGAAAGGATATTAATTCCACATACAACTACTGAATACCAGAAATGTTTGATTGCTTTTAAAGGCGACATTAATTTTAAACATTTTGTTTCTATATTTCTGCTTAAAGAAATAAGTAAATTTTGAGTCATTTAGATTGAAAGAGAAAAAAACTTATCATTTATGAGAAGAAAGTACTGAACTAAAAGACCCTTAAATAATTTAGGTTATTCACTCATCTTGCACAATCCCTTCATCTGAAAGCAGATTGTGGTGCTGATAAAACATACCACATCAGTAATAGTTGTAAAGGTGTGCATTTCTTTATTATTATATAATATTTTACAATCAGACACAATTCTGCTGTTTGTATATGCAGTCTGAATTTTTCTTGAATTTTTATTGTTATTCTACAGTCAAAAACACATTATCAAAAATAACTAAACACTAAATTCTATTTAATGTCTGTTGGGTCTCACTCTCAAGCAGGTCCCTTAAGAAAATTTTCTTCAAGAGCACCTTATAGTGATTAAAAGCACTGTCTTCCTAAACTGCTATGTAGAGGTGTAATGTGTCTACCAGCTAAGGATTCTTTATTGCTCTGTCTCTTTCTAAATGTGCTTGATGGGCTCTTCACCACTCCTGTGATACCCTGACGATATCTTGGTCCTTAGCGATCTCCTGTCAAGTAGGTAGGCATCTAAACCATTCAGTCAAAAAATCAGTATAAGCTAAGGAAAAATTGTCACCACTAGCTAAATCATTAAAAAGAAAATTCAACCTTCTTAAGACATACAATACTTTTACATACTCAAAGAAAATCCATCCATCCATCCATTATCCAACCTATATCCTAACTACAGGGGCACATCCCATTTGAATAATTGTAATTAATGATATCATGTGTTCATAATATTAAAAATAATTGTATGGTCACAGTCTGAGGTGGTTTTGCATGAGACCATCTTGCCATTTATTCTTCTGAAAACGTAACTTGTGTTTTTGTTGAAGAGGGAGATTATTTGGTCTACAACAACACTAAATAAATAAATGGACATGCTGAAAGATATCAAAGACACTATTGAACAGCAGATAGATAGATAGATAGATAGATAGATAGATAGATAGATAGATAGATAGATAGATAGATAGATAGATAGATAGATAGATAGATAGATAGATAGATAGATAAAGTAATGCCATACTGATAAAATTACTTCTTTATTCAACATAACATTCCAAAACCTACTTAATCTAATTGAGAGTTCATACCACTCATTTACAGGGCCGCTTAGGCTGATACACACACTTCCATCATCAAATAATACAATGGAACCTGAAAGAGAAACCTATACAGTCACAAGAAGAATGATCCATCTTCATGTATACAATGAATGACTTCAGGATCCAGGGTACCAGATGTGTGAGACGGCAGTGCTAACTGTTATGATGCCTTGCTGTCCACTTTTAGAATAAGGAAGGTTAAATGTTTTATAATTCATTTTAGAATTTAAATGAAACATTCCAGTGCTGGCCACACTCATATATACATGAGTAATGTTCCCTCCACTGTGGGTTTGAGAAACATGCAAAGTAAAACTGGACAGGTTCCAACAGATGATGATAGCAGGATTTTTTTTTTATTTGCTGTTTGTGACCACAGAGATCAGACATACCCTTAAGTCTTAAAAGAACTTGTTAGAGCCTACAGGATGTTAGTGTAGGTTACTATGGGGAAAACCCTTGGTTTCAGTGCACTTTAATTATTAGACCATTGCACCCACAAGTTTGAAACCAGACAAGCATAGTCTTTAATGCAGATTGACTTTTGTAATATTTCAATAGGCAAGAAAAGAAACTTAAGTTGATATGTAGCCATAGTCGCTCTGGTGTTGGGTTATACTGGGTAGTCCCTATTGCCTGACAGGATAGGTCTCAAAAATGACCTGAATTAAAGCAATGGCAGAGCTCCAAAAGATATAGAATTAATGGCTTTGGTAAGAGAAGAGTCACAGAGTGAATACTAAAAATTTATATAAATATAACAAACAAACTGTTTTTTCTACTAATGTTGTTGGAATCTGTCTATCTCCTGTGTAGAGATTTGTTACCTTGATGTCTACAAATTCAGTACTCCCTTTTGTCTCCCTCCTTTAGCTCTCATGATATTCAATAAACCTGGAGAAGTTAGAGAAACCCTGCTGGCCTCCTTCTTATTTTGGGTCAAGCCCCACAATGACCTCCAGAACTGGAAGCGGTCCTCCTTACTAACAATTAGAGTGTCCTCTGATGAGCCTGCGATGGTGAACCCCAAGTGACTTTCTGTTTCAGCATGTACCCTCGCTATGACAGTAAGGTTTCATTTGACTATCTGGGAACCATCTGGTTATCTGTTTTTCTGGAAGGTTTTAACCAGCCCACTGCCAGCCAGCCATAGAATTAATTTCTGCTTGAATACCGAGCACCCGTAGTCTGGGCAATGTTACCTGGCCTATATCATTAGCTGGAAACTACCATGCTAACTGCTTTCCCCTGGTTTGTGAGGGAATCTCCTTCTAGAGCATATTAGTACATCATACCATCTGTCATGAGGTAACAAAATGAGCCGGATACTCACAGCAATATCTCTGAATGGCCACACCTTATGAAGAGTGTGAAGTCATGTTTCAGTGGTTATTTAGCACATTGACATTTTAATACAGACAAGTGTTTTCAATCTTCTTTAGCTTGGGTTAATTTTTCACCTCCCACTCCTCCTCTACCTATTCCTCTTCTTGTGTTAGAGCACTTGATAATGTCTTTACAAAATTCTCATGCTCCTTCTCCATACAAGAAGTATCATAGTACAAGATGTGTCCTTTGTGTCATATTTTTGTTTTTGAATGCCATACATCCACGCATGAGTGTTCAGTTTTTTTTTAATTCATTAAGTCAGGTTTAACCAAAGATGTATGTTTCATATTAAATGTTAATTTTGGGGCACAAATTTTTATCAAGCTATGTTTCAGCTTCATCATGATCATGTGTGCTTTCAGGTGATGTCTCTTGCCTGATCCTGTAAAGGATAACAAAACTGAACTTGTTTCTCTAATGCCACTTAGATAGCTCAACAATAGCTACTCCAGTAAAAAGATGTAAACCATCTACATAACTCAAATACAAAAATCTGAATGAGCTCTTTTGTGTCCACCTGTGACAGGGTGTGTCACAGGGTGCTTTTACAACATTCATTTCTTGATTGCTTTTAGCTTTTTACACTTTTCCAGATGGTGGATTTTAAAGGCTTGTACATGTGGCTGTGCAATCACTAATGCTAATTGTTGACGATGTGGCAATTAGGGAGGTGATGGATTAAATAGAGAGGGGTGAGTGCAGGAGTGAGAAGATAGTTGACTTGAAGAGTAAGGAATTAGTTTCAGTTTGGATAAACCTTTTCATTGGCCAGTTATGACCACATCAGAGCTGGTGTGGAGAATGTGTCAGAGCAGGGATAATGTTGGGCAATGAGTCTGGGAAGGCCGGGTCAAGTCTGCTAATGTTTCAAGAGAGCAGATAAGATAGAGAGACACTGCAGCATTAGGGGACTCTGGTATGATATACTGTCTGTGGTAACCAAAAATGATGACAGAGATTGGAAAATTACCTGGGGCCTCATGTATAACGCTGTGCGGAGAACTCGCACTATAACATGGCGTAAACACAAAAGCCGAAATGTGCTTACGCACAGAAAAATCCAGATGCAGGAATCTGTGCGTACTCCAACTTCCACGTTCTTCCGCTACATAAATCCCGATCAGCGTGAAAACTAACGCCGTGCACGCGCTTTATGTAACGCCCCAACTCCTCCCAGAATTACGCCTCTTTGAATATGCAAATGAATATAAATCGCCCTTAAGCTCAGCCTTCTATGAAAAGACAATGGGAAAAGCACGGGGGAAAATATAAGAATTTCAGCGAATACCAAGTGGAGGCAAAGGAAAAACATACTATTTGTTCAAATAAACCATGGTATAATCAACAAAAGGAAGTTGATTGAGTGACATAGCGTGTTGGAGAAACTTGGAAGCTCATGTTCACAAAATCGCACAGTGCCGGAAATAAAAAAGAAGTCACATATCAAAGTCGCAGTGAAAAGGCGAGTTGTAGCCCACTGTCTGAGTGTCATATGAAAGCTCATTAGGGTACAGAGAAAAAAAGGCACACAGTGGGGAAAGAGCAGGAAATGTCAACTTCAGTCTTGACATTTCCACTTTAATCACGTAGTTTATTTTGTCATTAAAGTAGAACATCATAAACTTCATCTTAAAATTGTTTAATTAACCAGTTTCTCAAATCACATCGTAATTAAAGTAGCACGTTAAATGCTTTGTTTTGTATTTGATCTTCTATGTGAATTTCCCCTTGGGATTAATAAAGTATCTATCTATCTATCTATCTATCTATCTATCTATCTATCTATCTATCTATCTATCTATCTATCTATCTATCTATCTATCTATCTATCTATCTATCTATCTATCTATCTATCTATCTATCTTATCTCTATGTGTGTGAATCACTACTTGCTTCTTAAACCGACTCTCTTCCTCCAACTGGCACAGAATCCATTACATTCGTGATATTACAGCTCTCTGAATAACTAAAGTACTGAGATGTATACGTGATATCATTTTTATGATGACAGGAGTTAAAGCACGTTATTAAACATGAGTTTAATGGCACAGTGATTATGTGCGACCTACAATGAAATAATTTATTGCAGCAGTACTCAGGGGCGGCTCTAGGCTTGTGGTGGCACTGGGCAGAGGAAGAATTGGTGGCTCCTTTGCCCGCCAATGTCAGTAAGGTAGCTTATGCACGGTGGATGGCCACGTCCGTTGCAGACACTGCATAGCCGCCTCGTGCTCATGACACAAGCATTTAACTTTTGCCGAAATTTGTCGCTGCATTTTTAGCTGTGTTATTATTGTCTCTTTCTGTTTTATATTCAATATATATTGGCGTAGCTGCCACTGCAGTCCTTGTTTTTCTTTCCCCAAATACCCAATCACCACACATTCAGCTCTGTAATAGAAGTTAAGCCATCTGTAAGCTTAGAGCGCCAATTCTTCAAAACGTTCAAGGAACATTAAAATATCTTTGTAGTACATGTTTAATTATTCTATCCTTCATGCCAGTCCCAGTGAAGAATATAGATTATTTAAATGAAGTTAAAGTTTTATCTGTATAATATAATATACATATTTTGCTGCATTTGACCTTAAAACTGATATCGTCTTCATATGTAAATACGCGCTTTATAAAGTGGCTCAGGTTGTGCGATATTATAACTGTAGTGCAAGTTTACAGTGGGGTGATTGTACTTATAAGTACAAACGGTTCTACAAGGTGCAATTGATTAAGTGCATTTAAAGTTCTTGGGATGAAACTGTTTCTGAACCGCGAGGTCCGTACAGGAAAGGCTTTGAAACATTTTTCCGTGGCTGTGACAGCGTGTGCTTGAAGCTGTATACCGATAATTCTCTTTCCGATCAGCTGCTGCTGTGATTCACACTCAGATACAGCGATATAAATACTCCGAGTGGTGCAGTGAGAGTAATATGGAAAAAGATGATCCGCTGTGGCAACTCCTAACGGGAGCAGCTGAAAGAAGAAGAAGAAGAAGAAGAAGGTGCAGTGAGAGTAACAACGCTAAAGCAGTTGTGGTATTTGGAATACTATGGCTATTCCCTGGCCACCCTGCTGCGCGCTGCCGAGAGTTGATTCTACAATAAGATAAAATAAAAATAAAAAGAGTAATAAAACTCATCACCCCGAAAGTGGATAGCAGACGTCACATAGTATATGTGTACCAAATTTCAAGTCAATAGGTGAAACGGTTAGCGAGCTACAGGTGATTTAAAATCCTGGACAGACAAACAGCCACGATAGCATATTATATAAGGAGTTTTAAGCACTGTTTTACACCTTACTTATTTGAGTTGCACTTTAATTCTTTTTCTGTCGAAAATAAATACTGCACTTTTTACATATTGCAATCTTGTTTGTGTTCTCACTTGCCCTAATCCATGCTCAGTTCATGACTATCAATGTTCCAAGTAAATGAAGATGCCAAAGGCGGTGGGTCAGAGATGTCACAACAGCACAATGCAAAAATTGCACGATATAGTTTTTCCTTGCCCCTGTGAACAGCGCTGTTCTTAGACAAATCACAGTATTACCTAAGAAGTATTTGTTTGCTTTGTTTGTTGGTTACTAATAAAAAAAGTAATTTCCTCTGGGATCTGCAGATCACCCATCAAACTTTTATGGTGAATCACTGATTTTGCCAACTATTTTCATTATTTCCATTACCACCTTTGGGATTATACTTTTCAGATAAAATACATTTAACAAGTGACAAATGCTTCTACTGGTGTTTTTATTTGGATTATACATCAAAAAACTATATTATCCTTAAACAAGCTTGATTCACTGGGCACATTGACCAATATGTGACAATTGCCAAAACTCTTGATACCAACAGAGAAGGCTTTGAATCCCAGCCCTTATTTTTCAAACTCAATTTTTCATGGCGGCCTTATTTGATAACAGCTGGCACAAGTCAGGAACAGTCACAATCGTGGTACAAGAAAAACATCCATGGTTCAAGAAAGACATTGCAGCACTTGGAGCTGTGCAAAGGAGATCAAGCTAATGCATCCTAGGAGTTAAGAACATGTCTGACGCTGACAGGCTCAGAGTACTAAACCTGTTTAGTCTCAGACAGAGGAGACTGTGTAGGAACCTAATCCAGGTATTTAAAATCCGCAAAGGCATAGATGAAGTAGATCTAGCAGCATTCCTCTGTTAGTTAAACAAACAGAATTCTTGAACTAAATGGTCTCCTCTAATTTGTCATATTTCTTATGTTTCTTATGTTGATTCACAATGAATTACCAGGAACTATGAAAGACTTTCTAGATTTATAGGGCAATGGGCTCCTGGCAGCGATAGGCAGGTGGTCCCACCTCTTGGTGGATCACTCACAAGACACATGGAACATAAGAAAGGCAACTTATACAGTTTACACTTAAACGCTAAAGAAATAATGATGCACATAATCTATATAAATAAAATAATTAAAAATGAGCAAAAGAGACAAAAGAATATGAATTTGAACCCTGCCAAGGAAGTAACACTGGCTCAGACACAACACTTTGCTGGCAGGAGTACCAGCATGTGTTACCAAGCTGCTCTTTATGATAGAAAATGCAGCAGCAAGTCTTGTGTTCAACTAACCAAGATGAATGCATGTGAATCCTTTTGTTGGAACCCTATAACTGGCTCCCTGTTGCAACAAATATTAGGTACAAAGCCATGATGCCATGGCTTGCTTACCGAGCAGCCAGTGTGAGCACCTATGTATATGGAGAGAATCGTGAAGTGCTATGCTCCTTCTCATCCACTCGGTTCTGCTACAGAACAGTGTCTGATGATGCCAGCTCTGGGTGGCATCGAATTTCAATCCAGACTTATTTCACGTGTAGCTCCAAGCTGGTGGAATGAGCTGCCCATCTCCATCTGAACTGATGGCTCTCTCAATGCATTTAAGAAATGTTTAAATACTCTGAATATCTGTCTAATTGATAATGTCTTTGATAGGTTTTTGTAACTAGCTAAAGATTAACTAATTTTGTGTTCTGTTTAGTAGAGCTCTTCCTTTGTGATGATCAATGATTACATCTTGCTTGAAGAAGGGGCCTGAGCTGCCTCAAAAGCTTGCATATTGTAAACTTTTTAGTTAGCCAATAAATTGTGTCATTTTGCTTGACTTCTCACTAAATTCATAATGGCTAACACGGTACAGTGCCCTAGTAACCTTGTCCTGTAACATAGTCCCAAAGACTGATATTTACTTAGTTATGTGGACTAGTTTATTAAGTTGCTTTGGGTAAAAGTGTCTGCTAAGCAAATAAATGGAAATGAAAATGGAAATGAGTTATTAGTTAACCATGAAAATCCTTGACTGTGATGTCTTAAAGGTTCACTAAATTGATCTCTGGCTTCTAGTTTTACTCCAGTGATTGCCTCAGGGAAAAGCAAAACACCAAGTAACACTTGATAGAAAGACAAACCTGAATCTTACAGAAAATGATGAAATGGTTCTCCTTTAACCATCATCTAAAATGTAAATGTGTGTCACTTGCAGTTGTGAAATCATAAAGTATGTATGCTACTTAAGGCATCGCTGTTGATATATCTGACTAAGTACTACTGACAATCATACAAACCCAGATTAAGACCCCAATAGACCCAGTGGTGATTGAACAGTGCTGCTTAACAGAGAGATATTCATACTTTTAGCAATTCAGCGCATGAACACCTGATCATTTCATGTAGTTTTTACCACATGATATTTCCCATTCTTGCTTTCAGTATGTGGAGACTTGAACGTTTCATCAAGCACTTGGGGCAGGGGTTTGTTCCATTTGCTGATTTCGGCACACGGACTCTACTTATTCTATAGAGTGGGTGGTAATTGGGGACCTTGGTGATTTTTTGCATGTAGACACTCAACTGTTTAATCAACTAGATTTTGATGAATTTGCAGTGATGGGCCCCTGGGCACACACCCAGAATGCATTAATCATAGATCCACCCCTGCAGTCATAGAAATATTATTTTAAGAAAGATATTAAGGTGCAATAGAAAGGCCAAAGAAGAGGTACTCGATATTTAAGAGCCACCTTATTATAGAATTGTGGAACAGGAATTTTTTTTTTTTCCCCATTTATTTATCAGTTTTCCAATTAACAGCAACATACATACACACACATCTCTTCAAATACATAAAAATGCCAAAGGTATCGACAAACATATTAGTATTGACTGTCAGACACAAAAAATAAACCTATAATGCCTAAACCCCATATCCCACCCATAGGCCCACAAAAAAGACAAATAGATAAAATAGATAATGATTAATTAAATAATTAAACAACAAGAAAGTAATTAAAAAAACCCTAATACACAGGATGTTACAAAAAATAAGTAGATAAATAACTAACAATTAAAAAAAATAATAGTAATAAAATAGGAAATAAATAAAGTTCAATCAGGTGCAATTGTTTCCAAGGATCTAAAATAAGAAACAAAAGGTTGCCAGACCTTCAAAAACCCATCAGCTCTCCCTCTCAGACTAAACTTGATTTTTTCAAGTTTTAAAAAGAACATAAGATCCTTCAGCCAGCGGGCCATGGCTGGGGGATGCAGAGCCTTGCAGGACAATAATATTCTACGTCGTGCTAACAGTGAAGTGAAAGCGATTGCATTCAATTGTGTACTATTAAAAGACGTATCATGATCTCCAGCAACCCCAAATATAGCGATCAAAGAACAAGGTTCCAGTCGGATTCCAAAAACATGAGATATAATGTCAAAATAGGAGGTCCAGTATAACTGGATTTTGGGGCAAAGAAAAAACATGTGGCTTAAATTGCAGGGAGATTAGTTACATCGGTCACATAGGTCAGAAACATTGGGATAAATTTTAGATAGTTTAGACTTTGACCAATGTAGCCTATGTACTACTTTAAACTGAATAAGAGAAAGCCTTGCACAAGATGAGGAAGTACGAATCCCCTTAACTACACTATCCCAGTAACCTTCTCTGAAGTCCAGACCCAACTCCTGTTCCCAATTTGAAATAGTTTTATTGTCAGAGTAACTGTCCATTGAAAGAACAGTATTATATATTTACGAGCTAAGAGATTTCTTATGTGGAGAAAGTTCGAATAAGTCTTCCCAAGACTGTTTAGGTGGGCGAATGGGAAACTCAGGAAAAATAGTGGAAGCGCAGTGTCTAACTTGAAAATAACGAAATAAATGAAATGAGCGCAAACTATATAGGGATGACATATCCGTAAATTTAAGGAAGATATTATCCTTATAAAGATCGGAAAAACATGTAATGCCCTTTTTATCCCATAAATTAAACGTAGAGTCTAAAAGGGAAGGGGAAAAAAGGTGATTATTACATAGTGGGGCCAGAGCAGAAGCAGAAACAGATTTGAAGTGGTGTCAAAATCGATGCCATATCTTGAGAGAGTTAAGTACAACAGGGTTTTCTGTATATTGAGTAAGGGATACAGGGAGGGATAAAAATAATAAAGCGGGGAGGGAGGTCGAGAAACATGATTGAGCTTCTAGCTGACACCAAAATGCCTGAGGATCTTTTAGCCAATAAATATATTTTTGGATGTTAGATGCCCAATAATAAAACATCAAATTGGGTAAAGACAGACCTTCACTGAGTCGGCACTTTTGTAATAATGGTATGCGAATTTTGGGAGACTTACCCCTCCATATGAATGAGGAGATCATTTGATCAATAGATTTAAAAAAAGATTTGGGTAAGAACAAAGGAATGCACTGGAAAAGGTATAAAAATTTGGGTAAAACATTCATTTTAACTACATTAACCCTGCCCAATAGAGATACCGCAAATTAGCCCATCTTTGAAAAGCTGACCTTACATGAGACAGTAGAGGAGTGAAATTAGCAGCCCGTAGAGCCTTAGGTGAGCTAGTCACATTCACTCCCAAATACTTGAAACCAGTATAACCCAGGTGAAAGGGAAGGTCAGTCTGTCTGACCCACTGCGCAGCTTTGTTTATAGGCAAGCATTTACTGTTTTGAATGTTAAGTCTATATCTAGAGAAGAAACCAAAATCTTTTAGTATTTCCATAACTTGTGCTAGGGAATTAGTAGGGTTTGTGAGATACAGAAGTAAATCATCTGCATATAAGGCCACCCTGTGTTCTATATTTCCACTAGTCACGCCTTGGAACAAAGAGGAAGTCCTGAGGGCCATCAAAAGTGGCTCTATAGCTAAAGCAAAAAGTAAGGGGGAGAGAGGACATCCTTGACGTGTGCCATGCGATAGAGGAAAAAAGTCAGATTTTATGTTATTGGTACAAAAAGAAGCTAGGGGGGAAGTATACAAGAGACGAATCCAAGAAATAAATCTATCGCCAAAGCCAAATTTCTTCAGGACTGTAAAGAGGTACTCCCACTCCACTCTATCAAATGCCTTTTCAGCATCCAATGAAATGACCACTTCAGGGAGAATACTATAATGTTTGGAGTACAATATATTAAAGAGGGTGTGAATATTAAAAAAGGAGTGCCTTCCTTTGATAAAACCTGTCTGTTCATCTGAAATAATAGATGGGAGGACTCCTTCTATGCGAGAAGCTAACAGCTTGGCCAGAATTTTCACATCCACGTTAAGAAGGCTTATGGGCCTGTAAGAAATACAAAAAGTCGGATCCTTCCCCTCCTTGAGTAATAGTGAGATAGAGGCCTGTCTCAGCGTCATGGGGAGTGAACCTTGCTCTAATGACTCCTCAAAGACAGACAAGAGTAATGGGACTAATTTGGGATAAAATTTCTTATAAAAATCTGAAGAGAATCCGTCAGGACCAGGGGATTTACCCGATTGTAAGGATTTAATCGAAAATATGACCTCATCCAAATTAAGGGGGGCATCAATTTCAACTGCTTTAACGGCCTCAACTGTGAGGATAACTAAACTGTCAAGAAACTGATGCATATTTTCCCGAGTTGGGAGGAAACTCTGAGGTGTAAAAACTGGTATAAAACGCCTTAAAGACAGAGTTAATTTCAATTGGGTCAGACGTCAAAGTACCTGAGGTATTTTTTATTTGCATAATGTGACGGGCGGCATTATGATGCCTTAGTTGATGAGCTAATAAACGAGAAGCTTTCTCCCCATATTCATAATAGTTACCACGAGACTGTAATAACGGAACAGGAATTTTTAAGACAGACTGAAAAAGCTGGTTATTTTCATGAAATCAACTGAAGATAGAAATGTTTCAAATTATGAAGGACATTATGAGATTGGATGGTGACTAGTCTCCTGCTTGAATATTTGGTCACAGACGGAGGGTATTAATGGTGAATTTCACACATTTGTTAAAAAGTTTGTCACACTACGAGCCAAAGATTTGGAATAAATATCAAGTACTAGAGCAGACAATAGTACTGATAGTACTACATTTGAAACATTCAGGTCTCAATGATAATGAGTAATACTTAGGTGCATAGTGCAGTGCCTGACAAATTATTTTGGACTGAATGGCCCATTCTGATGAAATCTGTTCTTTTGTTCTTACTGTTAAGACACTACCAAGTAATTTCCAATACAGATATATTTAGCTTGGGGATATACAGTATCTGAAAAAACAGTACATATACTTTTAATGTTTCAAGCTTCAATGCACACATATTATAGAACCAACTAAGTCTAAAACTAAAAAGTCAATGTGAATAATGTTTCTGTTCTTGTCAGTGAATTTCATAGTATTGTACAATGTGGTTTTAAAGTAAGTGTTATATTAATGTACCAAAAACACAAATTGTTCCTCTTCAAAGAGGCAAGCTAAGCAGTAAATTGATGGCTTGTTAAGTGATACGCTCACTGAAGAGAGCTATGCAAAAATAAACTGATTTGATGCTATGAGTGAAAAGTAGTACACACTGCATTTGTCTGCTGATCTATAGTGTCCTGGGAAAATGCTCCCAATCTGATGTTTACAGGGTTTTTATCCTGGCATGGTGGCACCCAACAGCTCACTCAGGATGCACAGTCTTACAAGCATACAATCACATATTTGATGCACTTAATCTAATTCATCTCACTTAAGCATCTGACTCTTGTAGAGGTCATGGCAGGAAATACAAGAGAGAGAAGTCCGTTTTCAGTAAAAAAATGTGCATATGGGGAAATAAAAGAGCCTATGTGACTTTCTTGTATAGCAAACACCATTGATAAACAGATTATCTTTTGCTTGCCCCCTGTTTATTCTTCAAATTCAGAGTTGAATCATAGTCCTAAAAAAACAGTTTAGTTAATGCAACTAGAATCAGTAAGGGTGGTTCAGTAGCAGGCTTGCATGTTGCATATTAACTCCTTCTCACACACAAGGCAGGAAATTCCTTCATGTATATCTGAGTGAAACAGCAATCTACAGGGTCCATAGCATTGAAACATAAGGTTATTTGGTGGGCGGGGGGTGCTGAAAGGTTCATAAAAGGTCTGTCATGAGTGAGTGAGAAGTTTTTATTTTGGTCTAAAAGGAATTACATTATTGAACAGCAGTTTTTGTGGTGGACCACTTGAACCCACTGCAGTTGCCAATAGGACAAAGATTGGAGTAGGGGATGCAATTATCTACAAGGCTTATTCTCACCTGGACAAAGCTGGCAGCACTGTGAAGATCTCCAGTGCCTTCAATACTATCCAGCCATCACTGTTAATAGGGGGTAACCTTAAAGATGCATCTATGGTATGTTGGATAATGGAATATGTGCTTGGCAGATAACGGTCTGTGACACTGAAGGGCTATGTTTCTGATACAGATGTAAGTAACACTGGAGCACCACAAGGAACAGTCCTATTTACTTTTTTCTTCACTCTGTACACCTCAGGCTATAAATATAACACAGGACCATTTCACATGCTCAGTTTCTCAGATGATTCTGTACTTATGGGGTAAATTGATAAAGGGGATGACACATATGAGTACTGGAGTCAGGTGGAGATCTTTGTTTCTTGGTGCAAAGAGAATTGCATGCACCTTAACATCAGTAAAACCAAGAAATTGGTTATTCCGGTCACTATGCAGGGAGTAGATGTCGAGGTGGTGCACTTCTACAAGTACTTGGGGGTCCACATTAATGACAAGTTGGACTGGTTCCAGAACACAGAGGAATCATGCAAGGAAGTGCAGAGCAGGCTCTTTTTTCTTAGGAGATTCTGTTCCTTTAAGGTGGGAAGTGACATCCTTCACATCTTCTACAACTCTGTGATAGCCACTGAGATTTTCTACACTGTGATGTGCACGGATGGTAACATCACTTCAAGAGAGGTCCACAGAATAAGCAAGCTAATTAAAAGGATAAGCTTAGTTATGGGACACACTCTGGGCCCCCTGTAGGTACCGTAGTAGGAAAGGAGAGAATTAAAACAAAACTGAGTGCCATTATGAACAAAACTGCACATCTTCTCTCTGACACACTAACACTGGGGACTTTCAGCTTATGCAAGTTATTCAGCAGGTGTGTTAAGAAACACTACTGGGGCTCCTTTATACCAACAAAAATACATCTGTGTAATGCCTCACTGGGACTGGGACTGCCAAGTCAGAAGGTTTCTTTCTCCTTAAAAGTTTTGTACTTTTTAGTCATTCTGGTGTGTGTTCAGACCATAGTGTGTGTGAAGATATATTTATATATCTATTTATCTATCTACCAAGGTCAAGGGTTGTTTTTGTTTTATTTATGCATTTTTAATTTTTTGTTTGCACAGTGTCCACAAATCTCATATGTAATTGACACACTGAGGATGAGATATTGAAAAATGGTGGAGCCGAAAATCTTCATATAGCTCCTCAGGAATGCTACATAAACCTCAGTTTCCATAGGATGTGTGCCACATTTTAAAGTGTTTCAAGTCTGCTGCACTTCTGTTTGAGCACAACGCCCCCTTCTCTTGTGGTAAACAGTGTCCATGAAGCATGTGGTACACAGTAGTGTCCTCCCTGGCTTGAGAGGTTTCTCCATTTTTCAAAACCTTTGCAACTCTGCAAATAGCTAAAAATGTTCACCAAACAACTGAGCTCATTGCTTGAGTCTCTTATTAGTTCACTCAGATAAAGTTTACTGTAAATATATGGGGATGTCAAAGTGTTCGGTGTGTTTTACCAGGCAAGATTCCTTTCAGGAAGCTTTAGAAAATACCGTATACTAGGTCTAGACCTTGAAAATCACTTGCTATTCCTAGACCTTTTAAATTGGCTTTGTTTACACATGCAATTGGCTTTGTGATTTACAGTTACAGTCTTAGAAAAGCGCCTTTTGTTACATTGCATTACATTAGGAAGTCTTATTGCTACACTTTTATATTTGAAAGCAATTCAGATCAAGTTGAAGCTGATTCAGGGCTAATAATATAGCTGATTTCTAAGTAAAGATTTTGTTTAAATGAAAACAACTGAGAATGATTGATAATATATTCTGTACAGACAGCTCTTTCTGATTGACCTGTGCAGGGCATGTTTTTACGTGATATTGATTCAGCTTTAGGTGGTACTTGAGAAACTGCAGCTAGTTTATTTACTGAAGACTGACAGGTAGAATCAGCAGCAGTTCAATGGTTTCACACTCTACTGCAAGGTGGCACATTTTAACCTTTGACTCAGAAAATTGAGACATTATTTCACCCTGTCATATTGCCTGTAATGTTCTGCTTTTTATGTATTTCATTTCTGTGTTTTTTTTTATTTGATACAATCTAACTTTTTTGTGATTCACATCTTGTTTTACTGTAATTGTTTTACTTGATGCTGCTAGAAACTGTCACATAACCACACACATGCAGATAATGTTGTACAATAGATAGGCATGATAGTCACAATTTGCATTATCCTTTGGTGGATGCAGAACTCTCTACAACTTTCATTAGAGGAATTTGTTTCCTAGTGCTAGGTTTTGTTTTTGGTTTTGACATCATTTTACACCTGACTTCTCACTTACGTTTTTGCTCGTTTGATTTTTGGCTGCTCTGAATAGTTTACCCCTACAGCTTTGACCCTAGCTTTGTCTAGTTACTTAAAATTCTCACAACAATCCTCAGACAAATTCTGTGTCTCAACGCTTACTTTAGAAGATGGATAACTAGTGTTCTGCCTGGGGGAGCTGATTACAGAGAATTGGGGACAGTTATAGAATCATTTTCTTATATTAAAAGAAGAGTTTGGCTGAAAGTGAATCTTGGGATGGGGGGTAATGTCACCTCAAGACAAAGGTAGGATGAGTTTAGAATTAAGAGTAGAGTTGGAGGGTCATTGGAGATGATTGAGGTCAGGGCTGATAAAGAGATAGGGGGCCAAAGGTAAGGGGAAAAGAAAGGAATTGCTTTGTGGTACTTCAAAGGTGGGAAATTGTGTGAGTTGCTTAACATGATAGACAGAGATTCCTATACCAGTGAAGGTGGTACCTCCAGCAAGGCATTTGTTCATATTTTGTTCAATTGGACTAAGCATTCATTATTATCATTATTATATTATTTTTTTTCTTTTTGGTGATTTTATTTATTTAAAAAATTATAACACCCATGAGTACCCTTCTCACAATTCCAGGTGTGCAAAGACTCTGTTAAAATCAAATCAATCAAATTTTATTTGCCACTTACAACTATACACAGTACAATATATAGTAAAAGGCTTAGTTGATGAATTCCAAGACTGTTCATTAGAAGAATATAAAAAGACAATAAATAAATAATACTGCTAATATCAATAAATATCGGTATGCACAATGGCAGAATGCATTAATATTCAAAATAAATAATAAGTTAAAAACTTAATATAATAGAATTAAAAATAGAGCATAGTGTAGCTTTAGGCCCTGTTCTTGTTTAGGATGCAGATGAACTGCGAAAAGAAGATCTTCCTCAGTCTCTTCAAACTGGTCTTCAGGCAGCAGTAGCTTTTCCCTAAACATAGCATAGAGAAGAAGCCATTGTTGGGATGGCTGGCATCTCTGCTAATTTTCATTGCTTGGTCCAACATAGCTTGGTTTATTCATCCTGGAAGTTAGAGAATGCATACAGTGATGTGTTTAAATGACCGTACCACTCTCTGCAGAACCATGTAGTCCTACTGTTTCTAAACTAGACAGCAATACTTCTTGACAGGATACTTTTGATGTTGGATTTATAGAAATTCTTCAGTATCTAGGAAGGCAGCCTAAAATCTCTGAAGCATCTGAGGTGGTAAAGACATTTTCGTACCTTCTTCACCAGGAGTCAAAGTACTTGGTCCAGATCAGACACCAGTATGACAGACACTCCACTACTTCTAAAGTTAGCCTGTCCATTGCTGTTAGAAACCATACCTACCACAGCTGTGTCATCAGCAAACTTGATAATGATGTTAGAGTCAAGGGCAGCCATGCACTCATACATATAAACTGAGCATTGCAGAGGACTCAGAACACAGTCCTGAGGAGCTCCTATGTTGTGGGTGAGAGATGAAGTGTAGCCTCTCATTCAAACCACCTGCAGTGACCTCTGCTATAATAGTTGCTGTAATAACAGAGAAAGAAAAATGTTGTGTATACTGTGTTAAATGTATTAATTCAAAGTTTTTGTTTCTAAAACTGTGCACTTAATGTACTGTATGTAGAACCTTTTCTTTAAGAACTATTCAATACCTGTGGTGCAAATTATACTTGGTGTAAGGCTGAAAATAATATCTTGCTATTATAATCACTATATATAACTTTATCAAACCCAATGGCCTGTACCGGGAGTTGTTTGCACCTTCTTATTCACTCCATAATAATACTGTTGATGTTGATAGTGATGATTATAGGCAGGAAAGTGGTGTGGTATTTAGTACGCTACATCACAGTATTGTTGTACATTAAACAGTACCTCACATTACAACTGGTTACTGCATATATAAGGTAGGTTTATTTATTTGTTTGTTGGTGTTTAGTGCTGCAGTCTCACAGCTCTAAACTCCTAGGCTTTATTCATACTCAGTCACTGTCTCTGTGGAATTAGCATGTTCAGCCAGTGTTTATTGGTTTGTCTCTAGTTACTTTGCTTTGTCTGCCACATTTGAAATATGTGCATGCTAACCTTATAAGTGTCTCTGAATTACCCGTTTGACAGCATGCATCTATACATAAGTTAGTTCTTCCATATACATTGCAACCCTGCCCAGTATTGGTTCCCACTTTACACTCAGGGTTCCTAGAATGGCTCCTACTCCCCATAATCTTGAATTCAAAAGTTACACCAAAAATGAATAAATGGATGTATGAATTATTATTATACTTAACAATTTTCCTTTCTCTGTTGAATGGACTTCTATAATTACAGAGTTATTACTACACTTCACTTGACATTTTCAGAAAGCAAGTCCGCAAGATAACCTCTTGCTTAATTTCACCACTTGCATTTTTTGAAAATAAATTAAACCATTATGAAAACAGCAATGAAGGCTGAAGAAATTTCAGTTGCTCATATTCCGAAGCAGTGCCTTAATTTCTTTTTTTTTCGTTATGCCCACTATCCTTTTTTGCTCTTATTGCTAAATTGTTATCCGCAGATTCCTAAGGTGCACATCTTCTAATCCTCCACAGGACACGTCAGTCTGTCAAAGTGGAAAATCCACACACTTCACAGCTCACAAAAAAAAAAAAATAACGTTCACCTCCTCATGATGGGAAAAGGTCAGACCATTAACAACTTGCTTCTCAGTAGAGCTTTACCCACACAAGCAAACAGGAAGGTGTACAAGATGAGACACATGGTGAGTAAATGCACTTGCATGGGCAATGCACTGAGTGCCAGTGCAGCAAGGAAATGATAGCAATCAGACCTCTTTACAGAGCACAAGATCACTGCCCTACTAATCTGTCACAGGAGATGAAAGAACACAAATGTGTCAGGCCTTTAACTTTTTGTACTGATACAGACACGTTTTGAGGAACCAGAAAACTGTGTTGTTTGACTTTAGCAAAAGCATTATTTTAATTATTTGTCCTATATTTGAACATGTTTTTAAAAGGAAATAGTTATTACTAAGTATATAAAGTAAAAGTTAACTTCATATTTTTTTTGCTTGACGAGGAGTGATCTGAACATATTTTCACTTGTCTATTAACTTTTTTCATATTGTATTTAATGATATCCATCCATCCATTAACCAGCCCGCTATATCCTCACTACAGAGTCACAGGGGTCTGCTGGAGCCAGTCCCAGCCAACACAAGGCGCAAGGCAGGAAACAAACCCCAGGCAGGGCGCCAGCCCACCGCAGTATTTAATGATATTGCATATAATAATGTTGTACTTAATCCAAGACTTAATTACAAAAACATTTTGACTTAATGAAAGCAGCACTGAGACAGAAAAACCTATTATCATCTGTAATGAGGAAACCGGGGTGTATTGTCTTCTTTAAAGAACCAGAAAAAAAAAGGCTGGCAAATATCTGTTACTCATTCACTCATTTGAAGATGTTTTATTTCTTATATCTACAGTAGATTTAAAAAACAATGCCATATTTCGGGATATTTTTTAACGCCCCCTCAACAAATTTTTACCATGTTTTTCATCCATCTGGCAATCATTTCCTTGCTATTTGCACTTGTATATTTTTTTATCATTGATGGGACCCCCTCGAGCTTTACTATGTATCTAATCATCTCGCTCTGACATTGCCCCCTGCTTTCTGATGTGTCATTTTGTCTACCTCAGACGTTGGGCTATTTTTGTGGGTAAATTTGCTATTTTTAAGTAGTCATGGGGCATTCAATTTTTTAGGAACTTGGCAACCCTGTTATCAGGACAAGCTAGTGTCATTAGTCAAAGTAACAAGGCATCCTTGAAAAGCAGGGTAAAACCAGAGAAAGCCCAGACAAAAGTGTTGAGAAAATGCAAAGTTCTTACCAAAGTAACTACACTGGGGCCTAACACTATAAAAAATATAAAATTGTAATTTACAGTATTTATAACTTTAAGTATCCATCTTCTCTAGAAGGTCTTCTTCAGCACTTGTTTTCTTTTTATTCACACTCATTCTTTAATTTGCTGTTCTTTCTTCTCTATTTGTTTTCCTCCTAATATTATGTTTTAATACTAATTTCTCATACTTCTTTAAATCATTCATATTGTCACAGACGCCCAGGACCCTTCCCCAGCTGGGACACAATTATTGCAGAAGGACCGGGGGAGAGAGAGGAATCAGGGCATTAGTCTCCCTGGGTTACTGTGACACTATGGATTCCCACAGGCCTTAATGGCAGTTAAAGTTTGGGATAGCCCTGTTGGTGGGCCATTGGGTTCTGCTGGGAATATGGAGTCCAACTTTGTTGGGCTTCTTTCACACCCGGAAGTGCTTCTGGACCAAGTTGTTGGGACACTGGAAGTACTCCCAGGTACTTGAATAAAAGAAGCCAGCTGCCACTACCCTGGGTGCCAGAGTTCGAAGGAAGGGAAACAAAGCTTGCCAGAGGAGGAGTGGAGGATGAGAGAGAGGGAGAGAGAGAGAGAGAGAGAGAGAGAGAGAGAGAAAAGAAGAAGGAAAAGAAAGGAAAGGACTGTGTATCTTGTACTTGGTGCTTGTGTACCTTGCTGCTGTGAGGTGCAAGAGAAAAGTGCATCTCCAAGTCTAATAAATGTGTGCTGTGTGGAAAAACGTGTGCCTGGTGTCTGCTTGTGCCAAGTTTGGGCGGCAGGAGCGCCCTCTGCAGACCACTATGTACTGTATATGTGTGTGTGTATAAGTGATTTGGCTTTAGTGAAGCCATTGTGCTCACGTTTTTAAAAATTCTAAGCCAACTAAAAACTAAATTGGCCAAATAAATGGCAGACATTTCCTGATAGTTTTGATTAAAGTACAGAAAATATACAGGTTAAGCAGCACTCCCACCTGCCCATCTAAAGGTACCACACCACAGTGCTCTGTTTCTATCATCTCTCTTTTTCCTTCATACCCATTACTTCTTTTTCTTTTACTTCTTGGCACTTTTCCATTTTTTTCATTCCAGTTTCAAAATAAATCAGTCTTGTGGCTTTATGGAGCATTAAACCTTTTTCCCATGGGTCAGCTCAACATCATATCTTCTTGATGGTGCCTGATGTTCCTGTACTGCTGAACCATATCTAAGTTTTAAAGTGCCAGGTCATCCTTTTAGCAAAGGGACAGGCAATCCTGCCAAGTGCTCAGTCATCTCCACATTGGCACTCCAGCAAGGATACTCAACATTCCTTTCTGTCTTAGTACCCCTGCCTGAAACCCTTCTAGGACATTCCACACATGCAGGGCATGCTGCCACCTGCCAGAGTCCAGCTACTTCCATGTGGAATACTTCACATGAAGGCTATTCACTCTCATTGAATCTTTCGTTCAGATCATCTTCTACTTTATCCATACACCTCCACTATGCCCTCCCTCACTTTCTCTTCCCCTGTACGTCCATTCCCATTACACATTTGCCCACATATTTATTGTGTCTCCTCATCGCATGTCCATTCCATTTCAACATACTTTCCTGTACATTTTTAGACATCTCTACCACTTTTGTTGTACCTCTGATTGTCTCATTTCTTATTCCATTTCAACACATCCATCTCAACATTTTCATTTCTGCTACATCCAACTTCTTCTCCTGCACTCCTTTTAATGACCATGTCTCGGGTCCACACATCATTGCTGTTGTCTTAAAAACCTGATCTTTAACCTTCACATTAATGCTTTGATCACACAATACTGATACTTTTTTCCAATTATTCCATCCACATTGCGCACTATAGATTATCTCTGCATCCAATTTTCCATTCTGAGCTCCTAGATATTTAAACTTATCCACTCTTTTCAGCAGCTCTCCCTGCAGGCTAACTTCTGAATCCTGATCATCAATAAACCTCATATAATCTGTCTTCTTCATGTTTGTCTTCAGTCCTCCATCTTCCAAAGCCCTACTCCTTTCTTCGAGCTTCCTCTCCACTTCCTCTTTACTGGTGCTACACAACACAATGTCATCCTCAAAATGCAGGCACAAGGTAGATTGTCCTTTTAGCTCTTGACTTACGCTTAGAATTGCTTAGTAAAAAATAAAACTGACAAGTTAGCAGGCATGGAATGATCAATTGGTGATAGAACTGACAAGCTATATGAGGTCTCTTATGTCTGTTATGTCTTACTTTCTTGAGTCAACATTTACCTGTGTAATCCTCCACCACGAATTTAACAGCATTCACAGACAAAGTGTGATTTTTTTTAGAAATATTATAGAGTACTTGTTTGTAGTTACTTATAATTATTTTACTCTTATTATTAATAGTGCCCGACAGATAAGGATTTTTAGACCAATAGCAATACTGACATGTTCACAGCAAAGACTGACGTTTACTGAAACATATTGTTTTAATTTTACAGGTGTGTTTAAATATAAACTTTCCTAGAAAACCATCTATCCATCCTCCAACCCGCTATATCCTAACTATAGGGTCACAGGCGTCTGCTGGAGCCAATCCCAGCCAACACAGGGCACAAGGCAGGAAACAAACCCCAGGCAGGGCGTCAGCCCACCACAGTTCCTAGAAAATCATTTGAATAAAAAAAAGATGTGCATGTATTATTGTGATTTAATATTTAAACACTTAAATACACATTACAAAAATTGTAATACACTTTAACTGGAATGTTATCAGTACATTTGCTTAGCCCACTTTAATGCTCACTCCCTCTTTCTCTGTCTTGCTCTTTATGAAAAGAGGCAATGCTATTTGTTTATACATAAGACAAGTCAAAGTCTCAATATTTCCAGCCCACTAGTTGCAGAATTTAGTGGAGGAAGTGGAGCATGATAAAGGTTGCAGATTAGTCTATCTGCTGAAAATGTATAGATTACGGATTGTATAAGTAATAATAACTTTTATATTTTTTAAATCTGCCCAAAACATTAGCAGTTTAAATATTTTAAAACAGGCAGCTATTTGTAAAAAAAAACACTGCAGGTTTCAGCTAAAAAAAGCATTTTAATTAAAATAGTAGAAAACCAATGCTTGTTAATAAATATGACAAATTGTTGTAGAGCATATTCTGTAAAATTCTTTTTTTTCCAATTACTTCAATAAAACAGGAAAAGAAAATGCAAGATGACCCTTTTGAAAACAAGTGAAATCTTTATTCCAATTTAGAATAACTGCAGGTAAACTTAAAGAACATGTATGTATGTTATTCAAATTCAGGAAGGCAGGGACAGAGCCAACTAAGCAGCACTGACTCCAAGGCAGGAAACAGCGGTGGACAGAGCACCAATAATTGCAGGGTCCACTCATGCATGCAATTGCACTCAAACTAAATTGGAATCATCCATTCAACCATTACCTGAACATCTGTGAGGAACACCAGAAAGAGAAATATACAAAGACATGGAAACATTTTCCAAAAGTCATTGCCAGTGCAGGATTTGAACACCAGGCGCTGAATCTGTGAAGTGGCACTGCTAAATTTGCCAGCTGTAAACATTGTAAGAAAAGACAAAACATATTTCTAATTGTTTTTTCACCAAGAAAGTAAAAGAACAACTTAATTATTTACTAAGTTTTCTGACAAAAAAAGAGATCTTCATCTTTCTCTTTTAGTTTAGCAGCTGCCTGTCTGTATGGACTTTAACAGCCCTTAACACTTGAAGGCAGATGAGTTACATTGCTGACTTGACAGCTTTTCTCATATCTTATAAAGACTCGGGAAAGGAACACACAATATGTAGATATTTTTTCATTGCATCTATATATTAAAGTAATGCATCTCTGCTTTGTGTGTAAGTGTTATGAAGTATGACTTATTTAATTTTTTGCTCATGCATTATTAAGCTTCTGTGCTTTTGAGACGATCTGAATTGGGTTTTTGAAGGCAAAGATTTCAAATCTTGCTTTAATTCCATGTTACTGAAGTCATGACCCCGACGCAAAAAACACAATGAGTTAAAGCAGCGGTCTTCAACCTTTTTTGCGCCATGGACCTATTTCATGTAAGATCATTTTCCATGGGCTGGCCATCATGTGTGCATAATAAAGTGCATCATAAATACAATTCACTGTAACGCAGAATCATTTAAAGCTCTGAGCCTGTTTCCCTGCAAGAAGATGGTCCCATCTTAAGTAGTGATGGGAGACAACGACACCCAAAGTGTGCTCCTTAAGTCCTGTCTGCTCTATAATTTTGTTTCGGTTGCTGTCACTGCAGAAAGCCCCAATTCACAAAGATATAATGTCTCCACAGACATTTGTTTTTTACTCATTTTAGATAGGGTTAGATTGTGAACTTAATTTATCAGGCATCAAAACTGTGACAGAGACAGATGTGGGAAAGAGGCACCGACAGAAGTGATGGCGTGATTGTTGAATGATGAGTGGTCACAGTTATTGAAAGCTATCAACAGTTTATTGTATACCACAAACAAATCAATCTGCACGCTCATCCAAACTTTACTTAATGCCACCCCTACAGTGGATGTCAAGGTACATAAATAACAGAACATAGTCAGTGTTTTACATCCTTCCTCTTTAGCTTTTTTCCTTATATCAAAATCCATTAACAAGTTTGCTTTAATATCTTCTTTAAATACATTGAAGAATTCAACATTATATCAACAGCTCAATATAGCCTGTGAGGCTGAGAAGTATACATGCTCGTGTGGGTGCCTCTTTGTCTGAATGTGCAGCCGCTATAAAAATATGATATACTTATTCAAACATTGCCATCAAACCCAAGTGTTTTGGGTCTACAAAACCCTTCTGCAATGCTGTCAATGTATATTCAATTGCCCTGTGCAATTCAGTTGCTTGTGGCTCTTCCATAAGACTTAGTTACTGACAACTTATGACATCATGTTGGATGACGAGTGAAAGTCATAAACAGTTTATTGCACACCATAAACAAATTAATCTGCACACTCATCCAACCTTTATTTAATGCCGCCTCTCCTACTTCCTTAACTACAGTAGCTGTCCAGGTAAATAAACAACAGAACATAGTCACTGGTCATTTTTCAAAATAAAACACCCTGCAGAATGAAATAGTCAATAAAATGGAAGTAAAAATGAAAAGTTTTTCTTTTTGTGTGGCCTGGTACTAAATGATTCGCAGGTCTGTGGCCAGGTGGTTGGGTACCACTGAGTTAAAAGGTCATCCACATGTACAATTCACTATGCAAGTTTGCAGAATAAAACAAAAAACACTCATATTTGACCTTGCTTTGATTTTGTCACACAATTTGGCGTCATTATAATGTTCTCTTGCTCTCCCGGTTTTGATCCTTGCTTTCCCAATCTGTCACATCATTTGTTTGCTGTCTTGTTTAACAGAAGAGTAAGGATGCTTTTTGATGTACATAAAGAACCTCACTTCTTTTGACTACTACACTTAAATTTACAGTCAGTAAGACAGCTTGGGAAGTATACTTATCTGCATACAAAGTGATTGATTTGTTCCAGAGTAATATTGTACAGGTATGGCTCTTTTGACAGTTGATATGGTGAGGATTTCACTTATCTTATTGTACAAAGAACTGTCAGTCACTGTAATATGAAAACAAGGCTGTCAAAGGTGATGAAAAGCACAGGTTGAGAAACATTTATTGATAAGGATATTCTCCTATTAACCAATTTCTGTGACTTAGAGAGGCAAGTTTTTATGTCCTTCACTCTTCTGAAAGCTGATAGGCTAGTGATTTTGACCTGCATGCAACTTTAATGCAAAGAGATGCTTGCTTTTGGAATGAATGAACATATATCTGCAACAGCTCTCATGGCATAAGTGCTTGAGGAATCACAAACATAGACACATTTGTTGAACTATTTTAAGCCTGAGATCCTGCTCTTTTTAACTTGAAAAACCTATGAATTTTGAAATATTATGTATTGAGTGGGGCGACACAGTGGCGCAGTGGTAGCGCTGCTGCTTAGCAGTAAGGAGACCTGGGTTTGCTTCCTGGGTCTTCCCTGCGTGGAGTTTGCATGTTCTCCTCATGTCTGTGTGGGTTCCTCCTGGTGCTCCGGTTTCCTCCCACAGTCCAAAGTCATGCAGGTTAGATGCATTGGCTATCCTAAATTGTCCGTAGTGTGTGCTTGGTGTGTGGGTGTGTGTGTGGTGTGTGTGTGTGTGTGTGTGTCCTGTGGTGGGCTGGCACCCTACCCAGGGTTTGTTTCCTGCCTTGCGCCCTGTGTTGGCTGGGATTGGCCCCAGCAGACTCCTGCGACCCTGTAGTTAGGAAATAGTAGGTTGGATAATGGATGGATGGATGTATTGAGTGAAAACCTATGGTACGATTAGAAGTAGATTGTGTGGAAGCCATTTTGTCATTGGGAAGACATTAGGAAAGGTACAGATGTATGGAATATGTCATTTTTAACAGTGAAATTGTGAACTTCTCCTGAGGAACTTTATTTAGTGACCATACCTGCATTTTATCAGGGATTTGCCACTAGGAAGCACTTGAATTGGCACAAGCAGTTACCCCCCATGGTGGGTTTACTCAGTGAAATTTCCCCCTGAAGAATTTATTTATCTTTCCATTGACCATTCCATTAAGCACAAAGTAGCTCTGGTAGTATGTATTGTCACATACATGCAACTGAGGACCACCTTACTGGTTCTAATCAGGTATGCAGTACCACCTCGAAGAAAGAGGGGGCGCTATATATATATATATATATATATATATATATATATATATATATATAAGGTCCTATACTTCATTGGATCAGGATCTAGGATGAATGTCGACTTCCAGTGGCTTTGTTGGAAACACAGGGACTGCGAAGGAAGGGTTGAAGCCTCACTCTGCAGGGTGGAACAGGCATCAGAGTTCACCCAAATAGTCGTCCGCCACCCCAAGGGAAACAACACATGGGCAGTTAGTAATGGTGTTTCACTGTTATCCGTCTCCATTTTGACCTGTCCAAGCCAGGAAGTTGCTCCCATGGCTTGCATATCTGATAATATATAAGCAATACATATGTATATACATTTGTGTGTATGTGTGTGTATATATTTAACATTATGTTAGTTTGCACTTGGAATAGGAGATACCGTATAAGCTGCAGAACAAGGCCAGAAAGATACAAAACAAGATGAGAACTGAAGTGATAGAGTTAACATTTTCTTTAATGCAGAGAGAAAGTAATGGTTGTATATAAAATTGTTTACTTGTTCAATTTTTGTAAACATTTGAATAAGATAATAAGAACTCTTTCTGCAGCTCTCTGATAGACTGTCTAGCACAATAACATATTAGTGCCATCTTGTTGGAAGCCAATAAACTATTCAGCCTTTGGACCTGTGCAGTGAAAAGAAAAACCACCGGTGCACAACTGGACTGCAAAGATCTCAGCTGCAGACAAGAAAGTTTAATGTGTTTCTGTAGAGTCTGGATTGATCATCATGTATACATTCGCTGCTGTTGTTCTTAAAAAGTCAAGCTAAGTGGCATTCTTTAATGTTTGTATTTTTTGAGCTCCACCACATGTTTTGTTTTGATGTGTACATGGGTTTATTTTTGGACTAGCTTTAGGCTGTAAAATATATGAACCTATTTTTTCACAGCATGAACTTTGATAGAATACCACATAAATGCAAACAGAAAAACAAACAACAAAATGTTTGTTTGAGCTTCAGCTAAATTGATCAGAAGTTATTAACCTATTGAGCTTTTTGTTAACCATTTCATTGTTGCAAGTAATTCAATATTTAAATGCTGATAGCAATAAAAAGTAACTCTGTGATCACTCTGCACACTTGACTTTACCCCTTAGACTTCTGCAGTCAAACACATGGTTTGTGGTTTCTGCTTACACCGTCAACCTGATACAATTGGCTGAGCCTCTGATATTGGCTGATGACAAGAGTTTTACTACAAATCCTGTCCAATGCACTATGTCAAATGGTTATGTCAAAGCAAAGAATGCCAGGTTTGCAGCTTAGAACACATAACAATTGGTATAAGTATAGAATAAGTCCTAACACAAAAGGTTAACAGTAAACAAATTAATTTACTTTAGACAGTAGTGCAGTAGTTAGTGCTGCTGATTTGCAGATCAAATGACCTGGTCTGGAATGTATAGCCTACCTTTATAAACTTGCCCATATCAAATTCTGTGGAGTGTAACTGTGTATGTAACGTCAAACTGTTAAGCAATATGTGCTATTCACATAAAATATACAGTCACACAGGATCGTATGAGCAGCATTGTGGCGCAGTGGTAGCACTGCTGCCTCGCAGTAAGGAGACCTGAGTTTGCTTCCCGGGTCCTCCCTGCGTGGAGTTTGCTTGTTCTCCCCATGTCTGCGTGGGTTTCCTCCGGGTGCTCCAGTTTCCTCCCACAGTCCAAAGACATGCAGGTTCGGTGCATTGGTGATCCTAAATTGTCCCTAGTGTGTGCTTGGTGTGTGAGTGTGCCCTGAAGTGTGCTGGCGCCCTGCTCAGGATTTGTTCCTGCCTTGTGCCCTGTGTTGGCTGGGATTGGCTGAAGCAGACCGCCGTGACCCTGTGTTAGGATATAGCTGGTTGGATAATAATTGACTGACTGACCGGCATGGTATTTGGTGTTCATTGGACTTTATGCACACACAATACTAGCTGGTGTGACATTAAAGTATCTGATGCACAGGCTATAGTAAGTGATAAGCACGAGATAGTAAATGATGCGCACAAGGTGCTAAGTGGAGTGCACAAGATAGTTTCCCAAAAAAAAAAAATTTACACCACGTCCCCTCAGGGGTTCCGTAACTCAGAAATGTGTCTAACTCAAAAATATCTTCCTCTAAGACTACAAGCAACGTCTTGCTCAAGTGACTGAAACCTAATACAACAACAATTTATTTCTTGTATAGCCCAAAAAATCACATAACAAATGCCTCAATGGACTTTAACAGGCCCACAGCGTTGATTCTCAAAGAGGAAAAGAAAGAACAGAAATAAACCTAGCAGGATGAAAAAAAACAAAAAAAACAATAGAAGGGATCTTGGGAAGGGCAATTCAGAGAGAGACTCCCTTCCAAATAGGTTGGACGTGTAATGGGTGTGAAAAATGGGGCAAATACAATACAAAAAACATTCTATAGCTGAGTCAGTGCTGGGCCAGCCAGGATCCTTCTATCTGATAATTTGAGTGCTCCTTTAACTTAGACGACTTCTCCATAGGCAGTTACACCAAATGTCAACACATATTTTGAGGAAGAAGCATTTCTTGAAATTGTGTAGAAATAATTACAGTTTAGAATATTACCATTTGGCATAACATTAAGGTGCATTCTGGGTGTTAGTTACCTTATTTGAAAGTTGGAGCATTTAAAATTTTTGTTATTTCATTAAAGAATCAGGTATCATATTTTTGCTTATTAAATATTTTTTTTAACAGTAAATCATATTAAAACATTAACAGTGATAATGGAATGAAATTATATGCATTATTAAACTAAATTAAATGTATGTCTTTTAGCAGCATTTTATAATATGGAGTCAGAAGATTCCAATTCAAATGATGAAAAATGGCACTGATTAATGTTCTGTTGTTCATTTTTGGGTGTGGAGTGTATATGACTGATTGTTGATCTAATTTCTTAAACATAACATTTTTGAGTAAAGTATCTGAAGGAGAGTTAAAATCTCTGTTGGAATCTGAGGCTAAAATTGTTGGCTGCTGTGCATTATGATATAGATTAAGTCTGAAGTGTGGCCGATAAATGATAGTGTCACAAAAAATATTGGAATCATTATGAGCACATAATGTGAGTTTGTTTTTAGTTTAACATAAATAACAAGTACATATTAGTTTACTGTCTGGTTACAGAGTCATACTAAAATAATTTCTTTCCTTCTTCATTAATTATTAGATAAATGACTTTTGTTTTTTACTTTTATGGTTAACACGCAGGTGTAACAGAGGTTTGTGCATGTTACAGGCATATGCGCCTCTCCCACTGTTTGACTAACTTATATTATGATCTGTTTTGGAATCAGGAATGGCTGTCGGACAAGTAAAAGGGTGAAATATACAAGCTGAAGTAACATCTCTCACTATAAATTTGAAACAGTAAACTAATCTGCAATTGAACTTGCCCAGAATTCTGCCTTGATTTAAGAAAGACAAGCTTAAAAATTCACCAATACTCTTCAGTAGATTATAAAATTCCAAAACTGTCCATTCTACTTGACAAAAGTTTAACTTTCCTGCCAGATCTTCTTGATAATAAGTGTAATTTTAACAAAATCAATTAACTGAATTGTTTCATAGGAACAGATAGACAGGCAGACAGACAGACAGACATCATAACGGCAGCAGGTGCTTAAAGTATTTAAAAGTGGTGCAGGTGTTAGTGCTGCAACCTCATGGATCCAGCATCCTGCATGAATTACACTTTTAGCTGTTGTCCATGTGGAGTTTACATTTTGTCCAAGTATTTGCATAAGTTTTTCTCCAGGATTTTGTTTTTCAACCACATTAGAGCAAGTCAAATTTTGAAGAATGCTAAAGTCCCACTCTTTGCCACACTATTTGTCTGCTGTGCTCTGTGTGACAATAAACTTCCTAACATTTTTGTGAAATCTATCCTTAACCAGTTTCCATTTGTGTTTTTGTGCTTATGGTGAATAAAATCATTTAAAGCAGTGTTCTCAAACTCAGGTCCTGGAAGACCAAACTGGCTGCAAGTTTTCATTCTAACCCTTTTCTTAGTTAGTGACCTGTTTTTGCTGCTAATTACTTCTTTTAATTAGCTTGACTCAGGCCCCTTAGGCCAGGTTTATATTTCACGTGACACGTGCTCCAGCGGACGCTACTGCTACGCTAACATTGTACTGTTTATACTTGCGCACATACTTTACGTAAATCTGGAAGATTCCACCAGGTGGCAGTGTAAGTTTTCTTCATTGTGAGAACAGGATGGATGGATGTTTAATGATTAAATCCATCAGTCCTGGGATGCACACATACCAGCTATCATCGGGCGCGAGACAAACAATCCCTGGATGGGGCATCAGCTCATCGCAAGCTGAACACAAGCCTCACTCACACACACTGGCGTCATTGTAGCTTCACCAAATCCCCAAACTTTCATATCTTTGGAAGGAAACTGGAGTACACTGTTGAAACCCACCAGGAAAACATGCAAACTCCAGGCAGGGAACACCAGCGAAGTAACTCCATGCGAGGCAGCAGCGCTACCACTCTGCCACCGTGCCGACACAACATGTGTAATTATGCTCAGTATTCATTATTTAAATGAAGTTAACAACTTATCTGTAAAATGTAACATACATACTTTAATGCATTTCATCAAAAAAAACAAAAGACAACACAGAAGATGGTATGTGAGACTTTTAAAATGTACCGTGTCATTACGATCGGGAATATGCAACGCTTGAATGTAAAAGCACCATGAATGCATTTGAATGTTGGCATTTTGCTTCACCACATCAAGCCATTCATCAAACATCGATCCCGGAGGATCTGCATAAGAGCTTTCTCTCACATGTAGATAGTAAACAGAGACTCTAATGTCACATTCCAATTCTTATCACACTGTGCTCCCCCAACTTTTAGCTGATACAACAGGACATGCTAAGAGGATGCGTCAAATGAACGCTGGGAATGCATGACAGCTATGATGCGTGCGCGTATGCATTCTGAGTGTGAAGTATAAACAAGCCCTTATGTATTTCTTTTTCCTTAATTAGCAGCCAAACAATAACGAGATACAAAATGAGCCAACACTTCATCAGCAAACTGTGTCCATCATATCATTTCTGAACATAAAGAAAGATGATGGTCTCAGGAATGCTGATCTACTCAGGTTCACAAAACATTTCACCAGTGTGCCCTTAGAAAAGAGAAAATCAACAATTTTGGAAATGTCTGCTATTGCACAATGAGAGCAGCAACAAGCCATGGAATTAAAGAACGGATTTAACTAACAACAAGAATTGGTACCTAATTAAGCAACTAGTTGGATTGAAATTGGTTGGCGTTTGAGGCCCTTACTTAGCTGGTCTTCTGTGGTCTCACTCACTTCTCATTTAATTTCTGTTTGGGTGCCATTTAATAAAAGAAATGAAGCAAACAAATCCTAAAAAACAAGGTAATTAAAATGAAAGGAAAGCAGTTAATTAGCAGCAAAAACTGGTCACGAATTACGAAAAGGATTAGAATGAAAACCTGGCCCTCCAGGACTGGAGTTTGAGACCACAGCTTTAAAGTAACAGCCAGGATCCACTGTACCAATGCCCTTCCTAATTTTAAACAGTAATATTACTTCTTAATGATATTTATGTTAGGCTATCTATTGATTCCGTATTGACCCTGTGTGAGCATGAGTGTGGGTGTGACTTGATTGAAGGATATAAATATTGTTCTACAGTAAGGTGAGAAAGTAAATCTGAAGTGTTTTATTGTTTAAGCTATATGAAAAATAAAAATATAATTATCATTTCCATTGGTATTATTGGTATCAATAAATTTAGATGACTAAACTTAATAAACAAACTAAACATTTACACTTAATAATGCACTTTTTTATGCAATGTGCCCACAAAACCACTCTAAAATCTTATGCTATTTCAATTTCTTGCTTTTTTTCCTTCAGTCTACTTATTATGTGTTCTCATATTACATAAGTTTCCTTACACAAAGCACACCTTGAAATATGTTCTATAGTAGATTCAGCCCACATAGACCAGCTTTTAACAAGTGCACAGTGACCTTGGTAAATTCCCTTATTTCCATTGTAAACAAGAGACATGAAAAGTGAAAAAGCACCAATTTGAGAACTAAGGAAAAGCTTTCAATAACAATGTAGCTGGCTTGATTTGTTGAGGTGTTTAATGACTCATTCTGCTTTCACTCAGAAAGGGCGATTAATGGAACATAGAATATTTACTGAAAACTATTAATTTTATTGCTATCACTATCACTGATGTTAGGAAATATTTGATATTTTTTATACAAAGTTTGGGAAATGGTGTATGAAAGTCATTTTGCAACCAGGCCATGGCTATAAAAACTTTCAGCTGCCTTGGACATGGACATTTTTTTTACTCATTTCTGTACTAAAGAATTACTCACATATACTTTTACTTTGACTGTTTTCGTTGTTTTTTACACACTTTTAAAGCTTTTTTTATCCTTTTTTTCAAAGAATGCATCACAATATTATTTTCAGCAATGTGCATTGCAGTGGCAGTTACAGAAGAACCAAAGGGCAGATATACATTATTACATATTATATACAAATATTGGCCTATTTCAAAAGAAAGACACGCACTGGTAGCCAAGAGCTGTTACAAGTGCCAGTGTGGGTAAACTGCCACCAGGTGGCACACTTCTATACTGTGTTCAAAGATGTTATAAGTAATATGTTAAAGAGAGGGTAATGGGAGCTGGTGAAAGGTCAAGACAGCTCCCTTGAAACACTGGAGGGAAAGAGATGGTTGACATTGGGAATATAGCCTCAGGATGTTCAGAATGTGTACCTCTTAGGTAGGGTTTAATGGGGGCTCTCTGTCAGTGGCTCATTAAGCTAAGCACAATGGCTCAACTGGTAGGAAGGTGTTAATCCCAAATCCCAAAATAATTGGGGAGTTTGTGAAGTGGATGAGAAGGTTTTAGTGCTTGCCACACTGTATTTTGAATGGTGGAATATTGGGTGAACCAGTCACAGAGGCACAGGGAACATCATCCTTCTTGTTATGCTTAACCTGAAGAATAAGAAACTCCAAAAAATGGACAAAAAGAAAAGAAAATTTGTCATGGAATTAAGAACCTTTAGGTGGAAACAGACAGAGTAGTTGGTGCACAAGTCAGATAGTCAAAATTAATAAAAAAAATCATAATAAAAATAATAATACAGTTTATTTATATAGCACCTTTCCCATGCTCATAGACCTTGGAAAGGTGATGGATCCAATGACAAAGTTAAAAACAAGTTCCAAAAATCAAAAGTCAAAATAACAAGAAAGAGGTCTTAACAACAACTAAGAGTCATTTACATTGAAACACTGTGCATGCAATAACCATAACAACAATAAACTAATTGGTATACTTGTTTTTAAATATTTTTCATATTTCTAAGGTGTCACAAAGTATCATCCTTAATTCTATTCAATTATATAGAGTCATTTTGAAGACAATTTTCTTTTTGTTAGCCATCTTGGTTGTGGCATAATCAGCTATTTTGGATCTTATGACCCTGATCTTTTGTCTAGTGGTGCCATGGCCCACAGGGTATTTAACATGATGGCACTCTGCTCCTTTTGCACAAGATTCTGTATGTAACACTAAAAGACCAGGGATATTCTAAAGAGAATTAGCACTTTAAACGTGATTTAAGACTACGAGTTTGATTTGTGTTTTAGTTTTGGTTTCTTGGTTAATTCTTACTTTTTAACACTCACCTATTTTCTGTACCCTTATACAGAATGTACACATTGCTCACCATCTTGCCTTTCAAAGTTCAAATCTATAAATACAATTTTACATAATACAAGAAAATTACAAATAAGTAATTGAGATGGAAGAGTCTCTAAGCATGGCTTAAATCAAGAATTCCCAAACTTTTTTCGGCCGCAGACACCTTTACCAAAAACTTTTAAAACCGTTGACCCTCTACTCATTTACTTTACTTACTCAAATTAATAAATTTGAACAGCACTTGATATTAAATATTTCACTAGATATCAAACTTTTCATTTTAATCACTTGTAATTAATGATTAAAAAAGATAAAGGACTGCACTAACGAAAATTAAAGCAAAAAAATACGAGTTTTTTTACATTTTTGACATTTATGAAATAAATATGTAAATTCAAAATAAGTACAAATAGTCCAAGCTGTACTGTCTGCATTTCTTTTTTGGTTCAGTCATATTATTATCTGAAGAAATAAAAACTTTTATTAACAAACATTTTCGACAGCCCCTGTGATAAAAAAAAAACAATAAAGTATGTACTTACTTGAAACAGAAGATTTTTGTTCAAACTGGAATAAATAAACTGTGTCCTCTGATTTTCTTTTTCGTAGTACTGCTCCTCAATAAATAATTATATTCAAAGTTCAAATCACAAATAAGTACATGTTACATCAAACGAACCAATTTATAGTGTTTTATGAAAGCATGACCGTACAAGACTGATAGATTCTGCTACTATCGAATATCCATCGTCTCGTCCCACTGCGAGCAAGTGCGCACATGCAACAGTTTTTCATGTTCGCACTTTCTTCGATACACTTGATAAGACAATGCACAGGCATGATTGTGCTACATGTATATTCGAAAAGTCGTTCTCCATGTCCTCCCCAAACTCCTCCCACGCCCGAGTTTTTGCCTCAGCAATCACCGAAGCCGCATTCCGCTTGGCCTGCCGGTACCTACCTACAAAAGGTCCTGTAGGACTCCTTCTTCAGCTTGACGGCATCCCTCACTACCAGTGTCCACCAACGGGTTCGGGGATTGCCGCCACGACAGGCACCAACCACCCTATGGCCACAACTCCGGTCAGCCACCTCAACAATAGAGGCACGGAACATGGCCCATTCGGACTCAATGTCTCCCACCTCCTTCGGGACGTGGTCGAAGTTCTGCCGGAGGTGGGAGTTGAAGCTGCTTCTGACAGGGGACTTTGCCAGACGTTCCCAGCAGACACTCACAATACATTTGGGCCTACCAAGCCTGACCGGCATCCTCCCCCACCATCGAAGCCAACTCACCATCAGGTGGTGATCAGTTGACAGCTCCACCCCTCTCTTCACCCGGGTGTCCAAGACATGTGGCCGCAAGTCCGACGACACGACCACAAAGTCAATCATTGAACTGAGGCCTAGGATGTCCTGGTGAAAAGTGCACATATGAACATCCCTATGCTTGAACATGGTGTTCATTATGGACAATCCGTGACGAGCACAAAAGTCCAATAACAAAACATTGGTAAACCCCAATGAACAGGCTCCAAGTCGGGGGGCAATAAGTATGCCCACACCTGCTCGCCGCCTCTTACTGGGGGCAATTTCGGAGTGGTAGAGAGTCCAGCCCCTCTCAAGGAGATTGGTTTCCAGAGTCCAAGCTGTATGTCGAGGTGAGCCCGACTATATCTAGCTGGAACCTCTTGACCTTGCTCACTAGCTCAAGCTGCTTCCCCTTCAGAGAGGTGACATTCCACATCCCAAGAGCCAGTTTCTGTAGCCGAGGATTGGACCGCCAAGGTCCCCGCGTTCGGCCACCACCCAACTCACGCTGCACCTGACCTCCTTTGCCCCTCCCATAGGTGGTGAGCCCATGGGAAGCACCTCAGAAATACAATAGTAAAATCTATTTTGTTCTTGCACAGCACTACTCACCAAATGCAGGCACATAGTTCTGTGACAGCTCTTAAGACAGAATGCAAGAATAAATTATATCACTCACTAAATACAGACCTATAACATAAGGATACAGATTTGTTCAAATTCATCAAAACAAAGTAGAAACTAATTAACATAAATGGAAAACAACAATATCTGTACATAAGCCAGACACAGTCCAGGAGATCTTGGCCAATATGCTGCCTCCACCCTATTGGCCATTCTACAGCCAGCGCTGAGCCAGGCCAATCTGGATTCCACTGCTCCTTTCTCTGAGATGAATTTTCCATAGGCAGGCAAACAGCTTAGCGGTAGAGTAGTGGCATCTAGTGGCACAGGAGCATACACAGAAGAGTAAAAGAATAGGGGAAGGTTAGTAACAGTTTATAAATGTCATATTACTTATATTTCAGTATTAATGACTAACAGGGATGCACTAACACCGCTAATCAGCAGCTCTACTCAGGGTATGCTAAACTGAAGTAATGAGTCTTCAGCCAGGATTTCAAAGTTGATATTGAAGGGGCACCTCTTATAGTAGCAGGCAAACCAAACCACAGCTTTGAAACCTTGGTTGTTTATCATTGTATCTCTTATACCTGGTTATAAGGTCAAAAATTGATGTGGTCTTTGGCTATGTGGATTGTCAAGCTTGGGTCACAGAGTTGCACAAGAGACAGAAATGTAAGGCCAGGTTTCCAAGGGAAAATAACGTTGTTGTTGCAAAGGCAGGAACAGTCTCAAGGCTTTATTTAAAATAGGAGTTTTTCTTCAGCATACACATTATGAGCAGTGACACAGGCAATTGCCCTGCTTTTACCTCACTTTTCAGATTAAAAGAACTCAAAGCCTTCTTCCTCGAGCAGGTTTGGCAGATGGGAAACACCGGCTGGGGCAGATGGAGTCTAGAGAAGAGAGGACCGGAGAATAAGTAAAAGGGCAGGTCAGAGCTCGGTTTTAAATGTTTTAAACATTTTGTGACAAGCACATTACACAGTACCTGTGCAGCTGATACTGCAGCAGGGAAGTTAAGAAATAATGTCTAACAGAGCACTACTACACAGCTAACAGAATGTCAGTGTGCAGCTCCTGGGAGTGGGTGGGAGGAATACACAGAAGTTAGGCTGTCTCAGAGACGGTGTATAGTCATCAACAGCAGTCATAGAATTTTTAAAACCAGGAAGTCCTCTAAACTCATAACGTAAGTGTCTCTATTACAAATAGAGGTATACAGCAAGGCATAATTTTACAGAAGGCAATAAAGCATGCAAAATTGAATAGTGAATAGTTGTGAGTACACACTAACAGCAGGAAAACGTTATAAAACTATGTGATTTTAATTGATTTCAATATACAATACAATACAATTTATTTTTTGTATAGCCCAAAATCACACAAGAAGTGCCGCAATTGGCTTTAACAGGCCCTGCCTCTTGACAGCCCCCAAGCCTTGACTCTCTAAAAAGACAAGAAAAAACTCCCAAAAAACCCCTTGTAGGGAAAAAATGGAAGAAACCTTGGGACAGACAGTTCAAAGAGAGACCCCTTTCCAGGCAGGTTGGGCGTGCAGTGGGTGTCAAAAAAGAAGGGGGTCAATACAATACAGTACAATACACAGAACAGTACAAATCCTCAATACAGTATAAAAATAAAAATTTTAGAAGTACGGAGTAGAATTTAATAGATGATATCACATAATATGATTTGGATTTGTTTAGAGTCCTGGAGACCTCATTCATCAAGCTCCCTCCCCCATTCCACACTCTTTTCTACGATTCCTGCGATCCTCCATCAGGGATGACTTTACCTTAGGCAGGCAAAACAACTTGGCAGGTGGGCTGTGGCACCAAGTGCCACATTTGAGTATCGAGAAGTGAAACAATAGGTGAGGGTTAGTATCCAATTATAACTATCATGTTTCTTATGTTTTAATGCTAATGACTAACAACAGAGATGCAATCTGTACAGTTAATCAGAAGCTATAGTCAAGATATGCTAAACTGAAGTAGTGAGTCTTCAGCTGGGATTTAAAAGCTGAGACCGAAGAGGCATCTCTTATAGTAGCAGGTAGACCATTCCACAGTTTAGGGGCCCTGTAACTAAAAGCTCGACCTCCCACTCTTATTTTATTAATCTTTGGAATCATAAGCAGACCAGCTTCTTGAGATCTCAATGTGCGCTCTGGTTTGTAAGATATATTAGACTAAAGAAGAATTGCCCAAAAATTGTAAATATAAGTGAACTACAATGTCCATCTTGATTCATATTTGGATTCATGGACGTTTTCATCTTGGTGACCTACAGTACCTCGAAATTAGGGTTTATGAACATGAACAGGAAACAGCTAGACCAGACAAGGGCATTGTACGGCCCGCAGGCCAAATGTGGCTCGTGGTCTAGTTCTGTCTGGGCCGTGGTAGGTGCGGATGGCACGTTTTTGCCTGGGCATGTCAGTCTGTATCACAGATAGATGTGACCATGTAGACCAAAATTGATAAATATGGGAAATTGCAGATTACTTCAGAAATGAAAGGATATAAAGAAGAGAAACTGCCAGAAATTGCAGCAGAGAAAGGGGTGATACAGATATCATCCATGTTATATTGAATAAAGGAAGAAGTCATCTGTTGTTAATCTGAGTCCCGTCTGCATTTTGTGCAAATGCACAATAAAAATGAGCATTAAAAAATGAAAAATTAATGCGGAAAACAGATCATTCAACAAAACCTGGACCCTAAGTATTTTTTCATAGAGCCTAGCAGTAAAGCAATCTGTCTGGTATACAAAGAGACTATAGACTACAACTTGAGCTGTCACTTCAAGACCAAGCATGTCTTAAAATACAGAAATTTATCTGAAGAGATGGTGAGGCCTGCAGAGGAATTGTTAGCTAAACTGCAAAAATAGTAAAGCCTTTTTACAAGGAAGGAACAGTAAAAACCAATTCTATAGTAGCTCACAAAAACGCTGTAAGAAGCAAACCATTTTCAGATGGAGAATTTGTTAAAGAGTGCTTATTGGAGTTGGCAGCAATCCTCTTCCCGGAGAATAATAATGTGTTTGAACATCTGTCCCTCTCACGGCGAATGGTTACAAGATGGATTGAAATTGTGAAGAATGTGGTACTACAACTAAAACACACATTGGAAAATGTCGACTTCATCTCCTTGGCCTTGAATAAGAGCTGTGATGTTCGTGACATTGTTGTGAAAGGAATAACAAAAGATTTTGAAATGATAGAGGAACCAGCTTCTATGCAGTCAGTGTAAGGGACAACAACCAATAAGAATTTATTTACTGAAGTCAGTGCATGAATGTAAAAGTTAGGACTGCAGTGGGAAAAGTTAGTTGGTGTGACAACGGATGGTTTCAATAATTAAACAGGTAAAAATGTTGAACTTTAAAAAGGATGCAGGAAAATGTGGCTGAGATTAACCCAGCCAAAAATCTCATATTTTTACATTATATTATTCACCAAGAAGTGTTAATCAGTACTGGAAATTAATCATATGGTTGAATTTGAAATAAATACTGTAAATTTCATCAGGGCATTAAATCACAGTTTTTTAAACTGTTGGAAGAGTATAAGACTGATCACCCTGCTCACTCTGATCTGGGCTACCACACAACTGTCAGGTGGGCAAAGTGCTCAAACAGGGCTGAGATCTGAAATCAGAGATTCAGGGGTTTTGTCAAATGAAAGGAAAACCCATCCCTGAACTAAGCAGCACTAAACGGTTATCAGATTTACCATTTGCTGTTGATGTGACTGCACTTATGAAATAGCTGGATACAAAATTGCAAGTCAAAGGTCTTTTTGCCCATGATATGCACAACCTAGTCAAGGCCTTCATGAGAAAGCTGCTGCTTCACTCTCAACAAGTAGAGAGGAACACATTGACACACCTTCCCACACTGAGAGGTAGACATCAATCTGCTGATCAGCTTAACATACATGCAGCCACCTTCTACACAATACAGAAACTTCAATACAGTCTTCAACTGAATGTTGAACCTATTACCTGAGGGAAGATGGAAAAGACTGGAAAAGACTGTAGACTCTGTAGAGGTAACCTCTAAACTCACCCCCTAAGAGAAGAAAGTTGAACTTGTAGGGCATCAGCACAAATGTCTTGCTTGTATAACAGTTAATTTTGTATTATGTACTGGGATACCTCAAAGGATATTTAGATAACTTTATGGCCAGAACTGTGTTGAATCAAGCATACACTGTCTATTCTATAGCAATAACACTGGGTAAAAGTGATTTGCAGATTAAGAAGACAGATTTAAATATGATGTAGAAAAACCTTAGCGACCATCTTGGAAAGATAGTGTTCTCCGAAGTTTTGCCTGTGCCTCATGCACGAGGTCTAAGTAAACTTGAAAAAATGTATAATGAAAGAACGGCTGAAGGTTTTGGAATATTTGAGCACTTTTACAGGCATATAGTTTATATTTAAACCTGAGGGTTGTTAATGCATAAAGAAGACATATACTGTAAAAGACTAGTTGAGGACTGTTTAAACTTGTGCTTACGATGGCAGGTAGTGTAAGACATATTCAGTTTATTAGTAACATGAAACAAAATGTACAAAAACAGAAACATAATGAACTAGCATATACTGCACTCTCAAAGGAAAAGCAGCAAGCATAATATGTCTTTATTACATATTTGACATTTATACATATTTATACAAAGTGATACACAAGTTCAAAATATAATAATGATGACAAATAATAATTATAATTAGTTAAATTTTTATATTGATTTTCTTACTAGTCAAAGCACTTTACTTAGAGAGTTGGGAGCCACTTTAGCCACCACCATAGTGTAGTACCCACCTACAATGCAATGCAATGCAATGGCAACCATTTTTTGCACAAACCTCTAGAAATGGGTCTTTTCATAAAGGCAGAGCTCAAGTGAAGTGAGCATGTGACAGCTGCACTAGTGCAGCAACAGAACAACCAAAATATTTTACTTAACATTGTGCTGCTCAGAAATAACTACTTGTTTCTTTTCCTGTCTAGTACATGCTGTGTATTTATATGAAATATTTCTTCACAGTTGGGCTAGAAACAAAATGAAACATTGCAATGTAAGCACCATGAAGGCAAATATGCTGACTTTTATCAAACTGAAACTGAATTTTGAGAAGTTGTTGAGACTCTTGAGGAGGAATGGAACAGATGTACAGTATAATTATACTTCATACAATTCAGAATAAGTTTATATGAAATAGCACAAGTAGTAGGAAATGTAACTGACATGCATTAGTATGTGGTTATTAAAGGAGTTCAGCTGTACATTTAGCACTTAAAAGGGAAACAACATTCATACACCCATTTATGCATTCATTTTCAAAATCCACTTAGTCCTATTCTTAATTGTTCATCTTGGTAACATCAAGTACAGTACAGGAATAAGCAAGGGAGGAAGAAAAAGGATAATCCTAAGGGATATGTTTGAACCCTTGCAGCAACACTCCAAATCTGGAGAAACAAACAAGGGAAAAACAATAGAAGTATACTCAATGGAGGGATACATAAAAGTAGAAATACAAAAAGTAAAACAGGAACTTATTATTATTCATCAGTCTTGAATCCCTGTCATTTGATGGTGAAGTCCACCTATTTGCCTACTAAAAGCATCAAACTCCCTTTCTCACCTAGGGCTTCATTTATAACACTTTGCATTAATTTGAATGTGAAAATATGCATAAAGCAATAAACAGGAAAATGTATGTGCCAAAAAAACAGGTTTTAAAAACCTGGTGTACACATAGTTTTGAGCAATATACCGTATCTTTAAAAAGGCATGGATGTCTGAGGATTACCTTCCAGGTTCAGATAAGGTGTGCAATAACCTGCAAGGACAAAATGGGGTGCCAACACTAACCATATGATCTCTTTTCTCCTCCTTAGCTTTAAGAAGCCATCCAAGGATGGCACCCCAGTCGTGATCCCACTCAATTAAGCTATGTCCCCTGTGGTCAGGATGGTATAAGTATGAGGGGTACCGGAAGATGGTGTCTCAGTCAGAGGAACTACATGCTGCAGACCCAGACCTGTTTGATAGAGCTGAGAATTCAGAGAAGCCGTTGAGGCTTAAAAGGTCAATTTTGGGCTTATTTCCTGTTGTGCCACGGCCTGCTCATTTTTACTCACTTTTCTGGACATTGGCAGTAAATGGGGTGGCTTCGTTGGTACCCAATTTTTCTTTGGTTCTCCACTTCCTTATTTGCCTTCCAAAATAAGCAATAGATGGATTTTTGCAGTACTTGAACTGAGGTGTTGCCAAAGTAACATTTACTCAATGAGGAGCTAAGGAATATACAGTATCAGCATACCATAGGCCTTCATCAATATCAACTTTGGCATGAAGTATTCGCTAACCATATATAGTGGAGGAAATAATTATTTGACCCCTCACTGATTTTGTAAGTTTGTCCAATGACAAAGAAATGAAAAGTCTCAGAACAGTATCATTTCAATGGTAGGTTTATTTCAACAGTGGCAGATTGCACATCAAAAGGAAAATCGAAAAAATAACTTTAAATAAAAGATAGAAATTGATTTGCATTTCATTGAGGGAAATAAGTTTTTGAACCCCTACCAACCATTAAGAGTTCTGGCTCCCACAGAGTGGTTAGACACTTCTACTCAATTAGTCACCCTCATTAAGGACACCTGTCTTAACTAGTCACCTGTATAAAAGACACCTGTCCACAGAATCAATCAATCAAGCAGACTCCACACTCTACAACATGGGAAAGACCAAAGAGCTGTCCAAGGATGTCAGAAACAAAATTGTAGACCTGCACAAGGCTGGAATGGGCTACAAAACCATTAGCAAGAAGCTGGGAGAGAAGGTGACAACTGTTGGTGCGATTGTTGAAAATGGAAGGAGCACAAAATGACCATCAATCGACCTCGCTCTGGGGCTCCACGCAAGATCTCACCTCGTGGGGTGTCAATGGTTCTGAGAAAGGTGAAAAAGAATCCTAGAACTACACGGGAGGAGTTAGTTAATGACCTCAAATTAGCAGGGACCACAGTCACCAAGAAAACCATTGGAAACACATTACACGCAATGGATTAAAATCCTGCAGGGCTTGCAAGGTCCCCCTGCTCAAGAAGGCACATGTGCAGGCCCGTCTGAAGTTTGCCAATGAACACCTGAATGATTCAGAGAGTGACTGGGAGAAGGTGCTGTGGTCTGATGAGACCAAAATAGAGCTCTTTGGCATTAACTCAACTCGCTGTGTTTGGAGGAAGAAAAATGCTGCCTATGACCCCCAAAACACTGTCCCACCGTCAAGCATGGGGGTGGAAACATTTTGCTTTGGGGTGTTTTTCTGCTAAGGGCACAGGACAACTTAATCGCATTAACGGGAAAATGGACGGAGCCATGTATCGTGAAATCCTGAGCGACAATCTCCTTCCCTCTGCCAGGAAACTGAAAATGGGTCGTGGATGGGTGTTCCAGCACGACAATGACCCAAAACATACAGCAAAGGCAACAAAGGAGTGGCTCAAGAAGAAGCACATTAAGGTCATGGAGTGGCCTAGTCAGTCTCCGGACCTTAATCCAATAGAAAACCTATGGAGGGAGCTCAAGCTCAGAGTAGCACAGAGACAGCCTCGAAACCTTAGGGATTTAGAGATGATCTGCAAAGAGGAGTGGACTAACATTCCTCCTAAAATGTGCGCAAACTTGGTCATCAATTACAAGAAATGTTTGACCTCTGTGCTTGCAAACAAGGGTTTTTCCACTAAGTATTAAGTCTTTTTTTGTTAGAGGGTTCAAAAACTTATTTCCCTCAATGAAATGCAAATCAATTTCTATCTTTTATTTAAAGTTATTTTTTCGATTTTCCTTTTGATGTGCAATCTGCCACTGTTGAAATAAACCTACCATTGAAATGATACTGTTCTGAGACTTTTCATTTCTTTGTCATTGGACAAACTTACAAAATCAGTGAGGGGTCAAATAATTATTTCCTCCACTGGAATAACTCCTCCACTGCATAATTGCCATAAAATTTCCATCCATTTAGACAACTGCCTAATTTATATTGTATCTGATTTACTTTTTCAACTTCACTTTTCTTGCTTTTTAAAATGTATTTACATGTTATTCTTTTATTTCTTGATTTGGTGGGGAATGAGGGCGTGAATGCTACTAATCTATTAGGTATATAACATTTTCAACATATTGCTATATCCAATTCAAAGGTTTAATTTGCAAAATTTTGTAACACACTGTAATACCCTGTTGGAATTACTAAAAAAGTTTGAAAAAGTTTCCATTTCCCTATAAGCAACACTTTTCCTTTAAAGAGTATTAAACATTTAAAAAGAATAACAATTATAATTGTTTTGGTTCCCAAGTTCCTGATTTAGAAGTGAATGTGCTTATTTTGCCAATCTTCCCGTTTATGCTAGTGTGTATTGATGTCCACAAAAACAACTCAAAGTAGCAGTTCTGGGAATTTGCTACTTGGACAATTACAAATTGTACTGCATCAGTAAGTGCTAAATACTTACAAATGAATAATAAGGAGACTATGATAGTGAAAGTGATATAAGGAATAACTATTTTTGATATGGCTACATTTAACTGCCATGAGCAAAAACATAATTCATAGAACAAACAAGTACTGTAATTTAATCCTATTTTTGTTAAATAAAAAAATTTCAAGTGTGGTGTCCTGTGCTACCTGAAGATCCTAATATGCTTCTAATTCATTAGCAGCTCTCTGTATGTTTACCCTAGAGACGTTGCACATCTTATGCATGATGTAGTTTTATTGGTGCTGTAGAAGCATAAATAGCCATGAACCATACCACATGCACTTCAGAACTAGTCACCCACATGAAGCTAAACATGTTGTCACACACGTGTGCATGGGAGGCAGCTGAAGGGCTTGGAAAATACTGTTTATACATCTGCCCGGGAGTGCAGCTGACGCTCTTTCTGAGTTCTCTGCAGGTCTTACCCGGGAAACCCCACCAGGAGCCACCATTTCCAAGAAGGACACATCACTTCCGGGTCCGGCACCAAGAATGAGGTCACTTCCGGTTCCGGCCCCAAGGATGATGTCACTTCCAGTTCGACCCAGAGGACGACATCACTTCCGCCCTCTGTCCTATAAAGCCCACTGCCTTTGCTCTGGCAGGCAGTTCTGTTTTGGACTCTGTTGTGTAAACTTGACTATAATGTCTCAAGTACGTTTGCAGCCAGGAAACCGAATTAAACGGGTGGCTGCCCCAAACCTTTTCACGCCTCAAGTCTCATCTTCTTACAGTGGCGTAGCCGGCAGGATGGTGTCCATGAAGAACCCGGGACACGACCTTACAAGGAACCAGGTGGGTAAGTACCGGGGCCGAGTTTCGGGGCAGGGAGTGCGCCGGGGGGTCAGGACGGACGCGGTGCAGGCTCTGCTCCACGAGCATAACCCGGGGCTAACAACCCATCTCGTGGAGAAGGTAGAGGGGACCCACAGGCGTGGGCTGGTTTCTGGGGAACACACCCAAGTGGCTCAGTATGCTCTCCTGGGCAGGAGAGCTGAGCCGCCCATCGGGACCATGGTCCCTGTTAACGATGGGTTGACCCCAGGCCAGCAGGTAAAGGAAATACAAAACTGGGTGTTTAACCCAAGTAAAGGGCTTACAGAGCAGGCTATGGCTCTCTGGCAACAGGTGGGTCAGTGGCTACGGCCATTTGATTTGACCCCGTTACAAATCGTGCAGCAAGTGGCTTGTTTTCTGCTATTACAACACTTACCCTAGGATTTTGCCCAGCCGGCCTGGGGCGAATTTCATTCAATGGACGAGCTCCTACAGCTCCTAAAAACACCGAGGCCGGCTGTGAAACCTGGGAGGGCAGAACAGCCGCTTTGTGGACTACCCGGGAGCTATGTCCCACTGAAGCAGTCCCTTCCACGCAATCCAGAGCCTGTTCCGAAGTCGCTGGACCGTCTGGTTGAGACCTGTCGGGGAATAAGGTGGACTGTAGGGAGCAATGGTGGAGTTGTTTGTGTGCCCTTAGCAATCCCCTGGCAGACAAACATACGGGGGAGCTTCTCATTAACGGGCATAAAGTAACCGCCCTATTTGATTCCGGCAGTAGCGTGTCTGTCGTTGCTCGCCGTTTTGTGCTACCGCAACAATGGATTAAAAAAACGACCAGTCTCAAATGTGTACACGGAGATATCCGCACGTACAAAACCGCCCGGTGTTACGTATGTCTCGGAGGAACCCTTAGACAACTTACCGTAGCGGTGCACCCGGATCCTCCGTTTCCCGTAATCCTCGGGCGGGACTGGTCTAATAGTAACAGCGGTAGCCTAGAAAGCATTCCCCGAAAAACTTATGGCCTCATTATAGATGACAACGACTCATCTCAAGCTGCTTCCACACCGTGTAATCAGCCGACAGGGAGTGGGGCGGAAGGCCAAGAGAATGACGAAGGCACTCCCGGACCGTCACGGGCTGCTACGTCATCCACTAGCGCCCCGGCAGCGAGGGAGGAATCTCCGCCCCTTGAGGCCAGACCGGACCCACTCTCTGACTTGCACTTTCAGTTTGGAGCAACGCCGGCTTCTTTCAAGAGAGAACAGTGGAATGACGACTCTCTGAAACACACAAAGAATGCAGTGGTCTCGTTAGCGCCAACGCACTCATCAGCCCATGCCACAGGGACCTCACTTTGTCATTGATAATGATTTGTTGTATCGGTTCACTGAGCATGAGGGAAGGTTCGGAAGTTGTTGCTAGTCCCGCGAACCTACCGGCAGCAGGTCTGCGAGTTAGCACACTCCCACCTTCTTGGGGGCCATCTCGGCTCTGACAAAACACTAGAGCGAATTAAGCTTCGTTTTTTTTGGCCGGGGATTAATGAGGAGGTTCGCCGCTTTTGCATTTCCTGTCCGGAATGTCAACTGCGGCAAATTCCTAGGAGGGACTGTGCTCCTCTGGTCCCCCTTCCCCTTATTGACGTTCCCTTTGACAGGATTGGGGTCGATATAGTAGGATCCCTAGAACCCTCAGCCCGAGGATATAAATATATACTCGTCCTCGTGGATTATGCAACCCGATTCCCAGAAGCCGTTCCGTTGCTCGGCTACCACAAAAATATTGCACGGGAACTAGTAGGAGTCTTTGCGCGGGTGGGCATTCCTAGAGAAGTCCTGACGGACCAAGGAACGCCTTTTACCTCAGAAACGTTCAAGGAGACTGCCAAGTTACTGAAAATAAAGCATTTAAAGACCTCGGTGTATCATCCTCAAACCGATGGGTTAGTGGAGAGATTTAATCAAACTCTCAAACAAATGCTACGTAAGGTAGTCAGCAAGGATGGGAGGAATTGGGACCAACTTCTCCCCCTTGTCCTCTTTGCCTACCGGGAAGTTCCTCAAGCCTCTACGGGTTTCTCTCCGTTTGAATTATTGTATGGAAGACAGCCCCGGGGTTTATTAGATATTTTAAAAGAGGGCTGGGAAGGGGAGGCACAACCCTCCACTAATATTTTGGAATATATCGCCCAATTGCGCGATAGATTTGATACAATTAGACCGATTCTAAAAAGTCATATAGAGGAGGCACAATCAGCACAGGCCCGCATTTATGAGCGTGGCACGACTCTCCGGAGTTCCAACGGGGATCGCGTCATGGTGTTGGTACCTACTTCTCACTCTAAACTGCTCGCCTACGAAATTAAGGAGAGGAAGGGTTTGGTCGACTATTTGGTAAAACAGCCCAATCGCCGACCAGCTGAGCGAGTGTATCATGTAAACCTGCTGAAACCGTGGAAGGAGAGGGAACCCGATCCCTCCTCCGGACAGCCCTGCTCTCTCTTCGCTGAAGTAAGTTCCCTTAATTTCGGCGAGCAGCTATCTCCCAGACAGAAACAGGAGCTCGAAGCAGCTATCCGCTCCGTCCCAGAGGTGGTAAGTGAACAGCCTGGTCGGACCTCTCTGATTGCGCACGACATATTGACTGACCCAGGGGTGATCGTCCGTGAGCGACCCTACAGACTCCCGGAGGCAAAGAAAGTAGAAGTGGAACTGGAAATCAAGCGAATGCTGGAACTAGGAGTAATTGAGGAAAGTAGTAGTCCCTGGTCTAGCCCCATTGTCTTGATTGCTAAGCCTGACGGCAGTTGGAGGTTTTGCAATGACTTCCGTCGGCTCAACCAAGTTTCCCGATTTGATGCTTATCCCATGCCTCGTGTGGATGACCTCCTCGAGAGACTGGGACCAGCCAAATTCTTGACTACACTGGACATGACAAAGGGGTACTGGCAGGTTCCTTTAACGGAGTCCGCGAAGGAAAAACCGCGTTTAGCACTCCTAGCGGACACTGGCAGTATCGTGTCCTTCCATTCGGGTTCGCCTGCGACTTTTCAGCGTCTGGTGGACAAAGTGCTCCGGCCCCATAACTCGTTCTGTGCTGCCTATCTGGATGACGTCGTCATCTATTCCAGCACATGGGAGGAACACAGCAGCAGGTCACAGCAGTGTTACGGACATTAGGGGAGGCAGGGCTCCGAATCAACCCCAAGAAATGTTTCTTCGGTTTGAGAGAAGCCAAATATTTGGGCTACCTAGTGGGCCGGGGTACTGTGAGGCCACAGTGTTCCAAGTTGCAAGCCATACTGGCCTGGCCCCGTCCGCAGACCAAGCAGCAGGTCCAATCCTTTCTCGGTTTGGCCGGGTACTACCGGCGGTTTGTGCCTCGCTTCTCCGAGAGAGCGGCGCCCTTGACCGACTTGACAAAGAAAAGAGCTCCTAATACGGTGGTATGGTCTGATAAAGCGGGGGCTGCGTTCAGTGACTTAAAAAGGGCTCTGACTTCAGCACCTATCTTAATCTCCCCTAACTTCTCTCTCCTTTTGTCCTCCAGACGGACGCTTCGGACACAGGCTTGGGAGCCGTGTTGAGCCAAAGCGTTGACGGTGTTGAACACCCCGTTATGTACCTGAGCGGAAACTGTTGGACAGGGAGACCAGGTACGGCGGTGGAGAAGGAAGCTCTGGCGATCAAATGGGCGGTTACGCAGCTGCGGTACTACCTCTTGGGTCGCGTGTTCACTCTGGTGACGGATCATGCACCTCTGAAGTGGATGGCCCTTCACGGGGAGTCGAATCCACGGGTCACGAGGTGGTTTCTTGACCTGCAGCAGTACAAGTATACGCTCATTCATCGACGGGGGTCTCTTCATGCCAACGCCGATGCCCTCTTCCGGGCCCACGACCTCTCGGTGCAGGTCGCCCAACCCGACGGGTCTGGGCAGAGGGGGGAGTCTTGTCACACACGTGTGCATGGGAGGCAGCTGAAGGGCTTGGAAAATACTGTTTATACATCTGCCCGGGGGGGGGGGGTACACTGACGCTCTTTCTGAGTTCTCTGCAGGTCTTACCCGGGAAACCCCACCAGGAGCCATCATTTCCAAGAAGGACACATCACTTCCGGGTCCGGCACCAAGAATGAGGTCACTTCCGGTTCCGGCCCCAAGGATGATGTCACTTCCAGTTCCGGCCCAGAGGACGACATCACTTCCGCCCTCTGTCCTATAAAGCCCACTGCCTTTGCTCTGGCAGGCAGTTCTGTTTTGGACTCTGTTGTGTAAACTTGACTATAATGTCTCAAGTACGTTTGCAGCCAGGAAACCGAATTAAACGGGTGGCTGCCCCAAACCTTTTCACGCCTCAAGTCTCATCTTCTTACAATGTTCAAGCCCAACCAGTACTTGGATGGCAGACCATCTAGGAAAAGCTTGGTTGCTGCTGGAAGAGATGTTATTGAGGCCTGCAGGATACACCCACCCTGTTCTCTGTGTGTGGATCTAAATGCAGTGATGGGGAAACTGTGCTGTAAAAATAGCACTGTAATTTGGATGAGACATAAAATTGAGGTCCTGACTCTCTGCAGTCATAAAAGATCTCTGGGCATCTTTTATAAAGAGCAGGGTGTACCCTGATGTTCTAGCTAAATTGCTCTCCATGGCCTAATCATTCTGGCCCCCTAATCATTCCCTGTCTCTAACTGGCTATCTCTCACCCCTTCACCACCTAATAGCAGATGTGTGGTGAGCATACTGGTGCAAAAATGGCTGCCATTGCATCATCCAGGTAGATGCTACACATTAGTGGTGGTTGAAGTAGCCCCCCAATCTCTATGAAAAGTGCTTTGAGTAGTGATAAAAGCACTAATTATAAGTGTAAAGAATTATTATTATTATTATTATTATTATTATTATTATTAAGAAATAAGAAGTGGTTCTTAAGTCTGAAAAGGTATAATAGATAAAACAATCTCTGGGAGAAAGAAGCCAGTAGAATAAAGCTTCCATTTCATAAATTTTAACTTTGGGTGATTCAATTTAGGAACCACAGGTAACCTCTAATAAATCTAGATTGTACGCTGGCAGTTAATTGTACTGATTTTTATTCTGTATAATATGTGATATAATGAGCACCAATGCAAAGTACTTGACATGAGCAGTTTAATATACTGTAATATTGTATCACCCGGCCCCCTGGCCTTTAAGCTGGGCAGTGAGACAAATGCCATCAGGTAAAAAATGAAAACTAAGCGACTTGTGTCAGCTGAAGTGAAAGTAAGGAACATAAATTAGCAGTTTTGACCATTTGGACCTAAATAAGAACTGAAGAAATGGTGTCTGCAGATTGCCAGATAGGGATGCAAATAAATTGACTGTTGTATAGTTGAAAGTGTTGTGCTCCATTAATGAAAGGATGGGTTTTCACAGGGATTCTCTAACTTTAAGCTGAGCCCCCCTCCCCAAAAATGTTACACCACCTGGCCAGGGTCTCCTACTAATATAAACCCAAAGCTGCAAAGTAGATGATCTTGAATTCTTGGTTATTGTTAAAAGAAGTCAAACAGCATGAGCTTAGATAATAGTAGACCAGTTAATTAAAGTAAATGTGTAACTATATCAGATTGTTGAGACACACTGTTTGCGATCAAATGTTGTGTGATATCCCTAGGCCAGAGGTTCTCAACTTGTTTTCTTGGTATAAGGGAATTGAATGCCACAATTTGTTTGGTCTAAAATTATTACCAAATAATACCAAATTATAAGTACTGGTATAAGTACATTATACCAGATATACCAAATTATAAGTACTGAACTCTTATTAGGCACAAATCAACTGAAGGTGATACTTCTTCAATCTCCTATTCTTCACATTGCTTTTTGGGATTTTAGAAAGTGATTGCTGTTAGTTTTTTGTGTAGATGTGTCTCTTTTATTTTTTCTTATGCAAGACAAATATTTTTTAAATTATTTTTTTAAAGTATGAACAGTAGTGTGGTTTAAATATGGAATGGAAATTAAAACATCTAAAATGTCCAAACTTTTAATTTACACAGATTATTTGTTTATTATTATATTTTATTATTTATGAACTTAGATCAAAAGAAGTGTTCACAAATTACATACTACTTCAGGTCAAATAAAGGTTCCTAAACTCTGACAACTCTACCTGAAACAAAAGCTTTTGGCTGTTGATTAATATAATTTAATATGTATTTAGCAAACACTAAAATTAAATTAAATTAAATTTCTGCAACTGTTATAAAAATGACAATACACTAACACTGTTTACCAAAACTAAACATATTATTATGTTGGTGGATTGGACCTGAGAGAGAAGCAGAGACAGAGACACAGACACACTATGCAACTTTTCATGGAGAGTGAAGAGAATGAGAAAAATAACACTCTGTTAAGATGCTCTTTTTCACAAAAATCTGTCAGTTTTCATGAGTGGTTTTCTGTCAGTCTCCATTCTGGTATGGATTGAATCAAAGAGGTGGGGACTAAAAGTGTGGGGTTACATCAGCAGAGTGAGACTTGAGGTGGGATAGATGAGACTGGAGTGAAGTTATAAAAAAAAAAAATAGCACTGTGAAACAGAGCGGAGCAATTTAAATTGAAGCAAAGCTGAGCGCAGAGATTTTTTATTGGCCACTTTTTCCCAATGTTTATTTATTTATTGTTTTTTGTGTGCGTGTTCTCTTATGTATCACTCGCATATTTCACAGGTTCATTTGCATAAAGAATAAGTGCAGAGCATATAAGCTAACATAATTTGAATAAATATCAACAAATAAAAAATGTTTTGACAAATGAAAACACGTATCGAGTAATTTTCTTTTTTCTATAACATATAATACCATATTTCATTAAAATCTGCAAAGGCATTTTTGAGACTCTGGGGTATTTCATTTTTCTTTTGCCTCTTAAAGCTGATACCGTATATACTCGAGGATAAGTTCTCCCGTGAATAAGTCGGGACTTGACTTTACTGGTATTTTATAATTTCGGTCATTTAAGTCAAACGTGGAAAACTCATGCTATTGGTCCAAGAGATTATGATATGCTAACACCTCCCTGAGAGAGTAACCATGGAGTACACTGCCTTTTTTTTCTATGTGGGTGTGGCAATGCACTGTATCAGCAAGTGCTCCTAACTTCTCTCTCTCTCTCTTTCACTATTGTGCCTATGTGACCACACGGTAATACCCAAACTATTCTAAAGCAATGTTTTCACTGATTTATGGCTTCTTTTATCTCATACCCTTATACACTTTTATTGTAACAGCATCCCTTATCTAGGATGGAGCGTTAGATCATTAGAAAATATAAAGCTAGTTTTAAATTAAATGTCGTTGAAGTAGCGAAAGAAATTGGCAACTGCATTGCTGCAACAAAATTTAATGCGTCTGAGAAACTGATGCGAGATTGGAGGAGGCAAGAAAAAAAAAAAATTGAAGTGCTGCATCTTTGAATGGGCGTATAAGTTGGGGTCTGATTTTATGATTGATTTTTCAGGTTTCAAGACCCAGTACTCAGATGTTCATGGGAAATGAAAGACATTGTTATCTTTTTTGTTGAAAGTAGAGTAAATTATTATGTATTCTGAGAGGGGTTCCCAAACTTTTTCATATGACTGTGTATATATATATATATATATATATATATATATATATATATATATATATATATATATATATAAAACGTATATTACTGTGGTGGGCTGGTGCCCTGCCCAGGGTTTGTTTTCTGCCTTGCGCCCTGTGTTGGCTGGGATTGGCTCCAGCAGACCCCCGTGACCTTGTAGTTAGGATATAGAGGGTTGGATAATGGGTGGATGGATGGATTACATATATTATATATTAAATTAAATTACATATTATATATATATACATACATATTACAACATATAAATATATACATATTTATTCAGAAACAGACAGTGCAATGTCTTCCTTCAATGCTTTGCAACTACCAAAACTCCATCTGTGAGGAGTTTCTACATTCTCCCCAAGTCATTTGAATTTGTTACAAACACTTTTGTTATATCCCACATCTTAAAGACATGCAGGTTAGCCCACTGAATAACAATAAACTAACTGAAAATAAAAATATCAACATTTTAAATACAGTATACTTCTTAAAAAGTGTATATATGCAGTACACTTCCAAGTAAAAGGAGATAAACACAAAGTCTATAACTAATTGAAATGTCAGATATCATTTTAAAGCTGATTACATAGTTTCTCAAAATGCTCCCTAGAGCTCTTGTTAGCAAGAAGAGAGGACAGCTATGACCCGTATGTCTAAATCTAGCACAAAATTTTTTCAGCTCTGAATGTTTGCAATTTCATTTTTAGCAACAACCAGTATTCGAAATTATATTACTTTGACAGACTAATAGTTTCACAAGATGACACAGATTTATATAGTATTTTAGTTTAAGCTTTTGGGGCTTTTTTGCCTTATCTTGAAACTTACAAATCTGTCATAATACTCCTAGGGAGATTTTTAGGATAATTTTGACCTTTACCTGTTTATTTAAATAATTCAAGCAGGCCTTATCTAATTTAGATAGTCTGGTTTTTATTTTCTCCATTACAAACTTTTCATAATTTTCTGCATACATTCCATAACAAATAAACTATGCTGTTTGTTCTTGGAATCAGATATGAGCATTAATGGTCATTAATTGAAACAGCTGTTCAGGTCATCTCAGTTTGTTTCTTTATGGAAATGCTGCTTTGATATAATACGAGTCAAACAGGCAAGCTGTGCAGTTTTCATAATGTATTACCTTGGTTACAGTCAATTCAAACCGGAAGGAGTATTCCAGAAGCCTTTTTCAATCAAAGCTTAAGTAATGAAAACGCAGTGAAAGGTGCTACTCATTGCTATGATTAGGCTTTCAGTCTAACTTTCACTCTTGGTATTAACACTGAAAAAGCAAATCTTCGCCTTCTTAAAAGAGCTGTTTGAAATGTTTGGTTATGCTTGATTAACTCGAGTTCTTGACAATAAATGCTCAGTTAAGAATCAGAACACAGATATCTAAACAATTTAATTTGTTCTTTCAGAGTTAAGTCTAATGCTAGTGATAATAAGATCAGGAATAACTACAACACAATCTCGTAAAAAAAAAAAAAAACATTTGCTCTCTTATATTTACATTTATTTGCTTAGCAGATGCTTTTATCCTAAGTGACTTGCAAAAATTGTCAACATACTGTAATTGAGCAACATCAGTCTGAGAAAAGTTTGGGAACAAGTGTTACAGGACACTTACAAGTGAAAATCTCAAAACAAAATATAAGATAGTTACAATTCCCAGCTTTACAGAAATTTACCAAACACCAGATGTCATGCAACAAAGTAGTCAAGAAGGAGCATAGGACCTCCCAAGTCTACTCTGTAGGCAAGTATGAAGAAGTTAAACATAATGCATGCTGCTACAGGAAAACAGTGTAGAAATCTGAAGAGAGGAGTGACATGTGCCTGCCTTGGCTATTTGAATGCCAGATGTGCTACTGCATTTTGAATTAACTACAGCAGCTTGGTGACACATACTGGTGCACCTGCCAGCAGAGAATTGCAGTAGTTCAACCAGGACAAAACCACAGCCTGGATCAGGGGTTGTGCTGCATATTCTGTCAGTTACAGTCTGATCTTGCAGAAATTGTACAGATTTAATCTGCAAGACTGAGAGACCACAGTAACATGGTCCTGGAAGGACAGCTGATCATCAATCACAACACTAAAATTGCATACCTACTTGGCAGGTGTTAGTGATAATGAACCAAGCTGAAAAGAGATGAGGTGCTGAATACATGGATGAGCTGGAATAACAAGAAGGTCTGTTTTTACCAGGTTGAGCTGAACATGGTTGCAATATCAGTGAGACATATGGTCCTCTAGAGGGTACAACATGTATAGCTGAGTATCATCAGAATAGCACTGATGATACTGGCTGGATGATAGGGCCTAGAGTAGAGGTGTATACGGAGAAGAAAGGGTCCAGCACCATTCCTTGGGGCACCCCGTGCTCGCCTGGTACACTCTCAACTTCTCTCCACACCAGGACACCTGGTAGGATCTGCCCAATTATTGTGAATTTTTGACACTGAAAATATAGTTCTGTTTTAAACAATGTCTAATATTAGATAAAGACCACATGATTAAGCAATTGGCTCCAGCAGACCCCCGTAACCCTGTAGTTAGGATATAGCGGGTTGGATAATGGATGGAAGGATGATTAAGCAAATAAAACATTTCCACACTTATGTCATCAAAAACCACTAGGCACTTTGTGAAAAAGTAGCTATTAGTATTATTCTGGAGTCACAAGTAATGTCATAAAGCTCAGATGATATAGAAGAAGAACTCCTATAGTGGTTTGGGATTTTTTTTTTGTTTGTTTTGCAGGTGTGCATGTGACTGAGACCTTAGATATCAGTAGAAAACTACAGATAGTAGATATCTCAGGTCTCAAAAAGATAATGAGCACTACCAGAGGAAGTCCATCAAGCAGCACATGTAACAGCCAATATTTGATTATGTTCGATTAACAGCTTCTTTTACTTTCAGGTCTTGGCCAGGCAGAGAGATACCACTGGTATAAATTAGGTATATAGATAACCTATATAATCAAATCCATCTTTGTGAAATGTTGAGTGCTTCTACAACCCCTACAGGATACAGAATTAGTTTTGTACAAAAAGATAATCATCTATAACCCAAATGTATTTAAATACTAAGTGACCTACTGATGACGTGGGGTTTCGAAGTGGGAAACAGTCCAACTTCAGGCTCACAGATACACAAAGAAACTTCCTCAGAAGTAACAGTGTTTTTTAGCCTCCACTATTGTAACAGTGATATATTCCATAGTCATTCTACACATACCTGTATATCCGTGGTTTCATCTGTAATTTGTGATCATTTGAGTGTTTCTGTTTAAGTCATCAAAGGGTCTTGTACAGATTGCTCCAGTTTATGTCATTGACTTGGAATGGTTTCTTGCTTTTTTGCCAATGTACATCCAGCTATGAGTGTTGGATATACAGTATAAACAACTCATTAATTTAGTATGTCCTGTTTAATGGTTTCGCTTTCCGGGTCCTTCCTGCGTGGAGTTTGCACGTTCTCCCCGTTTGCATGGGTTTCCTCTGGGTACTCTGGTTTCCTCCCACAGTCCAAAGACATGCAGGTTAGATGCATTGGCGATCCTAAATTGTCCCTAGTGTGTGCGTGCCCTGCGGTGGACTGGCACCCTGCCTGGGGTTTGTTTCCTGCCTTGCACCCTGTGCTGGCTGGGATTGACTCCAGCAGACCCCTGTAGTTAGGATATAGTGGGTTGGATAATGGATGGATGTTCAATGGTAGGAATATGTTAAAAATACACAGATTCCACAGATTCTTGGGTTGTAAATATGGGGTCTGTGTCTCTAAACAGGTTTTACACAGATATGATGAGGCTTATGGGGATTTTGGAGAAAGATATGACAGGACTTTCTGACTTACAGCAGCCAGAACACCTTTTCTGACTGCACAGCACACTCATGGATTTCTTCTGATATCGGGTACAGGGAACAATGCTGAATGTTTTTGCCATTATTGTCCTCAATACTTTTCATGAATTGTATAAACCTTCTGGATTCTGGTAGTAAGACCATATGACTTTATCTTTTTCGGGAAGCAAGGGGTCAATCTATAATGGTGTGTTTGTTTAATATTCAGGTGGTGGGATGTAGAAGTACAGTAGGACTTAGGTATTGGCCTAACTCTACCCATCACTCATTTTCAAGGCATAGTGGCACAAATGAGGCACAAATCTGTTTGTGACCTTGGCACCCCCTTTAAAATTTGGGAGCTGCTATCTTGTCAAAACCAGTTCTATTCATCTTCATTCTCTTATCATGTGCTAATGGACTTCTCAAATAGCTATGTTTCAGAATTAACCATGGCTTAGGTTTTAGTACTCTTTGTTATTTATTTATCTGACTTTATTTTTACTAATTAAATTAACTGAGAATTACTTCCCATTTTCAATGATGATGTGATGAAGATGTTTAGTACAAAAACCAAGGAAAAAGCATAAAATCACACATTTAGAAACACACTGGAAGTTTCCCTCTTGAAATTGCAGCATAATAAGGGCACACAACTAAACATTAACTAGTAATTTCTTCCAGTCTTTAAAAGCATCAAACTAAAAAAATCCCTTTTAGGAATATTAAATGTGATATACTTTGCAGTATAGAGATTTGAATCTCTGTTGGAAAAATTAAAACTCTGGATTATTACAATGGTAATTCGCCAGTTAATGATTTAAAAATAGAGTTCACTTCTCTTTTTGTGCTTCCTCTTTGCTTTTGTGTTGACATTTCAGTTGTTCATCTGTCATATGAAGCCTTTGCAGTTTATTCAGGTTAGCTTTAAGTATTTAGCAGTTTCATTTTAAGAGATGTGGGCTGTAGTAGTCATTTAGGAACTGCTCAAACCCAAACTTGGAACAGGAGGACATACAGTGCATCTGGAAAGTATTCACAGCGCATCACTTTCCACATTTTGTTATGTTACAGCCTTATTCCAAAATGGATTAAATTCATTTTTTTCCTCAGAATTCTACACACAACACCCCATAATGACAACATGAAAAAAGTTTATTTGAGGTTTTTGCAAATTTATTAAAAATAAAAAACTGAGAAATCACATGTACATAAGTATTCACAGCCTTTACCATGAAGGTCAAAATTGAGCTCAGGTGCATCCTGTTTCCCCTGATCATCCTTGAGATGTTTCTGCAGCTTAATTGGAGTCCACCTGTGGTAAATTCAGTTGATTGGACATGATTTGGAAAGGCACACACCTGTCTATGTAAGGTCGCACAGTTGACAGTGGAGCACTTCCAGGTGCCTTATAAAAGGAAGTGGATGAAGCTTGCTGGGAGAGGAGTGGACACAAAGAGAAGAGAGAAATAAAAGGAAAAGGCTGTGCTTTGTCTTGCATAGGGAGCAAAGAAAGCACTTCACCACCTGTAAACAAAGTTGTGGTGTGTCGCAATTTGCATTCTACCTGTCTTTGTTGGGTTAGGGCAGCTGTACTCGCCCCGGTGATCCACACCTAATCTTAACCATAGTGTAACTGTGCTATTTCATGATATTGAGACGTTACATGTCTGACTTCAGAAGTATTGTGAGCTGCAATTACACTCTATTGAATGTTTTAGCCTGGATTTAACATTGTATTTTTGTATTATCTTCATATTATAAGTATTACTTTTATTTGGCTTCTTTCTTTTCCTTTATTTAGAGTCTAAGGGAACAGGGTCACCTGTTGATACAGCTGTGTAAATGGAAAATTTGTAATTGTCTGATTTCAAATTGTGATTTTTTTGTTATGTGGTCTCCATGGCTTCGTAGGTACTATTGCTTGGTTTGGGATCCATTGATTTTTTTTTTACTTTAGACTTGCTTTTTAGGCAAAAATAATTTTTTTCTTATTTGTCCTACCTTGTTTTTTGTGCCGTTTTGTGAATCCTTAAATCATTTTTGTAGTAAATAGAACTTTAGTTATCTTGGTTCTGGAGCACAGGATTTTCAACAGTTTACTTCTTCTCCATTGTGGACATTTTTTGAGATTTAGCCTTTAAAATCCTTTGAGCCATTTTTGTGCCTATGTAGACTGGAAGCCTAACTATTAGGTTTGGTGCTAGGCTGCCTGAGGTGAGGCCTACTCAATCTACTCAGTAGGTTCAGAAATGTGAAAAGGGTAGTTCTGACTTTTGTGGGTTTTTGAAGCCTGTATAGGACCAAAGAATGAGGGACAGAGATGGGTCTTCAATTTTAAAAGAACAGTATTATGGGAATACATTTGCCTGTTTAAAAGATGTATACTGATTTTTACTGGAATTAACTCTTAATAATATTTTAGTGAAACATGCATGCATTTTGCACATTTTGAATATACACCTGGACATGTGGAGTATGTGAAAAAGATAACTTCTTTTTCAATGGATGCTTTTCACATTATTTTCAGATGTACAGCACAGTTCTCCATTAGGTTCTATTGTATCATAAACGTTTTTCTTTTGCTTTGCACGAAAACATTAGATTACATTTTTTTTCTCAGCCATCACTACAAATTACATGGCAGAGAAACTGATAAAACATCTAGCATTTTTGGGTGGAGTATTTTTCTTTGCGTTTGGTTTTGACTGTTTGGCTTTAATCCTGATCTGCCCTGTTAAAGTGTATTTGTATAACAATATATGTAAGATGTACATCAAGACTTATACATACACTAAAAATAAAAATCAGAGAACAAATTACATTTTTGTATTTTATATAGTCACTGCTTATCCAATTGAATCTTATCCAAACATGAACCAAATAGAAATATTGAAATCATATTTTATCAGCATAAACTATCCCACGTGAGAAAATAAAAGATTTATACAAGATAACTGAAGAAGGTCAGTCATCAAAATTAGAGAACAAGTTGTGCATATTAACAGCTGGCTCTTCTTTGGCAATGTCTTGAAATCCTAAGCAACACCATCAGGTTAGTTAACATTGGTAGGCATTTTGAAAGATGGTCAGTTGCTCTAGCATAGCTGGATCCCTGCAACAACAGGTTGTTCAGATGAAGGCTGGTGGGACGACCTGCTCAGCCATTGAAAGAGAAGCTGGATGTTCTAAGAGTGCAATTTCTTGAATATTGAAGAAAGAATTGAAGAATTGAAGAAAGAATATTGTACAAAGAAACAAAGTCACTGAAGTCTAGAAAAAAGGCTAGCCACCAACGTAAGATGAATGCATGAAAAAACAGGATGATACAGATACTCTCTGTGGTTGATCGGTTCAGCATCGCAGCTGGAATTGCTCGCGAAGACAGTGCTGAATTTGTCTCAACCATATAATGTCTTGTCGTCTGAGAGAACACAAACTGGAGGCCCTCTCCTCAGTAACCAAGCCTATCATCAGCAAGAAGAATAAAAAAGCTAGACTAGCCTTTTCTGAGGAGCATATTATGTGGACTAAGGAGAACTGGTTCATTTCAGTGACAAAAACAAGTTTTATTTGGTTAAGATGGAAAACATTATGTTCGGCGTCAAACTCGGAAAGACTGATCCCAAAGTGTATGAAGAAGTCAGTAAAGTTTTGAGAAGGAGGCGTCATGGTGTGAAGAATGTTCTCTGCAGCTACATGGAAAAGTGAATGCTAATGTAAAAGACAGACCATGCTAAAATTTCTATTATTAATGTATTCCGGGATGTGTTGCATATATTATCAAAATGTATTTGTGTTACTGTGGACTTTGAAATATAAAGAATTTGTGATTGGCTATACCTTTTGTGTTTAAATTTCTTATTTGATGCCGCTATGACCAAACAATCTGACCTCAATTTATCTTTGCTATAAGGTTTCTTATTGGGTTTTTTATTTTTCTGTTTATTATCTAAAGATCATTTTCTCTTTCCTACTAAACAAAGACTGATGTTTGTTTCATTCACAAAGGAAAAGGGTCAAGAATTAGGAAACAGGTTGGAATAACAATTGAGAGAGAGTCAAAAAGAAGCAAAAAATTAAACAGGATAACAGTTAAAGAAAAATAAGTGTAAAATATGGCCTGAGGCTATAGACTACACATATTGGCATGCGAGAAGGCCACTGAAAGCTGAACAATATAAATCCATAAAACCTACAATACAAGAAAATAAATATAAGAGCATCAAAGGAACATTCAGAGAGAGTCTTCAAAGATAAAAAGAAAATCAGCAAAACAGGCATGAAGAATATGGTGAAGTAAACATGGCAAGACTTCAAAGAAATGCAGAGACTAAGACAGCTAAGAGCAATATTGGTCCTGGAGAGTCACAGTGGCTACAGGTTTTTGTTCCAACCTAGTTGCTTAACTCGAAACCCATCCATCCATCCATTAATCCTCTTCTGCTTATCCGAGGTCGGGTCACGGGGCAGCAGCTTGAGCAGAGATGCCCAGACTTCCCTCTCCCCAGCCACTTCTTCTAGCCCTTCTGGTGGAATCCCGAGGCATTCCCAGGCCAGCTGGGAGACATAGTCCCTCCAGCGTGTCCTGGGTCTTCCCCAGGGCATCCTCCCGGTTGAACGTGCCCAGAACACCTTGCCAGGGAGGCGTCCAGGAGGCATCCTGATCAGATGCCGGAGCCACCTCACCTAACTCCTCTCGATGCGGAGGAGCAGCGGCTCTACTCTGAGCCCTTCCCAGATGACTGAGCTTCTCACCCTATCTTTAACGGAAAGCCCAGACACCCTGCTGAGGAAACTCATTTCAGCCGCTTGTATTCGCAATCTCGTTCTTTCGGTCACTACCCATAGCTCATGACCATAGGTGAGGGTAGGAATGTAGATCGACTGTAAATTGAGAGCTTTGCCTTACGGCTAGAGTTGAGGTCAGCAGCGCACCATCCTCACCATATACAGTGTTGACACTGCACTGCTTCCCTCTCCTGAGACGCCGAACAGTGGATCAGAATCTCCTCAAAGCCGTCAGAAAGTCGTTCTCCTTGGCCTCCCCAAACTCCTCCCATGCCCGAGTTTTTGCCTCAGCAACCATCGAAGCTGCATTCCGCTTGGCCTGCCAGTACCTATCAGCTGCCTCCAGAGTCCCACAGGACTAAAGGGTCTGGTAGGACTCCTTCTTCAGCTTGACGGCAATAACTGACTTCTTATTAAACAATATGGGTCGGCACAAATACCTGCAGCCACTGCAGCCCTCCAGCACCAGAGGTGCTCACCACTGCCTAAGACAATATGATCAAATATACAAAAAAATAAAGCAACTACTACTACTAGAAAGAGTAACTGAATTGATGAGAAGATGAAAATTAAGTACAGTCAAGGAATGACGCCAAATTGAGGTGAAACAAGTAAAGGGTTATTATGATTTGCCCAGCTCATGTAACTCAAAAAGGTCTATGTCCAAAAATTAGGCCTGAAATGTCCAGTGAGGCTTACCAACAAAGTGAGACTTACCTCAAACCTTAAAATCAAGCTTGTGGCCTGCCAGGGCAAAAATGAGGTCAAATCTTGTAACTGACATAATATTAAAAAGGGAGAGGGGAACCTTATAAAACCTCTGCCTCACCATAACAAAACGATTTTATTTTATATTCAAAAGATGTATTTTATGATGGATGTTCAGGGACCTGGTAGCACGGTGGCCCAGTGGTAGCGCTGCTGCCTTGCAGTTAGGAGACCCGGGTTCGCTTCCCGGGTCCTCCCTGCGTGGAGTTTGCATGTTCTCCCGTGTCTGTGTGGGTTTCCTCCGGGCGCTCCGGTTTCCTCCCACAATCCAAAGACATGCAGGTTAGGTGGATTGGCAATTCTAAATTGGCCCTAGTGTGTGTTTGTGTGTGCCCTGTGGTGGGTTGGCACCCTGCCCAGGATTGGTTCCTGCCTTGTGCCCTGTGTTGGCTGGGATTGGCTCCAGCAGACCCCCGTGACCCTGCATTCGGATTCAGCGGGTTGGAAAATAGATGGATGGATGTTCGGGGACCTTGCCCTACCTGGAGGCCTGGAGAAGCAGGGGACCGGGAGAGGGGCAATTTCTTCCCCAGGGGCAGTCATCCTGGATTGTGGGGGTCCATGGCCACCGCCATGAGCACCCAAAGGACTAAGGAGGCTTGTACCGCAGCACTTCCGCCACACCAGGAAGTGCTGCTGAACCAGGAAGCAGGTACACCTGGAGTGCTTCTGGGTGCCCATGCACTACTTCCCCCACACCAGAAAGTGCTGCAGGGAAATCATCAGGGGAGCACGTGGAGCACATCTGGGTGCATTATAAAAGGGGCTGCCTCACTCCATTTGTGGAGCCGGAGTCGTATGGAAAAGGACGGAGTATGCGAGACAGGAGTGGAGGCGGCAGTGAAGTAAAGGAGAATAGAAATAAAAAAGGACTGAGCCTTGTGAGTTCATTGTGACTGTGTGTTGTACAGGACTAAAATAAAAGTGTGTGTTTTGGACATCTGGCTGTCTCAGTGTCAGTCTGGGGCTATCTTTTACAATTTACAAAAAAAAAAATTTATTAAAAGTTAACTTTAAAAAGTATGCCAGAAAAGGCAAACCAAAACAACTGAAACAAGTCTACGGTCCCAAAATCATATCTTTTAAACAAAGACAAAATAATAACTATAGAAAGAACAAACATTTGAGCCAGGGACAAGGTGATAGCTGGCACATAACAACATCAAGACATTTATCAGAAATGAGGACAGACCCTGGAGTCTAAACGACGATATACTGAATAAAAAAGGTCCCAGCCCCTTGAGATAAATAAAACTAGAAGCCATAAAAGAAATATTTGGCTATGAGAAAGACAGATTAGAAAAGTTTATACAGTAAGGACTGATAAAAACTCTTAAAACAAGCCAGTAGAGGAGGTGAGTGGAATCTGTCAAGAAATTTACCAAGAGGAGTGAATATTTTTGTTAAAAAGTAAAAATATACATAATTTGTCTTGTTGCATCTTCAAAATAAAGATTTGTTTTTTGTTATGCAGTTGGAGAATTATAATCATTCTAATGTATTTCCACAGCAAGAAAAGTCTTCAGAGTTAGAGAAACAAAACAAATGGCTACTGGCTCCTCTCTGCAATTACTAACATCATGTGCTTCCACATGAATATTATGTTTATATATTGGGTAAGGCATTGTATTGTAAACCACAAGAGTATCTGTTCATTACCCTGTTTTAGATTATTGTGCAAGCTTAAGTGAGTCACTACGTACATTAGCTATGGTAAATGTGTTGTATCTGTAAGCTACACTAAGATTGCGTTCTCTAGGAAAACATGCTACATTTTATAAAATCTGGTAAACCTAGGAGCAATTTTTAATATAATTATAAAACTTGCAGTACATATGTTTAGATAAATATCACTTTAAATGCTGAAAATAGTAACAACAACCCACCAATCATGTGTTTACTTTAATTGACATACTTTAATTTGTGTATCTGCTTTTTCTGCATCCGTTTGGCCCTATTTAATTTTAAAGCTATCTCACTGATACTAAAAGTAGGAGTCAAGTAGCTTAAACATTCACAGACTAACCTTAATAGTAAAAGAACCAAAGTTTAAACATTCAGTGTCTTGAGAAACTACAATTATCAGGGTTTGCCTGTTTGTACTGAAATTAATTTAGCCTGTTTAGTCATATATAAATGACCTGCCACCAGCCATAGGGCAGCACAGATGCACAGTTATTACACAAACAATACATTTTTTCATCAATTACAAGAAATTATTGACTTTTTTAGATTTTATTGGAAGTGGTAAAGTATTACATGAGGCTATCTCAGAAATTATTTGGGAATGGCTAGTTAATTATTTTCCACATCATTGACATGCCTTTCGCATTCCGTTGATGATTTCTGTCAGTTTTGTAATAGCGGTGAAACTAATTCTGTTTTCAAAAGGTATACTAAATTTCAGCAGTGGATTGATTTACTTATTTGTAATTTTTTTTCTGATACCTGCTTCCAAGATCAGGATGTGATGTAATTATCCATTCATTCATCTATTTTCTATACTTAACACTGTTGGTAATACCCGCCAATTTAATACACCACCTTGGTGTGGTGATGGATTAGCAGTTATCTTTTTCTGGCCACATTTCTACTGTTTCTCATTCAAATAGGTTCACGCTGTACAACACCCACAAGATTAGACCTTATTTGACAGAGTCTGCCCCAAAACGTCTGGTCCAGGCTTCAGTCTTCTCACGTCTGGACTACTGCATCTCGCTTCTAGCAGGAGTGCCAGCATGGGCTATCAAGCTACTGCAGATGGTCCAGAATGCAGTAGCTCATCTTGTGATTGACCAGCTAATACAAACACATGTCACTCCTCTCATCAGGTTGCTACATTGACTCCCTTTAGTAGCACGCATTGAGATCAAATCTCTGATGCTTGTCTACAGAGTAGTCAATGGGCCAGCACCTGAGTATGTGAAGACACTGGTTATGCCCTTTACTCCTTTTCACCCACTTAGGTCTGCCAGAGAACAGCTTCTAGTGTTGTCACCTCTGTGTGGTATCAAGTCTCAACCCAAATTATTTTTATCTGTAGTTCCTAGCTGGTTGGACAGGCTACTCACCTCCATCCATGCTGCTGACTCCCTCAGTGTATTTAAAAAGCAATTGAAAACCCATATGTTCTGCAAATATCTGTCTAATTGATAGAAAAAAAAAACCTTTGCCCTGTGATATTTTATGTTGTTGGTTATTTGTTGTTAGACTAAGTTTAAATGCTTTATTGATTGTAATCTATGATTGTATATTTATTAGTTTTTACATCTTTTTCCCATGCAGCAATCAACGTTTTGTTACATGTCCTACAATACTTGATGAACAAACAGGCCCTAGCCTAATGTTACTCGACTGTGTTTACTTCTTTTATTAGTCACTTTGGATAAAATCTTCGCCTAAGAAAATAAATGTAAATGTACTTAACAGATCAGACATAGATTAGAATTAGTTCAGTAAAAGTCAACAATACGAAGGTGAAGTAATAAAGAAAAATTCTAAGAGTCAATACAGGTCTTGCTGTATTTACTACAGTATACACTGTATTTAAAAGTAGGTGAAAATTAACAATGAGAAAAGTTATAGTGCATAAGTTCACTGTTATGGAAATCTAATAAATGCTGATATTGCTTCCTCCTGATACAAAATTGTCTGTTAGTCTCTCTGATGTCATTTATAATGATGTATGTCTTCTAGCTATTAACTTTAAAACAGATTAATAATACAACTTTGCTTTTGCACAAGAGATGTTTCTGTGGAGTCTTGACCTTTCATGATAAACTTGGCAATGGGATGCAATGGAACTTCCCCATGAAAAGGGAGATCCCCAACGATGATATTGTAGGGGAAAGTGATGCTGGTTCTTGAAACATTTCACTTTAGCAGCTTGCATCTGTGTAACACTGCAAGAACACTTGCCTCTTCATTCTTATACAGGCTTTGAAAATAATTCACTCAAAAGATTGCCATACAAACAGAATGCCATCTGGCCCTTTTGATTCTCAATCTGAAAAAGCTTGAATGGAAAAGAGTAGGACTGGATATACTGTATATTTATATGTAAATATTATAATGTCACAGGTGACCCAGTTTATATGGAAATAACGGGTTGGTAAAACGGTCACAGTGCAACGATCAGGTCTAGCAAAGCCTTAAGAAGGAGAGGGAAGAATTTATTGGCAGGTATAATATTCATAACTATGTCAGTGAAGAAGTATGGGTACCAACAGGGAGAAGTATGCTGTGTATGCATATGTGATACCACAAATTGGCCACCCAGGAGTTAGAGAGTTAGAGTAAGATGTAGCCTTGTCAGCAGCATTATAATATTCGTCCAGTACACCGAAAAGAAGAAGAAGAAAAGAAACACCTTGTCCACCTTACAGAAACAATAAGTTGAAGGAGGGCTAAAGATAAGGGGGCAGTGTACCACAACATCAAATCACGGTTATTTAAATTTGGTTTTTTTGACATTGATCAACAGAAAATGAAAAATGAAAACAGATTTCTGCAAAGTGCCTTTTCTTCTGTTGATTAGTGACATAAAAGATCCAATACTTCCTCTGTGATTCAATGTTGTGTAACAATACAAATGTGAAAACATCCAAGAGGTTGGATATTTTTCTTAGGCACTGTATATTTGAACACTTTCTATAGATTTTTAGTTTGTAATTTGTAATTTATAGTTTATGTGTGAATTAGACTTTAAATGCATATTTCAAGCTTCCAACTGTGCATTTCATCTTAAAGCAGGTATCATGGCATGTAATGAGATTTAGCAGCTAGGGTATTTGATTTCAAAGTTACTGGTTCAATCACTACCTCCACTCACTTATGTGATGCTGAGCAAGTCACGTAATCTGTCTGTTCTCTAATTGTAAAATATATCCTGCATGTATAAACAATTGCCGTATATCCAGATCTTGTAAGTTATCTATTGTATCTCATTATAAGTCACCTTTATCATAGGCATTGCACACTATACTTCATAATGAGCTCTGAAATAATTGTACAAATTCTACTTTTTAATTAATTTTTTGAATATCTCATACAGCAAAGTTAATAACAAAAAAATCATAAAATAGATTCAGTAACCTCAGGCTTACCTCAACTGCTGAGCAGGGTGATACCTCATACAGTATTCACCCATTTACTGTGAGTTTTTTTTTTTAACTTGACTTCTTAGACTCCTACATGATCCTTCATGTAAAACTGAGCAAAATCATTTTTAGGACAATGACATTAGTTGCATGGGCTCTACAATGAAATACAGTCACGTGTGCTAAAATGGTATTTGCTAAAGTATTATTAAAATTTAGCTCTGTAGGAAATATGAGAGATCTGTGCTTCACCTTTCAATTAAGATGGCAGAAATATAAACATACTGCGGTGGGCTGGCACCCTGCTGGGGGTTTGTTTCCTGCCTTGCGCCCTGTGTTGGCAGGGATTGGCTCCAGCAGACCCCTGTGATCCTGTAGTTAGGATATAGCAGGTTGGATAATGGATGGATGGAAATATAAAGCGATCTATACAATTAACAAACAGAGTTCATAAACCAGCGAAAGTTGTTTGGACAGGGCAATGGATTTATTTTCAACAAATAACCCAAACATCCTTGCTGCCCTTAACCAAAAAACACATTTATTTTAAATGTATATCATTAGTTTGTAAAATAAGGTTAATAGAAGCTGCATATGTACAAATGTATATATATATATATATATATATATATATATATATATATATATATATATATATATATATATATATATATATATATATATATATACATATATAGTCATGGATGGCTGGGGCTTCTGCCATGGAAGGACCAGGGGAGCAAGTGTGGACATAGCATCACCTCCCCCAGAACACTAGATGGCAGCCCCCCTGGATGGCAGTGGGACCTATAACTCCTGCAGGGCTCCATGAGAATTGAAGTTTGTTACAGTCCTGTTGGGATCCAGGGGCACTGGCAGGATGCCCTGCAACTATTCCTGAGCCCCTGTGGGTGGTTCTTCCCCCACACCCGGAAGTGCTGCTGGAAGTAGGTCAAACAGCACCTGGAGCACTTCCGAGTGACCTATATAATGGTCCAGCAGAAACTATTCAGGGAGCCAGAGTCGGGAAGAGGAGTAAGAATTGTGGTGTGTTTAGTGCTTTGGGGACTGTGTTTTTTATATATATATATATATATATATATATATATATATATATATATATATATATATACTGTATATATATATATATATATATATATAGAGAGAGAGAGAGAGAGAGTCACACATGCACGTCAGAGGGTTACCTTCCAGGCTCAGACCAGTAAGCAATGAGAGGGGGCACTGTTGCCAACAGTATCATCTTTCTGTTCTCACAGCTCCGAGAAGATGCCCAGTGAGGACAACTGACTCAACTTCTTCTATTCTGAGTACTATAAATGCATGGTGCTCCTGGAAGTTGCCGTCTCATTTGTATGTAGACTCAGTACAGGATGGAGCTCTACCTCAGACCTGACAGATTAAATATAATTCCATTCAAATAGTATGAATGTACCTTGACACCCCAAAAATTCGCCGCTGCGTGTGAAGTGACAGGGATGAGGATCAGCATCTTCAAGTTTGAAGTCATGGTTCTCGCTCAGAAAAAAAAGAGTTGATTGCTCTCTCTCTAGGTGAGGGATATCTTGGGATCTTTTTTATGAGTGATGGAATGATGGAATGTGAGATTGGCATACAGATTGGACCAACAGCAGCTGTTTTGCGAGTATTGTGCTGGTTCAAGCTGAGTCTAAAGATAAATCTCTTGGTTTACTAGTTGATCTACATCCCTGTCATCACCTATGGTCATGAGCTGTGGGAAATGACCAAAAGAAAAAGATTTACAGTACAGGAGAGGTTTCTTCATAGGGCTGTTGTGCTGACACTACATGATAGGATGAGAAGCTCTACAATTCAGGAGAGCATTAGATTAGAGTTGCTGTTCCTCTGAAGCGAGAAGATAAAGTTCAGGTGGTTTGAGTATGTTGTAAGGATGTCATATTGGGAATCCCCCTGAAGCTGCTCTAATGGTGAGAGACACGTGATAAGCTGGTTTAGGAATGCCTGGAAATTCCCCAGGAAGAGCTGCAATTTGTAGCTGCGAACAGGAAAGTCTGGGCTGATCTAGTTGGAGGACTACTGCTGTGACCCACATCAGGAAAAGCTGTCTAAGATGATCAGATGAGATTAATATTTCTTACAATCCAGTATTTAGGATTACATTTAGGGATGTAGAACTATCGGTAAATTGAAAGCTTTACTTAAAGAGTTAGCTTCTCTTTTACTGGGAATATCTGAGTCAATGCTTGTATTACTGTGGCCACTGCATCGATCCATTAGTTAATCCCATAATTTCATATGTGCTTATTTGCAAACAAAACCTGAAGCAATTCAAATCTTCCAGCTGAGTCAACTACTGCACCCTCAGCTGTTTTTCCAGGCTATGATATTGGATATTAAAGGGGCTGATCCTATGTGTCAGTATTGCTGTTTTTCATTTAATTTAAATGCTTTAAATGTTGATGTCTTATTAAGAATCAAAAGTGAAATTAGTTTGCTTTTATACTTACCGTTTATATTGACTTGTGCCAACTCACAGAAATCCATATGCCCGGTTTGAGATTTGGTTTGGGAGACAGACCTACCAGAGAATGACCCCTGTCATGAACGAGAAGGAGCCATTATTCAAAAAAGGAATTTCAGTTTCTATAGTTTTTTGCTAAAAATAGTCATACTTTTTCTTATGATGTGGCAGAAGCCAAAGCCTAAAAGCGAGCAGAAAAAAAAAACCATATCAGAGTAAAGAAACAATTTGTAAAGACAAACAAGTGCATTTCACCGCAAGCAAACCTATTCCAAACCTGGAGTAATGTTGTGCACGTCCGTACAACATCGGAGATCACTTATAAAGGCTTAGTAAAAACTGCCTATCTTTGCAATAATAAATTAGAACATGAAACAGCTAGCAAACAGCTAACTAAAAACGTGCTTTCTAATGATAAATGTTACTTTCTAACACGCTCATGATTAACTGTGTCAGGTGAACCTTAATCCATCCATCCATTTTCTAACCCGCTGAATCCGAATACTGGGTCACGGGGGTCTGCTCGAGCCGTGAACCTTAATGTCACATTAAAATTCCAAAAGAAAAACACTAAAAGAAAAGCATGTAAAATCAAGTAAAATAAAAACCTCTAATCAAGCCAAACACAGCCAACCTCTTCCCTGTTATATTATGGCAACCCTGGGTCCAGACCTGTGAGGAATGCACTGTTTGTGTAGCTATGGACTATTGTAGGGGGTGTGGATATATCTCGAAGAAGCCTGATATATGTGAGTGGGGGTGCAAACACGTTATTGTGAGAACACTTTATTCCACGTGTTTCTGTGTTGAGGACAATCGGCCAGTGTGCATGGCCAGTGTGCATGGCCATTGGAGAGCCTCGGACATGGACTCTGGCCTTTGGTCTGTTAACAGAATTGGTGGAATAGTGTTGCAATTGGGTTTCCTCTGAAACCAAGTGATCGGAATGAGGTAGAGCTGGCTGACGAGGGGATGACAAAGCTGGGAGTGTGTGGAACCACAGAAAACCTGGGTGGCACAGTAGACGCATTGCTGAGGAAGTCATCGGCATTGTTTGGGGCAACATCAGCGATTTGACATAAGCTGGCCGAATCCATTCCTCCTTCTCTCAAACCCCATGGGTCATATGTTTGTTTGTTTTTCATGCCTTTAAAAAACATTATTCTATAATCCTTGTGTCTAACAACAAATTGTATTAGTATGTCACTTACAATATGGTAAACTTCCATTACCTAGCAGAGAGAATCCCCATCTATAGAGAAAGGTAAGGAAAGCTAAAGTGGGGGCCTTACCAAATTAAGTATGTACATTTTGGCATTACCAAAAGCAGACATGATAATTAATTAATTGACTGATTAACTTCAATTAATTCTTGTCAATTTTTCTTCATTTTTCTACAGCTATTTAAATTGGCAAACTTCTAATATGGCAGAGCCTCTTCTGAAAAGAGTATATAAACCGGGTTTAGAGGTTGTACTTCTTCATTATACCCTCAGTTATGGTCATTATTTCCCCAATGATGCATTTTTCTTAAATTTCTCATAAAAACTTTTTGTGCTCTTACTAGTGCTTGATGTAGGAAAAAGCCCCTCACTTACAGTGTGAATGCAGCATGCTGATGGAGAGCTGCCATCCTTTTCTTCAAAAGACCATAATATAAGAAGAACATAGGCTGAGTCGTTTTGTTGTTTGAAGCTCTTTCACCTGAACAGTAAATCAAAATACACTATTCCCAACGTCATGAACAAAGTGATATTGTGTATCGTCTTGTGAGTAAAGATTACTAGCCAGGTTGTGGTCCAGTAAAAACATTTTTTTCCTGTGAATTCCCCTTGCACATAACCAAACATGTCCACATCATTTTATACCACAAAGTGATAAGATTGTTTCACTTAATTAGTATTAGTTTAAACAGGAAATAGATGCTGGTAATTTCAAGCTCTGTCAAAAAACTTTTTTCTGCCAAAAATCCAGTGATATCAACAAGTGCACATTTGAGGTATAAGGCACATAATACTGTAGATAAGATTTTATCAAGCTCCCATGATGGACATTTTACAAATATTGAAATATTTTATCAGCTCAAAAAATGGTCTCAACTGGACATTTTACAAAATGAGGTATTTCAGATGAATCTGGTGTGGTAGCAGGGTGATTCCCTGTAAAACTCCATAATCAAAGGAGTTCATCGTAGTGCATCAGACGTTAAGAGCATCTCTATCACCATCCATCTACTTAAAGCTGAGAAACACAGCAGGTAGAATATTGCACAACAGACACTGGTATTCTTCTACTTTTTTATATTTTCCTACTACATACTCAAAAGTATATTCGTACCTCTCTGAATGAATGAGTTCAGATGTTTTAGGTTCATAAAATCAGCACATGACCACACAATCACCATTGACAAACACTGGGAGTAGAATGGGTCATACTGAGGTTTAGTGACTTTAAATGTGTGTGTAAAGCACACTACTATTGGACTCTGAAGGAGGACAAATGTGTTTTCTGGAGTGATGAATCACACTTCACTTTCTGGCAGTCTGATAAACAAATCTGGGTTTGGTGGATGCCAGGCGAATGCTACCTTCTGGACTGCATAGTGTCTTCTGTAAATCTTGGTGGAAAAGGGATATTGGTCTGGGGCTGTTTTTCAGGGTTTGGACTAGGCCCTTTGGTTCTAATAAAGTGTAATGTTAATGCTATAGCATACAAACACATTTTGGACAACTGTGGACTTGTGGATTTTGGGACAGCTCTTATCCATCCCAGCATGATGGTGCCCCCATGCACAAATCCAGGTCAATAAAGACATAGAGAAACTTGAATGACCTGCATACAGCTCTGACCTCAACACTATTGAACATTTATGGGATCAACTGAAACTCAGAAGTGCTAACCCTAATTCTTAAAAGGAGGGAAGCCAGTACACCACTCCTATTAGCACCTGCCACACTGAATTAAAATTAAATTATTAAGATGTCTGCTGGTTCTGAGCGGCACTGCTTTAAGGGGGGTATTATCATCCAACTTAGTACCTGGCCTCATAAATGCTCTTTTTGACTGAAAGGGCACAAATTCCAACAGACACACTCCAGAATCCTGTGGAAAGCCTTTAGAGTTGAGTGGATGCTGTTATAGCCACAAATTGGGGGCAACTCCATATTAATGCCATTTGTTTCGGAATGGGATGTGCAACATATAAAATTGTGTTTAGGTGTCCAAATACTTTTGGCCATATAGTGGTGTATGTACTATTTCTGTTTGTCCAGAGAACAACACCTTTTAAAATTTCTATTTCTATTTGTTGTTCTCACAGCATGACATGAAATTCAGATAATAAATGCAGAGTATATAACCACCCTCTTAACACCTTTGGCCCTGGATTTTGTTTTTATGGGAAAAATTATTTTGTGAGATACTCTACCTTTGGGGCGTCTAGGAAGCTCAAAAAAAACAAAACAAAAAAAAAATCACTATTATTATACAATAGCTGCCAAATACTTCAGTATTACTTGTTTTACTTCCATGTTTCAGGGATTGTATACGTCTCTCCAGTCTGCGCTAACAGCACACCTGGCTCCCATGGCTGCAAACATAACTGTGCTTTACAAAAATGGCTGCATACATATGTACCAGTAATAGGATGTCAGGGCTGAAAGGGTTAAAAGTGTAAGAAGGTAGGTAATGTAATATTATCAAAACCATTTAGTTCAACTGGAATGACGCAGGTGGACATCAATATTTTTCCCAAGGTATGAAATGACCCTGGATGGGGCAATAGTCTATCACTGCACCCACACCCAGCTAATTTAGAATTATCAGATAACTTTAGACACAGGTCTTTGAGATATGGATGAAAAACTGGAGTGGAGTGGAAGAACATACAAACCTCACTGACAGAGATCAGGAATAGAAACTGATCCCAGGATGCTGAATCTAACTAAGGTACTTGCAATGTTATCTTGTGCTTGTTTTAAACAAGTGCCTAACCTGACTAAAACATTTTCAACTATACTACTGCTTGAAGTTATTTGCCCAAATTCATTCGTATAGTGCAAGTTTTCTTAAATTATTCTTTGTTGCACCCAATTTTTCCATTTTTAGATCCATACCTTGTTGAATTCCCAGACGATCATCAATGAGGGGGGTATTTACCATGAAGAACTGTGGCCTTTTGGGCAATCAAGGACAATCATCTGAGCAATGGTGATTTATTAATCAAGCAGTGACGTCCCACCTAATTCTAAAAAACTGATTTCCATTAAGTACAACAGAAACTTGTGATCCATAGTTTAAGAAACATTGGTATAGTCTACACTGTCGTAGTGCCGCCATCGAGACAGACGTGGAGAGAGCAAACCAAATGAACAACTTCTTTAATAGGTTTGATCATCCTAACCCACTCTCACCTCGGAGTACTGCATCCTCCAACCATCATTCTGCTGATACCAGCATAGGTGAGACATCCCCACCCACAATTACAGCAGCCCATGTAAGCAGAGAGCTGAGAAGACTTCGTGCCAGCAAAGCAGCGGGTCCAGATGGTGTATCGCCACGACTGCTGAAGGCCTGTGCGTTGGAACTGGGGAGTCCTCTACAGCGCATCTTCAACCTGAGCATGGAACAGGGGAGAGTCCCAAGGCTTTGGAAAACATCTTGTATCACCCCTGTCCCAAAGGTATCACGTCCTAGTGAGCTGAATGACTTCCGGCCTGTTGCTCTGACGTCACATCTGATGAAGACCATGGAGCGGCTGCTGCTTCACCACCTGAGGCCACAGGTCCGCCACGCCCTTGACCCTCTGCAGTTTGCATACCAAGAGAAGGTGGGAGCGGAGGATGCCATCATCTATATGCTACACCGATCTCTCTCCCACCTGGACAGAGGCAGTGGTGCTGTAAGAATGATGTTTTTGGACTTCTCTAGCGCCTTCAACACCATCCAACCTCTGCTCCTTAGAGACAAGCTGACTGAGATGTGAGTAGACTCACACCTGGTGGCATGGATTGTGGATTATCTTCCAGACAGACCTCAATATGTGAGTCTTGGGAACTGCAGGTCTGACATTGTATTCAGCAATGCAGGGGCACCGCAGAGGACTGTACTTTCTCCGGTCCTGTTCAATATATATACAGTACATCAGACTTCCAATATGACTCGGAGTCCTGTCATGTGCAAAAGTTCACTGATGACACTGCTATTGTGGGCTGCATCAGGAGTGGGCAGGAGGAGGAGTACAGGTAGCTAATAAAAGACTTTGTTAAATGGTGCGACTCAAACCACTTACACCTTAACACCAGCAAAACCAAAGAGCTGGTGGTGGATTTTAGGAGGCCCAGGCCCCTCATGGACCCTGTGATCATCAGAGGTGACTGTGTGCAGAGGGTGGAGACCTATAAATATCTGGGAGTGCAGCTGGATGACAAATTGGACTGGACTGCCAATACTGATGCTCTATGCAAGAAAGGTCAGAGCAGACTATACTTTCTGAGAAGGTTGGTATCCTTCAACATCTGCAGTAAGATGCTGCAGATGTTTACCAGATGGTTGTGGCGAGTGCCCTCTTCTACGCGGTGGTGTGCTGGGGGTGGCAGCATAAAGATGAAAGACGCCTCACGCCTGGACAAACTTGTTAAGAAGGCAGGCTCTATTGTAGGAATAAAGTTGGACTGTTTAACATCTGTGGCAGAGCAACGGGCATTAAGCAAACTCCTGTCAATCATGAAGAATCCACTGCATCCACTGAACAGTGTCATCTCCAGGCAGAGGAGTAGCTTCAGTGACAGACTGAGGAGATCGTTCCTCCCCCACACTATGCGACTCTTCAATTCCACCCGGGGGAGTAAATGCTAACATCATTTTTTTTACTATTTAATTTAATATTGTTTCTTTGTATCAGTATACTGCTGCTGGATTATGTGAATTTCCCCTTGGGATTAATAAAGTATCTATCTATCTATCTATCTATCTATCTATCTATCTATCTATCTATCTATCTATCTATCTATCTATCTATCTATCAGTATTGCGTTGTGTTATATTATATGTGTAGAAGAAGAAATTACATTAACATGCTTTTTGTGCATAGTGATTGACATAAATACTTTGTTTCTGTACTTGAGTATGTTCTGGGAATATTTCTGCCTTACTTGAAAGTGAAATTTTCTTACTACTTTTACTTCAATGCATTTTTAAAGGTATATTGCTTTTACTGTGATATGTTTTGCACATTTATAACTGCAATACTAAACCGAAAAACCAAATGGTCACGCAAATATACACAATGATTTATTTAGCCAATTATCTAAAATATTGGCTTCCCCTGATTATGAAAACTTGTGTTTATGAAGAATCTAAAACAATTCTCACATGTGGCCTGCTGGTACTAAAACCTGATCATATACGCAGCCCGCAGAATGGGAGCTTGGGGGGGAGCATGTTGTATTATTGGGGTGGAGCTGGATGTTGGTGATGAGCAATCCCAATCTCGGGTATTTCCACAGTTATTGCTGCTGTGTTTAGACACTGTCCTCACGGCAGCCTGCCGAACAAGGCAAGGCAGTTCGCATTTTGCAGGGGGGTATACTTGTGTGCTCACGTGCTGCAGTTTACACACCTTTCAGGTATATTTTTTTCACATGTCTTCTCATATTATCCTGAGGATGATGTCTTTAAAGCATATTATGAACTAGTTGGAAAAGCCCAAGGAAAATCCAAAAAGTCATTCCATTGAATGTGAAACTAGAAGTGATAAAGTGTCAGTACAGTGTCTTATTAAATAAAATTAGTGCTTGCTGTTACTAAATTAATTATGTCAATTGTCATGTTTTACTGTGTTATTTGAACAAAAATTGGAGTCATTTTTGGGTTCAGGGAATTATAATTGTAAGTAGGTGTTCACATGCGGATTAGGTGGACTGGCGATACTAAATTGGTCCCAATGCATGTGTGTTCATCCTGTGGTATATTCTGGGTTTGCTTGTTCTTAGCTCACGACTGATGCTTACTGGAATAAGCTTTAGCTCCTTGTGCCCCTTTTTACAAAAGCTGATTTTATGATGCTGTTTGCTTTAAATATTACTGCATTTCTAAATGTGTTTTTTTCAAATGGGATAGAGAATAAAAAATACAAAACAGGAAGAAATACTACATTTAATTAACCACAATCGATATCAGATACTTTAAATGTTCGACTTGAGAAGTTTTCTCATGTGCAAATTCTATTCACTTTTATTCAAGTATGGCTGTTGAGTACTTAGTTTGTACAACATTGGTGTCTGAAAAAGTTTAGGTTAATGTACACTTTATTGAGCATAATTACAAGTTTTCCTTAATTATGAATAGCATAGAAAGAAAACTACTTGTCAGATCATTGTTACTGAAATGAACAGACCCAAGCCATAGAACAGATATCTGTTAGACCACCAGAAAACAGCTCATTATGACGAATATAGCAATTCCAGATTCAGAGAGTATGATGTTACTTTACAATGTGAATAATAGGATTTTATGGTGCTGTTTGGTTTAAATATTTGCTGTGTTTCTAAGTTTGTTTTATTTCCCATAGGTCTCCTACCAAATCAAAATGTCTGTTTAAAGAACTGTATGTATTTCTAATACATTCAAATTCTGAAATTACACTCAAAGGTGTCTCTTATGAACTGAAATTAGAATACCTGTGCATGCCTGGGTAAATACACATCATCCATATTCAAAATATTCCATCTACTTCAACATTTAAGGCAGCTGCTTATGTAAGCCAGCCAGACCATCTTATAATATGCTCCCAGCCTTCCATTTTTGTACTGTGGGGGTGATAGTTCCTATGAAAAATTGTAGTTCTTGTGCTTTTCTTCTTCAAGAAGCACTTTTAGCTACTGCTAGATATAAGGGATATTGAAAAAGTATTTCCTGAGGTAAAGTGGATTCAGAAAGCAATTACACTTGCCCAAGACTTGCCATGGAGGCTGCTAAAAATGTGAAAGTAAAGGTCTAAATACTTATATGAGTAGGAAACTTCAGCTTTTGAGTTTGAACAAATTTGCAAACCTTTCAGTAAACATATTTTCACTTGGTCATTATGGGTTATTAAACAGAAGATAATGGGCAAACATGGCAAATGTTTTCATTTGCAATAATACACGGTGAAGTGTGTAGAAAGTGAAGGGGCCAGTTTCAGGATTTTATTACACTTGTTTAATATTAATCTGAAATAAAATACAAATGTTCATTACTTTTTTTTTCCTTTCATGAGATGTAAAGTGGGCTGTCCCTTGCTGCTCTGAAATCTCACTTCTCCCTGCTACATTTTAATTACCTGTACAGTCTCAAAAAACAATCCTGGTTCTGAGAGTTTATTCCTTAATGTCAGAATGTTCATTGTCATGTCTTTGTTGGTGACATGCTAAAGAGGTTTGGTATATTTATTTTTATAAAGACGAGTAATATCAGAAGAAAACGTGTACAGTATGACAATTTTTTTATTTTTTCACTCCTCCAACACTGTTTTTCAAACCAACCCCAAAAACACCCATAACAAATTTTAAAAAAACAAATCAAAACAAACTGTAAAATAATTTTCCCAAATAACTTTCCAAATTATGCATCACTGAGTTTTTTCATTCAAAAAAAAAATCACATATACAGCTATTTTAAAACATAATACTCTAAATTGGTTCTTAAAATATACTTGTAGATAAAATGAAAAGGTTCAGCACAGGCCCATCTTTAAAATTACTATATGTATATATATATATATATATATATATATTGTGGCATCTGGCCGGGGCTGGAGCCCGGCTGGGACGCCCAGGAGGACTGGAGGAGGGCTTGTACCTCCTCCAGACCGCGAGGGGGCGACCGCCCTGGTTACGTTGGGGGCCACGGGTAGAGGGCTTGGAAGCTCAGCCCTGTAGGGACCCGTGGCCACTGCCAGGCGGCGCCGCGGTGCCTGAACAGTCCTGGAGCCCAGCACTTCCACCACACCAGGAAGTGCTGGGGGGAAGAAGACAGGGGACACCCGGAGGGCTTACGGGTGTGCAGCCGGCACTTCCGCCACACTGTGGCATGTCTGCGGAGGAGTGCCGGGAAGCAGCTGGAGCCCATCCGCCCCATTTAAGTGGCCACCTCCCTTCAGTCAGGAGCAGAAGTTGGGTGGAAGAGAGATGGAGCTGGAGAAAGGACTGGAGGCGGCCAGAAAGGCTAAAACACTGTGTGCCCTGGACATTGGGGGAACGGTGCTGGAGGCACTGGGAAGTGCACTAACTGTAAATATTATAAATAAACATGTGTGTTGGGTGAAACAACGATGTCCGTCTGTCTGTGTCCGGGTTCAAGTTCACAATATATATATTGAATATGGAAAATTCTAAAAAAATTCTGAACAGATACTTATGAAGAAAATTTGATTTTTTCCCAATTTAAAATAGTACAGAGCATCACTTTAACCCGAGTTGTAGGTGCATTATGTATCACGGATGCACGTTTGAGGATCACCATGCTAGCTCTGATCAGGTATGCAGTATCACCCCAAAGTGAGAGGGGGCGTTGCTGTGAACTGAAAATGACTGACCACAATCCCATCATTTCCTCAACTCCCACCCTTTCCTGTTAGAAACATATAAAAAGAGCCCATTTCTGTAAAGTGGCGTCTCACTTAGAGCTGGACTCGCAGCAGGATGGAGCTTCCAGTTAGAAGATCCAAAAGTGTATTCTAGTTATACAGTGGAACCTTAGTATACGTCCTTAATTCGTTCCAGACCCTTTGACTTATACCAAACAGGACGTATACCAAACAAATTTTTCCCATAAGAAATAATGGGAAAATGATTAATCCGTTCCCATGAAAAAAAAAATCCTATTGCTATTGGCATATTATACATTGATGGAGTTGTATAAAATAATTTAGACACTGCTTAATACTAAAATACATAAATACAAAAACAATTAGATGAAATAAATGAAAATTTTACCTCACTTTACTTTTTAATAACATCTTTGTTTTTCATAATTGTAGATACCGTCGTTTTCGGCAAACGGTATGCAACAGCCATGTTCCGGATACGCATGCCACCTTCATACTTTTCAACAATCAATTCAAATTTACATGAAAAAAACACAAAATCATGTTGTGACGATGCAGGTTTGCTGTATGCTCCCATCTGCTGCCAGGGAGCCCTTGAACCCTACACCGTCGGTAATGTGCCTCACTGCTAACCTCATCGGTAACAACAAAGCAAGGGGATGGTGAAAAAGTGCAAAGTGCTTTTATTAAAACAATTAACAAAACAAGGTGCTCAAATTAAAGTGCAGTCTCCAAAGTTCCAATAAATAATCCATAAAATCAGAAGTGAAACATGGAGGTTAAAAACAATAGAAAAAAGTCTTCTTAAAAACAACGAAGTTAAAATAGAGTAGGAAGCATTCTTTAAAAAAAAAAAAAAAAAAAAAGAAGAAGCCTTTTTTACCTGGCGGGCCCCCCTGCTTCCCAACAGGAGAGTCGCTCTACTTGCAGCTGACGTTAACTCTGCCTACTTCAGCTACTTTGCTCGCTCGCTCGCTCTCTCACTCTCACTCACTCAACCTCCCGTCCGTTCTTTCTTTTTACTCCCCTTCAAGCCGACTCGCGTTTTTGTTTATCAAGATAAGCAGCCCCAGAAACAATCATGAATGCGGACGGTCCCTCACAAGTGCACTTTGGTGAGAAACGCCCACATCGCTAATCGCCCTGACAACCTTCAGCTACATAACCACCACGCCCCCTCACCAAGCTGCGAGCGCGGTGATTATTTATTTTAAAGCTGGACTTTGACAGGAGCTGTGGACCCGCTATTTTACACACGTGAAAGTTCACAGAGAGTTATAGCGCGGGTTGTTCACTGAATGCTAGCAACTGGCGCACTAACGCTCGTGGGCAGTCGTGGCTTTGTCTCGAGAGAGGTAAACAAGGTTAGCACGCGAGTCGTATTCCAAACAAAGGTCGTATACCAAGCAAAATTTTTCGTGTCCAAACAGGACGTATACCAAGTTGGACTTATTCCAAAGCAGACGTATACCAAGGTACCACTGTATTATGTTCTAGTGCCACTGTCTGTTTCTTTACTTAATCGAAACCATTTTTGCAAACTCCCACCAGAATGATGATCAGCGGAGGTTAATGGATTAAAAGACTAAAAAGTTTATGAACCACAGCTGTATAGGCTAAGGAACACTGTAATAAGTGAATATCACCTACATTAGTTATATATCTTTAATAAAAGATGAACCACTGGATTGCTGGTAAATTGACAGTAATTAATGAAGAGTGAAGCACAGAACAAAACAAAACATAGTATTTTGAAAATTCCTTTTCCATGACTAATTCTGCAGGTGTAGGTGCATGAACTTCTGTCACTTTTCAGTATTTTGGTGTACAAATATTTTTAGTCCAGTAATAGAACTGAAACTTACACAGTGCCATGTATCCTTCAGCTTTAGATGTCGTCTTTTGATGAGTGAATGACTGAATTTCAGATGCATGAGGATACCAATAAGTGTAACCTCTTAATGATTTGTTAATACAGTGTTTCCTCCTCAACCGCTGATTCTTCATCCGAGGTTTCAGTTTACCTGCATTTTGAAAATATTACATTAAAAAAAATAACATTAATAAAATTGAGTTAACTATACCCCCAGCATGAACGAATCCATTGTCCACTGTTTTTGACATCACCCACTTCCAGCCACCCTTCCACTGTTAGTCACACTATTAGTGATGTGCAAAATAATTCTTTTTATTCATGAGATTAATTTTGTTCAATTCACCAAAATGATTTGAATCTTTGCATTTGATTCGTTCACTTCAAAAACAACAAGCATTATTCTAGTTTAAAAGCTACAATAGTATCATAACAGTGTAACAATTTTAACTACCGAACTATTCAAACAGTATAAAACGCAAGCACCAAAATAAATAATTTACACATAATAATAATTAATAATAAGAAATAATAATAATCCATCCATCCATTTTCCAACCTGGTGAATCCGAACACAGGGTCACGGTGGTCTGCTGGAGCCAATCCCAGCCAACACAGGACGCAAGGCAGGAACAAACCCTGGGCATGGTGCCAGCCAACCGCAGGACACACACACCAAGCACACACTAGGGGCAATTTAGAATGTCTTTGGACTGTGGGAGGAAACCCATGCAGACACGAGGAGAACATGCAAACTTCACGCTGGGAGGACCCGGGAAGCGAACCCAGATCTCCTAACTGCAAGGCAGCAGCGCTACCACTGCGCCACCATAATAATAATACTCTTTACTGAATTCTGACAATAAATAAAATTTCAACAATAAATTTAAAAAAAAAAATACAAGTATAACCTTAGAATAGTGTGTACATCACAATAATTCTGTGAGAACATTTTTAGGAGTATTTTAACGCTGAGTTTTGGATAATGATTCTGGTTTTGGTGCTTGGTTTATCTGATGCGTTTTTTCCAAAGCTCATTGTTCTTTGATTTTGTTTTTCACTCTCTTATTAAAAACCTTCATTTCTTGACCAATCTATTTAGTTGTCTTATTGTTGTTTTTTTATCAGCAATCATACCCAGCAATTGCACGTTAAGGGCCTTGCTCAAGGGCCCAACAAAGTAGAATCACTTTTGCCATTTACGGGATTCGAACCAGAAACCTTCTGATTGCTGGCGCAGATCCCTAGCCTCAGATCCAGCACTCTGTTCTGTCCAAGATTTTCCCTTATTATCCTTTTTATCTGTGTCTGCTTCCAGAAATGGATAGCTAGGGGATACAAAGAGCAATTGCATAAAGAACTAATAATAATGGACACATAAGTTCCATGTTCTAATTATTGTTCTAATAATCCAAATTTATATTATTCATGCAGACTGAGACTTCTGCAAATATTTAATAAAGATATATTGTAATCAACCCCAAGTTTGCAAAGTATTGTACATACCAAATGTAGATGGCTAAGAAAAAGGTGAAATAGCATAAATTTGAAGCATAATGTCTTAGCCCATTTTTTAAATCTGCACTGCATTTTTTTCTATCTTCCAACTTGAGGTTTTGTAATTAGATTGTCACTAGCAACTTACTTTCCCAAATACTAGGACTATGTTTATTTTATGTGAGAAGCATTTCCTATTTATTGATTTGTATGGAATCTGTTTCATACTTTAAAATGTTTGATTGAAAAATAAACTATATTTAACATCTTAATAAAAAAATATGTAATAGTAAGTTAAACAACTTGCTGTAAATATAGGAGCAAAAATCATTGTTTCGTAAAAATCATGAAAATTTATTAAAAACACACTTCTGTACATTTTCTTGCTGTGAGCCATGTTTATTATGTCTTGTAAGTGATAAACCAGCCACTGTCTGATATTTGGTGATACTGATGTAATATGTGCAATCACAATACAGAATTGATATTGCAACCAAGATTGGGTCAGGAGACAGTTTCTGTTTACAAGCAATCAATTTATATTAAATATTATTGATCCATTAATTGAGTGATTAATCCTAGTTTGTCATGATAACATAGCAGATACTGCAGCAATTAGAAAATATCCTGGTTTAATACACAGTCTTGGTGTCCTCTGCTCAAATGTTGCATATTATTCAGGCACTTGTAAGGAGTTCCTCTCAAGGACTTTATGCATGTTTTAATTTGGATGTGTGTGACTGCCAGTTATTGTACTCTGTGGCATACTGTTATCCTATCTGTTACTGGTTTTTATTCCATATTTTTCACTGCTGGAATTATTTCAAGAGCCATTTAAAGCTGTAAATAATACTAACAGGTTCAGAAAAAGGTGACAGATTTAGGTCTTTTTCCAGTTGAAATAAAACTTTTAATACCACTAGGCTAAGAATTTATCTAATAATCTATTCTGGCTTTGTTAAGGATTCTCAAACACTGTTTTAAAGTGAAAATCACAAAATAGTTGACACAGCCTAACAATACATTATAATGGCTGTGCAGCATCTTCTGAAAAATGCCTGCCAGAATTATGATCTTTAGTCCGGCACCAGGAACCAAACACATTACCAAATACATGTTATGTATTTGAGCCGCTGGTGTCTTGCACTTTATCTTCTGTGGCTTGGACAGCTTACCAATGACAAGTCAGTACCAATCTGTTGAATCCACATCATTTTTAGGAAACAGATTCACGTAAAACAAAGTAATAGCTTGAAGCTGTTAACAATTCTGTTAACTACATCCTGCCAAGAAAATCTCAGTAGGATTTTTAAAAACTTTACATCAAGATTCTATGAATTTATATCACTTTTTAATTCATACCTCCATGTACTTTCCATACTGTTACATGAACTTATAAGAGTTCCAGGTTCATGTTGGAGATAAATTGGTGTTGATAAATTTTAGATTTTGGGTGAAAGGATCTAAAAGTAATTCTGAAGGTTCAGCTATTTTAGTTATATATATTCATCACTGCCTCTACTGTTGTAGAATATCACTAAAATAAGGCAAAAGAAATGCATCCCAAAATACTCAGTGGCAATCTCTCTAGGTTCAATCCAAGTTAAAAAGCGCATGAACTTGAGAATGTATTGCATAGTTTACCATGCTGCAAATTGGAGATGTAGTAACTGAATGCAGAGCCACAGCATTACCATAAAATAGCTTCTCAGTCCTAAGTGTGAAGAGAAACAGGAGTTACAATTACACAACATTTAAAAGACAACAATTCACTATTCACAGATCTTTCTGTGTTTTTTGTACAGGTAGATAACAACCAACTAATTGTTACTGACTAATTAATTGGAGCTTTGAAGACAATCTTAACACTCACTTCTTGCACTGAAAAAAATACGCTTCAGTGATAACGAAAAACATATTTTAAATACATGCTTGAGCATTTAGGTAATTCACATTCATTTTCCGTGACAGTTCATACAAAAAAGGTAGATTCTTTAGCTTTACTATACTGTATGTCAGAATTGGCTATAGTTTTTTTTTTATGTTTTTAGCAGAAGTAGCTTCTTCTGTCTGCAAAGTTTCAAGGAAGTATTTATTCTTGACAGAACAACAGTGCAAGCCACACACTCACACACTAAGGAAACTAAAGCCAATGGATAAGGTTTACAAAAAAGGGCAAGCACATAGAAGCCATACACACAACTTACTTAAGCAGAGAAAGGGACTGAGATTCAATTGGTGTCAAGCAGCAATGGTGTCATCTCTGAAAATAATAATAACAATAGAAAGAATATTCAGATGGCAAGAATTTAATGGCTGGAAGATGAATTAAACCCAGGACCCTTAAGGAGAGAGGTAGGTGCTCTAACCACTAAACCAACATGACCTTCTGCAATTCTTGCTCTATGCATTTCAATCTTGGTTTTCAATAAAAAAAAATACTGTAGAATGTTTACTAAAATTATTGGCAATATTCATTTCCTTACTAAATTGTGTACTATGTTTATGAATAAATGTACTCTAATTTGGAAATCTTTACCACTTGCATTGAAATCCAGAAAGCTGTCGTTCAAAAAAACTACCAGTATTATATAATGCAGCTTGCAATAAAATAGCATAATATTAGAATGTCTAAAGTAGGGCTCACATACAACAAATATATTCACAGTAGAATAATTACTATGTGAAATTAACTGTATCTTAGATATAATGATGCCAATTGAACAATCCTCAATAAAATTGAAGAATTAAAATATCATATAAATAAAACCAAGAACTGATGGCTTTTTTAGGGGATTAATATTTATTAGGACCTTAAAAGTTAAATCAAGCCTAAAGAGAATATTAAGAGAATAACTGAAAATGGAAAAAAATACCAGATTAAGACCTTAGCATTATTAAGTGTCATATAAATTTGTATGGCAACGTCAAGTGCTTGTTGTCCAAGTCTGATCTGAACACTTTGTAGTTTAGCGATTTCATGGACTACGTAGTTAAGTAGTTTATTTAACAATTATGTTCTGGATGTGCTCCACACAGGACAACAACTGACCTAGTAAGTTTCAGTAATCCAGACATTAAATGATGAATGCAGTGGAGAGTAAAGCTATAAATTAGATTTGAGATATGATTTGTTTATAGTATTACTAGGGGGCTTCGCCCCCTGCTTGCCAAACTCCCTGGCCTGTGCTACTTGCCAGCCACTTCGCGTCTCTGTTGCTCGCGTATGTGGATTTCACTTTCACCAAACAACAAATTTTTTAATTCTCTCAAACAGACCTCTTCATTGGAAAGAAACAGTACTTTTCCCTAATGGCAACACGAATTAGACGATCATCAAGTCTCTGACTCAAAGTTTAAATCCGAGCAAACAATATATTCGATCTCTTATTTCACTGGGTAATAATTTCCTTTTGTTTGTGCTAATGCGATCTTTACTATCATTTTTTTTAGACTTTCGAATTTTAGTATTTTCATTATCCCTAATCTGCTCTGTATGTGTATCGCGCCAGTGTTTTTGATTTCTTTACGATGTTCTACTTTGTCATCTACTCTTTTTTTTATTGCCGGCCCCAGGCATGGTTAAATCTCTTGGCACAAAGTCTCATCTCGCAGGACATGAAAGTATTTATCTGAAAAATTCACGTCTCGTTCTAGACTAAAAAGTCTCTTCTTGTCTCAGGATTTTTTTTATTATAATAGAGGGACATCTTTAATAATTGATTTGTTTGAAAAGTAAAATTTAACATTGACACTAGATATTATTGCTGGGCATTGTCATTGTGTATTTACTCTGTTTTATGTGTATTTCTTTTTACATTTTATGTCATTTTATACACTTTTTGATGCAACACTATGTTTTGTGTTTAAGTTAAGCTTTGTCATCATACTATGCTTATAGATAGATAGATAGATAGATAGATAGATAGATAGATAGATAGATAGATATGAAAGGCACTATATGATAGATAGATAGATAGATAGATAGATAGATAGATAGATAGATAGATAGATAGAAACAATACAAAACAATTTATTTTTGTATAGCCCAAAATCACACAAGGAGTGCTGCATTGGGCTTTAACAGGCCCTGCCTCTTGACAGCCCCCCCAGTCTTGACTCTCTAAGAAGTCAAGGAAAAACTCCCAAAAAAACCCCAGGAGGGAAAAAATGGAAGAAACCTCGTGAAAGGCAGTTCAAAGAGAGACCCCTTTCCAGGTAGGTTGGGTGTGCAGTGGGTGTCAAAAAGAAGGGGGTCAATACAATACAATACAATTCACAGAACAAAACACAAATAATCCTCAATACAGTATTAAAATAAAATTTTTTGAAGTACGGAGAAGAATTTAACAATGGATGACATCACATAATATGATTTGGATTTGTCAAGAGTCCTGAAGACCTCATCCATCAAGCTGCCTCCCCCATTTAGCCATTTCACAGCTGAAATGGTGCTGGGCCAGCCAATCTGATGAAAGGACCACTCTTTCCCATGATTCCAGCAATCCTCCATCAGGGATGACTTTACCATAAGCATCCCACGCAAGCTCAAACATAATAAAGTAAAGTATGTGTCACAGAACAGAAATATCTACATAAATGTTTGCATGAAATTTTGAGTAAAATTAAAACTACAAAATAACTTGTCCTTTGGTTTAGGATGCTGTTGTTCAGCAAGGACGAGAAGCAGAATCCAGGCTTAAATGTGGTAGTTTTTGGCTGAGGTAATGGGAAGTCAAAGCAGCCAGCCGTCTGAACTGATACTTTAGTTTGGTCTGTTTCTGATGTCATTCTGTGATTTTCATTACAGTTAATCTTTACACTGTTAATGTAACAGTTAGTGTAATTTAAGGAAAGGAAAAATAATGATATAAAGAGCCAAGTTTCAGTTACAGATTACTTTTAATGAGAACGAAACACTTTAAGTTGGTATTTAGATAAAGACGTTTCCATTTTAAAGGTCTTGCACATGTTGGGGCCCTAGAATCTTGCTATAATTGAGCTCAGGGAGCAATTCAAAAGTCAGGGTCACAGGAGATGCAAAGCTTACAGCCAAAAATTTGCATGGAGGATGTGAACACGATAGAACTACTTGATATGGTGGATAAACCCTAATCTGAAATCACCTGTTTATTGTAAAATTTTCTAAGCATGACAGGAAATAGTAGTTTCTTTTCTCTGTACATGGCCAATCTCTTAAAAGAAGGGGAGATGGTTTATTGTTAACACTTTTAGGTACTGCAATGTGCAACAAAACCTTAAGACAACACTCTTTGGGTCTTCATAACACTTACAAAGCATCAGTAAAGTGTTTTTTTATCACTACAATGTGACTTAACAGAACTTAATTTTGGAGTCATCGGAAGTGGCTTAACTGAGACACATTTCTCTTGATATTACATCTATACTAATAAAAGGCAAAGACCTCACTCACTCACTCACTGACTGACTCATCACTAATTCTCCAACTTCCCATGTAGGTAGAAGGCTGAAATTTGGCAGGCTCATTCCGTACAGCTTACTTACAAAAGTTAAGCAGGTTTCATTTCAAAATTCTACGCGTAACGGTCAACAACGTTCGCCATGTTAAACTTTCTTATTCATGGCCCCATCTTCACAAAATTTGGTAGGTGGCTTTCCTGCGCTAACCAAAACCGATGTACGTACTTATTTCAGTGGTATGATGACACTGTCGGCCGCCATATTGAAGTTTTCAAAGTCACTAATTCTCCAACTTCCCGTGTAGGTAGAAGGCTGAAATTTGGCAGGCTCATTCCTTACAGCTTACTTACAAAAGTTCAGTAGGTTTCATTTCGAAATTCTACGCGTAACGGTCATAACGATCAACAACGTCCTCCATGTTGAACTTTCTTATTTATGGCCCCATCTTCACGAAATTTGGTAGGCGGCTTCCCTGCGCTAACCAAAACCAATGTACGTACTTATTTCGGTGGTATGACGCAACTTTTAGCCACCATATTGAACTTTCCAACGTCACTAATTCTCCAACTTCCCGTGTAGGTAGAAGGCTGAAATTTGGTACTTATTTTGGTGGTATGATGCCACTATCGGCCGCCATATTGAACTTTTCAACAGTCTTTGTTACTTATGGGCCCATCTTCAAGAAATTAGATACGCGGGTTCCCAACGCTAACTGAATCCTAATTACGTACATATATATATGTCCATAGCCTGCAGCTCGGTCACCGTGTGAGGCGGCGTTGGGTCCCCCATCCAAACGCCTCCCACGTTTATGGCTGCCTGCCTATATAAGGCCGTCCGTCGCTCCAGTCTCTACATTCCCTTCCTTGCTTCGCCACGGGATTCACGTCTCCCTGCTAACTACAGCCTTTTTATTTAATCTAAGGCTTCTCCGCTGTTTTATTGTTCATTTATTACGATTATAGTTATTGTGTAGGTATTTTAGACTTACTTTACATTTTTCAGGTACCCATTTCCTTTATCATTCCAACCGTACCCGCATTAACATGTCTATCGAGGTAATCACCATCAATCAAAAAACTGTCACTTACCGAGTGGTTTCCATGCCCAGAGATGGCACCTACCTTTTCCATTCTCTTTGTTACATATTGCACAGCCATATCAGGCTCACTCTTGATATCCGGAATAACTTTGTGTCTTATGTATTGAATGACTGGGACAGGTTCAAGGTGTGGACTGATGACGGTACAGGAGATAATTATACTACACAGGAGCACTATAAGAATGAAATACTTAAGCCCTTCACCTATGCATCTGCATGTGAGTTGATGGCTGCCGCTGAATTGTTCGGTTGTCGCTTTCAAGTGTACCGAAATGGCCAAATATTTTACACCTCTGGACAACCGCCAATGCCTCTTAAACATCTTAGATTCACAGGTGACAATTTCAGTAGTGGACACTTTGATGTTTATGAATGTTTAAACTCTCAAAAGCTGGATGTGAAGTTATCGATGAAACTGGTTGTATACTTACAGCGCTTGACAGATGCCGAATGTCTCTTCAACACAAGTCATACAAACACTGTCGTAATTGAAACAAACCATGAAACTCAAACCGATTATGACAGCAGCAATCCAAGCTGTGAGATTTGAAACAAGATTACTGTTCACATGGCCAACTGTACGTTGCATGCTTAAGAGTAAGGTCAGCGCACAGCTTGGTCATATTACAACCGGAGGGCCGAACTCACAATGTGGTATACAAAGAGATCCTTAACAAATAATTATTGGTATAGTTTCCCTCAGTTTAAAAAGATTTAAATTTCTTCTTAATAAAACTTTTAATGCAATACTTTGCCGCTGCAAAGCGCGGGTATTTTGCTAGTATTTAATATAGTAGACCTGTGAATCCTTCATATTAACAAGTAATTTTACCTTCATGTCAAGATGCCACACTGCACAGAGATGAATAATCTGCTGTATCTACTGAGGTTTTATAAGTGTTCTGAAGACTAAAAGAACCCTTTGATAAGGTTTAGTTACATAACAGTAAGTAAGTAATAGATGCATTTTTGCAACACCTATACTAAAGTGTTACCCATTGATTTATATTAATGTTACTTTTGTTGATTATATGCATTATTCTTTGTTTTTGACTTTGTATTTGAATGGAAGCTATTTGTGTTATGTTCCATATGTTGGGTGAGTGGACCTCAAGAGGCGAGCCACCTGGCAATCACTTCCAAGAATGGCCCTCAGCCCTATAAATCTGGAAGGTCTCCCACAGTTCCTGGCGGTTAAGAGTGCTTAGGTGTGTTTACTTCTTGAGCTTTTTGTGACTTTTGTGTGATTAGTGATTTACTGGATTTCTAGCTTTTTTTGCTCTGTACTGTATTTCGAGTATTTTTGGGATTTTGTATTGGTTGGCCTTGGTTTGCCTTGTTAGCAACTCTTTGTTTTTATGTGCTCAGAGAGCTTAATTGTTTAACAGGACCTTTGAAAATAAATCTTTTATCTTATAAATATTTTATCTGCCCTTTTTGTATCTGCCTATGGTTTCAATGGAATTTCCCTCTCTACTGGGCATTTTTGGAACTGTTCAGGATTTAGGTGTTTTTGGCACCCCAAGCTCATAACAGAGGAGTGTGTGGTTGTGCAGTGGCACCTTTACATGTAATACACTCATCACAGGAGTGAACAAACAGCCTGCAGCCTGTCCATTAGAAATTTTATTTCAATTGCTACACCAATGCCAGTGCACTTTTGAGGATTTGGGTTTGACACTGTAGTACCAGCAGCTGCCAAGGGATACATCTAGATAGTGTTTTTTTTCAGTAGAGCAATTTATTCTATAGTTCCTGACTGTCTCACTGGGAGATATTTACAGTACCTTTGCTGTGGGGTCAATGGAGTGTTACCTCCTGCCACAGCAGGTACAGCGCTGCTACCAACCAACTTCAGGTTGTAGCCAGTTCTGGAACAGCCTTTTACACCTGCCACAATGAGCTGTTTCTCTAGACCTGCATACATACTGTTGTTAATGTCTTGCTGAAGTGTTGGAACACTGCAATGTACTGGTAATCATCACTCAGCAAACCCAGTAATGGGAACACCATATTTTTAATATTTATTTTCAGGAACCTTCAAAATTTCTTTGCATATACACTGCCACTTACAATCTAGGTTAAAGTTTTCTTCCTCCAGGTTCCCTAGTTCCTCTTCCGGAGGGTTCAAAATGTCCACCTTGGAGATCTGTGGGGCTTGGCACTTCACTAAATCAGGAAGCAGGCCTACACCAGGTATAATAATGTTCTGTGATACAATGGATTTTTGCTCATTTTAAGTTTTCTGCAACTAACTATTCTTAATAAACTAGAACTGCTAGCTCAGCCACTCTTGGTTAACTAATGGTGGCTGAAGGATGCAAAACCATGCATTTTATGGCCACACATGACTGAAGATGAAGTGGTGATCATTTTAACAATCTACTGCCTTAGACCATTATTTTCTAAATGTCTTCAATGATATTCTTTATGGCATTGTCGATGTTACAGATAATGCTGTTATGGTATTCTTATATTTTGAAAATGATTTTCTTTACTTATATAAATACTAGCAAAATACCCGCGCTTCGCAGCGGCGAAGTACTGCCTTAAAATTTTTATTATGAAGAAAATTAAACCTTTTTAAACTGAGGGTAAATATACGAATAATTATTTGGATCTCTTTGTATACCACGTTGTCAGTTCGGCCCTCCGGTTGTAATATGACCAAGCTGTGCGCTGAGCTTACTCTTAAGCATGCAACGTACAGTTGGCCATGTGAAAAGCAATCTTGCCTCAAATCTCATAGCTTGGATTGCTGCTGTCATAATCAGTTTGAGTTTCATGGTTTGTTTCAATTACGACAGTATTTGCAGGACTTGTTGTGTTGAAGTGACATTCGGCTTCTGTCAAGAGTTGTAAGCATACAACCAGTTTCATCGATAACTTTACATCCAGCTTTTGAGAGTTTAAACATTCATAAACATCAAAGTGTCCACTACTGAAATCATCACCTTTGAATCTAAGATGTTTAAGAGGCATTGGCGGTTGTCCAAAGGTGTAAATATTTGGCCATTTCGGTACACTTGAAAGTGACAACCGAACAATTCAGCGGTAGCCATCAACTCACATGCAGAACCATAGGTGAAGGGCTTAAGCATTTCACTCTTCTAGTGCTCCTGTGTAGTATAATTATCTCCTGTACCGTCATCAGTCCACACCTTGAACCTGTCCCAGTCATTCAATACATAAGACACAATGTTCCTCCAGATATCAAGAGTGAGCCTGATATAGCCGTGCAATATGTAACACAGAGAATGGAAAAGGCAGGTGCCATCTCTGGGCATGGAAACCACGTTAATGGGGTTACGGTTGGAACGATAAAGGAAATGGGTACCTGAACAATGCAAAGTAAGTCTAAAATACCTACACAATAACTATAACTATAATAAACAAACAATAAAACAGCGGAGAAGCCGTGGATTAAATAAAAAGGGTGCAATTATCAGCAGGGAGATGTGAATCCCGTGGCGAAGCAAGATAGGGAATGTAGAGACTGGAGCGACGGACGGCCTTATATAGGCAGGCAGCCAAAAATGTGGGAGATGTGGGGATGGGGGACCCAACGCCGCCTTACACGGCAACCGAGCTGCAGGCTATGGACGTATGTATGTACATAAGTAGAATTCAGTTAGCGTTGGGAACCCGCGTACCAAATTTCTTGAAGATGAGCACATAAGTAACAAAGTTCAATATGGCGGCCGACAGTGGTGTCATACCACCGAAATAAGAACGTACATCGGTTTGGCAGTGGATGTAGGGGGACGACGACATTATGTTGCATGCCCAACCTGAAGAATTTGAAATTCTGGATTTTAATTTAACCCTAGAACCTGAATTAGAATCATAAGAATTAACCATTGATAAACAAACAGGGAAACTGATCAGCTCAGTTCTAGATATTTCATTGGAAATCGATATAAGCCCAAAATCAACACAAACAGCAATAAACAAACAAATTAGTTCAACTGCAATTACCTCATGTATACCTCTGACTGATTTTGAGGGAACAGCTTTTCCATCTGCAATAGAAAAACACTTTTCTAGTTTCACAGACTAATGTCACGTTTTATCCAAAGAACCAAGGGATCTTGAGGAGAAAAAATGTAGAATGGACACTTGAAGTTAAAAGGATCAATATAATAATGCGATATTCAAATTTAAGGTTAATAAATGGTCACCACTTTAGGAATTTACAAATTGACTTTTGTCCAGGGGCGAGACTAGTAAATTTTATTTACATAGTCAAAAAAATGAATCCCCCAAATAATAAAGTAAAAAATGTAATCCTTTCAATTGAAATCAACAATAAAGACTTTCAATATACCAAAACAATTGTGAAAAAATCTCAGGCAATGTTAAGAGTAGCTGCTCAAGCTTTCCCTAAGGTAATGATTCTTATGCAGGAGTTAAACTACTCCCAGGAATTCACACTAAAACAAAAGACAATTTTGGAAGCATATAATAAATACATAACAATTAATACTAACCACATTGCAAAACTTCCAGAAATTGACTTTATACTTCAGAAGGACCAAATACACTGGACAAGGTCCACGGCTCAGAAATTCTTCAACACTTGGCTAAAAGCTTTAAACTTACAATAAACAGGGCAAAAGCCACAAATCAGAGGGTAGAAATTTAAAAAAAAATGTATTCTTTCGAAGTGGTTAATACTAAGTGAAGCTCAAGAGACATTGTTATCTAAAGGATTAACTTTTATACCCACCCCTAAGACTAACAACAGACCTCTGGATAACACTATGGCAGAAATTGAAGAATTTTTTAGAATGGTGAAATTGATCGATTATTTCAAACACAAACATAGAACAGAACAAATGCCTTTTTGTTCAAAAACTAATTAGATGCCATCTAACAATAAAATTAGCACAAAAATAAAAAACTTTATAGCTGAAAGCACACACAAGATCAAACAGATCCCTTAAAATTTACATCATAATGAAAATTACATAACTGATCAGAACAGACAAGCTCTCAAGGAATTAAAACAACTTAAAAATACAATTATAAAACCTGCAGATAAAGGAAGTGCCATTGTGCTTATGGACCGGGATGATTATGTCACAGACGCCTCTAGACAACTGGAGGATAAAAGCTATTACTCAAAATTAAACGTACCCATGTATATGGAAACACAAAAGTTGGTATATAAAATAATAGAAAATATGGAAAATAACAAAATTATACACCACAAACAAGCTCAATTTCTAAAAGGTCCAGTCGAACCTAGACCCAGAAGGTTCTATATCTTACAAAAGATACACAATAAGCCTACAGAATGGAAAGAACCTTATTTAATTCCACAAGGAAGACCGATTGTATCTGACTGTAATAGTGAGACATATAAGTTATCTAATTATATTAAGTCTCTTTTTAAAAACCCATCTCACTATTACATAGTACTTATGTGAAAGATACTACTGATTTTATTCAGATAATTAAAAGCTTAATTACAGAGAAAACCCTATTGTTTACAATAGATGTAAACAGTTTATATACTAACATAGACACTAAACATGGTCTAAAAGTTATTAAAGATTGGGTGTAATACTATCCTGATAAAAATCAACCTGACAAATACATCTTACAACTTTTGGCCTTATGCTTAAGCAGAAATGGCTTTATCTTTAATGGCCAATACTACTTACAAATCAAAGGTACAGCTATGGGCAAAAAATATGCAACAGCCTATATTAATCTCTGCCTAGCCAGGTGGGAAAAGGAAATAGAAACAGAATTACAGTACAAACCAGCAGTATATTTTAGGTACCTATATGATATTTGTGGTATGTGGGAATATGGCATTCAAAAATGTAAGGAATGTCTACACAAATTGAACCATCACTGGCCCAACATTAAACAAAAGGCCAAAATTACCAACACTTCTAAAAACTATTTAGATACTGAAATCTATAAAAACAATAATAATCTTTCTACCAGAGTATATTTTAAGACAACTGATCCTCATGCACTACTACACAAGGTAAGTTTTCATCCTACACATACACAAAGGGATTGTCAAGTCCCAGTTATTGAGATTTTACAGAATCAGTTCCACAGAAGAAGATTTCATAACATCCAACAAGATATTATTTAAAGCCTTAAAAACAAGGGGATATACAAGGACCATACTCAGAGACAGATTAAAAAACCTTCTAACAAAAAACAAGAAGACAAAAAAGAAACATAATACCAATAGTGAGTACTTACAATAGATATAACATTGCAATTAACAGAGTTATCAGAACACAATTTGAGAATTTAAAAGAAAAATAGACCTTAAGAACAGTTTACACTGGTCGCGGCCTACAAAAAAAACAAAAGACGTAAAGATCATCTAATAACGAATATAACACAAGGCACAGACTGAAATATCAAAGACAAATGGATGAAACTATTTTGGGATACAATAAATGTAATCGGAAGAAACCAGAATAGAATCTCAAGACCTGTATACCACCACAATTATATGGACATAGAAAACTGTGTTCATTACATAAAATGTAAACATTGTACCAAACTGTATATTGGAGAAACCACAAACAAACTGAGACTGAGGATTCAACAGCACCTTACAAATATTAGAACTTACAAATTAAAAACACCATTAGTTAAACACTTCAATCAGATAGGAACACAAAGCTTTAAAACAGCTATCTTGGAATGGGATCCATATTAGACTCTGAAAAATAGAAAATAATGAGAGCAACAATGGATTAACAGATTACAAACTCAATACCCAAAAGGGTTCAGTTTAAAGTCATACTTAAGATAAATTAATCTAAATATAGGGAAACTAAACTGAAGTTAAAATACAGATCATCATGGCTGGTGTGAGTGAGTTTCTAAACTCTTGTGGGATTCCACCCAACGGGACGACAAGTGGAAGAGCGTCTCAAAGCAATCGCAGTCTCTCAGCGCTGTAGCAGAGACACACACACAAGAGAGCGAGACACACACACACGTGAGAGCGAGACACACACACACACACACGCGAGACACACACACACACACACCCGCGCACGCGAGAAGAAGCATCAGCTCAGTAGTGGTCACATGACCCTCAGCAGACAAAGTGTATCCATACTACTCGTATTGCAAGACCTCGCTCATTTATCAAGTCAAAATTTATTACAAATTTGAGCTCGTCTTGCAAAACACTCGTAAACCAAGTTACTCGTAAACCGAGGTTCCACTGTACTTGTGACTGCCAAGAATCCTGGCCTAGTTTTAAAAGGCCTGGCGCTCAGTTATACAGGTATTTCTTGCTGTATGAATGATTTAGTATAACAAATGTAGATATAATAGTTATTTAAGACAACTAATATTAAGCTAGAATGACTATTTACCTATGACTGCCAAGCATGCCGGCCTAGTTTAAAAAGGCTCTTAGCTCGGAAATACAGGTACACCTTCTCTGCATCCAACCAGCACAAGCCTGTAAAGCACTCCTGGTGCTCACATGTCGGACTGCTGTGCAAGAACAGGGACTAGAAGATGAAATGTTACTAAGAGCCAACCCTTGCTTATTTTACCAAAAGTCTGTCCTATCTTGCACCAAATATTTGTAACCAAAAATAAAATTCAAAGAACAAAGTAAGGAGTCTATTGAACCAGAAAATCAAACACAAAAGCTCACACAAGCAAGAACAATTTGTTACTCAGTGTTCGATATCAGGATGTCCATGGACCTGATGACAAGTGAGGGCATGATCCCAGACATCGTCCATTGCAATGCCATAGCACCTGTTGTAAGAATACTGCAAAATGTTGCCATCCATGAAAAACAAAATTACATTGTGGGAAAATGTAAAATAGTTTTGGAATCCTTAAAAAAAGGAATACCAGAAATCTAATATCAGCAATGAGTTCCAGACACAACAAAACCCTAAACAACTGAAAATAAAGCAAAACAGATCATAAAAAAGGTCATGAGAATTACACTTTCAATATCTGCAATCCCATTTACTGATGGCTGTGATTACAATACAAATAAGGCCCCCATCATTTCAATTCATAGCAAATATGCCTGGGAGTGAATAAGCAACAGATTGCAAAAATGACTTCATCCTGCACAGTACAATGTAGGTTGTACTAATCATACACGTATAATATGCCACCGTTAGCTTTTTCTTTTAGTTTGCTTTCAATATTTGTTGCAAGTTCATTTTTAATTTTATTCCCAACACAGCAAAGGAAAACATTTTCAATAAACAATTGTTTAACAACATACTATTGACATATAAAGACAATGAAACTTCATTTTAACTATTTAAAACATTTTCTGCAATTTGAATAATATCTGTAAATGTAGTTGATTTTTCTGTAACTTATCATTAACATCATGATGGGGTTATCCTTTTACCTTTGACTAGGCAAAGCTGATATTTCTTCCAGTGGCAGCCCTGAAAGCCAGAAACAGTACATCACTCCTTATCTAGGCTTAAAATGTAATTTAGTAGGGTTGCTGAAATTCTATTATACAATAATGTAATATAACCAAACATCTGGAAAGAAAATCAACTTCATTGACACAAAAACCATCCTCCTAACAACCAAACCCAACTGGTCAGCAAGAAATGATTACAGGTTTACTTTCTTCAACATAACAATTCACTGATGCCAGCCTAGAAGGGAGGCATATAATGGCATCATACATGAGTTCTTGTCCAATAGAAAAAGGTAGGACATTTCTTTAAAAAAATGGAGCTGGTTAAATTTGGTGCTTTACCTGCAGGGAAAATATTAAGGAGCTTGTAAGGGGAATTTTGTTGATTTGCGTCTATTTTTATCAGGCATCTTAGAATTACTTCTATGAACTGCACTAAAAGTTTGACTAGCATAAGAATTTGTTCTACCCCAGAGAAGGACATGAGAAATACTTATGAAACATCTTACACCCACTCCCAGCTATGGGTAGGAGTTCATGTCTGAGAATGAATATCACAAATGTATGGCACTTCATCCCTTCTCTTTGAGCTGATTTCTTGTTATCTCCCTACATTTTGATACTGGGTGCACCAAAAACTGTTTTTTTTCACATACATGTTTATACAATTGCAAAAGGAGTACATGACTTTTCTATAAGTATTTAGTCATATGCTATGTTACTAGATTGACATGGTCTTGACCAAAACTCCTTTTTATTGCTTTTACCTCTGATGAATCATATGTGTGTTGGCTGGCAATAATAGAAATATTTATTCATTCATTGTTGAGCCTGCTTAAACCAAACATGGGCCATGTGGGACATGTTTGTGTACAACATCAGCCCCAAACATGGAACCAACCATAGACGACCCACCAGTCTATTAAAGGGCCCACCCACGTCTTACAAATTTAGAGTCAACAATTAACTTCAAACACGTTTTTGTGGGAGTACCTGTACAAAACCCACACAAACAGGGGAGGATGTGGAAACAGTATGATAGAAGACAGGAACTATGTAACACCTAAACTAAAAACAAATTGTACATGCTGTTTCCAAAAGAGTCTTTAGACTAAAATGCTACCTTTATTGAAAAGTCACGTATTACTATAAGTATATTAAATTTCACCTCAGCTATGGTCAGTATCGGGATAGTCCGAATTCTAGAAGTAACTCAGGGAAATTTTAATCAGCCTGTTCTTTTCAGCAGCCCACAGAAATGAACACATTCTGACCACCAGCTAGACCAGCACACCCACCCACATCTTCTTTTTCCTTTCAGAGTACCTGCCTAGTTGACCACTAGTGAAACATTCCACTTCTCACTAAAATCATTGTGAAATTCTTGTAAAAAGATATTATATTTTTATTCTTTTCAGTGATTGTGTTAAATTACTTTCACTCTAATTAACACTTTTCCCTTTAATTCTGTGGCTTCTTGGTCTACTCATTTGTAACAAAATATAGCAGCATAAAAGTAGTGTGCTATATTTTTTACATTAGCTACATGTTTCACAGCATCACATCTCTTATATTATTAATTTAAATAGTGAAACATATTTAAAAAGTAATACTTATCAGAAACTTTCATAATTTTCTGACCCTTATATTTATTTAAAAAATGAAACATCTTGGGTAACTTTTACCACCAATGTAAATTCTGTAAAAACAGGAGGAATTCATTTTCATTTATCTCAACTTACTGATTTATGATTTCTGCAATAGACTTGCAACTCTTGTTGGATTACCTTCTCCCATTGTAACCTAGATAGGCGCTGGCCCCTTTTGACTCTCTGTTGGAAGAGACAGCTACACTGCTGCTGTCAGGGTTACCATAATTTGTTAATATTTTTTTTCTGCATAATAAAGGTAGTTTAGTCAAAAGACTGGTACAATGGTTGTCCAGAGTTAGATGAGCACTAGCCCTGTGGTAGCCTAATATGGATAACCATATGGACAGAGGACTGAGGCAATGGGAATAAAAGTAAGTTTTTTATGTCTCTAAAGAAGCCATACATCTTGTTACAACTTGACAAAAATATGAAAACTCTTAGAGTGAACTTTTTCTTTGTCAGGTCCAAGTGGTACAATACCTTAATCGGGTCACCTTAATCCAATGCTTAGGTCAAAGAAGACAAAGGCCACACTTAGTCAGTGTTCAGTAATGTTTCAAGTGTCACCAGATGTAAGAGAGAATCACAGGAATACACGTCACATTCAGCATCTTCAAACTTTATGGATTAAGTTATTCCACTCTGTACCAAATACAAAGTTTTAGGAGACACACAGGACAGATGACTAAGCCAAAATCACACCAGAAGAGTACCAACTTATCTGCCACTTAACATCCAACAAACACAATGCTTAAATCTGTGAAGGGACACTAAGAGACTGACCCCAGCTGCTGGTTTAGAGCAAAATGACCTGTCAGGTCAATCCTCCTAGACAACCTGACAGTATGGCAGGAAAGTTTGACCATTTAAAACCAGCACTTGCAGTTTTCAAACTATCAGAATATTTCACAACAATATTGTCAGTGTATTTTCATTTTTTTCAAAATGATTTCCTATTACCAAACTTTCTTTCTGGCATTAGGGTCTTTGACTTCTCCTTAGCGTTATAAATGTAACAATCTTGTGGTTTGATTTTTGGTTATGACTTTGGCTTCTCTTTAACCTCACTTTCTTCTTCTGGTTCCTTTACTCTTTACACTCTCTGTCCCTTTGGAGACAGAAAAATAAACATGTGCCACGATCAATCTTCAAAAGAGCCAAAAAAGTGAAAAGGAAATGATCAGGTGACCATTTATTTTAATAATTTACTGATTATTGAAACTTCAACTAGATTCAAAGGGAGTAAATAACAAAATATGAATAATACCCAAAAGTTAAAACTCCTAAACATGTTAATTTATACACATTTAACCATATATGAAATTCATCCAAATTTAGCAAGAACCAAATGAAAAGGTGAGCCAAGTTCAAAGGTCAAGGTCTTTTTATTGTCATATACACATTGTACAGCAAATTTTTTGCTTGCAGACACAAGAAAGGCAAATACATTTAGGTACGGCAACAGCAGAGAATGCCACCATAAGGCTCTAATCTACACAGGCACTTCAAATGTGCCAAGTCATAATTTATTCCTTATCAGCTAGACTTAAATAATCTTAATGAGTGGCCATTTTCCTTGAGATAAAACATACCAAACAAAAAACAGATAATTAACACTTTTAACTAATAACTAAACATTATTAAAACAAAAACAGACAAGGAAAAGGCCCTGACAAAAATATAACAACAAGCAGACATCACAACCCTCATTGACTCCAGCAGTTAAGTGAACAAGTGTGGAAACTCAAAGTAAAACTTGATTAACAGCAGAGAAACTTAACGGGTGCAGAATCTTAATGGACTGAGGAGGAGTTAATGCACACCTATTGATATGAAGACATAATTATTAGTATTTGACGGTACTGCTGTGAGGCACTTATAGCTGCACTATAAATGGGCCAATATCCTGGTTCTTCTCCTTTCTAGAGTAGCCTTAAAACCTACTAGGACTTTCTCACACAGTATTGGCTCACTTTGGATAAAAGGGTCTACAAAGCAAATAAATGTAAATGTGTCGTACTGGACATTTGTGCAATTAAGTGCACAGAGTGGAAAGTTGACGATAGCTGCATTGTACGTGATGAGATTTTTGTGGATGAATTTGGCAAAATGACTAAATACATCTACAAATGTAAAAAAAAATAGATAATTTCATTTGAATACCTTAGCTCTGCCTTGCCCGAGTTTTTTGCCAGGGTTAATAATTTGAAAAACCATTTTGATACATTAGAATTTTTTTTTTTTTATATTTTTTTCAATTCTAGAGACTCCAAGCTTTATTGTCAAGTGTGTATTTAATTTCCTTGCCTAAGGAAGATCTACATTCTTTCCATTTAGTTTTTAAGTGTGCCACATCACCATTTTATCACTGTGGGTAAATAATGGGTTGGTAAGGGACCTTGCTAGTAGCTATGGACTGCTTCCTAAGAAGTCTCTTTGGTCTAAAAAGTACACCAAGAAAACAGAAGACCTACACAAATTCGATTAAATAGAGGAACCCACAGTTTTTGTCATTACATCCATCTTGAAAGTATGCCAGGTCAGAGTCTTTCTCTCATTCCATCATCCAGAGACCATGCTGGATCAGAGTCTAATTAGCTTACTAATTGGGGATGAGTGGTGGCTCTGAGGCTAAGGATCTGTGCTAGCAACAAGAAGGTTGCCGGTTTGAATCCCCGTCAGTGCCAAAAAGAGATCTTACTCTGCTGGGCCCTTGAGCAAGACACTTAACCTGTAATTGCTCCAGGGGCGCTGTACAATGGCTGACCCTGTGCTTTGGCCCCAAGGGGTATGCAAAAACTAACAAATTCCTACTACAAGAAATTGTATAAGGTGAAATAAAGAACAAAAAAAAAAAAGCCATCTGGTTATCTAGGCATATTGGATGCCTATACTCCTAGCAAGACAAGCTGCTACCCATCCAGGGTGTATTGTTATTATTTTGTTGCACTCTTCTTCTTCTGTTTTTGGAATTTATACATCCTTAAGTTAATCCATAATGTATCAATATCTGTGTGTTACAGTACTCTATCTTGTTGGCCAGGGTCACAGATATAAAAGAAAGTATTTAGCCAAAGTACCAGTCAATGTTGACAGTGACCATTAAGTGGACATACAGACTGCAAGTGCATCTTTGTAAGAGGCAGGTAAGAGTAAACATACAAAGGTAATACAGCATACGGGACTCTCTGTTCAGGTCTGCATAATGAATATTCTGAAAATGAGAATACGATCACACTAGGAGATTTCTTTGATAAAACAGTGTGTGTGTTTTTTCAGATTTTAGTTCTACTTGGAATCATTATCCATCCATCCATCCTCTTCCGCTTATCCGAGATCGGGTCGCGGGGGCAGCAGCTTGAGCAGAGATGCCTAGACTTCCCTCTCCCCGGCCACTTCTTCTGATTCTTCCGGGAGAATCCCAAGGTGTTCTCAGGCCAGCCGGGAAACTCATTTCAGCCGCTTGTTATTTGCGATCTTGTTCTTTCGGTCACTACCCATAGCTCATGACCATAGGTGAGGGTAGGAACTCAGATCGACTGGTAAATTGAGAGCTTTGCCTTACGGCTCAGCTCCTTTTTCACCACGATAGACCGATGCAGAGCCAGCATCAGCCTGTCAGTCTCATGCTCCATTCTTCCCTCACTCGTGAACAAGACCCCGAGATACTTGAACTCCTCCACTTGGGGCAGGATCTTGCTCCCAACCCTGAGAGGGCACCCTTTTCCGGCTGAGGATCATGGTCTCGGGTTTGAAGGTGCTGATTCTCATCCCAGCCGCTTCACACTCAGCTGCAAACCGATCCAGAGAGAGCTGAAGATCATGGCCTGAGGAAGCAAACAGGGCAACATCATCTGCAAAAAGCAGTGACCCAATCCTGAATCCACCAAACCGACCCCTCAATGCCCTGGCTGCGCCTAGAAATTATGTCTATAAAAGTTAGGAACAGAATCGGTGACAGAAGGCAGCCATGGCGGAGTCCAACTCTCACTGGAAATGGATTCGACTTACTGCCTGTAATGTGGACCAACCACACTGGTTGTACAGGGACTGCACAGCCCTTATCAGGGAGTCTGGTACTCCATACCCCCGGAGCACACCCCACAGGATTCCCCGAGGGACATGGTCGAACGCCTTTTCCAAGTCCACAAAACACATGTAGACTGGTTGGGCAAACTTCCATGCACCCTCCAGGACCCTGCTAAGGATGTAGAGCTGGTCCACTGTTCCACGACCAGGACGAAAACCACACTGTTCCTCCTGAATCCTAGGTTCGACTATCTGATGGACCCCCCTCTCCACGACCCCCAAATAGACTTGTCCAGGGAGGCTGAGGAGTGTGATTCCTCTGTAGTTGGAACACACCCTCCGGTCCCCTTTCTTAAAGAGGGGGACCACCACCCCGGTCTGCCAATTCAGAGGAACTGTCCCCCTATGTCCATGCGATGTTGCAGAGGCGTGTCAACCAGGACAGTCCTACAACATGCAGAGCCTTGAGGAACTCCGGGCATATCTCATCCACCCCCAGGACCCTGCCACCAAGGAGTTTTTGACCACCTCGGTGACCTCAGTCCCAGAGATGGGGGAGCCCACCTCAGAGTCCCCAGGCTCTGCTTCCTCATTGGAAGGCATGTTAGTGGGATTGAGGAGGTCTTCGAAGTACTCCCCCCACCGACCCACAACGTCCCGAGTCGAGGTCAGCAGCACACCATCACCACCATATACAGTGTTGACACTGCACTGCTTCCCCCTCCTGAGACGTCGGATGGTGGACCACAATCTCCTCGAAGCCATCCGAAAGTCGTTCTCCATGGTCTTCCCAAACTCCTTCCATGCCAGAGTTTTTGCCTCAGCAACCACCAAAGCCGCATTCCGCTTGGCCTGCCGGTACCTATCAGCTGCCTCCAGAGTCCCACAGGACAAAAGGGTCCTGTAGGACTCCTTCTTCAGCTTGACGGCATCCCTCACCGGTGTCCACCAACAGGTTCAGGCATTGCCGCCACGACAGTCACTGACCACCTTACGGCCACAGCTACGGCCAGCAGCCTCAACAACAGAGGCACGGAACATGGCCCATTTGGACTCAATGTCCGCCACCTCCCTCGGGACGTAGTAGAAGTTCTGCCGGAGGTGGGAGTTGAAGCTACTTCTGACAGGGGACTCTGCCAGACGTTCCCAGCAGACCCTCACAACACGTTTAGGCCTACCAGGCCTGACCGGCATCCTCCCCCACCATCGAAGCCTACTCACCATCAGGTGGTGATCAGTTGACAGCTCCGCCCCTCTCTTCACACGAGTGTCCAAGACATGTGGCTGCAGGTCCGACGACACGACCACAAAGTCGATCATCGAACTGAGGCCTAGGGTGTCCTGGTGCCAAGTGCACATATGAACACCCCTATGCTTGAACCTTGATGAGCACAGAAGTCCAATAACAAAACACTGCTCGGGTTCAGATCGGGGGGGCCATTCCTCCCAATCATGCCCTTCCAGGTCTCACTGTCATTGCCCACATGAGCATTGAAATCTCCCAGCAGTACGAGGGAGTCCCCAGAAGGCATGCCCTCTAGCACCCCCTCCAGGGACTCCAAAAAGGGTGGGTACTCCAAACTGCTGTTCAGTGCATACGCACAAACAACAGTTAGTACTCATCCCCACACCCGAAGGCGGAGGGAGGCTACCCTCTCATCCACCGGGGTAAACCCCAATGAACAGACTCCAAGTCAGGAGGCAATAAGTATGCCCACACCCACTCAGCGCCTCTTACTGGGGGCAACTCCAGAGTGGTAGAGAGTCCAGCCCCTCTCAAGGAGATTGGTTCCAGAGTCCAAACTGTGTGTCAAGGTGAGCCCGACTATATCTAGCCGGAACCTCTCGAGCTTGCGCACTAGCTCAGGCTCCTTCCCCTTCAGAGAGGTGGCATTCCACATCCCAAGAGTCAGCTTCTGTAGCTGAGGATCGGACCGCCAAGGTCCTCACATTCGGCCACCACCCAAGTCACACTGCACCCGACCTCCTTGGTTAGAATCATTAGCTGCCACAAAATCAGAAAGGTGCCTTGACTCTTCTGTCTGTAATGCTTAATACTGCTTAATCAAAACACTGCAATGATAATGCTTATATGCCCTCGGAGGAAGCATTCAATGTACTTCAAGAATGCCAAGGGCATGTGGACCAAGAAACTAGTAAGGATGGCTGACATTTTTCTTGTAGATATATTGTCAGACTTGAATTTGGCAAAAATTAGGTAATGGACTAAGAGATCAGAGGGAAACAAGGTTGAAATAAGCAGATAAAAATATATCAGATCCCGATGTTCAAACCAGAATATTAGTTGAAAGCTCTCACACCCTGACAATACTTTTATCTAATTAAATCCACCATTAAAACATAATCAGAAATTCAAACACTTGGAAACTTGAAGTAATTTGCTGACATTTTACTGCATATTATTCAAATGCAATGATATAATACATCATGTGACAATCATGTGAATTTGACTGCAGTCAGGAGGAGAGTGGGGATGAACAGTACAGTACAGAGTACAGAGAGATGACTGGAGCAAGTAACAGTGCTTTTGTGTCATACTATGATGGACAAGAAGAGGAGCCATCTTATCTGAAAGACCAGGGTTCACATTTTAACCAAGTTTTCACTTTACAGCACACACAATAATAATCATTATATCAAAGTCTGCTGCCTATACTTTTAGACAATACAATTACAACATTGGAAAAGTGTAGCAGTAGTGAGTGTTACAACAGAATGGAATAAAAATGACATTTAATTTATTTTGAATGTGAGCATAAGAATCCTGAAAGCATATCAGAGTGACATCTGCATTATTTTATTAAACGTAAGACCATCAGCATTAACATCACTACAAAGTGAAAATGAAATACATTGTTTTTGGGAGTTATTTTCACTTATACAATTTATAATAGCAATGGGCTCAATCTGCACATTCCTTTTGTGTGCTTTTTATGAAGAAATACATTTTTTCTGGTTTCTGGATTGCCTCTGATGTATAGCAAAGAGTAGGCCTCCACAGAAGCACAAGCTAAATACTGGAATAATTCAAATATTAGTTTAGTAGGCATATTATTTAAGGTAAAGAAAAATTAAATCATCTTTTACAATAATCATATCATTATTAATTCCATAAATACGACGTATTTTAACATACATTTTAACAATATCAAACTAACAGTATTAAAATTTTATTTATATACTTGCACAAAAAAATACTTATTTTTAACTTGTATAAACTATTGCTAATGTATGCAACCTAACTTTTAATATATGACTATATAAAAGAGTACAAAGACAATATAAAATTTGGGGCGACGCCACCCTGTAAATTGTAAAGGCAAAAATAAATAATGCTTTCTACAAAAAGGAACATCTCCTATGATGCAAGTCTGAAATTAGACTATCTAAGATAGCAACACTTCCGATTAAATATAGGCCATACAGGAAGAGGCGGGTTCATGTGAATTAACACAGGCAGTGACATCAGAGGTTGTTGATGTTGTCAATCATCCATTCTGGAGCGGGAGGCTGAGAAGAGGTATTGGAATACAGCGGCTCCCTGTGGATTGGCAAGGAATTACCACCACAGAACTTAAGCTATCACCAAGGTGCACTTGTGTGAAAGCTAATTGCATCATTAAGTTTCTCTTAAACAAAAAACTGGTGCTTCATTGTATCTAGATGGTACAGACCTTAAAATGAACTGAGTTCAGACACTGCATTTATGAGAAATGGATGACAAGGTAATTTCCCACCCAGTCACCGTTTTTATGAAGTTTGCAATTTATCAACTGCAATTCCAATTTTGTCACTCATTTTTAAGGTTTAGATTTTTGACTAATGAAGCACTTTAAATTGAACTGGTATATATGGAAGTGGGCATGAGTAGAAGTGTGCACTTAATTGAAAGGTGACTGCCATAACACAGGACCTGTTAAAGCCCACTGAGGCATTCCTTGTGTGATTTTGGGCTATACAAGAAATATATTGTTGTTCTTGTACCCAGGATTGGTCTGTAGCATGCATCTGGGTAGGGTCCCTCTATTGAGACTGTTTTGAAAACACATGTTCAGAACATGAAGTACTGGATGAGATTCTGGCCTATAAAACATCTGCTACATGAAGCATTGGTTTAATTAAATGTTGACTAAAAGCAAAGCTAAACAGTCTACTAAAATTTATGAAGAAATGTTGGTTACTTTCATTGCATCTAAGGGTAATTTTTTGTAATTTCACTTTCCTTTTTAAAAATGATGGCTTTATAACATTATGATGGAAAATGTGTCTTATAAGAAAAGTTATATTCATGTCAAGAAGCTGGTGAAAGGCTGCTGTTACCAAACCAAGTGGCTCAGATTGGTTCATAAAGTGTCCCTAAATAAGGTTAAATTAATTATGACTATATTGATTAATACGTGTACAGGGACACCTTTAAAAAAGAACATTACTTTAAAGCTGTACCACAATCAAAGGCATAAGGAACAGCTGTCTCAGAGTTTCCATGTCTCATTCATACTTGTAAAAAGTTGTGGCTGCTTGCAGCCCAAAGCCCTTTAAGGTGTGATGGAACAGGATGTACACTTTGCAGATGTGTAAACTCCTCAATGGAAAGAAAGAAATTGAAGATAAGAAGTGTTATATGTTTTTATTAGTAGAAGACAATGTAAGAAGAACAGCACTAAGAGCTACTTGAATGGAGAACACGTATTAAAGTGGACACATTACTGTGTATAAAATATGTGTGTTACAAATTTAGCAAAAACCATATTGAGTACCAGTATCATTATTATGGGAACAGTGCTACAGGAAGTAACATTTTTTGCAGTGCTGTTCTTTACATAATAATTATTGTTATAAAAATACACTGCAGTGCTAGTGGCAGCAGCACAAAAAGTTCATATTTAACACGCATAAGACATCATGTTACATCTCAGGTTCAAGCCTTAGACCATGTATAAAACAATTTTTATAGCTATTTACCAAGGCAGCAAATTCTTGTGTGCTTGTCAATACACAAGAACACTATATAACATAAAAATGAATATAAATGAACATTTAATATGATGAAAAACAGTAAAAACATTTTCTGTTTGCCAAAACTTTAAGTGATATCTCATGATACGGTTTAGAACAATAAACAGTTTAGTGTACAGACCTCACCTCAGTACACCCCAGCCATTTCATGTAGTTTTTAAAATCAACCAATAGCATACTGGATCGAAATTAAAAAGGTAGTGATTGGCCAAACCAGGCATGCTAGTGGTCCAGTTTAACAAATAAATAAGCATACAGGAAGATAACCACAAATACTGATGTACCTCAAGGACAGGATTGTTTAATCTAACACACTCTTCAAGTTGCATCCTGCAATTAGGACTCGTTCCTTTCAGAATTAATTTCTTTTAAAGAAAACTATAGTGTCACGAAGCAGTTAAACATTCCAGACCACTTGGTGAAAGGACTGAAAGAAAAACGTTGTGGAACTAAAATGAAGAACTGCACTTTAATGTTGATTACTTGCATTCAGTTGAAAAAAGCCCATTTAGAGGAAAATCAGATGATTTCTTTAAAAAGTCTATTTTTATCTTAGACTGGATTATGTTGGAGAAAAAACAGAACTGAGCACAATGAAGAAAAAACAAAGAAAGTGTTTGTGTTGTGTAATTGTCATCTTCTTTACTTCAAGGCAGCAGAGGTTTCCTTCAAATGTTTTATCTCACACCATCTTTTTATACTGTTAAACATTTTACATTAAGTAATTTTTCTCCATGGCTCCTCTTAGAAAACTTCTTGGAATGTTTAGATAGCAAACTTAATATGTACTGTACAAAGAAAATTGTTCACAAGAGATAATGCCATATTAAAATTTCAACCCTCAATATCATATACAAAATTACCTCTAATTGCTCTAGCACACACATTAACAATTGTGCTTACATTTGCAAACCATACTGATGTTTCAAAGCTGATCATAGGAGCAATGTATCCTAAACCATACACTTCCCCATCCTTATCAACCAAACAATGCAACGTTACAAAATCAGTCATTCTCACAGACCATGGCATTGAGCTCACAGACAATAGCATTGTACTAATCATTGAGTGGAATATCAGACAGACAATGTCAGATAATAGTGTTAGGATTGCTACAATGCCTTACCACTCTTCTACGTTGTGTGTGTGCGTTTGTTGTATTCTCCTGCTTTTCTTCTTTTGTTTTGTGTGTTCTTTATTACTTTCCTGGATTTAAAGAGCTGAACTATAATTAATTTACAGCCCTCACATGCTGCTGTCCATAGAGCCAGAATTACCCGTGGGCTATTTCAAGTCTCTTGCTGTCACAGAAAATTTGCTGTGACATTAGTTTGCTTAGGAAACTGTGCTCTTTGGCTCTCTTTTGTGTTTTACTTTCTATTAGATTTCCCGTCTTTTGGCTGTTTCAAATGGTGAATTTGTCTAGTTAAAAGCGTTGGCTTTAGAATGTGGGAGTTTGAATTTGTATATTATTGTTTTGGCAGCTATTCCTGTTTGTGGTTCTGATTGAGATTACTAATATCTGGTTGATTCTTTGTTCCTATGTTTTGTATTTTCATAATTTGCTTTTTAAATTTTATAGTTTTTGGGTATTTAGTAAAATAAATTAATTATGTAATCTATTGTGTTAGCAAAGTGTGTTAGTGGTATTGTACTGCTTAATTTTGTATCAATAAGGCTATTGTTTGTAAGCTAAAGAAAACCAAACCAAATTTTCAAGATCTGGGGTCTCTGCATAACCCTGTGCGTAGAATTCACACTAAAAATTACCGTACGGACAAAAGTGGACATGTGCATACACATGTGTTTGGACAAAAAATCCATATGCATAAATATGTATGCATGCCAAGTTCCACATTTCTTCCACTCTATAAATCCCGATCAGTGTATATAGTAACGCTTGTACACACAGCTGCGGCTCCACCGCAACTCCTCCCAGAATTACTCTTCTTTGAATAAGCAAATAAAAACGATAAAAAATGTCAGTTAAATATATCATATAGGAGACACACACAGTGATACTTGAGAAGTGAAATGAAGTTTTATTGGATTTACAGAAAGTGTGCAATAATTGTTCAAACAAAATCAGGCAGGTGCATATATTTGGGCACCACAAAAAAGAAATTAAATCAATATTTAGTACATCCGCCTTTTGCAGAAATTACAGCCTCTAAACGCTTCCTGTAGGTTCCAATGAGAGTCTGGATTGTGGTTGAAGGTATTTTGGACTATTTCTCTTTACAAAACATCTCTAGTTCATTCAGGTTTGATGGCTTCCGAGCATTGACAGCTCTCTTTAACTCACACCACAGATTTTCAATTATATTCAGGTCTGGGGACTGAGATGGCCATTCCAGAACGTTGTACTTGTTCCTCTGCATGAATGCCTTAGTGGATTTTGAGCAGTGTTTCGGGTCGTTGTCTTGTTGAAAGATCCAGCCCCGGCACAGCTTCAACTTTGTCACTGATTCCTGGACATTGGTCTCCAGAATCTGCTGATACTGAGTGGAATCCATGCGTCCCTCAACTTTGACAAGATTCCCAGTCCCTGCACTGGCCACACAGCATGATGGAACCACCACCATATTTTACTGTAGGTAGCAGGTGTTTTTCTTGGAATGCTGTGTTTTTTTTCCTCAATGCATAACGCCCCTTGTTATGCCCAAATAACTCAATTTTAGTTTCATCAGTCCACAGCACCTTATTCCAAAATGAAGCTGGCTTGTCCAAATGTGCTTGAGCATACCTCAAGCGGCTCCGTTTGTGCTGTGGGCGGAGAAAAGGCTTCCTCTGCATCACTCTCGCATACAGCATCTCCTTGTGTAAAGTGCGCCGAATGGTTGAACGATGCACAGTGACTCCATCTGCTGCAAGATGATGATGTAGGTCTTTAGTGCTGGTTTGTGGGTTGACTCTGACTGTTCTCACCATTCGTCGCTTCTGTCTATCTGAAATCTTTCTTGGTCTGCCACTTCGAGCCTTAACTTGAACTGAGCCTGTGTTCTGGGACAGCTTTCTGTATCCTTCCCCTAAATCGTGATGGTGAACAATCTTTGTCTTCAGGTCATTTGAGAGTTGTTTTGTGACCCCCATGTTGCTACTCTTCAGAGAAAATTAAAGGAGGAGGGAAACTTACAATTGACCCCCTTAAATACTAGGATTCACCTGTGTATGTAGGTCAGGGGTCGCTGAGCTTACCAAGCCAATTTGAGTTCCAATAATTAGTTCTAAAAGTTTTGGAATCAATAAAATGACAACGGTGCCCAAATTTATGCACCTGCCTGATTTTGTTTGAACAATTATTGCACACTTTCTGTAAATCCAATAAACTTCATTTCACTTCTCAAATATCACTGTGTGTGTCTCCTATATGATATATTTAACTGACATTTTTTATCGAAACAACCAACAATTTATACAGGAAAATAATGACTATTGACAAGGTTGCCCAAACTTTTGCATCCCACTGTATATGATGTTACAGCTCTCTGAACAATTTAAATACTAAGATGTATACTTGATATTTTCATGATGATAGAAATTGAAGCATGTATAAAACATTGAGACACGTTTGCACAGTGATACCAATGAGCTTGCGCCCCTTCCATAGATTGTTCCTGCCTCCCGAAAAGATGCTTGTTGCGCCGTGCTGACCCTCAATAAAATAATTTATTGCAGCAGTACTGTCTCTTTCAAACGTACTAACCTCCTATTCCTGCCCTTCCTTTTCTTCCTCCAAGTAACCAATCAACACACAATAATCTCTGTAATTGATGTCAAGCCATCTGTAAGCTTAGAACGCCAATTCTTCAAAATTTTTATGGAACATTGAAATATCTTCGTAGTATATGTTTAATTATTCCATCCATCCATCCAGGGTCGTGCCAGTCCCAGCAAGTATGCAGAGCGAGGCAGGAACAATCCCTGAACGGGGCGCCAGTTCATCGCTACCGCTGCCCACCAAGTCCTTGCATATTTAATTATTAACAATATGCATTATTTAAATGAAGTTAAAAATGTACCTGTATAATGTAATATACATACTTTACTGCATTTAATCTTAAAAATTATATCAAGAGCTCCAAGAACATAGCGCTTTGAAATCTAAATTTGACTTATAAACCAGTTGTCATTACCTGTAAATACGCACACTATTCTATTGAATTGAATTCCTTTATTGTTATTGTACAATACAATGAGATTCAATATGCATATCCCCCATAAATATATTTTCCTATAAAATGGAAATATTACAACAACAACAATAATAGGATAAAAGAGAATGAAAAATATACAATATGAAAGCATGCTCAGGATGTGCAATATTACAACTGTAATGCAAGTTTACAGGGAGGTAATTGTAATTCTAAGTAGAAACAGTTCTACAGGGAGCATGTGATACACTGATTAAGTGCGTTTTGTAGCTCTTGGGATGAAACTGTTTCTGAACCACAAGGTCCGTACAGGAAAGGCTCTGAAGCATTTGCTGAATAGGAGCAGTTCAAATTGACTGTGTGCATGGGTGAGGCAGTGTGTGCTATAAGTTGTATCCTTGATATTTCTACCTGCTCTTGACACAATCTGCCGTAGAGCTTCTCAATCAGCTGCTGTACAGCTCTGCTTCAACACTCAAATACACTGGGTTAAAATACTCTGAGAGCACTGAGAGTAACAACGCTAAAGTGTCTATGGTATTTGGAATAATTTGGCCATTCGGTGCACCATTATATGGTTACAGGTTGATTACAATCAGATGTCTTGAACTAAAAAATGATATGCGGTTAATTTCAGGGTATTTGATAAAGCCATTTCAGGGATGTGAATCTAAAAAATAGAGGGAAACCACACAGGAACAGCAGCACTGCTTTGACACTGGGTGGCCCCAGTTTGCAAAACCGATCAGAGAACTTGTGTATGCAAGGGATTGAGCTGGCATAAAAATGTGCATGGCTTTACGCCAAGTTTAGTTTTTATATATCACAATGTGAGCATGGAAACGGGTGTACAGAACGTTTTTGTGTGTTTATACATGAGGCACCTGGTGTTCAAGCTGTCATTAAGAAATTTGAAAGAACTGTGAAAGATGTAGTTAAAAAATACAGTGGAAGACCCAAAAAATGCTGTCTGATGAACATACCTTACCCTTCCTTAAGGGACAGAACAAAATTTGGCACCAGATTACACACTTTGAGCATACAAAGAAGGCTCAAATTAATTGGTTTTGTAGAGCATGTGGAAGGTAAGAAACCTTTCTTGAAGAAAGGAAATAATCACAAGAGATTGCAGAATACAAAACTCATAAAACCAACCAACATTAAAATCTAAATATGTTTAAGTATTTTCCAGTAGCTTTTTGACATTTTGCATTTCTGCTATGTCTTTTTTAATTTTATCATACTATACATTTTTAAACTAGAAAAGAAAGAAAGTCCACTCTCTCCTTTATTAAATACACTTTTCAGTTCATAAATATGGGGAGCCACAGTAACACAAACAATATTGTCAGTCCATTGCCAAAATGTCACCAGTCATCATAAATTCATTTGCATAAAAGTTATGCATAAGCTAAGTTAAGCAGAAGTTTTGGGTAAAAATATTTGTGATTTGTATGTTTATGCTACCATTCCTAACATTTATAGTACAAGTCAGTTTGCAGTAATACAAAATTTAGAAGCATCATCTCAATCTTTACACTCTTTATCTTGTGCCTTAGAAAGTATAGGCATCTAGAAGTTTCCTTTTTCATGCTAACTTGGGTGTGATTTTTTAAATTTTCACCCGAAATCTATTAATAGTGGTTTTGTCTCATTAAACATATTCAGAGTAAGATTGTGGTTCAAATCCACGTCATTGCTGTAGGCAGCCTTATCATTTCGTTACTAAAAATCTCATAATGTAATTGTTATATTTAATTGCGAAGTGTTATCTTTGTCATTTGTGTTTGACCATTAAAAACTACAGTTTTTACTGTTCTTTTTAACTTATTATTTACTAGGGAAAAGATTGCTGTCCAGATTCAAAAATGTAAAAGGAAAATAAGGAGTATTATCCATTCATTGTCTTTCCTTTTTTTGTGTTTATTAAAATCAAGTAACATTCCATACAATCAAGTAAAACTTAACAAGACTGAATTCAATTCAGTCAGAGAGGAAGACCAACAGGCAGAGTATAACTTTAAGAGTAGAAAAGAGGGAAGAGAATCGTTTCCCCCAATATACGAGGGACGTTCAGAACGTATCCATACTTTTTTTAGCTTTATTTATTAAGCATTTCAAAAATAAATGACATCACTTTTCTACATAGTCACCTTCGTTTATGATGCAATTTTCCTAGCACCATATGTATGAACTTTTTAATGCCCAATTACTACTCTTCCCACCTTCACCATTTCCAAAGAAAATATAAAAGTATGAAAATTTTTTGAACATCCCCCGTAAATAATTATTTTAAAATTGTATTGATTATTACCCCTGCCAGGTTTTAAAAAGTTTTGAAGAGATTTGTTCCAATTTCAAATATTATGTAACATCAGTTGCTCTCTGACTTAACAGAAGTGGGGTAGAATTCTTCCAGTTGAGCAAAATAAATCTACATGCTAGTAGTGAAATAGTCAGTTACAATTTGTCCTTCTCCACTTTAAGCCCATCTGGGAGTACACCAAACACAGCTGTTAATGGATTAGGAGGGATTGTAAAACCAGGGCTGCCTGATAGGCATTCAAGGATTTTTTTCCAGAATGATGTTAATTTGGTGCACACCCAAAACTTGGGGCCCAGTGAGACTGCAGCTCGATTGTAATGTTCGCAGGTTGGATCTTGCCCTGAAAATATTTTGGAGAATGTTAAACAAGATAGATGTTCTTGATAAAAGATTTTAAACTGAATAACTGTATGCTTTGAGCATATGGAGCTAGAGTGAATTCTAATGTTGAGTAAAAGATTTTATTTCTATTGTGGACTAAGCTTGTGTGTGTTCGTCTATTTGTGTTAATGTCCTGGTTTTTATAGCTTGTATATTTGCCGCCAAGTAATGAAATTGAAAGTTTGGCAAAGTCATGAGGTTATGATTCAATCAAATTTCTTAAAAAATATTTGTTAATGTATATGGGCATGCTTTGAAATAGAAAAAGTAGCCGAGGAAGGATATTCATCTTGACAGTGTTAATTCCCCCTGCTAAAATAAGATTGAGAGTAGATCACCTATGCACATTTAGTTTGGTTTTTACATGAAGACAGCAACATTTTGTTCAAAAACAGCTTTATATGTTCTTGTAACAATTTTTTTTTTATAAAATTCAGCAGGGTAGTCATCAGGGCCTGCTGCTTTCCCATTCTTAAGTGAGTTTATAGAGTCTAGTAATTCTGAGAGTGACCAATGTTTATCCAATTCCTCTGCACAGAGAGTATCTAGCTGTGGTATCTGTAATGCATCAAAAATGCATTTGATCGTGCCTACTTTAAACTGAGTAGAATTTAAGGACTTATAGTAGTCTCTAAATGTGTACTTTATATGTTTATGGTGAAAGATTTTATCTCCATCTGTGTTGTTAATTACTGATATTAAATTGTAAACTTTCTACTTAAGGATTTGGCAGGGTAAGATCTTATTAGCTTTCTCTCTATGTTTATAGTAATGATGACGCAATTTAAAAATGACTTGTTCCATTTCTTTTGTTGTCAAAAGTTTGAATTCCTATAAAGTGCCTCATTTGGAGACCTAGTGTGATCTTGATCTATTCGGGTAATTTCGCTGATTAACTCCTGACGCCTTCTTGGTTTTCCGATTTATTTTTGTGGCAGAGATATGAAATAATCTGTCCCCTTAAAAATGCCTTCAGAGTTTCCCAGAGTATTCCTGCAGAGACCACTAAGGATGCATTTGTCTCTAAAAAAAAAAAATCAATTTGCTTGGATATAAATTCTGTACAGTTCTCATCAGCTAATAATGGGGTTGAGACACAACAGTTGAGAGATGAGTATGTTGGACATAGTGATTTGAGCTGCATAATCATAGGAGCATGGTTGGAGATAACAATTGTGTCATACTTGCAAGATTTGATTGTGGGCAAAAAATTGGTAAAGAAAATCAATTCTTGAGTAAGAATGGTGTACTGGGGCCTCATGTATAAACGGTGTGTACGCACAGAAATGTTGCCTAAGAAACTTTCCATGTTTAAATCGCGATGTATAAAACCTACACTTGGCGTAAAGCCGTGCACTTTTCCACGGTACCTCATACCTTGTCGTACGCAAGTTCTCCGCTCGGTTTTGCAGACTGGCGGCACCCAGCGTCAAAGCAGTGCTACTGTTCCTGTGTGGTTACTCTTTATTTTCCTGACGCAGCTTTATAAATACACTGAAACTAAACACATATTGTTTATTAGTGTAATGCATCTGATTGTAATTAACTTGTAACAATATAATGGTCCAAGGAATAGCCATAATATTACAAATACCATAACTGCTTTAGCATTGTTACTCTCACTGCACCTTCTTCTTTCAGGTGCTCCCGTTAGGAGTTGCCACAGCGGATCATCTTTTTCCATGTTACTCTCACTGCACCACTCGAAGTATTTATATCACTGTATCTGAGTGGGGAATCACAGCAGCTGCTGATCGTAACGAGAAATATCAGTATACAATATCAATCACACACTGGCTCAGCCATGGCAAAAATTTCAAAGCCTTTCCTGTAAGGACCTCGCGGTTCAGAAACAGTTTCATCCCAAGAACTGTAAACGCACTTAATCAATTGCTCCTTGTAGAACTGTATGTTTATTATATTATACAGATAAAACTAACTTTATTTAAATAGTCTATATTCTTCACTGGGACTGGAGTGAAGGATAGAATAATTAAACATGTACTAAGAATTTATTTCAATGTTCCTTAAACGTTTTGAAGAATTGGCGCTCTAAGCTTACAGATGGCTTAACGTCTATTACAGAGCTGATTGTGTGGCGATCAGTTACTTGGAGAAAGAAAAGCAAGGACTGCAGGGGCGGCCACGCCAATATATATTGAACATAAAACAGAAAGATAAAGTAACGACACAGCTAAAAATGCAGCGGCAAATTTCGACAAAAGTTAAACGCTTCTGTCATGTGCACGAGCTGGCTATGCAGTGTCCGCAATGGACGTGACCATCCACCGTGCATAAGATACCATATTGACATTGGCGGGTGAAGGGGCCACCAATTCTTTCTCTGCCCAGGGCCGCCACAAGCCTAGAGCCACCTCTGAGTAACTGCTGCAATAAATAATTTCATCGATGATCGCACACAATCATTGTGCCGTGAAACCCATGTTTAACTCTTTTAGGGCGGATGTCGACTTTTGTCGACAGGAGGGGTTGAGGGCGAATGTCGACTTTTGTCGACATCCAGGGATAGTGGGCGATAATCAGCTGTTAATGGCGACAAATCTCACTGTCACGTCACAGGTATTCCCTCTGTGCGTGGAGGAATACTAGACTCGTTGACTCAGCAACTAATCCTAGCGTGTGCGTGAGTTGTGAAATGTAAACAATTGCAAGATGGCATCAACATGTGACAAGGGAGCGAAGTGAGTGCAGAAAAGAAAACACTTAGCAGACAATGTTTTGCGCATTATCGCGGAGTCGGACTCTGATTTTTCAGAATCGGATTTTATTGACAGTGATCAGGAGATTGAGCAAGAGAGTGAGAAGCTGGCATCAGCTGATCAAACATCAGCCGATGCCGCGCCAGCGGATCTGCTGCCAGTTGAGCGCTTTGCGAAGCCGATGCATCTATGGCAAGGTTGGGATAAATACACAGACATTGATCCGTTAAGAGCCGATCTGGTTGCTGGACTTCACAAGACGGCACGATTTGCTGTTGGAAACAATAGATCACCAGCTGCTGCTTTTCAGCTACCGTCAGATGAGATAAACAGGTAGGCAGAGACATTTTTTTAATCGCGGGCTGCGGTTGCATCACATTCTCGTGTAAACCCACAACATAAGACGAGATGAAACGTGCTGTGGTATTACAAATAGAGATGGGACAGAACTGGTGATATAACTTCAGGGAGCATTGGTCCAAGCCTGCTTTGTCCCCTGGTGGCTTTGGACAGGTTGTGCAGCATGGTGATAGGTACGTGCTGCTGCAAAGTTTTATTCACTTCTGTAATAAACAGAAGCAAATCCCATGGGGTAAGCCAGGCTATAATGCCATGCATAAAGTTCATAAAGTTTCAGAAGATGAAAAGAGGTGACAATACGGTTTTCACGCGGGCAGAAAACTTGATGGCAGTGGAATGGCACAATGGCAAAAGGGTGACTTGTCTCTCTACAGTACACACTAACAATATATGTGAGAAAGTGCGGCAACAAACAATTGAAAAATAGGCACCAAAGCAACACGTACTGTAAGCAGTGCAATGTGGCAATGACTGAAATTGGCTGCTTTGAGCGAGATCAGACTTTGCAGGACTTTGCTGTGTAAAATTTATGTGATATGTATGTGAAATCATAGAGTATGCAGGCTCTTACAACATGCAAGACAGTAATATTTGTCAAAAGTAAATATTTCTTGTTGATTTGATATGTTAAACAATTGCTTTGTGTTCTTTTTTAACAAATGTTAGTTTTTGGAAAAATATTCAGCCCTGGGAGATAAGAAACAAAAAAAAAATTGGCCCTAAAAGAGTTAATAACGTGCTTTAACTCCTATCATCATGAAAATGATATCACGTATACATCTCAGTATTTTAGTTATTCAGAGCTGTAATATCACAAATGTAATGGATTCTGTGTCCAGTCGGAGGAAGAGAGCCAGTTTAAGAAGCAAGTAGTGATTCACACACATAGAGCACATAGAAGATCACATACAAAACAAAGCATTTAACGTGCTACTTTAATTACGATGCGATTTGAGAAACTGGTTAATTAAACGATTTTAAGATGAAGTTTATGATGTTCTACTTTAATGACAAAATAAACTACATGATTAAAGTGGAAATTTCGAGATTGAAGTTGACATTTCGTGCTTTTTCCCACTGTGTGCCTTTTTTTTCCTCTTTACCCTAATAAGCTTTCATATGACACTCAGACAGTGGGCTACGACTTGCCTTTTCACGGCGACTTTGATATCTGACAAGTTCTTTTTTATTTCCGGCACTGTGTGACTTTGTGAACGTGAACTTTCAAGTTTCTCCAACATGCTATGTCACTCTATCAACTTCCTTTTGTTGATTATACCACGGTTTAAATAAACAAATAGTATGTTTTTCCTTTGCCTACACTTGGTATTCGCTGAAATTCTTATATTTTCCCCCGTGCTTTTCCCAATGCCTTTTCCCAGAAGGCCGAGCTTAAGGGCGATTTATATTGATTTGCATATTCAAAGAGGCGTAATTCTGGGAGGAGTTGGGGCGGGACAGAAGGCGCGTGCATGTGCTTTAGTTTTCACGCTTATTGGGATTTATGTAGTGGAAGAACACAGAAGTTGGAGTACGCACAGATTCCTGCATCTGGATTTTTCTGTGCGTAAGCACATTTCGGCTTTTGTGCTTACGTAATGTTATAGTGCGAATTCTACACATGGCGTTATACATGAGGCCCCTGGTGAGGAGAAGGAATATGTTCTCAAGTTTGGATTTACAAATCCCCAAGGGTCTGCTAAGTTATGATCAATTGTAATTGTTTTTGCACTGTTAGATGTTACTGCCCCTGTAGCTAAAGACCTATCCAGGTCTAGATTTAAAACACAAAGTTTCCAGCCATTATAATTTTATGAGTGTTCACATTTAGAATGGATACGTTACAGATGAAGTCTCTAACTTTACAGTTAAATTAATTACAAATTGCAATCACATCTCACCCTTCAGGGTCAGATACTACATCTGATACTACAAATGAAGTGAAAAATGAAATTGTTCTATATATTAAGATTCCCACACCTCTAGTTTTCTTTGTATAGCTTTAGGTGGTATATTTTGCCAGCCTAAACTCTTTGCAACCGAAACTGATCCTTGCGTAATAAGTGAGCCTTCTGTACAAATACTGTCTTGGAATTTAGATCGGTTAGGTGACAGAATACTTTCTTCCTCTTTAATTCATGATTGAGACCTTTGACATTCCAGCTCACAAAGTTCACTGTTTGGTCTTAGAGACATTGCTTTTTTTGACATTTTGTAGTCTTAAATTAAGGTAGTATATTATTACATAAGATAGCTTTAACTTTAATTTCCAATTTTCCCAGGAATTATGGCCATAAAGCATGTTGTTGTGTTGGCAGTTACAACTGTGGGGGTAAAAAGGATAGATTAGAGACCACTTGCACTGTTTCTCTCTGCCCCACATGTTAGGTCTTTTTCTGCTTCATCCAGATAACCAAAAGTGTACTTGCCTAGCCTTGAATATACACTCCTAGTTTAGCAGCATACAAGAGGCTGTACCTGATTTTGGCTTTCGATAAGCACATATAATCTCTTGTTGCAGTCTGAGAAGTGACATCAAATGATGACAGTAAAAAAAAAAAAGGTAAAATAACACCGTTTCTAACAGAATTCTGCCTCAAATGTCCATTTCCTGAAACGGCCGAGACCAGAGGAACATTCATTTTCTGTTGACACATTATTCGCACCTAACCTTTTCGATGACTGAGTCCTGTCCCTGCAGTATCAGATGCTAGGGAAGAGCTAACTAAAGTAAAAGGTGCTTTACAAATTTTTTGGTAAATGGTGACCACACTTACACAACTAAGGTATACATTTTTAAGTTATATCCTAAAAATAATAATTTTACTTTTAAAACTGAAAAGCATCTAATTTGATTCATATTTAATTTCAGTCTTTATAACCAACAAAGCTGAAATTTCAGTAAGAATGTATGAACTTCATGTCTACAGCATGTATATATTATATACTGCTTGAATATAAATACATGTAAGCAGATCATGACACAAAAGTTTACAGTTCTTTATATAATTGTTGCCTGTTTCTTGTTGATGTTTCCAGAGATGGTGATTAAGGAAATATACTTAAATTGAGCTAAAAGAAATAAGATACAACTAGTTTAGGTTAGTGAAAGTGATACAGAATCAAGGTTTATACATCACTACAGACAAAAGTATTATTGTTAGCCTCAGGGTTGGACTTTGTAGGTCCCGGGGCTCATTTCAGTTGTACTACAGACTTTAATTAGAGGGATGTCTTAAAATTGCGATGTATAGATTACTAGCAAGTTGGCACTTTATTTTCAACATTATAGATGTGCTCCTTAGTGCTGAGTATGTCTTCTTGGTCAGAAACAAGGACATGGGTGCTGATATTCAAACTTTTGGATTTTAATAAACCTGAATAACTAAAATTGCACTACTTTGGCCTCAAATTCTCACTGATGCAACAATTTTCATTAGCCTCCTTTCACTTTATGAACTAACAAAAATTTTTTTCAGTCCCCCAAGATTCAGTTAATTTGTATATGGACAACAGCTTTCTGATTAGCTGCTCCACAATGAATTTGCTGAACTTAATGCATGAAGTATATTTATTTTTTAATGATTTTAATTTATTTAAAGAATACAACACATTAACAAAATAAAAATTCAATGAAAAAAGGAATACAAATACAATATACTTTTAACACCGTATACTATGGAACTGGGAGGCCACCCGGGCACAGGCCCTGTCTACTTTTAGACTGTTCTAAGTGATTAGCCAGTGATTCAAACAAAATTGAATTTGCAGCAAAAATATTCAATTTTGTGACCAAGTTATATCCGCGCCATTGATCTTGGAAGAAAGGCATGTAATACAGTATACATGAAAGTCCTTTCCCCTCTCTATTTTCATTTCATCTGCAAACCTATGGAAATGTTAACACAAGGACTACAAATGCAATCAGGTAGCAGTGTTCTAGGGCTAAATACCATTTGCAAAAGCGGGATGTCACCTAGGACCATGGCTAGTGTTTCCTTCTCATCTAATTTGAATTACATTGATTTTTTTGTCTCATCATTTTGTTTTCTTTTGGATTCTTTTATGAAAAATGTACTAGTCCAAAAGGGTACATGGTGATGCCAAACACTTAATGAGCAGAATGTTCCTTTCCACAAGAAAATGTAAAAATTCTATGAAACAATTTTTAGTGAGCGTCATAGTTCACTTCATATTTTACATAACCTGTGTTTTGAGATTTGGACTGCTGGGCAAAGACTGTGGTGGTTTTTTGCATGTTGGACCAACATGTAGTTAAGAATTTAATTTCACTTTGTTCATGTGACAATAACTCCAAAATTGACTAATCACACAAAATTTTTTATCAGAGCAAAACCTTAACAGAATATGGCAAAAAGAGAACAAATGTGGGTAGACATGTATTTGAGTCCATTTTATGATAATGCAGTTAATTTTAGGTGTTGATGTACAGAATTTTGATTGGTAGTAATTTTTAATCATCTTCGTAACATCTTTAGAACATTTTAGAATACTCCTGGGGCCTCATGTATAACGGCGTGCGTAGAATTTGCAGTATAACATGACATAAGCACAAAAGCTGAAATGTGCTTACGCACTGAAAAATCCAGATGCAGGAATCTGTGCGTACTCCAACTTCCGCGTTCTTCCGCTACATAAATCCCGATCAGTTTGAAAACTAACGCACGTGCACACGTCTTCTGTCCCGCCCCAACTCCTCCCAGAATTACGCCTCTTTGAATATGCAAATCAATATAAATCGCCCTTAAGCTCAGCCTTCTGTGAAAAAACAATGGGAAAAGCACGGGGGAAAATATAAGAATTTCAGTGAATACAAAGTGGAGGCAAAGGAAAAATATACTATTTGTTTATTTAAACCGTGGTATAATCAGCAAAAGGAAGTTGATCGAATCACATAGCATGTTGGAGAAACTCGAAAGCTCACGTTCACAAAGTCACACAGTGCCGGAAATGTCAGATATCAAAGTCGCCGTGAAAAGGCGAGTCGTAGCCCACTGTCTGAGTGTCATATGAAAGCTTATTAGGGTACAGAGAAAAAAAAGGCACACAGTGGGGAAAAAGCACGAAATGTCAACTTCAATCTCAAAATTTCCATTTTAATCATGTAGTTTATTTTGTCATTAAAGTAGAACATCATAAACTTCATCTTAAAATCATTTAATTAACCAGTTTCTCAAATCACATCGTAATTAAAGTAGCACGTGAAATGCTTTGTTTTGTGTGTGATCTTCTATGTGCTCTGTGTGTGTGAATCACTACTTGATTCTTAAACCGGCTCACTTCCTCCAACTGGATACAGAATCCATTACATTCGTGATATTACAGCTCTGAATAACTAAAATACTGAGATGTATACGTGATATAATTTTCATGATGATAGGAGTTAAAGCACGTTATTAAACATGGGTTTCACGGCGCAATGATTGTGCGCGACCTTCGATGAAATTATTTATTGCAGTAGTACTCAAGGGTGGCTCTAGGCTTGTGGCGGCCCTGGGCAGAGAAAGATTCGGTGGCCCTTAAGCCGCCAATGTCAATATAGTATCTTATGCATGGTGGATGGCCATGTCCATTGTGGACACTGTATAGCCGACTCGTGCTCATGACACAAGCGTTTAACTTTTGTCGAAATTTGCCGCTGCGTTTTTAGCTGTGTCGTTATTTTCCCTTTCTGTTTTATATTCAATGTATATTGGCATGGCCGCCCCTGCAGTCCTTGCTTTTCTTTCTCCATGTAACTGATCGCCACAGAATTAGCTCTGTAATAGACGTTAAGCCATCTGTATGCTTAGAGCGCCGATTCTTCAAAACGTTAAGGAACATTGAAATATCTTCGTAGTACATGTTTAATTATTCTATCCTTAACGCCAGTCCCAGTGAAGAATATAAATTATTTAAATGAAGTTAAGGTTTTATCTGTATAATATAATAAACATATTTTGCTGCACTTCATCCTAAAAATGATATCATCATCATATGTAAATACGCGCTTTATAAAGTGGCTCAGGTTGTGTAATATTATAACTGTAGTGCAAGTTTACAGTGGGGTGATTGTACTTATAAGTACAAACAGTTCTACAAGGAGAAATTGATTAAGTGCGTTTAAAGTTCTTGGGATGAAACTGTTTCTGAACCGTGAGGTCTGTACAGGAAAAGCTTTGAAACGTTTTGCCATGGCTGAGACAGTGTGTGCTTGATACTGTATACCGATAATTCTCTTTCCGATCAGCTGCTGCTGTGATTCACACTCAGATACAGTGATTTAAATACTCTGAGTGGTGCAGCAAGAGTAATATGGAAAAAGATGATCCGTTGTGGCAAATCCTAATGGGAGCAGCTAAAAGAAGAAGAAGAAGAAGAAGGTGCAGTGAGAGTAACAACGCTAAAGCAGTTATGGTATTTGGAATACTATGGTTGTTCCCTGGACCATTATATTGTTACAAGTTAATTACAATCAGATGCATTACACTAATAAACAATATGCAGTTAGTTTCAGTGTATTTATAAAGCTGCATCAGGAAAATAAAGAGTAACCACACAGGAACAGTAGCACTGCTTTGACGCTGGGTGCCGCCAGTCTGCAAAACCAAGCGGAGAACTTGCGTACAACAAGGTATTTATGCCAAGTGTAGGTTTTATACATCGCGATTTGAATGTGGAAAAGTTCTTACACAACATTTCAGTGCGTACGCAATGTTTATACAAGAAGCCTCTGATGTCTAATAATAGAGAAACCCCCAATCCACCCTCCCGCAATGTAGATGCTGTCCGTGATTCATGCTGAAGACAATCTATAAAATTAAAATTCAGCACTCAACTACCTCCTGACAGAATATAAATTTGAAAAAAAAAAAAAATCAGTTTGCAACTGTTCAGACCACTATCACAATTTTATAAAACAATTCTGGTGAATTGATAAATGAGAGAATGTTTTTCAGGGAAAACCATTAAATGCATTACTATAATTTACATCTGATACAGAATATAAATAAAACGTGTTTAGTTAATGGCAGCAACAACATGCACTCAAAAGTTAACATTTTACCAGATACGTATTGATTTTGGCAAGTAATGGAAATCTTTTAACTCTCCACATGCACAAATGAGGAACTTTGGTAAAACCCACCTGTGCATGGTTCTGGAGTTTAGAAAATAATACAAGGGAAATTTTATTGTAATGCCTCAGGTTTGCAGCTATGAAGGCTTCAGGTTTGTACCTGTGATGATCTTAATGATCTATATTTATACTCCTATTTGAGATAAAGTTTCTGCTTTTATCATTAAAATTAAATTCACTAAACGAAAGACCTTTGATTAATACTGGTATGTATTCTCTAGAGTAAAATCAATGTATTAAATTACCAATACAATAAATAATACATAAGATAAACACTGGTTAGATTCTCAGGATCAATATCACAGCAGCACCAGGCAGGAGCCAACCCTGAACTGTAGTGGTCTACTGCAGGACACAAGAATGCAAGCACATAACTAACTTAATGGGATCAATTTAGAGTTAATAAGTAACCTTACATTTTTGAGCTATGATTGAATAAAAAGCACTTTGGAGGAAAATCCATGCAGCAGCCAAAAAGACATGTAAACCCTACACTGGCAGTGCCCATGCATGAACTTAAGGAAAGTGTGAGGCATCAGCACTAAGCACGCACATGGATACAATTTATTCTAAAGTCCTGTTTAATAAAAATTATTATATTGTTAATTTCCTGCCAGACTGCATTATAAAAGAAACTATATTAAACTATGGTAAAATTTACAATTGGAGTTTATCAAAAATTAAGGTGAATAATATTAGAAATCTGCTATCTTCTTCCAATACCTCAGTGGTAAATGTTTTTCCACTATCAAACCTTTAAATTCATGAACAGTAAATCCTTTGCTAGTGGTTGATAGATATAATGCTCCATTATTAGTTATATGTTTTTCATATAATAAAAGTAATAAACTGGTGTTTGTTATATTTACTGTATGAACATGATGGTGAAGTGATAGTTTGTACTTTCCAGGTTTTGGTTTATTCTGTAAATTTATACTATAAAGTCCATCAGTTTCACAAAAGAAATGCACATTTTTAACTTCAAACTCATTTTATTCTTCTCTTTTTTCTTAAATGTTAATTGACCTCTGATTTGTCCAGATATCTCATATTGAATTGCGATAAAATATGACCTCCGTCTTACTCATTCAAACAGAAATGATCTTTTGGTCTTCTTTATGAATACATTGAAGTGGTTTTAAAACTCCCAACAACATGACAAATATGAGGCTATAAATAATCTTCAACTTTCAGTAATAAAGTAATAAATACTGGAAAATGTTGGGAAATTTCATTTACAGTTTGGCAAAAAAAATTGTAGTGCTCTACAAACCTTTAATGATCATGTTGTAACCCTTTTGACATTTTAGTCTTAGCAGCATTACCCTTTTTGTAAAAAAATAAGTTGGTGTAATGAACATTAAAACAGGAACAATGAAGTGGTTAGATACAGTTGACGAGAAAAGGCGAGTCGCAACCCACTGTCTGTTTAATCCATTTCAGACAATATTACAAAAGCTGACCCCCATGTGATGCTCTGGCAGTGATGGTGGTGCTGTGCCAAGTACGTTTTTGGGTGCTGGCTGAACACACACCTCTGCCTCGGAAACCACTGGGATGTCATCTGGCTGTGTGCTGACAGACTGTTCTGGAGTCACAAAATGCCACAGTAGATGCTGAAAGAGATGTGGCCAATGAACTAAGGAATATAAGGGCTAAACTATGTGATATTGACCACAAATGAAATGAATTGGTTAAAAAATAAATGCTGCATCTGATTACCTGTTTTTTACATTCTGCTAATCACATTCAAATGAAGTTCTAACACTGTGTGACTTGGCTGATCATGTGGTGGGTCAGTTTCATCACAGCCCTCTTCAGGTATAAGATTGCACACTACGACTCACTTTCTGTGAACTATAAAGCAGCACATTAATATAGTGGAAATGCTTTCTATTTACATAAGCAAATTCATTCTCTGAAGGTGCCTTTATAGAGTAGCAACAGCACCAATCACCACAACAGATTGAATCTCTGTTCTTCACTTTGAGGTGACTTGCTATCCTTAAAAGGACTGCTTGCCTTTTGCCTCACTAGTTCACCTGCAACTGTGTAGAACTACAGTTTTTATAGGTTATCCAGCTATATATGATGTAATGTCAGCTCATTATTTTCATGATTCATCCCTGGCTGATGTAACTTGTCCAGTGCATTTGCAATAGCAATATGCGTGTAGTTGACCACTCCGATTACATTTGGAAAACAGGACATGGCTGCGAATTGCACTTATATGTTTTCCAGTTCAACCACAATGTAAAAAAATCTTATCTATATGGATGATAAGCGGATAATACCATCCAATACAGTTGCCATGGCGTGACTCAGTGATGTTTGTGAAATACCCAGTCGTCAGCAATTTCATGTTGAAAAGCTCCTATGGCTAAAAACCTGAGAGTGGGTAGAACTTGCAAAAAAGCATGTATAGCACAATTCCTGAAACTCTGCCTTTCTAAAGACAGCGCCAGTTCAGCACACAATTTCAAGAGGATAGCTCTTGGATATCAAAATCAACTTAGAAGCCAGTCATCATCATCATCATCATCTATAAAATACTCACTCTCTTCTAATTCTTCATTTGTGATGTCTTCTAACAATGCACAAGCAGCCATGGTATAGTTGGAATAGTTTGGCCATTCCATGCACCATTATTTTGTTACAGAAAGATTACAATTAAGTGAATTAAATTTGTAAACAGTAGGCAATTAATTTTGGTACATTTGATAAAACCTGCATCATAGATGTGAATCTAAAAAAAAGCACACCACAGAAACAGCAGCACTGCTTTAATGCTGGGTTCCACCAATTTGCAAAGCTGAGCAAAATAGTGTGTACGCAAGGAGGGAACCCTGCTGTGAAAGTATGCATGGCTTTGTTCCAAGTTTAGTTTTTATACATCTCAAAGTGATCGTGGAAACAGGCATACTCAACATTTTTGTGCATATGCACCATTTATACATGAAGCCCCTGGTCTTAAGTAGAAAACACACCCACATTAAAGTATAAATTTAAAGATGAGTTAAAAATAAATACACGTTTCTGAGTTGAATGCAACAAATGGAAAGTTAAAAATATTGCCAGGAAAAAATGGAACATATGTTTTACTGGTAAATAAAGACGCTACTGACTTTGCAACTCATGATCGCTCTACAAAGCACAAAACTGTCATTGAGAGAGAGAGAAGGTGACAGCAAAAGTGATACTGTTTTGTGAGACCAGGTAAGATATGACATTCTGTGACTGCAACTAAGGGCGTTTGGCACTTCACGCAGTTTAGAGTCACATTAGTTACAGTGCTGTGAATTTCACATTTTCTTTGATAAGAAAGGCATTCTGAGATTTTCAGGTGCTTGTGCCAAAGCAATAGCAATAATTAATGCTTTGATTGTACCTCATTCTATTCAAACAGCTCCCAAAGCATTTGACTATATACATTTTCCCCTTGTAACTAATAGTAGGAAAGCTGATTCGGTTAAAATTTTAAACTTTTAAGTTTAAAATACTGTTCTTGTATTTTTATTTGTTGCCATTATATAAGAAAAATGCAACTTGTTAAAATGTTTACTAAGAAATTTAATAACAACTCAAAAACTTAACCCCCCTCCACCCACCCAAAATGAGAATATTATAGTGACATTCAACAGATCAGATATTTTATAATAACATACCTGATACAACCATTCACTTCAGATTAATTACAATGAAATCAAATTTAAAAATCAAAATAAAAAAGCTACAGCTTAAAAAAAGACAACAAAAAGATTCAACCTCTACCCATAAGAAAGAGAAAAATAAAAGAGAATGGAAGAAAAAAAACTTCAATGTTTGTTTTAAAAGATGATAAAGCAGTTAATGACATTAGAAAGTCAATCACAGTCCAATCATGTTTTATTCTAAAGTAATATTAAGGCATTCTTGCCATATTTTCACATTTTTGGACATATCCTCTAAGAAAGTTTGACTTTTTTCTAATTTGAGATAATATACAGTATGACATTGCTTGCCTACTGAGATATAGAAGGTAGGTTGAATTACTGCCAGTTGAGTGAGATATGTCTGCAGTGTTTATATTGTGGTACAGGCTATTACAATCGATTTCTCCCTATACTCTTTAATTTCATCAGAGAGTACACTAAATATTGCTTTTAATGGATTTGGAGTGATTGTAATACCAAGAATGTGTGAAAAGTATGTAAATATTTTGGTCCAAAATGATGTTAATTTAGTGCATTCCCAAAATGTCTAGTGATGCTGGAGCTAAATGGCAGCACTCACAGGTTGGGTCTTGTCCTGGGCACATTTTGAATAGTTTTAAATGAGATTAAAGACCTTCAGTTGAACTATGGAATGCTTGCTGGAGTGTATTCTATTAATGGCTGAGTTCCACTCTTTTTTAGATGCAAATTGAGCATTCACTTTCCTGCAGTTAAGATCTTTGAGAAGTAGGTTCTTTAAAACGTTTTTATATGAAATTGTTGAGATACTGTTTGAGTCTTTATCAGGCTGGTCAACATAGCTTCTGGGATTGGCATGGTTGTAAAATGTTAAAAGTTGGGAAGGTTCCTTTTAACAAAATTTCTCATTTATGTATAGGAAGAAAAGTTTGTATCTTGGAGATTGAATTTGGAGCATAACTGTTCATAAGATGCAATTTCATTATCTATTCAAAGAACTAAATGACCCCTCACCATTACATGTTATCCTTCAGGATCAGATACTATGTCTGATACTTCAAGTAAGACTTTTATGCATTAAGATTTTCACACTTCTAGTTTTCTTTGTATAGGTGGAGTGAAAGATTTAAACAATCCAACTTCTTTGCAACTGTAATTGGCCCTTATTTATTAAGTGAGTTAAGCAAGTTTCTTGTAAAAGATACTATCTTGACATTTAGGTGAGGGAAACACCTTTTTTCTCTTTACATCGTGATTGAGGCCTTTGACATTCCAACTAACAAAGTTCACTGTTTGGTCAGAGAGAAACTGATTCTGAATTTTGAGGACATTTTGTAGTCTTAAGTAAAGACAGAGCACATCCAAAACAAACCACCTGTAGCACTGTAGAAAGGATTAAAATTAAAGTTTTGATATCATATGACAGTACAGAACAAATATAATAAACCTAGGGTAAGATGTTAAGCAATTCCCATAGGAAATTTAAAAAAATATTTAATAGTTGAAAAAATAATACAATATTTAATAATATAAACAATATAGTAACTGAAAAAAGTGGCTAAAAACAATTGTTGTGTTAACAGATAGACCAAGTTGAAAGCAGAATCTTCCTTTCATTACCAGGACATAGTATGACACATGTTCATATTTTGGATGATGTCAGGATCAGTCTTTTTAGCTGTTTTTCTGCTTTTTCAGGAGAACTAATAATGCAGAATTGCCCAGAAATCACTTTCAGTTTGGCTGGAAAGAAGAGGCTGTATCTGACTTAAGCTTTATGTAAGCACTGTTTAATGCTGTAGAAAGCAGCTCATTTGGCAGCTGTCGAAGGGGAGAAATTGTGAAAATACAAATGTGGTTATTTTCAAATATAATGGCTTCTTTCTTTCTGAGAATCGACATCAAGTTTTCTTTATCCCGTAGTTTTTTGAAACAGACAATCATGCTTCTTGATTTTGAAGCATTCGAGCCATGTTTGTGATAAGCTGCTGAGATGTCAGTGTACTATTTAAAGTCCTCACCAATTATTTTAGAAAGTAATTCAGCAATTAATTTCACTGGGTTTGTATGTTCACAGTATTCAGGGAGACCTTTGATTCTGATGTTGTTCCTTCTATATCTGTCTTCCAGCGCAACTAATTTATCACTTTGCATTTGGATTCTGCAGCAGTTGCTTTATTCCGGAATCGGGCGTGAATTCAACTTCTTCAATATGAGTCATAAATGTTTGCTTAACTTCTTCTAGGTGATCACTGAATACACTAATTTTATTTTATTTTTGCATCAGTTCTTGCTACATTTTTTTGTAAGGTTTACATCAAATTTATTGCTTAAACATATCTCCTGCTTATTTATATCCCAAGGCAGCTTGTCTGTTCTGTTGTCCATTCCCTTGTGTATATTCTCCTTTACATTGTTTATTTCTTCTCTGAGTTCAGTAATCAACTCCTTCAGCTGGGATAGTTGTTTGAAGTAAGAGACTGAGTGACCCATGTTGAGGTGATATTAGTGTGGAGATATCCAGGTCTATATTTGTTATTTTTACACTAGGTACAGCTCCATGCCAATGAAATGGATACGGCTGCATTTGTGCCAACTAGTGCAGAATATCCAGCTTGAAGTAGGAAAGGCCGGAAGACACTTTATTCAACAATGCTGAATATACTGATGTCCAACCAAAATGATGACGTTCTCAAATATAATACCAAGTTTTCTTTTCAGGAAGCCATCTGAAACCATTTCCAAATGTTGTCCTTATTCTGAATGTGAGGAGTTATTCGGAAACACTGAAAGATTACCAAAATTAACAATGTCAGAGTATTAATTAGACTATAATTCATTATGTTTTATACTTTCAGCCATTTCTGTGTTTCAGTAATGAACCTTTCAAATTTAAGATCATCATCATCATCATCATTATTATTATTGCATTTTATTCTTTTAATACATTTTCTGTTGGTTCATACTCTTTAAGTATTAAAGACGGTATCTTCAGACAGGCAGTTTCTTACCAGTAATACTGTAATTTTTAAAATTTTTTTATGGTCAAAAAATATTTTTAAAATGCATTTATGACTTGTGTGCTTGTTTTCTTGGGCTTCACAATTTTGGTACTTTTGGTATGTAATACACATATTGTGTAATAATGGTTACATTTTAAAAGGTGGCTGCTTACAGGAAATATTGTGAAAACTTTAAGTAATAAAAGGAAGGACTGAGTGCGACACTCGTGCTTGAGAAAACAATGAATTTAAGGAAAAGGGTCTGGTTTCACTTTAGTTTCATAATGATTTCAAATTTATATAGCCCTTTGAACTCTAGTAAAGGTCAAATGACTTATGTAATAATGTTAACAAACGTCTTCAAAAGTCCTTCTGAAAAGTCCTTAAAGAATATCTTACTTGATTTCTGCCACTTATTTTAAACATAACAGGGACATACAACAGAACCCCTACTTTAAGAAATCTTGTAATAAGAATTTTATAATTGCCCTTAAAAGAAAAGAAACATGCAGTTGACACACTATTGTTACATAATCGCTAAATTAATAATTGGAATTGATTAAGTATCCCCATTTAACTTGTGGGCAATAAAAAGCAAAATTAAAAATTAATTGAAACTATAGTATCCAAAAGTGTAAAACTGGTCAAGTCTGAATGGCTTCAATTTCAGCCAATAACTTTGAAGATGTGAGTTCAGAGTGATTGTATAAAGTATATACAGTAAGCATTGTAAGTTTTCATTTACTTAATTTTAATTAACTCAAAATGCCTTCACTATATTTTTTAGTTTTGATGTTTTTATGTTTTCTAATAGCACAGTGACTTGGGAAAGAAAACAAGGCACCTCACAACTTTTAGGACTTGTGTAAAATTCCTGGCAGAAGCTTTTTAGTGAATTTCACATGGCCCTTTTCAGAATTTTATGAGACAATTGGTAAAATAGCTATAAGTCTCTTATACCCATTTAAGAAAATCTGCTCATTTTTCCTTTTTAAGATTTAAAAAACAAATCCAAACATCTAAAACTTTTTCTTGTATTCTGAAAGATCCAGTTTGTATTGTGTTTAATTTCTTTGATTTACTTACAATTTTTAGTCATATTAACAAAATTGTTTAGTACATGTTTAATCATTTTTCTAATGAGGCGTATTACTACAAAACTTACCTCAAACGGTGTTACAAAATCATAAATCAAACTGTTTGATTTAAAGTTTTCTTTTACTGAGAGTGTCTCCTGCATGAAAACATAGTCATTGCCATAGTTGGTGCTTTATTATAAGGATGTTTCTTTAGGCATTGGTTAACCCCCCACTCTTTTGGTGTGCAGTATACTGTAATCCAGCTGTTACTAAATTAGATTCCTTAGGGCAAATGTGTGGGTTACATTTTTTTGCCCTCAAATTTAAACTACTTATCTAAATAGATTAATTATTACAATGCACAAACGTTTGAACTCTTTGCAACAATTAAAGAAATATTGAAAGAAAAGTACATTGGGTAATAGTTTTTGTCTCATAAGAACTATTCTGACCTATTAAGATTATTGTTTTTTAGATTACAAAGAATTTTGTATTCTTCTTCCTCTTCATCTTTTCCCACTTCTTTATGGGGTGATGTACTTGATCAACCTTCTCCATAGAGCTCAGTCCTGCATCTCCTCCTGAGGCTGACGCTTTTACTTCAGATCTTCTTTTAGTTTATCCATCCGCTTTTACTTTGGCCTCCCTCGCTTTCTCTTCTCCCTGTACTTCCATTCCATCACTCTTTTCCCCACATATTCATTGTCTGTCCTCATAACATGTCCATAAAACTTCAACCTTACTTTCTTTGTTGTACTTTGTTAAACTGTACCACTGTTTTTCACATTTCTTATTCTCTCATTTTTGTGGCTCCACAATCCTTCTCAAATTCCTCATGTCTGTCATTTCTAAGTTCTTCTCCTGTGCTCTTTTACTGGCAATGTTTCAGCTCCATACATCATTGCTAGTCTTACCATTGTCTTAAAAACCTTACCTTTAACCTTCACTTTTATTCCCCAATCACACCTGATACCTTCTTCCAACTGTTCCATCCCCACTGTACTCTATGGGTTATTTCTGCCTCTTGTTTTCCATCTTGGGCTACCACTGACCATAGATATTTAAATGTATCCAATCTTTTCAATAGCTCTCCCTGCAGTCTAACTTCTGAATCCTGATCATCATTAAACTTCATGTATTCTGTTTTCTTCCTGTTTATCTTCAATTTTCTATCTTCCAAAGCCTTTCTCCGTTCTTCCAACTTCCTCTTCACTTCCACATTTCTGGTGCTACACAACACAATGTCATCAGCAAAAAGCATGCACCAGGAGGACTGTTCATTTATCTCCGTGACACATTCATAACCAAATCAAAGAGGCAAGGACTTAAAGAAGAACCTTGGTGCAGAACTACTCCATCTGGGATTGTGTCTTATCTGCAACCCCAATACTGCTTTCATTCCAAATATTCCCTTCTTCATACGTATCCAGGACAATCCTCTGATACGTCTCTAGTACTCTTTTAAAAACTCATGTACCTTCAGGCCTCTTCACAATGAATTTTATCATAAGTCTTCTCCAAATCAATAAACTGAAGAAGGAAATTAGTTGAGAAATGTGGAAATAATAATATAATTCTAAACTGCCACATGAACTTGTAAGCTATAGTTTATTTGATCTCTGTATTTTCTTGTAATATTTGGAAAAAGGCTTTTCCCATGTTGAAAAAAGAAAAAATGCTTAAAGACTAGATCCAGAAGGGTGATTTAGATTCACAAATGGACCAGGCTTAATGCTTGGAATTGCACTGTGGAAGTATTGCTGCCTCAAAGTCACAACGGTGAAAAAATAACCAAATCAACAATAACAGCCAACCATGATACAAACAACAATTTCACACTTAGCTTGTATTAAAGGAACATTCAGCTCAATTCACAACTCATGAGAAAAGGTGACAGAGAGGAGTGTAGCAGTTAGATGAAGTAATCTGAGCCCTCCAACTACGGTCTTTTCCAAATGCTGTTGGAGCGGCTTAACAAATAGAGAATGGTATCTTATGGAGGGTCAAAATCTGGAAATCTCAGAGTTGAGCAGGTCAGCATATGTGTTGATCCAGGGTTCAACAGTTTTCAGGTCTCCAAAGCCAACTCTTTTTGTCATTTTCAGATAATATTGTCTTGGGCCAATAAACCAATCATTGTCTAAGTAAGAGCTTGAACACCCTCCCCTGCTTTGCTATTAATCTGTGGAAGGCAAAGAACCTTCTCAGAGTTTCTCATGGCAGAAAGCAAGAAATATTTTCATGGAAACTTGTCCAATACAACAATGAAGACAAAAAGTAAGTAATGGAACATAGTGATAAAAATAATAAGTAGGAATGATATACTGTATATGCATGTGCTGTATATTGCAAGGGTACTCGACTCTGGTCCTGGAAGTCCTCACTGGCTGCAGGTTTTTGCTTTAACCAGATTTTTAATTAGAACCCACTTATTTACTTCTAAAGCAGTATGTTTTTTGGTCTTATGATGCAGAACACTTAATTGCCTGTTTTATTTTTAAACAGCAGCATTAAGGTTTAATTGTTGCCTATTTTGTTAACCAGCCATCAGTTAATAATGAGGCACAAATAATAGGAACCACCAGCTCTCCAGCTATTGTATTTCCATTTAAACTGGTGTATATGCATCATGAAGTATCTGTGTTAATACAAGATTTTGAAATAAATGAAAAACGGCTACAAAAATATGGATTATGTTCTAAGAAAACAAAAAATCCACAATGTTATAAAGATTTGTCTTAGAAGAATCAAAGAACTAACAAGCCATAAAATTAAATGCAGAGTTTCACTGTCTGCTAGACCTGCCTTCTAGTTGTGAAGCTGGTTGGAATGAAAACCTGCACCCACTGCAAACTTCCAGGACCGGACTTGAGTAAACTTGGTATATTATATAACAGATAATAATATTTCATAAACAGTCTATTTATATAAGTTCAAAGCTTATCACATACACTAACCAAATTAACACCCTGAATGTTATTAATCCTCACTGCTTCCTACAGAGATACAGTGTTTTGGCTGTTTAGCCTTCATTAGGTATGTGTGTGTGTGTGTCACCTGATAAAGACTACAGAACAACAACTCAGCAGGGGATTTCCCAGGTGCTCCCAGGTTGGGTGAGAAATAAAATTCCCCTAAGCAATGTACAGTATGTTACTGTCCATGGGTTTCTTCTCTGTGGGGCAGGTCAGGTACATCTCTTGCATAATGTGCATCATCAGGTGAACAAACTATCTCAACTGGTTACTTTTGTTCTAAATAAGCAGGGAATCTGCTTTTCAGATTATTCAGCTCATCTCTGTCTTGACCACCAGGGACTTTCCATTATAGCCCATGTTGATCAGATTTGCAAGCCAAGCAACAGTGAATTTAGGGATGTTACTAAATTCAAAGTTACCAACAAAATCAGAGTCAATGTTAAAACTAAGATGGAATTTTGGTGTCCTTATACCATAAATTCAAGTTTTTAGGACTAAAGAATCTGACAACGGACAGTCAAAAAAAAGAAAAGTTATAAATAGGCTGAGGATTTGAAATCAGCAAGTAAACAGTAGAATATTTAATTGTCAGAAGTTCAAATGCAACCTAAAAATTACAGATAAAAGGTAAAATCTAAAATTTTGTCTATTGTTTTAAGAGAGAGACAGAAAATCATTAAAGTATCAGGGTACTAGCAGCAATCCTGTTTAACTGATCTTGGTAAGTCAAAAAAAGAAAATGACAACTGAAAGACCATCATAGTGGTTTGTACTGTGTTCTGCTGGTCTCAAACTGATAAAGACTTGCCGGCTCTTTTTAGTAAAAAATACTTGAAGAGGTGGAGTTGACAACAGGTTACTATTTTTTGTCTGTGTCATTGCCTTCTGTTCTATGTGTGGAAGAGAAAAAAGTGCAAGATTCTACACCCAGATCCATCCAATGTGAATCCCCATATCAGACCCCACATGAGGGCACACAATACTCAACTGGTTGACACTACTTAATTGACCTTTCCCTAGATAACTACTGACAAGAATAATTATTTTTTAAGTTTTTTAATCCAAAAAATAAACACAAAATTTTGTTCTGTCATTTTAAATAACATTCCTGGGATGACACCATGTGTAAAAATATTGGAAGTCCATGTGACTGGCAGTGATGCCACTGCCATAAAAACAATATGATACTAATAGTGTTAAAAACATAATAAAATATATTAACAATAAGAAATACAAAACCAAGAGCAGCAAGACCAGTCAAGACAGATTCTGGGTGTAAGAGCCATTTATTAGTTATTTAGGGTATGTTAAGTTGATAGAAGTGTTTTGTTATTTATGCTTAAATATTTGCATTTAATTAGTGCATAGTCTATGGGAGGTTCTACTATAACCCACACAAAGTAAATTGAAATGGAATATTCTAATTATTTCTTGTTCCTCTGACTAGAAATTAGTACCAGTTTATGATCTTCCATGCAGTACATAAAGCATGGAGGGCAAACAATTTCAAACTTTGCCCTATTGAACGTGTAGTGCCATACATATAGAACGTACTGAAAGCATTAAGTAAAGCTTAAATAAGCTTTCCATAGAAAAATAACACAACATTTAAGTACGTAAAGCAACTGAGGTTTAACAAGAAAATGCTAAGTTTATGGAGGAAACATTTTTTTTTTCATTTATTCTGCTCTTTTTGCCTTTTATTCTGCATGTGTAACACATTTTTTCTCTGTTCTTACATGAACAGTTTTGCTTTGAGTTTTCACTAAACCTTTTTAAAACAAACTTTTTTGGAGTGAGAAATTTCTTTTGTACACATTTGACTCATACTGATCCTGTCTTGCCAACTCAGTAGCAGCTTGATTTCGAGATCTTGGAAAAGAAACAGCTACACTGGGAACTCAAAAAGAGGATTCTTAACAGTCATAAGAAGAAGATTCTAAACCAGTGTGTTCAAAAATAAGGCTTCCCACTATGTTTGTAATTCTGCAAAAATGTGTTTTACTTTTTAAAATTTAATGTGTTTTATCTTAATGTGAAAGGCCAGCTTTTATAATACAATTGCTTTGATATCAAGTCACATGGCACATACATTGTATGTCTAGCACCCATGCAGTTAAGACACAGAAAATGGTCACCTCAAATCCAGAAACATAAAATGTTAGCTCCAATGAAAAGCAAGTACACAAAATAACTTCACTTATATATTGAATAAAAATGTAAACAAATCAATTAAAAAAGTATTATTTTCATAAATCAGACATTCAACCTATTGCAGAAAGTTAGCCTATTATTGCTATGGCCGGTAGTAACAATCATCTCATTCTTTAAGTCACTTGTCACAGTAGGTGAGGAAGGGGAAATACACGGACTAGTAAATCAACATCTTATTTTTCATTTCACCATTAGTGTCTAGTATGTCACTGAGAGTATTTTTGCCACTACATTAACCTGTTGCTAATTCTTTACTTTACTCACATTAATGAACAAATCTCTAAGGTTTAGTAATTAAACAACTACCATTTAGGGGATCTACTTTAACTTCATAAGAGCAAAGCACTCTGTCAATGATTAATGATAATCAGATTTACCGGTGCTGGTTTTCACTCTTGCATTGAGATTTATCAAATTGTGTGCTAGAGATTCTAGTAAGATGAGGCCAATAGATCAAAATCAAAGATTATACTCTAGATGTAATCTTCATTTCTTCAAACTGAATGCTCTTAGAAATGTTCTGCCTATGAAAATGGGATTGAGGGTGTTGTATGCCCACTTTGAATTTTCATCAAAGATGTGAAATCAGATATTGAAATGCTGCAAACAACATAATCAAAATCAGAACTTGTTGCAGTTCAAAGCATTATGCTCAAACTGTATAATGCACTAGGAAGAATGAATGTAGCCTGAGGAAAGCAACCAAGTGCATCCCAGGAATTAAAGGGCATATCCTACTATGAGCAGAAAAGGCTGTATAAAGGCCTAATATGGGTCTTCAGAATTCTCAAAGGTGTGAATAAAGTTGGTTCAAGTCAAATCAAATTTATTGTCATGTATACATAGTACAATTACATTCTTATTTGCATGTCTCCTCTTAACAGTTGACAAAAATACAAAACCATCAAAAGTGATAAATAAATAAGGTTCCCTCCCAGAGCTGGTTGCAAAATTGTTAAGTCCTTCTTCTGTTTCATCCATAGACTGTAGGACAAAGTGCAAGAGGATTTTCCAATGTCACTTCTGTAGTTCACTAGTTCTGCCCCATTAGGTATTTAAGAGACTATCAAACCAGACGTCAGAGGTCGTCTAGATTCCACACCTGAAGGGAACAGAGCTCTCCTAACAAATGTTCTTAGAGTTATATACACTATATACATTGATGCACACAACCCAGTGCCCCAGCACCAATCACACACCTTTCTTAATGCCTTTCCTTCACTCTACTCCTCTCCTCCAGCTCTCAAATGGAGGGAGGCGTCCCCTTTTATCCTCACCTGGACGTGCTCCAGGTGCCTACCAATGAGCTTTTGCCGGCACTCTGGGTGTCCCTGGTCTTTGTCCCCCCAGCACTTCCGGGTGTGGAGTACCAGGGCTCTCCAGGCATCTGGGCACCCCCTGGCGGTGACCATGGGCCCCTATAGGGTTGAGCTTCCATGCTCCTTTCCCATGGTCCCCATAGCCTCCGGGGTGGTCACCCCCTCGTGATCCCAGCGGCTCGCTACAATATATATATAGAGTCATGCTCGTGGTCATGGGAGGCACCTTATGGGCTCTAATGATGGTAATTACCCGCAGAGCCTGGTTGGCGCTGTGTTAAAATGCCTTCTTTCTTTCCTTTACTGCAGAAGATTGACGTCACTTCTGTTAACTACCTCTCTGAACGCATCTCTTCCTTTCTGAAACCCATATGACTGGAAGTTCGGCCATTTTGAAGGGAGTTCGATTCTGTGCATCTGCAACTTGTTGCATGTTTTGTTTATTATATGAGTTTACCAGGGTGGTAACCCCATTTCTTTAACATTGTCTTGTCTTCCCTTCACTAAATATATACACATGTCACAATATTTATTGTCATTATTCATTGTTCAAAAAACTTAGGACTTGTGGGAGAAACTGTCTGTGCATGTGAGTGAGAAAAGCAGCTTTGCAGGATGGCTGAGGTCTTTAATCAAACTGTTTGCCTTTGTAAAGTGTTGAGTGTTGTACATGTTCAACATTTATTTCTATAACACATTTTCATACAAAGAATGTTGCTCAAAGTGCTGTACAAGATGTCAAAAAGATAGATACAAGAAAAGAAAAACTAATTATGTAATAATAAAAACGATTAAAAAAAATAAATCCATATGAGTTTACGTAACATAGATGTAAAATTAGTAGAACGGCAATATCATATTTTAAGTCTCTACAGATGAGTATGACAATAAGGTCAGATGTCCAGGATGACAGAATTGAAGGCAGCTGGGATCTCTATTTCTGACTTTACTACCCCCTGCAGTGCTTTACGTTCTTTGAACCAAGCCTGTCCTATACCAGGAAATTATGTAGCCAGGTAGAATGGCTTGCACCTGTAGACATTCAGCAGAATTATTTTGATTAAATAGTGAGTCCTGTGTTTGACAAGGGTATTAAAAGAAATTAAGGAGAATTGTGTTTAAGAAAGAAGCCAAGAACACAGTACACACAGAGTAATGGGGATTTGGACCTAACTACTGAGTCATAGTTAAAGTAAAAACCTTGTCAACGTTTAAAAAGTGTAAGGATGAGATATTAGGACAACAATGCTATTAGCTAACCAGACAAGCTTGATGACCTGAGAAGTCAAATTTCTTTTAAAATTAATTAGACTACCATTCAACCTGTACTGCTCAAAGTGGGAGGAAATTAGGAGAACATACAGAATTCATAAATCCATTACCCTGGCTGGGATTTATACCTAACCATGAGTACAGAAGATGCTGTAAACTGTTCACATAATAGGCCTTTTCTTTTAGTTTACTGTTTTGTCAAGCCAAACAGGAGTACATGGCATGATGAGGAAGTCAGAACATAAACCCTAGAGATTCTTTTTCCTTAGTTAGCTTTCAATCCCGGAGAGATAGCCTTGAGCTTAAGTAATAATAATACCTGTAACATTTTCCGTGTAATGAAAAACTGCAAAAAAATGTCAAGGCATCCTTTTAATAGAGATGGAAACCAGTACGCTAGGTGTCCAGCGGAGATGATGCTGTTTATTTTTATTTTTGAAAAGAACTATGGGGCTTTTCTTTTTAATGTCTGAGTAACTGCTTAGTTAGATGCATACACAAACACACACATATATATATATATATATATATATATATATATATATATATATATATATATATATATATATACACATACATACACATACATATACACACATATATACACATTGTGGGGTACAGCCCGGACACAGACAGGTAGACACGTTCTTTCTCCACACACGTGTTTATTTATAATCCTAATTTACAAATAAAGTGCACAAACCCAGTGCCGCAACACCAATCACCCCTTCAAGTCCTGGCCGCATGACAATGCCTTGCTCAGTCCTCAGACCGCCTCTACTCCTCTCCTCCGAGCTCCATCCACTTCCATCCCTTTTATGTATGCCCGGATGGGCTCCTGGTGCTTCCTGAGGAGCTTCCGCCGACACACCCCCATGTGGCGGAAGCACCAACTGTGAAGCCGGAACTCCTCCGGGTGTTCCTGCTCCTCTTCCCCTCAGCACTTCCTGGTGTGGCGGAAGTGCTGGGCTCCAGGTTTCTTCAGGCACCGGGGCTCCACCTGGCGGTGGCTACGGGCCCCTACAGGGTTGGGCTTCCAAGCCCGTTACCCGAGGCCACCAACAAAACCAAGGCGGTTGCCCCCTCGTGGTCGGGAGGAGGCACCAGCCCTCCTCTGGTCCCCTCGGGCGTCCCGGCTGGGGTCCACCCCCAGCCACCCGTGACAACATATACAAATACAAATATACACATATACACATAGACATATATATACACACATACATACATATATACACATACACACTCCTTTTTGTTTCTGCCATGTGTAATGTTGAGGGATTGGCGCATACGTATATGCTTATGCATTTACGCCTGTTTTATTAAGTTCAAAATAAGCAATCAATTTTGTATTTCTATTTTTCGCTACCTTTAAAGCTTCTGCTTCTTCGCCCTCTTTAAATTGAATCATATTCTGTCCTGATAAATTAATCATTAATAATTCAACAGAATAACTTTGACCATTCATTGGCAATTCCATTAAATACCACCCACTTTCTGTTGCACTGACGTACCGAGTATCTAAATATAGGTATGCTTGAACGTCATCCTGAGACTGTTCTTTGGATAAAGCTACGTGTATTTTATCGTGCCCTTTATGAATGTACTTGTAGATGTACTTAATACTCATTTACGATGCACAATACTCAACATTAATATGACAATTAAATCGTTTGAGCAAATACAGGTTATATGGTACCAATCATTGAATTATCGATCATCACAATTTTACCATCTTTCTTTCTGTGATAAGTGTGTTGTTCGTGACAATTATCTCGTAGGCGATAATCAGGAAAGCCTGATTGAATCTTTTAAATGTGGTCCGTGAGACATGTATTTAATGACTTTGTACCATAATTCAGGATAGGTTTCTCTGTTTGGAATTTCAGCACAGACAAACCGATCTACATCATCAGCAGTTAATAATTTATTTTGCAAAGTAACCAATAAATGCATGTGAGGTAAACCCCGTTTTTAAAATTTGATTGTGCAAATGTATGCTCTGATTTGACAGAAACACTGTTTCGATTCGATATTGCATCGCTTCTTTGTGTTCATAAATATACATTGACCGAATTGTGGTGTCTTTGAAATTAAACTTGTCGTAGCTTTATTATTGCGGGACCACAGATTCTCATAGCGCACGGTCAATTATTATGTAAATCAACGTTTTGAGCATTGAATGATGTAAATGCGAAAAGATTATTGTAGATTCAGATATTTTGTCTGTAGTGTTTGTGGATTTCACTTTCACCAAACAACAAATCTTTTAATTCATCCGGATACGCCTCTTCATTGGGAAAAAGCACTACTTTTCCCTGATGGCAACATGAATTAGACATTCTACAAGTCTGCGACTTAAACTTTAAAGCCTTACAATATCTATCAATATCAATACCTACGTCCATATATTCAATCTCTTTTTGCTGTTCTGTTATTTCACCAAATAATAATTGCTTATGCAATCTTTACTATCTTTCTTTTAATACTTTCAAATGTAACTACTTTCATATTCTTTAACTTACTCTGCATGTGTATTGCGCCAGCATTTTTTTGAGCCTTTCGAATTCCACTGCTTTCATAATCTCTAACCTACTCTTCATGTGTATCACACCAACATTTTTGAATGTCTTTATTAACTCTTTCATTTCTGACCCCAATTGGACCTAGAGGTTTTCAATTCCACTTGGTCCAGGCTGATTATTACCTTCCTTATTTTCAGAATTTGCACATAGATTATTATTGTTCTTTTTAGCATTCTTTTTTGCCTTCTTTTCTCTCCTGCTCTTCTTTTCACACTGCTCAAAGTTCAATAAATAATACATACAAAAGTGTTTATGTGGAGGTTAAAATCAATAAATAGAAAAATTCATTAAAAATAAGGTTAAAATAACGCAGTGCAGGAAACTCATTAAAAATCTGCACTGATGCCTCTCCGGCTTATCCTATGCGGGCCTTGCAGCCTGGAGAGCGGTCAACCAACAGATGCAGACACCCTTTTCATCTGGCCCGTGTCCCCACTGCCAATCTCACAGCATCCAAGGGCAACCACTGTGCCCTGATCTGCCCAAACTGCTGGCAATCCAGACTCCACCCAGCGCGGGCACTCTGTACTCCCATCATTTCCATCTCAAAGTCTCCACAGCATAATGGTCGCTCCTGCTCCGAAAGACACTCAACAGGAGCAACCCACAGTCCCCTCCTGAGTGATGGCCACTCACTCCTCCTTGGGGCTCTACTCCTATCCACTTGCTTCCACTCTGTTCACCAGCTTATTTCCTCTCTCTTTTTCCTGCCTGCTCCTTCTCCCATCTTTTAACCTCCGCTCTCTTTTCTTGACTCTTATTTTTGCGCTCCCCTTTATAGAATGGGGAGCTGTTGCAGGTGCCATCGCCTGATTGCCACCCCGGGCTGATAATAAGGCAGTCAGACTGCCCTCATGTGCCAGCAAGGTAACGCACGGACAGCTGACTGCCTCGCACCAACCCGGAAACGGGACATCTTCACAGTAGACCATTCGCACCTGCTCCCACTCCCCATTATTTATTTATTTAAAATAGCCAGTTTTTTCACTATATCACAAACTGGTTTTGACATTTCTTCCTATCCCTAATTAAGAAAAGAACACAAGAGGTAAGTAGGTAAATTTCATTTTAGGTGATCTGAAAACATGATAAAACACCATGTCACTTACAAATAAATACATTTATAAAATTCATAGATTATATGAAACTGATTGGATTTTTGATATTTTTGGTGTCATGAATGGTTGAGAGAGTTGATTTTTAATTTAAGTGTAATATACTAAAGCTAATTTAAACTGAAGTAGTGATAGCAGCTAGTTTCCCCAAACAGACGCTAGTAGGCTTCTAGGGGACATCAGATATGTTTAAAAAATACACTTTAAAAGTGTTTATGAAGGCTTGCCTGGGAAACTATTATGGAATAAGGGAAAGGGCATATTAATGAAATCACTTTAGTCAGGGTATCCACCTGTCAGAGGCAAATGAAAGTTAAATAAAGTCCAAGGACAACTGCAGTGCCCTGGTGGTTTGTTTGTCTAAATTTCCCTTCCTTGTGTTGCTGAGCAAATCAGTTTCAGCTGAATCCATCACCACCAGTGTGAATAAGCCTGCCCACATGTGTCCAGCGTCCCACACTTTGAACAGCAGAAGGGGGAAACCCTGCACACTGGTTTTTGCACTTGGGCTTCTGAGGAGTCATTTAAAAGTGATGAATGTGAAACTTGGCTTCTTTGCTCTGTGAACACTCCCTGCTTCTCTCTCAAAGGCATTTCTTTTCATTCAGGTTGAGAAGGTTCACTAACCATAAAACAGAAAAAATTTACCTTTTTAGATATGCAGGCCACACAACTTTCTAAAGTCTCATGCCTCCTGCTGCTGTGGTGTGCTCTCCTCAGTATTTCCTTCTTAGGCATGGCTTTTTATGTGATAAGAGAAGGCAGCAGCTCCAGAATAGTCAACAATGGGATCCAAAAGGTAAGAATGTGAGGGATATTTCTTTACAAAATTAGAAGAAAAAGTTTCATTACATTTGTACATATTGTTTGAGCTAGGCTGAAAGATTAGATGTCTGTGTTGCAGCTTTATGACATTTTTGATGACAAGGCATTGTTATTATGAGGGTCATATTTAGCCCTCCCTTGGCTTCTGTTTAGGTTTTAATACACGTGGTTCTTGCACATATATTTTGAAGAAGAAATTTAAGCTGGTGGGGATTTCAGTTCACTCTTGCTGAAAAGATTTAGTTGTTTGCAAACTTGTCTCTCAAGCAGAGCTACGCTCGGCTAAAAATAGTCTTCTTCAGACCTGCTTTCACACTCTCCACTTGTTTCCTGTACCTTTTAAACAATTTTGCACCCTACTGTTCTGCAGAAACAGATCTTCTGCTTGTTAGCCTGAGTAACACACTGTAACGCTCCTGTATGCAGTAACTAAAGGTGACTTGTGAAACTTTTCAAAGGAAGTTCTCTACATTTAAAATGCAATTGGTTTTAAGTACAAGCTGCATGCTTCTTCATTGCTTTAAAAAGATGCAGAATCATATGTTGTGCAGGATTTACTGTAAAAGAAAGGCTATGGAGGAAACACGCTAAGTTCTTTCAGTGTTCAAACATATTGTAGCCAAGTACAGAAAATCAGGAACAGAAAATGTGTAGTTCCTTGTACTTCTCTTTGCTTCAAAATAAACAAATGATTTTCTGTTGCTACCACCATTCACTTTTGTTGGGGAGCATTATGTGAGTAAATGCAAGCTTTTATAAAAATGTAAGGTAACGTGTGCTACACACAAAGTTTCAAGAGTGAATTCACATAAAGCAATGTACTTAATAAAAAGCCACAACATCTTAGGACAGATCCTTCTTTACAAATGACTACAGTTCTGAAATGTGCTTTGCTGGTAAGGTTTAACAAAATTTCATTTTACTATGTGTTTACAGACTCGTTTATTATTGCAATGCATGGAAAGTCATAAATATAACTTATATATTGAAATCAGTAAGACATAATTAACTAAACAGTTTTTATTTTCATTTGCAGACTTATAAAAAGTTCTATATTTAAGGAGTATACTTCACTTAATTATATACAGTATATACTGTATATATATATATATATATATATATATATATCATTTGCATTGTTTATTTTTGTATACTATGAAGTCATTATTATTCTTATCTAATTTTAATATTTGTAACTATGGTATCTTGAAAAGAACTTTGAGCTACATCCATTGTATGAAAATGTTCTGTAGAAATAAATGTTGCTGTTGTTTTTGCAGTTCCTGCCACTGTGCGCTTTGGCACTAATTTTATGAATATTTTATATATACATGGATAATACATGTCTATAATGATTGGCTGTCTCAGTTACACTCTGTAACTAAAAGGAAGGAGAACTATGTAATTCCGACAGACTGACTTTACTAGAATCATTGAAGTGTAATCTGTTTGTACTGTAAAATTCAGGTATTCTCTAAATAACCAACTCTGAACCAGTGTCCTTTTACTAGGATTGATTCATTATTCTAAGGGATATCTAGTTAAAGTCTCTTAAGTATAACTGGTGTTTCCTATTGTATAAGATTTTCTGGTGTTTATAAAGGTTACTCTCCTGTAGATTGCATTCTGATCCCAGATTATGTCATTTTCTGTGTGTTTATCCTTAGGGTATTCCAGTTTATCCTTTATATTCAAAATATCTGAGGGTTTGGTTAATTGGTGACTCTAAACTGATTCAAGGTGAAGAAGCTGCCCTCAATATGCAGATCTGAGCCCTTATTTTATTTTGATGCAGCCAACATAGATTTTAGCCGCTTGCAATGAGCAGTTTCAGTAAATGAATGAATGGATGGTAATTAGAAGCTTTGTGCCAACAATGTAGTGAAATACACGTGTGCACAGTAAAGCTTGAGTCGAGGAAAGCAAAGCAACTTCCTTAGTATTACAGAATGATTTGTAAAACTTGGAACTTTCAGTCCATTACTAGATCATTAAAAACCGAGCCAAGAGTCAGTTGGAAACTGTTAGTAAAGACAAGCCTCATAAATGAAAAGCATAAAGGTGTGTGACCAGATACATAATTAGGCTAAGCTTCCTAAAATTGCTTCTTATTCTTTTTATTTTCAGCTGTACTCTGTATATTAAAATCCAAAATTGCACTAATATGGGACAAAAGCCACAGTCATCTACCATTTCATTTAAGTCATATTCTCATAAGTATAATAAGTTTAAAAAAAACAAAGCATTATATTTCCATATTCATGTATAGCATTTTATCCAAAGAAAACCTGGCATGGATAAAATCTAAAGAGAATATAGGTTGTGAGAATATAGTTTAAAAACAGAAACACTTTCACAGTGCATAAAATAATGAGCCTTAGATATATATATATATGTGTGTGTGTGTAAAATGATGTGGATTTCTCTTTAATTGAGGGTGCGAATCACCGAAACATGTTGCTAAAAAAAGTTCTTGAAAAGTCCCACTGATCTGAAACTGAGAAAAACTGTTAATTTGAAAGTGTACATCAGGTCTTTTCCTGCATGTGCACCACAAAGAATTGTTTGGGTCTTTAAATATACAAACTTGTAAATGTTAACTTTCTGCCTGTTGCTATATGAGAGTGGTATTTTTTGTGGTGTGTTTAACTACATCTGGCTTTCCTATTGCTTAGTTTCGCTTGCTTTGCCAGTGTTTTCATTTGTGCTTCATCTTGAAAAAAGCTATGTGAAAAGTTGATAGAAAATATATAACTATCATAATCTATATAACTATCATAATCAAAAAAGTTCAACTGTATAGATAATTTCAGTTATGCTCAATAATGTATTTGCTTGATTAGGTTTTTCATATACTTTGTTATTTTTAATGGTTTTAAATTATGTAATTGTTTGCTTTTGTAAAGTACCTTCTGACAAGGTTTATAACATGTACAGTATAGGTATATATACACAGATAAAAAAATTGTCTTCTAGATTTAATAAGACTCATGGTTACAACCAAATGTCTGTGAAAAGCTACTTAGAAAAGAAAAGTCCTGATTAAGTGACTAAGAGTTTTGACATTTGCAGTACTTGTGTACTACAGTAACTAAAAATCAGATAAGCAGACTATCTAGAAAGTTTAATTTTCAGAATAATTTGACTAGAATAGGTAGAAAGATACAGGTAATGGTCAATTTTAACAACAAAAAAGACTGCTAAAAGTTTTAATGCTAGAAAATGACAAGCTAAAATTACTGCTGCATAAGGCCTGAGAAATAAAGAAAACCACAAACCTAAAACAGCAATGAGATATTTGCTCTTTGCTGCAGTAGAGGAAAATAAAAACCAAACTATTGTGTAGGTGGAAGAGCTGATGTGATAGATATCAGTGTGTTGGGTACTGTACGTACATTCAGTGGTATGTTGGTCATACAAAATAATCACCTAAAGACATGATGCTATGTTTAGAGTGTTAAACATTTCAAGTTTTAAAATTAAAAGTAGGCATTCAGTTGGTCTGATTAGCTAAAAGCTAAGTTGGCACTGCATCTCATTTGCATACACTTGGCCTTCAAATGCATGACTTGGTAGTCTGTTTCAGATTCCTGAGACCCTTTATGTAAATGGGTGTCCCCCGGCTTCTGTCTTAAATGTACTCTGTCTTCCACCACTGTCTGCAAGTGCGTAATTCACTATCTAAATGAAATGATTCTGATGGATTACTATGATGGATGCCTCTGACAGAAAGAATTGTTGAAAATCTGGGTTAGGTCACAACATAGCCTCATCTGCTCAGAACTAACAAGGCTTGATTCCTTTATCCTCTGAAAGTTGGACTGTCTTCTCCAGCATGCACTTTGTTGTTTTCTGCACTGCTTCTGGGGCTGATGAGCAGGACATTATACAATACTTCAAATCTGTTACTTTACTGAATTGTAAAATCTGAGCGTAATGTCTCTTGATTCATATACTACAGTTTTCACAGTATATCTGTATGCTTGCATGGGTAATATTTCTCTATGAGTTAGTATTAGAGTTAAAATGTGACTGACACCTCCAAGCTGTTTGCCACGTGCTGCAATTACCTTTACAGCAATTTACTGCTTGTAAAAGGCAGCAAAGACTATATGTAGATACTGTATGTGACGCAGGTCATCTTACAGCCGAAATCAAACCTTCACATCTTTAGAATGTAGCAGAAAACTACAGAATCTAGAGAAGTCTCGCACAGTCACAGTGAAGACATGCTTCAGGGACAATTTCCACAGTAGCAATGTCTGCAGTAATAATGCTTTGCATGCAGTGCTACCAAAACTTCATCAACTTATGAAACTCTTCAAGGAGCCACATTGGTGACAGCATCTGGTGAAAGTGTCACAAATAACCCTGGATGAGATGTCATTCCATTACAGGAGACAATCAGTCTTAATCATAAGGGACCAATTCCCTGTCATCATGTAAGCCTCTGTTCTTACATTTGAGGTGTGGGGTGATTATTTTCCAGTGAATAAATCATGTAGATGTCAGGGAAACCTTCAGATTCCCCAAAGACCGTGAAAAAGGCACAAATCAAACCCAAGTCATTGGAGCTGTGAGGTAGCAGAGCCATCCATCTTAACAATAGTGTAACAGATAATTATAAAAATTGGACAATTACGAATATAAATATGTAAAAAATATTGTCATCTAAAACATATTAGTGCATGATCAAGAAAGTTTATTGGTAAAATTACAGGTTATGCTAATATTCATTTTAAACTGCTATTACCACAGAAGATTCTTTGCAAAAATATTTTTGTATTCTGTTAAAAGTTTCGCTCAGTTTTGTAACTGAATTTTTAAAAGGTACAGATGGCTAATAGAAGTCAGTGGTTTCATAAGAACAACTGACTGATTTTGATGTGTATCTATAAACAATACATTTATATTTGTTTGCTTGGCAGACACTTCTATCTAAAGTAACTTATAATCAAGTAGTTAGTGTACAGAACAGTGTTTCCCAACATTTTTTTCTGTGGTGGCATATTTTTTATAACCAAAAGTATCCCATGACATACCACTATACAGTTATCCACAAACACATTATTATCTTATACACATCTTCAAATGTCCAAAGGGGGAGAACAAGCAGAGAAGCTGGTGAAGAAGCAGCTCTGAAATTGGCGTTCGCAGCCACAGCACTTAGTGAACACTTCGGTCTCATCTCCCATCTGCTTTGTCCTTTCGCTCACCCCTCTAAGCCTAAGAGTTGACTCATATGCCCACTTTCCACCGGCCACATGAGATGCGCTGGTGACCACACACCCAGCCAGATGGATTCTAGCAGCCAGGTGTTGCGTCCGAAGTGTTGGGTCTGCAACATAGCGATCATGGAGCTGTTTTTATGTAAGCTTCTCCAGGTGGTTCTATCCTCTTCAGATAGGTCTTCACTACCTGAGGAGCTTGTGCACCTCAGATTTATACTACCTGGGTAGCTCTCATGGCAGACCACTGTGCCGCAGCACACTGGTTGAAAAACACTGGTATGGAATGACTTCTGATTTCATTCAAAAGGTATTTTCATTTCCACTCATCTCTTGCCTTGTAATAGCAAGCATATAAAATATAAAGAGTTTTCAGTTTATTTTGCACTTGAAAAAAGTTGATCTTGAATCAACTGTTACAATACACACTATCTCTGAGATGCTAGAGAATATAAATATTTAAATGCCTATTTATGCTACAAGAATAAAGGCTATTTTCGTAATTATAAACTATGTAGTTTTTGTCATATCACTTAAAAATAAGGGGGAAAATTCAAAAGGATTTTTTTTGCATGGAGAACATTTTGTTATAAATTCCCCTTATCCAGTACATGACACCTGTTAAATAGTATTTTTCAGTCAAATATTACAAAACATCTATAAATGTATAATAAATAAAAGAAAACCTACATAGAAAGTGGAAAATATTAGTGGGAGTAGTTATGCAGGTGGTTCAATGCCTTGCATTGCACACTGAATGCAACTTTATGAAAAACAACAAGGAAATTCCATGGCATTGCAGATCTATAAATAAGTGTTTGTGTTTAAAGGCTTAGAAAAGAAATCCTAAAATTAGAAAGTACAGATTTAAAAGAACCATCTTAATATTACTCACATAGGTGGTGTGAAGCAGTCTGAAGTTCACAGCTCTTCGTGAAAAGACAATATGAGATTTACCCAGGTAACCATGTGAAAGAAAGAAAGAAAGAAAGAAAAATTGTTGTGTTGTACAAAAGTAGAGATGAGCCGCTTTAAGCTTAATGCTGTCTGTCCCCAGTGGTGTGTACCATCAAAGTAAACACTTTAAAATCAGCATTCATAAACATTCACATTAGGGACAGAACAAGTTGAGATTTTTTCTGGGTCAGCCAATGTTTCAAATGTTACTAAAGGTTAATTCTGTCATAGCCGATCAAATTTGTTTGTAGCCAATAAGAAACTTACTGAAAGGGTTTATTAAGTTTTACAGATCCAAAGATCTACCCATTCATTAACCTTCATGAATCAGGTTTAATACAGTTTTAAATTTATAAAGTTAAGTGGAAATAGGCTAATAAGGCAAGAGCCAATACTGGACAGGATACTAATCCATCACAGTGCTCCCTTGGGTATACATCCATGACAGGTCAAAAAGATCATGGATTGGATAAAATGTATTTTTAATTTGACATTGTTATTACTATTAATTAATTTTTAGTGATCTCTTTAAAGGCATGAACCCTAACTCTATTGATTAATTGCAAAACAGCATTTTCTGCTTTCATTTTTAACAGTGAGCAGATATGAATTAAGTTTCCTCCCACATTGCAAAGATACGCATGAGAAGATAACTGCAGAGTCCAAACTGGCATGTGTGAGACTGTGTGCATGGGAGTGCTTTGTGATTTGTCTGTTGCCCCTACCTGTATCATACTCAGCTTCAGCCTTCACAACTGTGACCTGTATTAAGAAGGTTCTAAAAGAAATATGGGCATTACATTAGCCAGCATTGCTACCTCAAAAGCTTTAGAAACCTGAATTTAAACCTCAGCGCAGTTATAGTCATTTAAGGTGCCTTCTCACATAATGCACAAAGCACCTATTTTGAAAGTCCATGTCTTTCTTTCTGGCCATCTGTCTATCCACATAAAATAACTCATCCTCCTTATAGGCCAGTTTTGTTGAGATCTTGCCCATCCTGTACTATTAGTGCTCCTGTTATACAGGGTGGTCCAGATCTAATTATGCAGATCCAGATCATCTGGATGACTTTGATTTATGCGGGGATGATTCCAGTTTGGCACGAAGACGATTCTTCATGTCGTCAGTTCGCACACTTCTCGATGGTCCGGGATTTTTCGGGTGATTTTCTATGTAATAAACTTAATAGGTTATAGCGTAATGAAATTGCATAATTAGATCTGGACCACCCTATATAATAAATCCTTTGCAAGTTCTTACTTGTTTATATAATTTTAACAAATTACTGAGTTTTAACTTTTATTAATAGCTAGATGGGGAACTTATTTCACTTCTTTTTCTCCTTTCATAGGGTAATATTGATACTGATTTTATGTTAGTATTGGTCGCATTGTATTAACAGATATTTTTCAATTGCTGATTATTGGATACTACTCAATTGGAAAATGAACAATTAATCACAGACCCTCCACCACTAACACCCATTAGATGTCATTTTCATATAATTTGAACTGCAATCTGCTGTGTATGAATGCTATTCAGCCACCACAAGTCTATTCTTGCTCTGTTTTTCACTCTATTGTAAAGTGTTGTTAAACAGCACACATTTAATGTAGTCTAGTATTACATGTAGCTGCATTCTATAGGTACTGTTACTTTTGAATATAACTCATTGTTAAAAAACTAATAAACATAAAATATAATAAATGACTATTGCATGAAGTAAATAAAAAATGTGAAATGCTCTAACTTTCATATCAGTTAACTACATCACTCAATGTACCAGACTGTTACGCCATTCATGAATTGCCTAATTTGTTTAATGTTCTCATTTGCATTAACTTTTCTCCAGATACTCTAGAGAAATAAACTCAGAAACATGTAGGTTAGGTAAAATAGTGATTCTAAATTTATGACAATAACTAGGCGTTTTTACTGTGATGGACTGAAGCCCCTTAATACTTCATACAAGTTATCTTTCCAATGCAATGCCTGTCAGGATAGGCCAGGAAGCCTAGCTATTTAGGCGAATCGTAGGTCTAGGGTTTCAGAGATGTAGCCTGGTGTACTTGGTCTAAAAATTAATCTACTCTTGTCTGACGTAGATGTGTTCTGGTTGTCAGTGTCAACTTCTTGCGTAGTGGCACTGGGGCTTGTTTTACTTACCAGTTACGCTGTACACTGTGCTCTTCCTGTTGTGTTTTACATCCCCTGTAATAAAACCTTTCTTGTCTTGTACTGTTTGGTTTATTTTGTTATTATTTGGTTGAAACCACATGAGCAATCTCTGCAGTCCATATATGATATAGACAGCAACACAGCTCACCATCTGAAGTTTGACCAGTTAAAAATACATTCTTATACACTTGAACCTAAAACCAAGATATTTCTTATTATGTTTATTTTTTGCAGTGTTTTCTCTTTTTGTAATAGGAATGACGAAAGTTTACCAAGTAACTGCATGCTTTCTAAAGGAGACCTAGATAGTGCTTGATTTACATCCAGTTAACTGAAGAAACAGTGCTTTTTACGTGATTGTATAGTTTGGTCTAATCATTGTGATGCTCATTGGTGATATGGTATGACAAGCAGGCAACTTCAGATCATTGTTCTTACAGCAAGCATTCTGGATATTTTTAGCTAATCAGTTGTGAAGCCCAGGGCATGTACAGGCACCCTATCCCCAACACAGACAGGCAAGACACGACTTTGCCATACAGCACATGGTTTATTTGCTCAAAACACAGTCCAGCAGAAGCCCATATTACAGTCCTTTGCCGCCCGTCCTTCCACCTCTACTCCTCCTCAAGAGCTTTGTCCACTTCCTCCCGACTCAGGCCATTGAATGGTGGTGACTGGCTTCTTTTATAGGGCTCTCAGAAGGAGTCCAGGTGTGGTGAAAGTGCTGCTAAATAGGGACCTGTAAATGTCTAGGTGCCCCTTCCATGCTCATGACCTGCGGTCCCGTTGTAAGCCAAGGAGGCTACTCTCTGCTAGTCGGGGGGAGAAACGGGCTTGGGAATACTCTCTACCCCAGTCCTTCCATACTCAGGTCATCGCAGTTGGGTAAGGGCTCCGGCCACCCGCCGCATAGTCCATGTCCACCCAAAAATGTGAAACTTGAGATGGGTAAGTAAATAGCTACTTATGCCAGTTTAAATATTTCTTTGGCTGCTCACATCTCTGAGTCCACTGATAAGGATTGTAACTGAATAGAAGCAAAGAGAAGCAAAGACTGGTTTGTCATTTTGCAACTTGTCCTCTGTAAGAATAAAGCATCTTGTTGAAAATGCCTGATCAACTTCAGAATGGGGAGGCACGGTGGCGCAGTGGTAGCACTGCAGCCTCACAGTAAGGAGACCTGGGTTCGCGTCCCGGGTCCTCCCTGCGTGGAGTTTGCATGTTCTCCCCGTGTCTGCATGGGGTTTCCTCCAGGTGCTCCGGTTTCCTCCCACAGTCCAGAGACATGCAGGTTAGTTGCATTGGCGATTCTAAATTGTCCCTGGTGTGTGGGTGTCCTGCAGTGGGCTGGCACCCTGCCCGGAGAGTTGTTTCTATCTTGCATCCTGTGCTGGCTGGGATTGCTTCCAGCAAACCCCCGTGACCCTTTGTTAGGATATAGTGGGCTGGATGATGATGATGATGAACTTCAGAATGATTTATAATATGAACTATACAAAAAATTCAGAAAACTACACTATACTGTATAAAATATGTATTTTTATCTCCTGTCCAATTAATCATATGTACACGTTGACATAATTGCAGATAGTAATTATTGAAAAATGTTATCACACTAAGTTTAAAATTTTGTGACATTTACAGAGTCAGGGATTTTAATGCTCTCTATCCTTCCTTCAGACAGGCTCTTAGGCAAGCTTTCAGGCTTTCGGTCACGCAACTGTCTTTTTTTTATGACGGAGGTCTGCATTTCATTGGCTTTCTAATATAAAAGTAGGGAAAAGAGAAGAATGACCTTTCAGAGGAAGGTTGTTGTTATTTCATTCAAGTGTGACTTGGTGTGAACATTTTTATTGACTTATAAAATGTGATTCTTTCTTTGTTTTGTAAATAACTTCCAGTTTACCAATCATAGTCAACTGCTTCTCTATTCAGCTGTGTTTACATTTTGCTGCAGTATTTTTGCTAAACAAGTCAAAATCATTGTTAAGTTAGAACTTCTAAAGTGCCTGTTCTGATACTTACAGAGCCACTGACAACTATATGATTTATTCTGGAAATACCCCTTAATGGAAGTTCAAGAAAGTGTAATCCGGGTGAAACTGTCTGACCCTGCTTTGTTTTTCGAGCATTTACTGGTAATTCACCAGTTTTCTTCTTCCAGGGATTTGAGACAAAGGAGTTGGTTGTTTGGTTTAGGGTGATCTGAAAGTTATTTTTCCTCTCTGTACCAAATTCCATTTAATTTCATATTAATGATATCTATTGTAAGCTGGATGAAATAATGTGTGGACTTTTTATTATTGTGTAAAAGGAATACAAGTAAAATGCACAGCAAAATAAATGTGTTTATTAATTACAATTATTTTATTTTCGTTTTTTTTTTCAGGTTGAAAATAAAACTGACTATAAAAAAGGTAAGTACTAATCAAAATTATGGTGATTATGATAAGTAATGTAAAAAATGTTGTTAATAGACATTAGTTTTTAAAATCTTTAAAGAAAATTATTCTGTTTATAAATATGTGGCACTTTATGTAAGTCACTCTAATTGTAAAGAGAACAGTTCTTCCCTTTCATATAATGGTAAGCCAAAAATATTAAACAAGGACGTAAACAAAAGTATCTGTAATGTTTATTCTGGAACAGGCATAAAAATGAAACATCCCTAACAGACTATAATACACAGGACTCTTTTTTATTTTGAGACAAAAGAAACACATTTTACATTCACCCAATTTCCACACCATTTCTCCATTTCATAATTGCAGTATTAAGGAGTAAATTAAGAAAACCAATTGATGGGAACCTGTAGACAGATTACTGGAGAATTTAAATAAAACAAAATGAAAACCCATGTAATATTTTCAAATCTGCTCCTGGTAGCATCAGGCTAAAGGCAGAAAAACACATGATGATGAACCAGGAATACATATTTACTCTTTCACTATAACAAAAAGCTGATTTGGATCAAAAATACTACAAAGTGTACATCTTTAACATTTATGTAGAAAACCATCATACCTGAGGAAAAGATAGACAGAGACACAGACTCAACACAGACAACAGACCTTGGATCCATGAACCAGAAGTTCTAACCACTGGCTACTATGAAATCCCAAAGCAAAACCCACATCCAAATATCAAATAAAAAAAATTAAATAATAAGTCTGTGGGGAAAGTTTATTATTGAGGAAAACCAATTTGACCACAATCATGCAATCTGACAATGTTTCATAATGAGAAAAGTCTAATAAAAAGGAAGCAAAAAACATAATTAACAAACAGTAACATTGAGGTATATAAGTATATTGCCAAAGGACATCTTTCAGCTTACTATAAATACACAATAATGTTAATAATAATAACATCATTATTATTAGTAGTAGCAGTAGTAATAATAACAATATTAAAATATAGTAAAATTTTAATAGTATAATAATCTTGGCCTCCCCGTGCCTGATCATTTGTACAATCACCAGCCTGATCACAGCCGTAATGAATGCTATGGCTATGAACCCAGGTCATATAATTGGAACCAACCCATTGGACATTATTCTCCATCACAGAAGCAAAAGGCAATGATTACTCACTGACATGTCAGCTACAGATGACAGAAACATATTCATCAAAGAGGTACACAAACTCAGCAAATACAAAGACCTCAAGATTGAGGTTTCACACATATGGAACACAAAGGCTAGTGTAATAAAAGCACTTGAAACTGTTTGACTAAGTCTCCAAAATATCTTGACGAACTGCCAGGTAAACCAAGTTCAACCCAGGGGCAGAATATCACCCTCTTCTAGACTGCCCACATACTTTGTAAAGTCCTGACCATTGCATAAAAGTTCTATTTTCTCACTCAAGCAACTCCATTATTTCTAATCTTAGTACAAAATCCAGGTAGCACTCTATGTTATTGTGCATTATTCAAGAGTGCTTTAATCTTTCCTTTGTGTACTGTAAAGTCAGTGAATCACGCACACTCCACTTACTTGACCCATACTGCAGACTGCAAGATGGCTTGAGAAGCTGTACAACCCCGTGGATTTCTGGTAAAAAAACAACCATTACAACCTGAGACAAAAAATAAAAATGGATTATAATAATAATAATAATAATAATAAGAGAGTAAGGGTAAGGGAGGAGTTTGCATGTTCTCCCCGTGTCTGCGTGGGTTTCCTCCGGGCGCTCCGGTTTCCTCCCACAATCCAAAGACATGCAGGTTAGGAGGATTGGCGATTCTAAATTGGCCCTAGTGTGTGCTTGGTGTGTGGGTGTGTTTGTGTGTGTCCTGTGGTGGGTTGGCACCCTGCCCAGGATTGGTTCCTGCCTTGTGCCCTGTGTTGGCTGGGATTGGCTCCAGCAGACCCCCGTGACCCTGTATTCGGACTCAGCGGGTTGGAAAATGGTTGGTTGGTTGGTTGGGTAAGGGATCTTTATTTGGAAAGCAATTTGATCACGACACTGGATTTAAAGCTAATACAGCATTTTATAAACAAGATTATCTTTCTTTTCTTCCAGATATGTTGATTGGAAAACTAGAGGGACGTAAGTATCTTTGAAAATATCTATGTTAAAAGGTGTAAATGTTTCAGCACTTCAATGGATTAAACTTTCTTTGATGGTGCAAATATGGTCCGTTTCATCTTTAAATTAATGAATGTCTTCCTTTACTACAGCTCTAGTACAGTACCAGTGTTAACCAATGCCTATAGTTTTTATATAGCGCCATACATTCATTAAATGTTTATTAATTTTACTTTTTTACGTATTTCAATCCATATTTTTTATGTACCCAGTAGCCAATTTACTGGGTACTCCGGTGTAAGCAGCTTGGATTCTTTGAGGCATAAACTCAACAAGATGCTGATTTTAGTCTTTAGGGGTTTTGGTTGGTGTTGATTCAACAGCATGACTCAAGCAACTCAGCTACATATTCTTGCTGTATAACTCCTGTTCCACCTTTCGCAATGGTGTTCTTTTGGATTGAAATCTGGAGACCAGGCAGGTGAATGGAGCAAAAAAAATTGAGCAAAATCTTTGTGTCATGTTGCAATGTCCTGCTGGAAGTATCGTGTTGGAAAAAGGATAGACCACCAGCCTATTCATTTTCTACCCTGAAGAGACTTTGTTAGCAGCTAGGTACACTGTGGCACACAAATTTATGTAGAAGAAACAAGTTTCACTCATACTCTGTACACATGAAAGTACTACTACCAATAATGAGCAGAAGTAGCACATCAATAGTGTCAACATTACAATTAAGGTATTTTTAAGTGACAAGCATTTGAATGACAAGATAACTATGATTGATGGACCCTACTTATTATAATATATATACTTGAACACATGCTTTTCTCCAAAAGCAAGATATTACTTAAACTTTACAAAAAGTTCTTTGCAAAGTCTTACCTATGCTTGCTAAATTCTTGACATAAGGACTAGAAACCTTGCAAGAATTTAGCTTAGCAAACATAACACAGTCAAAGACAGCAGTGGCGCTGCTGGTATAATTTTAGAACACTTAAAAAAGTCAATGATTATTAATTTTCAGGTTATATGTAACAGTGTGCTACAAATGCAGCTATCTTTCCATTCCCTGAACCTACTTCATCTAATATGTATTGAATGACAGCCATGGTATATCATAACAGTATCAGGGAGAAAGCACAAACCAACCATAGATGATTTGTGCTCATATAATCACACTTACAGTGGTGTGAAAAACTATTTGCCCCCTTCCTGATTTCTTATTCTTTTGCATGTTTGTCACACAAAATGTTTCTGATCATCAAACACATTTAACCATTAGTCAAATATAACACAAGTAAACACAAAATGCAGTTTTTAAATGATGGTTTTTATTATTTAGGGAGAAAAAAAATCCAAACCTACTGTGTGAAAAAGTAATTGCCCCCTTGTTAAAAAATAACCTAACTGTGGTGTATCACACCTGAGTTCAATTTCCGTAGCCACCCCCAGGCCTGATTACTGCCACACCTGTTTCAATCAAGAAATCACTTAAATAGGAGCTGCCTGACACGGAGAAGTAGACCAAAAGCACCTCAAAAGCTAGACATCATGCCAAGATTCAAAGAAATTCAGGAACAAATGAGAACAGAAGTAATTGAGATCTATCAGTCTGGTAAAGGTTATAAAGCCATTTCTAAAGCTTTGGGACTCCAGCGAACCACAGTGAGAGCCATTATCCACAAATGGCAAAAACATGGAACAGTGGTGAACCTTCCCAGGAGTGGCCGGTCGACCAAAATTACCCCAAGAGCGCAGAGACGACTCATCCAAGAGGTCACAAAAGACCCCAGGACAATGTCTAAAGAACTGCAGGCCTCACTTGCCTCAATTAAGGTCAGTGTTCACGACTCCACCATAAGAAAGAGACTGGGCAAAAACGGCCTGCATGGCAGATTTCCAAGACGCAAACCACTGTTAAGCAAAAAGAACATTAGGGCTCGTCTCAATTTTGCTAAGAAACATCTCAATGATTGCCAAGACTTTTGGGAAAATACCTTGTGGACTGATGAGACAAAAGTTGGACTTTTTGGAAGGCAAATGTCCCGTTACATCTGGCGTAAAAGGAACACAGCATTTCAGAAAAGAACATCATACCAACAGTAAAATATGGTGGTGGTAGTGTGATGGTCTGGGGTTGTTTTGCTGCTTCAGGACCTGGAAGGCTTGCTGTGATAGATGGAACCATGAATTCTACTGTCTACCAAAAAATCCTGAAGGAGAATGTCCGGCCATCTGTTCGTCAACTCGCTGAAGCGATCTTGGGTGCTGCAACAGGACAATGACCCAAAACACACCAGCAAATCCACCTCTGAATGACTGAAGAAAAACAAAATGAAGACTTTGGAGTGGCCTAGTCAAAGTCCTGACCTGAATCCAATTGAGATGCTATGGCATGACCTTAAAAAGGCGGTTCATGCTAGAAAACCCTCAAATAAAGCTGAATTACAACAATTCTGCAAAGATGAGTGGGCCAAAATTCCTCCAGAGCGCTGTAAAAGACTCATTGCAAGTTATCGCAAATGCTTGATTGCAGCTATTGCTGCTAAGGGTGGCCCAATCAGTTATTAGGTTCAGGGGGCAATTACTTTTTCACACAGGGCCATGTAGGTTTGGATTTTTTTTCTCCCTAAATAATAAAAACCATCATTTAAAAACTGCATTTTGTGTTTACTTGTGTTATATTTGACTAATGGTTAAATGCGTTTGATGATCAGAAACATTTTGTGTGACAAACATGCAAAAGAATAAGAAATCAGGAAGGGGGCAAATAGTTTTTCACACCACTGTAACTCTAACAGAGAAATCAGAACTTGCTAATAAACCAAGCATACATATATCATATATTTGGGGATATCAGAGGAGAAATTTAATGCTATGAGAAAAACAAAGCCTGCCCAAGGAAAATATGCAAAACTCACAGGCAGTGATAAGGCTGAGATTTAGGCTGCAGTTTCCTGGATTGGTTTGTCAGCAGTGCTAATCACTGTGCTGCCAAGCCACCCACTTCAAAGCCCCAAAACCAACACAGCAGAAAGATGTGCTTGATATCTTAATAAGAAACTGCAAAAGATTGGCTGGAAACAACAGGAACAAGAGATAAGCATTGGCTCTCTTACACACAAAGCTGTTTGACATGGCATTATGTTGCCCACAAGAACCTTAAAAAAGATCATCAGTACTGTCCTGAAGTGTGGCACACAGTCTCCAGAAAACATGGTGCAGCGGATACAGTACAAGTGGTATTTTAAAAATAAGTGTAGACGAAGAATGTTGCTGTGTATCTTAGATATATGTTAAAGCTTATTTTAAAAGTATTTCAACTTGCATAACATATATTTAATATTGAACTATACTTTTTAAAATTGAAATCATTTTTTTCATAATTTATATATTTTCTTTTACCTTTTTATACAGGCAATCATCAAAGTGTGCCTCTGATTCATGTGACAAGTGAGTGTGAATCATTGCTTACGTATTCTAGATATTGCTCGGCCATTTCATACTTGCCAAGAATCACAATTCCCAAATTTGGAATACATTCACTAGGCCAGTGCTTCCCAAACTTTTCCCCAGGACCGAGTTTGGGAAGCACTGCAATAGGCTGATATAAACATTGTCATGGTCAAAATGGTTGCATGTTTTGTTGTTATAATAATAATTATTATCAGCAGCAGCAGCAATTCCTAATTTGTTTTGGTTGACAATTGTAGAAATATGATAGAAAGTTATTGTCTTTTTTTTTCTTTGTCCTGCAAAGATATACAGTTTTGAACTTTAACTTGTGTGCAGACACAAACACATTTAAAAGTGTTTGGTGAAATTCTTTGTGGTTGTGTTAGTGTAAAATTTAATAGGAGCTAGAAAGGATCTGTAATGGGTTATTCCTGAGAATATCTGTGACATTTACATTAAGATTAAAACTTTTGATGTTAATCAGCATAACAGAGGAAAAAAAAAAGTCAAGGGTAAAGTCACTATTTTGAAAAGTAGCGTTATTTCTGGTCCACAGTGTTTTTATTCATATTTCATCATTTAGATTTAAATCCAATTATTTTTTTGGCAAGGGGATATCTCGGGATGTTTTTGGGAATTCATAGAATTTTATAAAACATGTTTGTATGCTACTGAGATATTTAAAGTGGTATTCTTGGTTGTTATTAGGCTGAAGAAGCAGAACTAAAAAATTACTGCTGCTACATGCTTTGGAGACATACATGTTCCTTCAAATTAATCTTTTTAATTTTTCTTCTTCTTTTATCTTCAGGACGTGACAAAGACCAATCACAATCATTTGCTAATCAGATAAAAATGGAAGGTAACCACATTATCATTCAAAAACCTGGATATTATTATGTCTACGCACAAACCACCTTTAAACTGAATAAGACAGGGCATCATTTGATCATGCAAATACTAAAGCAAACAAAGAGTTATAGTAAGTTTGTGGTAGTTAGTAACTCTGATGAAAAGCTGCAGTTTGACAAGGATGATAATATCTGGACACTTTCTCAAAACACAATACTTAAACTTGGAGAGGAAGATCGCCTGCAATTTCATGTGACACCAGAAGACAACATATGGTATAATAATATGCCCTCGAGCTTCTATGGAGCCTACAAAATTTCTGATGATTTCTGATGACTTCAGAGGAAGATAAAGTGTGGTTATAGCCTCTCAAAAAAGTCACTTTGTCTCTCTGTCTCTGCAGATTACAGAACTAACAGTTACCATCAGGGAAATGTATTCATTTATTTCCACTGTACCTCACAATATGTGAATTTTTTTGTATGATTTTCATTGTCCCTCCAAAGAAGGAATGACAATTGACTAGATAGCATGTATTTTTGCAGCTGATGTGAGCAGATATTATATTTTTATTTATTATTATTTTATGTCATAATGTGCACACCTTAAATCAGACATACTACAGTATGACCTCATTTCTTGTTTGGCTAAACACTTTGGTAGAAGAAAACAAGAACTTCTTAACATCAGCAATCACACTACCAACAAAGCTACTTGGATTTGCGCCTTTAGGTTAACATTTATCTGCAGTGCAAGCATTCTGTTTTATCTTTACAGCTGGTTATTTTACTGAAACCTTAGAAAGGCTAATAATTTCTGTGGAGATGAGACATTTCATTTGTGCATGTATATATCTTAAAGTAGTATAAATTGTAGGGAAATGTGCCTTAAAATTCTTTAAGATTGATTAAAGTGTATTCTAATTGTATTAATTAAAAATTGAAAAGAGTAATATTATTAATCAATAACAAGAATAGGTTAATATTAATAGATAGGCTTCCTTATCCTTATTTTAAAAAGAAAAAATAAATTACAGTATGTTATCTTCTATTCATCTATTGTGATTCCACCCAAAATAACTCCACACGTGAGAATCAACTGCTATTCCATGTAAGTCGTGCAATTTCGCTCTGAATAAGCTTTCTTTTTGTAACAGTTCATGCATTTTAAAACAGCAAAATATCAACTTAAATGAATTATGTGCTTGAAATACATTTGATACAAAAGTCAGATCAATTTAAAACTAAGCTTTACTTTATGATTATTTGAAATGCAGTGTAGGTGTCAGGAAATCCTATATCCAATGTGCACCATGCTGTGGGCCTTTCATGATTTTCCTCAACTTATTAACTTTTTTTACTTGCATGTGAATATAATATAAAAAGCAAATGAGCCCCACAGTAAGATCGACGTCAAGCTCAACGCAGTGGTCTAGCTAATATTCAACCTTAGAAAAGCAAATTAAGTTAATTCATCATTGTGTTGCAAAAATGTCAAAGTGTGACATACCATACACTAATTAAGAAAATGTACTAACAAAAAGCAAGGATTCTTTGAACGATTCTAGTTATTAAAAAGCAAACATGTTTTAAATATATTTCAGCTAGACAATTTTTAAATTAACAACTGATCAACATAGTGTTTTCAATATGTGGATAAAATGTTTGAATGGCTGCATTTTCAAACTGTTTTAATACTTAGATTGCTTGTGTGTATTGTCGATGTATATACTTTGCCCATAATGGCAGCAGTTCATTAACATGAGCAGTGTCGGTAAGAGAAGCTGTGGTAAATGACGTCTACAGCTTAACTCAACTTAACAGTTCGACTGCTCACTAAGACCGTTCTGTGCATCATTCAGTTGTTGGTTTATAGACTTTATTCTAAGTTAATTGCAGTAAATGCTGCTCTGCAATTCATTTTGAAAATGCTTATACATTGGACTGTCAATCTGCAGTAGGGATTCATTTTCTCCTATCATAAAATGTTTTGTTCCTGCCCTATGTTACCAATTGGACCGATATTCTGCTAATCAAATCTTCTATTAGTATGATGTCAAGAGCATTTTAGCCAACATTTATGGAACTAACTAATAGTGTTCACTTAAATGGATTTTGTGTTCATGTATGTAAATGTTTTAATAATTATAGTTTGCTAGTACTGTTTTTTTTTATTTGTTAATCGGGGTAAGCAATCTGAAACTGTCTTTAGTGAAGAGCACTATATAAGAATAAGCTGGAATGGACTGAACGTCCTTATCACCTTTCTCTGAGTTCTGAGGTTTCCTCCTTTCTAGTGAAGTGATACCATACAATGTGGCCATGTCTTTGACTTTGCATGGCAAACTGTGGACATATTTTTCTATTTCTAACTATTTTGCTCCAGTAATGGGCTTCTACTTCCATTACGTGAGGCAGCATGTGTTTGGGAAACCAATATATAGATGGATGAACGCTTAACTGAGTGATAAAAAGGAAAATGTGAATATTATCCTTGCTGTTTAAAATATAAATGCTCCAATGAACAATTATTATTTATTATGCATTTGTAATACTGCTTTGTCATTAATTAGCAATATACTGTATGTACTACTGTTTAGATCTCAGATAAAATATAGTACCTTTGTATACTGAATGACATGGTGGCACAGGTGGTTGAACCCTTAGAATGGAGGGTCTTGGTTTGATCTTAACTCCCTCTGAAATTCCCTTTAGTTGGATCTTTAAATTAATTCTGTGAGTGACTGTCAGTTTGTGTGTGAGTGTACTCCACTCAGGAATGGCATTCTGTCTTGCACTCCAGACAGTCATTTTCCTTTCCTTCTGCCATGGATAAGCAGAATTGAAAAATAGATGGCTTAATGAATGCAAAGGTGGTAGCCTTAAATTTATCTAACTTTGATCTCTCAGGTCAATTTACTATTAAAGAAGCTTTGAATATTGTGATAATTTAATGACCTTGTATCACTTTTACAGAAAAAGCTACAATTCCTTTTTCATCATCATGTCCCATGTCAACCAGTTCTGTACAGGTTTCATCTTTCAGTAATATATCAATTATAATATGTGAATTACCTGTAGGCAGTAGTCACATTTCGAAATGTCTTCACAACTGTTTTTCTGTTTATATGAGATTATGAGATGACGTGATTGAAATATTTTAAATTATTAAAGGAATTGGTACAGTGGATCTCAGCTGTTATTTTAAAATGAGTTCAACAAGAACACAGTGGGAAACTTGGTAAGGGTACAATTTGCACAAACTCTCTTCACACAGAGAGACATAGACACATGGAATAAGTTACGAAGTTCTGTGATCGACTTTGGGATTTTAGGGACATTCAGTACTGGACTTGGTGTCATTTTGGAGAAATGAAGTGGATAGAATTGGCAAGCTTTGTTGGTCTGAATGTTCTAGTCAAAAGTTTCAAATGTGCCTATGTATGTAGTACACAATAAAAGAAATTATATTGGTTATGACAAATAATTGTGCCTCAGATTGTTTAGACCTGTAATAAGGAGTATATTCAAAGTCACCTTTGTCTTTGAGGACTGTAATATTGCAGCCTAAATATCTATTTTGTCAGTTTCAAGATATTCTAAAAATGCAACTTTTGGCCTTATTTAACATGATTGAATAATGTTTATTTGTAACTGCCATTTTTTTTCAAACATGTATGTTTTCTTTTCCGTTTTGTTATATTCTTGATTAACTCTTATTGTAAACTCAAAAAAAATTTAACAGATTCAGCAAGACTGTCCACTGCAGCAACTTAAGAAGTTGTGTTATACAGGCTAATGTAATCTGTGTTAAAAACCAGATTTGGTTTTGTAGAACAGCATACAGTGTCAATAATACAACAATGTGTGTTAATCAAAAATGTTGTTAAGTTTGTAAAAGTGACCCTCATTGTCAATAAATAGGACTCTGGTCCAGCAATAATGTTGAAAATACATGTATATGTAATTTAAATATTTAATTAACATTGGTGTATTTGATTTCATTATTATCCTGTATTGTAATTAACTATATTTATTTAAAATAAACTATTTAAAATTAATGAATTATGTTTTGTTAATGAAGAACTTTACTCAAGACAAGGTTTACATATTTCAGGCAAATAAATATATTTCATGACAAAATATTTGTACTTAGAACCATTATAGAGAACAGAAAATAAAAAATACATATAAGGAAATACTCTAAAATTACATTAAAGGAACCATTCATCACTCCAGAGCTGGTCTCCATATGAGAGTAGATGTCCATGGCAGGTGATACAAAAAGTCATGCATCTTGAATTAATGTGGAACACACAAACAATCGACATGTACGTTGATCCTGAAGGAGATGATCCATAGAGGGTTTGCAGTAGTCCGTTGGCTTATATGAAATATTCCAGAGGCATAGGTTCTTTGGGAAGAGTACATATTCCTAGAAAATACCATCTGTGAGTGGTCAGACATTTCTGTGCTGCAGAAAGTTATCAGGCAGGTTTGCCATGAATGGTGATAGAAAAAAGGATGCCTTTGATTTACTAGTACCTAACTAAACTGGCCCATAAAGCAACTAACTTACCGTATTTTTCGGACCATAAGACGCACCCAGTTTTTAGAGCAGGAAAACAAGAAAAAAATATTCTGAACCAAATAGTACCAGTATACTAAAATATTTATTAAAATATAGCGAAATACGGTAATATTTAACAACGTAAACTCAACACTGTTGTTAAGAACCATCATCACTTCCATTAACAAATCAGGAAAGACTTAGAGGCTCAAGCACTTTTCTAGTTTTCTGGAAACCCCAAAAACTCATCATCGCTAGTGTCAGAATTTATGAAGCTCAGTTGCTCACAATCACTTATATCACTTTCTTCGCTATCTTCATATATGATATTATCTTCAGTTCCATCTAAGACATTGCTAATGCCACATTTTTAAATTATCGTGCAACAATTTCCTCCTTCACTGATTGCCATGATGTTTTAACTCGTTCACAAACTTGAGTGATAGTGGGTTTCTTCATTCACCCAGTAGGAGTCAGATCATGATTCCCAGCAGCCATCTATTTGTTCCACTCTTCTCTCATAAAGACTTTAAATGGTTTGTTGATTGAAACGTCGAGAGGTTACAACTGGCTGGTAAGACCCCCAGGAATTACAGCTAGATGAGTCCTCACCTCTTTAAATCTGTTTTTTGTTGTTATGCTAATATGTGCACTAATAAAGCAGATTTTTTCAGAAGCCCTCCAGGACGTTTGGACCACACTTTTTCAATCCATACTTTCATTACATTTTTGTCCATCCATCCTTTTTCATGAACATGCACAACAACTCCTCGTGGAATGGCATCGTTTGGAAAGGTTTTCCTTTTGAAAATTAGCATCGGTGGCAATTTGGTGCCATCAGCACAGCAGTGTAATGTGTTTTCTCATGTCCTGAGGTTTTCACAGTTATTGTTTTGGCACCTTTGAGGTCAACCGTCTTATTAGATGGCACTTCAAAGGTTAGCGGGACTTCATCCATATTCCCAATCTGGTCCATTGGAAAATAATTTTTTTTCCTAGCATTAATTACAAATTTATGAAAAGACAGAATCTTCGATTCATATTCTTGTGCCATTTTTTTTTTGCAATTCTAGTTTTGGTGCGCATAGCAAGGCCGCTTCTCCTCATAAATCTTTAGCACCATGATGTTGAGCCAGCAAACTCCTTAATGCCTTTCTCTACAGCAATGCATTTGGCTTCACAGATGATCATTTTTGTAAAAACTGAGAAGCCCATATTCCGGTGACATGTGATCCATTCTTTCATGTCCATTTCTAACTATGGCCATTTTGCAGCATGCCCACGAAAAGTGTGCCTACCGGTAGTTTTATCAAGTTTTTGCAGCTGATCCTCCTGTTTCCTCCACTCTCTTATAATGTTTTCAGTTGGAGGTGGCCCAAAAGTTCTTTTGAATATTTTACTACCTCCAGTTTAAACGGAATTTTATATGCTAATCTTTTCATCTTTGACATTTTGTACCGTTAGAGAATTGGTGTTTTTCTGAGGAAAATACAGTAATGAAAGAACTGTCAGTTGTTATGAGAGACATATTACCATACACATCAGTAATTTGACTCATACCGCTTGGTGAGGCACATGGGTTACCTTAAGTCTTAATCCATGCATTGCCAAGCGGTATTACTATTAAAGGGCACCAACCAGCCTGACAGGCAATGCTTTATTTACTTATTTATAAAGCACTTTAAAAACAACATCACAGTGCTGTACACTAAAACCCAACATATCAGACACACAATAACCAAAGGGTAAAAGAAACAGAAACACATAAGAGCTGAAGAAATTCATATTAAAAAGAACACAGTCAACATATCATACTGGGTTAAAGGCCAGAGAGTAAAAATGTGTTTTTAAATAAGATTTAAAGACAACAAGTGAAGGAGCTGGCCTAACGTGCAACGGCAAATCGTTCCAGAGTTTTGGAGCTACAACTGAAAATGCTTGATCACCTCTGAGTTTGCATCGTGCCTTAGGAACATGTAAAAACATCTGGTCCGCTAACCTGAGAAATAAACCTGACAGTTGTCCGCATAAAGGTGAAAGGAAATACAGTGTTTCCGGAAAATAGCACCGAGTGGTAGCAGGTACAGGAAGAACACAAGAGGTCCCAGGATGAAGCCCTGTGGTACTCCCCATGGAAGGGCAACAGAGGTAAAGGTAAAATCATCAATGCTGACAGAAAAACTTCTATCTGAGAGATAGGACCTGTTCCATTGGAGAGTGGATCCTGTGATGCCCAGCCACGGCTCCAGCCTGGAGATGAAGATCTCATGGTCTATAGTGACAGAGGCAGATGTTAAATACAGAAGCACAAGTAGTACACAGTCACCACAGTCCACTGTTAAAAGAATATCATTAAAAACCCATAACAGAGTGGACTCATTGCTGTGGTGAGTTTTAAACCCAGACTGGAACACTCCCAGAATTGCATGTTCGTCCAGGAAGGACTTCAGTTGGGTGTAGATAACTTTTTCCAAGAGTTTGGACAAAATAGGTAGTTTGGAAATAGGCCTAAATTTAGACATAACAGAGTGGTCTAGACCTGGCTTTTTCAGGTTGCACAACAGCATGTTTAAAATTTTTAGGCACCACACTACAGGTTAAACTATTATTAATAGTAGTAAGAATAGAAGAGCTCAAGGTAGAAAAGACCTCCTTAAGAAGTCGAGGAGGAACAACATCAAGGGGGAGCCAGATGGCTTAATACTGGAAACCAGCTGCTTTAAAAAGGGGTGAGTGACAGGCTTGAAATGGTCAAGCACAGCCAAACAGGGTATTAAAATGAATGGATCATGAGAGTGTTGTGAAATGAGGACCCTAGTGCTTACAACATTCTTCAAAAAAAAAAAATGAAGAAATTTATTGCATGTTTTCCTAGAAGCTTCCAGATAGACAGGTTCATGGACATTAAGAACAGAACTCAGTGTGTTAAGATGTACACAAGGTTTGTGAGAGTTCAAGCGAACAATTTCAGAAAAAAATTTTGATCTAGCAGTTTTCAAAACTTTCTGGTAACACCACCAACTTTCTCTCAAAATTTCAAAAGAAACCTGCAACCTGTCCTTTTTCCACCTCTGTTCAGCTCTCCTGCACTCCCGTCTAAAGGCAAGGGTATTAGCATTTAACCATGGCTCTGAGCAGAGCTTTAGTTGCCTGCTTTTTAATGGTGCCACAGAGTCCAGAGCGGTTTGGCAAGCAGAATTAAATTGAAGTGTTAGCTCCTCAGTATTGGAAGACACCGATGGTTGTGAGGTCACTTCATAATTTAAAACAGCAGAAAACTGAACAGCAGTTCAGTGGTAAATATAAAGTGGTAAATAATCAAGGCTTGACACACAAAGAGGTTTGGGGCACCCTCCCATATACTTGAGAAATGGCTGCAAATGCAAAAAAGCTTCAGTAAAAATGGCCTTTGCAGACGAGAGACCAAAACAGAACTGAACAGGTTAGGATACATGGCGAATATGTGGTTGAACAGCAGGAAGAGGAGGGATCTTGGGACCAGAACCGGAAATTAGGTCATTGGGCTGCGACTTCTTGGGATGTGGAAATGATGTCTTCTGGGGCGGAACTGGACGTCAAGTCTTTGTGGGAAACAGGCAGAATTTCCCGCATTTATGAGATGAGAGAAGGGAATTACCTTCTTTTAATCACTTTAGCGGTCTACCATGCTCCCAGGGAAGGGGAACCAATCTGTCCAGAGTGTTACCTCCCCCGAAGCGCAAGATGGCAGACCCCCCTGGGTTGCAGCGGTACCTTGGACTCCCGCAGGGTTTCATTGGAGTTGGACATGGACAAAGCCCTGTGGGGATACAGGGGTGCCACTAGGGGGTGCTGCAATGGCTAGCTAAGCCCAGGAGAACAGTTCTTCTGCCAAACCCGGAAGTGCTGCCGGAAGTAGGGCAACGAGCACCTGCAGCACTGCCGGGTGCCTTATAAAACGAGGCAGCAGACACCACTCAGAGAGCCAGAGTTGGGAGGAGGGAGACAAAGCTTACCGAGAGGAGTGGAGGAGAAGGAGGAAAAAGAAAACAAAAAGAAAGAGAAGAAGAAAATAATTACATTGTTGAGTATTTTAAGTGTGTCAAGTCTGTTCATTTTCACAATATATACTGTATATGCAGTCTATACAATATACAGTAAATATAAAGTTTTTCCATGTTTAGATAGATAGATAGATATTTTAATGATCTCAAGCACAGCACATTAGACATGCTATTATACGAGTACGGATATCCTTAAAAACATTTGTGTGTGTGTTTATGTGTGTGTGTGTTTCAACAGATTTAGAATTCCGTTACTGACTTTTTTGCTTTTGTTGTCATGACTTTGATTAATGTTTTGTTTGTAATGAACGAAAGGATGGCCCTCCTGTTTTTGACTTTGGCCTTTGCTAACATTTCCCAATCATCCCCTTTTTTCAGTCAGTCTTTCCTAGTGTAAGTAAGGCTCATAATAACGAATAATAATTAAGAACAAAATAAACATATATACAAAAATTGTGCTATGATATGATTTCTCTATTCAAAGCAAGTTTTTTTGCATATTTTAATACCCGAATTTTCAAAGTTAACCAATTTTCCTCTCTATATGATCTATTCTTTTAAGAATAAAATAATATAAAATACAGATTATTACTAAAAATACTTTACCTTCAAAAAAGCATTAATAGATTTTGAAGACACCTGCAGGGTGCTGTTGAGGAGTGATTAACTTCGTTTGATTTATGTTGGATATGCTTCGCTGGTTGATGTGGCTTCCTCAAACATTTCGAAAATGTTAATAACAACAACATTTATTTATATAGCACATTTTCATAAAAACAGTATCTCAAAGTGCTAAGTACATAATAAAGAATAGAAAAATAAAAGACACAATAAGAAAACAAAATAAATCAACATTAATTAACATCGAATAAGAGTAAGGTTCAATGGCCAGGGGGGACAGAAAAACAAAAACTCCAGACGGCTGGAGAAAAAATAAAATCTGTAGGGATTCCAGACCATGAGACCGCCCATGTTTCTGAGTACACCATGTCAACGTATTGAAATAAAAATAACACAACCTACCATTCTCAAACACTATTAATTCAATTCTGGATCATTTGGGTTATTATATGCATATTGTAAACTATACCCAAGTAATAACACCATTTATTTTTAACAGTGAATGCAATTAGCTTGGAATTTTCTTATTTCAAACCTTGAATTAAATAACAGTGGGGAACGCCTGTTAATTTGATGGAATCTCCCACACCACTAGAGGACAATGTGAAGTCCCAGTGCAATATGTTTTAATGCCTCAAAAGCAGAGGAGAGGACACCCTGTCTGGTCCTCTCCTGTGTATGTCTGTTGTACTGGAAAAACACAGAAGAACCTGTGGATACTTGAGGGAACTCTAGGTGTACTGCCTTAAGGGTTCTACAGAACACCCAGGACTTCAGGACTCGTTTCCAGGAAACACAGAAGTGGTCAAATGCCATATGAAACCTACTGTGTGGAGATTGAGCTTAACAGCACAATTCTGCATGCCACTATGAGAAGAAAGAGGACATTAGACTGTGAAAGTTCTAGTTAAGCATTGTACCCTACCAGTGAATCCAACCATGATGCCAGAGCAAAAAGAAGTTTTCAACATCTCATATACTCTATTAGTGTTTCTCAATGTATGTGGTAGCTTCTCACAGAGAGTGTTGAAAATTTCATGGAAGCATGGTAAACTCTGTTAGGGGGACGTTGCAGAAGTTGGGGGATGGTGGGCTTGGAACAGCAATGAAGAAAAGCAATAATGGCACACATTTCCAAGAAAAAATGCTAGCAATACAATATGAATGATCTACAACATAGCCTAATTCCTTTATTTTCAAATGTGTAGATGCCAATGTGCCTTATTTGTGAGCATCTATTTCCCTCAGCTTTCCAAGGTATTATTGTAATACCATAACATTACATCTCCCTTGCAGACCCTTCTTTCTTGATGGCTAGAGCAAGAAGCAAGGCAACAGAGCAGGTGTTCTCACATTATCATGCAGAAGCAACAGCAAATAAGTGTGAAAATTTACATTATATGACCTGGTCTCCTGTAGCTTTTAAATGTTAGCAGCATCAGTCCATTATAGTGAGATGATTTAAGTCTTTCTTCCCCAATCTCAAATGGCCAGCTTTGCAGTAAAGAATTTATTATTATTGTTATTAGTAGCAGATATTAACACTAATAATTTTAGCAGTGATATTTATGTTAATACTGTGATTACAGAATTTGGATACAGCTGCTTTGGTCATATGAGCTAGCTGAGATAAACAGACTTTAAGGCTCCCTTAAAGTCAGCATTGCTCTGTAGTTTGTATCTGTTTTTAGGTGTTGTTTCCTTTAGAAGCAAAAGCTCCCTTGTTGTTGTTTAAGTTCTTTTAAATTGCCGCATTTTAAGTAACCAAAAATATAGAGACACTAGCCAACCCGCGGCGTAGCATACACCGCATAATTATCAACATGAATAGTCAACCTGGCTCACAGCTGCATGTGGACAGGAGCACAGACCAAAGCGAGTGAGGGTGTGTTTGGTGACGTGTTGGGGGCGGGCACATGAGCAAGCAGTGCGAATACCTCGAAAGCTAGGGTGGATGTGGGAGGAGGGTGAGAGTTGGCAGGCGGGGCTCTGTCGTGCATACCCCATGGACGGGCATCTTGGTCGATTATATATACAGTGGAACCTCGGTTCACGACCATAATTTGTTCCAAAACTGTAGACGTAAACCGATTTGGTTGGGAACCAAAGTAATTTCCCCATAGAATTGTATGCAAATACAATTAATCTGTTCCAGACCATACGAACTGTATGTAAATATATATTGTTTTAAGTTTTTAAACACAAATATATTTAATTATACCATAGAATGCACAGTGTAATAATAAAGTAAATGTAAAAGCATTGAATAACACTGAGAAAACCTAGAACAACCATAGAAAACTAACATTGCAAGAGTTTGCACTATAGTGCTTTGAACCACTCGCTAAAAACACTTTTTTTTATTTTTAGTTTTAAGCACAGGAAAAAAAATGAACATTTGAAAAATCTGTATTTTAATAAACAACCAAGAAAAGTAACATTGCAACAATGCACGTGTGTGTGTGTCTATGTGTCTCTCCCTCTCACGTGCCTGTGTGTTTGTGTCTCTCTCTCGTGTCTGTGTATGTTTGTCTCTCTCTCGCACACCTGTGTGTGTGTGTGTGTCTCTCTCATATGGACTGAGGCTGTGTTTGGTGAGTTGTTGCGGGAGGGCACATGAGCAGGCAGTGCACATGCCTTCAGAGCGACAGTAGATGCAGGAGAAGGGTTACAGTTGTTGGGCGGGGCTCTGTTGTGTGTATCCCATGACGCAGGAGGAGGGTTAGAGTTGGTGGGCGGGCTCTGTCGAGCGTACCCCATGGTTGGGCGACTTGGTCGATTATATATATAGAAAAGCTAGAACTGAAAAGAATCAACATGGCTCAGAGGTGCATGTGGACTGTACCACAGACGAAAGCGACTGAGGCTGTGTTTGGTGAGTTGTTGCATGCGGGTACATGAGCAGGCAGTGCACATGCCTCAAAAGCGACGGTTGACGTGGGAGGAGGGCTACAGTTGGTGGGCGGGGCTCTGTTGTGCGTATCCCATGACGCGGGAGCAGGGTTAGAGTTGGCAGGCGGTGCTCTTTCGAGTGTATCCCATGGTCTTAGAGTTGGCAGGCGGGGCTCAGTGAGTTGGCGGGCCTGGCCCTGTCATGCGTATCCCATAGTATCCCATGGTCTTAAAGTTGGCGGGTGGGGCTCTCTGTCTTGGGTGCCCTTAGTGAATCTATACTAATAAAAGACAAAGCCCTCACTCACTCACTGACTGACTCACTCACTCACTCACTGACTCATCACTAATTCTCCAACTTCTCATGTAGATAGAAGGCTGAAATTTGGCAGGCTCATTCCTTACAGCTTACTTACAAAAGTTGGGCAGATATCATTTCGAAATTCTACACGTAATGGTCATAACTGGAAGCTATTTTTCTCCATATACTGGCCGTGGGGGGGCGGAGTTTCATGTGACATCATCACGCCTCCCACATAATCACGTGAACTGACTATCAACGCAGTACGTAGAAAACCTGGAAGACCTCCAAAAAGTGCTGAAGAAAACATGCATTATATAATTGAGAAGGCAGCGAAACAATAGGAAGCGAGCGAGTGACACATACAACCATATTCATGAGTGCTGCTACTTCGGAAGCAAAGCACGGTGTAAACTTAAAGTTTAAATTAAGTTCATAGACAGGCTGCCGCTGGTGTTTCTCATGCCCACGGGTAATGTGGGATACAAGTTTAATGAGAGGACACAGGATATAAACGAGAATTTTGATCACTTTGTAACTAAGTTAAAATTGCAGTTGGAGGGGTGTGCGTATGCAAATTCCGAGAGACTGTGTTTGTGAGGGATTGACAGTTAAGGCGGGTGGGGGAGTCACGTCATCATCTCCCCTTCCATTTACCAAATTTCGCTCTGAGCTGAGCTCCGCGGCTAACGCCGTCTTCCGAAGCAACTTCGTCAGACTGCCACCAAATACTCACAGAAAAATCCACAAGTTAATACACACACTGTCTCTAGAGTTTCTCCACACTGAATCCTCCAGGCACTACTTACAAAAGGTTACATTGCCAATCGTGTTATTTTTAAAATCTTTCCTTTTCTTAGCACAAGCACAGCTGAGAAGCTTCGATGCATGTGCTCCATAACGCGTTAAAAAATAATGCATTTAATCACACTTTGCATTACAAGCAAAGGGGAACTTTTGTCAATGCACGATTTCCTGGTACACCGATTACTTTGATCAGCGCATCCCTATTCATTTTACCCTCGCACCACCTTGGTTTGAGAAGAAGTATGAAAAAATATGAGGTTAACACAGAAAAACAGATCACCAATTCAAGCTTTATGAATAATCGATTCGCCATCAATAATTGTTTTGGTAAAGCCATCCTCCTTCCATTTTATAATTTTTCCGCCACTAGCCATGATTAAATGAACGGTAAAAAAGTAAGAGCAAAGCGAGGGTGACTTATTTAGGCAGGCATATATATGACAGCAACACTCATGACAATGTCAATCATGTTACGTTATTATTAAAATGTTTCCTTTTCTTTTTCATTACTTCTTTAACACACTACTTCTCCAGTAGGGTATTTTGTATATATATATATATATATATATATATATATATATATATATATATATATATATATATATATATATATATATATATATATATATATATATATATATATATATATATATATATATATATATATATATATATATGTATATATATATATATATAAATGACCTCGAAAGAGCGCTGAGACTTTTGATATCGTGAATGTGTCTGCAAAAAACTGGGGTCTCCTGCCCAGCGAAAGTCGAGCAGCCGGCGCGCATGCATAGCTGTGCCGGCCTTTGAGACGCTGACTGCGCTTCTGTCTTAAGTCAAAGTGAGTACTTTTAATTTTTTTCACCCTCCCCCTGAGCTATAGCCCAGACAAGTGCAAACACGGGACCCCTTTTCTACACCGCTGGAAACTAATATTAAGGCGATTCGCACTTTCTTTTCAACGTATACGATTATGACGTTGTCAGCTCGGATTATGAAGACACGCACACGAGTGGAGGACTGACAGTGCCATCACAGCCGATTAATGGCAGGGACGTCTCACCAGTCTACACAAGACCCACCGCGACTGTCCTTAAAAGGCGATCATAACGTCAGTGAACACATCTCTCTATACTATATAAAAGAAAAAGGCAACTTTCCTTTCTTTACACCTTTTATCCCAAACCAAAGCCTTTCTCTCTTAACACTGCAGAGGACACAAAACTAATTTTCTTTAATTGCCGGTAATGCCGGTAAGGCACATTACCAGAGGCAGAAATTTGAACGTTCACATAGAAAATGTAATTTCTATACCACAGCCGTCGTGTAGCGCCTTTCAAAAGGGATCTACTACCGAGAGATGATCCATATACATTTTAGCTGCTGTTAGTACTACTTACCCGTTGTGTTACACAGTCTTTAAAATGTAGTTTACCACTCCAGTAGTGCTCAATGTACCTGTACTTCTTAAAATGTTAATGTTTTACTGTTTAATAACTTAGACTATATTTTATTATTTTTCCCTTGCACTCAGTGACCAAAGCTGTACACACACATATAGACACATACATATTATATACACATATACATATACATACACACACACACAACAATATATAATTTGTGTATATATGATGTAGATAGGTCTTATATATATATCTATATATATCTATCTATATATATATATATATATATATATATATCTATATATATATAGATATATATAGATATAGAGAGAGAGACTCAAACCCATTATGACAGAAGTAATCCAAGCTGTGAGAAAACAGTAAAAAGGAGGCGTGTCAGACGTCATGGTACATTTTCTGATGCAGCTAGACGAAAACAACTTTGTGACGCTGACGCCAAATACACAAAACAATTACTTTGACAATCATGTTACATTTTAAAAATTTTTCCTTTTCTTTTTCATACCTTCTTTAACACACTACTTCTCCGCTGCGAAGCGCGGGTATTCTGCTAGTTATATATTTAGATGATATTAAAAGGCGATATCCCTCCCATAGTGATTATGGCGGTACAAAAATAACATAAGAGAATTATACTTAGCTTTTATTAATAACGATTTACGCAGTATAACAGACGAAAGGAAGCTATAGCAGACACTACCAAGGTTGGATCTTGATCTATAGAGTCTGCCATTTTCGTCACTGTGCTGAAAGGATTTTCAGGACGGATGAAGATAACATCACCTGGCCATCAGCTTCAAAGGGTTTAGCCGTGTCCAAGCCTTTTTATACTGGCTGCTCCATGTGCTGGTCCTCTCTGGTCTCCAAACAAGGACAGTAAAGACTCAACCCCACCTACAAAAATATAATAGCAGCACAATGCCTACACTGCAGTTTGTTCATTCTTCAAACTGCTAAAGTAATGGTTTTCTAAATGCAGGCAGACTAGCCTCTGTGTGCCAAACTTAGTCTGCACATGTGAATGAATCCTTTAAAAGTGTTTTACATAGACAGTGACATTAACCTTAATATTATAACAAACGTATTATAACAAACCACCCTTTGTCACTGGATCTGTGACAAAACAATCCCTGAGGGTCTTATCTACAAAGCAAAAGGTACTCGATCCCCCCCTTCACAGTGTAGACATTTCAATAACATTTCTGGAAATGTGAAGTGTAGTGCCGCTATAGCTCCTGTTTAATTTATCTAATATACTAGCATAAATATTAAAAATGATAAGTTACAGTACATTTGGGCAGTTACTGTACATTTAACACTAAATGGTGATCATTGCATCTCCCTAGTGGTGTAGGTGGAAATGTCCCGTTATCTCTTACATAGTCGGTGTTGTATCTAAATATTACTGAATCCATGCAGTTGGTATCATAGCATCAGATTATATTATAATTCTATATAGCATCTTGATGGATTTCACTATTCTTTGGCACTCCTAACATTTCTAACTGAAGTATGTTGCTATATGTGCCCCACCCTTTGGTGTCTGATCCCTTTATAAGTTACAATAGTTGTAACATAACTCAGATGCTATTGTAGATCTATTGCTATGATTAGTAATTGTTCTTAAGTAGAATTATTGCGTAATTGTTCGTTCACTATCTTTTATCCTCCCCAACTTCACTATCAGATGTTCTGTTCCCTTTCAATTTACAATTCAACATCATTGGTAAATCATGCATATCCTCATACCTTTGAGCCCCTCTTATAACATTTTCAAGTATATTCTTAAACTTTCTATATTTATGCCTTGTCCAACCCAGTGGTTTGTTGACAAAGTCTTTTGCTTGGTGGCTTTGCAGATTGGTAGCTTTGCAGATTTAAAGTTATTACTGGAACAGAAAATTGAACAGTCCTATTGCCCTTAGAGAGCTCATGAGCTGCACACATGGTGACTGTCCATTTTTAGTAGAGGAGCACTTCACTCTAAGCTTGCACTGGATACAACAGTCAATCAAGGGAGCCCTTTGTATTCAACAGCTGTCATCTCCCTTCAGTGGCATTTCACAGCCTGTTTCTGTTAAAGTCCATAAAACTCTATTTCTGCAGCAAAATGTCTGCACATATCATGGCATCAGATTTGCATAGCTGGACTTACAATCTTTCTTTGGTTCTGCAGTCCTTCCACTTCTGGAAAAGCAAGTCGTTTCTTCTCCAGCTATTATCAGGTATGTGTAGCAGATCAAGAGTCATTATTGAAGTACAGTCTCTTTAAATCTTCATTCGTAGTACACCGCCTTTTCTTCATTGATAAGACTTTATCACAGAGTTGGAGAGGCTTAAAACCACTAAATTGAGTGGTCAAACTGAAATACTTGCTAGGTTAAATAAAGAAGGGTGAGGGTAGAGCAAATAACATAAAACAATTCTTTATTAATCATATGTATAATACAATGCAGCACTATTAATGACAATCCTAGACTCTCAGTCTCATATCATAAATAACAGTTAAAAATAAATACATTTAAACCAGGCTAGTGAAACTGTTTCTTCAGTAGGATAATACACTAAACAAAATTAACACATTGCATCAGTTATGTATCACAGGTGTCTTAAATTATAACAAGATGTTACATTTTTGAACCTAAGTGTTATCATTTTTGTCTAAAACAAAAATCTTATAACATCTATACCATATAACAAACTGTAGCTCATCTGCTCAAGAGACAAATCTTTTAAATGTCTTTAAGATATTACAACAGCACAGTTTATATAGACTAATGATTCTAAAGTATAACTGAGCAATCCATTTAGCTATGTGCATTATTACTGGGCATCAACCTTAATACATTGATGCAATAACTAATCTTCATAGAATGAATCACTTAACAGATACAAATGCATGCATGTATTTCAGTTCTAATACATTTTGTAATTACTGAAGTGATAATTTGACATACATCAATATATGTAAACCCTCTAAACTGTATTTTATATGAAGACTAGAAAAATAAATCAGTCTAGTTTAATATGGCAACATTTTACTTTTTTGCATTTTTCATTTAAACATTTTTATTACATCGGATGTTATACCCTTACACTTGTACTAATCAGCATGCAAGGAAATAATTCCAATAGCTGCTGTTCATTAATTTATGATTGATAAGCTATTTCTTGCAGCTTTGTACAGAAAAATAGTTTGTGTTTTTCATCCATTGGTCATCGGATTTTGTAAAATCTGGAGAAAACGAACATCTATAGATTTAAATTATACTTTTATGCTTATAATACTTTTCTTGAAATTCAGATTTTAAAATTCTTAACTCTTTGACTGACTATGGACAAGTTGTAATCCTGTTACTCAGTTAAACTTTAAAGTTCAATAGGTCATCAGTGCATCTGCTTGTAGGCTTTAACGATATTCCCAGGCTTACTGACTAAGCACAGTATTGCATTACAAATATTCTTATGATCACTTTTGACTTTACTTGCAGATATTCACGTGTGACTAATACAATTAAATTTGAATATGATCCCTTACTATTATGTTATTATATGGGACGTCTCCCATCTTTTGGAGTTTGTGGTTCACATTTTTTTATTAGTCAGCTGACAAACACAGACTTACGAATGACATATGAGCATCTGCCACCCCAGACTCTGAATAAGAATAATTAATATTCTTTTATTTTTCTTTGCTAGATTTTGTCCCTCTTCATACCCAAGCGGATTACTTGGCGAAAGCAGAAGTTCTTTAAACAACATTCAGCAAACTGGAGAAAGCAACTGTTCACAAACAAACAACCTTCACTCCTTTCAACACACTTAGCAATTGCTTCATTCTTTCAAATATCTTCACATATTCTCATACTCAAATTTCTTTTTACAATTGCACTTCATTCACAGAATAAAGTTCTCTTACACTTGTATTTCATTAACAGATATCTCTATCATATGTGCTATAAACTCACTCGAAGTTGTGCTTTTTTTTTATATAAGGTTTCACCGTTCAAAGTACTTCAATGCGCCTTTTCCTTCAGGCTTATCATTACAAACAAATTCTCAGGCCGCAAGCTGGTACTACTTTAATTAAATTAGGAGTACATCTTTCCTCAGTTTCATACGCGCTAGTATCCAGATCATGAAAACTCTGTGGCGAACCCCGATTCAGCGACAATCAAGGAAAATATTTGTGGTCATACCTGGATTCAGCGACTGAGGAAAATCCACCCATCGGGAAATCACCGAGCACAATTCCACAACAAGAAAGTATTCCCAGAAAAAGTTACGCGGTCACAAAGAATATCCTAAGGAAAATATACATGCTTGAACCTTTATCGGGCAAGTGTGCTAACCACTGTGCCACCATACTCTCTCTTTAATATTCATCAAATACACAACCTCCATTCATGCATATCAGACACATTCTGCTTCTCGCAAAAACTTGTCTCCCTTTTCATTCAGTATTATAAAAAGAGCATTTTTCCTTTAAACTTGATCAGGGTTTACAGTTTCTCAGTTGTTTTGGTGCATTTCTCACAACAAACTTAACACTTGCGTATCAGCGAGTGCATTACTCAGAACACTTAGTGCAAATGGCAAATCATGGATAACCAGCAAAAGCAGGTAACCTCTTCAAAATCCTTAATCTATGCCTCAAAATCAAGTATTTACATCGCTGAATATGTCAGTGCTATCAAAATGCCAAGTCCATGAATCATCGTCCACGGGCATGACAGCGAGAATGTAAAGTCCATCCATCCATTTTCCAACCCGCTGAATCTGAACACAGGGTCACGGGGGTCTGCTGGAGCCAATCCCAGGGCAGGAACCAATCCCGGGCAGGGTGCCAACCCACCACAGAACACACACTAGGGCCAATTTAGAATCACCAATCCACCTAACCTGCATGTCTTTGGACTGTGGGAGGAAACCGGAGCGCCCAGAGGAAACCCACGCAGACACAGGGAGAACATGCAAACTCCACGCAGGGAGGACCTGGGAAGCGAACCTGGGTCTCCTAACTGAGGCAGCAGCGCTACCACTGCACTGCCCAGAATGTAAAGTCATGTCCTTTGCAATGCAGCGTGGAAAGAACCTCCTAGAATGCCTTATCCAGCCTCTGCTGTTATATCCCCACACACAGCTTCCATGGCAGCAAGCAGTGTTATTTGTGTATGTGGGTTACGCTCATATACCTTCCACCTCCAAGCTGAGAAGAAATCCTCAATTGGGTTGAGGAATGGGGAATATGGAGGTAGGAATTCCATCAGCATCCTGGGGTGGTTGGCAAACCATTGTCGGATTAGGTTGGAGTGATGGAAACTCACATTATCACAAATTCACATACTGTGGTACATTTTCTTGACCAATCTCCTCTTCAGGAATGAGAGACCTGTAGGGGGTGTTCAAGAAGGTCAGCAGATGTTGGGTGTTGTCTGGCCCCACAAGAGGAATACGAGTGTGGACCACATTGTCCGAAATAGCCGCACACCTAGTGTCAACGTCAACAGTAGCTCTCTGTCCAATCGGATTACGCCCACATCTTCTTCCTTTGGCCAAGTTTAAGTCAGCCTTATCCATGTATATGAAAATATGTGGTGGTTCACTTGATTCCAGGTCCATTATATGCTGTATTAAACAAGATACTACAGTAAGTTTGATGTAAAATGAAATTTCATTTTGGAGACAATAGAGTCTCCAAACATTTTCATGTTGCTTTTACAGCGGTAGCAAATGTGTCAAGGTGAAATCAACTGTACTGCATGTCAATATACAATGTTGGACTATTTGCTGTATAGTAGATTACAGTATTACTGAACATGTTCAGTCTTACCTGCACATACTGGTATCGACGTTCCTTCACTATTCCTTTCAAATGGTACATAGTATAACTGCTTCGTACTCATTTGGTTTCTCCTCAGCACTCTGTCAATAGTTGAGATGCTGACAGACTGGACATTCTCAAACACATCGTTGTCAGCAATAATGGCAGTTTGTATTTCCTTGAGTCTTATGACATTATTTGCTATGACCATAGCACAAATAGCCTCTTCCTGTCGAGAAGTGCAAATAGGCCCCCTGCCACCTCTTCCAGGAAGTCTTGAAGTCCTATGTGTCACAGTAAAAATACAACACTGAATGGACAACAGTAACATACATATTGTCTAGTGCGGACTATTGTAAATATATGACATACTGTAACATAATAAAGTAATACACACAATACAGAGTAAAATCGTTGATTTACACACCTGTTCTCTCTGCGAAATGTCTGAACAAACGAGGATACGGTTGTTGTTCTCCCAAAATTTGGCTGCACCCTTTGACCTGCTTCAGACATTGAAAGGCCATGATTTATAACATGGTCCACAATTGTGGCCCTTATTTCATCAGAAACTGACCTATGTGTTGAATCTCTTCTACCTCTTCTGTTCTGTCTGCTTACACCACACACCCCTACTCTTCTTGGTCAGGGCTGTTGGCCCTGTTCATTTTCTTGCTGTTCTTCCATTTTCAGGTTGTCCCTCCTTAATGTGCTTCCTTGCTGCATTGTGCCTTATCTTTATATGCTTGCCAGCTGCAGGTTCAGAAGCAATTTTAGGGGACTGCTCAGTGATTAGTTGGTTGATTGATCTAAGATCTCACACCTGCCCCGAATAATGTGTCATCTGAGAGCAATTTACAGTTTTTATCAGTTGCTTTGGTGCATTTCTCACAACAGAATTGCAGTTCTCAAAACTGCTCGTTCAATTCCCACAACCTTTAGTCAGCTGTGCACGTCATAACAGAAATTTCTGGGTGTTTTCATCATTTTGCAATTGCTTTAGTTCACTCAGGCAGATGCTTATGTGCAATTCTCAGCTATATCATGCATCAGCGGTTGTTTATGTCATGATGATCAAAATGCATTGTGTAGCCCTCTTTTGCATAGTCTTACACTCCAGACAAACTTGTCATTTTTTCATTGTGTAAGTCATTGCAGTCAAAAGTGTTCAACAAGATATCATTGGCTGTCAAGTGTATTTTATAGGTTTCTGCAAAACTTTTTTTGGTTTGTATTCACAATACTAATGATTCCTGCACCACCTTAAATTGCTCTCAGGTGACACATTATTCGGGGCAGGTGTGAGATCTTAGATCAATCAGTCTCAGTTGCTTTGGTGCATTTCTCACAACAGACATAACATTTGCATAACAGCGAGAGCATTTCTCAAAACACTTAGTGCAAATGGCAAAACATCATCAATGGCAAACAACATCAAAATACAAAACACATTTCAGTATGTATATATTGTTTTCAATGTTGTAATTTTTTTTCCTTCATTTCATATGTTATGCATATGAAATGAAATGCATTTTTTTGCTAGACTCCAAGCGCAGTGCATGGTATGTCACCATATACCTGTGCAATCAATAAAATATTTTTCTTGAATCAATCTCCCGCAATCAGTGTTTTGTATTTTTATGTTTCCTGCCCTTGTCATTCAGATGTTTTGTGCATCAGAAAATGTTTAGATTGTTCCAATTTTATATTGATAACATGACTTTACATTTTGGCTGTCATGTCCATGGACGATGATTCATGGACTTGGCATTTTAATGGCACTGACATATTCAGCGATGTAAATACTTGCTTTTGAGGCATGGATTAAGAATTTTGAAGAGGATACCTGCATTTGCTGGTCATCCATGATGTTTTGCCATTTGTACTAAGTGTTTTGAGAAATGCACTCGCTGTTATGCAAATGTTAAGTCTGTTGTGAGAAATGCACCAAAGCAACTGCGAAAAACTGTAAGGTAGTGCAGGAATCATTAGTATTGTGAATACAAACCAAAAAAAGTTTTGTAGCCGATTGTCCATAGATTGTTTCGTCATGACTTTATTTATGGGCAGTCCCTCAGGTGTGCCGCAACAAGAAAATTTTTGGACTTAGTGCGCCGCACCTTGAAAAAGGTTGCCATTCACTGCTTTAAACAAACGTGGAGACATTTATTTACTTTAACCCAATTACACATATCGATAATTATCTTTCTTTGTCATGTGAGAAACTGTCTGATTTTTAAATCCACACTATTCCAATTAAAGTTAGAGCTCTTTTACATTTTAGTGCTATTTTGTGTACACCGTTTTACAGCTTCTTTTTAAACACTAGCTTATAACCTAGGTTCGTAATTTAAGCTATATTTATGACACGATTTCAATAATTTCTGTGTGTTTTAGCACATGGAAAATACTTTAATATTACATTATAGATGGGGGGATTGCCAAAACCTTTAACTTTTAATCTTTTAGGCAGAGTGATAGGAACAACTGCGCAGCTCATAGACTGCTTTTTTTTAACAGGCGGGCGAACCGTATTTTTTTTTTTTTTGATTACGTTGGTATGCCATTAAAGATTTCTACAATTTATTTTAGTGAGCACGATCAAGTCTTTATGGATTTTATTGCCGTTGGTGTTACTTTCATCTTTAAGTTTTTTGACTACCAGATCCACTGGATTACTCTTCAACTAAGGTAACTACATGCCTGCATGTCTGTCTGCCCACCTCAAATCTTAATAACGCACAGCTCTTTTATAGCTTTTACAAAATATTGTTTCTAATGGCTAGCGATGTAATTTATTTTAATAACAGTATTCCCCAACACGGCATTTACTTTTTCAGGCAGGTTTTGGACTTTGTACGGCAGCTGATTAATCTGGACAACCAGTCTCGTGCTATCAGTTTAAAACTGTTGTTTTACGATTTATCGTGTCCGACTTAGTTTCATCATTATGCCCACATTAATAATCATGCTTTGGACTTTTACATCCAACTTGTATAATGTGGTTAGCAGACACTACCACGACTTGCCGGCAGCTGTCTGTTTTTATTCTTGCTTCATGCACTGCGGCGCATATTACAAGACTGCCTCTTGTGCTTTCATGGGATTAATTAATATCCCATTCCAGTTAGGGCCAGGCATTTTAAGGCAGTTTTACTCGTTCACAGGCGTTCATGACTGTGCGCGCAACCAAACCCAATATATTCAATATTATGACCGACAACCTCTATGTCATCATTATCAGAAGCATATTTTATATACATATAGTACATTATAAATATATGGTTATTAATTTAGCCACAACCATGCTCACAGCGTCATTTTGTTTAATTTAGAAGCAAAAGCTCCCTTGTTGGAATAAGATCTTTTAAATTGCTGCATTTTAAGTAACCGAAAATAAAGAGATATGATATTAAAAGGCGATATTCTTCCCATAGTGATTATGGCGGTACAAAAATAACATAAGAGAATTATCCTTAGCTTTCTATAATAATGATTTACACGGTGTAACAGACGAAAGGAAGCTATAGCAGACACTACCAAGGTCGGATCTTGATCTATAGAGTCTGCCATTTTCGTCACTGCGCTGAAAGGATTTTCGTGACGGATGAAGATAACATCACCCGGCCATCAACTTCAAAGGGTTTAGCCGTGTCCAAACCTTTTTTATACTGGCTGCTCCATGTGCTGGTCCTCTCTGGTCTCCAAACAAGGACAGTAAAGACTCAACCCCACCTCTAAAAACACAATAGTACAATGCCTACACTGCAGTTTGTTCATTCTTCAAACTGCTAAAGTAATGGTTTTCTAAATGCAAGCAGACTAGCTCCTCTGTACCAAACTTAACCTGCACATGTGAATGAATCCTTTAAAAGTGTTTTACAGAGGCAGTGACATTAACCTTAATAATATAGCAAACATATTATAACAGGTGTCTACTGATGATGAACTGCTGTATTATACCAAAAACCTGCGTATAGTCCAACATAGAGAACTGCTTCACAGATTTTAAGATTTTGGATGTCCCAGACTTGGTGGTGGAGCCTTTCCAGGTTGATGTTATCCAAAATGAGGACACATTTCAGGAGAATCTCATGGACGGACCTACAAAATGATGAGAAGACACAGGTGACATTACCGACATCTGGCTGGCAAGCAATGTGGTCCTCATAAGGCCAGCACTTTGTTGTGCTGTGAAAGAAGGTCCAACTTTTGCTTTTTGCATTCCCCACCCTATATTTTTCTTAGTAGATCTTTAGTCAAGTGGTACACATGCAATCAAAGTATCAGAAATAGGCTCAATCTGATAGCTTCAGATGCACACAAGCTCAAATTAACATTCACCTGGTGCAGGACTCCCACTAGTGTGCCTACATATCAAAGATACTCCTCTGGTCTGTATTATTGAGAGCTATACCAGAGATATATGTTATTGTTAAAGTTTACCGTGTTTTTTTTTAGAGTTAATATATTTTTTTATTGATAAGCAGCTAGTTTATTTGGAACAATGTATTTTTAAAATACTAAAAAAGTGTATTTTTAAAATATTTAAAATATACCTTGGTAAAAGATTTTCGACTATGGAGGGCTATGTTTACAATGCATTATTGAAAATAGTTCTTTAATGTTAACTTATACTTTTTTTAATACATTCTTTATTATGGAGAACTATAGGGAGCTTTGCCTCCTGCTCGCTTCTCTCACTGACCCCCCGGCCTGCACTACGCACCAGCCACTTCGCATCTCTAGCGCTCACGTATTTGGATTTCACTTTCATCAAACAGCAAATCTTTTAATTCTTGCGTATACACCTCTTCATTGGGAAAAAACACTACTTTTCCCTGATGACAACACAAATTAGATGATCTACAAGTCTCCAACTTTAAGTTTAAATCTGAACAATACAGTGATCCCTCGCTATATCGTGCTTCGACTTTTGCGGCTTCACTCCATCACGGATTTTATATGTAAGCATATCTAAATATATATCACGGATTTTTCGCTAGTTCACGGATTTCTGCGGACAATGTGTCTTTTAATTTATGGTACATGCTTCCTCAGTTGGTTTGCCCAGTTAATTTCATACAAGGGATGCTATTGGCGGATGGCTGAGAAGCTACCCAATCAGAGCATGTATTATGTATTAAATAAAACTCCTCAATGATATACGATATGCTTCCCACACGATGCTTCGCATACTTAAAAGCCCGAACAGCACGTATTGATTTTTGATTGTTTGCTTTTCTCTGTCTCTCACTCTCTCTGACATTCTCTGCTCCTGACGGAGGGGGTGTGAGCAGAGGGGCTGTTCGCACACTCGCCTTGAGGATACGGATGCTCTTCTGAAAAATGCTGAAAGACTACCTTCACATTGCACCATTCCTTGCAGCTGCTTTGTCCGGTGGTGCTTCGCATACTTAAAAGCCCGAATAGCCCTATTGATTTTTGATTGTTTGCTTTTCTCTCTCTCTGACATTCTGTGCTCCTGACGTGCACTTCTTTGAAGAGGAAGATATGTTTGCATTCTTTTATTTGTGATGCGGAACTGTCATCTCTGTCTTGTCATGGAGCACGGTTTAAACTTTTGAAAAAAAGACAAATGTTTGTTTGCAGTGTTTAAAAGTCCCTGTCTCTACAACCTCCTGTGTTTCTGTGCAAATCTGTGACCCAAGTGTGTCAATATAAAAACAACAATATAAACGTATGGTTTTTACTTCGTGGATTTTCACCTTTCACGGGGGATTATGGAACGCAACCCCTGCGCTCGAGGAGGGATCACTGTATATTCAATCTCTTTTCGCTTTTCCGTAATTTTACCGAGTAATAATTTCTGTTTGTTTGCGTTAATGCGATCTTTACTATTATTTTTTTGAGACTTTCGAATTTTAGTACTTTCATTCTCTCTGACCTACTCTGCATGTGTATTGCACCAATTTTTTGAAACTCTTTATGATGTTCTACTCTTTGTCTTTTATTTCCTGCCCTGGGCGTGGTTAAATCTTTTGGCACAAAGTCTCATCTCGCGGGACTTGAAAGTATCTCTCTGAAAAGTAACATCTCATCTCAAGCTAAAAAGTCTCTTCTCATCTCAGGATATTTTATATAATAGAGAGATACTAAATTAGGATTATTTTTCAAATATAAAATAACAGCTGAACATCCATCCATCCATTTTCCAACCCGCCGAATCTGAACACAGGGTCACGGGGGTCTGCTGGAACCAATCCCAGCCAACACGGGGCACAAGGCAGGAAGCAATCCCAGGCAGGGTACCAACCCACCACAGGACACAACAGCTGAACAGCAACATTTTATTTTTAATAAAAATTTATTTGTCACTGTTCTTGAAAATAAAAGCATGGAAAAATTTACAAGTTTTGTATGTTTGATTTTTATACTACCAAAAGTAATATTCTAAACGATTGTAATTATAATTGGGGTTTGGGAGAGGGGGATGGCAAGATGGTTCAGAAACAGATAGGGGGCATTCAATTAAAAACATTTGAGGCACACTGCTCTACACTGTGCAGAGCATTCCTGATGTTTCACCAATTAAGTGTTCAATGTTTCAATCTTTATTTCTTTATTTTGAAGATCTGTACTGATGTAGCTTTACTCTTAATATCTATATTTAGTAACAAATATATATTTCTGCGGGGGCAATACGTTGTGTAATTATTTGCTTATGTCAATTGTCACTTTTTATTTTTAACAACACATATCTTTTACAAGATCTCTAGTTGAGGCTTCATAAATCTCTGGTTCAGCATCACTGGCTTTCATTCAAAATGAGAATGATGCTCATCAAGATTATTTGTGCAATTTATGTTAGTATAATCTTCAAGCCACAGACATTAGGATAGTGGAGGCTTGAGGCTCTGTTTCAAAGTGGCTTTGGATTTCCTCCGTGAGGTTACAGTTCTTAAAAACCTAATGGCCAATTTCTTTAAGAAGATGCTGGAACAGCTGATGCATTATGGAATCTGCTCCTCAGTGGTTATCCTTTGAAAAAGTAGGCTGATGAGACATACGCTGTCAGCCACACTCCCATGAGATGAGATTTTCAGTGGCAGGTTTTTTTGTGAGGCCTCAGTGAAGAGGTTCCAAATAGTCTAGAGATCTTCCAAAGTGTAAGTAAAAACAACTGTAATCATGATATGAAATAGAACTGTCAAGGTGCTCCATAATGAAGCAGATTCATGCCTAATAGAACAATCTATTGGTTTATCGTGGGAAGAAGAAAGTAAAGGTCACTATAACAGTCTCTCCAGTGAGTTTAAGTGGATTCTATGATTTATGTAATCCAACAGAGTGTTTCAAGAGTATCAAGAGTAACACTGCCCCCTCACATTTCTCACCACCAACAAAAAATCCACTGCCACAGTAAATAAAATTCATCATGAAAGAGGCTATAATGCATATTATCTGTGAGGGGAAAAATAAAAGAATGAAAGCTTGGGAAGCAAGTGCAAGCAAATGTATGAAAGTGAGAAAATGTCTGGCACATTTGGAGACTTACGTAACTGCTTTGGGAGTTGGAACGTCTTGAATTTTTGGCTAATTACTTCATCAAAGAGTAATGTCTTATTTTTGCTTACTAATTATTTTTGTAATGAGTCATATTTAAAAATAATGTGAAAAGAATGTAAATACTATACATATATGTAGAGAGGTCATAAAATGTCATGCTTTCAATAGCATTTCATATCATGTAGTTAAAAACAAAGTCCAGATAGGCTTGTGGTGCCTAAAATAGCTATCACAGTGACTGCTTCTGACTGAAGTGATGTAGTAGTTGGGTGTTGTACCGTGTTAGCCGCATTTTAGTTCTTTGACAACTTGCCTGAAGATGGGGCCTGAGTTTCCTCGAAAGTTGCATATTGTAATCTGTTCAGTTAGCCAATAAAAGTTGTCATTTAGCTTGACTGCTCATTGAACTCAAATGATGAAAACACTGACTAATGTTCTGTTGTTAGTAGTTGGATATTTTATGGCAATTGCAGATCAGATTCCTTAAAATATATACATTATATTTTTAAAGAAGTATCTGATGGTGAAATCTACTTAACTCTCAAGCTAAAAGAGTTGTGAAATATAATTGATAGCAGGTCATTGAGGTATTTTGAGAATACATTGCAGTGGCAGAGAAATTTTGATTCACTGGCTGTACAAAGTTGGATTGACATCTAAGTAATCAACATAGACCTCAGTGTTAACGTTTGCAGTGCCCCATGAAATGCGTATGTCTGTTATATGCCGCTTGGTATGGGGTTCATAAAAGCATTTTTAATGTTTATGATTCGCCACCTATTGGAATGACAGAGACATAGCAACAGATGGACACACAGACAGACACACAGAAGCTTATCCAGTTGTTAAGGTGGACTATAATCTACAAATATGCAGCCATGCAGTTGTTTTGTAGTACAACATAAATATGGAGTATATGCTTAATAACGAGACAAAAACAGATCAAGGTTTGGGGTTTCCAGCTCTGTATACTGTAAAAAACAAAAATAAAATATCCAAGTTAATATTTCAGTCACTATGCTCTGACAACCGGTCATTGCATCTCACATTCTCAGTTGCAGGGTCGAATTTAAATAATTAGGGACCGGAAATTGAATGGAATGCTGGAAGGGAACCAAAGTGGTGTGTGGGAGGAATCACGTCATCACGGTGGGACCAGGAAGGGATGGAATGCGGAAGTGGCTACGTGTGTTTTCCAGGCGTCCAGGACTATGGCAGCATTGTATCTGTCTTTCTTTTTTTTTTTTACCTTTTTGTTAATTTTATTGCAATCCATACAAAGCAATCAAGTTTTTACAAAAAAGAAAAATTGAGTTAAGAACAGATCGATCCCCACCCCTGAGAGAGAGAGCAAGCCAAACAGCGTAAAATTTAAGGCTTGTAAACATACCTAAATTAATAAATTCTCTGTGCTTTATGATCTTATTTTAAAATATTACTGATTAGATCCTGCCATGTTTTGAAAAAAGTCTGTATGGATCCTCTGAGTATTTGATTTTTTCCAATTTCAAATAATATAACACATCGTTTCCCACTGACTTAAAGAGGAGAGTTTGGGTTCTTCCAGTTTATCAGAATAAGTCTGCGTGCCAACAGTGTAGTGAATGCAATCACAATTTGTTTGTCTTTCTCCACTTTAAGCCCCTCTGGAAGAACCCCAAACACAGCTGTTAATGGGTTAGGAGGGATTGTGAGTCCAAGACTGTCTGAAAGGTAATTAAAAATTTTGGTCCAGAATAATGTTAATTTGGTGCAGGCCCAGAACATGTGACCTAGTGAGCCTGGGACTTGGTTGCAACGTTCGCAGGTTGGATCATGTCCTGGAAACATTTTGGAGAGTTTTAGTCGAGACAGATGTGCTCGATATATAATTTTTAATTGTATAATTGTATGCTTTGCGCATATGGAGCTCGAGTGAATTCTCTGCATTGCTACTTTCCACTCCTTTTCTGATATATTAATTGAGAGATCTTTTTCCCAGTGTCCTCTTGGATCTTTGAAAGGGAGGGATTGTAAAATGATTTTATATATTGTAGAGATGGTGTCTAAATCCTTGAGATTAAGCAATATTTTTTCCAGCATGGATGAGGGTGCAAGATGAGGAAAATCTGGAAGGTTCTGTTTAACAAAGTTCCTGATTTGAAGATAGTGAAAGAAATGTGTAGCTGGAATGTTAAATTTGGAATGTAATTGTTCATAGGATGCAAAGACGTTGTCTATATAAAGATCTCTAAGCAAGTTAATTCCAAATTTTTCCAGATATTAAAAATTGCATATGTTTGTGAAGGTTGAAAGCGGTGGGCCTCAGATAGAAGCTTCTCCATCTTAAAATGCTTTCTACATTGGTTTCAGATTCTAAGTGAGTGGAGCGCAATTGGGTTATTTGTATATTGCTGATATTGTGTGTTTATTGGAGCACAGAGCAAGGAATACAAAGAAGTACTGCAGGATTTTACTTCTATTGCGGACCATCTGTCTTTCTGCGGGAACAAAAGAAAGAAAGGTTAGTGCCTCGCCTTGATCCACTGGCCCGATGTGATATGCGGCTCGTCGGGTCTTTCAGCGGCTCCCTATGCGCGCGTGCGTGACAGAGGCATAGAGCCACAGGTGGGGACTTTGTTTCCTTTTCCATTGATTTCTAGATACGTTAAATTATTTGTTTTTTGATCTTTAATGTCACAAAGATCATATAACTTACCTGGTAAGACTTCAGGTAGCAGGAGAAGTAAGGTGGTGTGAGAGACGTCCACACAAGTTACTTCCATCACTTCCACAGACAGCTCAGGTGTAAGCCGCTGCTGAAATTGCACTTGTATTGGGATCTGTATTGCTGTCAGGAGCTGCCATCAGATGAGTAATAAAGGAAAATGTACAAAACACAAAAGCTTAAGCAGTAAAGAAATTTAATTCAAGTTACACTGAATATTCTCTCTTTTAAGCTAGAGGAGTTTGAATATTTGCTTTTGTATTTTTGACATTGAGTTCTGCTTCAAATAACTCAGATAAAAATGTAACTTTCTCACAAAAATGTTCCTGAATAATAAGTCTTGCAAATGTCAGCAATCTCAGTCTACTGGGAGCAAATTTGATTCATTGGAACAGACAGACAAGCAGGTAGACAGACAGACATGATGATTAAATTAAAACACATTTTAAAATGATTTGGCATGCACATTGAAAGCCACGCTAGATAGTTAAGAGTCAGGATTAGTGTGTGTTTTACAGTTTGAGTCTTTGTTTATTAGACTTCATAAAAATTACTTTTAGTAAACAGATGTGTACAATTAAATCAAGGAGAAGCACACTAAATGCAACTCAGATTGATTTCCAATTATGGAATGGACTGCATGCCATTCTAATGAAACTTCTTATACTGTAAACTGTGTAGGTGAACAGCGAAATGCATTCTGGGACTAAAGGAAATGTCCTACTCTTTTGGGCTTAGAGAGTTACATCCTTTTTAGTATTGAGCACAGAAGACTGCATGATGACCTCATTCAGGCATTAGTAAAGGTGGTTCATTAGGTAATCCTTAAATAAATGTACTCAAGAAAAATACCAGCAAGTAAGGGGAAGTACAATGAAGAATGAAGCAAGGAAGCACCTCTTCATGCAATGGTTGTGGGAATCTGAAAAAGTACAAAGTTAGCTACAATTTAAAAAAGCTGAGCTAGGCTTTTTATTGATCCGACAGATTTAAAGGACTGAATGGTCTCTACTTGTGTTCTTATTCTCTGCTCTGCACTCTGAAGGAAAAAGGACTTTAGAGATCACAGTTACTGCAGGGAAAATGGTTTGTGTTCGAGTGGGTCAGCTATGGTGTTCCTTTCATCACACATAAATTGAAGTTTATAGGATGCTTTGAGGTATGAGTACACCTTAATTATTAGCTGACCAAATATATTGATTCCACTGAAAGGCCATCTCTTGTTTGTCAGACCTCATCTTATTAAAATGAAAAAACCAAGACAATGTTAAATGTACCTGAAACAGGGGAATTTTGTTTAAAGTATCTGGCTTCTGATTAGGTGCCAACTGCAAACAAACATATATAAATGTTTTTCTCAATGCAAGGCCTTCATCCATACTAATACTCTTGCATTAAAAGCAAAGTTATAGTATACAAACTCTTAATTTTCATACATTAGATACATTAAGAAGTTATTAAATTGTTTAGTATATGTGAAACAGAGGTACCAAAAGTTTGGGAAGATATTAAACAAACATTACTGAGAATAACTAAAATAGTGTAACTGTCTCTGTTAAAGAAAATGTGGTTATTTAGTGACATTTACAACTGAGGGAAAAAATCTGCTTTCTGAGGAATTAAAACAATTACTTCATTAAAACCAGCCAAATGAAACTAAACAATGTAAATATAAGTAGTTTTCAGTTCAGTTCACTTTATGAAACAATAGACATTTAATAATATAAACTAGGCTTACCAAAACATTGCGTGCTATATAATGATAAACTGAAATTTCAGTTACAAATTTAAGGAAATAAGTAATATTGGTGTAATATTTTAAGCTCCGAATGAGCAACAGCATGGTCAACACACAGTAAAAACTTTAAGCCTTTAAAAAACACATTTTACAGTTATATTTTGGTTTGTGTTTAACAGTAGAAATAATTAAAATTATTTAACTAGGATCATATATTATATACGGTTGTCACCCAGCATGTAAGGCTTTATATTATGGAAATAATTATGAATGATCAGTTGTAGAGGTCAAGCATTCAGCATCAGGGATTCAATTGCCTTGACTGGAAATGGTCCATTTTTGCCCTTTTTTCTTCCTGTATTCTTGGTAAGCATGAGTAGGACATGCTATCAAAAATGCCCATCCAGAGTTGGTTCCTCTCTTGTGTTTGATGTTGCCAGAAATCACTTCAGCTCGATTATGTGACTTTAAGATTTTAAATTAACTTAGTAAAACCTAGAAGATAATTGATTTTAATGTTATAATATGTCAAATACAATTAAAACATAAAAACACGTTTCATCACTGCCAAAAAAGAGTACAGAAGTATGTTATCATAAATATTCTACAAAGAGGCAAAATTTATATAAAAAACTAATTTTGCATGCTGTAACACTGTTAGGATTATTTATGTCCAGTCATGCTGTGATACTGTAACTAATGGACTGTTGTTACTGGTTTATTCCTCCTTTACAGCTTTTGCACCTCTAATCTTACTTTTGCCCAACTTTCAGTGTTGTCTTAGTTATTATTGGCTTTGAATACAAAAAAATCCATACATTTTATAAATAATTGCATAGAGGTTATTCATATAATGTATAGCTTTTAACTTTAGCAGTATATTGGTGTGAATAGGAGATTGATTTTTTTTATTCAGGGTTATATGATGTCTATAGCTATGGACAAGAAGAAGCTGTATGCAAATTTGTAGAGGTAAGTCACAGACATTCACCACATTGAAGCAAACCATTCATATAACATGGAAAAAGTCTCTTTACGCATCACTTTAGGATGTAACACTATTCTGAAGTTTCCATCTGGTTTGTAATAACTCCCACACAAGGCAGTGAAAAGATCGGTCAAGGGGTCAATTAATAGCAACGCAGTATGACACACAAGGTAAAGAGACTCAAAGTGAAAACATGATACTACGCTCCCAAGGATGCTTACTTTACACTTTAGACTGAAAGTAGACCAATAAAAGATTCAACTTCATCTGAATGGTTGTCATCAATGAATGAAATTCCAATAAAACTTTCTACGTTTTCCATTTAGCACATTGAGATACATGGTAAATGAAAATGAACAACTTTCAAAAATAAAAAAAAACCTGAAAAGTTTGTGGAGAAAAGCCAAACCAGCTCTTGTAGAGCAGTGTAATAGTACTACCTTGAAATGTGAAAGTCTTTCATAACTTTCAGCTATAAATGAAATGTTTAGGATAATTAGAAGCATTATATGTAGTGTAAAACAGAAGAAGCAAACACGCACAGGGTAACCTTTTTGATAGCCATTAAATGGAATAAAGTTGACATCACACAACATCGGCAACACTAACATAGCTTTCATCATGTATGGTCTTTAAATGATACTACTCACTTACTGTCTGGTGGGTTATGTAAAGCAGCAGATCTGTAAGGGATGGAGTCAAAGGCAGGGTTAGAGGCATAATCATTTACTTTAATCTCAGTCATTTTGTTCTTATCCGCGGGCAGAAAAGGAAGCTTTGTAAGAGAATGTGCAGCACCAAAATCCTTCCCTTTAAATCATTCTCTGAAAAATGCACCCTATGTCCATGTATTAGACAGCAATCAATACAGTGTACAAGTAAAAAATGCAAAAGATGTGAACAGTTTGAAGAGACCAATCCAAAGCCTGTTTTCACAAACAGTTCTATAGTCATCACAAGTTCTTCTGTTGCAGACAGGCATGATGTTCCATACAGTGCTCCACAGTGTTTGAAGTGTGCATGTTCTTAGCCTAAATTAAAGGAACCAAAAAACAGGAAACAGTGGTTACAAGATAACGACAAAGGGCCTTCCTGTGTTGTACATTTTTCAGTGAAGAAACCTCAGTTATGTACTCTCTGGTGCCTTTTGATGCATCATCTTATGGAAAACATATTATAGTATGTCAAATAAATGACATAAATAAAATAAAATAAATAATATGGCACTCCCCTGTTGTGATGTGAATGATAGTCATAAAAATGTAATTCATTTTACTGGTGTTCTGCTGATTAGAAGCATTACAAATCTCTGAAAAATCGTATCACTATCAAATATATTTTATTGCCATTTTTATATAATTGGGAATGCTACCATAATACTATCACAAAAACCACAACGCGTGTCTCATGGCTCAACAAAATGTCTAAACATGACGAGAAATGACTCTAGTCATTTTTTCACTAGAGAGCACTAAATGACAGGCAGACACATCTAGAATTAGAACATGAAACTGCTCCTAGAATGACATACATGTACTTCTCTTTCTGTGTCGATGGTGTGAATTTCATTGATTTCAAAACAGCATTGTTTCGCTAAAGTTTTTGCAAAGCGAATATCTAAGGTTTGCTGCAAATTCAGTTTTGCATGGATCGCTGGTTCATCACTAATAAATGATTTTACTTGTATGCTGTGAATTACTTGCATTTTGCCGATGTTCATAAAACACGAAGAGAAATCCAGGAGTGTAAAGATCAACTAACAAGGGCTGAGACATCCCAGATTTTAGAAAATGCCTGTACGTGTTTAAACTGGTAGTTACAGTGGTACCTTGAGATACGAGTTTAATTCATTCCGTGACCGAACTCGCAAGTCAAAATGCTTGTATCTCAAATCAATTTTCCCCATTGAAATTAATTGAAATGAGAATAATTCGTGACAGCCCAATTTTTTGTTAAATGTTTTCAGCATAAGAAAAATGTATTTGTGATGAACAAATATTGTATACAAACAAAATAAAACCTAATACATAAAAGAGAATGCAAAGAAATAAACAAATGTTGACGGAGCCAATTAGCATATTGTATTATTTTTTTCTTTTACTTCACTTTTGCTTAACTTAATTTTCTTATTCAGTACTTTTTTTTCTTTTTTGCCGCGCTTTCATCACTTTCATTCGCAGGGCGTTTCAATAGAAATCTGTCCAAGGAGCTTTGTTTCTATGTCCCCTTTAGAATGTACTATATATATATATATACACACACACACATATAAACATATATATATATATATATACACATATATACACATACATCCACATATATATACATATGTACATATAGACACATACATATACATACACACATATATTTAAACATATATATACATATACATATATATCTACATATATACATACACACACACACACACACACACACACACATATATATATATATATATACACACACTCTCTTTGGGGTGCGAGCAACTGTTGCAGGGGGTGCCAGAATCCATCAAGGAAGAAAAATGAAAAACATTATTTGTACAAAATCTTAATTTATTTATCCATTCCTAAATAATTAATTGGGCAGGCTATTTTGTTTCAGTGCAATACGCTGCTTGTTAAAACGGATGACTCCCACTCTTATGTGCAAGTCTGCGTGGATATTATGAACTATCGTATCTGTTCAAGTTCTATTTAAATTTTAAATAGAAGGAATTTTTATTTAGTCGACAGAAATATCTTTGGTAGGAATGTAAGTTAAATGTAGGCATCATTGCAATTCGCCTTACATTCCAACCAAAGATATTTGTGTCGACTAAATAGAACTTGAAAAGATCACGCAATTCAGATCGAGTTGACGCGCACTACATCGAGCTTGCATGCTATTGTGGTTTCGCCTGCATGCCTGAATAAGTCACCCTCCCCTCGCTCTTACTTTTTTACCATTCATCTAATGATTACACTGAGTATGGCTTTACCAAAACAATCACTGATGGCGAATAAAGTATCTATTATACATAAAGATTCAATTGGTAATCTGTGTTTCTGCGTTAACCGTAAAATGAATCGGGAAGCGCTGATATATATGTATGTGTGTATATATATATGTATGTATATATATATATATTGAAATAGTTTTAGTGTGAAATAATGCAAAGAGTGCGTGACACGGACTCGGACGTCAGCGCTAGAGGTGAAGCCTCTTCTATTGCGCCATGGCATGTGGTTTGTCTATTTGAGAGTATGTAGATCGGGGTATATATATATATATACAGGGTGGGCCATTTATATGGATACACCTTAATAAAATGGGAATGGTTGGTGATATTAACTTACTGTTTGTGGCACATTAGTATATGCACACCATTGGTTTTTTTTGTGAAATTCCCAATATGCTTGATGTGTCAAATGACCCTCTTCCTATTGAAAAAACAAAAGTTGGATCCAAAATGGCCAACTTCAAAATGGCCACCATGGTCACCACCCATCTTGAAAAGTTTCCCCCCTCACATATACTAATGTGCAACAAACAGGAAGTTAATATCACCAACCATTCCCATTTTATTAAGGTGTATCCATATAAATGGCCCACCCTGTATATATATATATATATATTTACTTGCGCTTCGCAGCGGAGAAGTAGTGTGTTAAAGAAGTTATGAAAAAGAAAAGGAAACATTTTAAAAATAACGTAACATGACTGTCAATATGCAGTAATTGTTTTGTGAGTGTTATGAGTGTTGCTGTCATCAAGGATTTGATTATCATTATTTCTTTCAATCAGGTTCGTATTTGTAGGATGTGTTGTGTTCAAGTCACATTCCGTGTTTGTCAATCATTGTATAGATAACAGGTTTCATTCATCGATTCGTTTCTTACTGCATAAATAAACAGCTCGTCTTCCTCTTTATCTGAGACGTGACACACTGCATGCACGGGTTTTTTTTTACACTGTCTTCCTTTAGCGGGACATTGACTTTTTCCACCGTGTGCTTTGTTTCCGCAGTATTTGCACTTATGAATATGCTTGTATGTGTCAGACGTTTCATATTTTTTTGCTGCCTTCTCAATTGTGTAATTCGGTTTTTGTTCAGCACTCTTTGGAACTGTTGCTTTTGGTCTGTGCACTGCGTCAGTTCACGTGAGCCGCTTGGTGTACATGCATCGAAGGTTCCCAGCTGTGCTGGTACCATCTCGTGTGATGTCCACGGCTGTATTTAATGTTAGCTAAGACCCGGCACTTAAAAGTTTCTCTCGCAGTTTCGCTGAGTTTCTGCCAAACACCACCCAGACCATCCCATCTTCGTCTGCATAAGCACAGTCCTTCACCCGTGAATATTTAGCGGCAGTGTTTCTATTGGATTGCCGCTGGCGAACGGCCTTATATGGGCAGGCACTAAATTACGTGGGAGGCGTAACTCCACCTCCCACGGCCATCGAGAAGACGTCTATTATAGTATATGGACAAAAAAATAGGTTCCAGTTATGACCATTACGCGTAGAATTTCGAAATGAAACCTGCCCAACTTTTGTAAGTAAGCTGTAAGGAATGAGCCTGCCAAATTTCAGCCTTCTACCTACACGGGAAGTTGGAGAATTAGTGATGAGTCAGTGAGTGAGTGAGTGAGTGAGTCAGTGAGTCAGTGAGTCAGTCAGTCAGTGAGGGCTTTGCCTTTTATTAGTATAGATATATATATATATTGTGGTGGATGGCCAGCCATTTATCCCAGCCAATACCCCCAAGCTGCCAGGTGGAGCTCTTCCTGCAGTTTGGAGGTCCCCCCGAAGACCAGCAGGGCATCATGGATATTGTAGTTTTTATACGCAACCCTGCTGGATGCCGTGGGGGCCACTAGGAGACGCTGGGGACTATGGGAACTCCCAGATGGGAAGCTGAGCTGGGTGAAAGGGTGGCAACGCATCTGGGAGTGGAGGATTGTATTATTGTGGTTATTGGATTATTATATGTATAATAATATGTATTGTGGAGGAGAGGGTGCTTTGTGCACTGTGGCAATTGAATAAAGTCATTATTGGGACTTTTACCTGGTGTCTGGAGTCGAGGACAGGGGTTCAAGGGAGCGAGAGTGCCCCCTATCTGTCACAATGTATATATATATACAGTTAGGTCCATAAATATTTGGATAGAGACAACTTTTTTCTAATTTTGGTTCTGTACATTACTACAATTAATTTTAAATGAAACAACAAGATGCAGTTGAGGTGCAGACTTTCAGCTCTAATTCAGTGGGTTGAACAAAAAGATTGCATAAAAATGTGAGGCAACTAAAGCATTTTTTAAACAATCCCTTCATTTCTGGGGCTCAAAGGTAATCGGACAATTGACTCAAAGGCTATTTCATGGGCAGGTGTGGGCAAGTCCGTCATTATGTCATTATCAATTAAGCAGATAAAAGGCCTGGAGTTGATTTGAGGTGTGGTGCTTGCATGTGGAAGATTTTGCTGTTAACAGACAACATGCGGTCAAAGGAGCTCTTCATGCAGGTGAAAGAAGCCATTCTTAAGCTACAAAAACAGAAAAAACCCATCCGAGAAATTGCTACAATATTACGAGTGGCAAAATCTACAGTTTGGTACTTCCTGAGAAAGAAAGCAAGCACTGGTGAACTCAGCAACGCAAAAAGACCTGGACGACCACGGAAGACAACAGTGATGGATGATCGCAGAATCATTTTAATGGTGAAGACAAACCCCTTCACAACAGCCAACCAAGTGAACAACACTCTCCAGGGGGTAGGCGTATCGATATCCAAGTCTACCATAAAGAGAAGACTGCATGAAAGTAAATACAGAGGGTGCACTGCAAGGGGCAAGCCACTCATAAGCATCAAGAATAGAAATGCTAGACTGGACTTTGCAAAAGAACATCTAAAAAAGCCAGCACATTTCTGGAAACATTCTTTGGACAGATGAAATCAAGATCACCCTCTACCAGAATGATGGCAAGAAAAAAGTATGGAGAAGGCATGGAACAGCTCATTATCCAAAGCATACCACATCATCTGTAAAACACGGTGGAGGCAGTGTTATGGCTTGGTCATGCATGGCTGCCAGTGGCACTGAGACACTAGTGTTTATTGATAATGTGACACAGGACAGAAGCAGCCGAATGAATTCTGAGGTGTTCAGAGATATACTGTCTGCTCAAATCCAGCTAAATGCAGTCAAATTGATTGGGCGTTTCATGATACAGATGGACAATGACCCAAAACATACAGCCAAAGCAACCCAGGAGTTATTAAAGCAAAAAAGTGAAAAATTCTTGAATGGCCAAGTCAGTCACCTGATCTTAACCCAACTGAGCATGCATTTCACTTGTTGAAGACTAAACTTCGGACAGAAAGGCCCACAAATAAACAGCAACTGAAAGCCACTGCAGTAAAGGCCTGGCAGAGCATTAAAAAGGAGGAAACCCAGCATCTGGTGATGTCCATGAGTTCAAAACTTTGGGCTGTCATTGCCAGCAAAGGGTTTTCAACCAAGTATTAGAAATGAACATTTTATTTCCAGTTATTTCATTCGTCCAATTACTTTTGAGCCCCAGAAATAAAATGTTTGTGTTAAAAAATGCTTTAGTTGCCTCACATTTTTATGCAATCTTTTTGGTCAACCCACTGAATTAAAGCTGAAAGTCTGCACTTCAACTGCATCTGAGTTGTTTCATTTTAAATTCATTGTGGTAATGTACAGAACCAAAATTAGAAAAAAGTTCTGTCCAAATATTTATGGACCTAACTATATATATATATATATATATATATATATATATATATATATATATATATATATACTAATAAAAGGCAAAGCCCTCACTGACTGACTGACTGACTGACTGATTCACTCACTCACTCACTCACTCATCACTAATTCTATTCTATTTATTATGATTATAGTTATTGTGTAGGTATTATAGACTTAATTTACATTGTTCAGGTACCCATTTCCTTTATCGTTCCAACTGTACCCCCATTAACATCGAGGTCTATCGATGTTATCACCATCGTTCAAAGAACTGTCACTTACCGAGTTGTTTCCATGCCCGGAGATGGCTCCTGCCTTTTCCATTCTCTGTGTTACATATTACACGGCCATATCAGGCTCACTCTTGATATCTGGAGGAACATTGTGTCTTATGTATTGAATGACTGGGACAGGTTCAAGGTGTGGACTGATGACCGTACAGGAGATAATTATACTACACATAACAGTTGAAATGCTTAAGCCCTTCACCTATGTGAGTTGATGGCTGCCGCTGAATTGTTCGGTTGTTGCTTTCAAGTGTACCAAAATGGAGAAATATTTTACACGTTTGGAAAACCGCCAATGCCTCTTAAACATCTTAGATTCACAAGTGACGATTTCAGTAGTGGACACTTTGATGTTTATGAATGTTTAAACTCTCAAAAGCTGGATGCGAAGTTATCAATGAAACCGGTTGTATGCTTATAACGCTTGACAGATGGCGGATGTCACATCAACACAACAAGTCCTGCAAATACTGTCGTAATTGAAACAAACCATGAAACTCAAACCGATTATGACAGCAGCAATCCAAGCTGTGAAATTTGAGGCAAGATTGCTTTTCACATGGACAACTGTACATTGCATGCTTAAGAGTAAGCTCAGCGCACAGCTTGGTCATATTACAACCGGAGGGCCGAACTCACAATGTGGTATACAAAGAGATCCTTAATAAATAATTATTGGTATATTTTCCCTCAGTTTAAAAAGGTTTACTTTTCTTCTTAATAAAAATTTTAAGGCAGTACTTCGCCGCTGCCAAGCACGGGTATTTTGCTAGTAGCCAAGGTCAAGTACACGGGTGGCTGCCCCAAACCTTTGTTTTGTGTCAAAGCTCATTATTTCACAATATATGTATATTGATAAACATCAAAAAAGCAAGGAGCACTTGAATGTGGTACAAGCTATTTCTAATAAAAAGCGAGTTAAGAAGAAATATCCAAGCGTTCACTGGCAAGATGGCGAAACAAGCTGAATGAAGAACAATGGCAAGCTCTGTGTAATATTTTATTTCTCGTCTTTCGTAAAGTTAAACATGTACATCCCATGTCTTCCTTTGCTGTGGATTCCTTTACAGGAGTGGCTAGGAGTAAATGTCGGACATGCGTATCATTCACGTGAAAGGGGAACACGGATCATGCAGACCATTGCATGCACTATCAGTGGGGAATAAAGAGCCAGGTTGGAGTCTGTTGAATTTTGGGGACTGATTTTTGATGGATCTGAGAACATTACTAAAACTGAGCAGAAGATCATTTACATTGTGTCTGTGCCCAACAAAGGAGAGTTTACAACGGACTTCCTCAGACTCATTGAACTGGGTACTGACCGAACCGTGAAGGCCATAATGGATGGACTTATGAAGCTTTTCCAAGACACAGGCTTCGATGACTGGGTGACAAAGTTGGTCACCATGTACACAGAGGGGACTGCTGTCAACGCTGGTATGTACAATGGCATTGTGCCAAAACTACGGCAACTGGCTGCAAAAGGGGATTCTCTTGTGCACATTCTGTGCACTGCACACATACTGGAGAACTGTGCAAAAGCAGCTGATTGCGACGTTCCATATTGTGAGAACTTTATTCGCTCTGTGGTCAAGCTGATGCAGTTTTATTTTACAAAAAGGTGGAGCAAAAACACAATATTGTGTGAAGAGAATGAGATCTACTTTTTAAAACTGGGTAGGTTTCATAATATCAAATGGTCTGCATGGAGGCATCACACACTGTTAAAAATATCAAGTCTATTGCCATTCAAATTCCACTGCCCACAAGTGATAGCAGTGAGTTGCAGAATATAAGCGCAAAACGTAACCCATGGTAGCCATTGTAGTCTTGTTGCCATTGAACAGTTCACACTTTTGCTTGATTGTGAATGCAACTACAGGAAACATGCAACTACAGGACATTTCTAACGCTGATGCTCCCAGAGACAAGACAAACTTACTCAGGGGGTTAATTGAAAGAGTTTGAAATAAGATATGACTCCCTCAAGGCATGTGATCATTTTAGTTTTTTATCCTTCAACTTGACCTCAGAAAAAGCAAGACCTCCAACTGTTTTGACAACACAACAGTTTGCACCATTCTTCAGAAATATGATGCCACCTTGCAACTTGACAGAGACACCACAGTGAAAGAATGGATCCATTTAAAGCAAGCAGGAAAATGCTTGGCAGCATCCTCTGTGTATTACTTGGTCCACAAAATAAATACAAGCAATCCAGATGCTTACTCCAGTATCATCAAGATGGTTAAACTATCTCTTACACTGCCTTTGAGAAGTGCAGACTGTAAGAGGGGTTTCTCACATATGAACATAATGAAAAACAAGTACAGATCTCATGTGTCACATCCTTGCCTCACAGCCCTGATGCACATTCACCTGCCAAAGAAGACCACAGAGATATTTGTTGCAGTGCCAGCTGTTGACCTGTGGATGGACACAGCTAAGAGGAAGTTCAACCAAGTAGAGGGAGGTGCATCTGCAGCATCTTCATTATCTATAAGTTAGAAAGCTGAGGTAGAGGACTGTGAGGTAGACACTGAGGAGGACAGCGAGAAAGACTGCATTTAATAAGACCTCGCTATATATGGGGTGTGAACCAAACACGATCTGATGGTATTCACCTGAGTAACGCACTGAAAAAGTTATGTGCACCCCTGATAATAGAAGCCCAGTAAACAGAAAAGCCAGTTAACACAGCTAGTATTTCATAATTCTTCTCAAGTTAATTGGTATGTGTGAATAAAATTAGTCTCATTAATAATAGGGAAAATTAACATGTTGCTGGGTTTGCAAAACGTTTAAAAAGTGCTTCTTTATAACCGACACAAACAAGATACATAAATGATTAAGTATGACTCAATAGTGTGAAACTTCTTTTTTCTGTCTTGTAATTGTAATTAGCTTTCAGTTATTTTCATATTGCTTTTACTGCACACACATTAACTTTCACTTGCTTTCATAATACATTTACTGCACTCTTATGCTTAGCCTCGTACAACCCTTAACAGGATGTTATATAACCACTGGAAATCCGCAATCATATCATTCATTTAAAGAAACTATGGATTGAAGGGACACTCAGTAAAAGTACAGAGATAATGACCAAAAACAATGAAAGGTCCAAAACAAGAAGGGTGTAATAACAGACAGGAACCTCGAAAAAGGTTTGTGGAATTTGTAGCCCATATACTTGAAAATAAGCAAAAAAGAATGAGTTCAAAACAGAACTGACATCAGTATGCAAGGTGGTGGATATATACTGAATGTTGGAGACTGGAAGTGGTAGGAGCTGGTGGGACCAGAACCTGAAATGATGTTATCAGGAGATGGGATCTTGGTAGGTGGAAGAGTAGTCTTTAGGAGGTGGTTTCTGCTGAGGGCCTGCAGAGGGAAAAGAGGAGAGAGTAATACCTGAATATCTATAGGGCCCATCTAGACATGGTATTGATCCACATGGACTGGTGACTTCAAGTACTTTCAAAATACTTCCTGAAGTATCTATCTTCCTTTAAAACACTCTTTAAACTCTTTCTCCATTTCCTGGCCTTTCTTCTCAAGCCAGTTGAGCCCTTACTAATAAACTCACATCCTGATTCCAAGCCCTCATCTTCTATGATTGAAATGGACTTTTAAACCCTGTCAAGCAACTACTCATGGGTGAGCTACTGCATGAAAGTTACTTCCTGCATTCCAGGTGTTGTGTAGCACTCTCTCAAGTGGTTTCAAGTTCCCAAAATAACCACAACAGAAAAATGAGGATTAACCAAAGACAAGTTGTCAAACTCAGTAACACAGAGGAACCCATTGGGAAAAGGATCTGCGTCCTGGTGATTTCTGGTTTGTATTTTGATTTTAGATGCAAGTAGTACTGACTTCCTGGTACTGAACCTTGTCTTGGTTATGCCTATTCCCTGGCCGCAAACATTAAATAACTCTGCCTTTTTGTGACTGCACAACATTCCCATCTCTATATATATTTTCTCTCTGCTTTCATTTATGTTTTTACACTTGTTGATGTCAGGCACCACACCCATGCACATGTATGAGAAGTCATAGGTGCCATATATTTTTAAAGCATTAAATGTTAAGTTTAGGATTCTGGGCAGACGTTTTAACCTTAACCATTGCATGTAAACCTTTTAAAGGAAATTCATGAGTGGGAAATGTTTAGGGAAAAGATTTCTGGAAAAATGTGGAACCGTTGAAGAGCCCATGGGTGAGGATGTAACTTCTACACAGAATAACTTCTTACTGAAATCATCAGGAATAAGAGCATATTTTCTAGTCTTCCAAGGAATAAAGCTAAGGCTGGGCAAAAGATAAATACTGATCTCTGATGGGGACGTCCTTCCTTATTGAATCCTGAAGGCTCACAGAGCAGCTCTTGGTCAAGAAGTGAAACAGATCTTGAACTAGGTATGATATGGGCAAGTCATAGAAGATTGTGTAGCTTGATTATAATAGATCGTAAATTGGAGTTGTGAGGCATGAGGTAATAGAAGTCATAGAAATAGCAGCAAAGAGTACAAAAGAAAAAATTATATACATAAATGTATCCTTATTTATCATAGAAATCAGTTGCATGTTGGTTGGGCATGGTCATGATGATCAGTACACATGATAATATTAATATTATTGCTGTGACTGCTATTACAACTATTATTACATTTTTCTGTATTGACCTGAGGTGATTAAAAAATGTCTGTATTTGATGTTTATCCCATACCATATATTTATAAACATCAGCTTTGGCAAGCAACCTCAACTCAACAATTGGCACATCTTTAGGAGTTAAGCTGTGAGGAAAATACTACATTTTATAGACCTGATGGATTATATAAATTGGACTACTCTTTGGGCTTCATGGGGTGTTAGTCACATTTTAGTAAATGATTGACCTGATTTTAAAACCCACTTGGATGCTTATCTGGACAAAGATTTTCAGTAATGATTGAAATACACACCTCACATTTGCTTCATAGTCTGAAACCGCTGTAGTCCTCTAAAAAGCAAGCTTGCTATGTCTATTTTTGATATTTTTGAGTTTGGCCATTTATTGCAGAATTTTTCTTTAAAATTTTACAGTGCATGTAGCACCATTATCTGATTTAATGAAAGTTATGTAAATATCTGGAATGATGCTTATGAAAAAGTGTTTATGGAGACCTTATTCTGACCTGAGAAATCCAGGCATTGAGTTGAAAAAGAGGGAGAAAGTTTTCAGTTCAAACTGTCCCAGAAAACACAGCACAGCATCAGCACTTCAGAATTTTGAGCCCACATTCAAAAGATTTCTGTTCTGAAGTTAGTCTCCAGTGCAGTCCATGGCATCCTACAAAAGAGAAGGATGAAGAATCATTCATAGAAAGAGCAAACCAATGAGCAGCATCTTAAATAAAGTGCTATGCTGTCTTTTAAAGGTTTCATTAATTGTGAAATTGTGAAAGCCTGAAGGGTGATATGGCTGGGACTTCATGAACCTTATCCAGCATGGATTGCCCTTTCTTATCAGGAGCATTTTTCCAAGGGCCAAAGATCTGTTTGCTGCATTGCATATTGTCTCCAGGAAAATATTTTACCCTCTTAGTAAAATATTTTTTCATATATTTTCATTACTCGTTGAGCAAAGTCTGAATTTAGATATGGCCATATTTCTGCGCCTGAGAGCCACAGAAAAAGAAAAAGACTGAATCGATGGGAGGAGTGAATGGTAACAAGATTGAAATGATGGCCCCATAAGTAATAAATAGGGATGCATAGATTTTTTCTGTCAATTAAAATATTTGGACAAAAATACAAAAAAAAATGACATATTCAGCATTTGGATGAATGAGTAAATATGGCATATTTTTTCATTGTTTTTATTGCTGTCCTATGTTGGCTAATGATTGCTGCTTTTAAGTGGTGCTTCCTGTTCTATAGAGAAAGAGTGATATGTCGCAATGAATTGCATTGTGGACATCAGTGCTATCTTTATCTATCTAGCTTTGGTTCCCAACATTTTCTTTGCCCCACACTTCTAGAAAATGTTTGATTTATGTTCGCACCCCCTACAAAAGTAAGATCAACGATCAAGCAGTTTAGGGGATTGTCGATTCCCATGAAGAACTGAAACACAGTTAATGAACTTTGTCCCTCTGATAACACCTGCACTGCAGTTCAAAAACATGTTCCTCTACACAGTTAAAATCACGGTGCTACTGCCAGGACTGCCAGCACGAAAGGAAAGCAGCAGGATTTGCATCCAATTTAGCCCTTCGTATCCCCCTCCCTGGCAAAAATGTCAATCAATCCTCAAAATCAGCCATGTTTCATGATCAGGGCTTACACAGAAATCAATACTAGAATGCATCCTTCACTATGGATCATTGCAAGGTCCAAAGTCTGTTCTCTTAAAAAAAAAGTTAATTGCCTTTATGAACACTCCACACACAGCAAGGAATCCACAAGAATGCGCATTTCTGTGGTTTATTCACCGATGACAATTGTGCGTGCAGTGCTTGATTCTTTTCGTATCATAGAACAGGAACACTAACTAATAAATGACCTACAATGATGGCACACTGCAAGACACAGATTGTGCCACAATAAAGTCGGACAATACTGCTCATTGGATTTTGGTGAATTGTGAAGCAGCCTTCCTCTTTGTCTCACCCTCAGAAATGCCATCTAACAACCCCCTGGGGGTGTGGGCACCCAAGGTTGAAAACCACTGCTTTAGTGAATTATATTGGTTTACTTACAATGAGAAATGACAGCAGGTATGACATACTAAGAGAAGCTGCAACAACTGCAGTTCTATTAAAGTAAAAGGAAATGGACAAAAGAACAGAGAAGAAGAAATGATCAGACCTGAACCTGGACTCAGAACAATGTTATTTAAACAAGTTCAGCTTAATAAATAATGCGGATCTGCATAACTTGCAGGTCAAAGAATGAACAAAGAATCCCAACAAGCTAGCTCTGCTTATACATGTTGGCATAATGAAGAGAAAGATTTTAAGTTAATTTTTAACTCTTAGATTTTCTGTATTTTTAGATCCTAATTTAAAGGTTCACAGTATGGCAGTTTTTAATTTCTCAAGTAGTTAAGAAAAGAAAATGCATAGTCCATGCAACATCCAACATCAGAGCACTACTTTTTTATGCAGTCTAAACTATATCAGGAAAAAATAAAAGAATTATTTAGTTAAACAAATTAAGAAAATCAACAAATATAAACAGATGTTTCATTTAAATAGAGAGTATATATTTTAGATCCTGCTTTAATGGTTCACATTCTGTAGTAGTACTATACATGCCAGTTTTTAAATTTTCCAGCTCAAATAGTTAGTAAAAGAAATGCATAGTTCCTGTACGTTTTAACATCATAACACTATTTTTTGTGCTATCTGAACAAAGGAATTACATCTGCTTACATCAATGAAAAATAAAAGTGATTCCTAAAGGAAACATTAAACAAATGTATGGCAAACAAAAAAATAAATACAGATGGTGAACATTGGATTGCACATGTTATTCAAGTTTCTATTATGTTAGTAAATCCTCATAGTTAGGTGATTGATCAGCCTCCTCAGAATGGTCTTTCTCCAACACTGGACTGTGTACTTCTCTTGCTGCTGAAAAACATCAAAGCATCAAATCAGACTAGTACGGGGCAGAATGGTGGCTAAAGAACTGCGCTGGTAAGAGGAAGGCTACCGATTCAAATCCTCTTACTGCCAGGAGGGATCCTTGGGCCCTTGAGCAAGGCTCTTAAACTGAAAACTGCTCCAGGGGCAGTGCACAGTGACTGACCCTGCACTTTTGACACCCAAAGGTCATGCAAAAAGACATTTTCTCCTCAGAGATTAAGAAAGTATGTCAAAATTAATTTTATACTATATTTATACCAACGATCACAACTGATAATCTGAGCCCAAAATTAATCTGATTGCACACTTTTGCTTTTGTATATTATCCAAGTCCAACTATTAAAGCTACTGTAAATGGCAATCACTATCTTTCATTTGTATTTATTTACTCAGATTTATGCACTTATAAACTTTTCTGTATGTAATAAAAACAAATAGTCTATTGATTTATTTACTTATATTCTGTTGTTTCTTTATGACAGTTGCCACCATATCAGTCACTTTGGAAATTTGAATTGCTGCTTTTGAGAGAAAGGATAGATCCTTAAAGCTAGGATCAAGAGCTGATGCCATGCAGTGTCTCCCTCTCACTGGCATATCTCTTTCCCAGATCTTGTGCTATAGCAGCCCTGGGATCCTTCACAGTCTGTGTGTCTGCCAGAATTTTTTCTGTGCTTATAACAAGCTTGGCATAAAGTGGTGCAATGATAGACAGAGTGGCATGCTCTCCTCTGACATTACCAAGGTGGGATACTTTATTGACTTCAGCACTTTCTTGGCATACTATATGTGATATCAGCCTTACTCATTGTGAAGATATCTTTTTCACTGTTTCTGGCCTCTGTTTACACAAGTGCTGTATACAGTAGATGACTGGTGTTGTTCTATAAATCTCCCTATCATGTCATAAGAGCTGCTCCACCTAATGATAATGTCTGTGATTAGCCTGTGGTTTGGTAGCTGTAGCAGGTCTTGTTTGTGTTTTAGCTGGTGCTTCACCTGAAAAAGGTTGTTAACATGTCTGATTCTGCTGAGTAGTCGCTGCACTGGTAGCAATTCGAGTACTTTCTGTGAGGTGAAAATCAGGCTGTGTGCAAATCATCGTAAGTGGGACATGTCTCTAATTTCAGGAATGACATTCATATTTGATGCATTGTCTGCTTCAATGAAGGGATCTTTCACTTCCAGTCTCTTTTAGTAATGCTACAATGTTCTCTCCTGTGTGGCTGTCAAGTCTTGTTTATAACACATAACAGCCCAACTTTCAATCATCCTTTATGGGATGCACTTTTATTGTTTTGCATAATTTAGTGGCCATTGATGTCCAAGCATCACATGTAAAAGTGACTCCAGTAAACTCATTTTTACCTCTTGGTACAACTTGGGCACAGCAGTGTCAGCGATGAGAGTGTATGGAGTAATGAGGTTCCATTGTATTCACCGTATTACGGAAGTCTTCATTCTGTACAGTACTGTGAGGGTGCAAATCTTTCCAAATGAAATAATGTATTGACCGAGTTATTTGGGTTTCACAAGTTGAACTCGGTGTTAACTTCGATGTGTGTGCAAAGTGAGTTGAGAGGGATCCACTTATTTAACATTTTCTGTTTGCTGTTCCTTTAGCTGTATATCAGAATGGTGTCTTGCTAATCATGCTTTCATGTTTGCCCGACAATCTGATTTTGGCTTTACGCATTTTCAAATGCATGTCTGCTGTCAATCTCATTAGTTCATTCTTTACTGTGGAAGCCAAAATGAGACGATACTGCAGCTCTGTACACGCAGGAGCCAATCTAACTCTTCTGGTTTCAACCTTCAGTGGTAATGTTACTAGTCAGCTAGATTTGCTAATGCTAATGTTAACGGTGTGTACTTATGCTACTTCCTGTCTCAGTTTAGGTTGTTACGTTGGTTAAAGATAGATTGCAACACTTCCTCTGCCATAAATCTTTGCACATAAACTATTAATTAAAAATCGATACAGTGTTTCTGAGAATCAATATACTGTAGTATCACAAAACATAACATTGCAGTACTCAATTGTATCAATGTTTTTTACAACCATAGAATGAACACAACAATGAATAAGAAAAAAATTAATTATGCAAAGTGAATGACACTCAGTGCAGTTGTTAGTGTTTTAAATGTACTTTAAAAGATCTACCAGTAGTAATTCTTTTATCGTGCAACAAACCGTGGCACAATTGTAGACGAGTATCGGAAGAAGATATTGTTCTTTCATTTCATTCCACATAATATAAATTGGTCAGTAATATTTTTTTGCTAAAAGTAGGAAAATCAAGTGCCGGCTGTGCCGGATATGAAGCATTTGGCTTTCTAGTTATGGAATTACTTTTAGAATTAAAATTATGATTTTGGCAAATAGATTACTTAATCTCTGGACTCATGAGAAAAAATAAGAAAAATATCAAAAAGAAAGAAATCTTTTTTTTTAAATCTTTCTGGTTCGCTATCTAATTCATTGACTACAACTTACACTCCAAATCATAAACTTAGATCTTCAAATGAGTGTCTGCTTAGAATTCCAAAAGCTAAACTTAAAAGAAGTGGTGAGGCAGCCTTCTGCTGTTATGCACCTAAAATCTGGAATAGCCTGCCAATAGGAATTCGCCAGGCTAATACAGTGGAACACTTTAAAAAAACTGCTGAAAACAAATTACTTTAACATGGCCTTCTTATAGTTTCATTTTAGTTTAATCCTGATGCTCTGTATATTCAATTAATTATCATTACTATTCATGGCATTCATATTCAAAATCTGTACTAACCCCAACTTTCTCTTCTGCCCTTTTTCCGGTTTTCTGGGGTGGCGATCTGTTGTGGAAGACGAATGTTCTCTTCGTTCCTTGTACTAATTCATGTCTGAGAAGTAAGCTTTACAAAACCATGTAATAGTATGCTTTGTTTTAGCAAACAGAAAAATATTTGTGCAAAGGACTCAAGGTCTGAGCATTCCACACATGAGTCTGCCTTATCACGTTGTCCCTTAGCTTACATCTGAACGCCATAACAAAAGGGGCCAAGAAATCAAGTTGCATAAGGGACATTGAAGGGGCTCAAGGTTTGTGTATAATAAATGTGTTGACTGTTACATTTCATAATGATATTAAATCACGCATTCTAGGGGTATAAAAACTGGACCCCACCGAACAGACGGGGTTCAGAAGAGCCCTGACACTGTCATGTATATTTGATTGTCTGCTTTTCTGAAACTCTTCTCACCGTGACTCTGAAAAATAAAGCTGCTTTATAATCACACCTGCTGTCGGGTTTGAGTTTTCGTCCACAGTTTGCCAGTACCACCTGATCAACGCACCGTGATGTCCCTACATTGATGAATTAAAGGCCAGAAATCCACATGACCGTCATCATCAAGTTCTTCCATGTGAACCCTGAATACAATCAGGACTGATCATTTATGTTAGGTAGAATGCCTAGAGGGGGCTGGGTGGTCTTGTGGCCTGGAACCCCAGCAGATTTTATTTTTTTTCTCCAGCCGTCTGGAGTTTTTTTTTTTCTGTTCTCCCTGGCCATCGGACCATACTCTTATTCTATGTTAATTAGTGTTCACATATTTTAATTCTTATTTATTTTGTCTTTTTTCTCTTTCTTCATCATGTAAAACACTTTGAGCTGCATTATTTGTATGAAAATGTGCTATAGAAATAAATGTTGTTGTTGTAGTGACATAGACTAAAATATTAAAGCCTAGCAGACTTGATAAATAGTTACGTAGTATAACCTGTTCTTTAAAAAGTAATACAGTATAAGTTCTTTTTGCAGAGAATTTTGGGCTTTGCTTGCTCTGATTTTAAAGGAGCAATTGTTTGCATATATTTATCATTGGGGAACAATTGCATTAAAATCACTAATTAAAGAAGAAAAATGTTGCAAAAAGAAGCCCTCTATGAGTAACATTTAATGGTCTGTTAATAGTACCGTAGATAACAGAATTTTCATTTTAAAGATTGGACTTCCAAATATTGCTGAGTTGCTGTACATCAATTTCTTTACTTAAATTACCTCTACCATTAAATATTCTATAAAATAAATTAAAAGTAAAGCTGCTACAACTATAAAAATATTGACAGAATTATGTGTGGGCCATTTTAAGTAATAGATTAAAATATAATACCGTTGCAAGCCAATCAGGTACAGATTCCAGAAGTTCACACCAATGTCTTCATGCATTCTGCATTTTCAGAATCTTTTCACCATCACATTATGTGATGTCATGTCCTTTTCTTAGAGAAGTCAGTAGTGTAAAGCAGAGCAGGTGTTATGTGGAAATGTTGATTCTTCATAGTCCTCAAAACTGAGCCACACATTTTCATAGTTCTTTTTCTTTGCTTTTCTTTCTGTCGTTAGAACAGCATTAGTGACACCTGCTGGATTCAACATCAGTTCTTATTATTTTACAGTAATTTGTCTGTTAATTTTGGTATCTTTATTCAATTAAGTGTGTTTATATTAAAATGATTTAATCATCTCATCTATTCTCAACTATTTTTATTTTAGTTTGGCACATTTATATGAGGGTATAAGAAATATAAATTCATTTTTATGAGTCATTTGTATGAGTTACACATGGCTATAAAGCTACCAAACCTAAATAAATAAATAAATAAATAAAGCTACAGTAGTCTTGGTAGCGTAGCATTGGTTTAAAGGTTTTCTGTAACCCTGTCTGGCTGTAGCAGGTCTTGTTTGTGTTTTAGCTGGTGCTTCACCTGAAAAGGTTGTTAACATGTCTGATTCTGCTGAGTAGTCGCTGCACTGGTAGCAATTCGAGTACTTTCTGTGAGGTGAAAATCAGGCTGTGTGCAAATCATCGTAAGTGGGACATGTCTCTAATTTCAGGAATGACATTCATATTTGATGCATTGTCTGCTTCAATGAAGGGATCTTTCACTTCCAGTCTCTTTTAGTAATGCTACAATGTTCTCTCCTGTGTGGCTGTCAAGTCTTGTTTATAACACATAACAGCCCAACTTTCAATCATCCTTTATGGGATGCACTTTTATTGTTTTGCATAATTTAGTGGCCATTGATGTCCAAGCATCACATGTAAAAGTGACTCCAGTAAACTCATTTTTACCTCTTGGTACAACTTGGGCACAGCAGTGTCAGCGATGAGAGTGTATGGAGTAATGAGGTTCCATTGTATTCACCGTATTACGGAAGTCTTCATTCTGTACAGTACTGTGAGGGTGCAAATCTTTCCAAATGAAATAATGTATTGACCGAGTAATTTGGGTTTCACAAGTTGAACTCGGTGTTAACTTCGATGTGTGTGCAAAGTGAGTTGAGAGGGATCCACTTATTTAACATTTTCTGTTTGCTGTTCCTTTAGCTGTATATCAGAATGGTGTCTTGCTAATCATGCTTTCATGTTTGCCCGACAATCTGATTTTGGCTTTACGCATTTTCAAATGCATGTCTGCTGTCAATCTCATTAGTTCATTCTTTACTGTGGAAGCCAAAATGAGACGATACTGCAGCTCTGTACACCGCAGGAGCCAATCTAACTCTTCTGGTTTCAACCTTCAGTGGTAATGTTACTAGTCAGCTAGATTTGCTAATGCTAATGTTAACGGTGTGTACTTATGCTACTTCCTGTCTCAGTTTAGGTTGTTACGTTGGTTAAAGATAGATTGCAACACTTCCTCTGCCATAAATCTTTGCACATAAACTATTAATTAAAAATCGATACAGTGTTTCTGAGAATCAATATACTGTAGTATCACAAAACATAACATTGCAGTACTCAATTGTATCAATGTTTTTTACAACCATAGAATGAACACAACAATGAATAAGAAAAAAATTAATTATGCAAAGTGAATGACACTCAGTGCAGTTGTTAGTGTTTTAAATGTACTTTAAAAGATCTACCAGTAGTAATTCTTTTATCGTGCAACAAACCGTGGCACAATTGTAGACGAGTATCGGAAGAAGATATTGTTCTTTCATTTCATTCCACATAATATAAATTGGTCAGTAATATTTTTTTGCTAAAAGTAGGAAAATCAAGTGCCGGCTGTGCCGGATATGAAGCATTTGGCTTTCTAGTTATGGAATTACTTTTAGAATTAAAATTATGATTTTGGCAAATAGATTACTTAATCTCTGGACTCATGAGAAAAAATAAGAAAAATATCAAAAAGAAAGAAATCTTTTTTTTTAAATCTTTCTGGTTCGCTATCTAATTCATTGACTACAACTTACACTCCAAATCATAAACTTAGATCTTCAAATGAGTGTCTGCTTAGAATTCCAAAAGCTAAACTTAAAAGAAGTGGTGAGGCAGCCTTCTGCTGTTATGCACCTAAAATCTGGAATAGCCTGCCAATAGGAATTCGCCAGGCTAATACAGTGGAACACTTTAAAAAAACTGCTGAAAACAAATTACTTTAACATGGCCTTCTTATAGTTTCATTTTAGTTTAATCCTGATGCTCTGTATATTCAATTAATTATCATTACTATTCATGGCATTCATATTCAAAATCTGTACTAACCCCAACTTTCTCTTCTGCCCTTTTTCCGGTTTTCTGGGGTGGCGATCTGTTGTGGAAGACGAATGTTCTCTTCGTTCCCTTGTACTAATTCATGTCTGAGAAGTAAGCTTTACAAAACCATGTAATAGTATGCTTTGTTTTAGCAAACAGAAAAATATTTGTGCAAAGGACTCAAGGTCTGAGCATTCCACACATGAGTCTGCCTTATCACGTTGTCCCTTAGCTTACATCTGAACGCCATAACAAAAGGGGCCAAGAAATCAAGTTGCATAAGGGACATTGAAGGGGCTCAAGGTTTGTGTATAATAAATGTGTTGACTGTTACATTTCATAATGATATTAAATCACGCATTCTAGGGGTATAAAAACTGGACCCCACCGAACAGACGGGTTCAGAAGAGCCCTGACACTGTCATGTATATTTGATTGTCTGCTTTTCTGAAACTCTTCTCACCGTGACTCTGAAAAATAAAGCTGCTTTATAATCACACCTGCTGTCGGGTTTGAGTTTTCGTCCACAGTTTGCCAGTACCACCTGATCAACGCACCGTGATGTCCCTACATTGATGAATTAAAGGCCAGAAATCCACATGACCGTCATCATCAAGTTCTTCCATGTGAACCCTGAATACAATCAGGACTGATCATTTATGTTAGGTAGAATGCCTAGAGGGGGCTGGGTGGTCTTGTGGCCTGGAACCCCAGCAGATTTTATTTTTTTTCTCCAGCCGTCTGGAGTTTTTTTTTTCTGTTCTCCCTGGCCATCGGACCATACTCTTATTCTATGTTAATTAGTGTTCACATATTTTAATTCTTATTTATTTTGTCTTTTTTCTCTTTCTTCATCATGTAAAACACTTTGAGCTGCATTATTTGTATGAAAATGTGCTATAGAAATAAATGTTGTTGTTGTAGTGACATAGACTAAAATATTAAAGCCTAGCAGACTTGATAAATAGTTACGTAGTATAACCTGTTCTTTAAAAAGTAATACAGTATAAGTTCTTTTTGCAGAGAATTTTGGGCTTTGCTTGCTCTGATTTTAAAGGAGCAATTGTTTGCATATATTTATCATTGGGGAACAATTGCATTAAAATCACTAATTAAAGAAGAAAAATGTTGCAAAAAGAAGCCCTCTATGAGTAACATTTAATGGTCTGTTAATAGTACCGTAGATAACAGAATTTTCATTTTAAAGATTGGACTTCCAAATATTGCTGAGTTGCTGTACATCAATTTCTTTACTTAAATTACCTCTACCATTAAATATTCTATAAAATAAATTAAAAAGTAAAGCTGCTACAACTATAAAAATATTGACAGAATTATGTGTGGGCCATTTTAAGTAATAGATTAAAATATAATACCGTTGCAAGCCAATCAGGTACAGATTCCAGAAGTTCACACCAATGTCTTCATGCATTCTGCATTTTCAGAATCTTTTCACCATCACATTATGTGATGTCATGTCCTTTTCTTAGAGAAGTCAGTAGTGTAAAGCAGAGCAGGTGTTATGTGGAAATGTTGATTCTTCATAGTCCTCAAAACTGAGCCACACATTTTCATAGTTCTTTTTCTTTGCTTTTCTTTCTGTCGTTAGAACAGCATTAGTGACACCTGCTGGATTCAACATCAGTTCTTATTATTTTACAGTAATTTGTCTGTTAATTTTGGTATCTTTATTCAATTAAGTGTGTTTATATTAAAATGATTTAATCATCTCATCTATTCTCAACTATTTTTATTTTAGTTTGGCACATTTATATGAGGGTATAAGAAATATAAATTCATTTTTATGAGTCATTTGTATGAGTTACACATGGCTATAAAGCTACCAAACCTAAATAAATAAATAAATAAATAAAGCTACAGTAGTCTTGGTAGCGTAGCATTGGTTTAAAGGTTTTCTGTAACCCTGTCTGGCTGTAGCAGGTCTTGTTTGTGTTTTAGCTGGTGCTTCACCTGAAAAAGGTTGTTAACATGTCTGATTCTGCTGAGTAGTCGCTGCACTGGTAGCAATTCGAGTACTTTCTGTGAGGTGAAAATCAGGCTGTGTGCAAATCATCGTAAGTGGGACATGTCTCTAATTTCAGGAATGACATTCATATTTGATGCATTGTCTGCTTCAATGAAGGGATCTTTCACTTCCAGTCTCTTTTAGTAATGCTACAATGTTCTCTCCTGTGTGGCTGTCAAGTCTTGTTTATAACACATAACAGCCCAACTTTCAATCATCCTTTATGGGATGCACTTTTATTGTTTTGCATAATTTAGTGGCCATTGATGTCCAAGCATCACATGTAAAAGTGACTCCAGTAAACTCATTTTTACCTCTTGGTACAACTTGGGCACAGCAGTGTCAGCGATGAGAGTGTATGGAGTAATGAGGTTCCATTGTATTCACCGTATTACGGAAGTCTTCATTCTGTACAGTACTGTGAGGGTGCAAATCTTTCCAAATGAAATAATGTATTGACCGAGTAATTTGGGTTTCACAAGTTGAACTCGGTGTTAACTTCGATGTGTGTGCAAAGTGAGTTGAGAGGGATCCACTTATTTAACATTTTCTGTTTGCTGTTCCTTTAGCTGTATATCAGAATGGTGTCTTGCTAATCATGCTTTCATGTTTGCCCGACAATCTGATTTTGGCTTTACGCATTTTCAAATGCATGTCTGCTGTCAATCTCATTAGTTCATTCTTTACTGTGGAAGCCAAAATGAGACGATACTGCAGCTCTGTACACCGCAGGAGCCAATCTAACTCTTCTGGTTTCAACCTTCAGTGGTAATGTTACTAGTCAGCTAGATTTGCTAATGCTAATGTTAACGGTGTGTACTTATGCTACTTCCTGTCTCAGTTTAGGTTGTTACGTTGGTTAAAGATAGATTGCAACACTTCCTCTGCCATAAATCTTTGCACATAAACTATTAATTAAAAATCGATACAGTGTTTCTGAGAATCAATATACTGTAGTATCACAAAACATAACATTGCAGTACTCAATTGTATCAATGTTTTTTACAACCATAGAATGAACACAACAATGAATAAGAAAAAAATTAATTATGCAAAGTGAATGACACTCAGTGCAGTTGTTAGTGTTTTAAATGTACTTTAAAAGATCTACCAGTAGTAATTCTTTTATCGTGCAACAAACCGTGGCACAATTGTAGACGAGAGTATCGGAAGAAGATATTGTTCTTTCATTTCATTCCACATAATATAAATTGGTCAGTAATATTTTTTTGCTAAAAGTAGGAAAATCAAGTGCCGGCTGTGCCGGATATGAAGCATTTGGCTTTCTAGTTATGGAATTACTTTTAGAATTAAAATTATGATTTTGGCAAATAGATTACTTAATCTCTGGACTCATGAGAAAAAATAAGAAAAATATCAAAAAGAAAGAAATCTTTTTTTTTAAATCTTTCTGGTTCGCTATCTAATTCATTGACTACAACTTACACTCCAAATCATAAACTTAGATCTTCAAATGAGTGTCTGCTTAGAATTCCAAAAGCTAAACTTAAAAGAAGTGGTGAGGCAGCCTTCTGCTGTTATGCACCTAAAATCTGGAATAGCCTGCCAATAGGAATTCGCCAGGCTAATACAGTGGAACACTTTAAAAAAACTGCTGAAAACAAATTACTTTAACATGGCCTTCTTATAGTTTCATTTTAGTTTAATCCTGATGCTCTGTATATTCAATTAATTATCATTACTATTCATGGCATTCATATTCAAAATCTGTACTAACCCCAACTTTCTCTTCTGCCCTTTTTCCGGTTTTCTGGGGTGGCGATCTGTTGTGGAAGACGAATGTTCTCTTCGTTCCCTTGTACTAATTCATGTCTGAGAAGTAAGCTTTACAAAACCATGTAATAGTATGCTTTGTTTTAGCAAACAGAAAAATATTTGTGCAAAGGACTCAAGGTCTGAGCATTCCACACATGAGTCTGCCTTATCACGTTGTCCCTTAGCTTACATCTGAACGCCATAACAAAAGGGGCCAAGAAATCAAGTTGCATAAGGGACATTGAAGGGGCTCAAGGTTTGTGTATAATAAATGTGTTGACTGTTACATTTCATAATGATATTAAATCACGCATTCTAGGGGTATAAAAACTGGACCCCACCGAACAGACGGGGTTCAGAAGAGCCCTGACACTGTCATGTATATTTGATTGTCTGCTTTTCTGAAACTCTTCTCACCGTGACTCTGAAAAATAAAGCTGCTTTATAATCACACCTGCTGTCGGGTTTGAGTTTTCGTCCACAGTTTGCCAGTACCACCTGATCAACGCACCGTGATGTCCCTACATTGATGAATTAAAGGCCAGAAATCCACATGACCGTCATCATCAAGTTCTTCCATGTGAACCCTGAATACAATCAGGACTGATCATTTATGTTAGGTAGAATGCCTAGAGGGGGCTGGGTGGTCTTGTGGCCTGGAACCCCAGCAGATTTTATTTTTTTTCTCCAGCCGTCTGGAGTTTTTTTTTTCTGTTCTCCTGGCCATCGGACCATACTCTTATTCTATGTTAATTAGTGTTCACATATTTTAATTCTTATTTATTTTGTCTTTTTTCTCTTTCTTCATCATGTAAAACACTTTGAGCTGCATTATTTGTATGAAAATGTGCTATAGAAATAAATGTTGTTGTTGTAGTGACATAGACTAAAATATTAAAGCCTAGCAGACTTGATAAATAGTTACGTAGTATAACCTGTTCTTTAAAAAGTAATACAGTATAAGTTCTTTTTGCAGAGAATTTTGGGCTTTGCTTGCTCTGATTTTAAAGGAGCAATTGTTTGCATATATTTATCATTGGGGAACAATTGCATTAAAATCACTAATTAAAGAAGAAAAATGTTGCAAAAAGAAGCCCTCTATGAGTAACATTTAATGGTCTGTTAATAGTACCGTAGATAACAGAATTTTCATTTTAAAGATTGGACTTCCAAATATTGCTGAGTTGCTGTACATCAATTTCTTTACTTAAATTACCTCTACCATTAAATATTCTATAAAATAAATTAAAAAGTAAAGCTGCTACAACTATAAAAATATTGACAGAATTATGTGTGGGCCATTTTAAGTAATAGATTAAAATATAATACCGTTGCAAGCCAATCAGGTACAGATTCCAGAAGTTCACACCAATGTCTTCATGCATTCTGCATTTTCAGAATCTTTTCACCATCACATTATGTGATGTCATGTCCTTTTCTTAGAGAAGTCAGTAGTGTAAAGCAGAGCAGGTGTTATGTGGAAATGTTGATTCTTCATAGTCCTCAAAACTGAGCCACACATTTTCATAGTTCTTTTTCTTTGCTTTTCTTTCTGTCGTTAGAACAGCATTAGTGACACCTGCTGGATTCAACATCAGTTCTTATTATTTTACAGTAATTTGTCTGTTAATTTTGGTATCTTTATTCAATTAAGTGTGTTTATATTAAAATGATTTAATCATCTCATCTATTCTCAACTATTTTTATTTTAGTTTGGCACATTTATATGAGGGTATAAGAAATATAAATTCATTTTTATGAGTCATTTGTATGAGTTACACATGGCTATAAAGCTACCAAACCTAAATAAATAAATAAATAAATAAAGCTACAGTAGTCTTGGTAGCGTAGCATTGGTTTAAAGGTTTTCTGTAACCCTGTCTGGCTGTAGCAGGTCTTGTTTGTGTTTTAGCTGGTGCTTCACCTGAAAAGGTTGTTAACATGTCTGATTCTGCTGAGTAGTCGCTGCACTGGTAGCAATTCGAGTACTTTCTGTGAGGTGAAAATCAGGCTGTGTGCAAATCATCGTAAGTGGGACATGTCTCTAATTTCAGGAATGACATTCATATTTGATGCATTGTCTGCTTCAATGAAGGGATCTTTCACTTCCAGTCTCTTTTAGTAATGCTACAATGTTCTCTCCTGTGTGGCTGTCAAGTCTTGTTTATAACACATAACAGCCCAACTTTCAATCATCCTTTATGGGATGCACTTTTATTGTTTTGCATAATTTAGTGGCCATTGATGTCCAAGCATCACATGTAAAAGTGACTCCAGTAAACTCATTTTTACCTCTTGGTACAACTTGGGCACAGCAGTGTCAGCGATGAGAGTGTATGGAGTAATGAGGTTCCATTGTATTCACCGTATTACGGAAGTCTTCATTCTGTACAGTACTGTGAGGGTGCAAATCTTTCCAAATGAAATAATGTATTGACCGAGTAATTTGGGTTTCACAAGTTGAACTCGGTGTTAACTTCGATGTGTGTGCAAAGTGAGTTGAGAGGGATCCACTTATTTAACATTTTCTGTTTGCTGTTCCTTTAGCTGTATATCAGAATGGTGTCTTGCTAATCATGCTTTCATGTTTGCCCGACAATCTGATTTTGGCTTTACGCATTTTTCAAATGCATGTCTGCTGTCAATCTCATTAGTTCATTCTTTACTGTGGAAGCCAAAATGAGACGATACTGCAGCTCTGTACACCGCAGGAGCCAATCTAACTCTTCTGGTTTCAACCTTCAGTGGTAATGTTACTAGTCAGCTAGATTTGCTAATGCTAATGTTAACGGTGTGTACTTATGCTACTTCCTGTCTCAGTTTAGGTTGTTACGTTGGTTAAAGATAGATTGCAACACTTCCTCTGCCATAAATCTTTGCACATAAACTATTAATTAAAAATCGATACAGTGTTTCTGAGAATCAATATACTGTAGTATCACAAAACATAACATTGCAGTACTCAATTGTATCAATGTTTTTTACAACCATAGAATGAACACAACAATGAATAAGAAAAAAATTAATTATGCAAAGTGAATGACACTCAGTGCAGTTGTTAGTGTTTTAAATGTACTTTAAAAGATCTACCAGTAGTAATTCTTTTATCGTGCAACAAACCGTGGCACAATTGTAGACGAGTATCGGAAGAAGATATTGTTCTTTCATTTCATTCCACATAATATAAATTGGTCAGTAATATTTTTTTGCTAAAAGTAGGAAAATCAAGTGCCGGCTGTGCCGGATATGAAGCATTTGGCTTTCTAGTTATGGAATTACTTTTAGAATTAAAATTATGATTTTGGCAAATAGATTACTTAATCTCTGGACTCATGAGAAAAAATAAGAAAAATATCAAAAAGAAAGAAATCTTTTTTTTTAAATCTTTCTGGTTCGCTATCTAATTCATTGACTACAACTTACACTCCAAATCATAAACTTAGATCTTCAAATGAGTGTCTGCTTAGAATTCCAAAAGCTAAACTTAAAAGAAGTGGTGAGGCAGCCTTCTGCTGTTATGCACCTAAAATCTGGAATAGCCTGCCAATAGGAATTCGCCAGGCTAATACAGTGGAACACTTTAAAAAAACTGCTGAAAACAAATTACTTTAACATGGCCTTCTTATAGTTTCATTTTAGTTTAATCCTGATGCTCTGTATATTCAATTAATTATCATTACTATTCATGGCATTCATATTCAAAATCTGTACTAACCCCAACTTTCTCTTCTGCCCTTTTTCCGGTTTTCTGGGGTGGCGATCTGTTGTGGAAGACGAATGTTCTCTTCGTTCCCTTGTACTAATTCATGTCTGAGAAGTAAGCTTTACAAAACCATGTAATAGTATGCTTTGTTTTAGCAAACAGAAAAATATTTGTGCAAAGGACTCAAGGTCTGAGCATTCCACACATGAGTCTGCCTTATCACGTTGTCCCTTAGCTTACATCTGAACGCCATAACAAAAGGGGCCAAGAAATCAAGTTGCATAAGGGACATTGAAGGGGCTCAAGGTTTGTGTATAATAAATGTGTTGACTGTTACATTTCATAATGATATTAAATCACGCATTCTAGGGGTATAAAAACTGGACCCCACCGAACAGACGGGTTCAGAAGAGCCCTGACACTGTCATGTATATTTGATTGTCTGCTTTTCTGAAACTCTTCTCACCGTGACTCTGAAAAATAAAGCTGCTTTATAATCACACCTGCTGTCGGGTTTGAGTTTTCGTCCACAGTTTGCCAGTACCACCTGATCAACGCACCGTGATGTCCCTACATTGATGAATTAAAGGCCAGAAATCCACATGACCGTCATCATCAAGTTCTTCCATGTGAACCCTGAATACAATCAGGACTGATCATTTATGTTAGGTAGAATGCCTAGAGGGGGCTGGGTGGTCTTGTGGCCTGGAACCCCCAGATTTTATTTTTTCTCCAGCCGTCTGGAGTTTTTTTTTTCTGTTCTCCCTGGCCATCGGACCATACTCTTATTCTATGTTAATTAGTGTTCACATATTTTAATTCTTATTTATTTTGTCTTTTTTCTCTTTCTTCATCATGTAAAACACTTTGAGCTGCATTATTTGTATGAAAATGTGCTATAGAAATAAATGTTGTTGTTGTAGTGACATAGACTAAAATATTAAAGCCTAGCAGACTTGATAAATAGTTACGTAGTATAACCTGTTCTTTAAAAAGTAATACAGTATAAGTTCTTTTTGCAGAGAATTTTGGGCTTTGCTTGCTCTGATTTTAAAGGAGCAATTGTTTGCATATATTTATCATTGGGGAACAATTGCATTAAAATCACTAATTAAAGAAGAAAAATGTTGCAAAAAGAAGCCCTCTATGAGTAACATTTAATGGTCTGTTAATAGTACCGTAGATAACAGAATTTTCATTTTAAAGATTGGACTTCCAAATATTGCTGAGTTGCTGTACATCAATTTCTTTACTTAAATTACCTCTACCATTAAATATTCTATAAAATAAATTAAAAAGTAAAGCTGCTACAACTATAAAAAATATTGACAGAATTATGTGTGGGCCATTTTAAGTAATAGATTAAAATATAATACCGTTGCAAGCCAATCAGGTACAGATTCCAGAAGTTCACACCAATGTCTTCATGCATTCTGCATTTTCAGAATCTTTTCACCATCACATTATGTGATGTCATGTCCTTTTCTTAGAGAAGTCAGTAGTGTAAAGCAGAGCAGGTGTTATGTGGAAATGTTGATTCTTCATAGTCCTCAAAACTGAGCCACACATTTTCATAGTTCTTTTTCTTTGCTTTTCTTTCTGTCGTTAGAACAGCATTAGTGACACCTGCTGGATTCAACATCAGTTCTTATTATTTTACAGTAATTTGTCTGTTAATTTTGGTATCTTTATTCAATTAAGTGTGTTTATATTAAAATGATTTAATCATCTCATCTATTCTCAACTATTTTTATTTTAGTTTGGCACATTTATATGAGGGTATAAGAAATATAAATTCATTTTTATGAGTCATTTGTATGAGTTACACATGGCTATAAAGCTACCAAACCTAAATAAATAAATAAATAAATAAAGCTACAGTAGTCTTGGTAGCGTAGCATTGGTTTAAAGGTTTTCTGTAACCCTGTCTGGCTGTAGCAGGTCTTGTTTGTGTTTTAGCTGGTGCTTCACCTGAAAAGGTTGTTAACATGTCTGATTCTGCTGAGTAGTCGCTGCACTGGTAGCAATTCGAGTACTTTCTGTGAGGTGAAAATCAGGCTGTGTGCAAATCATCGTAAGTGGGACATGTCTCTAATTTCAGGAATGACATTCATATTTGATGCATTGTCTGCTTCAATGAAGGGATCTTTCACTTCCAGTCTCTTTTAGTAATGCTACAATGTTCTCTCCTGTGTGGCTGTCAAGTCTTGTTTATAACACATAACAGCCCAACTTTCAATCATCCTTTATGGGATGCACTTTTATTGTTTTGCATAATTTAGTGGCCATTGATGTCCAAGCATCACATGTAAAAGTGACTCCAGTAAACTCATTTTTACCTCTTGGTACAACTTGGGCACAGCAGTGTCAGCGATGAGAGTGTATGGAGTAATGAGGTTCCATTGTATTCACCGTATTACGGAAGTCTTCATTCTGTACAGTACTGTGAGGGTGCAAATCTTTCCAAATGAAATAATGTATTGACCGAGTAATTTGGGTTTCACAAGTTGAACTCGGTGTTAACTTCGATGTGTGTGCAAAGTGAGTTGAGAGGGATCCACTTATTTAACATTTTCTGTTTGCTGTTCCTTTAGCTGTATATCAGAATGGTGTCTTGCTAATCATGCTTTCATGTTTGCCCGACAATCTGATTTTGGCTTTACGCATTTTCAAATGCATGTCTGCTGTCAATCTCATTAGTTCATTCTTTACTGTGGAAGCCAAAATGAGACGATACTGCAGCTCTGTACACCGCAGGAGCCAATCTAACTCTTCTGGTTTCAACCTTCAGTGGTAATGTTACTAGTCAGCTAGATTTGCTAATGCTAATGTTAACGGTGTGTACTTATGCTACTTCCTGTCTCAGTTTAGGTTGTTACGTTGGTTAAAGATAGATTGCAACACTTCCTCTGCCATAAATCTTTGCACATAAACTATTAATTAAAAATCGATACAGTGTTTCTGAGAATCAATATACTGTAGTATCACAAAACATAACATTGCAGTACTCAATTGTATCAATGTTTTTTACAACCATAGAATGAACACAACAATGAATAAGAAAAAAATTAATTATGCAAAGTGAATGACACTCAGTGCAGTTGTTAGTGTTTTAAATGTACTTTAAAAGATCTACCAGTAGTAATTCTTTTATCGTGCAACAAACCGTGGCACAATTGTAGACGAGTATCGGAAGAAGATATTGTTCTTTCATTTCATTCCACATAATATAAATTGGTCAGTAATATTTTTTTGCTAAAAGTAGGAAAATCAAGTGCCGGCTGTGCCGGATATGAAGCATTTGGCTTTCTAGTTATGGAATTACTTTTAGAATTAAAATTATGATTTTGGCAAATAGATTACTTAATCTCTGGACTCATGAGAAAAAATAAGAAAAATATCAAAAAGAAAGAAATCTTTTTTTTTAAATCTTTCTGGTTCGCTATCTAATTCATTGACTACAACTTACACTCCAAATCATAAACTTAGATCTTCAAATGAGTGTCTGCTTAGAATTCCAAAAGCTAAACTTAAAAGAAGTGGTGAGGCAGCCTTCTGCTGTTATGCACCTAAAATCTGGAATAGCCTGCCAATAGGAATTCGCCAGGCTAATACAGTGGAACACTTTAAAAAAACTGCTGAAAACAAATTACTTTAACATGGCCTTCTTATAGTTTCATTTTAGTTTAATCCTGATGCTCTGTATATTCAATTAATTATCATTACTATTCATGGCATTCATATTCAAAATCTGTACTAACCCCAACTTTCTCTTCTGCCCTTTTTCCGGTTTTCTGGGGTGGCGATCTGTTGTGGAAGACGAATGTTCTCTTCGTTCCCTTGTACTAATTCATGTCTGAGAAGTAAGCTTTACAAAACCATGTAATAGTATGCTTTGTTTTAGCAAACAGAAAAATATTTGTGCAAAGGACTCAAGGTCTGAGCATTCCACACATGAGTCTGCCTTATCACGTTGTCCCTTAGCTTACATCTGAACGCCATAACAAAAGGGGCCAAGAAATCAAGTTGCATAAGGGACATTGAAGGGGCTCAAGGTTTGTGTATAATAAATGTGTTGACTGTTACATTTCATAATGATATTAAATCACGCATTCTAGGGGTATAAAAACTGGACCCCACCGAACAGACGGGGTTCAGAAGAGCCCTGACACTGTCATGTATATTTGATTGTCTGCTTTTCTGAAACTCTTCTCACCGTGACTCTGAAAAATAAAGCTGCTTTATAATCACACCTGCTGTCGGGTTTGAGTTTTCGTCCACAGTTTGCCAGTACCACCTGATCAACGCACCGTGATGTCCCTACATTGATGAATTAAAGGCCAGAAATCCACATGACCGTCATCATCAAGTTCTTCCATGTGAACCCTGAATACAATCAGGACTGATCATTTATGTTAGGTAGAATGCCTAGAGGGGGCTGGGTGGTCTTGTGGCCTGGAACCCCAGCAGATTTTATTTTTTTTCTCCAGCCGTCTGGGGTTTTTTTTTTCTGTTCTCCCTGGCCATCGGACCATACTCTTATTCTATGTTAATTAGTGTTCACATATTTTAATTCTTATTTATTTTGTCTTTTTTCTCTTTCTTCATCATGTAAAACACTTTGAGCTGCATTATTTGTATGAAAATGTGCTATAGAAATAAATGTTGTTGTTGTAGTGACATAGACTAAAATATTAAAGCCTAGCAGACTTGATAAATAGTTACGTAGTATAACCTGTTCTTTAAAAAGTAATACAGTATAAGTTCTTTTGCAGAGAATTTTGGGCTTTGCTTGCTCTGATTTTAAAGGAGCAATTGTTTGCATATATTTATCATTGGGGAACAATTGCATTAAAATCACTAATTAAAGAAGAAAATGTTGCAAAAGAAGCCCTCTATGAGTAACATTTAATGGTCTGTTAATAGTACCGTAGATAACAGAATTTTCATTTTAAAGATTGGACTTCCAAATATTGCTGAGTTGCTGTACATCAATTTCTTTACTTAAATTACCTCTACCATTAAATATTCTATAAAATAAATTAAAAAGTAAAGCTGCTACAACTATAAAAAATATTGACAGAATTATGTGTGGGCCATTTTAAGTAATAGATTAAAATATAATACCGTTGCAAGCCAATCAGGTACAGATTCCAGAAGTTCACACCAATGTCTTCATGCATTCTGCATTTTCAGAATCTTTTCACCATCACATTATGTGATGTCATGTCCTTTTCTTAGAGAAGTCAGTAGTGTAAAGCAGAGCAGGTGTTATGTGGAAATGTTGATTCTTCATAGTCCTCAAAACTGAGCCACACATTTTCATAGTTCTTTTTCTTTGCTTTTCTTTCTGTCGTTAGAACAGCATTAGTGACACCTGCTGGATTCAACATCAGTTCTTATTATTTTACAGTAATTTGTCTGTTAATTTTGGTATCTTTATTCAATTAAGTGTGTTTATATTAAAATGATTTAATCATCTCATCTATTCTCAACTATTTTTATTTTAGTTTGGCACATTTATATGAGGGTATAAGAAATATAAATTCATTTTTATGAGTCATTTGTATGAGTTACACATGGCTATAAAGCTACCAAACCTAAATAAATAAATAAATAAATAAAGCTACAGTAGTCTTGGTAGCGTAGCATTGGTTTAAAGGTTTTCTGTAACCCTGTCTGGCTGTAGCAGGTCTTGTTTGTGTTTTAGCTGGTGCTTCACCTGAAAAAGGTTGTTAACATGTCTGATTCTGCTGAGTAGTCGCTGCACTGGTAGCAATTCGAGTACTTTCTGTGAGGTGAAAATCAGGCTGTGTGCAAATCATCGTAAGTGGGACATGTCTCTAATTTCAGGAATGACATTCATATTTGATGCATTGTCTGCTTCAATGAAGGGATCTTTCACTTCCAGTCTCTTTTAGTAATGCTACAATGTTCTCTCCTGTGTGGCTGTCAAGTCTTGTTTATAACACATAACAGCCCAACTTTCAATCATCCTTTATGGGATGCACTTTTATTGTTTTGCATAATTTAGTGGCCATTGATGTCCAAGCATCACATGTAAAAGTGACTCCAGTAAACTCATTTTTACCTCTTGGTACAACTTGGGCACAGCAGTGTCAGCGATGAGAGTGTATGGAGTAATGAGGTTCCATTGTATTCACCGTATTACGGAAGTCTTCATTCTGTACAGTACTGTGAGGGTGCAAATCTTTCCAAATGAAATAATGTATTGACCGAGTAATTTGGGTTTCACAAGTTGAACTCGGTGTTAACTTCGATGTGTGTGCAAAGTGAGTTGAGAGGGATCCACTTATTTAACATTTTCTGTTTGCTGTTCCTTTAGCTGTATATCAGAATGGTGTCTTGCTAATCATGCTTTCATGTTTGCCCGACAATCTGATTTTGGCTTTACGCATTTTTCAAATGCATGTCTGCTGTCAATCTCATTAGTTCATTCTTTACTGTGGAAGCCAAAATGAGACGATACTGCAGCTCTGTACACCGCAGGAGCCAATCTAACTCTTCTGGTTTCAACCTTCAGTGGTAATGTTACTAGTCAGCTAGATTTGCTAATGCTAATGTTAACGGTGTGTACTTATGCTACTTCCTGTCTCAGTTTAGGTTGTTACGTTGGTTAAAGATAGATTGCAACACTTCCTCTGCCATAAATCTTTGCACATAAACTATTAATTAAAAATCGATACAGTGTTTCTGAGAATCAATATACTGTAGTATCACAAAACATAACATTGCAGTACTCAATTGTATCAATGTTTTTTACAACCATAGAATGAACACAACAATGAATAAGAAAAAAATTAATTATGCAAAGTGAATGACACTCAGTGCAGTTGTTAGTGTTTTAAATGTACTTTAAAAGATCTACCAGTAGTAATTCTTTTATCGTGCAACAAACCGTGGCACAATTGTAGACGAGAGTATCGGAAGAAGATATTGTTCTTTCATTTCATTCCACATAATATAAATTGGTCAGTAATATTTTTTTGCTAAAAGTAGGAAAATCAAGTGCCGGCTGTGCCGGATATGAAGCATTTGGCTTTCTAGTTATGGAATTACTTTTAGAATTAAAATTATGATTTTGGCAAATAGATTACTTAATCTCTGGACTCATGAGAAAAAATAAGAAAAATATCAAAAAGAAAGAAATCTTTTTTTTTAAATCTTTCTGGTTCGCTATCTAATTCATTGACTACAACTTACACTCCAAATCATAAACTTAGATCTTCAAATGAGTGTCTGCTTAGAATTCCAAAAGCTAAACTTAAAAGAAGTGGTGAGGCAGCCTTCTGCTGTTATGCACCTAAAATCTGGAATAGCCTGCCAATAGGAATTCGCCAGGCTAATACAGTGGAACACTTTAAAAAAACTGCTGAAAACAAATTACTTTAACATGGCCTTCTTATAGTTTCATTTTAGTTTAATCCTGATGCTCTGTATATTCAATTAATTATCATTACTATTCATGGCATTCATATTCAAAATCTGTACTAACCCCAACTTTCTCTTCTGCCCTTTTTCCGGTTTTCTGGGGTGGCGATCTGTTGTGGAAGACGAATGTTCTCTTCGTTCCCTTGTACTAATTCATGTCTGAGAAGTAAGCTTTACAAAACCATGTAATAGTATGCTTTGTTTTAGCAAACAGAAAATATTTGTGCAAAGGACTCAAGGTCTGAGCATTCCACACATGAGTCTGCCTTATCACGTTGTCCCTTAGCTTACATCTGAACGCCATAACAAAAGGGGCCAAGAAATCAAGTTGCATAAGGGACATTGAAGGGGCTCAAGGTTTGTGTATAATAAATGTGTTGACTGTTACATTTCATAATGATATTAAATCACGCATTCTAGGGGTATAAAAACTGGACCCCACCGAACAGACGGGGTTCAGAAGAGCCCTGACACTGTCATGTATATTTGATTGTCTGCTTTTCTGAAACTCTTCTCACCGTGACTCTGAAAAATAAAGCTGCTTTATAATCACACCTGCTGTCGGGTTTGAGTTTTCGTCCACAGTTTGCCAGTACCACCTGATCAACGCACCGTGATGTCCCTACATTGATGAATTAAAGGCCAGAAATCCACATGACCGTCATCATCAAGTTCTTCCATGTGAACCCTGAATACAATCAGGACTGATCATTTATGTTAGGTAGAATGCCTAGAGGGGGCTGGGTGGTCTTGTGGCCTGGAACCCCAGCAGATTTTATTTTTTTTCTCCAGCCGTCTGGAGTTTTTTTTTTTTTTTTTTTCTGTTCTCCTGGCCATCGGACCATACTCTTATTCTATGTTAATTAGTGTTCACATATTTTAATTCTTATTTATTTTGTCTTTTTTCTCTTTCTTCATCATGTAAAACACTTTGAGCTGCATTATTTGTATGAAAATGTGCTATAGAAATAAATGTTGTTGTTGTAGTGACATAGACTAAAATATTAAAGCCTAGCAGACTTGATAAATAGTTACGTAGTATAACCTGTTCTTTAAAAGTAATACAGTATAAGTTCTTTTTGCAGAGAATTTTGGGCTTTGCTTGCTCTGATTTTAAAGGAGCAATTGTTTGCATATATTTATCATTGGGGAACAATTGCATTAAAATCACTAATTAAAGAAGAAAAATGTTGCAAAAAGAAGCCCTCTATGAGTAACATTTAATGGTCTGTTAATAGTACCGTAGATAACAGAATTTTCATTTTAAAGATTGGACTTCCAAATATTGCTGAGTTGCTGTACATCAATTTCTTTACTTAAATTACCTCTACCATTAAATATTCTATAAAATAAATTAAAAAGTAAAGCTGCTACAACTATAAAAAATATTGACAGAATTATGTGTGGGCCATTTTAAGTAATAGATTAAAATATAATACCGTTGCAAGCCAATCAGGTACAGATTCCAGAAGTTCACACCAATGTCTTCATGCATTCTGCATTTTCAGAATCTTTTCACCATCACATTATGTGATGTCATGTCCTTTTCTTAGAGAAGTCAGTAGTGTAAAGCAGAGCAGGTGTTATGTGGAAATGTTGATTCTTCATAGTCCTCAAAACTGAGCCACACATTTTCATAGTTCTTTTTCTTTGCTTTTCTTTCTGTCGTTAGAACAGCATTAGTGACACCTGCTGGATTCAACATCAGTTCTTATTATTTTACAGTAATTTGTCTGTTAATTTTGGTATCTTTATTCAATTAAGTGTGTTTATATTAAAATGATTTAATCATCTCATCTATTCTCAACTATTTTTATTTTAGTTTGGCACATTTATATGAGGGTATAAGAAATATAAATTCATTTTTATGAGTCATTTGTATGAGTTACACATGGCTATAAAGCTACCAAACCTAAATAAATAAATAAATAAATAAAGCTACAGTAGTCTTGGTAGCGTAGCATTGGTTTAAAGGTTTTCTGTAACCCTGTCTGTCTGTCTCATGTAATCTGACATTTTGAATTTTGTTTTTTAGTGTTTTTTTTTCTTTTGATAGGTTGACTAATTTTATTCAGTTATGGCTGGATTATTGGTATGTAAACAGTCAGGTTACTAACAGTTAGAGGACACCAGTGAGAGAGACAGATACAAAGCAAAACTTTACATTCAAATTTAGATTTAGTGCCTTATAAGCAATTTATAAGAAGTGAACTGACAGAAACTGAGTGAATAAAAACAAAAAAATAAATAAATAAAACAAGAAAAAGCTGTATAAACAAAAAAATAACACTTCATCTACAACTGTGATTTAGCTGCTCATTATCAAATTGATATGAAAGAGGCCCTCAAGTCGGAGTAGAAAAATACGCTGACAAAGGAAGGAGTATTACGCTACAAAGAAATAGCAGAATTGGGATTTTACTAAAATATTAATTAATTCTCCTAGCAAAGAAAATGAACACCCTGAGATTTAACTTTTATTGCTGTTTATTATAGTTTAGGAACTACAATATAAAAAAGAAACCTAAACAATTACAGTACTTGCTGGAGCAGTGTTTTAAAATCTTTATTAATTTTTTTAGAAATGTAAAAAGCAATATGCTGAGTTGTTCAAAACTCCTTTAATTTAAAAAGTGATTACTTTTGTAATTTTTTATACAAATAGAAACTTGCCCAGTATGAGGGCTAACTTGGAAATTGCATTTTTTATGTTGGCAGTTCTTAAAAAGAATATTCCTTCATGGCTGAACTGAGCACATCTGCAAATCAGCTATTTAAGTGGGGTCATGTTTCTTAATAAAAAGCTGCAACGACGAGTCCAGCTAAATTACACATTTTATTGGCTAAATGAACAGATTACGATATGCAAGCTTTCGAGGCAGCTCAGGCTCCTTCTTCATGCAGGTTGTAGTTATAACTTGCCTTCTGAAGGGGCCTGAGCTGCCTTGAAAGCTTGCATATTGTAATCTGTTCATTTAGCCAATAAATGGTGTAATTTTGCTTGACTTCTCATTGCATCCATAATGGCTAATACGGTACAACACCCTAATATTATAAGAAAAAGCTGGAAAATTTACAGGAACATCATCTTAAAAGTAACATAGGAATAATTTTAACATGAACATGTCAATTAGCCAAATGTCAAAACGCAATTCCCCAGATATTGCTTATCAATCCCTATTCACCCACCTTCTATAAAATATGATTATGTTTAGATATGAAGATTCCCAAAGTACTGCTATAAATTAAGCTACTTGGTAACTATCTCTTATTAAAATTCTCTGTGCCTCCTTGTGTCATCTGGGCTCCCAATGGGATAGGATGGGGAAGTCTTGATGCCCTGAAGCATGTAGTCATAGGTGTTGTGGTACAGCCTGGGTTGTTATTTCTTGTTCATTTAGTATTTCTGTTGTTATTTAAGTAGAATTTTCTATATTATACTATTAATTGCCTTTGGTTTTGTTTTGTCTTTGTATTTACATAATAGGACTTTTATTAGCATACTGTACGATGTGAGCTGGAGTAATGGATTCAATCACCTTCTACCAGCCTGCTGATGTAGCCCTTAAAAGGACCTTTGGTGTCTTTAGTTGCTTTGTCCCCTTGGCCCAAACACACACATGCTACTTAACACCTCCTCACTCCGCTCACCAGGGGTCAGAGGCATCCCGGTCATTGCCAGAGTCAAAAATGAATATGACAAAGCCCTATATGTTAACCAAAGATGTTTGACAGAAAACAATGCAGAAGTCCAAATACAGTAATTAAAAAAATTAACTAACTAATACTGCAAGATAATTTTCACCTTATCCAGAACCTTAGATGGCAGTAAGTCTGCGACACTGGCCATTGCACCATTACAGCAATTACTTAACTTCCAGTCATTAGGAACTATGAGCTATGGCTGGTGGCTAATCACAGCAGGTTCTCCCAGCCACAAAATGGCAGCAGCCAAGAAATTTAAAAGGGCATCACTGGAACAACAACAAATTAATCAACATTATAAAATAGTTAACACCTTCAAAACAAAATCCAAAAGGCTAAATAAATACAGGATTATGTTCTATACCCTAATAATCTCCCAAATCAGGGGTTTCAAACACTTTGAGAGCCACAGGTTTCTATTCCCTCCACTTTCTTAATTGGTAATCAAAGCTTTTTGACAATGGAACATACACCATTGCCTTAATTTTAATTTGCTTTCTTTTTAATATCCTGAACTCCTATTTTTTATCTTTAACCAAATATCTCTGGGGTCTGAAACTCACCATCTTCATTCCGTTCAGTTTCTTAATTAGAAGCCAATTCTTGGTGTTATTGAAACATTTTATTTAACTCTATGCCTTGTAAGTGCCCTTATTCTACAACATCAGACATTTTTAAAATTGTTTTTTTTTTCTCTATTTTTCAGAGCACCATCAAAATGTTTTGTTGACCAGAAAAGATCAATATTTCTCAAAGCATCACTGTTTTATTTTCAAATATTTTATCCAGACAGTAAAACCAAAAGTTTTAAATGGGATAAAGTTAGCTGAAGTTAGCTGATCATTTATTGGCTCCTTTTGCATCTTGTTAGTGTTTGGCTGCTGGTTATTTAAGAAAGTGCCTGAAATAAAAATCTGCAGCCACTGAGGTGCTCTAGTTTGATACCCCTGTCCCAGGGATTTATAAAAGAAAACTTGATGGGAGATCATGCATATATTTATGGAATCTCTGACCAATGTGTATGCAACATTTCAGAAAAACTGGAAGATCTCAACACTCTTGATCAAGTAGGGAAATGCAGACAAAGCAGCTAAATGATGACTCGCATCCAGAATAACTCATATCACCGAGTCGTTATTATATTGTGCATTGATGTGAAAAACATATCAACTGGAAAATAATGAATATGATGTACAGACTGGATTTTAGTTCCGTTTAAGGGGGGTCAATGCTGCATATTTGCACTGAAGACATTTTTTCTGTGTTTTTATCAGTTGACATGTTGTCACTTCTGAGGGATCTGCCCGACAGGTCAATAGTATCTCAAGCAAGCTTCACTCCATTAATGCCCATTGTGCTGGGAGCCATTATCTGACCGGTGAGACACTACATCCAGCTTCTGTATGATGTATACATAAAACATAACATGTTCTTGCCAACAATAAAAGACATTTTTCAGCGTTATCCAGTGCTCCTAATGCAATTGGAGACATTTAGTGCATTCATATTACAATAAGAGCATTTAGCAAGAATGAAGCTGTTTTTGTTAACCATTAGCAGTGACATCCCATTAACGCACAAGTCATCTGTGATGCCAAGATGTGACTGACAAATGTCATGGTACAGTGGCCGGGTCAACCTGTGAATCATTTATTTTGAAGCAAAGTAGCTTTGGCAAACGTGACAGTACTATCCATGGTGAATGACTTGTTGGTAACTTAACTAGCTGAACCCTCAGTGTTTCATATGGCCTCTACTAGTCATTGTAACAACACTCACATCATTACATGTGCCAGGTGACAGTGGCTACCCGCTCAGATGCTAGCGTAGAATACCTTCCCCAGACCACCAGAACAACAGCATTTACTTATATAGCACATTTTCATACAAATAATGTAGCTCAAAGTGCTCTTTACATGATGAAGAAAGAGAAAAAAGACAAAGTAAGAATTAAAATAAGACAAAACTCATTAACTTAGAATAAAAGTAAGGCCCGATGGCCAGGGAGGACAGAAAAAAACAAAAAAACTCCAGATGGCTGGAGAAAAAATTAAATCTGCAGGGGTTCCAGGCCATGATACCGCCCAGCCCCCTCTAGGCGTTGTACCTAACATAAATGATCAGTCCTCATTGCATTTAGGGTTCTCATGGAAGGACTTGAACAGATATAGAACAGATATTCTTGAATGGAGATGTTGATTTCTCGATGCGTCAGGAGGGAGGATACTCAACCTGCCAATGACATTCTGTAGCTTTGTGATTGTATGTGTATTAGGAAGATTGACCTGCTCCATATATGAATGTTTCAAGGCATTGTTCAAGGTGCGTTCAAGTATGCATATTTACAAGGCGACTGTAACTTTAAAAAGTAAATTGTGTAAAAATGTGCATACACCAAGCTTCATAAATCTGATTTTTCGTGTCATATACATTTTCCTGTTTTTTTGGCTTGTGCATATTTTCTTGCTCAAATCCACACAAAGATTTATAAATGAAACCCAATGTGTACTTTCAAGTTTCCAGTCCTAATTGTGTAATACTTTTGAATATTTTTACTTCCTACATGTTATACTTTGTATTCATTTACGTTAAACTTACCTGCCACTTATGTACTTAAGTATAAATTGTATTGATATTCCTCTGTAATAAATGAAGTGATTTCATTGTAATCACCCTTCAACTAAGATAAGTTTCTTCTGCAAACTTTACCAGCATGTTAGTTGCATTTTTAGAAGGTACATCATGTGAAATAGTCTGAGCTGTCTGAAGTAAGCATCGACTATGAGGTAATTTACATGTGGAGTATCCTAAGAAATCCTGGAAATCAGCGGAGAGTATTATAAGGGAAAGGGAGGTTCCATTAAAATCAATTGATTTTTTTAGCGCTCAGAAGATTCCGGGTGTATTATTCACATCACAAAATTTTGGTTGGGCATAAAATAAAAACATAAATTCTAATGTAATTAATGTAAGCACATTATGACAATATAAGTCAATTAACATTATAATAGAGATATGATTAGTTTATAACAGAGAAGTGAAAAACAAAAAATAAAGTCAGTAAAATTTTTGGAGAATATAAACCTTGGGGGATTCCAAGGTCAGTTTTAACAGACAAAGTGATGTTCTAGTTATCAAGGCCAATTGGGCACCCACCCCTTTCTGGACATTCTATTATAAGTATGTGTCAGGCAGTCTAAGAAGATGAAGAAATTCCTTCATCCTTGGACTCTAAAGCTCCCATCTTCTCAGGTGTCACATCCTATGGACAGGAGACATACTTTGGCAGTATAGCAGTGCCGCCAAATTTCACAATAAGATACCAAAAAGAAAAACAGAATGGCAGTCAGTAACAGATCAAGATGAGTGTCACGCTTCTATTTTTGAGCAAATGACTTAGCGACAGACTTGCAATATGAATATCTAATCAGCAGGTCTAATCAGGTTATGCTATATTAAAAAAGTTGGTCTTTGGCCTTAATTTAAACATTGAAACTGATGAGACAACCCTTACATAAGCAAACAGATAATGTCTCAGTGGCCGGAGTGGTGGTGGAAGGAGGACTGGGATGTTTGGTATGTGGAATATTAATGGATAACTGGACCAGTCACCCCATAGGACTGGAGAGAGACATTCCCAAGCAAGACGAAAGAGGCTTTGGTCTTTGCTAAGTGCTGTAATTTTGAGTTGTTACTAATCCTTATGTTTATCTTGTCTTGTTTCCATGTACAGTATTTCTGCTAAACAAAACCCCCTTTTTTTACCTGCATGTCTTCTTCTGTTTCAGCACAATTACAGGTCACTGTGTAATTACATTTTCTAGGCTTTGCCTCCATTGACTCTCCTAGATTTTGTTCTTTATCCAGGAGGACATGCTTTGTACCAGCTATAACGATTATGTCATGGTGAATATTGCATGTTTTCATCCCAAAGGTGTTTTTAAATGGGACTACTATAGTCACAATAGTTTATAAATGGATTAAAATATTCCATGATATATTATACAGTTAACTGTGCAAATTCTTCCATGAAAGGCATTTTTGAACTGAACTGACTGTTACACATTTCAGCTCAAGTACTTTGTCATATTATATATGCAATTCATGACCAGAAGAGGGCAATGAAGTGTAACACAAGAAGATGTTTTAATACTCTTAGCAGTGAGAATCATCTAAGCCAGTCAAAAACATCTTATATCCAAACTTTAATATGTTCATTATTATTAATTTGAATTTAAAAATATTTATTTTATAAAAGGAGTGTTGTTGTTTATGGTTTGAAGTTTTATTTGACCTGAATAGTTCTGTTGGCGAAGATAACAACAAATAAAATGTGAAATAATGAAAAAAATATGGGTGGTATGGTGGCACTCTAAGGAGTATTTTGCATCCCCTCAATATCTGGGCTGCAGTTTTCAATGTGGGTGTTGCATTTTCTCCCAGTATTCTTGTAAACTCTTGTTCCACCCGACTCTTTAAATATTTGCAGTTGTCATAATTTATGATGCTAGGCTGGGCAACTATAAGTGAATTCTCCTAAGACCTCAGTTCCCTACCAAATTGGAAAATATACTGTTAGGATGTGTGCACTGGGCTCTGGCTTTCCATGGTATTGGACAGAAGAAAGCATGGATTAGAAGGAAACCATAAATTAGAAACAGTATAAGCCCATCTTCCAAGATAGAAAATATTTCTCCATGCCAAACGACTTAATTTTCTTTTAGTTCTTAAGTTGGTAACACTAGTAGGCTCAATGTAAGTAAGATATTCTGTGTGTGTGTGCAGCAGTGTGCCCTATGACTGCCTGACATCTTGTCCAGGGTTGTTTGTTGTCTGATGTCCATTGCTACTATGATTAGTTCTAAATCCTTTAAGAATCCAAGAAGCTTTTGAAATTCAGTGCATAATCATTAAAACGAGAGCATTGCTTTCAAACTATTTTTATAATACATTTTAAACACATAAATAATTCTTACAGGGCGGCACGGTGGCGCAGTGGTAGTGCTGCTGCCTCGAAGTTAGGAGACCTGGGTTCACTTCCCGGGTCCTCCCTGCGTGGAGTTTGCATGTTCTCCCTGTGTCTACGAGGGTTTCCTCCGGGTACTCTGATTTCCACAGTCCAAAGACATGCAGGTTACGTAATTGGCGATTCTAAATTGTCCCTAGTGTGTGTTTGGTGTGTGTGTGCCCTGCGGTGGGCTAGCGCCCTGCCTGGGGTTTGTTCCTGCCTTGCACCCTGTAATGGCTCCAGCAGACCCCCGTGACCCTGTAGGTAGGATATAGCGGGTTGAATAATGGAAGGACAGATAATTCTTACAACATACAGCAAGTCAGTTACATATGGAAGAAGATGATCCACTGTGGCAACCCCTAGCGGGAGCAGCCGAAAGAAGAAGTAAGTCAGTTACACCAACTTATTGTGCATAGTACTTTTGCAAGTGATGACAGCTTTGATGCAATGATCATTTTTATGTTATTTTTAGCTTTTATAAAAAAGCGATACAAGTTGACAAAAGATGAAAAAAGAATAAACTTCACACTGAAGGTTTGCTCACCATTTGTGAGAAGTACTGGGGACTTCTGTAGAAGTGAGAAATACAAAAATAATGCAGAAAATTACATCAACATCAAAAAAGAGCATAGAGATGAATAGATGTGTTTAGATGCAGGGAATTAAAGAAATAGCCATATTAGGATTTTAACTGGCACAGACTAACTCATGCTGCTGCCAGTGCTGGCTTTGGCTGTCTGCAGCCATGTGGGTCATAGACAGGGCCAGAAAATGCATTGGCTTAAAAGCTCAGGGTCTCAGAGAGTGGAAGGGCACATTGGTGAGACATACAAAACATAACTTCTTTTAAATTTTGTAATGTATTTCTGAGGGCTTAAAAGAAAAAAAATATATCACAGCAATTTTATTTAAAAGAACCAGTAAAATCATCCATAACTCAGTGGTTCTCGGGGTGAGGGCCATGAGGGAAGTTTAAAGAGTGCTCAAGTAGAGTAATACTTTGGCAAAAGTGTATGTAATGGCAGGGTGTCACAGCACACAGTGATTCAGAAGTACCTTGTCACTTTAAAGGTTTTATGCTGCCAGTTTGTAGATAGTTTGTGTAGTTTATTATAGGCATTTGTTTCCTCAGATTTGTGCCCTCACTTAGTCTCGCAACACTCCATTTCTATGTATTGGGTAATCAAGATGGAAAACTGGACAATATTAAATGAAAAAACAAAAAAAGTCAAGAGAAAGTTTAAGTTATTTTTAAGTGACAATTTTAATGGATCAAGTGTAATGGTTTGCTAAAGCAGACAATAAATGTAAGGCAAAGAGCAATACACTTATCAGAAAAGAAAGTGGAAATGTATAAATATGAAGCTGATTTTCTGCAATATGGGTTTTTAAGAAGTACAGTAAAAAGAATGCAACAATAAATCTTTTAGTTGTACTGGATAAGAACAAAAACACCCACAACAACCATACAATTTACTTATTTTTGTTCTTACTCTTCATCTTTTCTCATTTCTATGTGGGATCCATCCACCTAATCAATGTTCTCCATACATCTTGGTCCTGCACCTTCTCACCAGTCAAGCCCTTTTCCTTGAGATCTTCTTTTACTTCCTCCATCTGCTTCCACTTTGCCCTTCCTTGCTTTCTCTTCCCCTGTGCTTCTATTTCCATCACTCTTTTGCCCACATATTTATGGTCTTTCCTCATCACATGTCCATAGCACTTCAACCAATTCCACATATCCATCTCAACATTCTCATTTCTGCAACATTCAAGTTCTTCTCCTGCGATTCCTTTACTGTTCATGTCTCAGCTCCATGTATTATTGCTGGTCTTATCACTGCATTAAAAATCTTACCTTTAACATTTGCCTTAATTATTTGATCACACAATAATCCTGAGAACCTTCTTCAATCCACATTGCACTCTGTGGATAACCTCTGCATCTAGACACTTAAACTTGTGCAGTCTTTTCAAAAGCTTTCCTCGTGCAGGCTAACTTCTGAATGCTGATCATTATTAATCCTCTGATATCCCGTCTTAAAACATAATTCCATGCATGTAACAATATATAAATTCAATGGTCATGTCATGCGCTATTCCTCAGTGGATAAAGTTATTGTCAAAGTTAATCAGTAGTGATGTCAGTTTTTAATTCAAGTAGGCCAAGTAATTCAAATAATGCTAGCCGTGTCTTCGCAACTTTGCTTTGCTCTGTACATCTGATTAACATCTTGCTCCTTTTGTGCTTTGTTCTGGTCCTTTTATGATTTCCCAGTCTGGACCCATTCCTTTGCCTGATTACTTTTAATTTTTTGCTGAACATTTTGTCAGAGGGGGACATTTTTTGTACACTGAGTCATTCCATTTCTCTCTTAGGAAAAGAAACATGTCAATATTACATTTAAAACCCAGCAGATGAACAGGCAATAGACACCCATTGTTGGGATGAGAAGTTAAAAGGCTGTTTGCAGATTGTAGGTATTTGCTGTATTGCAAAGGAGTCACCACTTTGAAGGTTTTGGCTGGTTCAGATTACAAACAATACAGAGTTGTGATAACAGAACTGCTCCTTCCTTGGAGGATTTCTGTATTTACCTGACTTGCCAATTAACATGTTTGACAATATTGGTTTCTAAACAGCAGATCTGTACTCATTAATGGTTGGTAACAATACATTTTGTTAACTTGTGTTTGTCATTATTTGTTAAACCCAGGAAATTTAGATGTGCCATTGTTTAATCTGATTGTCCAGAACTGATAATTGCAGGGACTGAAGGAGATTTAATCCCTGGCCAGGAGAAGGCAAAGGGAGAGGGACAGTCCACTAAAAACGCTGCCAAGGCACTCGGACAGAGCACAGGGGCTCGCAGGCTGACAAGGGTACGTGGCTGTCACGACGTGAGGCACAAGGACGGCAATACTTCCAGGGAGGAAGAGACAGCTCTACAAGGAGACGCCGGTTGTGGGTCCAGCGAGAGAGGGAAGCCGCATGAAAGGACCGAGCAAAGCTGGCAGACAAGAAATAAGGCATGCCTAATTCACAGCAATGCAAGGAGCCCAGGGTGGGAAAAAAAGGAACAACGAAGAGACGGCGACAGGGATTCCACGATTTTGACAAAACTTCTCTTGGGAAACGAGTGTCCGGTGAACAGAGTGCATCCGTGGACAGTTGAACAATTAAGTGTTGGGGTAACACTGAGAACAAACTGGACTTTGCACCACTACAGGTTGTATCATCCAATTCTGTTTTTAATGGGACTTTTAGAGTATGAACTGTGTACTTTCTTTTCTAAAAAAGAAATTTTCTTCATGATACTGTTAGATTTGGTTTATGTTCATTTATCTTTTTAATGTACTTATTATTGTCTGGTGTAATAGAAGTTACTGTTGCTTTTCCTGAAATTACTGTTGTGTCTTTCATTGTGTGTTTACTCACCGCCCAATTTAAAGAAACCTGTGAGCTATTATTGGTAAATTTCAGGAGTTCCCAGTCTCTTGATAAAACTGGGTGGCGTAGTCGGATATTTAAATAGTGTCTAAGTTAGATTACCTGTAAGTGTGACCAGACACCTGTTACAATTCCCTGGTCATTTTTGCCCTTTTTACAATAATTCTCAGACATTTTTTGTGTTTCAACATATGGCAGCTAAAAATGTCTTAAATATTTGGAAACAAGGCATTGTGCAAATGCTAAAAAAATCATTCTTTAAATTCTTTTACTGTAAGGAGAGTACATTAGAAGGTCACTGGGAAATCATAACTAAGCAAAAAGGAAAATGTCTGATAAAGAACAAAAGGTTTACTTACAGTTTTTTTGGTTTACTAAGACACAACTGGTTCAGTTGACAAAATCCCCTAAAGCCTTATTTCAGGTCTCAGTAGATTAACACTTTTTACAATAATATAAACACATTTCATGGTTGCATATTGTACTCATGCAGCAAACACTAGCAATTAAAATACTTAACTCAAGTCCTCAAAACCTGAACTCAGTTAACACTCCTTTATCCAGGTGTAAACACTAATCATCAAAACTTTTCACTCATCAGTCAGAACCTGAGAATTTAAATAGGATCAAAGATACATCAATGTTTTTGGAACAATGGATCCAAACAATGAAAGGGAGAGAGAGAGTTCATGGGAGAATACTGCAAAGAAGAAGACAATGAGGAAGCAGTTGAGGAAAGAGTGGCAGACTGTTTATTTCAGATAAAATATATCCCACATTGGTACACAATGTATTGATTCATGTGATGACAATGTCTTCTTCTTCTTTCTTCTTTTTTTCCGTAGCTGGTGACGGGGCAGTGTTTCCTCTTGTCAAGGAGTCAAGAGACAAGAGTCATAAAAAGATTTGGGGCATTCACCCGTATAAATTTCCTGGCTGCAAAATGGAAATTTTTTAGCACAGATATATACTGGCTTGAGTCCAAACTAGAGCTGAGTGGTGATTTTAAGATGGTGGGTTTTTAAAGTGCGACAGAGGAAGTGAGGTAGTTATGCCCGGAACCAGAAGTGACGTCTTCTGGACCGGAAGTGACGTTATTGTGCTTGTGACTAGAAAGGGGCGTCTTCTGGAGTAGAGGCGACATAATGGGGACCAGGCGGAATTTCCGGTAATGGGTGTGCAGAAGAAAAAGAGAAAATCAGTGCACCTCGTCACCTTCTGGTCTGTCATGGAATTACCTTCCTTCGAGCCCTTTAGCTGCCTCCCATGCGCACGTGTGTGACACTCTGTAGACCATACACTGCTGTAGGTGACGCAAGGGTTTGAATTTCACTAATGCTGATTCTAACTTCTGGGTGGTCCAAGGCAATGGTTTTGGCACCCTGGAGGCTTATTGAACGGTTCTTCAAATGCTTGATTTGTTTTGTCCAAGTCTTTTTTGGTGTCACTCCTTGTACCTTCTAATTCTGTGGTTATTTTCGCCATAGCAATTTGTATGGCATCTTGTTCTGGTCCATTCGACAGATGTGTCCAAAGCAATGTAGTCGCTTATGTTGGATCTCCATATCTACCGTGAACTGACTATCGCACCTCTTCAGTATGACAATGTCAGATGCTAGAAGGAGTGTCCAGCCCAATCTGAACCACTACACGGTGGCAATAATTATCTGTACTTTCAGACAATTTTGATTTTTCAGTGTTGACGTGAAAGGTCATGATTTCTTTGTACTGAACAGTACCTGTAAAGTAAAGATCTTCATACTGTAAGTGCGTGAAGGAACTGTTCTATGTTTTCATAATATTGTTATCAAAAAATTGTTTATGCAGTGCCAATGGACAGGCAAAGGTTGATGACAGACAGCCAAGAAAGAGCCATTGTAGATATGGATGCAATATGTTTGTGAAATGCAAAGGAAAGTCATAGAAGATCAGGAATTGTTCCCAGGAATTGATCGTAAAGGATTATCAAAGATTCGGTGAGTGCTTGATCGGAACAAAATAAAGATAAAGCAATTGTATTATGTGCCATTTGAAAGAAATTCCATCAGGATCAAGAACCAATGCTATTAACATATGCGGGTATATCCCATATTGTAATGTATAGAACATTTACTCTAATTTCTTGCCATATGCTCGTTGTCCCATTTATATTACAAAGTACAGAATGTCATTAGAATGAGCATTCAGTTTATGAATTTTTTTAAGTCTTTTATTAAATTTATTAAAAACCATGTAACATTCCATAAAATCAAGTCAAACCTAACAAAACTAAATTCAATTCAACCTTCACCTATGAGAAATACAGTAAGGCCAACAGCCAGAATAAAACTTTTAGAGTAGTAAAGAGGGAAAGGAGTCCTTCTCCTCAATTTAAAGAATTATTCTAAAATGTTATTGATTAAATCCTGCCTGGTTTTATAAAAGTTTTGAACAGATCCTTTAAGTTAGAATTTGATTTTTTTTCCAATTTCAAATAGTATATAATATCAGTTACCCACTGAGTTCAAACAGGTGGGCTAGGATTCTAATCTACCTGTATGTGCTAGTAGTGCTTGTAGTGAAGTAAAGACAATTACAGTTTGTTTGTCCTTCTCCACTTTAAGTCCATCTGGAAGTACACCAAACACAGCTGTTAATGGATTAGGAGGGATTGTGACTCCAAGGCTGTCTGATAGGCATTTAAATTTTTTTTGTCCAGAATTATGCTAATTTGGTACAGGCCCAAAACATGTGGCCCATTGAAGCTGGAGCTCGATTGCAATGTTCGCAGGTTGGAAACATTTGCCCTGGAAACATTTTGGACAATTTTAAATGAGATAGATGTGCTCAATAAAATATTTTAAGTTAAATAGTTGAATGCTTTGCACATATGAAGCTGATGTGAATTCTGTGCATGGCTGCCTTCCACTCCTTTTCTGAAATGTTGAGTTAAAGATCCTTTTCCCACTGTATTCTGGGATCTTTAAAAGCAAGGGACTTTAAAATGGGTTTTTATATTATAGAAATGATGTCTGAGTCTTCAACACTGATCAATATTTCTTCGGGAATAAAAGTAGGTGGGAGGTGAGGAAAATTGGGCAGATTTAATGTAGTAAATGAAAAGCTAAATTTGTAGTGGAATTGTTTGTAGGATGCAAAGACATTATCTTTGAACAACTCTCTAAATGATTTAATCCCATACATTTTCCAAACATTAAAACTGTTCAAATTTGAGAGGGTGGAAGAAGGTGGTTATCATATAGAGGTGCCACAGATAAAATATTCTCTAACTTGAAATGCTCTCTTTAACACTCTAGAGATCTTACTATCTTTGGATACAGAAAAAGCATTTTATTTGGTTGAATAGGACTACCTATTCACCACATTACATAAATTTAGGTTTGGCCTGAACATATATGCATGGATCAAAGTACTGTATACCAGTCCAGAAGCTTCAGTTTGTATTAACAACATTATTTCAGACTACTTCAAACTAGAACCTAGTACTAGACAAGAATGCCCCTTGTCACCACTGCTATTTGCAATTTCCATTGAACCATTGGCTGTTCACTTTCAAAATGCATCAGAGATAAAGGACTTGAACAGAAAATATCAATATATACAGATGAGATAGTACTTAATATATCAGACCTACAAAATTCTGTGCCTGCAGCCCTAAATGCACTAGCAGAATTTCAAATGATATCTGGACTCAAAATTAATTTGAATTCTCTAGCAAACAACATTAGATTGGACACCTTTCCTTTTATCATTGCAGATCAGTTTTAATACCTAGGGGTAAACATCACAAGAAAATATAAAGCACTTTTCAGCAAAATTATGCTGTCTGCTTGGAAAAACTTAAACAAGATGTGCATAGATGGTCTACCCTCCATCTTACTTTGGCAGGGAGAATTAACACTATCAAGATGAATATCCTCCCTAAGTTTCTGTTTCTATTTCAAAATATCCCCATATACATTAACAAATCATTTTTTAAGAAATTAGATTCAATCATACCTTCATTTATTTGGAATTCAAATTATTTAGGCATCCAAAAGGTGACCCTACAATGACCTAAATCAGAAGGTGGTACAGCTTCACCTAATTTTCAATTTTATTACCGGGTTGCAAATATACAAGCTATGAAAACCTGGACATTGCCACAAGTGGATGAACATACACAAGCTTGGTCCCCAATAGAAATGAAATCCTGCAGTACTTCTTTATATTCTTTGCTTTGTACCACTGTAAATAAAAGGTATCGTCAATATACTACCAATCCAATTATCCATCACTCACTCAGTTTATGAATTTTAGTTTTTTTCTACATGGAGGTGGAAGGTGTATGATTAGAACCCCGCTTGCAGAAAGAACGTCCTGCAAGTCATTTGGGCACATTTTACTTAAATCAATTCAAAAGTGGATCCACCATACATAAGCATATTGTCCTCAATGTCTGCCAAGGGATAACATTCAATGTGATGTTGAGTAAAGTTGTATGGTCTGACCCTGCCCAAAGAAGAGATAGACATAAGTCTGACTGAGTTACTGTATTGGTCTTTGCAGTTTGGTGTTTATGTAAAACTGCAGTGCTATTTGTATTGTTTTTTGTTTACAGTGGATCGGAATAATGTCATTCACATTTTTAAAATTATTTTAATACTGTGTATACTGCATATACATGTATATACAGTAAGTGTTTTATAACTTTTTCAATTTCTGACTCAGTAGTTTAAATAAAACTTTATTTTTGTTGTACCTGCAATTTTCTGTCAGTTACAAATAATGTCACAGTATTCTGAAAATAGGAATTCATTCCTGAACAGAAAAAGTTTTTGTTGTAGTGTTATGAACTTTTCTTTCTAGTGTGTTGTGGTTATCACCAGTATTTGTGTGTGTATGTGACATCTTGTGTGTGCCAAAGTTTGATTTTGATGGAAAAGTGAATATTTTAGGTGGTCATATTTAATTTTGTCATGGACATTTATGGATTGCACATTCAAATGAATGGTGAGTTGATTGAACGAGTTTGTGGAGATAAAATTGCAGTTACATAAATTATTACATTGAAGCGGGCCTGCTCATCCACTTGTATTTGTGAATTACTGCTTTGATAAATTTTTAAATTGGGTTAGGGGTTGGAGGTTGATGCCTGTTATGACCGTAGTGTTACAAGAGGGCAAAGGAAAATAAAGTTTGAGAATGACTAGTCTAACTGGCCAATTTGAGATAAAGTCCTAAAATTACTTATTTGTGATTTATTTGCCCTTTATGGCAAGCTGACATGTTCTCCTTGTTTGAGTGTCTTGAAATTATGTGGCTATATGATGGCTCTTGGTTTGGCAGTTTCTGCATTTCAGTTTCTTTTGTGATATTCCTGTTATTATCTTAAAAATTTTTTTTCATCTCAATACATTATTTTCCCACACGTTTATGTTGTTTTACCAAACAGGGTCAAGGTACGTGGGCACAAAGGTGGCATAGCTCAGGGCACCTAACTGAGTTAATCTGGCCCTGGTAATAGAGATGGATGAATGTCTGAATATCTAATGTGGTTAATTCAAAAATATAGATGTGCAGGTACAAAGGTGATTAGCAAGTTAATCCACAGCAACCACCGTTGATTTTTTCCTCCTGAATTTAACTGGGCTCACAAACCAAGTAGTCATTTTTGGTTTCTACCATTAATATACGGTATGACAAAAAGCCAACAAAGGCAATTTAAAAGAGACAGACTAGCATACTGATAAATGGCGAGTCCCTCTGAATATCTGAGTTAGGACACAAGACCCACCAGGGCAGCATACCTTCTTAATACTAGGGGTGCTCTGGACAGAAGTGAGGAAAGGATTATGGGGTGGCTGCACAATTCTACCAAACTTTCAATTGTGCCCATAGATGCCAAGATTTTACAGGTTTGTTCTCTTTTGCCTGTTAAAGAGGACAAGTGGTCTGCTGCCACCTTTAAGTAAAATAAGTGGGTTTAGGGTATCAGTTTTTCCAGAGGCCACCAAAACACTTTTGTATGAAGCCACTAATACTGGTTTATTGGCTGTTCTCAACACATTTTTTAAACTTAGAGACAGAAAGAGTATTGAAGCAAAGTCTTACCCGACTGTGAGTCTGAAAATTGTAAAAAAAAAGGAATGAGAGCATGTCAGTAGTGTTGAAATTAATTCTTTTGAGTCAGAGTAAGTGGGTGAGCCATCTTACTCATTTTGTTAACATTTGACTTACTGTATATAATCACATATAAATCAGGTCTTGAAACCCGAAAAATCTATCATAAAAATTGACCCCGATTTATGCGCCTGTTCAAAAAAGTGACACTTCATTTTTTTTTTTTACCTCTTCTTGCCTCCTCCAATCTCACATCAGTTTCTCAGATGCATCGAATTTTGTTGCAGTTACCAATTTCTTTCACTTCTTCAACGACGTTTAATTTAAAACCTGCTTCATATTTTCTTCTGATCGAATGCTCCATCGTAGATAACAGATGCTCTTACAATAAAGGTGTATGATTGTGTGAGATACAAAAAACGCAAAACAATGCAGACGTTTCTTCGGAATAGTTTGGGTATTACTGTGTGGTCACGTAGGCACAATAGAGAGAGAGAGAGAGTTTAGGAGCACGCGCTGATACAGAGCAATGACGCACCCACATGCGCTCCATGGTTACTCTCTCAGGTGGGCGTTAGAATATCATAATCCCTTGTACCAATGGCGTGAATCTTCTGCATTCAACTTATACAACTGACATTATAAAATACCAGAAATTATACTGTAAAATCAAGTCCAGTCTTATCCGCTGGAGAACTTATCTGCGAGTATATATGGTAATTCTGTAGTAAAGCTTTACCTCAGTTTCTTTATTTCACACATTTTCTTTCCTGCAACCATTCCTACCCTATTTAGCGTATATGGATTAGAGAAACTAAGAGTTTCAATAAATGTTGCTCTTGGGTTGTATTTGAGCGTTTTTTGTGTTCACTTACTTATTGTAGGTGCTCTGTTATGCATACACATAAAAGATTTTGGGAGCAAATAGGTAAAAAGAAAGTGAAAAATCCCTATATAAGGGAAATATAAAGAGAGAGTGTAGAAATATGTTGATATTGAAGAAACAGAAAAACTATTCTGTTGGAATATCTCACAGGATCAGTGAAAAGACCATTGTTCTTGATTTTGTCATAGATATGGCAAAAATGTAGTCAAAAGTGTCTGCAATCTAAAATAAACTACAACCCAGTGATTAAAGTAGTAGACAGCTTATTATGTATTTAGGGAAACAGTATTTTAAGATTAGTCAGTGAATTGTTCCTTGGAGAAAACAATTAGGGTATTCTTTGCTCTTCGGCTAAGTAGTCTGGCAAGTGAAAGGAAAAAGGTAAAACAGTGACAGAGCACAGATAAATGCTTCACTAACAATTGCTGTCATTAACTTTCAAAATACAAGTGAACAATTTAAACAAATACAAAAAAGACATTGAACATGTAAAGGAGTATAGACATAGAAAATGAATGATGACAAATAATTATTACTATCTAACTATTTATTGTCACAATCTATTCAGCCAAAGACACTGTAACCAGTGGAATTCCACCTTCTTTTCTTCTTCTTTCTTTCTCATCCTTTATTTTATGTTGACAATGAGATTTTAACAACATGTCTCTATTCGATTTCATATCATTTCAGCTTAATTCCCAAATCCAACCTGTTATATTAAAAATCTTAATTTACATTATAAATCCATTTCTTTCTCTGTCTTCCTCTACTCCAACCTCCTTCAACTTTGCTGTACAATTCTTTAGATTTGGTTGTTTCTAATTGATTTTTATTACATGCCCAAACCAAAGAAGTCTTCATTCCCTGATCAATTAGTGTTCTTTTCTGCAGAAATATTTCCCTAATCACTTCATTTCATATTTTCTCCCTTTGTGATTTGCCGAATATCCCTCTCAACCAATTTATTTTCACAATAAGTATTTTTTTTCTTATCTGCCTTCCAAAGACACCAGCACTCCGACTCATATAGTAACACTAGTGTTACAAGTGTTTCACAGAGTTTAATTGTTAGTTTGTTAAATTTTTTGTTCATTTTCCAAATCTTGCTAGGTTTTCCAAATGCAGCCAAAGCCAAGATTATTCTGTGCCTCATATCCTTTATTGTTTGCCCTTCTTCAGTTATTAATCCTCCTAGATAATCAAATTAATTTACTTGTTCAATGTCTTGTCCATCAATTTTTACCTTTACCTACTCTTGATATTTTCCAGTTGTCATTGTTTTGGTTTCCTGTAGGTTTATTTCATATCCAAATCTATTGTTGCTATTATTAACTTTATCTGTCACATCCCAAAGTTCCTCAGGTGAATCTGTAATTAAGTCAAAAGCCTAGGTTACTTACAGTTTTCCCATCTAGTGATGCTCCAGCTCAAAACCTCTCCAGTGCCATATTCATAATTGCTTTTAAAAGAAAATGAAACTGGTGTGGAGTTAAGTTACACTGCTTGCCAAAATCCCACTGTGACTTGAATCTACTCTGTCAGTTCATAATCTATTTTTACTTCACTCATAGACTTACTTTACAGGTCCTCTAAAAGAGGTCCTTAATCCTGGAGAGCCACAGTGGCTGCAGGTTTTTATTCCAACTAGTTTCCTAATTAGATGACAGCCCATGCTGATAATGAAACTTGGTGTTGAACTATTTATCTTGTTAATGCTTGCATTCATCCAAAAGAAATTTTAATTGCACTGTAGAGTTTCTTCTATGAGAACATTATCCAAGTCTTTTGTGGACCAGAATAGATTTAAACTTAATGGTCCGTCCAATTCCCCTCTCTTTCATTTCTAAACATTTTTTATCACTGAGACTTCATGGTAAGCATGTTAGCTGGAGAGCTGCCGGTTTATTGGTTATCTGCATCTCTTTATTAACTAATGTCTGGTTAATTAAAACTTAAATGCAGCTGCTAAAATATAAAATATGCTATAAAGGGTTATGTATGGTAACAGGCAAGAGAAATAAAAATTAAGCCCAAAAAACATATTGCTTTAGTAGTAAATAAATGGGTTCTAATTAAGAAATTGGCTAAAGTGAAAACCTGCAGCCATAGCAGACCTTTCAGACTGTAATTGAGGACCTCGGATCTACAAAGTAACTAAAATTAGTCTCTGATGAATGAAAGCACTAACAAGGCAAAGAGTTAAACAGCAACTATCATTATCAGCGAGGACTGAGTTCTAATTAGGACACTGGCTGGAATGAAAGCCTATAACCACTGCAACCCTCCAGGAGCGTGATTTAGGACCCCTGCTATATGCAGTCAAAAGTTTGCTTAATATTAAAGAAGACATTGTACAAAGTGTGGTTTTTCTCATAATGCTTTTCTGCCAGCTATTCAGTTATAAACAGCTGATCAATTGGTCCTCTGCCATTTTATCTTCCACAATTCACTATATTCTCTATTGGAGGATCTATACACCTCATTAGAAATACTCTAAACTAATACCACGATAATCACTGCCTTCAGTTTTGTTATTTTTCTTGTGTAATGATGGCTTTACCTCAGTGTGTTTTTCTTTATGGATTTTATAACACAATGTGTGCATCATTTTAATTGAACATTCTCCATCTGCCTGTAACGTTTTTGCTGTTATATTGTCCACTCCTTTACTTTCAAGTTCTTTATTGCTGCTGCCACTTCTTATTCTGTGATATTCTCTGTGTCTTCATGGGTGTTTATTATAGGTAATTGATTTAGTAATTTGTTATCCATGGCATATTTTTCATTGTGCAAATCTTCAAAATATTGTTTCCACCAAACTTTGGTTGTGTTTTATTGTTCAGCTGTTTTCCAGACTTGTCCTTAACTGTTAGTAGTTTTGCATTAAAGGTATTACAGATTCCTATTACTATGTGTAAGAGCTTCAAAGTGTTTGCCATTTAGAACATTTCCACTTATTTGACCCTTCACCTCTAACCATTTCTCTTTGCATTTTTGCAGTTTCTTCTTAATTTCTCTTGTTATTTTGTGCTAATTTTTCCTGCATTCTTTACTCAGTGACTTTGTTGTTTTCAGTTGTTTCCTCTATTCAGTTTACTTCCAAGACCTCTTGTAAGACCTATGGCATTTTCTTTTGCCTTTATTGAAAACACATTACTTCTTGTGCTGTGTCAGTATATGTTTGTCTGATTTCATGCTCCTTCCACTCTTGCAATTTTTGTCTATATTTCCATTTGTACTTTAGTATAGTGTACAATTTTTGTAAAATAATTTTACCCTTTAGTTGATCTGTAACAAATCTTCTTTTAGGTGTTTGCCTGTGTATTGACTTCAACTTGATTTTTGTTCTCGCCATCACCAACTAAATGGCCTGATGCTACATCTAGAAAGTGATCAACACATTCAAACACTGCCCTTTCACCTTCTGTTTACTAAAACAAAGTCTATCGTATTCATGGTCTTTCCATCCGGTGACTGCCATGGTCACATCCTGTTTGCCTTTCTCTGATAGAATGCTGTATTCATAATTTACAAGCTCCCTGCGTGGAGTTTGCATGTTCTCCCCGTGTCTGCGTGGGTTTCCTCCGGGCGCTCCGGTTTCCTCCCACAGTCCAAAGACATGCAGGTTAGGTGGATTGGCGACTCTAAATTGGCCCTAGTGTGTGCTTGGTGTGTGGGTGTGTTTGTGTGTGTCCTGCGGTGGGTTGGCACCCTGCCCGGGATTGGTTCCTGCCTTGTGCCCTGTGTTGGCTGGGATTGGCTCCGGCGGACCCCCGTGGCCCTGTGTTCGGATTCAGCGGGTTGGAAAATGGATGGATGGATGGATAATTTACAAGGTTGTTGCACAAACAAACATTTATCATTCTGTAATCAGAATATAAGTTTAATGTCACTGTGCTCTGTGCAAATATTTTAAATCTGTTTTTCTTATAGAAAAAAGACAAATGGGCAACGTGCACTATTTCTGTGTGTTAGATTCAGCATGAAATTGTATCCTCTCTTTGCCTTGTTTGGTATGGCATGACTTTACCTAAGTAAGGGCCCTGCACATGGAGAAAGAGTATAAAGCCTTGGAACATTGCCCGGCACACCTTTGAAGCCGACAGATGGATGGGAGATAATGTCATCCGATCCTGAAAATCCTTCCAGAGTAGCGGCGAAAATGGCAGACTCTACACAAAGGTCTTGTCATGGCTTCCTGTCTGTTATGCTGCGTAAATTGTCATTAAAGAAAGCTAAGTTATTTTCTCTTATGTGATTTCTTACCACCGTATCACTAAGAGAGGGATATTGCCTCTTTATAATATATCTATTTAGGTTTGGGATACTTAAGACGCTGCAATTACAAAAGAATGTATTCCAACCAGGGAGCTAGCGACCCCTGCTGGATAGACTTTCTATCCACTCTCTTATTTTATCCTCACTTTTATCCAAATTTACCTAGGAATCTATTACAGTTTTTTGAATCATTCCTAATGTTAGCATTGAAGTCTTCCATCACAAAGGTTAAGTTCTGGCTAAATGTCTTTTTCAGAGCAGATTGTAGATCTGTGTAAAATTCTTCAGTTTCTGTTAAGCCTGCTCTGGGTGCATAAACCTGTATGAATGTGGTTTTTCAACATGGTGTTTTGAGTCTGGCTTTTTTGATTTGTGAGTTCAATGCCTTTGTTGTTTCTTTGCTTAAAAGTAGCTCCATCAAAGATTTTTAGATGATCAATTATTGTTTTGGATTAGTACTGGAAGGATTTCCTTTTAACATTGATTCTAAATCTTTTGGATTTGTCTTTATTAAATCATTGTGTTGTTTATCTTTCTGTCTCTATCATCAGATGTAATCTTCTATTAAAGTCTTCTTTTCCTTTGCAGCAAAAAGCTCTTTGCAACCATATTTGGCTTTTCATGTTGGATGGAAGCAAAGTGTACACCCCGGAGGCACCAAACAAAACAATGGCTCAACTGTACCTCTTGGAATGAAGAGTGTCTACAGTACATGGAGGACGTGGGTGCCATGAATGGTGCACAAGGTCTTTTAGCACAGTGTTTGCTTACTTTTGTATGTGTTTTATAAAAAAAGAAGATTGCTGACACTAAGAGCTTTGTCAAGTTAAAAAGACCAAAAGAAAAATAACTAATAGGAAGAGAAAATATGTATTTTTCATTTAACCAGATGCATTTTCAACCCTAATTACAGTTTCTGTTAATCCTGCCTACACACTGAATCTTATTTGATCTTTTTTCCTTTTCCAGACAACTTGTTTATAATTTTCACAGAATTTTGTATTCTCTTTTTACTTTATTTTTTCTTAAGTGTTTATTATTTTTTCCCCTTCTTTACTTGACATGACCTATAAACAAATACAATGAAATGAGAACGCCTTTAACCCATATTATCCCTAGTTCAAATTTCTTTGTTCTGTCAATTCCTTGTTATGAATTGTACATATGTTTTCCTAACTATTCTGGTTATTTTACCATGGACTAAGGCACAAGTGTGGAACTCCGGTTTCGAGGGCCACAGTGGCTGCAGGTTATCATTTTAACCATTTTCCTAATCAGTGACAAGTTTTCACTGCTAACTAACTTCTTTTGCTTTAATTTTAATGAACTTGCTCAGGCCCCTTTAGTTGTTTCTTTTTCCTTTAGTAGCAGCCAAACAATAATGAGACACAAAATAAGCTGCCACATGACCAGCTCCCCTGTGCCCATCACACAATATCTGAAAATAAAGAAAGATGATGGCCTCGGTAAAGTTGATCTCTCAGGTCACCAAAACATTTTGACAGTTTTCTAAGAAAAAACAGAAAATCAACCATTTTGGAAATGTCTGCTGTGGCAGAATGAGGGCAGCAACAAGCCACGGAATTAAATAATGAGTTTAATTAACAGCAAGAATCGACTTCTTATTAAGAAAGGGATTGGACTGAAATTGGTTTGACTCCCAAATTTAGCTGGTCATCTGCTGGCTTGTTTTATGTCTCATTTCTGTTTGGCTGCCATTTATTGAAGAAAAGAATCAATTCAGAGCACTGTATACTTAAAAACAGGGCTATGAAAATGAAGGGAAAAGGAATTTAAGGAGTTAAATTAGCAGTGAAAACTGGTCACTGATTAGGAAAAGGGTTAGAATGAAAACCTGCAGCCGCTGTGTAGTTTTGTTTGGTACCCCTGGATTAAGGGATCAGGCCTTATCCTTCATCAGTTTTACTTGTGCTGCTTTTCAGATTCATTTTGCATAAATTGGGAGTCATTTTTTTAAAAACAGACAGGCCATTAGGTCATGGTCTTAATATTTTCTGCCCCAGATAGGGCAGCGTAATGGAACCATCTACCAACACTTCAGTGATTTCATTCTCATATCGTCTCCATTTTCAGCTTTATCCTACAGGGAAGTAATTTGTTGCATTTGGACTATCTTGAAATCTATATTATAATGATATATTGCTACAAAATAAATAAGCATATACTGTACTCTGGAAATTGTATTATTTTAATATAGAGAAAAGCCAAGCAAAATGACACCTTTTATTGGCTAACTAAAAAGATTACAATATGCAAGCTTTCGAGACAACTCAGGCCCCTTCATCTTGCCTGAAGAAGGGGCCTGAGTTGCCTCGAAAGCTTGCATATTGTAATATTTTTAGTTAGCCAATAAAAGGTGTCATTTTGCTTGGTGTTTCTCTACATTCATAATGCCTAACATGGTACAACACCCTAGTACTATTACTTTAATAGTAATTCCTACTTAGCACTTGGGTGCAACATATCTTTAAAAACGCATTTCCTACACTCTAAATTAGATTTTTATCCCAAGATGTTGAGAGCTGTATCTAATGATGACGGGGACATCAGGACATCACATAAATGGAGTGATGTTATAGTGGAAAGTGGACTGAGTGTGTACTAGCAGACATCTATTGGCCAATCCATCATGAGACGCCATTACAGGATTATATGATTAAAAAAAACTACCAAGTGACTAGTTTGTTAAGTAATAATTATATATAAAACAATTATATGTGTCATTTATCAAGTCTATTCAGAAAGATTTAGACCTTTTCGGGTCTAAGTAATTGCTTTTAAAATATATCCCATTCTTTCTCTAAAAAAAGAGTTGTTTTTATTTTAAACCTTCATCTCTCAAAAAGTGAATGTGACAGAGCAACCCTGTTGCCAGATTTGAATTCAACACCCTTAAATTTGTAAAACATCTATAATTAAAACATACAATTTTTAACCAGAATGTTTTTTTTAGAATGTTTTTTTTTAATAGACCAATGCAATTTACTTGCCACTCCACCAAACAATTCCTAGTCATGTTCTGTTCCATTAATTGTAGTACAGGATGTATAAGAGCCATTTGCTAGTTATTTAAATTATATTAAATGTTTGCCTATATATTAGTGCATATTCTATGGGAGTTGAATTGAATTGGTATATTCTAACTATTTCTAGCCTCTCTGACTATAGATTGGCCTCAGTTAGTGACCTGCCTTGCCGGTTTTAAACTGTGCATTATGTGCCCAATAGCATGAAAGTTAACGCACTCTATTGAATATGCAGCGCCATGCATTTAGGGTACTGAAGGCGAAGTAAAGCTTATTTAACTGTAGAAACAACTGAAGTTTGACAAGATAAGTTGAGAGAAGAGACATTTTTTCCAATAATTTTTTTTTTGCTTTTTATTCTACGTGTGTAACAGCCTTTTTTCTTTATTCTTGAGTGGACTATTTGCTCTGAAGTTTCACTAAATCTTTAAAAACAAATGAGATTTATTTCAGCATTTGTTTGACCTGTGCTTGATCCTGCCTTACACACCAGCAGCTACAGGGTGGTTCCAGTCTCTGTTCATTATGAAATGCTATTGTTTGTTTAAAAAAATGATCAGGTAGCATTTCTGTGACATTGCTTTTGAACTTTGCTGAAGAAAACTGAATGTATACCCATCAGTTTTAACAAATGGCAGACTTACTAAGTACTGAATTACTGACTGAATTCTGAATGCTTGCTATTCAAGTAATATCTCCTGTGTGTACAGTTTGGTCATGTAAGTATGACAATGCATGCTTTGTTTAAGCTTCAAAGGGTGTTTATTAACGAGGACAGGTGACATTTCTGTTCTGGCACAACATTGCATTCATCTTCTAATGACATTTTAAATGGAATAATTAACCAAAGTTCTCCACATTTAATTCTTATTTTGGGGCAGCCCCTTCATGCAAGAGTATTGATATTGTCTTATCAAAACAGTAATTGTCCTAACAGTTTGTGACTTTTATGTTAAACGTTTTACACCTCTTCAGCCTTTCTAATTTGAAACACCTTCTTGTTTCAGTTGCAGTGGAAACAGCCTTTGGAACACATTTAAAAGTATGCTAGACAAAGGAGGTACTACACCATTTACATATTTATCATTTAGTTTTTTTGTTAAGAAACCTCTAATGGAAAAACAGACTAAAGGATAAACTGTCCTGCAAAGACAAATTATTTAGATTGACCACTTCTGGTTTTTAATGGAAAGACAATTTTAATGCAGCTGGTCAGTGGAAATCTTCAAAGAAGATTAATAATAATAGAATTTAGTTTTCTAAAATGTAAATGTTCATACTAAATTCTAATATTAACATATATCCTAAACATTCAAAATTACTGTATATAAACCAGGAAGCACAGCAGTGCAGTGCTAAATCTCATGGACTCAATAAATATCATGGAAGCCATCAAGATTATGACACTAGCTATTATGAATAATAATATTGAGATCTTAAAGAACCTTATATAAAAAATCTGTAGATAATTTGTAAATGAACTGTGAATATCAAAATGAATTATACAGTATACTGAAAATTCAGCTTTCATTAATGTAAAGGTTAAAATCAAACATATCATGTCAGACCTTTTCTCACCTTTAACAGGATTTTGTAACCAACAATATTTAAGTGACAAATACATGGATCATTTTAAGGAACTAATAAATAAAAAAGAAAATCTTTTAGTGCCTTTGCTCAGCACATTCAAGGGAGGGTCAGGTGTAATAACAGTTAGGTAAAAAGCAAAGATGAACACGGACATACTAGCCATTGGCAATGGACACTGGCTCTTGGATCATGGAACAAAGCCCACAGATATTCTGTAGCTGTAAGGTCTGAGCCCTGCCTGGGTCGTTCTAGGACATTTACCTTCGGCTTTAATCTATTTTTTGGTTGTGTTGTCTGTGTGCTTTGAATACATGTTATACAGAAAGATTAAATTATTTTTTAACTTCAGCTTTATGACAGACGGTAGTGAGTTTGGCACCAAGGTATTGCTATTTACACTATAGAGCCTTTCATTTTCCCCTCTGCCCAATGTAGAGCCACCACCCCCCCTGAACAGAGGCAGTTCTATAGTGTGATGTTACTGCTAATGTATTTGACAGTACAGTAGTTCGGAGGGCGATGAGCTGTGTTTGGAACAAAGATATCTGTTGGATTTATAATGAAAATCTATCATCAATTTGTATAATGTCTTTAAAAAGTATTAATCCTTTGGAAGTTTTTATATTTTATTATTAAAGAAAATTGAATCAAAGTATTTTTTTTTGTATATACAGTATATATTAAATACAAGTCAAAGTTAAAAAGGTGAGATCAAGACTAATGTTTCACAATAAATTTACATTCAAATTTACTTTATCCATCCATCCATTTTCTAACCCGCTGAAACCAAATACAGGGTCACGGGGGTCTGCTGGAGCCAATCCCAGCCAACACAGGGCACAAGGCAGGAACCAATCCTGGGCAGGGTGCCAACCAACCGCAGGAGTTAAATGAATAAACTACTTTGTAGTTTCATCTAAAAGGCAATGGGAAGAATATAGAAATGTGACTTTTATTGACTGTGTTTATTTTAATCTAATTATTTTATTTTCAACATGGAGACATGCAGTGCCAATAAAAAGTATTTAGTTTTCCCATTTTATTATTATGCAGTATTGAATCGTCACTCTTGCTTGCCTTCCTGATGAGTTTTTCCCTCCTTGCCTGGTTATCAGTGTTGAAGGGATACCCGGATGTTTGTAATTCCATATTTTCTCTTTTCTTAATGATGGTCTTCACAGTGTTCCATGATCTATCTATCTATCTATCTATCTATCTATCTATCTATCTATCTATCTATCTATCTATCTATTGGTGAAGATTGGGAAAGTGATCAAGAACAACAATGCAATGTGTGTTCTACCTCCAGAATGATTAACTCATTAGTGGTTTTTGTGGATGAGGGGACACTAGTTAAACTTGTGAAAGAAAAATTAGTGATTAATGGTGCTTTAGTTACCATTTTGCCCTTATCAGTACGGGTGAAAAAAAGTTTTATTATTCCAAATTATTTCAAATATCTCCCCTTTCTCAAAGAATGGTATTTTGTTAGGAGAATTGAAACGTTACAAGCAAGTACTTTCTGATGTCACAATGATACCTTTAGGTTGCCGAATGCAAAAGCTGCAGCACATTGTTTACTTTAGGAGGCAAGTGTATATGGTTTTAAATAACATCAATGATGATATAAATGTAACATTTTGATTCGGATCTGAAGGCTATGATTTGTGGTAGTTGTTAGCACCAAGACCATGTGTTATTTGCTATTTTTGTGTAGTTAAAGGAGGATACCGAAGTGTTGGTTTTATGCCAACAAGGTTTTGGAGGGATTTTTTCTTCTACTGTGAATTAGCTAAAGAGCAATGCATTTCTCCTTGGCTCATGTGCAAATTGTCCACCACTGACTCTATCTGCAGATCTCGTGTGTTTCCACTATCTGGGGTTGCTAGTGAGTAGCAATAGGGTGGAGGACAGTAACTGGAATTGTCTTTTAGATAAAATGACATCCCATTTAAAAAAAATGGAAGTTGATTGGGGGCAATCTTTCTTTAGGGGCCAGGTTATTATTAGTATGATCTATGCTGTGGCATAAGGTGATGTGTGGGGATCCTCCTTGTGGTCTCTTACCTGAATTTCATAGACTAATGACTTGATTTTTTCCTGGGACAGCCAACACTAGTTTCATCAGAGTGTTCTTTTTTAACCTGTGGATGGAGGCAGTCAAGGGCTTATTTATATTTTTTCAAAAGTCGCAAGTTTCAGACTCCAGGTTATTAAACATCTTTGTTCTTTCTCGTCCACCTTTTTGGAGGGACTTGGCTGCAAGCTTTTTTTCGCAGGGTTGGGAGGATCTGGGTTTAAAAAGCAACTTCTAATAATGATTATCTCCAAAATCTCCAATGGAGATATTCTAATAATAAATATCTCCTAAAAATCTATCAGTGCTACCAAAATTCCAAAATTTTTAACTTGGCATTTTATCTTCAGAGGAGATTTTATTATATCAGGCAGAACAGCTGATGAACCTTTGATTTTCAATTCTTTGTTCTCATGCTCTGTTTTAAAAAGTGATACTTTTATTAGGTTCCTAACTAAGTACACAGGTCTTACTCTTTCACATATTTATGTTGAGAGAACACAGTCTTTATTAGATTCTACTCTGTTAGCTTCCATCCTGGACATGGTTAGAAGTATCCAGTCCTTCATATCCTGGAGGGCTAAACATTACTTTAGGCTGTGTGGCTCCATCTCTCATCATAGGTCTAGCACAGACATGACGGGGCTGGGCATGAAGATGCACCCTGCTGTCAATCTTTCTTTGCTCCCCAACAATGCTGTTGTTAGGTATAATAAGGGGACTGTTGAGAATGTGACTTTTCTTTCAAATAAGGAACTGTACAATTATTGAGCAAATGTTGTTCATTTTTCTTCTTTAAATAGTGTAGTGGATACAACCTGGAAAGGCAAATTGAGTGTAGAAAATATATCTCCTGAATAGAGGCAACTTTTATAAACCTCCAAATTATTATATTATATTACACAGTGTTATTGCTATTAATTGTTTTCTAAAAATAATTCTAAAAACTGAAGATGAGAAGTGTTTGTTTTGTGGTGAAAAAGGAATAATATTTGACTTTTTTACATTGCTTTAGACTGAAAGTTTTTTCACTTTTCTGCAAGTTATGTACAAAATTAGTAAAACAATTTAACAAGGTTATGTTTCTTTTTGGTGTTAAACACAACAGGAAAAGTAAGTATAAGGTTCTATTACTAAATTATCTATTTGGTGAAAGCAAACTAGCCATACTGTAACAATAAGCAATGTGGGAAAGCAACAGTGACTCATGTCTTCATGATTTTCAAAATGAATATTGTGAAAGGTTTCTAAACTCTTTTGGGATTCCCCTCAACGGGATGACACACCAAAGAGCGTCCTGAAGAGCGAAGGCCGCTTATCCATTGCGGGGGCAACCACAGTCTCCCAGCACTGAAGCGGCTTGCCACAAAAGCAAATCTGAACTGATTGCAGGTGCACTATAAGCGTTGTCGTTGATGGGTGATGGAAGGAACATTATAAATGCAGGAAACAGTATTGCTTTTCCACTAACCAGGCCATGACCCGACTGATTGCTGTGCCTGTGTATAGGAGAGTGGTATATCCCGCTACAATAAATAACCGTGCTGTTCCTGTTTCAAGCTGAATAAAATCTGGTTTTGCTAAAGTACTGAGGCTCAGCCTCATGCTTTGGGGTGCAAGACATGTACTCACATGTCACATGGTACCAGAAGTGGGGTCCTTGCACAGATGAATCCCCAAGAAGTACAGCAACCCCCGTAGTAAGATGAGGCTCTGGTGGCTGCACCTTCCCTGGTGCAGCCATAAGATGTGCTGCTGAAGATGGCCCTGAATGTTTCCCATTCAGCTTTGAACATATGGTAACATTGACATGCTGCGACAGGGAACCCTGGGAAGCTATTTTGGCCCCATTTTTAACAGGAGAAGCCCTCCAAGCAGCACGGAATCTCCCTCCTAAATGGCTTGATGATTATGACTGCCTGAACCAACAGATCCTCCTCTGCACAGCTGTGAGCCAGGTGGTCAAGGGGCTCCAGTTTCAGCTGTGGCATATTGATCTGGATCGCCCTGTATGAAGATAGATCCAGGGCTTAGTCAACCTGATTCAAAGCTGGATCCGCAGAGACCCTTTCAATTACATTGTGAAGAAGCTTGCTATTAATGCAGTCCTGTCAGGGATAGATGAGAGACTTTGTGATGAAATGCTATGGAATGATGTCCACTTGCTGACTAGAGGGTGCACAAGCCACCTGGAAACAACTGGGCTACCCAGGTTTGACCCCGATTTCGATCCAGCCAGCACAGACTTTGAGAATCGACAGCGTCACAGGTAGAAGATGCCAGAGTGTGAACACCATAGTGTGTTCTAAATGCAGCTGCTTTCACTGTGATTAACTGGGACATCTGGCTCGGGAGTGTCCCCTCTCACCTGCACAAACAATGGCAAGAGGACAATTTTAAGGTCTCTATTATGTTGGCCAGATGGGAATTAGTGGCACTGTTGGACTCTGGTCGCGACATCTGCATAGTCCGCCGTGACTTGCTCTGGCAGATCCCTTACAAGGCCACAAATAAAGTAAACATCCACTGCGTCCATGAAGACTTTAAAACATACAAGACTATATTACTCCCTCTGAAATTTAAAGGGATGAACTTTAAGGTTTGGGCTGCCATATCAGACAACTCACCCTGGCCACTCCTAATAGGAAAAAGGAATGCCCTCTTCCCAAGGGTCTTGGCCACCTGCAGAACACCTACCCCTATAGTGGATAGAGAGGGGCTCGCCACAGACAATATCAGTCAAGGAAACGGGTTTGAAATTGAACTGGAGTTGTCCAGTGAGCTGGGGGACAAATTTTCAAGTGAAGACTTGGGACAGCTGGCAAACTTTTCCATGCTGTTGCACGCACCAACAGCCTCCACAGACCGGACACTCAATACGGACCCGGACGAAAACGAAATAGCAGTGGGAGGCGAGTGCGATTCTGTATCTGACATGGAGGAAGCAGAGGCTGCCTACAACGAGCCAATAACAACATCGATTTTGCATTCAGACAAGCCCATGTCGCAAATGACTCTTATTATCTGGAGAGGACCCAAATTTTAAAAAACTACATTTTTTACTTAAGGATGGTTTTCTGTATCGGGTAATTTCAGATTGTATGGGCGATGGATATATCGAGCAGTTGGTAGTGCCAAGTGAGTGTAGGAAGAAGGTTTTCAAAAATGCTCATGTTTTGGGGGGTCAATTTGGCATGGAGAAGATGAAGGAACGCATTTTGAAACTTTTATTGGGTGAATATGGGCTGGGATGTGGAGCAATTTTGTAAGGCCTGTCCCGACTGTCAAATAGTTTCCGCTCACAGATCCGCCAGGGTACCCCTTGTACCGATGCTTATTTTAGATGTCCCTTTTGAGAGGGTGGAATTAGATATTGTTGGCCCGCTTCCCAGGAGTAAAGTGGCTTTCTGTACATGCCCGTGTTAATTAATTACGCCACAAGATACCTAGAAGTAGCAGTGCTCCGACGCTCGGACGGCCAAACTATTGCAAAGGCACTTTCGGATATGTTCACACATACTGGTATCCCTCACGAGATTCTCACTGATCAGGGCACACCCTTTATGTCTCGCATCATGAAGCAACTATGTGAAAGTTTCGGAATTATGCAGTTACACTCCACGGTTTATCATCTGCAGACGAATGGCCTGACTGAACGATTTAATAAAAACTTAAAACAGATGATTTGGCAGGTGGCAGATGACAATACAACCTCTTGGGATATGATAGTAACTTTCCTCCTGTTTGCTGTCTGGGAAGCCCCGCAACCATTCATTGGGATGAGCCCTTTCAAACTATTATTCGGCTGGTGACTGCTTGCGGTTTTGGACATTTTTCAGGAAGATTGGACGGGGACTCATGAGACAACCCTTGGGGGGAGGTTTGTCGACCAAGTCGCTTTGCTGCAAGAGGATATTGCCAGATTGTCCTCTATTTTGGTGGAACATCAGCAGCAAGAGCAAAAGGCACAAAAACGTAATTATGACAAGAGGAGTAAACTTCGAGAGTTTAAGATGGGGGATGGTGTGCTGGTGTTGCTCCCATCCGATCCACATAAATTTCGGGCTGAATGGCAAGGACCAGCAGTGACAGAAGAGCATATGTCCCCAGTGAATTATAAAGTCAGAGTTCCTGGGTGGCGGAAACCCATACAAATTTTGCATATTAATCTTTTAAAGGAGTGGCATGACCATTATGAAGTCCTGGTCACAGCCGCAGCGGTCCCCCAGACTGAGGTCGCTATTGGAGATGATTTAACTGACACCCAGAAAGTGGAATTGCTATTGCTGATCGAGGGGAACTCAGATGTCTTTTCAGCAATTACTGCCTGGATAACGATTACAGAACACAAGATTGTCACTCTACCCGGTGTTACTATACAGGTGCCTCTGTATCGCCTACCAGAGGCAGCAAGGAAAGTGATACATGAGGAAGTCCACAGATGCTCCAATTAGGCATTATTTGGCCAAGCAAAAGCGAATGGCGAAGTCCAATTGTACTCATCTCAAAGTCCAATGGTTCGGTTCTGTTCTGCATTGATTTTCGCCATTTGAATAAAATTTCCAAGTTTGATACATACCCAGTGCTGCGTGTGGCTTCATATACCTCCACCCTTGACCTCACGAAGCATTATTGCCAGGTCCCCTTGGAGGAGTCTAGTTATGAGTAGACCATATTCGCCACTCCGGATGGGTTGTTTGAAATTATGGCACTCCCTTTTGGTCTCCATGGGAATGATGGATCAGATCCTGCGTCCCCATTTCAAGTATGCGGGTGCTTATCTTGACAATGTGGTAATTTTCAGTAATGACCAGGAATCTCATTTCATCCACCTTCAGGCGGTGCTTGTCATTTTACAGCTGGTGGGGTTGACAGCCAACCCTAAGAAGTGCAAGCTAGGTATGTTGGAAACCCACAATCTGGGATATTCCATTGGGCTATGGTTTGCTCAAGCCTCAAATGGACAAGGTGGGGGAAGTGCTTGCATATCCCCGTCCCGAAACAAAGAGGCTGGTTCGTGCCTTCCTCGGGTTTACTGGGTAGTACAGGCAATTAATTCCCAATTTTGCACATTGGGCCAACCCCTCACTGACTTGACAAAGGGTAGAAAGAATTGTAGAGTCGTCTGGACCAACACACCTTTGAGAGAGAGCTTTCACGGACCTGAAAGCCGCTTTATCATTATTCCTGGTTCTGTGCAATCCAGACTTTTCAAAGGAATTTATTCTGCAAAGAGATCCTAGTGCTTATAGTTTAGGAGTGGTGCTCTCACAATGTTTTGCAGGAAAAGAACACCCCATCACGTTTCTCAGCAGAAAGCTGCAACCCAGGGAGCGTAATTATTTGACTATTGAAAAGGAGTTGTTGGCGATCAAGTGGGTGGTGGAGGTCCTCCGTTACTGTGTCTGGGGACGACAGTTTACCCTGGTGAGTGATCACGCCCTGTTACAATGGCTATACAAACAGAAGGGTATGAACACCTGGCTCACTTGGTGGTCTGTTAGTTTGCAGGCTTTTGCTTTTGATGTTTGCCACCATCCCAGGCTGCACACACCACTGCTGACATTCTCTCCCACCTAGTCAAACCCGCTTTGGACGGTCGCTTGTGGTAGACAGGGGTTTTGTGAGTTGGGGTGTGGGTGGGGAGGAGAGGTTAAAAATTAATTTAGAATAATTCTCAAATATTATTTTTAAGAGTAACAGGAGTTTGATGGATGTGGATCTGCTGTATATGAAATAAAAGGAGACAAGTAGAAGTGCAGGAGGAGAAAAAGGAGGCTAGAAGGGTCATTTTAGATGTGTGTCTAGATAATTTTAGATCTATCTATCTATCTATCTATCTATCTATCTATCACTTGGTCTATACGTTAATAATAAGTTCTCATAGACCTTTATTTTATATTCTTTGTAAATCATGGCTTACTCTGCACTAATGCAATCAAGCAACCTTTAAAATTCCTACACAATGAACTGATTTTATTTAGGATTAATCACAATTAGTTAATTTTGCATCAAGTGCAAGAAACTACAACAAGATCTTGAATATGATAAAGTCTGGACACAGTTGTAAAGCTATTAAGAAAAGTTGTACACTCTTAGAGAGCAAAGGCATTGAATGTTTAATTTTCACTGAAATAATATTACTTCAAACCATTTAAAAAGTGAAAATATGATATAAATCAGCCATGATTTTTCTTGAATTCGGCCATTTCTTCAAACATACCTATATTTCTATAGGAGGTGTATAGTTATATACACTCTACTCTACTCTGTGCTTTATGTCAGACTGTTAATCTGTCTACAGTACGTTCATGCCACCTTTTTTCCATTGCTGCCAGGTTAAACTCTAGCCCTGTGATCCTCCATTGGATTAAGAAATAGAAAATGGGTGGATAGTTGGAAAATACAGAGAACTGCTGTATCTCCCAGGTTAATGAAAACTAATGTAGTATATGTGTATGCCTTTTCCAACATTTTATTATTGAAATGAAGTGTTTTTACACCATAAAGTAAAAATAATAAGGGATGTTGTTACTCCATATGTATCCAACATTAATTTATCATTTTATAATGCATTTATTGATTTGATAAAACTTTAATAAAGATTTACTGATACACCAAAAAACTGCATAAGCTGTGATAAGCATGTAAACAAGTCAGTCCTTGAAACTAGAAAAAAGAGAAGTAAAAATTAAAAGTGAAATCCTTGTTTAACAGGCTACATGCAACTGATATGTATAGCTGATGCAGATTAGGATCCCCCAGTCTTGACTCTCTAAGAAGACAAGGAAAACACCCAGAAAAAAAAAAAAAACCCTTGTAGGGAAAAGAATTGAAGAAACCTTGGGAAAGGCAGGTCAAAGTGAGACCCCTTTCCAGGTCGGTTGTGTAAAAAAAGGGTAAACACAACACAATACACAGAACAGAACACAAGTAATCCTCGAGAAATATAAGGGGTTAGTGGTTAGTTATTAGTACTTCTGTCTTAGAGTTCCAGGACCCTGAGTTTATTTCCTGCATCATTCATCCTATCAGTGTGGAGTTTAATTTTCTCTCTGAATCTATTTGGTTAACCTAGTTCCCTTGTTCCTCCAGCTCTATTGTACTATGTATTGCAAAAAGCAGGATTTGTATAAAATGTTTTATTTGTGCTTAAAGGAGCATACCATATAACCTGTTTTTAGTGTCATTTAGGAAAAAGAATGTTTCTGCACTTTGTGGTTTCCTTTTCTCCTAAATTACAAAATGGATCATAACATGCAGGTATCCCAAATGTCATGCTGTTTATAAGCAAAACTAATAACATCATAATGGACACAATTCTCACCCTTCCTTTGTGACAAACCTTTAAGATTATTTTTATTATACCATTTCATCTTGTAGTTTCTTATTGTAGTAGTCTGCTATGCTTTGGTGAGCAGGAGCCATATTAAGGTACACTCTTAAAAGAAAAATGCAGTCTTTTTCATTCTTTGATTTTTAGACTATTTTAATGCAATTCCAGTTTGTGGGGGCTGAAGTCATTCCTCACAGCAATGGACACAAACTAGGAATAATTGCAACATGCATTTATGAAAACTATCTCGTAAGGGCCAATACAGAGTCTAAAATTACACTAAAAACAAGTGTGAAAAGAAAACCAGAGCAAATCCTTTCCACACAGACACACTGAGAATGTGCGAACATTGAATAGAGAAGATATGAACTGGTTTTCTAAAGAAGGACTTAGGAGCTTTGAGGCAGCAATGTTGACCACTATACAACTATGCTGCCTATCTATTTATCTATTGTAAGGAGCTGACAAAATGTCAAAGAGTTGGGGCACCCTGATGACCCTGTATAATTACAAAAGTTGTAAGCATGAAATACATGCAACAAGTTGTGGATGCGTTTATTCAGACAAGAACTCAAAACAAAACTAATTTCGAAATGGCAGAACTTCCGGACATATTGGTTCCAGGCAGGAAGAGGTGGGTCCAGAAAGGTGGATAACAGAAGTGATGTCAGTGGTGGAACGAACATCAATCTTCTATTATGCTGAGGAAAGAAGAAAGAAGGTATTAGAATACAGCGTCAGCCATGGGCTTTGTGGGTAATCGCCGTTATCGGAGCCCTTAAGCTGCATCCCATGTGCACACACGTGACACTATGTAATTAAACTGAAGTTCTTCATTTTAATAATCCTTTTTATCATAGTCCCAGAGAGTGGCAACATGCTGCCTATTGGTCAGTCATGCAACTATACATATAACAAGATAAACTAATACTATTATTTAACTGAAATTGGAGTCTGCAATAAAAAGAATAAAAATCCTCCTAATATTAATTTCACCATATTGCAATGAAATTTTCTACAGCAGTAATTTCACTTCAGCAAAGATCAAATGCAAAAATCACATCATGAGTGAATAATATACAGTAACTTTTCCTTTCATAAACCACTACAAATAACATTTTTATTGCTTGCATGATGTTTACATGATTTATCTTCCTCTTATTTTATATTATATAATAATATAAAAATAATAGTAAATAATATTATAGCTATTATTACTGTACTGCTTGCAAATATCCCAGATTATTTAATTTCACATTGTAACGGTACACATATTACCATCATTGAAGTACGTTTTGATTTTTTTCAGGACGCAAACTAACCTCCCTTAATCAAAGCTTGATTGACGAGTGCATGTCAAAGGCGATGTGGATAAAAGTTACCGTGCTGATGGATGTGATGCTTTTCCTGTGGACTCATTCCAACTCATGTATTAATCTCTATTCCCTATTCACATTTATATAGCTTTGCCTAGAAGTTTCCTCAACTTCATCTGTTCTGCTTTGGAGTCAGTTTAACAATTGTTGACTTTAGTAGCTCTCTTGCAATTCTTTTTTCTTCATCTATTTTATGTTCTGTAAGCAAAAAGTAACAAAACTCTTTATATCATTTATACAGTGTATTCACTTGAATGAAGAAGCCAACACACCCTTCACCATTAATTGATAAAATCTAAAGCAAAAACAAAGCTCAATGGCGTGAGAAAAGATAAACAAAGGTAACCGGCCATGTAGTCAACTAGCATCTAAATATTTCTGCTGTGCCGATGGGTCCACAGACTTGAAGCTACTGTTGTTAGGTTGTCTCTGCAATCAATGACGCCTCCCATCCCTTTGAAGCTCTGGGACCAGATGGGGTAGGGTCAATTGCCCTCACTGGGTGGTTTCTCAAGGATGTGGATGAAGAAAATGACAAGATTGTTAGCATCAGCACCTCTTCTCGGCCCAGGATGGTATCACCTACGTGGGAAGAGCTTGGATGATGATTCTCAAACATGTATCTGTGTCAGCAGTAAAAGACATGGCAGGTTTGCTGTAAGTTTACAGAAATTCTGTAATTAATATTTAAATTGCTCCTTAATATTGTACAATTATTAATGCAACACAAGCTAAACAGTTAGCAAGAATGGTAGAATTCTAAATGCATAAAAGTTAAACACTGTATATTAGGATCCCTTGTTTCAGATTTTCATTTAATATCTTTCACATTAATTTCATAAAGTTCTGGTTTGCTGCCAATAATGTGTTTGATCAACACTAACCTATTTGAAGTTTTGTCTCATGTAATGCAAGAAATGGACATCCAACTGCTTTAAACATGAACATAAATGAAGTGACTGTGAAAGAATGGACAGACTTGTTTCAGAAAAGAGTTTTTGGGAACTAAACTTCACAACTTGAATGAAAATCAGGGACCTAAATCTCATAAGAGAAAAAAATGGTCACTGAATGCTTACATACAGTCACTTACACACACACACACCCAAACTATGCCTCTGTAAATTAACATGATCCACTTAAATCTTGTTATTTTGCTGATGTAATAAATTGCCGAATACAGCAGAGGTTAGTGCTGCCTCTTAGGTTGAGTGTTGTAGGGTACTTTTTGGCATGGTCAGTGTTTACTTTGCACATTCTCCTACTGTTTGTATGTTTGTGTTTTTTCTGAGTAATCTGGTTTCCTCCAATGGCACCCTATTCAGGTTGGATCTGCTCTCCTGTAACTCTGCATTGGAATGAGTTAGCTCCAAATAAAGAACAAGTAAAAGAACTTTTAATAAAAGTTCTTGAAATATGAGGGGCCATACAGCCTTAACACATGACTTTCTAATGGGAAGACAGTCCACATTATCTTGTCATTATGGTAAATCAGATTTATCACATGAGATTTTCAAATAAACATAGGTGTTTTCACCTGATACTGCAGAGCAAAGAAAGATACTGTATCTCTCCTAAAGATGTCACCCTGTTCATGTCCATATTACAATACATATATTCTCCTAGACCAGTGGTTTTCAAGTCCAGTCCTCAATGATTCTCATTGCTGCAACCAATTTCATAATGAGTCCTATAATTCCCCAGACTGATGTTTACACAATTACGTTGACCCCTTTTGTAAGTCGCTTTGGTTAAAGTCACTTTGGCAATCCCAGCCAACACAGGGTGCAAGGCAGGAAACAAACCCTGGGCAGGGCACCAGCCCACCACAGGGCGAGCACACACACACACACACTAGGGACAATTTAGAATCGCCAATGCACCTAACCTGCATGTCTTTGGGAGGAAACCGGAGTACCCGGAGGAAACCCACGCAGACCTGCTGGAGAACATGCAAACTCCACGCAGGGAGGACCTGGGAAGCGAACCTGGGTCTCCTAACTCCAAGGCAGCAGCGCTACCCACTGCGCCACCAAGCTGCCCTTCAAAACATACAAACAAACAAATAAATAAAACAAAATGGACAGTAGTAAAGGAGATTGAAGTACAATGAAAGCAGGCAAGGAAAGTATATCATGGGGCCACCCCCACCCATCTCCTGATCAACTGAACAGCACTAAGCCATCTCTGAACTGTACAGCTGGATGAGCTGTTAAGCTCCAAGAAGACTAAGTTAAAGAATGATACTTTTCAATGAGACAAAGTGACACGGTCACATGCTCTCCAGCAAGAGGCCACCAGCAGTTTTGTAGCAATAGTTGCTAGAGTGATTATGTTCTGCTGCAGTACAGAGAGAAGGAGATTGGAGAAATCCAAGAGAAGGAGAACCTGAAGAGACAAGGAAACATGCACAGAGAGAATTGATGAAAGGGATTTTGCCACATAGGACCAAAGTGAAGCAACTGGAGGACTCAGCCAGAACATGTGAAAGTGCTAGGAGTGTTTAAAGAGCAGGGACAAAGTAGGTCTGAAACCAAGCCCATTAAATGGCATTTGCTTGGAGTTCCATACAATCTATGTCTAATTTTAAATTGCACTTGCTGGTGAATGTAGCATTTGGATGACTCTTTCACATTCTTAAATACAGAATTCCAGCACATTGTTGTATGGGAAGGAAGATGACAAGACCATACAGCGGAGCGTGATAGGGGTTTATCAGAAGCTTTGCGCAGCAGGGCTACACGGAGGCTACAGGTTTAGATTTAGGGGACAATGAAACAGCAAAAATGTAAAATGGGCGATTGGGTAGGGGAGAAGTGAGAGAAATTCCACACGTTCAACTGGACATAAAAGAAAAAGGACGAGGCAGGAATGACAAACCTTGACTGCAAGGACTAGAATAACGCAAGTCCTGAATCATTAAAGATGTCTACTAATGTACAAGTACCCGTTATAGATGATTTAGGAAAAACAACTGGCTTGCCACCTATATTCAGTGCTGGTTTGCTAAAAGAGCGTTATGGAATTTCAGAAGCAATCCCAATAATTTTTCGACTTGATGCCATGTCTGTAGGGCTTAACATATAAGCGGCCTGTTTTGGGGGGCAACGATTATAATCTACAAGTCAGAGAAGGTAGTAAAGACAGAGGGTGAGAGGAGACACAGTTTGTTTAATTTATAGCCAGGAATAGGGATTGGATAGAGAGTCAGTCCAGTGCCAGATTGGGCAGAGGGTATAGGCCCAGTGGTACAATTTAAAGTCAGGAAGGGAGAACCCCGGTCCATCCTTTCACAGAGCAAGGTGGAATGGTTTACAGAGGGCCTTTTGGAGTTCCATAATGAATAAAAAAACAGTGATGATTTTATTTCAGACCTTGGGATGTGGAAATAGTGGGAGCAAGGAACTTATACTGTAAAATGAACACAGGGCAACATATTTGTCTTAATTGATGAAAGTTTAAACTGAAAAGACAGAGAGGGAGCACCATTATGTGACAGAGTCTTTAATGCCTTTCAAAATACCCTTGTAGATAGAGAATATCTGAAAGCCCCTCCCCGAGGTAAATTTGGAGGAGCAGACTGGATGAACAGTTGATTTATGTGAAGGAGGGAGGACTTATTTCAGTTTACTTTGTAGCCAGACAGGGCTTCATAGATATTAAACAGGTCAAGCATTTGGAGTAGGTCAGAAGGTGTGTTTACTAAATATAACGAAATATTATTCACATATAAAGAAATCTTATGAAAAGTACTGTGTATTTATATGGGTCGGATATTTTCAGAGTTATGGACAGCTGCAGCAAGATGTTCAAATGAGAGATTGAAAAGAAGGGGGAGAGGGGGGCAGCCTTGTCTGGCTTCTTTGAAAATATGAAGTGGGGGGGGGATTTCTGAACTAATCCACAAAACTAAGGATGGGTTATGAATAGAGGGTTTTTATTAAATTAAATTGATGAAGCATTCCCCAAAGCACATTTTATTCATGATCTGCCAAAGAATTCTATCAAACATATTCTCTGCATCTAAAGAAAGTAGTGCAGATGGCTGTGGAAGAGATGGTGGAGTATGAATGACATGGAGAAGGCATCACATGTTATCAGTTGCATGTTGGGACTTAATGAAACCTTTCTGGTCAGGATGAATTAATTTATGCATCAGTGACTATACCTGACGAGCAAATACTTTAGGCAGTAGCTTGACGTTTAAGTTCATTAATGAAATTGGCCAATAATTTGCACATTGTGTAGAATCTTTACCTTGTTTGGGAAGAAGAGAGACCAAGGCCATTGTCATACAAATTTGCCAGAGACATCAAAAAAAGTTTGGGACAGCCACACATATAGTGTCCTATCTGCAAATGGGTAAATTGTTGAGTTATTCTCCGAAAAGAGTCCAAAACAGAACTGATTTTAGGATGGGAAGATGGCAGCTTTAAATACAGAGAGAGGAAGTGACATCATCGGGACCAGAACCGAAAGTGATGTCATCAGGACCAGAAGTGACATCATCAACGGCGATGGAAATGGCAGTGAAGTCATCAGCAGTCTACCCCCGCCACCCTCCAGGTACCGGAAGTGACATCATCATAGGCGCCAGAAGCGAGCAGAATTTTCAATGGATGGTCTGCAGTGGAGAAAGTCAGTGCAGCTCACCACCCCCTGATCTGGCATGGTACTACTATTATTAAGGCCCTTTAGCTGCCTCCCAATCGCACGTGTGTGACACCATATTAAAGATGGAAAACTAATTTCTGGGGGCAACTTATCAGGACCCGGAGATTAGTGCGAGCTCATCGAGTCCTGGGCCTCCTTCAGTTCACCTAATGTTACTGGCCTGTCAATTTCATTGATCTCATTGTCTAGTGAGCCATCCTTTCTTATTCTCTTATTTTACAGAATTCTGAAATATTTGTATTGTTGCCAAAACTTGAAATGCTTAGGCGTCCTTTGATAACTTCTTTTTAATTTACCCTTTTCCTTTAAGAGTTTGCTCCTCTCATTTTATCCAAATGCTGCCAACTCTGAATGCTAAAGAAGAGCAATTACTTCAGTGCCATATTCACTTGTCTACACACTGGTAAGGAATATTTCTTAATGAGCAGACAAGTGAAAATGGCTCCTACTCAATGTACCTGTGCATAATTTAATGTTGATGTATAGACTCCCCTCCCATTACAGTATGTGCAATCTTATGAGAAGGAAATACAAGGTCAAATATGGAAGCCATCAGAGAGATAAATTATTATTTAACATGCTGCTGTGCTGCTAGGAAATGATCAAATTAGCAAATAATTTGTCCAGGAAAGTGGTTTTCCACTTTTCAGTTCAGTCTGTCCAGTATCCCAATCAGTGCATCATTCTTACTTTTAATTAATATATAATTGTGCCAGTCTCCAAAATTTATGTGTGATTATGACGGCGCCAGTCTCCAAGGGACCCTCCCTTTGTCATTTTCTGTTATGGATCCAAAAGAAAGTCTAATTGAGGGACTGTATTTTGGATGTCTATATGTAGGTACTTGTAGCTGAGTCTACTTAGCAGTACAGTATACCCTTAAACAGTCTACTTTACTGGATGAAACCTTTAGGTGAACATCTTACATAGCTAACCACGTCTCCTGCAAAACTCTAAATTCAGATGGAAGTCTACAGTACAGTCAGCAAAGCATTTTGCCAATGTTCTTGAATTTTTCCCTGACAAGCTTACAGTTATCACGTAAGATAATGTGTCATGTAACTGAACAGTTAGCAGATATAGGCACTCAAGTGGTAACCTGAAAATATCTAATTTGTGTTAAATATTTCCACAAAACTTTTTTAAAGGTGACACAGCCTTTTAGTTCATCTGAATAATGTTCATTGTAGGCCTTAGATATGTAGCCAAGTTCTGATTTCGATATTCTTCCTGCCCATTGTGCTAAGGCTAGAATCCAGAAGAGAGGTTAACCTAAATTCTCCTTTTTGTATCTATGTATTCTATTATAAGGTTGAGGGAATTTAGGCTCAGCATATTGCAATATACTAACCAACCCTAGAGGAGTTGCCACTTTATCACAAAAGTAGACTCTTATACATTATATTAGACAAATTTAAAATTACCATTTACCATAACATGTGTGTCTTAGGATGTTGCATAAATATGCCATACACAAGCTCCACAAAAAGAATTACCTTCAACTTTCTGTCCTATCGTGGTCAAGATTAAAATAATCCTATTAAGCACAGTGTGGTTTCGATCAAATAAGAATACTATATCGAGAGCTGATACTGCAGTTTTTATTATGGATAACTTGTGTAATTTAAATGAGAAATAATGAAGTTTTCAGATAATAATGTAGTTAATTTAGGAACTAAATTAAAAGTCAATTCATTTGAATTTCTATTATCAATACTTTCAGTTCAATGAGAAAATGAATAAAGGGGATTTTCAGTGCTGACTTTTTTTACATTTTTTCTTAAAAAAAAAAGGAAATTATATACGGTATTTAAATTAGTGGAAATGTGGTAGTTAAAATTATTTACCACAACCACAGTCCTTTGTTTTTCTGGTCTCACAATACTGCGGTAAAAAGGGTATCCTTACCATCTTCTGAAGGGGGTTTAGGCAGCTGTTTGAAGTACAGCACCTACATCCTACCTCTTTTTTTTTCTAAGCTCAATATCATTTGCAGTCATAACACAACAACTGCACAATAGCAATGTGATTCAAGGCACTTGCTGTGCTTATTCGGTTTAAAGTATAATTATGTATAGTAACAATTTCTCCATGTATAATAAATCCCATGCCCAGTCTCTTGGAATTGTCATGTTCTCCGCATGTCTGAATGAGCTTATTTCTGTTTTCTCTATTTTCCTCAAGCATCCCCAAAGAAATGCTGGCTGGGTCTAACTGTAACCCATAGGTGGGTTGTGCGATGGACTGGTGATCCAATCAGAGTTGTTTCATACCTTGTACTTGATATCACTGGGTTAGAATCTAACTCTACTCATCCCTAAACTAGATTACAATTTATGTTATGTATAATAGGGTTATGCACCCATGACCCTGTGTTCGGATTCAGCGGGTTGGAAAATGGATGGATATATGTTTACATACAATGCTCAAAAAAATGAATTAGAGTATAGCATCAAGTCAATTAAGCTTCTGGGCTATTGACCTGGTCAGTTAAGTAGCAGAGGGGGTTGTTAATCAGTTTCAGTTGCTTTGGTGTTTGAAATTAACAACAGGTGCACTAGAGGGGCAACAATGAGATGACCCCCAAAACAGGAATTGTTTAACAGGTTGGTAGCTACCTCATCTTTTCTGACTGTTTTTTCACTAGTTTTGTATTTAGCTATGGTTAGTGTCACTACTGGTATCATGAGGCGATACCTGGACCCTACAGAGGTTGCACAGGTAGTCCAACTTCTCCAGGATGGCACATCAATACGTGCTGTTGCCAGAAGGTTTGCTGTGTCTCCCAGCACAGTCTCAAGGGCATGGAGGAGATTCCAGGAGAGAGGCAGTTACTCTAGGACAGCTGCACAGGGCCATAAAAGGTCCTTAACCCATCAGCAGGGCCGGTATCTGCTCCTTTGAGCAAGGAGGAACAGGATGAGCACTGCCAGAGCCCTACAAAATGACCTCCAGCAGGTCACTGGTGTGAATGTCTCTGACCAAACAATGAGAAACAGACTTCAGGAGGGTGACCTGAGGACCCAACATCCTCTAGTGGGCCCTGTGCTCACTGCCCAGGACCATGGAGCTCAATTGGCATTTGCCATAGAATACCAGAAATGGCAGGTCCACCACTGGAACCCTGTGCTTTTCACAGATGAGAGCAGATTCACCCTGAGCACAAGTGACAGACATGAAAGGGTCTGGAAAAGCCGTGGAGAACATTATGCTGCCTGTAACATCATTCAGCATGACCAGTTTTATGGTGGGTCAGTGATGGTCTGGGGAGGCATAACCGTGGAGGGACACACAGACCTCTACAGGCTAGACAACGGCACCTTGACTGCCATTAGGTATCGGGACAAAATCCTTGGACCCATTGTCAGATCCTAGGCTGGTGCAGTGGGTCCTGGGTTCCTCCTGGTGCACAATAATGCTCGGCCTTATGTGGTGAAAGTATGCAGGCAGTTCCTGGATGATGAAGGAATTGATACCATTGACTGGCCTCTACACTCGCCTGGCCTAAATCCAATAGAACACCTCTGGTACATTATGTTTTGGTCCATCCGATTCTACCAGGTTGCACCTCAGACTGTCCAGGAGCTCAGTGATGCCCTGGTCCAGATCTGGGAGGAGGTATACCAGATGTTGTTTGATATAGTAAATTTAGTAACTAATTGCAGGTGGGCAATGGTGTTGGCTTTATAAAAAATATGTTTTAATAAGTTAAAACTTATAACTTAAACTTACTGTCCTTGGTATGATGTTAAAATGCAGACAGGATTCCTTTCTGCTCTCTGTGGGAGTAGCTCTGCTGCAGCTGCCCACAGGAAGGTGCTTGCATTTTTAAGGGGATGTGGGAAAGCCCTCACGAGCCTCATTCCCTTAAGAAGCTAAACCACCAGTTATGCCCAGTTACCGTATTTCCCCAACGATTGGCCATGGCTTATACATTAACTTTACAAACCTGTGTATAGGGTGCTGCTTGGTTAAATGGGGCGAATTATCTAAAAAATTTCAGTCGCCATTCCTCATGCCCTCATTTTGATGGCTATGGTTGAAACTATCTGATTGTCCTCACACTGCGTGAGAATCCATTCTATAAGTCGTTTCTTTAAGTTTGGCCAATTTGCTTTACTTGTACACCTTGCACGCCTATGTGGTGGAAGCAAGTGCAAAGCTTCCTAATCTTTCCGCCAATTTCTCACTTGTTTGTCATCTACTTCAAAGTGGCATCCAGCTGAATGATGGCCGTTTTCTTTCTCGAAAACAATGACCTGGTGCTTAAATTCTGCAGCATAGGACTTGCGTTGCGGCATGATATCGGTAAGTGCAAGGTTTTATCAATTTAATTGTTCACGCTCAACTATAATGTAATAACTATAGAGTTGCAAAGGCCTACAGGGATGTGCCAAATTAGATGCTTTTACTTCAGATTGGCAAATTCAGTAACGCTGCACCTAATAACATGGGGCAGCTTATCTTAGTGTTTTAAAATATAAATGAGCATTTTCTGCAGCTTATAGAATGGGGCGGCCTATAATGTGGGGCGGCTTATCGTTGGGGAAATACAGTATATAATTGTGCAATAGCAGACATGTAAACTAATAACATGCATGACGGATAGAGACAGTTTCTGATTTCTTAAGGGAAATTGGCAATATAAACTGTTTAAATGATAGAATACTGAAGATGACAATGGTAAATTTAAAGGAAATTAAAAAATATTACTATATTTCTAGGCAATAAAATAATTATTGTAGACAGTGTATGAAATGTTAAATGTAATTATTGTTTGATTTTTTTAGAAAACAAGCAGTTCTTTAATAAACAAATTATTCTAACGAGATTCACAAAGTTAATTGCTCTCATTATCATATAAGATATTAAAGGAATGCTCCTTCCAAAAAAGAACAATTATGTTTTATGTTATTTACTGCATCAATCCTCTAAAAACATTTATTTTAAGCAAAATGCTCATTTGGGGCTGGGCAGTCTTTTGGTCTGGATTTTGTTTTTTTTTTTTGATCCACCCAGGTCAACTGACCATCAGAGACTTTAAGATTCTATTTCTCTAAATTATACATCTATCTTTCCTAAGTGTGCATTATTTATTTTTTGTTTGCTATTTCTTCATTTTTATTCCTATCAAATTTTAATTTGCTTGTCTTTGTATGTATCTACTTCTTTGACAAGTTTTAAAGAAGTTTGAATGACTTTGGCAAACACTGGCCTGAATTATAACTTCCACTGCACGCAGTTCTTGCATTCGAACATATTAGTACATTTAGCGCTTCTCTTGCCATTTTAAACATTAATGAGTGGTTTGAGGCTGCACAGCAACACCGGTTATTACGAAATAAATGTTAGTTAATTGTTGTTGATTTATTTACTAGAGATTTACTTAAAAAAGTTGTTAAAGACATTCTGAAACAGACTTCTGCTTGGTTAAAAATAAATTGAAATGTATCTTTTAAAAATGTGCCAAGTTCTAACTGCATTGCACGAGCCTCATGCTATTACCGGTAGTAAAAGTGAACACGACCCAAGTCGCTTCTATTAGAGATACCTTTAAAGAAACACTTTAAAATTTAGAGGCCAGTATTTTAAAATTAGTATCGATTTTGAGGTATCCACAATTGTAAGCTCATTGCTCGCATATAAAAAGATCGCTGCACTTGAAACTTCGTTATCAATACCATACATGAGCGCGTCATATAAAAAAATCGAAGGTTTGGGCGCAACTTATACAGCTTCTCCTGTATTCTAGAGTCAGCCCTGAGTGAGACAGTGCTCTTTATTACTTTAATGGCACAGGTGAAGGCCCCAGTCTGAGTGAAATGTTAATGTCCTGCTAATTTTATACACTCACAAATTAAGTTAGTAAGTCATATGTATCGTGTCCTTGATCAGGCAACACGGTAAATACACCTCTGTAGGATATCTCTACTTGCCTAAAACCTCAGTATGATATACTTGTTCAGAAAAGAAACAAAATATTAAAGATTTATAAAAAGGTATCATGATTTGCACTTGTACCATCTTTCAAGAAACTCTTAAACTTATAAAAATGTGTAAATTTAGCACTTAAAGCCTAAAACCTGAGTTGGAAATGACTGCCGGTAATTGTGCAGATGACGTCCAAATTTGAATGAATTACTGGTCTTCTCTGCTGCTTTCAAGTTGCAAATGTTACAGAAGATCTTCTAGGGACTCTTTCACGTGAAGATCTAAACATTTCCTTCGAAGAAAACCTCATGGCCAACAGTACATCAAGAGATCACCATTATTTATTTACTTATTTTTTTAAAGAAATATTGTTGAGCGAACAATGTAGTTATCACTTTTGCTGTTCCTTTTGTTGAGATTAAAGGCTCCTGTAGCATCTTTTATGTCAGAAGTGTCCATGTCCTGATGATATTTGAGATCAAGCAGGGGAGAAATATAAACGATAATAGGGAAAAGGAAGACGATTATGATATGAAAGTGATGACAACATAAATATATATTTATAGATGTGGAAATTTGAAGAGTAGAAACTTGGGCTTGGTCCTTCTCAATTAAAATTTTCCATAAGTCAATAAAAGCAGTTTGAAATGTCACACCTTAACACAGGACAGCTCCTGCATCCATCAAGGCTGTTGCCCCTACATGTTCAACTCACCATATGAATCTTTGTGTAAACACATATTTATGTATGTTTGTCATTTATACAAAGTCAACATTAATTTACAAATATTTTGATAAGCTTTATCATGGCGCCAGAGAATGATAGCGTGTTACATGTTAATCAGCACACACAAGTAAGAATTTCACAGTACTCATGTAGCACTTATTTAGTTCAATACAACATAGTGTGAAAATACTCCACATCAATAGATAACTAAGCACGTATTGTTTCTATGTTTTATTAGGAAGTAAAGAAGATGACTACTATCTTGTTTTTAGTTACCTACAAATTTAACAATGACAATATAAGCTGTCAGATATTTGAGCAATGCTGTCTTTGATTACCAATTTCATTTACGTTAAATAAAAGTAATTATTTCCATTAATGTCAGGCTTCATCAAATTTCATAATTCATAAGCAGTTTATTGATAACTGGTGACTATTTTCAGTGTCCTATTCCTGTATTTTTTTAACAGGAGCTACAGTTTTCTGTGAAGCAAGATAACTTACAAGACAGCTGCGCATCTCCCTCCTCTTCTGAATGCAATACTCTAAAAAACGCCAGTCTTTCACCTACCCCTCAATCCAGTAAGCAAGGATGTTCCAGAAAACTTTTAAGAGAAGCCAGCTCCTCTAAAATCATTCAACTACCAAGCCCCGAATACGTACTTCATAGTGACAGTGAGCTGGAGCAAGTCAGAAAACATTACTTTGAACTGTAGCACATAGGGAAAGAAGAGCATTGTATTCTTTCAAATAATCTGCGATGTAGATTAATTAGAAATACAGCAACCAACATAGTGCCCATACTGAGGACAACAACAAAGGAAGACAAATATACCTCCAAACATGAGGTTTCTTCAATGGCAAAACGTATAGTCAAGTATTATCCAAAGCTATGTGCAGCTGAAGGTCAAAATTCATGGGTGAGTGTAAGTAACTAGTTTTTATAGGGGTTTTAGACTGAGCAGTCACATCTTGTATTCACTTGCACACTTTTTAAAACGGTGTAATCTCATGACAGGAACCTGTGTTTAAATAATTCCTGAAAAGGCTACAGAATATTTACACACCTCAGAAGTGACAGGGCTGTAAGCCTCAAACAAATAAAGAGATGTCTCGGCGTCACCACTGACAAGCCTGATGCTGCTGAAGTCGAGAATTCAGGCGAGGCCGATTCTACTGCATCATCAGGAAATTCTATTGTTTCAGTGACGCTTGTTAATGTGTCACCTTCTAGGTGTACCCAGGAAGTTACAGCAGAGAAAGAATGTGAACCATCTGGTAAGTGCACAATGGAGATGGTCATATCCCATCTTAGTTCAGAATGTTTAGAAAACACAACTGATTTAATTATTCATTTATATGTTTCTGAAGCTGTTGACACAATAGTTGACAGCCACTAAATACAGGCCAGGCACTACAAAACACTACAGGACCTTTACAAGAAACCAAAGCCAAATAAATTTGCAGTTACCCAGCTCCTTGATCATGAATTTAATGCACAGAGGTCATTTATAGATTACATGGGAGGCTTACCCATGCTTTAAAGAACTGGATCATGTAAGTACATAAACACAGACATTTGACTGAAGTATTTTTGAAAATGGTTTCTTAAAACAAAACGTGCTGACTTAGAGTGTACTTATTTTATAGGTAATGGATCAAATGTGTTGTATTCTTAGTTGCAATAATCTTAACTACACCACAGAAGTTAAGAGCAGATGGACTAGTTTTTATGGAAAAGCACAGCTGTATGGAGTAATGAAGAATATCCTGAATCCTCCACATATGTACGATGAGGGTAAAATTTGTCATGCATATTTTATTCAAACTCATTTTATAGTTAGTTATGCACTTTACTCAGTGTTGCAGCATGATAGGCCTAAATTAAAGCCAAATTGAAGGTGTTTAAAGTTATGATATTTTGCAGTTGATGCTCAAAGGGTTGCACTCTTTTTATGCCATTTTTTCCACCAAGTCTATATTATAAAGCTAAACTTTGAGAAATTTTCATGCAAAATATTATTGCTGCTCTCTTTGCCAGTAACTGTTGATTTGTGAATTCCAGGTTACCTTTTCTTCATTGTATTAGAAAGTTGTACTGTGTTATTCTGAAATAATTTTTTCCCTTTAATTATGTTTTTAAAATGCCATTTATTAGTATTGTAAATAGTTTTGTCTAGCATCTTTTTAACACACAACATAATAATAAACTGACTGACACTATCCTTTATTATGCATAAATAATGAAGGAATATTTTAAAGATATTAGTAGGTAAAAATAATACCAGACATCATATAATTTTTGTTATAAATCATTCTTAATTTAAAGCTTGCTGTATGTTGTTTTCATTAAAAGGAGAATGTTTGAGTTCTATTAGAACATAATGCAAAAGATATTTAATAAGATTTTTTTTCTTATTAGTGAAAAATGCCATCAACCATGTTTAGAGTTCTGCCATCCATGTTTACTTCACTTTCTCTACCCCCCAAAAAGCTGGGAAACAAAACATGAAGCATTAGTTCATGGCCTTAAGGTAAAACTTTGCATTTTGACATTGTTTAAAGGAAAAATAGACAGTTACTGCTATTCTATCTATCTGTGACTGGCAGCAATTTTCAGGGTTGTTTTTAAAGTTAGCTACAGGAACGACATTATACATTAAACAGTTTGATTAAAAGGGCTCAACAGAATATAAAAATCTTCAGTTTTTAGTGATTTCTTTGCTATTTCAATTACAAGCTGTATATAACTGCTTCTGTTAAAATTAGTACATTAAATCAGTATTATAAATAAGTAAATGTATAATAAATATGTATAGGACTACAGAGGATAAAATAAATTCTGCCTATTTTCTTTGTTGGTTTTTGTTTGTCTTGAATACCTCTGAGAATCCTGATGCCTTTCTTCAGCAAAGACTGACCACTGTCTAGCGTTGCCCTTATTGTGGACCAAGATAACTGCATGCTGGCTATTGGAAGTGACCATTTGACAGTTTTTCCTCAAGAAATGTTGTAGGAAGGTATCATGTACCTTATGGCATACTATTATGCACTACATCTAACATATTCTAAGTGCCGCTGTCATCTCTGCAATTCAAACTGAAATATTACTGGTGTCACGGACGAGTGCTTGGGGAACAGCGGATTGACCCGGGTTGTTACGGAAAACGTACCACGAGGGGTCAACGACAGGGTACTAACCTCTCTTTCTTTCCTTCTTCAGAAAGCCCGAGGCCTCAGAGACATAAACGAACGCCATGACGGCTATAGGAAGCACGTACTTCCGGGTCTATCTAGTCCCTCCGATGACCCCTTGATGACATCAGTTCCCAGAATCCATCACGAGTACCCAGCATCCTTCACACCAATCTCCAGTCCGCCCTCATAAAAAGCCCGTCCGTTTCTCCCCTCATTTGTCTTTTTTGCTTTCTATGTTTTGTAAAGCGATTGACTGCTGGTTTTTTTCGTTACAGTATACGGGGCTAAACACCCCAAAACTTGCAACGTGTCTTATCTTATGTTACAGTGGCGTAGTCGGCAGGATGACGAGGGTCCGAACTATGGCAGAAGGACAGGATCTAAACGCGGTCCTCAACACTTTGGTCGCGGAGCTCCAGGCCGTCAAGGTGGACCAGGCTGCAACCCAGGCGGAGCTCGCGGAAACGAAGAGGTGGCTGGCGGCTGCGGAAGCGGTAAGACCGGAGCCTCCCCGGCCGGCACATCCTCCCCTACAGCCTCTTTCCAGGGAGGACGACATAGAGTCGTACCTCTCCATATTCGAGAGGACAGCATCCCGACAGCGGTGGCCGCGGGCGGAGTGGGCGTCCATTCTGGCCCCGTACCTAAAGGGGCCTGCGCAACGGGCATATCATGACCTCCCTGAGGAGGAAGCCGCCCAATATGAACTCCTGAGGGCTGAAATTTAACAGCGGTACGGGGTAACCTCTGGCCAACAAGCACGCGCTTGGCGTCACTACCGGCTCGAGCCCAGGCCTTCGAGTACTGGGGGAAGCTCGGACGCTGGCTACAGCCAGATGAAAATCAGGCTCGCCAGGTGGTGGAGCAAGTAGCGTGCGAGGGTCTGATTTACGCGATGCCGGATTATCTCGGCCTTCTGGAGGTTCTCGAGAGACAGCTGGCGGTGTCCCAACTCAGGAGATCTGAGAGTCCAACGCGCGGGTCGCGGCAGGGACGGGCCAGCCTCCCTGAGCCCACTCGCCGCGCCCCAGAGGCTCCGGTCGTCAAGAACGAAGGCTCGCGCTGCCGCTGTTTCGCGCGGTGAGCCGTGACATCTGCTGCCGGCTTGCCCGCTCAACCAGGAGCCGATGGACTGCAGCTGGGCGAAGGAAGAGAGGTACTGTGCACTGTCTAACCCCCTTGCGGTCACAAATATGGGAGTGGTGTTGTTGAACGGGCACTTGGTGGTGGCAATGTTTGTTACCGGGAGTAACATAACCATTGTTGCTCGCCGCTATGTCCTACCGCGACAGTGGCTCCCTCACCGTATGAGAGTAAAATGTGTACATGGGAAGACCAGAAGTTATCGGTCTGCGAGATGCTTCATAACTTGGGAAGGGGCTCTGAAACAGCTGGTGGTCGCTGTAATGCCGGAACCCCCCTTTCTGGTCATCTTGGGACGTGACTGGTCGAATATTAAAAGCGGTAGGACCGTCACCACTCCTCTACCGAGACTAGGTCTGCTCATGGAGGGTCAGGGGCCCCTCCCTGCTGTTCCCACGCCGTGCACTTCGGCGACTGTTGATGACGTAAACGGGTCGGGGGAGAACCTCGACCCGGAAGACGTCCCAAGAGCCGCTCCGGAGCCAGCAAACGCTCCCGCGGCCCCACTTACAGACATATTTGCCGGCTTGGACACCCAATACAGGTCCACGCCGGCTTCCTTTAAACGTGAACAATGGAATGATGATTCCTTGAGGTTTGCCAGGAATGCTATCGTCTCCAGTGACGACATATCGTCCATGGCCTCCACACCACACGGGCCCTACTTTGTACTTGAAAACAATCTGCTTTATCGGGTTGCCGAACACGAAGGCGAGGTGCGTAAGTTGTTGCTAGTGCCGCGAACCTACCGGCGGGAGGTCCGTCTATCATCCACAGACGGATGGACTAGTTGAGCACTTCAATCAAACACTGAAGCAGATGCTGCGCAAGGTGGTCAGCGCGGACGGTAGGAACTGGGACCAACTTTTACCCCTCATGCTGTTTGCCTATAGGGAGGTTCCACAAGCCTCCACAGGGTTTTCCCCCTTTGAGTTGTTATACGGGCGATAGCCCCGGGGCTTTTTGGATGTACTTAAAGAAGGTTGGGAAGGGGAGGCGCTTCCCATCACTAACCTCCTAGAATATATCGCGCAGTTACGAGATAGATTGACTAAAATCCGGCCCCTGCTCAAGGATCACATGTCTAGGGCTCAAGCAGCGCAGGTCCGAAACTACAACCGAAACACCTCTTTACGCGAGTTTCAGCCTGGAGACCGCGTGATGGTGCTCGTGCCCACCTCCCACTCGAAACTTCTGGCTCATTGGCTAGGGCCATACGAAGTGAAAGAGAGAAAAGGACTCGTGGACTATTTGGTGAGCCAGCCAAATCGTCGACTGAGTGAGAGGGTGTATCCGAGAGAGCAGCACCCTTGACGAACTTGACAAAGAAGGGAGCCCCTTTACATGTGGTGTGGACCAAGGATACGGAGCGGGCATTCATTGACTTGAAACGGGCCCTTACTTCGACACCTGTATTAAGGACACCTAACTTCTCGCTTCCTTTTATTCTCCAGACCGATGCTTCGGACACAGGCCTCGGTGCCGTGCTGAGCCAAAGCGTCGATGGTGTCGAACACCCTGTGATTTACCTGAGCCGGAAACTGTTGGACCGTGAGACAAGGTATGCGGCGGTGGAGCGGGAGGCCCTGGCCATTAAATGGGCGGTGACGCACCTCAAGTACTACCTGCTGGGTCGGGAATTTACTCTCGTGACGGACCATGCCGCCCTCCAGTGGATGGCTCTTGACCGGGACTCAAATCCCCGGGTCACCAGGTGGTTCTTGGACCTGCAGCCCTTTAAGTTCACCGTCGTTTATCGCCGGGGCACCCTGCAGGCTAACGCTGATGCACTCTCTCGCGTGCACGACCTCGCGGTGCGGGTAGCCCGCCCCGATGGGCCTGGGCTAACGGGGGGGTCCTGTCACGCACAAGTGCTTGGGGAACAGCGGATCGACCCGGGTTGTTACGGAAAACGTACCGCGAGGGGTCTATGACAGGGTACTAACCTCTCTTTCTTTCCTTCTTCAGAAAGCCCGAGGCCTCAGAGACATAAACGAACGCCATGACGGCTATAGGAAGCACGTACTTCCGGGTCTATCTAATCCCTCCGATGACCCCTTGATGACATCAGTTCCCAGAATCCATCACGAGTACCCAGCATCCTTCACACCAATCTCCGGTCCGCCCTCATAAAAGCCCGTCCGTTTCTCCCCTCATTTGTCTTTTTTGCTTTCTATGTTTTGTAAAGCGATTGACTGCTGGTTTTTTTCGTTACAGTGTATGGGGCTAAACACCCCAAAACTTGCAACGTATCTTGTCTTATGTTACACTGGACACAATTTGAAGGGAAAATACAAATATGCTAGAAGAAAAATTGTGTGAGCCAAATGTAGCGCAGGGAATGTATGTCTATGATGTACTGTATATAATTACCATAATATTTGAAAATCAATTGGATAAATTATAAATAATTTGATATTTTGTGGATTTTAACATGTTAGGTTGTATTTTCTTTGTCCTGTTTTTGGCAAAGTTACCACTGTTAAAATTTTGTTTATGTAATTAAGTTTGTTATGCATTTCTGATTGTGACAAGATGAGACAATCCTGAACTACAATGTACAATAATGACATGGATATGACGTTTCTGTTATATACAAGGTAACCTTCCTGTGTCAACTAATTGTCATGTGCTTATGTTTTTCTCTGTTTCTGTATTGTAAACACTGCAGTAGTGCTGTTTGATACTGATGTAATACTTACATAAAGAGCAGTGCTAATGATTATATCTTTATTGTAAGTTATTTTATCTATTCAGGAAGCTAACATATCAGGAAATTATATATTTGTTATGTGTCTTGAATGTAGGAATGAATTCCTAATTCAAACCTCTGCTAAAATATTTGGTTTCAATTTGAAATGAAGACCATCCTAAAATGAGAGCACTGTGCTACTTTTACCTTATTCTTTTGTAGGTGTACTGAAATTTGTTATATTTAATATGCAAATATAGCTTAGTATGTGTTGAAATTAACTACTTTGAGAATTGTTTTAAAAATCCTAGTCAATATATCTCACCCCACTGGCATATAATTTTGCTTATTTCAAGTATTTATTTCTTAATAATCGTATATTTTTTTTCTTATTCTGTGATTTTTGTAAAATAATTTTCCTGTTTTAAGATGTATACTCTGAGATTAAATATTGGACTACCTATTTCAAGATGAACTAACTTGTTTCAAGTAACAAGTCCTTCTTTCTCCACTGGTATTAAGAATTTTCCACTTATATTAGTGATTTATTCTCTTGTTCCTTGGCCTTCATTTTTCAGTGTGCTAAAATTAAGAATGCAAAACAACTGAATTAAAGATTATTTTCTAATATTCAGTGTATTCCCACTGTAGGAAGTCTAATCTCAAGTAATTTGTTCTAAAAAACAGCATTTTCTACTTATTTCAAACCTTTGAACACCTATCAGAGTTTTCTTATTTCTAGACTGGAACTTATTTTAAGATTTCTTGGCAAGTTAAATTATCTTGCTGCATGTAAAGATAATTTCACTAATATTAAGTCATTTTCTCCTGAAATTCATTGTTTATATCTTATTTCTCGGCTAAGTTTTTTTGCAGTGTAACCAATAGTTTTAAGTAGAATAATTATTAACAATATGCATAAAACAATATGTAGTTTCAATGTTATTTAGCTGTAACCTTTTTGTGGCATATGCACAGTATAACCATTTCCACAGTACTTGGTGAAAGTAAAAGAAAAGAAAAATCCCCGAACTTACCTGCTCTACCTGAGAAATTACACCACAATGTTTTTCACTGATTTCCTGCTATAGATCTATCACTGGAGGAAGTGCACTTTTTCGGTTTTGTAATCCATCATAAAAGAAGTGAACGGCAGGTGTTAATATGCCTAGCCACCTACAAGGGTAAACCCATGCCTTTTTATTTACAGAAGGTAAATCCCCCACACTCCTGTACAAAAGAAACTGTTTTAGATCGCAATAAGAGGAAATGCTTCAGGTTGCAGGTACTTTCAAATTCATAAACCAGACAAAGAAATGAGTAACAAGAGTAATTAAAAAGCACTTTTAAAGATAACATTTCAGTCCCACTTTATCATTGTTTTACTTATTTGTCAATAGCATTCATTTATTCTATTCTGAGTATCCACGCATCTTCATTTTAGAAACTTTATTTTCATTACAGGACATAGGAAAGCATTATTAGAAGCAAGGCAGGAAGTAGACCTGCATGGACTACCAGCTTATAGCAGTAAACACACACTTACATACACACACATTCAATACACACTAGTGTCAGGAAAAATAATCTGTCAGTCATATCTTTGGGGTGGTAGTCTGATAAAACAATGTAGTTGGCAGGACATAACTTGCAAAGTCAAAGGACACTTAATTATAAGTCAGTGATGGCCAGTTCCCATTCTTTTTCATGAAGTTTAATATACTTAGTTTAAAAATAGTCTTTTGATTTAAAAATTATTTTTCGTAAGATATTCTGATATTCATCCAATAAGGAAGCTAAAAGATTATGGAAATGAATTCAATGATAAACCATTTCTGTAAAGGTTCAAGGGTACTGACTATAATAAAACTGTTTATCCATATTCTACAATCCATATTTCTAAGGCACACCCAGAAATTGCATTAGCTAGAATTATAAATGGGCAACTGTGGTCTTATTATCCATTAATAATTTAGTGAGGTAAACAATGTGCTTTCCTGGATCTTGAAAAAAGTTAAAAAACATATACTGTATATATAAATTCTTTTTTGTACTTTAACATGGTTTGACTTGTGTCTATAGAAGTCCATGCATCAGTCATTTACTAAGCCTGTTTAATTCAGTTTTAGGATCACCATGAGTTATTTGCTCCTGTTGTTTCTTTCAGACTGTTGCCGTTATAACATTTTTCAGCACTGTGGTGTTGTTATGCTCACTTAGGAGCTAGTTTATACGGACAGATGCCCTTTTTGACTGTGAGGTGAAGTAAACTCTGTAAACTCTAGTGAGCTAAATACAGAGCGGCTATTCTTTGGATTAGTTGGTTAATTAATTTCCACATTAATCAGTTACCCATTTGTTGAAATGTTATAATTAGACATGTAGATTCATATAATACTAAAAACAATCCATTCAGTCATGTTGTATAAATTATGAATTAGCAGAGTTGCTTTTATGCCAGCTTCTCCAGATAGTCCTAGCCTCCTTAGAGAGGTCTCAACCACCTGCAGATCTTATCCCTCTCGGGTTAAGACTCAAATAAACTACACTATTATTTCTATGCCACAGGACACTGGGGTAGCTCTCATGACCATTGAATAATACTGGTCTAGCTACTTTCATGCCGTTTGCATTTTTCAGAAAGATGTTTTAGGTCTTGTACCCCTGTCGTTGTGCACAACGCTTCGGTACCAACACTTTAAAACAGCAAACAGGAAACAGCAAGACATAAAACTTTGAAACAGCAAACATAAAAAGGTACTACTTACACCACACAGCCAACTCTGTCATAACAAGAGCAAGAAAAATTCAGTGTGTAAGCTCATCTTCTTTTTTTCTTCAAGTGAAAGATTTGTGAAGGGGTGTTTCATTACAGAAATTAAGTTTCATTTGAAGTTGCTATCTCCTTAAAATATCCCTTGCTAATCTGTAGTTAATTTAATCGTGCCTGTGAACTGTGAACCTTGGACCTAGACTTGAAATAGTGGATTGACGATTGTCCAATCACATTAGCTTAAAAAAACCTAATCTAAGACTAATTCACTGCCAACAAATGTGGGAGTGTCTGGGGTGCACAGAGTTGCGTCCTCAGAAATATCTGAAAGCAACCAATTAAAGGGGAGCCTCAGGTCACAAGCTTATCAAAATAACAAGGACTTATATTTCCAGAGAGTAGGAGCCCACTCAAATGAGAGTCTATATAAGTATTCACACATTATTAAACAAATACAAGTCAAAACCAATTTTTAATGGATGTTGACATGTGCTGTCACTAGCCACATTGTGCAAATGTACAATTTTTTTCATGATTATTTCACATTACCAAATTAATTTACTGTATATACTCGCATATAAGTCGGGTCTTGAAACACGAAAATTGATCATAAAATCAGAACCCCGACTTATATGCCTGTTCAAAAATACAACACTTAATGTTTTGTTTTTTTTACATCTTCATGCTTCCTCCAATCTTGCACCAGTTTTTCAGACACATCAAATTTTGTTGCAGCAGTGCAGTTACTAATTTCTTTTGCCACTTCAATGACTTTTAATTTAAAACCAGCTTCATATTTTCTTCTGATCAATCATAGATAAGGGATGGTCTTATGATAAAGGTGTATGAGGGTGTGAGATACAAAAAACACTAAACAGTGCAAATGTCGCTTCAGAATAGTTTGGGTATTACCATGTGGTCACGTAGGCACAATAAATAGAAAAAAAGGCAATGTGCTCTGTAGTTACTCTCTCAGGTGGGTGTTAGCATATCATAATCTTTTGGACCAATAGCATGAGTGTTCCGCATTTGACTGATATGACCGGTAAAATCAAGCCCTGTCTTTTCCATGGGAGAACTTACATGCGAGTATATATGGTAATTGGTGTTTTTAAAATATTTGGATTTGGAGGAAGTGCCCCAACACTCCTCATTACAAACCACCACTGCTTATGTGGCTAGCACAATATATAATAATTACTAAATTATTATGAAAACAAGAAAGTGAAACATAAACTGAAAAATAGCAAGGAATATGTACAAAAATATGATGAAAATAATAATTCAATGCACGTATAGTTTAACAGGGATAACTACAATGTAGCTATGAGAAATCCATGTTAAAATAATGGTGCTTTTAGAAGTTATTAAATTGCTCCACTATATTAGCCTGGCAAATTTCTGTCAGTAAACTTCCAAAATTTAGGTGCATAACAGCAGAAGGCTGCCTCATCACATCTTTTAAGTTTAGCCTTTGGAATTATAAGCAGGCACTCATTCGAAGATCCATGGTAACGACTTGGAGTGTAAGTTCTGAAAGGAGTGTGTCACAGTAACCTAGTCACTAAAAACAAAAGTGTGAACTTATTTTTCAGCATCTTGCAAAGTTATAAAGGATCTGTCATGGTAATCTGATTAATATGTGATTTAAAATTTAGGTCAGAGTCAATAATTACCCCTCAACTCCTTACCTCCATCTCACTTTTAAGCCTAATGGATCAAGTTTATTTCTAATACTTTCACTATATCCATTTTTGGCAATAACTAAGATTTGTGTTTTTTTTTCCTTATTTTGTTTGAGAAAATTACTAATCACCCATTCAGAAACACAAGTAAGACATTGGGTCAGTGAACCAAGAGAGTTGGGGTCATCAGGCACTACGGAAAAATACAGTTGTGTGTTGTAGATCATGTTATGCCTTGAAAAATCTGACCTAATGGAAGCATGTAGATCGAAAAGAGAACTGGACCCAGGATAGATCCTTGTGGAACACCATACCAAATATCATGTGTCTTTGAAGCATAATTAAAACAACTAACAAAGAGTTTTCCCCCTGTCAAGTGAGACTCAAACCAATTTATGACATTGCCAGAGAGGTCCACCCACTGACTAAAGCGATTTCTAAGAATATTGTGATGAATGGTATCAAATGCTGCACTCAGATCTAAGAAGTTGAGAACAGATAAACAGCCTCTGTCTAATTTACCCACAAGTCATTTACTACTTTAACAAGTGCAATTTCTGTATTGTGATTTGTTCTAAAACCTCATTGAAACTTATCAAGAATGCCATGTTTATTCAAGTGATCATTTAGCTGATTAATGACTGCCTTTTCTAGAATTTTACTTAAGAAAGGCAGGTTAGAAATAAGTCTAAAATTGTCATAAACAAAGAAATCAAGATTATTTTTCTTGAGCAGGGTTTTAACAACAGCAGTCTTAAGACAGTCTGGGAAGACCTCCGTATCTACTGATGAGTTTACTATGTCAAGCACACTATCAATTAACACATTGCAAACTTCTTTGAAAAAGCTTGTTAGCATTGGATAAAGGAAACAAGTGGAGGGTTTCAGTTGAGAAATTATTCTACATAGATCAGGTAAATCTATCCTGGAGAAAGAATTTAATTTGCTTAAAATAAAATACCAGGATTTAATAGAATCATCTTTCAGGAAATGTACTATATTATTTATAATATTATTAATTTTGTGTGTAAAAAATATAGTAAAAGTCTATATTTTTTGGAGGTGACCCGAGTTTAGCAAATGATCATTAGTAAAGAATACAACTCTTAGATTTACCAGAATTATTATTTATAATTTTACAGAAGTAGTACCGCCTCTCAAGACCAACTAGGTTGTTATATTCTGTTATTTTAGCCATTAAAATTTCATGGTGATTTAGTTTAAATTCAGTTTTTCTCCATTTACGCTCAGCTCTCCAGCATGTTTTCTTTAAATCAGACAGTTTTTGGGTCTTCCATGGTGTAATACTGCTGGAGGATTAATTATTTATTTTTGATGAGCAACTATGTCAGTGGCAGCTCTCACTTTAACTTTAAAATTTTCCACCTTACTATTTACATTAGTATCACCATTTTAGTAAGCACTACAAGCGGACTGGCTGGTTAGATTGTCAGCAAACTTTGAAGCAGCAAATGTATCAAAATAAAGTTTTTTTAACAATATGCTTCTAAATTGTTGATGTTATCAGTATTTCTACCTTAAATAATATGAAAAAATGGTCTGATATACCGATATCCGCGATCTGCCTTGCATCAACTTTTAATATTAGAATCCCTGAAGCCTATGAAAAAAGTTGTAATGCCGTCCACCTTAAATTCCCTCGCACCTCTTCATCAGTGCCTTTGTTTTGCAAATATGTCAATCAGCACTGGCAGCAGGCAGCTTGCCATCCCATCCCCCATCGATGGAGCTGAAGTCGGACACAAAGTTCTCCCAGCTCAAGTCTCTGTTTATCTGGATGTGAGGTGTCCTGAATTGTATAGAATAAATAATATATTGTTATTTGGAATACATACATTTCATGTGTGTTCTGTGTCCACAACAATCTGGGTAAATGTAGGAAGACAGGAAATGTTGAACACTTAACTAAACAGAAATCTTTTTCATGTTATAATAATGACAAAATGCTAACGTGAAATGTATGATGTGTGAAGACTGAAGTCCAAATATCAAATAAACACTTTCACAAAAGATATAACAAAACAAGTGTCCTTTTATTCAAGAACTAGCTATCCCCCGTGGCTCCACCCACGTAGTAGTGAACAAACTTTAAAAATCAATAAACAAAAAGGTATCATTAGCCAAGGCCGGCAAGGTACACTCCAAAACCCAGAGGTAGACTGACTCCCCACTCCTGACGTCACGCTTCTCCCTCCCCTAGGTTCACAGCCTCTGTCTTGGATTAGCGCAAATACATCGCTCCTGCAAGCGAACTATGATTCTTAGAGCGATGAGAGAAGTCGCAAAATAACTGGAATGTTCAAGCAAATTCTAGAAAAAAACCCGATCTAAACCTGTTAAGTAGTTCTCTTGTGAAAAGCAGAAAGACATACAGGCAGACAGACAGAGGTTGGATTTTATATATAGAGATATAACCAAACAACAACAACAAAATTTATTTATATAGCACATTTTCATACAAAAAATGTAGCTCAAAGTGCTTTAAAAAATGGAGAATAGAAAAATAGAAGACACAGTAAAAAATAAAAATAAGTCAACATTAATTAACATAGAATAAGTAAGATCTGATGGCCAGGGTGGACAGAAAAAACAAAAATCTCCAGACGGCTGGAGAAAAAAAATAAAATCTGTAGGGATTCCAGACCAAGAGACCGCCCAGTCCCCTCTGGGCATTCTACCTAACATAAGTGAAACAGTCCTCTTTGTATTTAGGGTTCTCATGGAAGGACTTGATGATGATGGTCACGTAGACTTCTGGCTTTCAGTCCAACAATGTTGGAGCATCATGATGCTTTGAGTAGGTGGTGGTGGCGCAGGCCGCCACCACAAAGAAACCGGAATAATAAACAGAAGAGAGAGTAGGGGTCAGTATGGATTTTAGAGCCACTATGAATAGTTATTATGATGAATTGAACATGCAGATTATCAGGATTAAGTTAAAGTGAAGTTAGGAGAAAGCCATGTTAAAGTAATGTGTTTTCAGCAGTTTTTTAAAGTTCTCCACTGTATCAGCCTGGCAAATTCCTATTGGCAGGCTATTCCAGATTTTAGGTGCATAACAGCAGAAGGCCGCCTCACCACTTCTTTTAAGTTTAGCTTTTGGAATTCTAAGGAGACACTCATTTGAGGATCTAAGGTTACGATTTGGAATATAACGTGTCAGGCATTCCGATATATAAGATGGGGTGAGATTATTTAAGAAATTAGAAAAAGAAAAAGAAATCATTCAATTTATATGTTGCGGTCAAAAACCCAAGCCCAAATATCAATCGACACAAAATCAAAGTGTCTCTTTTGCTGGTGCAGAAGGAAGAACTGCTGCCTTGTAATCAAGAGGTTGCGGGTTTAAGCCCGGCATCTCACCATTCTGAGTAGTGAGCTGCAATTATTATTACTATTACATAATAAAAACATATATTTGATTTGAGTCTGTAACAACCGGTGTAAATTTTTGATACTTGTGAAAGGTATCGCTGAAGGGGTATAAGTAGACACACAAACACTGCTGAATCATGTCTTCTTAGTGTCTTGTTGTCACTTGAATTTACCTTGTCTCCAGCCTCCTGAGACTTTACCCCGGATTTTTTCCATGATAGCAAATCATCTTCATTTTAATCTCAATTTTAGGTTTGAGAACAAAAATAAGTTACCGAGAGCAAAATCTGGCAAATTTTGAAGGTGCAAAACAACAGCCATATTGTTTTTGTCAAAAAACTGTTTTGACCGTGAGAAAGTGCACTGTCATGGTGCAAAATACAGTATTTGGTGCACCACTTCTCCACATGTTTTTTCCTGGTGATTTCCTGCAGATGCCATAGCACAGTCTGTCCAAAGAGAATAAATGTGATTAACATGTCAAGAAATATTAAAAAATGCAAATATTGTCTTGGTGTTCGATATGACATAAAGGACTTTTTTCAGCTTGGAGAAAATCACTAAAGTCACGCACATGAGTACAGAATAAATACTGAATGCACTCAATGAAATTAGCCCTATTCCACTTGGTTTAAAGATTAACAAGACTGTAGATAGCTATTCGCTGATTCTGGAAATTTTTGGGTTACCACTTGTATTTTGGGTGCTTGATAGAAACACATATGACAGAAAAGGCTGTCTTTTTTTGGGTCTAAATGAAAAGGTACATGGAGGAAGGTTTTAAGAGTGGTACAGCATGTTAACAGACCTATACTTCTTTCTCCAGCCAGAAGTGCTGTAAGGAAGCCCAGGCCATGTCACCTAGCCAGCCTCTTCCATTCCCACTGACATAAAATCCAGCAACTTTGAAGCAAAAGTATCATTTGACCTGTGACTGGCTTTAAGAATCCAGCAGAAACAAATATTAAGCCAGGCTGTCCCCAGCATTCCATACCCTTTAAATTCATTTTTTGTTTCTATTGTTCTTTGTCCACAATTGACAAAACAGGCAGCAGTAATGGCGAGGCCAGGTACAATACGGTGATAGCACACAATTACAGTAACTAGAATGGAATATTTTGAGGAAGGAAAGAAGAATAAATCTCAACAGAGACATTTGAACAATGCCTGTGCATAATCCTTACAATATATGAATACTCAAGCAATGATGTCTCTATATAATATTTTATGTCTTATCTCACCCACATTACCAGTGGAAAAACTAGGACACCTGCAGTCCATTGGACATGCTGCCTGATTGTTCCACACCAAAGAACATATTAGGGTTCTTCAACAAGCTATAAAATGCCGTCATGAATGGGTGTTTGAGCAGGGGTCGCCAATTCCAGTCCTGGAGGACCACCATGGCTGCAGGTTTTCATTCTAGCTTTTTTAATGATTGCCCTGTTTGTGCTGCTAATTAACTTCTTGTGAATTAATTTTAATGGAATTGCTTTTTCGAGATTTGTTCCTCTGAATTGCTTTATTTCTTTCCTTAAGTGGCACCCAAGCAGGAATGAAATGGAAAAGTGAGTGAGCCAACAGAAGACCAACTAATTAAACCCATACTTTAATTCTATGGCTTGTTGCTGCTCTCATGGTGTATTAGCAGACATTTCCGAAATTGTTGATTTTTCTCTTGTTAAGATGTTTTGGGGACCTGAGCAGATAAACATTTCTGAGACCTTTATCTCTCTTTATTTTCAGATATTGTACTTTGGACACCAGTTGTTTTGGCTCATTTTGTATCTCGTTATTGTTTGGCTGCTAATTAGGGAAAAAAAAAACAATTAAGGGGTCCGAGTCTTTAAGAGCGAGTCAATTAAAATTAGTTCACAAGTCACTCATTAAGAAAAGGGTTAGAATGAAAACCTGCAGCCACGATGGTCCTCCAGGACCAGAGTTGGTGACCCCTGTGTTTGAGGATCCCCCATCATACTTGGCTGATACTTGCAATACTGTTCCCAAATGATAGCTGCATCAGTACTTTTTCCCACTGCAGTACCGAAAATTCCAGCAAAATGACACCTTTTATTGGCTAACTAAAAAGATTACAATATGCAGGCTTTTGAGGCAACTCGGGCCCCTTCTTCAGGCAAGATGTAATCACTGCAATACCGAAAAAACGAGTGAGGGCAGTTGAATCCTGTCCACGATACTCCAGCAACTCCGCCCCTTCTGGTCCTGCCCTATAAGTACTGACATACCTGAAAGGAATGGCATCAGATGAGAAGGCTTTGTGCATGTCAGATGTCTCTGATCTTGACCAGCTCAAAAGAGCCCTAAAAATAGAAATCCCCAGCAGGCTATCTAGGCAGTTTGCCTGCCAGTTTCCAGTTCTTGCACCCCCAAGTGCTTACTTTAATTCTTCTGTTTAGACTTTGGCATTAAACGGAGTGGCACGGAGTGTCCCCCAAGTCTTCCTGAGGACTCTTCCACTCTTTTGTCTCTTCACAATGTTCACCATGTGATATGAAATGATCACCTGGGTGGCTCCAACAGACTGCTGCCAAAATGTCCCACCCATGCCTTGACCAGGTCTTTATAGATGAATGAAAGATAGTAAATTGTGAATTGAAGCATTTATAAAACACATCATGTAAAGGCAAGTTATCAAAGTTTTTAAAGCCATGATTTTCAAATTCAGCTTAATCAAAGTTATTAAGCAAATGTAAAAGCTCACAAATTGGATTTCACAAACTGGTTTAGTAATAGTATTAAAAACAAATTAAACCTTGAGCATTCATTGAACATATTCTAAATAATAATACTACAACATTCTTAAATCCAAGGCAAAGTCACAGGGTGGTTGAGTCTGTACCAGCACCACTGGGTACAAGGTGGGAAAGAAACCCAGACAGGGTGCCAGTCAATCTCCAAGAACAAATTTTATGGTTTTCATAACCATATATATATATACAATGTCAGTTTATAAGAATTAGTATTATAATGCATCATTAGTTTATAATTTGCAAAAGTTCCAAAACATTCTTAATGTCAGTGAGTTGTTCTTACTTGCCAACTCAGTTCCTAGCAAATCACCCCATGCAAATACAGTATTTTCTTTAATGACTAATTTACTTCAAATGATTAAGTTAAGATGCAGACCTACAAACGTCCACAAGATGGAGATGTGACCACAAGAAGTAACATCTGTACTTAATGGAGTGGACACCTCCCCATCTCTGAATTGCTGGCCAGGCAGATAATCATCTGAGGTTCTAAGTTCAAAGTTGTTATAGGATAAAGAAAAAGGTCTCTCTCATTTCTGTACCACAAGTTAAATCCAGAGTTTGACTTCACATTTTGAAATCCACTTACATATTCATCCATCCTTTCCTATTCTGCACTTGGTAGTATGATGCAGAATGCACCAAAAAAGTAACATTAGGTGGGGGTAATACTATAGACTAAAAAATAACTGCTTTGTCACATTTTAAAGTGCCAGCCATCCAAAGCATACACCATTAAGGTGTGCACATGATAAAGTATTGACACTGTTGCACAAATAAAACTTATATCTAATGTGACAAAGAGGAGCAGGTGCAAAAACGGTTTGGTTTCTACCATACAAAAAGAACATATAAACAAAAACAAAGTAAAACTCCAAATGCCTTCTAATGCATTCTAATCCCTACCTTGTCTGTCTACAGTTTGTATTTCTTCTTGTGCCCATGTGGGTTTTTTTCCTGTCTTCTCCAGTTTTCTCCCACATGAGAAAGAAATGCAGATTAGAATCACACAGTATGGCCCATAACAGGCTGAGTTAATTTCTGTCTTTAACTTGATGCATGTGGAATTGGCTGTAACTCTCCAACAAATGAATAATCAAAAAAATACATGTCAATTGTTATAGGATGGCTCCTTGTGGCAACCCTCCGTACCCACAACACCACTTGGTAGGCCAAAGTACAAAAAAATTCTGCCTTTTATTATATAAAACTAGCTGTGTAAGCCCATACTGTAAAAATATTGGGGTCCTAGAAACTATTGAAATTATCAGAAAAAAAATTTAAATGTAGAGATTTCAGGTAATTGAAAGGAAGAACTCTGGGCATCTGTCTCCTGGGAGGTTTTGTGTTGCCGACATGCTTGCATCGTTTGTGCATTAGCGGCTAAGCAACGTTGTTTTTCTTCTGAGGTTTTGTTTTGCCGATGTGCTCACCTCGCTTTTGTATTAGTGGCGGGAGGAAAAGTAAAGGGATACCGTTTTGCTGATGTGCTCGCCTCGCCTGTGTATTAGCAGTGGGAGGAAAAGTAAAAGGGATACCGTTTTCCAAATGTGCTCGCCTCACTTCTGTATTAGCAGCTAAGCAAGTGACACTTTCTTTGGAGGTTTCATTTTGCCGAAGTGCTGGCCTCGCTTGTGTATTAGTGGCTAATCGAGTTTCTGTTTCCTCAGAGTTGGAGCCCTTACCCCAACTCCACCTCTCACTTCTGGGTTGGACAGACAGACAGACAGACACACACACTTCCACGCGTAGACATTTATATATAATATAACCACAAGGGAGGGATGGACACAGAGAACACACAAATTACGAAAGTAAACAAACACAACAAGACCTCTCCAGCCACTCTGAACCTAAGTGCATGGACCTTGATCTCCTATAACAAGGCTGATTTGTCCAAATGGCCACTACATTACCACAAACAAGCACCATAAGTTTAGTGTCTTTCAACCCCAGGCTCAGCCACCATGATGTGGCATTCAACTACATCCTTGCATCAGCTCTGACCAGGGCATATGTCCTAATTTAGGGACTGAACACCAATAGATTTTGTCTTTGGGCAGCAGACCAGAATATCCTTTTGTATTTTGCCTGTTTTGGTTTGTTTGTTTGTCTTTTTAAATTTTGTATCTATTACACTATTAGTATGTGTTTGATTGAGTAGCATGCCATTGTTCTGGTTTTTGAAAATAAAAATAAAAAAGAATAGCTTCTAGTGGTGTCGCTGCACTATTAATCCTTTAGTTGCCTTAAGGGATGGATCTCCAAGGCTGCTCCTCAGGTATCTATTCCCCTTAAAGGGGCAATCTTCCACTGTAACCAACAGGATAGAATGGAAAGTGTCAGCTTCTTGTCAGTTCTCCCTAAAATGAGCTCCCTGGCTCCACCTTCACCAGGTAGTGTTCACATGTTTATTCCTTCTACCCAGATGGTCTAGCAATCTCTTTCCCTTCAACCCTGCCTTCGTGAAAGAATTTCAATATAGTCTGTAAAGTAACAACACTACTACTACCTAGCAAAGCATATTCCTTTGCATTCAAACATGTGTATCCCTCATAATACTGTATTTACAAAATGGGTTCAAAGGCCACTCTCCTGGTGCCCCTCTGAAGCAATAATAAAAATAAAAAAATGCAAAGACACACAGTTATTGTTTTACGTAATGCACACAATGGAAAGAAATCACAGTGTCTTCTAAAAGTGACGCAAGCTGCCTGAAAAATAGCTTGTCTTGTAGCCTTCACTGATTGCCTAACCCTTCCACAGGATATACCCACCTCAAAACCGGCAATGGGAGTGACTGAACATTGAAACAGTAGAGAAAATTAGCACATAGCTTGACTTTTAATCTCAATTTCAGCCCTTGAAGCGATGAGCTGTCAAAGTACAGGAAGACAGCCCATCATGTGAACCAAAATTTCTGGAAGAACAGGATCATGGGTGACTTTAAATAAGACACTTAAATATTTACCTGTTATAAAGCTAGCAGTGAGTTATATTCACTTTTCAATCATCTTATTCAAATATAGTGTATAAGAAATAGTTCAATAATGCATACAATGCCATAGGAAACCTTTCTTCTCTCATTCTCTGTAACCAAGTTATTCCATTTACTTCTTGATTATTTAAAAGATTTTCTCACTTTGTAGTTTTCTTCATGCATCTTCATTTTTCGTATGGGCCTTGTTCCACTCAATAAAATGTATTTATTTAATTAATTTATTTATAAAGCAATTTAAAAACAACATCAAGGCTGACCAAAGTGCTGTACAATAAAAGCCAACATATCAGACACACAAAACCAAAGGGTACATGAAACAGAAACACATAACACATAAGAACTGAAGAGATTCTTAATAAAAAGTAAACATATCATACTGGGTTAAAAGCCAGAGAGTAAAATGTAGGATTTAAAGGCAGCTAGCGAAGGAGCCTGCCTAATGTGCAACAGCAAATTGTTCCAGAGTTTTGGGGCTGCAACTGAAAAAGCTCGATCACCAATATAGTGTCAGTAAGTAAAATGCTTTCTCTAGTACTACCTAAAATATCTTCATATGTGAGGAAAAATGCAGGCTACCCAATGTGCTGCATGTTGATAAGCACATGCAAATAAGGCTTTTACTGTGCTCTGTACAAACTAATGACCCTCTACACCTATAAAACTGTAAATCTATATAAATATAGAAGAAAAACACTTTACTGTGTACATCTGCTTGCTTAAGGTATAACTTACAATAAAACTTTAAATATTGATAACACATTATTTACTGCATTCTTAAGTGAAGCTAAAAGCAAATTAAAAGGCAATATTCTCCTTAACATGTTTTGCACCTTGTAATCTGGTAGGCTGACTCTCTCATCTTTTTATTCTCATACCCCAAAAAGCATTTTGCATCTTTCACTCATTCATGACCCAGTCTTCTATATCCTGCAGGTGAGCCTTGGCCTCAATTTTGTTCCTCTCCTCGCTCCAGGCTCAGAATAGCTCTGGCCTGTGGCAGCTATAAACCCCTCCTTTGCTTCACATGCAAGTCAACAGCATGCTTTGACCAAAGGGACCCCTGTACTATCTTGTTTGTTCATGTACCCTCATACACTGGTGCATCCTAGAGTTGGTTTTCCAAGAAGCTCCCAAGCTGTCTGCTCTCCTGTGCAGCAGGATTCCAACTCTCAACTGTCTGCTGTTGGCTGCTGGCCTGGTGGACTTGTCTATTGATTTTCTATACAATGTGGGACTGTACTTTGAGGTATTTGCCCCATCTGGCTATACTGCCTGATTTTACACTCAGTTCACTCTTAGAAGGGTGTAACCTTCAAACCACCTAGAGGATTTAATTCCATATATTCCTAGAATGAACTCCAGGTTTAGGGTCACCAGGGGCCTCGTGCATAACGCTGTGCATAGACTTTGCACTATAACATGACGTAAGCACAAAAGTTGAAATGTGCTTATGCAGAGAAAAATCCATATGCATAAATCTGTGCGTTCACCAACTTCCACGTTCTTCCGCTACATAAATCCTGGTCAGCGTGAAGAGTAACGCTTGTGCACGTGCCTGCTGTCCCGCCCCAACTCCTCCCAGAATAACGCCTCTTTGAATATGCAAAAAGAAAAACGTACCATTTGTTGGTGTAAACAGTGGTATAAACAACAAAAGGAAGTCGAGTGAGAAACTTGAAAGTTCAAGTTCACAAAGTCGCACAGCCCGAAATAAAAAAGAAGTTGTCACATATCAAAGTCGCCTTGAAAAAGCAAGTTGTAGCCCACCTTCTGAGTTTCATATGAAAGCTCATTAGGGTAAAGAGAAAAAACAAAAAAGGCACACAGTGGGAAAAAAGCACGAAATGTCAACTTTAATATAGAAATTTCCACTTTAATCGTGTAGTTTATTTTGTCATTAAAGTAGAACATCATAAACTTTATCTTAAAGTCGTTTAATTTACTAGTTTCTCAAATCCCATCGTAACTAAAGTAGCACGTTAAATGCTTTGTTTTGTATTTGATCTTCTATGTGCTCTATGTGTGTGAACCACTACGTGCTTCCGAGTTTTGTCTTCTTCCAACAGGACACATAATCCATTACATTCGTAATATTACAGCTCTCTGAATAATTTAAATACTGAGATGTATACTTGATATAATTTTCATGATGATAGGAGTTAAAGCATGTTATTCAACATGGGAACACGTTGGCGCAGTGATTGTGCGTGACCTTCAATGAAATAATTTATTGCGGCAGTACTGTCTCTTTCAAACGTACTAACCCCCAATTCCTGTCCTTCCTTTTCTTTCTCCATATACCCAATCACCACACGATCAGCTCTGTAATAGACGTTAAGCCATCTGTAAGCTTAGAATGCTGATTCTGTAAAACTTTTAAGGAACACTGAAATATGTTCATAGTACGTGTTTAATTATTCTATCCTTCACGCCAGTCCCAGTGAAGCATACAGTGCGAGGCAGGAACAATCCGTGAACGAAGTGCCAGATCCTTGCTAGTGTAGCGACACCGTCTCCTTTAATTATTAACAATATAGATTATTTAAATGAAGTTAAAGTTTTATCTGTACAATATAATAAACATATTTTGCTGCATTTCATCTTTAAAATGATATCGTCATCATATGTAAATGCACACTTTATAAAGTGGCTCTGGTTGTGCAATATTATAACTGTAGTGCAAGTTTACAGTGAGGTGATTGTACTAATAAGTCCAAACAGTTCCACAAGGAGCAGTTGATGGATAGATTGATTGTGTTTAGAGCTCTTGGGATGAAACTCTTTCTGAACTGTGAGGTCCATACAGGAAAGGTTTTGAAGCGTTTGCTGTGTGAGAAGCAGTTCAAATAGGAAGCATGGCTGAGGCATCTCTTTCCTGTCAGCTGCTCCGAGTGGTGTAGTGAGAGTAATATGGAAAAAGATGATCTGGTGTGGCAACCCCTAACGGGAACAGCTGAAAGAAGAAAAAGAAGGTGCAGTGAGAGTAACAACAGCTATGGTATTTAGAATAGTTTGGCCATTCTGTGGACCATTATATTGTTACAGGTTAATTACAATCAGATGCATTAAACTAATAAGCAATATGTGGTTAATTTCAGTCTATTTATAAAGCCGCATCAGGGATGTGGATCTGAAAAAGAAAGATAAACTATACAGGAACAGTAGCACTGCTTTGACGCTAGGTGCCACCAGTCTGCAAAACCGAACAGAGAACTTGAGTACGATAGAGTATGAGGTAAAGTGGAAATGTGCGTGGCTTTACGGCAAGTTTAGGTTTTATACATCGTGATTAGAACGTGGAAACGTTCTTACGCAACATTTCTGTGCGTACGCACTATTTATACATGAGGCTCCTGGAGAGAAGGGTCCATCAGATAGTCGAACCTTGGATTCAGGAGGAACAATGTGGTTTTCGTCCTGGTCGTGGAACAGTGGACCAGCTCTACACCCTTAACAGGGTCCTGGAGGGTACATGGGAGTTTGCCCAATGCATTGCCGGCAGTAAGTTGAACCTGTTTCCAGTGAAAATTGGACTCCGCCAGGGCTGCCCTTTGTCACTGATTCTATTCATAACTTTTATGGACTGAATTTCTAGGCGCAGCCAGGGCGTTGAGGGGGTCCGGTTTGGTGGACTCAGGATTGGATCACTGCTTTTTGCAGATGATGTTGTCCTGTTTGCTTCATCAGGCTGTGATCTTCAGCTCTCTCTGGACTGGTTCGCACCTGAGTGTGAAGCGGCAGGGATGGGAATCAGCACCTCCAAATCCGAGAGCATGGTCCTTTGCTGGAAAAGTGTAGAGTACACTCTCAGGGTTGGGAGCGAGATCCTGCCCCAAGTGGAGGAGTTCAAGTATCTCGGAGTCTTGTTCATGAGTAAGGGAAAAATGGAGCGTGAAATCGACAGGCAGATAGGTGCGACATCCACAGTGATGTGGGCTCTGCATCGGTCTGTTGTGATAAAAAAGGAGCTGAGCCGTAAGGCAAAGCTCTCAATTTACCAGTCAATGTATGTTCCTACCCTCACCTATGGTTATGAGCTATGGGTAGTGACCAAAAGAACGAGATCGCGAATACAAGCGGCTGAAATGAGTTTCCTCTGCAGGGTGTCTGGGCTTTCCCTTAAAGATAGGGTGAGAAGCTCAGTCATCAGGGAGGAGCTCAGAGTAGAGCCGCTGCTCCTCCGCATCGAGAGGAGTCAGATGAGGTAGCTCGGGCATCTGATCAGGATGCCTCCTGGACACCTCCCTGGTGAGGTGTTCCGGGCACGTCCAACCGGGAGGAGGCGCCGGGGAAGACCCAGGACAGGGACTATGTGTCCCGGCTGGCCTGGGATACACCTCGAGATTCCCCCGGAAGAGCTAGAAGAAGTGGCCGAGGAAAGGGAAGTCTGGGCATCTCTGCTCAAGCTGCTGCCCCTGCGACCCGATTTCAGATTAGCGGAAGAGGATGGATGGATTATGGGAATGAACTGTTAAATAATTTTGCATAATATATAAAAAGAAGCCAAGTGTTTCATTACATATATATAGTATTCATTTTTATTTACACCTTTTTGAAAAGGATATATACATTTACGTTTGTAGTGAGAGAGCTAAGTCATGATTCTGTTTTTGTTCATTTTTTATTAATTAAAGGATGCATTTTTCTCTGAGGTCTGTTCATTTCTCAAACTCCTAAGTTTGTGATCAACCACCACAAAAAGCCTTCTCTTAAGCCCTACATTTTTTTTTATTTCATTTACACCACAGAGCACCCGTTTATTTTGTCTTTACATAAGAGCCTCTAAGAATAAAAATGTTGTTGCTCAACATTTATTCTCATTACCATGTCATCCCTCACTCGACCTTTCGGGACATTTAAAGGACTCAAAACAGACTACCGCTAATTGAGCTTAGTTGTGATCAGACTGAAGTGAGTGTATTGTGTAATTTGTTATGTGTTTATTTCTTGTAAATGGGTACATGATGCAATGGAGTGGGGTTTATATATGTAAATTATGGTTTGGTTTATTCTTCTTACTAAAATATTTATATTTTTCGTTAATTCTTTTTGATGGTCTGTATTATCATGGAATTTTGCCTTAATATAGCTGCTTTATAGCATCCCATGTGTACAGTATTATTTGCATGTGAATCGCTGCTTTATGCAAAGAGACTTACTATCTTAGCATAAGCAAACCAAATGGTTATGCTTTACCTGTGCCATTTACCAAAGCAGGTGCCCGCTCACCATGCTGCTACTGCTGGAAAATGTCTTTTCCTGAGCTACTAACCCTTGTATTAATTTGGAACTCACCTACACCAGGTGCTCCTATCACTATAACTTGAATATATTATCATAAAGATTCCTGTGCTTGTTATTTTGGTTCAACTGCGCTACAGCTACTGTTAACTCCATTTAACTAATTATAGCATGTAAACCCAGTTGACTGATGTGTCATATTGAAGGGGGTGAATGCTTAAGTGATCTATTGTATTGTGTTTTATACGAGGGATGTTCAAAAAGTTTCTGCACTTTTATATTTTCGTTGGAAATGGTGAAGGTGGGAGGAGTAGTAATTGGGCGTTGAAAAGTTGGTACAACACTGGGAAAATTGCATTGCAAACGAGGTGACTATGTAGAAAAATTATGTCATTTGTTTTTGAAATTCTTAATAAATAGAGTTAAAAAAAGGTGTGGAAACTTTGTATTTGTAATTTATTTAGACCAATTTGCAGAAATCTGTTTTCCCTTGAAATATTTTTTTCTGCTAATAAGGTTGAAACCTAAGGCCAAATTAAATTTACTGGTTTTCAACATTATATAATAATAAAATAAGAAAACTTTATAGGCACAATAACTGTTAATGGCAAAGTTATTAGATCATGAAAATTCAGTGTTCCAATGTCCCATGGTTCCTGAATATTGCAACATGAGTAAGTATTAGTATAGCATGTTTAATTTAGCACATTTGTGACTCTAACAAAGGCAAAAGGTTTTATGAGATTAAAAAATGTACTCACTTAATTTTATTTTAAGAAACTCAGCATTGCGAGTTATATTTTGTTATAGTTCCCACATTGGTAAATTCCAAAAATCATAAAAAGAGATACATTCATAATTTACTTATGATTATTTCTTCCTTTATTTCACATTTCATCACTTAAAGAAATAAAGAAATGTATTAAAGAAATAAATGTAAGCTCTGATTACTTAAGGTATCTTGTTAAAATGTGCGTCAGATTTTTTATTTTTAATTATTAAAGTGAAGATCACATTTTATGATATATGGTTCACTATAAGTACATTATAGTGTTGATTGCCAAATTGTTTTGATGTATTTAATTTCATAATCTTATCTCTCTACTTATGGGGTATATTGAAAAGGGAGATGAGGCAGAGTATTGGAGAACTGTCTGCATTTTAACATCAGAAAATCCAAGGAGCTGGTTATTGACTTTCACCGCACTAAAGAGGTTCTATATCTGTTCACTATTCAAGTAGTGGATTTAGAGGTGGCACGCTCCCACAAAAAACATGGTGTCCACATTAATGACAGGTTAGACTGGTCTCAGAACACAGAGGAACTATATAAGAATGGGCAGAGCAAGTTCTTCTTCCTTCGGAGACTGAGTGCCTTTAACGTTGGAAGTGATATTCTTCACATCTTCTAAAACTCTGTGATGGCCAGTGTGATTTTCTAACACTGTGGTGTGCCTGGCTGGTAATGTCACTTCAGGAGCGGTCCAGTTGAATCAACAAACTAATTAAAAGGGGTGGACTCAATTTTGGAATGCATTCTGAACCCTCTGGAGGTAGTAACAAAAGTGAGAATTAAAACAAAACTGACTGCCATTATGAGCAATGCTGCACATCCTTTCTCTGGTAGACTAATACTGAGGACTTTGAGCTAATGAATTATTCAGAAGAAGTGTGTCAAGAAATGCTACTGAGAATCCTTTATAATAAGAGAAATATGGCTGCATAATAATGCTTCATTGTGACTGTGGCAGCCAAGTCATAAGGTTTCTTTCTTTTTTGCCTTTTAAGTCATTCTGGGGTGTGTTCACACCATAGTGTGTATATACAAATATTTATTTATATATCTATTTATTCATCCATCCATCCATCCATTCATTCTCTAACCCGCTGAATCCGCATACAGGGTCACGGGGGTCTGCTGGAGCCAAACCCAGCCAACACAGGGCAGGAACCAATCCTGGGCAGGGTGCCAACCCACCACAGGACACACACAAACACACCAGGGACAATTTAGAATCGCCAATCCACCTAACCTGCATGTCTTTGGATTGTGGAAGGAAACCGGAGCACCTGGAGGAAACCCACGCAGACACGGGGACAACATGCAAACTCCATGCAGGGAGGACCCGGGAAGCGAACCCGGATCTCCCCACTGCGAGGCAGCAGCGCTACCACTGCGCCACCGTGCCACCCCATCTATTTATTTATTTAAAAAGCCAAATTTCAATGTACTAATAAATAATATACTGATTCTTAGAAATGTGTACAATGTTCTGATAATATTGATTTATGTGGGTATGAACCTTGTGTTTGTAAAAAAAATGCATTGCTTACAACTGGTCATCACTACACTGTAAACTACTACCAGGTTTACTCTCGCTTTTCTGGGAGTAGGCAGCCAGAAAGAGAAAAGAAATGCTGCCAGGGGACTAGAGTACCAGACAAGATCAGGCAGGTACAACTTGAAACACAACAGTCAGCGTATAAATTAATTTAAAACTTGTGGTTAAAACCTGTTTTTGACTTTTCTTACTAGGTTGCTCATGAATGGAAATGTTTGGTAATAACTTAGGCACTGCAAAAATGCATCCATTACTTATTTACTCTTATGTAACAAGATCTTTTGGTTTTAATGACACAAACCATCAGTAAAGTGATTATTCATCTGTGCCCACAATTTTCCTATGGTGTAGCATTTATAAAATCATCTCTGTTTTTAATAAAGCAAAGTTGGCAGGTAACCCAAATATGTTCTAGAATCAGAATCACTTTTGTTCACCAGTACTTAATTTACGGGAATTTGACTTGGTAGATTTGGAGCTGCTTTTAAAAGAACACAACATCACTTATAAATAATATAGCATGAGTTAAAACAGAAAAACTTTGCAGAATAGTACAATTATAAAAGAGATGTGCAAATGATGATGGGCAAGTGAAAATGTGAGTGTGTAGTGTGTATACACATGCGCACATATGCATGTACATATACTGTAAACACACGCACACACAGTATCTGACATAATGCATGAATATACAAGTAAGGCTAGATTACTGGTTTGAGGGGGCTATGGCTCTAGGAAGAAACTATTGACGTGTATGTTAGTTTTAGTTTCAATTGACCTAAAACATTTACCAGAGGGGAATTTATGGAGCAAGTGATGAGCAGGGTGAGATATGTCCATGGCGATCCTTTTGACTTGGTTAATGAAATGAAATGTATACAGGTCTGCAACAGATGGAAGGGTACAGCCAATTATTTTCTCAACAGACCTCACGACATGCTATAATTTTTTTTTAGAGTGTGCCGTTGGGGAACCAAAACCAGACAACAATGGGGAATGTGATTACACTTTCTAAAATGATGGATTTGTAAAATTGAACTAGGATTGGCTGGGAAAAATTTTATTTCTTTAGTTGGTGTAAGAAATACAATCAATCACTGTTGTGGCTTTTTAGTGATATAGGTGATGTTAAGATCCCAGCTTATTGTTTGTAATAGTTGTGCCCAAAAATTTGAAGAATTCCACCATATTGACCTCTAGTGTTAGAGGTTGTAACTGCTGTTTACGAAGGTCAATGACCATTTCCACTCTCTTGGAGGTATTGAGCACTAGGTTGCTGGAAGCACACCAAAACACAAGATAAGACACCTCTTTTCTATCATGCGTTTCGTTGCTGTTATTAATTAGACCAATAATAGTGGTGTTATTAGCAAACTTAGTGATTTTACCTGAAGGATCAGTGAACCTACAGTCATTGGTGTCCAAGGAATAATACCTGTTCTAATATGGAGAAAGCAACTATAGGCCAGTAAGCTTAACATGCATCACAGGAAAATTAATGGAAGGAATTATTAAGGATAAGATTGAGCAACATCTGGCAAGGACAGGAATTATTCTGAACAGTCAGCATGGGTTTAGAAGAGGGAGGTTGTGTTTTACTAACATGCTGGAATTCTATGAGGAGGGAACAAAAGGATACGATAAAAGTGGAGCATATGAAATTATTTATCTTGACTTTCAGAAAGCATTTGATAAGGTGCCACATGAGAGGTTGGGCAATTAAAATAGTGGAAGTTCAGGGTATTGTTTTTAGATGGGTGCAGAATTGCCTCAGACACAGGAAGCATAGGGTGATGGTGCAAGGAACCTAACAACAGTTCATCTAAAAAACAATGGTGTTAAAAGCTGAACTGAAGTCAACATAACTTCTGGCTAAGTTTCTTTACTGTCCAGATGCTCCCGCACAAAATGAAGGCCTATGTTGAGGGCATTATCCACAGATCTATTTGCTCGATATGCAAACGGAAGAGTATCAAGAACAGTAGCAGTAACAGAGATCAGATGGGTTAAAACAATTGTTCAAATATTTTCATTAGAACTGAAGTAAGAAATAAGCAGATATTTACGCAGATGCATCAGAAGTACCCATTTGTCAGTAATACTATAAAAAATATTAATCCAATCTTTATTTTATAAAGCAGCTTTTACAATGAACATAATTTCAAGTCACTTTACAGCTCAATATCTGTAATAGAACCATTTCCATATTTATAGTTTGCAGTATCGGTAAATTCACATATTCTTAGAGTTAGAGGCGTGGATTGAATTGGCAAGTGGTTTCACTCCAATACATAGGTCACCAGATTTATATCATTAGTCTATTTTCTGAACTTACTTTTTTTAATGAAAAAAGGGCACTCAAATCCCACAAGCACGAGGCACAAGGCAGGGGCCAATCTCAAAGGGCAATGCCAGGACCATCATAACACCCAAGTACTGGGCCAATCAGAATATCTGAAGAATTACAAAAACAGAACATGCAAAATCCACCAACGGAATGGCATGGTAAGAGCAGAAATCAAATCCTTAGGATGATGACGCACAAGAGGTATTTAATGTGAGAATATGAAGTCCTGTATTATATAACACATGTAACAAAACATCTTCCAACCTGTGTACTCCATTACAGACTCTTCAGAAGCTGGAGCTCATTCATATAGACGCAGATACACTCAGTGGAGGAAGGCCAATTTAGTGTGTTTGTGTGTTTTATTTTACACTCCTCTGATTCTTTACCCACAATGTTTTCTATATTTTTTGTGGGACGAGGATTCACTTGAGAAGGAGGCCAACAGAAGACTGCAGTTACCAGAGCTACATTGTTGTGTTACCAGCAGTCATTTTCTGCACCATTTTTGTCTCTCCTATTTCTTCTTATCCTTTAGAAATTTTACAATGTTTTTGATTTGGTCTTGTTTCTTTTGAGACATGGTAAAAATTTAGTTTTGGCCTTTTTTGCAACCTTTATTGTATTTTTTGACTTGTACAATTTCTGTGTTGAAATGAAAGATTACAAATGTGGCTTATGCAAGTTTGTTTTGCTCCTGTTTTTTCCCTTGTAAAATTCACTGTTTTTCTTTTAAGCTTAGTTTAATAGTTTATTTCTTCTTAATATTTTTTTCAGAAATTTTGGGTAATTTTCTTAAATTTTGACAATTAAGTTAATAATGTTTAATTGATTAATACATTTAATTAATTAAACTAATTAATTTGTTTGATTAATTTAATTTATTAAAAAAACTTACTAAAATGAATTTACTTAGATTTTAATATTGGTAAAGTTTTTTTGGCCTCTTATCATAACACCTAATATGTACATCTCTAGGATACAGTACAATATTTGGGACAGAGACAGGACCCCTCAACCCATTAACCATTAACACGACCTTGAATGCTTTTCTGAATCCGTCATTTCCAATAAGATTTGATCAGGGGCCAGACCTTATCCAGGCAGGTTTTGTGAAGAAGGAGAACACTCTGAATTTTGTGACAGTCCATTTCAAGACCTCACTAACACAGGCCATTTTAAATTCACCAATTAAGTTACGCGTCATTAGGGATATACGAAGAAGACCAAAGTACTGTACCTGCAGAAATTCCATGCATGCTTGTGAAAATTGTGCAAACTCCACAAAGAGAGAAACCAGGCATGGGATATGCCCTTCATGCTCCAGTGTATCAAATAGGTTAGAATTTATGGATAAATGGACAGACAGAAATTTACACTGTATATCAATATGCTTTTCAAAGATTGTGTGTAGATGTTTTATATAAAGGAAGACAGCAAGGTACAATATATTATGCCACATTTATGTATCTACAATGTATTGGATATTGTAGAGGAAAACACTCCCTGAAAATATTTTGTGCCTAAAAAAGTATTCACCCCATTTGGAGCTTTCAAATTTTATTATTATACAGAATTAAATCACAGTGGATTTTTTGGACCTGTTTGACCCTAATCAATAGCAAAAGACTATTTAATGTTATAGCAAAGACAGATCTCTGTGACGTGGTCTAATTAATTGCAAATACAAAACACAAAATAACTGATCACAAAAGTACTCAACTCCTTTAATTAGACAAATCTAAATCACCACTGGTATAGCCAATTGGTCTTAAAAGTCTCCCATCTGTAGTCAATGGGTTAAAGTTTATGTGGTATCTGCAAGCTCCAACTTGTGATGTGTCTGTGTTGTCAGTGCAGACAAGAGAACACTCTGAGCAATGCTGTGAAAAAATCCAGGTCACTGAAAATTCCAGTTAAATCAATCATTAAGAAATGGAAAGGGTATGGCACAGCTGTAAATCTGCATTGAGCAGGCCATCCACAAAACAGAGTGATTGTGCAAGATGAAGATTAGGTAATAAGCATTCAACTCTTGTTCTGTGCCCATTTTACCAATGAAAGTGGATAAACAATTGTGTGAATAAATAAATATTTTCAGTTGTAACTCTCATTTTATGGCCATACTTTAGAAAGAGTAAACAGATTGTTTGGTAAGCAGTTTTTTTTTTCTGAAAACTCCTTCCTTTCCTTACCACCATCAACTGGCACTGTAACAGCAGTACTATATCCACTACCACAGAAGTGGGAAAAGTCGATCCTGGAGGACCGCAGTGGATGCAGGTTTTTGTTCCAACCCAATTGCTTAATAAGAAGCAATTATTGCTCAAGTAACACTACTGCTTCATTTTAGTTGTCTCGCTCGTTAAGATTTGGAACACCTACTGCTTATTTTAGTCTTCAATAGCTGTATTCCCAGTTTTTAATTGCTCCTTATCTATACTAATAAAAGGCAAAGCCCTGACTGATTCACTAACTCACTCATCACTAATTCTCCAACTTCCCGTGTAGGTAGAAGGCTGAAATTTGGCAGGCTCATTCCTTATAGATTATTTACAAATCTTAAGCAGGTTTCATTTCGAAATTCTACATGTAACGATCATAACTGAATCCTACTTACATACATATATACGTCCATAGCCTGCAGCTCGGTCGCCGTGTGAGGCGGAGTTGCGTCCCCCATCCAAAAGCCTCCCACATACTGTAGTTTGCTGCCTGCCTATATTGCGTCCCCCATTCCCATGTCTCCCACATAATTGGCTGCCTGCCCATATAAGGCCGTCTGTCACTCCGATCTTTTCATTCCCTTCCTTGCTTCGCCACGGTATTCATGTCTCCTTGCTGATTACTGCAGACTTTTTATTTAATCCATGGCTTCTCCGCTGTTTTATTGTGCTGATAACTGCAGCCTTTTTATTTAATCCATGACTTCTCCGCTGTTTTATTGTTCATTTATTATGCTTATGGTTATTGTGTAGGTATTTTAGACTTAGTTTACATTGTTCAGGTACTCATTTCTTTTACCGTTCCAACCGTAACCCCATTAACATGTCTATCGAGGTGATCACCATCGATCAAAGAACTATCACTTACCGAGTGGTTTCTATGCCCGGAGATGCCGCCTGCCTTTTATATTCTTTGTGTTACATATTGCACGGCCATATCAGGCTCACTCTTGATATCCGGAGGAACATTGTGTCTTATGTATTGAATGATTGGGACAGGTTCAAGGTGTGGACTGATGATGGTACAGGAGATAATTATACTACACAGGAGCAATATAAGAGTGAAATGCTTAAGCCCTTCACCTATGCTTCTGCATATGAGTTGATGGCTGCCGCTGAATTGTTCGGTTGTCGCTTTCAAGTGTACCGAAATGGCCAAATATTTTACACCTTTGGAGAACCGCCAATGCATCTTAAAAATCTTAGATTCACAGGTGATGATTTGAGTAGTGGACACTTTGATGTTTATGAATGTTTCAGTTCTCAAAAGCTGGATGTAAAGTTATTGATGAAGCCGGTTGTATGCTTACAATGCATGACAGATGCCAAATGTCACTTCAACACAAGTCCTGCAAATACTAACGTAATTGAAACAAACCATGAAACTCAAACTGATTATGACAGCAGAAATCCAAGCTGTGAGAAAACTGTAAAAAGGAGGTGTGTCAGGCGTCGTGGTACATTTTCTGATGCAGCTAGATGGCAACAACTTCGTGACGCTGCTGCTAAATACTCGCAGGCAAATCTACAAGTTCATTGACATGCTGCCACTAAATACTCGCAGGCAAACCCATGAGTTCATAGAGACGCTGTTGCTAAATACTCGCAGGCAAATCCACAAGTTAATAGAGACGCTGCTGCTAAATACTCGCAGGCAATTTCACAAGTTCATAGACACGCTGCCACTAAATATTCGCAGGCAAATCCACAACTTAATACCGGGAATGCCTGTTAAACATCTTAGATTCACGAGTACCGATTTGCATAGTGAACACTTCGATGAATGAAACCTGTTATCTTTACAACGGTTGACAAACACGGAATGTAACATGAACACAACACGTCCTCCAAATACGAACCTGATTGAAAGAAATAATGATAATCAAATCCTTGATGACAGCAACACTCAAAACAGTGACAAAACAATTACATTGACAATCATGTTACGTTATTTTTAAAATGTTTCCTTTTCTTTTTCATAACTTCTTTAACACATTACTTCTCCACTGCGAAGCATAGGTATTTTGCTAGTTAGCAATAAGATGTAAATGACAAAAGAAACCAACAGTTCCGTATTTAGCTTGTTTCCATTTACACCTGTGTGCAGTTATCATGCATTAATTAGTTTAATTAAATATTTGGAAGGAATGTGAAGAGAAAAAAAGTTTAAGGCCACAAATCATTTAGTTGAAATACAATGTCTCTCTGTCTGTCTGTTTGTATGTATATCCACTTTTCATGAGAGAACTACTTAACGGATTTAGATTGGGTTTTTTTCTTTTGCTTGACCATTTTAGTGGATTTTGCAACTTCTTTCATTGTGCTAAGTATCATAGTTCACTTGCAGGAGTGAATTATTCACACTAATCTGAGACAGAGGCTGTGGACCTCCTCACTCATGCGCCAGCCTCCATTCAAATTGCTGTAACCCTGTCCACATGTTGGAGCCGAACTTGCCTCCACTTGGGATACCTATTTGTCTTGTTTCACTACTTTGCAGGCTGAGCTGCAGGGCACGGCTAGTCCAGGATAGTGATGGGAAATTCAGATCATTTTACCGACTTGGACCTTTGAGTCTCATTCAGCAAAATGAACGAATCATTTTTCGAGTCATTTCGTTCAATTCTGTTTCCGGCTCAGACTGCATACTAGGTTAAGCTTATGGGGTTGTCACATAATGAACGAACGACTCGAACCTGAAGACTCGAGAGATGAACTAATCAATTCTGTTTTCGGCTCAGACTGAGTTGGTTAAGCTTATGGGGCTGTCACGTGATGAGCGAACGACTCGAGAAAACCCGAAGACTCGAAACAAGTGAATCAATTCCAATACAGAAACTATAAGAATAACTATAAATCCCACGAGACGACTCGTTCTTCCCGAGTCACATTAAAGATTCGTTCAAAGTGAACGAATCGTTCAAGAACGACCCATCACTAGTCCAGGATATGAGAATGACATGACATGGCAGAGTTAAAGCACTAACTAATCAATTCAATTAAATTATTGGTAAGGATAATTTTCTTAGTAAGCAACTGGGTTGGAACAAAAACCTGCAGCGACTGTGGCCCTCCAGGACAGACCTGTACTACCACAATCTATCAGTCAATTTAATAGTATTGGCTGCTGTCTTCTGCCAGTTAAGAACAAGACCCCAAAGTTGCAAAATTCTTCAATTAGGGATAGCTAGTCCCTAATCCCTTGAAGAGAGAGAGATGGAAACTGTCACTTTCTAGAAAGACTGGAAACTTTAAGTCAGAAGTGCTCGTTATGCTTACGTCACATTTGGCAGTGAATCACATTAGCATGCAACTAAGGGTTTTTACAGATGAGGCAAAAAGGAGCAACATCTATATAAAGCAGAGATGCCATAACATACACTGAATGCTTTTTAAACTTTCTCTATATGTTGGCTATCTGAAAACTATGAACAAGAGTGGAGACAAGGGACAGCCTTGATGATAGATCAAGGTGATGAGTTGAGTTTTAATTATATATTTGATCTATTTTTGAGAGCTAAACTTTTCTAGTCAGTATTAGCAGTATTTTATTTTACTCACTTTTTCTAATAAGTTTCATTTTTAACTAAAATTTCATATAACATACTTTGATTAATTTCAAATTTGTATGTAAACAGAAACAAGGAATCCTTGTTTTACTTTAACATTCTAATATTGATGAACCGCCTAACAATAGAAAACATTGTTTAGGTTACAGAAGAAGTATTTATTCTTAGGTGTTGCCATGCTTTACTGAGACCTGCAGGACAAGAGTCTGTCTGATCTTTTGTGGATTTTGTTGAACAAAGGAGACATACCAGACAATATTGCCTCAATTAGTAATATTGCATGAAAATTTTCAAAGGAGTATCTTCACAAGTGAAGTATTTTATGCCTTTGCCAAAGGCAGTATAATTGTGGACATGCATGAGCTTGACATTAAATGGAAAGAAGTATGAAGGTATTCACATTTATCATATCTGTGGTATCTACTACATAACAGTCTGATATTAGATTAAAAAAATAAGATAACACAAGAAAAAATAATACCAGACATCTGTCTGGAAGCTGAATATTCACCGATTAATTATTTTAGTCAATATTCAGTTAGTTTGAGGAAGTTTCTCCTTGTACTTATTTATATAAATTAAATGACATAAAGAACATTTACAGTTCCTAAAATCATGCTTTCACTTTGTCTTTTTGTGGTACTGAGATTGTTTGAAGAGAGAAAAAATACATTTAAATGATTTTAGCATATGACAAAATGTGCAAAAAGGGAAGGGTCTGGATAATTTCTGAAGGCATGGATGTAACTGATGTACAACAATGGTAACATAACTGTGGCATTCATAATAATTTAAAAAGAGTTGTAAAATAAATTTAAATACAATTTATTAAAGCTACAGCTCACAATCATATTGCTTATGTCATAAAAAATAGGGGCACTGTAGAACAATACATGTTCTGCAAATGCCAGAGAAAAATTCCCATAAATTATAGGAAAAAGAGTGAGAGACAGAGGATGAAAACAAGTTTGGGATTATTAATCAGTTTATATACCAGATGATGATTTAGAGGAGATTAAAAAGGAGTGGTCTACATCTTTCAGACATTCATTTAACCTGCCGAGGAAAAAGTTAAGAAAATACAAACTAGAACGAGGTGTCCATCCTAGAAGCTCTGAAAATATAAATCCCCATTTTTGTTCCCCACCTCACTGCTCAGCTTATATGCTTGAGAGAACTACACAAAGTTGTTTTCATAAACCGGAATTGTTCAATTACTGTCAGCAATTTCCAAAGATTCTTTAAAATTACTGATGCCCACATATCAGCCACCCTGATGAACTTTCTCCTTCCCTGGTCATCAAGTTTGGACAGACATGATTTTTATAATATCTGTCCTATTTATGTCTTATAATGCTACAGTATGTGTTCCATGCTATATGTAATACCTTGGATATTTTTCATATATGTCTCTAATGATCTGTAGGTTTGACAATGGGCCCCCATGCTGGAGACAAGGAGATGCCCTCTAGACAGACCCACTGGGGAAATGAAGTGGGATTAATATTTGGCTTGTCATTTATGTGGGCACCTACAACAAGCTATCCTTCACAAACAACAGTAATTTGGCATTGTCCTCGGTTAAACTGTGTAGGTTTATAACTGCTCTTTCTGAGGTATGTCATACCGGATTTGGTGAGATCAGTGAATTGCAATGTCTTTTTCTTTGTTGGTAGCTTTGAAATCTGTGCCCAAAATGTACATGTATAATTTTATTATGCTCATTTGGACACGATTTATATTATTGTGGAATATGACTGTCTTAACAAGTTCATTATTAGTCTGATCTTTTTCTGTACCTTAAGACTGACACACACACATACACACACTCAAAGGTCCTTTTTTTACAACTATGTATGAGTGATGGCCAACCACCAATCACTCTGTAATATCCCAAATAGGATCCCTACTGCATGAGTACATATGAGTAATGCCTTACTCCTGCAACTTCTCAATTCTCTACATAGGGAGTCACCATCACCAACGCTAACGAACTTATAATTGTCCACAGTGCCGGTGCTAGGTTATTTTGCTCCCTAGGCCAAGCTTATTAGTGTGCTAACTGGCTGTTTGGTAGCTAACCTTAATGGTGGTACCCTGGGTGTCCTTGAAACAAATGAAGGCTCAACACCCTTTTTATTATATGCCTCTTACCAACTAACAAGATATTACTTCTACTGTACTTATTCTTCTGAAGTGTGGCCTCTCAGCCTTGATAACCCTGTGGGCAAGAAAGCTACAATCTTCCCATACCAGGCGCCCTGATATTTACTTCAATCACTCAAGATTGAAATGCAAAATATAGAAATGTAAAAGCAACATGATATTTATTAAAGTTTAATAATACCAGTAGCAGAAAATTATAATAGATAGAAAAGTCTTATTTTCTCTGACATCCAAACAAAATGGTCTCTCTCTACTTCTGATGAACCTTGATCTCTAATGTCAGTTCCTCTGTAGCTGCTCTTTCTTTTTCTTTTCTATCGTGCCAGTCCTTGATTCTTCAAAGGGCTATTTATGATGAAATTCCTCATGGAAAAAGATGAGACTTATGATATTACACACATTTGATTGGCTAGCTGTCCTTGTAATGAATAGCTCCGCTCAAAGTTTTGGTCTTTTTCACACTTTCACAATACTTTCCATTCCAAAATTATAAACTAAATGAAACAACAATTGATCCTGTGGCATCTGCACTGTTTTCTGTTCCCTCTACCATTAGGTTACAAACCAACTGAAACAGGTGCATTCAAAGTTATAGGTTACTGGTGCAATACAAGAAGAATTTAAAACACAGAAATATTTTTTATTATAAATTGCCTTAAGAGGCATGTAAATTTAGTGCATCTTGGTTTGTCTGGGAAAAATTAAGACTTAATATAAGGAATCTGTAATTTCAAAATATGATCATTTTACACTCCATGATTGCTCCTTTTGTGTACATTGTTTACATGTTGCTAGTATATTTTCAGGGCTATCGTGTTATCTATTAGTGCTTTTTTCTTTATAATTGCTGTGGGTTTCTATCCCTTTTTTTGCATAGACCATATTGTCATTTTAAGCTTTCTAGAGTGCCTTATAACAGTACTGTATAAAATAAAGACTGAAACACTTACTGACTGATTTTGTTGTACATAATGTTTCAAATTACTGTAGTGCAGAATAATATGTATTCTTTTAAAGCACAGCTCATAAATGTATGCAGTAATATTATTATTATCATTATTTAACAGATACCTTTTTTAAGGCAAATACACATTGTACATATAATACATCTGAATGTTTACCAACAATTTATAAAGTTTTCAAGCAGTAGGCTAAAACTGAAAAGAGATTGATTACAATGATGTACAGATAGACCAGATCCAGCAAACAAACTGACATTAGGCCTGTGCAGACCCAGTGTGGGCAGCCAACAAAGGCCCAATTGAGGTTTTCACTTTGGCACTTTGGGGCTACGTTGGCCCCAAAACACTGGCTCAGTGCTGGCAAACAGACAGGAAGTCCAAATTTGGTCATGAACCTGAAACAAGTCTACAGTTTAATAGTCCATTCAGCCAGGGTAGGTTGAGCCTATCCCAGCAAGCAGTGGGTGAAGACAGGAGCAACCTCTGTACAGGAGCCCATCACAGGGTGAACACAATCACACACACAGCATAGGACCAATATAGCACCATCAGTCCACCTAACCTGCATGAAGGATAACAACATGGTCACAGGAAAACATGCATACTCCACTGTAATGACAACCAGAGAGGACAAAGAGCACAGATGAGGAGCAATGAGAGGAAAAGGGAGAACAAAAACACTAATTGGGTAGCAGTGCTTTGGATGAGCTGGCCAGGTTGTACACCATGAAAAATGGTCAGATCTTGTGGACGACGTGAAAAAATAACAGGACTTATAATAATGTTGACTAAAGGAGTCGGAATCATCACACTTGAGAGGTAAACGGCTATATGCTCATCAATTCAGATGTTTACTATATGGGGATTGGCATAATCATCTTCAGAGCACAAAATAAGAACTTAAAGGCTGATGTTTCCTTGTGTCACTGTGAACTGATTCAGAAAAAGAGCCAGAGCCTGCTGAACACTTCATAGCAACTGTTTATAAAGATGATCCAGCTGACACATTAGATGTTGTCACACACGTGCGCTTCGGAGTCAACCAAAGGGACCAGAAAACACCAATTCCACGCCAGGCCAGGGGGTGGCGGGGTGCATTAAACCCACAAACACGAGAAATACTTCCTATCCTGGCCCCGAGGACATCACTTCCTGTGAACACAGTGGTATGACAGACTGAGGAGATCATTCTTCCCCCAAACTATGCGACTCTTTAGTTCCACCTGGGGGGTAAACGTTAACATTATACAAAATTATCGTCTGTTATACCTGCATTTTTATCACTCTTTAATTTAATATTGTTTTTTATCAGTATGCTGCTTCTGGAGTATGTGAATTTTCCCTTGGGATTAATAAAGTATCTATCTATCTATCTATCTATCTATCTATCTATCTATCTATCTATCTATCTATCTATCTATCTATCTATCTATCTATCTATCTATCTATCTATCTATCTATCTAACCTGTACACCTTGTATGCAAATTTAAGCCTTTTGCAGCCAAGGAAACTATATGGGTAGCTGCCCCAAACCTTTGTTGTGTGTGCAGCTATTTCTTTCACAATGTACAGTAGTTTAAGAAAACTCTCAGGATTACCAAAAACATTCAGAAAGGATTCCAAAGGGGTTTACTCTTTATCTGAGAATTTAGGTTAGGTATACTTTATTATGCCAGAGGGAAATTTGTTTACTGCAGAAAAGTACAGAACACATTGATAGATAGATAGATAGATAGATAGATAGATAGATAGATAGATAGATAGATAGATAGATAGATAGATAGATAGATACTTTATTAATCCCAAGGGGAAATTCACAAGTTACACAGATACTAAAATGAACAAAGACACAACAACTGAAAACTAGCATTATTTACATTTATTAATTTGGCTGATGCTTTTATCCAAAGCTACTTTACACATTTGAGACACAGTTGTTTACATTTCTTTTAGTTTTCCAGTTGGGGGATAGGCAGGTGAAGTGACTTGCTCAGGGTCACACAGTGTCAGTGATGCGATTTGAACCCACAACCTCATGGTTTGAAGTACAAAGCCTAAACCACAGTGCCACACTGTTATCACAATTACACATACTAAAGGTTTGTTTCCTGCCTTGTTTCCTGTGTTGGCTGGGATTGGCTCCAGCAGACCCCCGTGACTCTGTAGTTAGGATGTAGTGGGTTGGATGATGGATGGATGGATGGAAAGATTAGTAAAAAGAAGACTAATTAACCTTAAAAGAACACAAAGAAATAATTCAGAATTTAACAGCAACCCCTTCAACTCAAAATTCCAAATGCTTATAGCTCCAATAATTAAAAAGATTATAAATCTGTTGCTTTTCCTGATGGGAAGAGCTGCAAATTTAGGAAAAAGAGGATGTCTACTGACCGATAGAACTGAGTTGGCCTTCTTTTAAACCTGCTTGTAATGCAGCTCAGTGACAGAGGTCTGCTGCAAAACAATAATTTTACTGGACATTTTTGCAATATTGTTAAAATGGTTTATATTCTTAATGCTGAGGTTGTCAAACCGGCATACTGTATAAAAGCAAATGTCACAACAGATTCAATAAAGAACTTATAACTCATCATGTATTTGTCCACTTTAAAACAACTGAGTTTGAACATGCTATTCTTGATAAATTTCAGTCGGGTTTTAGAACAAATCACAGCACAGAAACTGCACTCGTTAAAGTAGTAAATGATTTACGAGTGAACGCAGACAGAGGCCATTTACAGTATCTGTTCTCATTCTCTTAGATTTGAGTGCTGCATTTGACACCATTGATCATAATATTCTTAGAAATCGCCTTAGTCAATGGGTGGGCCTCTCTGGCAGTGTCTTAATTTGGTTTGAATCCTACCTGACAGGGAGAAAATATTTTGTTAGTTGTGGTAATTACAACTCGAAGACACATGATATCTGATATGGTGTTCCACAAGGCTCTATCCTGGGTCCGCTGCTCTTCTCAATCTACATGCTTCCGTTAGGTCAGATTATCTCAGGGCACAACGTAAGCTACTACAGCTATGCTGATGACACACAGCTGTACTTATCAATAGCACCTGATGACCCCGATTCTCTTGATTCACTAACAGAATGTCTGACTGGTATCTCAGAATGGATAAATAGTAACTTTCTCAAGTTAAATAAAGAGAAAACTGAAATCTTAGTGATTAGCAGTAATGGATACAATGAGGCTATTAGAAATAAACTGGATACATTAGGATTAAAAGTCAAAACGGAGTTAAAAAGTTTAGGGGTAATTGTTGACTGTAATCTGAATTTTAAATCGCATATTAATCAGATCACTAGGAGAGCATTTTTTCGCTTAAGAAACATAGCTAAAGTTAGACTTCTTATATCACTGAAAGATGCTGAGAAATTAGTTCACGCATTTGTTTTCAGTCAACTAGATTACTGTAATGCACTCCTCTCAGGGCTACCCAAGAAAGACATAAATTGTTTGCAACTAGTGCAGAATGCAGCAGATAGAATCCTAACTAGGAAAAGAAAATCTGAACACATTTCTCCAGTTTTAATGTCACTACACTGGTTACCTGTGTCATTCAGGATTGACTTTAAAATTCTGCTTATGGTTTATAAAGCCTTAAATAATCTCGCCCCATCTTATACTGTATATCGGAATGTCTGACACCTTATATTCCACATCGTAACCTCAGATCCTCAAATGAGTGTCTCCTTAGAATTCCAAGAACAAAACTTAAACGAAGTGGTGAGGCGGCCTTCTGCTGCTATGCACCTAAAATCTGGAATAGCCTGCCAATAGGAATTCACCAGGCTGATACAGTGGAGCACTTTAAAACACTGCTGAAAACACATTACTTTAACATGGCCTTTTTATAACTTCAATCCAACTTAATTTAACTTAATCCTGATACTCTGTATGTTCAATTTTCTCATAATAACTACTCATAGTGGCTCTAAAATCCGTACTGACCCCTACTCTCTTTTTCTGTTTCTTTTTCCGGTTTCTTTGTGGTGGTGGCCTGCGCCACCTCCACCTACTCAAAGCTTCATGATGCTCCAACAATGATGGATGGATTAAAAGACAGAAGTCTACCTGACCATCATCATCACGTCCTTCCGTGAGAACACTAAATCCAAAGAGGACTGTTTCATTTATGTTAGGTAGAATGCCCAGAGGGGACTGGGCGGTCTCATGGTCTGGAATCCCTAAAGATTTTATTTTTTTCTCCAGCCGTCTGCAGTTTTTTTTTGTTTTTTCTGTCCCCCCTGGCCATTGGACCTTACTCTTATTCGATGTTAATTAATGTTGATTTATTTTGTTTTCTTATTGTGTCTTTTATTTTTCTATTCTTTATTATGTAAAGCACTTTGAGCTACTGTTTATATGAAAATGTGCTATATAAATAAATGTTGTTGTTGTTGTTGTTTCCTCAGACAGAATTTCAGTCATTTCTTGTTATAATCAAATATCCAATTAGTCGTTTTAATGACTTCTGAACATTGTCTCGATGTCGGCAATGATGAGTTCACTTTAATTCTTTAGTACTTCTTATATGGCATACTTTACAGTTTAAAACCCCATGTATTTATTCAAATCTAACATTTCCTCTGTGTCAAATTTTACATTTTTTGCACTAAATTTAATCTACCTCATGCATGAGTTTTTCCTGATTCATCTGTAATAATTCTGCTGAGCTTAGGAAATCTGCCATTACATCTCATTTAGTGTCATTTACAAACTTAATAAGCTCATTGTTTATGTATGTTTGCATCAATAAAAATGCTTTAAACATCACTTAATCTGAAAAAGATTGCATCTGGAACTTTCACTTAAAATTTTAACAATAGCCTCTTGTCCCTTATCAAGAATCAAGATAGGTATTATCATATATGCCTTGTCTGATCTAATGCTTTGGCTGTTTCCTTAAAAGTTTCAAGCATATTAGTGAAACACGATCTCCTTTGTCTAAAGCCGTGTTGACAGTTCACTGGTACTTGACAAGTATAACTCTTTTCTTTAATAATTACTTCCAATCATTTAAACATTATATAATTTAGCTTACTACCTGTAGTAACTAGTCATAACACTTTTTTTTAAGTAAAACAATATTTCCTAGCTACCAGAATTTAAAAATTAGGTATGTAATCACTAATTACCTTGAGTGAGATAACTTCATCTGGTCTTTGCCTGAAGATTTATTTCTGACTTTTAAATCCAAGTATATAGAAATATCATTCTTGTTACATATTAACATTATAAGGTTTCTAAAATCTTTTGGGACTTCCCCCAACAGGACAATTCTCCAAAGTGGGTCCAGAAGTGTGATGGCCACATTTGTGAAAGACAGCTTCTCTGTTGCTGGGGCAACCACAGGCTCCCCAGTGCTGCAGCAGGCTGCCATGAAAACAAACCCGAGCTGACCACGGTCGCGCTATAAGTGCCTGTCGTAAATGGGTGATGCAGGGAGCATTATAAATGCAGGGAACAGTATTATTTGGCCAGGACCCTGCCTGATTGCTGTGTCTGCATATAGGGGGGTGGTAGATCCCACTACAATAAATAACCATGCTGTTACTGTTTCAAGCTGAATAAAGCTGGTTTTGCTAAAGTACAGAGACTCAGCCTTATGTTTTGGGGTACAAGACGTTGACTCACGCATCATAACATAAAGTGTGAATATGGAAACACATTTAGAGAATTTGATATATTAAATTATACTTATTCAGTTCTACCATTTATATCCCTGAAAAGCTTTACCTCATTTTTCATACTTTTACTGCAAAAACAAATATTTTTAAAAAACTACTTATGGTCAAGTTTTGTATTTTCCAAAGCATTTTTCTGTACCTGCCTTTTGGCACTTATTTGGGTCATGTAGCGCCCTAGGCAAGATCACACAAGGTGTCTCTCTACATTTACACAAACTGTATTTGCAAATGTTTGTGCCATTAGCACCATGTTTATTGCAACTAATTCTTTCAGAACAAAGGCAAGTGCAAAGTGTAGTCATAAAACTTATCCTCTAGACATTAGTTTCTGTATTCAATCTTAAAATCTGTGGCAATTTTGGAATGAAAATTTTACAGAACTGTTCTTTCTGCATATAGCTTTCTCTAGCGTTAACATTAACTTGTTTTACTATTAATACCTTCCCTTTTTTAGCTAATTGCTCACGAGACTAGTCATACACTGTTCTCGTTACAAAACACAGCAATATAGATTTAAGTAAACTGAGAATTCCACAGTCACCCAAAAAATATATTGACTGTGGAATGCTCGTATTGAAACTGTAATACCTCATGTTTACAATCACACATCTTTGGGGTCAAAAAGAACAAGCCACAATAACTTATAGACTGTATACGCTGCATAACTTAAATATAAGGCTCAGGGGCTGTCAGGTAACAATGCAAACAACCATGTGGCCAGGTGTTTCTGGACAACATATAAACCCGAAACAAGTGAAAACTTTATTTTCTATTCACTTTTGTTTTCTATTCTTATTTTGATTTGGGATTAGTTATTTTAATGAATATAGGGATAAGGATTGCCTTCTGGGCTCACCTGAGGTATGTAGTACCACTTTGGGACGAAAGGGGGCACTGTTGTTAACAGTCTTGTCTCCTTATTCCCTCAGAGGGCCAAGAAGATGCTGAATCAGGGCAAGTGAGCCACAGAACCCCCATTGTAGTCCAGATGGTATAAAAGCAGATGTCCCTGGAAGGTGGGGTCGCATTTTGGACCAGAGCAGCCAGGAGAATGGGGCTCTCCCAAAGGCTGATGCTTTGATGCTTTATTTTTCAGACACTACACTGCAAGAAATTCTGAGGCAATTGTCTGAAATTTTGTGTTCTACCAACATTGTGCACCTGTTTATGCAGCTTCCGTTTTTGTTGCAAGCATTAAATGGGGTGTACCTTTTGTTCCATTTCTGTCACCAGTGTGTGTGTATATGCGTATATATATATATATATATATATATATATATATATATATATATATATATATATATATATATATATAGTATATATTGTAATGGACAGCTGGAACTCTTATCTATCTGGGATGCTTTCTTAAGACTGGGAGAAGGAGCTTGTATGGGGCAGTACATCCCCTCCCCCAGAACAACAGAGGGGAGTTCCCCTGGCTTGCTATGGTGCTATGGGTTTAGAGCCCCTGGTTACCGCCAGGGGGTGCATTGGAAAGAGCTGAGCCCTTCTCTGCAGGGCTGTCGCCACACCCGGCAGTACCTTCGAAAGGAGATTGCAGGTCACCTGGGGCCCTTCCAGCAATTAAATACTGTCTGAATCCATTGTATATATAGAATGGCCAAAGTGGGAATAAAACAACTGGTGGTACACCATGTTGTGTACACTTAATAAGGTGGGTGGGTTCTTTGGAGTTCCAAAGGTGAATTGTTATGTGAAGATTACATTGAAGGAGTTTGTCCCTCTTGGAAGTATGAACGCTAGTCGAAAGGAAAAATTGATCATCTGAATAAGAATTGGTAATGTGGGGCGAACTGCCAGGACACATTCATTAACTACCAGTACTCGTAAGACAAAAACAGAGAACTAATAGTCCACTTCATACACTGTATATACAGTACTGTACATTTTATTTCTTTTTTGGAAAAAACATGATGCCATTTGCCATCCTTGGCCACCTTCCAATCACCATCAGGAACTGCCTTCTGCCCTATAAAATTAGGAGAATTTCCCAAAGTACCTGTTCTCTGTTTTTTAACTTTGCCTTGGGATTCTGTATTCTGTGTTCGCTGTGGATTGCCTTGCCTTCTCAGGCAATTTCTTTAGTTTTCTTGGAGCTTCTTGTGCTACAGAGCATTTTTGATAAAAAATAAATGTTTTAATTTAATAAAGGCCTTTTTATTTCTAGTCAGGGTTTTAATGGTAATTCCTCCCTAGAGGACAATTTTGGAAGTTTTTATGGGACTTATGTGCTTTTGGGACTCACAGTTCATCACACTTTGATGCTACTGGCTTCTTTTCCACAACATGAAAGGAGCACACACGAGGCTTCCTTGGTGATTTTTTCAAAATGGTTTTCTAGATGCTTTACATAGACAGTTGGAGACATCAACCACCACACCTTGTGCAGCATCCTCCTGGATTATGCGACAACAGCCTTTTCTTCTACAATACACTGACCACACATTAGCCAGTATGGGACCGGGGATTATTAAGGGTCCAGAATGATCTTGCTGTAGTCAGAGGTGGTAGAGTAGGCAAAAATTGTACTCAAGTAAGAGTAGCGTTACTTCAAAATAATATTACTCAAGTAGAAGTAAACAGTGGTCATCCAAAAAATTACTCAAGAGTAAAAAAGTACTTGGTGAAAAGACTACTCAAGTACTGAGTAACTGTTTGATCATAATAAATTATTTATTTTTTAGAAATGTAATAAAACAGACAAAAATATAAAATAATGTGCAAATTCTGGTATTTCCAAACAATAAAATAAAAAAATGAGTACAACTAAATAACATCTTTATAAAATAATGATGCACAAATAACATCAAGTTACAAATCTCAGTTTTTCATAACAAAGCTTTTGAAGCCATTACCTACAGTAGGTGACATGCATGTTTGAACAGTGCAAACTACTTACAGTGACAAGATATACTGTATAAAGTATCTATCTATCTATCTATCTATCTATCTATCTATCTATCTATCTATCTATCTATCTATCTACACTGACAGTATAATACTGCATAATCACTCGCTCTCCAAATAGCACAGCTGATAGACAATAACATTAGAACAAGGCAGCTTGTGTACAAACAAGAAGTCTCACTTTACCTTGACTGCCTTTTAAAATTAAATTTTAATTTGATAAACAAGCGAGGTCTTGCAATACGAGTAGTCCATATATATGCTTTGTCTGAACTGAGCTGATTGTTCTTCTCTCTCTCGCTGCGGGATTGTGTGCAATCGTCAGTCGGCATGCCTCACTCATATAGTTAACATTCCTACGAGCATATACTGTTTACTACAGCATTGTGACCACATGTGTGTGCTGTGACATGTGAATCCCCATCTTGCACCCCAAAACACAAAGCTGAGCCTCAATACTTTAGCGACACCATCTTTATTTATTGTAGCGGGATCTGCCACTCTCCTATACACAGACACAGCAGTCAGTCGGCGTCATTGCCAGGTAATAATGTGCCCTGCGCATTTATAATATTCCTTGCTCCTTGTACCACCCATCAACAGCAGGTGCTTATAGCATGACCGCGATCTTTTTGGATTCACTTTTACGGCTGGGTGAAAACCCACAAGAGTTTAGAAACTCACTCACCCCAGCCATGATTCTTTTCAAAGGTAAAGTGCAGGTTAATTTGTTTTATGTATTTTTACTTTCTAGTTTGTAGTAATCATTTTATATGAATAGTTTTGAGTTGTGGAACGAATCATCTGAGTTTCAATTATTTCTTATGGGGAAATATATGAGTGCTTTGGATTGGGAGCACGTTTCCGGAACGAACTATGCTCGCAAACCGAGGTTCCACTTGTGTTCTTTCTTTCCCTGTCCGCTGTCTTTGAGGAGTTTGTGCCACTATGCCTCCACAGTTTGTGTGTGGTCATGTGACTGCATGGCTATGTCTGATTTGTGAAACGGAGCCATGTGATTATTGTTCCTACGTCTGATTGGTGAAACGGAGTCTTGTGATAATGTTTGTTCCTACGTCTGATTGGTGAAATGGAGTCTTATGATTATTATTGCTAAGTCTGATTGTTGAAACAGTCATGCAGTAGCTCCACTGGCAGCTTCTCTCTGGCAAAAAATAATATCTAATGTGTAAATGGAAAAAAAGTAACGAGTCGACTGTTGCCCAATGTAGTGCAGTAAGAGTAGCGTTTCTTGTTCACATATGTACTCAAGTAAAAGTAAAAAGTATGGTGCAGTAAAACTACTCTTTTTAAATTTTTACAATTTTTAAAAAATGTTACTCAAGTAAATGTAATGGAGTAAATATAACTTGTTACTACCCACCTCTGGCTGTAGTAGACCACTTAACCAGGACATTGGAGATAGTATTGATCTGCTGTTTTTAAAAACTGCATGTGCTGTTTTAAATATAATTACTGTAGCCACCTTTAAAAGAGCTACATAATCTTGCACAGGAAAAACTCAAACCATAAGTACAAATGCACAATTTATAAAAAAAAAAAACAAAAACAGAAAAGAGGTAGTCCTGATTATTATGTCAAATCTAATATTCAAGCCCCATCGCTTAAACACTGCAGGGCCAATTGGTCAGAATTTGTTTCTACATAAAGAGTTACTTTGAACATACAAAAAAAACTTTAAATAATATTGTTTAAGAACGCAACACTGAGAGTTTCATAAACATTTTAATAAATTAAATTACTCAGGAGGCTTATTACTTATTTTGCAGAACAACTGATGGGGCTGTGCTTTACCAACCTTTAATACTGAAACACCCCTGCTTGAAATAAGTAAAACAGATAATAATACAAAGCTGAAAAATTCGGACGTGAGCATCAGTGGGCTTTGCTCCCTAGGAACCAAGTTACCTTTGCTATTCTGTAACATTTCACTAATTATTTACCGCTCTGAAGCTGATCTTATTGATCATAAAACAGGTCATTATGATAGCAATTGACGTGAAGAATCCTAATTAATTTCAGAATTACTGTATTTGAGGATTCTTCTAGAGTGCCTCTTTCTCTTGCACGATTTGGCTCAAAAACTGATCAGCACATCGTCATCTCATAACAGGCTTAAGTTTCGTGTTTGGTATTTTTCCAGCTAGCCATTTTAGCTTAAGACTGTCCTCAAGAAAGTGTGACACACAGACAGACACACACATAGAGAACACACACCCATCAGTGAGATATCAGTGTTTTCTGTATCAGAGGACCCTAAAACATTGAGATCCGTTGAAAACCATGTGTTGAAATATTGCACACACCAGTCTTTAAACTGAAAAGCTCAATAAACAATAAATAAATAAATTTACGACTGTGCCATTACTTATAACAACTAAAATGTGACCTTATCAGATCAACACAAATTTAATTTGTGACTGTGCCTTGTGTAATGAATGTGTTGAGAATGAGAGATGATGAGGTGTGGCCTCCCACTCAAACTTCCTGGGATCTGTCTACCAGAAAGTTTAACATCCAGCGGCATAATGAAGTGCTCAGATGCAGGTCCCAAGCTTGGTGATGAGCATAGAGGGGTTTATTGTGCTAAATGCAGAGCTATAGTCTATAAAGAATATTTGTACATAATTCCCTCTCTTTTTTTCCTGGTGGGTCAGCACTGTATGAAGGAAAAAGGTGACTGCATCTTCTGTGGATTTTACTGGAGCAATATGCAGACTATAATGGATCCAGTTCTTTCGGCAGTGAGGAGCATACAGTATGTGATTTTTGACTTTCCTCTTGAAACACTTCATTGCTATAGATGTTATGTTTAGAAGATTGTATCTTCTAAAGCCTGTTGGCATAACAGACTGGGTTAAGGAGAGATTAATCATTACAGTTACCACTGGTCCAGGCTGATCAGCATAGATCTTAAAATCACACCCTGAAATGTCCCCTAAACCTGCTGAACCTAGTGTTCACTTTCCAGAAAGCTCTCCTTACATTCCATTCTGACAAAGTGAGCACTGTTTTCTCCTTGAGCAGTTCTTTCACCACACATGTGTTTGTACAGTACCTCTGTCTGGCGTTAGCAACATTCACATCAAAGCATACATAAAATTTATTAAGCCCATCTTCAGTGAGGGGAGTAGTTACTTTATAGTTTGTTATTGTCTACAGACCCTTGCCACATGTGCCTAGGAATTGACTGCTCAAATTGTCCTTTCACTTTCACCCAATAAAGTCATCAATCCATAAAGTCACTTAGAGGCTTTCACAGCTCTCTTTAGATTGTAAGAAGTGGCTTTGTAATTGTCAAGTCCTGGGCTGTATGCAGTGGTGTTTGCATTTAGTGCATCGTTAATGGCTTCATCTGCTCATGGTTTCTGGTCTGCGTGAGTCTTGATGATGAGTTTTGGTGCTATTTTATTTATGAGATATCCAATAAAGCAAGTCACAGTTTCTGTAAATAGATTTATGTCATCATCAGAGCTGCACCTGAAAACATCCTAGTCAGCAACACTCAGTAAATTCTGAGTTCTGTCTTCCATGATGCAATGTCATCAATGATTTACTCATACAACATTTGTCCTGCAACCACATGGTTAATGCTATTGACAGCAAGACCACTGACTGAACTGACATGACTTGTGTCATGGTGGACCTTGGATAGTTCTTAATGGCTTTGATCTTTGGAAGGTACATTCTACTCCTGCTGCTGTCCCTAATTTTACAACTTAGCTTTTGTGTGGCTGTGTACTGACAAGGTTTTATTAAGAGAAAGTTCAGCTGTATTATATGTAAAAGGATCAAATGGCAAAAATGTGAAGATCTCACCTGGATGATGTGACAGCAGCCATTTTGCTCCAGTATACTCATCACACATTAGCCATTAGGTGGTGAAGGAGTTAGAGACATGGACACTTAGGGAAAGGGAATGACTATGGAGCCAGAATGACTAGGTCATGGTGGGCAGTTTAGCCAGGGCATCAGGATATACCCTACTCTATATGAAGGATGCCCAAGGATCTTTAATGACCACAGAGAGTCAGGACCTTGGTTTTATGTCTCAATTTCTGGATGGTGCCATTTTTACAGCACAGTGCTTCTCACACTGCATTGGGACACTGGGATCCACACACAGACCACAGGAAAAGTGCCACCTACTGGCCTCTCCAACATTTCTTTCAGCAGCAATCTAAGCTTTTCCTAGATGGTCTCCTGAACACACTTAGCTTCAGGTGGATCACCTGTTCTCCAGTGTATGTGGTATGGCTGTTGATTTTTCGGCTACTTTCTGGTTACCTGAAAGCAGCAATAATGGAAGGAGGAGTGCAGAATATGCCGGAGAAGGGGGAATCATTGTGTTCCAAAACATATGATACCTGAGGCACTTTCCTCTACTATTTGTGCTGGAACTGTCACTGCAATTGCCCTTATATACTCATAACCCTTTTGGTTAGTCAAGTCAAGTCAAGTTAGGGAGCATGATACAGTGCATTGCCGCACCCACTACACAACGAAACAACTCGGGATCCCGGTTGGCAACCCCCCAGGCAGACATGAGGTCCAGTCCCACCCTCTGAAAATGACTCTCTATCTGCCACAGCCAGGTTTTATGTGGGCGACCCCTTGGCCTGGTCCATCCACTTGGGTCCCCAACAATGAGGATCTTACTAGCTGGATCACCGTTGGGGAAATGTGCCAAATGTCCGTACTGCCGTAACTGACACTCCCTCACAATGCAGGTAATGTGCCTCATTCGGGACTCCATGAGCAACCGCTCATTTGACACAAAGTCAAACCAAAGGTACCCAAGGATTTTCCGGAGAGACACAGTACTAAAGGAGTCCAGTCTTCGTCACAGGCCACCGGATAGCATCCATGTCTCGCAACTATACAGAAAGACAGGAAGCACCAGGACTCTGAAGACTTGGACGTTTGTCCTTTTGCATAGATATCGGGAGCGCCACACACCCCTTTCCAGCGACCTCATGAGCCCAATGCTCTCCCAATTCGTCTACTGACTTCATAGGAAGAGTCACAAGAGACCTGAATGTCACTGCGAAGGTAAGTAAACCTCTCGACAAGGTCAACACTCTCTCTGCAACCAGACACACTGCCGATATTCGCATTTGCGCTCCATGAGAACCCTCAGTGTCAGGATGTGGTCGATGGTAGACTTCTTAGGCGTAAAAACAGATTGTTCCAGTCGCTGGTAGGTTAGCAAATGATCACGGATCCTATTGAGGACAACCCTGGCAAGAACCTTTCCTGACACCGAGAGCAGTGCTATCCCCCTGTAGTTGCTGCAATCTAGGGGATCACCCTTCCCTTTCCAGATAGGGACGACAAGTCCCATTTTCCAGTAAGTTGGGATGACGCCAGTCTCCCAAATGGAAGCAAAGATTGCTTGCAATGCCAGGTGGACAGCTTTACCACCACCCTGGAGAAGTTCACCACAGATCCCTGCAGCCTTTCCCCCCTTCATCTGGTTCACCACCTGTGCAATCTCAGTGAGACAGGGTGGTTCACAGCTAATTGGAGGATCAGCCTCAAGAACCGTGGACCCAGAGATATCCAACATTCTAGCCAGAGGATCAGCTTTGAACAACTGCTCAAAGGGGGTTACAGTAATTGTCTGGCATGTGTTATACTGCTGTTTTTCTTTTGCAACTTCTTTTTTAAATGTATAATAGTTTTCAAAACTATTTAGTGGGGAACTTCAATGAGATTGCATGTGTTTGACACTATAATACTAGGGGTGTTTAGGATGTTTAAACTCAAAATGTTTATTATCTGAAGCCAAAAAATATAGTTTCACATTTGTGTAAAAACATAATAAAGGCAAATTTCAATATCTTCTCAAATGCAGCTCATATTACAAATATTTCACTGAAAATATATAGGTTTTTAGTCAATGTTGTTAAATCTGCTATCAAATCTCAAGTTTATTTCAGTTCAAGTTTACCATAAAATAAACTGGATTTATATTACTGCAATTTTCTTCCTGCACTCTGCACTCTCATTTTCTTACTGGCAAATGGCTTTAAAAGCAATAGCAAAGATAACAATAAGCATCATTTTAAGATGTAAAGTTTATCAGTCCTAGTGAATCTTGCTAAGTGTAAAAGCCATCCAATTGGTTGTAAATCATTTCTGTAGTTCCACGATGGTCTGGGCAAGGCTATAAACTCTATTATAATTTACAATATATTCATGATGTTAAACATGTTAACTATATATAAGGCCAAAGTATGAATGCTAAAAAATAAAAAGAGTGTCATGGTGATACAGAAGTTACATCTGCGGCCCTACAACAGTACTGAATTCTAGTACTGGCACAGGCAGTCGATGTGCAGTTTTCAGATTCTAAATATGGCTTTCTTGGGACGTTCCAGTGTTTCTTTCAATAAAGACTGAAATGATCACTGCTTAACTCTTTCAGGGCTGATGTCGACTTTTGTCAAAAGGAGGAGTTGACGATGGTAATCGACTGTAAACTGAGACAAAACCAACCGTTATATTTTAGTTGGGCTCTCGTTGCTAGAAGGAAATTTAGATTCGTTGACTTGATGGAGATTTCCAGTGCTCACATGAGTAGCAAGGCACAAACAACAGCAAAAATGGCACTGACATCTGGCGACAGAATAAAACGAATGCGTAAAGCTGAATACTCTGTGGATGACTCTGTGTGCCTCTTACCTCTGAACTGGACTATGACTTGTCAGGCTCAAATTTTGATACAAGTGATTGAAAATAAATGTGAGGTTCCAGCTTCAGCTGATTGGTCCCCAGCTAATCGTTGTACTGGCATTGTTCGCCAGTGAGGACTGCCACTTAACAATGATAAGAGTTAGAAACCAGAGCCACAGCATACAGCAACAGACATTTTATGTCTTGTGAAACCACTGCTTTTCAGAAACTGTTTTTTTTTGGAAAAAATATTCAGCCCTCAAAGAGTTAAAGAGCGCTGATTACTCAACTGTTGTCGAAGGATATGTATAAGAGTATAATTTACGTACAAAACTAAGTTACCATCCCAATAAGGACTCACAGGTATGAAAGTACAAGAGGCAAGTTCATCAGTGAGCTGCAGCAATGATGGGCAAGCCAGTCAGCCAGCAATAATCAGCAAAGAGCAGCACCAAACTCCTCAGCTAGGTAAAGAACCACATATTGTTTCACATTATCCTGGGCCTTGGCTACAGTTCTGCACTCCTTTTCCTTACTATTGTGAAACTGCGGATATAAATGAAATCCAGAGCTGTGTGGAATAAAATGCTTGCTGTGTTAATTAGGTATTATCACTGCCTACATTTTATGCTGTGGCAAAGTAGGTCATTACTGGAAAGACATCGTAAAACACTTTTTATATTCAGGCAATGGTGAGTTAAGTTACTGGAATTTTGTTGACTGACACACTTGGGCAGAATGCAGAATGGAAATACTTAATGTACTCACATTTTGATTTAGTAACTCAGGAATGAACATTTATTAGGGTTAGGGAATAATTTTCATGAGAAACAGTTTATTCTGAGGATTCAAGTAAAATTACACTCTACCTTATTAATGAAAAGATAAATATAATACTGCGTGAATGTTATTAATAATTTATAGAAATGAAATTGTTGAATTGTGAGTTTTAAAGTCAATTAATTTTACAGTAGACTTCTTTCACTGGGGGTTAAATGGTATGATTTTTTATTTAATTACTTATTTAGGTATTATTTTCTGTGTTAATGTTGTTGCTTTCATGCCCTTGATCTATAACACTCAGCTTTGCGTTTCTACGTTTTCCTAGCATTCTTCTACTCTGACCTTCACAACCTCATTATTCACTTAACTTTAGTTTACAGCCTGTATTGTACTAATTTTGAATTGCATTAGTGTTTGTGTTGCTACAGCAGATTGCCATCAAATACAGATTTATTTCTTTTACTTTCTTCAAAAAGGAACCTTGATAATAGTAAACAAAAAGGTATTTGACAAATTGACAAAGATAAAGACACAGCCTTTGAATCACCCAAAGTGAAATCAGGTCAACAGGAACTACATGTGGTTTCCTTTCTGTCTCCCGTTTTTCTTGTAAGATATGTGAAAAAAAAAAACCCTATAGAAATACAATTAAACAGCTCTCTGAAGTAGTTCTTTAGTTTTTTAGTTTTCTTGTTATTAACTTAAAAACAAGCACTCTTCCAAAGAATAATTTATGAAGAGTATGTAGTATTTTTAGAAAACTGCATGAAAAAAAGAATACCTTAAACTGCTACTTTTTCAGCAACAAAAAAGTTAAAAGTTTATAACTAATATTTGTACTATTGTCAAAGATAGCAATCAGTAATGTTATGAAGATACTTAAAAATTGTGTGCAATAACTAAATTGGTTTGGATGATGTGTGCATTGTATGTTTCTTGATCATTTGGTGAAAGAAGACGTTATGTATACAGTTTGAGTGACTGCCAATCACACATATCTATTGGCATATACTGGATTATATAGTTTGTAGAAAATGACTACTGGCCATAAAAAATTGAAATATTGTTTCACAAAAAATGTATCTATTCATTTATCTATTATGAAATATGCTGAATCCACTTCATGGTAACAGGACCCTGAACTTATCTGGCAACATCCAGCACAATACAGCACTATGCCCTGTACACATATACACAAATAATGTTAGATATCTACACACAAAATAATAGGAAATTACAATGTCAGCACAACAAATCAAAAGCATTTAGCCAATTTTGTAGAAGCCAGCGATGAACCGGGGGGTCATTTGAATTTGGGAAGCAGGCAGGCAGTTAGCACGTCTGTGAGTATCTAGAGCCATTTCACATCAGACGTCAGTTTCATTTCATTTTTTGCTGTCGTGCAGAATAATTTTCCATAATAACACTAGGAACTGTGCACTGCTTTTTACAAATGTAATGCTTCAATAGCCTTCCTTTATGTGATGATGCTAAAAGTTCTTTTTCATATTCTATGCATGTCAGACAATTCTAATATGATAAACAAAACTGCACACTTTCTCAATCTTAATCTTTTATCCATAAGCCAGTGCTACAGTGCCTATAAAAAGTAGTCACCCCCTTTAAAGGTCTCACATTTTACTGTTATATAACATCGAATCATAGTGGAATTAATTTGGCTTTTTTGATCAACAGAAAAAGACTCTTTAATGTTAAAGTGAAAATAGATCTCTGCAAAGTGATCTAAATTAATAGGAAAATATGTAATACAAAATAATTGATTGCATAAATTGCATAATATGGTGCACCTAAATAATCACCTCTTCTTGGTCCTTTTCAGTTTTTCCAACTTCTATATAGAGGTTGCGGTTTTATAGTTTTTGGTGTGATTTTTATGGCTGGATGCCTTTTCTGATGCCAAATCTCCCCATTTATCTGAGGCTTGTTTGTTTGTTTTAGATGTCACATAACTAGTTCAGTGGAGATCATCTGCCTTTAGTCAAGGGGTTCCAGTTGATTGTCATAAAAATGAACTTGTATCTGGAAGGGTCAACTTATGGTAGGATCAGTATCATGGCCTAACCTATGCAATGCAGACAAATTAAAACGGAAAGAAACAAAGTGATTGAAAAGCACAAGTCAGGGGATAGAGACAGGAAAATATATCAGTTACTGAATTTCCCTTGGAGCCCAGTTAAGTCAATCCTAAAAAATGGAAAGAGTATGGCACAGTAGTATCTGCTTAGAGCAGGCCAACCACAAAAACTGAGTGATCATGCAAGAAGAAGACTAGTAAGGGAGGCCACCAAGAGACCTAAGAAAACTCTCTTGGAGTTATAAACTATAGTGAATAAGAACAGAGAGAATACGCTGTAACAAGAATTGACATGAGACATCAAAAAGGTTTGGGGCAGACACCCGTATAATATGACCTTGCTGCAAAATGGGTAAATCTCTGCTGAGTTGTGTTCAGGTTCAAGTCCAAAACAGAAATGATTTAAATACATAAAGATGGTTACTTTAAAGGCCAAGACCGGGAGTGACGTCATTGTGGCCGGAAGTGCCGTCGTTGTGGGCCTGTTGGAACTGGAAGTGACATCTTCATGTCACAGTGGGATTTCCCGTGAATGGTCTGCAGAGGATCGAGAGAGAAAGTCACTGCACCTCGCCACCCCCTGGATTGGCATGGAATTATCATTATTCAACCCTTTAGCTGCCTCCCATTCGGACGTGTGTGACAACGTATACAACAATTGTGGCCTGGGTGCTTGACCAGTCAAAGCTTTATTTGACAGGGGCAATGAGAAAAAAAAACGCACATGACATCTTGAAAAGCTGGAAGAGGGTCCTATGGTCTATTGAGACCCTTCCTTTTTTATTTTAATATTTTTGAAAAATATGGTAGTTCTCTGCAGTGGGCTGGCACCCTGCCTGGGGTTTGTTTCCTGCCTTGCACCCTGTGTTGGCTGGGATTGGCTCCAGCAGACCACTGTGATCCTGTAGTTAGGATATAGTGGGTTGGATAATGGATGGATGACTGGATGGTAATTCTCATTGATAATTTGTTTTTTTGAATGATATCTTCCTGTTTGTAAAGCACTTTTTGAAAGACAATATGAAAGAAAGAATATCTGATGGGCAGTGTAGTAACAAGGGGAAAATTGCTGGAAAACACTTAGTGATCTGGATTGTGTTAAGTCAAGTCAATTGTTGTGCAATCTCCCACATCTCATGCATGCACAGTACAAGTTAGGTTGATCAACTCTAAATTGATATGGGCGTTGTAGTGCAAAAGTATTCATACGTAGGAATACCATCCTCAGCTTGTTACAGCCTTTCCCTGACTCTATGTAAGGCCTAACTTCATAGAAAATTATAACAGAATAAGTGTGAACATAAAAAATGGATGGATGGATACTGAATAATTAGCATCTGCCAATGAAATGGTTTCAAAATGATATGGAGAGATTGTGGAGGACTCAATGTCAATTGTTAAACAACTTTGCCTAAACAAAGTAGGTAGGCTAAAACTTGTGGTTTCAAAGCTCAGTCCAAGACAGGACTGACACGACAGGCAAGAGCTCCAAATATGGTGGGTAAAACAAAAATTACAGTTATACAAGCCAGGAATACAGTAATAAAAGACGAGTATCTGACTAGGAGGAGAAATCAATGATTTGAAGACGATCTTCCAGCCAGTAGTGAACGCTTGAACGAGTGTGTCACAACGAACCTGCTAAACTGTGGAAGCACAGAAGCAGCTGAAAATATCAAGACAATGAGAAATTGTCAAGACTACATTTAAAGCCTGCAAACAGCAATTTTGTAAGTGACAATCATACCTATACGAGACATTCTGGTTTTTAAAATTTTCCTTATGTACACTTTATTATTATTATTCTTTTAATAGTACGGTGTGCAATGTGTTTTTATTTTTATTACTATGTGCACCATACATTTATTTAGCATTTTATTTACGTTTTTACTCATTTAGATTTTTTAAGTACTGTATATCTTATTCTTTTACTATTGCTTTTCTATTTTCCACACAAATGTCGTGTTTATTGTGTAGTTTTATTTACAGTATATCTTTTTTACAAAATTAAAATAAAGCATTTGTGTTTATTAAATTTTCCAAGTTGACCTTATTAATTTAAACTTTTCGCTAAAATAAAGATGATAAATTGTATCATGTAGGGACTTGGATGAGTTGCAGGGGCCCCATTGAGTTTTTTGCCTCGGGCCCCCAGAGTCTCTGGAATCACCTCTGGTCCTGTGGACCCCTGTGTCTGTATGTTCTTATACCAATTACTTTTAGAATCAGTGAAAGTTTCCTGATTTTAACTGATCTGATTATTTAATGACCTGTCATTTTCTATTTTCTTATTCTAAGAAATGAGGTAACATTTGCATTTTTGACAAAACTTTACCAGGTGAAGTTTCCTTTGCTCTTTTCTTTATAGTTCACCCTCGGAACACAAACACTAAATGTCAAAGAGGAGCAGTTACTTAAGTGCTACATTCACTTGTCTGTTCATTTGTAAGAAATTATTTTTAATGAGCAGACATGTGAAATGGCATTGAAGTAGTTGTGACCCTTTAGCATGCAAAATTGTTTTCACTTGTCTTCTCTGTTCTTTGCTAATAATCAGCATTTAGATAGAATTAATGGAACAAACTGTACGAAAACTGGTAAATTAAAAATGCAATAGCAAAACAATGTAAGAATTTAAAGCAACCGCAAAGAATAGAAACATCTATTAATTTCTTACATCTATTTGTAGGTCAATAACATCATTTAAAAGTAAGTATGACACACTGATTGTGAAATTGGTTTGAAGTTAAAAAAAAAAAAACTGCAGCTATGGGGGTCTCCCAGGACTGAACTTTAAAACCACCGGGCTAAACTGTCAGATGAGGTAATGTGAGTCAGTGGAGATGGAATCCCTAAAGCAGATTTTCAAAAAGCACCAAAGTTAGTGACATGGTCTGTGTGTTGACAGGTAGGCCTTGGTCTAATAATACAAAAAAAGAAGCAGACTGGACCCTTAAGTGGTCCTTGAGTTCTAAATGGTACCCTAACCCAAAGATTGAACCTTAAGCAAAATTTGTAAGGGCTCTCCCTACAGAAGCTTCTTATACAAAAGGTGCACCGCTCATTAGTGGAGAGGAAACAAGGCCAAAATTTACAAACAGAGAGTAGGAGAGAAGGAGGAACAGGGGGATAATAGGGCAACTGTTTATTAGTTGTAATGTGGGAATAATTAAATAATTTAAATCTGCATAATTCAATGGGTTATTCGGAGTTAAAGTTTTCCAAAAGAACTGGTAACAAAAGTGAAGTAAAACGGTAACCTTTTTTTTAAATCTCTGACTTTCTGTCAAACTTTAATACAAGGATTGATCCCAAACATAGATAAACAATTGTTAAGTGTTAAAACACAGGAGATGATCAACACATGAGGTCACTTCTCTAGCTCTCCTCATGAGATCTGCTGTTTGACATGGGCTGCTAACTATGCATAAAACTCATTTCCAAACTCTGTCTTGGTAGATAATTCAGTCACACTACAATTCTATGATTTATTATTCAATTAGGTTGTTTTTTTTAGCTTTCTGGTGCATCCTGTATCAGTGCAATCATTTCATGATGTATTTCAGCATTCAAAACATATTTTCAATGATATGAAATACATCATATAGCACTTGCAATCAAACCCCATGGATATTATACTAATGCCTGGAACATTTTGTCACACCATGTATTTTTTGGGAGTAAACTGGCAGATACTGAAGAAAATGCATGTGAAGATGGGAAGATATTGAAAGTGTCACACCAAAGACGCCACAGCTCAGAATCAATCTTGGAGATCAGATGCAGTGGAGGTGGTACAATTAATTGTCACACTGCAGCTCTCAAATGGATGAATGGATCCCATGAAAGAATGAATTTTGCTGCTGAAGAGTTATTGAATGGCAGTTATAAACTGAAACAGGTACTTCCTTCAGCCATTTCCTGGTTTGCATTCTTCTATATCATGTTATCCATATTAGTGTTTTTCTTTGAACTTGGAGAGTGTGATTTTTGTTGTGGTATTCAGTGACACCTTTGGATGAGCTGTCTTTGATACAAAATTCTTTAAACGAGATCACTTGTCTGTGAGAAAACACTTGACCAATTTCTAACACTTAGTATTTAAGATGAGGTTAGTTTCCTATAAATCTGTGATTGATTCTCTTCTCTTACCTGTTCTGCTTTTTGATCTGTAGATTATTATCAATCATTTCTTTTTTTCTTACATAGTGCCTAGATTAGTTTCCAATCTTCGCTTTTACTGTGCAGCATTATTACTCCTACAGGAAGAACTACTACTGAATTAGGCAGATTAGTTACATATTTTACACAAAGGGGACTACAATAGGTGTAATGGGTGACATGGAGATGAAGGGCAGATTAAATGCTAATTGAAAATTGGCCCTCTTATGAGTTGGGTATGTACACCAGTGAGCTCAACGATAGATTGGCCCATTACTGTTTGCTGTCTGGAATTCACGGGCTGTTTAGAGAAGGATGTTTAAGCACTTTTACTCCACATAGAAATGGGAAAAGATGAAGAAGAAGAATTGTAGGCCCCAGACATCCATGATGCTAAATTGGATTAGGCAGGTTTGAATGATTTCATACATAAAGTCAAGTAACTTCACCAACAGCCCATAATAAAAAATGACTTAAAAGGCATAACAAAGAATGACATGATATGTCAGGTAAATCAATAGGTTAGGATTTTTCTTTAATCTTTTAATGCTTGGAATTTTGATTTTCACTTTGGTAATTGTCCATTGGGTTGCTTTTGTTTAATGTGACTCTCTTAAAGTTTTTCTTTGATCAATCTGTTATGATAACTCCCTAAAGCCCCTCACCTAAAATAAGTACAGTCACATTTTTTTAAAAAACATTGACACTATAGATGAATTAGGGAAGTAGGGGAGGTACTTATTGGTGGACATTTCTCTGGAAAACTGAGAATGACATTACATATAACTGGTGGATGTATGGTGAACAATGAATTCTTAATTTATTTGAGCACATAAATTGCTTGTACATGAATTGTTTGTGACTGCTGGATAATGACAAAAGTAAAATGATCTTCTGTTGTTGTAGTAATGTCATTCAATAATTAGAAAAGAAACAATAACCTGTGACATTAATGTATCCATTAGTAAAGTTCTTACTATTCCTGAACCAATTTTGGTTCTCACTGTCAATAACAAATGTGGATAAGAAAATGTTCATGTTTACTTTTGATTGGAATCAGAGTAAAGGACCTTACTGATGATCACAGAAATGACTTTTATTAATAGATCAAGTAACTCACATACATCTCGTGCATGGCTGCGATTTGCTGGGCTTAATGCACTTTAGGGAAAAGTCTGAGCAATTAATAGCCATCTGTGTGTTTTATCGCACTTTATTTAAACTACTCGTACCTGTTTTTAAAATGAAGGGATATTCTGAATGTTGCAATTGACTGGAATTATTTAAAGTTTTTTTTAAGTGGGTTGTTCACCCACAATGGATAGATACGATGCTGGGGTAATTTTATCACCAGCAGTTTCCGCAATTTGCGTCACAGCTTATGATATTTTAGGAGGCGGTAAGGAGTCATGTTTATTTAACACCTTGTGTACAAGAAAAAAAAGTTAAAGTTCTCTTCTACAAATCTGATACTTTTTTTAATATACTTGCTCATTGAATTAACTTTGGCATATCACAATTCACTCAGTGAGTGTCTAAAGTAACAGTTGGCGAACAGAGTATTAACAATGTTAGAAAAGGGCAAAGAATAAAACAACTAAATCCTTTGAGTCACTTCTGTCACTGTCTTCAAATTCATTTGTTTATCAGTTAATGACTGCCTCAACAATGACAGCAATATATTACAACATAAGCATATGCAAAAATACTTTAGGTCTGGGTGGGACAAGCTTCAAAATGGGTGGGTTCTGACCCAAACAGTTTTGACCCAGTTTAGATAGCCATGAATAAAACGGTTAAAGAGATTTTATGTTCATATTGACAGTCGAAAGAAGAAGAACTGATTAGCTTACTTTTGTCCATTTAGAAATACAGTATAACACTATTCTTATTAATTGTAAATTCCCATGAAGTTGACTTATTTGAGGACTTATGTCATCATAGCATTTTTGTGAGGTTCAAAACTCTTTTAGCAGAACACAGAATGTCTTCTTACCTGTTAATAATTTTGTCAGGAAGGCCACTGAAAAGTAAATGTTGTTGAAACGTCTTTGTCATATCTTCTGAATATATTCACTAGTGATGAGGAAAATGATTTGTATGAAATTGAACTTCTAGTGAAATGTGGCCACTTCATAAAGAATTTGTGAAGCAAATTGTGTTACTTTTCTAGTGAAATTTGTGCCATTGACATAAGAAGAAAAATGTTTAGTCCTGTCTGGAAGCATTTACATATTTTAATTCCACATGTGTTTGCCAGCCATTAAGTATCAATCAATCAATCAACATTTATTTATATAGCACATATTCATACAAAAAAATGTAGCTCAAAGTGCTTTACAAAATGAATAGAGAAATAGAAGACACAATAAAAAATAAACATAAGTCAACATTAATTAACATAGAATAAGTATTTAAATAAAAGGCACTAGACTCATTTCCTGTTACATGTAGATATTGAAGACACTCAAAATACTCTTTTTTGATATTAGCAAAATTGCTTGCAAAATTAATTTTTGTGGATGTTAATTTAGTGAGAAGTCAAGCAAAACAACACCTTTTATTGGCTAACTAAAAAGATTACAATATGCAAGCTTTTTTGGCAGCTCAGGTCCCCTCTTCAGGCAAGATGTAATCAAACTTTTGTTCATTACTAGCATCCATCCATCTATTTATCTCTATTTTCTTGTCTACTTGTTTAAGTTCAGGATTGCTAGAGGCTAGTCTCTATTCTAGTGACATTGGGTGTAAGGCAAGAATAAAGCTTGGACAAAATGCTAGATCAAAGTCATGTCATGTCAAAATGCTAAATCAAATGTCATCAAAAGGCACACCAACACACTTGTGAGGTTGATTTAAACTCCCCAATTAACTTAACACATAAATATTTTGGATGTGGGAGAAAAACAAAGAAGTCAAAGTAAAACCTAAGCGGGCATTAGAATGTGAAACCTCTTCAAGGGCTGGGCTCAAACTCAAACTTTTGGAGCTATACGGTAGCATTACTCCACCTTTCTGCCCTATTTTGACAAATACTGTATACAGATTCTGAATACCATATTTAGAGACCACATAACTAGTTTATTTAGTCAGAGGAACACAGGCGACAATCCATTTTTAAGATGGACTAGATATCATTTTGGATGACAGAGGAGCCTAAACACATAGTGCTGTCACACCAAGATGCTTTAATGTGATGCCATCTAATCACAAAGTGTACATGTACTTCATATAGTTCCACTTGTATAGTGACTGAAGAAAATAGTCCTTTTCGAGTGACTGAATATGCAAGTATTTTGTTCCAGCAGCATAAATCAAAGCAAGGACTTGTGTCAAAATAAAGCATTAGTGCTACCAGCTGTCAAATCCTAATGAAATGGACTGTTGTGAATTGTAATTGTATCAGTCAATTGGAAAGAAAGAACAAAAAACTTTTTTTACAGTGCTTTCTTTTTTGATTTTGTTTCTTTTAATGTTATTGTTCTGGCACCATCTATGATTATAACTTATTCTCAGAAGAAATAAAAAGATGTTTTTCTTGTCGTATTACCAATCATATTGCCATGCTAGAGGCTGTGGTTGTAATTTAAGAGCATTAACCACATCAAACTTGAGCAAAAACCCAGCTGTGGGTAAATACTGTTGTGGAATAGGTGTTCATCTGAAAAGTAATTGGCATTGTTGGAGTTTTAATGGTACGTGCTGGGAGATTCTGATGTAATAATTGCAACTGGATTTTGCATTTTAGTCATTGGGGTTTATAAAACATTGCACGTTTTGTTTACATTTAATTTATTCATATACATTATGTGCAGAGGCATCTTACATGCTTGTTTATAGTGACCCAACCTTAACTGTGAACAGTGAACACTGCACCAAAACAGCTTCAACTTGTTTACCTTACTTCCTTGGATGGGTTTTGAATTTTATTACTTAGACGCTTATTCCTTCTGTGGATTTTATTAAATTTTAAATATTTTTTTGTAAATGTTGCCAATGTGGATATTACTGGCAATATCAGAATATTTACATAATGAAATCCATTTGTTTCCTATACCTGCTGCTATCTGGGAAACACTGAGCACACTCAGATGTCTCAGAGCTCAATCATTTGGCGTTCTACTTAACGTGACATTCTTATCTTTGGGTCTTGTATGACAATAGGGCTACCCTGAAGAACTACCCACCCATACATGAAAACTCCTCACACACTGTTCACAGGCTGGTATTAGAATTCACTCATTAGTCCCGGGTCCTCCATGCATGGAAACAGTTTGAGTAATGAGAAAAACGCTTTGTAAATATAAAGAATTGTTATTATTACAGCTGTGAGATACAGTGCATCCGGAAAGTATTCACAGCGCATCACTTTTTCCACATTTTGTTATGTTACAGCCTTATTCCAAAATGGATTAAATTTATTTTTTTCCTCAGAATTCTATGCACAACACCCCATAATGACAACATGAAAAAAGTTTACTTGAGATTTTTGCAAATTTATTAAAAATAAAAAAATTGAGCACATGTACATAAGTATTCACAGCATTTGCCATGAAGCTCAAAATTGAGCTCAGGTACATCCTGTTTCCCCTGATCATCCTTGAGATGTTTCTGCAACTTAATTGGAGTCCACCTGTGGTAAATTTGGTTAATTGGACATGATTTGGAAAGGCACACACCTGTCTATAGAAGGTCCCACAGTTGACGGTTCATGTCAGAGCATAAGCCAAGCATGAAGTCAAAGGAATTGTCTGTAGACTTCCGAGATAGGATTGTCTTGAGGCACAAATCTGGGGAAGGTTACAGAAAAATTTCTGCTGCTTTGAAGGTCCCAATGAGCACAATGGCCTCCATCATCCATAAGTGGAAGAAGTTAGAAACCACCAGGACTCTTCCTAAAGCTGGCCGGTCATCTAAACTGAGCGATCGGGGGAGAAGGGCCTTAGTCAGGGAGGTGACCAAGAACCCAATGGTCACTCTGTCAGAGCTCCAGGGGTCCTCTGTGGAGAGAGGAGAACCTTCCAGAAGGACAACCATCTCTGCAGCAATCCACCAATCAGGCCTGTATGGTAGAGTGGCCAGATGGAAGCCACTCCTTAGTAAAAGGCACATGGGAGCCTGCCTGGAGTTTGCCAAAAGGCATCTGAAGAACTCTCAGACCATGAGAAACAAAATTCTCTGGTCTAATGAGACAAAGATTGAACTCTTTGGTGTGAATGCCAGGCATCACGTTTGGAGGAAACCAGGCACCGCTCGTCACTAGGCCAATACCATCCCTACAGTGAAGCATGGTGGTGGCAGCATCATGCTGTGGGGATGTTTTTCAGCGGCAGGAACTGGGAGACTAGTCAGGATAAAGGAAAAGATGACTGCAGCAATGTACAGAGACATCCTGGATGAAAACCTGCTCCAGAGTGCTCTTGACCTCAGACTGGGGCGATGGTTCATCTTTCAGCAGGACAACGACCCTAAGCACACAGCCAAGATATCAAAGGAGTGGCTTCAGGACAACTCTGTGAATGTTCTTGAGTGGCTCAGCCAGAGCCCAGACTTGAATCTGATTGAACATCTCTAGGGAGATTTTAAAATGGCTGTGCACCGACGCCTCCCATCCAACCTGATGGAGCTTGAGAGGTGCTGCAAAGAGGAATGGGCGAAACTGGCCAAGGATAAGTGTGCCAAGCTTGTGACATCATATTCAAAAAGACTTGAGGCTGTAATTTCTGCCAAAGGTGCATCGACAAAGTACTGAGCAAAGGCTGTGAATACTTATGTACATGTGATTTCTCAGTTTTTTTATTTTTAATAAAACTGCAAAAACCTCAAGTAAGCTTTTTTTCGCGTTGTCATTATGGGGTGTTATGTGTGGAATTCTGAGGAAAAAAATGAATTTAATCCATTTTGGAATAAAGCTGTAACATAACAAAATGTGGAAAAAGTGATGCGCTGTGAATACTTTCCGTAGCTGCACTAACCACAATGCCAGCCCCATTCCTAGATTAAAGATATTTTCTTTATCTTATAATTATTCCTAAGGATAGAAATCAATTAAATGAATAGTACTCAAAAAATAAAATAAATTAAATAAATGCATGACCTTATATAAAGCAGTATTCTGTACGTTTGTGAAAGGCACATACTTGGGTACATCTGTATATACAGCGTGGAACAGCTGTAGATAAAGATAAAGTGAAGATAAAGTTTGTTAAATAACAGCAGATCTTAGACTATCTGCTGTATCTTTAAAGAGTTCATTGTTAAATAATTCAATGGCCAGATGACAGTATGTAAACACTCTAAGGAAATATGCTTGACTCCTAAACACACTATTACTGTAGCACCGTTTAGGAACATTTCTCTAAATGTTAACATAATTTAGCTTGTGACAGTGAAAGTAATGACCCTGCAAACCCTTTTATATGCCTGCTACATTTTTGCATAAGGTACTGAAGGTCATTGTAGGCCTCTTGTGTATTGTGATAATGCAAATAATAAATAAGAAAATTAAATTCACCAATTACACTACATAACATACAATAAAGTGCCACATCACACTCAACTCACCTTTTCCTCAACACTCAGAATTAACCCTGCTCTGACTGCAAGGCCATTCAATAGCTCAGTGCTCTCCGACACATTACATGGTGAGAATATGTGATTACATTATTGTTATTGAATCCATCCATCTATTTTCCAACCTGCTGAATCTGAACACAGGGTCACGGGGGTCTGCTGGAGCCAATCCCAGCCAACACAGGGCACAAGGCAGGAGCCAATCCTGGGCAGGGTGCCAACCCACTGCAGGACACACACACACCCATGCACCAATCACACACTAGGGCCAATTTAGAATTGCCAATCCACCTAACCTGCATGTCTTTGGACTGTGGGAGGAAACTGGTGCGCCCGAGGAAACCCATGCAGACACGGGGAGAACATGCAAACTCCACGCAGAAGCGAACCCGGGTCTCCTAACTGCGAGGCAGCAGCGCTACCACTGTGCCACCGTGCCACCCTATTATTGAAAAATTTATTCATATTAAGTAACCCTAAGAATTGAGGAAATGTATGCAAAATTGATAAAGGTCAGCAGCTGGTCATAAAAAAAAATCAATGAAAACACACAGTCTACACTGGCATAGTCAAAAATAAAGGCATCAAGGTCAAAAACCAAACAAGGAAAACTGTTCAAAAGTCATCCCATATATATTTCCCACACAAAGACACTCCACACAACTACTCTTCTCATTGTTACAGACCAACTGTATTATACTTTATGAAAATATCTGATTTATTTTTTTAATTACTTTTTTTTAACTAAATATCTCTAAATGACTGACATGCACATGTTTTCTTTTGTGAATGTCACAAATTTCCCTGGAAGGAAAACTTAATTTATTTTGTGTAGTGATACACTGAGTTTCGGGAGTTTCTTCATGCCGGTCCCAAGCCTGGATAAATGGGAAGGGTTACGTCTGGAAGGGCATCAGGTGTAAAATTTTGCCAACTCAATATGCGGACATCAATTTTTTAGATGATTCGCTGTGGCAACCCCTAACGAGAGCAGCCAAAAGAAGAAGAGTGATTCATTGTGAATTCAGTTTCACAAAAATCATTTCACTCATCACCAGGTATTGACCAAATAATAGATTTTAAAGAATGAAGTAAATTATGTTATTTCTTGTTAAGAAAAATGTTATATCATTGGAACTGCTATGTCACAATTTAGAAACACTAAACAGGCAGAGGTCATAATATTTGTGAAAAGGACATAACACTATTGAAAGTGGGCAGTTAAAACCTGAAATTCTTAAGTTTTCATTCTTTGCTATAGTATTTGTGAAGGATCTTTCCTTTATTTGGCAAAGATTTTAAACGGTGAACATCCACAATCCCTCATCTTTAAGTAAGAAGGTCATCGCTGCAGTAAAATTGCATAGCTTCATTTTCTCCAATGCAATGTTAATGCAGTTGACATGTGGGAGGGACTACTGCCCAATGTCAGGTTGTTTCTGGCCTTGTAGCCAATGATAATGTAAGAGACTCCAGCCCTCACAATCTTGAATGAAATTACAGAGGCTTAATAATATTTTGGCATTTATTAAAAGAAAGCGAGAAGCTACACAAACTGCAATTTCCAAGTAAAGTTATATTTCAGAAGTTTTAGATACACTGGGGTGAAAGAAAATAGATCATCGATTAATAGTCCCACCTCATACTTGTTAATTAAATACTGGAGAAATTGAAGTCCAAACGGACAGGAAGTTAATTAAACAGAAGATAATTAATATGGGGAAGCAGAAAGAGAACATACGGGAACAGGTATAATAAACATCAAACAAATACGTTTCAATCAAAACTAAGATTTTAATAAAAATTAACATTAAAATTGAAATAAAATATGTAACTTTTCTATACATTTAAAATTACTAAATAATTGGTATTTTCCCTCAAAGTTTGGAGAACTGATTGATGTCCATGATGAAATGGCAAGCAAAATGGTTATGATATGACATCAGTTATGATCAAAATTTTCTGTATTATAAAGGCTACTGCCGTTTGTTTGCTTTTTTCTCTATACATTTTCTGTGTTAAAGAATACATTCCTGGTGTTAGTTGAATTCTGTTTTTTAAGGTTGTTGAAATAATTGTGCTTCTTCCCATGACACCATTTTATTTGCTGTTGATGTCACCATTTTGTGAAAGTTTTTATAGTGATTGTAATGTAATTGTTATAGAGTGATGTCTAGGGTTGCATTCTGTGTGATGTCACTGATTATAAAGTATAAAACTTAGCAACTTAGATTTCCAGATTGTCCAAGTTTATGGATTTTCAAAAGAAATTCATATCACATGTGCATTTAAATTTGTATAAGACAATTATTTAGTTTACAGGTTATGACCTCAAGTTGGGATCACATTTTGGCTTTGGTACTAGGTTTTATCAACTATCAGGTTATGACCCTTTGTTTCTTTTTTGACTGTATTGTCTACATCCCAGTCTGGTTTCTCTTGTAATTGTGATGCGCTTTCTTCCAGTGGCAAAACAACATAGGCAAAAGAAATTTTAATAATATTTTAAAAATATATACACTCACCTAAAGGATTATTAGGAACACCTGTTCAATTTCTCATTAATGCAATTATCTAATCAACCAATCACATGGCAGTTGCTTCAATGCATTTAGGGGTGTGGTCCTGGTCAAGACAATCTCCTGAACTCCAAACTGAATGTCAGAATGGGAAAGAAAGGTGATTTAAGCAATTTTGAGCGTGGCATGGTTGTTGGTGCCAGACGGGCCGGTCTGAGTATTTCACAATCTGCTCAGTTACTGGGATTTTCACGCACAACCATTTCTAGGGTTTACAAAGAATGGTGTGAAAAGGGAAAAACATTCAGTATGCGGCAGGCCTGTGGGCGAAAATGCCTTGTTGATGCTGGAGGTCAGAGGAGAATGGGCCGACTGATTCAAGCTGATAGAAGAGCAACTTTGACTGAAATAACCACTCGTTACAACCGAGGTATGCAGCAAAGCATTTGTGAAGCCACAACACGCACAACCTTGAGGCGGATGGGCTACAACAGCAGAAGACCCCACCGGGTACCACTCATCTCCACTACAAATAGGAAAAAGAGGCTACAATTTGCACGAGCTCACCAAAATTGGACAGTTGAAGACTGGAAAAATGTTGCCTGGTCTAATGAGTCTCGATTTCTGTTGAGACATTCAAATGGTAGAGTCAGAATTTGGCGTAAACAGAATGAGAACATGAATCCATCATGCCTTGTTACCACTGTGCAGGCTGGTGGTGGTGGTGTAATGGTGTGGGGGATGTTTTCTTGGCAAACTTTAGGCCCCTTAGTGCCAATTGGGCATCATTTAAATGCCACGGGCTATCTGAGCATTGTTTCTGACCATGTCCATCCCTTCATGACCACCATGTACCCATTCTCTGATGGCTACTTCCAGCAGGATAATGCACCATGTCACAAAGCTCGAATCATTTCAAAGTGGTTTCTTGAACATGACAATAAGTTCACTGTACTAAAATGGCCCCTACATTCACCAGATCTCAACCCAATAGAGCATCTTTGGGATGTGGTGGAATGGGAGCTTCATGCCCTGGATGTGCATCCCACAAATCTCCATCAACTGCAAGATGCTATCCTATCAATATGGGCCAACATTTCTAAAGAATTCTTTCAGCACATTGTTGAATCAATGCCACGTAGAATTAAGGCAGTTCTGAAGGCGAAAGGGGGTCAGACACCGTATTAGTATGGTGTTCCTAATAATCCTTTAGGTGAGTGTATAATATAAAATAATCTTAGTTTTAACGGTTTCCTCACAGACCCATCTCCTAAGGCATGGGCGCCAAATATACCAATCTGGCTTCAAGTGACAATGTTTATGGAATTGCCGCAACAATCAAGGAGCATGAATACCCAAGACAGATTCAGGATACACTGGGGTGAAAGAAAATAGATCATCGATTAATAGTCCCACGCCATACTTGTTAAGTAAATACTGGAGAAATTGAAGTCCAAATGGACTGGAAGTTAATTAAACAGAAGATAATTAATATGGGGAAGCAGAAAGAGAACATAGGGGAACAGGTATAATGAACAGGAGACAATAGCTGTGCCAGTGTATCTGTATTAATTAATGAATACACAATGAATACATAAACCTAACCATTGAAACTTGTAAAATTTAAGCATCTTATTTTATCTTATCTTATTATAGGTGATGGAGAACTAGGTGGTCAAGAATAATGGCTCATATTGGACAATCTCAAATGGGAGACATGAAAAGAAGGACAGACTTTAAAGTAAGATGAAAAGGTAAGTTTATAGGTAAATGGACCAATTTTCAAAAAAAATAATATAAAGGTCAATATAATGGAGACAAAATGGAAGTCTCATGTTATGAACCACATCTTCTGTCCAACACAATAATTCAGTGAAATTCTTTGTTTGTCTGAAAAAAAAGCGTTCAAAAGGTTTTCCAAAATCACATGTCAACTCTTTTTAGATAATTCAGTAAACCAGGAAGAGAAGAATTGGTGGCTATGAGTTCCAATAGAATAGCTCTCAACTATTTTGAAACTCAATTGGCAAAATATTACTGGCAACTGACTTGTGAGTATTACAAGAAATCTCTGCAATTTGTAGTATATTTCTTCAATTATGCCAAAAATAATCTACTGGTAGCTGATTTTCTTTTATTACCATGGTTTATATGTGTAGTCTGAATATTTCCCTTAGGGTAATAATATAGTAATGTTAAGTTCATCTTAGTACCTGAACTGAATCAACAATACTGGACATCATCAGAAACTGCAGATTTACAACTATGTAAATGAAAAATTTCTCAGAGGAAAATATCAGGTAGATTTTGAGCCTTTGGCAGATTCTTTAGAGGAGCAAAATTAACCACCTTGGAAAAAATGATTCACTTCTTGTAATGTGGTAGTAAACCATTCAAAGAAACATTTATCCAAGGATGATTAGGTAAAGGAGTGTGGTCGTTACAGTTCTGGGGCCTCATGCATAACGCCGTGCATAGAATTCACATTATAACATGGCGTACGGACAAAAGCGTAAATGTGCTTATGCACAAAAAAATCCAGATGCATAAACCTGTGCAAATGCCAACTTCCACGTTATTCCAGCTGCATAAATCCCGGTCAGTGTGAAAAGTAATGCACGCGCACGCACATGCTGCCCCTCCCCAGCTCCTCCCAGAATTACGCCTCTTTGAATATGCAAATCAGCATAAATAGCCCTGAAGCGCAGTGTTCTGTGAAAAGGCAATGGCAAAAGTACAGGGGAAATAGAAGAATTTCAGCGAATACGAAGTGGAGGAAAGGAAAAACATGTTGGTTTAAACAGTGGTATAAACAACAAAAGGAAGTTGATTGAGTGACACAGAGTGTCAGAGAAACTCAAAGCTCAAGTTAACAAAGTCGCACAATGCCCAAAATAAAAAAGCAATTGTCAGATATGAAAGTCGGCGTGAAAAGGCGAATTGTAGCCCACCGTCTGAGTGTCATCTATCCATCCATTATCCAACCCACTATATCCTAACTACAGGGTCACGGGGGTCTGCTGGAGCCAATCCCAGCCAACACAAGGCACAAGACAGGAAACCAACCCCGGGCAGAGTGCTGGCCCATCACAGCTGAGTGTCATGTGAAAGCTTATAAGGGTACAGAGAAATAAAATAGGCACACAGTAGGAAAAAAGCACAAAATGTCAACTTTAATTTCGAAATTTCCACTTTAATCACATAGTTTATTTTGTCATTAAAATAAAACATCATAAACTTCATCTTTAAATTGTTTACTAGTTTCTCATATCCCATCGTAACTAAAGTATCACGTTAAATGCTTTGTTTTGTATTTGATCTTCTATGTGCTTTATGTGCGTGAATCATTGTTTCTTAAACAGGCTTTCTCTTCCTCCGACAGGACACAGAATCCATTACATTTGTGATATTACAACTCTCTGAATAATTAAAATCCTGAGATGTATACTTGATATCATTTTCATGATGATAGGAGTTAAAGCATGTTATTAAACATGGGAACACGGTGGTGCAGTGATTGTTCATGCCTCATGCAAGATGCTTGCTGCGCTATGCGCGACCTTTGATGAATTAATTTATTGTAGCAGTACTGTCTCTTTCAAACATACTAACCTGTCCTTCCTGTCCTAACTTTTCTTTCTCCAAATACCCAATCACCATACAACCAGCTCTGTAATAGATGTTAAGCCATCTGTAAGCTTAGAACACCGATTCTTCAAAACTTTTAAAGAGCATTGAAATATCTTCGTAGTACATGTTTAATTATTCTATCCATCTGTCCTTCCACTGTCGCACCAGCCACCCCCCATTTTACAAATCACCCTGGGTGGGTAATGAGTGGAATTTTGTATTTATTCATGTTGCTCCTCTTTTGTGTTCGTTGTCATTCTCATATGTATCCATAATTTCTTAATTGGACATTAAGGGAGAAACCTGTTCAGAAAAGAAAAATAAAAGAAAACAAATGGCCAAAGAGAACAAACATACTTCAATTTAGTAAAAACGATGGAAATATAAAGTCTAAGTGCTTTAGATTAAAAAAAAATATTGCAATTAAACAATGACTCCGGTTCACCGTTAGGCAAGAGTGGGTGTCTTTTTATGAACTCGATACATAGTGAACACCACTGCTGTAAATAACTGTACTATTTTGTGTATAATCTACTTTATTGTTTATTTTTTTTAATTATTGCCTGAATATTTTATACAGTTTATTCATTTGCATGCATGTATGCAATATGCATCATGGCTTCAAAGCTTCATGGCCCAGTTTCCGATATACAGTCATCAAGGAAGTGATTAATCTAAAGAGTTGAGTCACCAAATTGGAAAGCAGGGTGCAACGTTCTATTGTATATATAACGAGAAAAAATTGCAGTTCTTTCTTCTGTCCTGTTCTATCTATCAATCACATACACACATACATAAATATATACTCTATATACACACATACATATGCATATCTACTGTATATACAGTATATATATATATATATATATATATATATATATATAAATATATATATATAGATATATATGATTGGCACACTAGTATTTTATACTTTGTTCACATAAGGCAGAAAAGGCAGAGGCACCAATACAGGAGAGAGAGAAAAAGCCACCAATGTGGATGTAAAAACATGCCATAAGTGTGTCCTCTTCTGTTTTTTACATTGGGAACATTAAGTGGTGCTACTGCCCCATTCCTGAATCCACAAAGAACATTAAGAAGACCATGCCTAAACAAAAAGGTCTCTCAAGATTTGCATTTTTCTGTGTCTGTATATACAGTAGTTTGTTTTTTTTTTACCCAAAAATTCTAAATTTAATGTAGTTTGCATCCAGAAAGTGTGCTTTAAAAGATCAATTATTTTACTGTCTTTTCCATCACAACGTTTGCTTATCACTGTTGCTGCCTTTTTGTGGAGCAGTTGTCTCCATGTACCTAGGTAAACAACCCAGAAGTGAGCGGCTTTGAGTAAATGGAGTTGTGGGTAAAAAGCCCATCCAGTTCATCTGTGTTGCAGAGATAAACAAAGAGATTAGTGAATGTGCATTCTGTGAGAGTTTTCTTACTTAACAATTCTAGTCCTTTTGACTGAGATTTAGGGTTCTATTTTTGGTTTTGATGATCATGTTACTGCCTTCTTGGCTTTGAATCTTACCTGTCCTTTGTTTCATATCATACTTTCTGGTCCTTTTCTATAACCATTGTTGCCTTTCTCATTCAGAGCAGTACAAATAGTATAGGCTAGAGAGGTTTAAACAAAAAGAGAAAGAAAAGTATCATTATTTATTATTATTATCAATTACACCTTTTTGGTGAACAACTTCAAAATACCACCAATGTGTAGCATCCTCCTGCATGATGCATTCTTGTACCAGTACACTCACCACACATCAGCTATTAGAGTGGGAGATAAGAGGATCAGAATAACCAGGCTATGTGGGCAATTTAACTAGGACATCGGGAACACCCTACAGTTTTTGAAAGGTGTCCACAGGTACTTAGTTTTAGTTTTAACAGTTTTAACAATAAACTGACAAGATTATTCTCTTCTTGTGTCTGTTTTCTGTGCCTCTAAACAGCATCAAAGCACACCATCCCCTTAGAAGTGTATAATGTGATCTGCAGATTGTCAAAGAAGATTTTTGGGCACAGTAAAAAGAGGTCTGGGGCAGCTTCCAGTATACTTGAGAATTGGCTGCAAATGCAAAAATGTTGAGAAAAATGGTCCTTACAGACAAGAGTCCAAAACAGAACTGAACAGGTTAGGAAACATGCCAGATATAAAGTTGAAAAGCAGGAAGAGGAGGGATCCTGGGACCGGAACTGGAAATGAGGTCATTAGGAGGTGGGCTCTTCTGTTGGTATGGAAGTGAAATCTTCCGGGGCGTAATCGGAAATGATGTCTTCTGGGGTGGAACTGGACATGACGTCTTCTGGGGCAGAAACAGGAGTGACGTCATGGGAGCCAGCACAAAATTTCCTGCATTTGTTCTGCGGGGAGATAAGAGAAAGAATTATTGCACTCTGTCACTCTGCCACCCCCTGGTCTGACTGGGAATTACCTTCTTTTGAGCTCTTTAGCTGCCTCCCATGTGCACATGTGTGACAATATTTTATTATTTCATCTCAGTAAGAGCTAATTTAACATTGGCAATTTTTATTGTGTGCAATATCTGGGTTTGCAAATACTCTGTGATTAGTCTTATTGATGACACATGTGCACACTTATTAGGATAAAGTCTTCCATTGTCATGCCTTAAATCTACTGTATGCTTAGAAAAGGATTTCCCTTGCTTAATGCACAAATATTCTGTGACAGCAGGCTTATCATAAGGAACAATTTTGGGAAGTGGCCAGGAGCTACACAAAATTCTTCAGAGCTTAGCAGCCGTCTGGTGGTGGCCTACACTGTTTTACATATAGTACATAAGTATTGGCAATTTATTTTTCTAATACCACCTAATCTGTAGCAAGAATACTTTTAGCACTCAGTAGCAAGCTATCTCAGAACATTTCCACTTCTGTGACTATAATAGATATTGCATATTCTCTGTATACAGTAATATATGATTAACAATGTGTGTAAGTATCAAAAATGTAATCATTGCAGCTTTTTTCTTTCTTTGTTTTTGGTGTCATTCTGATTTTTGTCTAGAGATGTTAATTTTCTTGGGTACTGTATTTATTACACTTTTTCCAACTTTGCTATTTTAAATGTACTCATTATTTCATTAGCTAATTTGCATTGCTTATTATCGGTTCCCTATTTTACAACAAACGTTTAGGTGACCACATCTCTTAAAAGTTTGGTTCTCTTTCATTGGTGAGTGACTATTACTTCTTGCTGGTCTACTCTTTATCTTTCAAGTAACAGAAAAAAGAGCTTGCTGAGAAACTAGTGAGAAGAGCATGAGTGAATCTCTTACCATTATTGAGAAACAGTACCATAATCTCTGTAGTCTGTCTTGGGTATACTTGGACCTTCTTCCTGTGGAATCAAAGTCTAAACGTTCACACAAAGTTCAATACCCTAAAAAGTTTTAAATCAAGTGGCAACACTGAGGGTCTTTGAAAACACATTCCAAAATATTGGATGCTAGGAGAGGTGTGCATGTACTGTAATAGCATTGACAACCATTGGTAACAAAAATATGGCTGCTAAACCCCGAAATAGAAGTGGAAATGTAAATAAAATAATTTTAGAAAATTACAACACAACAAATAATTCAAATTCATACAGTGGAAGAAGCTACAAAAATGAGAACTATAGCAGATACAATCCCCAAAAAACTGCACAGAGAAAATTCTAACCATGTCTAAACTGCCTCACCTGAATTGTCTTTTATCTCAGAAGCAGCCATTCTACTCCAAGGCCCTCCAATATTAATTCGTTTCTACCCTATCACAAAGAGTGAGTCTAGAAACCCCCATGAACAGGAACCTCATCTTAGCCTCTCGTACTTGAAATCTTGCTCTTTCATCACTGTCCAAAGTTTGTGAACATAGGTGAGGATGAGAATGTAGAGTGACCAATAATATGAATCCTTCATCTGTAGACTCAGCTCCAGTTTCACCAGTATGTTGTACTTCAACACCTCTTAATTAGAACTGCTACTCATCCCTTAAAGGTAAGGGGAAAGGCACTCCACCTAACAAGATGGCTATGTCCTTATATTTGAAAGTGCTAATTCTTGCTTTGTCTACTAGATTAAAACTGTTTTTCTTGTTTATGTGTTTTCCTATATTAAAAATTGGTGTAGAGGCACTTCGGTCGTACAAAATATGTCAATACTGAGAAAGAAGCTTAACATCAAAATGAAGTGAATAGCGTCAAGAGTTGCTGCACAGTATACCAAAGGTATTTTTTATTATGTGTTTTCTAACATTGGTTCTTTTTCACATGGCAACTCATGTGCTAACAATGTTATGTCATCAGGGTGCTTTAAAAGGCCTTACCTTTCTAAAAGTTGAAGTGATACCAGGAATGATGCTTATTCTTGATCTCACTTCTGTTAATAATTTCATGACATTTTATTATATTAGTTTTAATGGTTTTTGACCAGCTTTGCTAATTTTGTGATTTTAACCTTTTGTTGAACTTTGTTTATGGATCCTGCTTTATCTTCTTGTTATTTTTATTAGATTCCAGATAAAAGTGAGCTCCTGCATATAAGAGAAAAGGAACAAAGGACCAGCAGATAAAAAGAACAAGAAAGTAGAAAGACAATGCATGGACAGGCAAGGTCAAAACTACCTAGAAAATCAAGAAAGAACAATGGTCTAACCCTGGAATGTGTTGGTGTGTTTTACTGGCCAGTTCAATTAAATAACTACAAATTAGTATCCCATTAGTACATCATATTGGTAAAGTTAAGTTGATATCGCATTAGCAGATTGCAAAGTTAAATTATTGTTGTATCTTTAAAGATATTAAGGACCCTGTTTAGCTTATAGTTCTTTCCCCTTGTGTCATTTTTCTCCAGATTGGCAACTTGTCAAAACTAACAAAGCTGTATGCTTTCATTTTGTCAAAATAAGGCTCCCCCTTTCCCCCCTCAAATATCGGTCTGCAGTTCGATCTCTTCCTTTCTTTGGAGCATTTAAACGCCCTCCTTTAAGAACTCCACTGTAATCGGGATTGGTCTACTTATCCTTCATCCAACTTAAAGATGATTGAAACCATTAACATTAAACTTGATGTGGTCTATCCCACATCCATTTTTGGCTTGTCCTATTTCTTGAAATCAACATGTTCACCAAATGTAGGTTCCTTAATGGGCATCACGGTGACGCAGTGGTAGCCCTGCTGCCTTGCAGTTAGGAGACCTGGATTCGCTTCCCAGGTCCTCCCTGCAAGGAGTTTGCCTGTTCTCCCCATGTTTCATCCGTAATCTCATCTTGTGTGGTGGTAATTAATGAGTCATCTGGCCTGAATATTGAGCAGTGACATTCTTCTGTGCATGTGGTTGACTGATGGTCTGCATCATGATCCTAGCCCCAAATCTTTGATATATCCTATTCTGTGTGTACTGTATATTCTTCTTCTTCTTCTTCTTTTTCCTCTCATGCCCACTGTTTCTATAGCACCTCTGTCCTATGTCTATACAAGTTTCAAGGTGCATATTTTTGCATTAATAGGGGAAGGATAAGGTAAAGACATTATAAACATCATGGTGGTGGGAAGTAATTTCTTCTTTTTACCAATTTTTATTTTAATGTTAAAAAATGCTTGATTTTACTGTTCCTTTACTTGTTTCATTATGGTAAAAAAAATTGATCAGAAAAATGTAAAGTAATATAAAAAATTCTCATTGGATGATGATTATTTAATGCCACCTTCAGCAGCATTACCCTTTAGTTATTGATCATTTTCTCACTTTGACAAACTCATATTTCCACAAATGATTGAACTCAGTGACATGTGTGGATTTTCAGGTATGAAGTTCTTATTGCTTGTCTTGCCGCAAACATGTCAGTGAGGTTTTGGTCTGACCTATAACTAGGCCATTCCAAACTGCTAAATTTATTTTTATCTTTTCTAAAAAAGGAAGACTTGCTTCTGCGTTTTAAATGAGTGCCTTGCTGCAACACTGTGCTTCCGCTTCATCTCAATAACTGATGGGTTGATATTGACTGAATAAGTCTTCTGGCACAAGACCTGGTTCAGCCAAGTGTTCCTAATCCATAGCTGTAACACTACAATGACTGAGTGCTGATATGATATCCTTATTTTAGAATACATTATCCACACATAATGTGGCTAAGGTGATGGCCATTCAGGGGCAGATTGGTGACTCTCTCAAACTTTCTCCAACAGGACAATGGGACTTTACTTGTAACAACTGAAAATTATGGATTAACTGGTGTAAACCCTGATCAAATGTATTTTCTCCAGAGAATGTGAACAAATTTTAAATCTCCATGTCACTATAATTTATGAAGTTAATATTTTAAATCAGTTAGTAGACCCGGGTTCACTTCCCGGGTCCTCCCTGCTTGGAGTTTGCATGTTCTTCCTGTGTCTGCGTGGGTTTCGTCCGGGTACTCTGGATTCCTCCCACAGTCCAAAGGTATGCAGGTTAGGTGCATTGGCAATTCTAAATTGTCCCTAGTGTGTGCTTGGTGTGTGTGTGTGTGTGTGTGCTGGCACCCTACCCAGAGTTTGTTTCCTGCCTTGCGCACTGTCTTGGCTGGGATTGGCTCCAGCAGACCCCTGTGACCCTGTAGTTAGGATGTAGTGGGTTGGATAATGGATGGATGGGTGGATATTTTAAATCCACCTGTCTATTCATGCATCCCTCCATCCATTCATCTTGTGTTTTCAAAACCTTCCAATTTATTCCCTTAGAGTTCAAGAGCCTATCCTGATAGTATCAGACAAAAGGCTGGAAATAACCCTGAATGTCTCAGGCTCTACTGAAGTACAGACTCACACTCACTCAGACTGGGCCAACTTAGAGCCACCAATCATCATAAACTTTGCTTTGTTTAGGAGGTGGAAGAAAAATGAAGAATTCCAAACCCATGTAGATGTGGGGAACAGCATGCAAACTACATATAAACACTAGACTGAGATTTAATCTGAGTGTCCTGAAGCTGTTAACACATTACTTTTGCTCTAGAGGCTAGCAGTTGGGGAATACCCAAAAAGAAAGGAAAAACAAAGCTTTGGTGTTATTCTTGCACAATGTGGAAATAAGAAAAAAAAAGCTAGAACCACAAAGACAAAACTGATACTGATATGAGTTCTTGAATATAACACAAAAGCAGCTATATTAATATTAACAACATTTATGCTGCTTTTTTGTTTTATTGTTCTTTTAATTTTCATGTTCAATTATTGAAAATTTGTCACATCTTTGCCAGGATGTTAAGTCTGACATTTTAAGGGAAAGTTTGTATTCTTTAGTAAAAAACATCACTAAGTAAGCATAGATACATACAGTAGATAAGTTCTGTTTCATCCCGTGTTTGACTGTGAGTTTTACTTTCCTTTAGGTGTTGCATTGCATTTTCTGTACATCTTCTTAAATGCCCTGTAGGTATGCATGATTATTCTGAACCTGTGGAGTAACAAGAATTAAAATATACTGTAGATGAAGCAAGCTCTCATCCTTATTTGTATATTTTCCAGAGTTTGTATTCCGTCCATCCTTTCATCCATTTTTCAGACTTGCTAATTCACTATTTTTAGTCATATGGATACACATTTTTTAGGAACCTGGCAAACTTAACTTAAGTTGAGTAGTCTTATACATGTAAATGTATGATTTTTCTTTTATTAAAAAATGTTAGTCACAGAAATAGACTATAGTAATCAACCACAGCAATAATCCGTATAATTCTACTGAATATTTTTGGTCAACAGGAATTTTGAAGCATATTCATGTAAATAGACCATTATCAGATATTTGCTCTAAACTACTTCAAAAAAGTATATCTTCAAAACGATAACAGATAGTTTGTTGTCGTGATGTAACACCACGCCTACAGATATTCCAGCAACATATAAATCAAAATAAAATAAATTTAGCCTCTTATTTAAATCTTTAAGAAGTTCACTTCCAGGGCATATTGAAGTTTTAAGAATTTTGTGACAGAAACTATGTTTCACTGAATTTGTGCCTTTGTATTGCCAGCATATGATTTATTCTCCAGTAAATTTTTATACAAACTGCAGGCAAACATTGTAAATTTGTTTTATCGATTCTACAGTAATACAAATTGATTGATCTCTCAAATTCATCTTGTCAGAGATGGCTCAAAGACAAAGCAAAAGCATTTAGTAAAAAAACACAAAAAAATAGTGGATACCTTGAAATAAATATGCATGTAAACTGATAAATTAGCACAAGTATTGAGAAAGAAAGAAAGATTTTTAACACTTTTAATATAAACTTCTTTCTTAGTAACAAACATTACAAAATAAAACAGAAATCTTTACAGCCATAAACACTCAAAAAATCATTTCAGAAAATGCAATTACCAAAATTTGACATTAAAAATACAAACAAAAAAGAGTTTCGTATTCCTGATTATACAAATATATATCTCATTTAAACATGATTGATAAAAAGCTTGCAAGTTAAAAGTCATTTCATAAAATTTGTACTCAAAAAATACTGTTGCTTTTACTAAAGCAATAAACATTTGAACTAAATCAAAATCTCTTTGATTATAGATTTTTTCTTTTCTTGACTTACACTCACCTAAAGGATTATTAGGAACACCATACTAATACGGTGTTTGACCCCCTTTCGCTTTCAGAACTGCCTTAATTCTACGTGGCATTGATTCAACAAGGTGCTAAAAGCATTCTTTAGAAATGTTGGCCCATATTGATAGGATAGCATCTGGCAGTTGATGGAGATTTGTGGGATGCACATCCAGGGCACGAAGCTCCCGTTCCACCACATCCCAAAGATGCTCTATTGGGTTGAGATCTGGTGACTGTGGGGGCCATTTTAGTACAGTGAACTCATTGTTCAAGAAACCAATTTGAAATAATTCGAGCTTTGTGACATGGTGCATTATCCTGCTGGAAGTAGCCATCAGAGGATAGGTACATGGTGGTCATGAAGGGATGGACATGGTCAGAAACAATGCTCAGGTAGCCCATGGCATGTAAACGATGCCCAATTGGCACTAAGGGGCCTAAAGTGTGCCAAGAAAACATCCCCCACACCATTACACCACCACCACCAGCCTGCACAGTGGTAACAAGGCATGATGGATCCATGTTCTCATTCTGTTTACGCCAAATTCTGACTCTACCATTTGAATGTCTCAACAGAAATTGAGACTCATCAGACCAGGCAACATTTTTCCAGTCTTCAACTGTCCAATTTTGGTGAGCTCGTGCAAATTGTAGCCTCTTTTTCCTATTTGTAGTGGAGATGAGTGGTACCCGGTGGGGTCTTCTGCTGTTGTAGCCCATCTGCCTCAAGGTTGTGCGTGTTGTGGCTTCACAAATGCTTTGCTGCATACCTTGGTTGTAACGAGTGGTTATTTCAGTCAAAGTTGCTCTTCTATCAGCTTGAATCAGTCGGCCCATTCTCCTCTGACCTCTAGCATCAACAAGGCATTTTCGCCCACAGGACTGCCGCATAATGGATGTTATTCCCTTTTCACACCATTCTTTGTAAACCCTAGAAATGGTTGTGCGTGAAAATCCCAGTAACTGAGCAAATTGTGAAATACTCAGACCGGCCCGTCTGGCACCAACAACCATGCCACGCTCAAAATTGCTTAAATCACCTTTCTTTCCCATTCTGACATTCAGTTTGGAGTTCAGGAAATTGTCTTGACCAGGACCACACCCCTAAATGCATTAAAGCAACTGCCATGTGATTGGTTGATTAGATAATTGCATTAATGAGAAATTGAACAGGTGTTCCTAATAATCTTTTAGGTGAGTGTATATGTAATCATTTTTGCTTGGTACAACAAAAAAAACAATCTTGTTATTACTGTTATCCTTTGAATTAGAAACTCCTCAAACAAATACAGACTTACTAAAACACAAATTCAGAACATTTAAAATAGAGTTAAGAACTGGTTAAAGTGGCTTGATAAAAAATAAAAACCAATGGAACATAGTCCATCTTTCAGAACAGAAAGGACAATTATTCCAAGCACTAGGATTAATTAAGTATAAAAACAAATTCACAGCTAAGATCCCTTGCAGCATCTTCCATTGCAGATCAATAGTGGTGACCTATACAGATTGCCCCATTCTGGGCTGTATTTCCCCATTCCCCCTGTATGTCCCTCCAGGGTGTACCTAGATTCTGCCTGAGGTACCTGTGGTGTCTCATCTGGACACAGAGTTTGTAAAGTTCTTAAAGAGAGAAGATCCACACTATAGAATACATAGTGTTACTGTGTAATATGCTAAATGAATATTTGAACGTCAGGAAAATATGTAAATAATGTTATTTACTATCTCTTGAGTAAAGTTACATAATCTTGTATTCAAAAAAGTGCTACCATGCTTTTTACTGCCACCTGACACCTTCAAAATCCTGGTCTTGAATTTCATCAAGTATTTGCATGTTTTTTTTCCTGATCTGTGTGTTTATTCTATATTTTGTGATGCCCTGGGGTACTCATCCATGGGCACTACATTCTTGCTCTTCATAACTGAGGATGGGCTAGTGCAAGTAAGAACATAACAACAAGTACATCTGCAAAAGTATAAAGGGGGTGCGCATTATAAAGCATCAAGCAATATCAATGTGTGGTTCATTAATATTCTTCAAATAAATTGTTATAAATAAATAATCCATAAAACAGTGCAATGAAGATAAAGATTGTGATAACCAAAGCAGATTCAATAAACTGAAAAAACCAAGAGGTAAAATTAGATTTAGGATCAAACTTTGCACAGACTTGTTCTCCAGTGTGTGTGTGTGTGTCTCTCTCTCTCTCTCTCTGTACCCTTCACTCTCCTTAAGGCTTATTCAACAGGCCAAACCTGGTCCCCTTTGGCTCTTTCTCCATCTATCTCTGTCACTGCTGGGTTCCTTCAGCCATGGTTCTCTCTTCCTGCCATCTTCAGTGGTCCCATCAAGAAGCTCTCAGAGTTTTCATGCTCCCTCTTTGATCACCCCCGGGGAGATACTCCTTACTCCCTCCACCACAGGGCTTTTCTCAACTAGTTCACTTTCACTATCTCACACTGAATTACCTGGCCGACTCTTCTTTTTCTCCATATATTTTCTTTTTACATCCCGTTTCATTTTTTGTCCCTCTCACTGGATCACCCAGACCTTTATATACTTCTGTAAAATGTAGGTATATCTCTAAAAGAACCATGGAGCTGCTAATAAGGGATGGCTGTTCCTGAGTCTCACACATGAATGATTACTCAGCCCTTTCCCCCATTAAGCATTCTGTGGCCGAATGACTTTTGTAACTCACTCATGCCTACACTCGTGAGTCTGAGTTGCACTATTTTATGATCCGCCATGGACCCGTGATACACCCTGCCACATACAGTGGTGTGAAAAACTATTTGCCCCTTCCTGATTTCTTATTCTTTTGCATGTTTGTCACACAAAATGTTTCTGATCATCAAACACATTTAACCATTAGTCAAATATAACACAAGTAAACACAAAATGCAGTTTTTAAATTATGGTTTTTATTATTTAGGGAGAAAAAAAAATCCAAACCTACATGGCCCTGTGTAAAAAAGTAATTTCCCCTGAACCTAAGAACTGGTTGGGCCACCCTTAGCAGCAATTACTGCAATCAAGCGTTTGCGATAACTTGCAATGAGTCTTTTACAGCGCTCTGGAGGAATTTTGGCCCACTCATCTTTGCAGAATTGTTGTAATTCAGCTTTATTTGAGGGTTTTCTAGCATGAACCGCCTTTTTAAGGTCATGCCATAGCATCTCAATTGGATTCAGGTCAGGACTTTGACTAGGCCACTCCAAAGTCTTCATTTTGTTTTTCTTCAGCCATTCAGAGGTGGATTTGCTGGTGTGTTTTGGGTCATTGTCCTGTTGCAGCACCCAAGATCGCTTCAGCTTGAGTTGACGAACAGATGGCCGGACATTCTCCTTCAGGATTTTTGGTAGACAGTAGAATTCATGGTTCCATCTATCACAGCAAGCCTTCCAGGTCCTGAAGCAGCAAAACAACCCCAGACCATCACACTACCACCACCATATTTTACTGTTGGTATGATGTTCTTTTTCTGAAATGCTGTGTTCCTTTTACCCCAGATGTAACGGGACATTTGCCTTCCAAAAAGTTCAACTTTGTCTCATCAGTCCACAAGGTATTTTCCCAAAAGTCTTGGCAATCATTGAGATGTTTCTTAGCAAAATTGAGACGAGCCCTAATGTTCTTTTTGCTTAACAGTGGTTTGCGTCTTGGAAATCTACCATGCAGTCTCTTTCTTATGGTGGAGTCGTGAACACTGACCTTAATTGAGGCAAGTGAGACCTGCAGTTCTTTAGACGTTGTCCTGGGGTCTTTTGTGACCTCTCGAATGAGTCGTCTCTGCGCTCTTGGGGTAATTTTGGTCGGCCGGCCACTCCTGGGAAGGTTCACCACTGTTCCATGTTTTTGCCATTCGTGGATAATGGCTCTCACTGTGGTTGCTGGAGTCCCAAAGCTTTAGAAATGGCTTTATAACCTTTACCAGACTGATAGATCTCAATTACTTCTGTTCTCATTTGTTCCTGAATTTCTTTGGATCTTGGCATGATGTCTAGCTTTTGAGGTGCTTTTGGTGTACTTCTCTGTGTCAGGCAGCTCCTATTTAAGTGATTTCTTGATTGAAACAGGTGTGGCAGTAATCAGGCCTGGGGTGGCTACGGAAATTGAACTCAGGTGTGATACACCACAGTTAGGTTATTTTTTAACAAGGGGGCAATTACTTTTTCACACAGGGCCATGTCGCTAAATAATAAAAACCATAATTTAAAAACTGCATTTTGTGTTTACTTGTGTTATATTTGACTAATGGTTAAAGTGTTTGATGATCAGAAACATTTTGTGTGACAAACATGCAAAAGAATAAGAAATCAGGAAGGGGGCAAATAGTTTTTCACACCACTGTATGTATTCAATTTTACCTCCACCTTCTCAAAGATATGATTGTTAGTTAATTGCTCTTTTTTTGGATTGGTTATTTGTGACAGAGTACGTAATTGTGTTTTGCACATGACTAATGTCATGTCTATGGTGTGCTCCTCTGGTGAACTTGTTGCTGCTAGAAAAGGCTGTGGCATCTGTATGCACGAATTGGATAATGTTGATAGAGAAAATTGATTAATCCTGTCTATTATATTTGTGATTTAAATGTTTTGTCAGTTCAGTAGAAATTTGGGGTAAACATAAGTCTGTTTTTGTTGGAAATTAAGCATAGTTTTATAGATGACATCAAATTTTCTCTGTGTTGCAACACAATCACTATCTATATGGGTTCTGTAGGTTCTCTCTGTATGTGGTGTTTCTCCAGTTATTTCCTCCCACCTGGCTCTCTGGGTAAAGGATTTGCGCTAATAACTGAAGGTTTTTGATTCAAATCACGGTAGTATCAGAAGGAATGCTAATTCGTTGGGCCATTGAGCAAGGCCTTCAACCTGCAATTGCTCCAGACGTGCTGTTCAAGCAACTGACCCTGTGCTATGACACCAAGCTTCTCTCTCCCTTTTTGTGTGTCTCTGGAGAGTAAGTTAAGGTATGCAAAAAATGACAAATTCCTAATGCAATTATTATTATATTATGTACTAGCTGTCACCCAAGGTATCGCCTGCATAGTAGTGAAACAGGACATTGATGATGGCCATGCCGGGCTCTCCACTCACGACGTCACGCTTCCCCCCTCTGTCTCGGATTAGCATGAATATATCGTTCCTGCAAACGAACTATGATTCTTAGCAAGATGAGAGAAGTTGCAAAATTATCCAGAATGTTCAAACATATTGTAGAAAAAACCCGATCTAAATCCATTAAGTAGTTCTCTCGTTCGCTAGCTAAGCAGAGGTAAGGAACGCTCTGTCCCCCTGCCCTCAGCCCGCAACGTGTCTCTTGGATTTGCGCAAATAAATTAGAACATTAGAACATTAGAACAATCTAGACGAGAACAGGCCATTCAGCCCAACAAAGCTCGCCAGTCCTATCCACTTGTTTCCTCCAAGAAAACATCAAGTCGAGTTTTGAAAGTCCCTAACGTCTTACTGTCTACCACACTACTTGGTAGCTTATTCCAAGTGTCTATCGTTCTTTGTGTAAAGAAAAACTTCCTAATGTTTGTGCGAAATTTACCCTTAACAAGTTTCCAACTGTGTCCCCGTGTTCTTGATGAGCTCATTTTAAAATACAAGTCTCGATCCACTGTACTAATTCCCTTCATAATTTTAAACACTTCAATCATGTCACCTCTTAATCTTCTTTTGCTTAAACTGTAAAGGCTCAGCTCTTTTAATCTTTCCTCATAATTCAACCCCTGTAGACCTGGAATCAGCCTAGTCGCTCTTCTCTGGACCTTTTCTAGTGCTGCTATGTCCTTTTGTAGCCTGGAGACGAAAACTGCACACAGTACTCAAGATGAGGCCTCACCTGTGCATTATAAAGGTTGAGCATAACCTCCTTGGACTTGTACTCCACAGATCGTGCTATATAACCTAACATTCTGTTAGCCTTCTTAATGGCTTCTGAACACTGTCTGGAAGTTGATAGCTTGGAGTCCACTATGACTCCTAAATCCTTCTCATAAGGTGTACTCTCGATTTTCCGACCGCCCATTGTGTATTCAAACCTAATATTTTTACTTCCTATGTGTAATACTTTACATTTACTGACATTAAATTTCATCTGCCACAAATCTGCCCAAGCCTGTATGCTATCCAAGTCCTTCTGTAATGATATAACGGATTCCAAATTATCTGCTAATCCACCTATCTTGGTATCATCTGCAAACTTAACCAGCTTGTTACTTATATTCCTATCTAAATCATTTATATATATTAAAAATAGCAGCGCCCTAGCACTGACCCCTGTGGAACACCACTCTTAACATCGCCAGTTCTGATGAGGTTCCTCGCACCATCACCCTCTGCTTCCTGTGTCTGAGCCAATTCTGCACCCATCTAAAAACATCACCCTGAACTCCCACTTCTTTTAACTTGATGCCCAACCTCTCATGTGGCACCTTATCAAATGCTTTCTGAAAGTCCAGATAAATAATATCATAAGCTCCACTTTGATCGTATCCTTTTGTTGCCTCCTCATAGAATTCCAACATGTTAGTAAAACACGACCTCCCTCTTCTGAACCCATGCTGACTGTTCAGAATAACTCCTGTCCTTGCATGTGTTGCTCAATCTTATCCTTAATAATTCCTTCCATTAATTTTCCTGTGATGCTTGTTAAGCTTACTGGCCTATAGTTGCTTGGATCTGCCCTGTCACCCTTTTTATATAATGGGATGATATTTGCCATTTTCCAGTCCTTTGGAATCTCTCCAGTGCACAGTGACTTCCTAAAAATATGTGTCAAGGGTTTATATATGTACTCACTAGCCTCCTTAAGAACACGAGGATAAATATTATCTGGGCCTGGTGATTTGTTTGATTTCATCTTATTTAATCTGAGCAGCACTTCTCCCTCTACAATTTCCAAATCCCTCAGTACCTCCTTAGTAGTTGCGTTTACCTCTGGAGGTTATCCACTTGCTCACTTGTAAACACCTCAGAAAAATGTAAGTTTAGGGCATCTGCTATTTCATTGTCTGTATCTTTTAATTCCCTTTACTATTCCTGATGAACTTGACCTCCTCCTTAACTGTTCTTTTACTACTAAAATACTGAAAGAATCTCTTGGGGTCTTCTCTTGCCTTATCTGCTATATTCCTCTCCAACTGTCTTTTAGCCTCTCTGATATCCTTCTTAATGGTTGCCCTCATTTTCTCATACGTGCTACGGTTCTCTTTGCAGTCATTAGTCTTATATGCCTTATACAGCAGTTTTTTCCTTTGCAACTTCTTTTTTAAATCTTTATTAATCCATCGTGGAGTTTTTTTTAGTTTCCTATTACTTCCAAATTTAGGTATGTATCTGTCCTGCATTACATGTAAACCATTTTAAACCTGTTCCACTGCTCCTCGACTGTCTCCACATTTAAAAGCTTATCCCAGTCTATCCTACTTAGACTTTGTCGCATCTGCTCAAAATTAGCCCTACCAAAGTTCATCTTAACAATTTTAGTCTTTGCATCTGTACTCTTACAAAATACTGAGAATTGTATTACATTATGGTCACTTGACCCTAGTGGTTCAATCACCTCTACACCCTCAATTCTATCCTGATTATTACAGAATACTAAATCCAGACAGGCTTCACCCCTTGTTGGTGCTTTAACATGCTGTGTTAAAAAACAGTCGCTGATTACTTCTAAAAACTCCTGCTCTTGTGCTCCTCCATCTGTAAGGTTATCCCAGTTAATATTTGGATAATTAAAGTCCTCCATGACTATAATATCCCCCTGTAAACTTGCCTTTTTAATATTACTAAAAAGATGTGTGTTGAAATTACTGTCTGAATTGGTACTGCAAGTGAACTATGATACTTAACGCCATGAGAGAAGTCTCAAAATCAACCAGAATGTTCAAGCAAATTATAGAAAAAACTCAATCTAAATCTGTCAAGTAGTTCTCTCGTGAAAAGCGGACAGACAGATGTTGGAGTTTATATATTGAGTGAAGTTTAAATGGTAGCTCTAAAGTGATCCTCTTTGAATTGGTTGTGGGCATGCTCATGTGCAAAACCTGAGAAATGATTAGTGCCTTGCTGTTAGGTCTCATTCTCCCTGCAGAAGTATAATGGAAAAACAAGGTTAAAAAACGAATGGACAATGCATAGATGGCATTAGTGGGTATCAAAAACAAGCTATACAATGCAATTAGAATCACCTTTGGATAATTTAAAGACTTAAAGAAGTAAGAAATAAATCAATCCATTCCTATAAAATAATAATAAAAAAATCCTTAAGTACGGAGCCCCTAAAGATCTTTTTGCATCCTCAAACCATCTTTTTTGCATACTCATGAGATCTTTTCACATTTTCACAAGATATTTTTGTGTGCTTTTCTTTAATGTTTCCATAACCCTTTCAGCTAAACAAGCCTCTAGTGCTCATAATTCGATTCAAATGACGTTCTTAAACAAAGTACTGATGTCAGATTGCAAGCATGGGAAAGACCCAGCTTAAAATATAGGTCTATGAATTCCATGTAAACTTTCCGATAATGAAACAGTTAAAGTTGTGAAACAGAAGAGGCCTACTGGAAATATTCGGAGCCCCTAAAGGGATACTTGTATCCCACAAACACTCTCACATGCGTACGCAAAAAGATCTAATGAGCATGTAAAATTTTCTCATGCACATGTAAAACTTTCTCATGTACATACACAAAGATCTCATGAGCACGAGATAATTTGACTTGTGCATGAGAAATAACTTTTTGCTTGTGTCCCTTTAGCTTTAGGGGCTCTGTACTCAAGTCATAGCCATATAATAAAAAATCATAATTGTTAAGACACAAATCAAAGCCAACATACACAATCGTCCAATCAGCTGTGTAACTGCAGGGGACATAACCCACAGTATCTTGGTACAATACAGGAACCTTAGTCCTTAGAGGGATCAACTCACAGTTGTTGGGGCAAATTTAGTCACCACTCCACCTAACCTGCACTTGTGTAGGATGTGGAAGGAAAACTGAATCCTGGTGAATATTGGGAGAATCTGTAACCAGAACCTGTAAACCCCACACAGACAGCAGTCAGAATTGGAATTGAATAAATGTGAGACAGCAGCATTAACCACTGGAGCTTAGTTCAATCCCCCTAAAACATTTACACATTAACTTAGAAATCTGAAAGCACTTCATAGTAGTAAAAAAAAAAAATGACTGTCCTTAACCCTAAACCTAATGTCTCCCACACCACTTCTCCATAATGCACTCTGTGTTACTATCACCATGAAAGTATTTTCCCATCCTCCCAAATGAAAAGATAAATAAAGAAGTTTAATAGGACTGATCTGTGCATTAGGCTTTAATAAATAATTTTCAATGCTGTGAAATTTATCATCAAAAACAACCACAGGGAGTGAATTCTTGGGTGAGTGAGACTGCAGGTATTTGATTGAATCAAACTTTTCTGTAGTCCTTATGACCCAGAGAAATGTACGGCTTCTGAGATCATTATTTGAACACTTGGTCAGAACTGGAAATGTCAGACTTTGAGAACATCAAATTAAAGTGCTTGTCATTTGTTACAAGGAAATTCTCAAGACATAAATAATTGTGCTTTGTCATATTTGGAATCCACTTAGCTGTCATGGTCATTTTGATTATGACTCAAATAAACATAAATATGAATTGAAAAATCCAATGTTTTCAGTTTCATTTTTGCACTTTAAACACCTTACTTTTTCAAGGCCATCAATTTACAAAACTACTAAGATACTACAGTCCTGTATGATATTGTGTCTCTTTATTGTTATAAAAGTCCATTATTCAAAGACATTACTACTTTTCAACTTTGTATCAGGAAAAAGACATCAAATAAAATAAATGTACTCAGATATTATGGAGTGTATTGCATATAATGAGATATGACATTTGCTAAGATGTTGAACTTTGTCATCTTGTTTTTTTTAAATTTTGAATTGTAATCCTAAATACAATACATTGCTTCACTTAAAAGCAATTGTTTCCTTCCTCAAATTTTGCACAGGCTTGCCTAATATGGGCCACTTGAATGAATGCATTGGTTTTGCAGCATACAAATTTTAAATATGCATGGAAATTTCCTTGGTTGATTGAATAAAATTGTATTTTTACTTCATTCACCTTGATATTCAAGAGTCAAAAAGCACAAGTGCTGTATTACATAAACTAATACATGGACACAGAATTTGATGCATGCATGAAATTAAGGCAGAATAAGGTAGAAAACATACATATTTTGAAGTACACACTAGTGAATGATTCTGGCTGCAAAATCTTAGAAGCCGTGTAGAAAAAGTTCAAAGACCTTCATTTAGGAAGTGTCTGACAAAACAGTAAGCTGTCAAATGTGATATTCTCATTTGTTTTACTTTAAAATGTACAATATTTGGCTGCATTCAGGAGTAATAGTGGGCACAGACGTGCCACTCCTTTTACAGAAAATCCTGGTGATTGTGATGAAGTGACGCAGTGGAAGCAAGGAAATTAGGTCTCTACCCATGCAGTTGGACTGACCTTTATTTTGTGGAGCTGTGACGTCTATAACAAACTGAAATCTCACCTGGCCTTGCGTCATCAACCACCTTGTCTAAAGGGTTATAATTATTTTAAAAGTGTAAGATAGTGAGGGTGATGCAAAGGGTAGGATGCCCCACTTTTATTTGAAACTTTCCAGTCACATTATTACATTCTGTGGCTTGCGGTATTTCTTCATCAAGTGTATGGTTACCACACTCGAAACTGCAATCAGCAATGTTCTGAGGGATATCGTCATCTTTATCCAATATCAATGAAAATGGCTTGCTATGACACATCAGTGGAAGTTAAAATTACATGATTACAGAAATGAAAGCATAATTAACATTTAGATGATCTCAAACTTTCCCTGTTTTTGTGATTCTGGGATCAACCATCTTCTTATTGTCAGGATATTTTGCTAGGTGGAGTTTCCAAGATCTTAAGTTTACTTTCAGATAAAGTACTATATTGCTTAAATACTTAATATTACATGTATTCATTTATTCATTAATTTTCTTAACTCAAGTAAAGAATTATAAGAAGTGGGGGATTATCCTGGCAGCATGGGGCACAAGGCAGGAATCAAGCCAAGATTGTGTGCCATTCCTTAATAGGGTATGCTTTTCCAGCTTAAGCACCTCCATTAACACAACATGAATTAAGCCAAGATGGTATACCGGTTTATCACAAGGCATGCTTCCCCATGACAAGAACCTCAGTTAACATAGCATGCATATCTTTAGAATATCAGAAGTCCCTCAGAGTATCAGCAGGAAAACAAGCAAATCGAAAATTCCACAAAGTGGCTGGACAAGGAATCAAACCAGAGTTGCAAGGCAAAATATTATTGTTGTTCCACAACTTTTAGATTTTCAGTAATAATAATTAAAACATTCACATGAATGGTACAATACCAAACATAAATTTATTACACACCATTTTCTGACAAAGACTGAGTTCACCTCAGTCATTGCAGCTCTTCCTCTACCAGAAATGTATGTTCACAGATCTAGCTGTGTAATGGACACACTAGTGGTCTAACCACATGAGCTTAAATATTATCTTACTTCGTCCCAGTCCTGAGCAATGCTGTAAGTGGGGTGTTATCACTGAAAAGGCCCATACAGCAAACATTTGCAAAACAGGAGTTTACTTAATTCGTTGTTATTTTTAATGTATATGAAAATCAGCTCATTTCTGTCATTTTCACTACTGATATTATCACTGTTATCATAATCAGATATAATCTAATATTGATCAAGAAAAATGTCAATGTCAACTTTATTTATATAGCACATTTAAAACAACATAGGAATGCTGTGGCCAAAGTGCTTTACAATAATAGAATTAAAGAAAAACATACAATTAACATGAATAACATAAATAGAAATAAAATAAATGAACATAAAATAAATAATAAATAGAAGTAATGTTACATAATCACAATGAGGAAACCATCAGTATTACTGGAGGTCGCGGAAAGCAAGTGAATAGAAATGAGTCTTTAATCTTGTTTTGAACATTTCAATTGTAGACGACTCCTTTATGTAATGAGGTAAAGAGTTCCACAGGCGAGGAGCAGCAGCTGCAAAAGCCCTGTCCCCCTTAGTTTTACACTTGGTACAAGGGACAACAAGAGACAACTGGCCAGAAGATCTAAGCACTCTGGATGGCTGGTGGCAATTCAGATAAATAGGCAGGAGTAAGCCCATGTAAAGATTTAAAAACTAGCAACAAGATTCTAAAATCAATAAAAATTTGAAAACTGAAAGGCAGCCAGTGTAAAAAAGCTAAAATAGGAGAAACAGAGTCATACTTTCTTGCCCCAACCAGAAAGCGAGTGGCAGCATTCTGGACCAAGTATAACTTGTGTTTTAGGGATTTGCTAATCCCAAAATACAGCGAGTTGCAGTAATCAAGGCGAGAAAAGATAAAAGTATGAGTAGCTTTCTCAAGATCCCTAGAAGATAAAAAAGGCTTGATCTTACCTAATAGACGAAGCTGGAAAAAGCAACTCTTGACTACAGAATTAACTTGTTTCTCAAAAGAGAGGTTACTGTCAAAGATAACACCTAGATTGTGGACTTGAGGTTTGCGAAAGACAGAGAAAGAGCCGAGAAGTCCAAGACCAATTTGGGCTTTAGCTGATGGACCCACCATAAGCACCTCCGTTTTATTTTGATTCAGATCAAGAAAATTATTAGCCATCCAGGATCTTAGTTCTGAAAGACAGTTGTGCAGTTGATTTATTACAGAGTTGCAGATGGGAATATAAACCTGTGTATTATCAGCATAGCAGTGAAATTAAATGTTGAATTTCCTAAAAATAGCTCCAATAGGGTGAAGGTATAATAAAATAGGAACCAAAATGGATCCGTGCGGAACACCACATTTAAGAGAAGCAGTAGACAAAGACAGGAATTTAAAGTCACTGAAAAGTGTCTACCAGTTAGATATGATCTGAACCAGTTAAGAGCAGCCCCTTTAAGCCCAAAAAGATGTTCAAGCCGTAACAGCAATATCTCATGGTCAGTAGTGTCAAAGGCAGCGGTTAGGTCAAGGAGGACAAGGACTAAAGCGCCACCTGAGTCAGTAATAATAGAGATGTCATTGAATACTTTAAGGAGGGCCATCTCAACACCTTGATAATGCCTAAAGCCAGATTGGTAGATCTCAAATAAATTATTGGAGTTAAGGTGATCAACCAATTGATTATAAATAATTCTTTCTAATATTTTAGCCAGAAATGGCAATTGGGAAATCGGGCGAAAATTGGCTAAAACTCCAGGATCTAATTCTGCCTTTTTTTGACCTGGATGCACTGCAGCATGTTTAAAGAAAGAGGGTAAAACCTCCGCACTAATAAAATCATTGATAATGGCTAGTAAAGATGGGCCCAAAACATCAAAAGCTTCCACTATGAGGCATGGTGGTACAATATCAAGAGGACTGAGAGCTGGTTTAAGGGTGTCAATAGTTCTTTTTAGCTGTGAAAGTGAGATAGGATCAAAAGATTCGAATACAATAATAAAATGCATATATATATAACAATAATAAAATGCATATATATATAATAAATGCAGTATATACTGTACAGTATAAATATAATTTTCATATATTTAAAAGGAATTTTAAAACAACAACTTCTTTCTTGAAATTAAACTAAAAAATAGACACCTCAAAATATTATAGTGCATACATGTTATTTATAAAGGACTAAGAAACTGAAGTTAAAATCCTGTTGATAAAGAAAACGAATAACAATCTCCTACTAAAACAAGTATTATTTATTATCTTTATTTATCTTATCTCTGTGGTAGTTAAGGAGATTACATATGTAGAATGTGTGTGTCTCAGTCTGTTGTAGCAGAGGAAACTCCTGAAAATGACTGCAATAAGTAATGATATTTAAAAAATGTGTTTGTTTGGGCCTCAGGGCATCAGACGGGCTGCACAGTGGAAGCTAACTACTTCTACATATGGGGAACTTCAGCCTGGTAGGGTTTATTTTAAGTTTTTGCAGATTTCCACATGATGACAGGTTCATGGCATTGAACTTTGTCTGTGTTGGGATTCATGTTTGAATCTTTCTTTAATACCACAGTCAAATGTTTGCAGTTTTTTGTTAAATAAAAGATGTGAGTACACATCATCATCATCATCATAATTAAATCACTAACATTTGTGTGATTCTGTTTGGAGTTGGAGCACTTGGAACTGCTTGACTAAATCTCCAAATAAGTCTTGATAAACTGCCAGGTAAAGGGAGTGACACCAAACTGTGGAAGATTCAAAATGTCCTGACCATTGGACAGTAAAACCTAAGGAACCTGGTAAAAAAAACACAAATTGAAGGAAAAAAGGGAAAAGGATGTCTGAGGAAAACAAAAAATTCTCTGTATTTCTACTAATGTCACTAGCTGCATCATATTCTGGTACAACACCTGCTTTGCTTATGAAGTTTGGAAGAGATGGGTGAAAGTAGAACAGAGTCTTACTGGTACCCAGCTGATTTCAATTCAGGACATTTAACACTTGCTACTTTTAAAAGACAAACAGTATTGTTAGACCTCAGCCATTCTGTATAGTTGTGCTACTCACTACTACCTTCTGATAAATGGTAATGAGCAATTGTCATTCAGGGCTAGATTCTATATACAAATATATATTCTATATATAAATATATACAGTAGGCACACACGTACACATGGCAGACAGCTTAAGGGCATGAATAACTGTGATTATCCTCTGAACCAGGGGTTGGTGTTGAACTGTAATGCTTTCTCTCTTTTCCCCTCTGTAGATCAACCAACTGATCTGTCCACCAATTATCTCATTTCTGTATATAATCCACCATTTTTCCATCATGTTCTCAGTTCTGTTTTGAGCTCTCTCTCTCTAACCCTAAACTTGTACTTCTTGTTTTACGTATACGGGGTGGCAACCCAAAATCTTTATCTGTTTTGTGCCTGCTTATCTCTCTGTCTGTCTGTCTGTCTGTCTGTCTCTCTCTCTCTCTCTCTCTCTCTATATATATAGCTCGCAAACCGTTTGAACTATTGATCTGAAATTTGGTCCACATATACTACTGGACATCTACTATTCGCTTTCGGGGTGATGATTTTTATTACTCTTTTTATTTTTATTTTATGTCATTGTAGAATCAGCCATCGGCAACGAACAGCAGGGTGGTCGTGCAGCGCATGTGTATGGGCGCAGTTCTCATTCCCTACCACCTTCGCTAATCATTCTTGAGGCAGATTGAAGACTTAAGCGCCAGCTTCAGTGAAAAATTAAGAAAAACATACTAAGTAATTGCAGCATAAAAACTTAATCAGTTTTAACACAAAAAGATGCAGACGAAAGAAGAGAAGCAGCAGGCTGCTAGGGTGAAGAAAAGAAGAGCTGCTCAGGAAGCAGCAAGCACATCAACCTCTGAGTAAATGAATGCTAAACAGGGACAGAGAAAGAGTATGAAAACTAGGAATGCTCAAATCAAGTGTATTCACTGCACGTTATCGTGCAGTACGCCGTTACTGGTATATATATATTGTAAAAGAAGCTTGGACACAGACTGAAACTGAGACACCCAGATGTTTTTATTCACAGTTCTTCCTTCTCACAGCACAGTACACCAAACAGTACTTCAGCTCAAAAGTCTCCTGCTCCCTCTACTCCTCCACTCGCAAGCTCCATCCTCTTCCACCCGACTCAGGCTCCTCGAATTGAGTGAGGCAACCCCTTTTATGTTGCATCTGGCTGTACTCCAGGAGCACCGTGATGAACCTCCCGCAGCACTTCCTGGTGTGGCAGAAGTGCTGCATGGGTACCCGGAAGCACTCCATGTGCACCTGGTTCCTCTTCCAGCAGCACTTCCTTGTATGGCGGAAGTGCTGCCATCCAGGGCTCCGGGATCATCCAGGCGCCCCCTGGCAGAGGCCACTGACCCTAACAGGCATCCGTGACCCTGATGTAATCCAATGGGGCTGCCCTCTTGCACCCTGGGAAGATATTACCCCTCTCCTGGTCCTTCCCTTCTCCAGGCAAGGTCCTTGGTAGTCTGCCACAATATATATATATATAATGTATATATGTATGTGTATACTGTATATACAGTTACTTCCCCAAGTAATTGGACAAGTGATACAATTTTCAGAATTTTTTCTTTGTATGCCACCACAATGGAATTGAAATGAAGAAATTGTTATATGATTGAAGTGTGGACTTTTAGCATTAATTCAAAGGATTTAACAAAAATATCATATGAGCCATTTTTGCAAAATTATGTGGACATTTCATTAACAATTAGGCAGGTGACAGTCTACAGTTGATTCCAAGAGTGAAATTTGTATTTGGAAGCTGACACTGTGAACTGTCAATATGAGGTACAAAGAGCTATCCATGCAAGTAAAAACAGTCCATCATTAGGCAGAGAAAACAAAACAAACCCATCATTGAGATAGTAGAAACATTAGGGTCCTCATGTATAACACAATGTGTAGAATTCACACTAAAACATCGTGTACGGACAAAAACAGAAATGTACGTACGCACAAAAAATCGATATGCATAAATCTGCGTACACCAACTTTCACGTTTTTCCGCTCCATAAATCATGGTCAGTTTGAAATGTAACTCACGTGCACGCGGCTGCTGCCCCACCCTGACTCCTCTTAGAATTACACTTCTTTGAATATGCAAATCAATTTAAATAGCCTGTTAAGTTCAGCGTTCTATAAAAAGACAATGGCAAAAGCAGGGGAAAAAAGAATTTCAGCGAATTCCAAGTTCTACCAGGAGCACTTAATGGACTGATTGAGTGTGTTTAGAGCTCTTGGGATAAAACTGTTTCTGAACTTTGTGGTCCCTACAAGAAAGGCTCTGTGTTTGCTGAATGGGTGAAGCTCAAACAGACTGTGCCCATGGCTGAGGCAGCGTGTGCTAGAAGCTGCATCCTGATAATTCTCTAAATTCTCCGTTCTTGATACAATCTGCCATAGTGCTTTCCGATCAGCTGCTGTATAGCTGTGATTCCACACTCAGATACAGTGGGTTTGAAATACTCTGAGTGGTGCACTGAAAGTAATAACACTATAGCAGCTATGGTATTTGGAATAGTTTGGCTATTCCGTGCACCATTATATGGTTACAGGTTGATTACAATCAGATGGCTTAAACTAATAAACAAGGGATGTGAATCTAAAAAATAAAGGGAAACTACACAGGAACATTAGCACTGCTTTGACGCTGGGTGCCAGCAGTTTGAAAAACCAAGCCAAAAACTTGTGTAAGCAATGGTTTGACCTGGTGTGAGAATGTGCGTGCCTTTGCGACAAGTTTAATTTTTATACATCGCGGTGTGAGCGTGGAAATGGGCGTATACAACATTTTTGTGCTACACGCCATTTATACATGAGCCCAAAGGAGTGGTCAAATCAACCATCTGGTACATTCTTAAAGAGAAGGAACACTCTGGTGAGCTTAGCAACACCACAAGGGCTGGACAGCCATGGAAGACAACTGTGCTGGATGATCATAGAATTCTTTCCTCGACGTAGTATAACCCCTTTCACATCATTTAGCCAAACCAAGAACACTCTCTGCGAGGTAGACCTATCATTGCCAGAGTCAACAATCAAGAGAAGACTTCATAAAAGTAAATACAGAGGGTTTACCACAAGGTACAACTGATTGGTATGCTTGAAGCATAGGAAGGACAGACTAGACTTTACCAGAAAATATTTTTTAAAAAACAGTCAAGTTTTGGAACAGTTTTCTTTAAACAAATAAAACTAAGATCAAAATGTACCAGAATGATGGATAGAGAAGAGTATGGAGAAGAGAAGGAATAGCTCATCTTTAACTTACCACATCATCTGTGAAAAATGGTAGAGACAGTGTTATAGCATGAGCATGTTTGACTGCCAATGGAAGTGGGTCACTAGTGTTTATTGATTATATAACTGCTAACAGAAATAGCAGGATGTTTTCTGAAGTGTACAGGGCTATACTGTCTGCTCAGATTCAGGCAAATGCTGCAAAACTGATAGGATGATGTTTCACAGCACAGATGGACAATGAGCCAAAATATCATACAAAAGCAAATCAAATGCTTTTCAAAGCAAAGAAGTAGAATATTCTTCAATGGCCAAGTCAATCAACTGACCTCAACCCAACTAGACATGAATTTCATGTGGTGAAAACAAAACAGAAGGCAGAAAGTCCAGCTAACAAGCAGCAACTGAAGACAGCTGCAGTAAAGCCCTTGCAAAGCATCAGCTCGGTGAAAACCCAGCACATGGACATGGCAATGAGCTCCAGACTTCAGGGAGTCATCAACTGGAAAGGACTTTGAACCAAGTATTGAAAATGATCATTATGGTACTAATTATGTTAGTTTGTCCAAATACATTTGAGCCTCTGAAAATGTGGGGAATCATGTATAAAAATAGCTATCTTTTCTAAATGGCTCATACAATGTTTTTATTAAACATCTTCAATTAAAACTGTAAGTCTACACTTCAATTACATCTTCATTTCAAATTCATTGTGCTGGTGCACAGAGCTAACATTATGAAAGTTGTATCACTGCCCAAATACTTATGGACCTAACTGTATTTACAGTATATACTCTAGTAAATATTCTCCGGTTTTCCTCTCACTTCCCTAATGATGTGTTTGACAGGTGCCATTGTAGCTGCTATGCCACTAATCGGTGTGTGACTTTTCAAAATATCAAAGATATTGTTTATATTGAAGTATAATGTTTATCTCGTGCTTCTCATTCTTTCCTTCTGTTAAAAGACTGTATCTCTCACTCTTTTGCAAATCTAAGGACAGTTCCTCCTTTGTTCACTTAATCAGCCCATGAAAGTTTGCTGATGCTGGAATTTCCTAAGGTGGAATTTCTTCCCTAATGTAAAAGCACAATGATTGCAAGGCCTAAGGATTAGTCTTTTATTATTAAAGGGAGCCAATACATGCTTTGGAGAAAACCAACCCATGCCACATGAAGAATTTCTTTATACAGTAGGAGGAAACTAGAGCATCATAAGGAAACCATGCGCTAAGAGGAAACTGCGCTACTAACCACAGAGGGTATACTTTTCTGCAACCAAATCTTGACCACAAGTGCAGAGATACATCAAGCAAATTCTAAATGACAAAGTTAATTAAAAAGGGGCCCAAACCCTTCTAAAAATTTGATAAGATAGCCACCATTTTAAAACTACTTTTAGCCCTTTGTTATGCTGGCATATTATGTTCATATGTATTTGTCAGCAGCCTAAAAGTTCTGTAGCCACATTTACAAAAACACCAGTGATGTATATAATGTAAGACCAAAAAGAAAAGGACAACAAAGACTAATGGAAAACTGGCTCATTGCCAGTCTATTTACATATTTGCAGGACTGTAAAGAAAGGGACATAGCATTTCATGCATGCATTACAATTCAGGCGGATATTAGGAAAGAGCTGGTCTAAAACCTCCTCAATGTCTGTCAACACCGATGGCCACACAAATTTCTCTAAGCAAACTGTTTCACCTTCTTGTCCTCAATTTATAGAAATATGTGAAATATATGACCAGCTTGGCTAAACTGCTTTTGGATGATGCTAACTCAAAAATGAAGTAATCAAGCACAATGATTGCAAGGCCTAAGGATTAGTATTTTATTATTAAAGGGACCCAATACATAGTTTGGAGAAAACTAACCCATGCCATGTGTTAGACACAAGGTGCAGATAATCTGGCAGATTTTTTATACACTCTTATACTATAATCTAGAAGTAATTCCCCAACTATTACACATAATATATTCAACAGTTTTCTAGTATATTCATGCAGCGCTACAATAGTTTATTAATAATATCAGAAATACAGATGTTTCCTTATTTTATCACACTTACATTCTGTATAATCCCCTTGGGATTAATAAAGTATCTATCTATCTATCTATCTATCTATCTATCTATCTATCTATCTATCTATCTATCTATCTATCTATCTATCTATCTATCTATCTATTTTAGGGATTATAGTTTTAAGGCTGATGTAGGTTGAGCATTAATGTAATGCTTTAATATTCTGTCCATAAGAAGAAACTTTTCCTTATTCTTTTAAAAGTAAAAGCAAAGTTGGTTTTAAATGGCTTAAATGTTGTTCCACAATATATTCTCATAACTTATCAACCTATAAAAAAACTTATTAAATCTTAATTAGTTAAACAGGGAGCCAATACACTCATATGACAGGGTCCAGATGAATTCTATGCCTTTGCATGTTATGTTATTACTAAGGTTGAATCTTATCAGCCATGACTTTTTTAAAAAAATTGAATATGCTACAAGGATGTATAAAGTTTTCCTTCTATGGGGGATATGGTAACATATCACTACAATTGTTAAATAAGATTGTGTGTCCTTTCAGACTTTTGTAGGGAAATTAAGGGTATGTTTACATATTGTTGAGGACGGCTGGGGATCCTGCCCAGCCGGGGCACCAGGAAGGACTGGTAGAGGGACAATACCTCCCCTGGGCCACAAGAAGGCAGCCGCCCTGGTCTGCATGGGGACCACGGGATCAGAGCTTGGAAGATCATTCCTGTTGGGGCTGTGGCCACTACCAGGGGGTGCCCGGGCAATTATGGAGCCTTGGATGGCAGCAATTCTGCCACACCAGGAAGTGCTGCCAGAGGAGCATCAGGAAGCACCTGGAGCACATCCGGGTGATGTATAAGAGAGGCCGCCTCACTCCAATCGGGTAGTAGGAGTAGAGGCAGAGGACAGAGCCTGTGACGGGAGGAGTGGAGGCAGTAGAAGGAAGTTGGAAGAGAAAGAGACTGAATTGAGGGTGAATTGGGCACTATATTGTGTGCATTGTGTTGTGAAGAATTCAAATGTGTTTGTTTTGGGAAATTCTGTGTCTGCCTTTTTGTGTTTGGGTTCAAACTCCACAATATCCTTTTAGAAATTACGACTCATTTTCAAATGGCCACTTACCAAGAAACAAGAAAAAGCAGAATTTCTCTACAAAGTCTGAATGAGGCTCACATTACGCACCTCCAACAGTCCAGCAATGACCTGAAGATGTGAGGAAAGTTGTTACTTAAAAAAACTAATGTACAAATACAAATTCCATGATAAAAGTACCTAGTAATGTGGCTGAAGGGGTCATAAAAACTGAAGAATATAAAAAGTCACTCCACCTTGTTGGGTTAGCTAATATCTCATCCAGACAATTATTACAAGTTTTCAAGGTTTCTTCTTCTGTGTCATTGACTTTTGTGGACTTTCAAACCACAGAGCTCTTACTTTTTCTAGTGACTATAAACTTTTTTTTTTATTCGTTTTACCAGTGTTTAATAATGCAGTCAAATTTCAGCAAGTATCCCAACCCCTATCTCTTTTTTCATACAGTTAATTAACTTTTCTAGGTAACCATCAGATTCTTCCTTTCTGGTTACATGGACTAAACGTTGACGGTGTTGACAATTTTAAGTTTGTCTTTTTGTGCACATCTTTTAAGAATAAACAGACCAGTCCAATCACACAATGTTTTCAACCTTCCATGTTGTTTTAGATACAGTAAGAAATGTGATGAGCTATCTCAGGGCTAAATTCAGGTCATCCATGCATTGTCTCATCCTGTTATCCAGTTCAAATTTACAAAGAACTGGTGTCTATCTTGGTAGCACTGAATTCAAAGTGGAATAGGTAACACTTAATAACAGGACACACACAAATATAATATACTGTAGGTCCTACACACTCACATATATATGGGCATTTGTATCCCACCCAAATTATTCAAGCAGGGTAACAGAGAAAAACCCAGAGAACAAACAGGCTGGATTGGGTCTGTGGGACAGAAGAGCTGACAGCTGTGCCTCCTAAATTCAGTTCAGTTAAAATGATCCTTAGACCGTAAAGTGCACTCAGTTACTAAGTCCAATTACAAGTACAGGGTAGTTAAAAAATAAAAACGTTTACATTTATGTAGAGGTAAACAGAATGTGTGTCTAATTTTCGTTACTTTTTTAAGCATGAATACCTTTTACACATTTTGTCTTTAGTAACTCCAATTCTGAACATAGAGCAAAAAGTGACACAAAAACTATGCAATACATCATATGAAATATATACAGTAATAAAAGTTTTAATCATCAGAAGGATTTTAATTGTACAGTATATTACAGTTGTTCTAGGTTGTTGGTGCTGGGCAATGGCTGGTAGCTACCCAAAATTACAGACAAACACCATAAAGGTCCGCCAATGGATATTCAATCTACATAGCCATCTGTACCCCAAGGTACATCAATACTTCTGACAAGTATTAGCTTTTAAAACGCACAATTGAAAAGTAAACGGCCCTAGCTGCGGCTCAAAATGAGTATGGAACAATATGGTAAAATAATAATTATTCTCCTTTTTTATAAGCAGGATTTTGGAATGTTAAAAAAGGAAATAAATAAACAAAAAATAAATCATTTTCTTTCTTTACTGTAAATTGTAAATAAACTTTCTCTTGGTAACTTCAATTTTTCAACCATTAATATTTTTCAAGTATAAGAATAGAAAAGCACGTTTTATTATTAATGGAAAAAAGGCTTATGCAGTTTGTTTTTATGCTAATTTCGTTTCTGTGCTTTCTCTCTTCCCGTTCAGTTTTTTCCCAATTTCCCTGTTTCTCATCACACGTTACTTTCTAGGCTTTCATCACTTTCAGAGGAGTGGCTGTGCGCAAGCGCGCGCTCTCTTTCTCTGTGCTCTAAATCGAAAGAGTTTTTTTTTTTCCATTTTGCTTGAATCTCAGGTTCCTTTTTTTATCTTTTATCTTTTGCCGCCCACAATGACTGACATAATCGGATTTCCCCAAACACTAAAGTTGGTTTTAAAAAGCGGGACGCATGGCGATCTTGGCATCACTTGAAGGAAAACTAAGCAAATTGCACTTTAACGCAAAGAAGTGATCTTACATTAGTACTTGTATCTTTTTAACTTATTTATACTAAACGTATTTGAGTAGAGCACGGAGTGTAACTGCTAGAATAATGTCAACGAAGACAGTTTACGACGTGGAGAGTGGAAGCGCAGTGGTTTTACTGGAGGAGAAGCAACGGAGGAGCTGGATGGGCAGCTGGTTCTGCGCCAGTGTTGCGCTCCTCACGACCCTCCTGGCCGTGCTCTGTGTGTGCCAGCTGCTACGGACACAGATTGTCGCCGACCCCGCTAAGGTGAGTCGCATCAATTTTAAATGCAAACTCTTCATGAGTTCGCATATTACTGCAGAAATCCTTCCGGCTAGGAAGCTACTTCAGATGTGCAAAGCGGACAGTGTGAATGTAACTGCAGGAATACAGGGAACCACGTGGGGAAGTAAATATGTGACACGTTAAATTCCTCAGGCTTTCGCTAAATACCTGCAAGCACTGGTGAATACCAGACACTCTCAAAATAAATACAGGATGTGAAAGAACCGAAGCTATACCCTTATCTGAAGAATCAAAATGACTTCATGCAGTTTTCTCTGAAGTAGTTGCACTGCTTTGGTTAAGGTCCTTTTTAGAACGTCTTTGTAAGTTTTGAGATGCAATAGATACAGATTTTGACTTTTAATATTTGCAAACATGCAAAGTCGGGTTAGGTTGCTCAGCAGGGAGAAACATACTCTTAGACCATGGAAAACTGATTCCTCAACACAAATGTGAATAGCCATTCATAAGAGGGTGCATGATTGCCAATAAATCAGTGTGAGGGTTTCAATTCTTGCTTATTGTAAGCTACTTCTAAAGGTAATAGATATGAAACAGGCAGTCAGTCAGTCATTTTCCAGCCCCAGTCTTGCAAATGATTTGAGTAGTCTGGACTACCTAGATATTATTTAGGAGAGTGATCACAGTATTTAAAACTTGCATCTGTACAGTTCATAACCCACATTTCCTGTTTAGGAACTGGCATTATGAAGTATAAAGTGAGAACTACACCTTCTGAACCCATATATCCAGTTCAGTTCAGGAACTGGCAGTATGGAATGTACAGCGAGATTTCATTCTGGATAAGACAGTAGTGCACAACAGTTCAGGCATGCACACCTCACATCAACATTAAGTCGCCTGGGGACAAGTCACAGTTGCTGCTTTGGCAAAATGTGTATTTGGTAGGAGAGAATTACCTGGTGCAGGGACGAGGATGGGAAGAGCTTTACTGTAGAGCTGGGATCAATGAAAGCAGCCTTATGAGGATAGGACTGAGAATCAAAAGTTCAAAGTTTACTCCAAAACGTTGGTGATAGCATCGATAAACTTTACAAACGGTAACACTGAACTTTCAAAGGTGGGTATTTTTGCTCAGTTGGCCATGAAAGACTAGCCTAGCAAGAGTGAGCAGGGGGGTTGGTTGCATGTCTGTCATCGTATACAGAGCTGGATCTTGGCTTGAACTGAATGTTGACAATATCTATCTATCTATCTATCTATCTATCTATCTATCTATCTATCTATCTATCTATCTATCTATCTATCTATGTGATAAGTAAATACCTTCTTTAAATATACAGTATGTGTGTTTTGTATAAACTGTACTGCGTGCTTTACCAATTTAAACTTGGTATATTTATACATATATAATAATAATGACAACAATGATAATAATATTTTTTTATTTAAATAGCACCTTTTCTATGCTCAAGGTGCTTATATATACATCACACTGAGCTTAAGTAGTGTGATGTGTATCATTTTGTTTATTGAATAAAAGGCATATTAAACATAGATAAAATCTGACACATGTTCAACTGTGGAGAACAGCATATAGCACCTTTGTTGATATGTTACCTTTTTTTGGGGATAAACACAAAAATATGTGATACTTAATTATGAAATTAAGGAAAACACCAAATGGAAAAGACTCCAAAACATAAAGATTACATAAAAACAAATATGAAATAAGGTCTTGTCCCATTTGTTTAATATAAGACTAACTTTAATTTCCTTGATATTGCGCACAAGCTGACAGTTTCCAAGACTTTGCTTTTTTTTTTTAAACTACAGTATATATCTAAGACTACACCTTCATTACTAAAGATTCAAACAGCCTAGTGGTTGAACAAAGAATCATTATATGTGTTCATTTTTTTCCCACTGGCCTCCTCAAGCTTTAAACCCTTGAAAAGTTGCCATTTTATTGTCAGTGTGACATTCTAACACGTATTTTCAGCCTCTGCACTAAAGTGCAATTAAATCAAGTCTGTTGTGAATACTTGCAGATGAATATGTTTCCTGTTATGATATGTATGTGAGTAAGAGTTTGTTCAGAACAGCAGCGACCACAAAGTTTAAGAAATTCTGTTCTGATACATTCCTTTTTTCTGATACTTTCAGCTAATTATTTTTGGAGAACACTTTGTAGTTTAAATAGTTCAGTTGTGTCTACTCATTCAAACTGTGTGCATTTGTAAATTAAACTGGTTTTATGAATACTGTGGTATGGAAGTTTTAAAACATATATATTTTCTCTTGTAGACTTTGGACTTTGGGGAAGAGCATCTTGAAGCACCTGGTGAGTTTTATTAATTCTTTTTAATAATACAGTCCGCTTTTGTATTTGACTTCCAATCATACAATAAGAAGGAAATCCATGCAGTGTAGGTCCTAGTAAGCTTTTGAGCATTTTCTTTTTCTTATCAAGTGTTCATTAGCACTGCTGTCTTATTTGACCTGCCCTTTCAAACATGCACATTCCTCCTTTTAACCAAAGTGTTAAAAAAGCCTGTATACATCTCATCATGAACGCTGAACACTACAATCCAGCCAGACACATGTTTCATGATGTCAACAGACAGGTCTAAATATTTATTGACTTGGGGAAACCCCTCCATTTTTTTTCTCTCAATTATACAAAGATGATGAAAATGTGACAATTCCATATAGTAGTCTTTTTAACTTAGACTTAAAATTAGATCAGGAGTCTGCTAACATATACAAATGTTCATCTTCATTCAGACTATATAATTTTAATCAACAGATAAATAATCAAGTTAAACGTTCTAATAAATGAGACCTAATTCCTATAGTGTTCAGGAATGTGATTCTCTACCCACTTCTAATGATGTCACTCTCCTCTGCAACAAAAGCCTGACATATTTCCCATGCAGGAAATTCCCCTGGGCCCGTGGCCTTTATAATTACCCGAGTATATTCTTTTTTGAATAAACTAACTTTATGTAAATATTTACCTTAGATTATGCAGAGTGACATAATGACTAGTCTATTTTAAGGAAAAAAATCATTTACATTTGCAATTTTTATGATATACTAAATGTTTTGAATCTGAAAATGATCTATTTTAGCCTGAAGTTAACATTGTCTCTCTTTTTTTCTAATTTTCAGTTTACCATAAAAGATCACTAAAGCCAAATGCTACTGACTCTGGCAAACCAGCCACACACTTACAAGGTAAGATATTTAAGAAAAAACTTAGTTTTATTATATTATATTATATTATATTATATTATATTATTAACATTAATTTTCAGAGCATTATTTTTATGTGCTGGTAATTTTCAGAATATATCATGGCTTGAATAATTTTCATTTAAATGTAAATGTTAATGAAAATGGATTACCTTATAGCAGAAAAGGGGGAATAGTTCCAGTTTACACAAAAAATTGAATAAGTTCATAAATAAACCATCCAACCATTCATGTCTAAGCCAAATTATTTCAAATACGGGCTTATCCCAGCAGTGCATGCATGATACAAGACGGCATCAGTGTTTCATAGGATATACTCATGCATACAGCATATTACCGACTTTTTATTTTCAGTTAATCTAATTTCCATGTTTTGGGGATTATAGAGGAAAAATGTAATACTGTAAAAAATACTTTAGTCAGAAGGTGAATGTGGTGACCCTTCACAACAACTGAATGTGAACCCAGTCTCCTCTAAGCTGTGAGACAGCAACAAAATGCACTGCACAGCTTTACTCACCAAATCCATAAAACATTTGTTTTTAATCTTTAGAAGCAATTCTGTCACATTAAAGATCATATTTTGCATTTTTACTTGCCTTATGTGTTAAAGGTGGTGGAGTTTCCCACGCTATCAAAAGGTCTAAACAAGTAACTTTTAAACCCTCTGCTTTAGCAACATAGTAGGTGGAGAAGGATGTGGTTACCTGCTGGAATGTTAATAGTTTTCATAGAAGAACTTCTTAAAAAGTTAATTTTAACTTAGGAGGATATCTCTAAGTAGTCTTTGAACTAAATGTGTTTAAAGTAAATGAAGATTGCACACAAAGATAAGCACTTAACATAACAGGTAGTTGCTGTGCTAAAAACTCCCATTCTCATGATATGATTCTTTTAATTTTTAACAAAACAATATACAGTTGGTACTTGAGATTGAGGTGGCCTTTCAAATTGTTGCAATTGTATTATTTTACAGTATATGAGAGTGAGGAATTATAACCATGTTTTAGTCATTATGAAAAGCCTCAAATTAACATTTTCTGCTGTTTAACCACAGACTGCACTCATAAAATCTAATCAGGTCAGGTTTCATTTTCTTTTGTCTCTGAATTATCAGATTAATTTTCCCATCTTTGCAGCCACCGCATTAATTGTAGTAGAACTGCAGCCGCCTCCCCAGCAGCCCGCCCACTAAACCCCAAATGCATCCTGAGTTGCAGCATTTGAATGGAGAAAAGCAAATACAAAATAATAGCATATCATTCTCCAACCAGCTTTACCCAGTTTTGGGTTGTTGAGGGCCGGAGCCTGTGTTATGGTATGTGGGGCTAATTGTGCCCACCTTCGCTCACTTGCTAGATTGTAATCAGCAGCTTTCACAATTTCATTCTCATTGAGGAAACCACATAATTAAATTCTCAAAATGTTTTCATGGTTTTGTTTTAAATTGGCTCATAATTTAAATTCCAGGTTGTAGTTATTATTGCAGCTGTGCTGTATGGAACAGATTACTCTAGCACTGAAACATTAATTAAGAAAAGTCTGAAATTCATTAGAAACTAAGGAAAATGTTTTTAAGACCCTAGACTATTAATGAAATACATAATGATCGCTGGTTGTGTTGGATTCTCCACTACTCACAGTATCACTAATTCAAAGCTTTGTCAGCTGTCTATTTTTTTTAAACCTTATTAATATTTTTTGCATTCTCTATTTTTATTCAGCCTCCGTTTCAGATGCATCAGAGCTTCACTGGAGGAACGACGTGGATCAGGCATTTCATGTAAATGGGCTGAAACTGCAGGGCAACAATCTCCTTGTCCCCAAAACAGGACTGTATTTTGTATACTCTCAGGCATCATTTACCGGGGACTGCAAGGATGGCGAGACGGTGTACTTGCTCCTGAGCATTCAGCGTAAAGCCATTTCCTACTTAGAAAACCGGCCGCTCCTGAGTTCAATGAAGACTGTGTGTGGTGATGCAAAGGATTCTAAAGATGTGTGGTTCAAATCGATCTACCAAGGTGCAGTTTTCAAGCTAGAAAAAGGTGACCTTCTTGAAACGAATATCTCTGATGTGAGCAAGCTAGATACTGCATCTGGGAAAACATTTTTTGGGGCCTTTCACATATAAGGAGAGATTTGTGTGAACTAGGTTTGCAGATTCCGTTAGAAAAATATTGATATACAATATATCAATATATATGCTACCTAAAAAGGGTTAAATGGGGTAAACTAGACTATTTACAGTATTTATGTGTTATAGTTATTTATTATATTTATTATTAGCATAATTTATTCAATTTGTTTGAAAAGAACAATGTAAACGGGTATGTTAACTTATTTTTGTATTTATTTATATTTATTTATTTTATTTATTATTTCAGGGTGCATTTGTGTAATGTAAACTGACATTTTTGTGTTTGAAATATTTTTGTTTTTTTACAAATCTAAGATTGACTTTTAAGAGTGCTGTATTAATTTATCACATTAGGAACTGTATGGATGTGACAGAGAAAAATCCATCTGTCCATTTTCTAAACCTGCCTATCTAGAGTCTATCCCAGGAAGAACCAATCAAAAGACAGGAATAATCCCTGGACAGGCTGCCAGGCCTTCACAGGGTGAACACAAACACACACACACATCAGAGGCCAATTTATTTTTGCCATTCCACCTAATTGCATGTGAATGTGGGAGAACATCGGAGCACTCGAGGAAACCCACACATACACAGGGAGAATGTGCAGACTACACATATAGAGAAAAATCAGACAATAAAAGAGACAAGATATTAACTTTGGATGTAGCTAAGATTGAGAAACTACTTCTCTTATGCATTAATGCACTGCTGACTGAAAGATGAAAATTTATAAATTAGCTTTAAAAAAAATAATTTTGGGGGAAAAAATAGGAATTGACTGATTCTCTCCCCTGAAAACTAGCTGCTTCTATATTTCTGAGACACAAGTATATAGAATACTTTAATATGAACCAGTCTGCAGAATATGATACAGCCATTTTTACTGTGTTCATATCAAGTAGTTTACATAATTATATAAGGAAATTAATTTCAAGTAGTTTTGAGGTGCTAATATTTAAATTGGCATCACCTATCAAGTATTTTACAAATGATACTGCTCAGGTGTATGGCAATATTGAAATGTGTATTACTGAAAGACATAAACTTAATTATACATTACTTCTGGGGTGGCACAGTAGAAGATTGAGTGGCATTGCTGTTTCCCAATACTTGGGCACCAGTTTGATTCCTGGCCTTTGTTCCTTTCTATCCGATGATTTCCTTGACTAAGGTGGTTTTGGTTCAATATGACCCTGTAATTGATAAGCAAGTTCAGAAAAGGAAGAGATGATTAAATCTCTTAATCACAGTATTGTAGTTTGAAAAAAAAAGAATTTCTTTTGTGAAATTATGCTGCTTACATTTCACATCTTTGCTTGATAAAAAGGCAAAAGTGATGTGACATTCAACTGGTACAAGATGCTTCTTGATGAAAATGTTCATTATAAAACTTGTCTATGAATAATTAATTTCTTTGGAGAGCTGTAATAAAATGTTTTATATTAAAACAGTTTCAACAAGAAATGTTATAGTACATATACTACTGCACTATTTATGATATGTTGCATTTGAAACAATTTATATGTTTTACCTTTGTTTTAATAAAATAATTTTTATTTCATATAACCTATATTTGATTTTTTTCTTATTTAAAACCATTAACATTACATTAATTGTTCAGTATGTTTTCAGTAGCACAGTCACTGTCACATACTCAAGTTATGTTAACAAACAACAACCTTTAGAAACACAAAATTTGAAAAATGTAAACTATAGAAAGCAGTATCATCTACAGCTTTTACAAGTTAGCCAACACAGTCAAGTAGTGGTTAGAAATACTTCTTCATGGATGCAGCATCCTAAGATAGAGTTTCACACATGGAGTTTTTCTTCGGGTTCCTCAGATTTCATCCATATTCTAAACACATTTTTCAGGTTGATCAAGGATGCAGAAATTGACTCCATGTGATTGAGTGTTTCACATGACTGGGCCTTGTGAAGGACTGTGTGATAAACTAGAAAAACAACAGTTTATTCATGTAAGCCTTGTTTATTGTTGCAACAAAAAAAAACGTAAACACTAATAAACGACCACTGTCACGGTTAAGAGAATGCCACAGCCTGTAGAGTACCAAAGTTCCATCTCAATTTCTCGGATGTAGATCCCACAATAAAGGGTCACATCTGAGCATAGTCCTAAAATACAGCAATATTCCCAGAAGGGACTGGGATTCCTGAACTACATGGGAAATGATGTCATATGCCATATTTTTATTAGCCAGTTATTAAAATTACATTTAAAGGAATAATTTACTTACAATTTAGAAATGAATTGGATGTTTTTGCCAAACGTAGCAATCCAGGTAGTCTTTGCATTGAATTTCCCCCTCTCTTTTGGCCAGAATGGTTCAGCCAGGCCTTCATGCACTTGAATTGTAGAGGGGTAAAATCCACAGACCTGCTAGCTAATGTCGAATATGTTAGGTTTACCTTAAATTTAAATGTCAAAGCCAAATTTTGGGCTCAAGAAAAGAACAGCAAGAAAAGCTTGAAAAAAGGACAGAGAGCGACAGTTGGTCACTCAATTTTTCCCAGAGAAAGGTCAGTTCACTAATGTTAGTCTGTTCTCCATACATGGTTTAAACAAATCACCTTACAGGATTGTTTAATCCAACATCCAAAACACTAAACAACAACATTCCAATTAGAAGCCAGTTAAAATAATCCATGCTGGTATATGCTTAATATAAATGCAATGAGCTGCATCTCAGTAAATAGAAAATGACATGCTTCAGTTGATAATGATTTTAATGCTAAGCAGCTTTTTAATGTTGTTAATTTAATACTTTAAGGCCTGATAAAGACAAACACTGTTTTTTCAGAATGTATGATATATATTTTAATAGTATGGTCAGTGCATTTCAAATTAAGTGCATCAAGAAGATGTTGTTGCATAATGAGTCCATTTGGATCTATATTCTAAAAATAATCTTTTACAGATATGGTGGTGTTAATTTTCTTCTTCCATGTGACTTTGAATGTAAGAAGCTCTCAGGTCCATTGTAAGATTTTTATGCTGAAGTACTAAGGGCAGCAAAACTGAATTTTTCATGTACTTTTTCACCAAATAAATGGACTGTTCGGAATAATAGACGCATTTTGCATAGCAGCAGGCCTTTATTTTTGAATGCCTGGGCTAACATTTTTTTAAATTTTGGATTTATTTGACAATGATGGCAGCATTTTATATCAGATCATCTTTGTTTCATATGTGCATTAAAGGCAGAAATGCACGAATGTGCATATCTCTTTTTGATCACACCACTTAGTACGCACAGTTATTTTCCAGGACCCTTTATATTTGAAGGCTGCAGCATGCATGCAACATTGTGATAAGCATTTCATGCACTTAAAAAAGTCATAATATTAATAAAAATAATGTAGTGAAATGTGGTGCCAGTTTGTTTGGCTTGCAATATTTAAGCTGCTTTTCTTGGCTGAATTAATGGCTCACTATCCTAAAAAGTTTTTGTTTCTTTTACTCATCTGTCAGTTCTACAGCTGAAGACAAGATGGCTGTGCAAATTCTTCTCTTTTATAAAGTGCAGCTGTGCAGGATTTTGATGGCTCTTATATTTAAATAACAGTTGCCAGAGTATTACTGTTATTTTTTTCTGCCTTTATTTGTTATTAATGTTGCAGCCATTAACATAATTATAACATGTAGAGTATATAATAAAAGATCAACTAAACTCATGTCTTACCTGGAATTGTTAACTTAAGTTTGTGAATATTTACCTATTTTTAATTTGAATATTAAAGCATTATTTTTTGGCTAATTTGATGACACTAGTAAATATGGGACTCAACTAGAGCTACCAGCCTGCATAGTTGAAGTTATCAAAAACTGGATTTCAGCCTGGGTGGGAGGATCAGTAGGCGGGGTTGTCCTGGTTGTACAGGGTTAGTTTGGTGAAAGTGGGGGGCCCAATATGATATCCTTTCATGGGGCCCATAATCTCTAGCGGCGATCCTGGTTATACTTTTACAGATTAAAACATGACATAGCGAGAGAGCCCTGTGATGGACTGGTGCCCTGTCCAGGGTTTGTTCCTGCCTTCTGCTCTGTGCTTGCTGGGATAGACATTGGCACCCCCATGACCCTGTTCAGGACTAAGCAGGTTAGAAAATGACTGACTGACAAAGTAAGAGAAGAGTAAGATGTCTGCATCAAGCTGGCTAGTTTGGATAGAAGAAGACAAAAGGAATGGTGACCATTTTGGAAATTTGCTTTTAATGGTATTGCTTGGTAATTACTACAAATATTGTGGTATCTCAGGTAGCCATTGACAAGTCTTTGGGGACTTACTTTAGAACTGGTAGCCATTATTTTTTTTTCTGAGGGCACAGAGGACCTTCTAAGGGAGATGATTATCAGGGCTGAGTGGCAAACAAGGGAAAGTGGAGGAGAAGTGGAAAGCCTGCTAAAGAGACTGGACTGTTACAGAAAAATTGATAGAAATTTTGTATTGGGTTTTAGTATTTTGGTTTTGTTCTTGTGACTCACATGGCAGCCAGCAGTAAAGAACTATTATTATTGCAGTCATAAAAATAAACCAAAGGCTTGGATGTATCCCAGTAAACTCTATGTGATTTCATTATCCAAAACTGTCTTCATATTATAGACAGTTAGCCTTAACTTGTGGATTATTTTGCTTCAATAAAACTTACATTTCCTCCCTTTCTTTCTTGGTAGTGAAGAAAACACAGAATGTTAAACAAAAAGTAAATCCCAAGAATAAGCACATAAAAGTTTTTTGCCCACCTCTGCAATGTTCCTCCAGAGGCACTCAAAGTGAATTTAGGTCACAACAGGAAAACACAGTACTGTAGTTACTTTTACATTAAGAAGGAATGGAAATAATGACAAAAATACCTGAAACAGAGAATGTGGCCGAGAAATACGCAGATAAATAATAAAATGTGAAATCCAAAATATTCCACTTCCCCAGCTTCTTATTATTGCAAAGATAAGAGATTCATGGTTCACTTGAAAAGGAAGACCTTTCTGTTTATTTTACTGTTTCATGTTGGCTTTATTCTAAAATTTACACAGCATGTGGAACATAATTTAGATGGCAAAGACTTGTCAAAAGTGAATTTGTAACAGAATTAGTGATCTGAATGATGAGCAAAGACTTGTTGGGACCGAGTGGTAAAGTTGAAAGTAGGGAGGAAGACAAGCATGATGAGAACTCATTAATCTGCCTGTGTAAAGAGAGCATTATAGTATAATAATATATCTGTATTCTGTGCATTGAAATTTTTGGCATAAAAATAAATAATAAAAAAATGCCTAAATTGAAACAGGTAAAAAAACCGAGCAACAATAATTCAGCACAAGTTCAATCAAACAATGGGATATTGGTGCCTGGTCTGTCATGGCTGGAATCTGATCATTGTAATACCATCTAGCAATGTAATCAACTGACAAAATATAGAAATATTGATTTCAATTTTAGGTAAAACCAACAGCCTCACAACCAACTTTTGCTCAAGAAAATATACTGACTCTGAACTGCCTAAATTGAAAGAGCAATACCTCAAGTTTAGAATCAAATGGCTTTGAGGTGAAAAAGGACAAGCCACAGACAGATTATGCAGTTTACACATACTGTATTACTCAAGCACAAATCTCTGGGGCTTCCTCAGTTAGGTGTCTGCTGAAAAACATGAGGCTGGCAAACAATTCAAAAGACAATTTTCTACATTTTCTTTCTGCATCTGGATTTTGTATTTCTTTGAAACTGGGACATCATACTGCAAAATGGAAGGAACACCAGAAAGGTTTATTGGTGTTTTTTTGAAATTTGCCGCTGTCAGGTGGTCCCCCTCTTCTGTGTGGGTGAAGATCAAGATTCTCCATAGCACCATTCTAATCAGTGTAATATTTTGTGCTTAATACATTCCTGATATTCATTTGCTTTTTTCAGAACACTGTGGTTATCTTTAAAGGAGCAAATGGTACTGGATTTTTTCATACTTCACTACATTGTGTTGCATAATCTTGACTGGGAAAATCTTGAGCTAAAACTGCAATTCTTACCTTAATGCTCAAAATCAGGCACTCTGCTTCAAGTCCTATCACTAATCTGGAAAGTTCAGGTTGCACATAGATCCCCTTCTAGATTCATTGCAGAGCCAGTAGAGCTAACAACGTCAAACAAATTGAGCTTATGTTACAAAATCTGGTAGGAGGGCCTCAGCTGTAGAATGGCCAGTATGGGGTAGGGGGCTAGTTGGACTGACTCCAGGACTCGGACTGTGTCTAAATTGTCTGACTCCTTTTCTACAATCTGGCCATTGTGCTACAATTAGCTGATGGATAGTTATTGTTGTTTGTCATTTTAGTTAATTAGTTTCTACAAACAGGGGCAAATCTGTATCCTTATATGTTCCTTATATAGTTCCACACTCTAAAAGTCCGTTGAAACATAACAAAGGTGGACACAACCTTTGATGGTTGAACACTGTGTTACCACCACAATTAGTCCTTCAACTGTCCCAAGAAACACTCTGTTCGATGAATGCTTGTTTTCTAACAGACGTCTTGCTAACTTGTCGAAATCCCCGGTGGCATCTCTCCCCTGTGGAGTGAACATTCTTTTTCACTTCTGGCTTCCTTGTGCTGCTATGATGACCTAGGCACACCTTACTTCTTGTCCACCAGCTTCTCTCAGTACATTTATGAGTCTTCCCTTTGTCACTGGATCCCCAACTGACGAAAAAGAACAAGCAACTCAGCACAAGCTCAATCAAACAATGGGGTATTGGTGCCTGGTCTGTTATCTTTCTCTCGTGAAATTGTCTCTTACTCCAATGATGTAGATACCACTGTCAATGTACCTTGTGTCTTGGCAGCCATGTACCCTTGTCAGTCTGTGAGTCCATGCACTCTATGTGAGTGACCTTGACAGCATTCTCAGAGGACCATCTCTTTCTACATTGTCTGCCCTCTGACACCATCCTCTGGATTTGCTCTGTCCCTTCTGCTTGCGTACTGTCTCTTCACACCATCCGAACACCACCCACTGCTTCAGTCTCTACATAGATCAATATGATGTTCAATTAACCAATGGTACATATCAATTTCCTTTGCTTATTATATAGTCTGTAGTACTAGGGTGTTGTACTGTGTTAGCCATTATTAATGTAAAAGTAAAAGCCAAGCAAAATGACACTGTATGTTGATTAGAAACCAATATCCCCAGAACATTTTAATTATCTAAAGAAGCAGGAAGACCTGTATCATAATATTGTATGTTGATGTGATACCAATCAAAGCAGTCTGATCTTCAAAGTAGGTGACTCTTTTGCAAAACAGGTAAATATCTGCATCCTGTAGACAGCCATCTCAATAAGCTGTAACAGAATTACTCAGGAAATTTGCATTTTTCCTTATCACCCTTGATCTCAACAAAGGATGCCTATTGCCCCTTCATCTATTGGCTTTTACATTTATTGCTACCTGATAATATTACCTATTTTTTCCTAAGAGAAATGAAAATTGCCCATTATACAAAAATATACCCTGCTGACACCCACTGTAACACTTTTTGTGCCAGCTGCCTAAAGTCTGTCAATAATTCTGCCTTCAGTGGTGACCTTACACAGAGTCTTTTTAATTTTAAACATAATAACACAAAGTTACACATACACAGTGAACAAATCCCCACAACAACTAGGTAATTTGATTGGCCAATGGGCATACTGTCAGACCATATTTTCAGCTATGGAGATAATTTGTAAACGAATAAAAGATAAATGTCTGCTAGTGGACTGAGAACAGCTTGATAAAACAGTTTATTTGTTACTTTCTGGCTCTCCCTAAAGAAATACATCCATTTTGTTGACCCTTTGCCACTGTGAAACAGCCTCATATAAAGGATCAGACATATTCTGCAGTTATCTTGGCTTGATAACGAAAACAAAAGACTATAAAAATAAAACAAGAATCCTCCATTCTTCCTCTCTGGGCTCTAGTTGGTGTAGAAGCACCATGATCCTAAATCGGATTACAATTCTTACAAAAGAAGATGACTGTTCATATTGGGAAGAACAGGTTTTAGTATGTTGTTTGAAAAATGTATCCTAATATTTAGGTGTTCCATACTATGAGAAATATTTAGTCTGATTCAGGATCTTCACCAAATTGACAGGTTGTTTCTTCTCTTTTCATTCCAAGATGCAAAACAGTTATTTGCCACTTTTAAACCTGCTTTTTTGTTTTGAGATATACTGTCGATAATATCTGTTAAGATCCTATCTACACTTTGTATTCTAAAGTTGCCTCATCTTCCATTATATACTGTATGTGATCACAGTGTGCTGTATCAATGATTAATTAATATACATGGTTAGTTGTTATCTGGCCTTGATAAGAAACTGTTAGATAAGATAAGATCTCATCACACACTGCGGTCATATTGTACCTCCATCAGGTTTTACTGATCATTTTTTAATATTTTTGAAGTTTTTGTATAACTGGTCCAGCAGAAATAACCCTGATCTCAGTCTAAATTGGTTAGGGGTGTTCAAGTTCAACTATACTATAAGATAAACATAATCTGTAGTACAAAACCTCATAAGTCTCAAACAAGAATAATGGCTTGGCTGAATGTATCTGTTAGGCCAACATGGCTATTTGTGCTTGTCATGCAGATTCTAATGCAATGTAATGTATTTTGCAATAAATACAGTTGTAGCAACAAGAAGAGAACCTCAGCCATATTATTGCTAGATGAACAGTGCTAGCTCCAAACAAATGCACTCATCGACCCAATCGCATATCTAGCTATGTAGTTGCTATCTATTTGCTGGTAAATGCTTTGTGAGCCTGATCATTTGTTTGATCACGAGCCTGAAACGGTCATCAAAACGGAGAACACCACCATTATGTATGATATGGTTGTGAACGTCAGTTATACCAGTGGTTCTCAACCTGTGGGGTGGGCATGAAGTAACAAAAAGGGGGGCACGAAGATGTGAAAAAAAGAAAACAAGAATCAAAAATATGAAAAAAACATCTGTTGAAACCAAAACAAATTAACTTAAACTACATTCTGATACTAGAACAATAAATATAGAGTTAGATAAATGTTGATAAAAGTTAAGTAGGTATAATAAAATATGCATCTACATTTCAAAAAAAATTTTGGGGGGGGGGCGATTAAAACTGTTTTGAAAACTCGGGTCGCAGATACTTAAAGGTTGAGAAACGCTGAGTTATGCCATTATAGCCAGACAGATCTCATCTTCCATGACCTGATGTCTTCTCATAAATGTAGATGTTCCAGATGGCATAAATGTCTCAGTCAAAGAGGTAGAAAAACTCAACAAATACAAAGATCAAGACCTTCCATATGTGGAGCACGAATGCTTGTGTGAATCTTGTCATAATCAAAGCATTAGAATTGCTGGACTAGGTCTTCAAAAATAAACTGCTAGATAAAGTGAGTGCCACTCAGGTGCGGAAGATCACCCTCCTCAGAACTGCTGACATACTTTGTTTAGTCCTCTCCTTTGGACAATAAAAGCCACAGGAACCCATTCAATTCCCAGTAAAAACAATCAGGGCAAACTGAAAAAAAGAAAGAAAATAATAATAATAATAATAATGGGTGACATAGTAGAACAGAGGTTAGGACTGCTACTTTACCATTTATCATGGTGTCTTCTCTGTGGATATGCAAGTAAGAATTTGCTTGTACATGTGACAATACTACTATAACTATTCCATTGCTTTTAGAATCAGATTCTATTAAACAATGTGCCATGCTTAAAAACTGAAAGCAAATCATTATCATTAAGAGACTCTGGCAGCCCCTGGATAACCTAAACACAATGAAGTGTTTTTAACAACTGTTCGAACAGTGCTTGGTAATATTCTAAAACTTTATCTGAGGGTTATTAATGTTTTCTCTTTAGTCAAAGACCAGATCACTCAAGATTACAAAGCAATTTTTTTCACTGCCTTTCTGATAACACATTTGTACCCATAAGATTTTGCTGTACTTAGTACAAACCCTGAGACAATACCTGGACCTGGGATGGAGGAGATTCCAGGAGACAGGCAGTTACTCTAGGAGAGCTGGACAGGGCCATAGAAGGTCCTTAACCCATCAGCAGGACCAGCATCTGCTCCTTTGGGCAAGGAGGAACAAGATGAGCACTGCAAGAGCCCTATAAAATGATCTCCAGCAGGCCACTACTGTGAATGTCTCTGATCAAACACTCAGAAACAGACTTCATGAGGGTGGCCTGAGGGCCCAACGTCCTCTAGTGGGCCCTGTGCTTACTGCCCGGCACCGTGGAGCTTGATTGGCATTTGCCATAGATACCAGAATTGGCAGGTCCACCACTGGTGCCCTGTGCTTTTCACAGATGAGAGCAGGTTCACCCTGAGCACATGTGACAGACATAAAAGGGTCTGGAGAAGCAGTGGAGAACATTATGCTACCTGTAACATTGTTCAGCATGACCAGTTTGGTGGTGGGTCAGTGATGGTTTGGGGAGGCATATCCATGGAGGGACGCACAGACCTCTACAGGTTAGAGAATGGCACCTTGACTGCCATTAGGTATCGGGATGAAATCCTTGGACCCATTGTCAGACCCTATGCTGGTGCAGTGGGTTCTGGGTTCCTCCTGGTGCATGACAATGCCCACCCTCATGTGGCAAGAGTATGTAGGCAGTTCCTGGAGGATGAAGAAATGGATACCATTGACTGGCCCCACACTCGCCTGACCTAAATCCAATAGAATACCTCTGGGACATTATGTTTCGATCCATCCGACGTTGCCAGGTTGCACCTCAGACTGTCCAGGAGCTCAGTGATGCCCTGGTCCAGATCTGGTAGGAGATCCCCAGGGCACTATACATCATCTCATTAGGAGCATTCCCTGAAGTTGTCAGGCATGCATACAAGCACGTGGGGGCCACACAAACTACTGAGTAAAATTTTGAGTTGCTGCAATGAAATTCCGGCAAAATTGACTAGCCTGCTGCATCATTTTTTCACTTTGATTTTCAGGGTGTCTTTGAATTCAGCCCTCTGTAGGTTGATAATTTTCATTTCCATTAAACTATGAGACATCCTTTCATTCCTAACACATTACCCAGTCCATATCAGTATAGATATCCAGCATGATTTTTTTTCCCCATTGAGATCTGATGTGTTTTCAAAGCATTCCTTTAATTTTTTTGAGCAGTTTATATAGAAAATAGTAATCTGTGTCAAAAATAAGGAATTCTCCAGTCTAATTACCTAGTGTGGTTCTCACTTAACAGACTAACTTTTTTTCTGTTAGGTAGGGTTGTACCGGTCATGTGAGGCCTCATCTTTTTTCTGATCTGGAAAGTATGAAGCCTCCTGCTTACCCTTTAAGTTGGATGATCATACATTGATAAAAAAAGTTTTCAAGAGTTTGTTGGAAACGTCAGACCAAACAAGTGGTACCTATTTGGTAGACTTGTCTGAGGATATGATAATGGTAAAGCAAACTCCAATGAATGATTGCTCTTCATCAGAATGTGCACAAATTGTCTGTTGGTTTTGGGTGGTGCTAGCATAATACATCATAAAATATATTTTTTTATTTGTCCTAGCCTCAAGAACAATAAATAAGAAATCATTACAGATACAAATTTTCATCTGGAAATGTTAAAGACTTGTAAAAAAAAACAAGAACTTTCAAATGGCCAGCAAAGCCAAGTCTTAGAGGTAGGCAGAAATGCCACCAAGCAACAGAGAGCATTTCTTTTGCTTGTTTACTCCTTCCTCAGTTCACTTGTTTTCTACTCAAGAGAAGAAAGTCGACCTGAGAAGTTACAGCAGTCACCCTAGAAGAGACAGTGACTGCTTATGTATTGTTCTTATTGAAAAATATATAAAAGGAACAGAGAGACATTTGCTGATGGTAAGTAAAGATAGGTCAGTATATAAAAATATCTCTTGCATGCCATTTCTTCATTGATCAGGCACCCATGTGTCTTCACAAAGTTTTAAATTTAACAGATTATGGCTCTGTATGTGCACATGATATAACAGTTAAACCTGGACCCCCTGTAGCTATTAGTTCACAGTATGCGTTTTTTTTTCTTTGTGGAGTTTACACATTCTCTTTGTGTCTATCCAGTTTTTTGCCTGGCCACTACAGTTTCTTACCAATAACAGCTGAAAAAATAAGGGAAACTTTCAAGTAAATGTGGCATTCAAATTTCGGTAACACTTCAGAATGAGTTACCTACAGTAGGTCAAGGGCAGATCTACCATAAGGCCATTCCAGGTGCATCTTTTCATCTTGCACTCTACCACATCCCCACCCAACTCGCTGAAACGGCCATATGTTTGCATGCCAAAACCACCAAGGGAGACCATTTGATGAAATGATGATCGAGTGTCCATGAGCTGAATTCACCAAGGGTGATCCCCACCTGAAATCATCAAGGTGATTCCTGTTGGTGAAACAATCAAGTTTTAGCAATCCAGAATCAAGTGTGGGATTGACCATGCTGGTTGAAACAAAAAAACATTTGTGCACTGAATCAAATGCTAAAATAGATCAACTCTCTGTTATGGAGCTTTTATTCATTAAATCACACAGGAGTCTGTGGAAATTTTAATCTGGCCTTGACCTAGGTGCAACTTAAGTTTGTTACTGCTTTGCAATAAAATCTTTACACTTTGTTTTGTTTTACCTTCTAAAGAATCAATGACAACAAAATAGGATGTATTACTCAGCTATCTTGTTAAAAGAAAATCTTTAATAAAGGTTTTTATGTTTTGTAACAAAATGTGACTAAAATGCCTTATTGAAAGCCCTTAAAGTCTTAAAGTATGACAAAAATTATACTGCACACAGAGGCTTCTGTATATGAGTGGAAATTGAGAAAGTAATGTGCAGCCATTCTTTTAGTAATGTATAAAAAGGCTCAACAAACTGTAATAAACAAAAAGAATTTCCACAATGGAAAAAGAGTTGGGGACCATCCCCGTATAATGTCCACAGGGCAAAAGAAAAACAAAAAGTCAAATGAATTATCAAAATACTATTACAGTAGATGACAATGCGCATTTACAAATGGAGGCTTTTTATACAAGAACAAAAATGGTGGATGGAAATGTGTTGGCAGGAAACGACATTGAAACGGGCAGACGGATACAACGTCATCAAAAGGGACTGGAAGTGATGTAGCGGTGGAAGTGATGTCATTGGTCGGAGCTGGAAGCGACATCATCAGAGGATGCCGGAGGTGACGTTTCGGCGGCCATCTTGGAACCCGGAAGTTAAGTATGTGCCTTTTTGTCTGAAGAAAGAGAGAGAGGCGTTAGTACTGCAGATCAACCCTTCGTCTCACGATATTTCACTCACCTCCGGGCTTGCTGACTGCCTCCTAAAAACCCATGTTTGCATTTGGCTATGGCCTGTTGAAGAACACATTTTAGTGACTCTGAGAGAGGGCTTATTGCTCGGTAATATTAAAAGATAACTTTGTAAGAGTAACACTAATCAGCTTATTATTTTATGAAGAAGAGAAATCCATATTTGGCTTAGCAGTTGAAAAAGGAGACATCAGCAGGCAACTAATTTAAGCATTGCTGTGAGGGTGTATTGCTTTCAGTGGTAAACAGCCCTAGATCAGGTGGATACAAATATCTACTGTATCTATAGTCAAAGTCTTATGTTTTAACAAAAACAGTCTATTAAGAATTTCACAGAGATGTATACTATGGTCAGAATGCATAAACTAATTCATTATCACAGTTAAAAATGCACTTTTGCGTGTGACATGGTGAAAGGAAAAGAAGCAGTCACTTACTGAACATGGGAAAAAAGTCATCTAGTCAGATGAGTCATCTTTCAGTTTTCCCTCAAGATGGAGAACACTTCATATTTTATACATAATAAGAGAAGCTCACAGGCCTGAAATGCTTTTTTTCTAAAGTGTTGAGTTCTGGGCACTCTGTTACAGATTTAGGTGCATTTTCATGCAAGGTTAAAGCCCAATAGATGCATTGGAGGGCAAGGGAAATGCAAATAAATAAATTAAAAAAAAAACAATTCAGAGGAAGTACACTGTAGTAAAGCATTTGAATTGTAAGGCACAAGCAAAAGTAAATTAATTTTGTAAAACATATGAAATGGCTTATTGGAGAATTATAACATTTCTAGTGGAATGATGGAATTGCATTACTGAAATACAGATCCAAGCACTTAAAGAAATCAATGTTGAAGTGCATTTTTCTGGCAGCATGTGCTGGCTCAATGGCTGGTTAAAGCTATACAGTATAGATGTTACCCTGTGAGTGAATGTTGATTTGTATGTGTCTGTGTGCGTGCGTGCCTTTGATGATGTGGGATCTTGTCTGAGGGTGGTTTCTTTAGTATGTTGAGTGCTCAGTTAAGTAATTTCTCTGTGTAAGTTCACATGCTCTTTACATCCCAACAACTCAATCCAATAATGGGATGCTGGTGCTTGGTCAATCTTTATCGGTATGAGAGTACTGTGTTACTCTAACAATATCACCAACTGAAAAAATGCAGCAATACAAACTTAAAACTGTAAGTATATTGAGGTCCTCACAACCACCTGGTGACCAGGAAAATATATTGGCTATGAACTGAAACAGCATCACTTCAAGTTTAGAATCGAGTGGCTTTAAGGTGAAAAAGCACAAGAAACAAATAGACCGCAAAGACAACAAATACTGCAAGAACTCTGGGGCTGCCTTGCATGGTAGGTGTTTGATGGATAATACAAGGACAAGAAACTTATTTTCTATATGACTGTTCTTTCCATACCAGGACTGTTCTCTTCTTTCAAACAAGGACATCATACTACTGGCTTTTTGTTCATGGTGGCAGGAGCACACATACAGCTTCCTTTGTAGCTTATTTAAATTTAATACCATCTGGCAGTCCTCCTCAGCAGTGAGTGAAGATCAAGATTCATCTCATTCCAGTTTTGGCCAACTTAATACCTTATCATGTACCTGAAGTATCTGAGATATTAATCTGTTTTCTTTTTTCTATTACTAGAGCTACTCTGAAGGCAGCAGATGGTACTGGACTTGTTGTCTCTTTGCTGGCTTGAGCTCCATAGCCTTAACTGGCAAAATCTGAAACTGGAAGTCAAAGTGTGTGATAAAAAAAGAAGAGACTTTCCTTTTAATGCTGGAAATTAGGGGCTATATCATTTAAGCCCCATCTCTAAACTGGAAAGTTCATGTTGTACAGGGTAAGGCAGAAAGTGCGGACATTTTTTACAAAATCACAAAATTGTTAATTATTTCTTACAAAGAAATTTATTGAAAGATTTGAGTTCATATTGAAACAGCATTTGACCAAATCAAGTGTGGAAAACAACATCTCCCATGTGGTGTCCGTTATCACTGATGCATTTCTGAAGGCATTCATGGAAATTGGCCTCCACTCTTTTCAACATTGCTCTGTCCATAGCGCACCAAACCATCACTTTCGGGCTGTGTAGCGGTCTTTTGTGTAATTTTTTCGGATTTTCAGAAGCCCAATAATGGCAATTCTGTTGATTCAGCAAGCTATTGTGATGAAAATGAGCTTCATCACTCATGAACAAAATGAGGTTGTCATTTTGCTCAAAAATTGCTTCCAATTTCATGTGCTAAGTTCAGTCGCTGTGCGTAATCCCCGGCCTTTAACTGTTGCACAACGGCCAATTTGTAGGGATGGAAATGCAGGTCTAAATGCAAAATATGCCTTACCGAACAATTACTGAGGCCAAGTTCAGAAGAATGCTTTCAAACAGATCGACTTGGACTGCGCAGCAGGGCTAGTCGTACGCTTTCCACATTTTCAGGGGTACGTGCCATTCGTGTAGCCCCCAGCAGTCTTTTGTTCATTAGTGTACCTCATGTACGAAGTACTTTAACCCAACGTAGGAACAGCTTTAGTTCTGTGGACATTGAAATGGCAACGAAACTCAAACTGAACTGTGGTAATAGATTGGTCGTACGCCAAAACATGGTGTTCTATTGTCCACGGCTCCATGGCTTCAAATAAAAAGAAAATAAAAAAATACTAAGACTTCGCGAACCTAATGCCACCTATTGCACATCTGTCACTCCACCTAGTGGTGAGTTCTAGCCATTTCAAAGACGTGTACAAAAGTGTAAATAAAGAACACTGTATGGTCAGACCTGCGGTGGGTTGGCACCCTGCCCGGGATTGGTTCCTGCCTTGTGCCCTGTGTTGGCTGGGATTGGCTCCAGCAGACCCCTGTGACCCTGTGTTCGAATTCAGCGGGTTGGAAAATGGATGGATGGATGTATGGCCAGAAGACAATTTCACATACTGGAGAAATGCAATATTGTTCTGGAAAAGAAAAAACTTCCAGCATTTCATCGAAAATAGAAAAAAATACTTAAGAAGACATAGTTGTGAGTTATTATAAACATTTCAATAATAAGTTAAATCACAGGGGGAAGTTTATTACTTCTTTGGCTCTCTGTCCCACAAAATTTTAGCCAGAAACAAAACTGTTTCTGTGTGCTGTCTACTTTGCTTGGAGTCAACCCTTTTTGACAAACTTTGGATTGTTCTACTAAAGCTCAAAAGATATTTCCAGTGGAGTAACCAACTTATTAAACTAACTAACTAAACTATTAAAAAAAAATATATATATATATATATATATATATATACACTGTATATATACTGAATGCCTGCATGTCTGTCTGTGTGTATGTGTTGGTTTAGTTTAACAAGAAATGTCAGAATAAATGAGTGTCTGGAATCTTATTGCCCTCTTGTGGTCTTCTGTAACAAATGCAGCTGTAAAAAAAGTAAAAATCATTTATGCAGGAAAGAACCCTATTGTACTTATATTTCTATTGCACAGAAAAATTATGGTTATGATAACTGTATCTTAGTGCTCTAACATGAATGTACAAATATAGTAAAATACATTTAAACAACGTTTATGTGATTTTTTTTATCAGACTGACCACTGTTTTCTTAGAGAAATACTTGACTGTAAAATGTAGCATATGTCAGGGATGCCAGGGGCAAGGACACGGCCGGGACGCTGTGAGGGACCGGATGTGGGTCTGCGCCCACCCTGGATCACGTGGGGGCCACCATCCTGGTTGTTCTGGAGGCCATGGGTTGAGGGCATGGAAGCCCCACCCTGTAGGGGCCCGTGGTCACCGCTAGGAGGCGCCCCAATGCCTTGGGGACCTGTTACCTTAGCACTTCCGCCACACCAGGAAATGCTGGGGGGAAGAATTAAAAGGGCACCCGGAGAGCTGCTGGGAGAACAGCCGGCACTTCCGCCACTCTGGGGCGTGGCCAATAAAAAAGGGGCCGTCTCCCTTCATTCAGGGCTGGAGTCGGGTGGAAGAAGGACGAGGCAGAGAGAGAGAGAGAGGAGTGTGAGTGTGAGTGTGAGTGTGGAGGCGGCCCGAAGAAAGGCATTGAGTGGCCGGGACTGAGTTGGGGTTTGTGCACTGGACTTTATATTTATAGTGTAAATAAACTTGTGGTGGTAAAAATCAACATGTCCGTCTGTCTGTGTCCGGGTCGGCTCCACACATATTAAATAATAAAAGAATGGATGTTGTAAATGTGTCCACTTTTCTAGGTACTTTGTCCCAAATAAGTCTTTCTGCATTTTTATTATTAGCATTTGTTTTTCCTCAGGTGTCATTCAACTCATTCTTAAGCACACCAATAACAAAAGGCCATCCTAAAAAAATTAAAGTGCACTTCCTTTAAATTTATAAGTTAAAGAATTTCATTACTTGCATTCCAAAGCCTTGCGCTAGTCTACTGTGTGATTTCATTTTTCTTTGTTTAAAAGCTGTTGATCAAGAATGTCTCTATTATTAGTGACCATGTATTTTTCATCACTGTTTTACAATTTCAATACATCCTCATTTTGACACCCAAAGTCTGCACCTTGTGGTGAGAATGTGTAATTTGAGTAAGCTTATTTAAGAAAGAGTTTCTTCTTAGCCAAACTGAGAAAAAAAACAGTTTTTGCTGTGACCTAAGGCAAATATGAACATTCTAAATAGAATGTTTTACATATTTGTTATCCTTAAATGTACACATTATATTTTTTGACAAATTTAACATATACATTGTAAGTTGTTTTCACACAACACTACATATCCCTATAAACAATGAACACAGAGAATACATTTTAAAAGAAAATAATAGAAATTAATGTAGCACAGTACAAACAAATTCATGATCTCTTCAGTTTTTCAGCTGTTACATAATTGCCAATACCAGGCAAAATTATGTAATCTGAAGCACATCACAAATCTGTTAAAGTTAATTCAATGCAAGTTAACTGTAAGAAGTATGTGCAAACATTGTTTGAGGCATAAACCTCAGGATACACCAGTATACAGTGTGGACAGGTGGAAGGACACTCAAGGATGTCAAAGAAGTCTTGGAGGTCCAGCTGGGTCACCCTGTTTAATCCCCAAATATTAAGGTAAAACAGGCACTTCATGGCGCAAATGGCAGACGTAATAACAGCAATATGAAGGTGTTTTCACGACTTTAAAGGTTAACAGGCTCGTAGAGCTGGTCTTTTCTGGGAGCTCCGTTTTGGTTGTAGTGCAGGACCAGACTGAGACAACAATCTCTGGGCTAGTATAGCTCTGAGTGGAAGGGGTGGAGTCAATAGCCCTCAGTGGACATCATCTCGCTGCTGCGGGTGAAAAAAGAGATGATACCATTAGTGACAGCGCCCCCTCTAGCACTTGTGGTATCATCTGGTGGTATCGCTTACTTCAGATAAGCCCAGAGGGTGATCCTCTGACACCCATGCATGACAATATTTTCAACATTAAAGTAATGTATATAGGGTAGCAGTTATAATATGGTGTTTGAATTTTATTAGTTGTTTTATTGTCAGTCATGCAAAAAAGTCTGGTTGAGGACATTTTTTATGAATATTTGGAATGTGTTCCTATGGCTTTAAATGCTGCTCTTTCTAGATTTACTTTTCCTTTTGTTTTTCTGTTTTGTTTCTTTTTGTTGTTTAATTTTATCATTATCTCACTGTGCCCAGGTTGTTTTCATTTGTTGGTGTTGACATTTTGTATGTAATTGGATGAAAAACTGACTGACTGATGAATCTTACTTAGACTGTTAGGTTTGATGAGCACATCTTTTTTGTGATCAGTTGTGTATTTGGTATTGAAAGTTTAGCAAATTAAGCAGAATGTTTTTAACAGAACTTGTTCTTTGTTTTCCATGTGTACTTCTAGTAGGTGAGAAATGAGAGTACAAAGAGAAAACTCATGTGGTCATGTGGGGAACTTAGAAATGCTACAATGACTTGGGATCAAACTCATGTCACTGGAAGCAAGAAGGAGCAGGAATATCTATTATTTTGGGTACTAAACCTTTCTCATTTTTGTACTTTCACTTTGCTTTTTTGCCTTTTTGCTTAAATGTGGTTACTTACATACTTTGATCCAATCCTTACCCCCTACCACAACACAACAGTTGACAAAAAGAGGAAATAAGGTGTTTCTAACTGAGGAAGGAATTTGCTGAAAAAATACAGCTGAGCCTCCGCTAGACCGAAACTCAGGCGTCACAGAGGTCACTTAGCCCCAGAATTAGGAAACTGTTCAATGCTGTCTGTTAAGTTTCAGGAAGTTCCCATCACGTGAGATCACAAACACAACCATACACACACACATACACAAAAAAAAAATGATTATTGGGAAAGTTAAAATCAGAAAGAAGCTTTCTTTTCATGTTTACATTTGGAAAGGAACTCTGTGCCCAGTCTCTGTTTTATGCCAATAACTTAGCAGACTTTTGTATATTACCTGTCTGGGTAGACGTCAGGTCCTGGTATTTAAAAATGAAAGTTCTTCTTCTACCTATCCATTTTCAATACCCACTTAAAACAATGTGATGTCACATGAGGTTAGAGCCTGTCTCAGTAGCACCACAAGCCACGTGGAAGGAACCCTGGATGGGTCACCAGTTCATCACACAGTACAGTCACACCCAAAGGCTAACCTAACACAGCTTTGGAAAACAGAAAAAACTGCAGTAACTACCATACATATTCACAGAACAAGTAGACAGTAAAGACAATAACCAGCCTGAACTTCAATCCCAATCTTGTGGGGGTGTGAGGTGGTGCTGTCTTAAAATTCTACCTATTTTTCAACATATCAAGAAAGTCACAGTTTAGAAAAATATTCCTGTAGTTGGTATTTCAATATGGGTGGCATGCTTGTGCACTTGTTAGCTCCAGAGATTTGGATTTAAACTCATTCCTGATCACTCTTTGTGTTGTCAGTTTACTAAGCTATACGTTTTCATGTTAATACTAATTATATTTATGAGCTCATCCAGTTATATACAGGTGCTGTTTACACTACCCTGTTTAGTGTTAGTCTACTAAACGAGGGGGATCCTTCATTTTGTCTGTTGTTCTACTGGCCTAAGCCACCATGTTATAAGTGTAAGTTACAGTTAATGTGCTCTGTGAAATCAAATGTTCATGGATGTGATTGGATTATGCAGTGTCTTGTGGCACAATTATATTATTTAAACCCACTTCAAATGCATTCACACAATCTTTGAATTCAAAAAGGGTAAATTTGAGAAGATGGGTTTTAAATCATAAATCAATTGTAATTGACTTAATCTGTGAAACAACCAATCTTTTTATTTATTGATTCATCAAGGCAACTGTGCTGTTGTGCTGACAGCCTGAGGTAGACTTTGTAAATTTAGCACTATTCTGTTATTGATTTGCCATGTATCATATGTGACTGGTTACCCACCTGGCAAGGAGTTTCTATTGGCAAAAGTGATATAGGATAGATCAGGGTGCAGGTGTTTGCTTTAACCAATTTTTTAATTAAATAGAAATCATTTATTTACTACTAAAGCAATATGTTTTTGGGCTTTAACTCATTTATTATTATTATTCAGAACCTTCAATTGCCTATTTTATTTTTAAACTGTTGCCTGTAGGTTTGCTGCCTGTTTTTTTAACTAGCCATCAGTTAATAATGAGGTTCAAATGACAATAGAACCAGCTTTCCAGATAATGTGCTTTGAATTAAACCTGAGTATGTGCATCTTGAAGTATCAGTGCTAATACAATGTCTTGAAATAAATGAGAGAGAAGACAGGTACAAATCTGTTCCAGATCACAAAACATATAGATACTGTAAGATTTGTCTTGAAAAAATGAAAGCACTAAGAAACCGTACAATTAACTACAAAGTTTCATTATCTGCTAGGCCTGGCTTCTAATTGCGAAACTGGTTGGAATGAAAACTTGAGCCCACTGCGGGCCTCCAGGATTGGAGTAGAGTACACCGGGATAGAGATACAAATGGGGACATTTAAATGTTTCAAAAGAACAGCCTTTCCAACTGCCAGTGTTAGTAAATAGCCAAGAACCAGCAGTATACCGTACATGAAAATACACTCAAGGCTGCTACTCTTTGGGAACTGAATTGAAGGAAAAATCATGGTGGGCTGGCAAAATGTCAGGAAACCTTTCACAAATTGTCAGGTGCAGCAAACAGCTTCAATGAAGAACAGGTGTATCTTGGTGATACAGGTGGGAGATAATATGGGAGGAAGAAGTAAGCATGGTCTAGGTCTTAGGTATGCAGAGCTGCCTAGGGCCATCAGGGGAACTCTGCAGTTATAGTCCTAGGTCAGTGATGGTGAACCATTTAGAAACCAAGTGCCCAAACTGCAATCCAAAACCCACTTATTTATCGCAAAGTGCCAACATGGCAATTTAACCTGAATACCACCTAAAACTGAACACCAGCATAACCAAGGAGCTGGTGGTGGATTTTAGGAGGCCCAGGCCCCTCATGGACCCCGTGATCATCAGAGGAGACTGTGTGCAGAGGGTACAGACCTATAAATACCTGGGAGTGCAGCTGGATGATAAACTGGACTGAACTGCCAATACTGATGCTCTGTCTGTCTATCTATCTACTGAGCTTTTAGTTTAGAAAAGCAACTCATACATTAACATCTTTTGTCTTAAAAGGAAAACATAATAACAGAGCTTTCAATGATACAAACAACTTTTTGTTGAAAGGTAAAAGTTTGCATTCGGTATGCTTTTGAACAATTAATGTGCTTTTTGCTGTTGTATGCATGCTGATAATTTGTCTCATACTTTGTAAGTTTGAGAGCAACACGTGCAGCACTCAGGTCATCTGTTAGTCTGTTTCTGGTGTCAGATTTGATTTAATTCAAAGCTGAAAACAGCTGCGCACAAGCATAAGATGTTCCAAACAAAGTAAGGAAAGCAATCTCAAGTGCCTTCATTGACTTAAGATTATTTGGCAGAGAATTCCACACTTTAAGGATTTCATTTTCATAACTAACTGTGCTGTCCTTTGTCATCCCTTCGATCCTCTCAAGTGTTTCACGCAGGTTTTCCCTATTAAGCTCCGCCCCCAAAGCTTCCATTATATATTACGGGGTCGTGGATCAGGTGTGGCGATTAGCAACTCCCGGCAATAATTACAGATGCGGACGACTCCTCACCTGTGCGCTTAAGCGAGGACTGCCTGCATCACAAAGCTCCCGGAAACCGCTCCGGCCACTCTACCATAACCCCTTTAAGCGCGAGTGCGGCAATTATCTGTTAAAACTGGCCTTTACAATTTTGAGCTGTGGACCCGCTATACCACATCCCCTCCAACCCCACCATGGGAATCACAGACTCAAAAGGCTGCAGTCCGTGCCGCACCCTCAAGCAGCATGTGTGCCGCCCACCTTACCCCAGACAGGAGAGGAAGGAAGCGCTCCCATTGGGCTGCTGGGCAGAGGGGTGGGTGATGTGAGAAAAGTCCTCCGGCGCGCGTGAAGAGGGGGGAGCGGTGAAGGGAGCAGCCCAGCCCCGCATTCCTCTGGCTTTATAGTAACGAACTCTGTGCTCGGGCGACGGCGCGCGTGCCCACTGAGAGGTCTCTGAGTGCCCCCTTTGGCACGCGTGCCATAGGTTCGCCACCACTGTCCTAGGTCTTAGGCCATTTCTGGTATTTATGCTGTTAATGATAAAGATGCACAAAAGACCACCAAGAGGGACACAGACAAAGCCAATCAAGTAGCATGAAGGGTCCTGTGCCAATCACCAAAGCAGGTGCCCGCACTGCTTTCTATTGGAGGCATCCTTCCTCAGTTGTTAACCCCTGTGGGAATATGCCAGACTAGGTGTTCTTAAACATTATGCCTGGACCCAATCAAGCAATATGAAATCAATATTGCTATAAGTCAAAATTAATAAAACACAGTAAAACTGATGATAGCAAAAGTAGGAAGCATATTTTAAAAGAATCTAAAAATATTAGGAAACTTATTTGAAAGGTTTTATTTAAAAAGTACTAATGGAAATATACAGATGATGGAAGATGAGTCTTATTGAGTCTGGGTGCGTGTCTACTTCAGATTTTTGTTCAGTTGTCAGGGGTCTTGCCACTTTCTTTGGGAATGCAGACACCTTGTCTTCTCTCATGTTCTTTTTTCTTTTTTTTTGTTCCCCATTATATGGGTAGCATACCTCTGACTTAAAAACTACTTTCTTCACATAGATTTAACAATAATTACGTGAATAATCATAAAATCACTGTCATGTTTGCATGACATCAGTGTTTTCTTTCCCAGACTTGTGTCCCTTCTAATTTGAATTACCCCAGGCTAATATGTGGCAGAAAAGTAACGAGACTGATTTTTTATTTACCAAAGTTTATATTTTTTCAAACATCAATGTTATCCTCTTCAAAGTAGTTCCCTTGGGCAGCTACACACCGATGGAGACGTTGTTCCCACTGTTGGTAGCAGCGCTGGAAGTCTTCAACCGGTATGGTCTTCAGCATGTCCGTTACACTCTTTTGGATGTTTTCTAAAGTCCCGAAATGACATCCTTTGAGGACATTTTTCACTTTAGGAAAAAGGAAAAAGTCACATGGACTAAGGTCAGGTGAATAAGGGGGCTGGGGAACCACAGGAATGCCTTTTGAGGTCAAAAATTCTGTTATGGAGAGGGCAGTTTTTCGGCACCATTTTGGCACAGACCTTTCGCATGTGCAAATGTTCAGTCAAAATTTGATGAACGGTAAATCTGTTCAAATTTAATTGTTCACTCAACATTCTTAATGTTAAATGACGGTCTGATCTCACAAGAGTGTTCACACGTTCAATGTTTTCATTGGTTTTCGAAGTTGAAGTCCTCCCTGAACAGTGTTCATCTTCAACGTGTTTTCTGCCTTCCAAAAATGATTTGTGCCAACGAAAAACTTGAGCTCGGGATAAAGAATGTTCCCCATAGGCCTGTTTTAACTTTTCAAACGTCACACTTGCTGTTTAATGGCACAACGTTGCTCCAAATTCCGCTGTTCCATTTTGCGTGACACACAACCAAAAACACAACTTTGCTAATACCAGTCACAAAAATCACGTAGTTAACGGAAGGAGTGGGAACTCGCACTGAGCTATGGGAGGGTACTGATACACGTGCTCTATCAAGGACAACAGCGCAGCGTTGCCAGATCGCTTGCAGTGTTGCCAGTCTCATTACTTTTCTGCCACACCTCGTACTCCAAAAATATGTCTGGAAATCTGTTTTTAAGATTCTAAAAAAGTTTAAATGAATACAGTTTAAACATACACCTAAAAGTCTACACTGCTTTTGGTTTGAATATCTTTTGTTAGTCCGAGTGTTCTGGAAATTTAATCTATGTTAGTTTTTATGGCATTCCATTTGAGTTGTAAAACTACAGTTCATACACTGTATTGCTAAAAGTATTAGGACACACCTCCAAATCATTGAACTCAGGTGTTCTGATCACTTCCATGGCCACAGGTGTATAACATCAAGCACCTAGGCATGCTGACTGCTTCTACAAACATTTTTAAAAGGATGTCACTTGATAGGATACTCTGATAGGAGGAGACTTGTGTGATAAGTCTATTTGTGAAATTACCTCACTACTAAATATTCCACGATCCACTGTTAATGGTATTATAACAAAGTGGAAGCATTTGGAAACAACAGCAACTCAGCCACGAAGTGGTAGACCACGTGAAATCACACAGAGGCACACAGTGTGCAGAAGTCACCAGCTTTCTACAGAGTCAATAGCTACAGACCTCCAAAAGCTCAAGAACAGTGCAGCGTAGAGAGCTTCATGGAATTGGTTTCCATGGCTGAGCAGCTGCATCCAAGCCTTACATCACCAAGTGCAATCCAAAGCACCGGATGCAGTTGTGTAAAGCACACCATCAATGGACTCTAGAGCAGTGGAGACGTGTCCTCTGAAGTGATGAATCACGCTTCTCTGTCTGGCAATCTGATAGATGAGTCTGGCCAGGAGAACGGTACTTGCCTGACTGCATTGTGCCAAGTATAAAGTTTGGTGGAGGGGGGATTATGGTGTGGGGTTGTTTTTCAGGGGTTGGTCTTGGCCCCTTAGTTCCAGTGAAAGTAACTTAATGTTTCAGCATACAAAGCCATTTTGGACAATTTCATGCTCCCAGCTTTGTGGGAACAGTTTGGGGATGGCCCCGTCCTGTTCAAACATGACTGTGCACCAATGCACAAAGCAATGTCTATAAAGAAATGGATGAGCGAATCTGGTTTGGAGGAACTTGACTGGCCTGCAAGAGCCCTGATCTCAACTCAACAGAACATCTTTGGGATTAATTAGAACAGAGACATGCGAGACAGGCCTTCTCGTCCAACATCATTGCCTGACCTTACAAATGCTCTCCTGGAAGAATGGTCACAAATTCCCATAAACACACTCCTAAACCTTGTGAAAAGCCTTCCCAGAAGATGTTATAACTGAAAAGGGTGGGCTAACTCCATATTAAAGCCTATGTATTAAGAATGGGATGTCTTTAAAGTTCATGTGTGTGTAAAGGCAGGCATCCTAATACATTTGGCAATATAGTGTATTTGGATTGGTATTAAATATTTACAGTCCGATTTTCTGTTTTATTTAATGTTTAATTCAAACTGTAGATCAGTACTGTTAGTTTAAGCATTTATTCTTCATATGGCATGTTTTCTATCACCATAATCCTAGTGTCATGAATGTGAGATTTGGGAGTGTATCTTGGGTGATGGACTAAAAATGGAAGTTTGGAAGATTGAGGTATTACCCAGACACTAACTACATGTCTGTTTCTTAATTAAAAAGTGAAGGATTTTTGAAGGGGCCCCAATTGTCCAGACCCTGCCCCTTCCAGTTCCAACAGTATATAAGGTAACGAGCCATTGAAAGACTGTACCGTCTACCTGGTCTAAGCCTTGCTTGTTTTGTAACTGGCAGTCTGTGCCCATTTGATGATTTTTTTTCTTTCTTTGTCATTTGTACCTTTAGGATATGGGGCATCCCCTGTGACGATGCGGATTCTGCTCCAGGCTCCCATCTCCAATTTGGGAGCTCTTGAACCCGAAACCATCGGTAATGTCACCAGATGAGCTGGACAGTGAGACACAATGAAGCAAGGGGATGGTGCAAAAAAGTGCAAAAGTGCTTTTCTTAGAAAACAGTCAAAACAAAGTGTCCAAATAAATAGTGCAGTCAAATGTTTATTAAAAGAATAAAATCCAAATGTTTAAAACAGGGCTATAATGAGATTTAAAACCTGCAGTAGTCATTGGGGCTACACCAGCCAGACACAGCTCCTTACCAGTCTCTTCAGCTCACCTAAGCTTTGCTCAGCCTATGAGACTTCAGCCCCCATCTTAGATGGCTCCGCCGGTGTCTGCTAGACAGCGCAGGGTTGGTTGTCCTCCCGTCTTCCTTCTTGTACACTTAGTCATCCCTCAGATCCCTAGGGCAGACTCCTCCAAGACCCACTCTCCCATCCATCCCCACACGATCCATCCCCTTAAGCGCAGATCGCTCACTCTATCCGGGACCCTGTGGTATTTTAAATAAATAATCGACGCGCTTGCGGCTTAGCGAGGGGACGTTGGGCCATAGTGGGCCGCGGGACGATCCGTAGGGTGTGGGCGTTTCTCACCTAGTGCACAGGTGAGGAACTGCCCATATTCATGATTGTCCCGTGGCTAATGCTGCAGCTGCTGTGGCCCTCGTCATTTTAAAAAGCGCGAGTCGGTTGTGGGGTTGAGAGGGAAAAAAATGGAGAGAGAAAGGAAAGGAGAGGATGGAGGTTACCGGGAGCAGGAGAGGAAGCAGGTCGGTGAAAGAGAGAGAGAGCGAGCCGTGAAGAGCGAGCGGACGGGCGAGCGAATGAGCGCTCATGGACAGCTGCGTGGAAGCTGGGTGTTAGGCCGACACCCAGGTGTTTGTGTTGATGTCGCTCCCACTGAGTGATCAGGTAGTGGGAGTGACCAAGGGAAGGCGACTGGCCGCAGAGAGGCCATGGAAAGGCAGCGGAAGTCGGGAGACTTGGTGCTGGAATCCCCAACGTGGGCGACCTGGCCGTTGTGGGAAACCAAGTTCTCCGGGACTGGGATGAGTGCCATACCGGAGCCAGGGTTCGGGAGGTCTCCAGTCCCGTGTGTGTGTGTAGAGGAGGGCAGCTGCAGAGAGCGTCTTGCCTGCTGCTTGGCCCAAACGGGATAAGCAGGTGAGACGCTGCCAGAAAAGCACCGGATTTGTTATTGTTTTAAAGACTGCTTCCTAAAGAAGATTTTAACCTCTCGTTTTAAAGGATTGTTTTTTTCTATTTATTGTTATATTAACCTCAACGTTCTTATATTGGATTATTTAATGAAGAACTTTTGGAGCACTGCACTTTACATGAACACTGTTTATTTTGTTGACTGTTTTTAAATAAAAGCACTGTTTTCACTTTTAACCATCCCCTTGTTCAGATGCTCAATTATTGCCTCCACTGACTAGCTCACTCGGTTTCATTATCGACGGTGTTGGGTTCAAGGGTTCCCAAACATCAAAGGGAGCGTGGAGCCAGAACCCACATCGTCACAGACCCCCAACCAATTTTGATTTATTTTACATCAGGAGTGTGCCGTTAAACTTCAAAATCATGCCATGCTCAATGTGCAGTGAGCATACCTGAGAGTAATGTGACTGAGAAAGTGCCAATAAACAAACAGTCAACATGGCTCTGTGCTGGAGGATTCCCACATCTCCATGGCAACTTGTATGATGCAACATGATGTGAACCACAATATAAGATTTCAGACTAAGTACTGGAGAGTAGCATTAAAGTGTGTACCATAAACAGCTATCATATAAGGAGCAGAAACATTTTCTATTGAAGAACTCAAAACAAAAAAAACAAACTAGTCTGAATTCCAGTGGTTGTTGATTCATGATGATGGGGATATGGTAAAAGTCTTAATCTATGAATCCATCATGCAAACAGTCAACAGTGCAGGCTGCATTTGAAGTAAGGTGGTTGGATATGCCTTCATAAACACGCACTGTATTACTGGATTCAAGTAGAACCAAGTTCAACTGACATAGGGTATATAGGTTACATTTTTACCTATCAGGTCCATCCCTTCATTGCAGCAAAAATTCATCTGTAAATAAACTCTTTAGCTGGAAAAGCCACTGTGCCAAAAGACCAAAAATTCTAAAATGATCTCAGTAATGTGTCCATGAATGAATTAATTTAGTGGCCTCTACAGTCCATGGATCTCATAGCAATCTAACACTGTAGAATGAAATACAGTAGAATTGACTATAATGAGCCCCAACAATTATTAGACTCATTGGAATTGACATCTACCTAAATCGCCATGCTGCTTTCTTGACACACTGGGACGAGTGATACTATTAGAGTAGCATAACAAACAAAGTTGCCACTCACTCTAGATTACCAAGATGGAAATTATGAGGTTTATCAAGTCAGGTGAAATTTTTAGGCTTTAATTATTACAAATTTTCTTTATTATTCTACATAGTACTACTTCTGTAAAACAGTTAAACATCTGTGGTACTGGTGAGTAAAGAAGAAACAATGGCATACTTACCAAAGTCATTTCATAACTCACAGCGGAATGACTTTATTAACACCTTATTTTTTTCAGTCATCACCATGTTTATAAATAATATTTAAATGTGTACCTCTACATATTCTCTTCTCTTTATAGTAAGAGTTTATTTTCTTTCTCTAAATGGAGACACTTATTAAAATTTGCTTTCTTGATGTTGTTTTGAGTTTTATTTTATTGAAAAAAGGTGCTTTTTGCAGCTGTTCATTATTTCATCATTATGAAGACTTTAGAGTTTAAAATTCTCCTCCGAACTCTTTCAGAACTTTCCACATTCTCTTTTAGGTTAGCACAGTTGCAGAACTATCACTCAATCACAGTGACACTCTTTCATCATCCACAATAACTAGTTTTCCACATTAGATTAAAGGTCTATTAGAGCACAACATGCATTTTTTCTAATGGACAGTTTTGATGAGGAACATTTTCAAAATTTTGTTCTTGCAATGCTGCTCATGTTGTAACTACCTGTTTATGTTCTTATTCAGTGATCTCATATTTTGTGATTTTCTTTAAAAATGAAAGATGCAATTTTTTATTCCAAAATGTTTTTGTGTGCAGGTTCAGTTCTCTATTTAGTTTTATTCTTCCTTTTTTTCAGATAATGGTAAACTTCAGAAGTCGGGGATTTCTTTTTTTCTTTCGACTTCCTGACCTGTTCACATGGCAAACATCTGATGTCTTACAGTGAGATAGCCTCAGCAGGGGACTTTCTTTGCTTTTGTAATTTAATTTCTTTCACCTTCTACTGTCTTGAAAAGAAATACTTATATTGTAGAGAGAGGATGGTAGCAGGTTTATCCATTTTAGTGTGTGTGTGTTTTTTTTTAATTATTGTGTATGACAGTCTTAAAAGATACTACTACTTATTAGGATCATATTGTGAAATTTAGGCTATGGTAAGAAAGATAATATATAAAAGGGGAAAATTCAAGACAACTACTAGTCTACTGTGAATTGATAGTTGATAGCACATGAAACATCTAAATGTCTACAAGAACTCTAATGGTTATATTCAAGAATATGTCTTGTTATTATATATGTCAAGTGCTACATTTACATCACATGACCGTTCCTGCTTGTTTCTGCAGGTAAAAACATAAAATCGATTTTTTTACACTGGTATAAGTTGCAATATAAACTGCTCAAAAAAATTAAAGGAACACTTTGAAAACACATCAGATCTCAATGGGAAAAAAAATCATGCTGTATATCTGTACTGATATGAACTGAGTAATGTGTTAGGAATGAAAGGATGCCACATCGTTTGTTGGAAATGATAATTATGGACCTGCAGAGGGCTAAATTCAAAGACACCTCGAAAATCAAAGTGAAAAAATGATGCGGCAGGCAAGTCCATTTTGGCGAAATTACATTGCTTCAGTGCTTGTATGCATGTCTGATAACATCAGGGTATGATCCTAATGAGACAACGGATGGTGTCCTGGGGGAGCTCCTCCCAGATCTGGACCAGAGTATCACTGAGCTCCTGGAGAGTCTGAGGTGCAACCTGGCAGTGTCGGATGAACCGAAACATAATATCCCAGAGGTGTTCTATTGGATTTAGGTCAGCAAGCGTGGGGGCCAGTCAGTGGTATCAGCTCCTTCATTCGCATTGTCGTGCACCAGGAGGAACCCAGGACCCACTGTACCAGCATAGGGTCTGACAATGGGTCCAAGGATTTCGTCCTGATACCTAATGGCAGTCAAGGTGCCATTGTCTAGCCTATAGAGGTCTGTGCGTCCCTCCATTGATATGCCTACCCAGACCATCACTGACCCACCACCAGACCGGTCATGCTGAACGATGTTACAGGCAGCATGCAGGCTTCTGCAGACCATTTTTACGTCTGTCACATGTGCTCAGGGTGAACCTACTCTCATCTGTGAAGAGCACATGGTGCCAGTGGTATACCTGCCAACTCTGGTATTCTATGGCAAATGCCAATCAAGCTCCACGGTGCCGGGCAGTGAGCACAGGGGCCCCTAGAGGATGTCGGACCCTCAGGCTGCCCTCATGAAGTCTGTTTCTGATTGTTTGCTCAAAGGCATTCACACCAGTGGCCTGCTGAAGGTCATTTTTTTGTTGTGCAAAGGAGCAGGTATTGGTCCTGCTGATGGGTTAGGACCTTCTATGGCCCTGCCCAGCTCTACTAGAGTAACTGCCTGTGTCCTGGAATCTCCTCCATGTCCTTGAGACTATGCTGGGAGACACAGTAAAGTTTCTGGCAATGGCACGTATTGATGTGCCATCCTGGAGAAGTTGCACTACCTGTGCAGTCTCTGTAGGGTCCAGGTATCGCCTCATGTTACCAGTAGTTAACACTGACCTTAGCTAAATGCAAAACTAGTGAAAAAACAGTCAAAAAAGACAAGGAGGGAAAAATGTTTGTGGCCTCCACATATTAAACCATTCCTGTTTTAGGGGTCGTCTCATTGTTGCCCTTCTAATGCACCTGTTCTTAATTTCATTAACAGCACAGTAGCTGAAACTGATTAACAACCCCCTCTGCTACTTAACTGACCAGATCAATAGCCCAGACGTTTCATTGACTTGATGTTATACTCTGATTAACTCCTTTAATTTTTTGAACAGCATATTTTTTTGGTTTTGCTTGTATTGGTATACATCTTGCCTGAAGAAGGGGCCTGAGTTGCCTCGAAAGCTTGCATATAGTAATCTTTTTAGTTAGCCAATAAAAGATGTCATTTTACTTGGCTTTTCTCTACATGAGGTAGGAGAGATATTTATGGGACTTTGGTCTGTGTGTATATAATAGGTAATTCTGTTTAATCTGACATAAATGCACAGAAGGAATCAAAAAGGCTAGTTGGATGTTTATATATCAAATTATGTGGAGTACACGTCAATGGAGGTTATGCTTAATTTATGTATCGTATTAGTAACACCATAACTTCAGTACGGTTTTGGTCTCCATACAGTTTTACAAAAAAGATGTAGCAGAGCTAGTGAAAGTCCAGAGAAGAGCAACTAGGTTGATAGAGGGACTAAGAGATATTTGGAGAGATTGAAGGAGGTAAACATTTTCACTTTAAGCAAACAATGATTAAGAGTTAGCATAATTGAAATGTTTACTATTAAGAAAAGAATTATTACAGTAGATCCCAGCTATTACTAAAAAATCAATTCTGTAGCAAGGATATGGAAAAATGGTTGGAAACTTACTAAGGGCAGATTTTCCACAAATGTTAGAAAGTGCTTCCTTTCATAAAAACCCATTGACACAGAGAATAAATTACCAGATAGTGCGTTGCAGAGTAGGACTTTAGCAATCTTCAGATCTTGATGTTATTTTCGACAATCTAGGTGAATAGGATAGATGAGCTTGTCAGGCTGAATGGCCTGTTCTCATCACAATTGTTCTTATGCTGTAATAAATCACAAGCAGACAAGAAGAAAACTGCTTTCAAGAAAAAGCTCAATTATTTTTGTAAATAATGAATATTGATGCCAAAGTAATTCATGCATTTGCGGTTGACCAGTGTTAATCATTACTCTCTAATCATTAAATCTGAAAACAATGGTTAATGTGTGAAAAAATCTTGATTTATAATTTGCAGCTTCAGTGTACTACACCATCCCAGCCAATTCCTGTTACCATAAAACTTACTTGTGCCCTTTTTACGTATTATTAAACCTTACTGAAGTTAATTAAAATTTTAAACAACAACAGCAACAAGGAATTCCTCAGTAGGCTTTAACAGGCCCTGTTTTCAGACTGCCCCAGCCTTGACTCCTTGAGTATTCAAAAAAAAACTCCCCCTGAAAAAAAATATTCTTGTAAGGGGAAAAAAAAAATTATAAAAATCTTGGAAAAGGCAATTCAGAAAGAGTCCCCCTTTCAAAGTAGGTATGGCATGCTCTGTATGTCAAAATATATGGTAAATACAATACATAAAAGAGAACATAAGTAATCCTCTTCACAGAGCTAGATGGCCAATCTGTTATTGGCAGCACAGAAATACAATATCTCTCTATTATAAAAAAAAATCTTGGGAAATCTTGGGAGGGAGATGAAACATGATCTTCTTGGAATACAATATGACGTCCTGCAAGAGACATTTTAACATCACACGCGACAATGCAGTGAGACAAAATGACAGCTGCTGTACAGGCTTTTAAATGATCAACGTGCACTGCGACAAGCAGAACACACACCTCGGCAGCAGCAGCACAAAGCCAGCAGCTGATCCATCCACATCTCTTTATGCCGATGTTTAGCTCCCCCTCTTCTTGCACTCCGCGGTTGGGTTTGGTGTTGAGCAAAGCGATTGAGACATAATCATCTTAGAGAGACACTTTGACGTTACGCAAGACTAGACATTACAACATTAGGAAGCAAAACCCGTGCGATGGTGACTTTTGCACATCACGCCCTACTTACAAACAATTTAAAACAAGTTCACGGACATCTCACCTAGCAGTTGTTGGAATGTTTTTGGAAAACACTCTTCATGTGCTCCCAGCTCTTAAAACAATGTCAAGCAACAAGCAGAACATGCAACTCGCCAGCAGCAGCATCAGCAGCAAGCCAGCAAATGATCCAATCGCATCTCCTTAGCATGCTTTCAGCTCCCCCTCACAACGTGAGTGGCAGAGACGCGAAGTGACAAAAGGACAGCTACTGTACAGGCTTTTGAATGATCAATGCACAGTATGACAAGCAGAGCACGCAGCTCGCCAGCAGCAGCAGCAAGACAGCAGCTGTTCCGGCCGCATCTCCTTGCAATGCAAGCAGCATTATGCACCCCACGAGAAAGAGATTTAACCATGCCCGGGGCCGGAAATAAAGGACAAATATTGTTTTTACAAAAGTTTTAAAGTAAAAGTGAAAATAATGCATATATAACAATTCCCATGAAAATTGCAATCTCTTTAAACTGTATATCTGGTAAACCAAATCCGGGGGTGAGGTTTTTGCACAGTGCTCCTCACCAAGTGCAGACACAGAGCGTCTTGACAGCTCTCAAGGCAAAATGCAAGAATAGATTATACCACTCACTAAATACAGAACTATTACCTATAAGGATGCAGATTTTTTTAAATACATTAAAAACAAAGTAAAAACTAATTAACATTAATGAAAACAACAATATCTGTCCATCAGCCAATTGTATAACCACAGCCAAACTGCACAAAAGGAGTCAGACAAGCCAGACACAGTCAGAGTCCTTGAGACCGTGGCCAAAGAGCCACCTCCCCCTATTGGCCATTTTACAGCTGAGTCAGTGCTGGGCTGCCCGATCTGATGAAAGGACCCTCCTACCTGATGATTCTGGTGGCCCTTTATCTGAGCTGACTTATCCATAGGCAGGCAAACAACCTGGCATTAGAAAACCATGGTAAAACCAAAAGAAGCCCATATTGATAAAGCGGCTAAATGTTAAGTATTACATTTTTTTTAAAAAGAACAAGTTAACAGCTTAGGATGTGGCCATCTATCAGTGATGACTTTGAAATGTGTAATTACTAGATGCACTACACAGTTGGTTGAATACTGATTGAAGATATGTAAGATATGTGTTAATTTGCTCCTATCTATTAGTATAATATTTATTGCAAAAGACCCACAAATAAATAAGAATTAAAATGGGATATTTTATCCAGGTGATGCCACTGATCCATTCTAGCTAGGTATTAAAACAGACATGCATTATAAAACCAACAACGGTTCATTAGATCTTTGCTGTCCACAAAGAATTTTGTGGCATCAATTACATTTGTAAAAAGTGGTTAGATGAGTCATAGTGGGCCCATGGAGACAGTCCACAGAAGCGATTATTAAGGCTCACAGGATAACATGTTACATAGATATAGGTTGTGCAGGATATACAGGTCAGATTATGTTTCTCGATGCAATTGTGAGGCTTCATTTGGAGTATTGTATGCAGGTTTGGCCTTTTTATTATGTACTGTAGAAAAGTATGATGTAACATGTTCTTTACAGGATAAGAAATCTTGATATGATTTCACCTGAAAAGTATTTTCTTTCCATAATTTTCATTGCTTTACTATATGGCAGGTTCAGTGGCCTCCTCTGTGTTTCCTGATGCTGAAGCTCTCCTGTTTGAACTTGTACAGTTTGCATGCATTATTGAAAACAGAAAGTTATTGGAGTGAAGTCTTCTAAAAGCACATCATATAAAAGCATACACCTCAGGCTGACTAATCTGAAACTCGGCATAAATCACATTAAATTGTATAATCTGCCAATCAAAAAAAATGTTTTTTTTTAAGCAGTCTGATTTATTCAGTACAGCTTGGAGTTTTTTGAAAAGTTCAGTGTTTTGTGTTAACTTTATTTAAGCAGGCAAAAACAATAAATAAATAAAAAGAAAATTCTTATATGCAATTGCAACAATGCATTTATTTTTCTAAATTCCTTTATCAAGCAAATTGTAATGACTATTGTGAATGGAATGGTGGGGTCCAAGCACTTACAATGAAACCAAGAAAACATATAAATTATAGTAAAAGTTTTTTTACATTGACAAATAATTTTAAATGAGGTGGCATGGTGGCACAGTGGTAGTGATGCTGTCTCCCAATAAGGACACCAGGGTACACGTCCTGAGTCCTCCTTACATATTCTCCTTGTAGCTGCATGAGTTTCCCCCAGGTGCTCCGATTTCCTCTCACAGTCCAAAGACATGCTGGTTAGGTAAATTAGTGTAAGTCTAAATCAGCCATAGTGTGTGGTTGGGGTGTGTGTGTGTGTGTATGTGTGTTTGCCCTGCAATGAAATGGCATCCTGTCCAGGGTTTGTTCCTGCCTTGCGCCCTATTCTACCTAGGATAGGCTCCAGCAGACTCCTGTGACCATGTTCAGGACTAAGGGTTAGAAAATGGCTGCCTGACTGAATTTGAAATGAAATCCAATCAACCGAAGACCATTCAAGGCTCCGTTAGCTTTATTTGCTTTGCTAATGGAGTCAGCTACACAATTATGTTGCACTCTGTCTCTGGTCAAAAGTTGTTCTTTTCCTGCTAAATTCCTAGTTTATTTGTTTCATTTGCCTCAAAAACTAAGTCTGCTAAGTGGTTGTACTGACATTTCTACATACTGTATTTGTCATATTAAAATAAATGAAATCAGGGTCAAGAAAAGAGTTGGTAGCTTTATTTCTTTTTTTTTTTCGCAGCTGGAATAGCAAGCCACAACATTTAAAATATTTAAGCATAAGATCTTTGTGACAAGGTAAAAAAATTAAATAGTGGTAAAGGGAACAAGACTGTGAATCTGTAATTCATAAATAAACAAGATCTGTACTGTTTGGTCTTCCGAAAAGGTAATCTTCTTTTAAGTTAAATTCAGGCAAATAATTAACACATTCCCTAGGCCTTAATTATAATTGTCTTTATGCTGCTTCATTAACTGATGCACGTGTGACAGTACCACAGCAATGGGAAGGTATCTATAACAAAAAGAAAGTAAACATTACATAAAAAACAACTTTCAAATAACAAAAAATGTTGAAAATGATAATTAAAGATCGTGTCTCCTATGTTGTGTTTTCTTTGTGAATGTGATCAAAGCTCATGTATGAGTGATAAGTATCTGGGTTGCACATAATTAAAAGAAGAGGGTTAGATAAGTAATAAAGTTAATAGTTAAGTGTCATTTTTTTTTTTCAAATCTCAGATATTAACTTGGAACCACCCAGACAATCACACCAGCTCTACTTTGTAATGCTTGCACAGGGCAACAGCAGTTTTGAGAGAGAGAATGGAATTATGAGATGGCACGAACAGATCAGAATTTAAGTAATGATCACAATTACTTAATTGTGAAGGCTTAATAATATGTTAAGATCAGGATGTGAAACCAAAATTATGTTTTGATAATGAATCCAAAACTTGAAAGACCATGAAATGTAAGAAGCTGACCCTTATGCTTTAATGAAGTAATGTCTAGCAACAGCATAGCAGCCATCAATAAAGCTGTACCAAAATGGTAGAAAGCTTTGGCTGAAGACACTGTAAGCTGTGGAGGTCCACGCTAGACAGGAAACATGTGACCTCCCCGCGAGCTTGTTTTAGTCACTTGGAGCCAAATGACCTTCCCTCAACCCTAATTTTAACCATTATCTAACCATGTGCATTTTGTGAGCCAGAAAACCCCCCAACAAACCTAATCTTAACCATAGTGTAAGCAGGTGTATCACAGAACACCACGATTTTCAGTATGGAGGTCACATGTTTCCAGTCTAGCACGGACCTGTCTTTTGCGGACCGTCACACTTTCCTTTGGACAGTGAAGGTGATGTGTTTTCTGTCTAGCATATGGAAATGGGATTATGAAGGGGAACAAAGATTGGGACTGATGGGAAAACAAGAAGGCCAAAAGAAGAAGAAGTCTGCACTAGTAAATAATCTTTGAGAAGATCTTTAAAATAAGTGTGAATCAGATCATGGAATGCTTTGTAACTGAGACACTTAAAGCCAATACAGTACTTAAGTGGAAGCCAGTGATATTTATGTGAATATGGTAATGTAACTTTGAGTCTTTGTTTGACTCAACAAATTCACACTCAAATTTTGAACTGATTGCAGCTTGTTTATAAGTTTAGCCAGATACTGATACAGGTGCAGAGTAATTCTTGAAAAGAAAGCCTATAATGACAATTTCAAACTTTGCAAACTATTAAGTGCCATCATGGAGACAACAAGAATAAACTTTAGATGTTTTAATAGAATTATAAAGCTGTGTGTCATTTGAATAAGATTACCGTGATTACCATGGCAGTAGAGTGTTGTACCATGTTAGCTATAGATTGATACAGGAGAAAGTAGGGTGATACATAATTGAACTAAGACGATGAAGAAGGTAAGTGATAAAAAGCGAAGATCTCAGTAGTGGACCCTGTGGCACATTATGGGTAAAAAGTGAATGGAGGAAACTGCAGTTTTTCAATTGAATAAATTGAAATATATTAGTTATTTAGTATTGCAGCTATGAATAAGCGGTACCATTTACATCCTAAAAAGACAGCCTGTCCAATAATTTTTTGTAAGAATTAGTGTTAAATGATTATCTAACTTCAAGAAGAATAAGAATGCTTAGTAATCTGATGCTTTTCAATGCTACAGTGCCTAAAAATATTCAGCCCCTTGGAGGTTTTCATATTTTACTGTTATACCACATTGAATCACAGTGGATTTAATTTGGCTTTTTTGACACTGATAGAAAAAGACTCTTTAATGCAAACTTGAAAATAGATCTGTACAAAGTGGTCTAAATTAATTACAGATACAAAACACAACATAATTGATTGCAGACGTGTTCAAGTATTTAGTGGATAAACCTTTGGCAGCCACTCCAGCCTTGAGTCTGTGTGGACAGGTCTTTATCCATCAGCCTTGCACATCTGGATACTGACATTGTTTCCCATTGTTCTTTGCAAAACTGCTCAAGCTCTGCCAGGTTGCATGGGGATCATGAGTGAACAGTTTTTGTAATGTCAAGCCACAATATTTGAATTGGATTGGGATCTGGACTCTGAGTTGGCCACTCCTGAACATTAACTGTTGTTTTTATACAATTTCAATGTTGTTCTAACTTCATTATTGGAGTCATTGTCTTGCTGGAAAATAAATCTCCTTTAAACTGCAGACTGCACCAGATCTTCTCACCAAGACATCCCTGTATTTTCCTGCATTCATTTTACCCTCACATTTGAGGCCTGCTGTGGAGAAGCACCCCAATAGCATGATGCTGCCACAACAGTGCTGTGAGATAATATGCAGTGTTTGGCTGACATCAAATAAGTGGTTAGTCAGATGGCCAGAAAGCTCACTTTTGGACTCATCAGATCATAAGACCTATTTGCAGCTGATGAGTCCCCTGTGCACCTTCTGGAAAAATCTAGCCAAGATGTCATGTGAGGTTTTTTTTTTTTTTGTTTTTTTTCTTTGCCTCTCTCCCATAATGCTTTGACTGTTGAAGCACCTGTACAACAGTTGAATGCATAGTCTCTCCAGTCTTATCCACTTTGGCTTGTGACTCTTTTAGAGTTATCATAGGTCTCTTGGTGGCCTCCCTTACTAGTCTTCCTCTTGCACAATCACCCAATTTTTGTGGACAGCCAGCTCAAGCAGATTTACATCTGTGCCATACTCTGTCCATTTCTTAATAACTGATTTAACGAAACTCCAAGGAATATTTAGTGACTTGGATATTTTCTTGTATCCATCCCTTGACTTGTGCTTTTCAATCATCTTTTCAAGGAGTTGTTTGGGGTGTTCTTTTGTCTTTATTGTATAGTGTAGGCCATTAAACTAACTCACCACATGTTGGACCTTCTAGATAAGGTGGATTTATACTACAATCAACTAAAACCACCAGACAGTGGTTATTTAAGTGACTCATAAAACAAAATGGCTGTATCAGTGATGAATTTGGGATAGCATATTAAAGGGTTCAATACATATGAGCTCAATCATTTTGTGTTTTATAATTGTAATTAATTTAGACCAGTTTACTGAGATGTATTTTCACTTTCACATTCAAGAGTCTTTTTTTCTGCTAATCGCTGTCAAAAAAGTCTAATTAAATCCACTGTGATTCAATATTGGGGATAAGCACAGTAGCAGAATATAAAATGATTTAGTTCACCATTAAAATAATTACATGGTGTAGTCCTGGTCATCCCTATTTAATTTCAACCAAAATATTTCATTTTTTTCAAGTCAAAAAAATTAGGGTTGTTATGTGTGCTGTCAGAAAAGCTTCAAAACAAAATTGCTGTCAGACTAGGTGACCAAAAGATAGTCTGGAAGGCATTCTGTTCTGTGTTGGGTTTGGCGCAAGACTGAATACCTCCTCCTGACAGCAACAGGATTTATAGCTCGTCTTCACGGGGCATCTTCTCTGTGCTGCAGTGGGAACAACAGTGGAAAATCTTAGCATTAGTGCCCCTTTGTGATGCAGAGAATTATTACATATCTCTGATGAGCCCATAGGGTGGTCCACAGATGCACTAGCATGACAATGTTTTGGAGGAACATTAATTTGCTAACTGGACCACAAAATATATACAGTGGAGGAAATAATTATTTGACCCCTCACTGATTTTGTAAGTTTGTCCAATGACAAAGAAATGAAAAGTCTCAGAACAGTATCATGTGCGCAAACTTGGTCATCAATTACAAGAAACGTTTGACCTCTGTGCTTGCAAACAAGGGTTTTTCCACTAAGTATTAAGTCTTTTTTTGTTAGAGGGTTCAAAAACTTATTTCCCTCAATGAAATGCAAATCAATTTCTATCTTTTATTTAAAGTTATTTTTTCGATTTTCCTTTTGATGTGCAATCTGCCACTGTTGAAATAAACCTACCATTGAAATGATACTGTTCTGAGACTTTTCATTTCTTTGTCATTGGACAAACTTACAAAATCAGTGAGGGGTCAAATAATTATTTCCTCCACTGAATGATATGCTAAAACAGTAGTTTTATAGTAGTCTGAAAATTGCATCAGTACAACCAGGCTTGGAAACATACAAAATTCAAGCACGAGTAGCCAGTGTCCAAAAATAATAGTCATTCTGTTGCAACTTTTGAGCTGATGTCATGTTTCAGTCAAATAAGTTCCTTCTCTTGAATTAATTTGTGGATAACTAAAGCTTTGTTATCGAGGGACTGACCATTAAGCAAAACTGCTTTTAATGTAGTTGTGTAATTTGCACATGAAACATCCTTTGCAAGTGCGTGAAGAGAAATGACATTCATAAAATGACACATTGTGCGATTAGCATTCAAACTGAAGCTTCACCAAATAGTTTTAAAATTGCTACTGGTAGTATGATAGTGTTGTCCGGGACCACAATGAATATAAAGCAGATGATAAGGAAAGGTGCAAGAGTTCACGGGTAGAATATTTCCAGAGCATCTTATCTGATGAAAGCTAAACAAAGTGTTAACTGTAATCCAGCATGCTGAAGCAAACCAACCAATCAGATTCATCAGTATGTCCAACGCAGCAATCATGCAGAAAACAAATCCTGTAAAGGAGACACTGAGAAGTTAATTGGACGTATTAGAATACACAAATCTGATCCTTTCAATAACAATGCCAGCTCCCAATGGCAGTCTACACAATGACTCCTAAAAATGATATACTTCACATATATATTCTTCTAAATTGTCTTACAATATATAAGACCAGGAGAAGCAAAGCAAAATTGGTGAAAAGCAGCAGCCAGATGTGCACACTGTTCTTTCAACCAGACAAGAACTGAGGCCAGAAAAAAGCTGTGCAGATTTCAAATTGTTCCTATTCATTTGGCATAGTGATGTCAGCTGTATGAAGTGAGACAATGGCTACAGCAACTCTGTGAGCAGTGTGAGAAATGGTCCAATGCCACCAGAATAAAGAATATGCAATGCAATTAAATCTTCAGTATTTGATTTTACTGACACTGTTTCTTAAAAGCCAATACCTCATCCTAAACTCCAATTCTCTGCATGCAATGAATAGAATATACAAGCTGCAATGTCACCTGGTTATAGTTTACACAGACTATACTCTGTGAGCTATTAAAATCCTACCATAGAAGCTCAACATCTTTGTAGATATTGAGAGGCTCTGCCAATATGATGTAATAGAAACACATAGCTTCTACTGGCATGGAAGAAGAGGGAGATAAGGAATGACAACTAATGGTCCTCAAAAGTAAGCAGAAAACACAGCGTGCTAAAGACAACTAATCAAAAAAAAATTGGTAGAAAAAATTGGTATTGCTAAGTAAAGAAAAGTTGTGTTTTTTTTAAAAAGGGTCTGTTTAAGGCTTTATATGTTTTGTTTGTTTCTTTAAGTTCTCTCATGCAGTTGAGCCATTTCTAAACATTCAGAAAACTGTATGCTTATCACAATTTCATACTGGAAATGGGTCTTTCAGTCCCTGCTAGCACTGGGACCTATTCTAAACAACTGACTCAATTAGCACACTGTATTACAGATATATCAAGAAAGTTCTATCTTAAAAGACTATACCATTGTTTATGGCTATGAAAGAAAATTAGATTCTCTTCAAATTAAACAGTTACTGATGAGTTTAACTTAAAGCATTAACTTTCTAAGATTGCCTCTTACAACAGTTGACCCATATTTGTCCATTCCATAATGCTTAAAGAAGAATACATACTGTTAAGCAAACCTTATTTAACTATTCAGTATTCTGGCCTTGCCCATGTAAATGTGGTGGCCATCTTTCAATTTAGTAGTGTTACTGCCAAAAATAATTTGCATAAGGGACAAAAAATAAAAGCATATAAAAGTGAATTAATTATAATTCATGCTGTATTTATCCTGTATCTAAACCAAGACAAAATAGCTAACGGAGAGGACTCATTTAAATGGGAACCTGATGAGCCTAATTTAGTGGTTTAGTTGAATCCGGTGTGTACCTTGCCGCAGCTGCATTCTCTAAATAATAAGACAGGAAAAAAAGCATATTACTTAAATATTACTCCCAAAAACTACAATTAATTAGTTGAAATTAAATGAATGAATTAAGACATTGCATCACTATCTATGAGTGATTTCGACTTCTCCATTAGTTCAAAATATAGGGAAGGAACTTAATTTGAAATGAAAACCAATTGCTTGCACTCTGGGATGGTTCAAAAGGCAACAGGCACCTGGATCTGACAAGACATTGGGCACCCATCCCCAAACTCCTGGCCAATTCCAGAACCAACTTATGGGCATGTTGAATAAAAGTACATTATCCATCTAAATAATGATATTTATTTGAACATACTATATAATTTAAACAACAATAATTTGTGTTGGGATTACTGTGCTTTATATTAAGGGCTGGCAATGGGTTAAGATGCATTCACCTACATAAAAACACAAGACATTTGATATATCAGAGGAGATCATTCAGTCCATCAAGCCTGTTTGTTTAGCTAATAGCTAAGCCGTCCTAATATCTCATCCAGATACTTCTTAAAGGTTGCCCAAGTTTCTGCTTCAACTATATTTGTTTGTAGTCTATTCCAGATTCCCACAACTCTTTGTATAAATAACTGCTTCTTGGTGCTATAACACAAAAATAGTAAAACTCCATGATAACACTATCACAAAAATCACAATCACAATTTGTGCAAACTTATACTACCTCACTAAAGTCCAACAAACAGTGCAACACTGGATTTTGCTGACTGTGCTTCATCTGCCAGTACTCACTAGCTGTGCAGGAAAGTGTACCTTCTGAAGAACTACTATTATGTTATAGCCATCAACAATAACTCTGTTTGTACTGGAACCTTTACTGTTTTCACTTTATATGCTTTCATTGGGAATTATTATTAGAAAACATAACATTAATTTTCACTCATATGCAGATGACACACAAATATACCTTTCTTTTAGGCCAAATGATGTTTCTCCAGTGCTGTTCTTATTTAATTGTTAGTACCTACTTCCCATTCCAAATTACTGGCTCATTGGCAAGGGCCATACGAGATTAAGGAACGAAAAGGACTTGTCGATTATTCGGTTAAACAACATAATCGTCGACCGCGTGAGCGGGTATATCATGTTAACTTGCTGAAACCGTGGAAGGACAGAGAGGTGGCACCTTTTCGCCTCCCTTTTCGTAGAATACCAACCCCTTAATTTCAGTCCTAATTTGTCATGGCGTCAAAGACAAGAGTTAGAGAATACTATCTTGACCATTCCGGAAATGGTAAGTGAACAACCATTTCACTCTACACTGATTGAGCATGACATAGTCACTGACCCGGGTGTGATTTCCGAGAACGCCCCAATAGGCTTCCTGAAGCAAAGAAAACTGAAGTTGAACTGGAAATTAGGCGAGTGCTAGAAATGGACATTATTGAAGAAAGCTATAGTCCATGGTCTAGTCCAATCGCCTTACTTCCTAAGCCTGATGGATCGTGGAGGTTCTGTAATGACTTCCGACGACTCAATCAGGTTTCTAAATTTGATGCATATCCCATGCCTCGTGTGGATGATCTCCTAGAAAGGTTGGGAAATGCTCAGTTTCTAACTACACTTGATATGACGAAAGGGTATTGGCAAATTCCCTTAACGGACTCCGCTAAAGAAAAAAAACACCTTCAGTACTCCTAGTGGACACTGGCAGTACAAGGTTCTCCCATTTGGTTTGCACAGGGCACCAGCAACCTTTCAACGTCTGGTGGATACACTGTTATGGCCCCACAATTCCTATAGTGCCGCCTACCTGGATGACGTAGTTATCTATTCTGGTACTTGGGAGGAACATGTAGTGCATGTGTTGGCCGTTCTTACCACTCTAGCTCAAGCAGGACTCCGGATCAATCCAAAGAAAAGTTTCTTTGGACTGAACGAAGCTAAATATTTAGGCTATCTAGTACGAGGTGGTACAGTTCAACCAAAGTGTGCCAAAATTGATGCCATTGTCAAATGGCCCCGTCTGATTGCAAAGAGGCAGGTTCAGGCTTTCTTGGGTTTGGTGAGTTACTAGTGTTGTTTTGTTCCTCGTTTTTCCAAGAGGGCTACGTCTCTTACTAATTTAACAAAGAAAAGGCTCCTCTTAAAGTGATATAGGATGACAATACTAAAGCTGCTTTTTGTGACTTGAAATTGGCCCTTACATCAGCACCTGTTTTGAAATCTCCTAACTTTTCTTATCCTTTTATTTTCCAGACCGATGCATCAGACACAGGATTAGGTGCCGTGCTGAGCCAATGCATCGATGGTGCTGAACACCCCGCATTATACCTAAGCCGGAAACTGTTGGACATGGAGACGAGGTATGCAGCGGTGGAACGAGAGGCTTTGGCGATCAAGTGGGCTGTGACCCAACTTCGGCTTGTTGAGCCATGAGTTTACTCTGGTTATGGACCATGCCGCTTTACAGAGGATGGCCCTGAATCGTGAGTCGAATCCGTGTGTCACCAGGTGGTTTCTGGAATTGCAACCTTAGAGGTTCAGAGTCACTTATTGTCAAGGTTCTCTTCAGGCCAACGCTGAACCTTCGACCTCTAGGTGCAGGCCGCCTGCCCCGATGGGTCTGGGCTGAGGGGGGGTCATGTCACACACATGCGCTTAGGAGGCAGCCAACAAACCCAGAGGTGAGCGATTTATTAACAGATGGGGGTTGTTTTATGGTACTGATGCCACTCTTTCTAATCTTATACAAAACAAAGAAGATCAATAATCCAAACATACCTGCAATAACCCACATCTCAGAAAATGGCAAGTCTACTTCTTCATTCAAGACATCACTTCTGGCCTCGGGTGATGATGCCACTCCCGGTCCATCCTTGATGATGTCACTTCCGGCCTCTGATGATGACGTCACTTCCGGTCCCCCCCCACGATGACACCATTTCCGCTTTAATCATGTCATGTTTAATTCATGATCATCTGTTGTCTAATGTCTGAATTACTTCTACATTTTCGACCAACTTTTGCTACAAGCAATATACGGGGCTATTGACCAACTCTTTATAATTGTTTTTGTGTATGTTATTTCGTCACAGCGCACATGGCTTAGACAGCGTGTGCAAGATGCTGTATACCAATAATCTGATCAGCTGCTGTACAGCTGTGATACTTACACTCAGATACAGTGGGTTAAATACTCAGTGATGCACTGGAAATAACAACACTAAAGCAGTGATGGTATTTAGAATAGTTTGGTCATTCGGTGCACAATTATATGGTTATGGGTTGATTACAATGAGCCTTAAACTAATAAATGATATGCGGTTAATTTCAGTTTACTTGATAAAGCCGCATCAGGGATGTGAATCTAAAAACCACACCGGAACAGTAGCACTGCTTTGACGCTGGGGGCCGCCAGCTTACAAAATTGAGCAGAGAACTTGTATACACAAAGGGTTGAGCTAGCGTGAAAATGTGTGTGGATTTACGGCAAGTTCAGTTTTTATACATCACGATGAGAGCATGGAAACGGGCAAACGCAACATTTTTGTGCATGCGTACCGTTTATACATGACTGTAACTTTATTTTTTACTTTTTTTTTACAGTTATAATCTCCACCATTGTCAACTGGCCATATATTGTTGGTTTCAATTTAGGTTTAATCAGTTCTTATCTTGATCTTTGTGTGTTTTAACAAATTTGCATGTATGTGTGTACCAGTTCTGTATTTAGTAATTAGTATAATTACACTTTTATTCTAACTGAGAATTGTTGACAGCGCTCTGTGCCTACACTCAGTTAAAAGTGCTATACAGAAACAAGTTGTATTATATTGAATTGTATAATATGCCAACTCAATAAATCACTATACCACCTATCACCGGGTCTAATATAGTAGAAAACAAAAAAAGAGAAGGGGACTCAAAATCCATACATCTAAACCAAAAACTCACTTGTTCTAATTTTCATGGGGGTGCTCCCTGCTTCTGGGTCCATGTGCCTGAGGATGTTTGAGTTCCATGTATACTTGTATCAAAGCAGGAAACTGGAAAAACCTTGCCAAACATCCTTTACAGAGATAATAAAGGGGATATACTGGTCAATCATGATGAAAGCTTAGAGAACATTTCAACAATATATAAAAATATTTAAAAGAATTTACATTTCAAAGATCCTAGGTAATGATGGGAAAGGAACTTTTCAATCAGTATCTCATAAAAACAGCGGAACTAAGTCATATATAGAATACACCCTTGTTCTATATGAGCCAAACATTCCATAATTCAACTAAAGGTCTTTCATCAATCACTATTTATTTTATTTAAATTTGGCAAAAATGTACTCAGGGCAGGAACCAACCTGCAAGCACTGCTATCTGTGTTTTGAGAAATTATTAAATTAACATCAAAGTTGCTATATAAAAAAATGTATTATTATTTTATTATTAATTTTGGACAAAAATCTTTAGATACTTCTCAGACAGCCTTAGTGTCACAATCACTATTAATTAATCAACAATATTTGGTGTATTCGTGGATGGCATTAAAGTGTATTGGCATAAGACTGTAATTGCCTATGTCATGAAACTAGTATGCAGACTTTTCTTGCATAACTGGAAGCATTCCATTTCACCTTCTATAATTTTATATTACTGTATCTCACAAAAGAAAAATATCAAATTCTATCTTGGTGGATATGTGCAAAACATTTTTAAAACATGGCAGTAACTGATTAATATTATTTTAGAATAAGCATACTGAGTCTGTGGTTGATTCTCTCATGTTATTGATCATTTTATCATATTTAAAAAAGTTAGATTTTTTTTTTCCTTCTGCGGTATTTTTAGTTAATACAAGGTGAGACACAAAAATAACCGGACTGGGCTTGGGGTTTTCTGGAAAACTGTTTTGAGGTCGGCTAAACGTGAATCATAGAACTACTGTATATCCCCTCCTACACGCCCTGTCAAACCGCCGACTGGAAAGGTATATCCTGTGAACAGCCCAGTCAGTATTTACACAACAATAGCTACATGAGTTGCCACGATAATGTTGGGTGAAAAAATAAAACAGTGAATCAACATCACATTTCTCCCGAATTTTCTTTTTTTCCGTAATGCAGTTTTTGACTGACAAAAACATTCCTGTCCTTGATCATCCTCCCTATTCGCCCGATTTAGCTCCCTCTGATTGTTACTTGCTCCCAAAAAACATATTTTTCTTCAATGGAAGAAGTGAAGATAAAAACAGCAAGCCTGTTGAAGAGCCTCAAGCAAGAAGACTTGCACCGTTTCAATCAATGGAAGATACGTATGGAGCGGTATAGAGATCAGGAGGGGGAGTATATAGAAGGTGGCAATGTTTAGAATACTGTAATTCATCAATAAATATTTTTTATTTTTTACCAATCAGATTATTTTTGTGTCTCACCTTGTATATATAACAATGCATTATTAAACAAAGGAAAAGGACTGAATGGAATTCAAGGGTTAACTAAATGCAACTTAAAGCTTAAGCGAATGAGGTCTTTGTCTCATCTTAGAGAAGCTACCAACATTATTTTCCAAGGTTAGAATGAGGTTAATGAGTAACAAAGACCCCTCCAGAAAACAGGGATAAACTGAAGGGAAAGCCAAAACAATCCTCCTATGAAGCAGTGCTAAGATCAGTAGGAAAATTCACAAACCACCTCTCTTAACAAAGTGGTGTGCAGAGTAATGGGAGAATCAACAAGTGTCAGAAATTACAGTTGGCTTTAGTTGATTGGAGGAGGTAATAAAGTTCTGTATACTAAGAGTGAGATGATGTGATGTATTAAAAAAGGTGATGTAATTAAAAAAAAGTAAAAGGAGATGAATTGTTTAAGTGATTACGCTTTCCATGGACTGAGTCATTTGTGCATAACTTTATGTAAATAAATAATTTTTTTTGCATTCTCACCTGGGCCCCATAACTGCCTAGTCTGAAGATGAAGGAAAGTTTTTTTTTTCCCCACAGCATTTCTTTGCTCATTTCTCTCTGTTTGTTTTTTTGTACTTTGTAGTCATTTTGAACTCAATGGTTGTGTCTGTTAAGTTATTGTTTTTTTTGTTTGACTGAGTAGCTTTCCATGGTAACATTCTGGATTTTGAAAATAAAATTAAAGGAGGCTATATGCATCCCTGCAGTGGTGCATAAAAAAGTCTGTGTATGTAAATAGAGAAAAGTCAAACAATTTTGGACTTAATATCATGTCAACAAACTCCTCTTGTTAGTATGATGTACAGTAAGTGCAATCTGTAATAAAGATTTGATTTAAAATACAGAAGTTAACAAACTTCTGGGCATCTCTGGTTAAGCTGCTGCCCCCGCGACCCAACCTCGGATAAGCGGAAGAGGATGGATGGATGGATGGATGGAAGTTAACAAACTTTAGTATATAATGAGAAAATACAGAGGTACATTTGTGAATTCAGGAGCAGTTGAGGTGTTATGTGGTCAATTTAAAAGAATACTTTTTAAAATGCAGGATACAATTTGCTAAACTATCAGCAGGAGCAAGAAAATAAATGAGTGAGGGAGTTAAGAAACAAACAGAAATACACTTTACAAATACAAAAAAATGTAGCTAATTATTTTATATTTATAACTAGATCACTTTACACAGATCTGTTTACACTTTGACATTAAAAAAGCTTATTCTGTTATCAGGTCAGGGGTGAATACTTTCTATGGGCACTATATCAGTGTGTACAGTATACTGCAATGGACTGGTGCCTCATCCGGAAATAGTACCTATGTTGTTTCAGGAGGAGGCACTGACACTCCAGGAGCATGAAGTGGAAAAAGAAAGCCCAAAAATGGAATGCTGAGCAGGAATTTAAGTGGTGTGTCAGCTTCAGTGACTGTTTTTGTCAAGCTTTTCATCTGTTCTTAAAGTAGGTGTGGGATCTCTGACACTTGCTTCACTGAGACTGCAAAGCATTTTGACCCGAATCTGACTGAATATACAGTAGGTATTTAAAAGGAAGCTAATGACAACTTTCATTTTATACAATACAGTGACACAGTTTCTGAACTCATTCTTTGACAAACAACCAGACTTTATCCTGTTAGCACTTGGCATTAGTATGAAAAAACTTTGGAAGGGATGAAATGCTAACACAGGGCACCCAAACCTGCTCTCACTCATACGAAACTTGTTTGGATTTGCTGGTCTTTCTAATAGCATATATGTAAAATGTAAAAGTGAATGGGAATCCCCAGGGAAAAGCCAAGCGGTCATGGTCATAAGGGGGCAGCAATGTCTTCAGGTGCCAACCCTCGTGCGAGTCCATTGCTGGGCTACTTTTAAGTTTTAAAATGTTTAAACACTTCAAAATTTTCCTTTGAGTTATTCAATAAATAAAAGCAGAAGGTGTTCCTTTCACAATTATTACATTTTCAGATGAGATGATGCAAACCTTGCATAGTTGCATATGGAAAATTAGCAAGTGATTCTTAAATAAGCTCCGATGTTTTTTCTTCCATATTAGTACATGTGGACACATCCTGCTATACCCTAAAATATTCAAAGGTTTCTGTATGTGGCATTATTTTACGGAACTGAAAGCAGTTGCCAAACCAAATTTTATATTGAGCACATCAAATTATGTGCACTAAAAATACTCAAAAGCTTTCTTAAAGGAGAAAATTCACAAGAGTCATAAGATTATAAGTAGTAGTCATATAGAATAAAGCATTGCAATAAAAATGAGGTGGCAAGTTTCACATTAACTGGAGATGTAAGAGCTAAGAGCTTCAAATAAATCTACCTCAAATATATACATAGCTATGTAGCTACGCTACTATAAAAACGTAGATAATGTGCAAGGATAAATCCATCCATTTTCTGTATTCATCCTCTACAGGGTTAGGTGGACCCAGAGCAAGAAGTGTAATGGGGCACTAATCCATCTCAGTGTACACACACACATACACTTGTCTCTCATTGATCAACCTCATTCAATTACCAATTAAGGTAACATGAATTTCTTATGAATGTGGATAGAATTAGAAGTACAAAAGGAAAATTACATGAAAACCAAGAATGGACGTACTGCACAGATCCAAGGACTGAACCCTAGTTTGTGTAGCTCTTAGGCAGTATCACTAAACATTGAGCCATCCATGAAGTATACTAGTGATGGGGAATATTCACTGTATCTCCTATTATATTTATTTACATCAGAGCAATGCATATTACCATAAATTAATATATTACTTTTTTATTATACTTAAAACCACACACAGACATCCTAGATGTCTAAATTGCTTAACCATTTTTGAAAGGTGCATATAGCTAAACTGGGTGGGACTGTGATTTGTGCTTCTGGGTTACAGATCCAGTGTCCTAGGTATGAATCTCATGCCACATTTGCCTTGTGTGTGGAGCTTGTGTATTCCCCCAATGTCTTTATAGGGTTTCTTTCAGGTACACCAGTTTTTCTTCAACATTCCAAAGATTTTTAGGTTAATTGTAAATTGTGCATGAATAGACTGATACCTCTGCTAAGATTCATTTCTGATTTGGACCTGATGGAGCTAGCTTAGCCTTAAAACCATCCACAACTATGATTTGGATTGGGATGTTATGGTAGGCTCTTTCAAACTTCTTAATTACATTTCCATATTAAATAAAAGTATTTATTAATTTATAACATAATAATATTATACCAGTTGAATCCATTGCAGAGCCTCAGAAGCATTGCGCACAATATGAGAACCAATGCCAGCCACTGTGAGGTCCACCCACACACACCTACACGTGCCCACAGGGTCAATTTGGAATTCCCAATTAAGTGAGCACACACATCTTTAGCAATGTGGGAAGAAAACCCACATAGAAAACTCAAAAGCCCACACAGGCAATGACTGGGGCCCAGGATTCTGAATATATGAGGCATCAGTGTTATATTATATGTTTAACATGAAAATTTTGTCAGTACTGCTCACATATTTTCATATTTTATAATAAACTGATACAGTATTAGACAAGGACTAGTGCTTCACCATGCATGTTGTGCTCAATACGTTGATTATTTGTTAGAAAAATGTAGTTAAAGCTCAAAATCAGAACATTCAAAATCTTAACATCATGCCTCCTTTAACTCATTACATGCTATTTAGGAGTCATCAAGCCTACCTACTCAGATTCCTTAAAATGGAAACTGAAGTGGAAACAACTGGAATAATGCAGAATTCTAGCCTAAATTGAACCACTAATGGATATACTTACTCACATTCTTGCTCACTCACATCTTTATTCACCCACAGCATCACTTACTCACTGATTTGCTCACTCATTCACTAGATCAGTACGATGTTGAAATTCTGTTAACTCTTTACTATTTCTTGCAGGTCTACATTGAAATTCACTTTCAATGGACATTCAGCATGACTTAGCAAAAAACTGTAATCACTCCAAAACGCAATTGTTGACTTGGAGAAAGTGAACACACCACTTTTCAACCACCTCAACTATACTTGCTTCATCTATGATCCTATTATCTTTAAGACTAGATGACTAATATACAGGTATGCCAATCTGAACATTTCAAATTACCTGGCACAGCTGCTTTTAACCGATCACCCTGTCAGACCATTGAGACATCTTCACAACTATACTTGTATATTTTTTTTTATAACTGAAGCCGTGCTCAGCTTGAATATACTCCTTTTGATATTTGCTGTTACTTTCTGAGTTATTATTTCTATGTACTTTGCTTTGCAGTTTTATGCTCTAGGTGTTGAATATATGCCTCCTTTTGGTATTGACTGTTTACAAATTGTTACATACACTCACCTAAAGGATTATTAGGAACACCATACTAATACGGTGTTTGACCCCCTTTCGCCTTCAGAACTGCCTTAATTCTACGTGCCATTGATTCAACAAGGTGCTGAAAGCATTCTTTAGAAATGTTGGCCCATATTGATAGGATAGCATCTTGCAGTTGATGGAGATTTGTGGGATGCACATCCAGGGCACGAAGCTCCCGTTCCACCACATCCCAAAGATGCTCTATTGGGTTGAGATCTGGTGACTGTGGGGGCCATTTTAGTACAGTGAACTCATTGTCATGTTCAAGAAACCAATTTGAAATGAATCGAGCTTTGTGACATGGTGCATTATCATGCTGGAAGTAGCCATCAGAGGATGGGTACATGGTGGTCATGAAGGGATGGACATGGTCAGAAACAATGCTCAGGTAGCCCGTGGCACTTAAACGATGCCCAATTGGCACTAAGGGGCCTAAAGTGTGCCAAGAAAACATCCCCCACACCATTATACCACAACCACCAGCCTGCACAGTGGTAACAAGGCATGATGGATCCATGTTCTCATTCTGTTTACGCCAAATTCTGACTCATCAGACCAGGCAACATTTTTCCAGTCTTCAACTGTCCAATTTTGGTGAGCTCATGCAAATTGTAGCCTCTTTTTCCTATTTGTAGTGGAGATGAGTGGTACCCGGTGGGGTCTTCTGCTGTTGTAGCCCATCCGCCTCAAGGTTGTGCGTGTTTTGGCTTCACAAATGCTTTGCTGCATACCTCGGTTGTAATGAGTGGTTATTTCAGTCAAATTTGCTCTTCTATCAGCTTGAATCAGTCGGCCCATTCTCCTCTGACCTCTAGCATCAACAAGGCATTTTTGCCCACAGGACTGCCGCATACTGGATGTTTTTCCCTTTTCACACCATTCTTTGTAAACCCTAGAAATGGTTGTGTGTGAAAATCCCAGTAACTGAGCAGATTGTGAAATACTCAGACCGGCCCGTCTGGCACCAACAACCATGCCACGCTCAAAATTGCTTAAATCACCTTTTTTTCCCATTCTGACATTCAGTTTGGAGTTCAGGAGATTGTCTTGACCAGGACCACACCCCTAAATGCATTGAAGCAACTGCCATGTGATTCGTTGATTAGATAATTGCATTAATGAGAAATTGAACAGGTGTTCCTAATAATCCTTTAGGTGAGTGTATATTTCTCAAACACATTTATCTATCAGTTCTGTAATTTTGTAATTGTTTATGTTTTGATGAATTTATTTTAAATATTTGATGCTATATTTGAGTCTTGTTTGTGCTGCATGTTATCTTGTGATTGTGCATGTGGTTATTGGTGACTTCTATCAGAAAAACTGATATATTCAGTAATTAACTTTGCTAGAATAATCTGAATTCTACTTTGTATTTTCAACACATATTGCTAAGTTATCATCATCTGCTGTCAACTCATGTTTCGGGATTTTAAATCACCTGTAACTTGCAAACCGTTTGAGCTATTGACCTGAAATTTGGTGCACATATACTATGTGACGTCTGCTATCCGCTTTTTGAATTTTGGATGAATGACCTCCAAGGTTATTCCTTTTTTTAATTTATATTTTATTGTATTGCAGAATCCAACAGGGTGCTCATGTGCCGTTCTCATTCCCAACCACCTTCACCACACTTCCCCTACCTCTTCATATCTTAAATCATTCTTGAGGCAGATTGAAATCAAGTGTCAGCTTAAGTAAAAAATAAACGTACTAAGTAATTGCAACACAAACACTGACTTAATCAGTTTTAACACGAAAAGCGGCTGATGAAAGAAGAGAAGAAGCAAGCCGCTAGGGTGGAGAAAAGAAGAGCTGCTCAGGAAGCAGGAAGCCCATCAATCTCTGAGCAAATGAATGGTAAATGTACAGAGAAAGAGGACGAAAACTATGAATGCTCAAGTCAAGTGTATTCGTGCAGTGTGCTGTTACTGGTATTTTATCATTTCTAAAGCACCTCACGATGGCATACCTTATGAAGAGGACTATAAAAACACATGCAAAGCACTTTACAAAGACAGAAGGCGACTAATACAACCATTACCAATCTGCAGTATCCACCTTCATAATGTGATGGCTGTCATTTTTGCACCAGTACACTCCCCACACATTAGCTTATTAGGCGGTGAAGAGGATTATTAATACTTGCTCTCATTAGGTTTTTGGGACATTTTTAAATCCAACACTTTGGTTATGCTCACAACCTCTACTGGGACTTTACTTTCATGAATTATGCCTTCAAATAGACAAGCCTTTATATGTATGCCTTTAATACACCATCTCACTGGTATAAAAAATAAAAATTCCATTAAAAATCACAAAATAATTTGTTTGAATGTTTGTGCTTTTAGTTTCATTTGAGTCAAGTACTATTCAGATGACAGTTTTCAACATATTTGCATATTTTTTTTATGGCTTTTTTGTAAAAATTTGTGTTTTATATTGCTAATGAAATGTTTCTATTAATATTTGAATAATGTAGATGCATTTTTTATTACAATAACAATAGGAATATTCTCTTTATAAGAAGTTTTTGTGTAAGAGTTTTGTAGGCAGGCTGATTGTATCGTAAGACTGGCACATACTCAATGCTGAACCATAATATATCAATGGGATCAGCGTTAATGGAATATAGTCTGATAATGTAACTGGAAAATTAAATACATTTTAATACTATCTAAACTAACTCTGTGGAGGATCCATCTGAATACTTAACCTTTTTTGAGAACCCACCTACCTACCTACCCACTACTAGGCTTGTAAAGTGAGAATCAACCATGGCTGGGGTACCAGTCTGAATTCTTTTGAATATTAGTTGCAATTAAAATAGTTTTAGTGATGTCTCCTAGATTGTGTTTTCTGATGAAGGCACTGTTTGAAAATTTTACATGGCCTTTGACAGTCAAAAACAGCACCAATGATCTAGATGATGTATAGATATTGTTTTGGGTATATCCTATTTTTTTAAATTTCCTAATTCGTTCATTCATTTTCCAAACCTAGGAAACTGAGAACATCCCAAGAATGTAGGGAGAAACTGTCCCTAGACTAGATGCAGGTCCATCTCAAGGCATGATTACACAAACAAACCCACATACACACACACTCATTCACAGCAGGCCAATGACACACATTAAGTTAACCTACACACATCTTTGGAATACCTTTGTAAAAGCTAGAAGAGGGTATGTATGACCAGTCCAAGAATTCAATCCGTATCCTTGCAACTGTGTATTAGAAATGCTAACCACCAAATCCAAGTTTTAGTATTGTGGGGATGTAGAGCCTAAATAGTAGCAATTGTCACCTCAACTTGTTCAAGGGCCCAGCACAGTAGAGTGACTTCTGGCATTTTGCGGTATTTGAACCAGAAACCTTCTGATTGCCAGCGCAGAGGCCCTAGCCTCAAAGCCATGACTCCATGCCACACTAAGATTAGTTATATTTAACATTATGAGAGATGATGTTACAAGCATACCATGCATTACCTTAATAGATGATCCTTGTCATGTTCAGATTTGTTATATACAGTGTCGTGCGCACACAGGGACAGTTTAAGGGCTCTGGTGATTGCACTTCTCCACTGCTTCAAGGATTGGCGCTTTGTGATAATGCCTTCTCTTTTCCTCCCTCTGACAGCTTTTCCACCACTTACGTCACTTCCAGTGTCTGTCTGCCTGGATTCACCTTTTCGTGCTGGTAATCCACAAAACCAAAAGCTCCACCATTTTATTTGAAAAGATGTCTTCATTTAACCAAAAAAATCTTGTCTTGTTTTCCCTTTTGAAAATCAATTATATGGGATTTGCCCATGGGTGCCCCAACACTCTTTACTGTGACTTCTTATTCTTACAAATGATATATTTTTCTTAATAGATATACAATATGTATTTTTTAATCTGGATTTCTTAAAGGAAGTAATGCTTTTGGGTTGAAACAACACTCAAGGAAACAAAAAGCATCTAAAAGTGGATGAGGAGACTTATTAAGAGCCTGTCCAAAGGCCACCACTCCTGTGGCAATCAGGGCCTTAAGTAGGTGATTATTGATGCAATATGCTATAAATGCAATAGGAACACTAAGATATCATCAGTCATCAGGGCTACCACAAAAATTTCACATGATAAATGTCCTACAGCTTCACTGCAGTTTGGTTATAGAATCTGAGGTTTTCCTGTACAACCTCCCTCTCACATTTTGCATGTGTGAAACTCAAACTGTTCTTGCAAAATGTGCGTTAGACAACTATAAGGAATAGTCTAATGAATATAGGAATAAGCTAATAAAATATTTGATCTTAAAATATTTGATTTGAGTAGAATATTAGGTGCTTCAATTATTTCTTTTCAGTAAGTATCATTCTAGAATTTTGTACATCCATCAAGATCCCTTTACTATTTGGTGTCACTTAATATTTTTGTAAATGTGGTTAAAAGATGTCATTTGGAGGGGCAAGATGTTTGTGTTATATACTACCAGTAATGGTGCACTGCATGATAGATAACATGCAATGAATACACTTAACTTGAGCATTCCTAGTTTTCATCCTCTTTCTCCGTACGTTTAGCATTTGTTTGCTCAGAGGTTGATGCACTTGCTGCTTCCTGAGCAGCTCTTCTTCTCTTCACCCCAGCGGCCTGCTTCTTCTCTTCTTTTGTCAGCATCTTTTCGCGTTAAAACTGATTAAATCAGTGCTTGTGTTGCAATTACTTAGTACATTTTCCTTAATTTTTCATTTAAGCTGGCACTTAAGTCTTCAATCTGCCTCAAGAATGATTTAAGATATGAAGACATAGGGGAAGTGACGACGAAGGTGGTAAGGAGGAGAATGGCGCCCGTACGCATGTGCTGCTCGCCCGCCCTGCTGGCTGCTGCCAAGAGTTGATTCTCAATAAAATAAAAAGAGGAATAACCTTGGAGGTCAATCATCACCCTGAAAGTGGACACTAGACGTCACATAGTATATGTGTACCAAATTTCAGGTCAGTAGGTCAAACAGTTTGCGAGCTAAAGGTGATTTAAAATCCTGGACAGACAAACAGACAGCCACAGTAGTGTATTATATAAGAAGATAATGATATTACATTCTACATTCAAATTTAATTTCATTGACAATTTCTTTGTCATACTGTTGCCAAGACAGGGGCAAGGATTCAATGGAAGCAGCATCAAGATGCACACAATGTCTGGATATATAATCAACTAATAAAGAAAAAAATTAATTAGATGCTGAAATATACAATTACAAAATAAATGTTTAGTAAGCTCAAAGTCATGACATTTTCTAACCTACTTAATCCAGGCCAGGGTTGTTAGGGGTGCTGGAGCCTATCCCAGCAAGCACAGGGTGCAAGACAGGAACAAACAATGGACAGGGTGCCAGTCCATCATAGGGCGAGCACACACACCCATTGTGAACAGGCTGAACACAAACCCAAGGAGACGTGGTTGCTCTTTCAAAACCCCCTCTTAAATGGTGATTCAATGGGAAACAAATACATTTTTTACCTTCTCTTTGCTAGATCAGCTGCAGGCGTGTTGCTGCTGCCATGCCACGTGATCTGCATCTCGCACGACATTTCAAACATTTAAAAGGCTGTACTGCAGCTGTCCTTTCACTGCCTTGTCTCTCTTCCACCCCAGACATCCTCTGCTCCTGTTGGGGCTCCCGCTCCCGAGGTGCGGCCCTATGTAGGGGAAGATTTTCTATTCTTTTAATTGAGAGACAGAGCTGTGTCCTCTGGGTACACACAGGGCCCGGTTAACTCCTGAAAGAGATGTATGTTTGTTTGAAGTGCTTAAATAAAGTTTTTGTCTCTAGAATCTCCTGAGTGTGTCTGTGCAACTTTGTGACCCAAAGCGTGACAATATATACCCACAGACCAAACACACACTATTGCCAATTTAGCATCACCAATTTCCCCTAACTAGCATGTCTTTGAACAGAAGGAGGAAACCCATACAGACACAGGATTTCACAGAATGCCACTGTGTCATTGCATCACTGTGCCTTCTAAATGAAAACAGATGACCTAAACAAATTACCTATTAATCTTTAGCATAAAAACAAACTATAGGCTTATACAAAAAATACTGTTTATTCTCAAAATTTCTCAAAATAAATATAAAAGATAAAGGTAGGATAGAATGAGGTAGAATATACTCTGTCAAACAAGCCATTTACTTTAATTTTGTTTTGATCAAATGAGGCAATATGCCTCCTGCATTATATTTAAAAAAAAAAACAGCCTATCCACTGATGCTGGCTTCAGCACTGACCTGTTACAGCTTACTATGTTTCTCCCAGTGTTAAATAGTAGGTTGCATTTTTTCAGAATTTTTTCTGAATGTTATCGTTTTTTTCTGGGATTTATTGATTCTTCCCTTAGGGTTTTTAAAACCCTAGAATTCTGTTTCACTTTCAATTTCTGTATTTATTTTGAGTTTGGATTACTTACTTCATTCATTTGTTATGTAAACTTGTTTTAGTGGATGGCACTATTTTAAGATGTAGTTGTTATGACGTCTTGGAAGACGCACCGCATGGCATCATCAGTGAGACACTTTTAAATCCAGTGTCATGTCCACCACCTTTTTACAAGTTTGTGGATAACCTGTCTAAACATATCTCTTGCTTTCCAGTTAGTTTGAACTTCAGGTATAGTCAGGAATCTTGATTTGTACCTGTGACAACAAACATTGCTTTACTTTTTGGGTATTGGTGTTGTGATTCTATAAAATGTACACTATTGACTTTGGCTAGATTTCTGGTTTATGTTTTGCTGCTTATCTCCAGGTCCTCTTCTTAAGTTGCCCTGAGGTCAAGTCAGAATCTGGGAATTCATTCTTTATTAAGGCAGATGTATAATCCAACGATTTGCAACTATTGTGTTTCTCAATGGAAAAAATATATGAACTCATACATTTTTCCTGGTATCATAAAACAGTCACTTTTGCTGATGAGCTATTTTCTTTATTAACAGTTGAGCGCTTTTAGATTGAATATAAATTTCTAAGCCACTAATGACTTTGTAGAACTGACATGTATGTGTTAATAGCTAATTGGTACATTTTTTTTTTTACTTTTGTACTATACATTTGGTTTCCCACTATTTTTATCCAGGCTGAAAACACAGATATTAACTTTTAATGCATCTGTAAGTTTATATTTTCATTTGGGTATCTTTTGTACTTAGAAGCAGTGTAATCATTGGGTAGAACGATTCTTTTATCTGATTGACTGGCCCAGCACTGACTCAGCTGTAGAATGGACAGTAGTAGTGGGGCTTCTTGGCTGAGTTCTCCAGTATTCTAACTTTTTCTGTCTGGGTTGTCCGATTCCTTTTCTACAATCTGGCTGTCATACAACAAATAGTTGATGGACAGATATTGTTGTTTTTCATTTATGTAAATTAGCTTCTACTTGATTTATGATGTACTTTAACAAATCTGTATACTTATGTGTGATGGGTCTGGATTTAGTGAGTGTTTCAATCTGTTCTTCGATTTTGCAAGTAGAGTTGTCACGCCACTCTAAGTTCATTTTTGTGTGTTGTATTTACCCCATTTTTGATACCCATTGCAAGCCCAAAACTACCTGGAAGGGGGTCTCTTTCTAAATTGTCTTTCCCAAGATTTCTTTCATTTTTTTTACCAACAAGGTTTTTTTTGGCAGTTTTTCTTGTCTTCTTAGAGAGTCAAGGTTATCAAAAACAGGGTCTGTTAAAGTTCATTAAAGCATTCCTTGTGTGGTTTTGGGCTATACAAGAAATACATTGTTATTGTTGTGGTGCAATCATAGTGAGGCTCTGCCCCATCTGACTGATATTTAAGCTTCAAAAAGGGCATGTCCTAGTCAAAAAGGTTGTCTCATCACCCTAAATATCAAAATGAGAATGAAAATAATAGGCATTGCAGTGACCAATGAGAGGTGATGCAGAGATAATGATAAGTGCTGTCAGATAAGTCAAGTGGTGGAGTTTTTCTAACTCTTTTTCATCTATGCAACTGGAAGATAAAAAAAGCCAAAAGGTGAGGGCCGTGATACAACAGTGGCAGAAACAAAAGCAGCAGATGTTGCTGTATCTTAAATCTCAATTTGTACTTCTGGCCGTTTTCAGGATATGTAGTGCACAGTAAGATTCCACTGGCAATTCTGACACATTCTTGATCCAACACTTGAAAGTTCTAGTTTCAAGCATAATGTCAAAAAGGTTTCTGGGCAAGTCAAGATAGAAAAGCAGAAGTGCAACAATTCAATTGTGAATATTCATTATTCCTAGCCTACCAGCCAGTTATTTATAATGTGATAACTGTGGTGTAGTTTTCATCAGAATAGATCAGTAACAAGTTACACATGATAGCCTAATAGATAATTGGGAAAGTAAAGTTGTATTGAAGGTGCAGACAATCCCAAACAGTCAGTGATAAGTATATGTTCATGACAGAAGACTGCGAGTCAGCAGAGGTCTTCTGTTTCACTTCAAACTAATTGCCCACCTTTCAACTATCATAACCCTGCTGGCCTGAATAACAGCCAATGCATATGTGTTATGCAGCACTATTGTTACGCTACTCTACTCTCTAAATCTTGCAGTCCACCCCAGTAGAGACATATTACCGAAAGGCTGCTGCATCTCTCAGCTGTCATAATGCAGCTAGCCAGAATACTGGCCTTCGCTATTTTTTTTTTTGCTGTAGGTCAGTTTTGGTTTTGCTTGTAGGTTTCCAGAAGAAAAGGAAAGGTAACTCAAAACAGTAGATGCTTAGTGTACGCAGAGAAATACAAGTAGGCAAAGAGAGTTTTTACCATTTGCTCAATGGGTTTCTTTCCTCCCTGAGCCCATCTTAGGATATCTGCATTGCAGTGTAACAGGTGTACTTTTATAAATCTAATTTTTTGGTTTTCAAAATTTTTGAAAATTGCTGGGGAGGCTAGGGTTATAGTGCCAAAAAGCTGGAGAGAACAGGATTCAAAGGGTTAAACGAAGCAAAAAGTTTAAAACCACAAAAACAAACTAACATGCACCGAAGTCCTAATCACTAATCCAAAATGTGCGGCACAAATGCACACTTTAAGAACTGTTCGGTTGAACCCACAATCTTAAACAGTGTACTACCTTAGACACCAAACTTTATAATGTTGAGCCTTTAACATCAACACAAAAGACTTCTGAGGTAATGCCCCTAGTGACTGCAACATGATAACCATCATTATTCAAAATGGTGACTCCCACTTAAAAACAAACCCTGATGTTTTCCTGCTAGTAATGCTTTAGTCACCTTATGGAAATAAAAAACATCTCTGATGACTCAGGTTACTGGATAGAATTTATGGTTACGGCTCTTTGGTTCTGGCATAGTCCTTGGGTTTTACGTGGTTTACATTTTGATTAATAAAGAAATATTGGCGTTTGACTTTTGATATGGAATGTGGTATCATGTTGGCTTTTTCAGCTATATTCAGTTTCTATAGAGTTCACTGTTCTTTATTTTGTATCCATTTCTCATTTTTGTGCTTTTGCATTGTCATTTTGGTTGGGAACCCATTATGTTGTTGGGTGCCCCATATTGTTAATAGCAACAATGACAGTTGCTAATCACACATCACATCGTCACACACAAACTTGTGTTAAAAATTAGACGCCATAATGGAGAGACCTGGAATCATGAAGTGCTAGAGCCAAAAACAAAAAAGAATCATTAAGCTTTAACATAGTGTATTTTTTTTTACTGTTACTTTTGGCACTTGTGTTGGTTATAGATTTAGTTTTTCTCAGCATCATTACATTGGCTACCTGTGTAATTTAGAATTAACTTTAAAATACTACTTATGGTATATAAAGCCTTTTAAATAATCTTGCTCCATCCATATCCTCCTACATTCAAAGTCATATCCTTAGATCATCTTATGGTTGTCTCCTTACTATTCCAAGAGCTAAGCGTTAAGGAAATGGTGAGGTGGTTTTTTCCTGTTATGCACCAAAAATCTGGAATACTCCAGGCAGACACTGTGGATCATTTTACAAAAAACTCCTAAAAACACACTTTGGTTTTTCGTAACTACATGTTAGTATTGCTCCTAAGCAATTAGATATGCATAGAATTATCATATTCTTTAACAAATTATCAGTCGTTGGTAATCTCTACTTCTCTCTTCTTTCTTTTCCAGTTTTTCTGTGGTGGTGTTTTGTCCCGCCTCCACCTGATCAAAGCACTGTTAAGTTGTTTTTCATTTCTTGTAGCAATTTCTTTGACATCTTGTAAAATGCATTGAGCTACATCCTCTGTATGAAAATGTACCATGGAAATAATTGGTGTTGTTGTTTTTGATATACTGTACTTGTCTTCCATGTTTTGGATCCTAGCAAATTTTACTTCTTTGTTCTGATCATGATGCTGCTTTTATAGTTCTGTTCTGAACTGTGTCCCATGATGATTCCTCACATTAATCTCATTCAAAAGATATCTCTATACACTTCACATATAAAAGAACACCTATAAATAAATATTGAAATTTTTGGAAAGCTGAAAGTAGACATTGTATTGGTATGAGTTGTGGCCAAGGAAGGCAGAACATCAAACAAAAACCCAGATGAAAATGGTCAGCTGGATGTGTGGAATGTCATGGTGAAAGACTAAGGCAAAGACTTAGTGTAGATGCAATCAATATTGTGCTGAAGGGCAGAGGATAATTGGGTCAGAAGGTGCATTGTGATGGAGATGAAGGATATGAGGCCCAGAGCAAGACTAAAGAAGATGCGCTTGAAGGTGGTGTTAAATGATATGAGAATAATATTTCTCATTCCAAGGAATGCTCAGGACTATAGAAAGTGAAGGAAAAAGATTTGATTGCAACTGGATGAACCTTGATAATGGCCATTAAACCAGAAATAGTGATGATGATGGTGATAAACAGATGAAGAAAATGAAAAGAATTTTAAAATTGTTGTTCTGTGGTTTGTACAGTGTGAGATGTGTTAAAGTCTGCTGTAATAAACATCTCACATATGAAGAACCTGCATGAATATACTGTATGACCAAACAGTAATATGAACACTTTAGAGCCTTTATTTTTTGTTACAAACTGTATACACTTTGAACTAAGTTAACAGTTCAGAGCTGTATGAGAGCATGTCACCTGTGGGACCACTCAGAAGTCTATGAGTCACTCTGATAGCTTGAAAATTCAAAGAAAAAAGCAAGAAGCTTATGCTGTGCTGTACATGTAGACCTCATATATTCTAGACCTACTCCATACAACCGAACATGTACTTTTTTTCAGGTTGGTTAAAAAACACGCCTTGCAATTCTCTTTATATGAAGGTGTTCTAAGAAACTAAAACTCTTTCTTGGGCACTAACAACATTTTCACCGACTCACTGTGACACTTCGATTCTCACCTCATAGAATCATCACCTTGTGGCACGTCGCTACACCATTCTGAATGCTGCAGCACATTGCTCCACTTTTCATAAAACCGCAGTGCTGTTCTTGTGGTTATCCTCCACAAATAAAGCAAGATATATATAAACACATTAAAGTGAAACATGTAGAATTTAAGACTTTAGCAACTGTGAGTCATTTCAGAGATGAATGATTCAGATCTTGCTAATGCTTGGTACAAAATCCCCTGGAGTTCATTTCTCTGTAAGGATGATCAAAGGTGATGACCAAAGGTACAGCATAGCTCTTACTGTGAGGGGATGCATGGTGTTTCCTCAGTTACATATGGTTGTGCCCATAGTACAGTTTTGAAAATCCTTTGAAAAAAAAGGTATACACTGCTCTGTTTTGTAAGACTTTCAGAATGGAAATGCCACTTATCATTTCTCTGGTTATAGTGTGTGTTAGTTTATAAACTGATATCAGCTTGATCATGTGTCCTACGATTAACAAGTATATTTAGTGAAAAAACAATATATGTAAAGGTAAGTGAGCTAATGTTAATGTCTGTTTTTCACACTTACAGGTAATTTGCTTATAAGTGATTGAAGCTTCATTATTCTTTCATTTGTATGTATTCCTAAATCTTGAATGAATTTGACAATACATAATGCAGATGCAAACCACAGTAATTGAGCTCTGCTTTAAAATTTTCATAGTGCATGTTGTTGTGTGAGGTGCACTTAGTAAAGATTTTATTACCAAGAATGAATGCATTTTAAACGAATGCTTTAAAGGTCTACATGTGATTGAGAAGAGATCAAAAACACCTAGCAATTCCACAGAGGTTGCATGTTCATGACTCTTGTGGGTATAGTGGGTGAAGCTGGGGAAAAGTGTGTAGGCTTGGTGGTTACAATTTCATATTTTTTGTCTACCAACAAAAGGGGAAATATTTTGACAAGTTCCTCTGATGTTATGCAAAGGATTCAGAGTAAAACTGAAGAACACCTAGAAGCCTTAGTAGGTGCTTAGAAGATGAAGCATCTTGATAAATACTGAGAAAAGAATAAAATAAATTCTAAAGTTAAAAGGATAATTATCAAGAAAATAAAATTAAATCCTGAAACACACAAACATTGTCAGGTATTTGTAAAATGGAATCGGAAAGGAGCAAATAAATGGATGATGAATAACGCATTGCTTCTAAAGTCCTCATCATTAATGATAGTTAACCAATGACACAGCTTTAAATTCTTGATTTTTCTAATTTGCTTTGACATTTTTGCTAGTGAACAGCATTTTTTCTTTGGCCAACCTTTCATGAATCAGTTAAATACATACATACACTCTTATAAATAAAGGTGACAAAGAGGTTCTTTAGTATGATGCCAAAGGGGAACTTTTTTTTCATAAAGAACATATTTATTTAGAATTACAAAAATGATTATGAATAGACGGTAGATTTGTGAAATACCCATTAGTTCATAATTTTGAAGCACTTTTTTCTGCATAGAAAAACACAGGCTGATTTCAGGTTTTGTTGATTTGTTAGTACCTTGCTAGGAAGCTTACTATACATTATAGACCTTTTGTTTTGTCCACATATAAGGAACTGTTTCATTAGAAACGTTTTGAAATGTATTTTTTTTTTGTCAAGTAATGATGCTGTGAAGAACCGCCCAACCCAGTAAAGAATCATTTTAGAATGAATACTTTTTGAAAATATTAGATAGTATGGTCTTTGGCTGGCTTGTCATCCTGGGCAATACCCCCAGGCCGCCAGACGGAGCCCTCCCTGCTGTATGGAGGTGCCCCGAAGACCAGCAGGGAGTCATGGAATATGTAGTTTTTATCCTCATCCCTGCTGGATACCACAGGGGCCGCAAGAGGGAGCTGCAGGGAGGACCGAAGACTTCTTTGTGCCCTATAACCCGGAAATGCATCAAAGGAAGAGTGACGTGCTTCTGGGGTGAAGAAGAAGGACTTGTACCTGACCCGGAAGTGATATTGAATTACATGGACTGGGGATTGGGAACACTTCCCAGTCAGGGAGAATAAAAGGACTATGGGAGCTCCCAGACAGCGAGCTGAGCTGGATGGATGGGTGGCAACGCGTCTGTGAGTCGGAGGACTGGTTTATTGTGTATTGATTAGTCATTGTATGAGTATAGTGGAGGAGAGAGTGCTTTGTGCACTGTGGCATTTGAATAAAGTCAATTATTGGACTTTTACCTGGTGTCTGGAGTCTTGGACAGGGGTTCAAGGGAGCGATACAGCCCTAGTCTGTCACAATAGATACATAGATCTGCATTGTGCACATTGAGCATGGCGTCATGCCGAGGATGAAAGCCATTGTTCAAAATGGTGAATAGTTATGAACAGCATCTTTCTATCTTCTGCTATCTCCAAGCAATCCAGGCTAGTGCCCAGAATAACAATGACCTTCCTAATTAACTTGTTAAGTCTGTTGGCATCTCCTGTCATCATGCCACTTACCCAAAATGCACTCCATAAAGCAGCACTGTTTTGTCCTGAGACTGATAAGTCAAATGATGAAATATTTAACACACACTAAAGGTCCTAAGTCTCTACACCAAATGAAGTGAACTCAGGAGTTTTTAGTTTCTGCTGCCCAGTGCCGAGTTTCTGGGAAATCATTTGTTTGTTAATGTTGCCTTTCGGATGGCTGTCTCTCTATTACTTGACAAAGTGATCCTCTGTTGTCCTCCATCTGTCCACCACTTATGTGCTCAGTGATTGTAATGTTGTATGAACACTTTAGCAGATAACACATCTCAAAATAATATTTGAAGTCCAACATGTATAGGATGAACAGGAAGGGATCTTGGATAGTTGTGGGGCACTGTTTTGCTAAGCATCTGTTCTGACGCATAGTTTGAAATCTTATAATCGCCACATTCACTGACCTAGAGAAGTTAAAAACACAATTCTCACGTGGCTAGCGAAATGGTGAAGCCCCTATAAGGCAGATGATGGCAATATTTACCTGCCAGGAAGCACTTCTTAATGCAAAGAGTTATGGGAATATAAAACAAACTACCAACACATGTAGTTAAAGCAGAAACGTTGACAACATGTAAGGGATTTCTGGAAGAGCTATTGGGACAGCTTAGCTGACAGATAGGTTAAAAAGAACAAGCTGGATGGACTTATTCATTTCGTTTTGTTTGTCAAATTTGTTATGCTCTTATCACTGCACATTACATTGAGTACATACAGTATATTTACCCACAAGGAGGGCCAATTTAAAGTCATCAAACACATTAACCTGTATGTCTTTGGGATGTAGAAGAAAACCCAGAACAACTGAAAATCTACATTGAAACTTAAAAAACATTTAGTTTCTACGCAGGGTTGACTCTTGAGGGTGAACCTAACATTTCTTCTCATGGCATATTATACCAAAGTCAGTAAAGCTTGAAGACTGTAGTTGAAATATTGTTGATTTGTAACCACGTGTGAGCATTAGATTTAAAGAATTTTAATGGAATGCATTCATCTGAACATTAAATTTGAAAATTCAGGATTTATTTTTGGATCACTCTGAACAGGACATTCCATCAAATTCAATTTATATACTGTCCAAAAGAAGGTAAAAAGGGACTGAAAATCCCAGAGTAAACGGAACATTTATCCAAAAAACAAACGTGGTGTACTTGGGAATTTTCAACAATGAATGTAATGTAAATGTGCAAGTAAATTTAGCTAGTGATTCCTTGTGCATAAAATAATATTGATGTGCTCTGGACAAATGGGTCAAGCCTTTACAAGTGACAACTTGGAGAGATATTGCTTCATTGCATTAAGGAAAAAGCTTGCAGCCTGGATATCACATTCTAAAAATGTTCCTTTAAACTACACTGGACAGAGGTATGTAACCAATGGCTGAGAGGAACCTATATCCATGTGACACAGTCACAATAAAGGGCTATTCTAGAGCTTGAAAGTCCTTGAAGGGACTTTCAGATTAACATTACTCATCACATCTTGCCTTTGCCATCCTGTATGATGAGTCTACAGTCAAGAAATAATTTGGATGAAAACTATATGTGAGGGAGTAAAAAAGGTTAGAGGTTTGTAGAAAGAGAGGGGAGATAAGAGTTTGCACTGATAGTTGAATAAATGGTGTAACTGTCTCATTATTAACAACCTATAGAGTAAGGCCCAGCAAGAAAGCTGAATTTTATTAAACTGTATTTCAGATTTTGTGGCTAAACTGTTTGTTTTTCATTTTTAAGTTTAGTTTTCATTGGCAGTACTCCAAATAAGGACAGCTATTCTACTCTTTACTCCACATACAATCCCACAGTGCTAGATGTAAGCTTGTTTTCTTCTAGACTCGCCACTTTTCCCCCCACATCTCCGAAAATGTGCATATCAGGTTGATCGGCGATAATAAATTTGGCCTAATATGGATACAAGTGTCTACAGAAATAAGCTACAGCCCTCAAAAAAATTTCAGTGAGATGGAGAACATTATACATTTTGTAAGACAAACTAAAAAGATTACAGAAGAGGATGTAGACGAGGATCATGAGGTTGAGGTTGAGGTTGAGGCAGGGAGCATGCGCTGATTACAGCTCATTGCCGCACCCACCACACAGCAAACCACCCGGATTGATCATGACTCATGTATATGTCTGCTTCCTCCACATTCCCACAGTCTCCTACTTCGAAGAAGATCCGTGACTTCTTATTAGCTAAACTTTCCATCCTCTGCCTCTATCACTCAACCTTCCTTTAAAATTAACTACATCAGACTCATCTCCATTGTCACATATAACTACAAGGAGAAGAGACGTTCTTTTTAATTATTGTGTCCTTGGCAAAGCCAGTGGTATCTCACAGTAACTCATTATCCATTTTCACAATGCTCCAAACATGTTTTTTTTACTAAAACATTGCAAAATAAAGCACTTATGGAAAATGCTCTCATCAAAGAAAATGGAATGCAAATGAGCATCTGAAATTTACACTCACCTCTTGTTGTTACATTGGTAATCTTAGAAGTGAGCCACAGCTGGACTTCAATTCAAATACTCAGTCATATTTGAGCATTTTCTGTTTTCATAAACAAGAATGTTTTTCCGCCAGTAGTTTGTTTAACAATATTTTAGTAAAATATTGTTAGCATACAAATGGATGACTTAACATGTAAATTATCTGACATGAGTAATGTGAGATTTTTTTTCATGGACATTTTTGATATCGTTTGATATTATCCAATAATGGTGTCCATAAACACCTATTCTATCAGAAACTTTGCTATATCTGTTTTGCATGAAAACATTAAATATTCTTTTTGGCCATCACTACAAACTACTTTGCATAAGTAACATTAGAAAAATGTTATTTTTGGGTGGTGTATTCCTTTAATACTATAAGCTGTGAACTAGGTTCCCGTGTGTTTGCAGGATATTTCATGGTGTTGATAGGGCAACACTCAATCAATATGACTATTTTGTTTTGTTTTGCTAAGCTGGAATCCTGTCTAGCAGTCTCTGGACACTGCTGGTCAGAGCAAAACAGTAAATGCATTGTCTAAAAAAGAATTATAAACAAATAAATATGAAAGCTAAAAAGTAAATAATGTAAATGCAGTATAAATAGGATTTTCTCACTCATACTCTCACCAGCTATACCTCTAAGATATGCTAACTGCTCAGATATCTGTGTTTTCCTTCTCTCTGCAAGAAAACTGAAGTTAGAAATTTATTTCCAGCTCCAACAAGAAATGCCTAAAATAAAGGAATAGCTATAACTGGGAAGTTCCCTATCATTGCCTGAACCACAATACTATTACAAATCTAAGGACTCCTAAAGAGGGCAGCATCAGGAGACCCCCATGCAATTTGATTGAACTTGAATTCTTTTGAAAACTTCTCGTGTGTTAAGTGAACAGAGGTTAATTCAAACAGACATAACCCTATAATCAAAACAATAGGTGATTTCTGAAAGTACTGTAATAGTCTTTTTTAGTTTCAATTAAATATGATTGGTTACAATGTAGTGGTATTAGTAGTAGTATTGTCACATTCTACATGTCCAAGATAAGACTTAGTTCAGAATTTTCATTAACAAAAGCAGAACTTTGTAATATGGTTGTGTGGACTTTTGAAATCCACTATACTGTAGACCACAGGTGTCAAACTCCAGGCCTGGAGGGCCGCAGTGGCTGCGGGTTTTCATTCTAACAATTCACCAATTTTCACTGCTAATTAACTTTTTTTTCCATTCATTTTAATAGCCTTGTTTTCAAAGATTCAGTCCTCTCAATTGATTCTTTTCTTCATTAAATGGCAGCCAAACAGAAATGAGATGTGAAATGAGCCAACAGATGACCAGCTAAACTGGGGCTTCCAACTCCAGTCAATTTCACTCCAACCAGTTCCTTAATGAGAAGTCAGTTCTTGCTGTTAAATAAATCTGTTACTTAATTCAATGGCTTGCTGCTGCTCTCATTCTGCTACAGCAGACATTTCCAAAACTGTTGATTTTCTGATTTTTCTAAGAATGCCGTCAAAATGTTTTATTGACCTGAAAGATCAACCTTACTGAAACCCTCACCTTTCTTTATGTTCAGATAACGTGGTTAGCTGGTCATGTGGCGGCTAGTTTTGTGTCTCATTATTGTTTGGGTGCTAATTAAAGAAAAGCAAAGAATTAAGGGGTCTGAGTCGAGTTCATTCAAACTAAGGCAAAAGACGTTAATTACCAGCAAAAACAGGTCACTAATTAAGAAGGTGGTTAGAAGGAAAACCTGTAGCCATTGTGGCCCTCCAGGACCGGAGTTCAACACTCCCAGCCGGGAGTTTCTCAGAAAGGATGGACTGTTTGGATGGATGTGGTTCCATTTCTATAATCAGGAATTTTCTATAATTGAAAGTAGCATCCCACAGGTGAGACTGCCATTTCTATACCTATAAAGCATCATGGTGGCTGTAGTTCTAATGAGCAGGCCTGTTGGGGTTCTTGGGCATTGCCAGGTGGAGCTGCAAGGACAGAGATTTCACTAGACGCAGATCTTGTATAAGGTTCCATTATAAAATACTAGGGTATGTATTTTTTAATTTACAGAAAACACTTAACATTAGCACACAATTTTACATGGCATATACATATAAGTTTGTGAAGAAAGAACTTTGACATGAAAAATGTCTTGGGTCTACTGTATTAAAAAAAAAAACTGAATTTTTATATAAGTATATTTTTTGTTCTATTTGTTCTGGGTTGGGAAGTTATATGGAAGTCATCCACCTGAATACTGTGTATGCTGTATAACTAAAGAACTGACAAATTGGTTTCTTGCTCAGCATTACAAAGTGTGAGTGAATGAATGAAAGGACCAAACCAGCAACCATCTTATACCTTTGGACACATTAGCTATTAGGGCATCCTGCCTGCTAATACTCTGTGTTATCTGTGTCTGATTCTACTAAATTTGGAGATTTTGTTTTGGCAATACTGTAGTTTAAGCTCATTAGTATATATGAATTGTGGATGCCAGCCCTGGACACAGACAGACAGACACCTCCATGTCTTCAAAAAAACACATTTATTTACTAAGTTCACAGCACACAGTGCTCCTGCACCAATTACCCTCTTGAGTCCTTCAACAAGTCCTTTGCCACCTCCACTCCTCTCCGCCAAGCTCTGTTCTCTTCCTCCCGACTGCAGCCCCTGACTGGAAGGAGGCGGTCCCTTTAATATCCACCCGGATGAACTCCAGGTGCTTTCCGATGGACTTCCTGCGGCACTGCCTGGTGTGGCGGAAGTGCTGCATGACCACCTGGAAGTACTCCGGGCGTCCTCGGTATTCCTTCTGCCAACACCTCCAGGTGTGGCGGAAGCACTACTGTCCGAGGCTCCACAATCGACTGGGCACCCCCTGGCGGATGCCACGGGGCCTTACAGGGTTGAGCTTCCATGCTCAGACCCCATGGCCCCCAAACCAGCAGGGCGGCTGCCCTTTCCTGTTCCTGAGGATGCGCAGTCCCTCTCCTGGTCCATCCAGGTGTTGTGACTGGGCACAGCCCCCAGCCAACCACCACAGAATTTAGTTTGGTACAAAAACTGTTACAAGTTGCATTGCATAAGAGCAGTGCTGTGATCAGCTGTGTTCAGTTCTTTACTTAGAAACTGACTTCCTTCATGATGACATTTTTCTGAATTAAGATCAGTGAATAAGCAAAAGAAATGAGCAACAATGTTTTATTAGACAATATCTTAGACAGATTACTCAAAACACCCACTGCCATTACAGCTTTACACCTATTTTAGGCAGGTTTAAAACAAAGAACACACCATGAAGCTTCAACCATTTATTCTGCATGAACTCTAATTGTATTTGTATTTTTGGTAAAGATTTTAATCTCATCACTGTCTCTGCAGCAGCAGTAGCTTTGGACTCTGGGTGGGGAAGACAGCATTTAACTTCTGGTCTTGTCCCTCAACTAAAAACTAAAATAATGATTAAATGTGATACATTTAAAACTAGTTACACTCATTTGGAATGAGGAAGTGTAAATGCCAAGTATCTCTTGGAGCAAGGCTTGATTTTAGGTGAAGTGGCTTTTAGTGTGAAACTCCTAAACCCTCAAAGAGTTGGTGCAAGTTTCCTTTAAGTCTTCGGTTTCCTTTCATAAGCAGCGCATTACATTGAATAGGAAACCTACATTGCATACATTGTCAGTGCAAACTTTAGTGTGCTCAATGGATCATTGAGAGTTGGTTAATCTCTTCCTCATGTTAGCAAAGCTACCCGTTTCTGTGTCATGTTGACCTAGGAAATGTGGAATTAAGAAACTGGTAGATAAATTGGTTTCAACCATTTCAATATTTCTTAAAACTTTAGAGTGAGGACTTAGAATATTTTTCTATAGTTTTTTTTTTATGTACAATGCCTAAAACTTCACACTACAATTCCCACAAGTCCCACTGCAACTGTGCAAACCTGCTTTAAGGACACAGACCCCATATTTACAAACCAGGTATCTATGCCACCAGTATTGTTACTAACATATAATAATCAGCAAACAGGATGTACCTTACAAAAAGGAAAACCTCCTTCAATGTACTACTGTATAAAGCAAAGTCTGCCTGATTGTTTGATTAAGTACAGTAATTGTGTTTTGTTTGCCATGTGTACTTAGTTCAATGACAGTCCTACTTGAATGAACAGAATCCATCTGTTCATCTTTCAAACCTGGTTAATAAGAGTAGGGTCACTTTCAGGAAGCATTGGGAGCTAGTTAGGAACAATTTTTGGAAAGATCACCAGTCCACAAAAAGGTTAACGCACACACATACAAACATACAACACACTGGGGCCAGTTACATCAACAAAAGACACACATAACAAATTATGCGTACAGTGATATATTAACTTCTTGACAGGCAGGCATCAGCTGGTCTGATGGTCTCTCAACACAGTGATTGCATAGTGTTGTATTCTTAGTCCTATGCTATACTCTGTACTTAATGATTGCAAGGCTGCAAATGACTGATTATCATTGTCGAGTTTGTTGATGACACAACAGTGGTGGGCCTGATTTCTAACAATGATCAAAATGAGCAGGGTGAAATCAAGAGTCTGTCACACTGGTCTCTGTCACTCCTGAACATCTGCAAGACAAAAGGCACTAAAAGAGGACTTTGGGAGAAAACAGGAGAGGCACTGTCACCCCCTTTAGTGTTACCAGCACTCCAGTGGCAAGGTCAGACAGTTTCAGATACCTCAGTGTCCATATCACAAAGGACCTGACCTGGTCTAAGCAAATTGACACCATGTTAAAATACTAACGAATTTCTATAAATCCACCATTGAAAGGAAGTATTACTCTCTGTAATAACAGAACGCAGCAGGACTGCAAGGCTTTGCACAGAGTGGAATAGTCAGCTAAACATATCACTGAGCATGCACTCTCTAACTTCCAGGACATCTATACTAAGCAATATAATTCAGGGTAATATACTGTATATATATATATATATATATATATATATATATATATATATATATATATATATATATATATATATATATATATATATATATATACATACAGTGGAACCTCTGTTTTCGAGTAACTTGGTTTACGAGAATTTTGCAAGACGAGCTAAATGTTTAAATAAATTTTGACTTGATAAATGAGCGATGTCTTGCAATACGAGTAGTATGGATACACTTTGTCTACTCAGCATCATGTGGTCACAACTGAGCTGATGGTTCTCTCTCTCGTGTGTCTCTCTTTTCTTTATCTATCTCGCTTGCATCTTTCTCTCTCCTTGTCTCTCTCGCACAAGCGTGCATCTCTCTCTCTCTCTCCTTATCTCACTCGCGTCTCTATCTCTCTCTTCTCTTGAGGGCAATCGTCTCCTATTCTCCATCTGCATGTCCACGATTATTTTTGGATACGCTTATACGGCGAACTGCTATATATTGCTATATATTTTGTATTAATCATTTTTATATGAATAGTTTTGGCTTGTGGATCGAATCATCTGAATTTCCATAATTTCTTATGGGGAAATTCACTTTGATATGTGAGTGCTTTGGACCGCGAGCACGTTTCCGGAACGAATTATGCTCGCAAACCGAGGTTCCACTATATATATATATATATATATATATATATATATATATATATATATATATATATATATATATATATATATATATAAAACAGACACCAGCCATCCCAAAAATGGCTTCTTTTCTGGGCTGCATTCATTGCCTGAAGACCAATTCAGAAAGACTAAGGAAGGGCTTCTTTCTACAGTTCATCTTGACTAAGGAAAGAATCTAGATCAACATGATGCCTTATTGTTAATTCTCCTATCTTAAGTTATATATTTATTTATTGATTATCTTGTATATAGGGCAGCACGGTGGCGCAGTGGGTAGCGCTGCTGCCTCGCAGTTAAGAAACTCGGGTTTGCTTCCCAGGTCCTCCCTGCATGGAGTTTGCATGTTCTTCCCGTGTCTGGGTGGGTTTCCTCTGGGTACTCCGGTTTCCTCCCACACTCCAAAGACATGTAGGTTAGGTGCATTGGCGATTCTAAATTGTCCCTAGTGTGTGCTTGGTGTGTGTGTGTGTGTGCATGCCCTGTGGTGGGCTGGCGCCCTGCCTGGGGTTTGTTTCCTGCCTTGTGCCCTGTGTTGTTTAGGATATAGTGGGTTGGATAATGGATGGATCTTGTACATAAACGTCTACGTGTGGAAGTGGGTATGTCTGTCCGGCACAGAAGTGAGAGGTGGAGTCAGGGTAAGGGCTCCACCTTCAAGGATACGTAAGCGAGGCCAGCACCTCAGCAAAATGAAACCTTCATGGAAAGTGACTTGCTTAGCCGCTAATACAGAAGCGAGGCGAGCACATCGGCAAATCGGTATTCCTTTTACTTTCCTCCCTCTGCTAATACACAAGCGAGGCAGTCACGACAGCAAAAGAAAACCTCCAAAGAAAGACAAAGTTGCTCAACCGCTAATACACAAGCGATGCGATCCCATCGACAAAATGAAACCTTCAAAGAAAGACAAAGATGCTCAGTCTCTAATACACAAGCGATGCGAGCATGTCAGCAAAACAAAACCTCTTAGGTGAGAGATGTTCAAAGTATTTCCTTTCAATCACCTGATATCTCTACATTTCAATTTTTTTTCTGATGATTTCAATAGTTTCTAGGACCCCGGGCTTTTTACAGCACAGGCTTACACAGCTAGTAGTTTTATAATATTATTATAATGCTTGCATGCATATTGATATTTACAGAGTTCAGTATTTACCAATTATTCTTCTAATACACAGTCAAAGTTCAGCAGCTAAGCATTTACTACATATAATTTGATTTGATATATAGTTTATATACACTGTGTGTGTACATATTCGCACATACATGCATAATATACTGTATTTTAATATTAATTAAGGTGAGGTCAACAGAAATTGGCGATTGCTGTTCATAAAGGATGCTTCTAATTCCTCCATTTAAAAAAAGGCATTTTATTTTCATAGTTTGCTATAGAGGTTTCTTATTAAGATATTCTGAGCCCACTGTATTCAAGATGGCAACAATGAGATGATTTGTTCAGTCATTTTTCATAGGCAGTTAACTATTTCAGTGCCTGTTCTATCCATATAATGTAGTTTTATCCATATAAGGTACAAGTTGTGATGGGTAATGTACAAATATATTATGCAAATGTGTTATAAGATCATCTCACTTTATATAACCTCCTTATTTTATTGGGTCATGGGTTATAGTGAACTCAGAGTGCGTGTAGGGTAGATGCACATTACGTGATGTCCATTGTAACTATTGCAGTGTTGACCTCAGCTGTTATTTAGAGGAGGATTCCCTAATAGTGGTGATCATAAATATGTACGCATTCATTTTCTAGCCAGATGACCTATTGGTCAGGATAATTAGCATACGGTGTGTATCCCAGCCTTCCTTGGTGCAACATAACATAACAACACTGCATAATCCTATTCAGATTCTCGTTAGTCCATCACCTACTGTATACGTGTAGCACTGGGGGGAACACAGGAAACAACCCTGGCCTGAGTGCCACTTAATTTTAGAATAGCATGATATGACATTCATTCATGACAATTTAATCCTGTTCAAGTTATAAGGATAATGCTTATACTGACAAGACAGGAAGCAACTTTAGAAAGAGCACCAGTTGATTTTATAATATTCTTGAGTGAACGTTTTCGGAACATTGATTTCTTTTTATGCAGAAATGAAAGGGCAAATCGATTTGGTTTAAAATAGGAAATACTTGCAAACCTACCCCAAAACCTCAGATTTATGGAGTTTTCACAATATTACTTTATGTTAACTACCCGTCAAGCTTTGATAATTTAAAATCAACATCTGTTTTTTGCTTTGGGATGGTAGAAGCATATCTTTATTTTATTTTATTTTTTTGTTTTTCATACTCTGTAGGATGTATAATCACGTATCCATATGGTAACTTCCACCTTCCTTTCCCCTTTCCTTTCCTCTCCGCTTCTACGCACCCCCTTGCGCATTAGATTTTCCTCGGTAGGTGGAAACCGTCGTGAGCGCAAGGGCTCTTTCGGTCTCACCCTAACACACACACTCTCTCTCTCACTCTCAGAATATCTCTTTTCGTTCTGTAATGGGGAAGTACCACGGGTGGAAGTTCCACTCGCAAAAGCTTACATAAAACAGACATCATGCAGTCTCAGATTTCACAAAGCTCTTGACCATTTTCAAAAGTCTATCTCAGAAAGAATGACTGTACAAGAATACGTCCCCCAGGAATACGAAGGTAACAGGGGAATGATAAACAACAGCACTTTGGGACCTTACGTGGCGGTGGATTTACAGAAGCACGGCTTTGTGATGCTCAGAGAGAAGCCAAAACAGTCGTACAGCTGCTGGAAGTGGATCGGTGTCTTCTCCTTTACGGTGGTGCTTTTGGCATCTGCCTTCCTGACGCTGATGTACTTTGATATTATTCCTTCACTTAAAGCTTCACCTGAAACGAAGCTGGTAAGTGCTAAGTTATTTTTTTTTCTGCTGCGTCTTTACAAAATAAGCGCCACGATTGCGAGTCATCTAAATGTAAAGCAAATTTTAGACTCTGCACTTTTAAGAAGATCGTGTTCTTTATCAAAATACGTTATTTTTAGTTAGGTATTAACAAGTAAGCAGCACATTCTGATTTGAAATGCAAGCTTTAGTGGCTGGGTAACGTCGTTTGCTGCTGTCTGCGCTTTAAAAAAAAAACGGCACCAGTGCGGGCCAATCGCCGCGGCGCGGAGTTAAAGTCGTTTAGCTTCAGGCTCACTTCACAAGCTGCTCTGCCTCTGACCGGACTTTGTATGCTTTCCTCAAGCAGGTTGAAGGCACGTTGCCAGTGAACATTACGCCAGAGGAGAACAACAGTAAGTTTCTGTCTTACACTCTTTTACTATGCATGGAAAGTCTTTCTTTCTTTCTTTCTTTCTTTCTTTCTTTCTTTCTTTCTTTCTTTCTTTCTTTCTTTTCTTAACAATTCTTCATTTCTATTGCAGCGCTTCCTGAGGCACTGAAACAGATGGCAATCAAGCCACAGACTCCAGCAGCACACTTAGTCGGTGAGTATTTTTAGATTTAGTTGTCTGAATCAACTTTATAGTTAGTTGCTTGCGCAAGAGCAATTAGCCCTTTGGATTTTAATTGTGGTATTTGAAGAAAAGGCACTAAAAACTTTTAAGTCAGTGTGGTGATCTTTAGACGGGTAACAGAAGTACTGCTTTTTAATTTTAGTACTTCTTCATCCATTGCTGAGTTCTATACATTTACAGATTCTAAACATTAGACTAGTGAGTTTGCAAGTTCATGGGAACTGTTACAACCATCTGCATTTAAATGTGAGCTTGAGCAGGGAGATACAGAGCACTAGTCCCTTAGAAGTTTTAATAACAGAACATATTAATGACAGCATTGGGAATGCAGCAGCAGAATTTGAACTTTGTATCTTGCAATTAGTAGTTAGCACAGGCAAAAACCATTTACAATTTATAATAACACTTTCACACAGGTATTATCTTGTTAAATAGTTTGCATTCTACATTATGTATGAATCTCAACATAGTGTTTATAGTGTTCAGGGTAGCTGCCGCCTGTACTGGTAGAATCACATACAAGACAACCGAACATCGAACCCTGGGCACACTCAGATTAACTCCGATCCAGCCAATATAGAAGTGCCAGTCCACCTAGCCTGCACATCAGAAAACTTGGGTTTAAGCCCACCTATGCGCACCACTGTGCCACCTTGTCGCACAGAGAGCCTCTCAATATCAATTTGTTTTTAATTGTGGTTTTTTGTGTATGCTGCTTCAACAGTTTTGATGTAAACACAGAAGTCATACTTGGTATTAAGCCTATTAACGTGTGCTTCTGTTAGCGGAGGTCAGCATTATCTGCCCTTTCAACTTATAGTCAAGTATACTGGCAGGGAATCCAGACACATGTCCATCACTACAACATCCTTACTGTGGGTAGGACTGTTGCCTATTTAGGCAATTGAGAAGCAGTAATTGTCAAAGGCTGGGTTTATAGGTGTTTGTAAATTTTAAGTTTACTTCTCAATTGTCATACACACCTCCAAGGTTCTTGTGAAAAGACAATTTCCTCTCCAGGATTAATACAGTGTATCAGATCAAGAATCAAACTGGACTATAATTACTTAAGAGGAGAAAATTCATCCTGTAAGCTTGCACACATTTTTGAAGTCAGTATTATGATTATTTATAGGTATAGGCTTAATGTAATTACTAATTAGAACCCAGAAGCAAACCATTGAATGGCTGGATTTGTAATCGTAGCACCTATTGATGTTCCATCCAGGGTTGATTCCATTCTTGCATCCGATGCTGTCAGGAAAGGCTATGGCAACCATAAAACTGGATTGAATGGCTATAGTATAGTAACGCCATACATCATGATCTAATATAGATAGATATATACTGTAGATACTTTATTAATCCCAAGAGGAAATTCACATACTCCAGCAGCAGCATACTGATAAAGAACAATATTAAATTAAAGAGTGATAACAATGAAGGTATAACAGGCAGACAATAACTTTGTATAATGTTAACGTTTAACCACGGGTGGAATTGAAGAGTCTCAGTGTGGGGGACTATATATATATATATATATATATATATATATATATATATAACCTTCAAGCTCCAGCACTGTTGTGTTACTAATTGGAAAGAGAGAGGAGCGGAGATGCTGATTGAAAATCTGACCCAAGTCTTTCTCTTACAGCTGACGTTTCCTCTGATCTGAAATGGCTTAGTGATGTGGACCAGGCGTTTCTGGAAAACGGAATGAAGCTTGAAGATGGAGTGGAGCTCATTATACCCAGAAATGGCTTGTATTTTATCTATGTTCAGGCTGTATTTGAGACCAACCAAGTTAAAGAGTTGACCGGTAGCGGGGACTGTGTGCAGAGTACTGATCTGTCAATAAGTGTTCAACGGTACTCTGAGTCTTACCCAGTGTATGTTAGTATTCTCAGCACCTCCCGGTCTTTGTGTCTGCCCAAGATGAAGGACAGCTTTCATTTGCCACTCTACCAAGGTGCCTTGTTTAAGCTACTTAAAGGAGATAAACTAAAGGTACTAATAGATCCTCTTGAATTTGTGGATGACAGAAAAACATTCTTTGGGGCATTCGCTTTGTAAGGATGTGTCAGTGATGTGTGGTATCATGTTATGAATCAGGTGGTTATTGTAATTGCAATATTAAATTTGGAGCTGCTCACAGGCCACTAGGTGTGGGGTGTCCTAAGCTGCCACTGAATGGAAAGAGTTTTCTGAAGAATCATTTGATATTTATGTATGTATTTTTATTTATTTATTTATTTACAAACCAGTGAAACCTTTTGTACATATTTGGTCTGACTAGCATTTTTTGAAATGCACACCAGTTACTGTATTGGTGTTTTAACCTCAACACTAAGAAAAAGGTACTACTGGATTTTTATATTTGATGAATTGCTGTATTTATTAATTTTAGTCATCTTAATTAGTATTTAATGATTGCTTTCGATGATCAATTGACTGTAATGTCTTTTTACATTATGAGTACTTCTGTTTAAAAGGAGCTTGCAACTTGAGGTCCATGCTTTGCAAGGCAGCAGTGGTTCAAGGGTAGAACGGACCGACCTAAAGTGTTACTAAACAAATCGACGTCAGGGGCACCTTAAAGTGTTGCCAAAATGTAAGCTTGATTTCTCAGAACAAGTCTTTGAAATAGATGTCTCATGTTGAGAATATTGTAACTTGTTTTATATTAAAATAAGTATTGTGTATTTAAAAAATATGTTTTTAAGATGAATCTATTGAACTGTTATTATTTATGTAATACAGCATGCAATAAAATTGATTATTTTGTCAAGTCAAAATGAAACATCTGATATCTTATTGTTTACGTGAAATTGATCTGGAATTAGTTTGGGGTAAATTCTTCAATAATTCACATGCACTTGATGGGTGTCTCTAATTTGGCCTGTAAGAGTAAATCGGGGTGTTGGCTGTGATGGACCGGCGCCCACTCTAGAGCTGGTTGTCGCCATTGCTCCACCCCACCCTGAACTGGATAAATTGGGTTTTTTGGATGAAGAGAATTATAAAGAAAATACGTTACATAGAAAATGGATGGAAATTATTATAAAAAAAATACATTACATAGCAGTCTCAATGAGAAGACAAGCAAAATGGCACCTTTTATCGGCTAACTAAAAAGATTACAATATGCAAGCTTTCAAGGCAACTCAGGCCCCTTCTTCAAGTAAGATGTAATACAGAGACTGGAATGATAATGGACTGTTTTACATCTTGCCTGAAGAAGGGGCCTGAGTTGCTTCAAATGCTTGCATATTGCAATCTTTTTAGTTAGCCAATAAAGGGTGCCATTTTGCTGGACTTCTCATTGCATCCATAATGGCTAACACGGTACAACACCCTAGTACTATAGCAATCTCAAATAAAACATTCTCAAATCCACCTAATCCAGTTCAGGTGATATTAAAGGCAACACATTTACTATTTGAAACAACACAAATAATATTTGTAATATAAATCAACACAAATAATCCCTTAAATGCAAGTAATAATTTATCGATGGTACTGTATGCCAACTGTCTTGTTTTTATTTAAGTGATCTTGCCTCTTATGGCTTGTTTTAATAGTGAATGAATGTAACTGCTGTCTTTTGGCTTCCATTGCAATGTAAAGCACTCCATTCACCACACTTGATTATTCTTTTCAAAAGACAAAATGGCTTTTACTGTCAGTCATTGCTGATTAGTTATTAGCTAACTTATTTTTCACCACTCACTACTTTCAATATATCTTGACTCCTGCTGCCACGTTATGTATCTAATTAATCAAACACAACAAACCCATCAACTAATGGCTCTACTCAACAACTGGAATTTCCTTGAGTCTATTCTTTGTAGAAGATATTATTAAATAAACCCTGAGCATGCTTCACGCAGTGGCCCAGAATGGCAACTACATGTCATTATCTCCTGGTTGAATCAAATCTTCATAGCATGCAAATGTTATTGCTCGGGAAAACACAGATGTAAAAGATTAGATCTAATTGATATAGTCAAATGCACTATGTACAACTGGAAATATTAGACTGAAAGGCTGTTGAGGCAAAGACCCTGGCACAGTCTATGAGAAGAAGCTTCCAAAACTGAAATAACTAGTCAGACAAGTATGCATACATTCTTAGACTTGTCCAAACTGGAAGCAATATAAAAATTAATAGACAGGTATAGAAAAGTATAACATGTAAATTTTAATATTTAATAAATGTAATAATGTAAAACAGAAGTAAAAGAACAGGAATGAGGGTGCTAAAGACAGTTATTTATAAAGTAGGTAAGAGTAAAACCATTTAACCAACTTAATTGGTTTCCCCATTTTTTAGAATCTCTTGCACAAATACACACTGACAGAAGATATGTGTAAGGTCAGATAACCAAACCATTGAAAGTAATCCATAGTGAACATGTTTAGCTAGTTTTTTCTAATTATAACTTTTCTGCTGAACTAAGCCTCAGTTCAAGAACTGTCTTCTATGCCACTGACAAATGACAAGACATCTACAATTAGACTCATTTAGCTTTCAGTATTCTGAAGGTGGGGCTTTTCTTTTGTCATTGCATCAGAAGATTTCCTCAGGTTTTTTTTTTTGCTGTTTAGACCTAGGGAATGCCCCAGTTTATTTAATCATTCTTAACGATACTTGCGCAGCTCCTGCTGGGTTTTCCACGCACAGTTTAAAACTTGAATAGTGGGGTGAATACAGTGCAGCACTTTTTTTTATAAGGTATTTTTGTGTTGCTGCTTTGTGGATCCAGCATCCCAAGTTCAGGTCTGCCACCCATTTGAGGATTGTGTTGAGCTTGCTTGTTCTCTCCATTCCACTTGTCATTTCCCTCCAGGAATTCTAAATTGCCTTTCACATCACATTAGGTTTTTTACTGATTGGAAGTTGTCCCTGCCCATCTCCTGTCCTCAGTTGGAGAGGCTAGTTGAGAATCCAGGGCCTCCAAGTCAAAAGCAAACTCCATGCCTCCAAGTGAAATCCCAGATTTATGACTAAAAGCTTGTACCTGAGAGTTTATAAAATTACCTAGAAGCATCAGGCTCTCTTAATTAAACTTTGCTCTGTTTACACATCCCATGACATTTGTGAAAAAAATCCAACAGCTTGGCCTGTTAACATGTTTCTTAATGGCATTGAGATGATGTCATGTGTTGCAGTAATGTGATTAACAATGAGCCCTGTTACTACCAACAATACTACTGTAAATAAAATCTTAAAGGATACGTAAACGCAATAATGATATGCAATATTTAAATGTGCCCATCACTACTGTCACAGTCATGTCCTCTTAAGAGTTTGTTTTTTCTGTTTTGAATTTGTTAATGAATTGTTTATTTTTCTGTATTTATTTAAATACATATTAGTGACAATATTAAGTGTCAAAAATATTTAGCATTAATTGTCCTACCCACATGCAATGTAATGGAATGTGCTCATGTGGTTTTGGCAGCCATGTTGTTTAAGGGTAGCAATCTTAATACTTGTCCTTATTTTGTGTCCTGCCCTTTTGACTCAGTACCAATCTTTACCTTTGGTTAGCACAGCCGTCTGGTCCTGACTATTCTGTCTTTGCACTTTAAAAAGAAATATCAGACTTATTCTTAAAAAAAATCAATAAATACATAAACAACCATTTTTATCATTCCTTTTTTTATGGAATGATCGAAATTGTTACATCAGTCATCATTTTACTATAATGTTTGCCTCGATTATTTCCTTAGAACATTAGAGCAATCTAGGCAGACCATCTAGCCCAACAAAGTCTGCCAGTCCAATCCAGTAAATTCTTCTAAAATAACATTGTCATGATTTGAAAGTCCCTGAAGTCCAACTGTCTACCACACTACTTGTTAACTTATTCCCTGTGTTTATGGTTCTCTGTGTGAAGAAACACTTACTGATGTTTGTGTGAAATTTACCTTTAACAGGTTTCCAACTGTATCCCCATGTCCTTGATAAACTCTTTTTAAAGTTACAGTCTCTAACCACTGTACTAATTCCTTCATAACTTTAAGCACTTCAATCACAACTCCTCCTAATGTTCTTTTGTTTAAACTGAAACAGCTCAGCTCTTTAAATCTTTTCTCATAATTTATCTCTTTTAGCCCTGGAATCAGCCTAGTCGCATAACTTTCTTGAATCTGTACTGTACACATTGTGCTATATAGTCTAACATTCTGTTAGCCTTCTTATTGGCTCCTGAGCGCTGTCTGGCAGTGTTAAGTCCACTACGACTACCTTCTTTTACTAGATTCCACTTGACTTTTTGTTCAGTTTGTGTCCTTTTACATCACTAACCTTCTGCTGGTCAACATAATCTACAGCTCTTCTATTTGACTGTTTCATGCTTTCAAATATGCTTTTAAAAATTCTACTATAACAGCATAATAAAACATGTTATCCTCCTGTAATGCCTTCTTTAGATATTGGCTTCTGAGCAGTGTGCTAATCTTGAGCTCCCAAAAACCAGGAGTTTCAAAATATAATATTCTCATACCCATTTATGAGTTCTTATGAGTCTGAATTCGTGTAAGCCCGCATAATTTGGGGGTATTCATAAGAAATGCAAGGATTTGCTTCATGAAATTTAAAGTCTAAACATTTTCAGTAGAAATTAGAAATCTCAATAGAAATCCCGGTAGAAATTTGTCGTTTTCCACCTTCTGATAGAGATCATTAGAAGACTAGATTTTTGTTAATATTTACTTGGGATGTTGACCACTAGGGCACACTTTTGTTCAAATTAATTTTGAGTCCAGATATCTTTTGAAATTCTGATAGTACATTTACGGCTATAGGCACAGAATTGTATGGATCTGATATATACAGTACCATATCATCTGATATTATCTGTTCAAGTCCTTCTCTGAAAATCCCCTTTATCTCTAATGCATTTTGAAAGTGAACAGCCTGTGGCTCAATGGCAATTGCAAACTGCAGTGATGACAAGGGGCATCCTTGTCTAGTACCATATTCTAGTTTGAAGTAGTCTGAAATAATGTTGTTAATGCAAACAGAAGCTTTCTGGACTGGTATACAGTAGTTTGATCCATGCAGATATGTTTTGGGAAAACCCAAATTTATGCAGAGTAGTGAACAGGTAATCCCATTCAACAATATCAGATGCTTTTTATGCATCCAAAGATAATAAGATCTCCGGAGTGTTAGGCTTAATGGGTGAATATATTATATTAAGTAGGTGTTGAAGATTGGAAGCCAAGTGTCTACCTTTAATAAATCCAGTTTGGTCTTGTGATTTAAGGTAGCACTTTCTCAATCCTTCTAGTTAGGGCTTTATTGAGTATTTTAGCATCATTATTCAGACGTGACATTGGTCTGTATGATGCACATTGTAGTAAGTACTTATTTTTCTTATGAAAAATGGTAATTAATGCTTGGTAAAAAGTTTGAGGTAGCATTTTTTGGTCTCTAGCTTCTATAAATGTTGCTAATAAGAGGGGAGCTAACTTAACTAACAATGTTTTATAAAATTAACAGGGTAGCCATCAGTAGCCTGGTGCTTTCCCACTCTGAAGTGAGTTTATAACGTCTAGTAATTCTGATAGTGTCAGAGGTTTATCCAGTTCCTCTACACTTAGAGTATCTAGCTGTGGTATCTGTAATGTATCATAAAACGCATTAGATTGTGTCTTGTGTTCTTTAAACTGAGTAGAATATAAGAATCTATAGTAGTCTCTAAATGTGTGCATTATATTTTCATGGCCAATGATTCTGTCTCTGCCTGTGTTGGTGATTACTATTGTTGCATTGCGAAATTCCTACTTATGGACTCTCTGAGGACTGGATTCCTACTACAGGATTACAAATTTAAATAACATCATATTCATAATCACTAACCTTGAAATAGTTTAAAATGTTATTCCACATGTTTATATTTGAAATATGTAATTTTTAACTTTCTGGGATTGACTCTTTGTAGCAGTGATGTGCGGTGAGGTTCATGACTGGTGAGGCACTGACTCCTCCAGAGTCAGATTTACAAATATACTGTATGAAGCCAAAAAAGTAGCTTATTCACTATTCATTTGGCAGCTTGCACATTGACTATTGGCTATGTTTCATATCTCATCAGCATTCTTTACACACGTACAGTATTTGGCTGAGAAAGAACATTAAATTTATAGCGACAAGAGAGAGCAGAGAGAGAGCGCATTTGCTCTGCACCTTACATGTGTTCTAAATTTGCTGTTGCAATTCCACAATTCATACTCATTCAATACAAATGAAAGTATAGAGTGATGTAGAAAAAAAAAGGATTTCAATTTTGACCTTTATTGAAATATTTAGGTGTTTTTATAAGCTTTTAATTCTGATTCTTTAATCAATTTTAATACAGACTGTTCAACAAAACGATAACAAGATAAAAGATTATTTTATTTAAGGTCAAAATTTTGTTTTTAAATATTGGATTGTTTTTTTCTTAGTCTGATCCCATTTTTTATTAAAATTGAAAAACATTTATTGTATTTCCTTTATTTGTAAATAAAGTCCATGTGCTTATCCTTCTCCACGAAAATCTCTGTCACTTTCTTGTAAAAGTCCTCCTTATTTTCCTTTAGTTTTAAAAGTCTTAGTCTTCCATTTTGGCAGTCAGTCGGAACAAAAAGTTAAAATAAATGGACCGCTGCAGTGCATTTGACTTTCTGAAATCACTAACTTATTGGCGCCTAGAGCCTCTGCATAGAAGAACAGCTGCAACAAGCAACTGTTGGGCTCACATCCGCCCCATTTGGAGTGGCACAGTACTGTTTGCCTCACCTTGTGCCTCTTCACTGCAGATTTATGTCCAATCAGCAAGACTAAAAATGTCACATACATTCATTAAAGATATTAGCCAGACTGTGGAAAGTCAGGCATAAACATTATATTGGCGACATACAGAGAGACAGCAACAGGCACGCGCCAATTGCACGCATCAACCCAATGTGTGAGGGAGGGTGCAGTCCGAGGTGAGGCTCGGCAGTTGTTGCTGCACCTCACAATCTCCCCCGTATTTGAACAGGAAATCTATAAATTCAGTGATTTTGACTATAAAAATGATCAAAATTATTAAAATCATACAGAAAACAAATTTATAGCACAGACCAGTGGACAAATTTATTTTCTGTTATCATTATTAGTTTTTTTTTTTTTCATGATTACAGGTGAGGCCTCCCCTGACCACGTATCCCTGCTTAGTAGGCTAGGGCCACCGATAAAGAATCAAATATCAAAAATATATTCATTACCAGCAGCATCAAAATAGAATTAAATGACAATCCACATGCTTATATTACCAATCCCATCATTGACCCCTAGTATATTATTAGGAGATAGATAGATAGATAGATAGATAGATAGATAGATAGATAGATAGATAGATAGATAGATAGATAGATAGATAGATAGATAGATAGATAGATAGATAGATAGATAGATAGATAGATAGATAGATAGATAGATAGATAGATTGATAGATAGATAGATAGGTGGAATTGAAGAGTCGCATAGTGTGGGGGAGTAACGATCTGCTCAGTCTGTCAGTGGAGCAAGACAGTGACAAAAGTCTGTCACTGAAGCTACTCCTCTGCCTGGAGATGACACTGCTCAGTGGATGCAGTGGATTCTTCATGATTGACAGGAGTTTGCTTAATGCCCGTTGCTCTGCCACAGATGTTAAACTGTCCAACTTTATTCCTACAATAGAGCCTGCCTTCTTAACTTTAAGTTTGTCCAGGCGTGAGGCATCTTTCATCTTTATGCTGCCTACCCAGCACACCACCACGTAGAAGAGGCCACTCACCACAACTGTTTCATATGTGAACCGTCTCTTATCCTCATAATATGTGAAGTTGAAGGTGTGATATTTTCATAAAGATGCTTGTTAGCATTCAGTCAGATGCAATCATTTTGTCTATAATGAGCAGACTCCTGTCAATGATGGAAAATCCACTTCATCCACTAAACAGGATCATCTCCAGACAGAGGAGTAGCTTCAGTGACAGACTGCTGTCTTTGTCCTGCTCCACTGAAAGACTGAGGAGACCATTCCTCCCCCACACTATATGACTCTTCAGTTCCACCCGGGGATTGGGGGATAAACATTAATATTATACAAAATTGTCTGTCTGTAATACCTTCATTGTTATCACTCTTTAATTTAATATTGTTCTTTATCAGTATGATGCTGCTGGAGTATGTGAATTTCCCCTTGGGATTAACAAAGTATCTATCTATCAATCTATCTATCTACCTATAAGAATATATTTAATGAGAAAAAAGAGATAATGTTCCTGGCAAGATATCTATATAAAACATCTGTGTAGTCATTGAAAAGTTATTTGAACACATGTAACACACAAGTCACAACATGCATACTCCGTGATCTGCAGCAACAATTCACAACTGTTGTTAAGTGTCTATTTTTACAGTTTCTCAGGTTTCCACAGTCATTTGTCTTATCCTCAGTTATCAAAGTGCAGTCATCTTTAATAAACACAGCATTTGTCCTAAGTAGAATCTCCAGCAGAGTTCCTTATGGTAATCCATAGGTGAAGAGCCGTTCTTTTTTATCAGGCTTTGTTTATACTCCTCTGCGGCCACATAACCAGAAAGAGAAGTCCACTCAACCCCACCTGCTTCGTGCTGTGTTGGGCCAATACTGTGGCTCTTTTTGTGAAATCGCAAGAGAAATGTCCAGGGGATGCACATTCATGTTCATCCTATAAAGAGAGCAAAACAGACTTTGAAGCCTACTAATTCTTAAATCATCCCTTGTGATCCCATCACTTTTTGGTAAGTAGCTGAAGTGAACTCTTACAATCTGTGCATTATTTGTATATTGTTTTGCGCTTTTTTTGAATATCATACAGTATATCTCATTTGTAAGTAACAGTTCATTTGCAATTTTCTGCTCTTTGAATGCTGCAGTTTAGGTTTTTATAATAGTTGTATTCTTCTTTTAAATTTTATTCCCTAATTTTTGAAATTCCTTATGTTTTCTTTATTGATTAGTTAGTTCATTGTATTTTAATAATATATTACTAATAAAATATCCCTTTGCACTTTTTTGACATACTTTTAATTTTGTTCACCTTAGGTAATTTTGTTTATATTATTTGTTTTTTTTTTCATTTATTTATAAATTATTCCATCCATCTCTTAATTTTATTAACCTGCTTTTTCCAAGACGGTACTGAGATGCCAGAATGTTAGTCATCTACAGATCACGTTTACTGACACTCCCACACATATTCATTGGGCCCTTCAGTGGAGTCAGTTAACACAATATTGATGTCTTTAAGGTCTGGAAGGAAATAAAATATTCAAAGGAAATCCACAAATGAACAAGCAGACTTCTCCATATACAGTAAGGTGGTATCCAAACCTGTGCTATTCTAGGTGTTATGCAGTGTGGCCCTGTGTAGGAATGATAAGTTGCTGAACAAATGAAAAGTTGGGTCACCAAAGGGTGTCCCATTTAATTAAAGCAGTCTAAACAAAAATCATGCCCCTTAGTATCACTGTAAATAGATTCTCATGCAAATCAACAAAAGTACTTGGGTCTTTACCACAGAATATGGGGCCGATCACTGGAACTTCATCCGGTGGGTCGCTCTGAGTGCAAAAGACACCTCCTTCTTGGCAGCTGGGCTTCTTATATAACACAAACTGGAAGTGGTGGAGCTAAGTGCCCTCACTGAGTGGTTTTTCAGTGCTCTGAGGAGAGTAGGGGAAGAGAATGTTAGCTACAACACCCTCCCTCACCCCGGTGGGCTACCACATACGTCAAGCAAGTCCATGAAAAGATCCTCCAACACACAGCCGTTTATCTAAATAATTTATTTAAACAAATTTGCAAGGCTGCTAAATCTGGTATCTCTCATTTCAAACATTTGCCATTTACATACTACTGTTTATATGTTTACATCAATTCTGTACCCATCTGTATACCAGCTTTGTTTAGTTACATTTAAAGTCTTCAACTGGGTACAATATCTAAACCATTTTGAAATTCTTTTTGATCTCAATATAAATATATTATTATCTACTGGTAAGAAATGCTTTTGTTTCTTCCTTACAAAGCTGTAAAATGGATTATCAGCTAAGCATTTTGTCTCCTTTTTTGGGTTTTAATAATAATATTATTATCACATAGTTTAAGACTTTATTAGGCACATTTTGTATCTCAAGTAAATGGTTAATTAACAAACAGAGCCAGCTATATCCAAAAAATATCTAAGTATCCAATTGTTTGATCAATTGTAATGGTAATTGGTAATTTCTACTGTAAAAATGTTCTATATATTAATTTTACAGTGTGTTTGTAATTTTACAAGTCATGTTCTGTAGTATGAATTTCAAAGAATGAATCAAACAGCAGCTACAGTCATTGGGTTAAACAGACATCTATGAGACCACTTAGGTATGCATAATATGCAGAACAAGGTCTAAAAAATTGAAAACAAATCCTCAGATATCAATTCTGTTTAAGCAGTTAGGCAAGTAATAGAATTCTTCGACTTAAAATAATGAAAAGTAAGATTTACTTTTTTTCTTTTGCTGGCAATGGTAAAGTAATAATGTGAAATATGGGATGCTCCAGGACCCCCAACACCTAAAGAAGGCAGAAGCTACCCTGAAAATTTAGAGTAATAAAAAAAAAAATTACCAACTAAATTATTTATCATTTCTTATTCAAAAATAAATGAATTTATAAATAAAAACTTTTTGGTATGTGCTACTTTATCATTTAAGTTACACACACATTGGATGTCAAGTTGATTGAGGTACAGACTTTTTTGTTATCTTTTATATAAAAAGCACATAAATTGACAATTACTGTAAGTCTTAACCTAAGCATGGCGCCCTCCGTGGCAGATGTGTTTTCTCGCTCCAATCAATGCCGTTTTTTGTTTTGTGTTTTTGTTTTTCACCTTCTCTACAGCGCTCAAATGCTTTGCACTACAATCATACAGCAGACAGGCATTGCTGGACATTGCTAACTCACACAGTCCCCTGGAATTTGCCGGTTTTATACCATCTGAGGTACAGTTCACTGTTCGCTCCCGCAGCCAACACCACAACCACACCCAGGAAGACCCCGTAGCACCGAGCTCAAGTGACCAAGCTGACCCCAGGAGACTGCTCAGGAGACGGTGATGCAATCGAGGCAAGAGGGGAGGGCTCCACTATAGGCTGAAAGCCCGTGCTAGCCGACCACCGCTACCCAGCCTCTTGCTAGCCATGATCTCCGTCGCTGGAAAACAATCTGGATGAGCTAAAAGTCAGGATTACAGCACAGTGGGAAATAAGAGAATGCTGCGCTCTAATTTTCACTGAGACCTGGCTTTCGGACAAAGTCCCAGAATGCGCCATTCAGCTACAGACTCACTCCATGCACCGAGGAGATCGCACTGCAGCCTCCGGTAAGTCTTGGGGGTTGGCGGGTTTGTTTATTAACAACTCGTGGTGTGGAGATGTACAGATTGTTTATAAGCACTGCTCACAAGATGAGGAGTTTTTACTGCTGAAGTGCAGACCCATCTGCCCTCTCTGCAGAGCATCTACAACTGAAGAGTCCGCAGGAGAACTGCCTCGATCCTCAGGGACCCCACCTACCCCCAACATGAACTGTTCACACTTCAACCCTTAGGCAGGAAGTATAGAAGTATGAAATGCAGGTCTTCCAGGCTAAGTAACTCTTTCCCAAGGCCATTAGACTCCTAACTAATTGACTGGAGTTTATAACCATGGTTCATCTCATTCTATCTACCTCACACAACTGTAACTGTAATTGACTTGTCCATCACACACCTACCTGCACATTACACTTTATATTTCTATTCTGTTTTTATACTTTATGCTGCCTCTGTTACTTATTATCTATCTGCTACTTATTATTTATGCTTATCTTTATAAGTTGGTTTGGTTATTTGGTGTGGACAGCAAAGAATGAATTTCATTGTACAGGGAAACGTGTTTCCTTACTGTGCACAAGACAATAAACTTTGAACTTGAAGTCTTAGTCAGGTTTTGATGACTGATCAACAGCTCAGCAGCCTATGTTTAATTTTTATTTTTGTGCGAAAAAGTCTGCATAACTTCTTTCTCTGTTCCCTGAATGGTCAGGAGTCTGTTACAATAAATGACGGTGCATCATTTGTACCCTGGGTAGTCTTGTTGTAAAATAAAACAATATTGCAGTATGCTAAATTAGAGCTTTCTAAACTGCATCTTGTAAAGGTGTTTCATATACATTTGTACCATATATGCCTTTTTATATTGGTTCTTCTTTTTATTAATAACATTTGTAGTTTTTTCCTTGCATCGAGTGATTATGACTCAAATATTGAGTGCTTAAGAGTAGTAGTCATCAAACAAATCAGACATCTGAAAACACAATTTCTCAATATACACAAAGTGACAGGGTTAAAGAGGAAGTGGAATAGGGCACAATTCCCACTACCTCCTGGTAACTGTAATGCACATAAAAAACCAAGTCTCTCATGATTGTGAAGTGGCTAAAATGAGCATTTCTGACATTATTAACTTATGATCCTCTGAAAAACTTGTTTAAAGTTGTGATTTTAAAGCTACTACTATAATACAAGAAAAGTTACATAATGTATGTATTTCTTATTGTCTTTAAGGAGAAAGAATCCAGTTTTTGGTAAGTGCAATCAATGCTTAAGAGTAAGTCGTGTATTTTATGCTTAAGAGTGCAGTGGAATAGAAACAGGAGCAGAATGTTAATATGCACAGTTGTTCTCATTCAAAATGACCCATGCATGTTGGCATTTTCACACAAAGACTTTTGGAAGTAATCCAGTTCCATAAGTCAGTTCATATTGCAACTGTAGATCGAATAGCTGAGAAGCCAAGTACAAAATCTGTCCCCAAATGCATTGTGAAGGATTTTATTTAAAAAGCAGAAGCCCATTCTTCTCATTAATGACAGACAATGCAAGCTAACCGCACAAAATTATGAATAAGCAGCCATTCATCCATCCATTGACTGACAATTATCCAGGGGCCTCATGTAGAATTAATGTGTAGAATTCACACTATAACATGGCGTAAGCACAAAAGCCGAAATGTGTTTACGCACAGAAAAATCCAGATGCAGGAATCTGTGCGTACTCCATCTTCCACGTTCTTCCGCTACATAAATCCCGATCAGCGTGAAAACTAAAGCTCGTGCATGTGCTTTATGTAACGCCCCAACTCCTCCCAGAATTACGCCTCTTTGAATATGCAAATCAATATAAATCGCCCTTAAGCTCAGCCTTTTGGGAAAAGACAATGGGGAAAGCACGGGGGAAAATATAAGAATTTCAGCGAATACCAAGTGGAGGCAAAGGAAAAACATACCATTTGTTTAAACTGTGGTATAATCAACAAAAGGAAGTTGGTCGAGTGACATACCGTGTTGGAGAAACTTGAAAGCTCACGTTCACAAAATTGCAGTGCCGGAAATAAAAAAGAAGTCACATATCAAAGTTGCAGTGAAAAGGCGAGTTGTAGCCCACTGTCTGAGTGTCATATGAATGCTTATTAGGGTACAGAGAAAAAAAAGGCACACAGTGGGGAAAAAGCACGAAATGTCAACTTCACTCTCGAAATTTCCACTTTAATCATGTAGTTTATTTTGTCATTAAAGTAGAACATCATAAACTTCATCTTAAAATCGTTTAATTAACCAGTTTCTCAAATCACATCGTAATTAAAGTAGCACGTTAAATGCTTTGTTTTGTATGTGATCTTCTATGTGTGTGAATCACTACTTGCTTCTTAAACCGGCTCTCTTCTTCCAACAGGAGGAAGAATCGGTGGCTCCTTCGACCACCAATGTCAATATGGTAGCTTATGTACGGTGGATGGCCACATCCGTTGCGGACACTGAATAGCAGCCTTGTTGTCATGACACAAGCATTTAACTTTTGCCAAAATTTGTCGCTGCGTTTTTTAGCTGTGTTGTTATTTTCTCTTTCTGTTTAATCTATAATAATAAAAGGCAAAGCCCTCACTGACTGACTGACTGACTCACTGGCTCATCACTAATTCTCCAACTTCCCGTATAGGTAGAAGGCTGAAATTTGGCAGGCTCATTCCTTACAGCTTCCTTACAAAAGCTGGGCAGGTTTCATTTTGAAATTCTACGCATAATGGTCATAACTAGAAACTATTTTTCTCCATTTACTGTAATGGAGTTGAGCTTGAAAGCCGTGGGGGGCGGAGTTTCGTGTGACATCATCACGCCTCTCACATAATCACGCATTACGTAGAAAACCAGGAAGAGCTACAAAAAGCGCTGAAGAAAACATGCATTATATAATTAAGAAGGCAGTGAAACAATTAGAAGCGAGCGAGTGACATATAAAACCATATTCAGCAGCTCTGGGAGGCTGAGTATATGTTTACTGACATTTGTGGTGCTAATGTGGCTGTAATTACAGAATTTAATCTAAGACGGCACTATGAAACAAAACATCAAGATAACCTGAAAGACCTGAATGCAATGCACAAGATACAGAAAGCAGAAGAGTTAAAGAAGAATCTGACACTTCAGCAGACGTTTTTACCCGTGCAAAATCACAAAGTGATTTCAAGTGAAGCTACTTTTATAGGAGACACAAATGCACAAGTGCAACTTGCCCCACTTTCCCTGTTGCCAAGTAATGTTTAACCAAGTTGGCACAACGGTGTTCCTAAATAAGCACTTTGCTGATAAACTGAGCGCACTGCGCCCTGAGTTTGCACGGCCCTTTGGTGACATTGAAGAACAAAAAAAGAATTTTGAGTTGTTTCGCAACCCATTTGCCATCGATGTGGAAACTGCAACTGTGCAGATTCAGATGGAGGTGATTGAGCTGCAGTGTAATGGCACACTGAAGGCAAAGTACGATACTGCAGGGCCCACACAGTTTATTAACTCCATTACCGCAGAAATGCTCCAGCTCCGTCTACATGCGGCTCGAACCTTGTGCATGTTTGGTAGCACATATCTGTGTGAGAAGCTCTTCTCAGTCATGAAGACTAACAAAACAGCACACAGGAGTCGCCTCACTGATGAGCACCTGCAGTCCATCCTGAGAATCTCCACAACACAGAACCTCACACCAAACATAAATGAACTTGTTGCCAAAAAAGATGCCAGGCACACCCCAAAGACTGTATATATATATATATATATATATATATATATATGTGTGTGTGTGTGTGTATGTGTGTGTGCGTGTGTGTGTGTGTGTGTGTGTGTGTATATGTATATATGTAGATATGTATGTATATATATGTTTATACGGTATGTGTGTGTGTGTATATGTAGATATGTATATATATATGTATATATATGTGGATGTATGTGTATATATCTATGTATATATATATATATATGTATATATGTGTGTTTGTATGTATATATATGTGTATATGTATATATGTATGGATATGTATATATATATGTTTATATGTGTGTGTGTGTGTATATATATATATATATATATATATATATATATATATATATATATATATGACATCAACACTCATCACTCACAGTGAGAAAATAATTACATTGACAATCATGTTACATTATTTTCAAAATGTTTCCTTTTCTTTTTCATTACTTCTTTAACACACTACTTCTACGCTGCGAAGCGTGGGTATTTTGCTAGTATTCAATATATATGGGCGTAGCCGCCCCTGCAGTCCTTGCTTTTCTTTCTCCAAGTAACCGATCGCCACACAATCAGCTCTGTAATAGATGTTAAGCCATCTGTAAGCTTAGAGCGCTGATTCTTCAAAACGTTTAAGGAACATTGAAATATCTTCGTAGTACATGTTTACTTATTCTATCCTTCACGACAGTCCCAGTGAAGAATATAGATTATTTAAATGAAGTTAAAGTTTTATCTGTATAATATAAAAAACATATTTTGCTGCATTTCATCTTAAAAATGATATTGTCATCATTATATAAATACGCACTTTATAAAGTGGCTCAGGTTGTGCGATATTATAATTGTAGTGCAAGTTTACAGTGGGGTACAGTTTTACGAGGAGCAATTGATTTAGTACGTTTAAAGTTCTTGGGATGAAACTGTTTCTGAACCGCAAGGTCCGTACAGGAAAGGCTTTGAAACGTTTTGCCGTGGCTGAGACAGCGTGTGCTTGAAGCTGTATACCGATAATTCTCTTTCCGATCAGCTGATGCTGTGATTCCCCACTCAGATACATTGATATAAATACTCTTTAGTGGTGCAGTGAGAGTAATATGGAAAAAGATGATCCGCTGTGGCAACTCCTAACGGGAGTAGCTGAAAGAAGAAGAAGAAGAAGGTGCAGTGAGAGTAACAACGCTAAAGCAGTAATGGTATTTGGAATACTATGGCTATTCCCTGGACCATTATATTGTTACAAGTTAATTACAATCAGATGCATTACACTAATAAATAATATGTGGTTAGTTTCAGTGTATTTATAAAGCCGCGTCAGGAAAATAAGGCATAACCACACAGGAACCGTAGCACTGCTTTGACGTTGGGTGCCGCCAGTCTGCAAAACCGAGTGGAGAACTTGCGTACGACAAGGTATAAGGTACCGTGGAAAGTGCGTGGCTTTACGCCAAGTGTAGGTTTTATACATCGCGATTTGAACATGGAAAAGTTCTTGCGCAACATTTCTGTGCGTACGCATCGTTTATACATGAGGCCCCAGGTGTGTGTTGCGGGGTCATCAGTCTAAGTAAAGATGCCCAGACATCCCTCTTCTCTGCTACTTCCTCCAACTCCTCCGAAGAGATATTGATGTGTTCTCAGGCCAGCTGAGAGATGTAATTTCTCCAGCATATCAAGAGTCTCCTCCCTGCTGGACATGCCTGAAATATCTCCCCAGGGAGGTGTCCAGGAGGCATCCTAATCAGATGCTCAAACCACCTCACCTGGTTCCTTTGGATATGGAGGAGAAGTGGCTCTACTTTGAGTGAATGTCTGCACTCCTCACTCTATCTCTAAGGCTGGGACCAGACACTCTGCAAGGGAAACTCATTTCTGCTGCTTTTATCAGTGATCTAGTTCTTTTGGTCACTATCCACAGCTTGTGACCATAGCTGAAGGTAAGAGCACAGACTGACTGATAAATTAATCCCCTTGCCTTTCAGCTCTACTCTATCTTTAACCACGACTGACCCCAGTACAACATCGGCATGATTGTAGATGCTGCTCCTTTCTCACCTCAATTGTGAAAAGAACCCCAAGATACTTAACTTCTCTGTTTGAGGCTGCATTCCATCCCCAACATATAGAAGGCTAAAAACCATGATACCAGACTTAGAGGTGTTGATCCTCATTCTGGCAGCTTCACACTTGGCTAAAAGTGTTAGTCTAAGCCTGATGAAGCCAGCAGGACCACATCATCTTCAAATGGCATAGCTGTGATCCTGTGCTCACCTAACTGGACACCCTCTACCCTTTGGCTGCGCCTAGAAATTATGAACAGAACTGATGACAAAGGACAGCCCTGGCTGAGTCCCACATCCACAAGAAATAAGACTGACCTACTGCCGGTAATGTGAACCAAACTTTCACTCTAGTTGTACAGGAGCCAAATAGCCTGCAGCAGCAGGACCAATACCCCATACTCCAAAAGCACACTCCCAAAGAACACCCCAAGGAACATGATTGCATGTATTTTCTAAGTCCACAATACAAATGTAAATTGGTTGGATATACTCCCATAAATCCTCCTGAATCCATATGAGGGTAAAAAGCTGATCCAATTTTCTGCAGTCAGAACAAAATCTGCATTGTTCCATCTGAATCCCAGGCTCAACCATTAGCCAGATCCTTCCTTTCAACATTCTAGCATAGATCTTTCCAGGGAACTTGAGGAGTGTGATGCCCGTAAAGATTGAACACACCCTTCAGTCCCCTTTCTTAAAGATGTGGACCACCACCTCATTTTGCCAATCCACAGGTAATCTCCAGAGGCAAACTGTTGAAGAGGTGTGTTAGACAAGGTATCCTAACAACATCCATATCCTTTAAGAACTCCTACCATCTGCCGTTAGACTGTTGCTACAGAGGAGTTTTTTAAACATCCAAGCAACCTCAGCTCCAGTGATGGGTGAGTGCTCCTCCAAGTCTCCTGACTCTGTTTCTTTAAAGAAAGGAATATCAGTGGGATTTAGGAGGTCAGCAAAGTGCTCTTTCAAAGCAGAAGCCTGTCTATTTTTAATTAATGACAATACAAGCTAACCATTCAAAATTTTGAATAGGCATAGGGAGAATAGATCTTGCATGAGATCTATAAAATAATACATTACTCCATGATAATGCCGTCCCTTTACATTTAAAAGACAGGTTTTTCTTTTGAAAATGTTTAAAAATACATCTGAGTTATAGATGAGCAGTAACATTTGATCTGACATCCCTAATCTGCAAGAAGAGGTGACATCTGTTAACTCCCTATAAAGTGACTGTATGGATTACATTTAGTTTGCTAGTTCAGTCAGCTTGGTGCCACTGTACTACTATGCGTACATGACAGTCAGCAATTTTGCGTGAACGGCAAAGTCCTATGTGTGTGGTACAGTGCATAGTCTTCAGTCAGTTTTTTGTATGTTATACAATCAAAGTTGTTTTTAAGTGATTGCAAAAAAATCAATTATAGATAATGTTTTTTTGAGAAAGAGAAATATTTACACCATTGAAGAAAAGTTACAAGCTTCATCAAGTAGGGGTGTTCACCCTCTTTGGACAGAACTGCAAAAATACAAAAGGTAAGGTGTAATTATACAGTAAGGAGTATTAGAAAATGGAATTTGATTTGAGGTGGGGTGATGAAAACAGAACTGAAGAAAAAAATACCATGAAAACATGTAAATGTAAAAATCCATGGTAAAGATATGCAAGTTAACTAATTTGTGTCATATTCTACCTAACATAAGATATTTGTAAAACTCACCAGTTACTAACCAAAATGTTTGTTGTGAAATTTGTTTGTAAATGTAAACAGCTTTTCTTTCTTTACTGTCTTCTAAAGTCTGGCAATTTATGCCAATAAATACACAAGCCAGTTATGTTGGGGTGTTGAGCAGGATTTCGAAAGTGTTTGGAGGTTGTCAAGGAAAAGCTTGTAAAGCACTAACATACTATATGAGTTGAATTGTTCATTTCTAAATATTTTTGTATTGTTATTTGATCTATTTACTTGTAAACCGTATAGCCAAAATGAATTCCTTTTCAAATGAAATAATTTTTTACCTTAATAATGTGTATAGCTTTGTCATTAAGATGTTTTTCATTTTTTGGTTAAATATTTCTTGGTGGTCAGAAAGATGATCATTTCACATTGCTTGGACTTCATTAATCAAAATTAATGCTGACTAAGCAATCAATAAAGTCATTAATTACAATGCACTTTTTAAAAGCACACCACACTTAAATATATTTAATAAAACTCTTTTAGAGTACAAAACACAGGCAGTGGGGTGTAGTGGTTAACACTTTGGTGCTGGGTTCAAATCCTGCTACTTGACACTGTGACAATAAACAAGTCACTTCTGCTTTAGATGAAAACAGCAAGAGATGCAACTGATTGCATCTCAACTATGCTCGTGGCATGGTCTAAACTAGTCGGTACTAAGGTGTATGACTGTGCTCTCTCATTGTTTTGCAATTAATGACCTGTGCTGGTCATAAGCATGGCCCTAAAAAGGTGAATGAGAGATCTTGAAAACTATGGACTAAGTTCATCTTCCTTGTTACAAGAGACAAAAATTAGCCCAATAATATGAAGCACAATAAAGTAATCAGTGGACTGGGATAAAGTAAAGGCAGATAATACAGTATTAGGCACAAAAAAGTAACCCTGTTCATGGTAAAGAGATATGCCCTGTTTTTTAACAAGTTAAAATAACCAGGAAAAGTAATTGGGAAGTCCCCATTCATGTTTTACTTTGTTTTGTTAGTTCTGTTATGTGTATGCTTCCTGGATAGAAGACATGTACTCATTATCACAGCTCATTTCAGTTTTGGAGCTGTATGTTGCTATAGGTTTTATCAAGATATGTGAGGGATTTCTGTTATGAGTGCCCCTGTTATACACACAGTTCAGCAATTGTTGAAAAATAGACATTATGTGAGTAATAAACTAAAATCAAGAATTCCTCCCCACTGTACCCAAAAGGTTACTACTCACACAGTGGATCACAAGGAAAAATGGCAAAATAAATCAACACAGTGATTATCATAGCAGAGGGATGTGTCACTAAAGTCATGTCGGCATGTACCATATGATTTAAAGGCCACCTTTATAAGAATAGTCCAGATTTGTTGTGAAGAGCTGTCTTACAGATACTCTGCTGCATTTCTTCGTTAATTGTACTGTAAAAGGTGCCATAAAAAATGCAGCAAATTCTGATCGATTGAATTCATACCCAATGGCACATTTCATTTGTTTTTCATGTGGCTGAAAGTATATGCTAATTAAACCAAATGCCATTTGCCAAACTTATTTTATTTTTGCTTGCTTTAATCCTGTTTAAAGAAGAATTTGCAATGTAGTCCAAGTCCTTTATTCAGGCTGTCATATTTGAATAAATTGGGTTATTCAAATGAATGTATTTTGAAAAGTCTGTAGTGTTATTTTTTCTTCAAATAACTACTAGCAGGCATAGTTGTTTTTAGTTATAATAATACAATTTAAAAACTATTGTGCGTGAAGTACATACAGTATGCACCTTTTAAGCTGGTTCTGTCCATAATAGAATCAAATGTTTAAAATTTAAAACACAGTCTGGTGAAGTAGGAATTTGTAAAATGTACAAAGTTCCCAAAACACAAAGTTGCTGCCCCATCATTTTTCAGTTTGTCATTTTGAAATGTCTTCAGTAAAGTTTTAATTGACAGTTATGAACACATGGGTTCTGTACATTATTCTTTTACCAATGTAATATATATATAAACTGCTCAAAAAATAAAAGGAACACTTTGAAAACACATCAGATCTCAATGGGGAAAAAATCATGCTGGATATCTATACTATATGGACTGGGTAATGTGTTAGGAACAAAAGGATGTGTCATCGTTTGATGGAAATAAAAATGATCAACCTACAGAGGGCTGAATTCCAAGACATCCCGAAAATCAAAGTTAAAAAAAGAGATGGCAGGCTAGTCCATTTTGCAGAAATTTCATTGCAACAACTCCAATTCATACTCAGTAGTTTGTATGGCCCCCATGTGCTTGTTTGCATCCTTGACAACGTCGGGGCATGCTCCTAAGGAGACGACGGATGGTGTCCTGGGGATCTCCTCTCAGATCTGGACAAGGGCATCACTGAGCTCCTGAACAGTCTAAGGTGCAACCTGGCAGTGTCGGATTGACCGAAACATAATGTATCAGAGGTGTTCTATTGGATTTAGGTGAGCATGGGGCCAGTCAATGGTATCAATTTCTTCATATTCCAGGAACTGCCTGCATACTCTTGCCACATGAGGCTGAGCATTGTCTTGCACCATTTGGAACCCAGGACCCACTGCACCAGCACAGGGTCTGTCTATGGGTCCAAGGATTTCATCCCGATACCTAATGTCAGTCAAGGGGCCAATGTCTAGCCTGTAGAGGTCTGTAGATACCTCCTTGGATATGCCTCCCCAAACCATCACTGACCCACCACCAAACTGGTCATGCTGAAAGATGTTACAGGCAGCATAACATTCTCCACGGCTTCTCCAGACCCTTTCACATCTGTCACATGTGCTCAGGGTGAACCTGCTCTTATCTGTGAAAAGCACAGGGCACTAGTGGTGGACTTGCCAATTCTGGTATCTATGGCAAATGCCAACCAAGCTCCGTGGTGCCGGGCAGTGAGCACAGGGCCCACTAGAGGACGTCGGTGTTTGCAATATGTGCAGTTTGGGGAAAGTGAGTCATTGGCTGGATTAGCAGTTCGAAAATAAACACCTTTCTGAGACAAACTGCACCTGTATGCTCTTGTTTTGTATGCAACAGTTGGGCCTTTAGGCCACCCTCATGAAATCTGTTTTTGATTGTTTGGTCAGAGACATTCACACCAGTTTCCTGCTGGAGGTCATTTTGTAGGGCTCTGGCAGTGCTCCTGTTCCTCCTTGCCCAAAGGAGCACATTCCAGTCCTGCTGAAGGGTTAAGGACCTTCGATGGCCCTCCTAGAGTAACTGCCTGTCTCCTGGAATCTCCTCCATGCCCTTGAGATTGTGCTGGGAAACACAGCAAACATTCTGGCAATGGCACATATTGATGTGCCATCCTGGAGATCTTGGACTACCTGTGCAACCTCTATAGGGTCCAAGAATTGCCTCATGTTACCAGTAGTTGCACTGACCGTAGCCCAAAGCAAAACTAGTGAAAAAACAGTCAGAAAAGATGAGGAAGGAAAAATGTCAGAGGCCTCCAGATGAAAGATGAAACTGATTAACAACCCCCTCTGCTACTTAACTGATCAGATCAATAGCCCAGACGTTTCACTGACGTGATGCTATACTGATTAAAAAGTGTTACTTTAATTTTTTTGTGCAGTATATATATATATATTTGTGAAAGGACTCAGACCACACAGCAAAAAGGTTTGGGGGCATCCTCCCGTAAACTTGAAATTGGGTTTCAAAAAGTGAAGATTTGGTTTCACAGATCTTTATAGAACTGTCAGGCAGACAATAACATGGCGGTTCAAAAGCTGGGCAGGGGAAAAGACATCATCTGGGCAGGAAGAGGAAGTGATGTCATCTGTCATCAAGGCCAGAACTGGAAGTGATATCATCTGGGCAATGACCGGAAATGATGTTGTCCAGGCAGGGACTGGAAGTGATGTTATTGGACCCAGACCCGGAAGTGATGTCATCAAGCCCAGTTGGAATTTCTTTGCATTTGGTCTGGAAAGGAATAAGAGAAAGGATCAGTGCACTCTGCCATTTTCAGTTCCAGTGTGGAATTATCATTTTTGTGCCCTTTAGCTGCCTCCCATGTGCACGTGTGTGACTATATACAGTATATATTGTCACAAAAACGACCATCAAGCATTGAGAAGGTTTGGGGCAGCCACCCGTATAATTGTTCCCGGCTGCAAAACTGATTGACAAACAAAGACATGTTCATTCAACTGAGCCCAAAACAGAACTGATTCTCTGGAGACAAGATGGCGGCTTTAAAGGCCAGAACAGGAAGTGATGTCATCAATACCAGAACCGGAAGTGATGTCATTGGCTGCCCCGGGATTCACCTAGAATAGTCTGCAAAAGATTGAGAAGGAAAATTAGTGCACTTCACCACCCCCTGGTCTGGCATGGAATCACATGTATTCAAGCACTTTAGTTGTCTCTTAAACACATGTGTGTGACAGGGCTCCCCCCCTTAATGGGTCGGGCGTTCTGTACCGAGAGGTCATGAATGCGGGAGACAACATCGGTGTTGGCGTGGAGAGAACCCTTCCGATGAATGAGGGAGAATTTATAAGGTTGTAGATCAAGTAACCATCTCGTGACTTGAGGGTTAGACTCCTTATGTAGGGCCATCCACTGTAAAGGTGCATGGTCCGTGACAAGTGTAAACTCCCGACCCAAGATGTAGTGCCTCAACTGTGTAATCGCCCACTTAATCTCAAGAGCCTCTCTTTCTACCGCCGCATACCTGGTCTCCCGATCCAGCAGTTTCTGGCTCAGGAACATGACAGGGTATTCAGCACCATCGACGCTTTGGCTCAGCACTACTCCTAGGCCTGTGCCCGAAGCGTCCATCTGGAGGATAAAAGGCAGTGAAAAGTCAGGTGCTTTTAAAACAGGTTCCGACGTCAGGGTCTTTTTTAAGTCACCGAAGGCTGCCTTAGTCGTCTCAGTCCATACCACAGTGTTAGGAGCCCACTTCTTTGTTAAATTAGTCAAGGGCACGGCTCTGTCTGAAAAGCATGGCACAAACTGGCTGCAGTACCTTGCCAAGCCGAGAAATGCCTGGACCTGCCACTTGGTTCGCGGACGGGGCCATGTCAAAATGGCTTCTATTTTAGAGCACTGCGGCTTCACAGTATCACGACCCACCGGGTACCACAAATATTTGGCTTCTTCCAATCCAAAGAAACATTTCTTTGGATTGATTCGAAGACTGGCTTCACCTAGCGTCCGTAATACCGCTCAGAAGTGCTGTAGGTGTTCCTTCCAGGTGCTGGAATAAATGACAATGTCATCCAGGTAGGCAGCACTATACAGTATGTGTTATGGGGGTGGAGCACTTTGTCCACCAGACACTGGAAAGTTTCAGGAGCCCTATGTAACCCGAATGCCGAATAGAAGGACACAATACTGCCAGTGCCCACTAGGGCTGCTAAACACGGTTTTACCCTTTGCGGAATCCGTTAAAGGAACCTGCCAGTACCCTTTGGTCATGTCAAGTGTGGTCAGATATTCAGCTTGTCCAAGCCTCTCAAGGAGGTCGTCCACTTGAGGCATTGGATAAGCATCAAATTGTGAGACCTGATTAAGCCGACGGAAGTCATTGCAAAATCTCCAACTCCCATCAGGTTTAGAAACCAAGACAATTGGGCTGGACCAGGGACTATGACTCTTCTCTATGACTCCTAGGTCCAGCATGCTCTTGATTTCCAGCTCCACTTCAACCTTCTTTGCCTCGGGAAGACGATAGGGGCGTTCTCAGATTATGACTATGGGCTCAGTCACAATATCGTGGGCAATCAGAGAGGTCCTTCAGGGTTTTTCGTCTACTATCTCTGGGAGAGACGAGATAACTGCTTCAAGCTATCGCCTCTGTTGGGTATTCGAATTAGACCCAAAGTTAAGTGTGTTAATCTGAGCAAAGAAGGAGCGGGGCTGGCCGGAGGTGGAATCAGGGTCCCTTTCCTTCCACGGTTTCAGCTCACTCGGTCGACAATTGGGTTGTTTCACCAAATAGTCGACGAGTCCTTTTCTCTCCTTAACTTCGTATGGTCCTTGCCAGTGGGCAAATAGTTTAGAGTGGGTGCTGGGAACCAACACCATGACTCGGTCCCCCGGTTGAAACTCCCGAAGTGTTGTGCCATGGTCATAATAGTGGGCCTGTGCTGCTTACGCCTCCTCCATGTGACTTTTTAATATGGGCCGAATTTTTTCAAATCTATCGCGTAACTGCGCGACATATTCCAAAATATTAGTTGAGGGAGGAACCTCTCCTTCCCAACCTTCTTTTAAAATCTCCAATATGCCCCGGGGTTGTCATCCATATAATATTCCAAAGGGTGAGAACCCCGTTGAGGCTTGAGAGACTTCCCTGTAGGCAAAGAGTACGAGGGTGAGGAGTTGATCCCAATTCCTCCCATCCCCGCTGACCACCTTGCGAAGCATCTGTTTGAGAGTCTGATTAAATCTCTCTACTAAACCATCGGTTTGAGGATGATACACCTCGGTTTTCAAGTGCTTTATTTTAAGTAACTTGGTCGTTTCCCTGAATGTCTCCGAGGTAAACGGCATCCCTTGGTCCGTAAGGACTTCTTTAGGAACCCCAACTCGCGGAAGGACTCCCATTAGTTCCCATGCGATTGCTTTAGAATTAGCTGAGCGCAACGGAACAGCTTCTGAATATCGGGTCGCATAATCCACAAGGACTAATATATATTTATGCCCTCGGGCCGAGGCTTCCAGGAGCCCCACTATATCGACCCCTATCCTTTTAAATGGGACATCAATTAAGGGAAGGGGAACAAGAGGAGCACGGTCCCTCCTAGGAATTTGCCGCACCTGACATTCTGGACATGAAATACAGAAGCGGCGAACCTCCTTGTTAATTCCTGGCCAATAGAAACGGAGCTTAATACGCTGTAGCATTTTCTCAGTGCCCAGGCAGCCTCATAGGAGGTAGGCATGCGCTAACTCACAAACTTGCCGCTGGAAAGTTCATGGGATTAGCAACAGCTTCCACAAACCGTGCTCACTGACCCAATTTAATAAATCATTTTCTATAAGAAAGTGGGGTCCTTGTAGCATGGGCTGATTGGTACTTTGGCCGTTGACTAGGACAACTGTATTCTTAGTAAACTTAAGGGAATCATCATTCCATTGTTCCCTTTTAAATGAGGCCAGTGTTTGTCAAGATTGGAAGCTCAGATCTGAGAGAGGGTCTGGTCTGACCTCAAAGGGTGGAGAGTCATTCTGTTCTGGCGAGATGCAGACAGACAACATAGTGATTCGTGACAGTCCATTAATTTCCCTGTCCTCCTCTTGGTCTCCCATATCTCTCTCCACCAGCTGAGTACACGGTGTGGAGACAACTTGAGACGGTGGATTCCCGTCTGTAACTAGGCCCAATTTTGTTTTAGGAGAGATCAGTACATCAACGCTTTTAATATCACACCAGTCTCGCCTGAGAATCACAGCGCATGGTGGATTTGGGAGGACCGCTACAATAATTTTTTTAAGTGACCTTCCGTGGCTGATGAAACATTGGGGCGGATTTATAGGAGCAGATATCTCCGTGCACACAGGTAATTCTGGTCTTTGTTTTTAACCACTGTCGCGGTAGTACGTATCGGCGATCAACAATAGAAATGTTGCTGCCAGAATCAAATAGAGCTTTTACTTTGAAGCCATTTACTATCAACTCTTCCATAAGAGCCATTAACAAGGGGTTTGAAAGTGCACACAATCCACCCCTCTCTCTCCATTTACATTCCGCCTCGCTCCCGAGTGAGGGCTGCGCCCACGGAATCAGGCACCCCGGTGCAAACTCCGGTTTATGCCAAGAGGGCAGATTAAGAGGAACATAATCTCTACGGTGTCCGCTTAAGGACTGTTCTGCTCTCCCAAATTGTGAGGCTGTCCTAGTTGTTTCAATGAGCTCAATGAGCTCGTTTACATTAGAAAATTCTCCCCAGACCGGCTGGGTAAAATGCTCTGTCAGGCTATTTATTAATAGAAAGTAGGCCACTTTTTTGATTAGTTGAAAGGTGGTGCATTCAGTTGGCCTTAACCAACCTGCCACCTCTTCCCAGAGAGTATCTAGCTGCTCTCGGGTAGAACGCTTAGAGTCAAATCTCCATTTTTGTATTTTCCTCACCTGCTGGTCTGGGGAATCCCCACTTTGTTCTGGGGCCTTAGCCCCGGTGGGAAGGACAGCTCTCTTCTCCAAGAAAGCATAATGAGTCCCCATTGCTTCCCCCATAGAAACCAGCCCACGTCTGTGTGTCCCATCGACACTCTAAGTATTTGATTTAGGTGGCCTGGAACTAGACAAAGGGAGCAGAGTCTGCACTGGTTCTTTCCGAAATCCGAGACGCAATCCCCACCCGACAGCTCGGCCCAGGTACTCTCCCACCTGGACATGATTCAGGTCATATACAATTGGTTGTACTTGTGATATTATTATTTTTACTATTTATTCTTTAGTCATTTTCAATAAATCATTTTATTTTAAACATTTGGTGCCAGTGTGAGTCCATGCAGTGTCTAGCAGATGCCATCTTCCCACAACTTTTGTAAGAATAAATAAAACAATCTATCATATCATCACTTCTAGGCTGAACTGATAATATTTTTAGCAACTTATAAGATACTCTGTATACCTTTATTATAAATGTTTTTTCTCATTTCAATAGCAGCTCTAATAAGTCTCCTTTCTTATCTTAAGAATATATTCAAGTACTAGCGACTGGGAGCCCGATCGAATCGGGCTACAAATTCAACGTTTGTGAAATCCATACTTTCTCTGCAAAAGAATTATTTGTTGTGTTAAGTCTTTGAAATGATTTTGTTATCATGGCTCTGATTTGTGGTTAAAATAGACCTTTATGGCCACCGTAAGGCACGGGCTGCTCGATTTCTTTCAACCCGTGCTGCATTTGCGGCTGCTCGAGCTTCTTCAGTCGCTTGTGCACAGCTGGCACAATGTCTGTCAGCGTTAGTAGCATTCTGTAGCGCATGTTCTTCATCTGTCCTTTGTGTCCGATTTGCACAGTTTCTTTCAGCGTTAGTAGCATTGCTAGCCGTACGCTGCTCATCTGTTTGTTATGCTGGTTGTGTACATATGGTCGCATTTGTAAATCTACGTTCCGCGTCAGTCATGTGACTTCGTTTCCTAAGCATCCTTCCCGTGGCCGCTGATCTTGTGGCTGCTCGAGGTATTGCTGCGAACACCATACATATGGATAGTATCAAATTATATATAAGGATTTTGTTAAGCAGTCTGAGGTGTATTTACTCTATGAATTATGCTATATTTATGTATTATTACAGGGTCAAGTGTATTGTTAAAGCAAACTCATTATAATATCCCTCATTATATTCAAGGGACTGTTATTGACACATGACTATTAAGTGACAGAAATATTTCACAATATTTGTCAGATATGGCTCACGAGTGAGCACATTTCTGTACTGTTTCCTGCATTAATCATTATTTTATGTTGTGTTTGACTGTCTGTCTATTGTTTCCCTGGATCCAAGATGACTGAAACATCATGACACAGTGATCACGAGACGTAAGAATGTAAGAAGACAGGAACAATTTGAAAGCAACAGAAGAAGTCATTTAGCCACACATATCTTATCAATTCCTACTCACTTGACTTCTGTTACATATCATCAAGTCAAGGTTTCAAGGTCAAAAAGTAACACAGCTTACTACTTGATTGTTGTTCTTCATGTATCTGTAGTACTCACATTTCCTAATGGTTGTGCAATAATATTAAACTTCTAAATGTGCTTTGTGTTCTAAGTTAAGTGATTTTTTTAAATAACAGCTATATCAGGATTACTTCCTATCATTATTTTGGAAACTACTAGCATTACATGTCTTAATGTTCATTTACTTATATTTAAAAAATGTAATTTCTTCAGTCCATCCACATAGCTTGATGCACAAAGCCCAGGGATCAATCTAGTAGATCTAATAGATACTGTGACAGATAGGGGGCGCTGTCGTCTCCTTGAACCCTCAGATCAGATGCCAGACACCAGAAAAAAGTCCCAAATATTGACTTTTTATTATAAATAAGTGCACAAAGCACCCTCCACTCCACTATAGTCATAAACCAATAAACAAACCCCAATAATACACAATACAATAATCAATAATCAAATCCTCCTCTCCCAGATGCGTTGTTCCCTTCCTCCCAACTCAGCTCAACCCTGGAATCTCCCACAGTCCTTTTTATAGTCCTTGATCCAGAAGTGTTTCTCTCTTTGTCCATGTGACTGGTAACACTTCCGGGTCAGATAAAAAACTCCTTTTCTTCAACCTGGAAGCATGTCATTTCTTCTGTCCATGTGACTAGGACGCACTTACGGGTTGTAGGAAAAACAATCGTTGTTCCTCCCTGCAGCACCTTCTAGCGGCCCCCGTGGTATCCAGCAGGGCTGTGGATAAAAACTCCATTGTCCATAATTCCCTGCTGGCATTCGGGGCACCTCCATGCTGCAGGGACGGCTCCATCTGTTGGTCTGGGGCTATTGGCCGGGATGACTGGCTGGCCATATATCACAATATATATATATAATACCACTGACATATATATATATATATATATATATATATATATATATACACAGTATATTGTAATATATATATATATAGTTTTCATTTTTCTATTAAGTTTTTTATTAAATCAAAGATGTAAATGGATGGATATGGAAAAGCTAGATGGAGAACTGTTGGCTGCTTTGTGATTTACATCTTATTACTAAATAAGGAGTCATTAAAACAGTCACTGCAGCAGTTTAAGACTAAAATAAGCAATTAAGGGTGGGGAACCTTAACAAGCAAAACCACTAAAATGAAGCATCAAAATGTCACTTAAGCAATAAGTGCTTTATCAGCAATAATTGACTTCTCATTAAGAAACTGGGTTGGATTAAAAACCTGTAGCTACTACGGATCTCCAGGACGAACATTGTCCACCCCGCCCTATGGCATTGCTCTGGCACCTTTATTTTTAAGCATGTAGGCTGTAACGTTTATTTGTGCTTATTAATAAGGGATTGGTTTAGATAGACAATCATGTGACTAACTACATGGGTAAGGTGACCACATTAAGTCAGACTAGTTGTAGAGTATTTCAGGGATTTTACCATATGTTACTTTTTCCATTTTTCATCTTCCATCCATCCATTATCCAACCCGTTATATCATGTCAACAGGGTCACGGGGGTCTGCTGGAGCCAATCTCAGCCAACACAGGGTGCAAGGCAGGAAACAAACCCCAGGCAACACACCAACCCACTGAAGATTTTTCATCTTGTGTCCCCTTAAAACAATTACATTATTTTAAATAGCTGAGATGTGTCAATATTATTGTCTCCTGGAAATGAACGCAGAAGGCCCATATCCACAGTCATTGTGCAAATCATTTGTCTAAGCATGACTGAAACATCACTCAACTATGCAACTTTTTTGCAATGTCCTGATTTTATTTTTAAAACTTGAAGAGCAAACAGAGTCGCTTGTTTCAACCATCTACATGTTAAAATAAAACACTAAAGTCAGTTTGTCTAGGCCTGAAATGTCACAGGAATGTACCTCAGGAGTGTGGACTGTGGAAGGTTCCCAAATGTAAAGGTATTTTTTAACAAAACTAATCTCAGACATGAATGAAAAAGGAGAAAAAAAATTAAATGAGAAACATTCACAGTAAAAGAAAACTGTCACATCCCCACTGGGCCTACTTTATACAGATTTTTAATTGTGTCACACCTGCATGGTGGCTTTTCCACTTTACCATATTTTATAATGAATCACTTTGAAAGTGAGGTGTCCATAGCATTTATAAAGAAAATGTAGTAATTAGAGGAAAAACTGTTTTAGAAGGTGTAGCAACCTGCATAGTAACTGTAAACATAAGAACATAAGAAATTTGACAAATGAGAGGAGACCATTCAGTCCAAGTTGTCTACTTCAACTACATGTCTCTGTAATGTGTTCCAGAGACCAACAACTCTTTGGATAAATAAGTGCTTCCTTGGTTCAATTTTAAATGCATTTCCTCTTAATTTCTGATGTCTGATTCACCTATAAGCTGAAATTTAAACAAAATAGCCATGGCAATGAAGGAACCCACACAAAACAGCTACACCGAACATAAGGACAAAACTAAAATGGTGGTGTAATGTCATTAAAATTAAATAGCCATAAGAAAAATAAATAATATACACACAAAAGTGAGAAAAAATAATCTGAAATAGCAAAAAACACAGAATCATAATCATTTTAAAGTATGAAAATGTTCTTATTTTTCTTCTTCATTTTTTATCTCTCTCATCTTTGATGCCAGTTGAACCATTAACTCACCTCTCATTTCCTGATGTGATAATGACAAAGACTGTCTATTAGATTAGTCATTGGTTTTTTTAGAGGCTCTACAGAACTATTTAAGAATTTAGGAGTCAGCAAAAAACAGCCCTGCCATTGGCTTCATCCATCTGCACTATACAGTATATAGTGACTTTCTGGCTTCCTGTCCCCCGCTACAAACAGGAAGACCATAAACACAAACATCCCTGTGGAGTCTAAAGGCGTTTTCCCACTCCTAGTCTGTTTGCTTTATGCCAAATCAGGAGATGATTACTGACTTGTTTCAGTCTCCAGTTAGTCTGGATTTTGTTTCACACTGCAAACTTTCAGGTGAACCAGAAATAATACTAAATGCTGCATATGTGTGTCATGGACTTCATTCACTGGTCAGAAACAGTTTTTCCCCCATAAAAAATCATCATGAACATTTAATAATAGCTGTGCTTGTACAATGGCAAATTTGCAATGCGTATGTAGTTTGCATACCAAGCAGAGCTCTATGAGCAAAATGCCTCTTACCTGATAACAAGAACAACACCTGAAAATGCGTTCTTTTGCTTGCTATGAAAAGGACACATTTCATCTGAGTGACTCTATGGCAAGTTGTGCTGATTGAACACAGTGATGTGTCTCCATTTCATTTAGACAGTAGATGTATCAGGTAAATTTAATTTCACTGTAGGATGTTGAGAAATTACTCTCCAAACATGAATGTCACACCTGTTTAGGTTATCCCAAATCACATCTGCTGTTTTTAGGCCTGTAAATAATTACTAATAATGTTAATTTGGGAATGTTCAATTCAAATTCAATGTTTAATTCCAGTGCCCGGATTGTGTCAGGATTTTGATCACATTGAGAAGACACCCCATCAGTGTGCACGTCTGCTGTTTTTACGCCTATAAATAATTACTAATAATGTTAATTTGCGAATGTTCAATTCAAATTCAATGTTTGATTCCAGTGCCCGCATTGTGCTAGGATTTTGATCACATTGAGAAGACACCCCATCAGTGTGCGTAACTCTTGCAGTGTAAGATTAGGGGCATTTGTTTCTTACTTACTCTGTACACTCTCTACCCAATCACAAACGAATCTACACCTTTTTTATTTTTTCCATGGTCGACTGTTATATGATCCTAATGTGAGAGAGATATAGATATTCTGAGGTTAAATTAAGCGCTAGGATTGATCTGATTGATTGGTACTTGTGTTTAGACCTGGATCTAGACTGTTTAGGTTGGGCGTTGGAGGCGGCTATAAGAAATTTTGAGTCGGCACCTTTTCACACAGTTGACTATTGTGATGGACAGCCACGGCCACTACCTGGCAGGGACACCAGCAGGGTAGAAGGATCAGGGGAAAGAGCATTGATGAGGCAATAACTCCCCTGGGACACTACAGGGCAGCCCTCCTGGGTTGCTGTGGCACCATGGATTCCTGCAGGGCATGTCAGGAACTGGAGCTGTTTGGGGGAGCTGCAGAGCCCTGTAGAGGACATCCAGCGCACCTGGGAGTGATTCCAGATAATAGTGATGCACTACCTGGAACACTCCCAAGACCTGAATAAGAGGAGCTGCCTCACTCCATTAAGGGGCCAGAGTCGGGAGGAAGGAGACAAAGCCTGAGAAGAAGTTGAGGCAGATGGACTGGTGGCAAGGAAGTCGATGGACCGTATATTGTGGTGTCGGTAATGTATGCATAAACTGTAAATAAACTCAGGTGTTGATTTAACCTGTGTCCTGCCTGTCTGTGCCTGGGGGTTAGGGTGGCAGTATGCCCCCTAGTGGCTTGCGCTATACAACAGCTCAGTAGCTGCTTATGACCAGACAGTGACTTTCAGTATAGGTTGGGATGGTCCGCTATTATTCAGATCACTTAGATAATTTTCAGCCACAAGAACAACACCTCTACCTGCACTGTGTTGGTGTGAAACAGGTAGGGAAGGTACAACATTACTGCTTGAACTCCCCTTTTGATCTGAAAGGCATGGGTCACAAAGACTGCATATCACAGCTAAGAGCAGCAGTGTCCAAACTGCTGGTAGCAAGAATTGATTTGGGAATCAAAAATCACTGCATGGTATTTATGGCTTCTTTAAGGGATACCCAGCATAGACTCTAACCATAGACAGTGCATGTGCTACACAAGAAAACACACAGTCATTCAAGTAACAGTTGTGTGAAGTCATTTGTCACCATCCACATCTACCCAATCCAACATCAAACGCTTACAGTGATCAAATGTCCATAAATTAATCATGAGAAATCACCCAGAACATGATGAAAATGTGTACAGACAGAAATAGAAATCTCTACAAGAAAAATCTTTGGGGGAAAGAAGTTCAGAAGTTGAACCTATCTGTTCAGAGACTCTATACAATCTAGCAACCAGGTTTAATTAAATATGATGAAGAAAAGAGCATGGTAAAATAACCAGAGGTTTTGGTTTAATTAAACAGAACATCAAATGCCATAATGAAGAAAGGTGTGCTCTGAATAAAAAACTCAGGGCTTTTCAGGGTCTCAAGATCAGATCGCAGCACTCCAACATGCAACTCATAAATGTGAAGAATCCATTAAGAGCTCTTATATGATTGGTTTTATTTAAGAACAATCTTCCAAAATGGCTTCCATCAACTCGTCATGAACTTGACATTGAAAAAGCGCATAGAATTTATATGACAACTGATGGTCTCAACCCTGTCCAATTTCAGTATCTTTAATGTTCTACTCCACGAATTGAGACCTTATTCTAAAAGGAGTCCACCAGTAAGAGAAGATCATATTTAATGCAAGACAAATCTAACTCCTTGCTTACTACAGCCATCCCATGACAGGCAAAGAATCCAGTCATCGCTAAAACCTGAGAAAGGGGCAATACTTTTCTCTTTTACCCAGCAATTGTCAAGCTCTCCAAGGATAATACACTTGTACAATAGTCTCTTCAGATTAATATTGGTGACTCAGATTCAAATCAGGATGGCTGCAATACTTATGTTGTAATTTGTCAATACTGACTACCTCTCTCTCAAGTCATAAAGTAGTTGTACAAATTTTTTGAATCCCTGAGTTTCAGAAAAAAAAATCAGTCATTGGCAATTTAATAGATCATTATTGTCCAGTGAAATGTTTTGTTCTGAATTATCAAAGAAATTAGTGGATTTCATTCCTATAAACTGTCTACCACTAACTAATTTCACTTTTGTAGGGATTTGCATATTCTCCCTGATTGTTGTAGTTTTTCTATCTTTTTTTAGCTCAGAAACCAGTCTTGGGCCAATTTGTGATGACTCTGTAGGTGAATTTTAAGGTTTGTAGGGTTTTAACTCTTAATGTCTATAGCACACAACATATCCTGCTCTAAGACAATTCGCTTACATTGACGCTTTCAAAGTTTTATTTGAATAAATGCCATACTGGGTTTTGTCATTTTCTAATGGCCATGTTGATCTCTGAAATCAGAAAATGGAAGGCTACTAAGATCTTAGCTCAACAAATCAACAAACAGGAAGTTCGCAATGCAATACCAGTAATTACCAACAAAGACCATGAAATTATAATGTACACATTTAGAGACTACAACAACAACATTTATTTATATAGCACATTTTCATACAAACAGTAGCTCAAAGTGCTTTACATAATAAAGAATAGAAAAATAAAAGACACAATAAGAAAACAAAATAAATCAACATTAATTAACATCGAATAAGAGTAAGGTTCAATGGCCAGGGGACAGAAAAAACAAAAAAACTCCAGACGGCTGGAGAAAAATTAAATCTGTAGGGATTCCAGACCATGAGACCGCCCAGTCCCCTCTGGGCATTCTACCTAACATAAATGAAACAGTCCTCTTTGGATTTAGGGTTCTCACGGAAGGGCTTGATGATGATGATGGTCACGTAGACTTCTGCCTTTAAATCAACAAGACTACTATAAGCCATTATATTCTACTCAGCTTAAAGAAGTCAAAACACAACCTGATGCATTTTTGGATGAAGTTTTTGCAGGAATTGGATAAACCTCTGGCACTTTCAGAATTACTAGATGCAATAAACTCACTTCAGAATGGGAAAGCAGCAGGCCCTGATGGCTACCCTGCCAAAATTTATAAGAAATTCTCAATTAAGGTAGCTTCCCTTTTATTAGCAACATTTCGAGAAGCTACAGACAATAAAATTCTGCCTCATACTTTTCGCCAAGCATTAATTACCATTTTTACTAAAAAAAATAAGGACTTATTATAATGTGCATCATACAAACCAATCTCACTTCTGAATAATTAAGTTAAGATACTCTCCAAAGTCTTAGCTAGAAGGATTAAGAAAATGCTTCCTTCTGCAATATCACAAGACCAAACTAGATTTATTAAAGGCAACCACTTAGCTTCCAATCTTTGACACATGTTATTTTAGTCACCCATAAAGTCTAACACCCCAGAGATATTATTATCGTTGGATGAAGAAAAAGCATTTGATATGGTTGAATGGGACCATACCTTTTCACTACATTGGAGAAATTTGGGTTTGGCTCGAACATATGTGCATGGATCAAACTACCAGTCCAGAAGCATCATTTTGTATTAACAACATTCTTTTAGACTACTTGGTACTAGACAAGGGTGCCCTCTGTCACCGCTACTTTCTGCATTCGCCATGGAGCCACTGACAGTTCACTTTCAAAATGCTTAGATAAACGGAATTATCAGAGAAGGACTTGAACAGAAAATATTACTATATGCAGATGATATGGTACTATATATATGAGATCCACAAAATACTATGCCTGCAGTCCTAAGAGTAGTAGTAGAATTTCAAAAGATTTCTAGACTCAAAATTAATTTGAATTAAAGTGTGCTCTTTCCAGTGAACTCTCTAGCACACAATATTAGATTGGACACCTTCCCTTTTATCATTGCAGGGGTAAACATTACAAGTAAAGATAAAGCTCTTTATCAGCATACAGTGGTGCTTGAAAGTTTGTGAACCCTTTAGAATATTCTATATTTCTGCATAAATATGACCTAAAACATCACCAGATTTTCACTCAAGTCCTAAACGTAGGTAAAGAGAAACCAGTTAAACAAATGAGACAAAAATATTATACTTGGTCATTTATTTATTGAGGAAAATGATTGAATATTACATATTTGTGAGTGGCAAAATTAGTTGAATGTGAAATTAGAGTCAGGTGTTTTCAATCAATGGGATGACAATCAGGTGTGAGTGGGCCCCCTGTGTTATTTAAAGAACAGGGAACTACCAAAGTCTGCTCTTCACAACACATGTTTGTGGAACTGTATCATGGCACGAACAAAGGAGATTTCTGAGGACCTCAGAAAAAGAGTTGTTGATGCTCATCAGGCTGGAAAAGGTTACAAAACCATCTCTAAAGAATTTGGACTCCACCAATCCACAGTCAGACAGACTGTGTACAAATGGAGGAAATTCAAGACCATTGTTACCCTCCACCAACAAAGATCACTCCAAGAGCAAGGCATGTAATAAAAGAATAAAAGAACCCCTGGGTAACTTCTAAGCAACTGAAGGCCTCTCTCACATTGGCACATTGGCTAATGTTCATGTTCATGAGTCCACCATCAGGAGAACACTGAACAACAATGGTGTGCATGGCAGGGTTGCAAGGAGAAAGCCACTGCTCTCCAAAAAAAAATTGCTGCTCGTCTGCAGTTTGCTAAAGATCATGTGGACAAGCTAGAAGGCTATTGGAAGAATGTTTTGTGGGCGGATGAGAACAAAATAGAACTTTTTGGTTTAAATGAAAGGCGTTATGGTTGGAGAAAGGAAATCACTGCATTCCAGCATAAGAATCTTATCCCATCTGTGAAACATGGTGGTGGTAGTATCATGGTTTGGGCCTGTTTTGCTGCATCTGGGCCAGGATGGCTTGCCTTCATTGATGGAACAATTAATTCTGAATTATATCAGAGAATTCGAAAGGAAAATGTCAGGACATCTGTCCATGAACTGAATCTCAAGAGAAGGTGGGTCATGCAGCAAGACAACGACCCTAAGCACACAAGTCATTCTACCAAGAATGGTTAAAGAAGAATAAAGTTAATGTTTTGGAATGTCCAAGTCAAAGTCCTGACCTTAATCCAATCGAAATGTTGTGGAAGGACCTGAAGCGAGCAGTTAATGTGAGGGAACCCACCAACATCCCAGAGTTGAAGCTGTTCTGTACGGAGGAATGGGCTAAAATTCCTCCAAGCTGGTGTGCAGGAATGATCAAAAGTTACCGGAAACGTTTAGTTGCAGTTATTGCTGCAGAGGGGGGTCACACCAGATACTGAAAGCAAAGGTTCACATACTTTTGCCACTCACAAATATGTAATATTCTATCACTTTCCTTAATAAATAAATGACCAAGTATAATATTTTTGTCTCATTTGTTTAACTGGTTTCTCTTTATCTACTTTAGGACTTGAGTGAAAATCTGATGATGTTTTAGGTCATATTTATGCAGAAATATAGAAAATTCTAAAGGGTTCACAAACTTTCAAGCACCACTGTAATTTTGCTGTTTGCATGGAAAAGCTTAAGGAAGACTTGCATAGATGGTCTACCTTTCATCTCACTTTTGCTGGAAGAATTAACATTGTCAAGATTAATATCTTTCTTAAGCTTCTTTTTCTATTTCAAAGCATTCCAATACACATTAATAAATCATTTTTTAAAAAGTTAGATTCAATCATAACCTCATTTATTTGGAATTCAAAACATTCACATATCCAAAGAGGCAACCCTACAAAGACCTAAGACAGAAGGTGGCATGGCTCTACCTAACTTTCAGTTTTATTACTGGGCTGCAAATATACAAGCTATAAAAATCTGGACATTGACACAAACAGATCAACATACACAGGCTTGGCCCGCAATAGAGATAAGCAGTACTTCTTTATATTCCGTGCTTTTTACCCCAATAAATACAAGTTATCGCCAATATACTGGGAACCCAATTGTGCTTCATTTACTCAGAATATGGAAACAATGTAGAAAGTAATTCAAGATAGATGACCTTTTATCTGTGGTATCTCTGCACGATAACCACCTTTATCTACCCTCTCAAACATGTGCAGTTTTTAATATTTATTTATTTATTTTTTAAACTTTATTAATCCCAAAGGAAATTACTTGGTTTTCGCATACCCCTTGGCGTCAGAGCGCAGGGTCAGCCATTGTACAGCGCCCCTGGAGCAATTGAAGGATCTCTGTTGGCAGTGACAGGGATTCAAACCAGCAACCTTTGGGATAACAGCACAGATCCTTAGCCTCAGAGCCACCACTCCGCCCCTCCAAATGTTTATTTGGAAAACACACAGGATTAAATTACTTTGAAATTTGTACATAGATAATGTCTTTGCATCCTACGAACAATTACACTCCAAATTTAACTTTCCATCATCACAATTCTTTCACTGCCTCCAAATTAGATAACTTTGCTAAACAAAATCTGCCCAATTTTCCTCACCTCATACATACTTCTATTCCAGAAGAAATATTGATCAGTCTTGAGGACACAGATAGAGTTTCTGTAATATAGAACAACATTTTAAAGTCCTTTCCTTTCAAAGATCACAGAGTACAGTGGGAAAAGGATCTCTTACTCAAAATTTCAGAAAAGGAGTGGAAGACATCCATGCACAGAATTCATTCTAGTACCATATACGCAAAGCATACAATTATTCAACTTAAAATCTTTTATCGAGTAGATCTATCTCATTTAAAATTGTCCAAAATATTTCCAGAGCAAGATCCAACCTATGAACGTTGTAATTGAGTTCCAGTCTCATTGGGCCATATGTTTTGGGCATGCACCAAATTAAAATTATTCTGGACCATTATCTTTAAATGCCTATCAGAGAGCCCTGGTGTCACAATCTCTCCTAAACCATTAACAGCTGTGTTTGGTGTACTCCCAGATGAGCTTAAAGTGGAGAAGGACAAACAAACTGTAATTGCCTTTACTACACTATTTTCATGTAGACTTATCTTGCTCAACTGGAAGAATCCTAACTTACCTGTTTCAATTCAGTGGGTAACCGATGTTATATACTCTGAAATTGGAAAAGATCAAATTTCCAATTAGAGGAAAACTTTTATAAAACCTGGCAGGATCTAATTAAATAGAATAAGCATTTAAATTGGGGAAACAGATTTTCTTCCCTTTTTTTCCTACTCTTAAAGTTTTACTGTTGGCCTAGCTCTCTTTCTCATGGGTGGGGGTTGATTTGAACTTTTTGTTTGTTTTGTTTTGTAAAGTATGACTTGCTTGTATGGAATGTTACTTGCTTTTAATAAATTGAAAAAAAAAAATAGATTCTAGTGTGTTTAGATATAATCACAAAAAACAATGGGGAGGGGCTTAGAAGCTAGCGGCCCTGGGACTTAAAGCATTGCTTTGGGCCCACCTAGCTGTTCTCAGGGAAATCCAGAAAAACTAGCACATAGCTGACACTTGAATAGCCACTATACAAGAATAACAAGAACTCCATGAGCAGAGAACAAGACCAAGCAATGGGTATATGGACAAATGCAGAAACACAGAAACAGAATCTTAGATTATGAGCAATACATAGATAAAGATATAGATATAGAGATAGAGATAGATATATATTGTTACACATGGGAATAGACAAGGTATGCAATGACAGTGCTAACAATACCATATCCTTTCTCATCCATAGCTCCAAGAAACCATCAAGTGAGGTCACCTCAGCCACACTAACACTAAAATAAACCACGTCTCTTCTGGGCAGGACAACATAAATTGTTCGAGGAATTCAGTCCCGCATGTCATGACAGAGCTCCCCTACCCAGACCTGTTCAAGAATACTGATAGTTTAGAGAACCTACTGAAGCTAAAAAGGCAGATATTGCAGCTGATTTCTGTTGCACTGCCACACACTCATTTTTGGTGTTAGTTTTGCATACTGCCAGTAAACAGAGTGACCTGAATGGCACCTCCAGTTTTGTTTGGTTTTGCTCTCCCTTATTTGCACATCAGTATATATATATATATATATATATATGTGTGTGTGTGTGTGTGTATACTGTATATATATACATGCAAAAATTACATAAAATTTCTAACCTTATCCAGAGTCACAGGACAGTAACAATTCCTTTACAGTGTACCAGCCAATCACAGCATATACAGTATGTATCACATGTTAAATGTTAAGAACAAAGAGAGTATGATCATTCAACTATATATTTTGCGAGAGAGCGAGAGAAAGAAAAATTATTTTAAAACATTGTTCTGCTGCCAAATTATTTTCACAAAACCAGGTATTTTCAGTTGTGAAAATAAAGCTACAAAAAATCTAAATATAAAAATATATAACGTAAATAAAAAAACAAATTAGTAGGATTAGTGTTTCACCAGTTTACAGACTTTGGACACTTTTTTCAAGCTGCAAATAAATAAACTTTACCTGTAGCTCAGTAGAGATACCATCAACTGAGTAATTGTATGAGGTTTGTATTGCTCCATTGTCAAGAGACCTTCCTAAAGCAGAATTGATTAACCAACAACAACATTCTGCCCATGTATGTAGACATATTAGTTTGTCAAAGAGCTTTTTTTTTTCCTTCAAAAATGACTTCTGTGTGAAGTAACAAGTGAATTGTTGTCAACAAGATGCAGAAACCTGAAAAATAAACAGAAACGCTCTTGCTTTTCTGTCTGGGTTCTGTCCAGATAGTTTTGTTGACCAGCACTTTTCAACTTTAGAATCATGCCTTGATATACAAGAAGAGCAAAGAAGGCCATTAGCTCATAATACCGGAATTTAAACTAACTACTCCATCCTCACAATATTCAGTGCTTTCACCACTGTGATCTCATTTTCTGAGAACTTGCTATCTTAGTTTTTGAATCATCATAGTCCTAAAAGAGGACAAACTCCCAACCAGCGCTTATGGCATTAACTCTCAACCCTAACTAACATCAAACTGGGTTTGCCTCCTACCTGCCATTCTTAAATCATTGAATACTTTGCCAGAGCATCTTTGATGACATCTAAAAGTCATTGTTTGTGGACTGTGGCAGGAGGCTGGGAAGCAGACCCAGCTGGGATGCCTGGAAGGACCGGGATGCAGTTTATATGTCCCCCGGGCCACAAGGGGGCAACCGTCATGGATAAGAAGGGGACCATGGGGACGGAGCCAGGAGGCTCAAGCCCATTGGTGCCCGTGACCACTGCTAGGGGGCACTCCGAGTGTCGTGAAGCCAGGGAAACCTGGAATTCTGCCACACCTGGGCAGGTTGAAGAAGAGCCTCCCAGGGACACCCGGGCTCGTGCGGCACTTCCACCCCACCAGGAAGTGCCGCCAGAAGGTCATAAACGAGCATCTGGAGCACATCCGGGTGAATATAAAAGGGGCCGCCTTCCTACAGTTGGGGAGCTAGAGTCAGGAGCGGGAGCAAGATGAAGCTCCAGGGACAGGAGGAAGAAAGGCGGCCCACGTACATTGAGAGAGAAGCCCATGTTGAGGAGTGTTTGGTGCGGGAGCACTGTGTGCTGTTTGGACTTTATTATTAATGAACGTGTGTCAGTGCCAGTGTTTGTCTGATGGTGTTCGGACCTGCTCTCACAGGACTCAACACAATATTGTTTCCAATGTGACCTGCTTGTATCTCTTAGTTGAATCTGGGGACCATTCTCCTAACATTGCATGATGATAACCAGAGTTTCCTCTTGCTTGCACAAAAATCTGTGACATAGTTATACACTCTCCACAAAATGTTTTCCAATTTGCAATACCCACATTCTGTGCTCTGACAGAGTATCTGTCTTAAATCTGTTCACTTCTTTAGAAAATTACTGCTTGTCATTTTTGACAGGGGGGTTTTCCAAAAAATGATAGTAAGAATAAACAAATAAGATTAAAATTGACTTCACACCTCTTCAAATACTATGGGTTTTCTGCTCACTCAAAAAGTACCACTTTGAAGGCAGGTCCAGCTATATGAGTAGAAGAGTCAATGAAACACTATTAGTATAGAGATGCTAACAATCAGTCAGCCTTCTAAAAGTGAATATAATGGAGCATGTGAGAATTTTCTGTGCAATAGACTTGTTACCTACCCACTGTTAACAAGTTTAGATATGGAGTATTGCTAAACCCCACTGGATGAATGAGATAGAAAATGAAGAGCTCAAGAATTCCCCTTATCACACTGGTTTTGTCATTTAATACAGTATCTTCCCTTATACTTTAAGTGTGCTCTGATATCATGCGAGATCTTCAGATTTGTTTTGTTTGTTCCCAAGAGACCAAATGATGTTAGATTTACCAACGACAGCACTATAGAACAATATAAGTAATATGATACCATACACATACAAAAAATTCCCTGCTAGCTTATTTATATCTGCAAGGTATTTAAATTTTAAAGGAACATCAATAGTGTTATTTCTTCCCTTAATTAATTCTGCATTTCTATTTTTGTTTTTCTGTTTATATTTAATTAAGTTTTCCTTTGCTTATATACTTATTTGCACATTTTTTTTTATCTTTCTAGGTTTTAAATTTTAATTAGTTATTTTTCTTTCAAATTTTGTAGGTAGACTTTAAAATATGTTCAGTATACATAAATTATTATATTTTTTTTAAATGGTATGTTTGTTGGAGTTTGAAAGTTCTCCTCATTTCCACATGGGTTTCCTCGTGGGCACTGTCCAAAGCCATTCGGGGTGGGAGTATTGATGTTGTTAAACTGGCCCTAGTGTGCGTTTGCTTGTGAGTGTGTTCGCCCTGTGATGGGCTGGGGCCTTGTCCAGGGACTGTTCTTGCATACTGCCCAGTGCATGCTGGGATGGGCTCCAGGTCCCAAATGAACCTGCTCTGCATTAGCCGGTTTGGAAAATGAATGGATTAAACGTTTTTTTGTTCTTATTTGATTACAGTTAGATCCATTTTTATACGTATTCATGTTCTTAATTGTTTTTTTTTAATAAAAAGCCAACAGTGCCTCATTTAAAGAACCCAGTTTTAACAAGTAGTAGATTTTTGGCATGCTTATTGTTCTTCTCATTTCCAATCCTCACAATGACTTACTGTCCTTCCTCATTACTAGAAAGCTATTGTTTTCAAAGCTCTATCACATGTTGAATACATTAAAATAACTCTGCAAAAGCAAGTTAAGAAAATTAATACTTTAAGGTTCCAACAGCACCCGTTCTCCGCCTCTGTCTGTTTAAGCTGTTTAGGTCAAATGTGACCATGGGCAAATGTCAGCGTACAAAGTATCACTTGATACAAATAACACCAGTTACATACCAAACAGTAGTCTCTGGTTCACACCAAGTCTCAGTGTAACCTCTCTCTGGTGGGTTGACTTATTCTCTCCCATATAATGAACATATTTCCATCTTTGGTCATACAATATGGACATAACTCAAAGTGGACTGTGAGTCCGGTATTTAGGTTCGGTTAGGTGTTGAGTCTTGGGTTCAAAGAAGACGTGTGAAGTCTATGTACACAACACCCTGCTATTGTACCTATCCTGCACTCTGTAGTGCTCTCAATTTGCCTCTGTAATATTACATGAATAGCAACCTGGCTATGGACTTTGCATGTCTTTCATCATAAATAATATTGCCAAGAGCACTTGTGCCCATGTAAAACAAAACATGTAAAAAATACTTAGTATCAGTGTAAGTGAGTGAAATTTATGTACGTTTGAGCATGTAAGACATTTTCCCAAAAGTGTTCAGCATGGTGGTGCAACACATATTGCTCCACCTGACCTGGATACTGGTACAGTTACTAACTTAATACAATTTGTGTGGATTTTTCACATTCCTCCTGCCATTTTATTGACTTTCCTAACATATAAAAGTTTCCTGCAATAATAGAATAATGTAAAGATTATCATTCTCATTGACTGCCAGTTCTAAGCTTGGTCAAAATAGACAACTATGCATATTTGCAAAAGTGAACTTTGAAACAGGTCATTGTTGATGTCTTTCATCTGATGCTGCCAGGATCCGTTTTGGTTCACCACCGTATTGTGAAAAAAAACATTTCAGACAAGAGTCTCATGGATAGAAGAGTCCTAAAACGCATTTTCCTCCCCTTTACATACTTTGATTCAAGTACAAAATGTAAGTATTGTAACAAACATCAGCATGACAGCAGTAAGGCACATGCACACCAAATGTAGTCAAACCCAAAATGAGCATTTTTATTGCAAACTTACAATTCTGCAACCTTCCTATTTTTGCCATAGGAAACTCCTGCCAAAATAACAAATTCAAACAGTAACAATGTCGTACTACTGCCTCTCTCACTGTTTCACACAACGACTCCAAAGAAAGAAAGAATATGGCCGTTACTTGTGCACTGGCTTCAGTTCAGACTTTGCCCAGCTTCCTTCGTCTTCCCAACGCTCCTCCATAGAGAGTCTGCCTCACCTGCCCGTTTTACCTCTTTCACTTCAGTCTCTATCCCTGCCTTTCTTCTCAGCAACCAACCTGCTACAGCATTTTCATTGCAAATAATTATATAAAAAGCTACTGTATCTATTCAGCTTGCATGAAATTGAAAGAAACAGTGATTTTTCTATTATATGGAGTCTCAAAATAATATCTTGCGGTGTCTGCACACATCTTCAGTTAAGGATGTAGAAGCTAAATGAAGGATAACATTCCCACACTGGTGTGAATAAGAATGTTGTATTTACAACCATTTGCTGTGTTTCTGCTTTATTTGTTATTTGAGTTAATAATAAGAAACACTTAAAATATAGACTTTGTAAGGAGACAGCCCAGACACAAACAGACGTACACCTAAGTTCTAAAAAACACACGCATTTATTATACAAGTTCCCCAAATTCCAAGTCCCTCACACACACAGTGCTCCAGCACCAAACACTCTTCACTTTCTGGGCCTTTCAATGGTCCTCCTCAGGCCGCCTTTCCTCCTCACTCCCGAGCGTTGCCTTCTTCCACCCAACTCCGGCTCCTCTTTTATATTCACCCAGCACCCAGCTGTGCTCCAGGTGCTCCCTGACATCCTTCCAGTGGCACTTACTGATGTGGTGGAAGTGCCGCATGAGCACCAGGAAGCACTCCGGGCGTCCCTGAAAGTTCCTCCACCAGCACTCTCAGGTGTGGTGGAAGTGCAGACATCCCGGGCTCTATGAAGCTTGGGGCGCTCCCTGGTGGTGGCCATGGTCCTCAATGGGGTTGAGCCTCCATGCTCCGTTCCTGTGTTCCCCACACTACCCAGGGTGGTTACTCCCCCTTGGCCCGGGGGATGTATAGTCTGCCTCCCGATCCTTCCAGGCATCCCGTCTGGGTCTGCCCCCCAGCCACTTGCCACAACTTTTATACTTATAAAAGACACAGCTTAAGCAAGTGATCAGTAAACATTTTTAAACAAGTCAAAGCCCACAATACACAATACATTTCTTTCATTTGATGGTCTCTAACCTACTTTAATAAAAGAACAAGTGTCTGTGTGTGCACGTTTATGTATCTGTTGTGGCGAACGGCCGGGGTCCATGACTGGCTGGGACGTCCTTTCACTATATATTCAGGGGGAGCAGCCATGGACTATTCAATACCTCCCCCTGGATGCTAGATGACAACCCCCCTGGGTTGCAGCAGTGTCTCGGTTTCCCGCAGGGCTCCATGGAAATTGAAGTTTGGTGCAGCCCTTTTGGGTCCCGCAGGTACCGCCAGGGGGTGCTGCAGCTGGGATTCCTGAGCCCTTGTGGACAGTCTTTTCGCCACACCCAGAAGTGCAGCCAGAACTCAGCAATCAACCACCTGGAGCACTTCCAGGTGCCTGATAAAAGGGGCCAGCAGCCACTATTTAAGGGGCCAGAGTTGGGAGGAGGATGATGAGGTTGCCAGGAAGGAGTGGTGGAAGAAGAATAGTATGCCTTTTGTTGTTGTTTTGTGCTTTGTGGGTTTGTGCTGTGCCTGTGGGACACGGGGAAGATGTGCCCTACAGGTGAAGACAATAAATCTTCGTTTTATTTTTACACATGCCTCCCTGTCTCTTTGTACCGGGTCGGGCGCCTATATAGTTTCACACTGTATGCTATGTCAGTGTTATATGCCAATTGGTATGAGATTCATAAAAGCAGTGGTAAGCTTTGTGATGTGCCATCTTTTGGAATGAAAAATGTAATGCGTTTTACTACTACAGTTGTGCTTGAAAGTTTGTGAACCCTTTATAATTTTCTATATTTCTGCATAAATATGATCTAAAACATCATCAGATTTTCACTCAAGTCCTAAAAGAGAAACCAGTTAAACAAATGAGACAAAAATATTATACTAGGTCATTTATTTATTGAGGAAAATGATAGAATATTACATATTTGTGAGTGGCAAAAGTATGTTAACCTCTAGGATTAGCAGTTAGTTTGAAGGCGAAATTCGAGTCAGGTGTTTTCAATTAATGGGATGACAATCAGGTGTGAATGGGCCCCCTGTGTTATTTAAAGAGCAGGGATCTATCAAAGCCAGCTCTTCACAACACATGTTTGAAAAAGAAAACAGAAAAAGACTTGTTGATGTTCCTCAGGCTGGAAAAGATTACAAAACCATCTCTAACGAGTTTGGACTCCACCAATCAACAGTCAGACAGATTGTGTACAAATGGAGGAAATTCAAGACCATTGTTACCCTCCCCAGGAGTGGTCGACCAACAAAGATCACTCCAAGAGCAAGGCGTGTAATAGTTGGTGAGGTCACAAAGGACCCCAGGGTAACTCCTAAGCAACAGAAGACCTCTCTCACATTAGCTAATATTCATGTTCATGAGTCCACCATCAGGAGAACTCTGAACAACAATGGTGTGCATAGCAGGGTTGCAAGAAAAAAGCCACTGCTCTCCAAAAAAAAATTGCTGCTCGTCTGCAGTTTGCTGAAGATCACGTGGACAAACCAGAAGGCTATTGGAAGAATTGTTTTGTGGATGGATGAGACCAAAATAGAACTTTTGGTTTAAATGAAAAGTGTTATGTTTGGAGAAAGGAAAACACTGCATTCCAGTATAAGAACCTTATTTCATCTGTGAAACATAGTGCTGGTAGTATCATGGTTTAGGCCTGTTTTGCTGCATCTGGGCCAGGACGGCTTGCCTTCATTGATGGAACAATGAATTCTGAATTATATCAGAGAATTCTAAAGGAAAATGTCAGGACATCTGTCCATGACCTGAACCTCAAGAGAAGGTGGGTCATGCAGCAAGACAACGACCCTAAGCACAGAAGTCGTTCTACCAAAGAATGGTTAAAGAAGAATAAAGTTAATGTTTTGGAATGGCCAAGTCAAAGTCCTGACCTTAATCCAATCGAAATGTTGTGGAAGGACCTGAAGCGAGCAGTTAATGTGAGGGAACCCACCAACATCCCAGAGCTGAAGCTGCTCTGTACGGAGGAATGGGCTAAAATTCCTCCAAGCCAGTGTGCTGGAATGATCAAAAGTTACCGGAAATGTTTAGTTGCAGTTATTGCTGCAAAGTGGGGTCACACCAGATATTGAAAGCAAAGGTTCACATACTTTTGCCACTCATTATGTAAATATGTAATATTTGATCATTTTCCTTAATAAATAAATGACCAAATATAATATTTTTGTCTCATTTGTTTAACTTGTTTCTCTTTATCTAGTTTTAGGACTTGAGCGAAGAACTGATGATGTTTTAGGTCATATTTATGCAGAAATATAGAAAATTCTAAAGGGTTCACAAACTTTTAAGCACAACTGTATATTTATTACAAAATATATTCCAATTGATGGTGTACTACAAACTTTAACAGTGAATATGCTGAGCTCTAAGTTGAATGCTGAGATTTCAACCTGTTTTAGATGAGTAGCACAACTAGTGAAGATAATACCTACAATGTGAAATTCTGGATTCTGTTCCCTGCTGTATCATGTTACAAGCACATTTTTATCGAGAAGGAATACTTAAAATTTATGAGTGTTTATATGGCAGACCTATAATACATTTAATTAGATTCTATGAAAAACACTAAAGGCCAAGAAGCATGGGAAAATGACTGGGAGATGAAAACAAAAACAGTACAGTATGTAGACAGCCACAGTAGTCTTCCAGTAATGAACTTAGGATCCTCTGTACTAGAGCATTTCTGACATCACATGCTGCAAATTCTAGTCAATGCAAGATTGCAACAAAATTGCAGTGCCTGTAAAATAATGTTAATAAAATTATTAATTAATTAATAAAAAATTTAAAATTGTTTTGTGTGTGTGTGTGTGTTGATTTTAGTTTATTCTACATCATGTTGGGCGAACATATACTACAACCGAGACAATCTTAATGTCGAAGTCTGCTGTGAGGGGAGTGTTACAGCAGAATTCATTCACTCGCACAGCGTTCTGGTGGATATAGCCAGGACACCCGGCTCCCCGTGGATTACCATCCCTGGAGGCCGACGACGAAGGCGGCACAGAGAGAGGAAGCAGAAGCGAGGCTGCAGGGCCGGCGTGCTAGCTAGGCTATGGAGACAGCCTCACAAACCTCCGCTTCCAAGTCTTTTCCTCGCTAACACCAGATCTATTGTCAACAAGATGGATGAACCGAGGCTTCAGGTTTCATCAGCCCGCATGATCAAGGACAGTTGCTTGTTTGTGTTCATGGAAATCTGGCTTCATTCATGTATACTGGACTCGGCTATTGAGCTAACAGGCTTTACGTCATGGTGGTACGACAGGACTAGAGACTCCAGTAAGAGGGGTGTGTGTGTGTACATCAATAATAACTGGTGCATGGATGCAGTGATAGTGCTTAGACATTGCTCCCCTGACTGTGAAATGTAGACCTATCTATTTACCGCGGGAATTCAAGGTGGTAATGATCACCGTTGTTTACACACCACCACCTGCTAATGCTAACTTGTCTCTGAGACATTTATACAGCAGCATTAGCAGCCAACAGAGCCATTACCCTGATGCCGTGCTCATTATTGCAGTGGACTTTAATCACATGGACTAAAAAGCAGTGCTCCCCAAACTCCACCAGCACGTAAAGTGTGCTACTGGAGGAACCAACACACTGAATAAGGTCTACTCAAACATCAAGCTGGGCTACAGAGCTAAACAGTTTCCACACATGGCCCAGTCTGACCACATGTCACTGCTGATGATTCCTGCATACACCCCTCTCCGCAAATCTGCCCTTACCACCACAAGATCCACCGTAACCTGGCCTGATGACGCATCTCTGCAGCTGCAGGACTACTTCAACAGGACTAACTGGGACATTTTTGAAAATCCAGACCTGGAACTCTACAGTGTATTGTGTTACATTAAAACCTGTATTGACACTGTCATAGTGGAGAAACGTATCCATGTCTATCCAAACCAGAAGCCCTGGATGACAAGAGAGGTTCAGTGGCTGCTAAAGGAAAGGAACACTGCCTTTAGGTGTAGTAACAAGGCACTCTACAGCATGACATGGTCCAACCTAAAGAGAGGCATCAGAAAGGCTAAGAGGGACTACAGGAGAAGGATTGAGGAGCACCTGGACAGTAATAACAGCAGGCAGGTTTGGCAGGGAGTCCAGAACTTTACCAACTACAGGACCATCCTCCCTCACAGATTGGTGTGCAAGCTGCTAGCCTTGGGACTTCCGTATTCCACCTGTATATGGATTAAAGACTTCCTGACAGACTGCACACATCAGAGGGGACTGTGTGGAGAGGTTGTCAGACTTCCGCTTCCTGGGAGTCCACATTATAGAAGACCTGTCCTGGGGTGTGAACACAGCTGAGCTGGCGAAGAAGGCTCAGCAGAAACTTTATTTCCTGAGAGTCCTCATGAAAAATAACATCCCCCAAAAACTGCTGGTGTCCTTCTATCACTGTACTACTGAGAGTATTCTATGCTACTGCATCTGCATGTGGTTTTCCAGCTGCAAAACAGTGCAGAGGAAAACTCTTCAGCAGATCGTAAAGACTGCCCAGCAGATCATCGGCTGTTCTTTACCCTCTCTGGATGATCTACACAGCTCTTGCTGCCAAAGGAAAGCGGAAAACATCTTCAAAGAATCCTTACACCCTGCTCATGACTGTAATTTCTCCGGTCCTGTTCAGCCTATATACATCGGACTTCCAATACAACTTGGAGTCCTGCCATGTACAAAAGTTCGATGACGACACTGCTATCGTGGGCTGCATCAGTAGTGGGCAGGAGGAGGAGTATTAGAACCTACCCAAGGACTTTGTTAAATGGTGCGACTCAAACCACCTACACCTGAACACCAACAAAACCAAGGAGCTGGTGGTGGATTTTAGGAGGACCAGGCCCCTCATGGACCCGTGATCATCAGAGGTGACTGTGTGCAGAGGGTACAGACCTATAAATACCTGGGAGTGCAACTGGACAATAAACTGGACTGGACTGTCAATACTGATGCTCTGTTCAAGAGAGGACAGAGCCGAGTATACTTCCTTAGAAGGCTGGCGTCCTTCAACATCTGTGATCTGTGGTGCAGATGTTCTATCAGATGGTTGTGGCGAGTGCCCTCTTCTATGCGGTGGTGTGCTGGAGAGGCAGCATAAAGATGAGGGACGCCTCACACCTGGACAAACTAGTGAGGAAGGCAGGTTCTGTTGTAGGCATGGAGATGGACAGTTTCACATCTGTGGCAGAGCGACGGGTGATGAGCAGGCTCCTGTCAATCATGGGGAATCCACTGTATCCACTAAACAGTATCAACTCCAGACAGAGGAGCAGCTTCAGTGACAGACTGCTGTCACTGTCCTGCTCCACTGACAGACTGAGGAGATCGTTCCTTCCCCCACACTATGCAGCTCTTCAGTTCCACCTTTAAATATTAACACTATACAAGATTATAGACTGTTATACCTGCCTCGCACTCTCTCCTTGCATTTTTTAACTTGCATTGTGTTTTTATCACTCTTTAATTAATATTGTTTTTATCAGTATGCTGCTGCTGGAGTACGTGAATTTCCCCTTGGGGATTAATAAAGTATCTGTCTATCTATCTATCTATGTTCCAACTGATTGTTGTATTTCTTACAATGACAATAAAGATATTCTGATTCTGACAAACTTAAACTCATGAGAAAATATTTTCAAAAATAAGCATAACTCTAAACAAAACAATCAAAATCATAGGAAATTCTCATTGACCTAAAGCCACAATTGTTGTGCTACAGCATGTAACTTATGTGCTATTCTGTGCCACTTTGTCCCTTTGCATTGTCCAGTTGAAGAATCACTCATGCAAAATGCATTGAAAATAAAGAAAATATATTATAGCCTGAACCCCTTGATAGTGAACTGGATTAAAGTTTCAAAGACGAATGAATGGATAAATATTAATGCAATTTTACTTTATGTAAGATTAGCCCATTCTAAGCCTTCACTACAGAGGTTAAATTTATTTTTGTTGGATGTCAATAATCTGCAAAGAAAAATATATTTCCTGTTGACTCAGTTACTACAGCGTTATTAAAAGCATATCATAAACTGGTTGTTGCAACTCAGAGTTTTTAAAAAGAGAAAACCTCAGCTTCCTTTCCCATTTCTGTCTTGCCTTTCTCATGCAAAAGTTAATATTAGATTGCAGTGGTACATGGTAATGAAGTAGTTTATAGATGATACTACTGTGCATTTCTGAGTCTACTACAAAGAGTTATATTATTTTTTTCTTATTTTCCATGCATACTTACTGATACAACATTTAGTTATACTGAATTAGTGGTAGGTCGATAAAAATGTGTGTCTTCAGATATGATTTATAATATAAGAACGTATGAACTATTTTGAAAATTTATGTAAAATACTATAGAGTTGGGAATTGAAGGTCCCCAAAGTACTAATATCTTCTACAAAACTTGGTAACTTATTGCATGCATCTATAGTATTCCTTAAGAAAAATGAAAATAAAAAGTTCAAGCCTTTGAGCAAAATGTATCCTTAACCAGCTTCCATGCATGATATTTTACATTAATTTACATCTGCCACATATCTGCTAAAGTCATTCATAAAGAATTCAGAGGAAAAAAGTCCACTTATAGTTATTTTGCTGACTTCTCTAAGGTACCTGACATTCCACCTTGTTTAGCCCAGGATCTGTCTTCAAATGCTGACTCAATGCTGTGCCTTATGAATCTTTTTGGAGCTGATTCTTACAATCTTTCTAATATGCCCTGAAGCACCAATGATCAAAAGTGCTGTAAAAAAGTTTTTTGCCCCTTTCTCAAAGTCCTCTATTTTTGAATGTGTTACAATGAATGGCTTCCGATCTTTAGACAAAGCTTAATATTAGATAAACGGAACCAGAGTAACCATATAACACTGTTTTCAAACTGCTACTTAATATTTTTGAGTAATGAAATTATGCAACACCTGCATTATGTGTGTGAAAAGATAATTGCCCCATTAGTTACTTATTTAAATAGCTGGCCAGAGTTAAGTGATATGACAAAGTAAACTAAACACAGCAGATTTGTTTAATCTATACCTTGTCATATATTGACTCTTCCTGTGCAAGTGAAGTCATCACCACCAGGGGCCTCATGCATAACGCATGTGTAGAATTCACACTAAAGCATGGCGTATGGACAAAAGCAGAAATATTCGTACGCACAAAAAAATCCAGATGCATGAATCTATGCATATGCCAACTTCTACGTTCTTCCCCTACATAAATTATGGTCAGCGTGAAAAGTAACACAGTGCATGCGCCTGCCGCCACTCCTCAACTCCTCCCAGAATTATGCCTCTTTGAATATGCAAATCAATATAAATAGCTCTTAAACTCAGTGTTCTGTGAAAAGACAATGGCAAAAGCATGGGAGAAAATAGAAGAATTTCAGCAAATACCAAGTGGAGGCAAGGAAAAATGTACTATATGTTGGTTTAAATAGTGGTATAAACAACAAAAGGAAGTTGACCGAGTGACATAGAGTGTCGGAGAAACTCGAAAGTTCAAGTTCACAAAGTCGCACAGTGCCCGAAATAAAAAAGTTGTCAGATATCAAAGTCGCCATGAAAAGGTGAGTCATAGCCCACCGTCTGAAAGTCATATGGCAGCTTATTAGGGTACAGAGAAAAGAAAAAAAATTGGCACACATTAGCAAAAAAGCTTGAAATGTCAACTTTAATCTTGAACTTTCCACTTTAGTCATGTAGTTTATTTTGTCATTAAAGTAGAACTAGTTTCTCATATACCATCATAACTAAAGTAGCACTTTAAATGCTTTGTATTGTATTTGTTTTTCTATGTGCTCTATGTGTGCGAATCACTATGTGCTTCTTAAACGGGCTTTCTCTTCCTCCAAGAGCGGACAGAATCCCTTACATTCATAATATTACAGCTCTCTGAATAAATTAAATAATGAGATGTATAATTGATATGATTTTCTTGATGATAAGAATTAAAGCATGTTATTAAACATGAGAACACGGTGGCGCAGTGATAGTGACGAGCTGGTGCCCCGTCCAGAGATTGTTCATGCCTCCTGCAAGATGCTTGCTGCACTGTGAGCGACCTTCGATGAAATAATTTATTGCAGCAGTACTGTCTCTTTCAAACATACTAACTCCTAATTCCTGTCCTTACTTTTCTTTCTCCAAGTACCCAATCGCCACACAATCAGCTCTGTAATAGATGTCAAGCCATCTGTAAGCTTAGAGCACAGATTCTTCATAACTTTTAAGAAACATTGAAATATCTTCATAGTTCATGTATAATTATTCTATCCATCTATCCATCCAGTGCCGCACCAGTCCAAGCAACCATACAGGAAAAGGCAGGAACAATCCCTGAATGGGGTGCCAGATAGTTGCTAAATGCTGCAACACCGTGTCCTCACATGTTTAATTATCAACATTACAGATTATTTAAATGATGTTAAAATTGTATCTGTATAATGTAAAAATCATATTTTGCTGCATTTCATCTTAAAAATGATATTGTCATCATATGTAAATATATACGCTTTATAAGGTGGCTCAGGTTGTACAATATTATGTATTACAAGTTTACAGTGAGGCAATTGTACATATAAGTACAAGCAATTCTACAAAGAGCACTTGATGGACTGATTGACGCTGGGTGTTGCCAGTTTGCAAAACTGAGCAGAGAACTTGCATATGCCAGAGAGTGAGCTAGCGTGAAAATGTGTGTGGTTTTACGCCAAGTTTAGTTATTATACATTGCAATGTGGGCGTGGAAATGGTGTACGCAACATTTTTGTGTGTACGCACCATTTATACATGAGGCACCAGGTCTGTAGAAGAACACTATGCCTCAATCGAAAAAAAAAATCCAGAAAGAGATGAGGAAAAAAGTTCTTGAAAGTTACCAATCCAGATTTAATATGAGCCATTACATCCAAATGGAGAACTATTAGAATAGTGCTGAATCTTTATCACGGAAGGCCGGCTTACCTAAATTACCCCAAGGGCACTGTGACAACTCATTCAAGAAGTCACAGATGAACTAAGAAGAACATTTAAAGAACTGCAGTTCTCTCTAGCATCAGCTAAGGTTAATGTTCATGACTTCACGATAAGAAAGAAACTGAGTAAAAAAAACTTCTGGTGTTTAAGAATAGTTCTCGATCTTCAAACTTTCTGACATAATATTCTCTGAACAGACAAGTCTTTAGATGACACAGGTCCGTTTGAGCCTGGCATGATACTAATACAGCATTTGACAATAAGAACATCATGCCTGCAATAAAACATGGAGCTGCTTATGTGATAGTGTGGGGAAATAAAAAAATATATATCATCTAGCTGTGACCTGACGCTAAGAAGTGTAATTAGGTTATGCAGCAGGAAAATGACAAAAGCAATTGCTCAGAAGAAACAAAATTAAATATTTGGAGTGGCCTAGCTGAAGTCCTGTGGCAGGACCTTTGTGTATAAATGAAAGCAGATCAGCTGTAAGAATTTAGTTGTGATTCTTACTGCTACATCTGCTCCAATCAAGTACTGTAACTGGGGTAGCCATTAGTTTTTCACGTGAGTGATGGGGTGTTTTAATTGAAAAAAGAAAGTAAAGATTTAAAATCTACCGCATATTCAAATCTGAGGCCATTCATTGCGTAAAATATGCAAAAACAGAAGATACTAGGAAGGGGGAAATACTTTTTCATGATACTATGGAACGGATTACACTTAGATGATTTGCATGGGTTGTGAGCAGAGTAACCAAAATGAAGAATAAAAACCAATAAAGTATGTAGTGGGTCAAATATGACCCAAAGGACATGAATTTTTTTTTTTTGCTTTAGTAAAATGTGGTCACTTTACTAAACCCTTCACAATTCTGAATTGAAAAGATGAACTTTTTGCCACACTAACCACACAATTAAACAGCTTGAGATCTTGGTTTGCAACCCACCAGGCAGAAACACGGTCCAGTCCAACCCTCTGGAAATGACCAACTATCTGCCACAGCCAGGTGTTACATGGATGTCACCTTGGCCTGGTCCAGCTGCTCAGGTCCTCAACAATAACAATCCTCCCAGCTGGATCACACTCGGGGAATCATGCCACATGGCTGTAGTGCCATAACTGATGCTCCCTCACAATGCAGGTAATGTTCCACATTCGGGCATGAACAACCACTCATGTGGCACAAAGTCAAACAAGTGTTACCCAAGTTCCTCAGAAAACTGCATGCAAACCCATTAGGAAAAGCCTAATCTTGGAGTACAGCCTCATTCTCCTAGTAGGTGATAGCCTACTGGACCTAAGCTGGATCTTCAGAGTAGCAACAAACAGGTCTGTGGTCAGAATTCACAAACTGGGCACGTCTGTAGACCCTGCAGTTCTGTAGGAGCCTTCAGGGTCCACCCATAAGGATGTGACCTATCTCCTTCACCGCACCACCAGTTCTGGAGTACCAAGTCCAATGATGTGGTTCAGTGTGTTGGAACCAGGATCCAGCGTTCTACAGCCCCTAACCTTTTGCAAACTCATAGAACATTGAGCCACTTTCACCACGGCCTCCAGACCCATGGGGATAGACAAAATTCTCATACCCAGCCCTGTCAGTGCCAGTGGTCGTATTGAAGTCACCCATGACCAGAGGAGTGTCACCTCATGGGCATCCATCAACCACTGATTGAAGTTGCAAATAAAATGTCTCCCTTATCGAGACATCACTCACCACAGTTGGAGCAAACACTGAGGCAGAGAGTGCCTTAATCTAATTATCATAATACACTCATTGAAAAGAGTGACATCAGACACCAAGGAAAGAAACTGATATAGTACAGCAACAGCTACTTCTCGAGTATGACAGGTATCAGAGTGACCAGAACAATAAAAGGTGTATCCACCTATAGAGATCTGGCAATTTCCAGGTTTATGCACCTCAGAGAGTGCAGCCACTAAAATATAGAGTTTACTAAGTGTCTCCAACAGAAAAAGAAGATGATCATCATGCCAGAGAGCCAAGATATTCCACACGCCTACCCGGATGGGCCTCCTCAAATTTGAACCCGAATCTGCCATGCAGCTGATGACGCCTCAACATCACACCAGTTCTTATCCCCAACAGCCCTGACTCCATTGGTTTCCTGCGATTTTAACTATTCCAGGGATGAGGCTACCAAGGGCTTTCCCCCACCCCCTTCATAATGCAAGCAGCTTTCCTATGGGTGGCTGCAGCAGAGGTACTCTGATGAAGAGCAGAAAGGAGTCCTGAATATTGTTTTGGGACTGTGTGAAGTTTTTATTGTGGCTGGCGTGCCTTTCCTGCCATCAACCCCCCAAGATTTCTCTGCAAGTTGGAAGACCACTTGCAGGGCCGGATGTTTAACATCATACCCAGGACAAATGAAAGATGTGAAAGCTGTACAAATTAATGGATGTATACATTTTTTACTGTGCATTAATTAGGGAAAATATAGGAAAAGAACAAAATTTAATTCTTAATTCTTAATGGCCCAAAAACAAAAAAAAAGCATTCAACTCAGGATTTTATGAAATATGGCTTTGGCCTAGTGAGCAGGCTAATAAATTACCTTTTGAGTGGCTCACAGTATTGTGCCTGCTTGACTTCCTGAGAAACAAATTAGACATTGTAACATGATAAAAATCTAGAAGAAAGTTTAATTACATCATACTAGTACAGCATAATAATTAAAAACAGGACTTTTAAATTGTTGTGATGTTTATCCAGATGCAATCCATCTTTCTAAAAACATGAAATGTGAAAGCAGGTTTACTCCCTTTTTCTTTCTCCCTTTGTAGGCAGACATCTACACCAAATTTCCTTTATAAGAGTCACATGTAAATTTTTTACAATATTCAGAAATTTAATATCAAGTCCAATACCATAAACAACACACATACAGTATATATATTTAGCATTTCACATACTATAGCTTAAATATACTGTATATGATTTTACTTACATTCAAGATAATTATTTACATAACTTTTCTAGCTTCAATAGCTGAAATGCACAGCCATATATCATATACTAGCAAAACACCCGCGCATCGCAGCGGAGAAGTAGTGTGTTAAAAAAGTAATGAAAAAGAAAAGGAAACATTTTGAAAATAACGTAACGATTATCAATGTAATTGTTTTGTCACTGTTATGGGTGTTGCTGTCATATATACATATGTATTGTGAATAAGGCTCTATATAAAAGCGCCCGATCCAGCACAGATTCACACTGAGGCACGTATAAATTGAACAGAAATCTTTTTATTTTCTCTTCAGCCAAGGGGCACATCTTCTCTGTGTCCCACAGGCCCAACACAGTCCCAAACACTTAAACACAGTCCAAACATTCTTCCCCTGTGGGGCATGTCTTCTCCGTGAACCCCACAGGTATGACACAGTCCCAAAGCACCTTACTTTAAACACAGCAATCCTTCCGTTAGCACCACCACTCCTTTCAGGCAACCTCGTCCTCTTCCTCTTGATTCTGGCCCAGAGTGGTGGCTGTTGGCTCCTTTTATGGCCCTCCCAGGAGTGCTCCCGGGAGTGTGATGTTGCGATGTCCACGGCTTTATTTAATGTTAGCTAAGACCCGGCACTTAAAAGTTTCTGGCTGCACTCTGGTTGTAATATGACGAAGCTGCGCAAGCTCACTCTTGAGAATGCAACGTATAGTTGTCCAGGAGAAAAGCAATCTTGCCTCAAATCAATGGCAACCTTTTGTAGTTAAAAGTTTCTCGCTACAACAAATTCAACTCCGTTACAAATTGATCCAAACTCTTGTTTTATACATCGTGTCTTCTCATTAAAGTTGTACCTCGCGAATGAAGCAGAGCGTGTCTATAAACTTCATTTAAACTTACGGTTTACACCGTGCTTTGTTTCCACAGTAGCTGCACTTATGAATAAGCTTAGGAGCTTTTCCTTGTTTTCTACGTACTGCGTCAGCTCACGTGATTACGTGGGAGGCGTGATGATGTAAGACGCAACTCCGCCTTTCACGGCCATCAAGCTGAAGTCCATTACAGTATATGGAGAAAAATAGGTTCCAGTTATGACCATTACGTGTAGAATTTCGAAATGAAACCTGCCCAACTTTTGTAAGTAAGCTGTAAGGAATGGACCTGCCAAATTTCAGCCTTCTATCTACACGCGAAGTTGGAGAATTAGTGATGAGTGAGTGAGTGAGTGAGTGAGTAAGTCATTGAGTGAGTGAGGGCTTTGCCTTTTATTAGTATAGATTCAGGGGTGGGACAAAGTTAATTTTTTAACAGCACAATATCTTCTATTTATTAAACTAAGGACACAGCTTATCATTTATATCACCCATGGCTCTTACATCATATATTTTCCTCATCATGTTGTTGGCTTGTCTGAATCTGAAAGCAAACGTCACTACCCACTCCGAGTGATGCACGATTTAGCATTACATCAGTATGTTTACACGGGAGGACACTGTTTAATCTCACACAATGGTCTGGGGTTTATTTCTGTCATGCACTCTTTAAAACTGTTACAAATAAGTACATAAAATCATTAATTTTTATACTTTCATGATTTTCATTTAAGTGAAAAAATTTAATTATGAAAATTATCAAAAATATGTAATACTATTCTATATAATTTAAATGTCAAACTTCTGCTCCCATACCAGCTTATCATTAAGGTGAACGCTCAGGCACTTGTAGGTTTTAACTATATCAAATTCTTCATCCTGGATGATGACAGGAGACAGAGTAGACTTCTTCTGGATGTCCACCACAAGCTCCTTTGTTTTCTTGGGGTTCTGGCACCACTCCACAAAGCTACTCACCAGGATTCTGTATTCTTCCTCCTTTTCTTCACTAATACAACCAACAATAGCAGTTTCACATGAAAACTTTTGAAGGTGGCAAATCTCAGAATCATACCTTAAATCCAAGGTGTAAAAAGTGAAAAGGAAAGGAGCAAGGATATTCTCCTCTGGAGCACCTGTTCTGCTTATCGCTTTCTCTGACACATAGTTCTCTAATCTCACATACTGGGACATGTTAGTCATATAGTCTAAAATCCAGGAAATCAGTCCAGTGACAACCTGTGCCACATAGAACTTGTCCCTCAATAAGAGAAGCCGGATGGTATTAAAGGTGCTGGAAAAGTCAAAAACACGAATATCACTATACCCCTAGCCCTCTCCAGATAAACTACACTAAACTTAAAACAATACTTTCCAAAAAATGCTAATGACTTTATTAGTTACTTGTCCTCTGTGGTTTGTGGTGATGGCTGGACAGGAGTAAACAATATTTAAACATTCATGAAAACATCCAAATTATTTGTGATGCATAAACCATCTATTATCCATGCAATGTGCTCAAAAAGTCCAAAACGCACACATTTTGCATTAAATACACTCACACGTGCACATGGGAGGCAACTGAAGAACTTGAAAATGGATAATTCCATGCCAGACCAGGGGGTGGCAGAGTGCACTGATCTTTCCTCTTTTCCATTGGCAGACCAACCATGGGAAATTTCGCTTGGACTCAAAGATGTCATTTCCGTTTCCAAGCCCTGATGATGTCATTTCCAGTTCTGGCCCCAAGGACATCACTTCCCCGGTTCGACTTTAAAACCACCATGTTAGCCTATCTGTGTTGTTCTATTTTGCATTGAAGTCTTCACATTTGGCAGTGGCTGCCCCCAAACATTTTCCTGTGTTGTCTGAATCCTGTCACAAAACTTTCTAGAATATTAAAGTAGTACATGAAAGTGAGCAATATTAAGGAGGAATGAGTTTTTGAATTGAAGCTATCTATACTTCTTGAAGGAGAAAAAGCAGATCTTCAGATAGCTGAATCCTGTTTAAACACGGTTTATGTCCTTGTACTATTCTGATTATTGGGAAGTACTTATTTAACAATATTTTAGCAAAAAAAGCATATACTTTGGATGGTGTGAACATAGGAGTGGAAAAGTGACAGTGAATTATGTGACACAAGTAACTTGAAATTTTTTTAGTCTAAATTTTAATATTTTTATGGTTCTTTAATTGGCCTTAGCTTATTTCTTTGTACTTACTAATTCTGGAGCAATGAGAAAAATCATAAAAAAATGTTTTAGACAGGAGAACACAATTTTCTGTCTCCTTGCTAATTTCTATTGATTTTTCAAGTTAACACTAGTGCTACCAAAAAATGGGTGACTGGAAGGATAGGAGCATTTAGTGTTGAGCCAGGGGTTAGTGACTATTTTTTATAAGTTTGTTTTCAGAAATGTTAATCCAAAAAATCCACTTTTCTTGCTAGAATCCTATTTGTTACAAATAAAAACTTCCTCTGTTTAGCTTTGATTGTATAAGAAAATGACCTTTCCAACTTGCCAATGAATAGACGGATCAATATGGAAGCGTTTTTCTCTGTATACAGAAACAGCAGTATTGCTATATCAGAAAACCACAGTGAGAACTGTAACATTTTTTAAAGTGTTATCTGTACCTTTATTAATTTTATTGCAGGTTTTTAAGAGGTTCTAGCATCAATATGAAGAATGTTACATGCTCTTTTAAGATAAAAAGAAAAACAAAGCATTTTCATATAGGTTTAGTGAGTTGCAAGCGGTTAGCTATATACTATGCGCTTGAATATATTTATTTTTCAGAATATTATACAAATAATTTCAATTTAGTTAGGTTTTCAATGTGTACAATTTCCTTATCATTATGTACTTTTCAGTATTGAATGATTCTTTTGGTAATTTGTAAATATGATCTCCGAGAAAGAGTACTGATGTTCTGTGTAAGTTTCATTTGAGATAACAAAAGCCCCCCTATTTTTGCACCTTTATCAAGGAGCACATATCTTGTCTATAACTGCCACCAATCTGTAAGACAGAATTGTTTTTAGGATGTATATTTGTATTTGAGCACTTTTTACTGCTTACTCGTTTTTTCATTTCACTGGAATTATGTTTAATAATGTATAAAAATTTAATTTCTGTCTTCTAGTCAGAGTTCATCCTCCAGCTAAGGAGGTTGGACATTTCTGAATCCATAGTTCTTGAAGCTGAACCACCCAATCTCACTAAGATTGCACAGGTGGTGAACCAGCTGAGGGTTGAGAAGACTGCAGAGATCTGTGGTATCCAGGGTGAACTTCTCCAGGCTGGGGGTAATGCTATTCTCCTGGAATTGCAAGCAAGCTTTGTTTCCATTTTACTGCCTAGGAAATGGGACTTGTTAACCTTATCTGGAAGGGGAAGGGTGATCTCCTGGATTGTGGCCAATACAGAGGAATAACACTGCTCTCGCTGCTGGGTAAGTAAGGTCCTTGCTTGGGTTATCCTCAATAAGATCCGTGATCACCTGCTCATCTACCAGCAACGGGGCAATCTGGCTTTACGCGTAAGAAGTCTACCATTGAGTGCATCCTGGCACTGAAGGTTCTCATTGAGCACAAATACAAATATTGGCAGAGTTTCTTTGCAGCTTTCGTCAAATCTTGTAAAGTTTTTGACTCAGATGATCAAGCTGTCCTGTGGGATATCGTGAGACTTTGTGGGATCCCCTTAAAGTTGCTGGATATCGTGGATGGCCTGCACACTTGTACTGCAAGTGTTGTGCAGAGTGTAGGCAGAGTTTCTGCGTTTTTCCCAGTTCATTCTAGAGTTTGTCAGGGGTGTGTTTTTGGTCTTACTCTGTTCAATACTTACATGGACTGGGGCAGGGTCATGGGGTGCAGCGGCTGCGGGGCATCCATTGGTGAAGAGAGATTCACTGATCTTGACTTAACTGATGATGCTGTGATCTTTATGGAGTCAATGAGGCTGTGATTGGGGTTCTCGAGAAACTGAACAAAATGTCTGTGTCTGGGCTTGTGTGTGTCCTGGATAAAAACCAAGATCCAGGACTTTAATGGCCTCTTGGGCACAGCCATCAGCAGTGTGTCTATCTGTGGAGAAAATGTCAACCTCTACGAGGTTTACTTACCACAGCAGTGACATTAATTTCTCTGGTGACTATTCCTATGAAGTCAGTAGACGGATTGGGAGAGCATGGAGGTCACTGGAAAGGGGTGTGTGGTGCTGCCAATATCTCTGCAAAAGGACGAAGGTCCAAGTCTTTAGAGTCCTGGTGCTTCCTGTTTTGCTGCAGTTTGTTGGGGAGGCAGTATGACAGATAAGAACATTAAGAGGCTGTACAAGCGGGTGAAGAAGGCTGGTTTGCAGCGTGACAGAACTGTTGACATATTGGGAATTGTAGTGGAAAGGTGAATGGGGAAGAAGGTACAGGCCGTCCTTGACAGTAGCAGTCACCCGCTCCACATTTTGGTAGTTCAGGAAGTAAACATTGCTGTCATTTTCTGTCACTGCAATGAAGAACAGAATGCTTTAGAAGATCATTTGTTCCTACTGGTGTGAGATTTTATAATACTGTTGTCAATACAAGTGATTCATGACATGGTCACCACTCTACCTTCTAACACTGTTTGTTCTTCTTGCTTTTACAATAATGTTTAACAATTTTTACTGATGTGTTTGAGTTATTAAACACTTGAATTTTCCAAAACAGTCTCACAGACAGACAATGAAATATGCAATATAATGTTCATTTTGACATTATAAAATTCTCCAACTACTGTTTTTCATCAAGTCCCTCCACATCTTGTCCCCACTATTACTAACTTCCCCCTCCTCCTTCCCTCTGTGTCCAGAGTTTCTACGCACAGATCTGTTAGTGATGAGTCTATTTAAAGCAACAGCTATGAATTTTTGTTTTCCCTTCCTTGTCATTATGAGCTGAGTCACAGATGTTCTGCAATATAAACAATTTGAAGGAAGCATGTACTGTAGTTTGTATTCATGGATGTCTATTAGGTCACTTCTGTTTTTTACTAATTTTAAAGATTCAGGATCGATGTCTTTATACAGTCATACAGAACTGAGTCACTTTTAAGTGCAGTCTAACTGTAGCCTTAGTAACCTGCAAACTGTATTGGCTACAATTCCACTGGTATGGACCTTTCAACTTATTATTAGTATTGTGACTTTCCTCTAGCATTGCTCCAGGATTAGGGTAAGGTCCAAGGACCCCCAACTTTAGGATGGGGGAAATCTCCCCTATTACCCACGTATTGACAGCATCCATGTGCATAATCTTCCCTGACTAATTTTTTTTATTATTATTTTTACCATGCAGCTTTAGGAGGTATGTTTTTAAATGGTTTGCTCATCAAAAAACACAAAATCCCATCCCCATTTATTTTTTGCTTTTTCTTTATTGTAGACTCACAACTAACAGTTTGCAGTTTCAGTATTTTCATACTTTGTAAACACTTTGAGGGTGGCACAGTGGCGCAGTGGTAGCACTGCTGCCTCGCAGTTAGGAGACCCGGGTTTGCTTCCCGGGTCCTCCCTGCATGGAGTTTGCATGTTCTCCCCGTGTCTGCGTGGGTTTACTCCAGGCGCTCCGGTTTCCTCCCACAGTCCAAAGACATGCAGGTTAGGTGGATTGGCGATTCTAAATTGGCCCTAGTGTGAGCTTGGTGTGTGGGTGTGTTTGTGTGAGTCCTGCGGTGGGTTGGCACCCTGCCCGGGATTGGTTCCTGCCTTGTGCCCTGTGTTGGCTGGGATTGGCTCCAGAAGACCCCTGTGACCCTGTGTTCGGATTCAGCGGGTTGGAAAATGGATGGATGGATGGATGTAAACACTTTGATGAGGATTGTTCCAACATAGTCTTCTTACAAAAAAATACTAAAACTGTCCCTTTGTCATATGACTGGCCACCCATGTTATTTAGACAGTCTGATTCTAAAAAACTGAAATAACAACACTGGCTTTCCACTTTGAATAAACATGTGACATTTTAAAATGCACAGTATGTTCTCAGATAATCCTATTTCATTATTTAAGATATAATAATGAATTACCTAATTAATTAATCACACAGATTAACTTAATATATAGCAAACAGAGGAAAACTGGAGAACTTCAAGTGAAACTCACAAAGAACATGCAAATTCCAAACAGACCGAATGGGGAGATACTTGATGCCAGGAGTTAAAGTTCCTGTGAAGCATAATCACAATGAGGCTACATTAAAAAAATATATACTGTATTTGTACTACATCAGGAAAATACTGGCTTGGGTTTTCAAGTTACATATTTGCTTCAAAATAAAGTATTAACCATAGTGTGGAAGTGTCAAAGCAGGTTTTATTAGTGTTTTTTCTTTATCTACAGTAACCTGAGACGTGCCCGCCTCCTCAAAACCAAAATACGCCTACTTTGTAATGTCTAGTTTTCATCATTTGCTTTCTTTTCCCTCACAGTCTAATCAAGTGAGTCACAGGCGTATTCCTCAAAGCCCCCACCTGCACAGTAGTCTCAGTCCCATTTTGGATGAATCATGAAAGACTGTAGGTGATGTACAAGATGTGGATAACATAATAGTAACACCTTTTATTTTGTTATAATCCTGGACCTAATAAGGACAACAGGTCCACAATTTGTCTTTTAACAGAGCATCAATATTTCTTAACATGCTGTCATAAATGTTTTGAATTTTGAAGAGAGGCATATTGCACTATTGTTCAAGATGAAATGCTCTACAGTCCTTTAAGTGATGAAATCATCTGTATTTTGTGCTCCAGAACTTTTCAGAAAGTGTGGTGATTTTTAAAACTTGTGGTTGGGGAGGCTAAGAATGCTGTTTTAATTCATCCTGGTGATCATAAAATAATTTGTGACTCAGTTTGGAATTGGAGAACATCATGAAGGGATAGAGTCTGTACCACAGAGTGCACTTGGTCTTGTAAAATGACCATTATACAGCCATCCACAGCCATCATTGGGTATAATGACTCCCACAAGCTGGCTGGCCATAACTTTATGGATTCCACTCTAGCTAGCAAGAAACATTGTCAGCTGAGGGACTCCATTAAGTTTCTCCAGATGTAATCCAGTGTGCATGTAGAAAATCAGAATTTTTATTGGTCAGGGGTCCTGGTTTTGTGCTTCTTACACCAGGTTATTCAGAGATAAACAATTTTCCAATGGCAGACCTGCCATAAGGTCCAGCTTTACTCAACTAACAACATGCAGTTTTAGATGATTCTATTTCAGAGAGTAGCTCATATAATTTTGTGGTAATTTTGGAGGATGTGCTTTCGTGGCATTTACCAACTTTCTTATGAAGTGTTTGTCTGTCCCTATCAGTGAGATGAAACTTGCAGACACTATTTTTTTTGCCTATGCAATTTGTCCATGTTTTGAATATGCTGTCATTATTTTTGAGATAGTTCCCTGTGGTGCATGTAATAATTAGGTCATTTAGTGAGTGATTCACCTGCAGTTCAGGCACCGACTATTAAGATTCTTTCAAGGTCATTAAATTGCCTCATGTTGGTTTGAAAATTCACATATCAAAATGAAAATTATCAAACCGCTTTTATGGAATACACACACTGCTAATTGGCAATCATCTTAATACAACTCATGTTTGCAACTGCTTTTTAAATTGTGATTTAGATCTAAAACTCCTTTGCCATGTGGCGTTTTTTTTGTTTTGTCCTCTCCTATTATATAACATACTGTTTATGCACAGTATATTAAAGAGTATTTGTGAAAATAACAAATGCTCTCCTCCCTCTGGATCACAGTGATATTTGTTACTTTCGTGCTCTTTAGAGGAACATATTTGATACAATTACTGAAAACAGTACTTATAAAAAATAGTGAGATACATAGTGTTTGGGAGATGCTTAATGGAAACATTGATTGACAAATGTTAAGCAGTGCAGAAAAATCTAACATTTGGAAAATTTTAGGATAAAATCTAATACTTAAAGCAGAATCTGTATTGGTCCGGTATGAAAATCCACATTGTTGCATTGCCAAATTTTGCACAGGTTTCCCATTTATACAGGCGAAGACCATAGGCTATGTTGCATTCTGAAAATTTTCCTCATGGTATCTTTATTTAGTGACCATAATTTATTAGGTAAGTGAACCTAAGAGGCATTTATGGGACTTGTCACAGGTATACAAAGCTGATCCCCATGGTGGGTTTAGTCTGAGTCTTTTAGTCTTTTAGTTTGAGTCCAGAAGTGTTCCCCCTGAAGAATTTATTCTGTGACCACAACTGCACTTTCATTGCACCCTAGGCAGCTCTGGGTACCCCTCAGATACCAAATAAAATAAAATCCACTGCTTAAGCTAATAAAACTGAACTTCAATTTAATCTCCCCAAGCACACATAACACCCAAAACGAATGTTCTTTTACGATAACAGAGGGTATATAAAGAATGTGGACTCACATTAATCAGTTGTGTTTCCTTATCACTCAGTCAAGCTTCCTTCATGACTAAAAATATCAGTTTTCAAAAGCACAGTACAGAGCCTTCCTGATTAATACTGTTCTCAAATAACTCACATAACATAAATTATACTTCTCTTGGTTTTGTCCTTAGTTTTTTTTTTTTGTTTTGTTTTAATGCTGATCAAAGAGAAAATACTGATGACAAAACTTGTCTAAATAAATAGAGACTCAAAAACTCACATTTATTTAGCATTGTGGTGTAGTGGTTAATGTCTCTTCAGGAAAGTTTGCAGTCTCTCATTGGTATGACAATGTGAAAGTTCTTCGCCAACCAGTACCTAAATTCTTTAAGTAGATTTTTCAATTCTTTGTACCAGAGATTCCATTGTTTTATAAATTTAAGTCAGATTATATGCACAACAATGTTTCTTGCATAGGTTAACAGATTGAAGTTCTTAATACACAGAGAGAGTCTCTACAAGAAGAACAAATTCATGGCATTACCACAGAGTATTTAAAGGGAGAGGAACTCTGCATCACAGTACATCCATAGCTTAGGTTGGAGTTCCTCTTCTTCTTCTCAACATTGAAAGTGTGTTAGTAGACCCCATATACATCTCTGAGGTCAACTGACCTGAAGAGGGTGTCCATACTCAGGCAATGACCTTTCTGGGTTGGGTAGCCTTCTCTAACATTCAGGTGACCTTACTGGCTGTGTCTTCACCTTGACACTTCCTTTACCTTTCTGTTAGAGATTCTCATTTCATACTGGCCCTTATCTCCTGAGGAGGTATTGCAAACTGTAACAATAGGTTTCTTTATGAGCCAAAGCAAAATGAGTTCAGTGTTTGTTATGGCATAGCACTGCTGCCTCACAATGAGGAAATCATACTTTCACACGCTGGTTCCTCACTGCATGAAGTTCTTTGAGTAGTGAGAAAAGAAAATGTAAAGAATTATTATTAATATTATTGTGGTCAAAACAGCTCTGTGTTTATCACATCAGATTTTTTTGCAGTAGTCATTTTCTTCATCAAGATGTTAAATGTCAAACGTCGGTCATGAATCTATATTCTTTTTGAGAGGAGAGGCGTTTTTCTACCTGACCTTGAATCTAGGGCAAAGTAGTGGAGTCTTATTTGAATGGTTGACTCATGCTATCTGCCATTAAATGAATCAAGATCTACCTGTAAATCTCTTGATGTTACCTTGTGGTTACTGGAGACGTTTCACTGCATTTTTGGTAGTTTTCTAGGCTGAATTTAATGGCGTGACCTGGCCTGAAATTTTCAAACTTTCTCTATTTGAAGATGATCTTTTGGTACATTGTAATTATTGTTTGATTAGAAGTATCTTCTTATACTTTCAGAGCTCTTTTAACTCTTCCTATAATGTAGCTGTACTTCTTAATCACTTCAGATTCCTGATGTTTATGTAAGGATGGGCTCTCCAGGTTACTGTCTAATTAATTTTTGAATTATTTTCACCTGATTTTAGTTTGAGACCTTTGATGCAAGAGGTAAGAGTGTATTAGTTTTCTCCATATTAGCTAATTACATTTCTATTGATTTAATTAGATCACTTTATCTTAATTATTGTTGAAATGATGATCAATTTTACTTTTGTCCAAAAATATTAATAAACACTTTCAAGTGGTGAACTTTCTTTTTCACAACCACTGTATGTAATATATAATAAAAGAAGAAATTACCTGTTCCCCCGGCAGAGTCGGTTCATTCCTGGATAGAATCTACTGTAGCTTTCAATTACTTGAAAAATTGGAACAAGCAGCTGAAGTAAATGAAAACCTTTATAATCAAAAAACAACAACATCTAACAGATAAGGCTTGTTTGATGAGGTAATTTGTACCAGTACTTTATCTTAATTTACCTCATTTGTGTTTCCAGATTTCCTCAATCCTTTGCATAAACGATTATTGTCTGCCCTCTTTATTTGAACTGCTACAAAAGAGTCTAAGAAATCTCATCATGCTTTTTAGTAAAACCTAAACACATACTGTATGTAATTCGCTTTTTGTTGTCCATTGGAAATGTTTTCCTTCCCTTTTTGTGACCCAGAGCCTTAGAAGAGATACACACTTCAAACACAATAAATTTATATAGCGCCTTTCTGCATAATTTACTAGAGTGCCTTACTTTATAAACATAAAGAACAGTTTTTTTTTACAAGTCAATGGATTTGCTCCAGAGTCCAGGGAGCTAGTTGGAGGACTGAACTGGCATCCTTATGGGTAGAAGTTCACATCCTTTAATCAGAAAACCATAAAACCTTCAAGTATACTATGTGGACAAATTATGGCATTGTTTTTGGTAACAACTCTTATTGTTTGTTGTATGTATCTCCTTAAATGTACATTTTAAGCAAGTTGTTCTCATATGATGTGGCCCCAAAATTCACAAATGTGGAAAAGGGAATTTTGTTTGTAAAAATGCAGGTTATCTATAAATGTATAGTAACATCCTGTAACCCATTTAACCCATTTTTTTGTCACAGCAGGCCAGTGCCTATACCTGCAGTAAGGCAAGAACGAATCCTGGACAGTGTGCTAGGCTATCTATTCCTGGACAAAAGAAAATATTAGATTTCCAACTAATATGAAACCTTCTTCATATATTACAGTAAAAGTAAAAAAAAGTACAATGGCAAACTTAATTCATTTTCCCTCATTTGATAACAGAATCCATTGACTCAGCACATTCCAGCCAGTCCAGCAGTTCAATTTTCTGCTTCAGTGTTATCACTTTTTCCACTCTTGGCTGCAAATGCAGATGCTGGGCTTTTTCAGTGGATGATCTAAGCATCAAATTTACAAATTCTTTTGGTCCGTTCAGAACCAATGGAGTGCCACAGCAGGAACAAGAAGCAATTAGAATGTCTGTGCAATGGAATGGAAGTCTCAGGATAAAAGGATATCTGGCATTTCAGTTTGTTCCCCATTATAGTATTAACTTTTGACCTTAAGAGTAAAATAACTATGACTGCAGAATAGGCCAAACCAAGGAAAAAGAGGGTTGGCATTTTGAAATGCAAGTGACATTTTTTACCTCTATCCCCATCTTAAATTTGTAAAAAGTCCAACCACATAAATGTAGTGTCATGGAGGGCCAGGACCCTTGCCCGGCAGTGACATGATTATTATGGAAGGACTGGGGTGTTGGGGAGGAGAGAGGTCAGGGCATTATTCTCACAGATTCCCTCAGTGCACTGTTTGAGTTAGAGTTTGCTGCAGCCCCGTTGAGTTCCATGGTTGCCCATGGGGAAGGTGTGGGATTGATAGACCATAACCCTAATGCTACCCCTAATCCTAACCCTTCATGGCAGGAAGTCTGCCACACCAAGAAGTGCTGCTGGAAGAAGGTCACCGAACACCTGGAGCACTTCTGGGTGCTTGATAAAAGGAGCCAGCCACCACTACTCTGGCAGTTGGATGGGAGATGGATAAAGCTTGCCAGAGAAGAAGTGGAGGCAAAGAAGAGAGAGAGAGAGAGAAGAAGAAGAAGAAGATAAGGACTGTGCTTGATTGTACTGTATTGGTCCTTTTACTTTGCTGCTGCAGGGAGAGAGGAAAAGTACTTCCCCATGTGAATAAAAATACATGCTGTGCTGGAACTTGTGCCTGGAGTCTAATTGTGCCAGGTTTTTGTGGCTGGAGTGTCCCCGTCAGGCTACAGTAGTCATTCTCTAAAAAGTAAAAGTTGGCAGTGTAATAGTGTGCTGGGTAGAAACGGAGCTGGATGAAAAACAGACTATTACAAAATGGAGTAGGACCTTACAATATCTTAATGATATAATATATAATATGATATGATATATGATATGAAACAGTGTACCCTTGCCCCAAAAATGAACAACATTTTTGTACAAATAACACTAAAATACATTTAAGTTTATATAATTAGTTTGATAACATTAGTCACCCAAATATACCCTAAGATGGCAGCTCTTTACCAACGCTTAATTATTTTAAGTTATGCATTCACAAAATGGCCTTTCAGTCTTTCTTGGACTTTTCCAACTATTTTCTGAGCAACCCACGATGAGCTGAGTAAACATAGCACATGAACACACAAGTACACTATGCTGCAGCCCACCCCATTTAGCAGGCTGCTGTGAGAACAATGTGTGAATGCAGTGGCTGCAGTTGTGAAAATGACTGAGACTGAGTTTGCATGTCACCAACATCTGACTCTGCCACAAACATAGAGCTGTGCTCCCTTCCACAGACTGCAGCAAGGTGTACTTGGAAGGACTGTGAAAATGATCAGGTATCAATGGTAGAGGCACATGTTCGAAATTTGTACCAAATTCGGTGTATGTGAAATTTCTGCTTCATCGTGGTACATAAAAAAGAGTATTTAAAGAAATTCTTCATATATGTTTATTTTTTGAAGCAGTTGTTCTTAAAAGTGTGTGAATTCTGTACTGCCATGGGATGGAGATCACTAATGAGAGCTCAGCAACTAGTTACTCCAAGTGACGTACTGAGGAATGGCAATAGGCAAGAATTAATAATTTAATAGAGGACGTTCTCCTCCTGTCTGCTAGAACAGACGGTACTGTTGTCTATATGGACCCTGTGCTGTTTAATGAGGAAAACAAGCTGTCTGCTCCTTGAAATGAGAACAGAGGCTCAGGTAGTTATGAAACCCGACCAGCACTAGAGGGAGCCCTATTACATCAGCCTCTAGTACTAGAGATGCTCCAACAATGATGGATGGATTAAAAGGAAGAAGTCTACGTGACCATCATCATCATCAAGCCCTTCCGTAAGAATCCTAAATCCAAAGAGGACTGTTTCATTTATGTTAGGTAGAATGCCCAGAGGGGACTTGGCGGTCTTGTGGTCTGGAATCCCTACAGATTTTATTTTTTCTCCAGCCGTCTGGAGTTTTTGTTTTTCTGTCCCCCCTGGCCATTGAACCTTACTCTTATTCGATGTTAATGTTGATTTATTTTGTTTTATAATTGTGTCTTTCATTTTTCTATTCTTTAATATGTAAAGCACTTTGAGCTACTGTTTGTATGAAAATGTGCTATATAAATAAATGTTGTTGTTGTTGTTGTTGTTGTAGAGCATGGGGCATGGACCTGGGAGGACTGGTGCTGGCCTGAGGCCAGGTGGTTGAAGAAAGATGTGGGAGGGACGTTAATAGAGGAACATTTGAACAAGTACTGTGCTACAAGGCAGGTTTCACTCCTGTACTGTAGACACAAAAGGACAGTAAGTTTATCACTTTTCCTACTCTTATTTTAAATGTTGTTCTCCCATTCATGTTGTATAACCATTCTCTATATTTACTTAGTGTAACAAACCTTTATTTTAAAGTATGTTCCCCTTTGGTTTATTCTGGCTTCAGAAATTGCCAAATAGAACACCTGTCTTCCACAAAATAATAAACATTGATTATATCCTTAATATTCAGGGAGACTCCAGATCATGAATAAAACCTTATACGAGTGAGAAGAAGAACAGTAAAGTGTATTTCAGCAGCCTTTAGATATAAGACAACGAAGATGATTGAATTATGATCTAATACTCTTTTTTAATATGAATCAGCTATGATTCATACATTCTTGCAAGTACAATACTTGGTGACATTTTTACCATAGTGCTGTTTCTTCCTCTGCTCTATTATTGTTTTGCTTGCTTATCAACAAGCCAAGCTGCCTGATTTCCTGCCGCTGATTGTTACAAGAAACCTATTTACTGCTCTGTCTTGAAACTCTGCAAACTATTTTTATTATTTCTTGACCTCCTCATATTGGGCCGCATGATGGTGCAGTGGTAACGCTGCGGGTCTTCGTTGCATGGGTTTCCTCCCACTGTCCAATGACATGCAGGATAGGTGATTTGGTGACACTAAATTGGCCCTATTGTGTATTTGGAGGGTGTATGTGTGTGTTTGCCCTGCAATAGAATGATGTCATGTCCAGGGTCTGTTCCTGCCTTGTGCCCTATGCTAGCTGAGATAGGCTTCAGTCCTACCCCCATGACCCTGGTCTGGATTAAGCAGGTTAGAACATGTCATGACAAAATGACTCTGTTTTAACTTCTTCACTTTTGTATTAGCCAATGTGTGACTTACTTCATATCTATAAAATGACCTCTGCATTCTTGTACCCAATAACAAACACATCTATCTTCTTTCTTCAGATTTGTCTTACTCAGTCCCTCAGCCAGAATTTGTAACCTCTGTGGCTGGAGGCTTATTCTAAAGTGATTTATTCAGTACAACGAGTGAGTGGCACATATTTGTGCAATGTCACATGTCCTGAAACCTCACGTGTGTATTTTCACATAAATATGGCTTGTCTGAGGGTCTAAAATAATGACGATGACAGAACCGCGAAAGAGGACGTGGCATCAGAGTTTGAGACACAAAACCATTTTTTCCGAAAACGTGACCTATGAATAACATTGAATAACATCAATCACTAAATCAAACATCGCTCAGAACAACATCCACCCCTTGACATTTCTGCTTTTCTGTATGCTTTTCTAGGACTGTTCATATCCAGACTTTGTTATTCATTTTATTTTCTATTATATTTTCTTCTATTTACTATTATCTATCTAATATATGAAGCAGAGTCAATGAATGTGTGTATGTTTTTTTGTCTGCTATACAAATCTGCTCCAGGCGTCTGATCGCCACCAAACTGGGCATGGGACTGATTTATGACCATTCAAGAGAATAATAGATCAAAAAGCAATAATTACCAAACAAACAAAGATAACTGGCAGTAACAGTGCAAAATTCACAATTGGTATGCCAGTTTGAAAAGATACGTTTTGAGGGCAGTTTTAAAATGTGTTATTGAATCGAGCTGATGTATATGAGAGGGAAGAAAATTCCCGAGTTGAGGAGCAATATGAGAGACACTGATGTGTGGTACAGAAAGTACAGCTGCAGATGAGGATCTCAGTGAGCGAGAGCAGTGCAAGTCTGCGGGAGATCAGTGAGGTTGTGGAGAGCTTTCAATGTTCAGAGCAGTATTTTGTATTGTATTCTATAGTTAACAGGGAACCAGTGAAGTTGAGAGATGTTCAGTGGATTTAGAACAGCAGGTTTTTATCCTGGCAGCAGCATTTTGAATAAGTTGTAAGCGCTGGATACGTTTTTGTGGGATTGCAGATAGAATAGCATTACAGTAATCTATACGTAAGGCGACTCGGGCATTAACCAAAACTTCAGTACTGTGTGGCGTAAGAACAGGATGAAGTCTAGAAATGTTTCGGAGATAGAAGAAGACAGTCCAAGAACTGTTACTTATATGGGAGTAATTATTTAATAATAATAATAATAATAATAATAATAATAATAATAATAATAATAATAATAATAATAATTTTTGTTATTTAATAATTGCCATTATTAGTGTATAAATGAACATAAATAATTGCATGTAAACGATTTGCCAAAATCTGTTGTATGTAAACGATACTGTTTTAAACTTGTGTTTTCATCAGAAAACCCGGTTTCCACGTCTAGTTGTATTATTTTAAATGGCACTTTTGCCACTTGCAATACGGCGGACGCGCTGACGTATCATGTCGACTGGGCAACACAGTGAATGAGGAGTCTATCTATATATGTCTATGTATGCGTCGCTCTTTACCAAAGTTTCTATAAATTGCCAAGAGATGGCGGAATTGTCCAAGTATCAGAAGGCCGACTATTTTCATTGGGTGACTGCTTTTCACTAATATACCCATGCCACCTAAAAAAAGAGTTAGAATTAGACAATCCACTTCCGACGCCAGAAAAAAGTCTATTTCAAGGACATCTGAAACATTGCGCAAGACATGAACATGTTTTCATACCTGGCATTCCGCTGATTCCAAATGATTTAACCTTTGATTTCAAACGAATAAAATTTCCTGTTCATTTGTCAATTAATAAGGCTCAAGGGCAATCACTACAAGTTAAAACCATCAATTTGGAAATTCCATGCTTTTCACACAGACAGCTCTACGTAGCATGTTCTAGAGTGGGCAATCCTCAGAATTTGGTCATTTTCGCACCACAAGGCAAATATATATATATATATATATATATATATATATATATATATATATATATATATATGTACTGTATCCAAAGCCTCTAAAATGACAACTTATATTACCTATTACAATAAAATGTCAATCAGAAAAATGTTGGTTTGATTTCTATGTTCTGTTTCTTTCATTTGGGAAATTCACCAGTTATAGATTCCCAGGCAACGGGGTACTCCTGCAAGTATGTTAATAAATACCAAGTTGTTTTAATATTTTCTATACTTTGTCTTTTATCTAAGAGAGTGATTGAAATAAGAAGAGGATACCAAGTGTAGTCAAATTGTCACTTTCTTGCCCACAAGGTTTAGCAAGGCTACTGAGGTCAGGCCTAAATAATTAGAACACCTGCGGTAAAAGCAAGACATGGTTTGGTTAGTAAGTGGCATAAAACCAAAAGAGTTGCAATTTTATGTGTGTCACAATGACACCTGCATGTTTGTTAGTGTTGGTGATAGTGAATCCCTATGTAGAGAATCTTATGTGGAATATTGGGGAGTGCTTGGCAACTGGCACCTTGAGTCTGTTTGTATGTGTGTGTGTGTGTGTGTGTGTGTGTGTGCGTGTGTGTGTGTGTGTGTGTGTGTGTGTTAATCTTTGAAGACAGGAGTAGAAGAACCTAATAATTCCTTTTCTGGTAAGTCTCACAAACGTAACGATAATACAACAGTGCACATGACAACCCAAACGGCATTGTAAAAGACACAAAAAAATTGTAACTTTCTGACAAAAAACATTCCAGCAAGAAAGCAGAAATAGTCCTTAATGTTATAATCCTGAGTTTGTGTTCATTTTATTTAATTTTAATGTAATATTTTTTACATCATTTATCGTATCAACTTTAAAATATTTGACATCTTATTTTGGACTGTACTTGGATAAGAAAGCTGTCAAAAAAACGCTCCTATTACCCTCCCGAGTTGAGCGATGAAAGAGGATTGTGACCCCATTTGGGTTCTGCTATAAAATGGCGGCATGCAGCTTTCTCAGTATCCCTTGGTGTATTGAAGAAATATTTGAAAGAGCTTTTTTAATATAATTTAGAGCAAAGAATTCAGGCTCTTTAGATTTTAAAATGTTGAAGCTTTGTTTAGTCCTTTTTGATTGTTGATGAACCATTTTCTACGTTGATTTTTTCTGGTTTTGACGTGTATTGACAATGACTTTGCCTAGCCCATTTAATGGCACTTTCATTTCCTGCTTTTTCCTATCATAAAAATTAGGTTCTTTTCTACTAATTAGTTTCTTTTTCTACTAATCTTTTGGATAGTTGCTTTAAATTAAAAAGCTGTACAGTTGATGCAGACAAAATTTAAGATTATAGAATGGAAAATTTGTTGCAGGCTTCCTTTGATTACAAGCATTACTCCAACTCGAAAAAAGTAATTACAGTGTCTTTTACATCCACCTGTGTCAATGTAGGAACTCGTGCTTTGAAGGGGAATTTCTGAGTGTCATCCCTATGACACTTAAAATTTTACCTTGATTAGCTTCACAGAAATGTTGCATTTCTATTTTAAAATGTGCTAAAATACACATATATTTTGCCAACCACATTTCTATAACAGTTCATCATGTTTTGTTTTTCACTCCGGTCAAATAAAATGACAAGTGGTTAGAGAGTGGCAAAGTGTCATAGTCATATGGAGGAACCCATGGGTGGAGGAAGCATCCAGCATGTGTCACTGGTTTCATCAGTAACCTTAATTTTAACCAACCAGAACTGAGGAAAATATATGTGCCTGAACATGACTGTTACCTTATGAGTGAGCGCACAATAATGTAGTCATCAGTGTTATATAGAATCACTTGTCTAAATGCAAAAGTCGTAAAACGTTACTTCCAATACCGTAAAAGAAATGTTTTCAGTTTGGTGTGCATAACCATCGGAACAAGCAAGTTAAATGTGGAGTAGCCTGACTAACATACTGTAAGTCAAATTAATGACATAACTTATTCAAGAATTTCACTGGTACTCGCCTAAAGACAGCACTAGTGTTTATGGTGGTTATTTTTTAAAATATTTTTGAGAGTTCCCTCATTATCTACATCTAACACATATTGCACACAGCTCCATAAATAATTTTTTAAAAATTGTTTCTTCCACCTTGTTTCAACTTGTCTTGTAATCCATCCCTGAAATTGAAGAAGTGTTGATCCTGCCAGATAAGTCTTTGTGTTGCTTCCTATGAAATGACACTAAAAACACTAAAAATATAAACTACTAATTAATTAGGTTTACGCTTAAAACATAACTAACATATCTCAATGATCTTCAAAAATGTCTGCAAAATTTAGTTTCAGAAATGCTTTATATTAGATTTTTGCTACATCTCCATAGGAAGGAGCCCCCTTAAACATTTTCAGGCAATAGTATTTATTATTAGATTTAGCTTTCTGTTTATTTCATTTTTCCCCAGAAATCATTTAAACCTATAAATCTATCCATTAATTAAACCTCTGTAGCTCTAAACCTATTACAGTACAGCGTTGCAAAATTCAGTTCATGGTCTTATCTCATTAATTGATTGTCAAGCAACACCAGAAAAATAACACAAATAGATAGCTGATGTCCTCCCAAAGGTTCTTTGATTTCCAATCATGGCTCTACTGAGGATGCCCACTTCATGACTCACTAGCCATACACATTCATTAAAGAAGCAATTACAAAACACCAGTCATCCAGCCCACACATTGTTATACTGTGAGAGGCAGCAAGCATCTTAGGGGGAATCCCATCCAGAAATAGCTAAAACATGCAGTCGTCAAATGAAAGACTTCCAAACATGGGATCAGTCCAGGACTGAAGACCTCATGGATGGCTACATGCTGCCATGTGTCATGCACCTTGAAAGAAGCTAAACAATTTTAAGCAGTTTCTGTCATATTAGACATCATAACATAACATTTTAATGAAGGATGAAGTAGACTGTTGCAAAAGCATTGCTCAGTCATCAAATATCCTCTCCCTTGGTGGAAGGTCTAGTCATAATTTAAGGGGGAGTGCAAGCAAGGTTGCTTGTTGCTGAAATACTTTGTTCTTTCTGCTTGATGGAAATCAGGCAAGATAGGTGGGGGAGGGTGAATGGTGCTGCTTTAGTCATAGAAGTGTGAAGGTGAACAAATCTTTTTTTGGAATATCAAGTCCCATTCAGAAGAACAGACAAGCACTTTAGGTTGTCTCTGTCCATCCATGCTTATAGTTTATGCATATAACAGCTGGGCAGCATTAACTGTGGGAAGAACCATTATTTCTCTTTATAATGAGTGTGACTATACCCCTACAGCATATGTTTATACTACAATGAAAACAGGGAAAGCCACTGCCCACAAAACCTAATTTACTTCAGTGCACAATTGCCCAACTAATGAGATGCACACACCAAAACACAGGAACTTGTGGTTCAGGGGGCCTCTTTCTCGAAATTAGCAAATGCATCATGTTACAAGGTAACCAAACAAGAAGCAAATTGTCTTTACGAAACACACTAGGCCAGTATCAACTTATCTGTTCACTCTTCTCACATTTAGCTGTGGCTGAGTTCATCATTTCAGATCATAAACATGCAGAAGCATTGAGAGAGAACTGGCAATTTTTCAAAGGAAGACTCATTGGTGGTTGGTTATAATTAATAAAGCAAAATACTAAGAATATCCAAACATTGAAACATTTATATTTTCAAAACCACTTGAACAAATTCAGGGTCACACATGACTGGAGCCTACTCCAGCAGCACTGAGTGCAAGGCAGGAAACAAAGAGTGTCAGTCTATCACAGGGCCCACTCATACACACACACACACAAACACACACACATTGGGGCCAATTTAAGGTTGCTATCTCTGGTTAGGAATTCACTCAGGGTGATGAATCCCCTCAACATCCCTTTCATTTGTTCATCATGGCTGAGACAGCGGAGGCAGGACTCAAATTTGGGGCCTTCAGATTTCAGAGCAGCCTTCTCTGCCACTTAATTAGAGGAGAACTCCCTCACCTCCAAAAGCCGATTAGGCTTAAATCAGGCTCTTGCTCTCTTCCTTTCAGCCTTGATCTACTCACCCCCTTCTCCTCACTACACAATTTAGGACCCTAGAATTCAAAGAAGTCTTCTCTGCCACTATACTAAGTAGAACTCCATTAACCGCAAATGCCAATTGGACTTCAGTCTGGGAGGCTCCCTTTCTTTCTCTCTCTATTAATTCTCAGCCTTGATCCACTCATCCCCTTCTCTGAGAAAATCAGGGTAAAGGCACCACTTGGTGCCTTCAGACTACAGAGCTGCCTCCTCTGGCTCTGTACCAAATGCATTCTCCTGTGTACAGGTAATAAAACAAGACTATTCTGAAATGTGAAGGCCTAAGTTCAAGTCCCACTACTGATGTTTCAAGGATGACAAGCAGCTGAGAAGACGTTGAAGCTCTGACTAAAATTCTCAGCATAGACAGTTGTCAATTAGCCAAACCTGCCCATCTTTTGGGATGTGGAAGGAAAACTGGAGTGTCCAGAGGAAAACTTGGGAGAATGTATAAACTCTGCACAATAGGGCATGAAATCTGAAATTAGGACAATGGGTTTGTGAAGCAGCAAAGTTAACTTCTGTCCTACTGTGCCAATCCCAGGTATTATAAAGGACGTTAAATAAAGTTGTGGACTCACAAACAAATATCATGTAGCAGTCAATACTGTGCCTTTAAAAAGTATTCACCCCTTTTGGAAATGTTCACATTTTATCGTTATACAACATTGAAATACCATGGATTTAATTTGGCTTTTTTGGCCCTGATCAACAAAACAAGATTCTTTACTGTCACAACAAATTTCTACTAAGTGGTGCATCTGTACACTGCATTTTCTGCCCAATTCTTCTTGGCAAAACTCAGGTTGCATGGGGATTCTGAATAAACAGAGTTTGTCAAGTGCAGCCACAGACTGAACTGAGATCTGTACTCTGACTCTGCCACTCCAGGACATTAACATGGTTGTTTTTAAGCCATTTCTGTGGATCTTTAGATTTATACTTGGGGTCGTAAAATCCTCCAAGATTCAAGTTTGTTGCAGACTGTGCCAAGTTTTCCACCATGATTTCCCTGAATTTTGCTGCATTCGTTTTACCCTAATCCTCACAAGTCATCCAGGCCCTGCTGCAAAGAAGCATCCCTGCAGCATAATGCTAGCACCACCATGCTTCACGGTGGAGATGGTGTGTTTTTGATAATGTGCAGTGTAGCATGGTATTTAGTCTGTTGGCAGAAAAGCTCAATTTTGGTCTCATCAGACCCGAAAATCTTCTTCTATCTGACTGAATCTCTCGTGCACTTTCTGGCATACTCTACCTAAGATGTCATGTGGTTTTTTTTTGCCACTCTCCCAAAGCGTTGCAACTGGTGAAGCGCTCGGTAAACAATTGTTGCATGCACAGTCTCTCAAATCTTAAACAATGTAGCTTGTAACTCCTTTAGAGTTACCATGAAAGGTTTTAGTAGCCACCCTCACTAGTCTTTTTACATGGTCATTCAGTTTTTGTGGACAGCCTGCCCTAAGCACTTTTGCAGCTGGTTCTTATTCTTTTCATTTGCTTAATGCTTTTTTTTAACTGGACTTCAAGAACTATTCAATGACTTGTGCTTTTTAATCACCTTTTCATCATGTTGCTTGGAGTGATCTTTTATCTTCATTGTGTAGGTTAGGCCATGATACTGAGTCACCATAAGCTGGACTTTTCAGATGAGGTGCATTTAAACCACAACCAACTGAACCTCCTGATGTACAGTCCAAGCCTGTGACACTAGGTCATACTACCCAGGTTACTGTACATTAAAAAATGAAGAGTGCTACCTTTTTGCTGTGAAGAATAAATAAAATACCCTTAGCCTATAATACAAATGACACAAAGATATTTGTCAGCAGAATACACTTTGTTTTAAATCAATAATTACATTTTAGTTCTTTTCTAATGGTGTACTTACCTACTAAATTGTGCATCATGCAACTATTGCTCACATTTCCTCTATTCCTGCACAACAGAACTACTGCACTATGTATCATTTCCATATTTCTGCTTTAATGCTAAGGTATAGAATTATTAAAATTAAAACCAATGAGGGTTTAGTGCCCCTCACAGGCTTCAGGCAGTACTGCATACGACTTTAGTGTCTGAAACAAACCAAGTAATAGATTCAGGTTTCCAGCTCCTTACTAATTTCTCAGCTAGTTGTGAGATAAATGATGAGCATTATGTCTGATTCTAAAGTAAAATAACTCATTGGTAGTAATCCATTGTCATTCTGCGTGAAGAAATGGGTTAAATGACAAAGTGACAGTCTCAGACCCACTTTAATTGAATTTAGCATTCCTGAGCCGGTGGCATGGTGGGAGCAGATTCTATGAGCATTGGGTGCAAGGCAGGAAGCAGTCCCAGTTGGTGGACAGTTCAAAGGAGCAATTTTGCATCTCAGATTAGCCTAACCTGCACCTCTTTGAATATGCTGTGTGGACCACCAGAGCACATACAGCCGCCCTAACCCGACACAGACAGGCAGACACGAGGTTACCACACAACACACCTTTCATTGTCACAGCAGACAGTTTAGCTCACAGGGCAAAGTACAACACAGTCCCTTTTCCTCCTTCTTCTTCTTCGCCTCCTGCTTCTTTTTCTTAGCCGCCTCCACTCCTCTCAAAGCAAGCTTCGCCTTCCTTCCTCCCAACTCTGGCTCCCTGAATGGAGTTAGGTGGCCTCTTTTATACTGCACCCGGAAGTGCTCCAGGTGCTCTTTGATCATCCACCAGCACTTCTGGGTGTGGAGGAAGTGCTGCATGGGCACCTGGCAAGAACTCCAGGTGCACCCGGATCCACTTTTGGCATCACCTTCGAGTGTGGCAGAAGTGCTGCAGTCCAGGGCACCACCTGGTGGTGGCTATGGGCTCCAGCAGGGTTGAGCTTCCAAGCTAATGCAGGGAGATTGCCCTCTTATGTTCCAGGGTCCTTCCATCACAGGGGCACCCCAGCTTTGCGACCCACCTGGAAATATGAAGACTACACACAGACAACATCCAGATGTGGCATCTGAACCCAGGATGCTGGATCCATGATGCAACAGCACCACTATGCCACCCCAAAAATATATACTGTACATAAAGCAAAATATCAAAATTTCCTTCTCAGTCCTTTCTGTAATATTTACAGAGAAATGAAATGGTCTGCAGATCAATCCCTTTGGCTTTAGGGACCCATGTCAAGGCCTGTGGTGAGGTGTATTACCTAAGGAGCTAGACTAAACCACAAGACAGCCAGTTTAGTTTCCCTTCTGGCCCAAAGCAAGTCATTCACAGCGTCCCAGGTGTAAAAAGCAGTTATGATGTTATATTATATATCCATACTTATAAGAAAGCCCTGCAATAATATCCTCTATAAAAGGGATCAATATAACTTATCAAGTTTGTATATTCAGTGGGATGTTACAGATAGTGTCTCTAGAACAACCAAGTAATGATTTTCAACACTTAATTTCACCTGCCAGGCTTGCTGCTAGTGAAATGTGACCGAGCTGAACCCTTGACACTGTACATACTCTTCCCATTGTGTGCCTATTATTCTTCCTTAAAGGAGTTTTATTTACAAAGTTAAGAATCATCCTAAAGTGCCTGGATCTGCCAAGCAAAACTAACCTTTTGCAGCCCTGGGCAATAGCTTATTGATCAATTTTTAAAGAAGCAAAAACCCCTTGTGTCCATACAAGCTGCCTGCCTTATCATCCCCGCAAGGAGAATACCAGCTACTTTCTCTTTTTCTGTCAAATAAGCCTTGTAAGAGAGAATAGAGTTGAAAAATAATGGAGAATTAGACTTTCTCTAAGACAGATGTCTATGTTTAATATGTAATAATAAGAATCTTACCCACAGCAAAGTGGGTCCCATACACAGTTGCCAGAATGTTTCCCATTCTTCTAACATTTAATTCCTGGATCCTTATTGATTATAGTCCTCAACCAATTACCTATGTTTGCTGAAGTTCTTCCCATCCTTTTTATGAATCCACATGTTCACAGTAGCTCATCAGTGCATTCATTCAAGCACTTAGGTTGCTCATTGTCTGCAGGGCATGTTTTTCCCCCAGTGGACTTAACCAAGCATCATCCTTCAAATGTATTCTTATTGTCTAACTTCGTAATACCGATCTGTAATATCTTGCACCAGCCATACCACATGCACTCCAGAAAAGGTAATCCACCTAAAGCTAAGCATGTTCAGGCCAATACTTGAATGGGGGACCATCGAAGAAAAGTACTGGTTGCTGCTGGAAGAGGTGTTGGTGAGGACAACAGGGGGAGCTACCTTGTGGTCTGCATGTTGATCTCTGTGCTGACTCTCTGTGGTCATATAGGATCCCTGGGCATCTTTAGTAAAGAGTAGTTTGTGTCCTGATGTCCTGGCTAAATTGGCATCATGGTCTGGTCGTTCTGGCCCTGTAATCATCCCTGGTCTCACACTGGCTAACTATCTCTCTCACCCCTTCACCACCTAATAACTACTGTGTGGTGAGCATATGGCCACAAAATGGCTGGTGTTGTTGCACATTGGTGGTGGTTGAAGTGGCTCTCCCCTCTCGATGTAAAGCTCTTGGAGTGTCTTGAAAAGTGCTCTATAAATGCAATGTCTTCTTCTTCTAATATCCTGACAGAATCCATCTGCTCAACCTCTTGACTGATAATTTAATCTATATGTATGGAACTGAAAACCCTGACAATGGACATCTGAACCGGTGATGAGCAGAACTGGCACAGTCCTACAATAAATGAGCTTGGGAATTATTATTTTCAACAACATGCAATTTTTTATTTATAAACATCTACAGTCATCTGCAGTGGGTTGGCACCCTGCCCGGGATTTGTTCCTGCCTTGTGCCCTGTGTTGGCTGGGATTGGCTCCAGCAGACCCCCGTGACCCTGTGTTTGGATTCAGCCGGTTGGAAAATAGATGGATGGATGGATCTACAGTCATACAATCATAGAGAAAAATGAACATAAGGAAGCAGCTACATAGTACCTAACATTTGATGGCTTTCGATCAAGTTTAGAAATATTTCACTTAAACACATTATTTAATGAGTGAATAAATGTGTAAGAGAACTACAACAACCATTTCTGAACCATTTTTGCAGAGTTGCAGGTGACATTATCCTGCCAAAAGAGGCCACTACCTTCACGGAATACCTTTGTCATGAAGGGGTATGTAGTCTGCAACAATCTTTAAGTAGGTGGTATATGTGAAAGTCACATTCACATGAATGCCAGGACACAAGTTTTCCCAGCAAAACATTGCAAAGAGCATCACACTGCCTATGCAAAAAAGCTTGTCTTAAGCACTTTGAACTACATTATTTATATGAAAATGTGCTATATAAATAAATGTTGTTGTCTTCTTCCTGTAGTGGGTCCTGATGCTATGTGAACAACTGGTAAATCTTCCCCAGGTAAATGAAGCATATACATCCACATGATCTAAAAGAAAGCATGATTCATCAGACAAGGCTACCTTCTTCCATGGCTCTATGGTTCAGTTATGCTGCTTACATCCCCACTGTAGTTGCTTTCTGCAGTGGAAAGTGTCTTCTTGGTCACTTTGACCAGTCTGTGGCTCTGCATTTCCATTAGGCAGCAAGATGTGATGCACTGTCTGATACCTTTCTTTCATGGCAAGCATTAGGATTTTCTGCTTCTGTGGATTTGGACCAGATGGGCTTGCCTTCACTCCCCACACACATCAATTAGCTTTCCATGCCTATGATCCTGATACCAGTTCATAAGTTGTCCTTCCTTGGACCAGTTTTTGGAGATACTCTGACCCAGTTATCTAGCCATCACAATCTGGCCCTTGCCCATGTCACTCAGGTCCTAACACTTGCCTGTTTTTCCTGCTTTCTACACATCACCTTTAAGAACTGACTGTTCATTTGCTGCCTAATATATTCCACCTATGTGCAGTCTTTAAAAGAACATGGAACATCGGTTTACTTAAACGTCTACAAATCTGCCTGCAAAAAACAATGCATCATGCTGTGCTCTCTCTCTTTTCACTTTGAATACCAAGGAAGCAAAATTCTCCAAAAACAATTGGAATGTAAAAAAGGTAACAGGTAAGGCCGGGTTAGGATGGGGAGCATGCACTGGTACAGCATGTTGCCACACCCACCACACAGAGAAACCTGCGTAACCTTGGCCTGGTCCAGCTGCTTGGGTCCTGAGCAGTGAGGATCCTGCCAGCTGGATCACCCTTGGGAAATCGTGTCACATGGCTGTAGCTGACACTCCTTCACAATGCAGATGCCTCATTCAGGATTCCATTAGCAACTGCTCATTTGACACAAAGTGAAACCAGCAGTACTCAAGATTCTCCAAAGATACACAATACCAAAGGAGTCCAGTCTCCATCTCAGGTCAATAAATAGCGCCCGTGTCTCACAACCTTCATTTCACATAAAGAAATGCTCCTGATGGCTGTGCCCAAGAGGTCATTAAAGGCCTAGATCTTGGTTTTTATCCCTGGACATTCGCAAACCCAGCCACTCAGACTCCTCTGCCAGTCTTTCGAGAGCCCTGATCAGAGCCTCTATTGCCCCTGCAAAGTTTACAGCATTGTCAGCAAAGTGAAAATCAGTTAATATCTCTTCACCAACAGATGCCCCACAGCTGCCTAACCCCACAACCCTGCCCAACACCCAGTCCATGCAAGCACTGAACAGAGTAGGAGCAGGAACACAACCCTGATGAACCCCAGAATCAACTGTGAAAAGCACATGGGTTCTGCCACCACTCTGCAAAGCACTCACAAAAGAGGTTTTAAGACCAGACGTGATATCCAGAAACTTTGGGGGGATCCCACAAAGTCTCAAGATGTCCCACAGGGCATTTCGATCAAGGGAGTCAAATGCTTTACCGAAATTGAGAAACGCTACAAAGAAACACTGCTGATATTTGTGTTTCTGCTTGAAGAGAATCCTCAGTGCCAGGATGTGGTAGACTTCTTAGGCATAAAATCAGACTGCTCTGGTAGGTTAGCAAGTGATCACAGACCCTATTGGAATGACCATAGCAAGGCCCTTACCAGGCACCGAGAGCAGTGTTATCCTCCTGTATGTGTCACAATTTAGGCAATCACCCTTCCCTTTCCAGATTGGATGATAAATCCCATATTCCAGTCAGTTTGCTTGCAATGCCAAGAGGACAGCCTTACCACCAGCCTGGAGAAGTTCACCCCGGATACCACAGATCTCTGCAGCCTTCCTACACTCAGCTGTTTCAGCACCTCTGTAATATCTGTGAGATTGGGTGACTAATAACTAATTGGAGGATTATCCTCAAGAACCTTGGACCCAGAGATGTCCAACGTCCTAACTGGAGGATTAGCTTTAAACAGCTACTTAAAGTAGCCAGCCCAGCAGGTCACAATTGCAGCTTCATCCATAAAGACTGTTCCATCACTTGCCCTGACTGCAACTGTCCGAGAAACAAATTCGAATGTGCATAATGTTTTGATTCCTCTGTAAGCAGTATGTGGGACACTAGAGCATAGACAGTGTGTCACTTGCTCACAAATTTCTCTAACAAGTGACTCCTTATCTGCCTTTAAACCATTCCAGAAGATAGCATTCAAAATAAATTCTTAATTGATATTCAGATTTGACTGTCCGATTTCCAAAGATTTTTATATAATACATTTTAATGAACAATTGATATTGAAGCAACATGCCCTATTTTAATCACGTAAATAGTATCTAGTGATAACCAAATACCTTCAAGTATGCAAAACTGACACTCTGATTCATTTTACAGGTGATAATGTATTTGTGAAACATGAAACTCACTAAAAAGAGTGTTTTGAATCTTTTATAGGGTGTTTTTGTCATGGAAAACAATGAATACTCCTCTCTAAAGCCTTGTTCACCATTGTGTCTAAATGTGTTCTTTCCTGCAGCTGCATAATGCATGTAATCTATCACACACCAATATAATCAGTTCTATTTAAGCCTCTCATTCACGTAACTACAGAGAAGCACAGTTAGTTTTTTCTTTTTTTTTTAAATATGACATGCTGAATATTTTCCATGCAAACACCCATCAAAACTTACCATTGTGCAAAGTATTGTGTTTTCCCCACTGGGAAATCTTACTGCATGGGAAGCTGAAATGCTTTCCAACCAACGCCATTACATTGTAACTGCCAGTTTCTTTATTCCTGTAGAAGAGGCTTAGGATATGCGCTCTGTGAATGCTTTAAGTTTCTTTTCTGCCCCCTATGCATCTTCAGGATTGGGATTGCCAAGGTTGTCACCATAACTGGCAAAGTGAGGATTGTACTACTAGAACACATTTGGTAGGAAATTATCTTTTTCTTTTTTCAAGGGAAATTTTTATATAAATACTAAATGAAAATGAATGCATGTAAATTCTTCTAGACAGGACTAAAACACCTCTTGTGTCAATGGCAAAAATAAGCAAAATGCAATTTTTTCACATTTTATTTGGAGAAGCAAAACTGAGTTTCACTGCAAATTCAATTTCATGCAAATTGTTGTTTTTTTTCAGTAGTGGAATCAATGCAAGGGGGACCCTTGAACAAACATTCCATTGTGAATCCTGCTATAAGGGATCCTACTCCGTTGGGCCCTTGAGCAAGGCTCTTAACCTGAAAATTGCTCCGGGGTGCTGTACAATGGCTGACCCTGCGCTATGACCTGCAAAATTTCACTTCAGGGATCAATACAGTGTACCAAATACTAAAAAAGTATTATCCTTAAAGCGGATTGACAGTAGATGTATAATAATCTTCATAACATGCTCAGAACATCTTAGGTCACAATCATTCGCCATCTACCAATCAAATGATGTAAATCAATAGCAGAACCATTATGTTAAATAACTCCATAACTGATAGGTGCAATGAGGATGTAGACATAGTGGTTAATGTTAACTTCACACCCCAGTCTGTGCAATGTATGTGTGAATTTTGCAAGTTTTGATACAGGCTTTTTCCTGGCGTTTCTTCCCATATCCCATATTACCTTAATTAGCATTTTAAAGCTTAGTGTACGTACTGTATAGCATTGACAGATGTGATTTCTACCTAGTGCTATAATAGCCCCCATGACCCTTATTTAAAATAAATAGGTGCTGAAAATAACATATTAATTTATTACTGATTATATTACATAATTATTTATCATTGCTGCAATAAATATTTCAGTTGTCAATAGATTGCAATAAGCTCAAAATGCTGCTCACATAAATCCATTAGCCTTCAACTGCTTCAAGTTACAAGGCTGAACGTTTGCATGAGTAGAGCACTGCTGCGAATTAAAATCTACATAAACAGAAAATGCTAAAATATAAAGTAGTCAACAGAGAAGGTAAAAAGCAGAAATAGTGAGTTACAGCCTAGGGTCTTAATTAAGGAAGCCAAAGATTATTAAACCCAAACTGTCTAAGCCTGTACAGAAAAAAGCAGCAGGGAAGATATGGAACCAAGGAACAGAAGAAGATCTCAAAAATGAATAAAACTTTGAACTGGTTAAATATACTGGTAACATTACAGACACATTTAGTGTTGAACAAAGAAGCTTACCTTTTCAAAAAGGGATGTTGTGGAGGACTGCCGGCTTCCCATGCCGGTCCGCACTTCCAGGCCGCCAGGAGGAGCTCCCCCGACAGCAGGATCGTGCCCTGAGTTCCAGCAGGGCCTTATGGACTATGTAGTATTTTTACACAGCCCTGCTGGATACCTTGGGGACCACCGGGGGTCGCTGTAGGAGGGCCCTTGTGTGCCCTATAACCCAGGAGCACGTCACGGTCACGTCACGGGAAGAAACAACATGCTCCCGGGGTGAAAAACAGGACTGTTTGCCCTGACCCGGAAGGAAAAAGGAACTGTGGACTGTTGGGACAGAAACACCTCCGGGTCAGGGGCTATAAAAGGGCGGTGCCTCACTCCAGACAACGAGCTGTGCTGGGAGGTGGAGGAGCAAAGTGTCTGAGCGAGGAGGAGAGTTTATTAGTAGTGGATTGTTTAAAAGAGTTTATTGTATGAGTAGTGTGGAGGGTGCTTGGTGCACATTTGTGTTAAAAGAAAATAAAAGGTCTTGGACTTTTATCTGGTGTTTGGAGTCATCCCTGAGGGTTCAAGGGAGCACTAGCGCCCCCTACTGCCACAATGTAAAGAAGCAGAATTGGCAGAATACTCTGTGTATTTTAAGAGTGTAAAGTAGCAGTGGAGGTATGAGGTATGGTAAATAAAAAGTAGTTATATTTTGTGAGGCTTAAAATTAATACAAGGACAGATAATGTCTTTGAATAGTCAAACAAAGAGTTTGAGAAAATTCAGAAAGGAAGGAGGAACATAATAAATATGATGTAGGAAGCAATGAACTTGTTTGGATTCAAAAAGGTGTATCATTAACAAGAGTTTTACAGAGATGAAGTAATGGAATCAGTGATTGTGCAATAATGGAATAAAAGAATGCGGTATAAGCACTACCCTGAGGCACAAGATGTAAGATAACAGGATGTGTAAAGGATGGCAAATCTAAACTTAGAAAGACTGAGTTAAAAACCTGAATAAGGAGTTTTGTAATGGTATCAGTTGTCCTGAAACTAGACTAGTGGCAAGTCTATGGGGAATGCTGAAAAGAGAATGAAAAGGAAACACATTGAAATAGTGTCTATTTTTAGATAGAAAAATTTAGACAAAAAAAACCAAAAAGCTGCCAGGTACTACAATTACAGGGTTGTTGCCCACAAGTGAGATCAGAGGGAATCATGCATGAGTTTGAGAAAAGCCAAGTTCTTAGAAAAATGTTTCTTTCTCACAATTGCTCTTCCCCAGGGAGAGTAGAGGCACAAAGACTTAGATTGCAAGTACAAATGGCAGAAAGGAGAGCTCTAATTTCTGGACTAACTCTTTGTGGCTAGGAGAGCAGTATAACGTTTTGGAGTATCTGCTTTTTCTACAGATTCAGAAAAGAAAGTTGAGGATTGAAATCTAGTCAAGACGTCCTCTAGGACATCCCATTGGAAATATATCAGCCATAGCAAACAATGAGGAAACCGGGAGAGAGACTAGTCTACCGGATGAACACCTAGCTCATAAGAAGCTAGAGACCTATTGCTGGAATTTTGCAAGTCTTATTTGAACACCTTCACTTACCATACCAAGATGTACATGGAGCCTTCAGAGATGTGGTTTCGTATCCAGGGACTTATCAATCACAACACTATGCCTGGGGGAAAAACGTGCAGAGCTTAAATCTCCAATCACGAAACTAAGAAGACTCAAACAGTTAGGCTCATTGGTTAATTATTAACAATTATGGTTATTGTTAATTTTCATCCATCCATCCTCTTCCGCTTATCCGAGGTCGGGTCGCGGGGGCAGCAGCTTAAGCAGAGAAGCTAAATTAATTATTGTTAATTTTGACATACTAAATGCTAATTTAAGGTTTCTGCTCCCTGATATCTAAAGCTTCTAGTCTAGTTATTTAATTTGTTAATGTTCCAAATGTGAAAAAATTATCCTGTATCTCTGTATTACTTACTCACAAACATATATTTGACCTCCTGCTGGTTGTGAAACACAAGTTACTTTTATAATAGACTGTAGGGATGTTAGTCTCATGCTTATCCCCCAAGTTTAGGGACAAGTCGTTTGATTTTAGGGATTTCATTGCTTAGATCACCTGTTTTCATTACAGCTTACAGAGTCTAAATAGGCAATAACAGGTCTATGATATCTGTAGGTGCCCAGGGCTGCATGAGTGCTACAGTGAATAGATCAATGTGTGCCTACCTAGCACAGAGAGGCATTGATAAGCCCATTCATGATGGGGCTTGCAGTTGTTCCCCACAAATGAGGAATTCCCAGTAAGTGTAGGTCATAAGTTCTCAATGGTTAAGTCCCTGTACTTTCTACACATCACTCATCACTACTACCAATTGGATGATTTAGTGAGGTTCTCACATTGGTCCCTTGCTGCGGTTGATCATGGCTTCTGGCAGAGAACATAGAAGATGATCAAACTTGACTATAGAGGATTACAGAGGAAGTAAAAGTTGTAACAAGGTTTCTTTAGATGAGCTTTAGATTAACCATTACTGAGCCTTGTAGGTTGCATCTGCCAGACCTCTTATCCCCTAGCCACTCCTTTCCCTGAGTTAGCATCCCAGTGGAACCTAACCTCATTTTTCCCATAGGATCGATGCTTCAGTACATACGGGTTCCCTATCTATGGGGTTTTTCAGTAAGACAACCACAAAGATAATGAGACTTCACTGTATGCCGTTTTGAAGGAGTACGATACAATACCACCCAGCATCCTCACAGTCCCTTCAAAACCTGCTACCTTGGCCTTGGGCTACTTATTTAGGTTTCCCCTTATTAATTATTAAACTATATAGACATCTAGGTCATTCAAGTATCCACCACTTATCGACGTACTCCAAGCAGCTGACCCTAAGATAAGTGTTTACTATCAAACCATCCTACATAAATATATTGTATTGTCAGAGAAGAGATATATCTAAAGTACACAGCTGCTGAGTTTAATCTAATATACAAATTAAGATTTAATAAGTGCTGACAGCGCTGTGATTGGCTTCGGAAATCCAACTGTTACAGCTCAATCAAACTGCATGTGATGTCCAGTATAGGAGCACAGGGAAAGGCCTAGGCACAGATATCTACAAATTTCTCTTTTTCTCTCTCTCTCTCAGTTGAGGCCACAACCATGAAGGTCCAGGAAAGTACCAGAATAAAGCAAGCAGAGAGGACAACCTCTTTCGGGCAAGTGATCCAGGGTTCCTTGCAGAGAGCTGTGCATTTTTGATTTGACTGGCATGAGACAAGGATTTTTAGAGACATTGAGGACCAGGAGAGACTGACTTAAAATTTTGAAGACATTGACTTTGAATGCTTAAGATACTGTTAGGGAAGCAATATAGACTGAGATAGTGATTGGCAATAAACCTTTGAATTTGGCCCCCAAATATTTGCACAAAAATCTTACTCGCTTAAAACTTTAGGCTTAAACTGTAAACAGTAGGGACTTTGCAATTAATATGTGATCATTACAAAATATTACAGAACTGACAAACCAGAAATAAAAATTAAAGAGTAAAGTCTTCAGGTAGTTGAATATTCTATGTAGTTTGAACCTGAAAGTCCATCTGTTTGAGAGTTAGTTTCCATGTGAAAGATTGGGGGCTGTATAAAAATGGCATTCCATGGTACAGATAGCGCTTCTTAATTCACCTGTAAATCAGTATGCAGATTGTTTTCAGTTCACACATGTGGCAAAAAGCATAGAATTCAACAGTAGTGCTGATTAAGAAATGTCAAGCCTGCCATATAAGAATATGCATTCGCTAGGTGATCTGCGGCAATCAAAATGAAACCAGAAGAACTGGACTGAAAGGAGCACAAATCAGACACGAGGAATACATTGCATTCAAAAATGATTACATTTGCTATATCAAAATGTAAATGTAATCATTTGAAAGGCATTGTATTCTTTACTGAAACGTTTGCCTGTGATTCAACCCACCACCTAGTCAAAAAACAGGTTAACTATTAGCTGATAAGGTGCTTCCATTTGGTACCCACCTTTTCTAAGAAAGGGATGCAAATCTTACATTTGATGGGCATTTGGGTTTGCAGTTTGTGGGTTGACTTGGAAACAACCGTCTTAAGTTAATTTTAGGAAAAAAAAAATAAATCCACCCTAGAATGTCATTTCCCTTTTAAATGGAGGTAGTTGTCCACCCTGTGTTTGGAGGAAGTCCAGGCACTTGAATAATTGTCTAAAGTGCTCACTGACTCAGTATGAGTCAGTATCAGTATGTTGCTGCTGGAGTATGTCAATTTCCCCTTGGGATTAATAAAGTATCTATCTATCTATCTATCTATCTATCTATCTATCTATCTATCTATCTATCTATCTATCTATCTATCTATCTATCTATCTATCTATCTATCTAGTCCAAAGGTAAAAATGAGCACATTTAGCAGGAGTGGCTGAGCCAAAATCGCCCCATGCTGTAAAAAGAAAATGCAATTGTGTTTATTATAACTGCAGAAATAAACCATCATATACTTCATTATTACATATTAGCATCAAGAGGTTGAGTTAAAAGGTTGCAATTTTTTCACATTTTATTAGAGAATTATATAATAGTTTTTTGCACTGTAATCAAAATTCTACAAATGAATGTAATACACACAATAAATTATAATAACTTGCTGTACTTGCTGTAGGTAAAGTGCAATAAACTGAATATACATTTCAGAGCTGACAAACTGTAGCTTTTAAACTTTAGTGTAGTTTAATATTAAATTTTTTCAATTTTGTTTGTTGGTTTTGTTATGAATATTAGAAGAAGCTTTTCAATTTAGTAAAAATCCTTTTTACAGTGTTTCATTTTTTTCCAGCATCAGTTACAAACAAATAGGATACACAGATGGACATTTCCAGGTTATATGATCTGATTTTACTGCATTGGCTAATGATATAAATAGATACAAATTTTAAGAAAAAAAGCTAGAATACAGAAAATGTGTTGGCAAAAGTTAATAATAAGGTGCCGAGTGGTGGTTCCCACATTCTCTAATATAATAATTGCCCTGCAGATCTCCAATCCAAAATGACCAACTTTAAGAGATGACATTGTTAAAACAGTTTCAGAGTAAATGCACATTAACCTCTGAGGAAATACAAATGAATTCAAGTGAAGCACTCAAAAAACAATTACAGTTTTGTTCCACATAACTTACATTATTTTCATCATAGACAAGGATAGTAATTGTGCATAGATGCAAATCCACCGATTAAACAGAACAATAACTATTTCCTGTTTACAGATATACTGTAATTAGAAAGCAGATATAAGGATTTGGTACCAAGTTACACATTACTACATTGTAGTTAAGGACACTTAAAATAAAGCATTACTACAAACAAATGAACCATTTTATTTTATACTGAAGTAGAGGTTGTTTCATTTTGAGTACCATAACCACAGCTTTCCACTGAAATTTCAGTACTCTTAACAGTTTTATTATACAGTAGATAATATATTTATATTATGTGTAGTATGGATTGTTTTGTGGAGTACTGAGAATGATTGGCTCGACATCAGAAATAAAATCTTAAAACATTTAAAAATGATTATTGCTGTGTTTTAGTCATTCTGGAGCTGAGACTAAACCTGGCATAATGTGTATGCTTTTAAATTTGTATATATTATCTTGTGTATATGCAATTTATACACACGGATACTGTACATATAGTTAATAACAGGAAATAAAATATGAACCCCATGGTAAGCATCGGACCAGATTCAATAGTCCATTCTATTCTGCAGATTCTAAAGTCCATTGTAAGAATAGGGTCATTAACAGTTAGTGATCACTGCTTCAGTGAAGCAACTCATTTCCAGTCTTAAGGAGTGTTTCAGTCTTTTCTCTCGTGCTCTAAATCAACACACACTAAAGGCTCACATAAAAATAAAAGTAAGTCCAGAAATACAATGAATAAAACAAAAATGAATGATTAAATGAATGAAATGGATAGTTTAAAATAGTGCAAATTGTAAAAAGTGCTAATATTATATTTAAATTAGATGTAAATATTGTTCTGTGATTTTACATTTCCTTCACCTTATTAACCATGTTATTGTGGTACAATTGTGCTCCGTCAAACCCCTTACCAAACTCCTTGTCTCACACATATTCTGATTTGTACATGTTGTTCTCATCCTTGCCATGGGGTATTTAACTTGATGTAAGTAAATAAAGGATGAAAAAAAAGTGCTTAGACACAAAACTGTGAGTCTATAAATAACAAAATACTATAAAAAAGTAAATAGTTGACATTTCAGAAAGAACAAAACATTTAAAGCAACATTCAAAGGTTAGAACAAGATATGCTTAGAGTATAAAGTAAATGTTTTTGTGGAAGACAATTTTAAACATTAACAAATTAAAAAAAAATTTATATTATTTTCAGATAGGTAATTAACACATTAAAATGCTAGTTTAATCAACTTTACAGTGCCCATTTAATCGATATTCAGGTACATCTCAAAATACATAATGTGTGTGTCTATGTATGCATGTAACTGACAAATTAAAAGAAACACATATTGAGAGGGCCTCATGGCATGGCAACTGCATTATCTAAACTGTACCTGCCACACTAATCTTCCATGAGAATTTGCATTGTTTTGTATTTTGATGATGGTGGCAGAAAATGCTCTCTTAGGTCCTGTTCCAGAGAACGGTCTGCAAATTCAATTTTGGATGGCTGCAGGTTTTTGTTGCAACTCGATTTCTTAATTAGAAACCAATCCTTGCCAATAACTGATCATATAAATTTAATGGCTTGTTGGTGTTTTCATTCTGTCATGTCAGGTCATTCCTATATCGTTTTTTCTCAGTCCATGGATGTTTTTGAAGTAATTTGTAGCCTGAAGTGGACGACTAATTCTATAGAATAATGTCTTCAATTTCCTTCCAAATATTTTATTAAACCAAATAGTTCACGATGAGTACCCAAAAGGTGTAAATGGAGAGCTGCTGTAACTTTGTCATCTACATATTATTGCTAATAAGGAGCAATTAAAAACAGTAACAGGAAATCCATCTGTTTAAAACAAAAATAAGCAGTTAAGGGAGGGAAATCTTAACAAACAACCAACTAAAATTAACTATAAAAATGTTGCTTTGAGCAGTAAGTGCTTCAACAGAAAAGAAAATCTTTAGGCATTATAGCCCTCGAGGACCAACTTTGCTGTTCTAGAGTCTTACATTAGTGCTCAGAACACATGACTGATATACACTGTTATTACGCTTCTTAAACCGTTCATTGAGAAACTCACATGGGGCATTGTGGATCTGAGTAGCAGGATAAAAATACCTCACTGCAGGACAAAAGTTATGATTCAGGATTGCTTTGTATTGACATTCACTGTCAGTGAAGATGTACCTCAACCACCAGAACCCTACACTATTGGGAAATAAGCATGGAGGCCATTGATCTCTTTTAGTGTGCAACACGCATGCACTCATGGCATATTGCTCAGTACCAATGTTTTGCATTGTTTACTCCACAAAAGAGCAGTTTTAGGTACAATGATAAAGTTTACACACTAAAAAGCAATCATAGTGCTGCCTGCCATAAAGTTGTTAGTGCCTATTTTAAATTAGACATCCTGTTTCTACCTCAAAATTAAATATGTAGTCAACTGACTGAGAATCAGTTTCCTGGTTTTCGATACATCTCAAAGCAAGGTATAGCCATCACAGTCAAGGAGTCTACATTTTCAGGCGCAGTTGTGCCCATATAATGATATTGTTCGATATCACTTCTATGCTCACATCACCTTTGAAAGAGTTCTTCCTAAAACACCAGCAAATTGAATATCCTGCTAAGCAGCCCCTAGAAAAGGCATAATGAAAAATAAGGAGAAAATGGACTCTCATGGCCTTTTTATGTTTGATCTTATGCATAATGGGATATTATTTACTTAATTATCTCAATGAACTCACCTACGCACGTAGAAGTGCCAGCTTTTAGTTTAATTGGTTTCTTTTATTTTACCAGTTAGTTGTGTGCATATATTTGAATGAATTATTATGCCCCTTACCTCATGCGCATCAAACTTTTATAGTACTTCATAAAAACTTCTTAAAATGTAACAAGCATGTTACAGTTGTGTAACTAAATATACCTGTTATGATTTCATAATACAAAAATGACAAAACATTTTAAACAATAAGCTAAGCAAATCAGCTACTTTTAATTCATATCTTGGCATGTATTAAAATAGTAGACGGGCCCTTCTTTACTGGAAATGTTTACCACGTTTCTTTGCAACTTTAACATCTTCCATACGTACATTTCACACAAGATGAATAGCAAATCACTGGAAACAAGCTACACAGAAATTCAAGTGATAGATTCCTCTGAAGTTTAATCACAGGCACATGTAATCCTCCTACTTGTCCTTTCAGACTTTGCTGTTTTGTTGTGAATAATAGTCTAATTGCAATCAAAGCATGTTTAGTTAATGGGAAGTTATTTTACTTCAAAAGTGATCTTATGTTGAACTTATTTCAGATTTAAAGGGATTTGACAGCCCATATCATACTTCATTATTATTATTATTGTCCAAAATTCCTCTCTGTCACAAATTATTCTTAAAAACTTCAGGATAATAAAATGGCAACTTGTCCATATCTTCTGTATTTCCTTTGTACTTCACATTTTTATTTGCAATTAGTCAAGTCTCATCCTGCATTAGACTTATAAACACCTAATAATTTTCCAGCATCAGTTCCATGATTCCAGTCCTACAGTTATGATGTGCTGCCCAAGATATAACATTATTCACAGTCTTATGACTAGAAAGATCACCTTCATTGGTTACAGGTATTCAGAATGACCCATGCCTGATTTGTGTTACTGATTGTTATGCAAGTTTGAATATTATTTAATTTGAACATTATCAGTTTAGAGTGCTCACCTGGAAATAGAGAATAGGATTTTGCTGCTGACTTGTGCTCATTGAAATAAATCCTTGATTCATGGTTTTTTCCTCTTTAAGCATTTATAGCTTCAGTCTTTGCTTGTTGATCAATCGATGCATTTATTTTAGGAACTGTGAGTCACGTTGAAAGATCCTTGTCAGCTTGTGTCTCTGTTACCTTTTGTTATATTTTAATTTGGAAGAATAAACAGATAAGGAAATAGTCCTCCAAAAAAGAGATTCAACAGCAAATTCCTTGACATTCATTTATAAATAATACATGATATTCAGACTGCCACATCATATGGTATGTAATGCTCAGATAGTAGTCTCCCACATTTATGGATCTATTACACTGTAAAATAAACATAATCCCCTTAACCAAAACAGGTATTTTATCCATTTAGTTAATGAAAGCTACATGACATAACAAGGGGTGAAGGTGTAAAAAAAATAACATTTTATTGTGGCACCAAGTTCGAAGGGTCAAAATTAAGATTTTTTTTTTTTAATGGTACTGGTGCTTTCACTTGTACAGCAGGTGCAGTCGACTGCCATGGCAGTTGTTGCGACTCAACTTGTCCGCTAGTGGGGGGCGCACTGAGGGCTGGTAAAGGGATGCTATGGGGGCAATGTTCGAGTTGGTGAAATGTTCCTGGTGGTTCTCTACAGAAGAGGAAATTGGGAAGCCAGAGGAGGGAGGTCCCTGGGCTAAAAACGCTTGTTTTTCATTGACTGAAGGTCGACGACGAGAACGTAGCTGCTGTCTCTCCAGGAGTTGGTGTCGTAACTCGGAAACACGCTCCTCTTTCTGCAAAAATAAAGGAAAAAATAAAATTAAGGTTTTGGGAGTAAGGATAGAGAACTTCAGTTTTCAATGGATACATTGCATTTTAATTCACCAAAATATCAAAGTGCTATTACTGCTACACATACAATTGCATGGAGTAGATAATTCCTCATTTGAATCTATTACTATACCAGTAACGGCACACTGCACGATAACGTGCACTGAATACACTTGACTTGAGCATTCATAGTTTTCATATTCTTTCTCTGTACGTTTAGCATTCGTTTCCGAGAGGCTGATACAGTTACTGCTTCCTAAGCAGCTGTTCTTTTCTCCACTGTAGCGACCTGCTTCTTCTCTTCTTTCGTCAGCATCTTTTTGCGTTAAAACTGATTAAGTCAGTGTCTGTGTTGCAGTTACTTAGTATGTTTTCCTTAATTTTTCACTTAAGCTGGCACTAAAGTCTTCAATCTACCTCAAAAATGATGTAAGATATGAAGAAGTAGGGGAAGTGATGGCAACAGTGGTAGGGAATGAGAATGGTGCAGTACGCATGCACTGCATGGCTGCCCTGCTGGCTGCTGCCGAGAGTTGCTTCTGCAGTAAAATAAAATAAAAATAAAAAGAGGAATAACCTTTGAGGTCACTCATCACCCTGAAAGTGGAGAGTAGACATCACGCAGTATATGTGTACCAAATTTCAGGTTAATAGGCCAAACGGTTTGCAAGCTACAGGTGATTTAAAATCCTAGACAGACAAATGCACAGCCACGGTAGCATATTATATATAAAGATATTAGGAAAATCATCTAGCATCACCTTGTGGGAATACGGTTTATTATCTTCATCATTTAAATATGACTTTTGACCAGAGTGTACAAGACTTAACATGTGTTTCTAAATCACACATCCCCACAGCGAAGGCTACATGTTATGTTAAGGTAAGCCTGGTAGGTCTGTTAGATAATATTTATTTATTTTAATATATAATTACTTATATATTTTAGTTTATCTTATTAGTTGTTCTGTCAGATACACAATTAAAAACTTAACAACATAACCTTCTCAAACTCATTTCAGAGTCACAGCAGGCCAAAGCCTACCTCAGTAATACTGAACACAAAGTAGAACACAAGTCTGGGAAGGGCACCTTTCTATCATAGAGACAACTCACATTCACATCCACACCTACACTCACACAGGGTCAGCTTGAAATTGACATATCAGCCTTACCAACACATCTTTGGAGATGCAAGAGGAAAACCCAGCAGACACCACAGAACTGACAGACACATTGACAACTAACAATGAACGTAGAACACTTGAATCATGAATGAGCAACCCTTCTCAATGCACCACTACACAACAACATTTATTTCTATAGCACATTTTCATACAAACAATGTAGCTCAAAGTGCTTTACATGATGAAGAAAGAGAAAAAAGACAAAATAAATAATTAAAATTAGGGAACACTAATTAACATAGAATAAAAGTAAGGTCTGATGGCCAGGGAGAAGAGAAAATAAATAAATAAATAAATAAAAAAAATACACCACCAAAATAAAAAAAGAGTTTGTTTGATTTAACTATTGTTGGAGTTTTGTTTTGTGTGTTAAAACTCTCATTGTGACATCCCATTTCAAAGTAAGGATACCAAGAACAAGAGAGAAAGACATGATGGAACACTGGTTATCTCCGTTTACTTCCAGCTTGATGACTCTAAATAGGCCTCATTGTGACTACATTCTTAACTGTAACTGAGACACTGTTTTTTGTTTTTCTTTTCTTGTAATTGTTATTTGTTTGTTATATTTTTCTAGTGCGTGAAATTTTATAAAAGTTAAGTTTGCCCTTAAAGCAAGCCAAGTATTGTCTTTTTATCATATGCTAATTCTAGCATTATGTCTGATATTATAGAGTATAACACAGGCTTAAATATGTACTGTGAGTGACATCAAATTGTGCATTAACAATGAAAGGACTGTTCAGCAAGCCGTAACATTTTAATCTTCAATAGATAGTAATATTTACTTGACTGTAAACTCAATAATCAAAATGCTCGCTTAATGACTTTTGGGAAGAAATTCATTATAAAAAGAAAAAAAAATGCATGGACAGACCTCTGCAATGATCTTCTCTAGCTCTCGATTCTCCTTTTCCAGCTGTCGGGACTTCTCCTCATCATTATTATTGGTAGAAGATCCTGTCTTCATTGTGTCCTGCTGTTCAGACTGCCACTCTCCACGGGTGATGAGTCTTCTCATCTACAAGTTTGAAAGTTTATCCCATGGAGTCAATGCAAAGACAAAGACAATCACAATGTATTTCTTTCACCTCATGTACAGTACATACAAAAATACTTGTAATTGAGGTTGTGTTTATTTATATACATACACAAATGCACTGTATATTTATATTCAGGCCAGCTGGGTATTGCATATTACATTGCATTTTGTATTTTCCCTGGTTTGCATTTGTTGTCAGTTTTAGATAGATAGATAGTCATTATGTTATTTTTGTTGATAATTCTGTAATTGTTTACCGTCACTTTGAAAATTCTTACATTCCATGTGTTCTATGGGTGGTACCACAAGTGGTGGGCCAAGACCTGACGTCACCAGTCTGGACAATTTCCTCTAGCAATTTCAGGCCTGGAGATGAGGATCACAGGTTTAGTGCATTGACACTTTACAGGGTCAGTAATGAATGTTGTTTTTTCTTGTGGATTTCCTGTTTTTTTTTATTATTTTCTGCTCTGAATTTTGTTTACAAATTGTGTTTCGGGACTTGTACTTTGTGGATTGCCATTTGCCTTTACATTCTTTTTCAGCAGTTTTGTTATAATTTTGCTTGTTTTGAAAAAATATTCTCATTTGATAAAGATTCTGTATTTTGAATAATCTTTTCAAACCAGAGTTTTTCATAGTTTTGCCCTCTTTTAAGGCATTTGTGATATTTTGAAACTTCAAAATATATTCAACGCTTTAAAAGCAAACTACTCCATTTTGGGGCTTTCTTAAGCATAGGCCTGCAGCTAGTAGTTGGAGGATGGTTTGATTGGGGTGAGGCTACTTTGGATAAGCCAGTGAAGATATTGTCCTGATTTTGTAGCACTTTTTGGAGACCTCACCCTTTTCCGCAATGTTTCTGATTCCATATTATAACACCCATTATATGTGGTTAATAACCCTCTGTTGGTTTACAGGGATAGCATGTTCTGTTAGGGGGAATGGTGACCTGGGGTAATTTACCAGAAAACAGGCTAGCACCAAACTTGAAGATGTATTCAAAAGCACTGGAAGAGGCCCAGGAAGTAATTATGGATTGAGATTAAAAGCATATCTGAGCTGGGAGGGAGAAGAATTTGGATTTGGTAGAATAGAAGAAAAAAAGAAAGAGTGACTCTTGAAAAAGTGGATTAGGTACTACATCATGCCATGAAATAGTAAGGGGATTTTTTTGATGTTTACGTTTTTTATTTCATTCTGTAAAGCTCATTTCATCATTGCCTATCCCTGTTTATTTATTTTGGATTTGTTTTTTGCTTCTGGCCACTGCATTGTCTAGATAGTTTTTCCCGCTGATAGAGGGTGTGGTCCCCCATGACTCATGGATAATTGCAGCGATGTGATTAAAAGGCCACCCATTAATTGTATTCTCATCCAAACTGAGGATAACAAACCTTGATTTCTGCCTTCATTAAGAACCTTTTTTTTTTTTTTTAATCTATGGTTTTCTTACTTTTGCTATATTGAAACACTGTGATTTTTCACTTCTCATTTTGGGTTTGGCACTTTGGGTTTCTTGATCTCTCCATTCTTATCCCTTTTCTGTCTTCTCGCTGTTCTTGCAGTTGCTCTTTTAAAATGAGTTGGCTTGCCGACATTCATCCATCCATTATCCAACCCGCTATATCCTAACTACAGGGTAACTGGGGTCTGCTGGAGCCAATCCCAGCCAACACAGAGCACAAGGCAGGAAACAAACCCCAGACAGGGCGCCAGCCCACCGCAGCTTGCTGACATGTCCATTCTTAAAACCTCAGTTTATATTAATACATAGGTTTTATTATTATACTAGCAAAATACCTGCGCTTCGCAGCGGAGAAGAAGTGTTTTAAAGAAGTTCTGAAAAAGAAAATGAAACATTTTAAAAATAACAGTTTCGTTTATACCTTGTGTCTTCTTATTAAACTTGTATCTCGCGAATATCATATTTGTCATAGGCATGACAAACGCCAGTGGCAGCGTGTCTATAAACTTAATTTAAACTTACGGTTTACACCGTGCTTTGTTTCCGCAGTAGCTGCACTTATGAATATGCTTGTATGCGTCACTCGCTTCATATATATTGTGAGATGTGGCCGGCTTGTCATCCCGGCCAATACCCCCAGGCCACCAGATGGAGCCCTCCCTGCAGTATGGAGGTGCCCCAAAGACCAGCAGGGAATCATGGACGCTGTAGTTTTTATCCTCAATCCCTGCTGGATACCTCAGGGGCCACAAGAGGGTGCTGCAGGGAGGACCGAGGACTCATTTGTGCCCTATGACCCGGAAGTTCATCATAGGAAGAGCGACGGGCTTCCGGGGTGAAGAAAAGAACTTTTACCTGACCTGGAAGTGATTGAGGATCACATGGACTGGGGATTGAGAACACTTCCGGGTCAGGGAATATAAAAGGACTGTGGGAGCTCCCAGACGGCAAGCTGAGCTGGGTGGAAGGGTGGCAACGCGTCTGGGAGCTGGAGGATTGTATTTGTGATTATAGTGATTAGTATATGAGTGTTGTGGTGGAGAGTGTGCTTTGTACACTGTGGAGATTAAATAAAGTCAACATTTGGACTTTTAGCTGGTGTTTGGAGTCGTGGACAGGGGTTCAAGGGAGCGAGAGCGCCCCCTATCTACCACAATATCTTTTGCTGCCTTTTCAATTGTGTAATGCGTTTTTTGTTCAGCGCTCTTTGGAGCTCTTCCTTGTTCTCTACGTACTGCATTCACAGTCAGTTCACGTGAGCCGCTCTTTTGTGTGATCTTGCGATGTCCACGGTTTTATTCAATGTTAGCTAAGATCTGGCACTTAAAAGTTTCTCGCTACAGCAATTTTAACTCCGTTACAAAGTGATCCAAAGTCTCGTTTATACCTTGTGTCTTCTCATTAAACTTGTATCTCGCGAATATTGTATTCGTCGTAGGCATGACAAATGCCAGTGGCAGCGTGTCTGTAAACTTTATTTAAACTTACGGTTTACATCGTGCTTTGTTTCCACAGTAGCTGCACTTATGAATATGCTTGTATGCATCACTCGCTTCATATTCTTTTGCTGCCTTCTCAATTGTGTAATGCGTTTTTTGTTAAGCGCTCTTTGGAGCTCTTCCTTGTTCTCTACTCACTGCGTTCGCAGTCAGTTCACGTGAGCCGCTCTCTTGTGTGATCTTGCAAAGTCCACAGCTTTATTTAATGTTAGCTAAGACCCGGCACTTAAAAGTTTCTCTCGCACTTTCGCTGAGTTTGTGCCAAACACAAGACCATCTCATCTTCGTTTGTATAAGCACAGTCCTTCACCCATGAATATTTACCTTATATGGGTAGGCACTCAATTATGTGGGAGTCGTGATGATGCGGGACGCAACTCCGCCTCACACGGCGACCGAGCTGCAGGCTATGGCCATATACAGTATATGGTCGAAAGTATGTTCCAGTTATAACTGTTACGCGTAGAATTTTGAAATGATACCTGCCTAACTTTTGTAAGTACAGTAAGCTGTAAGGAATGAGCCTGCCAAATTTCAGCCTTCCACCTACACAGGAACTTGGAAAATTACTGATAAGTCAGTCAGTGAGTGAGTGAGTGACTGACTGACTGACTCACTGACTGACTGACTCAATGACTCATCACTAATTCTCCAACTTTCCGTGTAGGTAGAAGGCTGAAATTTGGCAGGCTCATTCCTTACAGCTCACTTAGAAAAGTTAAGCAGGTTTCATTTCGAAATTCTACACATAACGGTCATAACGGTCGACAACGTCCGCAATGTTGAACTTTCTTATTTATTGCCCCATCTTCACAAAATTTGGTAGGCGGCTTCCCTGCGCTAACCGAAACCGATGTATGTACTTATTTAGATGGTATGACACCACTGTCGGCCGCTATATTGATCTTTCCAACGTCACTAATTTTCCAACTTCCCATGTAGGTAGAAGGCTGACCCCATCTTCACGAAATTTGGTAGGTTGTTTCCCTGCACTAACCAAAACCGATGTACGTACTTATTTCGGTGGTATGACGCCACTGTCGGCCGCCATATTGAATTTTCCAAACATCACTAATTCTCCAACTTCTCGTGTAGGTAGAAGGCTGAAATTTGGCAGGCTCATTCCTTACAGCTTACTTACAAAAGTTAAGCAGGTTTCATTTCGAAATTCTACGCGTAACGGTCATAACGGTCAACAATGTCCGCCATGTTGAACTTTCTTATTCATGGCCCCATCTTCACGAAATTTGGTAGGTGGCTTCCCTGCGCTAACCGAAACCGATGTACATACTTATTTCGGTGGTATGACGCCACTGTCAGCTGCCATATTGAACTTTCCAACGTCACTAATTCTCCAACTTCCCGTATAGGTAGAAGGCTGAAATTTGGCAGGCTCATTCCTTACAGCTTACTTACAAAAGTAAAGCAGGTTTCATTTCGAAATTCTACATGTACCGGTCATAACGGTCGATAACGGTCGACAACATCCGCCATGTTGAACTTTCTTATTTATGGCCCCGTCTTCACGAAATTTGGTAGGCAGCTTTCCTGCGCTAACCGAAACCTATGTATGTACTTATTTCGATGGTATGACGCCACTGTCGGCCGCCATATTGAACTTTCCAACGTCACTAATTTTCCAACTTCCCGTGTAGGTAGAAGGCTGAAATTTGGCAGGCTCATTCCTTACAGCTTACTTACAAAAGTTAAGTTGGTTTCATTTCAAAATTCTACACGTAACGGTCGATAACGGTCGACAACGTCCGCCATGTTGAACTTTCTTATTTATGGCCCCATCTTCACGAAATTTGGTAGGCGGCTTTCCTGCGCTAACCGAAACCAATGTATATACTTATTTCGATGGTATGACGCCACTGTCGGACGCTTTATTGAACTTTCCAACATCACTAATTTTCCAACTTCCTGTGTAGGTAGAAGGCTGACCCCATCTTCACGAAATTTGGTAGGTGGCTTCCCTGCGCTAACCAAAACTGATGTATGTACTTATTTCAGTGGTATGATGCCACTGTCGGCCGCCATATTGAAGTTTCCAATGTCACTAATTTTCCAACTTCCTGTGTAGGTAGAACGTTGAAATTTGGTACATATTTCGGTGGTATGATGCCACTGTCGGCCACCATATTGAACTTTTCAACGGTCTTTGTTACTTATGGGCCCATCTTCAAGAAATTTGGTACGCGGGTTCCCAACGCTAACTGAATCCTACTTACATACATATATACGTCCATAGCCTGCAGCTCGGTCACCGTGTGAGGCGGTGTTGGGTCCCCCATCCCAACGCCCCCCACGTTGTTGGCTGCCTGCCTATATAAGGCCGTCTGTCGCTCCAGTCTCTACATTCCCTTCCTTGCTTCGCCACGGTATTCACGTCTCCCTGCTGATAACTACAGCCTTTTTATTTAATCCACGGCTTCTCCGCTGTTTTATTGTTCATTTATTACGATTATAGTTATTGTGTAGGTATTTAAGACTTACTTTACATTGTTCAGGTACCCATTTCCTTTATCATTCCCACCGTACCCCCATTAACATGTCTATCGAGGTGATCACCATTGATCAAAGAACTGTCACTTACCAAGTGGTTTCCATGCCCGGAGATGGCACCTGCCTTTTCCATTCTCTTTGTTACATATTGCACGGCCATATCAGGCTCACTCTTGATATCCAGGGGAACATTGTGTCTTATGTATTGAATGACTGGGACAGGTTCAAGGTGTGTACTGATGACGGTACAGGAGATAATTATACTACACAGGAGCACTAGAAGAGTGAAATGCTTAAGCCCTTCACCTATGCATCTGCATGTGAGTTGATGGCTGCCGCTGAATTGTTCGGTTGTCGCTTTCAAGTGTACCGAAATGGCCAAATATTTTACACCTTTGGACAACTGCCAATGCCTCTTAAACATCTTAGATTTACAGGTGACGATTTCAGTAGTGGACACTTTGATGTTTATGAATGTTTAAACTCTCAAAAGCTGGATGTGAAGTTATCGATGAAACCGGTTGTATACTTACAATGCTTGACAGATGCCGAATGTCTCTTCAACACAAGTCCTACAAATACTGTCGTAATTGAAACAAACCATGAAACTCAAACCGATTATGACAGCAGCAATCTAAGCTGTGAGATTTGAAACAAGATTACTGTTCACATGGCCAACTGTATGTTGCATGCTCAAGAGTAAGCTCAAGGCACAGCTACAGCTTGGTCATATTACAACTGGAGGGCAGAACTGACAACGTGGCATACAAAGAGATCCTTAACAAATAATTATTGGTATATTTTTCCTCAGTTTAAAAAGGTTTAATTTTCTTCTTAATAAAAATTTTAAGCAAGTACTTCGCCACTGCGAAGCATGGGTATTTTGCTAGTTATATATATAGTAGATGTGTTACCTGGTGTAGCCTGGGTGAAAAGGTGAAAAGTAATTAAAAATTAAACATTACCCACATTTATTATCCTTAAAGCTGTTTCATTAAATATATTATTTTAGTAGAGTAAAATGTTTTAAATATAATATTGTTTTTTTTTTCTTTTCTGTGGGTGCAAAAAAAAGGTGTGATGCCCTGGGGCCATAATAAAAATAAAAAGGGGAAATATTTGATTAAAGTCATAGTGAAATGTGATGGGCAGGAATCAAACCCAGATTTCTTAGTTAAACATTAAGTGTGCTAACCATCACACCGTCATCACAACCAGAATAGTGTTGCTTTTCTGTTAGTTGATCACAATGTAGTATTTCTTGCCATTAACTCCCATCCCCAGCTGTCCCCAGCAGCACTTTAGAAGGGCGAAGCTGAAAGTTGTATGTCAGAAACCAGATACATGGTGAAAAATGAAGCTTTATAAATAAGGAGAAAATTTTATATATATGAATAAATAAATTCTGCATTTTATTATTGTTTCTTTAGTGAGGACTTTCAGTTTGGGAAAATATCCATCCATTATCCAACCTGCAATATCCTAACTACAGGGTCACTAGGGTCTGCTGGAGCCAATCTCAGCCCACACAGGGCACAAGGCAGGAACCAATCCCGGGCACGGTGCCAACCCACCGCAGGACACACACAAACACACCCAAGCACCAAGCACACACTAGGGCCAATTTAGAATCACCAATCCACCTAACCTGCATGTCTTTGGACTGTGGGAGGAAACTGGAGTGTCTGGAGGAAACCCATGCAGACACGGGGAGAACATGCAAACTCCACGCAGGGAGGACCAGGGAAGCAAACCTGGGTCTCCTAACTGCGAGGCAGCAGCACTACCACTGTGCCACTGTGCCACCGTGCCGCCCCTGGGAGTATATTGACAAAGCTATTCTAAAGGATTTTTACTCTGACCATAAAGATATATTTAAAGCTGACTCATCAAATAAAATGTCACTTACTGCTCTTAAAGCAGACAAAAGCTGATCTGTAAGTTGTGTTGCAAAAAATAATATTTCAATTTCTATGTATTCCTATGTATTCCTTGATTTAATTTTTCATTGACTGCAGTATGGCTTTTCAGCATAAACTGAACACACTGATAACAAATGTGTCGGCACTTATATCACAGTAATGCATGATGTGCTGTGTCAGCTTTGCTTTGGGTTCTTGTAAGGGTTTTGCTCCATCAGTCATGCAGGTTTTCCTCTCAGTAAATGTTCCTATTAATATTTAAAGCAATTTTATATATCACTGGCTTCATGCTGAAAATGTTATTTTTATATCAGGAATACATCATTTTTAGGGGGTGGTTTTTATGTGCAATCATTTTCTGTTGCAGCATACAGTATTTGCTCCATTTACTGACTATTACCCTTTACAACATGATTTAAGTTTTTTCGCTTTTTTAAGGTTTCTTGCTTTCCCAAAAATATGAAAACATGCCTTTAAATACTTTTCTTGTGGTTAAAATAAATGCCTTTAAATTTTAAAAGTAAAACACATATTTAAAGTTTTCATTTTTACACCCTACCTTGGGCACAAAAAGAACAACGAGAGTGATGTACACAGAGAAGACGATGGCAAGGGAAGCAAATGCAAAGGCTGCATCCTGCTGGCTGTTCAGAATCATGGTCACTGGAGCAGTAATCAGGCAGAGCACCTGGCCAAAGGGAAAAAGGGGGGAAAAAAAGGCTTGAATATTTCATGAATGGACTGGATATTAAGTGGTATCACATTGTTATTTGAACAAACGTTTTCCTATCATATCTCTTCAGAATAAAACCCACCATGGTGCTTTACAATCAGGTGCATAATTTTATTTCAAGTATAGGGAGGGAATATGTTAATATAGACAAAGCTGTTGTGTTTATGACCCACATATTACACTCTAGATACTCTTTGTCTGTTTACATGTCATGCTCAGTCCTGCAGAAGATACTACTGGGCTTCAATTTCAAGTCCCCTGTTAGAGAGTTTGGCAAGTAGTGGATCAGCCCTCATGCTGATTAGGACTGTTTCCATTATAATTTTAAAAAGCACAGGGACAGAATTGATTTTCAAATTATAACAGTATTTCAATGCTGTAGTATTGTATATTTGCTTCAAATAACTGGACTATTGAACTAATATTATGTTTATAGTTTTGCAGAGGTTACATTTGACTGCTCTAAGCTACACACCATGTGCTGAAGAAAAAATAGCTCAAAGGTTGCTGTGCTGTCACTTGAAAAATTGTGATGATTCCAGTCCTGTCATTGGTGCAAAATATACTGTTGAAAAAAATTAAAGGAACACTTTTTAATCCGAGTATAGCATCAATTCAATAAAACTTCAGGGATATTGATCTGGTTAGTTAAGTAGCAGAGGGGCTTGTTAATCAGTTGCATCTGCTTTGGTGTTAATGAAATTAACAACAGGTGCACTAGAGGGGCAACAATGAGATGACCCCCAAAACAGGAATGGTTTAACAGGTGTAGGCTACTGACGTTTTTCCCTCCTCATCTGTTTTTTCACTAGTTTTGCATGTCACTACTGGTGGCATGAGGAGATACCTGGACAATACAGAGGTTGCACAGATAGTCCAACTTCTCCAGGATGGCACATAAATATGTACTATTACCAGAAGGTTTGCTGTGTCTCCCAGCACAGTCTCAAGGGCATGGAGGAAATTACAGGAGACCGGCAGTTACTCTAGGAGAGCTGGACAGGGCCGTAGAAGGTCCTTAACCCATCAGCAGGACCAGTATCTGCTTCTTTGCGCAATGAGGAAGAGGATGAGCACTGCCAGAGCCCTACAAAATGACCTCCAGTAGGCCACTGGTGTGAATGTCTCTGACCAAACAATCATAAACAGACTTCATAAGGGCGACCTGAATGCCTGACATCCTCTAGTGGGCCCTGTTCTCACTGCCCGGCACTGTGGAGCTCGCTTGGCATTTGCCATAGAATACCACAATTGGCAGGTCCATCACTGGCGCCCTGTGCTTTTCACAGATGAGAGCAGGTTCACCCTGAGCACATGTGAAAGACGTGAAAGGGTCTGGAGAAGCCGTAGAGAACATTATGCTGCCTGAAACATCATTCAGCATGATCAGTTTGGTGGTGGGTCAGTGATGGTCTGGGGAGGCATATCCATGGAGGGACGCACAGACCTCTACAGGCTAGACACTTTCACTGTCATTAGGTATTGGGATGAAATCCTTGGACCTATTGTCAGACCCTATGCTGGTGTAGTGGGTCCTGGGTTCCTCTTGGTGCACGACAATGCCCGGCCTCATGTCGTGAGAGTATGCAAGAAATTCCTGAAGGAGGGAGGAATTGACACCATTTACTGGTCCCCAAGCTTGCCTGACCTAAATCCAATAGAAGACCTCTGGGACATTATGTTTCAGCCCACCTGAAGCCGCCAGGTTGCACCTCAGACTGTTCAGGAGCTCAATGATGCCCTGGTCCAAATCTGGGAGGAGATTCCCCAGGACACCATCCATCATTTCATTAGGAGCATGCCCCGGGGTTGTCAGGCATGCATACAAGCACATGGGGGCCATACAAACTACTGAGTACGATTTAGAGTTGTTGCAATGAAATTTCGGCAAAATGGACTAGCCTTTGATTTTCAGGGTGTCTTTGAATTCAGCCCTTTGTAGGTTGATAATTGTCATTGTCATCAAACAATGCAGCATCCTTTCATTCTTAACACATTACCCATTCCATATCAGTCCATACCGAGATCTGATGTGTTTTCAAAGTGTTCCTTTAATTGTTTTAAGCAGTTTATATGGACAAAAAAAAACTGATTCTTGCACTAAAAAGATGTATTTAATCACACTATTTGAAATTCACAAAGTTAATTAAATTTGAAACAAAAGAGAAACTGGCAGTGAAATTACATATTAAGATCACATACATGTACATGGAAGGTAGAAAAAGGGATTTATGCAGATGTGTCATTCTGACTGATTTAATTACAAATGATGTGGTTGCAATTTGTTTTGTAGCCCTATGTGCACAAACTGACCCTCCAAATGAAGTGTGTGCTTCTTTTTCAGTGATTGTAATCCATTTAATTGCCATAAACACTTTCTTGTTATAGGAATTTGTCATTTTGCACATACCTCAACTTACTCTCCACTGGCACACATAGAGTTTTGGGGTCAGAGTACAGGGTCAGCTATTTAGAGCAATTGCAGGTAAAGGGCCTTGCTCAAGGGCCCAACAGAATAGCAATACTTTTGTCATTGCCAGGATTCAAGCCAGAAACCTTCAAATTTCCAGCCCACATGTTTTAAGCACAGAGCCACCACTCCGACCCAGGCTTTAGTAGGAGGTTCTACCAAGATTTGAACTAGGATTGCCTGATTCAGAGTTCAGAGTACTTCCTGCTTGATTCAATTATGTCATATCTTTTCTTGTAGAGTAATGAAAGTTCAGCACTGCATGATGAGTAAATCTGTGTTTATTCAATATGCCCAAACTCTCTAACTGAAGATTATGGAGAGTAAGAAAAAAGTAATCACTGCAATTGGGAACCAGTCAGTGATGACTTAGTGGGTGAGCAGTACTGGGAAAACTCTGCTTTAATTAACTTTTATCTGAATGAATAGACAATTATTACTATTCACTGTTAAAGCAAATAATTTGAAGAAAGTTCTGAAAATTTTTGATAATTTTTTTGATAATTAATGATAGCTTGCCCATATTACCCATAGATTGTTGTGACGATGCAGGTTCACTGCATGCTCTCATCATCCACCCGGGAGCCCTTGAACCCGTCACCGTTGGTAATGTTACAGATGAGCTCGGTAGTGAGGCACAACAAATAGAGCAAGGGGATGGTGCAAAATGTGCAAAAGTGATTTTATTTAAATCTTCAATAAATAAATCCAGTTGAAAACGAGGTTAAAACAACGCTGGAAAAAGTCCTTTAAAAAAAAATCCAAAGCCCGGTGTCTTTTACCTGGTGGCTCCCCTGCTTTTCCCATCAGGCTTCTCAACAGGAGAGTCGCCCTACCAGCAGCTGGCCTTCTCTCCACTCTACTGGTCTGGAGGCTTCCTGATCCCTGGCTTCGGCTTCGCTCTCCAGACAGAGACTTGGCTTCCCTAACGACCAGGATACTCACGTCAGGGAATTCACCGCCCAAGGCTCCCGACTCCCATTGCCTTCTTGGCCTTGCGCCGCCAGCCATCCTACTACTGGTCATTCCCATTCCTCCATAAAATGTTCAGCGGGAGCGACCACTTCCAACTGCCCTAAGTGTTGGCCAAATACCCCTGCTAGGGCTCAACTGTCCAGCTGCCTGCCTGCGAGCCTTCACTTGCTCGCACCGGCTCTCTCTCTCTCTCTCCACGCTGCTTGCTGCTTCCTGCACCCTCTGTCTTTCTTTTTCCTTCCTTTTTTCTTCACCTCCTAGCCGCCTTGTGCTTCTATTTATGACGTTGTGGGTCGTGATTCACCTGTGGCAATCAGTGGCTACCGGGTACAATTACAGATGCGGACAGCTCCTCACCTGTGTACTTAAGTGAGACTCGCCCACACCGCAAATCACCCCAGGAGCCACTTCAACCACACATCACCACGCCCCCAGGCTAAGCCGCGAGTGCAATGATTATTTATTTTAAAAATGGCCCTTTGACTTAAGCTGTGGACCCGCTATACCACAATTGTGGATTTACCTTTAACATTTTTCAAAGTTTTGCTTGCATTGACTAAAATTGAATTTATAATGAATTTATTAATATAAAAATTTGAAATTTCTGCCTCGAGTCTTCTATTTTTAGAGAGCAATTTGTCATGAAAAAACAGATGTAAACTCAGTAATACATGTATAAAAAAAGCATGTGAACTTCAAGAATGAAAACAGCAAGTAGCAGGAAAGCTGGTCTCAGTCCATTTCTAGAATGAGAACTGAGCAAAACATGTTTTCTAATTTCCCCCAGGATACAGTGATATGGCAGTACGGGGTCAGTGAGAACACGGCAAAAACCGAGAGGAGCTTGCTAATGAATGGTGCAGCGTGTATTCTCATGAGCCTAAAAATGGCATTTAGAAGAGAAGACTGTGTATTGATATGATTATAACTTAACTGATTTCTTTTACAACTTGGGAAAAAGACACAATATATGATCTGTAACCCAGAGATAAATGTTAATTTTGAAAGAAAGAAAGATTATATAGACATTGAGAAGGATTTGTCAAGAAGCAGTATATTTATGACTGTCAAGACTGTTGTTATTAATCATTAAATGTAATAATCTATTTATTTATATGATTACTATAAAAGAATACTGGTATTATATCTATGATATATGTTTGCTGCACCAAGGGAGTGAGGGCCAGCAGGTGCTCTTTGGAGCCAGATTCCACCATTTGTACAAATTTGCCCCACATTAAATCTTAAAAAACAAGTATGTGTTTTTAAGGTGTTTTACATAATAAAAACAAACTGAATAAAAATAGCTATTTAGCAAAAAACAGAAAGTGTGGCAGTTTTCCTAGACAGAAGTGTACTGCAATTTTCATTGCATGACTGCTACACAGATTCATCAAGTTCAACTCTTCTAATAGCGAGTTCAGAGGTTTAACTGTCTTTGTATATCTGAGGTTTTACTCGAACAGTATAACACATGAATCTTGATATAGTGTTACTTTATCAATGGCTAAATATTGATAGATAAACATTATACCAACTATGCATTCTCTAGTAGTAGGATATGCTACAAAAATGTTATGTTTTTTAAGCTTATTTTTAACATTTATCATATTTTGTGATCTTTCATTTTACTGAAAAGCATATTCATTGCTGTGTGCTGGGTATTTTGTATTATGTGCCTTTGCACGTATACTGTAGGTGCCACCAATGTGGCATGCTTTCAACCTCTCCTTGGTTTAGGTTTGTTAAACAGCACTGTTAACCTGTGTAGGAAGATGTTCAATTTTGCTATAAATTTTAGGCTGTTGCACTCAGGAATATTTTTGTTAAAAAAAAAAAATTGTGGCTTGTATTTCTTGGACTCCTTTGTCCACTCAGTAAGTTTATTATTGGCTAACTCTGGAGTAAAGGAGCTCCTGTGCATTAGCAATAGATGTCAGATTAAGGGAAGGGATGACCCTTCCAAAATAGAAGTAAATTTAGTTTAATTTAATTCAACTTAGTATTTAGATCACACTTTTATTTACAAAATAAAACAAATTGTAGGATTGCTTAGTGTTCTTTAAACATGTGATTTCCATTACAATATTTTTGCAATTACCTTTTTATTCTGACTTGAACTGAACATGTTTTATTTTATCCATGTCTTTATTTTCATTATTTATACAATGCTCCATGGAAGGATCACATGATCAGTTCAGTAATCTCATGACAATACTGGAAGATTACACATAAAAATGCAGCATTTGCTTCTCTCATTATCCCCCATTCAGTAAAACAAAACAAAACTTGTGAAGAACTGTAATATAGATAGCTTATTATCAAAGTTGACAATTGAGTCAGATTTGGATCACTTTTTTAATCCTCAATTTTTATTTTTGATTATCTTTTAGGTGTTTTGCATGGTTCTCTCTGTCCTCCCGGTTATGATCTCTGCTACAACTTTTTGAACATGATTTTTCAGTTCTTTGTATATCTCCTGGTCCCTTTGGCCTCATAATAATTCAGAGACATTGTTTTCATTTAAAAAAAAAAAATAAATAAATATATATATATATATATATATATATATATATATATATATATATATATATATATATATATATATATATATATATATATATATATATATATTACATTTAACAAAACTCAAGATAAACATTTCCTCAATAGACTGGTTGGACAGCTCCATCCTATACCAACAGCGACAAGGAGAATGTCCGGATTACAGGGCAGCCCTAAGACCTAAACCTTACTGAGCTGACTTTCAAAAGATTTAAGAATGCCGTCAATCTCAATGGGTTATTTTTAAACTAAACTTACTCCTTTTATGTTTTGTTACAATACTTTCTGCAGTAGCATACCTTTATTATTGGAATATAGAACTTCTCTTCATGATAAAACAGAACCCTAGTTCGGAATACCATATACAGTATATAAGCACTGCTCATTTAAAGAGAATTTCCAAAACTAAGCTTGGTGGATTTTGTTTGTTTTGCACAATCTGTGGAAAATTTAAAAATACTACTACTGGTTAGTGGAGTAAGGTGAAGTCATTATGGATTTTGTTGGGTACCCTTCAGGGGGCTTGATGTCATGTTTTTATGTTGTTTTATATTTTTCTATTATTTTCTTCCTTTTGCATTCATATGTGATCAAATGTCCTTCAAATGATAATAAACTTATGGACTAAACTTATTTTTGTTCTACTTGCTTTCTTCTGCCTTAGTCAATAGAAAGTCATTTTTTACTGACATTTACTTTATTTGCTGTCATTGTCTGCCACCTATAGGGCACTGGAGGGTAAAGAAGGCATGTTCTTTCCTGAAGTAAAACACAGTTTAACCATATTTATATTAACTGATTTTCTTTACCATTAAAATGTTCAGTAAAATGGAAACAGAAAAAAAACAAAAGTATATAAAAACTGAAGTATATTGCACATTGCAGTTAAAAGACAACCTTTTCAGCCAGGCTTATCCTATTTAAAAGTACACTTACTGCCACATTGTAGATAGCCATGCCAACTGCACGATGGTCATTGATCTTTTCTGTGGACACACTCTTTGTCTCATAGGCAAGGAAGATTCCTAACAGCAAAAGAAGACCTTTGTACCCATACACCACTCCTGCAAGGGAGCACAATAGGTTAGTTTCTTGGCAATGCCATAGTATCTACTTAGAGGCATCAACCACTTGAGAGATTCTCAGATCTTTACAATACTGGCAGCTTTTATAAGAGATAAAAGAAAATATTAAACAGATTAAACATCCCAGAAATGGTGAATCCCAAAGGGAAAGGATATGCAAAATACAGCCAACAGATTCAATAACACCAGGGTTGCATGAAACAAATTTCCATATTTTTTTCTGATGTAGCAGTCTGCATAAAACATTAACATTGATTTAAATTCCAAACCAATGAGGGTTTTATAAATACACCCACTGTGGACGAGCTGCTCGATAAACCACTAAATAATTTCTTTTTAAATAATTGGAGGCATTACTTTTGTCACACGCAACCTTGATTCTTAATTGTGCAAAAGCAAAGCTACCCTAACACAACATGCTTAAGCGTAATGGGCATTTGAGTGAAATATTCCTGTAACATATACAAAGTACATTTAGCAAGTAATATATTGCAGAAAAAGCATTTTTCTAAATAAAAAGTGTTTATTTCCAGTAACATTAAATTTAACAGGTAATATACTGTGGAAAAACATCTTTCTACATAAAAATTGTTAATGTTTTCATGATTACTGATGAAGTAAACAATTGCAAGAAACCAAATATCAAGATTTAATAAATGACAGGATTAACATGTAAATTTCAATCAATTTTATGTGTGAAATCAGCAAGGAGGCTGACCTTGGCTACTGCTCTAAAATCCCGTTACAAGCAATCAACCTTTTTAACACTATTGACTAACTTAATTTAAAATGCGAAAGCCATATTGTTTTTATAAGGATGGAATTCATTTTTAAAAATATTAATCTAAATTTGCAGGGGTGGCAAAGTAATCTTGAGGTTAGTGCTGCCTTCCCAGAATTTGCTGAGATTCAGGTTCAGATGTTTTTGTCAATGTGGCTTATTCTCCACACTCCATGTGTATGTAAGGATACCTGGCTTCTTTAAATTGGTTTGTGTTGGTCTCTGCCTTATGCTATTTTAGAATATGATGGATAGTTGAAATTTCCAGCATTCCGTTAAAAAATGTAGTTTAAGTCCTAAATAACTTTATTTATTTGACCAAAGTAAATATTAAATATTACAAATTATTTATCCAGATAATATTCAGTTTTGCCATGTCAACTTTGAATTTCATATCCCATAGACCTAGGATCATTCATGGCTCTATGATCAACCCGTGCCCTTCAAATGTCATTATTTTAATGATTTATTCCAGCTTGCCAGCAAAGCAACTGCTATGCCATTTTTTAATGAAAAGGTTGTTTGCGCACATACCATAAAGTACAGCCTTCTTTTCATTTCAAAACTTCACAAAACACAGTTCATGATCTACTATATAGTAATATAGTATTAGCATTAGTAATCCTTATTTATTGAATCCTGAAAATGAGTCATTAATGGCATTTCTACATTCCACCTTGAAGCAAATTAAATTATTAAATTGCTGTAAATTTTTGAAGTGGTTCATGGTTTTTCTTTGTTTATTTTGGGGCTGTGTTCCTGTATTTAATCAGGCATTCTTTGATTTGATTGGCTGCCAAAATAACCCTCACCTCACACTATTCATATTATGAAATATGACCAGCACTGTAATTCACTTATGGCAGCAGCTCCAGAGACTGAGGAGTGGTGAGATTTTTTTTCAACTGCATCCCCTCAATGAGACATGCCTTCTGTCTATACATTTTTGCAAGCTGTTCCAAGACATAAATCTGACACTGCCATTAGGCAACAACATTATTTATATCTTTCCTACAAAAAATAAATAAATCCTGCAATTCTCGCCCTTTCATGAATGTAAAGAAAGCAGCGTGTTCTGACCTCTTATTTATGGTAACAAGTTGTGACTCAGCTATTTATTTATTTTTTTGTCATTTGTAAATGTGAATTTAAATTTTGTATATGTGTTCCTTTTTGTGGGTGGCACAGTGGCGCAGTGAGTAGCGCTGCTGCCTCGCAGTAAAGAGACCTGGGTTCGCTTCCCGGGTCCTCCCTGCGTGGAGTTTGCATGTTCTCCCCGTGTCTGTGTGGGATTCCTCCTACAGTCCAAAGACATGCAGGTTAGGTGGATTGGCGATTCTAAATTGTCCCTAGTGTGTGTGCGCCCTGTGGTAGGCTGGTGCCCTGCCCAGGGTTTGCGTCCTGCCTTGCGCCCTGTGTTGGCTGGGATTGGCTCCAGCACACCCCTGTGACCCTGTAGTTAGGCTATAGCGGGATGGATGGATGTTCCTTTTTGTAGATATTCTTTTAACATAATTTAATTAATATTTGTGTGTATTCCTTTTTGTTGTAAAATGATGAAACCTTATCTTATATAATATTATTTAATTTAAATTGCTACTCTTATGTAATTCTTCAGTGCCACCTTTCTAGGAGCAACCAATGCCATGTATTAATAATTGTTTTTAGGGGGTGAAGTGAAGCATTAACTAAAATCAAAGAACTATGCATGATGCCTAACACTTCATATTTTCTTTTTTGGTTTGATGCTATGAGTCTTAACTTTTGTTGCTTAATAAACCTCTTTCTTAAATACATTTCATTGACCTATTTTTACCTCCAAAATGAAGGATTACTTTGAAATACATACATTGCTTTTCTAAAAATAAAAAAATATATCAAAGCTAAATCCATAGTCCATCTCTTTGATGTTTTTCCTAACAGCTCTGTCAATATTTTTATAAAGGTTGTCCGATTCTGACAGTCATTTATTGGCCCCCATATCCAAGTCTGTTTGAAGCAAATTGCCTTTCTAAAACCCAGCCATTAATTTTTGGAATATACTCTTTCAGTTAGAGAAATGCCATTTAGAAAAAAAGCAAAATATGAACAGGGCTGCAGGAAAAAAAAAGTTTCCACTGTTTGTGAACATTCATTGGGTATATTCATTCTGAATTCAGAGGCAGAGTGCAAAAACAAGGAAAAAAGAAATGCCGTTGAGGAAACCCATCAGCTACACTCATGGATTTTCTTCAGAAGGATCGATTATTAAGACCTGCAGTAACTTTACCCTTGTTGTATGCAGATCATAATGTACAGTACATACTGTATCTAGCCTCCTGAATTAAAGAAAATCTTAAACTATTGTTCATAATCTGAAAGAAAGGCTTTTAAACATGACCCCTATATACAATCTGTTTAGGGAGCTTTGTCTTAGAAATACAAAACAATTTCCTCTATTTTACAGTATATATATAATATTAATCTACTTTGAGTGATGTCTTTCCTACTTCCAACCATTTTCTGAGGCTTAATTCTGTATCAGTAGGGTGTTGTACCATGTTAGCCATTACAGATGCAATGAGAAATCAAGCAAAGTGACACCTTTTATTGGCTAACTGTACAGATTACAATATGCAAGCTTACAAGGCAGCTTAGGCCCCTTCTTCAGGCAAGTTGTAATAACTTAATTCTAAATAGCTAGCTTTATATTTTTTTAGCTATATAAGGTGTCACTTAGAGGTCAGTACTCCAACTATTATGGTTTTAACTATACGTGCTACTTCTGGAAGATGCTAAATATTTTGAAAACACTTCTATAGAGATGATGTTTAGACCAAATTATAGGTGCTTTCCCACTGCAGGAACATTTTTCAGGAGCGGAAGACTTTTTAAAAACATTTCCACTACAGAAACTCTTGTCATTTTTAGGGCTTAGACGATGAATTGTGCTGATTGGTTGACTTCAAGCACTGGCAACATAAATTTTGTATGTAGTTTGGGCTCAGAAGGGTCATCGTAAAGATGGTATGCCGTAATTCACACCTTATCATTCTTCATAGCCAGCTCCCCGGTGTGTCACATCAGGCAACTCATCAAAGCAATAATCTGCCACTTCAAGTTGCAATTGCATCAAAGCAATAAGGCAGGAGGGTATTTTTTGAACTCCTGATCACATCACACCTCACACCGAATCACTCTTTATAGCAGCCTCCCGAGTGTTGAGCACCATTCAGTACAGTGAAGCAATAAGGGGAAGGTCCCATGATCTTCCAAACCTGCTTTACTTCACACCACATCACTCTTCTTTGCTTGTCACATATTTTGCATAAAAGTTGCGAGTTGGGAATGAAACACATAAAAGTGGCCAGGGGACCACAGGTGGCCCAGGATCATCATACAGGAACTCATTGCTTCCTGACAACAAAGGTCTTGTGTTGAGAAACCATCTTATGTTACTACTGTCATACATTTAATTAATTGTGTTGATGATTTCAAGATTGGATGAGCAATACCTACCTAACTGCAAATGTACTCAAAAAATCTATTTTATCATTTGATAAAAAATTACTTACAGCAACAATGTCTGTTTCTTTTTAAAAACATCACTTTTACTGAATGGAGATGCAATTTAGGTATTATTTTTAAAACCACTCTATTTTCCCAACATTATCTAAAACTTTCTTTTTCCATTATTTCATAAAATTAATTTAGAATTTTTTTTAGATCTTCACTGAGGGCTGAGAAGGCCTAGATAGTGTTATGATCACCATAGGATTTGTGCAAATTTAATAAAGTTTTGAATATATTATCTTTTTATTATTAGGAATAGAAGGGGCGTCCAAAAGAATGGTCTAATAAAGTTTTTCTCAACCACTGGTTTGCAGCCCACCTTTGGGTCACAGACTGAAGCTGGTGGGTTGCAAGCTGCTATTGTTTTTAATGGTAGTAGTCATTGCGACAGTCATACTCGATTCCCCCCTGCTCTGATGACTGTACTCGAATCACCAAAGTGGACATCCAACTGTCCAGTGAGTCACAAAGACCCTTACGTGGGCAGAAGTGGGTCGCGACCGAAAGTAGTTGAGAAACACTGGCCTAAGAGCTACTTGAGCTCAAAGCATATTAAGGGGAAACCAAAATTCAAAATAGTAACGCTGCTTTACTTCATAACTAACGCAAGGTTATTCCTTTGTTTGTGAGTTAAAATACAGCCATTATTCTGTGGGTGCACCTTTCATGATGGCAATGTGAGGATATTACACATTATGTTGCTGTGTTGTCATATGTTGCCAACAGCAGCACAAAAGAGCAAATGACAATAACACAGAAAACAGAAATGCCCACCAGAAAAGCAAACCATAAAATGGAGGTACAGTAAAGTCACAATAAATGAATAAATAATAATTAAAATAATAATGCTAATGTGTCCAATGAAACAAAATCAGCAGATACAGTGGTGCTTGAAAGTTTGTGAACCCTTTAGAATTTTCTATATTTCTGCATAAATATGACCTAAAACATCATCAGATTTTCACTCAAGTCCTAAAAGTAGATAAAGAGAAACCAATTAAACAAATGAAAAAAATATATTATGCTTAGTCATTTATTTATTAAGGAAAATTATCAAATATTACATATTTGTGAGTGGCAAAAGTATGTGAACCTTTGCTTTCAGTATCTGGTGTGACCCCCCTTTGCAACAATAACTGCAACTAAACATTTCCGGTAACTTTTGATCATTTCTGCACACTGGCTTGGAGGAATTTTAGCCCATTCCTCCGTACAAAACAGCTTCAACTCTGGGATGATAGTGGGTTTCCTCACATTAACTGCTCGCTTCAGGTCCTTCCACAACATTTCGATTGAATGAAGGTCAGGACATTTCCATTCCAAAACATTATTCTTCTTTAAGCATTCTTTGGTAGAACGACTTGTGTGCTTAGGGTTGTTGTCTTGCTGCATGACCCACCTTCTCTTGAGGTTCAGTTCATGGACAGATGTCCTGACATTTTCCTTTAGAATTCTCTGATATAATTCAGAATTCATTGTTCCATCAATGAAGGCAAGCCATCCTGGCCCAGATGCAGCAAAACAGGCCCAAACCATGATAACTACCACCACCATGTTTCACAGATGGGATAAAGTTCTTATGCTGGAATACAGTGTTTTCCTTTCTCCAAACATAACGCTATTCATTTAAACCAAAACATTCTATTTTGGGCTCATCTGTCCACAAAACATTCTTCCAATAGCTTCTGGTTTGTCCACGTGATCTTTAGCAAACTGCAGATGAGCAGCAATTTTTTTTTGGAGAGCAGTGGCTTTCTCCTTGCAACCCTGCCATGCACACCATTGTTGTTCAGTGTTCTCCTGATGGTGGACTCATGAACATGAACATTAGCCAATGTGAGAGAGGCCTTCAGTTGCTTAGAAGTTACCCTGGGGTCCTTTGTGACATCGCCGACTATTACACGCCTTGCTCTTGAGGGTAACAATGCTCTTGAATTTCCTCCATTTGTACACAATCTGTCTGACTGTGGATTGGTGGAGTCCAAACTCTTTAGAGATGGTTTTGTAACCTTTTCCAGCCTGATGAGCATCAACAACTCTTTTTCTGAGGTCCTCAGAAATCTCCTTTGTTCGTGCCATGATACACTTCCACAAACATGTGTTGTGAAGAGCAGACTTTGATAGATCCCAGTTCTTTAAATAACACAGGGTGCCCACTCACACCTGATTGCCATCCCATTGATTGAAAACACCTGACTAATTTCACCTTCAAACTAACTGCTAATCCTAGAGGTTCACATATATTTGTCATTCACAAATATGTAATATTCCATCATTTTCCTCAATAAATAAATGACCAAGTATAATATTTTTGTCTCATTTGTTTAACTGGTTTCTCTTTATCTACTTTTAGGACTTGAGTGAAAATCTGATGATGTTTTACGTCATATTTATGCTGAAATATAGAAAATTCTAAAGGGTTCACAAACTTTCAAGCACCACTGTATTAGTAAAAACCTAAAGATTTTATGCAGAATATAATGAGAACACATATTTCCATTATTGTAAAATGCTCTGCATGAACAATTTATTTTTAATTTCTTGTTGTAAAATTGTCTGTACTCACCCAACCAAGTGTTCATTTTCTCCGAGCTGCAGTGCTCTAGCAAAGGCTGGATTAGTACATCATTATCAACCTTTGGAGCCTCTTTTGTAAACTCCTAAACAGAAGAAAAGTATGTTATTTACTGATGGTCCTTTATTGATCAGTACTAAGAAGAACTCAAAAATGATCACACTTTATGAAATTTAAAGACAACAGTACAGTATATTTAAGTTACTGTAAAGGCCATCACATAGAGTTTGCTGTGAGCCACTGACTGCAATGTGATTATGGAATATCAGTTACTGGAATTGGAATTCTATAATGCAATTACTGTGCACAATTACACAAATGTAATTACTTTGCATTATTTACCACAATTTAATTACAGTGCATTTGTAACCAAGAATAAATTAGTTTTATCTCATTCCTGTCCACATTTCCTTGAATCACAATCACTATACATTAATTACAGGAAATCTAAATGAACTACATCAATAGCTTAACAAATGCTTTGCAGTCATATCACTATGTGACAATGATTGCTGCCTAATTGCACAGAATGAATTACAGTTTGACAGTCTTTGTAGTATTATTCTTGTCTAAATCTTATTCATTTAATTTTGTATCCATTTATAGCAGTATTACTAAACAGAATCCTCCTTTACCTTGTAGTATTTTTTACTTTATCTATACATATAAAAGGCAAAGCCCTCACTGAGTCATTACTAATTGTCCCACTTTCCATTTAGGTGGGAAGCTGTAATTTCATGTGCTCATTCCTTGAGTGTACTTACAAAAGTTAGGTATGTTTCATGTCCTATTATAACACCCAAGGGAGGGAAACTGGTGTACCCCCTAAACTGTATATATAGATAGGGGGAACCTCTTCTCACTATTTCTGTGACTTCCAATATACGTAGGAAGCCCAAATTTCCCATGCTCATCATTTACACTATACTTAAAAATGTTAAGTATGTTTCATTTTGCGCCGTGCCCCGTAACGAACTTTCAAAAATAACGTCTTCTTTTTGGCGGTTCTCACCATTATGCCATAAGGAAATTTCGGAACTGACCACTCCTTTTGGCGGTTTCATTCCTTATTTCCATTAACAGATGATTTATTTTACAGCAGAGACGCACAAGGGCCGCCCCCGGTCCCCCTTTCTTTTTCCGCACGGCCGCTGTCCAAGAACCTACCACGTTGTTGGCTCCCTGCTTAAAATTGTGCATTTGTCATACACAACATTTACATTTATAAATTAAACTCTTTACAATTATCAATTTCAATCTCAATACTAAAATAAGCCTATGACAATTACATTGACAATCTTGTTACGTTATCTTTAAAATGTTTCCTTTTCTGTTTCATAACTGCTTTAACGCACTTCTTCTCCACTGCGAAGCGCGAATATTTTGCTAGTTGTTTATAATAAGTTGTCTTTAAGCAAAGAACTTTCAAATACAGTTGTAACTACTTATAGAAGGGGCAATTCGAAAAGACGTGTGAATAGTGGCTTGTAGATTCTCACAAGCCACTATCCTATTCAACCGACTGCTGTTCGCACAGCACTTTTATATGTACTATGAGCAATCTTGTTCCAAAATGGGCCAAAATGGGTTAAAACTAATTCACTCTTAAATAAAAATATGTATATTACAAAGTGATTTCACACATAGTTTTTAAATTCCATATAGTTTTAGAAATCAGTAGTTTTTAGAAGTTCCGCATCTGTGCTTAACAAATGTTCCTGAATCTGGCTCTGTTAGCAGCTTTCTTGGCAGAGCCACATAAATTTTTATGTGGCTGGCCGTCTGATCAGATCTTGCTAATACTGTATATGTTTTATCTTTGTTTTTTTTTTTTTTTTATTAGATTATCTCAACGACCACTTTCCAACGATCGTGATTCTTTACTTAACATATTTTCTTGCTTGCTTTCCTCTCAATTTTCATCACCTGTTGGGATATTATGTGATCCTCCAACTTTGTTTTATTTATCTGCTGACTTCTTCACCTGGACGCATGTTTTCACCTGTATCAGTGAGCTGAATGCCTCTCGGAGACGCAAACGCACCCGCCGCTGACGTGGAAAAAGAGCATGCATTGCTTTCAAACGCCGACTGAAGTCCCACAGTTGCCTACGACCCATCTTCTCCTTCACAGGACTCCATCCTTGGTTCTTGATCACTGGACATCGAATTTAATTTCTCCATTTCAAGGCGGCATCACTTTTCCTTGGTGTGCTCTCGGGAAGTAAATGCTGCTAATGTCACCTGTACTCATCCCGCAGCGAGCTCTTCCACTTCTATCAAGGCTGCTCTCTTGAACTTGAGATCAGTGTCTAATAAAATTTTTCTTCTGCAAGACTTTATTACCTAAAATAATCTGGATTTCTTTTTCATCACTGAGACCTAGATTGTAAATGGTGACTCTTCATGTTTTACTGACTTGGTACTATCAGGTTATTCATTTTTAACCTCTCCTAGACTGACTCGTCGTGGTGGGGGGCATTGCCACTGTTTTTAAAAGTATGTTCTTGTGTCGGAGCCTTACAAAGGGTCCGTTTAGTAGTTTTGAACTGCAACTTTTCGAAGTGTGCAGCTCCCCTTCTTTGTTGTTTGCTGTGGTTTATAGACCTCCTGTAATTAATGATATATTAATTTCTGAATTCTCTGATGTCCTGGCTGATATCACCCTCTCCCATGACACAGTATTTATTGTTGGTGATTTTAACATTCACATTTGTTGTCAATCGAAACGTTTGGTTAATGACTTTTTATCACTATTGGAAATTATTTGATTTATATTAATATGCCAACTCGATCTCATTCTTACACGTGATATTTCAGTTAATGATATTGATTTATGTGATTTTTTTTTTACTGATCACTTTTCTATAATGATGGATTTGAATATTACTGTACATGTCCCTACTACTAATTGTGCTTCATGCTGCTGTCGCTTTTTAAATTCTTCTATTATATCCGATTTTAAAACCATATTCTCTAGTCTGGATGTGCATGTCCAATATGATTGCATCGATGATTCTGTCCTAGAATTTAATTCTTCTTGTAAAACGGTATTAGACTCAATTGCTCCGTTCAAGATACGCTGTAATAAGGGAAGACCTGCTCCCTGGCTAAATGAAACTACGTGATTGCTGCGCTGGGCCTGTCAAACGGCAGAACGACATTGGAAAAAAGATGGTCTGATTGTTTCTAAACAGATTTTTAAGACTTCTCTATTCAATTTTCAGGTTGCAGTTAAGAAAGCTAAATGTGATTTCTTCGCTGATTTAGTTTCATTCTAAGAATCCTAGGGTCTTATTAAATTCAATTAATGGGGCAATTCACCCTCATTCTGTGATGGGATTAAATAGCACTGTTCTTTCATGTGAGCAATTTCTTTCATTCTTTGTCAGTAAAACTGATAAAATTTGCGGTGGTATTGTTCCAACTTGACTATGAACTTCATACTGTTAATCATGGTATTGTATTCGAATCTTTTGATCCTGTCTCACTTTCACAGCTAAAAAGAACTATTGACACCCTTAAACCAGCTGCCAGCCCTCTTAATATAGTACCACCACGCCTCGTAGTGGAAGCCTTTGATGTTTTGGGCCATTTTTACTAGCCATTATCAATGATTCTATTAGTGCGGGGGTTGTGCCTTCATTTTTTAAACATGCTGCAGTGTGTCCTGGTCTAAAAAAGGCAGAATTATATCCTGGAGTTTTAGTCAATTTTCGCCTTTCTCTGTCTTTTGCAAACCTCAAGTCCGCAATCTTGGTGTTATCTTTGACAGTAACCTCTCTTTTGAGAAAAAAGTTAATTCTGTAGTCAAGAGTTGCTTTTTCCAGCTTCGTCTTTTAGGTAAGATTAAGCCTTTTTCATTTTCTAGGGATCTTGAGAAAGCTACTCATGCTTTTATCTTTTCTTGCCTTGATTACTGCAACTCACTGTATTCTGGGATTAGCAAATCCCTGATACGCAGGTTACAGTTGGTCCAGAATGCTGCCGCTCGCTTTCTGGTTGGGGCAAGGAAGTATGACTCTGCTTCTCCAATATTAGCTTCTTTACACTGGCTGCCTGTCAGTTTTCAAATTGATTTTAAAATCTTGTTGCTAGTTTTTAAATCTTTACATGGGCTTGCTCCTGCCTATTTATCTGAATTGTGTGCTTTACCCCAGCCATCCAGAGTGCTTAGATCTTCTGGTCAGTTGTCTCTTGTTGTCCCTTGTACTAAGTGTAAAACCAAAGGGGGACAGAGCTTTTACAGCTGCTGTCCCTCAACCTGTGGAACTCTTTACCTCATCACATAAAGGAGTCGTCTACAATTTGAACTGTTCAAAACAAGATTAAAGACTCATTTCTATTCACTTGCATTCCGTGACCTTCAGTAATACTGATGGTTTCCTCATTGTGATTATATAACATTACTTCTATTTATTATTTATTTTATTTATGTTTCATTTATTTTATTTCTATTTATGTTTTTTAATGTTAATTGTGTTTTTCCTTCTTTTATTGTAAAGCACTTTGGCCACAGCATTCCTATGTTGTTTTAAATGTGCTATATAAATAAAGTTGATATTGACATTTACAAGATTTTCAGATTTGTTTTTCGTGATTATCAATCCATTCATTTACTACACCTGCTTATTCCAGACTGAAGTTTATGGGTAGCCACAGCTTCAGACACCACACTGGGCAAAGTACAAGTACATAGGAGGGCACACTTACATTCATGCCCATTCCAACCTACACAGTGGCAATTTACACCTTTCAGTTAAAACTAACCGACATGTCTTTATGATGGTGAAGAGAAACTGAACCATACCCGGATGTAAAAATCCACACACACAAAAGTAGAATTTGAATACCTCACAAAGACTGAGCAACTGTGACACCATGCCATTAATCTCTTCATATTACATGATGAAACTGTTCTACAAACCACTGGCTATAGAAAATGTAATGTTCATTCATTATTAAGTATTAGTGATATGTTATACGCATACTGTATCTATCTGTAATATGAGCATTTCACATAGATTAGGATTTACCTAAAATGAGAAAAATAATCATTCCCTCCTTATGCATATTAGCAAGGGTTAAGTCAAACTTAACACATATGTAGTTAATTTAAAATATCTGTTTTATGTTTTATTTTCATTAATTTTCTAAAGTGCATTCATGACTACTTAAAAATGCAATTACAAATTACTGTAATAAATTCAAATTAGCTGAGCAACAGCAGTATAAACAAAGTGATGCACAAGTACAGAATTTTACATATTGGACCTGCACAAGCTGCTCTGAGTGGCTGAAGAGCCAGCCCATCAAGAAGGAAAAACTAAAAATGAAAGGGAATGCCTCTTTATCCCCTGGAATTGACACTAACATTAGAAGTCACTGGAGCTCCTTTATAGCTCTGCACTGACTTTGTAGCATCGTTAAACATTGACTGTGTTACAGTGTGAAATTTTATTACAATATTTCCGAGTATTAATATCTGTGAAGATCCTAGGATGAGGGTTATAAAAAAATGCACAGAATTCTAACACATGATTTAAATTCATCTTACAGTCAAAAAAATACTGGTAATACCTACAGGTTGCTGACAAAGACAAGGTTGCTATAATCTACAATGGATACATTGGACATCTGTGCTTATTTTGCAACTGCCTTACTCATTAACTAGTTATACAGTATTAGCTCTCATTCTGCTTCGAAATCACTTTTATAACTTTCTGGCAAAGTTCCCGTTCTAGTTCCACTACTATAAATTTAACATTAACCAAGACCATCTGCTTCTGTATACTCATATGTATACAACCTTCAGTAAACTCTTTTTAATTTGAGGGAGTCACTACTCTTTAATTCGCTCATAACAGATACGTGGATGACTCTTTTTCTCTCCACTGTCAAACATAATTATGACTTTAAAATGTTCTGGTTTTCTATTTATTCATTATCCAATGCATTATCCACTCCTGCAGTAAATCTGTATTGCTTTCATCATACAGTTTTGTTGGTTTAATTGTATTCCCTATTGATTAACACCAGTTTGTAGAAAACAATAAAACAAAAATGAAAAACTTCAAGCAATGATTCTTGAATAAGGAATAGTGTAATTTTTTAATTATGTCTTGTTCAATATAATTAAATGGATAAATAATATTGTAAGATTTACGTACCTCTATAGTAATATGAAGAGGATCAACTATCTGCCAGATCATCAAGGACAAGATGTCTATGGCCAGGAGGACACCTACAGTAGCATAGAGTTTCCAGGGCTCTAGATGCTGCTGAGAAAGTTGAATAAACCAAACAGGAAAAGTGTAAGATATTAAAAAGTATAGCTGGTGAGGAAACCATAGTATCTTGGCTCATGAAGTACAGCATAAGGAGAAAACAAATTAGCAATGAAAATTGGTTGTGGACAATGGATAGCAGTTATCCTTCTGCAAAGAAAGGCCAAGTAAAGATGTTGGCTGTTGAAAAATATGCAGGAGGGTTAAATATTAAGGCTACAACTCAGCAAATGTCTGTATTATTTCACCAATTATTGTTTCACTAAAAAATGAATATCAAGTATCTAGTATTTTAAATTAAATTTAAAATAAAGACCTAAAAAAACAGAACCATTCTACTGCATGCAAAGGGGACAGTGGAAATCAAGCAGTAGTATGTGGCACATATTTGTCATAAGATTAGTAGAAAAATTGAAACATGATAAAAAAGCAAAGCTATGATGAATCTATGTTTTGTTGTTTTTATGTTTTAGCCAGAACCAAATATGTGTGTACTGCACAAGCAAATGATTAATGTAGTAAGCTACTTCAAGACAGCAAAACTGTTTTGTTCATATTTTTCCTGATTGTCGATAATGAACTTTTCACCTCCATGAGTCACAGTCACCCTTGTGCTGCGTAACCTTTCCTTTCAAAGTCTCTTTTGTATATCACTTGATCTTGTACATTGAAATTCATTCTTATTTCTTTGAAGTAAAGTACTGCCCCGCTGCCTTTCTGCAGAGATTTGAAATGGTGCTCCTCTTAAAAGACATTATATACACTGTAAATGGGGGTCTACAAAGTTGTATTTTTTTATTTTGTCTGTAAGGGTCAATGGCAATATTTAATATGCGTTTTGTGCCCCTTAGTGAGTTGAATGTATTTTTGTTTTATTTGTCTAGCAATCTCCCTTTGTCTCTTGGGCGCCACAATTCAAGATACTGCATTCTGGATGTGGTAATATGTGCTTCTGTTTTGTCGGGAACACATACTCCCTGAGAAATGGTACTTCTATTTGTACCCTTAGCTAGCATTCATATACTTCCATATACAGACCAAATGCCTTTAATATAGCAAAGGAAGGACAGAATACTTATTTTATTTCTATGATATTTTAACATGAAACATATTAATGATGTCTATTCTTAGTGATTCCTCTATTATTTTATAGGTTGACTATATTTGCAGTGCTATAAATGGACCTGTTTTGAAAACTGCATTATAAAATCAATCAAATTGAATTGTTTTCTGAACTGTGAGTCATAATGTCAGCCATATTCTAATCACTGACACTTCACTGACTACCGCATCCATCCTGAACCTCTTCCTTTCACCGTCTTTTCTATATATAGATGTTTCCAGAGCTTAAAAACAACTAGTGATCAATTTGACACTGTGATTTGTAAGTCTGGTTATTTTTAATACATTTATGCTTATCTTTCATACACACATAATGATATTAGTAGTAACCTACAGACTAAGACAGGACCTGCTAACTAAGGCCACAAGCAGAAGGATAATGTTATAGTGTTACAGGTTCACTTTCAGTCAGATGTTTAATGGACGTGTTAAACTACTAGAAGAAAGCTTGTTTTCCATATACAGGATTTGTTAGCAAAAACATATTCTTATTTGATTTGCTATTTTTTTTAAACCAAGGACTTTCATAAAGATTTTAAAGACTGGCATAGCCTTATTGAAATTAACCCTGTCTAAATGGACAGACGAAAGACATTCCCTTTGATGTGTATTATGATGGACAATTGGGGTTTCTTCCAGGCCTGGACTCCTCCTTAATAGATGGACCAGGGGAGCTGACATGCCCATGGCACTACCTCCTCCAGAGCACTAAATGCCAAACCCCCTGGGCTGTAACAGTGCCTTGGACTCCCACAGGGCTACAAAGGAGTTGGAGTTGAGCACAGCCCTGTAGGGTTTTGCAGATGCTACCAGGTACTGCTGCAGGAGCGATGGAGCCCTACTAAATTGGCCTTCAACCACACCTGGGAGTACTTCCGAATTATGCTGATGGGCCACCTGAAGTGCTCCTGGGTGCAGCATAAAAGGGTCTTCACATTCAGGAAGCCACAGTCGGGAGGTGAAGGATGAAGCTTGCTGGAGGAGGAGTGGATGTGGAAGGAGACAGAGAGGGTAAGAGAAACAAGAGAAGAAAAGTGCAGTGTGCTGCTTAATTTGTGCTTTTAACTATGCTCTGCAGGTGGGAGACAAAAATAAGTGTTTCCCACAGCAGAATAAAAACCTTTGTTATGCTGGGACTTATGCCTGCATGTGTCTGTGTCAGGTTTGGGGAGCCGGTACATCTCCTGGTCTTCATAGTACATAGCAAAATGCCTCTGACTACCCTGAAGGTGGGCATACAAGTGAGAAAGACCCCACTAAAGAAATGTAGGATAATTTTTCTGTTCTAGAGGGTTTCTTCACCTGTTTGAATATATATAGATATATAGGAAAACAGCCACATTTAATAGCATGCTAAATATATCTTTTTAAAATATTTATGCAGGGTTTAAAGGGGAGAGATATTTTGATTGTACTCTGGCTGTAATTCTAAAAGAACATACTCCCTGGTAGTATGTACCCCGTGTTAGATATAGTTTCTGTGCTCTGATTTTGCTGAAAACCCCATACCATGATGATCTTTCCCATTAATCTTCAGCTCTTGCTATTCAACTTTATGGCAACATTTTGAACAGTTTTTTATTACCATTAGCTATATAATCCATGTTGCTAAGTCAATTGTCCAGTCTTGCTTTTAACCTTTAGCAAAATAAGCTGATTCACAATGCTTCTCAGTCGCCATATGACCCTATCTTGAAATCTTGCTGTTAACTGTCAGCTCTATGACTCCATTCCATGCATACATTCATTAATATTAGTTAATACATTACATTGCAAACTCTTATTTTTCTCTGATATACTTGTCATCACTATGCTTCTGCCTTATTCTGCACATTTGCACTTCCCAATTAGCAATGCAACCCATTCCTTAACTTTCATTTTGTCCTCAGACCAACGACTCCAAGTTGAACTGTTCCTGTTAAGCAGCTGACTTCTTGTGTACACTGAAGCTTTGCTTTTCTCTAACACTGCACACTTAAATAATGCTTAGCGGTGTAACTTCATTCTGGACAGTCTTGTCGCTTTGGCTTCCTTAGTACTTTAAACCTATGCCACTCAAAGGCATTTGAAATCACATTATTTAATGTAATCATTCAACATAATTTAGCACCAGTATATATTCATAACACATTTAGAGATATTTTAATTGCTTATGCTCACTGTGCTAGAAAATATTCCACATGAATAAATCTGTCTCCCTATTTTTTGTTTTGTTATCCCACCACTATATATCTTACCTTTCGCTTCTCTTTCTTTTCATCCTTCTTGGTGAAGACAGTGTGCACCCACCAAATCTTGGTAAACATACTTCCATAAGCCAGGCTAAAACCAAGACCCAGCAGCCAAAGACGAGCCTACATGTGATGCAATAGATATACAAATTATGATAGTGCTTCAGCTCTCATGCCTTCACAGCCTTCCCTTTTTAGCACTTACACACATTTACTGCTTTGTTCTTCACTTTTTATTTCAGTACAATTTTCAGTTTATTAAATACATACAGAATAAGATCAGTTTTTGTATACAATGGCAGGAAGGAACCTAGGCAGACTTCAAAGCATGTATTAAAGCAAAAAAGAAAGAAAATAGACCAATAAAGAAAGGTACAATAATTTTTGGCTGAAAGGCAAAAAGTGCATCATATATACAGTGATAACTTTGGCTTATTCTTTTCTTTAAGGAAAAAATGTGACTTCCTTTGAAGAGTTGGTGACTCAGATGGAGTAATGATTATGTTCATCAAGATCCTGACATACAGGACATATCATAAATGAACGAATATATAGCATGGAGGCAGAGGTCTTAAGGGTGCTAGTCACTATGATAGAGGAATGTATTCCATCAGAGTTGAAGAGTTGATACCAAAAAAAGAAAAACAGACAAAAGATTCCTCACCTGACAGACAAATGGAAAATGGCTCCTAGAAATGTGTTTTCCATCTAATCCAAGTGGGAACACAGCCGCTAAAGCCAGCATGCATCCTACAGCTGTCATATTATTAAGATAGGGTTGAGAATTTTGAATATACCTGAGGAGAAGAAAAAAGTGAAAATTACCCAATTTTGTTAAATACAGCCTGAAAATTACACCATCTGATATAAATGTGCTCTAAGGACCCAGATGCCCAAGTTGTAATTTGTACAGCAGCAAAAAGGATCTGTTTTTGAGGGTTAATTAGTTTGGGATTGGTGTAGTCCAAATTTGAGAGACTATTCATGGGCAAGAAAGAAATTAAAGGATGACGTAAGACTGATAAAGAAAATCTCTGCTTGTAAAGTGTACATATGAGCTTTTTATGTGTAATATGCATGAAGTACTCTTTGAATATATGCTTGGATGTAATGTATTTATTATATGTACAAAAAAGAAAGTTGTAGTTATTTTTTTCTACATATTTGTTCTACCTGCATAATAGTTCAGGGTCACCAGAAGTCAATGCCTGTTACAGTAACATCTGGTTAAAAGTATAAACCCTGGATCAGGAGCTGGTTCATGACAGAGTACACTTTAGAATGCATCAATACTCACTGATTAAGTGCCAGTGAAGAGCTGAGAATAAATCTAATTCACAAACCTTTATGATGTGTGAGGAAACTAGAGTATCTGGGCAAAAACCTGCACAGACACAGGAGAACATGCAAACTTCCATCCACCCATCCATTTTCCAACCCACTGAATCCGAACACAGGGTCACGCTGGAGCCAATCCCAGGGCACAAGGCAGGAACCAATCCCGGGCAGGGTGCCAACCCACCGCAGGACACACACAAACACACCAAGCGCCAATTTAGAATCGCCAATCTACCTAACCTGCATGTCTTTGGACTGTGAGAGGAAACCCACGCAGACACAGGGAGAACATGCAAACTCCACGCAGGGAGGACCCGGGAAGCGAACCCAGGTCTCCTAACTGCGAGGCAGCAGCACTACCACTGCACCACCGTGCACAGTGACCTTTGAGGTAGAAACCAGGAACCATTAGAATCACAGCTCTGGTCTTCATTGTTAGCAGAAGCACCATTATATACTTCCGATTTGCATTTAAAAATGCTTAAGGAGATATTTGTGTAGATACTAATATTTATCATCTTTGAATGTATCAGAAACAGTTCTTTAATAAAACACTTACAACTCCTCCATATAATGAATTCCAAATAATAAATATAAAAAATGCCCAAATAAAGTAAAACTTTCCCTAGTGTCCTGTTCTCTCTGTTTATACTTGCAAAGTAATAATAAAATCAAACTTCCCCTTAAAGTCAAGTACAAAAGTCAAGTACAAAATATACATAATAAACTATACTTTTTTACCAGACATGAAGTAATAACTTGATTAACTCAACCATTCATTTTCTGAGTAATGGAGATCTGGAATCTACCTTAGCTACACTGGTGTTATGTAATGGTCTGAATTTATATGTATTTTATGCTTTATTGTCATTTTTATTTATGTTTCATATTTGTATGCATTTGCTACTTTTGTAATTATGTACTTTTTAACACTAGACTCCCTGAAGCCACAAAAAAACTCATAATCCCAGGCCACCTTAAATTCCTTTGCACTTTTCCATTGGCGTTTTTTGATTTACAAATGTGTCAATCAGCACAAGGAGCAAAAATTTTTGTTTCGAAAATTCTGGAACCCAGAATCTTTGAGTTATAAGGCAGCAGTTCTTACCACTACACTATTCAAGAATACATATCAACATCCTGTCAATTGACATTTGAGCTTGGGTTTTTAACTCAGTGACGGCAACATGAAAATTGAATGATTTTATTTTTTTCTTTGGTTATTTTCTGTAATAAAAACGTACATGTTAATTTGGTATTTGGACTAAAGTATTCACACATTACACACTTCACATCATTATTAGTATAACATGAAAAAGTTTCTGTTTTAGCTATGTGTTCAGCAGTTCCTGTCAATCTATACTCACACAGATTGTTGTAGACACGGAACACACATGAAATGTATGTATTCCAAATAACGATATATTATTTACCCTAAACAACTCCAGGCACCTTACTCCCAGATAAAGAGGCCTGAGATCTGAGAAATATGTAATGGACTCAGCTCTGTCGGTGGGGGGATAGCAGGCTGCCTTCTGCTTCTTCTGATTGACACATTTGCAAAACAAAAGATGCTGGCAGAGAGGTGCGAAGGAATTCAATGTGGCCTGGGATTACAAGTTTTTTCATAGGCTTCAAGGATTCTAGTGTTAAATGTGCCTCCTTTCCATGCATTTTGTGGGTGGAGCCCTAGGAGGTGGGACCACCCTGACTTCACCACTGCTGGATGTTCCCTCATCCAAAGCAAGAGACTCAGTCAGTGGAACATTGTATTTGTCTGTTGTGTGTTGTTATGTTCTTTAGATGCTCCTGGTTTTGCTGACTTCTTGATTCTGCCTTAAGGATTCTGATTTCTGTGGATTTGTTTGCTATAGGATTTCATTTTTGGCTTTTTTTTCTTTTTGTTCTTTTGAGTAATATTTCTGTGTATTTTTCTAATTGTATTTAATAAATCCTAATCTGTAAAGATTCTTTGTTGGCCCAGTTGTTTACAGTTATCCTCCCTCTTGTGGGCCTTTCTGGTATAGTGTGGACATTTTGTCTTATTTCGCCAGCTCTTCATGCATGGGGCCAGCTAGGCTGAAGCATACTGTTCATAGATCTGTAAGCTGAACTGGGTATATCTCTTCTGGGCTGGCAAGTGAAACCTGTGGCCAGTTTTGTGGCAGTATTTTGGATGCTTCACCCCCATGTAGCTAAGTTTGTGTCTCCATTTCATAACAACTGGTGGTAAAACAGCAACCAAATGTGGACAGGCTGTCAATCCATCACCTACGCACACTGAGTGATTTTGTGACTGGAGGAAAAGAACCATACTGATGCAAGGAAAATGTGCAAAATTGGCACAGTTGGTTACCAGACTGGGATTCTGAAACAATTTTTTGAAGCTATGAGGCAGCAGTGCTTATCACTCTGCCATGTTACCAACAAGATTAGCAAATGCTTTAGTATAATATTAGTGAGATACTGTATTCATATACTGTATTATTATTGTTCTATACACAATAATGTATTGCACATATGTCCATATCAAAATGTCTTCTCATAATGCATTTTAATATATTAATCACAAGAAATATCACTATATAAATATATAGCTTGTGTAACGTCTGTTACTATCTAATAAAGATAATTGCTAATTATTATTATTTTTTGTCCTATTTATGTGGGTTTTCTCTGGAGATTCCTGCTTCCTCCCACTGAACAAAGACATGCTGTCAAGCACGAAGACATAACTTGGCAAAGTATGACAATGTGTGGGTGGTTCCTGTCATGGAAAGGCATCCCAGCCAGGCTTGATTCCTCCCAGTGATTCTGAATCAGACCATGGCTTCATATGCCCCTGCACTAGAGAAGCGGGTTTAGAAAACAGAAATCAATTGACTATTGATTTGTAAAGCAATTAAGGAGTATGTAATAATCCAACAAAAAAGCAAACTTTTCAAGGTATTTTTAATTATATAGAACACCAGAAGGTCTATTTAATAGGCTAGCACATATATTAATGAAGCATTAGTCTCAATTTAGAGTCTATTCATGATAGTTTATTAAGTGCTTTGGAACTATATATCAATCGTACTAACGTGTAATTTAATAATTCTTTAAGGAAGACTCACATTATGTGTTCATTTTCAAAAGGCATATATAGTATAGCTAATTGCAACAGCAATAAAATCTTTATTTAGGAAGAGCCTTTGAAAAGAATGGTATCAAGAAGCTTATAGAAAGACACTTGAAAATGGGACTAGTATTTCAAAACTTCTTTTTGCAGGTACCTTGTGAAAGATATTTGCAGAAGACCAATGCTGATTCACAAATTCATTCAAAGTTTCAAAAATATTACTCCCATTTTTCAAGTGTCCTTTTATATGCCCTTCATGACTTAACATTATATTAAAGTACAATGTACCAGAGCTGTTGAATGTGAATACAGAATGTACAAAAAACAAATCAACACCACATACTAGCAAGGAAGCACCATATTACTGAGTGTTTTTTGCCAATTGTAAATGATTTGCTCTTTAGTCCTACAATGTTGACATTACAGTTGATAGAAAGAAGCTTTGCTGCTACTCATGGCTGAGCCTTTTCTTTATTTACCCATATTTAGTATACTTTACATCACAAAAGTTTAATGCTGCTTCCTCACGACTCTAGGAGATCAAGTTCAATTCTCAGTCTCTTTCTTTGTGCCTGATAAGTAGGTTGATTCTAGTATGAGAGAGCATGAGTGTGAGTGTGCATGCGTCTCATGTAGTGGACAGCCAGCCCATCTATAGCTGGTTTCTACCTTGTGTCCTGTGCCAGCAGGACAGAGTCCAGCCTTACCAAGTGCCTCATAGTCTGAAATAATCTGAAATGGGGCTAGTTCCTAGTTCCTCACTGTCAAGGTTGCTTTAACTTTCATGATTCCATGATACTATACACAACAGGTAAAGACATCTAGTGTGGCTTTCCCACATCTCCAAAATACTTGGCTCAAATATGTCAAGAAGACAGGTCACCTTGACCAACTAACAAAAATTCAGTTTTAGAACCAACTTAGGTCAGAAATGGGCTGGCGATACTCAAGATCTAAAAATCAAAAGTAGGCCTGTGAGCTTTTGGGTTTTCAGATTTAAATGTTTAGAGATTAAGCAAATGCACATGACTGTTTTAAGATAAAAGTCCTTTTAAATGTTGTTAAAAGCAGAACAAAAAGGTACATTTGTTCAGAATGTTGATTATTGAAAATAAAGGATTGTTGAATCAAGATGTTCCTCCTTTGAAAACAGAAAGACAGCTACAGAATTGTATGGCTTTTCTTTACTATTCTTACTTTAACTGTGATGCAGAGTCTATGAATTAGAAATAATATAAGTTAGATTGTGTTTCATATTATGAATACATGTACATATTCTGTTTATATTGTACATCATATAACTGAGTATTCTTAAATAAATAGGATAAAAGCATTTTAACATTACCTAGACAGTCCTTAACTCTTGAGCTGTTCTGGTCTCAAATATTCAGTTGACCAAGAGTCTACATGGGAGATATATTGAAGAACAGAACAGACATGGTGGCAGGATCTGCAGGACAACTTGGGGCTCAGGCCTATCACTAAACCTGTTTAAGTCACATTACCAGGTAATAGGCCTTGTGGGTAAGCCTTAGTAACAGTAGGGGTAACACTTCCTCCAAATCTCTCACCTGATTAAGTGTGATTAATAACTTGGATGTTCCCCTACACCCGGCTCTAGACAAATCCAAGACATATGTTTAGTTTGCAGTGGTGTTAGATTTTTGTCACAGTACTCTTTTTCATGCCACATCCCAAACCCATACTGTAAGTGTTAGATTAACTGACAAGACTAAATTGTCCCAGTGTAAGTTAACAAATGTGTTTTCATACAAGTGTGCCCTTGTTGTTGGCTTCTGCCTTCCACCCTAGTGTTGTTGAGGCAGGTGCAGCTTCCCCAACCCTGAAATGAATAAACAGGTTAAAATATAGCTGAATGTGCATTTCCTATCATAAACCAAAAAACATTCTAAATGTAAGTAGAGTACACTTCTTAAAAATGTTTAAAATTGAAGTCAGGTAGAATTATTTCTGTTGTAAAACTAGGAAACTGTATCTTGCTATTTTAAAATGTTTTTTGGAACTGTGGCACATGCATTTGAAGTCAGATGCATTCTCTGTGTGGTCTTCATTGCATTCATTTAACTACATGGGCCTTGAGGATGACAATCCACAGTTCATAAGTTTGCAGTGTAACACCAGCCATAAAACATACCAAGTCAATGTACTCCACTGCACTCCTTATCCTCTCCACTGTGCTTGACATGCAGTCAATGTGCCTGACACAAAGAGGAGTTTGAGCAATAACCAAGATAACACTGTGTCAGATCATTTTTCATTCTGAATGGTCACTGCTTTGGAAATTGTCACACTACATATGCACCAGAGACATCTTTGGAATTCAATTCAGAATGTCCTTATTTTTTCTGCTGAGGTCAGCATGAACCTGTTTGTTAAGCATGCAGTAAATAAGAAGTGCCTTATAATTAATTACAGCAAATGAGTTTAGCAGAAAAGAAAAACTAAAAATAACAAACCTTTTTTGCACTTACCGAACATTACTGTTATAGACATTAAATGTCAGGCAAATTATTCCCAGGAGAATACCTAAGCCAGCAAATACTGACACGATCACAAAGAGCTTCTGGGACAAGTGACGGTATTCCTCAATAACCTTAGTCTGGTCTGCTGGGGGAAGTGGCCCTACAAAAAAGACAAACATGCATGAGCAGACATGTCCAACTATTAGGCGAATAGTGAAAAATCTATACCAAATTAATTTGTATTAAAGTGCATATCTGCTGAATGTGCTTCCATCTGCTCTGTGATAACAGAGCTTCATGGGATCTGTACCACCCCCTCTTCCAATTTTGGTTGATTTCTGACCATATCTTGAGCAGACTGTCATCTTTAATGCTGGAAATTCTGAATCTAACTTTCTATAATAAAAGCTTCCAAGTTGTGAAGGACCAGCTGGTGTCTCATTTGGGATGGGCCCTGCTCGCTTGTCTGGCTAGGAGGTCATTATAAAGGAAGGTCATGGAGGGAGCTACAGTATCCCCTTTAAATGCCAGGACCTAGACACGGAGATATGTGGCAGCAGCAATTATACCAGGGCTGGCATCCCTGGTTGGGTCTGTGAGGAGGGAAGGACAGGACAATGGGTAACTCTCTGCTATGAGCAGAGCATTACGCCATACACTGGGAAGCAGCATCCCATCTGGAAAGCTCCAATATGGATGCCCACAGGGCAGCATAGGAGTTGTGGTCCAATGGGGCTGCCCTGTCAGGATCTGTGGAGACTGCCAGGGGGAGCTTTCAGCTATTAACAGCACAAGGACTGATGTGCTCCTGCCTGGCCTGGAAGTGCTTCCTGGAGGCAATTGATTGAGTATTCCTGGATCAGGTGTTAAAAGACAGTCCACCACTTGGCTAAGGTTGACAGAGTTGGGAGAGGAATCAGGTGAAGCTCACCTGGGAGAAATGGAGGAGTTAAAGAAAAGAAAAGAATCATTGATTATTTCTGAAAGGAGAACTGGTCATTAAAGGAGCCTGGTAATAAGGTAGTTGTTAAATATTATTCTAACCAGGGACTGTGTCAAGGGTTTGTGGTTCTGTTGCACTGACTGACTATAATCAATTATTTGAATTTGTCATCTTTGTAATGAATATACAGTTAGTTTACTTTATTTAGGTGGTTTTGCATAGGTTAGGTGAGGATAGCTCACATATATATATATATGTATGTACCTTTCTGAAAAGTCAAGTTACATGAAAATTGTATGGATCAAAAATAGTGCAGTTCTTACTACCTAATCTAATAACAAAAAAACATAAAAAGTGTATCCTACATGGTGAAAAGAGTGAATCTAGGAGAATTCATTAAGATTCAAAATATAAGAAATATCTACAAATCTTTTATGCAGCATATATATATATATATATATATATATATATATATATATATATATATATATATATATATATATACACCTACCAGTAACGGCGTACTGCACGATAACGTGCAGTGAATACACTTGACTTGAGCATTCCTAGTTTTCATCCTCTTTCTCTGTCTCTGTTTAGCATTTGTTTGCTCAGAAGTTAATGCGCTTGCTGCTTCCTGGGCAGCTCTTCTTTTCTGCACCCTAGCGGCCCTCTGCTTCTCTCCTTTCGTCAGCAACTTTTCGCGTTAAAACTGATTAAGTTAGTTTTTGTGTTGCAATTACTTAGTATGTTTTCTTTAAATTTTTCACTTAAGCTGGCATTTAAGTCTTCAATCTGCCTCAAGAATGATTAGCAAAGGTGGTAGGAAATGAGAACGGTGCCCATACGCATGCACCGCACGGCCGCCCTGCTGAGCGCTGCCGAGAGTTGATTCTACAATAAAATAAAATAAAAATAAAAATAGTAATAAAAATCATCACCCCGTAAGTGGATAGTAGACGTCACGTAGTATATGTGTACCAAATTTCAAGTCAAAAGGTGAAACGGTTTGCGAGCTACAGGTGATTTAAAATCCTGGACCGACAAAGAACAGCCACGGTAGCATATTATATAAGAAGATATATACATACACACAATTTAACTGTAAATACTTGTAATGAAATGGGAACTGAGCAGTCCTCACTGCATTATACTATAAGGTAACTGAAAATTGCCATGCGCTGCAGTCAAAGAGAATTGGGAATCTCAGATGAGAATGCTTACTCTACAAATACTGTATCTGGGAAATGATATAAAACAGAGATGAGTTTAAGTGGGAGCAGAGAAGACTGCAGTGCTTCTTGATAAAAGTTATTATGTGCACTGTGGTATTCAGCTGACAAGTCGGCAATTTTTAGGTCTCTCCAGAGATGCTCAATTGGGTTTAAGTCAGGGCTCTGGCTGGGCCATTCAAGAACAGTCAGAGTTGTTGTGAAGCCACTCCTCCATTATTTTAGCTGTGTGCTTAGGGTCATTGTCTTGTTGGAAGGTAAACCTTCCGCCCAGTCTGAGGCCCTTAGCACTCTGGAGAAGGTTTTTTTCCAGGGTATCCCTGTACTTGGCTGCATTCATCTTTCCCTCGATTGCAACCAGTCGTCCTGTCTCTGCAGCTGAAAAACACCCCCACAGCATGATGCTGCCACTGCCATGCTTCACTGTGGGGACTGTATTGGACAAGTGATGAGCAGTGCCTGGTTGTCTCCACACATACCGCTTAGAATTAAGGCCAAAAAGTTCTATCTTGGAGTTTGCTAAAATACACCTGAAGGACTCTGAGATGGTGAGAAATAAGATTCTCTGGTTTGATGACAATGACCCTAAGCACACAGCTAAAATAACAAAGGAGTGGCTTCACAACAACTCTGTGACTGTTCTTGAATGGCCCAGCCAGAGCCCTGACGTAAACCCAATTGAGCATCTCTGGAGAGACCTAAAAATGGCTGTCCACCAACGTTTACCATCCAACCTGACAGAACTGGAGAGGATCTGCAAGGAGGAATGGCAGAGGATCCCCAAATCCAGGTGTGAAAAACTTGTTGCATCTTTCCCAAGAAGACTCATGGCTGTATTAGCTCAAAAGGGTGCTTCTACTAAATACTGAGCAAAGGGTCTGAATACTTAGGACCATGTGATATTTCAGTTTTTCTTTTTTAATAAATCTGCAACAATTTCAAAAATTATTTTTTTTGTCTGTCAATATGGGGTGCTGTGTGTACATTAATGAGGGAAAAAATTTTATTTAAATGATTTTAGCAAATGGCTGAAATATAACAGAGTGAAAAATTGAAGGGGGTCTGAATACTTTCCGTACCCACTGTATATGATTATTATTATTTTTGTTGTCTCGCAATTAAATGGGGTAGCTGGGCTGGCATACCAAATATTTTTTGGACTCTGCAAGTCACTCTGTTCCAAAATATATATACAAATGATTTAAAGCTACTTCATCTTCCAAACACCAGTATTTCCTGCCAAGATCTGAAGTAGGACTGACAAACTAAGATGATAAAATTGCAATCAATTATAATAATCAAAAATTCACACTGTTTTCATTACACTGACATACGAAGCATAGCTGGCAGGAATATAGCATAGCAAAATTGCACACAACCCTGCAATACACACTGGGGAGTAACCATGTTCACAAACTTAATGAAACTCATTTTATTATGACGTACAGATCACTGCAGTCTTTAACAGTCAGGCCTGTATCCAAGGCTTATTAGGGTGGGCTCTGTTTATTTGGAAGCCAGTGCATCTTCTGATCCACAGCTGCTCTTGCCAGTTTTGCAAGTATACAGTACTTTGTGAATTTTTTTTTCTGTTGAGGAGAGTTGCTTCCCATGTTGGATATTGCCTAATTACATTTGACTTAGGTATACTCACATTCCAATGGCTCTGGTGCTACAAGCTTTTCAAAATAATTGTTAAAATATATTGTTTTTTCTAAATTGTTATGAAATTTTCTTTTTCCCTTGCCATGTCAGGAAGCACAAAAATGTTTATTGTCTGGATAAACAATCAGTTTAGCAGTGCTATCAATTCCCAGTCACCCACAGATCCGACATCAGAAGCAATTGTTAACACTCTCTGAAGATTTCCATACAGCTGATATTCACTAGTTCTGTTTGGCTAACACAGCTGCTTTCGCACTCCCAGTCCTCTTAATTTACAAGTGGCAGGAACCTTAAGTCCTTTATCTCTGGTGATGTTTGTCTCCCACAAGCCTTCCAGAGCCATTTTCTAGGTGCTTCAGTTTACAAAGACTATCTTGCCAATTCACAGCACAATTCCCCCAATTTTGGTACAACATACATTTTCAGGTGTGGGTTCTTACATAGAAAACAAATCAATAGGGAACACTAGAGTAATCAACAAAGAAAAGAACAGATAATAAATGAAAACACAGGCATTTAAACAATGCCATACCAATCAGACAACACCTTTTTTTGCTTTAATTGTCCCCTGTTGAGTTAGTGTTAACATATTATACTTATTATAGTATTATTTATAAACAATCCATGGCAATTTATTTTTCTGTTATAAACTGTGCATAATCAGTGAGCTTCTTTAACGTGCTGTAGTCTGATAGTTCCTATGATTGTTACTGATTGCTTGTGAGATATTGGCTTGCTCAGTACGTTAACCAGTTTAGACACAATATTCCTTTGTTCTTTACTTTGTGTAAAAATTTACAAAATGTTTTTGTGTACTTCAATTATACGTGATAAAGTTCACCACACTAATAACGGGTAATAACTGGTAATTTCCTTTGCCTCAGAATTACAGATTGTCTGATAAGATGTTACACAGGCCCATTTGCAGATTTGGCCTCCCCTGTTTAAAAGAGTATTTAAAGATTTTTTGCACTTTAAAATTTCCAGTCATGATCTTTTTACACACACACACACACATATATATATATATATATATATATATATATATATATATATATATATATATATATATATATATATATATATATATATATATATATATATATATATATATATATATATATATATATATATACTAGCCATGTGCGCCCAACTACGTTGCATGTGTTAAAGTTGTCTGTGAAAGGCTCCCTGTTTAAAAATGAAAACCCTTGGATATTGATTCGATAGGAACGGCCCACTTGGAATCACTGTCCGAATAGTAATTATGTGGTGGTGTAGGAACATTTCTGTTTCTGTCCGTTCACAGTCCATCTCGTTTTCAGGACGCTGTCATTTCCTCTCACGATGTCTTCTCAACCTTTCTCCAATCTCGCAGGTTGGTTTGTGGAAATCCAAAGAGTAAGGCAATATACACGGCGCAAAGGTTATTAAAGGGGGACACATAGGTATCCAGGCTCTTTAAAGCATAAATAGGGATCACTTCACTGACATGTGAGCAAGGCACCGTACAACTGTGAGACGCGCAGCACTCGCCAGCTACAACGTAACAATAATAATTTCTGGAACGTGCTGTTACATTGTCATTTATTTAACCCACTGTCTTTCTTTCATTCATATGTTACGTAGGCACGTACCTTTTATCTTCGGCAATCTCATTCTCTAACCAGGCCTCAGGAGCTAACCAGCGTAACACTGTCCACCACCCCTTTTGTTATTCCGGCACATTGTTGACATCCGTGAGTAACAACAACGTACTAAACTGGAAGGTGGTCTACGCATGTGTGGAATTCGCGGACAAACAAAGATCAAGATCTAAATGAAGATCTCTTTAGTTAATTTAAAGCACAATAATTTGTTTAGTTGGGTTTTGAGGTGTGACTGAAGTACTACAGTCTTCAGTAGTATAAGCCTGGAGGAGATTCTTAATGCAATGCCTATGTTTTAGCTGTCTCTACTGCCATCTAGTGCTTCTTCTAATTCATTCGCGGACAAACAAAGATCAAGACCCAAATGAAGATTATATATAGAGATTGCGACTGCTACTGCTGGGGGATGCGGCAGCCCTTCAGAAACCCCCTCTTAAACAGTTATTCAATGGGAAACAAATACACTTTTACAGCTCCTCGTTGCGGGATCAGCTGCAGGCTTGCTGGCTTGCTACATGACATGCTTCTCACGTGGGGCTTCGAACATTTAAAAGACTGAGCTGCAGCCATCTTGAGGTCTCACCCTCCTGTCTTTCTTCCTACATACTCCTTCTGCTTCGGCCACTGCTTTGGAGCCGCTGTACCTCCTTGATGAAGGAGACTTTGTGTTTTTTTGAGCAGGAGTCGAGGCTGATGTATCAAGTTTGATGGCTGTTCCTTGTGTGTTTGGATCTCCTCTGAAAGGGACTTGTATTTATATCTGCCAGAACAGCAGTAAAGTATTCTCCTGTGCAAACTTGTGACCCAAGCTTGAGAATATATATACCATCTTACATGCATTTTAACTAAAATAATTTTCCAAATTCACATTAGCATAGGTCTTTGCTTATACAGTTTTTCAAGGCTTACACAATACTTTATACTTAAACCTTTAGCCTAAATTACCCTATACATCTCTGTATGTTTCTTTTTTTACTGAAATTACTTTTCTTCCCGGACTGTCTCTTCTCAGTCTTTTAACCATGCAAGTTCAGATTTTCTATAGTACATTTCTCCATTACATTGTATACACTGTCACACAGGTGCGTTTAGGAGACAGCTAAAGGGCCTGGGGAACTGTAATACTACACCAGACCAGGGGGTGGCAGAGTGTGCTGACTGTCTCTCTCAGTTTAATGCAGACGATTATCGGGAAATCTCACTAGGTTCCGGCCTCTCTGATGACGTCACTTCTGGCTCTGGCGCCTCTGATGATGTCACTTCCAGCTCCGGCACCTCTGATGACGTCACTTCCGGACTAGATGACATCATTTTCTTCCCCTCCAATTAAAACCGCCAAATAATCAGTTCTGTTTTGGACTCAGTCTTGTGAACATCTCTGTTCAAATATTTCAAAAACTTTTGCAGCTGTGAAATAATATACGGGTGGCTGCCCCAGACCTTTATGATGTCTGGAGACTCATTCTTATTACAACACATATATAACTTCATGATCACATGTTACTAGACATTGATGGTTACATTTACTTTAGTTGTCTGCTTATTCTGCTGTGAAGTAGCAGCTCTTTTGCCATATGGTAAAGAAAAGAAGCAGCCATAAATAAATAGACTTTGTATGTATAAAGCAAGAGGAATGACACAAAAATCTGGTAAGTAAAGCAACAACAGTAAACAAAAACAATATTACAATTAAACTTTTAAGACTGACAGCAAAGCACAAACGGAATGAAGCCATAATTTTTGGGCCACCCTAATGACACTGTTTCAACGATCACATTGATCCAATTAGCTCTTTTGCATTGCATGGAATGAATATTGATTGTTTACCTAGAAATGCTCTAATAACACTGAAGCAGATTGACATGATACCAGATTCAAAGAAAACATTAAAACACAACAATGAAATAAACATAGATTATGTGATAATCACAAGATAAAGGATATAAAGTTATGAAAGAGAAAAAAATATTTTATACAACACAGTCTTAACTTTGTCTCATTTTCCACTCTGCAAGCATAATTTTTAGATAAGAGGTACATTTAAATGAAAAGAATATATATAAAACTGTTCCAGACAAGAGGCCAGAGTACAGATTTTAAGTTTTGTAAAGATGTATTTCAGGTACAGAAAGTACTTAACATTTAAAATATGGCACAAATAATACAATTACAAATACACAAATAATGAAAGTGCTGTAAGAAATTTTTAAATGGCATTGTACAGCTTGGGAAAATTTATATAAGTAATAACTATATTCAACTGTACAGGTATGACAGATCTGTGCAGTTTTAGTGCAGTTGACTTAAAGAACAAAGAAACAAGAAACATGGGTAGGGGAGGATAGTTGGGTTTTGTGGATTCTGTGTGTCTCATGAAGTCCTAGTGCCATATGCTCAATCATCTCATGAAGTTACTGAGTACTGCTACTGCTTGCACATATTTTACTTTATGCTATACCCACATTCCAATGACTCTGGTGCTGTTAGCATATAGGATGTGTCTGACTTTTTTTGTAAACAATGCATATGAATGATAGCAAGGAACACTTCACTCATTTGATAGACCATTACGCACTGAATATTGGGAGTGGCATTGGTGGACATACAAAATAAGATAATAGCAAAGTTAAAAAGTGACTGACCGAGCATACCAGTAATGATTAAAGACTAGCAAATCAACCTGAGCTGAACCCAGTGAAGCAGATTTATAACACATAGGCTATGTACTATATACTATGTGTATAAAATATGTATTTACTTGAATGAGCTGAAAGGGTCCATGAGGCAAAAATAATTGTTAAAACATAACGCTATTAAGTGTTTTAAGGCAGTTTTTGCAAAGAAAAATTTAAATAAAGCAAATACTGATCAATTATAGCTCACTGGCAGAGAGGGAATAATTTTCCAGGAAACTGAAAAATGACTTGAAGGTAAGAAGTGAACAGACAACTGTTAGATTATAAGGGAGGTGGGTAAATTGAGGAATATAGAAAGGATCAAAAAAGAAGTTAGAGATAAATTTGTTATGTGCTGTGCATTACGCTATATTTTGTGTATATGTAGTAATTTCACATAAAAATGTAAAACTTTTATGCATTATAAATTAACCTTTATAATTCAAAAGATCAAAGCCTGGTTTTCACAGAAATTGGTATAAACTCTTTCTGGATTACTGTTTCGGAGTGCTGAAATGGATTTTTCTTTTTTGACTGTACTCTTAGGATTTCCCACAATCTTCCCATCTGTCACATGTCCATATTCTATTCTATTCTATCCTATTTTATTCTATTCTATATATTCTATTCCACTTTATCTTTAGGAATTTAATCTACTATTAGTCTCAAAGGTGCTGGTAATGGATGATTGGGGTAGTACTGTCTGACACTATAGTATACACAAACTCTCTGGCTTCATCAAATCTGTCTACTAATTTTATCTTTACACTTGTTAATAACATTGTTGGCTGGCACAGTATTGCAGTGCTTAGCATTTCAGCCTTCTAGTTACATGTGATTGGGTCTGTCACCCAGTCAAATTATGGTTTATGTGCAGTCAGCACCTTCTCTTTGAGTTTACATGTTTTTTATGCTTATTGCAGTGTTTTTCCCATATTCCAATATTGTGTAGTTAAGATTAACTGATCATGTTAAATTAGTCTGCTATGAATGAGGTGGCTCCTGTCCTGTACCAAAAGCTCTAAGTACAGGCTGTGACACTTCATGACCATAAACCTGGAAAATTAAATCAGTAAATGTAAGGACAGCTTATAACAAATTACGTATTTAAGTCATTTGAAATTGTTGAAATTTCAAGCAAATGAGATATGTTGTGGCTGAACAAGTATACAGTGTGGCCAGCAGGGGGCGGTGCAGCTCCCCAAACACCCACCATAAACAGTCTCAGGCACAAGTCTGCTACATACAAAGGTTTTATTTGTGGGAAATTCTTCCAGGGAATTTCTACACCACAACCACAGTTACAAAGCACACAGCAGCTCTTTGTCTTTTTTTCTGTTCCTCTGCCTTCTCCATTTCTCCCAGTAATTGTTGTCCTCCTCCTTCCAAACAGAGTTGTGTCAGGAAGCTTCTTTTATGTGACTTCCGGAAGCATTTCTGGTGTCCTGAAGCTGTGGTTTGGAACCACTTCCTGGTGAGGTGGGAGCCCGACAACGTAGGGGTCACCACTTCCCACAACACCCCCTATCAGCACCCATGAAACCCAATAGGGCTGAGTAACAACAAACAGTTCCCATGCTGCCGCAACCCGGAGGGACTGCCATCTAGGAATCCAGGCGAGACAATGCCCTGCGCTCACTATCTCCTGTGTCTTAGGAAGTTGAGGCAGTCCCATCCCAGCCCAGTAAGGCTCCCAGATGGCATCTGTCACAACAGCTTCTAATTCTTTAAAGAAGCACACAAATGTGAACACCTGGCAATAGCTGTGAGGGATTAGTAACCTGGAATGAGTCGTATATATGAACCCTACCCTTGACTACTGAACAAAGAAAGCTCCTATAAAAGATCAACCAAATCAATGCTGTACATGAATACATTTCAGCAGGTCCTATTTAATGAAAAGAGTATGTTCCACATGAAATGACATCCTTTTTGAAATGAAATGAAACAACTAAATAAAAATTGTTGATATAGGTTATTTAAGGTGCAAAAAGTGTGGCTATCATCAAAGATTTGAAAAGAAAAAAAAAATTCAAAAATAAATATAGTAAATGATGTTATACAATATCAAGAAAGTGGCCACCAATCTTCCCTTTCTCCAAAAACTACACTATTCTTCCATCTTAAGGTAATAGCACACCACTTAAATAAAGGACATAGATCTTTAGCTCTCCACCTAGACTACACATATATGTCCAGCTGTAAAAGATCTCCTGTGGACCAAAAGTAGCAGTCAGATGTTCTGGGATGTAGCAACAACAGAACGCCAAGGAGGAAAAGAGAAAGAGAAGAAACTCCCATGCATTAACTTAGACTGAATACTTTTGTCAACCTAACCAGATGGTTTAACAGTAAATGGAGATCTGGATGTTACCAGAACCCTTTCAAATATTTTACACCATGTACAGTATATGGTTAACAAAAACTGAGTGCTTGCTTTTTGGAGTCTCATGAGCAGAGTACAAGGCAGATTAGTAGCTTATATTTGCTGATTCTGTGACTAATAAATTGACATTAGAATTTCCACTAATTGAACAGGGAAACAATTTGACATAGACTATTGCCCCAACCAAGAGCTTCTGGAATGTTTCACTTGTCTGGGTGAATGGAAACAAAGGGGGGTGGTTATAGGTGAAGCTCAACCACTAATCCAATATCCCTTCCAATCTCTAGAGCAGAAGAGAACTCACTCGGAAGAAGCTTGACATCAGTTCCGTTCTAAAGCCACAAAACTCACCTCTTTCTGTCCATGCAGCATATATATCATCACCTACTCACATGTTTGGACCAGCTTTGAAGGAGGATGGAGCTGCACCATCCATAAGCACTTTTTAGCTAATGGAAAACCATGAAGACTGATGACTAGTGTCAGAGCAATTATTTTTGACTTCTTTTCTTTTTTCACTCCGAACATTAACGGATTTGTTCATGGGAACCTCAACTCTTTATGTGTTTCAGTGTTTCCTTTTAAACACATGCATGTGAAATAGTTTAGGGATATGAATGGAAGAATTTATAAAAATCAATAGTAGCTTATCTTTCAGCAACACACTACCAAATAGTAATATATGCAATGGAAAAGTAGCAAAGCAAGCATATGTCCTAAACTGTCTGAAAAATACATTCATAAAATAATTAGACATAGTCATGTAATGCTTATACCGGAGATACACCTACACAGTGGCATAGCTAGAGTTCATGCCGCTCAGGGCGGGGTGGTGCTTCAATTTGCCGCCCTCCAACATATCTGAATATGTTAACCTATTTAAATAGAAAATTAAAATGACGTATACAGAAAAATGAAGATATATTTTGCATGCTATTTATTCATATATATATAGAAACAGCAATAATTTTTCACATATAATTATTTATAAGTGCCAACTAGGCAAGAATATAGTATAGTCACACTGATAAGCCATGTTCTAATTATTAGTTTAAAATAAATACACTGCGAAAACCAGAACCGGTATAGTGTACAAGTGATAGGTGGGGATGTTTTCTGCACAGAGCAAGAATGCATTCGTATTGATAACGAAACAAAATTTTAAATTGTAAATTAGTTGTTTGTCTTCCTAGAAATTATTATCGGTGTAATGTTTATGTTTATTTTTGTTATTGCCTCATAAACTTCAACAGCTGTGTCTGATGCCATCACAGAAAGGCAGTCTGAAAAATATTTTTGAAGCATTTGTGGATAAAAATCAGAGAATTTTCATTATTGAGTGATATTTTTCCAATCCCTGCTGCTTACACACAAATGGTACTGAGCCTTTCGGCCAATAATGCCGCCCCCTAAAATGTGCCACCCGGGGCACACAGCCCCCTCCACCTGCCCCTACAGTGGAAATCCATTTTGTTTTACAATTTTGTATAACTTGGATGACATTTCTTGCACGATGGTCAGCAGACAAAGAAATGTATTCTATTTAGTCAAAGATGTGTACTTCACTGAGGACACTGAATGTTTTTAGTGAAATTAAAATTCTGCAACATGTTTATATAACACGTAGGAGGTTTAAAGTTTGTTTTGGTTTGTTTTCCACTCACTCACTTCCAAACTCCCTTTCTTTCTTGTGTGTGTAAGGCAAAACAAATAAATAGCAGTAAAAGGATCCATTGTTTTAATCCCAGACAACTATACAGACGTTGGTGTAAGCAACTTTTTAAAAATTTAACTATTACAAACTAATGTAACCTGTTTGCAAATTATTACAACACATCTTAAAAGGCCTGGAGTGCATTCATTCAGGTTTTATTTATATACAGTGGTACTCTTCTAAAAAGAAATGCTTAGAACATTAATGAGATTTACAAGGATAAAACAGAAACAAAAAATACAGTCCCTTGCAACATTTATATACATAAGTATGCACATGTATTTATTTAAACAAAAATAAACTAACAAAAATATATTTCTATTTTTTAGTGAATGCTCTCAAAGATTAGGCAACATATTTTTTTCCAAACTGAAATAATATTCAGCAATATGAGAAAAATTACTGACTGTTTTATTTTAGGTATGAAAATTATACTCTACGAAACAAAATGCCTCGAACAGAGCACTGGTCCAATGTAGGGTGGCTTACATATTCATATTTAATCATACCAGAACATGTACGTTTGGGCATATGCATCTCTTCCACTGGGGTCCTCAGCACTTGGACTCCACATTATTGTGTGCTGAACCCAATACTTCATTCATTATTTACACAAAACTGCTTACCTATTCATAGCACAAACATAAGTGAGAAATTTGCAGATGATAACACCATACTAGGATTGATTTCCTTTAACAATGAGATACTGGGATAAAGTACAAAATTTGACCAAATTGGGTGCAGAAAACAATTTGTCACTCAATGCGCAAAAACACAAAATTACAGTAATAATTGATTTCAGGAAAGAATGAAGGACAGAGAAGACATCACAAAGAATAAAAAGTATGCAGTTGGAACAGTGACCCACTTCAGATTTCTCAGAGTCTATATTAGAGAGAAGCTCTCCTGGTCCCTAACACCACACACCTTGTGGAAAAAGGCCCAAAAATGTTTTTTTTCTTCCCAAGGAGACTGAAAAAAGCCAACCTAATGCAGCAGGTTAAGATCAATTACTATCATAGTACTATAGAGAGCATCCTAACTTACACCCATACAATATGGTACACTGGCTGCCATGCATCTGTTCAGGAAGATCTGCAAGAGCAGTAATGGTAGCACAAAATCATTGGTATCAGACTCCCAGATTTGGAATTAGACCTATAGCAGTTGATGCTACAAGTAGGCCCAGGATATCATTAGATATCAGTTCCAACCAGAACACTGCATATTTGATCTGTTGTCCTCTGAAAAACACTACAGGGTTAAACTTAAAAACAGCTCATTTCCTAAAGCAGCAGAAATGCTGTCCTTCAACTTTCACAACACTCCCCTCAACCACCAAATGTATGAATTAATATGTACAATAAACCCTTGATAGCAATCCTTTTGTTCTCTATTTACAAATCTGCCTATTTATATAATTACATTTTTGTTTATTTATAGTATATAAATGCATACAATGCTTACATAGGAGACACCACAGACCTCAGCAAACAACTGATTCTCACCAGATCTTTTGTCATACCAAACCCTTCTCTATCACAGGGCCATATCTAAAAGTACAACATGCATCCTCTCCAAATCTGGAATCATAGTAGAGTACAAACCTACAAACACTCTACAGACAGTTCTTTTGAATGCTAAAAGCAAGAAATCTGCAGCTGAGACATGCAATGTTGTTCACAGTATACCATGCAGTTCATGCCTAGTTGTATACATGGGACAAACATCTAAAACACTCGCCACATGTATACAGGAACATTGCAATGCTGTCAGGAGGAAGGACCCATGATCTCTGATATACGCACATACAAGTTCAACTGGACACATGTTTAACTGGGACACGGTGCAAGTAAAATTCAGGGCTAATACTAAAAGTGCCAGAGAGCTGGTGGAATCATGGCTCTCAAATGAAAACACCATTAACAGACGTTTGGGTATGAACCCAGCATATGCAGGCTTAAAAAGAAGAACATTCACATAATACAGCATTTCCGTAATATATAAAACCATTTTACAGTCCCTTCCTTTCAAAGATCCCAGAGTACAGTGGGAAAAGGATCTCTCACTCAACATCTCAGAAAAGGAGTGGAAGGAAGCAATGCACAGAATTCACTCGAGCTCCATATGTACAAAGCATAGAATTATTCAACTCAAAATTATATATTTAGCACATCTGTCTTGCTTAAAATGGTCCAAAATGTTTCCAGGGCAAGATCCAACCCTGCAAGTATTGCAATCGAGCTCTAGCCTTGAGTTATTTGTATGGAATGCTATTTGATTTTAATAAAATGAATAAAATCAAAAAATAAATAAATAAATAAGACTTTAAGACTACCACCCTCCAAACCCAAAATTATATATTGTCAGGGATGCCAGGGGCTATGACCCGGCCGGGACGCCAGGAGGGACGGAAGAGGGTCAGAGCCCGCCTGACCACGTGGGGTTCGCCTTCGGGTTGCTTTGGGGCCACGGGTCAAGGGCTTGGAAGCTCTTCCCTGTAGGGGCCCGTGGCCACCGCCAGGAGGCGCCCCAATGCCTTGGGATTTGTTTCCCCAGCACTCCTGCCACACCAGGAAGTGCTGGGGGGAAGACTTAGGACGGTGCCCGGGGAGCAGCCGGGAGGACAGCCGACACTTCCGCCACGCTGGGGCGTGGCCAGAAGATTGCCGGGAACACCTGGGGCTCATCCGGGTCCTCCATAAAAGGGGCCGTCTCCCGTCATTCAGAGCTGGAGTCGGGTGGAGGTAGGACGAAGCTGTGGAGAGTGGAGGCGGCCCGAAGAAAGGCATTGTGGCCAGGACATTGGGTGTTTGGGGTTTTTGTGCACGTGACTAGGTCTTTGTGACCGATGAACTGGGGTCTTTGTGACCAGTGAACTGGGGTCTTGGTGACCAAATAATTGTAAATAATTTGTAAATAAACGTGTGGTGGTGTCATAACAACATGTCCGCCTGTCTGTGCCCGGGTACCGTTCACAATATATAGTGACAGATTAAGGTGTTGTCTTCCCCTTGAACCCTCATATTCGACGTCAGACACCAGGTAAAAGTCCAAAAGTTGAATTTATTATAATAATAAAGTGCACAAAGCACCCTCCTCTCAACAATGCTCATAAATAAATCAATTCTCTAATAAACAATAATCAATCCTCCTCTACTGGATGCGTTGCCACCCTGCCACCCAGCTCAGCTCTCCTGTCTGGGTTTTCCCAGAGTCCTTTATAGTCCATGACCCGGATCCAGGTCAGATCAAAACTCTTCTTTTTCATTCCGGAAGCACGTCATTTCCTCTCTCCATGTGACTAGGATGTACTTCCGGGTTATAGGGCAAATATAAGTCTTTGAGCCTTCCTGCAGCGTCCCCTTGCATCCCCCATGGTATCCAGCAGGGCTGTGAAGGAAAACTCCAATATCCATGATGCCCTGCTGGAATTCGAGGCACCTCCATGCTGCTGGAAGGGCTCCATCTAGCGGCGTGGGGGTATTGGCCGGGATGAACGGCCAGCCATTGTCCACAATATATATATATACTAGCAGAATACCCGCGCTTCGCAGCGGAGAAGTAGTGTGTTAAAGAAGTTATGAAAAAGAAAAGCAAACATTTTAAAAATAACGTAAGATGATTGTTAATGTAATTGTTTTGTCATTGATATGAGTGTTGTTGTCATATCTATCTATTTATATATATTGTTCTGCCCCACATCTTGTTAGTTGAGACTGTTATTTGTTGAACTGTGCTCCCCCTTCATCTTGTCATTTATTAACACACCAGTCAGTCACATCCCATACTCGCAGTGGTACTATAAAAGTCTATGAAACTCACGTAAAGCACGTAGGTCCCATAATAAACATTTGAATACAATACACCCCATGTGTCTCACGTAGGCACCCCTGTATCTCTTGTTTCGGTCACGTCCAAAACGTATCCTTAGGGTATATAAACCCCTGTGTCTGGTTAGTTGTGGTACGCAGCAATTTGAACCTCTGTCTACACGCTTCACTTCGTCTTGATCCAACCGTGGAAATCACTCGCCTTGTAAGTGTCTTTAAAGCTCTATTATTTAATGTACACTGTCTACTATGTATTGCTTTGTAAATTATTCTTTATTGTCTTTGATTGTTCACATGTAAATGCTTGTATGTTTCTTTTGTATATATTTCAGTTTACAACGAAGTACGTCCAGTAAAAGCCTTCAAGATAGCTCGCTCACCCCTTGTCGTTTTTTATGTGGATGTACCGAGTTGTTTAAGCTCTCTGCGGCCGCATAGTGCGGAGTGAGGCAGAAGAGTAAAAAGGCGAATCCACGTCGCGGGACAGACTGCAAGAGAATCGTTAAGACAGCTAAGTTAAGGAACGTTCTGGCCACGCAGATCAAAGAAGGATCCTACGGCAACTTAGAAAAGGGGCAATTCCACGGCGCGGGACGGAACCGCAGAACATTGCTCCTCACTTGCTAAGTAAAGGGACGTTCGTGCCAGGGATCAAAGGGAGGATCTCTGGGCAACTTGGCTGAAAGACAGTATTCACACCGCAATCGGAGTGCAACATCTTCACGGCTTCTTTTAAATCAACTGACTCCGCCTACTGACCGGTTGAAGCGCAACATGGAGAAGGTATGCAAAACTGACGCTGTTTCTGTGGCCAGTTCAAGACAGACCCGCTATTCCTACGCGTCTGCAAGCAGCCCCGCAACCAAAGCTCGCGCAATGGCTGAAGCTGCGCGTGTACGGGCATCCTTTGCAATGAAAGAGTTTGCGATTAAAAGAGAACAAGCAAGAATGGAGGCAGAGAGACTTGCACTGGAGGCAGCACTAGAGGCTCTTCAGTCCGAAAAAGAAGCTGCTGCCGCAGTAGCTGAAGCTGAAATATTAGCAGCTGCGACCAATCAACTAAATCATGAGATTCGCAGCCGCCGAAGCTCATCTCAAGCTAAAAGAAGGACAGCAGGGTATGTAACTCTTGATGCTGTCACCCCTCAGCCTGACTCACCTACACGCAAAGAAATGGAAACATCACCTGCAGCACAACAGGACGTCATGATGAAGAGTCCTTCACGCAAGTCAGGTGATCACCCATTTTCTACAGAGGTGCAGGCAGGAGGAAGTGAAGATGTCCAGAAAGCATCATCACAATCAGCACATGAGGGAAGGACAGCAGAGTTTGTACAGGAGCAGACGGCATGGCTCACCCTTGACGCTGTCACCTCTCAGCCTAACTCACCCAGTCAGAAAGAAATGGAAACATCACCTGCAGCACAACAGGACGTCATGATGAAGAGTCCTTCACACATCTCAGGTGACCACCCATTTTCTGCAGAGGTGCAAGCAGGAGGAAGTGAAGATGTCCAGAGAGCATCATCACAATCAGCACATGAGGGAAGGACAGCAGAGTTTGTACAGGAGCAGACAGCATGGCTCACCCTTGACGTTGTCACCTCTCAGCCTAACTCACCCAGTCAGAAAGAAATGGAAACATCACCTGCAGCACAACAGGACGTCATGATGAAGAGTCCTTCACACATCTCAGGTGACCACCCATTTTCTGCAGAGGTGCAAGCAGGAGGAAGTGAAGATGTCCAGAGAGCATCATCACAATCAGCACATGAGGGAAGTTCAGCAGAGTGTGTACAGGAGCAGATGGCATGGCTCACCCTTGACGCTGTCACCTCTCAGCCTAACACACCTACTCACAAAGAAGTGGAAACATCACCTGCAGCACAACAGGACGTCATGATGAGCCCTTCACGCATGTCAGGTGATCACCCATTTTCTACAGAGGTGCGGGCAGGAGGAAGTGAAGATGTCCAGAAAGCATCATCACAATCAGCACATGAGGGAAGGACAGCAGAGTTTGTACAGGAGCAGACGGCATGGCTCACCCTTGACGCTGTCACCTCTCAGCCTAACTCACCCAGTCAGAAAGAAATGGAAACATCACCTGCAGCACAACAGAACATCATGATGAAGAGTCCTTCACGCATCTCAGCTGACCACCCATTTTCTACAATGGTGCAGGCTGGAGAAAGTGGAGATGTCCAAAGAGTGTCATCACAGTCAGCATGTGCCATTTATCAAAGACTGCCCCACCAAGCAGGACTGCTTGATCATCACATCAAGACCCCTCCTCTAAAAAGTAGCCCATTCACAAACTCTCTACGGACCTGTGCTGGAGTTATGGACACAATTGTCAGGAAAGCAGTTGGCTTCCAAACAGAGGCTGTGAATGGAAATGCTCACAAACCAGCAGTTTGTACTTTCAAAACAAGTGTGCTGGAAAATGGGCGACCTTCACTTTTCACGCCTTACTACAAACGCCTTTGCTTGAGAGAAAGGGTGACTTACGGCGGGGAGCCAACACCATTGTCCCCTTTGATCAAGTCTGAGCATAATGATGTGCTGAGGACAATTTTTGACTCCATGTTGCCACGGATCAGACTGTCTGCACTTCCTGGTTGTTTCACAGAGAATGATCTCTTTAAAAGCCAGTGGAGACAAGTGCAAGCCTTGGCAAATGAATTCTGGACATGCTGGAGACTTAAATACCTTTCCGCTTTGCAGAGCAGGCGCAAATGGACTTGCCAAATAAGAGACATTGTGTCGTTGAAGAAGAGTCCACTATCACGCAATAAATGGCCTATGGGATTTGTCATCTTGGTATTCCCTAGCAGCGATGATACCGAACAAAAGATAGAATTTAAGACTGCCTCTCAAGGCATCTCTAGGAACTCTATCAGACATATCACAAAAATCTTTCTACTGGAAAATGGATAAGTTCTAAATTAACACAATGTTTAGTGTTTAGTGTACTGTTTAGTGATATAATGTTATTATATCAGACGGGGAGTGTTCTGCCCCACATCTTGTTAGTTGAGACTGTTATTTGTTGAACTGTGCTCCCCCTTCATCTTGTCATTTATTAACACACCAGTCAGTCACATCCCATACTCGCAGTGGTACTATAAAAGTCTATGAAACTCACGTAAAGCACGTAGGTCCCATAATAAACATTTGAATACAATACACCCCATGTGTCTCACGTAGGCACCCCTGTATCTCTTGTTTCGGTCCGTCCAAACGTATCCTTAGGGTATATAAACCCCTGTGTCTGGTTAGTTGTGGTACGCAGCAATTTGAACCTCTGTCTACACGCTTCACTTCGTCTTGATCCAACCGTGGAAATCACTCGCCTTGTAAGTGTCTTTAAAGCTCTATTATTTAATGTACACTGTCTACTATGTATTGCTTTGTAAATTATTCTTTATTGTCTTTGATTGTTCACATGTAAATGCTTGTATGTTTCTTTTGTATATATTTCAGTTTACAACGAAGTACGTCCAGTAAAAGCCTTCAAGATAGCTCGCTCACCCCTTGTCGTTTTTATGTGGATGTACCGAGTTGTTTAAGCTCTCTGCGCGCATAGTGCGGAGTGAGGCAGAAAATATATATATATATATATATATATATATATATATATATATATATATATATATATAGCAAAATAGCTGCGATTGGCAGCGAGAAGTAAAAAGAAAAGGAAACATTTTAATAATAACGTAACATGATTGACAATGTAATTGTTTTGTAATTGTCATGAGTGTTGCTGGCATATATATATATATATATATATTTATATATATATATATATATATACATATACACACATACATATATATACATATACATATATATACACATACTGTATATATACACACACACATATATACATACTGTATATACAACATATACATATCTACATATATACTGTATATACACATATATATACAAATCTACATATATATATCTACATATATATATTAGGGTGGACTCGATTAAAAAATTAATCCAATTAATTAGAGGCTGTGTAAGAATTAATCTTGATTAATCGTATGTAATCGCACACGTAAATTTGCCCCAAATCGCAAATGTTTTTTTTTTTTATTTAAAACGGTTTTAGTGGGCGACAGAATCAAATAATAGACATGGACATGAATATTGTAAACTGAAGCTGTTTTAATTTCTGAAAAAAGCTTTTAAACTGCATTTGAATTCAAAACAGAAACAAAAATATCATCCCTGGTTAAAATTGGGCAGACTTAAAAATAAAGTGGTAGTTTAAGTACTTTAAGTACATTTTCAGAATAGTATTGTCTTTAAATAATAATAACCAAAATTTCACCATAAAGTGCAGTTTTTCTTCTTAAAAAAATAAGTCAGAAACATAAAAGGTAATTTGACCAGCTTACTCTTTAAACTCTGAGTAACATTAGCCAAAATTATTTTGTACATTAGGCTAAAACAGTGTGATCATTGAACATTTTGTAATTAGATGTATTTAGAATTACTAACGGTCACGGAAGTCCAATGATCCCCAGTAAGAGCCACAAAGTCCGCTTTCTGTAATGCATCTAATTTTGCTTGCTTTTCAGTGTGCACAAAACCATGCTTTTATCAAGGCTTCGCTCGGGTAGTCGAAATGATCAGTCGTAGGAACGCGCTTTATTCCGACTCTAACATTTTTGTAGCTGTGATGTGTGCATCAGTGTAATGGATGTACCAGGAAATCATGCATTGACAAAAGTTCCCGTTTGCTTGGAATTGAAAGTGTGATTAAATGCATTATTTTTAGCGCTTATGGAGTACATGCATCGAAGCTTCTCAACTGTGCTTGTGCTAAGAAAGGGAAAATTTTAAAATAACGTAACATGATTCTGCTTAACCTAATATTTTTCATACGTCCCAAACCAAGGAGATGGGAAGGTAAAATGAATCGGTGGCGTACATAGTCAGTACATCCCCTCTCGGAATCGAAGCTCAATGTCGGCGTTAGAGGCGAAGACTCTACAATTGCGCCACCGCTTGTCTATGCTAAAGTATGTATTGTAGATCGGGCTATAGATATACATTTATATATATATACCCGTGTATCGCAGTGGAGAAGTAGAAGTTATGAAAAAGAAAAGGGAACATTTTAAAAATAACGTAACATGATTGTCAATATACAGTAATTGTTTTGTGAGTGTTATTGAATGTTGCTGTCATCAAGGATTTGATTATCATTATTTCTTTCAATCAGGCTCGTATTTGTACGATGTGTTCAAGTTACATTCCGTGTTTGTCAATCGTTGTAAAGATAAGAGGTTTCATTCATCGATTAGTTCCTTACTGCATCAATAAACAGCTCGTCTTCCTTTTTATCTGTGATGTGACAAACTGCATTTTTTTACGCTGTCTTCCTTTAGCGGGACATTGACTTTTTCCACCGTGTGCTTTGTTTCCACAGTAGCTGCATTTATGAATATGCTTATCAGACGCTTCATATTTTTTGCTGCCTTTTCAATTGTGTAATTCGGTTTTTGTTCAGCGCTCTTTGGAACTGTTGCTTTTATCTGTGCACTGCATCAGTTCACGTGAGCCACTCGGTGTACTTGCATCGAAGGTTCCCAGCTGTGCTGGTGCCATCTCGTGCTATGTCCATAGCTTTATTTAATGTTACCTTAGTCCTGGCACTTAAAACTTTCTCTGGCAGTTTCGCTGAGTTTGTGTCAAACACCACCCTGACCATCTCATCTTCCTCTCCATAAGCACAGTCCTTCACCCGTGAATATTTACCCGTGGCAGTTTGCTATTGGATTGCCGCTGACGGATGGCCTTATATGGGCAGGCACTAAATTACAAACGCCAGCGGCGGCCTGTCTATGAACTTAATTTAAAGTGTAGGTTTACATCGTGCTTTGTTTCCGAAGTAGCAGAACTCGCTTCTTATTGTTTCGCTGCCTTCTCAATTATATAATGCATGTTTTCTTGAGCGCTTTTTTGAGGTCTTCCTGGTTTTCTATGTACTGCGTGATTACGTGGGAGGCGTGATGATGTCACACGAAACTCCGCCCCCACGGCGTTGAAGCTCATCTCCATTACAGTAAATGGAGAAAAACTGCTTCCAGTTATGACCATTACGCGTAGAATTTCGATATAAAACCTGTCCAACTTTTGTAAGGAAGCTGTAAGGAATCACCGTGGTGGCTATGGGGACCATGGGAAAGGAGCATAGAAACTCAACCCTATAGGGGCCTGTGGTCACCATCAGGGGCTGCCCAGATGCCTGGAGAGCCCTGGTCCTCAGCACTTCCGCCACACCCAGAAGTGCTGGCAGGACGAAGACCAGGGACTCCCGGAGTGCTTCCATGTGCAGAGCCGACACTTCCGCCACACCAGGGAGTGCCAGCAGAAGATCATTGGGAGGCACCTGGAGCACGTCCGGGTGAAGACAAAAGGGGCCGCCTCTTTCCATTCGATAGCTGGAGCTGGGTGGAAGAGGACGAAGCATGAAAGAGAGGAGTGGAGGCTGTTAGAAGGTGAGGCATTGAGGAAAAGGCCTGGACTTAAGGGTGATTAGTGCAGGGGCACTGGGTTGTGTGTGGTTTACTTTGTGGTTACTTTGTAAATAAAGCGTGTGTGGTTTTGAACCAATGATGTCTGCCTGTCTGTGTCCGGGCTGTTCTCCACAATATATATATTAGAGCCCGTAATGCATGGAGCACAAGAATGAAGACACAACCTGTTTGGGATGGTCGTCAGTTTTTGTCCCTGTTGGGATGATCAGATATTGGATGGACAAGGAACAAGTGGATCTTTTGAACAATTTGTGCCCCAGCACAAGAGGTGGCAGCGTTCCCCTGGCTGGGGCCTATTAGAGAAATGCTCAGAGTTGTCCGGGAATTGTAGTATGGAAGGGAGACCATGTCAGGGTCCTTGGGTGCTACAGGGTGTCGCTGTGTGGAACGGACCACCCTATTTTGGAGAACATCCCCATGACCCAGTGGTGCTTCCGGCATGCAATGTAACAGCACTGGAAATGCTCCTGGTTCAACATAAACGGTGCTGCTCTGCCTCATCCAGGTGAATCAGAGTCAGGAGGCAGATGGTGAAACTAACTTGGAGGAGTAAAAGGAGGTGGAGGAGGAGAAACAGCTTTATTAACGACTGGTACATTGTTGAATGGACTTCAGATATTATATAGTAGTGTCTAGTTTTAATACCTGCATATCTGTATTTTATGTTCGTGTGTACATATATTAAGTATTGTGGATTTTTGTGTGCAAGGTTTTATTGGGTACAATTTTGGTAAACAAAGTTTCACAGCTTTGTGAGCAGTGGCAAAATAGATTATTTTATCTCATTTTGTTTTCTTGTGATGAGTCAATGGTGTATTGCCCTTTGATAAAACAAACAACTCTTCTGGATGTTGTGATAGATGTCCAGGAACCTTGCCCCACTGGGATGACGGAAGAAGGGAAGGACCGGGAAAAGGGTAGTATCTTCCCTGAACCACAACGGGGTGACCTTTATTGAATGGGAGCTCAACCGTATGGAGGGACATGGCCACCACCAGGGGGTGCCTGGACAGCTCTGGAACTGTGGTCCACAGCACTTCCACCACACTCGGAAGTGCTGCCAGAAGAGGAGCTGAACTCGCTTGCAGCACTTCCGCCACGCCCGGAAGAGCTGTCGGATGTTAATTATGGAGCACCTGGAGCACTTCCGGGTGCTGTATAAAAGAGGCCGCCTCACTCCACTCAGGAGCTGGAGTTGGGAGGAATAGGACAAAGCTTGGGAAGGAGGAAGACCCATTGGGAGGCCCGGACTTAAGTGTGATTGGTGCAGGGACACTGTGTGCTGTGCGGGACTGTTTTCTGGACATTTATGTAAATAAACTTGTGTGTTGGACTTATCGGTGTCTGCCTGTCTGTTTCCGGGCTGAACTTCCACATTGGCATCCCAGATGGGCCATTAGGGGGCATACCGCCACCCTAACCCAGACACAGACAGGCAGGAGACATGTTTTGCCACACTCCACACATTTATTTATAGTTTTTACCAGTAAGCACAACGCAACACCACTAATACCATTCAGTCACTTCCGCCACCAGTCCTTCTCCCTGTACTCCTCTGCAGGCTTTGTCATCTCCTCCCGACTCTGGCCAGCTTACGGTGTGAGGCAGCTCCTTTTTATAAGGCACCTGGATGGACTCCAGGTGCCTAATGAGCTTCTTCCGGCCACATTTCCGGGTGTTGCGGAAACATGACCAAACAAGGCCCTGGAAAGGTCCATGCGCCCACTGGCTGTCCAAGGGGGCTGCCCTCTCTGTCCAGAGAAGATACTGCCCTTGTCCCAGTCCTTCCCTTTTTCCTGCATCCTGGTGGAGCAAGGTCCCTGGACATCTGTCACAAAGTATGAAAAAAACAAAGCACTTGGAGAAACCTCATGTAGTGACTGTGTTAGGACATCAGAAATCTAATACATTTTCAGTAACCTAACATCTGATATCTTAGCATTACTATAGACCATACAGTCTGCTGACACATAAAACAGCATAAATTGCCATTATCCTGTTCATATTTTTGGGGTTATGTATATGACATATTTCAAGATGACACCATTTTATTTGCGTACAACAGTTTAGAATGCACCCTTCATTTGCCACTGGAAGGATCTATGGAATTGACTTATATTTTTTGATTATTTTGCAAAGCTAACTTTCTCTTGGGGTATTTGAAACAGGCTTGGACTATTACAATTAATCAAAAATGCTGTGTTTTCAGTCTGTTTTTAGTGCTGTTTAGAAACACCATAATGTATAAGTGAAAGAGATCAAAAAATCAATTGGTATTACACAATTTCAGCTAATTCCACATTGGACCTATTGAAAGCATCTAATGCCAGTCCATACTGGAAGAACTCTGAAGTATTTCAAAGATGCCAGTACATTGGATTTAGCATCTATGTCAGTAAAGTGAAACAACACTTAATCAGTGCAGATGAGAAATCAACATGCACTGATGGTTGTCCAAGGTGAGTTTATAGATTTGTGTCACTTAAAAGATAGACCCATTACTTCCTTGCTAGAAATTCACCATATTTTCAACCAGACTAGAAATATAGTAGACATGAATAGGAACAAGAAATTAAGACAGAAGGAAAAAAGCATGAATTAACCCATCAGCAAGATGCACAAATGTGTTCAGGCATTGAGCCAGATATCTTCTTGTAAACTGACTGCTGAAAGGAGGAACACAGAAAACACTGAGAATTTTGCAGGCAATTCTGTGAAAAAGGTTCATGGATAATGGTCATTGTAAGGCTTTTTGAAAATAATGGAATAATACGATGAGAATTTGATGTATTACGTTTTTTTCATTCTGTAATACAATCTTTATGCTACGGGGAAGTGTACCTAGCATTGACACACCATAATAATGACAGAATGTAAAGGCTATTGAATAACTAGGAATCAGTGAATATAATATATTTATTTTAAAGTCATTTTGTTGGGGCAGATCATCAAAAAACTTTGCTGTAATTCTATGAAGATGAATATTCAACAAATGCAGAAGAGCTTCAGAAATTAGACTGGTACAAATCTAATTATGAAAGGAGAGTTGCTGAACATAAGAGAATACTAAAAATCATTTATAAAATCCCATTAATCAAAAATCCAATGAATAATAGAGAGAGAGAGATAAGGTAATAAGATAAAACCTATTAAAGTAAAGATAGTCATGCAAGCATTGACATATAGAGGTGATATGACTTAGTAGTCAAAATGCTGGGCTATACAACACATGCATCCCAAAGTAATCCCCACCAGATCACACTCATGCATGGATTTCAGAGGTCACGTGTAATGTTGAATACAAAATGGCCAATCACTCACCACACGTACACAAATGTTTTACTAATATGAAGATGAAAAAAGAAGAAAAAAAAAACTTTCTTCAAGGGAAGAAAAATGATAAGACTTTAAAGGTAATCAAGTGAAACAAATGGAGAAGTACATTAACAAGCAAACCACAAAACAGCAACAACAGCATTTACTTGGCTCTATACATCAAATCATCTGCAAACTAAGACTCGACCAATAATATGGACAGTTTGAAGAGTGTCAAAAACTTTTCTGGAAGTGGTTAGTTTATATGGCTCTTTTGTCACACAGGTAATTCAACATTATGGTCTGACATCCGTTACACAGAGCTCTGCCCAAGTGGATTCAGTCAGACTGTAGTGCTCGCCAGCCTAACTAGTACATTCACCCAATCTTCATTTTTATAACACTTAAAAATAGTGGCTGAATGCTGTATATTTTGTAGGTCATATTTTATTAGATGGGCGGCACGTTGGCGCAGTAGTAGCGCTGCTGCCTCGCAGTTATGAGACCCGGGTTCGCTTCCCGGGTCCTCCCTGCGTGGGGTTTGGATGTTCTCCCCATTTCTGCGTGGGTTTCCTCCCACAGTCCAAAGACATGCAGGTTAGGTGGATTGGTGATTCTAAATTGGCCCTAGTGTGTGCTGTTTGTGTGTGTCCTGTGGTGGGTTGGCACCCTGCCCAGGATTGGTTCCTGCCTTGTGCCCTGTGTTGGTTGGGATTGGCTCCAGCAGACCCCTGTGACCCTGTGTTTGGATTCAGCGGGTTGGAAAATGGATGGATGGATATTTTATTAGATACCAAACTAGAATTTGGAAGCGTCTCAGGCGCAGACTGCCTATGATTTCCTGGTTTGGACACAAATAGAACTACCCTAATGACATTCATGTCTAAACCATGCATTATGACTTACTGGAAGAGGAGCAGGAATCATTAAATGTTTATATATCATTAGTTTTGTCAGCTGTTCACCAGTATAACTTGATAGTCTAAGATAAGTAGACTTCTTTCATTATTACTAGTAAATGATGCCGAAGAAATGAAATGAAATGATCCTGCGTAAGATACTTGTATTTCAGTGTGCTCTAGAAAAAAGTACTGTATCTACTGTATTACATATATTGTTACTTCTTGATTTTACAAAAAAAAAAAAACCTTGTTATTATCTGTGTAAGGTTCCATAGGGTTATATAGTAGGGATCCATGCTTCCTCTTCTGCCATGATTAATGTACAGTAAGTAGAAATAACATTTTTATCATAACATAAAGGAAAATATTGTAGAATAATAATACAATGAAGGATTAGTCACTAATACTTAAACCATATGTACAAGTCCTGGGGTTTACTGTGGAATTACTACTGTTTATAAATCTAACTTAGCGATTTTAAAGGGGAGCTAAAATCTCATCCTTGTATGTAAAGTTGAAATCAAGAGAGGGTGTGCTTAAGCACAAATCTGCAGTACTACACACACACACATTTATTCTACATCTACAAAAGGATAAGCATAAACTGTATATTTGCAATGCATTCTCTCTGGGAGTTCTGTCCAATTTAACAACAGGTCTGTCGGCACGTTTCACTGGTCAGTTGTGTGGAGCACATTGCTCACAGCCTAATCATGCAGATGAGAAAATGATCAAAAACAATTCTCTAAAGATGAGAATTATTTAGATGAAAGCACAGACAGAAAGTACATCACTAGGGCTGGAACCTGCAAAATTCTATAGTAATTTTACAACTATAACGACAGCCTTCTTGCAGTCATATTGGTAACACTGGATATTTTTTAATTCACAATCTATATATCTATATCTGAATGGCTTGTTTTTGTCACATATCTAATTTATATTGTTAATTCCATTGGTAGAACTAGTCCTGATGTCTTTGTTGCAACTTCACATGAAGCTGCAGGACCCTCACTTGCTAGCAACTGGCTCAAGGCAGCATGCACCACTGAATCGGTTACAAGTCCATTTCAGGGCACAGTTACACATTAACACTTTCCCATACTAGGCAGTGAACTAACCCATCCATCTTTGAGATGGACGAGGAAAAAAAATTAAAATACAGGGAAGAAAAGAAAATATCGAGATAAGGAAACAAAACAGAGAGAAATTAACTGCTAAATCCAGGTTAAAAACATCACACACAGAGAAAATATTGAGCATTTTGATTGTCTTAAAAATAGTTTTTCTTTTTATAAGAAACTCACAAAATACTATAGTTTAAACTTTCAGTTAGTTAACTGAATGATTTTTTCACCTGCATTATTTATTACATTAGATTACATAAACTGTATTAATCCCAACAGGAAATAGAGATCCATACAGCAACAAAAACAAAAAACAAGGGGACAGATAATACAGCCAATTAATTTATCAGTAAATAATCCATCCATCTGTTATCTAACCTGTTATATCCTAACTACAGGGTCACGGGGGTCTGCTGGAGCCAATCCTAGCCAACACAGGGCGCAAGGTAGGAAACAAACCAAGGGGCAGGGCGCACACATACACCCACCCACACATTAGGGACAATTTAGGATCGCCAATGCACCTAACCTGCATGTCTGTGGGAGGAAACTGGAGTGCCCGGAGGAAACCCACGCAGACATGGGGAGAACATGCAAACTCCATGAAGGGAGGATCCGGGAAGCGAACCCAGGTCTCCTAACTGCGAGGCAGCACCGCTACCCACTGCGCCAGAGAGCCGCCATCAGTAAATAAATAAATGAATAAATAAATAAATTTATATTGTGCAGGTATTTCAAAATTAACCTAACAAGTAGATTGGCAGGAAGCATTGAATTGCCTGATAGCAGTGGACAGAAAAGACCCCCAGACACTCTTCTTAGCACACAGAGGTGCAAACAGCATGTGGCTAAAAATGCTCCAAGACAGCACCTCCTGGAAGGGATGGAGAGGATATTTTATTGGCATCCAAATTTGCCACCATCCTCTTTTCCATCACAGCTTCCAGTTGGAATCTTCCCTAATAAATGTGTTCAGGCACTGTGCTTCTTTCAAGCTCAAGTTGCTTCCCCATGAGACTGCAGCGTAGAACAACACACTGACTACTATGGACTGATAGAAGATTTCCAGCAGCTTGCTGCATACATCAAAAGACCTGAGTCTCCTTAGGAAGTGCAGTCTGCTCTGGCCCTTCTTGTATAGTGCCATTGTGTTTTCAGACCAGTCCAGTTAGCTGTTTCTGTGAAACCCCTGGCACTTGTAGCTCTGCAATACGTTCACGTCCTCCCCTCTGAATAGTGACTGGTCTCAGTGGCTCCTTGGCATGCTTTTTTCTTGCTGATGTTGAGTTGCTGGTTGTTGTCCCTACACCACACAATGAAGATCTAAAGATGTTTTGGAAGTCCATTATTGCAGTAGTGATTGCATTATACTTAAAGATAACTGACTAATGAAATAATCAGATTGAAGACTTTGATGGTAGCAGTTAACATAAGTACATTAAGAGCTATGTTAGAAAAAAAAAATAAGATGACCCTTGTTGTGTAAAGGGTTAGCAGAAGAATATTTAGCCCCTAAAAGACCTCCTTATATTGAGTACCTCATGCTTTTGTTAATTTCGTTAGATGTGGGCATTATAGAACAACCTATAACTCAATAAAAATTACAATATACTTCACAGCTGCAATGCAAATACATAACCTCAAAATAAAACGAAATTGAATATTTCTCAGCATGCAAGATAAATGATGCTAGTTTAGTACAAGTTTAAAACTATCTAGATCCCTGTTTTATGTTATAAATCAATCACACTCTTCCCCTCAACCAGAAGGATCATTTTACTTCACTACTAATATATGAGGATGTAGGATTTCAAATTAGAAACACAACCATTTTAAAACATTTTGGGAGATAAAAAAAAACAAAAAACACAAGTCAAACCTAACCAAACCTCTTATGTGACAGACAGCACTGCAAACCCCAGCTGTTCCTAACTGTAACTCTAGTGTGCCGATTTTGCCTATTTAAATGGGCATTTCTAAAATGCAGCAGCACAATTAGGGATTAATCTCTGCTCTGTACGTGGGTTGCATTCTAGTATTATAAGAGAAACACACATGGCTGCACTCGGTCTTTCTATCTCTCTCTTTCATACACACACACACACACACCCTCTCCTCTCACAGCTTCCTGTCCTTCAGTATTCTATAGGACACTGGTTGCCATGGAGACCTGGATCCTACTAGGCAGTGCTGCAGCATGGAAGCAGTTACCCCAGCAACCAAAAGAAAAAGGGTGGTGGTGGGGAGCTGCAGTATGTTACCACGGTGATTGAGAAAACTGGGCAAGAAGGCATCTGTATTGTCAGAGTTTGAATAACCTACACCCATTTAATGTAGAGTAATATTAATAGACACTAATCAGAGTTGTTTCTCTTCAAGGTTACTGAATTGTGCTTTAGTGGAATGTTAGCTTTTAAAAAGTACAGTATAATGAAAACCAGTGATGATTCTTGTAAAAACAAAACAAAAAAGAAAACATTTTTAAACTCTTTACATTGTTTTAAACAATAACATACTGTAAATGTAGATTGAACACATGCAGTGTACTATGAAATACAACTGCAAATACTAGGAAAGTTTATGCTTTAAACATTAAAGGATTAAAAACTAAAGTTTAAACAGATGTTCATCCAAATATTATTTGAAAGAGTAAATTTGAATCTCAGATTACAAATCAGCATACTATGAAAAGAAGATCATTAGAAAAACCAAATGCACACTTTGTTTATTTCCAAAAGGTTCACAGTAGTATAAAGTGGTACACCAAGAGAGATATAAAATTATAAAACAAAGGTTACAATTGTTTTACTCATTCAACCGTAAATGTGCTCTAGTCATCTATCCATCCATTATCTAACCTGCTATATCCTAACTACAGGGTCATGGGGGTCTGCTTTAGCCAATCACAGCCAACAAATGGCGCAAGGCAGGAAGCAAACCCCGGGCAGAGAGCAAGCCCACCGCAATGTGCTCTAGTCATGCGCTGTTTTATGTATATATAACAATAAAGCTAATCAACAATTTTAGGTTTCGACCTTTCGGAGTGTTGAGTGTGGGTGTGCACGAGTGGGCTTTACGTTGGACTGGTGACCTATCCAGGGTTGGCTCCTGCCATGTGCCTAGTGCTGCCAGGATCGGCACTTCTCTCCCACAAACCAGAACTTGATAAAATGGGTTTAAAAATGTCATGATACTTAAAATATGTTATTTACAGCAAATGTGGTGAGAGTAACTAACTTGGTGACTACAAAAAAAAAAATAAAAAATGTATGTAAATATAATCAATAAAATGTAAAAACAACAGCTATTGATTCTGCATTAAAAGTTTATTAATGATGCAAGTTCTCTTTTAAAGTGTATTGCATTCTGATTGCAATCTAAGTAATATTTATGTACTGAACTTTGAAAATTATTGGCAATATTTTTGGAATAAACTCAGTCCTGATAGCCCATAAGTTAGAAACTTAAAAATCTTATTACCTATAATTATTTTTTGGCAGTGCATGTGTTAGAATTTTCCTACCACGCGAGTGACATAATATTATAAAAATCAAAACAAATTTGTTATGTTGCTAAACATTCAGCCCTAGCTCATTCACTCACAGCTTACCCTCTGGTATGAACAGACTCAGTCAACAGAATCAGGATCACTTTTCTCAGAATCAGAAACACATTTAATCCGCCAGTAATTCATGTATAGGAATATAACTATATATTACAGCTTTGGAGCTGTTTATAACATGACACAAGGTCACATTCAAACGACAGAAGTTAACAACATACCTTATAAACAGTTTCAGAACATTATAATAGTAAAGGAGAAGTGCAAAAGAAAGCAAGTGTTTGTATAGTGTGTATGCACAAACACAGAAACATACATGTACATATTCTGTACACACACACACACGCACACACACACACACACGCACATGCACACGCACACACACTCTCAGACAGAACACACAGACATAACCAAGGAAGCCAGGCTAAATCATTGGTTAACAAGGGCTACGCTCTGGGAATGAAACTGTTTATGTGTCTGTTACTATTAGCTTTAATTGACCTAAAGTGTTTACCAGAGGGAGGTTTTTGGAACAAGAGATGACCTGGGTGAAATGAGTCCAAGGTGATCTTTTTGACATGGTTTATGACACTAGATACATACAGGTTTACAACAGATGGAAGAATTTAGCATAAGAAGATACAATCAGCAGGATTAATGAGACAGGTACACACAAAACAAGACAACAAGATCATACAGGTAAAATGGGCAGTAGATGTTTGCTAAAGAAACAAGAGGAAAGGACTAAGCAAAGATATTTTCCAATGACATGATTGTAAGGACAGAAAGGTGAAAAATCAAGGTGAGTAAATGCAGAAAAAATTAAAAGCAAAACTGTAAGACACCTGCAAAGCAGGGATACAAAATGTAATGGCAGCACCAGAAGTAGAATAAGGACAACAGGATGACTGTTAGCAAATCATCTCTTTCTTGTGAAGTTATGTTCTCTCCATGTCAACATGGGGTTTCTCCCTGAAGTATGACCATGGTTTTACACAGTCTGTGAAAGAATGTCATTCTCTTTAGAATGCAGCCTTTTGCATTTGCTGTAAATTCAATTGGCAGCACGTGTTTGTGTGAGGCTGTCCCAGGGCGTATGGTGCAACAGATTGGCATTACATTCTGTGCTGCTTCATGCCTTAAACCAACTGCTGTCAGGTCAAACAATGAACTGGATTAAATGATTCTGAAAATGAGAGAAAGCCTACCACACAGAGACACTGGAGTTACTTTTAAAAGACTACGGATTGCTAAGGAAGGCACCTAGACTCAAGGATGAAGTCAGGGGGCTGAGGTAGTCACATTAAAACAATTCACCATTCCAGCTTCAATATAGCACTTTTAAATAAATTGCTATGATGAAAAAAAAAATCACAAATGTAGTTAATTCCCCCTTTTGTTTGTTGATACATTGTCTGATAAAGTATGAGTTGGGGGTGTCTTTAATTCTGTAATAACCTCAGAATGTAAAATGTTGCCTCTGAGTCTCTTGTTCTAAATGATTTAACAATATAGAGTGACTTAACATATGGCAATCAAATGAACAAAACAAATGGATGCATAATAAGGAACTATTTGCCAAACCAAATACAATTAAACCTAAATCTTGTAATTCAAATCTAATAACTTGATCAGAAATGAGTGGTATGTTTCCGACTAGTAAAGAAAACACAACTGCCCCACAGTGACGGAGTTTAAGTACCTCAGGGTCTTGTTAATTGTGAGATTGACGGAAGAATTTGTGAAATGGCTGCAGGTGAATCAGGGACTGAGGCCTCAGGTGAAGAATTTGATTTACCAGTCATCATACATTCAAATACTCAAATATTAAAATAATATAATAATAGGAATGAAGGTCAGTAGGAACAAGACAGAATACATGTGTGTAAATGAGAGGGAGGTCAGTGGAATGGTGAGGATGCAAGGAGTAGAGTTGGCGAAGGTGGGTGAGTTTAAATACTTGGGATCAACAGTACAGGGTAATGGGGATTGTGGAAGAGAGGTGAAAAAGAGAGTGCAGGCAGGGTGAAATGGGTGGAGAAGAGTGTCAGGAGTGATTTGTGACATACGGGTATCAGCAAGAGTGAAAGGGAAGGTCTACAGGACAGTAGTGAGACCAGCTATGTTATATGGGTTGGAGACGGTGGCACTGACCAGAAAGCAGGAGACAGAGCTGGAGGTAGCAAAGTAAAAGATGCTAAGATTTGCATTGGGTGTGACAAGGATGGATAGGATTAGAAATGAGTACATTAGAGGGTCAGCTCAAATTGGACGGTTGTGAGTCAGAGAGGCGAGATTACATTGGTTTGGACATGTGCAGTGGAGAGATGCTGAGTATATTGGGAGAAGGATGCTATGGATAGAGCTGCCAGGGAAGAGGAAAAGAGGAAAGCCTAAGAGAAGGTTTATGGATGTGGTGAGAGAGGACATGCTGGTGATGGGTGCAACAGAACAAGATGCAGAGGACAGAAATATATGGAAGAAGATGATCCACTGTGGCTACCCCTAACAGGAGCAGCTGAAAGAAGAAGATACATTCAAATACTCACCTACAAACATGAGTTATACATAGTGTGCAGATGAAAGGTGAGGAGCTGAACATTACAGATGGAACTCAGGTTAGAACCAATGCTTTTTCAGGTCACAATAAGCTGGGTATAGGAATGTAGAATGGATGGCTCATGATAAACTTCAAAAGTGGAGTGTACCACCCATGGCCCACTGGGAAAAGACCCAGGAGCAGATCCAGGACATAGTTAGATTATGGATTATTACTGTATATCTCTCTGCTGGACCGGCAACATGTGGGAAATTTTATACAGAACTGGAAAAGAAGCTGTTGAAGCCAGGGTGGCCTGGTCAGTTCAGCTCAACATGTTGCTATGGCATCCCTCATCAGGAAAAACATATCTAAAGTGAAGTGAATTGAATCTAGTAATCCTACCATTTCAAGAATACTTTGTGTTACCACCTTGATAAGAAGGATTTATGCTATATTGTTTATGTTTAAAATATTGTGTGTTTAGTTTAACATTCTGAATTTACTTTATACAGCTATGGAATTATACTTTAAAAAATATATTTAAATCACACACATCCCAACTTATCATTTTTGCCTCACTATACAGAAACTATATATTGCAAGCTTAATGAAGCATTCAGGGGGACAGATTCTAGAATCCCAAGTCTAAGAAAATCTGTGAGATCTCAATAAGAATTTTATTTTCTTCCCAGCATGATGTCCCTAGGCACAGTTACCACAGACTACTTTCTGAAACTGGGAGCAAAATTGTGTGTATGTGTGTGTGTGTGCATGAACAAAAATAAGAGCTTGAAAGGAATAGCTTTAAAATCTAATTTCAGAAAATAAATCATTTTGAGATTTCATTGTGCGATCAATAATAAGCAAAAAAGAAATTCCATCTGAATCATTATAAATAAAATGTGATGCTGGAACCTCTCTTTGGAAATATACTGCTGGATCAGTGACTAAATTGTTATACATTTAAGAAGCTTAAGACTCATCTTGAGTATTTCTTAAATTATAGTTCATGTAGTCAAACATTAAAAAGCAAAAACATCAACTATATGCAAAAGAAAAACAAAAAAACAGAAAACGTATATTACACTACTTTGTGCATGTATAAATGATTTCAAGAAGAAAATTAAAATTATGATTGCAGTGCTAAAAGACCAAGTTGGTCAAACCTTACTTTGTCAATACTCTTTAGATTTACTTGAGCAATTTCTAGGTCAAATAAAAGGAGTATTCTCCTCCTATCCAAGCCCATGCCTGGAACACATCCCATGAGACTTGTCAAGGAGGCTTCATCATTATATTCATCAACAGTAACATTCCTATTCCAATATCCAGCAAGATGATTGTGCATCTCAGCCTTCCAAGTAGTCAGGTTTCCCTATGACCTCTGTAGTTATATCTGATTAGGAATGTAACTGTAGTACTGCATCATTGTGCTGCCGTGTTGGACAATCTCACAATAACCCTAAATTTCACTAATAAACAGGACCTGAAGGTAACTGCTCCACTTTGAGAATCCCCTCTCACCTATCCCACAGAGAGCAATCCATGGCTTTTTGAAACAGAACAATGATTTCACATTTGGCAGCGTAACATTTGGCCACAAATCCACTCCTGAGATCACTGTCAAATAATGCAAAAACAACAAGACCACCCATAAATGAGAAAGATGCAGCTTTCATTGTTGGCAATGCATTGTTATGTTCATAGAAGAAAATAAAAATCACAGCCAGAAGAGTGGTCGAGACACAGCATTGATGAGATTTCTACATTCATCTGAAATTTACTCATCATAAAACAGCAAAAGTACACAACTCTCACTCACAAATGAATCACAGACAGTGAAAACTTCTACCAAATAACCCCCAAGGTTTCTCTTTTAATTCTCATGTGAGCATAGTGGTTTTCCATTCCAATCTTAAGACCTTACCTAATGAAGATGAATTACTCTGAATAGTGGTTAAACACACTCACATAAACAGTATTTTCTTTTCTACAACAGGGGGTTGCATTGAGGCAACTGTTTGATTCACCAGTATCAACTATAAAAGGATAAGACCTACCGGTATTTGAAATTGGAACAAATTTAATTCTAACTTAGAGGTTCTGTACAAAATGTTTTCAAAACCTGGCAGGATCTAATAAATAACATTTTAGATAGATAGATAGATAGATAGATAGATAGATAGATAGATAGATAGATAGATAGATAGATAGATAGATAGATAGATAGATAGATAGATAGATAGTTTATTAATCCCAAGGGGAAATTCACATACTTCAGCAACAGCATACTACATACATTTATCTATTTACTTATTTTTACTAGTACAAAGTTTTACTCAGCTGGCCTAGCTCTCTTTCTTATGGGTGGGGGTTGATTTGTTTACATATTTTAATATTGACTTGCTTGTATGCAATGTTATTTGAATTTAATAAAATCAATAAAATGCTAAAAAAAAAAACGATGTTTCAGTCAACCACCTCCCACCCTGTAATAAGAACATAAGTTTATTATGTCACTGTCCTCTGTGCAAATATATATTGTAAATCTACTTTTGTTTCTACTCACATGCACAGTTGACACAGTGCAAGATTTAGCAAAGGGGCTCATCATTTAGAACTGCTAGGCAAAGCATAATAAAAGACAAAACAGATAAAGACAACTGGAAAAACGTTCCGTCAGATTTTTGTATACAGATGTATACTATTTTTTGTCTGTCAGAGTCAGCATGAAACTGTATCCTCTTTGCCTTGTTTGGAATTGTATTATTCACCTAAGTGAGGGCCTCCACACGAAAGAAACAGTATAAAGCCTTGGAAAGCAGCCAAGCACCTTTGAAGCCGACGGACAGATCCGATCCTGAAAATCTTTCCACTGCACAGTGAAAATGGCAGACTCTACACATCGAGCCCCCACTCCCAGTCTTGCCACTGACTTCTTTCATCTGTTATGCAGCGTAAGCCGTCATTAAACAAAGCTAAGTTATTTCTTCTATGTGATTTCTTACCACTGTATCACTAAGGGAGGGGTATCGCCTTTTTATATTATATCTATATAGATTCGGGTTATGTAACATGCAGCAATTAAAAGAACTCATTCTCAGGGAGCTAACGCTTTCTGCTGGATACACAACACTTCTTACAAGTAGGTCCTTTTCCACTGCTGTAGTGATATAGTTTCCTTTGTCAACCTTTAGGACATTTGCTCATTAGTTCCCCTCACGGTTTATTACTAAAACAAATCCTGAACTTGAGCCACACACACATTGAACCCACATGGCGTGAACTGAACCCATTCATTCTGTATGTGTCACCTGTACACTAGCCAATAAATGGCAAATGTCACCCCCAGGCCAGGCTCAATGTGTGAATTTTGGTATTCCTGTTTGGAGCAAGATTCTCTTAGATTTTCATCTGAAGTATTATAGGGGTAAAGTTTTGTTTTTTCTTTATCTAGTCCTCTTTTTAGACCAGTTTGCCCAGAGTGATCCTACCAGGAGCACAAGCCTGGCAACACCATAGTTCTAATAAACCATAGGATGGCAATGTCTCAAGCACATCAACATCATCATTTTGGAATGAAAAAATGTACTGCCACCAGTACATCCACTATGGAAAGGTTTATAAAAATGTAACCCAGATACTGAACTGGATTCAGATGGATGAAACCAAATGGATGGTTGAATTAAAATTCTAATGCTATTTTTTAATAAAACTAGTGAAGACTAGGCTTAGGATGAAAAAGACATATTCATTCAGTTTTGAAACCTGCTTGTCCACTGTAGGGTGGTAGAGACCCATGTCTCTCCTGGCAGCAGTTTGCATAACACCGGAGCCACAACCATTTATTGTGCCATTCATTGATTTACACCCACAAAATCAATTAAGAGTTTCCAATCAACCTAACCAGCACATCAAGCACTGTGAGAACGTGCAGACTCTACACAGATATCAACTAAGGATTGAAACCTTGTTGACTTAATTGAAAAACCAGCGAAGTGCCAACAAGTACGAAAGATGCTGTATTAAAATGGGTTTCTGAACAGACTGATTTGTTAACTCATTTATATAATGCAATATTTTCATCAATTTCTTGTTTAATTAGAAAGAATTAAGTCTTTCATCCACACTATCAGTCATTATTTAACAAAATAGGTTCTTAACTCTTAATACCATCAAATGGAAATGAAATTTGTGCATTACATTTAAATGAAACTGAATTGTGAACCATTTGTTGCGAAACATTTGATATCTGAGTATGTTTTTTTTTATATATTTCATTATCAGGTGTTTAAATGCCCCTAAGTATTTGCATTATGATGAGATACAGTCTAACTTATAGTTCCATACATTGAAACATACATTATACTCTCAAACCAGGGATGTTGGAGGTCAGAGCCTTTCCTGGAAGCAGTGGGCGCACCGGCCCATTGTACTGTAGAGCACGTGTGAACACTTAGGCCATTTTACAGGATGTAAGCAATTAACCTAAGTGGCACGGCTAGAGGAGAAAAATCCAAGTACCTGGGTGGACAAGGTACATAGACACCAGTAGAATATGCAGTCCCACACAGATAATGACAGGCTGTGGGATTTAAACCTAGAATGCTGGAAATATGAGGTAGCAGCACTAAGAGACGCCATGCAAACCCACATAAGAATCATCTAGCAAATATATAGCTGCACAACTCTAGTAAAGTTAAAGGCAGTTTTATTGACATTTCCAAACTTATGAGTTAGCTCTGGTCAGTATTAATAATTACATTTTTTCTTGCATTTATCCTTTCTTGACTTCCTCCCATTAATCTCATTGCCAGCCTCTTCACTCCCACCCACAGTGGGGTCTGTGCCCTCCAGCAGAGTAACCTTTAAGTAACAGCCAGAGGAAGGAGAAAATGTCAGCCCTCCAGCATGGGGCAATCAGAAAGAAGGAAAGCATTTGTTTTGCCAGAAGCCCTGTCTGTAATTGCATGAATGTCTCAAAAACAGTTTTGGCTGGAATGTGAAATTTAGCAGATGTAATTAAAGGTGACATTTTATCTCCATGTTTGGCACTTTCATAATTTGAAAATGTATACAGTTAGTATTTCCCCATCCTCAGAATACAGAAGAATCTGTCATGGCCTGCAAGAAAACCTTCACATGAAGGTCTATTCAAAAATGCTCCAGCTACAAACAGCACTTACTCTCTAAAGAATAGTAAGGTATGTCAGTTAATGACCCCTGGCAAACAAAAAAATAACTCATTCTTATGCAAAAAATAGACACTAAAAGGGAATTCCTTAAAACATCTTTTTTTTTGTTGATGGCAAATTTTTAATGTTCAACTGGCCATGACAGTTTACTAATTACCGACGACACTATACATCTACAAATGACATTTAGCTATAGCCCCACTAATGATTATATGCTTTGCTGACCTTTATAGATACAATTTTGCACTATACATCTGTTCAGTCTTTTTCAGCCTAAATATTTGTGGTTGAGATTTTACACTGCAGCTCTGCTTCCCCTTTCTTCAAACTATAAAGCAAGCAGCTTTGATGCTCATCTGTGATGACTTTTTCAAATAAACGGGCTTTATAAACTGCAATAGACTCTCAGGACAAATTGCACAATCTAATATGCTGGGCATCTACACAGCAAGGCTGTACTTATTTTTAGCTAAAAGTCAGGAAAAGGCATGGGCTCCCACAGGTATTCCCACCAAACAATATGTTTTGTTTTTAATTTAATTGAGAACTGAATTATATTTACCACAAGAAATTACAAGTGGATGATTTATGTCTTTATTTTTATTCAGTGGGTCTGCATTAGACTTATGGGTAAACAATTTAAATATGATAAAAACAGACCGCACCTTCAATTGCAATATTCAATTACAAAACATTATTCTCCACAGTTACCAGAATCACTGAATAACGCTGAAAAACAAATGATTTATAAAAATCCTCTTTAGAAACCTTTCATTGAACATTTTTTTCATGCTGTACCAAACATACTACTATAGTTACTTACCAATCCATTTGTCATTTCCATACCACGAAAGGTTCCCCTTTGTGCTATCATAGTATCCAATCTTCTTGTAACTGCCACCTGAGGGATGACAAGAAACTTAATTTAACAGTCTGGCCAAATCCTCGTCAATAATGCCCCAAAGCACAAATAAACAGAGTCCTGAAAAGAAGGGCACCATCTGCCTAGCTGGGCGTCTTTCTGTGCACTTAATGTCAAATAGAGATCACAGAGTTTGATGTCAATAAAGTAAAACAGTTTAAATGGCCTGTTCTTGCTGCTAATCAGATCAGTAATTTTCTATCTATTGATCGATCGATAGACAGATAGATAGATAGATAGATAGATAGATAGATAGATAGATAGATAGATTATAGATATATATATATATATATATATATATATATATATATATATATATATATATATATATATATATATATATATATATATATATATATGGACACCTTATGATTCCTTTGATTTGAACCTGGGACTCTTTAGAGCATTTGTGTTTGGGGTTTGGGGCTCACCGATGCCCCTAGCTATACTGTATATAAACTGCTCAAAAAAATTAAAGGAACACTTTGAAAACACATCAGATCTCAACGGGAAAAAAAATCATGCCGGGTATTTGTACTGATATGGACTGAGTAATGTGTTAGGAATGAAAGGATGCCACATCATTTGATGGAAATGAAAATTATCAACCTAAAGAGGGTTGAATTCAAAGACACCCCGAAAATCAAAGTGAAAAAATGATGTGGCAGGCCAGTCCATTTTCCTGAAATTTCATTGCAGCAACTCAAAATCGTACTCAGTAGTTCATATGGTTCCCACGTGCTTCTATGCATGCCTGACAACGTCGGAGGCTAGGGGAGGGTATGCTTCTAATCAGATGACGGATGGTGATCTGGGGAAACTCCTCCCAGATCTGGACCAGGGCATCGCTGAGCTCCTGAACAGTCTGAGGTGCAACCTGGCAACATTGGATGGACCGAAATGTTCCAGAGGTGGTCTATTGGATTTAGGTCAGGCGAGCATGGGGGTCGGTCAATGGTATCAATTCCTTCATCCTCCAGAAACTGCCTGCATAATATCCCACATGAAGCTGGGCATTGTCATGCACCAGGAAGAACCCAGGACCCACTGCACCACTTTGTTTCCACCATTTGTTTCCACTTCAAGGAATGAGTTATTTATAAATTGTTCTCAGTTTTAGCACGCCCAGAAAGTTGCAATGGTTAAAACTGAAATATTACCCACCCTGTAGTTGTTCAATTAGGGTCCATGCCATTCTGGATCCCTGGGCATCAAAAACCACGTGACCCTAAAGAATGGAGAAAGAATGAGAAAGAGACAGCAAGTACATATAGCTTTAACTTCTACATCTAGTCAACTGAAGCACATATAGAATATGGTTGTTTGTTTAGGATCCTCATTCAGTGTGCCTAAGCAAGCCATTAGTGAATGTTACACTCTGATCCTCAATGTGTTAGGAAAAGTAAGTTTTTGACTAGTCTAATTATTTTTCCATTTACTGTTCAATTTGTCATTATTATAATATTATTAGGGTGACGCAGGGGTAGCGCTGCTGCCTCGCAGTTAGGAGACCTGGGTTCGCTTCCCGGGTCCTCCCTGCGTGGAGTTTGCATTTTCTCCCCGTGTCTGCGTGGGTTCCCTCTGGGCGCTCCGGTTTCCTCCCACACTCCAAAGACATGCAGGTTAGGTGGATTGGTGATTCTAAATTGAAATAGTGGGTGTGTTTGTGTGTGTCCTGCAGTGGATTGGCACCCTGCCCAGAATTGGTTCCTGCCCTGTGTTGGCTGTGATTGGCTCCAGCAGACCCCCTTGACCCAGTGTTTGGATTCAGCGGGTTGGAAAATGGATGGATGGATGGATAATATTATTAACATTATCCCTAAGGGGCACTTTTGAGGGTGTTGGGGCTTATTCCTTCAGGGGAGTCATATAATATGTGTTCTATTTGAACTCGAATTTGGAGTACCAGAATTTAGGAGAGAATAAAAATGGTATTTTCCAAGTTTGGAGTAGGAAGAAATGAGCCTGACATTTTTCAAAAACAAGATTCTTAAACGATACAACAACCTTTTCTATGCAAATAGGGTATCTAAAAAGGTCTAGATAAGTCCTTATTTCATGTGATGTTAGATTCCAGATGAGATAAAGCCATCATGTTCAGATATTCAGGTAAATGTGTAAAAGTGGGGCATTGCATATGACATCTCAAGAAGGCAAGATGTCATCTGAGAAGTTAAAAATAAGATTTTAAATGCTACATTCATCTGGATAAATCGATTGCCTCTAATTTCAAAGTCATTGTCATAAGCCTGCAATATACCTCTGACTGCTGATCTTTGATGGATGCCATCGAATTACTCAGAGCAGTGTTCATTTTGGTTGATCAATGGGTTTAAAATATATTTTATCAATTGCATATTTAATCTTTATGACCAAATCTGGTCACTTCAATTTCTTTCAGGGATTTCTTTACACTCTCCCATGTCCCCTTAGACAGTGACTTGGGTTAAACATGCAGCCTATTACTCTTCTCTTTGTATAAAACATTTAGCTTAGATTGCCAAAGACAAGATGAAATCAAAGGGCAACACTCTTCAAGAGTAAAGGCCATTTCTGTGCTTATCTGAGTTAATATTTTCACCTTTGCAGCCAAATGCATTCCAAACGTCTGGAATGGGACATAGGTCTATGGCTCTGAAGGCTGAGTGCTCAGTTGACTAAAAATTCAGAGTACACCAAGTGGAATTGTCTATCCTAAGTGTCTTGCCACACCCCATGTAGCTTCAGCATACCCATAGTGCAATTCGGCCTACTCACAGAAACGCCTTCAAATGAGGAGGAGTTCATGGCCTTGTATATCTCATTAGTGATATTCTTGTTATTGTAGTTGAAATCTTCTAATCGCAGCCCTTTCTTAGCTAGCTGCTCAGCTGTTTTGTTAAGAGCTAAGGCCAAAGCCCAAATGGCATCATAGGCAAGTGGAGCTTCCTGAAATCCACCAGTCTCCTCAGGATTTTTCCCACCAAGCCGCTTCATTAGTTGCTCCAAGAATTCTTGAGATGTCTACACAACAGAAAAACAAAGCGAGCAGAATGATAAATATTTCAACAAAAGGAGCAAAAGTCACAGAATCAGAGAGATACAGTCAAGCGTGAAAGTGAGATACTAACTCATTGGAGATTATACATTTCGGATGAGCAGCAGGCAAAAACAAAATGAACGAAAGCAGGCATAGCAGTGTACTTAGTATCGTTTCCCATTCAGAATACTAAGGCCTCTTGTCAAAACTTTGGCACTCAGGACAGCGATTTTCGAATTATTCATTACAACTAATCCTCAACTTGCAACAATAATTCACTCAAGACAGTCTTCTGAAACAAAGGATGGCGAAAATACAACATAGCAAGAAATGATAAAAGCAATAGTTTGAGCACAATAAAATGATGAGTTAAAATGCAAAGTAATATTAATAATCATTCAGAACAACCTAACTGGAAAAGACAGAAGGAAATGGAAGTTAATAAAAATATTCTTGTCATAATAAACCACATGGGATTACACACTGATTGAAGAAAGAAAGGCAAAAAGAGAATATTATAGAGCAAAAAAGAATTAAATTAGAGCAATGCACTGAAGCAAAGACTCATGTACAAAAAATGATTTATTAGAATTATTTTTTATTGCAGGGCAACATTAATAGCTTCTGTGGAAATTCCATGCTGTGCAGTACAATTATGCAGCCCTTTCCTTCCTCTCCATAAAGTGACAGGTCATTTGCCATGCACAACTATGAAATTGGCATGTTTTTAGTAACTTGTCTCTTTGTGACCTGTGAAAGCAAACTAAGCTTTTGCTCACCAAATTGGATGCCCCTTTTACAGTCTCTGGGTTCAGCATGACAATCTCGGTGGTGACGTGACCCTCTACAGCCTCTGTCATGTTCTCCACTGTGCAGTTGATTGATGGATCTTTAATCTTAAACCAGTTGTCAGCGTACCAGCCAATCAAAAACCAGACATACTTTTTACCATATAATTTCTCCTTGAAGACCTGGAGTGGATAAAATTAAGCAAGAACACCTCAAAATTCAGGCAAAATGTGCTGCATTTTTTTCCTTTTGCATATAATGTATAATATTGTACTCTTTGATTTTCTAAAACCAGCTGGTGTCCATTATAAACAGCAAAAAAAATAAATAAACATTGACACATAATTGATTGTGTTTTCTTTAAGTAGGATTAGTTAAACACAATAACCCACAAGATTTCCTATTTTATTTATGTAAAACATCAAAGCCAAGTAGTATAAAAATTGCCACAATTGCTCTTTTATTTGCATTAAGTACATACCAAATGCTGTGATGAATTCATGTTTTAATTAATAATCACTAACATACAGTCTAAAGGTTTCGTTTATTCCAAAAGAGCACACACGTTCTGAAATATTCCAGAAAATCTACCAATTGGTAATGAAGGATCTGCTCTGTTGACTCCCCAGCATTGTCCCCTTAAAGCATCACAAGATGTTTTAGATGTATTTATAATTTCTTATTAATATTTTGTTTTGTAAATCTTCATGCAGTTCAAGTTAAAGTCATTTTTCACAGACAAATTCATTTTCTACCCTGTAATCCTATGTAAAGTAGGTGAATAACTTTTGGTTTTATAGGCGTCTGCTTCAAGAGATGTTAGGTGTCTTCAGGTTTGGACTTCTATTAGTGACTTGTACTTGTGCATTGTAAACAGTTATCTGGGCTTAGATATTATTATCATTGTGAAGTTGATTTTACTGTTTACTGTTGTGGTTTAAGCATACCGTTCGACCCGCATCTTTTTTCTTTGCCTGCTTATTGCCTAGTTTCGATCTATTTAACAAGTGCCGCCCCCTTGCTTTGTGTTGATAATTGCTTTGAGACTTGCAGCTGGGCTCACTCAGCTGCTCCTTACTTCAGGAGACTTACAATGCTCTTGCAAAAGCATCAGCCCTCATGTGCAGTCCTTCTTGTATGAATGCCTATTTGTGTAAAGACCTCAAGTCTATCTGTGTGAGTCTACCAACACTTCTACTTAACTAAAGCATTGTGTTTTGCTTCTCTTTCAATATCGTCTTCAGAATGCATCATCAATACATTCTTGCCCATTTAGCAACAGAGGGAGAAATCCAGACATCCTTCATTCACTGCATCAAGCCACCACTTCAAATATCTTCTTCTCCTTTCGCTTGTGGAACTGCCAGTCTGTGGTCAACAAAGCAGATTTATTCCAACTTTCGCCACTGAAAGGGGTCTCCATGTGGAGGCTCTGACAGAGACATGGATTCATCAGAAAATACAGCAACACCAATAGCACTTTCACCTTCAACTTCTCCCACTCCTGCCATTTCACTGGTAGGGTTCGGGGGGCAGGTATCCTTATGACCAAGAGCTGGAGATTCACCTCCCCCGGTTAATGTATGCAACTTCACTACTTTTGAGTACCAAGCAGTTTCTGTCTCCTTTCCATTAACATGACCATTGATGTTATTTATCTCCCTCCAAGTGTTCTTAGGAACTTCCTTGATGAGCTGGATGGACTGCTCTCTTCCTTCCCAGATGACAACGGCCCACTTTTCATTCTCGGGGACCTGAACATCCACCTGGACAGCCCCTGTGCTGCTGACTTTCTCAATCTTCTTTTTTCCTTGAGCATCACATATCTCCACACCCCACTGACTCACAATGCTGGAAATCTGCTTGACCTCATTCCATAACATAACGGCACTCCCACTAATGCATCTGTCACTCCCCTACACACATCTGACCACTTTTTCATTCAGTTCTTTCTGCTGCTTCCCTCTTCTCATTCTCCTCCTCCCCCAACATTATCCTTCTGCCATCACCCCTACTCCATCTCACCCACCCAATTCTCTTTTATAGTCTCCTTTGCTCTCCCTTCTCCTGACCACTTCTCCTCTCTTTACACCAATACTGCCACAAACATCCTATGCTAGACTCTGTCCTCCTGCCTTGATAATGTTTGCCCACTCTCTTCCAGACTTGCACACGAAAGACCCTTTTGTCCCTGACTTTCTGAAGCACTTCGTAATCAACAGACTGAGGTCAGGACAGCTGAAAGGAAATTAACAAAGTCAAAGGCTCAGGCAGACCTGGCTAAATACCAATTCCATTCCCTTTTTCTTCTGCCATCATCAAAGATAAGGTAAGGTTCTATCAGACCAGAATTACCATCACCACTGACACATGGTCTCTGTTCTCCGTTTTCACCTCTTTTCTTAACCCTCCTCTACCTCCTCCCACAACCTCTCTGTCTGCTAATGACTTTACCATCTTTTTTCAGGATACAGTTGCTGCTATCAACCATCAGTTCTGACCCTCTCTGCCACCCATTATTCCTCCTCCCAAGCATCACTCTGTCATTGATGTTTCTGACCTCTTCTCCAATCATTCCACTACCTATCCACTTGACCCTATCTCTCCATATTTCCTTCAGGCCATCTCCCGTCATTCATTTATGCAACTACACACATCATTAACATATCACTCAGCTCAGGCACATTTCCTACCATCTTCAAACATGCTCTGATAACCCCGTTTCTCAAAAAACAAACACTTAGTCCATCCCAAGTTAACAATTACAGGCCTGTCTCCCTCCTTTCCTTTCTTTCCAAAACACTTGAATGTGCTGTTTCTAACCAGATCTCTTCCTTCATTGTACAGAAAAGATTGCTCAATACCAACCAGATCGGCTGCAAGAGGAACCATTCGACTGAGATGACTCTACTGACTGTGGTCCACCAGCTACGATCTGCTAGAGCTACCAACATGTCATTGGTCTTGATTCTGCTAGATCTCTCCTCTTCCTTTGACGTCGTCAACCACAACATACTACTTTGCACCCTCTCTGACCTTTGGTATCATTAAGAGTGTCTGCAAATAGTTTGAGTCCTACATCTCAGGCAGATCCTACAGCGTGTCCTGGAGAAGAGAGTTGTTAAGTGTGCATTAGACATTCACAGGGTTGTCCATTATGTTCAGCTCCCCATCTTTGTATAGCTTGGTTTAATGTTGCTAACACCTACCAATGCAGTATGAAATCATTGGGTGGTGACTGAGTAGCAGCTATCTTTTTCTAGCCACATTTGTACTATTTTCAGAATCATGCAGGTTCACGCTGTTCAACATCCACAAGATCAGACATTATCTGACAGAGTATGCAGCACAACTAATAGTCCAGGCGTTGGTCTTGTTGTGTCTAGGCTACAGCAACTTACTTCTGGCAGGAGTACCCACATGTGCTATCAAGCTGCTGCAGGTGGTCCAAAATGCAAGCAGCCCTTCTTGTATTTAACCAACCAAAACAGGCACATGTCACTCCTCTGAAAAAATATTGTGGGCAAAGCCAAAATATACCCTTCCAATTGTACTTATATTAGGGAATTACTACATGAGGATTAAATTAGGGAATTATTACATGAGGATTAGATATAGACAATCGATTATACTAAATAGCAGAAATATTGTTCCAAAGCACAAGGAGATGCAAAGAAGTTTCATAGCTGTTAATTTAGTCCTAACATCTACAGTGGTTCTATGGAATTAACAATTTCTCCCTCTCCCCATATTAGTTATTTCTAGCCATTCCTCTTGGGGCACAATTGCATAAATTGGATTAGAGGTTTCTACAAGTGTCCATCAATAGGCTTTGTATGCATGCTATCCAGTATATAATTTTGGACAAATGTGTGCCTTTCAAGGTTGCTGAACACCACTATCCGAGCATCTTAAGATGGCTAAAGAGAGACAGTGGAATTAAGATAAATGTCAAGGCACTTAATTGCTGTGACAAACTGACCAGGTCACTCACCTCACAGAAGACCTTCCTGGCTTCTGTTTCATAGAAGAGTCCCACAATAATTCTGGCATCTTGACGCTAAAAGAAATCAGTCAGAATTATCAAATCTTGGAGGTCTGAGTAAATGACACTGTAAATGTTTAATGCGACAAAACTATATATTTTTTGCAAAACACTGCTCTAGCTTTGTCATGAGGTTCCTAGGATAACATATTGCTCTAACACAAATTCCTCATTGACCCTGAAAGTCTGAGGCCAATACCTTGAGATTCTTAACTGCTATGGCAGGATCGGTAAGGAAACTCTGTCGCACGCTGATCTCAATCCCAGCCTCCTTGACTCGCTCCTCTAAATCATCCAAGGTCTGCAGAGACAAAAGCCGAGGACAGATATAAATCATCAGCAGAATGAGAGGAGCATTAAGAAGGACAGAGGGAGAAGTGCTTTGAATCAGAGGAAGATGACAAACAACTAGTTACATGCAACATGTACAGAGCAGAAGCCAGGTGAAAAAAATGGGCAGAAGAGAAAAACAACAAATACGTGACAGGTGGCACTAATATGGTATAACTTAATCAAACAGAATGAGAGTAAATTTGATAAATCATCCTATCCATGACATTTCTCAAAGAAATTTCATTTGGTTGGTGCATCTGAGCAAATGTCACTTTACATTTGTCCTTGAAACCAATTCTGTTGTCTGGCATGTCTCCTAATATGTGATGTGCCTTCGCCGATAATTAAGAAATGTCAGGTCACTAGGCAACACTCTGAAAGGCTTCAGGAACCTGGCATGTCTCCTCACACCGTTCTAACACATTTAGATGCACCATTGTCAGAATTTGTTATCTTAATGTAGTGTATTTGAATCTTTGGAAATATTAGAAAATTATACTGCCAATTATTGATTATTGTCAGCCAGGTGTTTTACTGAATTTCAAAACATTGACTTTTCAGGCACTAGATCTAATAATTTAAAGTACTCTCAGGTTAAGCTAAAAGAAGTGTATAGCTACACAGATAACATCATTACAAAATGGGAAATTAAGTAAGAGACTTAATGAACTATTTAAACAATTAAGGTTTAATTTAGCACAAAATTCTACTTTTACAATAGGCACAAAACAAAGGCTAAATAAGAGATTTAAATAACTATTTAAATTGGTGAGGCTCAGATTAGCACAAAATTGTACTTTTTATAACAATTTGGATTGGTCCTTATATTCCTTTACATTCCACATTTATCAAATTGATTTCAATAAAAATCATAAATATATTTAATGAAGTGCATTGCCAAATTAAGATTTCAGTGTTTAAGATGTTGAACTTGGAGCTGAATCAGAAAAGAGTAATTATGTGTGTATGGTGTGTGCTCTGCGTGTGGAGTGCTGTATTTATATGAGCCACACTTTAAAGGGAAGTGGGAATCTTACATGATTACAGTGAATTACATTTTTGCAGAGCAACAACTAGCTGCATACTCCTAAACAGCAGCACATATAAAGTAAAATGAATGTATCACCCAATTTTATGGTGTGGGCAATCTTCAGATTTTCAACTGCATACTGTTTATTTAAAATTTTAAAAACTTTGCTCAAACGAACTAGGATGAACTGAATTTGCAGAACTTACAAGAATTGCAAGCAGTCAGTCAGTCATTGTCCAACCTGCTATACCCTAACACAGGGTCACGGGGGTCTGCTGGAGCCAATCCCAGCCAACACAGGGTGCAAGGCAGGAATAAATCCCTGGGCAGGGTGCCAGCCCAGCACAGGGATTGAAATTGTATTGTACTAGTAAGTTATTCATTTGTTCCAGTCATCCTTTTATTCAATTACTTTATTATCTGAGTAAGGCAAATAAGCACATACCACAGAACCCGTTTTAATTCACTTATATTATCATTATTTACTGTATATTATAATTTCTATATTATTTGAATGTATAGATGACATAGGACTAGGAATTGCTGAATTAGTTTACAGCTTGGGAAAAGAATGAGGTACTTAAAAGATCAAACACTTTAATCAGAGTCATTCGCAATTAGGATAGGATGGCCAGTCAAACGTGTACAAGGTCACATGCCCCAAAACCCCACGTGTGTATTTTAACTTAAATATGGCTCTTCTTATAGATCAAATGGAGGAGAAAAGAAGAGGAAGAAAAACAACAAAAGAAAGGTAAAATCAGAGATCAAATGATGTGAAATCATCTGATTTGGACATCAGAAAAACTCTGAACAACGCTGATCACTAAACCAAAAGCCACTCAGAACATTCATTCTTTGACACTTCTGATTTTCAGTAAGCTTTTCTAAGACTGTTTATATCCAGACTTTGCTACCTGTTTTATTTTCCATTATATTTTCTTCTATTTGGTATTGTTGTACATTAATAAATACCACATTGCTTTTATTTTCTATACTTTGTCTTTTATCTAGAGTGATTGAAATAATAAATGGGTACTAAGTGTGAGTTTAATCCTACTTTTCTCATTCAGAGGGTTTATCAAGGAAATTGTGGTAACTCCTCAATAATTAGAACAACTGTGGTAAAAGCAAGACATATAGTTTGGTTAGTAAGTAGCATACAACCAAAATGACACCCACATTTTTGTTAGAACTGGTGATACTGAATCCCTATCTCTAGAATTTTACGGAGAATATTGCTGAATAACTCTCACTTGGAACCACTTAAACTTTATCTGAATTGGATCTCTCTGTATGCTTGTGTGTCTGTGTCTTATGTGCATATTGCAGAGTGACTGGCAATTGGCTCCACTCAAGACTTTGTCTGGATAGGGTCGCTATGTGGATGTGTGTGTATGCCTCTGTGTGTGTGTCTAAATCTTCAAGGGCAAGAGTAGATTAACCCAATAAACGTTCCTGGTATGTCTCACAACCTTCGTGAGTTATACACCCGCCTTACACAGTGTTTGCATACAGGACACAAAAGATTAAATGATATGAGAAGCATGTATTTTAACTGCTTGACCCTGATTGCATCAATATTTCTGGTCAGTGTGTGTATGAGGTGTGTATATCTCTGTGTGTGTTAATCTTCAAGAGCAAGAGTAGATGAACCCAATAAACGTTCCTGATACATCTCACACATTTCTTGAATTATACACCAAATTTACATTGTGTCTGCATATGCATGTTTAAGCATAAAACCTAGGTAACAAGGACATTTGGAAATGAAAACTAGGGGAAGTGGCTTTCTTGATTTTTCCTGATATTATACTTAATACAAAACTAGGACTACCCCTAAGTAACCCATCTTCCTATATGATGCCTAACCAAAGTTTAAAAAAACACTAATAAATCTTTTTCTACTTCTCTTTTTTTACTCTTTCTGTCTCTTTTAGTTACAAAAAATATTTTTAAACACCATAATAATTATTTTTTGTTAAACGTTAAAGAGCACCACCTAAAATTGTAATTGCTTTTTCAATTTGCCCTGTTAAATTGCACTGAAATTTTTGAAATATGCCTTCAGATTTAGATCATCAATATTAGAAATTTTGCAAAAAATGGATACTTTTCAGTTGACTGAGTTGATTTGGGTAGTTAATGTAGCAATATGAGAAAAATATTAGAATATATTAGAATGTGACACTGTTATGGGGTGATTCATTTGTTTGTGAAATAGTAAAGTGCATCTTATTATGCATGTATGGTGTTTAGAGAAGACCAATAAACAGATCTTTTGATTGTTAAATGAAGGTTTGTGTTGAACTACACATGAAATACTGAGGCAGCAGTACTAAAATATAGTACTTTGGTGAATTAGCACAAAAAACATGAATGTTGTTTAAACAGAAGAGGGAAAAAACATGCCACAGGGACTAACTTGCGTGGCACTGGACGCAGAGGTTTCTGTGAGCTAGTTACAAACAGGATTCCACACTAACTGTCAGGCTGACAAGCCTTCGATTTCTGAGTAACTTTACATTTTTAGAAGGCTGTGATTACAATAATTGCATTAGCTGAGATGGAAAGTGCCCTGAAGCCTCCTGGGAAAATAGACTTTGACAATTCTAATTTAATCTCTTACATGAAAAAGATGGAAAGAAGAATTCAACTTGTATAAAGACCTGATGATAAGAGATAAAACAGATTAATACCAAGTGAAACTGTTAGATTACCTGATTGGTGAAAAAATGTAGATATGGAACTAGAGGTTATATTGATAAGTGACGTAATTGCAGCATTGCAGGAATTTTTTGACCACAAGGCAGATGAGAAGATAGAAAGATACATTTTTTTGACATGCAATCAGAGCCAAGACTAGAGCTTGGCACAAATTTTTGACATAACTGAAGACTTCTAACTGCCACCTGTAATTTCAATGAGATCACAGACTCTGTCGTCTGAGACAGAATACACGTGACTCACACTTAAAAGGATGTCTACTTGGACAGACCAGTCTTAGCTTAGGCCAATGTATACAGATAGGAAAAGCTGCAGAGTTGTCTTAACAAGGAGCAAATGTCACAGAATTCTGCAATTCTGCACACTATGTCAACGAAAGGAAAAAAGAAGGGAAAATACAACCCATCAGAAAGCTAGGCACTATACAATGCAAATGGCATGGCCGTAAATATGAGCAAGGAAGTACAACATTTTTTACCATGGTCAGTTGTTCAGTAAGATTCCGAAACTGCCATGCCGTCACATTTTGTAAGAGATATCGATAGTGTGACGGGCGGCCATGGCCATTACCCGGCCGAAATGGCAGCTGGATGGAAGGACTGGGGGGAGAGAGGACCTCCAAGAGAGTGTATCTACCACCCCGGGATGCTAAAGGGGAGCCCTCCTGGTCAGCTGTGGCACCATGGATTCCCACAAGTTTGGTACAGCCCTGTTGGGTTCCATGGGGGCCGCCAGGTAGGGAGCTGTAGAGCTGTACTTAAGGCTTTCAGCACATTTGGGAGTGATTCCAGGTCTGATTAATGAGCCACCTGGAACACTCCAAGGACCAACATAAAAGGAGCCACCTCACTCCACTCAAGGAGCTAGAGTTGGGAGGAAGAGGTACAAAGATTGACAGTGGAGGAGTAGACACAGAAAGGAGAGAAGAAGAAGAAGAAGAAGAAGAAGAAGAAGAAGAAGAAGAAGACAGAATGGACTGTATATTTGGTGCTCTGTGTACTGGGCTGTTGAGGGAAGCGAGGGAGACATGCTTCCCCTTTTGTAAATAAATGTGTGCTGTGCTGAACTTGTGCCTCTGCCTGTCTATGGCGTGGTTGGGACAGCTGGAGTACCCCGGTTTCCACAATAGATAATTCATAATGATTCATTGTGGAAACACTCATGAGAAAGTTTTAGAGGATCAAAGAGGTCATCTTGCACGCCCCAGTGTTGAAGTAATTCAACCAATCTGAGCAGTTTATTCTACAATGTGACACATCAGAAAGAGGACTTGGGGCAGTCTTGATGTAATTAGGGTAATCCATTGCATATACCAGTAAAACACTGATGGAAATATTCATTACTTCTTGTATGGGCAAACTGTAGAAGTGAAAGTTAATCACAAACCACTGAAAAGTATAATGATAAAACTGCTGCACTGAAAAGGCAACTGCACATAGTTATGAAACTCCAGTGGTATCTCAGTTCAGACTTTATTATTGTTCTGGGAAACACACTTTACACTGTTAGTTGTGCGCTTGAGCAGAGCATGAAAGCACTGAAAAAGTTGATGGGGCAATGCAGTGTCTGCTCAGCATGGGTAAAAAAAAATAGGAGATCTTGAGACGACATAGGGACAGATGGTAGCTTGTAGAATGCTTATGGAGACAGAGGGCAAAATGAATGCAGGAAAATACAAGTAAGGCTTGCAAGAGAACAACCTCAAGCATAAAGCTAAAATGTCTCACTTAAAGGTTTTCCAATGATGTATCTGTCCTAGTGTCTACATTAACACAGGGCACTCCAGTTTTACCTATAGTATTACACCTTGCCTGAAGTAGGGGCCTGAGTTGCCTCGAAAGCTTGCATATTGTAATTTTTCTAGTTAGTCAATAAAAGGTGTCATTTTGCTTAACTTCTCACTATAAAAGTACAATGTGAAAACTTCCAAGGGGATAAACAGTTCTTATAGACACTGTATCTATACATCTTCTGGGAGGAGGACTAATTATAAAATATACACTCAAAAACAGTGATGCCAAACACTGAAAGCACACTTCACTAAGAACTGATTCCCAGACATAGTCTTATTTGGGAAATCTTCAGGGGAATTGAAAAAGCTCAGCATAGTTCACATATCCTTGCCAGGGTAGCATCAAAGCAATGGAAAAGTTGAAGAAACAACGAAAAACAATTAATGACCAAAACAAAGAAAGCTTGAGCTATTCCATACTTTATGGTGTTGGATTAAAGGAATATCTCAACTGAAGGATTCGATAGCAGCCCTGTGAAAGTGCCAATAGGACAATGCACTAAACATTTCTTACAATGATTGAAAGCTTACTATGGTTAGTGGTGACAGGGGGCAAACAGGAGAAAAATGAGAAAATACAGCTGCAGCATGTTCATTACTTTGAAACCTTGGCCAAGGATCTCCAAGAAATACACTGCAAGGACAAAGAAAGAGTCTAACAATTTTCAGGGCAAACACAGCGATGACTGAAGGTAAAATAGTGAGACCCATGAAAAAATGATCATGTGAAGTTAAGATGTGGAGTGACTAAATCTTAAGGGGGTACAGAAAGCATCTGAGGGACTGCCAAGGGATGGATGATTGCTTTCCCACAGTGAGAGTCTGTCCTATAATGGCAAAACACTTAGCAACCAACTATTCTGTAAGTAACACACAGCGGTCATGATCTACAAATAGTACAGCACGGAGAGGACCTAAAAGTTCCCAGTGAGCACTCCTCAAAATAAGCTACGTGCCCTGTTCATTAAGTTGGTCTGCATACCTAATTGACTTTGCATGAGCTTTGAAAACACACAGACATGTCTATTTTATTTATTTTTGATAGATTTTGTTGTTGTTTTCTATTATTCAAAATAATATGTAATGAGTATTAACTGTTCAGTCATACTAGAAATAACTGCTGTTTAGCTGTTTGCAGGTGCTGTTAATGTAAATAAGATTTTAAAAAAATAAAATGTAACAATATGTAAAATTAATTTTAATCTGATACTGAAATTGGGGAATTAATTTGTTGCTGACAAAGGCAATTATTTGTCTTGAATTAAAAAAAGAGACTGCTTATTGAAACAATTAAAAGCTACATGTTCAAATATCTCATCCTGTTAGAGTAACTCAGTTGAATGTACCAGACTACAATGTCCCTTTTTATGAGGAAATACTTCCTGATTTCCCACATCAGTGCACTTTCCCTTAATTTCTACAGGGGTCCTGTAGTATATAATTTACTGATCTACATGAAAGAAACTGGATTCTATCATTCATCCACTTTCCAGGTAAGGGCTACAGGGAGCCAAAGCCTATCCTAGTTGCATCACAATTAAGACAGGAATTATTCCTGGACAAAATCCCAGCCTATATCAACGTATTCTGACTCACACTAAAACAGAAGTCATTAATCACAATAAGTCATTAATGAACCTAGCCATTTTAAACCAGACCTCTTCGAGTGTGAGTGTGATTCTGAGTAGAAGCCTAACTTAAATGTTTTCAGGATGCCTACTTGATTCAGGACATACCCTTTAGTCCAGGGAGGCATTTGTAGGCCTTTTTCCTTAAAACTACGAGCTCTCACTTTTTGGTGAGATAAGATGGACAGAAATGTACATGCTATTGTGGTGGCGAAAAATTCATCATCAGAAGGCTTTTTACCTAAAAATAAAGGCTATTAGGACTCGAGATAGACAGACAGAGTTTTAAGGCTTTATTGCAATAAATCAACCACACGGACTCAACCCAATTCGGCCGAATGAGATTGAGCCCCGATCATTGCAGCCATTGAAGTTTTTATAACAATTTGTTATCATTTTGGCTCATTCAATTAGCTCATTCTGCACCTGGTTTTACTGTCCATTGTTCCTCTTGGTGTCTGTTTGGCTTATTTTGATTGGTCTAAGACTGGGTGGAAGGTTTCCTCTTCACCATTTTTGGGCTTTACTATGTAATTTCCTATCTTTTCTGACCTTGCTCTAATGAGCTTGTTTGCCTACCTCCTCTGACTCCCTTTTACTCCTGTCTAACCAGACTTTGAGTTTCCATGGGAACCCTTATTATCTCCTTACTTTTCCTATTACTGCCCCCCTTATGGAATTTGTAATGCTGTTCCCATTTTCTCTAACTGGCCAAGGCTTCAATTCCATATATGGGTTTTCCTCTCATCGTTTCCTCTCTTAAGCCTTCCAAACTTCTTACAATAGTGACCTGAAGCTTAAGCTTTAATTAAAAAGAAGTATAGTATGTGCTTTTATTTGATCATTGCTTGGTATGCTTGATTTGTCTTAATTTCTACACTAAAGTTAATTGCTAATATATTCTTATAATATTTTTGCTAATGCCTGCATTTACTAAGATTTTCTCTTCATGCATTAGGTCAGCGTGACCCTGCTTATAGCAAAAGCCTTTCTGCTGATTCAGCAACCCAGCTGGTTTCAGAGGCCTCTTCTCTATGTTATCGTTTCCTAGCCTTCAATCACAGGTGTTCTCAAACTCTTATCCTGTCCAAAACTGGTCTCGGTGTATCAATTAGCTGTTCTTTTCTTTACTTTGGAAATGTTAATGTAAGCCTATAAAATAATGCAATATAACTGATTTTTAGTTAAATATTTGCTAGACCTATCGTACTTGCTTTAATATTCTAATTTATGCTTAATCTAATGTTTTAGAAGCTTTTAATTACTTTTTATGGCTCTATATGTTAATTTGCTATTCTCTTATGCTAATAAAACATTTTTCTTCTACACTATTCAGTAAAATACTATAATATCCCCTGATGCAGCCATTTTGCTTTTCTGAATAGTCAATGATAGTACTATATAAGAACATAAAGGTTTGCATGAAAACAAATAATTTAGCAACTCACATATCTGTTCACTTCAGACTTTCATGAGGGGGTTTATTAGTGTTGGTTAGCTTAGGCCAAATGGAACATACTTAAAAAAACACTTTTATATTTATTTGAATTTTGATTTAATATGTGATCTAATAGTGCTGGTTAGTTTGTGCCAAACAGAATCAGCTACTCTGATCTTGGCTCATAATCATGAAATAGGTCTAGGAGCTCATCTCTGGGTTTTTCCTTTGTGTAATTTGTAGACCAAAGCCATACAGAATATGAGAGATGTGGTGTCACAAGGCATTTTACATCTTGACTTGTACTCCTCACAGTGCAGGTACTATGAAACCCAAAATTCTATTGTCTTTAAAATAATTATTTATGAACACTTTGAAATTACTTGATTTCTTTGTCTAATGCCCCCACAAATTATATACTGTTCGACTCATTTTGATGTCTAATTATGCAAAACATTAAGCTTTTTGAAATTTGTTGGCAATCAAGACCCAAAAATTCCTCAGTTGTTGGCCATTTTTGGATGGTATTTTTTTGCAAGAAATTACACTCTTATGATACAGAGTATGCCAATCAGTGTCTTCAGCAAAGACCATCAAAAGGACTTGAAGAAGTGCATACTGCATAACCCAGACAACTCTCTAATGGGATACAAGGGGTTTAAGCTATTTTTTTCCAAAATATTTTAAAGAAATAATATTATATACGAGGTGTGGCAGAAAACTAATGAGACTGGCAACACTGTAAGCGATCTGGCAACGCTGCGCTGTTGTCCTTGATGGAGCACGTGTATCAGTACCCTCCCATAGCTCAGTGCGAGTTTCAACTCTTTCTGTTAACTACGTGATTTTTGTGACTGCTATTAGCGAAGTTGTGTTTTTGGTTGTGCGTCACGCAAAATGGAACAGCGGAATTTGGAGCAACGTTGTGCTATTAAACGGCAAGTGTGACATTTGAAAAGTTAAAACAGGCCTATGGGGAACATTCTTTATCCCGAGCTGGCACAAATCATTTTTGGAAGGCAGAAAACACGTTGAAGATGAACACCGTTCAGGGAGGACTTCAACTTCGAAAACCAATGAAAACATCGAACGTGTGAACACTCTTGTGAGATCAGACCGTCGTTTAACATTAAGAATGTTGAGTGAACAATTAAATTTGAACAGATTTACCGTTCATCAAATTTTGACTGAACATTTGCACATGCGAAAGGTCTGTGCCAAAATGGTGCAGAAAAACCGCCCTCTCCATAACAGAATTTTTGATCTCAAAAGGCATTCCTGTGGTTCCCCAGCCCCCTTATTCACCTGACCTCAGTCCGTGTGACTTTTTCCTTTTTCCTAAACTGAAAAATGTTCTCAAAGGACGTCATTTTGGGACTTTAGAAAACATCCAAAAGAGTGTAACGGACATGCTGAAGACCATACCAGTTGAAGAGTTCCAGCGCTGCTATCAACAGTGGGAACAACGTCTCCATCGGTGTGTAGCTGCCCAAGGGAACTACTTTGAAGGGATAACATTGATGTTTGAAAAAAATAAAAACTTTGGTAAATATAAAATCAGTCTCATTACTTTTCTGCCACACCTCGTAGGCATGCTGTTCCAAGGCTGCTGATCATGAACATGGTAATATTTTGCCCTCTAAGAGCAACTCCTGGAGGTTAAAATTACAGATTTGAAACAAGTAAAGTGTCATTTTAGACTGGGGTGCCCACACTTTTTTGACTTGTGAGGTGCTTTTAAACTGATCGAAATGATCTACCTACATTAAAAATTATATATATATATATATATATATATATATATATATATATACTGAGTATACGTTATACATAAAATATGTTGTTTTACCTTGCATAACTGAATAACCTTTATGGCACAATCCATCCATTTCCTAACCCGCTGAATCCGAATACAGGGTCACAGGGGTCTGCTGGAGCCAATCCCAGCCAACACAGGGCACAAGGCAGGAACCAATCCTGGCAGGGTGCCAACCCACCGCAGGACATACACAAACACACCCACACACCAAGCACACACTAGGGCCAATGTAGAATCGCCAATCCACCTAACCTGCATGTCTTTGGATTGTGGGAGGAAACCCACGCAGACACGGGGAGAACATGCAAACTCCACGCAGGGAGGACCCGGGAAGCGAACCCGGGTCTCCTAACTGCGAGGCAGCAGCGCTACCACTGCGCCACCGTGCCGCCCTTATGGCACAATAACAATTCAATACATTTATGGTCACTACAGTATTTGGATTTAATAATCTTCATGTTAAAAGGCTGACTCGCATAAATAAGTAGAGCTGAATAATGCAGTCAAAGAGCTTTTGAATTCAGCCGAGTGAAAAATTACGGCTGTCCGATTAACTGTGATTTTAGTTCCCTCTCCTTTCTCTTTCTCAGATTGCTTTTCGGAAGGAAGTCAGTTTCATAGTTTTTATGAACAGTTTGAAAGTGCCTTTCTACATTTTCTTTTTTTGGAATAGCAATGATAGATTGACAGATCAGACAAACGCACTTCGATTGTGACATTGTGAGAAAAAAAATCCTCTTTCAATTCCACATCCAGCCCATACACTCCCCAAACATTTTTTTTTTTTTAAATCCCTTGTTTAGTCGATATAAATTGGAAGGCTAACTAGATCACAGCCGGAGTTTTGCAGTAGTTTGTGCGTTTGATTGTACGTGCGGGATGACCAGTGTCTTAGAAGAAAAGAGATCTCAGACTGGCCGCCCTGTATGTCAATCATGTGGCAAATGCCATTGGGAGGATACAGTATATAGACTTATTAAAAAAATTTTTTTGGAATGCAACGCGATCTACCTGCAGTATGTACAGCTCAGGTTTTCCGGCCGACAGTGCAGATAGCTTCACCTGCCAAAAATGTTTAGTTAATTTAGAGTTGGTCGGGAAAATACGCGAATTGGAGGACCGCGTTAGGAATCTGATAGCGATTAGGCAAACCGAAAATTGGATCGACTCGGTTTGTTTAGACAATTCGGCTACATCTGATTCGGCTTCAGTCTCTCCAGGTCCCACTGTAGTCAGTGCGAGGCCGAAATCAGCAGCACCAATTCAGCCACAGGGCGAGTGGGTAACAGTAAGACGGGGGTCTAAGAATCCAAAATTTAGTCCCCCAGCACCCAGGTCACCAATTCGGACCCAGAACAGGTTCTCAGCTCTCCGCAGCGCGCCTGTGGAAACTGAGAATAATAAAGTGCTCATAATTGGCGATTCCATAGTGCGGAATGTTAGAATTCCAAACTATGTTAAACCAGCAGTTAATGTTAAGTGCCTTGCAGGGGCCAAGATTTCTGGCATAAAGGCCGCATTGGACCGTGTTGCCGACGATGAAGTATCTACCTTATTGCTGCATGTCGGCACTAATGATATTTATTTACAGCAATCTGAGGTATTAAAGCGAACTTCATCTCTATGCACCAAAGCTAAAACAAAATGTCGGAATTTAATTGTATCTGGTCCCTTACCAAGATTGTATAGAGGGGATGTGATTTATAGCAGATTGCATTCCTTTCACTGCTGGCTAGAAACCTGGTGTGCAAATAAAAGCATAGCATTTGTGAACAATTGGGATGATTTTTGGGAAAGGCCTGGATTTTTCAGAAGAGATGGTCTTCATCCTAACTGGAGGGATCTTATGTATTATCCCAAAATATGGCAGCAAAACTGCCTGGTTGACTGATTAGAGCACCATCCAGGCCGCAGTCATGTGATCTTAAATCACAGGCTGTTGTTTATCCCACCTGTTATTTTCCTGAAGCTGTTACCCATAATCCCTGTTGTGGGGCATCCAGTAAATTTAGTCTTGAAACAAACCATAAATTAATTGATAACCAAAAATAAGGTGTATAATTAGACCAAGGGATAAAACCAGACACTCCACCAGGGGCATCTGTAATAGAAATTTAATTCAAATTAAAACAAAAATATATCAGCAGTTCAGAAAGAACCATGCAGTTTTAAATGCTGTTTATTGAACATTCGCTCTCTTGGCACTAAAGCTGTTTTGGTAAATGATATAATATTAAGTACAAAATCTGATCTGTGTCTTCTTACTGAAACCTGGCTTAGTAAATGTGACACTGTTCCCCTAGCTAGAGGCGTCACCAGATGGATACTCGTTCCTTCATAAGTCTAGAGATTCTGGTCGAGGAGGAGGCCTTGGAATAATTCATTGTAACAAATGCAAATCACTCCTAAAATTTAGGCAACTTTACATCCTTTGAGGCATTCATTTTAAATATTAAAACAGATTTCAACACAATTATAGTGCTAGTCTACAGACCACCAGGGCCATATTCATTGTTCATGACTGAATTTAGCAACCTTCTGTCTGATTTGGCTATAAATTATGATCACGTAGTTCTGATGGGGATTTTAATGTACACATTGATGTGGAAACTGACACTTTTAGCAAATGTTTTACTTATTTGTTAAATTCAGTAGGATTTTGTCAGATTGTCAAAGGTCCAACTCATAATCATAACCATACATTAGATTTAATTATAACTTACAAAGTTGAAATTCAAAATTTAAATATTACTCCATTAAATGTAGTTATTTCCGATCACTTCTTAATTACGTTTGATTTAGTTCTGCCCATGCCAGCACTCGCAGATTAAAACAAAGACAGTGCGACATCTAGATTGTAATTCTGCTTCAAAATTTATAGATACCTTGAGTAAGTCGAGTGTAATTGTGGAAAACCATTTAGATCAGTTAACATCAAATGTAAATCCTAGGGTACTTTTTAGAGCAGTGGCTAAATTAACAAATGGGAATTCAGATCTACAGTGCAAAATACCAACAGATATTAGCAGTACAGACTTTATGAACTTCTTCAATGAGAAAATTAAAAATATAAGATCCCAGATCTCAGCATCACAGTACAAACCAAATACTAGCTTAGCAGACCCTGTCACATTGCATTCAGTACTTTAATAATTTTAATCCTGTAACTCACCAGGAAGTCTTAACTTTAATTACTAAAATGAAGCCCACTACTTGTTCCCTAGATCCAGTGCCAACAAAACTAGTAAAAGTGCAATGGATGTTCTTGCAGCCTATTCTAACCATTATCAATAGTTCATTACTGCATGGCACCGTACCTGATGCACTAAAAGTGTCAGTTATTAAACCTTTACTTAAAAAGTCAGACCTAGACCCACACATACTAAATAACTATAGGCCTATTTCAAATTTACCATTTCTCTCTAAAATACTAGAGAAAGTAGTCGCCAGTCAGCTTCAGTCACACCTTATGCATTACAATTTATTTGAGAAATTCCAGTCTGGCTTTCACACTGGTCATAGTACAGAAACGGCACTAACACGGGTTGTAAATGACATTCTGATATCCTCTGATGAAGGAAATTCCACTGTAATTATGTTGTTGGACTTAAGTGCAGCATTTGAAACCATTGACCATTCTATTTTACTGCACAGGCTAGAAAACGATGTTGGGCTTACAGGCCCCGTGCTCGCTTGGTTCAGTTCTTATTTATCAAATCGATTCCAGTATGTACAGAAATGTGCAGACAGTACTCCATCATTATACACAGAAGTTCAATATGGTGTCCGCAGGGCTCAGTACTGGGACCTTTACTGTTTTCACTTTACATGCTTCCACTGGGATCTCTCATTAGGAAACATAATGTTAATTTTCACTGTATGCAGATGACACCCAGTTATACCTTTCATTTAAATCAAATGAAGTTTCTCCGATGTTGTCTTTAATTAGTTGTGTTAGTGAATTAAAGGAATGGATGAATGAGAACTACTTGTCTTTAAATACAGATAAAACAGAGATGTTAATTGTTGGAGGGAATGACGCTGATCACAGCAATATTTTGTCGCCATTTAACTCAGTTGGAATCCCAATTAATTTTACTGAATCAGCCCGCAATCTAGGAGTTATCTTTGACTCTAGCATGTCATTTAAAGCGCATATTACAAAGTCGTCCAAAACATGTTTTTTCCATCTTAAAAATATTAGGAAATTAAGGCGCTTTCTAAATAAACAGGATTGTGAGAAATTAATTCATGCATTTATCTCTAGTAGGATTGACTACTGCAATGCGGTGTTCACTGGCTGTTCAAACTGTTCTCTATACAGCCTCCAGTTAATCCAAAATGCGCTGCAAGAATTATTACAAGAACAAGAAAATATGAACACATAACCCCAGTTCTTAAATCTTTACACTGGCTCCCAGTTAAGTTTAGGGCAGATTTCAAAATCCTCCTTTTTACATATAAAGCATTAAATGGCCAAGGTCCGCTTACTTGTCTGAACTTATCATGACTTACAAACCTGAGCACATTAAGATCTCAAGATGCCGGTCTGCTTAGGATTCCAAGGATTAATAAAATAACAGTGGGAGGTCGAGCTTTTAGTTACAGGGCCCCTAAACTGTGGAATGGTCTTCCTGCTTCCATAAGAGATGCCCCTTCAGTCTCAGCCTTTAAATCCCGGCTGAAGACTCACTACTTCAGTTTAGCATATCCTGACTAGAGCTGCTGATTAACTGTACATACTGCATCTCTGTTGTTAGTCATTAGCACTATAACATAAGTAACATGATAATTATATTTGAATACTAACCCTCACCTATTCTGTTTGTTTTCTCGGTACCCAAATGTGGCCATTGGTGCCACGGCCCACCTGCCAAGTTGTTTGCCTGCCTATGGTAAAGTCATCCCTGATGGAGGATCACAGGAATCATGGGAAAGAGGGGTCCTTTCATCGGAGCAACGTTTCAGCCGTGGCATGGCCAAATGGGGAGGCAGCTAGATGGATGAGGTCTCCAGGACTCTAAAAATATCCAAACCTAATTATGTCATATCATCTACTGTTAAACCGTAATTCTAAAATTTTTATTATTATGCTGTCTTAAGGAATTGTTCTGTTCTGTATATTGTATTGTATTGACCCCCTACTTTTGACACCCACTGCACGCAACCTACCTGGAAAGGGGTCTCTCTTTGAACTGCCTTTCCGAGGTTTCTTCCATTTTCCCTACAAGGTTTTTATTGGGAGTTTTTCCTTGTCTTCTCAGAGAGTCAAGGCTGGGGGGCTGTCAAAAGGCAGGGCCTGTTAAAGCCCATTGCGGCACTTCCTGTGTGATTTTGGGCTATACAAAAATAAACTGTATTGTATTGTATTGTATTGTACCTGCACTAACTTTGAGATATACTGGTCGATCGCGATCGACGCATTGGACACCTCTGTTTTAGATTTTTTCAATGCCAGTGGTTACAAATATGATTTAATCATTTGTTGGGAATCTAGCCCTCTATGGACCTCTATCACAGGGTGAAAAATTACATGTTTCTATTTTTAAGAATATTTTGACTTTAAACATTTACACTGAAGCACACATTTGAATATTTCAAATATGCATCTATTCTTGTTTATGTTCTTCTGCCATATGAAGTAAATCATTACATTTCTTACGAACACCCCAAATTAGGATGGCTTGTGTCAATTCATACACTTTGGCCTTTTCAGATTACTTCAGTACTTCTGTACTGAACAGAGATGAGTCTTAAATAGTACATCTTTTCATAAGGTGTACTTTGTAATTCCCTAATTGTCAATTATATTATACTAGCTGTGTAAGCCAGTGCTGTAAAAAGCCTGGAGTCCTAGAAACTATTGAAATCGTCAGAAAAAAAATGGAAATGTAGAGATGTCACATAATTAAAAGGAACTACTCTGGGCATCTCTCTCCTAGGAGGTTTTGTTTTGCCGACGTGCTCGCCTTGCTTGTGTATTAGCGGCGGGTGGAAAAGTAAAAGGAATACCGTTTTCCCGATGTGCTCGCATTGCTTGTGCATTAGCAGCTAAGCAAGTGTCTCTTCCTTCAGAGGTTTTGTTTTGCCGACATGCTGGTCTCGCTTGTGTATTAGCGGCTAAGCGAGTTTCTGTTTCCTAGGAGGTGGAGCACTTACCCCGACTCCACCTCTCACTTCCAGGTCGGGAAGACAGACACACTTCCATGCATAGACATTTAAACATAAGATATTTTTCTTTCTATATGTAATATATTAATGGTAATTTGCCACATATCCATATCATATATCACCAATTCATTATGATAAGGTTTGTTTCCGGCATTTAATTGAGCTGAGATTATTTGATAGCACACACAATTTAGTGTTATTTACAAATGTAACCAACTAGTTAGTTACAATTTTATGCAAATCATTATTATAAGCTAAAAACAGTATCAATCCAGAGCAATGACCCTTACCAAATGCTCCTTAGGAACACCTGCCAGTTCTCAATATTTTGCAACATAAGCCATTGTTGTCTGTACCTAAGCTGCTCCTACAGCCATCTATCTACTATGCACTGAATTTCTGCTACTAGTAGTTCAATGATTTGTCTCTCATGTGTGAATCAGTGATTGATGCAAGTTTGAAAGCTGGGAGATGGATGACATTTTCTTTATTGGCTGAGAGGATTATTGATTTGTTTGTTTATTTATTTATTTTTTTATTTAGTCTTTTTATAGAATGATAATGACTGTTTCCAGGAATAGCTAACTGAGATACATTAATTTATGTGAGAATCTCATTGTTTTGTCAATCAAAAGTCAAACAAAGGATAAGCAATTCTAGTAAGAAGCAATCGGCCATAAAGACACTGGCAGATCACTGAAGACTGCATAGATGTTTAGGAAATCACATTTGATCAGACTGCAGCCATGTCATTTCACACAATACTGTCATATCATGCACTTGTTTATGTTCTTCAGTATGTCTGTGTTTCCCACAATTTTGCCTTTGTTGTTATGCACTTATCTTAATTTACACTCCTCCCACTTTCTAAGTATGTCTCTGCAAGAATTATGTGTCTCCAAATGTTGACCCGGTCTGAACAGTGCGAATGTTGTTCACAATGTTAAGTAGTAAGTCCCTGTGCTTGCATAATAACCAGAAGCTCAAATGAAAGGTCAGTACAAGTATTAAAGGTGAAGACCAAATATAAACATCTAAATGGCACTTAATGCACAGTAAGAATCATCTTGAACTTGGCTGATTAACTTTACATAGACCTGAAAGCAAATTCTTGGAAAGAGTATAGAAACACTCTTTAAGGCAAACGATTTTAATCCATGTGTTGAGAAATTTCTGGCTTGAATTCTAACATGCAAAATTGAATTCCTTAGCTTCAAAGAATATTTCAAATGAAAATTATTTGTGAATATTTGTAAGAAGACTCTGAAAGAGGCAATCTAATAGAAAATATACTAACCAAATAACATATTTTTTGTAATGTGCAGTGGAGACATGGGCAGTGTTTAAGGCACTTCCCAAATCCAAAGTAAACTGCCAAACACAACATGTGTATATTGTCTGACACATTCACAAATGGGTGGGCAGCAGAAGTTTGATATAAGTAAAGTGGACTAGCTTCTCATCATAAGAGGGGTTCACCTGTCAGGATAACAAGTGGAGAATTAACTGGTCTGACTCAGGAATCTCCAGGGAGCACGGTGAAATGGTAAATGTTATGACAAGGATGGGCGATCCCCAGTATCCAGCTTTTTTGGGCTGCCGATGTGATGCTCTACTCCTATTACAGGTATGTGCTGTACTCCCTTCCCCTTTGACTTGTATCTCTTACAGACATTACTGTTTCTAATCAATGGAATTAGACTTTCAAAGAATACCAAAAAGAGCATTTGAGTTCACAGAAGCAGCATGCCTCAAATCCATTCCAGCATGCACTGCACACAAATTTGGTTATGCTCATTCTCAAAATATGTGGTTCTGTTCTAATGAACTTTATCAGTTTGACCCTCTTGAACAAATAGTTTATATGAGGGGAAAATACTTACAGAAGTGAAGACTTCAGTGGTTTGTTGGATTGTGGCGATTTTGGTCCATTTCCACTTCTTAAAAAGCTGAACCCGAGTTGGATTATGCAAAGTGGCTGAAGGATGTGTACGAAAGAATGTAGGAAAACGCTGACGATTTGAGAGGGCTGGAGAACTGGAACCATAGGAAAGCTGTGGGAAGAAAAAAAAGAAGAAGGAATAAGCAAGAAGTCTTAGAGACAGAGAAATTTATTATACCTGGATCTGGAGAAAGAAGAAGAGGTAAAAAGGAAAAAAAACACATCAAACTGAGTTGCAGTAATACTAAATTGATTTTCTCAGCATTGATTAATTATACAGCACTTGTTCATCTATAACTGTCTAAGGAATTTATTTTTTTTAACTGATGTTTTAGCCCAGTGGTTCTCAGGTTCACTCCTGGGGCTTCACTGTTGGCTTCAAGTTTTTGTTCCAACCAGTTTCACAATCAGTGAATTATTTCACCTCTAACTGATCTCATAGTTTGTTTTATTTTCGTAAAAGAGACAGAAAACAATAAAAAAGGGTTGGAGATTCCCCCCGTATATTGTAAGGTTTGCTGGAAAAACAAGCAACCAAGTAGTCAAAAAAGACTAAAGTCCCAAATTAGAGTGACTGCAGAGCTATGTCTTATATTGCTGAGGAAGAGGAAGAGGTGGGGCATCTAGAAGGGAAATGATCATCTGAGGTCGTGGTCTGGAGTCGGAGGAGGGAGGAGACCAGATTTTACTGCTCCTGAAGGGAGGGAGGAAGAGGCATTAGTACACCTGATTACCTGCCTGTGCCTGTGTGTCAGCAGTAGCTAGACCCCCCTGCTTCCTCCCATGTGCACATGTGTGACACTTCAGTTCTTATTTTAACTTCAGAAATGCCCAGTAATGTGAAAATTATATTTTTAAGAAATGTAAAAGCTTACAAATGTTTTTGTGAACATTGTAAATCCTTTAACGTGCTTGTTGATTTCCTCTCAATTTACCTTTTTCTGTGAGGTTAACTCACCTTATTGTATCCTAATAGTGATAATTAACAATTAGTGGAAAAACCACCATGGCAAATGACAATGAAGACTGTAGCTACTTCAGTGTAAGACAATAACCGAAGTGGAATAAAAATTTATGACGTTAAAAACAAAAATAAAAGACATTAAATTATCTCAATGTAACATAAATAAATGCTTTGTATATTCCAATATTTTCCTATCATTTTTTTCTGGATTGACACCAAAATAACAGCTTGTTAAAATAAAACAGAGTACAACGTAGAAGCAGGAGCTGAGTGGCATGAAACCTGCAGCCACAGTGGGTCCTCAGAACTGAATGTGAAACCACCAGTTTAATCCAAAGAGATTACAAATCACTGGTGTATTTCTACAGTTAGATTGAGGGCACAAGAAGTGACTGGCCAAGGTCGCCAAGTGTGCCACTGAAGAGTCCTGAGTCTGCAACTTCATGGTTTATAAACTAATATCTTAGCCCCTTTCACTGTGTGGACACTAGAGGGTGCCCCCAGGTAATATGTATTTTACAATAGAACATGCAAAGGGTTGCGGTGGGCTAACGCCCTGCCCGGGGTTTGTTTCCTGCCTTGCACCCTGTGTTGGCTGGGATTGGCTCCAGCAGACCCCCGTGACCCTGTAGTTAGGATATAGCGGGTTGGATAATGGATGGATGGACATTCAAAGGGTTTAACTCCAGCATTGCATAATAAACAAATAAGAACCTCCATCTTCCTTCTACTCTTTCTCTGCGAACACTGGCCACTGCCTCCCAACTCTTAACTCCTTGAGTGAGGTGAGACAGCACTCTTTTATGTTGGACCCAGGAGTACTTTTCAGTGCCATGGCATTCCAAGATGGACTCCAGTCAGAGGAGCACTGCCACCTGTCATGCTGGGGGACAAATTGCTCATAAATTCCAGTTGTCTCTCATTCATCCATTATTTGTTCATCCCGGCCTGGTTGCACCTCCATTCCTGTGATCCTTCTAATAAGCACTTATTACTGCCTGTTCTCTTAAATTGAACCAGATGTGAGGGAGTGGAATGGGATAGTTCAAAGGAATTTTAAGGACCATCAAGCAATTACTTAAGCTTCACAAGTATGCTTCTGCATTTCCCTCATCCTCTACAGTGCTTCTTTCAGGACAATAGGCAGGGCTTGTGGCACAGGTACAAAGGCATACCAAGCAGGATCATAATTAAAAGGTTTGTCAACTGGTGAGCATATATTTAAAAGAATCTGATGATCATAGAACTGAAAAGAAAATATATTATGGATAAAAAAGACACAAAACAATAAAACAGACCAAAACAAATGTAGACAGCCCACACACTAATGTCATCCTGACCACTAGATCTAAAAACCTTTTTGTCTTAGCTTGAGAGTACTGTTTCTTTATTTTCATTTACTGTATATATTTTGGTGTATTTATATGTCTATATATTTATTGCTGTATTTATACAAACTGTACATCACTTTGGTCAACTAAATGTGTTCTATAAATAAATTTATCTTGACTTGACTGTGATGACGTGCACATATTGCAAAGAACAGCTGGGAATCATATTTACTATAAGTGTAGAAAAAGCATTTACAATTTATGAAAAAAAAATGCTTTTTGAGTTTAATTATTCAGATTGATTTCATCTATAAAAACCAAGAGTAAAGCTTGCAAAAAATCACACTATTTTTGGACTTATTGCACTTTTGCCCAAGGTATTCATCTAGGAAGGTTGTGTTCACCAAACCCCAGCCCCAATATGCACACACAATTTTGGAACTCCTATTGGAATCTACTTGTCAGTGCAATGGATTTTAATAACCCACACATGAATGCCTCATGCTATACAGTACATAATTGAAGCTTCTTTTTTGGTTACCATGGACCTGTTCATTAAATTGCATGCAGGAAGTCATCATTTGCTGCTCTTAATGCATAGAACTGAAAATGTATTTAAATCATTTCAGCTTTCTCTTTGATGCCTTTAATACTATTATGTTACATTCAAACATAAATTAATCTCAAAGGCAGATTTAAATAATATATATATATTTTACAAGTAGTGATGTTGCATTATATTTTATTTAGGTTTTTATCCTAACTTACTACACTGAATGGCAGTACAGTGGTTACTACAACAACAACAAAATAGATTTCTATAGAACATTTTCATACTAGGCTTGTAGCTCAGACTGCCATAACAGATGTTAAAGAAAGTAACTGCAAGAAACCCAGGCTCAAAATTCATCCTGATAACAATCTGTGTGCATTTTTCTGTTGATTCCCATTTCCCCAGGATAATTCTCTGGGTATTCTGGTTTCCAGTTTAGCTTCACCGGGGACTTTGTTATCTTTATGCCGGTGATGGTGCCCTCCGATAGACACTCAATACAGGTGTCTTGCATCTGATGCATCTGCTCTGCCTATCTGTCATCTTGCATCAAAATAAGCGTAAGTCAGATAATAAATTAGTGAACAATTAATCTAGCTGCCTTTTACTTGCACAAACATAGCCACTTGCTTCACACCTGATGCTCACAAAGGTTTAGAAAACAAGTTGATAATCACATAACTCTACCATTAAAAGAGGACAAGAACTGAAATACATCCAAAATTGAAATGTAGTAGCAGCACACTGAGAGGAAATGTTGCAGGGCACAAAGAAATGTCTGAGATGTACACAATAATTTCTGAAGTTACCAACATGTTGTTACATATCAAGAGAAAGTCCATTATGAAGAATACTTTGCACAGCACTTTGGAATTATTTTCACTTTAAGAGATTTAGTCTAATCTTAATGATTTTAGCACTCTCAGGATTTAAATGGCTTGAACAACTGAAAAAGAATAATACCAGTATATAAATTATTTAACAAATGAAAGTGCAGATTGGAATAGAACTAATCAGTTTCAATTAAAGGCTTGGGAATTGAACACGTATATTTTCTCCTTCACAAATGCTCCTACTTATGTTTTTATTCTCAATGAAGGTATTTGTTACTTATTCAGAAATCTGGTCAGAATTATTTTCAATAATGGTAACATGTCCCATTTCTGTTTAAGAGATAATGTTTGTAGATGTAGATATACTGTAAGCAACAAAAACTGTGTTAGAAGTGTCACACAGGGACTGACATCCCAGCCGGAGCTGAACCACGATCCTTACCCAGCCCTGGAGGCAAGTATGATGGAAGGACAGAGGAAGCCAACTTGTTCAGATTATTGTCTCCCCCAACACGCTATGGGGCAGCATCCCTGGGTTACGCTACCTCTATGGATACCCACAGGGCATGTTGGGAAATATAGTTATTTGGATAGGCCATGTTTGGTTCTGTGAATGTTGTCAGGGTTTTGTATCAAAGGAGCAGCCAGCTTCAGTACAGGAAGCCAGAGTCAGGTGGATGTGGACTATAGGAGAGAAGGAGAGAAGGAAGAGATGGAAGGACTTCTGCAGGTTTAGATTAAACCTTTAAAGTACACAGGAACTTGTGTCTGTGCCATTGTGTGGAAAGTATGGCCACAAGGTTTAATATTCAAAGTGACTGTAAAAAGAGTGTTTCACAGTTGAATATAATTTTGGCCTCTTACCGATGTTCGTTTCACAAAAGAAATATTAAAAAAAGGATAAAAAGAATCATGTTCTTATAGTTATTGCTGATTTGAACAATACTAACAAGATGAACAGACAACTTAAAATGGCATTATGACAAATTAGTTTGTATTATTTATTAAAACAAGAAAAAAGAATAGGTAACCTAATCATCTCCATTTCCTCTCTTTTTTCGTCTGTAATTACGAGCTTTAAATGGTTCTCTATTCAGAATATATATGAGATACAGTATCTGCCAAATCACACAAAAAGTACACAACATATGTTTCACCCTTATTGGGGCACATCAGGTGTACACACTTTTGACAGCATCTGAGGCAAAGCCTCTGATGTTGCGCCATGGAGGCTGGATCACTTATTTGACAGGGTAAAGATCAAAGTATTACATTCTTAGGTCTGAAATGCAGTCTGATTAATTGGGTGGTTACCTACCACCTCTCCGTAATGGGATGTAAAAGTCTGTACACCCGAAGAGCCTGTATAAAGGCGTGTCACGTGCTCTTTGTATTATTTGGCAGATACTGTATCACATATTTACGATCTCCTTCTTGCAACTAAGAAGATGTGGCGGATGTTTGTCAATTTTTTGTCAATTTATTTTATTTATTTATATAGCACATTTAAAAAAACATAGTAATGCTGTGGCCAAACTGCTTTATAATCTATACTAATAAAAGGCAAAGCCCTCACTGACTGACTGACTGACTGACTCACTCACTCACTCACTCACTCACTGACTCATCACTAATTCTCCAACTTCCTGTGTAGGTGGAAGGCTGAAATTTAGCAGGCTCATTCCTTACAGCTTACTTATAAAAGTTAGGCAGGTTTCATTTCGAAATTCTACGCGTAACGGTCATAACTGGGACCTACTTTCGTACATATATATGGCCATAGCCAGCAGCTCGGTCGCCGTGTGAGGCACCTCCCACGTAATTGAGTGCCTGCCCATATAAAGTAAATATTTACGGGTGAAGGACTGTGCTTAGCATATTCATAAGTGCAGCTACTGCGGAAACCCTCTGACGCTGAACAAGCCTTTGTACACATACAGTATCAATAGGAAAGCAAGGTGTAAAGCTTAAGTTTAAATTACGTTCATAGACACGTTGCCACTAAATATTCGCAGGCAAATCCACAACTTAATATCGAGAATGCCTATTAAACATCTTAGATTCACGAGTACCGATTTGGGTAGTGATCACTTTGATGAATGAAACCTGTTCAAAAAAACGCATTACACAATTGAGAAGGTAGCAAAAGAATATGAAGCGAGTGACGCATACAAGCATACAAACATATTCATAAGTGCAGCTACTGCAGAAACAAAGCACGGTGTAAACCTTAAGTTTAAATTAAGTTCATAGACAGGAAGAGATGGTCAGAGATAGAATAGTGTTTGGCGAAAGTGCGAGAGAAACTTTTAAGTGCCGGGTCTGAGCTAAAATTAAATAAAGCCGCGGACATCGCAAGATCGCACGAGATATTTGCGAGATACAAGTTTAATGAGAAGACGCAGGGTATAAAGCCTTGATGCTAAAGACCTGGCGAAGTCATGGAGAACATGAAAGGACGAGTTCAGATTATACACCGAACTTGCAATGCCGGAGGCAGAGGAAAACACTAAGGTCAGATTATTCCGTTATCTTATTGGAGAGAGCGGCAGAGAATCGTGTCAGACCGGTGATGTAAGACCTGATGAGCTAACCATGAGCTTGATGATACGTAATTTGATAAACATTACAACCCGAAAATAAACAAAACTGTAAAGAGGTTCAAATTTTTTTCAAGAAATCAGGCAAGGGGAGAAAATATAGACAACAACGTCACAGATCTGAGAGAGTTAGCAGCCACATGCAATTTTGGGGAGATTAAAAGTTCCCTTATACGTGACCGAATTGTGTGCGGAACCATTAATGCAAGTTTGCAACAAAGATTACTGAGAGAAGACAAACTGACTTTAGAGAGGTGCATACAAATATGCAGAGCCACAGAACTGTCGAAGGAGAACAGCAGAACAGTCACACAGGCTTCCCCTTTCTTTACTTCTCCCAGTGTGTCTCTCTAAACCCTCCGTGCGGGAACATTATCATAAGGCTTAACAATCCTATTGTTACACCTTCTACGTGCACCCAACCGTCCTTATTACGTTTTATAGGTATATATATATATATACGTATATATATATATAGGTTTATATACGTATTATAGTCTTCCTTGCTTTACCGCTGGCTGCTTCTTTCCTTCCTAGCTCTTTATTTAAACAGTTTTCCTTCTCACTTTTCCACTCCTTCACTGTCTTCTCCCTTTTAGTTCAAAATACACACCTCCTTGCCTTTTTACAGTCAGTTCCCCTTACATCACACCATGGTACGTTTAGCACAAGTTAATACCGGGAATGCGTGTTAAACATCTTACATTCACGAGCAGCGATTTGGGCAGTGAACACTTCGATGAATGAAACCTGTTGTCTTTACAACGATTGACAAACACGGAATGCAACTTCAAAACAACACATCCTCCAAATACGAACCTGATTGAAAGAAATAATGATAATCAAATCCTTGATGACAGTAACACTCATAACAGTGACAAAACAATTACATTGAAAATCATGTTACGTTATTTTAAAAATGTTTCCTTTTCTTTTTCATAACTTCTTTAACACACTACTTCTCTGCTGCGAAGTGCGGGTATTTTGCTAGTAATAGAATAAAAGAAAAACAAAACAATTAACATAAAAACATAAATAGAAATAAAATATATAAACATAAAATAAGATACATAATAAATAGAAATAATGTTATATAATCACAAAGAGGAAACCATCAGGATTACTGAAGGTCACGGAATGCAAGTGAATAGAAATGAGTCTTTAATCTTGTTTTGAACAATTCAATTGTAGACGACTCCTTTATGTGAGGAGCTAAAGAGTTCCACAGGTGAGGAGCAGCAGCTGTAAAAGCTCTGTCCCCCTTGGTTTTACACTTGGTATGAGGGACAACCAGAGACAACTGACCAGAAGATCTAAGCACTCTGGATGGCTGGTGTAAAACGCACAATTCAGGTAAATAGGCAGGAGCAAGCCCATGTAAAGATTTAAAAACTAGCAGCAAGATTTTAAAATCAATTCGAAAACTGACAGGGAGCCTGTGTAAAGAAGCTAAAATAGGAGAAAGAGTCATACTTTCTTGCCCCAACCAGAAAGTGAGCGGCAGCATTTTAGACCAGCTGTTACTTGTGTATCAGATATTTGTCAATCCCAGAATACAGCGAGTTGCAGTAATCGAGGTGGGAAAAAATAAAAGCATGAGTAGCTTTCTCAAGATCCGTAGAAGATCAAAAAGGCTTTATCTTACCTAACAGATGAAGTTGGAAAAAGCAACTCTTGACTACAGAATTTACTTGTTTCTCAAAAGAGAGGTTACTATCAAAGGTAACACCAAGACTGCGGACTACAGGTTTGGAAAAGACAGAGAAAGAGCTGAGAAGTCCAAGACCAATTTGGGCTTTAGCTGATGGACCCACTATAAGCACCTCCATTTTATCTTGATTTAGATCAAGAAAATTATTAGCCATCCAGGATCTTAGTTCAGAAGGAGAGTTGTGGAGTTGATTTGTTGCAGAGTTGTAGACAGGAATATAAACCTGAGTATCATCAGCATAGCAGTGTAAAGAAATGTTAAATTTACTAAAAGTCACTCCAATAGGGTGAAGGTATATAGAGAATAAAATAGGACCCAAAATGGATCCCTGAGGAACACCACATTTAAGAGAAGCAGTAGACGATAAAGAGTTTACCGATTGACTGACCAACCACAAGCATTACCTGGTAGGTAACCACCCAAAATAATCAGAATGCGACTCAGACCTAAGACCTAAGCCTAGAGTTAAGGAGCAGAGAAATTCCAGAATTTAAAATCAGTTGTGTGTGTTTGGGGTGCCAAGGGTGTTGCTCTCCTTGCTGACAGAGTACAAGTACAGTAGGTTCACAGTGGAGAATAAGCTACAGGTTGTCACTCCTAAAATGTTTATACTAAGAAAATATCATTTGGATTTTAACTACAAATCTCAGCTCTTTCTGTGATATATGGGATTGTTTGAATTTATGATTGAAAAGATTTTCTAAAGTTCTTAATTTTGCTTCATATAATAACACTTTTTTGGAACAAATAAAACATATATATTCTTCAATGTGGTTTGTCTTTTATCATTCAATTTTTTTCTCAGAATTTGAAATAAGAGCAATTTCCTCTTGCTATTTACATCACATTGCAGCACTGACGTAAATTCTGCAGTGTGACTCCATGAGGATACTCCAGCCTTGTTTAAGATACAACAGCATAAATTCATGTCATTCCCTCACTTTCAATTGTAATCTTCAAGTGAAACTCCATTACCTGTGCAAGCCTGACTATTGGTACATGTTATATCATTCAGTAATCATCAAATATTATCAAACTACTGCTTTAGATTTTAAAAAATGGAAAGAAAAACTGTAAGTAAATCAGGACATGCTTACTTATTAGATGGACTATGATTTCCACTATTAGTATATTTAACAGCTAGTCAACAGTTGTATAAGAAGAAGCTTCATTGCATATACTGTGAACTAAAAATTATTGCTTTTACTTACATACCCAGGTATTATAGTACTGCTAAAATAAGCTATATCAAAATTAAAGGTCTGCTGTATATATTCATGCCATAATGCAGCCCAAAAAGGAAATTACATGTTATCACTTAATCTGCAAACCGCCCACGATTATTGGATGGCTCTTCTTTTCAAATGTTTAATCAAACCCTTTTTGCTTTATACAGCATACTGTCAGCAACTGTAAAGGAAATCCCAATACACTACACATGAACACTGAGATGTATATTCTTACAAGTTAAAAATAGACTAATACAGAGTTTTGCTTATAGGTTGCCACTGGATTCATCTTGCTGGTGTGTGACTTATAGTGTAGCACACTCATATGAAGGATAAACAGCACAGATTTACAAGCTTAACATGAACAAAAGACAGAGTTGTTGATTGACTGATTAAATCAAAAATGGAACATAAAGTCTTTTGATGGCATAACATAGGGAGGAGTGGACACTGAGCTGACAAAATAATTTAAACCAACAAATGGCACTCAGTTTAATTAAATGCATCATGCATTTAATGTAAAAAGAGAAATGTGACTTATCTTCCAGTGAGAACAAACATAATTATGAAAATACATAATTTTCATTATTCTCTCTCAGACGGGCACTCATGCAGACTCATGGGATAATGTCTAAAGGCTTGTCTTGCCTAACGTACAGTACATTTAAACTATAAATGTAAACCACAGTCTTGTGGGGAAAATGGATACTTTACATGATTTTTCAAAAGATCAAATATACTTGCATTTTAATTATAAAAGAGAGTGTTGTGATGTTGAGTGTTCTGATCTTCATCATCATCGAGTCTTTCCATGAGAGCCCTAAATACAAAGATGACTGTTTCATTTATGTTAGGTAGATTGCCCAGAGGGGACTGGGTGGTCTCTTGGTCTGGAATCCCTACAGATTAAATTTTTTTTTCTCCAGCCATCTGGAGTTTTTTTTTTTTTTTTTTTTCTGTCCACCTTGGCCATCGGAATGTTGACTTATTTTTATTTTTTATTGTGTCTACTATTTTTCTATTCATTTTGTAAAGCACTTTGAGCTATTTTTTTTTGTATGAAAATGTGCTATATAAATAAATGTTGTTGTTGTTGTTCAGAAGATTAAAAGTCATGTATCAACAAGGAAATGGAATAATAAACAAGAACTCCTAAATTAGAGTCTTCTTGGAAGTGTCTTTTATATTAGTTTCTTATAAGAAACATGGAGCAGTAGAAGGCTGCCCAAAGATGGAAGTAAATTTATGCAAGTGGGATTGAAGCACCAGAAAGGGACAAGCAGCACGTAGCATGGAAGCAAGTGGAAGAAAAAAAAAAAAATCAAAAAACTAGGTGGCTTTGAAACTAAGGATCTGCGCTGGTATCCTGAAGGTTGCCAGTTCGAATCCCTGTCACTGCGAAAAGAGATCCTACTCTACTGGGCCCTTGAGCAAGGCCCTTAACCTTCAATTGCTCCAGGGGCGCTGTACAATGGCTGACCCTGCTCTCTGACTCCAAGAGGTATGTGAAAAACCAAGTAAGTTCCTATGGGATTAATAAAGTATAAAAAAATAAGCATAAAATCAAAGAAAAGTTGTAGAAGTATCTTACACTACATGTTCTTGTTATCTCAACCTAATGCTAATAGTAACTGTTGTTCAAAGAATAAATCAAAATGAAAAGTATAAGTAGGAAAGGATGACACACTACATCACAGCCCTCCACATCATGTGACTAGAAATGAACATAGTGACTGGAAACAACACGGCTGCACCCTTGTAAAAATGGTCTCAGCAAGGAGGCACCCATCAAAAAACAGAACACAAAATGTTATTCACAGAATAGCAATACAATAATTTAAAAAGTGCAAAAATTAAAACCACAAATGCACAAATGGTACAAAATTAGTATCAAAAATTCTAAAATTTTCAGTTCATAATAGTTAAAGTGTACCTCGATCACAGAATCTGATATTTAACAGGTATTATGCAGTATTTGCCTTGAGACAGCTCATAGAGAAGCATTGAGAGAAAACAGAAAGGATTGCACGTGGTGTTAATTGATTTGAAGAAGGCTTATGATAAAGTGCCATGTCAAGTGGTCTTGAGGTGCTTGAGAAGGAATAGAGTACCAGAGAAGTATGTGAGGATTGTCCAGGATATGTATGAGGGAGTGAGGACTTGGGTTAAAAGCAGTGTTGGGGTAATAGAAAGATCCCAGTCAGAGAAGGTCTGCACCAGGGATCTTCTTTAAGTTCTTTCTTCTTTGATCTGTAATGGAGGTGTTGAGTCATGGGATAAAACACCACTGCCCCTTGTGCACGTTTTTTTCTGATGACATAGTGTTTTGTTTAGAGTCACAAAAGAAGAAGTAGGGAGGAATTTGGAAGAATGGGGAAGGGCTTTAGAAAACAGAAAATTGAAGATAAACAGGAAGAAGACAAAATATATGAGGTCTAATATGATCAGGATTCAGAAGTTAGTCTGCAGGGCGAGCTATTAAAAAGAATGGATATATTTAAATATGTAGGATCAGAGGTAGCCTGAGAGGGAAAACTAGAGGCCGAGATAACCCACAGAGTGAAGTGTGGAACAATTGGAAGAAGGTATCAGGAGTATTGTGTGATCAAAGAATTAAAGCAAAGATTACAGGTAAGGTTTTTAAGACAGTGGTAAGACCAGCAATAACGTATGGAACTGAGACATGGCCAATAGACAAAACAAAGAAGAAGAAAGTAGAAATGTCAGAAGTGAGAATGTATGAGATGGATGTGTAGAGTTAAAAAAATCGACAGAATAAGAAATTAGGCAATCAGAGGTAAAACAAATGTGGGAGAGATGTGTAAGAAAGTACAGGAAAGAAGGCTGAAGTGATATAGATATGTAATGAGGAGTACAAAAATCACGGCAAAAGAGTGATGGGAATGGAAGTACAGGGGTAGACAAAGTGAGGGAGGAAAAAGTTTTGGTGGATGAATTAAATAAAATAAAATCTGAAGGAAAAAGGCCAGGAGGTGCAGGGCCAAGCTTTTTGGAGAGGTTGATCAAGTATATCAACCCTACATAGAATTGGGAAACAATGAAGAGGTAAAAGAAGAAGAAGATCACGGGACCTCTGTACTGTTGCTCATTCTATTTAAATCAAACACAAATATCCATTTACATTTTTTGTATTGGCCTTTTGACCAGAATTGAATAAAAATGTCAATCTCTAATATTAAATTATATACTTGCTTAGTGTACAACCATTACTACAGCTGTGATATCTAATGCTTAATATAAGACTCCAAAATGAGAAAAGATCAAATGTGATGAATTTTCTTTAGTTTGAGTAAAGACAAATTAAGAGGTTACATTATGAATTGTTATCAGTGGATGCTTTCCTTATTTTTTAGATAAGGAAGGTAGAACTTTAGAGGTACAGTAATCGTACTCACAAATCATGGGTGTCGGAGAGTAGTGACATGTTGCATGCTGATTGACACATTAAAGTAAGAATTTTAGTGTACTCCATATTCATTATAATAATGACCCCATAATTCTGTAGGAAATTTACTAGTGCTAAAATCTGCCTAGTATTACAAAACACAACAGACATCAGTTTGTTAAATAAGCTCCTTATTGAGGTGTTATGTACCAACATTTTCTGTATTCATCTCTTAAGATGTTAGATTCTTTGTTTTATTAATTGATAGTAGTGGTAACAGTAGTAGTGGAAGTTTAGTGTACAGCGAAATTCTTACTTGCATGTTTGCCAAACTTTGGTACCATGATAAATGTATCTGCCATGGCTTTTCTTTCTTAAAATACACAGTGCTTTCTTCCAGAATTTTTCCCTGAGTTGTAAGTTGTCTGGACCAAGCTGCTATCCCGACCTCACAACAGAAATTCAGAGATAAATTGGCAAACATATATTGGTAATATATTTTTCTGTCACCTTGGAACATTGATAAAACCAGAATGGTGATGTGAACTGTGTGTCACTGCACCATTTTATCTAATTCCAGTTTTTTAGCTTCATCAGTCTGAAATTCTTCATACCAAGGATATTTAACTTGTTACACAAGAATATACATGTAGTATTTTGCAAGAAAAAGGTTGTACAGCTTCTGAAAATGGTGCTCTTTCAACTGCTAAACTGTTAAAATGGACTTCCCTTAAACAACCCCAGTTATTGTAAATCTTCAAGAGGGTAAAGCCATTCTAACCAAAGAAATTGCAGGTGTTTGAAATCCTTTTGGGAAAATTTTAAATTGTTTGAGATCTTCAAATGTAAAGTCTATAAAAAAATATTTATTATAATAGTTTCTATGACTAATAATCTCTCTGTGAGTATTAATGACTCGAACATCTTTAAATTACAAGAAGAAAATCCAGCCATTTGTAGTACACTACAATATTACAGTAGGATGCTCAGTTAGTACCCACCAAAAATGTCTAAGCCGAAAAACCATTTTTAAAGCAGAAAGCCCACTGTTGTTGCATTTATCTTTCCATGAGTCTGCAGAACTGGTTTCAGAACACTCCTACTTCTCCTGCTTGTTTGATTTGAAGATTTGGTTCAGGCTAGCGTGTGCAGTGCACCACGCAGTGTTAAATCTACAAGTTTAAAGAGGGTCTCTCTGCTGGTTCTCACCTTTGAAATATCTGAATTTATCTGATTCTGAAAGGACATATTCTGTACTATGTGAGAACAGTATTCATTTGGATTTTTCCTTCCTCTGGTCTTTCAGCAGAATTAGATGGTGGTGCCAAGAAGCCATCATTTGGGTGCTGTCACACCCTGTGCCCCCTTTCTCAATTCACTTTGGCCAATGTCGTTGCCACTAATTTGCCTCTTCTCTATGCACACACTCTATGCTGCTTAATGATGATGCTGATGGAAGTAAGGAGGATTTCTATCTCATGTCTCACTCCTTTATTAGTCATTTGTTTATCTTTAATGTATTAATTGAGAATAATGCATACTATTTTACAGACTACAAGATAATTTCTATCACATCCATTTTATTAGACAGACAATAAACACACTTGTACATGCTGTAACAAGGTTTGTGACATTTGAAATGTAACTTTTTTGATTATTGATCTTTTTCAGCAAAGTGTGATAATGGTTCTATTGAGAAGCATTGCAAGCACTTACTAATAAAGTTCAATATAACCCAATACTGTACTTCAGTTAATCAATGATGGGCAGTATATAAAAGAATATCAAAAATGTTAGAAAAAAAACAGAAATTCTGCACTGAGTAAAGAAGTGGTAAGAAACAAAATAAGACTCAAGAGGATAACAACCAGCCAAAAAAGCAATCAGCACTGCAGCAGTTTCACCCATATTTCCTTGTAGCTAAGTACATAAATAATTGTTTGTAATGTTTAATCAATGTACAAGCAATGCCTCCTCCAGAGTTTTTAATTTTATTGGAAAAAGTTCTGTAACTAACCTGTCTGCCTTAATTTGTTTCTTGGTGTTAATGGAAAATCCACACCAGTCTCCATTAGATGGGAAGGTAAAGATAATGATGCAATGGTGAGCATTTGGGTTTTGAGATGGAAATGAAGGGTCAAAAAGGTATTTGGCTCTTACTTTGAATATTGGCAAGAGGGAGATCCACAAAACTCATATAAACAAGCACAGATACAGCTACTAGAATCAAAGAACTCTAATACTTCACATCTGAATGAGAAAATCATACCTCGTGTCTAAGTCACAGTTCATACTTATGTGCAAATATGCCTTATAAGAACATGCCATTATAATAAATTGTGGTAGATGAAGTCCTCATCCCTGAAATCCAAACACTACTTTACAATGTATAAAGAAATACCTTCCTTAATCAGCACTAGCAGTTTCAGGTAATGGGCAAAGCACTTTAAAGACTGGAACACAGACTTCCCTAATAAGCCACATGGTCATCAATTGTCGTGACACAGGGGTCTCAAGAGCACAGGTATCAAAAACTATTAAATATTATCCATAATACCGTCAAAAATCACAATTAGAAACTCAAAGGGATGAGACAAAATATAAATAAATAAATAAAATGTTTAAAAAGAGCTGCCTGAAGAGGCAAGGCAAACACAGCAAGCAAGTCCCAAATCAGAATCTCAAAACATTTGCCCGAAAACAGAGCAGTGGTTCAAAATATCAATTAAAACAGTTCCAAAACAAAATCCAGAAGTGTAGTCAAAAAAAAAACAGAGATTCAAAAATCCAGAAAATCATAAGGCCAAACAGAGGCACAGATACTCAGAATAAACTCTCCACTCCCTAGAGTATTCAAAATGAACCACTAAGAACTATGGAAGGCCCTCCCATAAATAGGGTGGAGGGTTGTTCCTGGCAGTGATTGGCAGATGGCCCCACCCTTTGAGGCACACCCCAAAAAACACAAGGGACATAACCTAGGACATTTCTACTTAAAAATAAAAACAAAGAAAAACATACATATTAAATAAAAGAAACCTTAATAAAAATGAATGATATAAAATTAGGAACAGTAGAAATGAGGCATGACTTTGAACCCCAGCCAGGGGAAAATGCTGGCTGAAAGATGACACCAATAACAATATGCTTTCTCTTTTGAAAGGAATCTAAAAATTGGCACATGAAAATCAAAGAGATGGCAGCAGAGATTGGAACAGTGCACAGCTTAAATATATTTCTATCATAAAGGGAAACGTTGAAAACAGTAGGAAAAGTGCTTCTTTACGATGGGGTTTTTGTACAGCTGTAAAAAGAAGTACTGCATACACTGTACATTTGATTATATTTAACAATTTCCTCATCATAACCTAATTAAAGCTTAATGCTGATATGCTCATTACTTCTGAAATAATCGTCATACTTTATGTTCTTCCTTCTTTATATCTCCTTTATGTTTTTAGTTGTAAATAAATGTGCATGTTTTACATGTTATTCCTCACTGGAATGACGGAGAGCTGCAACGAGGATGCATATTCTTGTTACAATATGAGCAGCCATTAATGCAGTATCTACTAGCTCCTTCTTCTAAATAAATCTGTTGACCCCCATAGATAGCATCACACATGTGTCTGACTTATTCATAAGCATTTCCAATGCAAAATAAATCAAGGTGACACTAATACTACACATTCATTAATCTATGATTTGCTGAACAGCACAGGTAAGTCTTCCGTGGCAATGGAAGAGAAGCATTAGGAAAAAGCTAATATTAGGTAAAGAAAGCAAATCCAAAAAAAAAACCAAAAACTTACAACAATAAGGTTCCACATCCTTGCTGCTTCAGCCACCAGTGTGGAGACGGAGCTGCAGCCTGGCATCAACACAATCTTAATGGGCTCTTTGTAAAGAAGTTCATAGAGCAGCTTTGTGGCTTCTCCTGGGTCACACTGCAGAAAGATTGAGGGAGAGGATTTAGAAAATCAATAAAGCAATACCTTTGTGAACTTTGCCATGATTTAGTCTTAAAGAAATCAGAGGACAAAGTCCATCAATTAAAAAAAAAACTAAAATGGCTATACAGTACAATATGTGAAAACCATAACTTTTTAGATAATTAAAGAAGCTTAGAACTTAAACATGGCATAAGTGCAGTCAACAATCTCATCAATGAAATGCGGAAACACCTCACAGACCTAAATTAAATAAGTTATTCTTCAAACTATTCAGTTTTTTCCCAAGCTCTGAGTATTTACTTGAAAACTGAAAATTGAACTAATAAAGTTTTAAAGCCAAGACATATTTCGACAAAGGTATGCGTGTGAGCAATAAGGATAGTATTAGATTTGATGACCTTATCCAGTACCATGCCCTAAGTACAACTCTAATTAGCGTTCTGTTTTTGAACTCCTAGATAGAAATGTATTTTTGCTTTGAGGCCTAAAGAAACGTATATTAGCCACAGTGAATGCCATCTGACCACTGAAACAGGTCACCATTTGTAGAACTGCACACCCAGAAAGCACAGGCAGTTATAAGATCTATGAGCAACAAGAAGTTGAGACAGAAATGTACATCCTGATGTTCTGCCCCAAGCATAAATACATTAAGAAATAATAACTAATAGGTATTCATAATTCAATATTTATATATATATATATATATATATATATATATAATACTAACTCACTCACTCATCAACAAAGCACTATTTCCTATTTATTTAAAAAGCGAAAATTTAGCAAGATTTTACATCTAAGCCAGTAGGTATCCACCAAGAAAGGACATTTTGATAAATCAATATTTCAGGGGAAACACCACACCCACAACAGAAAAATGAAATACCCCAAAATCTCAAATATGCCTTGACAGATTTGATTGAAATTTGGTGATGTTATAGAAAAAAGAAAATTAGTTGGCACTTTTATTTGTCACCATTTTTTTAAATTTATGCTAACATACATGCTCCGTGATCTGCTAATGATGGGCTTTATGCAAATGAAAGATGCAGCACAAGGTAACTAATAGGGTGAAAAGAAGACTGAAGAAGAGATGGTATCCTGCATAGGAAATAACAGACATAATTACGTTTTCTGTCTGAAGTCAGGTATGGAATAGAAAAAGAAAAGGTGGACAGAAAGAGTAAGTTTAAACTTAAAAGATTCCCCACGAGTTACTTCACTGAAATATACATTCCCATCTACAGACTTTGAAAGGAGACCCTCACTCTCCAAAATGGTTTAGGTTTACATGTGCATCTGCATATTTTGACCAGGGATGCCCCTCCCATTGTTCTCCAAAATTCTTTGCATATTGTGAATGACTGCACTATGCTTTCCTTCTCTGGGGCTGGATGAACCACAGAAAAAACACACTTTCAAACAAGCTTAGAAGAATCAGCTGCACTTAATAGTGAGTAAGTCATACATGACTTTAAAGCCAACTCACGTACTCAGTACTTTGTCCTGTGTCCAATGCAGACTACCTGCAGCTCTGCTCCTGCCTCCCTTTAACTGAAGGTGCTTTCAAGTTATTTAATCTGAAGGAACTGCTGACAAAACTAAACAACTAGGAAGTTCTCAAGTTTGTTTTGTGTTTGAATAAAACACAGATACTGAATAAAGCTGCAGTACAGTTTCTTCAAGTGCCAGAATAAAAGTCTCTTTGTCCAGTTTTGTCTTGGCTGTGTTTTTGTGCAGCTCAGAGGCTCAAACATGACATTATACATTTTTATCTGCAGATTTTAAAGTGGGACCCATCCCAATCATTTAAGAAGTCTTCAAATTATACTACCAGCGGTTATTTATTTCTACTTCAAACATTAGAGAAAGAACCTCAAAAGCAAAAACATTCAATTCATTCCATGGGCAGAACAAATGTGCATCCTGTAAATATCACTGCTGTTTGTAATTAGTTTAGAAGCATGTAAAAAACAATTCATTGTTAGCACTTTATTATCTGCCTATGGCAGAAAAAAAAAGAAATGAATTGATGAACATACATCTAACGAACCACAAGAAATGAAATACTTGATTGAACAACATGAAGAACTGAAGATTGTAAACATCTAATAATGATAAAAATAAAATGATAATATAATAATAATAATAATATACTCAAATTTCATGTTATTCCTACTGATTACCAATTTCAATTCAGAATAATGCACTTTTCTGTAAAATTGTGTTTTTCAACGACCATCAACAAAAGCCAAGTCACTAGGAAAAGTGGAAATTGATGTAATGCAGGAATGTTTCACTCATGGTCAACCATATGTACCATGTTTAAGAGTAAGGAGTGCCAGTGACCAAATAACATTATTATTACTTAATTGGCTGGTGCATTTATCTAAGGTGGCTTAAAACATCTCAGAAACAATTGCTTAATATTCTTTTGTGTCTCTAGTTTGAACACAGGCAGGTGAAATGACTTTCTCATGGTCACATAGTGTCAGTAATGGGATTTGAATCCACAACCTCAGGTTTTGAAGTCCCAGGTCCAAAGCCTTAACCACTAAACCACATTGTATGTCAATAATATTAGCCTTTGGTAAAAATACTCAACTACATTATATACATAACATTAGTTATACAGTACTTCTGTTTAACCAATACCATTATCTGAGGCCTGTTGTCTTCCTGGGTGAAGTTGGACAACACAGCTAGTTTACAGTATAAAATCCACAGACTGTAATAGATTATATTAAAGAACTGTCTATTGCAAAAAACAGATGAAAGGGAGAAAGATGAAAGAAAGATTATTGGGAATCATCCTACTCATGTGGTATTTAAGTAGGTGTGGGCCTGAGGGACAGTGGGCAGATACTCAGAACTCTGAAGAGGGAATATGTCTGTATTTTTTGGAGAAAGGGTGAGAAATCTAATTTGACCAGAAATCTAATTTTTATATATAGTTTTAAAATTTGAGAAAATTCTTTACCCTGCAATGAGAGAACAACAGGCGTTTGTGCTGCACTTAATTTACACAGTTTAATATTTATATTTAGCCCACTGGCTACAGCATGTACATTTCTCCTTCAGTCAGGGCTTTGGTAAGGCATGATAATCTCTCTGAGCCATAATCACCACATATTATGCATATAGTTTGATTAAATCAGAGTGGCACATGAAAAGGGGGTTATATTAGTATTTAGTCCAATACATGTTATGTTTTGGCATTGAGTACATTTGTTCTTTTAAATTTATTTTGAAGGTTTCAAAATGTTCTTACTATAGGTTCTTTGTTATTTTTTTACGTTGCCATGCACATGAGCATAGGGACAACTTAAGGGCTCTGGTGATTGTAATTCCCTATTGCTCCAGGTGTTGGTGTTGTGTCCTAATGCTTTTGCTCTTTCTCTCTCTGAAGACTGAAAGATTGACAGTTATAACACCACTGATATTGCTTCTGGTGTCCATCAACCTGGACCTGCCTCTTTCTGCTGGAAAGACTTAAGACTGGAACCATCTTGAGCTAGTTCAACTGAGAACTTGTGTGTGGTAGGAGATCTCCACAATAATTGCATATTTTTCTTTGGTTCTTTAAAAGGGTGATGCCCCATCTATTTATTGTGGTCTGTCTGATCTCTTACAGTGTAATATTTAGAAGTATGAAGTATTCAGATTTAATACTATTTTGCATTAGTATTTTTGTTTCTGAAGTATTAGTTTGGTTTTGAATTTTTCATGATATTATCTTAGTTTTTTAGTTGGGTTGGCCATTTTAAATAATAGTTGCAATGAGATGATGACCCATCACTGGGGTGTGTGGCATCAAAAGTTACGTGTTATGGCATCATATGAGTGATGGTATAAAAGTCAGCATCACAGTTAGCACATTGTCCAAGATTGTGGATTTAACCGAGTAATTCTTAAAGTGTTTATCCATGCTGGTATCTAATAAAAATGTATTTTTATTATTACATTTACAGTATATAGTCCTTTTCTAGCTACTTACAACGATATACATAGATAGTGGGCAGCAATTTCAACCAACACCAACGTGCAGCATCCGTCTGGAAAATGCAACGGGATTCTTTCTTGCTCCATGATGCTCACCACGCACTAGCTATTAGGTGGTGAAGGAGTGAGAGAGATACCCAGTTAGAAAAAAGGGATAATTAAAGGGGCATAAATTGATGAGGCCATGATATGGCAATTAAGCCAGGACATTAGGGTACACACTATCCTTTTTGAAGAATGTGAAGGAATAATGTATTAACACAGAGAGTTAGGACCTTAGTTTCACATTCAATTTGAAGGATGGCTCCAATTTTTACAGCTTGGTGTCTTAATCACTGCACTGGAGCATTGGGATCCGCACACACCACAGAGTAACAACACCCTGCTGGCCTCATCAATACCTCTTTCAACAGCAACCCAAGCTTTCCCGGGTGTCCTCCGTACTGGCTGGGGACAAACATACTTAGCTTCAGGTGTTCTGAAGTGCAAGTGGTACAGCTTCTAGCTTTATTTAGAGTTTAAAGACTTCTTACTTCATTAAAACCCTTTTCGTTTTGGAATGGCAATTCGCAGTTTGGTGCATGTTAGTTTGCCTTTCTCGTTAAATGTTCATCTCCTGGTTATTGTCCTGTTTTCTTTGCCTTTGCCTTGCTAGAAAAATACTATTACCCTCTATTTTGCCTCACAAAAGGAATGATAAACAGAGTCAATGGAGCTAGCCAGGACAGAACTGTCAGTAAACATCCCAGATATTCAGTAACCAAAAGTCTGTCATAATGTACATCTAATCCTAAAACAATAACCCAAAGTTGAAATTACGAAATCCTAAGTCTGAACGCTGGGAGAAATTTAGGAATCACTAACTACACAAATTTAAAAAAGGTTTTGTTTTATATTATCTGCAAAGTTGGATGCAGATGGATCTTTGGTGTTGGCTACTAAATCACTGCACTAATGACTTTGTAATGTGTGACTTCTGAGACTGCGCACTCCCAAAACTGGGTGTAGCATCAAGAAGCTGTCATCCTAGGACAAACAAGATGGAGTTGGAAGACATTTTCTACTACAATAAAATTACATTATAGCAACAACAAATTCATGTACAAATTGGATTTACCATCACTAAGAATGCTTTAATGGTAAGTAAACGCTGACCCCCAAAAAAAACACAAAATCACATAAAGATATTATTAAATTATCACAATTCACAACACCCTCTATGTTCTATACTATACTTGTCATATCCACATGAAAATCAACTTTGTAAACAAACACAAGACAGGATACTAGCCCATTTTAGAATATGAAAATGTAATCATCCACTCTAACTCCTACATGGTCTACCAACCTGCAAATCTTTGGACTGATGGAGAAAAGTAAAGCACTCAGAGGTATGGTATACCTCGAAGAACATTCCGATACTAGACAGAAAGCACTCCCCTTAGGAATTACACAAACAGGGAATGTCAGTTACAAGTCAAATGTGATTTGAAGACATGTGAGGTGCTAGAGATGCCCCCTTTTCCAAAAGTTGTGCATTCATTATCCTAAACCAGATCGCAAGGGCAACAGTTATACTGTAGCAGTGAGGCTCATACATTCCTTTCCCTAGGCACGCTTACCACCACATGCTATGGGACCACAAGGCATTTCCAGGCCATCTGGGAGATATAACCTTTCCAGTAAGCCCTAGAACTTCCCCAGGCTCTCCTCCTAGCAGATCCTGCCCCTAAAACCTGCACAGCGAGGCATCCGAATGGCCTCCATATCAGATGCCCAAATCACCTAAATTGTATCTCTTATTGTAGAGGATCAGCAGCCCTACCTCAAGGCTCTCTGAACCTCTCCTGAATGTCTGTACTTCACAACTTCTCTTCAACAGTTGCACCAAAAAAAAATTCTACACCTATTCACTTCTGAATCTGTTTCCTCTAATAATTATCATGAATATATTCAGCTTGTGGAAAGAACCCTGAATTCCTAGACAAAACCTACAATGTGACAAACAGAATGTACAAATTCCACACAGATCGAGACGAGAAATCAAAGTAGGGTCTAAGAACTGCGTTACAGTTTATACCAATGTGCCAATCATTAGAAATAAAAGTCGAACCTCCACTCATTTTTTAGTACACTTTCTTCAATACAAGATTATGGCAACATCAAGCAATCAAGCAGAATCAACTAATCAAAAATAAGTTAAAAAATAATAATTGTAGTATTAATATTTTTAAAAATAAAGGTCAGTTCTTTCTATGTATAACTCACTAGATCAACAGATTCCTTGATTGCTTCTTGTATCTTGTCCTATTTCTGAAATCTTGCAATCCATCTACTTAGGTAGTGAATAGGCACTTAATAGTTTGATGTTTAGCCAACCAAATCCTCTTCAAATACCTATCCTGCAAAACATCAACATGCTTACACAGGACTACAGTAAAAACTGGTTTATGGAACAAAACCAGACCATAAAAACATTAAAAAAAAACCTCTCTGTGCCATGCAGGGTTTAAGATGCATTACACCTACACCTGTATTATCTGAACAATCCAAAACCACAAGAACTCAAAACATTGTTGTACAGCACTCATTAACAGAAAGGGCACCGGCCATCGCCCTTTCACAAAACATGTATTCTTTACATTTGTTTGTCCACTCTCAATATATTTAGTTTGCCAGAAAAAAATTTCAGAATAATCCAGGAAGATGATCAAACTGGACTTCTATTGAATTCAGTGCATGTCACAAGCAAAACAGCTAAGAGGCTTAAAAGCCTCATGATGATTTTCAAACTTTTAAATTAGGTTAATTACAATGAGTGAAAGCCATCACCCTTGCTTTCTAATTAACTGTCAGCTGCATTTTTGAATGCTACTGTGAAAGAGTACGAGATGGGCATGTGAATAATGTCTTCTGAAAGCATTCCCCCCACCACCACGGTTGGCTTCTTCTTTTGCACATGCTCCCTCCTTAACCCCCACTACCCATTTTTGTCGTCTTCACTTTAATCTCCATCTCCAGTTTTCCTTTCTCTCTTTCATTTCCGCTCTCTCATCCTCTAGATCTGCTTTCCCACTGGCAGGGTTAATAATTAATCAAAAAGCTCTGCAATACAGCATCTCCGTAACCAGGACAACAAAGCTCTGAAGCAGTCACATGATTCTATCTGAGTTTAAAGAGCTTCAGAGAGGAGAAAAAGGATTATGACAGGAAAGATCAAGTTTGCCTGTCAGATATCTAAGAAAGCACTTGGAAAGTGCCTAAGTGAGTCTGCTTTTAATTGGAGGGTCATTTTGGTCGATTCCTATTAGAGAATAACTTGATGAATGCTATTTTAAACCAAACTATTTTGTTTCCAGTGATCTACTTCATAGAATTCCTGTGCATTCACTATCTCACACCCGAATTCAACTGGAGGTGAGAAATTTTGTGGAGAAGTCCACATAAGTGGATGTACACATTTGATGCCATAAACTAGGCATTCTAGGAGTGAAATAACTCTATTTCATCTTCAAAGTCCTACTTATTTGGACATAACAAAGGTCTAGTAACCAGGAAGGTTAACTGTGTTATCTTAACTTTTTTAACATCTTTTAGATGCAGCACTTTAAGTATCACGTGTTGATTTTGATAAAGTTTTTGAGTGGAGGTTTTTATCTTTTGGAAGCACTAGTCAAGCAATCAGGGAACATATAACATTTGTTGTGTGTTGTGATTCTTTTCCTTGTTAATTTTTGCACCAATGAATAATAAGATAATGTATTTTATATGTCATATTCAGACGGAGGCCTGACACATTAAGAATTTCTTTGTTGCTGCTGTATAGCATGGGGAAAAACAGTATTATCAAATGTTCAGACAACGGCTGCTGTCAGCTTGCTCAGGTTTCAAGTACATTCCTAAACCAAAAAAATGAAATGACTGAAGAAATGTCCTAAACTGAAAAAAAATAACATTATTAAAATGTAACATTGAAAAATCACTGTACACATCTGGCTTAGAGAAATACCAGAAGCTGCAGCAAAATACTAACAAAAAAAAACATGAAATGATGAAACAAAACAGCTTTTTTTCTAGTACTAGTTCTTTAAAAATGCAGTTAAAGATAACAGAAAATGCCTCACTGACGAGCAAGGAAAAATCTTTGAAAATGAGCAGAAAATGGCATATTAACTAAATAAATACTCGACTCAAGTCTTTACAGAAGGAGAAATAAATGGTGTTGCCTCAGGCTCAAGCAAAAACAAGATTATAGACATTTAGCATAGAAACGTCAGATATGCTTCAGATTATCAGTGTGATGAAGACTAATGTTGTGAACATCAAACAGTTCTCATAGATGTTCTAACAGTTAACTTTCAAGTAACATGGCGGAGATCTTTTTGTTTATCTTTTAAGGACATATGAGATGAACTGCCAGTTGTGGCAGCAGATAGCACAAAAAGAGCACTAAACTTCAAATCATTAACCAAAGCTCAGTTAAATGCAAATTCTGAATGGACATCAAGAAATAACATATTCAATTGCTTTTCTGGAAGTTTAGATGACCTTAAGACTGCAAGGTAGTCTTATAAAATGCAACTGCCATAGTCTCATGCAATGAAACAAGTGAAACAAGTGCCTAGTAAAATGCCTTCTTTTGTCAAGTTAGTTTTGCTGTGGCAAAACGGTGTACTTTGCTCATTGGTGGTTTAAGATTTCAGCATTTGTGGGTAGCATTTTTTAGGCCTTTTTGGTTTTTAGTCTTCTTTCATTTTTTATATTTGGAATGAGTTGGCTTTAGTTTCATAAATATTATTTTTTATTTCCTTGGCCCTGTTTTCCTAATTGTATTATGTAATATCTTGTTCTATTGTCCCTTATTGTTTACATTCAACAAATCATTTAAGAAATAATAAGCATGTGCTTGGGAGAAAATTATTCTGTTAGACTTTAAAAACGAGGTAATCGGAAAAGTAGATGAAAAAAGCATACAATATAATTTGCTTTTAAAAAGCCTTTGACACAGTACTGAAAAACATGTATGTAGTAATTTTAAAGCTGGATGGTACTGGTATTGGATGTAGCTCGCAAAACATTCTCTGGTTTCATAAATTAACAGCTGGATAATTTTTTTATTATGGAGAATTTATTTTATTGGATTTAAAGCTATTTTTTAATTATTTGGACAAAATTTAGAAATATTCTGATCATTACCGTCTTTTGTTAATGTGACATGCAGTTACGTGCCACGTGACTTGCCAATGGCATTTCAAAAACATATGTGGAAGTTCAGCTATAAATTCACTGGCTCTGCAATGTAGCTTCTTTCCTTGGTGGATAACTTCTTTCAAAAAGAACCATCTAGTGTAATTAATATATTTAGCGCTAGGTTTCATTTCTTGTTTGTCTTTGTTCTGTCTCTGACTTCTCTATAAATTCACCTTCATAGTTTATTTGCTGGTTATTATGATCTCTTTGGTTCTGACATTTGCCTGTCCTTTACCATGAGCCTACCTGATGTAACATCTGTTGATCTCCTTGCATCTCACAATAATTTGTGGAGTAAGCATTTTGAGTAGTGAGAAAAGCTCCATATAAATGTAAAGAATTATTATTATTATTATGTCTCAACACCTGGTCAATTAGCCTACTAGAGATTCAAGAGTACAAATAAGAGGCGAATGTGAACAGAGTCATGCAAGGGTCTTTTCTTGGATCCTTTTGAATTTCCCCATGGGATTGTACTAATCTAATCCAATCTAATCCAGTCGATTTTATATTAATGACACAGACTCTGAATTAATGTGAAGAAACATTAAATCTGAAGAGACAGAAAATGCTAAGGAAGCAGCAAACAAAATTCAGAACACTTCAACAATCTTCAAATCTCAGTGAACACTTGATAAATGCAGTTTAATAAGGTCAAGTGCTACATGCAGGCAAAGGGAACATAAATTATAAATGTATGATAGGAGCCTCTATTCTTACAGAAAGTAACCACAGAAAAGGGTTCAGGGTTTATGTTGACACAACATTCTCTTTGTGCAATGGAGAAGCAAATAAAACATGAGGTTATATTTTAATGACTTTTGAATATAAATCAAGGGACTGCATAATGAGACTACATCTGGAGTTTTGTGAGCAGTACTGTTCATCACTCTACAAAAGAGACATAGCATCTCTCTCCCTGAATACTTTACTTACTGTATGTCCCTCACCTTGCAGCTTTCAGTACCAGTAAAAGCTACAATTCTAAAAGAACACATTTCCCAGCAATTGTGCATCCATTACTGGATAAATAAGAAAATGCATGTGTTCCCAGGCCATAAGGCTGCCAGTTCCAGATACTACTGAATTGTAATAAAGATACCGTATTTGATGCTTTCATCTTACATTTTAATTTTACTGAGCAGGGGATATCACTTAAAAATGATTGCACTAACAAGAAATGGTTCAATTTTTATGATATGAAACCTGCTTTGTAGATCAACATGGGCTAAGGCATTAATAGGATTAATTTTGCATGCCTATTACACTTAAGACCACCACAACCAAAGACAGTTGCTTCAATTTTATTTGCCATAAAGATTACAATCTAACAGGGTCAGATGAAAGGGGCCTTGAGATGTGTGTTCCTGGGCTCTGATTAAGCATGCCCTTATTGAATATATTCTTCTCCACACCCCATTCATCAACCAGTGTCTTGGTGCAAAAGCAGTTGTGTCTGCTAAACCTACCTCAGACAATCATCCAGCACCTTAATGATTACATGCATAGCCAAGGAGATGTATTAAATAAATCCACATGTACTGTACATCATGTCTTACTCTTAAATTGCTCTTTATTGGTTTGGAATAAATTGTTATTCCACTCAAACTATTAGTTCCTATTAAAGTTTAGTTAAAATGGCATGGATGAACCTTAGCATGAGTTCTACTGGAAGGTTTCAAAGATAAAACAGATACAACTTTAACAGTTATTTGCTTTTTATTTTCATATCTTATTGTTATCTGTTTTTTTTTTATTTGTTTTGTTTTTTTAGTGCCTGCGGTGGGCTGGCACCCTGCCCGGGGATTTGTTTCCTGCCTTGCGCCCTGTGCTGGCTAGGATTGGTTCCAGCAGACCCTCCGTGACTCTGCAGTTAGGATACAGCGGGTTGGATAATGGATGGATGGATGTTTTTTAGAGCCTACACTTCCATTCTGCAGGACTCTTGTTGATCATTGATTATAAATTCAACTTGTACCTTGAATGCGTACAGCGCAACTTTAAAAGCTATTTTGTAATTGAAATGCTTTATATCAGGGGTCAGTGAAAGACTCATATAGACAGTTAAAGGCTGTTTTCAAAGACAGAACAATTTTAGAACTCCTGCAACACCTCACCAGTCATATAATGGACTTGGAAAAAGCTATAATAAAGCAGCTTTTCTAAAATATGATTTTAATTATGATAGCTGCCACTAGTAAATTGGCCCCATGCTAAATTCCATCCTCAGCCATCCTATATTATAGATGACCTTCTAGAATGGGTGATGGCTGTTTGGGTCATGAATTTTCTTCCAAAAGCTGAAACTACAAGATGCATTATTATCTGATATTATATATGGCTAATGAATACTAATACACTAATGTAAAGTGTGCAAACAACAATAATTTTATAAAGGAATTAGAATGAGGCAGTGTCAGCATGCATCTGTAAACTGAAAGAGGTAACGGTTAATTTCTACCGCTCTACTCTATTGAGAATCAAAAGAGCTGTTAAACATAATTTTCTCTCATCAAGCTGTACTCATATTTTTGTGCTGTCTGTTCTCAGTGCTGAGCACCTTTTACTGCACACACAAACATTGCTGATGTCATGTAATGCCTAAGATTGCAATGTATTGCCTATTCTTATATATGCACAAACACACTAATTTAGAGACATGTGGAACTTGTCTTTTGTCTATTTCTCATTAATAATTTAATTTCTGACCTGAAGAAGATTACTGCCTATTTTAAAGCATCTGAAAACCTTCTTTACTTTAGTTTTATATTTAGTAAAACTAAGGGGCTCTGCCCCTGCTTGCTTTGCTTGCCAACCCCTGTGGGCAGGTGCTGGGTGACCACTGTCTCACGTCTGAGCCACTCAAAAGGTGTCGGGGTGCTGCTCTGTTAGAGAAAGCGATTGTACAGTATTTAAAAGATGGTATCTAGTACAGTATGTGGGGCATGGGAGGAAGACAGTCCTTAGTTATTATAGATGGAAAATCAGTTACTTGAGTATTTCACTATAACTGTTGTCACGTATGAGCACTTCGGGAGCAGCTTAAGGACCCGATTTGCATCGCAACAAGTCCAGTCGGGGGACAATGACGGCATACTAACCTTTCTCTCTTTGTTTCTTTAGAAAGACAGACATGCCGCCACTGTAAAACAACCCGGACAACTCAAAGAGTGACAACACTTCCGGGTTCCTTTCTTCCCTCTGCTTCCCCATGGATGATGTCATCCTACAAAAATGCAACACGCTTTACCCAGCATTCCACGATTTAATTTCCGGTCCTCCCCTATAAACTGTCCATCTTCCCTACCTTCAATGTATTTTGTGTTTTATGGAAAACAAATTGACCTTGCTTTATTTACAGTATATGGGGCTACCACCTCAAAATTTTATGAGTATGTCTGTCTGTTATTTCAGAACATTCCACAGTGGCGTAGTCGGCAGGATAGAAGTCCGAGAGTATGCATGAAGGACAGGATCTGAATACCGTCCTATACACCCTGGCCAATGAACTACAAGCCATCAAGATTGAGCAGGCGGCTACGAAGACAGAGCTAGAGGACACAAAGGGGCATCTGGCAGCAGCAGAAGCGGTAAGGCCGGAGCCCGCGAGACCTCCTCCACCTCCGATCATTGCTCTTACTGAGGCGGATGACAAAGAGGCATACCTCTCCATTTTTGAGAGGACCACCACACAGAACCAATGGCCATGGACAGAGTGGCTGTCCATCTTGGCTCCCTACCTAAAGGGGCCTGTGCAGCGGGCCTATCATGACCTTGCTGAGGAGGATGCCGCCCAATACAACCTCCTGAGGGCCGAAATATGTAGGCGATATGGTGTGATCTCCAGCCAGCAGCCTAGGGCCTGGAGACACTGGAAATTCAACCCCCGCCTAGGGCCCTATCTTTTGAATACTGTGGCAAACTAGGGTGCTTGCTATGGCCAGATATACACCAGGCTCGCCAAGTACCTCGCCCAGCAGGTCTGGAGGCACCCCTTCCAGGACATGAACGGCCTTCTGGAGGTCTTAGAGCGACAACTGGCAGTCAACCAACTCTGGGAGTCGGAGAAGCCAGCTTGCAGGATCTGACAGGGATGGGTTGTCACCCCTGAACCCACTCACCATGTCGTGGAGGCTCTGGCCAAACCGCAAGATTGGTTGACTGAACCAGGTCTCTAAGTTTGACGCCTATCCCATGCCCCGGGTGGATGAGCGCCTCGAGAGGTTATGGATGACCCAATTTCTGACTACTCTTGACATGACAAAGGGCTTCCACGATCCGATGGGTCTGTATTGGGGGTTGTTTGGGGTCATGTCACACACTAGCCCTTCGGGAGAAGCTTAAGGACCCGATTTGCATAGCGACAAGTCCGGTCAGGGGACAACAACGGCGTACTAACCTTTCTCTCTTTGTTTCTTCAGAAAGACAGACATGCCACCACCGTAAAATAACCCGAACAACTCAAAGAGCAATAACACTTCCGGGTTACGTTCTCCTCTCTGCTTCTCCATTGATGATGTCAGCCTATCACAATGCATAACGCTTTGCCCAGCATCCCACATTTTAATTTCCGGTCCTCCCCTATAAACTGTCCGTCTTCCCTACCTTCAATGTCTTACAGTATACAGTGCTACCACCCCAAAACTTTATGAGTGTATCTGTCTGTTATTTGACAACATTCCACACTGTTTATTTTAATACCAATGAATAATAAAATGAAGTAAACAGTAATAGTAGAATTAAAAAAGTAAATAAAAAATTGAATTATTTTTTCCTCTAACTTGCATTCTATAAACGTTGCTTGCTTGCATTTCTGTTCGCATATTGTTTGTGATATTTTTCTCTTTTTTCTTTATTGAATGAATCTCTTTGTTCTTGATTTTTATTATATGCAGCTCTTTTTTGATTTTTGTTCATTTTCATTTCTCATTATCAGCTTTTGCCACTCTTTTTCTATCATGATGTAAAATTTGACGTCCTAGAACTGTGGTGAAGGCAGGGATGGGCGGATCGATACTAACAAATCCTGGCCTTTTAATTTAAACATCGATGTTCAAATTAAATATATCGATATTACACATTTACAATAATATGCATGTTTATTAGAAAGTATTTTTAAAAAGCATTTGATGCTGTGAGCACAAAGAAACTTGTCATATTGTGTAAAATGGAGGGTACTTTTACTTCTGTGCTTTTCATTGCACTGCATTTACATTGGCAGTGCTGCAATCCACCAGTCAAAGCAGTGGACCTGTGTATGTAAGGCAATGACCAAAAGAAAGTGAAGTGTTGAATGAAGTTATTTTACTCCACTGAGTGAACAATAATGGAGCAAAATGTCATATGTGTCAAAAGACTGCACGTTACTATGGCAACACCACAAACCTAGTAAAACACATGAAGGTCAGTCAAGTTGCCAAACACGAGGAGTTACAACAGAGGTGATCAGAAGAGAGCACTGACACTCAGTCTAAAACGGTTGCAAAAGGGCTGTAGTCTAATCTTAAAGAAGTCTTCCAGAAAGGCAGGCAGTACCCAGGTGCCATTAGTGTTGTAATCTGATGTTAGGTTATTGTAATTCTTTGATTAGAAAATAATCAATGTCTGTTTTTAGTGAGGAGTATATTACATTTTTTGCTTGACTAGGGGGTTACCCCCTGCTCGCTTCACTTGCCAACCCCCCTTGCCTGCACTATGCGCCAGCCGCTTCGCATCTCTGCCACTCATGTTGTGAAGAGGAGGGCTGAACGCACCCCAAGGAGATGCAGTCACTCCTCCGAAACCCTCTCTTAAACGGTGACACAATAGGAAACAAATGGTGTTTTTTTATTACCTCCTCTTTGCTTGATTAGCTGCTGGATTGCTGCTGCTGCTCCCGTGCCACGTGATCTGCATCTCACACGGCACTTTGAACATTAAAAGCTTGTACAGCAGCTGTCTTTGTCATCTACTCTTTGTCTTTTATTTCCGGCCCTGGGCGTGGTTAAATCTGTTGGTACAAATTCTCGTCTTGGGAGACGTGAGCTGATCTTTTTTAGTTTATAATTTAAAAACAGAATAAGAATCTGAAAATATAACAACATCACATTAAAGTTCAATAAACTCTAAAAAGAATGATACCAAACATATATATGTAGGTTTTAAAATAAGCCCTTATTTAAAGTGTGACAAAAAACATGACATAAAAAGTCACATAAAATCGTTGCACTTTTAGTCTTAGGATTTTATATATGTAGAGTAGATGACATACTTAGGACAAATTTTCAAACTTTCTGTATTTATTACGTCCACTTTGTAAAAGAAAAAAAAAACAAATTACTCGATATCAGCTTTACTTTATTTGGGCTGTACTAAATAATAATACTAAAAGCGACAGTCCCGAGCATTACCCGAGCAACATTATAGATGTGTCTTCTCTCACCCTGTTGATGTGTCTAGTAATAATGGCATCTTGCAAAAAAGCATTTTTCGGTAGTCCAGGTGTTGCACGCTCTTGACAGTGATACGAGTAGTGATGTTGAGGAGCCTGTCATCAGCAGTGATGACAAAGTGAATCTGTCTTCAGGCAGTGAAATTAAAATGGAAACCTAAAGTGAGTCTGATAAATCCAAACGTGACACTCACTTAGTATTTACATTATCATTATACATTTTACACTTCTGATTGTATACTTTAAGCGATTGCATGTTTTACAGTAAAAAAATAAAAATGCCATTTTTTGAGCCAAAAAATGCAAAGCTGCTTATGTGTTTTTCAAGAAAAAATTTAATGGCAATGCTTGTTGTTGTTCCACTGATCGTTTGCAAAAACTTGACATCAGATGGACATCTAGTAGAAAAAAGTCACATATTTATCAAAACTGAGAGAATTAAAACAGTGTGAAAATAATTATCTGGTGTGCAGATATAGAAAATCTAGCAATTTCTTTTTTTATATAGCAATTTTCTATACATTACACCATACCTAGGCAATTTAAAGTACAGTATTGAAAGTCTCCATAGCTCTACAGTGTAATAGGTTCATTAGGTTACATATTTTCTTAGCATCAGTCTGTGTTTAAATCTTGAAAAAGTGTAGCATTTTAACCACTGTATAATATACATCACTTTATATAGCAGCAGTGATGATCAAAACTATTCTGGTTAAATTGAATTTGACACTTAATGAGAAAAAAATCATGAAAGAAACTAAGGTTTGTTTCTAATGACATTAATGCAGTTGTCACAAGAAGAAACTAATTTAATCCTGATTGAAAGCATTTGCATGCATTAATTCTGAATGTATTTGCCTGTTGTTCAGTATTTAAATAAAAATCTCTAGAGAAAAAAAAAAATCATCTGACTCTTTTCCTGTCACATGTAGACATTTTGTTGAGCAACCAGACATGTTCATATAGTGTAATCCCCACATTGTCAATTTTGATGACAATCCTAGTTGTCACAATCCTGCGATGCAATGGAGATAGAAATTAAACCTGAAGCTTTACCCACTTAGGGAGTGTATATACTCAACCTCTTCTGCAGGAATTAAAAAACAGGAAAGGGCATGAAAGGAAACAGGAAAGGGTGTGCACAATGATGTACCCTGTGAAGAAATGTGCGTTCTTGTAGATTCCTTGTTGTGGGTGGAGCATTCGTAAAAGGTGAATAACTTTTTCTTTTTAAGAGAATAGAATTTGGACCTTGCAAAGAAATGTAGAGATGGGTATGGTCTAGTTGATTTCTGAGCAAGCCCTGATTGTGAAATGTCACTGATTTGCCACATATTTGTCTGTGGTGAACGGAGGGACTGAATTAAATACAACAGCTGTAGCAAACTGGCGAAAATAAGTCATACTTTTCTTAAGTTCTGATTCATGGAGTAAACTATGCGAATTCCTATTTGGAGATGTGGTAGCATTAACTACTCCCATTGGCTACAAGAATGAGGCCCTGCCCTTGCCACTTTCTCAATCAAATTATTTTGGCAGTGATGCCACACAAGAACACTTTCAGAAATCATGTGACTGCAAAATCCTTGCCAAGTGCACTAGTCATGCTCAAAATATAACTTGTGCTTGCAAAATGCACTCAAAATGTAACTTGCACTGACAAAATCTGTGGTACTTAGACATGGACTTTTGGGAATAATCCATATTCCATACACATCTTTTAAAAAAAGGCATTACACTTCTCGGGTGATGCAAACAAGAAGCATAAATAGAACTAATCTGACTGGCTTGCAACAGATTATATGCAGAAAAGAACACAAGTACAGAAGTGTAAGTGAGGCTATAGGAAACAATATTTCTATAATATAGAAAAAAAACTTTAAAACCTCTAAACCTCTTTTTTGTGAGGTTCATGTTTCACAATTACGAAACTCCATGCAAAACAAATTTTTGTGTCAATTTCACAAAACTATGCAAATCGAAACTTGCCTGTTTCACTCATCACAACACAGCTGCTTTTTAAAGCAAGTATCACTTCCAGAACTTTCCTGCTACATATCTACTATATTCCAAGTCTATCACATTTCTAAAATTGTGTCACAAAGAGAGTCCATTGCATTGAGTAAACTGGCAAAGTTATAATGTGCAGTGCAGCACCATTCCTAATAGACCACACTTGAAACCAGTGAGACTCTTCATTTCCATTTTACCAGATTTCTTATGAACTTTGAATGTGTGTCTTTTTATTTAGATTATAGTGGTGAAAGATTAGCAAAGGGTAAATGCATTATTATATTTATTATCTCTCTCTGATGTTCTCTCAATTGTTATATGTGCTGGAAAGAATATAATTAGGTCACATTTAAGCAGCATTTCAAATGCTCTTTGGTGCTCCATTTAATTTATAAAGCATACTGATGCATGAAAGAAATGTATTAAAAGTCTGACTCAGTGCTTACCCTCTCTTAATAAATATTTCCTATAATGTCTCTCTTCTTCTCTCAGGACTGTTGTAATGTAAAATGTCATGGCGATAACAAAGGAGCCACTGTAGTGATGATTTTCAATGCCTTTAAAATTAAAAAATAGGTATGCAAGACAGCAAGTGACAGAATTGCTGTCTTGGTACTTAGGTGTGCTTGTTTGTTTCATGACAAATTTCATTTTCCTGCCTGTGTCATGTTTGAAAGCATTGCACACGAGATGACAAAAAGCTGCTGATGGTTGAATGTGATTGTCATTCCTGTCTTTGTGTTGAAAAGTGGCTGTGAGATTAGAAGAAGAAAATGATCCTTTATGACAGCCTTTAGAAAACCCTCAGAAATGGACCAGTAATTCAACATTGCCAAAAATAATATTGTTATGGGGAAAAATGGTTTCAAATATATTGGTAAGGAAATTTTGCGGAGTGGCAATAAGACAAATCTGCACACTGAAGGAGAAAGAAACTAGCAGCATTTCCAATATACAGTTGAAACCTGTTTACAGCTTTTTAAATTTGGGACATGATTGCTGTTTCGCAAATAGTTGCCATTCCTAAATTCAGTGATCACTATTGTAATAAAATTTCAAAATCTAATAATAACAATGTATTAATTTCAGGTAAGTTATAATCACTTATAGCAGAGCAGTAATTGCTTTATAGCTCTTGAGGTTTATGTTAGTTCTAAACATTAAACTATAAAAAGTATTTGACCAGAGGTGGTTAGTGCTTGTTCCAGTGTGCTACATGTTTTTATAAGTCAGTTACTCATTTTTGTGTACTGACACCATAAAAATGATATTATTGATGGAAATCAAAACAGTTGCTCTGAACAGGAGATGTAAGAGAAAATGCATTAAAGAAATTCCAAGGTCAAAACTAGGAGATGAAGACACCAAGTCATCAAAGACCAAATACAAAAGCAAAGTTAAATAGACACACTGAAAAAAATCTTTCCTATTAAGTTATTTTTAACAATAGCTACCCCACGAGAATTTATTAATGACATCCAGAGTCTTGTACCATAAGATTAGCATGCTGCCATCTATTATATACAGGAAATGATGACTCAGAACGTCATGTGGCTGGCATTGGGTATAGCAACCTGCAAACAATATGGCCACGGCCAAATATGCAGCCACAAAATGGCAGCAAACCTCGTAAAATCAGAACACAAAATGTTCACAACTGCAATCCAAAGCACACATAAATGGGTAACATGTCAATTGCATGCCATTTTACCTATACTTCCTGATGTGCTGGAATGAAAGCAAGATTAAGCCAAGCATAGTATGTTGACATTTAACATCATGAATTGTCTTCTAATGTCTTCTAATTAACCTCCTTAAAAAGAAATCTGTCAGCCATTGTGACTCTCCAAGAGTATGGTTGCCTATCAGTGGACTGAATTAAGGAAGATATAACATTCTCAAATCTGCTTAATCTAATTCAGGTTTATGGGCAGAGTTGCCCATCTCAGAAGTGTTAGGTGTAAGACAGAAGCCACCCTGATCACATTTATAGTCCAACAAAGGAAGAAAGCATGGTGAACAACCTTGCAGAAACTTAGGTAGTATATTTAAATTCCACACAGAGAGCAAAGCATCTCTTAGCCAACGGTTTTGACAGCTCCACATCATGCCACCCATTACAGTTACACGTTTAATCACTAATAAAATCATGAATGCAAACAAATATTATATCAGGTATCTAATATGTACAATATCAGTCACAGAAATCCAAACACAATTGAAGGAATAAATATATGGCATAAATATAATTAAGGGGAGACTTCTTCTTCTTCTGTTGGTTGCACTCATTAGGGGTTGCCACAGCGGATCATCTTTTTCCATATCTTCCTGTCCTCTGCATCTTGCTTTGTTACACCCATTATCTGCATGTCCTCTCTCACCACATCCATAAATCTTCTCGTAGGCCTTCCTCTTTTCCTTTTGCCTGTTAACTCCATCCTCAGAATCCTTTTCCCAGTATACCCAGCATCTTTCCTCTGCACATGTCCAAACCAATGCAATCTTGCCTCTCTGACTTTGTCTCCCAAATGTCCAACCAGAGCTGACTCTTTAATATAGTCATCCTAATCCTTTCCATCCTCGTCACACCCAATGCAAAACTCTGCCACCTCCAGCTCTGTCTCCTGTTTTTTGGTCAGTGCTACCGGCTCCAACACATTTAACAAAGCTGTTCTCGCTACCTTCATGTAGACCATGCTTTTCACTCTTGCTGATACCCATCTGTAACAAATGACTCCAGACACTCTTCTCCACCTATTCCTCCCTGCCTGCACTCTCTTTTGCACCTCTCTTCCACATTCCTTATTACTCTGCACTGCGAATCCCAACTATTTAAACTTATCTACCTTTGCCAACTCTACTCCCTGCATCCTCACCATTCCACTGACCTCCCTCTCATTTACACACATGTATTCTGTCTTGTTCCTGCTGGCCTCAATTCCTTTCCTCTCCAGAGCATATCTCCATCTCTCCAGGGTCTCCTCAATCTGCACTCTACTCTCACTACAGATCACAATGTCATCAGTAAACATCATAGTCCACAGGGGCTCCTATCTAATCTCATTTGTTAACCTGTCCATCATCATTGCAAATAAGAAAGGGCTCAGAGCCGATCCCTGATGTAATCCCACCTCCACATTAAATTCATCCGTTACTCCTACCGCAGAGCTCATCACTGTCACACTACCCTAGTACATATCCTGTACAACTCTTACATACTTATCTTCCACTCACGACTTCCTCATACAATACCACAGCTCCTCTCGAGGCACCCTGTCATATGCTTTCTCCAGGTTCACAAAGACGCAACGCAACTCTGGCCTTCTCTTTACTTCTCCATCAACACCCTCAGGGCAAACATTGCATATGTGGTGCTCTTTTTTGGTATGAAACCATATTCACTAATCATCACCTCCTTTCTTAAACTAGCTTCCACTACTCTTTCCCATAACTTCATGCTTTGGCTCATCAATGTGATCCCCCTGTAGTTACTATAGCCCTGCACATCCCCCTTATTCTTAAAAATCAGTAACAATACACATCTTCTCCACTCCTCAGGCATCCTGTAACTTTCCAATATCCCATTAGACCTTCCGGTTAAAAACCCCACTGCAATCTCTCATAAACATCTCCATATTCCTCAGGTATGTCATCTTGACCAATGACCTTTCCATTCTTCATCCTCTTCATAGCTATCTTTACTTCCTCCTTGCTAATCCATTGCACTTCCTTATTCACTATCACAACATAATCCAGCCTTCTCTTTTTTTCAATCTCTTAATTCATCAGCCTCTCAAAGTACTCTTTTCATCTGCTCAACACAGTCTCCTCGGTTGTGAGTATGTTTTCATGTTTATCTTTTATCACCCTAACCTGCTGCACATCTTTCCCAGCTCGGTTCATCTATCTAGCCAGTTGGTACAGGTCCTTTTCTCCCTTCTTAGTGTCCAACCTTTCATACAACTCATCATATACCTTTCTTTTTTCCAACTTCCCAACTGAGAGGAGACAACTGAAGCCTTTTTATGTAAGCTGACACTTTATTATAACAATTGTTTTTGGGGGACAAATATCAATATATCTATTAGTTGTATTCTTTATTTGCTTGACCTTTTTTTCCACAGCTACTTACAAAAATCAATATAAGCACAAAACACTTAAGCATTTGGCAAGGACATAGATGTTAACAAGCAATAAAGAATGAAGTTAAGAAAAAGTGTAATAGAGTAGAGTAAGTGTGAAGATCTAGGACAGTCAATCAAAGAAAGCACAGTAAAATCACAACTAATAGGACCAGAAAAAATTGCTGATATCCAGAGGAGAGTAAAAGGATAACAAGTTTTAGCAATGAAATGTAGGTCTTCAGGAAGAAAATCTGTATAACGGAACAGTTTGTTTGGCTATAAGAATCCCAATCCACAGCAAAACTTAGAAACAAGAATAGAGAAACACTAATGATGCACAGAGCTCTGCAGTGACCTGTATGTCAATACCAGATTTTGACCTGTATCCTAGCAGTGATAGGAAACTAGTGGACAAGAAGAAGCACAGGAGCACTGAAAAGGACTACAAGTTTTAAAATTACAACCCCAGCCATTGAACTCTCAACTTTCCCACATCTGCTTACACAAAAGTGTAATACATGAATGAACTAAAGAAGATCTGTAACCTGGGGAGTTACCATCTCAGAACAAGATTCACCATCTCCAACCTTCCAACTTTCACCTAGGCTGCACCCATTTACAAACAAATGTATGAAGAGAATGAACTGAGGAAGATCTGTAACCTGGGGAGTTACTATCTCAATCATATTCAGGAAACTGAGCCTTGAGAGGGAAAAAGCACAATCCATAATAATCTCCAAAACAGCTTTTAACTGAGGCGCATATCACGCTTAGACAAAACCTGTGCACTAATCACAAACACAAAAAAATATTGCTTTGTACTGCTTTGTATTGCTGCTGTTGTGACACATTTTGCACTGTAATTCAGTGTGAACATCTCCAAGACACTCATTTAATCTTCCTTCTGAACTGGGAGCAAGTGATAAATTAATAGCACACAATGATATAATTAATTCCCTTAGGCCTCATCAGTCAATTTCAGCCTGTGTCAGATGAGTATAAACATAAAGTGGCTGTTAAAACTATTCACCTTCTTGGATTATTTTTCATCCTATTGTATTGTTTTTTTTTTTTTTGTTTTGTTTTATTTTAATTAGATGCAATTTTAAATAGATTAAGAGGCTATAAATGTCACGGGGGGAAGCAAAACTGTAGATTTTTCTAAGCCCATGAAGAATATTAACAGAACATAATGTATACCATTTATATGGTTCATATGTGAAAGTAAGCACCTTTGATAAAATAATACTCTTGAGTAATTTATATAAGGTTTCTAGCAGTTTTGTACTTCTGGATATTGCAGTTTTTGTCCAATGCTCTTTTCAAAATTGCAAAATGTCTTAAGAGGGGCATGAACTGCTGATGAAGAGAAATTCAGCTCCTACCACATATTTCATATTGTACTTGAGTTTGGAGCCTTGACTGGGTTTTTCTACAACACTGACCACTTTATACTTAATAACCCCGTTGAAACACTGACTGTGTGATTTGGGTGACTGTCCTGTGGAAAGATTAATCTTTGCCCAAGTCCCAGATCACTTGCAGAACTGCAACAGTTTTCCCTCCAGATACTTTACAGCATTCACTTTTCTTTCTATCTTCATGAATCATCAAATCCCTCATGCAGAGTTGCAGTAGTCAATCCTCTGCTTCACAATATAGATGGGGATTTCATGATGACTTTAATGTTCTGCTTAACCTTCAAATGGAATAAAGCAAGAAGGCCAAAAAGTCAATTCTGCTTTCTTCAGAGCACAGAATCTTTTTTCAGTTTCATCTCAGAGTCTCCCACTTGACTTGAGATTTAACACGAGGTATTTTCAGCAACTGATATTTTATCCCTCTTCCACAATGCTCTGATTTGTTTAGTATCTGGGCAATGGGTGGGTGTACATACAATCATCATAGCTAGCTGGGTGGCATCTCAGGATGCAATTAAACATTCAAAATGTTCTGGAGAGATTTACAATTGTACAACTTCTTCTCAATTTGTTAATAATGGATTACGCTAAGGGATTTTTCTTTTCTTCCAAACAGTCTTATACCCATCAGTTAACACAGCATTGTTTTAAACATTCAGTCCCGTGCCTTTTCAAGTGACCTATAGTAATTATCTGTAGGTATATTTGATTCATGTGATGCACCTTAATTGAACACATGGGGACTGATTATGAAGTGACTAATTAGATGACTTCAGAAGACTATCGGTTATACCAGAACATATTTAGGTATGTCATAACTAACAAGAGATTTAGCATTATTTGTCCTTGTAATTAAAATTCAACAGGTCCACTGGCATTATTATAACTTTGACAATGTACCATTTTTTCTTATTCCTCCTTATCAACAGCAAAATGCAACTAAACACATATTCTGTGGATTCCATTCTGTTACAATAACATCTAAAAAGACTGATAATGTTGAACACAAATTCTTCCCAGTGAAATAATCATACAGATCAATTAGTTTAATTATATTGGCTCAGAGAAAAAATACTGAAATTCATGCTTTGAGTTTTTTTCCCATTTCTATTAAATAGTATCTTTTTTAGCTTACTTAATAAATCCCATATACAGAAAAAAATAAGCTGCTCCTAAACAGACAAAATAAATGGTAACAGTCTCTACTTTTAGTGTATCTCATATTGCAACATATTCCAAAGCAGATCCTTCTAACCCTAATTTTATCGTTTATCTAGACCAGGGGTGGGAAATGTCAGTCTTGAAGAGCTGCAATGGCTGCAGGTTTTTGTTCCAACCCAATTTCTTAATGAGAAGTCAATTACCGCTGATAAAGCACTTATTGCTTAAGTGACATTCTGATGCTTCGTTATTTTAGTGGTCTCATTTGCTAAAGTTCCACACACTGAATTGCTTATTTCAGTCTTAAACAGCTGCATTCACTGTTTTAATGACTCCTTATTAGCAATACGATGTAAATGACAAAGCAGTCAGAAGTTCACCATCTAGCTTGTTTTGATTTACATCTCTGTGTGTTCATCATGCACTGTTGGATTTAATAAAATAATTAATAGAAAATGTGACAGACTGAAAATTATCCTTTTTAGGCTTCAAATCATTTTGATGATATTCTTGGAAAGGAAAAAAAATCTACGATATAAGAACCTTACATTGCAGACTAACAAGCCATAAAATTAAATAAGGTCTGAGATTGGCAAGGATTGGTTTGTAATTAAGCAATTGGGTTGGAATGAAAACCTGCAGCCACTGCGGCTCTCCAGGACCGACATTACCCATCCCTGACCTAGACGGTTCTATTGGATTCTCTCTACTCAACATTACAGGTATGTTTTTAAGTCATTTCTTTCCAAATTCCACTTTCTTACTAAAGTCCCCAAGTAAGACAAAACACTGAATTCTTTAAATTTATGCTTCAGAGTTTTCAATATTTTTGCATTTCCATAGGATACAATGGTATATTCTTGTGAAGTAGACAAAAATAAAGGTCATGATCAAAAATAGATGATCTGAATGTCTTTGCTGGAAGTAATACAATTTCTGGAGAGTGATATTATTGTAACTCAGTTCCATTTGCCTCATACGCTTATTAAATTAATTGTCATATACCCTCAAAATAGTAACTCATAATAAAACATTCACTTCAGCTGCAAGTATTGCTGGCTGAAATAACTATTAAAATGACTCTCCAGCTGAAATGATAAACTTTTTATTTTTATTTTGGTTATGTATCACTTCTTTATAGGCATGCATGATTCTGAAAATCATTTCTGTAATTAAATATGGAAAAATGTCTAACATTTTATTAGAGTCACTAAAATCCAACCATCTAGTAGCCAATCCACTTAATCCAGATCAGTACTACTATAAATGTGCAACCTAAATGACATTTATCCAGCTGTATTCACCTGACATATTACCTAACTGTGGTGAACAGCAGCATTTCAACAGAAATGACTAAAATGGGTTGTTGTAGTAACGCAAAAATAAAACAAAATTAAAATATGAATAAACCTTTTGATAGTCTACTGCAATGGTTCCCACTTAAAGGCTAATAACCTTTAAAAAATAAAATGTGTTAAATTTTACTTTTAAATTTCAAATTATTTACAAAACAGAAGAACAGGAAGGAATTAAAAGCCCCAAAGGCAGACAATATTTACACATTTGCCAAGCTATTATGTAAATGCCACATGCACAGAACGTACATAAAAAGACACATAAAAAATGTAAAATAATCAACATTTCATGAACAAAGAAATGTAAGATTTATTGTTGAGATTGAAGGGCACTTTTCCAGCATCCCTGTAGCAGAACAGAAGATGCAAGTAGAACAAATGTTGCCTCTACAAAGTCAGATAAAATAATGAAATCAATTGAGCCTGGAATAAAACTGATATTCACCATCCATCTATGTATATATCCCATTTGAGACTGCAGATTCCAGTCAAACTGTAGTTGGAGCCTAATATAGTCACAACAGACACAATTTAAGAAGACAGACGCAAGATAAAGCTACACCAGGAATTAGGCACAGATGAGATAGACTGACATCTAAGTCCTCCACAGATTCAGAATGCTGCTAAATTCCCCTAAACTGGGTAGGCTGCAGGCCAGATTCCTATCCCGAAGGCTTTTTGGAACAAGTTGAAGATTCCATTTGGGCTCAGTTATTTGAATATGATTTGATTTCACCACACATAAAATTTTCATAAGATTTACTCTAGTATAATGCTGCTTAGTATGTGTATTATTATGTTATGCAATGGAATTGTGCCCTGTGCAGTGTTAATTTCTGCATTATAGGGCTAGGCTCTGGCCCCATTTCTCTCTACATATAGAATCAGGCAAAAAAATGGACAAATGGATAGGCTAACATGGCATTTATTAAAACAGCAAAATTAATGCTGTTTTAACCATCTAAGTAAGAGATAAAGGTTTAAATTACTTTTTTTTTGCAAATAGCATGGCATTAGGTACATAATGCAACACATAGTGGTACAATTCTAAATATCGCATGCAAAAACACAAATCAGCACATTTTTTAGATTACACTTTAAGTCTGAATTGTATTTTTGCAGCCAGACAACTGGCACCACTCCTCTAAAATTTTTCAGGTAACAAAAAAAAAGAAGTTTCAAGATATGGTAATAAACTATGAACCTATAATATTTTCCAAAACTCAAATAATTAAGCTATGAAATTAAAAGGGTATAAATTAAAAAAAAAAAAACTACTATAGTTTCCTTGTCCTGAAATAACTGTGATCAATCATTGATATTGGTAATCCTGTATTTACAGTAATCCCATTTAAATTATATAGAGTAAATCCCAATTGAATTATTATCTATTGTAGAATTTCTTTAGGAGGCCTAGAAAGTTTTATAACACTTTACAAACAGCAATCTAAGTTATTAATTGATTAAACTTTAATTTTAAGCAATAATTTGGTTTTAGTCACTTCAAACTGTAATTAATTCCATTAAATAGAATTTTCTGATCACAGGTAAATTGTATCTGACAGCTCCTGCCCTTACCAATATACTGTAATCAGATTCAAGTGATAAAATTATAACATGCAGACTGCAAACTTTATGAAAATATATAAATATTGTAAAAAAAATTCTAATGTAATTTCAAAGAAGAGTATAGATGAATTGAGAAATTAGAATATTGGAGCATTAGAAAAATTTGATGAAAACAGGCCACTCTGCCCAACAAAACTCGCCAATTTTATTTACTTAGTTACTCCAAGGTAACATCAAGTTGAGTTTTCAATATCTTTAAAGTTCTACTGGCTACATCAGTATTCAGTAACATATTCAATGTGTCTATGAAAAACATGCTAACACTTGTGAGAATTTTACCCTTAACAAGTTTTCATTCATGTGCCCATGTTTTTGTTGAACATATTTTAAAGTAATAGCCATGGATTCACTGTACTAATTTCTTATGTAGTTTTCAAAGGTTCAATCATTTAACCTCTTAATTTCTGTTTACTTAAACTGAAAAAGTTTAAATCTTAATCTTTCCTCATAACTCATACCCTTCAATCCTACAATCAGCCTAATTAGCTCTTTAGCAATTAGCAATTTTTCTAGAGCTGCTGTGCCTATTTTGTGGCCTGGAGACCAAAACTGCATACTCCAGGCGAGGCTTCATATGTGTGCTATATTTTTTAAGCATAACCCCATTTGACTTATACTCTACACATCATGCTATATAACCTAACATAGTGTTAGCCTTCGTAATGGTTTCTGTACACTGTTTTGATGTAGATAGTGATGAGTTCACTATGACTTTTTTGACTTTTTAACGTTTACTTTCAATTTTCAGACCTCATATTTTGTGTTCAAATTTGACATTTCTACTTCCGATGTATGATACCTTACATTTACTTATATTACATTTCTTCTGCTACAAATCTGCCTGATCCTGTATGCATTCTAATATCCTTTGTAACAATTTCACTGATTCTACATTATGTGCCCTTCCACTTAGTCTGGCATTGTCTGCAAACTTAACCATCTTGTTATTTATATTCATGTCCACATATTTATATATATATATTGGAAACAGCAGTGGGCCCAGCACTAGCCCCTGAGGGTCACCATTTTTAACATCACCTAACTGTGACAAGGATCCTCTCAACATAAACTTTTCCTTCTAATAACACTTTCACTATATGTGTGTGTGTGCATATATATATATATATATATATACTATATATATATATATATATATAATATATATATATATATATTGTCATACACGTGCGCATGGGAGGCAGCTAAAGGGCTTGAGTGAAGGCAGTTCGGAGGCATGTGCACTGACTCTTTTTCTCCCTTGCCTGTAGACCATTCCCGGGGGATTTCACCTGGCTCTCCTGACATCACTTCCGGGACTGAGCCAATGGAAGTCGGCCACACCAGCTCCAGTCCCTCTGATGTCACGTCCGGCTATGAACCAATAGTGGAAGACCACGTGCCGGATCCATATGACCTCACTTCCTGTCTCCCCCTTTAAAATCTGCCCCTTTTCCTTTGTTTCCTCAGTCTTGTTTTGGACTCAGTTGAATGCACTTCATTGTTGATTATTTGTTAAAATGACTTTTGCAGCCAGGATACCACATTATACGGGTGGCTGCCCCAAACCTTTATCTGTCCATGTCTCGTTCTTGTGACTATATATATATATATATATATATATATATATATATATATATATATATATATACAGTATATGTATCTGATAGATGCATTAGCTGGATTAGCACCTCTCAAAATAAAGATAAAATACAAAGCACAACGAAACTAACTATGTTAAAAGTGGTGCTCATAAATAATGCTGAAAAGTAGAATGTAAAATGTTCACATAGCAGCACAGATTTTATTAATTTCTTAAATGATAAATTAGATAAGATCCCAGATTTTTAAGTCATCTTGCAAAATTAGTAATGAAGTCCAACCCTTTTTTTCCTTGTGCATTATGCCTTAATGATTTTATTATTATAGGAGAGCAGGAAATCATAAATTTAATTACCAAAATGAGACCTAGTTTCTGTACCTTGTATGTAATGCCATCAAATAAGTGCAAAGCTCATCCTCTATTCTGGTAGCACCCATTATTAATATTATTAATAGACTATAATTGAATGGCACAGTGCCTAATGTGTTAAAAATGTATCAGCTGTTAGAACATTGCTATGAACATAAATTAAGAGCAAGACCCTAATATTAATAACTAAAGACAAAATTCCAGTGTTTTTTTTTTTCTTTCTGGAGTACTTCAGAAAGTAGTACTCTCATGGCACAAGCCTCGCTTTATTTATTTCACCTAATTTGATTTGTTTCAGTCTAGATTTCATGCCACTCACAGTACAGAAACAGCATTAACTTGTGCTGCCTCGGACATTATAATGTCATCTGATGAAGGACATCCTACAGTTATTATGCTGTTAGATTTAAGTGCAGCTATTCAAAATACTGACCACTCTATTCAGCTACAAAGGCTTGAAAATTATGCTGGGCTCTCAGATACTGTCTTGTGGTTTAGTTCATACTTATCAAATCGATTTTATTAAATACAGAAATGTGATTATAGTACTCCATCATTATGTTTTGAATTTAGATACTGTGTATGGTTCCTCAGGGATCAGTATTGAGAATGTTAATGTTTTCACTTTACATTTTGCCTTTGGGAGATATACTATAATTAGAAAATTGTGATGCCCAGGTACCGACAGTCTTGGCATTGTCTTGTGTGTCCATGTATGTAAATGTTGTACGGTTTAGCAACTTGCTGTTAATTCATTATAGTTGTGGATGTGTGCACAAACTCTAAGTCTGTACTCAGAGAAGAGAACTATTACAAATTAAGAAGAATGGAGATGATAGCCATTTTTTAAATGCTCATTCAAGATGCAAATCTGCCAAGTATTTTCATCTAAATGAACCCTTTTCTCTAACTTGTTTCAGTAAAATAAAAATCTTACCTGATGATTAGTGTTTCTAAAATTACTTATAATGGATACTTAATGCACGTGAGGGACAGCTTCCTCACTTCACAATATTTAAAACCACTTTTGCCTTTCTTCACAATGCAGCCAAGTTGATCTCATATTGAATTTTAGTAACAGAATTTTTATTTTTTTTCTGCTATTGTTTAGGTCAATAACAGAAGTACTCAATTTCTAGTCTCATGTAATATACAGTATAGTGTCACACACGTGTGCATGGGAGGCAACTGAAGGGCTCAAAAAGTGATAATTCCATGCCAGACCAGGGGATGGCAGAGTGCACTGATCCTTTCTCTTTTTTATCAGCAGACCAGCCACAGGAAATTTCGCCTGGACTCAATGATGTCACTTCACCTGGCCGACTATAAAACCGCCATGTTTGCCTGTTTGTTTCTTCTATTGTTGGACTGATGTCTGTCGAGACCTGTTTTCATTCAACCAAACTTTCAATCATTGGCAGCCTGTTTCAAATATATAGGTTGCCCCCAAACCTTTTCCTGTGTTTGACGAATCCTTTCACAATAGTTTGTCTTTATTGTTATTTTATATATAAGGCAGAAAACAGCCAAGGCCAAACACCAATAACTTTTAATTAAGGCAATTGTTATTTATTTGGGATGCTGAGGTTTTTAAAGATCAAATTTACTGAACTTGTAACTGCTAAAGCACCTGCATTTTTTTTCTTACTACATTTCTGGCTAAACACTTAATTTAAATTTAAAAATGCAGACAAGATGCAACCACATCAGCAGAAAATCTTCAATCTTTTTTTTTTTTTTGAGAAGCTTTTTTATTTGCTTTTAGTCATGATTAATCAACTCCTCTATCTAATGCACATTTACTACAGCAATTTCAGACAGTAATAGTTTGTTTAAAGCTATAAATCAAAGAGAGTGTCATTCAGCCACTGACAGAGGGCCAAACTAATAAAATCAGCCACAAACCTGAATCTCTCCAGCTGCTGGCCCATTTTTAGTTGGCTGTCTTAAAGATTCTGACGCATTTAAGTCTTTATCTCTTTGAAAGCTCATCTCATTCTCTCTCTGTTATTTTATTCAAATTCCCATTGAAATCTCACCAAAAGCAGCTTGTCACTAGCTTGACAAGTCAAAGAAAACAGCATGACTTTTAATTCATCTTGGATTAAAACCTCTTCTTTTATTATTCTTCCTCGTGATCATTTATTTCTTACTTCCCTTACCTTAGTTTGTCAGTTTCTCAGAAAGACATTGGTAAGATTTTACATAAGAGAACACTTTTTCCCTTCCTTCGCTATATACTTCTGAGCTTCAACGACAGCAAAGTCCAAAATAAAAAAAAAACAAAGGATTAACAAAATAATTCAATAATCTATCTATCTATCTATCTATCTATCTATCTATCTAAATCATTACATGCAGCAGGTCAAATTTGGCTAATTAAAAAGATTACAATATGCAAGCTTTCGGGGCAACTCAGGCCCCTTCTTCAGGCAAGATGTAAACGTTTGCATTTAAAATTCAGTGTAGTTGACAATGCACTAATCTTTTTTGTTTGCTACTGAGTTAGTGGTGTGTGGAGTGGAGTGGTGGCTACTGAGTTGCTGGTTCGAATCCTGTAAATGCCAGAAGTGATTCCACTCTAGTGGGCCCTTGAGTAAGGCCCTTAACCTGCAATTGCTCCATCCTGGGTATGACGTTAATCAGCAAGCAGGTCCTTTAACATGCAGGGAAAACTCAGGGGTGCTGGCATTCCAGCAACTGTAAAATATCCTCACGCTGTTCCACTCCATTTGAATTAGTGTGGTGCATGAGGTGTCACCAGCTGCACTTGGGTCCTAATTTGGGATCTTGAGGTGCACTGCATCAGTGCATGCTGTTAACCTCTATTAAAGTTATTAAATATGAAGTCATATGCTAAAACCAGAAAAAGTTCTTTAACCTGACAAGCCAATAATCCAGCAAAATGTATGAAACAGCTCACATCTCTTATATTAGCTATTCTTTGCAGTAGCCTTGTTTTCTTTATGTACTGTTTCTTGTGATTGTTTGTTCAATTAATTTTGAGGTATGAAGAGAGTCTAACCCTAGGCAGACTATAGACTTAGACAGGATACCTATCTAGTCAGCTACAAGAAGATGTTTTGGGGTAATAAAATAAATTACTGAATATTGTTGAAGAATCAGCAGTTTTTGTAGTTGAGCATAGTTTGCTTGCAACATATCCTTAACATCATTAATTCAGGTAAAAGGTATGTCCATGAGTAATATGCACCAAGTTCTTCATATAGACTTTAGTAGTATGAGTAAAGACTATAAAACAAAAGGCTGATTTGCAATTCAAAGCCTTAATAGAAGTATCAACATGCTGAAGATAATGATACACTAAGGCCTTCAACAACAAAACAAACAATAACATTTATACTTCACTGCTGCCATGAGTGACAGGTTATAGGGAAAAGTTTTCTTCATCACTTTATGCAGCCTACATAACAGCTAGATGTTTAGGAACAGATTACATGGTAAGTCAAATTAACATTTCAATATAGCTCAAAATGAATATCAGAAATCCTAAAATGCAGTTCAGTCTTTCAGATATTAAAAACTGATTTTGAGATGTCACATAACGATTGTTCCTATACATTACAATTTAATTCATTTTGTGATATGCTGGGCTTTTTGAAATATCTCAAATGCATCTTCTGGTAACCCCAAATATATTTTAAAATCTCTCAAAATAATTTCCTGTGTATTTAATTTCAAAAACACATTGAGAAATCTCATCCTACGCATTTTAAGAAAGCAAAGTTTGAAATATCTTAAAATCTCTTCTTGTAAAATTTTCTTTTCCCATTCCTATGAATTCATATCTAATTTAAGATACCGCATAGTGTATATGAGATATCTTAAAATAATGAACTACGTATTCTGAGATATCTCACATACACTATGCAGTATATCTCAAAATACACTTCAGAAACCTCAACTTGACTAGGATGTCATTTTAAGATATCTTGAAATGCATTTGAGATATCTGAAAATGTATTTACTATATTTTAAAATTTATGTATCATTAGCTCTCACGCATAGAGGCGCCTGCTGTTTGTGCAACCTTACAGGTGCCTGTTCATAGCATATCTCACATTTCTATGTGTGGCACACAAAGCCTGATGCCTCTAAATTGTCTGACCTTCAAACAATACATTTTTAAATGTTTTGTGTTTACTATAATGCCTGAGAGGAGAGTACCAGTCATTCTATCAAACCAATTACTTTTTTAGTAGTAGTAGTAGTTAAGAACAAAAAATGCAAAGCAATAAAACATTTGATATAATCTCTTCGTTGAACAGTTGCTGCAGGCTGTATACCAAGTATTTAAGGGCCAAACAAATTGTCCAAGGATTACAGTGAGAAACAAAAAAAACAGGAAATGTTAAAGAAAACAACACATAGTTATAATTGAGAAGCAAAGTTGTAATCAGGAATGTGCAAGCTAATGGGCAAGACAAAAGCCAAAAATCAAGGACGTGAGAGTCAGAAAACCAAACATCAAATTATCACTAGGACCTACTTGAAACTGAGTTACTACCCTACACTGAACTTTCTGTTATCCACAAAGGGACAGTGTATTGAGAAACCATCACATGTTTATAGTGTTATCACCTTGATGTTATTAATATGATGATCGAGGTCAAGTGACACTTCTAACAGCATCACGTAAATAGTAAAAACAAAACCAAAACGAGCTTTTAAGAACAAGATCCAAAAATCCCAAAATACATTAAAATGTGTGTAAAAACTAGTATTATTACAATATCCAGCTGCACATCTAGAACAGAGTGAATTATTTCTTTAGCAATCTACTTCCTTGCTATTTTTAAGAGCCTTTTCAATACAGGCAATGCTCACTCTAGCTGCACCAGCCAATATATAGTTTAGCACTAATCTCAGTAGAGCTTTTGAAGGGATGGTGTGTGTGTGTCCTTCAAGTCTGCACTCTCAGTGGCTGCTTAATTGGCTCACATTACCAAAAACACGTGTAAATTAAAAACAATAAATCAGTTCACCCCTATTACTCCTCTATTATCATTATTATACTCTTATTTCTTTAGGACCACTCTAAATAACATAACCTAATTTATGTCCCGTGTCACAAAGTATTAGACTGAGTCCCACAAGTCATTCACAAAAGTATGCCTCCAATATAAAGAGAAGAAAACTGGAGTGTCTTTTCCGATGTGTCAAACTGCAGAATCTGAAATGTCTTGTCACTATGGGCCAGAATGTCTTACAATTATAACGCTAGAATATTTGTTGTTATATGTGGACTGATTTTGTTTTGTTTTGGTTTGGTTTTTTTTTTTGGAATAGGCTGGAAACCTGGATGAAAGAGTTTGTTTTGCACAACTGATCTATTATTACCAAACACTTACCTTTCAATGTTATGAAAACTGGAATCTTTGTCAATCCTTGTACCACTTGCAGAAAGTAACAGTTAATAAATAGGCAACAAAATGTGTCACTGATTTCATCTCTTCTTCTCTCTTATTTTTTGCCTCAAAAGGTCATATATATCTAAATAACTATGTTGATTATTTTTTAACTACAAAGAAAGAAAGTAGATAGATATAGTGTTAATGCACTCCAATAGCTTTATAATAAAAGCTACCTATACTCAGGAAAATTCATTGTTTTAGACTTTTTGTTTTAGCTACCAGCCATTTATATTTTTTTCCTAAGCACTCAATGTTCTAAGGAAATGCTTGAGTGACCTTTTCACTTCTTTGCTATCTCGGTTTTGAAAAATTAGATGTATTGTTTGCTATTCTTTTTTTATTTTGAAGGGTTTTTATTCTGTTTGTTCTTTACCGTAAAATCTCTGAAGTGACCTTTCAAAATATGACTTCACATCTTTAATTAATTAGCACACACAGCAGGCTAGCTCTGATGGATTTTTTGACTCACTTGGAAATCCCAGCAGTGCACTTCCCACTACCCAAGATGCCATAGAAGCCATTTCTTCCTTTCTTTAATAAAATATGTGACCAATACACCACTTTGTTAAAATGCCATTTAAAAATAAGGGTTAAAATGACAAAAGTTAATCCAGGTTTCACTCAAAAATAGATCTGATGGTTCCTTTCCAAATGTTTGTTCTTCATAAGATCAATGCACAATGAGTGGTGGGAGTAAATGAAGTTGTACACATGAGTGTGCCTTGCAATGGATTCACACCCAGCCTACAGAATCTCTTCTACCTTTGCTTGACACTTGCTGCTATAGCCACCAAATCTCCAGGACTCTTACAGTGGTCTGACCAGGTTCAGTAAAGTGATGAATATGGTGAATTACAGGCAGCTTTATCCATCCATTTACTGACTCCTCTTGCTCATCAGTGGAGGAACAGACAACGATCAATTCTAAATCTTTGTTGTTTTTTTTTTGTTTTTTTTTATTGAAACAGATAATTCTGTGTATAAATTAAATACAAAGACTTTGCAGTGTGTTTCTTCAATGGAACAAAAAGCCAGAAGAAGACTGTGAAGAAGTAACCCTAGGAGAGTTAAATGTTCACAAGTTTTTGAATCTGTCGTAAAGAATGTGTTCATGCCAGATTTTGCAATTAAGTTAGTAGTACCAATTAGCTTTGTTATTTTTTAATGTCTGTGGTGTTTATTAATTTAGTAGCCATGGTACCTGACAAGTAATATAATTTTAAAATATTTGCTATATCTCACCCTTCTTATACTTTCAGTGCCTTTCCTCTGTATTCACTTATATATGAATCTCTCTTCATCGGCCCTCCCGCTCTTGAGCATGTTCCTGTAAAGCCTGTCATTATTTTTAAGGCCCCTTTCTCATCTCTGGTCTGCTTTTATACTTTCCACCTTTGAAGGCGATTCTTTCAGTGTGTGCCTTTGCTTTTTCTTGTGTCTATCACACTCTCACCAATCACGTGAAAGCTATAATGATCAATAAGATTGCTCTGAGGGACTGGACACCCAGACTTTATTATATAGTAGATATTTTTTGTATAGTCTTTTGTTTATGGTTTACTCGCACAGTGTCCCACATGCATGCAAATGTGTGACATTGACAGAAATATTTTTAAATTAATGCACTATACATTCAAAGCAGGGTGGTGCAGTGGTAGCACTGCTGCCTCACAATAAGGAGGCCTGGGTTCGCTTCCCGAGTCCTCCCTGTGTGAAGTTTGCATGTTCTCCCCATGTCTGAGTGGGTTTCCTCCCACAGTCCAAAGACATGCAGGTTAGGTGCATTGGTGATCCTAAATTGTCCCTAGTGTGTGGGTGTGTGTGCCCTGTGGTGGGCTGGCGCTCTGCCCGGTGTTTCCTGCCTTGCGCCCTGTGCTGGCTGGGATTGGCTCCAGTAGACCCCCGTGAACCTGTGTTAGGATATAGTGGTTGGAAAATGACTGACTGACTGACTGACATTCAAAGCATGTTAGAAGTGGCTTTTGCTTTTCTCAGACAAAGTTTTCTTTTCTTAAATCTCTCAGGTTTGACCTTGATATGATTATGCCTGAATTAGGACCAAATATTTGCCCACTTGTAAAGATCATCCACACTTAAAAGCATAGCAACACTTAAATAGCACAGATTTTAAGTGTTTGACCAGTAAGTAGTCTTTTTATTGATTTTTTTTTCACTAAATAAAACAAGATTATAATTTCACAGATATACATGGTTATTTCAGAAATTACCAAAATAGAAGTTTTCTCTTTAAGTGGATTGTCACTTAAAGCATGTAAGCTCACTCCTACACAGGAAAAAATAGATAACAGACAGTGTTTAAGAGTAGAAATGTACAAAGCCATTTTTGACTGTGTATACTATGAGAACTACAGATGGATCAGTTGTTCCCTGATTAAATGGTAGACCATCTTAGTTGCAAATTCAGTATAATGAATCCCAAAACATTCTGCTTCATATACAAAATTGGTACTCCTCTCCCAAACAGCGTTTCAAATGTAAACCTAAAAAGCTGGTAACCTTTAGAAAAATTGAAGGAGATTAAGAGACTGGGGGCTGCTACCCCAAAGAATGCCAAAAGTTTAGTATATTTATACCTCCCTGTAGCTTCAGAAACATGTAAAACAAGAAGCGTCTGCTGCATCCTGGAACACAAACAATCCAGGCATCCAGCCTAAGGTGAAAGCCAGCCAGCTGCAATTGCTTCAGTTGGCATCACAATGCTAAGTCATACCTGAAAGCTACAACTAATTAAGTGCAAGCTGCCAGGGCACACCCTTTGGTTAAGCAGGATGCACAGGTTTGTCTAATGATTCCATCTGCTTTAAACTTCTCCTTTGTTGCTTATGTTTAGATTCTTTTGACTGAGCGTCTATGTTTTCACAAGTGAATGGTAGCAATCCTCTATTTATTTATCTTATGCTGTTCTTTTAAAATGTTTTTTTTTCCCAAAAAATTGTATTTGCTAAATTTTAAACCAAACTATTCAATTTAAAATTAGGGCTTTTTGAAACAAGTTGGGAGTCATTTTACAAGATTTCTCATCAATGTCACTGTTGTAGTCAATTCTTTTTGTGAAGATGTTTATTTCTTGCTACAGTAAAAATAATTAATTAGTTAATTAATCTTAGTTTAGTTTAAATAAAAAGGTTATTTTGATAACTGTCAGATGTTAAATTTAAAGATATGCAGGTATAGCAACAGCATTATGCATCTGATGATGCTAACCTAAGAGTCTAATCATTGCAGATATTCATATTTTCAATTCTTTGCATGGTGTCTTTGAAATAATACAGCATTGGAGCTAACCAGTTTCAATTTCCTGCTAAAGCTCATATACTTAAAATTATAAATTCTTAGCAAGTACTCTTAAATCTGTCTCCTTCTTTGGATTTTGTCATGATATGGAGTTTCTTGAAAGCAAAATGAGGTAAGCCTCTAACCTTAAAGCAGTTAAGGAGCAGAGCAAAATTCTACCTGGTCTGTAGATTCAACTTTGATTTCAATGTCAATGTCAATTTATTTACAGTATATAGCACATTTAAAACGTGTATTCACGTCTCCCTGCTGAAAACTGCAGCCTTTTTATTTAATCCACGACTTCTCCTCTGTTTTATTGTTCGTTTATTACGATTATAGTTATTGTGTAGGTATTTTAGACTTACTTTACATTGTTCAGGTACCCATTTCCTTTATCATTCCAACCGTACCCCCATTAACGTGTCTATCGAGGTGATCACCATCGATCAAAGAACTGTCACTTAACGAGTGGTTTCCATGCCCGGAGATGGCACCTACCTTTTCCATTCTCTGTGTTACATATTGCACGGCCATATCAGGCTCACTCTTGATATCCGGAGGAACATTGTGTCTTATGTATTGAATGACTGGGACAGGTTCAAGGTGTGGACTGATGATGGTACAGGAGATAATTATACTTCACAGGAGCACTATAAGAATGAAATGCTTAAGCCCTTCACCTATGGTTCTGCATGCGAGTTGATGGCTGCTGCTGAATTGTTCAGTTGTCGCTTTCAAGTGTACCGAAATGGCCAAATATTTTACACCTTTGGACAACCGCCAATGCCTCTTAAACATCTTAGATTCAAAGGTGACGATTTCAGTAGTAGACACTTTGATGTTTATGAATGTTTAAACTCTCAAAAACTGGATGTGAAGTTATCGATGAAACCAGTTGTATGCTTACAACACTTGGCAGATGCCAAATGTCACTTCAACAAAACAAGTCCTGCAAATACTAACATAATTGAAACAAACCATGAAACTCAAACCGATTATGACAGCCGCAATCCAAGCTGTGAGATTTGAGGCAAGATTACTGTTCACATGGCCAACTGTACGTTGCATGCTCAAGAGTAAGCTCAGTGCACAGCTTGGTCATATTACAACCGGAGGGCTGAACTGACAACGTGGCATACAAAGAGATCCTTAACAAGTAATTATTGGTATATTTTCCCTCAGTTTAAAAAGGTTTACTTTTCTTCTTAATAAAAATTTTAAGGCAGTACTTCGCCGCTGCGAAGCATGGGTATTTTGCTAGTAGAGAATGAAATTGGACCCAAAATGGATCCCTGAGGAACCCCACATTTAAGAAAAAGAGGAATTTAAAGTCACTGAAAAGTGTCTACCAATTAGATATGACCTGAACCAGTTAAGAGCAGTTCCAAAATACAGTAAAAGCCCCACAAGATGAAGGATAACCATCAACTGTTGTATTAATGGGGCAATCAGAATTTTAACAAATCAAATACTTATTAAAAAAAAAATAGAAGATAAGGCATAAAAGATCAAGAGTAAGACAAGGAGTTTCCTAAAAGCCAGTTGTAACTAAACTAGTCCCAAAACACAGTCCAGAAGGCAGAATCCTATAAACAAAAGCAAAAATTAACAGAAAAACATTTCTACTGCTTGCAGCCCTTCCGTCAGAAAATCTTGGGCCCTTAACAATAATGGTTGAGCACCTGGGCCCTCTGGCTCCATACTACGATAGTTTTGCCTCCCCAAGAAGATCGAGTGATGTGCCTATGCTACACTCAGGCTTAACGTCAATGAAATTGAAATTTCGTACAACCGTAATTAAATTTATATAATATCGTATCACATGTCGTGTATCATCATGTGTGGAGGGTCTGGTAGCTCTGAATTAAAATCACTAACAGAGTCAACATATCTTTTTGGAAACGTTTTTATTTCTGTATGTGTATCTCATGATATGATATCAATGATCACAGTGCCCACCTTCGGACTTTAACATTTCTGTCATACATGTTCTTGACGTGAATCACCTCATATTTTAAATGATGTGACAGGTCCTTTGAATACTTTTCATCTAAATTTGCAGAAGATGCTGAGATCTCCTCCATGCTCATGCTCCTAAAGTTTCAAATTGGACAAAAAAGGTGACATAAGTTGTTTAGGCTTTCAAAATGCCAGACGATTCTGAAATTAAGAAATCCATCATAACATGAAATGTTCCTCTTCTGAATTTTACTTCTGGATCTTTGGATTCCTGATTACCTGCTTCTGAGTCAGATCTGTCAGACTAATTAAGACATCTTAGTTTTTTCCAATGCCAACCTGATTTGAACACAGCAGGGATTTCCATTTTATTTACCTCAGCTTTAGCCTCGTGCAAGACAGCCTCCCACTGCTCGGGACCCAAAACAGGTGTCATGGTTGTTCCCCCTGGTGGTGGCTTTGCTGCTTGGTTCACCTATATAGCAAGAGTAAGGGCCCGGGAGTGGTGACATCAGGGTGATCCTGTCTCGTGGGGCTCCAGCCACAAAGAACAGGGAATATATGAACATGATTATAAACAGAAAATTAATAAAAAATAGAACATACAACTTAAGAAACAGCAACTTTACGCCAGGGTGAGAGACAAGTTTCTAACTAGAGATGATTATAGGACCAGAATAACTAAGCTGTGGTGGGCAGTTTAGCCAGGACAGTGGGATACACCCTACTCTTTATGAAGCATGCCCAGGGATATTTATGACCACAGAGAGTCAGGACTTCATTTTTACAGCAGCAACCTGAGCTTTTCTTGGTTCGTCTCCCATCCAAGTACTGTCCAGGCCCAAACAAGCTTAGATTCAGGTGGATTATCTGTTCTGAAGTGCATGTGGTATAAGGCAAACAAGAGGGGGCGTCTGACTTTATATAGAAAAGGTGTAAATTGGTTATGGTTAGAGAAAGAAGAAGAACTTGCCTGCATTCTGCCACACTGCAACACAGTTAGTTATTAAAAGAATTTCCACAAATCTTTTTTACCATGTATATTCAACACAAAAGCTGCCATAAGTGAAGCAGCTGAAAGTATGTCTCAGGTGTCACAAGAACTAGAATTACTTTCTCCTGAAGTCTTCAATTTTATCTTGGACAATTTTAATCCATAGTTATTGAATAAATCATTAAATATTTTAAGTCAGTACAGTATGAGCCCAAATCACCAAAAAGAAATTCTCAATCAGGGATATAAGAATATAAAACCCAATATAAAACTGGGATCATGTGCACCACATTCTTGTGTACAAGACAATCTTTTAAGAGAGAAAAACTATAACCAAAAAATCCCACACTAATAAACCTTTTAATGCATGTAAGGCTGTTTTAATGGCACAGAGTGGAACTTATTTAAAGTCATTTCAGCAGGGGCATCTTATGAGCATCATAGGCCCCTGAAAAAAGTAGTGAGCTGAGGCCCCTGTTTTGATAACAAAACAGAAACATACATAGGCATCAGAAACATTGTGGGCTGCTAGGCTCCTGGGTTCTCCGGCCATTGTGCCCATACATTAAGTCAGCCCTGCATTTCGCAGAACAAACAAGAGCTCCAATTAAAGTGCAGTCCAAATGTACAAGTGTGTCCTCAAGTAAAAGAGGGTATGAATAAAAATGAGAGATCGCTATTTGTTTGAACAGTTTCTGATCATTTACCAGACTGACTAGACTAAAAGTAACAGTGGAAATTCAAGTTTCATACAACTCTATCGTCCTCACCCTCCCAATTTGTCTTGAAACATTTCAATGACACAGAGGACTTCTACATAGCTAAAAGCATCAATCTTCTCCTAAGAATCAATCACTTTACTTAATGTAAAGTCTCACCAAGGCAGCATAATATCTGCTGACCTCTGTATATGTAAGGGGTTAGTACTCCAGCTAATTGAACTGCACGCAGCTCAGAAGAAAGCAATAATGGGGCTACTCAGACAGAAAAAGCCCCACTTTATGAGCGATCCTACTAAGGGCCAGAAAGCATCTTATTATGCGTTTTACCATGAAATTGTGTTGTACACAGGAGGGAATTTTTCATTTTTTTAAAAGTGAAAATAAAAATACTTTAATATTAGACATGGATGGTAAAATTTCAGTTTTGATACATTTTTTGTTTTTCCTTCAGCTTGCCAACGATCAAGAAAGTGCTTTCTCTTGGGATTAAAAATGCTCATTAGTTCAATGTTATAGACTGACAGACGTTAAACAGGTCATTTTTAAGCCTGATTTACATATCACAGCTATCAAGCTAGCAGGCAGTACAGAATATAAATATATGCATTATAGCACTGCAGGTTCTTTTTCAAGTTATTTCGATTTCAGCTGCAAATCAGTGTGGATTTCAAATCGCATATTAATCAGATCATTAGGACAGCATTTTTTCACTTAAGAAACATAGCTAAAGTTAGACCTCTTATATCACTGAAAGATGCTGAAGAAATTAGTTCACGTGTTTGTTTTCAGTCGACTAGATTACTGTAACTCACTCCTCTCAGGACTACCCAAGAAAGACATAAATCATTTGCAACAAGTGCAGATTGAACCTGCTAGAATCCTAACTAGGAAAAGAAAATCCTAGCACATCTCTCCAGTTTTGATGTCACTACACTGGTTATCTGTGTCATTCAGGATTGACTTTAAAATTCTGCTTATGGTTTATAAAGCCTTAAATAATCGCGCTCCATCTTATATATCGGAATGTCTGACACGTTATATTCCAAATCGTAACCTCAGATCCTCAAAAGAGTGTCTCCTTAGAATTCCAAGAACAAAACTTAAAAGTGGTGAGGCGGGCTTCTGCTGCTATGCACCTAAAATCTGGAATAGCCTGCCAATGGGAATTCGCCAGGCTAATACAGTGGAGCACTTTAAAAAACTGCTAAAAACACATTATTTTAACATGGCCTTCTCATAACTTCACTGTAATCAAAATCCTGATACTCTGTATATCCAACTCATTATAATAACTATTCATGGTGGCTCTAAAATCCGTGCTAACCTCTACTCTCTCTTCTGTTTCCTTTTCCGGTATCCTTTTGGTGGTGGCTTGCCCCACCACCATCTACTCAAAGCACCGTGATGTTCCAACAATGATGGGTGGATTAAAAGCCAGAAATCTGTATGACCATCAACATCAAGTGACTCCATGAGAACCGTAACTACAAAGAGGACTATTTCATCTATGCTAGGTAGAATGCCCAGAGGGGACTGGGCGGTCCTGTAGCCTGGAACCCCTGCAGATTTTATTTCTTTTTTTTCTCCAGCCGTCTGGAGTTTTTTTTTCTGTATTTTCTGTCCACCCTGGCCATCAGACCTTACTCCTTTTCTATGTTAACTAATGTTGTCTTATTTTTAATTTCTTATTTTGTCTTTTATTTTTCTTTTCTTCAATATGTAAAGCACTTTGAGCTACTTTTTGCATGAAAATGTGCTATATAAATAAATGTTGTTGTTGATAACTTTAGAGTCCAAATATTTTCTTTTAAGTGAACTAATGAAAGTAACTATGACTGGTGGGGAACATTAGACCTTAAGGTTGTTTAACTACTTATCAGCCTAAAGATATCTCCCAAGAACCCATTGAAGTATGGATGGAATGCATTATGACATGTTACTGAGATGATGAATCACTACTGATGGCATCTGAGAAAGAGACCTGGGATTGAAATGGATCCAAGAATGGCAGAACAGTCTTCAATCACAGCAGTATTCAAGGAGAAACTGTATGTTTTGGCTTTACTTCATTTTTCACTTGTGCCCATATGTTCTAGGAACTATGAGGCTCCATAACAGGAGCTCCGTTTTTCAACCGTGCAATGTCTTTGTAGAATTTTTACATGCTCTTCCTTCCTCCTTCCAGGTTTTGGTCTATGAATCGCACTTTTATCTCACACCCAAAGACCTGCATGTTGGCTTTTCAATTGTGAATGATGAGTGTGCTCTGAATTGGATAGGCATCCCTTCAAGGGCTGGTGCCTGCTTTATGCTGCTTGCAGCTAGGATGAGTTTCAGCTGCGTATATCCTAAAAATGTTTTGATTGGTTTCAGAATGCTGATTACATTTCTGGCAGATTCACAGGTCTGATAAAGCCATGGAATATTTCCATGACAACAATGCGTCATAGACAAAGCTGAAACATGTGCTACCTCTTAAAGGCATGGTCAGATCTGCTGCATGTATCCTTCAGATATCCTTGGATTTCTCATCTTTCTAACTGGTTAAAAAGCAAATTATATACTGGATGATTCTATGTTTAGAAAATAAGTATATTCTTTTGAATATAATGGCCAGAAACACAAAGTCGTCAACCTTGTGGTGTCTCAGGGCAGCTCTTCTTTCTTTTGTTTTTGGCTGATTTAAAATGACAACTAAGATATGTGAAACTATGCTGGCAATAGTAAAACAGAACCTAAAAATGAATAATTAAAAACTTAAATGGTATATAAAAACAAGCCTGATCTTTATCATTCATAAAGATTGAGTGGCAGTTTCTCAGTTCAGACTTTGAACTGCTTGTATGGAATGTTATTTGCATTTAATAAATTCAATAACATGTTAAAAAAAAATAAAAAATAGCTTAAAAGTTTAAATTAATTTCCATATTATTAAATCATACATACAAGATATTAATGACAGTCAAGAATAAGGCTTTGCAAAGAAAAGCCAAAGTGGACCTGGAATAATACAAATTAAAATGAATTCCCACTTCACTTGAAAATTCAAATTGCCACCTGTTCAGCTTTATCAATTACAGTGATACTGATTTGATGCTTAAAACGCTAAAGGCATGTCAGCCAAGTGGTGGAAAGATCATGGTAGCATATCAATTGCTGCAGGGAATACTGCATTGGAAAAGTTATATGGGAATCTCTTGAAGCCTGTTTCTTAGTCACAACTACTTTAGTTTGTTGACCCTAAGAACGTTTGCACTATACAAGTGAGAGTTCAAGGTGTGGTGTGTAGGTGGATACAAAATTGTCTGAAATGTGCGAAGTAAAGGGGAGTAGTGAAAACAACTTTTTGAGAATTAGGTGATATTAAATATATTGTCCTTCAGGGATCAGTGCTGGGGCTGCTGCCCTTTTCAATATACAGTACATAAATGATCAGGATTGGAATATAAAGAACAAACAGATTGTTTGTAGATGGTCCGTGTACTTTTTGGTATTTGAAATTTCATTTTAGAAGCAAAAACGAAAAAACGAAAATGAAAGGAATTTTCAGATTTAGATTTTTGATTAAAGAATAAAATGAGGAAAATAAGGTATTTTTTAATTCTGTGGTAACAAATAGCAGTCATAAACTTAAAATTACACATACTTTTCTGGATTTGTTTGTGATTCAAATAATGAAAGTGTAATAGCTGAAAAACAACAAAACAGACGCATTTTCGTTGTCTGAAGCCGGAGGTACTTCTTCTGCGCAATTTTTGATGACACGTGCGAACCTCCCAACGTCCTCCTCACAAGACATCGATCTACGGCCTTGAAGTTACACTGCATGGCATCAGCAGAGGATGGATCGTTACGTTGTTTTTCAGAACAGTAAAAGAGTGACACTCCAGGACGAGGACACTGAGTCGCATCTTTCAGGTAAAAATGCAAGCTTTGCAGACTTTGCTACATTGACGTAGCAGCTCTTTTATAAACGTTATTGTTGTTACTTACTGTGAAACAGCTAACATTTGGTGATTTCATTTACTAATACTAAGTCTGGCAATTTTTAGAGTGCTAGCAATTTGAATGGTAGTAAACGTTTCGAGTATTAACAGTGAGCACAAGTGTGACACATTAGGAGAGCAACGTGATTTACAGAAAGTTTTCTTAACATGTGTTACACATGTCAATGAGCAACCATTCACACATTTAAACGTATTCAAATTGCTAGCCCTATAAAAATTTCCAGACTTAGTGTTAGTAAATGAAATCACCAAATGTTACCTGTTTCACAGTAAGTACAACAATAACGTTCATAAAAGAACTGCTACATCAATGAAGCAAAGTCTGCAAAGCTTGTATTTTTACCGGAAAGATGCGACTCAGTTTTTCTGCAGTCAAGTCCTCGTCGCGGAGTGTCACTCTTTTACTGTTCTGGAAAACAACGCGATGGTCCATCCTCTGCTGATGCCAGGCAGTGTAACTTGAAGGCCGTCGATCGATGTGTTGTGAGGAGGACTGTTCGCACGTGGCACAAGTACCTCCGGTTTCAGACAACGAAAATGCGTCTGTTTTGTTGTTTTTCAGCTATTACACTTTCATTATTTGAATCACAAACAAATCCAGAAAAGTATGTGTAATTTTAAGTTTATGACTGCTATTTGTTACCAAAGAATTAAAAAATACCTTATTTTCCCTCATTTTATTCTTTAATCAAAAATCTAAATCTGAAAATTCCTTTCATTTTTGTTTTTTCGTTTTTGCTTCTAAAATGAAATTTCAATTACCAAAAAGTACACGGACCGTAGATGACACTAAACTAGATGGAAGGTCAGCTAAATTGTTACAGGGGAACCTGAAGAGCATACAAGCCTGGACAGAATTGTGACAGATGAAATGTAATGTAAATAAATGTAAGGTATTGCATGTAAGAAGTAGAAAGCTTAGAACTGAATACACAGTGGAAGGTTTAACATCTTAAAGTACCGTTTAGGACAGGGGTCACCAACTCCAGTCCTGGTTGCAGGTTTTCATTCTAACCCTTTTTTAATAAGTGCCCTGTTCAGCTGCTAATTAACTTCTTGTAAATTTATTTTAATTGACTTGTTTTTTAAGATTTGTTAACCTGAATTTTTTTCATCGTTCCTCTGAATTGCTTCATTTCTTTCTTTAAATGGCACCCAAAGAGAAATGAAATGTGACGTTTGTGAGCCAACAGAAGACCAACTAAGTCAGGGCCTCAAACTCCAACCAATTTCACTCCAACCAGCTGTTTAATGAGGTGCAAATTCTTGTCATTAATTAAACCCGTGCTTTAATTGTGTGGCTTGTTGCTCCTCTCACAAAACTGTTGATTTTCTCTTTTCTAAGAGCACAATGTTAAAATATTTTTTGGCACTGAGCAGATCAACATTCCTGAGACCTTCACCTTTCTTTATTTTCAGATATTGTGTGATGGACACCAGTTGTTTTGGTGCATTTTGTATGTCATTATTGTTTGGCAGCTAATTAAGGAAAAAAGAAACATTTAAGAGGTCTGAGTCTTCAAGAGCAAGTCAATTAAAAACTACACAGGTCACTCATTAAGAAAAGGGTTAGAATGAAAACCTGCAGCCACAGTGGGCCTCCAGGACTGGAGTTGGTGACCCCTGGTTTAGGAGAAGGAACTAGGAGTCACAGTTACATCAAGAAGGATGACAGGATGATAGGATAATATACCATGATGTGTGGAGTATAGTCAAGGGAGGTTACACAACACCCTAGTAAGGCCTCACCTGGAGTAATGTGCACAGTTTTTGTCTTCATTTAAAAAAAATGTAGCAGCACCAGAGGACAGTGACTATGTTGAAAGGTATGAGCTATGAGCACAGATTGAAGGAGTAAAACTTTTTGAGTTTAGGCAAACAGAGATTAAGAGATGACATGATAGACAGGTTTAAAATTATGAAGGGAATTCGTACAATGGATCCCAGATGTTACTTTAAAATAAATTCTGCAACTGATATGTTTCCCTAGCTAGGGTTCATGTTTCTCATGTATGTCTTTTAATATTCTAGTTTTAATATGCATATACAGTATATCTTTTTCTATATGCCATGTGTTTTGTGTGCGGCCCCCTAAGAAGTTGGACCACCTGCCTGTTGCTATCAGGGGATTGCTCTAAGCCCTATAAAGGCTGAGGAAAACCCACAATCCCTGGTGGTTCATTGAATTTGCTGGCGTTTGCACGTTTCTATTGTGACTTTTCTATGCTTCTGTGAATTTTTGACCTCTGTGCCTTGTTTTCTGACTATTCTTTGGATTTTTTAATTGGGACATTGTTTGCCGTGGATTGCTTTTGTTGTTTCAAGCAATTCCTTTGCCTGCTTTTGCTCATTGGAGCATATTTTTGTTACATATCATTTTTGTTGATAGTAAATCTTGTATTTATTTATACAAAATATACATTTTTCCTTTTTGACTAGACAGGGTTTGACAGTTTCAACCCTCTAGTGGCCATTTTTGAGATATTTTGGGACTTTTGTGCTTAGGAACCCCAAGTTCATGGCACACATTTTACAAAGCTCTTCCATAAAAACATGGAATAAATTATCAAGTACTATGGTGGTGAATAGAATTGCAAAGACCTTCAGATTTCATCTTGATGTTATTTTAGATAATCTAAGTGAATAAGAGAGACAAGCTTGTTGAGTTGAATGGCCCGTTCTCATCACCACTGTTATAATATTTCAAATACAAATACTTTATGTGACTGTTCTTAACGCATGAGAGAAGGGTGTTGATGTCTCTGTGAAGGTTCAAATCCAATGACAGTGCTGTTTGTAAGTACTGTATCAAGTTGAAATCATACTGAAAGATAACATGATTGAGGGCTTAATATGGGCTATAATTTCACACGTTGTATGCTGCTGCTGTGCTTGGCAGCATGGTCAGATAGAAACTGAAGAAACTGCAATTTACAGTACCTACAGGCTTCTGATTGATTCAAGGGCAGGAATCAGCTAGCAATTGTATGATTTTGATATTTGTTACATTGATTTTTATTATAGCAAACTGAAAGGCAGTAAGACTGCTGGGTTCCATTTTAAAAACATAATGATTTTTAATGAGATACATCAAAATGGTGTTACTGCATGCCCATAAAAGTTGTTTTACTAGGTATGCATGTTGGTATGATAGGCAGTATGGGCTAGTAGCTCAGGTGGTAAACCAGCCCGCTATATCCTTACTACACGGTCACGGGGGTCTGCTGGAGCCAATCCCAGCCAACACAGGGTGCAAGACAGGGAACAAATCCCAGGCAGGGTGCCAGCTCACTGCAGGGCACACACACACACACACACACTAGGGACAATTTAGAATCACCAATGCACCTAACATGCATGTCTTTGGACTGTGGGAGGAAACCGGAACACCCGGAGGAAACCCACGCAGACACGGGGAGAACATGCAAACTCCATGCAGGGAGGACCCGGGAAGCAAACCCAAGTCACCTTACTGCGAGGCAGCAGCACTACCCACTGAGCCACCGTGCCACCCCTGTGGTGAACTATAAAATATAAATTAAATTGATGCCATTAACTCATCTATGACCCTGTGTAAGATACGTAATATGCCAAGGTCAATACTGTCCACAAAGATTCAGTTGTTGTGTGATTTGCAAGTCATTTAGATTTAGAATGTTTCAGTTTAAGTTTAAGTTCGCTGTCATGTGTAAACAGTATAACATGATTCTTACTTTCATGTTTTGTACAGACTGCTGGCATTAGCACAATGCCAACAATAGACAATGAATACAAAACAGACAAGAAACAAAGCACTTTATTTTAAACACAGCATCAGATGGCATAAGAAAACATATTGAATATCCTCAAGCAGTTGTCAGAGTGAGCTATTGTTGAACATCTTAATGACCGGAGGACAAAACAGTCCCTGAATATATTTGAGCAAGTTCTAATGATCCTGTACTGCTTACTGGAATTAAGAAGTGAGACGCTTGCTTTTCTAGTGCACTGTTGCTAAAATATGGCATAGCAGTAACGTTCAGAGCTGAATTTATCAAACTCTGTAGTTCTTTGTGATCCTGAGCCGAATAGGTGCTGCTGCAGGATGTAATGCAGTCAGAAAGGATGGACTCCGCTATGAACCTGAGGTAGTGAACATAGATGCAGACATCTGGGTTTTCCACAGAAATGTACAGAAGAGGCTGAATTCTCTACTTCACTGTATCTCAGCTGCTGTCATGTCATTGAAGTCTTTTACATTAACCAGTAAGCTAGCACACTGCACTTTAAAATACATAGATATTCTATTCTATTACATTTGCACCATGTTCAGATCTTGTTTATAATTGTAATGCTTATTGAAATATATACTTTCTATATATTGATTCACTTTATTTCTACCCTTTTTAAATCTCTTTTTAAAATTTCTTTTCATTTTTGATCTAATTAGATTTAGTGCTAACTTTATTGCATAGTATCTTGGCCGATCAGGGCACATTTCACTACATGTTGTACTTGTATAACTGTGTATGTGACAAACAAAGAATCATGAATCTTGAATCTACTTACAGGGGCCCAAAGCTCCAGAATAATCTGCCAGTTTATGTAAGAGATGCTCGTTCAGTCTCAGCTTTGAAATCTAGGCTGAGGACTCTGTTACGCATGTGCATCAGAGGGTCATCTCGGGGTTTGTCATGGGTAAGCACTACCACCCCAGGACACGAGGGGGCATGATCACTGAATGTCTTGTCTTTTTTCACTCACAGCTCCAAGAAGATGTCCAATGAGGGCAACTGACTCCGCCCCTTCCAGTCTACAGACAATAATACCAGGGTGCACCTGGAAGGAGGTATTTAATGTGGGTGTGAGCAACCCTCCATCATGAAGCCTGATTGCTTTTCAGAGCCTTATTACAGCAGCCAATAGCTAAAGCCACTTTTTGTTGCATTTTGCACCTGTTATCTCGGATCAGATTATTATTTCATTAAATAAGGTGACCCAGTTGGCACCCAAACATTTCATTTGAACTTGTGCAGCCCCACTGGTTGGAGACACTCACTACTTTAATCCATCATACCCTAACTAGAACTGCTTATTAGTTGTTTGTTAGTCATTTCTAAAAAAAATAAAATGATAAGAAATGCAATAATTTAGAACCATTACTAAGCCTCCTCTATTCTGTTTCTCTTCCTGCTAACCTGCTGTGGCACTTAGTGCCACTGCTCTAATTCCATGCTGTTTTCCTGCCCATTAAAAGACATCTGAGATACTGGGGGCCTTGAAATCAACTGATATAAAGATTCTGTCATCAGATTAGATGGCCCAGCACAGGCTTTACTGTCAAATGTCCAGGATGGGGTAGGTAGCCATTTGGCAAAGGTCTCCAGGAATGCCTGACTTTGTCTGCTATATCTGAACATGGAACCCCAGAGATTTCTCTCCTCTGTTGTAAACAGAGTTCAACAATTAATTAATGGACTGATATTGTTAGGCTACTTTTATGTTAATCAGTTTCAAAAAAACGTTGCTTCTCTGTCTGTTTAAATAAATCACTGTCTGTATTAGAGATGTGTGTTACAGTAATCTCTAATGCTGAGTACTCAGGTTTTTTCGAGGGAGAGTGTGGGATGGGGTGGGAAGGTTTGCACCAAGTCTGCAGTGAGGGTGAGTTGGGGACTTGATAAAAGCAAACAGATATAAAGTGTATTATATATATTATTTATTGACATTTCATGTGCAGTGGAACCATGGATTGCGAGCATAATTCATTCTGGAAACGTGCTTGTAATCCAAAGCACTTATATATCAAAGTGAATTTCCCCATAAGAAATAATGGAAACTCAGATGATTCATTCCACAACCCAAAACTATTCATATAAAAATGATTAATACAAAATATAAAGTAAAAATACATAAAACAAATTAACCTGCACTTTAACTTTGTAAAGAATCATGGCTGGTGTGAGGGAGATGAGAGAGAGGAGGGTTATTGTGTAGCATGACTTTCAGTCTAACTAATGGAATCCCTGCTATCTGTTGGCTCACTGGAATCTTCTTCTTTTTTTGCGACTTTAAAAAGGAAATCTATCCAATGACAGTTGCTTTTGCCTGAAGAGTCACTACACTTGGACACTGTGGACTATGGCTGGCCAGTCATCCCGGCCAATACCCCCAGGCCGCCAGATGGAGCCCTCCCTGCAGCATGAAGGTGCCCTGAATGCCAGCAGGGAATCATGAACATTGGAGTTTTCCTTCACAGCCCTGCTGGATACCCTGGGGGCCACCAGAGGACGCTGCAGGGAGGCCCAGCGACTATTATTTGCCCTATAACCCGGAAGTACGTCTTAGTAACAGTAACAGGAAATGATGTACTTTAGGGATGAAGAAGAAGAGTTTTGATCTGACCCGGAAGTGCTAGGAAGTCACATGGACTGAGGGTTCAGAAGCACTTCCGGGTCAAGGACCATTTAGAGGACTGTGGGAGATCCCACGGTTGAGCTGAGCCAGGAGGAAGGGTGGCAATGCGTCTGTGAGAGTGGAGGATTATTTGTTATTGTATCGATTGGTTATTGGATGAGCATTGTGGAGTGTAGGGTGCTTTGTGCACTGTATAGTCGAAACAAAACAAATTATTGGACTTTTATCTGGTGTCTGGAATCTGATCTGAGGGTTCAAGGGGACGACAGCGCCCCCTATCTGTCACAACACAAAATAAAAAATAATGCATTACGCACTGTAAGGTTTCTAAACTCTTTTGTGATTCCGCCCAATGTCCTGAAGCAACCGCAGGCTCCAAGCACTGTAGCAGTTCGCCATAAAAGCAAATCCAAAAAGATTGCGGACATGCTATAAGTGCCTGCCGTTGATGGGTGATACAAGGAACATTATAAATGTGCAGGGCACAGTATATTACATGGCCACTAACCTGGCCATGACCCTGCCTGACTGCTGTGTCTGTGTATAGGAGAGTGGCAGATCCCGCTACAATAAATAACCATGCTCTTCCTGTTTCAAGTTGAATAAAGCTGGTGTTGCTAAAGTACTGAGACTCAACTTCGTGTTTGGGATGCAGGACAGTGACTCGCACATTACAGCACATACACGTGGTCACAATGCTATAGTAAACAGGATATGCTCGTACAGATGTTGACTATATGTGTGAGGCATGCTGACTGAGACCAAGGAAGAAAATGATTACCCACTATCCCGCAGCGAGACAGAGAGAAGAACCATCAGCTCAGTTGTGATCATGTGACGGTCGGCATACAAAGCGTATACGTACTACTCATATATCAAGACCTCGTTCATTTATCAAGTTAAATTTTATTAAAAATTTTACCTCATCTTGCAAAACACTTGCAGACTAAGTTACTCGTAATCCAAGGTTTTACTGTATTTATTTACTTCTTTGCTTATTTACTGAAACAATAAATCTTAATGTGCACATGATCTTTGAACTGTTGGGCTACTGAACATTCAATTGGGTAAACAAGCTCAAAATTCTAAAAGGAAAGGGTAATTGTATTTAAACTATAGGTTTTTATTCAAAAAGATCAATCCATCTATATGCTCTGGTGATAGGTGAGTGCACATTTGATTGGCAATCAATCCAGAGGTGGAGAAAATTTACTCAGTCATAACAGTGGTTGTGGGGACACAATGAATATTTTTCAGAAGGGCACTTAGCTTTTTGTAGCTTTTTTTTTACCTTTCACCAAAGCAGAGGGTCTTGCCAAGATGTAATGCATGACATATTAACACAGCTTTGTAGCTCACTTTATTGTAAATACTCCATTGCACCGTAATCTTGTCTGAGGAAAGTTTCAATGCAGGGGCTGATGCTGATGATTCATTTGAGATATATCTGATATGTGTGTGGTGGATAAGCTTATCTTTCATCAAAGCTGTGCGTTTCTAGTATGAATGACCCATTTGTCGTCAATAAAGTGACATGTTATGGTAACATAAGAGTCAGTGGTTAGAAAGATCCATGAGTCAGTGGTGATATAAACACTTTCTATATTTGAAAGTCTAGCTTTAAGGGAAGATGCACTCTTTTTTTAACTTATCTATTCTGGCAGCCATGGATTTTCTGCAGGGTATGCTGTATTGGGGTTCAGTGTAATGCATGAGTTCATTAAAGTGTTCCCCCTGTATAAGGCCAAGTGATAGCATGTCTTTAGCAACCATTTCAGCTGCTGTCTGCGTAGTTCTTTCCACTCCTCCAGTGTCACAATTTTGAGTATTAATGGATGAATTAATGCTGCTTTAGATAGTCAAAGGCTTTGATATATATGAGTATCCATGGACTTTTATATTTAAAAGAACGATGGTCATGCATTGTGATCATTATGGTATGGAACTGAGTTTTATCTGGCACAGCTTGCACTGAACAGTGCTTTGATCAAGTTGTTCAAAATGCCTCCATACCTCACTACGTTTGTTCGATCTCATTGTCTCCACTTTCAAAGCTAGTCTGCATTTGACTGTGGAGGAGATGGTCTGGGAAGTTGAAACGTACTGCTCAACTCCATATTCAATACAAAATATACAAAAATAAACTGAATTCAGCTGAAATGAAGTTAGTGTCCTTTGCTGGAAAAAGACATTTGCCTGTCCTTTAGATTTTTTTTAACCTGCTCCCTCTATTTAGTTCATCCCCTGGTCCTCCTTTCACTATTTTTAATTATGTGCACATTTTCTGCATCAAAGTGTACATGACATACATAACACGGGGGAATACAGGCCTTCTGTTAGATCTACAGTATTTAAATGGGTCTATGGTGGGCCTTTTTGTCATCAGGTGTACTTCATTATATTTTTTTTCCTTTGAGTTGAAAGAAAAAAAATAATGAAGTAATCCCAGCAAAGGAACAGATTATAAGAGATATTATAATAATATAATAGATTTCTTGAATACTTATCATTAAGACGTCTGAGTGTACAGATCTCAGATGTAATGCACATCAAAAAAAAAACTAACACTTTGATAAAATCATAAGACATCCAACTTTCACATAAGCTATCTGTGTTAAATCTGCAAATACAAAGGACTTTTTCTTTGCATTGATAGAATATGTGTACAAAGGCACGGATATTGTCAATGTCTGCCCAGTAAGTGACTTATGTACCCAATTAAAGAGCTATTTAGGAAAACCTATTGAAACGTAAGTCAACAAAGAGCATGCTTTAATTATATTTGAAATACTAACAATTATTTCACCTAATTTGCAGCTTCTTTAATCTTTAGTGCTGTCACCAAGCTTTCTTGGGCTTCTCTGTAGCCAGGTTAAGAGGAGATTTAAGGAAAATTAGAAACTTGCAAGCAAATTCAGCTGGGGAGCTATGCAGTCCAAGATCATATAAAGCCTTAATCTAAATGTAAAAGTGTACTATGTTAGAATATTCAGTGATAACAGCTAATACATTACAGATTTGCCTTTTTGTGAGATTTTATGTACAGAAGTTAGTTCACCAAATAATCCTTAATACTCATGTTAACATTCTAGTGCATGATATACATTGATTTAATTGTATCAAAAAATAATAATTTTTGTTGTTTTTTATTAATTTTATTGCAATCCATACAAAGCAATCAAGTTTTTACAAAAACAAAAATTGAGTTAAGAACAGATCGATCCCCACCCCTGAGAGAGAGAGCAAGCCAAACGGCGTAAAATTTAAGGCTTGTAAATATACCTAAATTAATAAATTCTCTTTGCTTTATGAACTTATTTTAAAATATTACTGATTAGATCCTGCCATGTTTTGAAAAAAGTCTGTACGGATCCTCTAACTGAGTATTTGATTTTTTCCAATTTCAAATAATATAACACATCAGTTTCCCACTGACTTAAAAGAGGAGAGTTTGGGTTCTTTCAGTTTATCAGAATAAGTCTGCGTGCCAAGAGTGTAGTGAATGCAATCACAGTTTGTTTGTCCTTCTCCACTTTAAGCCCCTCTGGAAGAACCCCAAACACAGCTGTTAATGGGTTAGGAGGGATTGTGAGTCCAAGGCTGTCTGAAAGGTAATTAAAAATTTTGGTCCAGAATAATGTTAATTTGGTGCAGGCCCAAAACATGTGACTCAGTGAAGCTGGGACTTGGTTGCAACGTTCGCAGATTGGATCATGCCCTGGAAACATTTTGGAGAGTTTTAGTCGAGACAGATGTGCTCGATATATAATTTTTAATTGTATAATTGTATGCTTTGCGCATATGGAGCTCGAGTGAATCCTCTGCATTGCTACTTTCCACTCCTTTTCTGATATATTAATTGAGAAATCTTTTTCCCAGTGTCCTCTTGGATCTTTGAAAGGGAGGGATTGTAAAATGATTTTATATATTGTAGAGATGGAGTCTAAGTCCTTGAGATTGATCAAAAAATAATTTTTAATTGCCTATTTCATTAATTAGCTATGTTTTTGGTCCATACCTTTTATAGCCCACTTTTCACGTCCATTCTAATGGGGAGTCTGAGCTTATTCCAGCAGCTTTGAGCACAAGGTGAGACCCAGTTCTAGATGGGGTACACACCTATTGCAGAATGTACATAGAAATACTGAACCCACAAACCTGTACTGTACACTTGCTCTAATTGGGCCAATTTAGAGTTGCCAGTTACCCTAATCCACTTACTTTTAGACTGAAGAAAGAAAACCAGGCTTTCTGATGAAAAACTCACAAAGATATAATGAGAATACATTAATTCCACAAAGACATTTCATTAGGCCCTAACGCTTGAACGAATGACTTTTGAGCTGTGGGATAGCTACATTATCTACTGCCCCATCATGTACAGTATGCTTTTGTGCTCAAACTGTGGTTGTTGCAAAACTAGCTAAGCACTTAAAGCCTTGAGGACACAGTGAAACTGCCTCACATTATTTAGTCCCAACAAGTGTGCTTTCCTCTAACTCCAAACAAAATGCATTCACTCTTACCTCATTGCCAAAGAAATCATGACATCAAATGCACACATTACACTGACAGGCACATTGACATAAGCATTTGGCATAAATATAGCCACCTCTGCTACCATGCAGAAGAAGCTCAAATAACATCAGACGTCCAAGGAACTCAGTGCACAAAGTTATGAAAAATTTAATTTTCAATACAAAATGAGTGATGCATTGTATAGTTTGAGTGTAGTACATAGAAAAGCAATAAGCACCAGCATTTTCAGTGCAGGCATCTGGCTGCTCAATGATTGAAATTCTGAGGAGTACTAACAAGAGAAATGGTTTCAACACAAAGCCAGAAAATAAAGAAACCACATAATATTTCACACAGTGTGTTGTTAATATGTAGAACCTGCCATGAGGACATCTTTTAGGAGCAAATACAGTATGCTGGACCTTTGTAAAACAGTGCAGATTGATGGTTCTTATCACAATCAGATAAGAAGTGATCTGCCGGTAATGGTGCTCTAACATGGAGGGTACTCATTCCTCCAGTTACTATACCAGAGTGAGATTTTCCTTTCTTTTGTAGTTGGTTAGCAGTCCCACCAATGTGCGGTTAGGACTTAATCTTGACAGTACTGTTGAGCTTGTAAAAGCTATATGGTTCTTTTTTAACAAAAATATGTTCAGGTCTTACATCAGATTACATTTGCCCATCAATGTGGACAGGCCCCAGAGGCAGTGTCCACCCAATCAGACCGTTGGGCCCAATGCTATTTTAATATAAAAAACTGAATACATACATATAATGTATACAATGAATTAAGCAGGCTTTTTTTAAATGACAGGCACCTTTCTTGCAAGTCTGATTTTGTTTCATACCCAGCTTGGGTAGTTGGTGTTGGTGGTAACCAGGATTACCTTAAGAGGGAGATTGTGAGTATGTCAAAGTCGTCAATGCAGATCACTGACAATTACAAAACGGCATTCATTTTTGAAAAATTACTTTATGAATTCTACTTTATTTGCAGACAAGCTTTGAAGAGACTCTACATCTTAATCTGTAATTGCATTAGAAAACTACGTGAATGGTTGGAATATGTAGAAAAAAAGTGGCAGCAACAGAGCTTGTGCTGCCATTATCCATGAAGAAGAAGCAGGGCACAGACTAAATCATATGTGCTGTTTCTTCATTGCACAGAAAATCCTTAAAAAGTTATACTAAAGAAATACTGTAGAAGTTCCATAGTGGGTGAGTTATTATTTTACCCTGAATATATGTGTATATTGCCCACGTCACTGTATAGCGCCTATTTATGTGTTGTCTGCTTTGGTGATGCTCTGTTTTTTTTGTTGAGTATGTGATTGATATAGTCAGTAGCATTTGATTTATTTGATTAACACTGTATATTCCTAAACTACGCCTACAGAATGTGCTGTTGTGTTCAAAGCTTTATTGTACTTATTGGCTGGTTGTATTTTTGTTTTGGTGGCCTGAGCTTAATGCTGTTCTTTGCTTAACTCTAATTAACTGCTAAGGCATAGCATGTCTGCCTATCATGTAAGTGACCTCTTTTTATGGAACATCTATTCAATTTAATGGTTGATCAATGAGTGTGTCAGCATCACTGCTATTATGTTATTTTAATTTTTATTTGATATCAATGCTTTATTAAAATAGTTCTGGAAATAAAAAACAGTATTAATTCAATTTAATATTGGAAAGTGCCCACCTAGAGAAACACAAGGTTTGGTTTGAGTAATGGACCTTATTATGTTGTTAGTGTATGTTTCCAAATTTAAAATAATAAAAAATATATATTGTTTTACATTTACTTTGAAGAAAATTATTGCAAAAAACACAGGATGTAAATGCAGCTGACTGAAACTTATTACAAAACAGTAATGTTGTGTATTTGCTGCAATGGACATGGAAAGTCCCATTGTTGAATACACCAGGAATGCATGGAAACATTTCACTTCAAGAAAGTAATGTCATTGTTAATCAAGGCATTAACCCTCGAAAATGTCCATCCATCCATTACCGAACCCGCTATATCCTAACTACAGGGTTATGGGGGTCTGCTGGAGCCAATCCCAGCCAACACAGGGCACAAGACAGGAAACAAACCCCGGGCAGGGCGCCAGCCCACCGCAGTGCGCACACACACACCCACACACCAAGCATACACTAGGGACAATTTAGGATCGCCAATGCACCTAACCTGCATGTCTTTGGACTGTGGGAGAAAACTGGAGCACCCAGAGGAAACCCATGCAGACACGGAGAGAACATGCAAATTCCAGGTCTCCTAACTGCGAGGCAGCAGTGCTACCCACTGTGCCACCATGCCACTGTCCTCGATAATGTTCTTAGGAAAACTGCCAGTGTTAAAGGAGTACTCCAACCAAAATATATTTGTTTTATCTATTACTTATACTGTGTAGCTTGTACTGATGAACTGGATTGAACTTTTAACTGAAGATGCCTATTCATTTATCAAGAGCCCTGTCTTTTATTCAGAAACGTAATCCTGTCCGAACCTGCCTTATTTGGAATTATTTATTTTAGCAAAAAATACATGTGATTTGGACATTGTGAGCATATGAGTAGATAACCGACTTGAGGATTATGTGGTACAGTAGTCAGTCAGTCATTATCCAACCCGCTATATTTTAACACAGGGTCATGGGCGTCTGCTGGAGCCAATTCCAGCCAACACAGGGCTGTGTTGGGAGTGGTACAAGTAGCTTGAGATTTTTTATGGATAGTTTAATATTGGTCAAAAGTGACTCTCAGACAGTCCCAGTTGACATCTGTTGTATCTTAAACTTTGTGATCTCTATTCTCCAGAAAAACATAAGGATAAATATTTTTCTCAGTGTATACTACAAACAATACAGGGTAAGTAACAGATAAAGACAAATATCATTTTTGTGTATCACACATGGCTATTTTTCTCCATATATATGTGCACCCTTTGAGTATTATTTTTGCACTGTCTATTTTGTTATATACTGAGCAGCTGACATGTGTATTTGGGTTAGAAACTGTCAACAAGACGCACTCTAATGGCATCATAATGCTTCACTGCACCCTCCTCTTCTAAAAGCCTGCTATGGCACTTATACACATAGCTGCTGATCACCAAGTTCTGATATCAGTCACTGTCAGTGAAATCTTCTCAAAACTTACAGTCTAATACTTGTCTACCTCACCAGCGTTAAACATTCCACCAAAATTAAACTGCAACCAGAAGTGCAAGATAAAAGCCGAAGACACCCTGTACTATATGTTTTAACTATTAGTGGCAAATTACCTTCAGTTTTCTTCTAATAGTACAGTAAGAAGCAAAAAAAGTAATAGCACAGACAGCTTTGTTACATTGGGCTGCCAATCCATACGCAGCAGTGGTTCCATTTCAAAAAATAAAATGTGTTTCTAAATTTTTGAAAATAAATGCAATGATCGAAGTTGAAATGATTATAAGCACCTTGAGCATGGGAAAGGTGCTATATAAATAAAATATATTATTATTATTATTATTATTAATTCATATGAATAAAAAAGACTTAATGGAAGACCCACAGCTATTGTATTGTATTAGTGCAATTTTTAAAGATGTAGTGTGAAAAGAGCTGATTTGAAATGTCGTAAATAAAATATGCTTTTGTTAACTTTTTAAAAGAAGTCCAACTCAATCCCAATGGTTTTGGAAAAGATGTAAATACAGAAAAGTGTTATTTAAGATTTGAATTCCCTGTATCTATCGCCCTTACAAACCTGTAGATAGGGCAAAGAAAAAACTTCACGGAAAAATGCAAAAAAAAAAAATCTTTACAAATAAATTAGCACTTTTATATATACTGCAGACTGGGAAATTACAAAACTAGACACTTCAGGGAAAAGAGCCTCAGAACTGTTTGTGCTCCGTTTCTATGCCATTACCTAATTAGATATTTAATTTATTCAGATTATTTTTTTAAATATTTCAGTAAATGAACTGCGCCTCTACTGATCTTTGAATTACCCTTTAATTAAAACTGACAAGGCTTTTTTTTTGTTTTCCTTTTTATTTTTAATCAGTTTACATGTAGGGCTTGCATTAACCAGGCTCTTAATATTGGGCTTGTTTATGACTTCATAATTCCTTACGTTATTTGTACATATATATGTTGTACGCTTCATTTATGTACGTTATGAAATTAAAGTGGTTGATGCAATTTCAAACATTACATGCTAACTTATATTTCTGGATGCGAAAAAAAAATCTTTTTTCCCTTTTTTGCTTCCTAAAAGCTAAAAGGTTGGCACAACAAAAAGAAGTAGCTGCTTATTTCTTAAAATGCTGTAGTTTCATACACTGGGGACTTATTAAGCTTATTGTCCAAGACAGTGAAAGTACAGGCGCCTAAAAAATGATTAAACAAAGCTCCTGGGTAAAGCAGCATTGCCCTTCATGAAAGGTGAGACTTCAAACTAGCTTATCTATAGAAGTGTAACAGAGGAGGAGGCCACAACTAGAGGAAGGCTTATCTAATTGTTACAATCCATTCCATCTTAAAATTATATTGTTACCATCAGCCCATAGCTAATCGTTTTCTCTTGTGTCTTGATTTTACCTCTTTGATATACTATTTTGACAAATTGTGCTGTTATCCTAACTCAAGACTTATACTATTGTGTTAATATATTCCACTATTTAACACACAGATCTTTCAACTCGATATTGTTCTCATGTGTTCTGAATCAGTTTTATTATTTTTATGCTTACTGACCCTTGGGGCCTATGGATATGGCAGTCTCTGCAACCATCTAAAGCAGCTGACTATGAAGGGTGCTATATAAAAATCAGTTAAACGGAACAGAATTGGTACTTGTTTTATAAAGGTATTGTGTGGGTGGGTGGGTTGGTTGGTTGATTGGTGCATAGATGTGTACGTAGGTCGGTAGACTAATGGATTCTGAGTGGAGAGGGGTTGCCATGGGTAACCAAAGGGCTGCACGAGGGCCGAACAAAAAAAAAAAAACAACGTTGGTTCTCATAGAGCTTCCCTACAAGCGGGTAAAAAGCATATGCAATTGGACAATAAGCTCTGCAAATATAAATATTGTTCTCACTCACTAAGAGGTAAAGGAGTCACAATTCCTCCAGGGTGTAAGAGTCTTTCAGGCAACACCAGCAAGGGACCTGCTGAAGTAGAGGAGTTATCACAGACATTAAAAGAGTTTCCTCCAATAAATACAAACTTTGGCAGGATTAATTCCTCACTGTGCTATGAGACAGTATTTGGTAATGAAATTGGAGTTTTTCCAGGATATCTCTGACACTGCAAGTAATTTCTAGAATGGCACTGCAAGTGAACTACAGGCCTCTCTCCTTTAGGAGCTCAATGAGTGTTGAAGTGAGATGAGGCAACAAAATACTAAATATTTGCTTAGAAATGACTTGAAGAAAATGAGCTTGAGCGGGGGAGGAAAGAGAGAGAGAGAAACTGTAAAATTCAAGGAGGACACCATTTTCTGGTCATTTGTAAGTGGGGAGGCCTGTCTCTATTGAAGCAGTTGATGTGGATTGGGGTCAAACCAATAAATACCTGGCAGTGCAGTTGGATGACAGGCTGGACTGGTTAGAGAGAACAAAGACTCTGTTCTAAGAAAGCAGGGCTCCTTTAAAATATGTAAGAAACTCTACAGTTGTTCTACAGTATCAGTCTGTGGTTGCCAGTACTCTGTTCTCTGCTGTGGTGTGCTGGGGGTCGGGTTGCTTGAAGAACACAGATGCTGATTGTATTGGCAAGCTGATTAGGCTAGCAGGATATGTAGTTGGCATGGAAATGGACTCTCTGGTGACAGTGACAGAGAGAAGGACACTGTGGAAGCTGCTCTCTATTATGGACAATGAACATCACCCACTATACATCACCATAATTAAGCAGAGGAGTCTGTTTAGTGATAGGCTACTATTACAGAAATGCAATACTGACAGATACAAAAATTAGTTTGTCCCCACAACCATTAGACTCTTTAACTCTTCCCAAACAGGGCAGGGGGTGGTTGACTTGAGGGTCTGATGCTCCTTCTCTGCTTATACTGTAAGTTACATTAGCTATATTAGCTAGCACTACATCCAATATCTCACTACTTGGTCACTACTGTATAACCTTTTCTCATAATGTGTCCCTTTAAACGTTTTATCCTATCAGCAGAAGCCATGTCACTTTATTGTACTTTAATATTATTAAACTTTACTATCAAAGTGACAGGTGGCACATACAGTAATTATAAAATGACAGATACTAATGTTATTTGTACAGTTCCCATTGCACTGGCATTATTGTATGCTGTATCCACATTACCTGCATTGGACTTTAAGATTATAACCCCTGTGTACTTACTTAATGTTATGTGTATTGTGTACATATCTATCTATCTATCTATCTATCTATCTATCTATCTATCTATCTATCTATCTATCTATCTATCTGCCTGTCTGTCTGTTTAGCAAGGTAAAGCCTTACATAACAGAGGTATAGGAATACTTTTGTAGTGTAGTTTATTTATTTGATATTGTGTGGAACAGAAATATGCACTGTTATCACCCAGATACAGGTCCTGGGTTTGCTTTAGGAGCCCTGTGCTTTTAATCTCACATTCCAAAGACATAAAAGTTGCAAGCCTAAATTTCCCCACATGAGTACAGTATATGTGTTTGCGAAAGGACCCTGTGATAGACTTTCTGAACTTCTGAACAGTGTTTCTGGGATAATATTTGGACCTCTGTGACCCTGAATTGGATTAAAGGATCAGTTCTGTATTTTTCAAGTTGAAGTTATTTCTTCACAATCATGGTATACATTAATTTGCCATTTAAATTGTGCCCAGAAGTAAAGCACATTTTGATAACTATTAAAAGTAACTGTTTTTGCAGCTTTAAATAGGGCTTAAGGTAACCTGGGTTCAAACAAGAAAAAGGCTTAAACTTACAAAATGCATGCACTATTTACTGCAAGAAAGTTATCAGATATTAATCTACATCTTGAGATTGAACAAATATTGTAAAACATCATATCCACATTACTTTAGAAAGGAATTTAAAAGTAAAAAAAACTATTAGTGAGATTTGGCAATTTTAAAAGAAAATCATCTCTGCACCTCATCTTCTTTCCTGCGCGATAAACTTTCCCCCTTCAAGAAGATGGTTTCCTCTAGCTCGTGTTGTGAATAGACCACACACCACCTTCATTTTGAGAATCTGCTACTTTTGGGTACATTTTCTTTCAGAATTTAGACACATAAGATATCATTTTAACTCAGCCAAAAGTCCGACTACAGTATGAACACAAGTATACATTAAGCATTTTTGGTAAACCGTGTTTATATGAATGAGAGTATATTGATGAGAAGATCCAACAGATTGACGAGGAAAGAACTAAAGAGCAGAGCAGAACTGGTCGGTCAAAAAGAGCAAAAAAAAGTAACTGGAAATTATGTTGATGCAATGGACAAGTGGCGATTAGAGACATTAAGCATTTGCTTTGCCAGATCAATAATTTAGAGCTTCCATCCTCCATTTTCAGGCCCACTCTTATTTTGGGGTTGATGTAGATGGAGTCAATTCCATATGCAATGAATCTGCAACAGAGCTCCACTGCCGCTGCAATGGAAATATAGCAAAGAAGCAGACAGCAGTTCATTGCTGGGTGCTTTCTAGTACAGCCACACAAACACAGACACACACACAATCTCTCACTCTTCCTTTCCGTGTAAATTGGAGACTCCAATTAAACTGACAGAATGTTTTTAGACTATGGCAGCAAACTGGAATTCAGAATGAACATAGACATTGATGCAGTTCAAACATTTTGTCATTCTAATGAATAATGTAAAAAGAACTCTATGTCTGTTATAAGTAACAATTGTTGCTTGCTATGCTCAGAATGTTGGAAAAATACAAAACAATGTTAAGCTGCACCCAGACACCTGAGTGGAGTCCATGTGTACGACAGAATGAATGTGAGGGTTTACCAGAGATGTCTTTTCAAGCAGAATTCCTTTCTGTTTCAGCTGCATGCCTAGCAGTTTAACGGCCACCTGACACCCACACATTTCAATAAATGAGAAATCTGAACGGCTACTCAAAGCACTGCAAGGCCAAAGCACAGCAACCAATCAGTACTCATCTTTGCAGCTGCCAAGCAAAACCAATGCAGTCCAGCTAGTAACATGAGGCTGATAGCAGGGAGCAGATAAAGCGAGGAGCTGGTGGTTTACTGATTCACAGACTGGCTGCAACTGCTAAGGTGGGGGCACATGAAAATAAAAATACCACAACTAGCTAGCTTGACAATCATGCTCAGTGAGTCTCAACAAAACATGGAAAAGCTGTTGTACCTTTAAAAATAATGAAATGAAATGAGATTTATTGAGATCACTGTGCATTTGTTGGGCACCAGCAGAAGAAGACACTGATACTGAGTCTCACCTAAGAAGACATTAGGCAAGTATACTGCTGCTTAGAAAATAAAAAGACTCTGGACCTTCACAGTTCAGTGCAAATATATTTAAAAGCATGAAGATCACTGGAGTGTATAGTATTTTGAGTCATAATGCACCTTCCATCTGTTCCTTTATTGAACCTGCTTAATCCATTTTTAGGATTGCAGGGTAACAAAGCAAATGCTGGTAGGAAATAAATGAACCCTAGACAATAGTCTATTGTAGGGCACAGATTCACTCAGTCTTACAAGGCCAGTTTTGAGTTAATCTGACACATACATGCACACACCTTAGACTAGCAATCTTAAGGCAAATGCTGGAGCCTGGTGTTAAGGACCAGATTATCTAAAGAGAAACCCTTGAGAATACAGGAAGAACACACATAGTCATTAGAATAGGATACAATGCAGTTCTAAAGTTGCAGCACAATCCTAGCTATTATTAGGGAATTGAGTGTAAGACAGTACCGTTAACCAATAAAATGTGGTGCCACCTTTTACAAGCCTAGGTGAAACCTATGGGAACAATACTAAATACAAATTCATAATTAATTCTAGTAGATATTAAGAACTGCTACACTAAAGTACACTCCACAGATGATATTTCAGCATTTCAGCATTTATTATTCGGTAAGAGCTGATCACCAATATCCTAGACTTGAAATGTAGCACAATTGTCTGCAACTGGATTTTGGACATCTTAACTAGAAGACCACAGCATTTACAGACTGAATGCATCACTTCCGCCATGCCTCCAAAGAAGCATCTACAAAGTAGTTTACTAAGGCCACTGCTGTACTCCATGTTGTCAGACACAGCTCCAACTCCATCACTACATTTGCCAATAACACCATAAGCATAAGCCTGATTATCAAAATTGGTGAGATGACTTGATTTGACATGAACAGATTTGCCTTTTGACACAGTGGTGCCAGGAGAAATCTGTCTCCTTTCAGCAAAACCAAGGAGCTGGTCAAAGACTTCAGGTAGCATCAGGCAGACCACACCCCCATCAACATCAAAGAGGATGCTGCGGAGCAGGTAAATAGCTTTACATTTGTTTGTCTCATCATCACTGACAACTTGACGTTGGCACAGCTGATCTTGGCTGTTATCAAGAAGGCTCAGTTTAGTCTTTATTACTGCACATTAGTGCTGGGCGGTATGACCAAAATTCTATATCACGGTATTTTTCAAAATCTTACTGGTTTCAGGGTATTCATATTCAACGGTATATTTTTCCCAAGCATGAGTGGATGTTATCCACATTTTCCACTGCAATTACTGCAGCAGACTGGCTAAGAATAACCTATTCCACTGTCATGAGAATTGCACATTGTACAAAAAAAATTTTAATGAGCACACAAGTATTAATACAGGTTTGCATGGCCCGATAAAGTGATAGTTTTCAAGAGGTTGGCACTAATGAAGAGAATGAATCACATTGCATAACAGTTGCAGTCAAAATATAGAACCTTCTTATTGAACAAATTTTGCAAACAACTTAAACTATAATTTTGACAACATGTTTTTGACCATCCAAAGAAGCATTTAGACTTAGTAAAATATCCAGAGGTGCTTGTCAAAAGTTGAAATCAATAGTAAATACTTTTTGTAAACCAACTACACTTTCTGTTAATGTTAACAATCTCTGTCCACTGACACGTTAGCTATATGGATTGTAATGGCATTGGTTATCTCGATCCACCACTTGCTTTTTTTGTCGTAGGCAGTACCTCTAGCAAACACGTCTACAGGTGACGTCTGACTCGAGCGTCCTCCAGCTTTTTCAGTTTTATCTGAGGACGTGTAGGGTGCCAATCTTAGTTCCATACATTCATGGTACTCCAAATCATGTTTGCGGCTAAGGAGGTGCAGCAAATTGCTCATGTTGCCAACTTTAACTCGACAGCATTTGTTGTCCACATCCAACCTTTTAAAACCAAAGTATCTCCAGACAACAGACATGGCTCCTTTTTTCAGCAAAAGTTCTTCTGTGTCATCATGTTCAACTTTATTGTCTGCTACAGCTTCAGTTTCAGAATGTTCTCTGTCCATTTTCACCGCTCAATACTTCCACTAACACATGTACTCTGATGCATGCATGTTTAGTGGTGTAGCAGTGAAAAGGTTAAACAGTTTTCCGCTGCGCCACGTTCCAAATATTGTTTAGGCTATTAAAACCAGTGTTGCAGTATAAGAAAATTCCATATCATAACAAAAATAATATTTCAGTATGAACCAGCATACCTCCCAGCACTACTGCAAATATCTTCAATAAGCCTAAAGGTATTCCTCTGTTTTTAGCAAATGTGGTAGAAGCACAGTGTAGTATAACCTGCATTACACACTTTTATGGAACTTACTCAACTCAGTACCACAAAGCATTACAGACAGTGGTGAAGTCAGTTGAGAATATTATTGGGGCACAGCTCTCTCCGGGCCATTTACAGTATAATTCACATTACCTTTGATTTCAAACAGTATTATTAAATTAAAAATCATTCTGCATCCATTCTGGAAAACAGTACAAGTACATTAGCAATCACACCAGTAGATTCAAGGACAGGTTTTTATATTGTGGTCATAAGGCTAGTTAAAAGCTGCTTATGCTAACAGCTACATACATACATGTGCCTGAATTGTGCTTATTTTACTAATTAATGTTGAAATTAATATATGGTGTTAAATTTATTGCCTATTTCTATTACACTAATGGCACAAGTCTGTGGGAGACATTTAAGTATCATCACATTTTTTAGACATGAAATACACTTAAAGTTATTTTAATGTTAGTCTTGTTGATGCCAGATCTATAATACACGTTTGGAGACAACCATGAGTGAATTTTTCTTAAAAACGGGTTGGCTCAACTAGATGGATCACTGAGTGTCACATTTCTAAACCAATTTAATACCACATGAAGATGGTGCTGAAAGAGGGGGCAGTGATTTTGAATTGCAAAGATCAGATGTGCCCTCGTTGTCCTGTTCTGACAGATAGTAATCTTCTGTTTAAAATGAAAAAACTTCAGTCAAAAAGTATAGTAAAAAATCCTCTTTTAGACATAGAAATGTGTGTTGAATAACATGTTTTAAAAACAAACATAACTTGATGCAAGGGAAAAAACTTTATGTAGCATCAGATTATGTATTGCCATTTGATGGCATCAACTGATGAGTGGTAAATGTGAACGATATGCTGTTGCAGGTGCTGTGTATGTGCTCTGTTGTGTAGTGTGTGAGTGACAGCCAGAGTTTCAGTCTGGCCGGGACGTCCCTCAACTAAGAGAGAGAGCCTTTTTAGGACACTACATCCTCCGGGACGCTAGATGGCAGCTCCCCTGGATAAAAATGGTTCCCAGGATTCCCACAGGGCAGCATGGGACATGGAGTCCGGTTCTTCAGCCCTGTTGGGTGCCGTGGGAGCCGCCAGGGGGAGCTCACCAAGAACCCGGGGACTATTATGGTGAGGTTAACCTGGAACCGGGACATCTGAAGAAGGCATTTGACCCTGAGATGGAATAATAGGACTGTGGGAAACCGCAGAAGATGGAGCCAGAGTTGGGAGGGAGTGTGACAGAGCTGCTGGGAGAAGTGGAGGATTTCTTATTGTGATTATTGATTTATTGGAGTATTGTGGAGTGGAGGTGATTGGTGCACATTATTATAACAATAAATTCAATTATTTAGATTTTTACCTGGTGTCTGACGTGTCGTCTAAGGGTTCAAGGGGATGATAGCGCCCTCTATATTCCACAAATGTTACAATGATAGTGTAGGAGTTGATGTAAACTTGAAAGAACTGGCAGCTATATTCATAAAAATATGATCCGCAAAATATATATTTGTATATTATTATTATTGTATTATAAGTAAATAAAGTGTCACACTACATTAAAAGGATGACCGTGAAGACAGCTGATAAAAATGAGCCACAGGAGATGTAGATTTCAGTACTCAAAACACCTGAATCGTCAAATCTGTCTATCAACACCAGTAGAAGCACAAATGAGGTTGCACAACATCTACCTTCTGACCACACATCTAATGGAATAACTATAGAAATTTAACATGCCATGACAAAATAGTTGCAGCATTTTAACATGTTGTATATCCATAGACCAAAATGTTCATCTGAATTATATTTGCTATTGTTATGTCATATATTGAAGCAACAATTAAAATGACAGAAAGATACTGTAGCAGAAAGAGCCATTTCCCAAACAGGTGGAGCTCAGTAGCTATACTGGTCTATGTGTGTGTGTCGGACTCTATCCACTATCGTAGCACTTATTATAATGTGCAAATTAATTATTTAGCTTCAGTTTCCTTCTGCTACTGAGCTCTTAAATGCCAAACAGCAATTTTAGCTTTTCATTTTTTTTTTTGGCATCAAGTCTTTTGTTCAGCATCTTTTGCATTCTCCCTAAAACCCCGGCCTTAGTTTAAAATGCATCGACTGAAGAAATTGGAGGCGTGTTTTAGGAAAAAGCCCAGTGGGTGTAACTTTTGCAGCGCAAGATTTCAACGATATTCACTACACACTTTTTTACAGGTTGCCCCTAGCTATGTATTCTCATTTGAGAGTCACATCAGGCCCCGCGAGTTTAACTTGATGTTAACTCACATGGCTTTTACAGACCTAGCCTTACCAGATGTTAAATGAAAGGCAGCTTACTGCCACAGACACCACAGCTCCCTACAAACAAGCGAAAACAACAGGCTCTGAAAATCCCTAATTTAATTCTGCTAATGTGGTATAGGAATACAGACTCTCAACCCTCCAGTTTAATAAAGGCATTATTAGTGATAAAGCTATGAGACCCCCTTAAGCACATATAAATGCAGTATCTTAATCCTTTTGAAATAATATAGTAAGAATCTCTTATTGTAGATGGCGTCATGTAAAATGTGCTGGGAGTGGTGTGGAAACATCTGGAAGGAGGCCAAGAACTCAAGATGAGGCGGTAAGAACTATACCTCGCAGTCTGGAGTCTTAGTTTGCTGAGCTCCTCCTGTTGTTGCATATCTGCTGTTACACAATGCTTGCTTCCCAAGTGTATACTGGATAGAGGTATCATGTGGGTGGAGATTGCACAATCTCTGTACTGTTAGTGCTTTTGTATGTGGCAACACTCTATAAATGTCAAGAAATATTAAACTGGCTTTATTGGTTTCTTGTATGAGAGAAGTGATACTGCCTGTAATAAGAGGTTCTTAATAAAGAGGCCATGAGACCGACACCTTACTGGAATGCCCACCTCCTTACTGGTAGCCAGTTACTTGCTAATTCAATATTGTTTGAAAGTAGAGCAGCATCAGAATGAGAATCAGTAAATTGAAAGGGGAAAGGATTCCTACAGGGAATGGCAGGTTAATATCTTTCAAACTCATTAGGTTAAAAAAAACACAGGCCCAATGTAAATTGTTGTGAGATTTGGGGATTTTGCTAATTAAATATGTTAACCATTAACTGACACAATTTAAAACATTAAAACACCAGCTAACAATAGTGAGATAGAAAAAGATACTGACCACAACTCCATGATGAAAAGAAAATCAACATTTAGCGGAATAGAGAATGGAAAATTTCAACTCTTTGGGTACTGAACATTGCATTACAGGACAAAGCATTTGTTTGGTTCACAGTCCTACACAAAGCAAGTGTGATCAAACATCTGTACACCACAACTAGAACACAAGGTCAAAGACACTCAAGACAAGCAAAGCCTCAAAAATAACACTGTAACTATTTCATTAGGGATAAATAAAATTGCAGAACTCACTAATAAGCACATGTGTTTGCAGTCAAAGGAAGCAGATGATGATGGTGTAAGGAACCTTTTCAGAATTGGCTGATGTTAAGAGTGTGTCCCACAGGGGTCAGTGATTGGGCCATTGATATTTAGAAGATATATAAATTATTTGGATAGGAATATAAGTAACAAGCTGGTTAAGTTTGCAAATGATACCAAGATAGGTGGATTGGCAGATAATCTGGAATCTGTTGAATCATTACAGAGGGACCTGGAGAGCATACAAGCTTGGGCAGATTTATGGCAGATTAAATTTAATGTCAGTAAATGTAAATTATTACATTTAATAAAAATGTTAGGCTTGAATACATGATGGAAGGTCAGAAAATCCAAAGTACACCTTATGAGAAGGATTTAGGAGTCGTAACGGGAGCAGCCGAAAGAAGAAGAAGAAGTGGACTCTACGCTATCGACTTTCAGACAATGTTCAAAAGCCATTAAGAAGGCAAACAGAATGTTAGGTTATGTAGCATGATGTGTGGAGTACAAGTCCAAGAAGGTGTTGTGGGGTACAAAATCTGATAGATATTTTCATTATATTTTGTTCAAGACAAAACAACAGATGAACTTAAATACAGGTCACTATTATGGACAGTCAGTCAGTCAGTCATTGTCCAACCTGCTCTATCCAAACACAGGGTCGCGGGGGTCTGCTGGAGCCAATCCCAGCCAGCACATGGCACAAGGTAGGAACAAATCCCAGGGCAGGGCGCCAGCCCACCACAGACTATCATGGACAGTTAACATTAAAGGCAATCTGTTTTCAGCTGTTTACAGCTTGGGAAAGGATGTCATGCTATGGTTCAAGCTGAATCTGATTACTTTACAGTCTGTGACCAGAAGGAGATGCCATGGGACTGGAAATTACAGCTTGAGACAGGCGATTGTTAAAATATTAGAGACTTTTTTGCTTGGGAAAATGGATGTACTAAGACTGATGAAAGAGTTTGAGCAAATATATTCCTCATATTGACAGCCGGCCAATCAGGTGCATGTAGTAATCACATCTTGCGAAACCCCCAGATAGAATTTTATAATAAATATGCCTTGTCTGAAGAGCGACAGAAGAGAAGAACAGAGTGATGTCAGAAGACAACGCCTGCAACGTGTGGCCATTTCCATCTGATGATCAGAAAAGCATCTCATGAACAACTACGAGTGCTAGATCAATGCCATCATGGGCCATTCATTCTTAACATCTTTTTTGCATAACTTTTTCATAAGCTTTTTCTAAAGACTATATATATCCAGACTTCAGTATCAATCTTATTTTCTATTATTCTTTGTTCTATTTGGTATTATTATTGATGTAATAAATACAATGCTGCTTTTCATATTCTATGATTTGTCTTCATGTCTAGAGTGATTGAAGTAATAAGGTAGATTTCTTTGAGCACCTGTTGCAGCCAGAAGTTTGACATACGCTCTGTGCTGTAAGGTTTATTAAGGACTGAGGGTGTGAGTTCCACCCAATAGTAAGGAACAGTACGTAAAGTAAGGCATTCTTGGTTTTAGATATATTTAAAACATTGTATGTTGTTCGTGCAAACAATAAGTAAGTCTCTTGAAGTGCCAGAAGGGTGACAGGCTGTGTTATTCCTAAGGCACTTGTGTGATTTAAAGTGCTAGAGGTTAACCAGCTTTGTGTGTGTCATAAGGCACTGTTGAGTTTCTGTGTGTATGTGTATATCTATGTATGCGTGTTAATCTTAAGGTGTGACAGTAGACCATCCTGGTAATGAACCTGATGAGTACACTTACCCCTAGGTAAAGGGTAAGTAGTGGGAAATATCACAATAATACAGAAGGTTATGCTCAAGCTTTATAACACACTGGTGAGGCTTCATCTGGAGTACTGTGTGCAGTTTTGGTCTCCAGGCTACAAAAAGGAAAGTTATTAGGAACACCTGTTCACCTGCTTATCCCTGCAATTATTTAATTATACAATCATGTGGCAGTGTTGCAATGCATAAAATCATGCAGATACAGCTCAAGAGGATCAGTTAATGTTCACATCAAACACCACAAAACAGAAAAATTTGACCCTGGTGATTTCGGAATTGGAATGATTGTTGGTGCCAGACAAGCTGATCTGAGTATTTCTGTAACTGCTTACCTCCTGGAATTTCCATGCATAACAATAACTAAAATTTACTCAGAAAGGTGAGAAAAACAAAAAAAAAAAATCTATTGAGTCTAGACAGAAACACCTTGTTAATAAGGGAGGTCAGAGGAGAACGGCTGGATTGAGCTGACAGAAATGCTAGAGTAACTCAGATAACCACTCTGTACATTTCTAGCGGGCAGAGAAGCATCTCAACATGCACAACACATCGAGGCTTAAGGCTGATGGGATACAACAGAAGAAGACCACTTCAGGCTCTACTACTGTCAGCTAAGAACAGAAAAGTGAGGCTCAAAAGATTTAACTTGATCTTATGATTTCTGCAGTGGCACACAGATGGTAGTGTCAGAATTTGGCACCAACAACCTGAATGCCTGCTTCTAACCAGCCTTGTGTCATCAGTCCAGGTTGGTGGTGGTAGTGGTGGTGTAGTGGTTTAGGGAATGTTTCCTTGGCACACTTGGCACAATACCAATCAATCATCACTTGAATGACATGGTCTATCTGAGTATTGTTGCTGGCCATGTAAATCCCTTCATGGCCACAATTTATCCATCTTCTAATGGCTACTTCCAGTATGATAACGCACCATATCACAAAGCAAGTCTAATCTCAAACTGGTTTCATGAACATGACAATGAGTTCATTGTTCTTCAGTAGCATTCCCATTCATCAGATCTGACTGTAATAGAACACTTTTGGGATGTGGTACAATGGTAGATTCACATTATGAATAGGCATCTGATAAATCAACGCAAACAGTGTGATGCAATCATATCAACATGGATCAAAATCTCAAAGGCATGTTCCCAAAATCTTGTGGAATCCATGCCATGAAGAACTGAGGCTGTTTTGAGAGCAAATGGAGTCCCTCCCAAGTATTAGTATAGTGGTTCTAATAATTCACTCAGTGAGAGTATGTAACAAAGCTATTGCACAATCAGCGTCATTGTGTTGTTCATTCCTCTCTCATCAGTGTCACTTCTGCATATACAATATGTCGAGGCCCACAGTCTTTCTGATATGTCATGGCCTGAGTCACACCTATTAATATGCTTTTGATCACACCTCCCACATGCATTTTGACACTCAGGCTTTCCATGTGCAGGTTGCTTCTGGCCACTCCTCCCACTTTGTATTGCATGATAAATTCTTTGAACATCTTACCCACATTCTGATGTATTTAAACAATCTCCTAAACAACATTTTTCTCTCAGTCATTGAAGCACTCATGTACTAGTGTCTTCATCTAGTTACAATATTCATGGGATTTTTTTTTTGTCCATCGTTCTTCTTAGACTTGTAGACTTTGGAATCAACATTGCCTAATCAGTTAAACTTAGTTAGAATTTCGAGTTGATTACCATATCTCGGACCATATCCTCATTGAACTGTGCAGAGAAAAAAAGGATTTTTTGATCGTGTCCATATGAAGTTAAAATATACATTTAAAAATGATTATTTGGCAACACTGTGGTCAAGTTGTTAGATTTGGTACCTCATTCTTTCAGGGACCAGGGTTCTTTCAGAGGGGTCTGCATATTTTCCATTGTGTTTCTGTGAGCTTCCTCTCCACATCCCAAAGGTGAACGAGATAAGCTGACTGGCAGTGACTGGCTGAATTCTAATGGATTGATATTTTGGGAAGAGTTGATTACTGTCTAATGCTAGTAGAACTAACATTAGGTCCTAATAAACTGGTAATAAATTAACTATATTTATAAAAAATATGGATAACAGTTGTTTTAGCATATTAAATCTAATGTGTGTTCAATAATCATTCATGCTTTCTGAAGCTACATGCTTTTAACTTGTTTTTGTTAGAAATCATTCTTCCACAAGGAAAGACAGCGAATGATATTCACACTTTATAAAAACGATTCCCATATGTAAATGTCATTACCACAAACCATGCAACTAGAAGTTCGCAAAAATTAATTTGCACAAAAATTGTTAAACCTTAAACCTTATATCTTTGTCCTTGATAAGGCCTAGCAAATGTTTAAAATAAAAAAAAAAACACATTAATATGCATTCATAAACTTAGAAGCATATTTTAAAAAATACGCACATCTTAATAATCATAGAAATAGTATAAAATACCCCTATTAAAGAGAGAGTCATAATAATTTGGTTGTTAACATTAGCTTTTTGACCATGGCTGACACTGATTGAGAGTGCTCATTTGCAGTGATTACAGAACCCTCTTCTGTCATTCTTTGAAAATAAAATCACTCCTAAGCATTTCCTTTGAAGCTTTCAAGGTAGAGAAGATGAAGATTTAGAATTGTTTAGCATACACTAACAAGGTGAACCTCCTCTAAATTCAGCTCTGCCTGTGGATGACTGAGTAAACTTTGCAGGCACTTTGGCAATGGCCACGTGTATTCTGTCTATTTTCAGGGTTAAAAACAATCTGAAAAAAAAACAGTGTAACCATGAGGCAAACTAGTTGGACTGCAAAGTTGACCATTCCATTGCCAGAACTGACCCACTGTGTGACCCCAATAAAGTTGCGTAGGCATCAGCATCACCAGCAGCAGAGATTTGTGAACACTTTTGGCATGAGCTTCTAATTTATATGTTGATTTATATATTGCATTTTAATGTTCTCAGTTACTTGACTGCTTCTGTGAAAAAAGATGCCTGGCTTCATAAGCAAAACTATTCAAAAGTATTTTTTAAAATATAATTTTTTCATTCCTTATGAACAGATCCATTTTCTAATGTGTCTTATTAAAAGCAGTCATATTTTTTATTTCTGCCTCTTCTGTAAAGACAACAGATGGGTCTCAAGGCAGTCTCAAAAAGTCTGAATTAACATAAGCCACTGTAATTTGAGGTGTGTATACGAAATGTAAGGATTTATTTCATGAGGTAGAAGTATGTAATAAACAAAAATAGTCAGTCAGTCAATATCTAACCAGCTTAGCCCAGAACAGGGTCGTGGGGGTGATGGAGCCTATCAAAGCTAAAACAGGGTGCAAGGCATGAACAAAGCCTAGACAGAGTGCTAGGCCATTGCAAGGTGAACAAACAGAAACACACACACACACACACACACACACACAGACACACACACACACACACAGACCAATTCAATATCATCAATGACTTGCATGTCTTTGGACTGTGGGAGGAAACCCACACAGACACAGGGAGAACATCGAAACTACACATAGGGAGGACCAGGGACACAAACCCAAGTCTCCTTACAACAAGGCAGCAGTGCTACCACTGTGCCATCCAACAAGAATAGATGCATCAAATATTTGAAACATTAAAATGTGTGCATCAATTTAAAAGTTTAAACTCTCAATATTTTTGATTGTAATACACTGTACCAATTATGGCGCACTAATACACTTGACTTGAGCATTCCTAGTTTTCATCCTCTTTCTCTGTATGTTTAGCATTTGTTTGCTCAGAGGTTGATGCGCTTGCTGCTTCCTGAGCAGCTCTTCTTTTCTCCACCCTAGTGGCCCGCTTCTTCCATTCTTTCATCGCCATATTTTTTGCGTTAAAACTGATTAAATCAGTGTTTGTGGCACTTAAGTCTTCAATCTGCCTCAAGAATGATTTAAGATATGAAGAGGTAGGGGAACAACGGCACTCGTATGCATACGCTGCATTGAAACCCTGCTGGCTGCTGCTGAGAGTTGATTCTACAATAAAATGAAAATAAAAAGAGGAATAACCTTGGAGGTCAATCATTACCCCGAAAGTGGATAGTAGACATCACGTAGTATATGTGTACCAAATTTCAGATCAATAGGTCAAACAGTTTGCGAGCTACAGGTGATTTAAAATCCTGGACAGACAAAACGAACAGCCACGGTAGCATATTATATATAAATATAACATGAAACAACACTCTATGTGCCTATATTATCGCTCCTTATTCTTTTAAAACTTTGTGAAAAGGACATCTTCTTGTCCTTCTGATAATTTTTGCTGAAAACACCAGTTGGTTTGTTCTTTAATACAATGGTGTGATTTCCCACACAAAATGTGAATCTGAATGGCCTGAAATGAGGGGTTTTCAGATCTAGATGGCTAAAAAAAGGAAGTGGGGATTTGGGGAGGATTGGAAACAAAAAACTTAAAATCTTGCATAACTAAATAGCAAGATGCCTCAAGAGGTATATCATCTGTGGAAGTTTTCTTGTACATGTAAGTCAAACAAAAAAAAAAAAAAAACTGAAGTAATTTGAAAGTGCTAATAAATAATTCTTATGAACACAATTAAAAATATACAGACAGAAGCTAAAGGGTTGACTGTCTGGTCAGGGGCCCAGAAAGTATTGATAACCGGTTGGGGGGTCATTGGGTGTCAAGAAGTCAGATGGCAAAAAAAAAATTTCAAAAGTGCCAGATGTGTTCAGTCAGTCATTACCCAACCCGCTATATCCTAACACAGAGTCATGTGTTTAAATCATGAAGGCCTCACCAGGAAATTGTCACTTAGTGGACAGTGTGATGATTCAATAAATAGATAAATGCAGATTGGTATTACCGTGTTTAAATTGTACCCCAATATACTGGTTCATAAAAGATGTGCAAATGTGGAAGACAACAACATTAAGGAACAATCATCACGGTACCACGGTATGGTGCTAAGCTATTGCTACTAATCTTTGACTGCACACTGCCGCGTGAAAAAGAGTGTAGTCTGGTTTTGAGATTGCTGGCCTTGTTAAGCATTAATGTTTAAGTAAATTTAGATGTCCATGTTCACCAACAGAAACCTCTTAGCCAGCTGTAAACAGAGCTGCACAGTCTCATCTTTCAAGAATGGTGAACAATTGTATTAAATACAGAGCTTGACTAAACAAATAAAATGCTAATCAAAAATGTTCAGGGGAATTGTGTGAGCCAGAGAAAAGGCGACACTGACTAACTAATTAAGCTGAGACACAAACAGGAGTTGGTCGAGGGACCCCAGAACAGTGCTGATGTGATTCATTCTTTTCCTTGCTGTGATATTAATTTTTCACTTTTTGTCCTCTTCCAGATTTTAGTTATTTATTTCTCATACCTTCAGTGCTTCTAAGCCTTGATTACGTGTTAACCACATCACCTTATTAAAGGAAGAAACACTTCAACTTATCATTTTCAGTTATTTTCTTCCATTTCTACTTATATTGTTTTTTTAAAACTTTACTTGTTTTCTCAACAAGACCATTGGGTTCATTGTTTTGGTTGCTTGTGCTTAAGGATTTTGCCTGCCTGACTCTATTTATTGTGTATTAGCATTAACATCTCCAACAGGAGAATACGTTAGATTAAGAAGTTTAAAAAAAAAAAAAAAGATGAAAAGAAGCAGTAATCACAGTAAGAAAAAAAGATTATTTTGCAGGAGCACACTCTTCCTGAAAAATACTGTAGGTTCTTTTATTTTGCTGCCAAAATCAAGCCTTGAAACACATGTGCATACATCTCAAAACACTTAAACAGTAGATTTTAGCTGAACTCTACTCACATGGTGGCAAAGGAATGTTGTCTATAAATAATATGGACACCACCATGGACCAATACTACAAACAGCTGCTTAGCACCAAAACAAAACAGTGCCACAAACATGTCAGCAAATATAACAATTATTAGAATAATATCAAAAAAAATATTTATAGCCCATGTGGTGAGCAAATAAGAGTCCAGAAAGAATGCATAGTAGTTTATACCATATACTACATGGGTGTAGTAGTTAATGAATTGTATTTGTTATCAACTACAAAAGGAATCCCTAGTAACATATTACCAGTGGTGTCAAAATGACATAAATACATCAAATGTGTCAGTGACTGCATTGACACAGCACATTATACAAATACGTTTGAATTTTAACTGGCGTTTGGTAGTGTAATGATACTTTTGATGCACCAGTGATGGAAAATTAGAATCAAAATGCATAATATTTTGTTGGAGGAAATTGTTATTTGATCTCTCGATCTCACTCTTTCTTGTATCCTCATAACAGAGAAAGTTGAGCTTGTCTCAATCACTTGCAAAGCTTGTTCAAGGCCTTTATTTCAACTACACTATACTGGTAAGCAACGGGTTTTAAATAATTATAGAAATCTGAAATCTGTAAACTGCCATTTATCTAGAACCGGGGTGTCCAACTCCGGTCCTGGTGGGCCGCAGTGGCTGCAGGTTTTCATAATAACCGTTTTCCTGATCAGCGACCCATTTTCACTGCTAATTAACTCCTTTTCACTTCATGTTAATAGCCCTGTTTTTAAGGATTCAGTCCTCTGAATTGATTCTTTTCTTCATTAAATAGCAGCCAAACAGATGAGATGTGAAACGAGCTAACAGATGACCAGCTAAACTGGAACGTCAAACTCCAGCTAATTTCACTCCAACCAGTTTCTTAATGAGGAGCCAATTCTTGCTGTTAATTAAAGTCATTATTGAATATCATGACTTGTTGGTGCTCTCATTCTGTCACAGGAGACTGTTGATTTTCTTTAATTTCTAAGACCACCGTCAAGATGTTTTGGTGACCTGAATAGACCAACATGACTTTTCTTTATTTTCAGGTTAGCTAGTCATGTGGTGGCTTATTTTGTGTCTCAGTTTTGGCTGCTTATTAAGGAAACAGAAACAACTAAGGCATCTGAGTCATGTCAATTAAAAATAAAGCAAAACAAGTTAATTAGGAGCAAAAACGGCTCACTAATTAAGATGATGGTTAGAATGAAAACCTGCAGCCACTGTGGCCCACCAGGACCCGAGTTGGACACTCCTGATCTAGAACATGAAATCTATTTGCATCTGTGCTCTTGAATCTTGGCCTTTTTTAAAACAATCTAGATGAAAGCAGGCAACTCATGCCAACAAAGCTTGCCAGTCCTATCCACTTAATTATTTTAAAATAACATCAAGTATAGTTTTGAAAGTCCCTGAAGTCCTGTCGTTTACCACACTACTTGGTAGCTGTTCCATGTCTCTATGGTTCTCTGTGTAAAGAAAAACTTCCTAATGACTACATTTGAACTATAGATGACCATCACTTTTACTTATACCGATTAAATTTTACATTGGCTACTATAATACATAATATAGGTAAATGTGTTAGCTGTTAAGTTAGCTTTGGACTCAAATGGAAAATTCCCCAGGATTCTCTTTCTTTTAAATTTCTGGGAATCGGCCTTGCGTGATATGGTCCTTCTTGAACTCTCTGTATCACAGATTAGTGGCTCATCTTATTCAGCTTAATCAGAAAGTTGCTGTCTGCTACACATGTGGGTGGGAGCTGATTGGTTGGTGATCTCTTCACTTATTTCCCCCTGTCCTCCTCTTAGTGTTTTAGTTTTGTTGACCTGTCGTTTGAGTTGCACCATATTGTGGCCAGCTGGGCATCATCTCTTTTTAACTCCTTTCCCTTTCACCTACTTATAAGGATGGGATAGGAGATTTTTTTTTGCTTGATTCAAATTAAGTGTAATCATTCATCTGTTATATTTGTATGATTCTACTAAAGTCTGATCACTATGTATGTAAACTTCTCTTGGCCAGAGTTTACCTCAGATGAAGTAAATCTTTCTCTTCTTTCATAAACAACACCCTTCGGTTCTCATGCATGCCTGTAACCACTTTGGCCTTGACTTAATGTTCATATATACACTTCTTATTTTAGGTAAATACCTATTTGCAATTGTTATGCAGTTACAGTAAGTAGTCTGGGTTAGATGCATCGTCTTATTGTCCTCTCATTCACTACAAAAGTCTACTGCAATTTAGAGTTCATGTTCATGTTGAATTTTAAGTGTGTTATGCCTGTTCAGTAAACTAAGTGCCAGATTATTTAAAAGTGGTAAGAGGCTTTTTGGGGCTAACCTAAACACGAAGTCCTTCAGACTGGACGATAAGACACTAAATTTGTCAAAGTGACTGAAACCAGAGGGCTAAGCAGAACTTGTGAAGTCTTTGGAAGGGCAAATATCAAAGAAACAGAAGAAAATGTAAAATAAAATTGTTTAAGAGGCTAATGTTCTTGTACTGACAAGTCTTTGCTTTGCAAAACAAGGTGCTGATCCTAAATGTTCTGCATCTCAGTATTTTTAAGATATTTAAGACAGTTCATTCAATAGTGAGACAACAGATACACAAATGGCCCCAGTGGTGATGCTACTGAAGAATTCCTAAAAAATAAAGTGTAACTGCAAAGTGATTTAATTGCGGACACCAACAATACCACAAATGAATGTGAATGTGTAGGATCAAGTAGATACTGACTATTGTATGTGACATCACAAGATTTCAGGCTCATAATACACCAATGACAGCATCGTGTGACCCCATGTACTCTGACTAAGATCCCCTTGTCTGTTGTGTACTCTTGTTTAAGGGATCTTTATTCATAAATAATGGTGAAAAAATCAATGGTGTCACTTGCAGGACCACATGGAATGATGGCAGTATCCTGCACTTAATCAACAGAATATATCTGATGGGACAAAATAAGCTAAAACTGACTTTGAAACCAATTGGCTTCTATTGGTGTAAATCTGTAACATTTTGGCCTGACATTTCAAAACATCTTAGCAGAAAGAAATTTCACAAAGCATTCCCCTTTTTTTTTTGGAAAGTTCTTTAGTCTTCAAATAGAGCACATACCTCTCGGGGCATTCTCATAACTACAGCCCAGCAGCAAGTAAGGGGTTAAAATGTGCCCCCGTTTGGAGCCATGTTAGTGGAGAACAGTTACGATTGGAGCTCCGAGATCTGCAGTAGAGGCAAGTGCAGAATTCAGTGCAGAACTGAGGCACAGTTGGTATGGAAACGGTTGCTAAGGAAACCAAGGTTCAAACACTAGCAATGACTTTGACAGGAACAAATTCCCCTGCAGTGGCCTACTAGCACAAATTTGTTTGCATAGTCTTCTATAGCATCGTTCCTGTTTGTTTGACATTTGCCTTGTTACTTTATTTATTAAAATAAAAAACTGGGTGCTGTCAGTCATTGGTTTATTATTTGAATTGTTAGACATTTCAGTTGCTTTTAGGTGAAGAAATTCAGATCAGCTGGAAACTGCCAAGAAGCAAAAGAACAACACCTATTACTTTTGATTTGTGTACTTTTCTTTTGTCAAAACCACTGTAACCTGCGTGGATAACAGAGAGCTGCTGAATATTTGTGGGCCTTAGTTTCAGCCTAATAATTAGGTGGCACACTATGGCTTTCAGGGTGAAAGACTGTTCAAGTAGACAGGAAAAAGTGTAACATTACCCAAACCAAGCTGACAAGAGGTAGGAGAGACATGCTAGCATGAGACCAGTAAAATGTTGCCCCCATTTCCTGGAGTAACTTAAAACTTAGAAATGAAAGAATGAGCTTAGAGGACCCAGTGGATGCAACTGTCAATGGCCTGCTGAAGTTCAAATCTTGTGGACGATTCCCTTTCAATGGTTATGATTAGTGAGTTTATTCTGAAAGTATTCCCCAAGATGCAGTTTACAGTTCACTCTAGAACTGAGTTGGGGCAAGGCTTGCCTTGAAAGGAGGTAGAGGTGACACAGATGCCTTCCTTACATTTGTCCTGTTTGGAATTTGTGTATGAATGACTTGACCTTCCTGAGTATCAACCAGGGTTGCCTAGAGCAGTAGATGTTCACACAGCCAAAGATGTATTTTAGACACTTAGCCTTCAATATGTGGTTCCCAGACCTATCATTAAAACAAAGCACCTGCGATTTTCATTATATGCCTAGCAAGAGATCATTGTGTGAGAGTGAAGTGCTGCTCTCTCATGGAGTGAAATGAGCAAACAGTTGCATTGTTCTTCTATAAATATTACATTATTTACTGTTCATAAAATTGAAAAGAGCAAGCACGATGAACAGACTTTACCTTCTATTCTAGGCTAAATGTCCTTACTATTTATTTATTTGACCGCTATGAAGTATTTATTGCTTCTAGGATCTCTGCAAAAACAAGACAACAGATTTATCCCATTGCTTCCTCTAGTCATTTTTAGTAACAGAATCAAAGGTTCACATGGTTTATTAAAATGTAGCTCAGTGACATAATAGTTAGCACTGCTGCTTCAGAGCTCCAGGTCGCTGGGATTCACCATCTGTTTGGAGTCTGTACATTCTCTCAGTTCCTAGATGGGCCTTTCTCTAGGTACTGGTTTTACTCCCTTATCCGGAAGATTAGCATGCTGTGTAATGTGAATAAGAGTAGGTGTGTGCATAGATATGCCAGGGTGAAATCATGCCACGTGTTTGATACTGAGAGATTGACTTCTGCCCCCCTGCAACCACTGCATTAAATAACATTTTTTGCCAGGCAAAAGAAATATCTAGGAATTTGTCTAAGCGTTAACAGCCATAAATGTAACAACTGACACATGTAATAGGCATTACAGGTGGGAGCTGCCCATTTCACAGTCAAGTGAAAAGTAAGTACCCCGGCCAATGGAAACTGTTGACTTTTCAACATATTTGAATGGGCAAACGTGAGATCAGTACTTCAAGTTGCAGGCACATGCACTTCAGAACGGGTCACCCACCTGAAGCTAAACATGTTCCAGCCCACCCAGTACTTGGAAGACCATCTTGGAAAAACTTGGGTTTCTGATGGAAGAGGTGTTGGTGAGGCCAGCAGAGGGCGCTTACCCTGTGGTCTGAACGTGGATCCCAATGCCCCAGTGCAGTGATGGGGACACTGTCCTGTAAAAATGGCACAGTCCTTCAGGTAAGAAAAAATTGAGGTCCTGACTCTCTGTGATCATAAAAGATCCCTGGGCATCCTTTGTAAAGAGTAGGGTGTATCCCGATGTTCAGGCTAAATTGCCCACCACATCCTAGTCATTCTGGACCCCTAATCATCCCCTGTCTCTTATTGGTTCTCTCTCCCACCACTTCACCACCTAACAGCCAATGTGTGATGGGCGTACTGTGGTGGACGCTACACATTAGTGCTGGTTGAAGTGGCTCCCCACTCACTGAAGTGGTTTGGGTAGTTTCTTCACTAGACTGCCACCATGGATACATAGGTCATCTACCTAAACAGTTATCCTCTCTAGGATTGTGGCCCAATGGCCCTGCAATAAAATCAAGATTTTTTTCTTAGTTATTGCAGTGGGTATCTTGAGCTCAAGGTAAAGTTTATATAGAAAGACTGCTATAAAGTGGACAAACCAGAACAACAGTGACTGAGGCCTAAATGTGTTCCACAAAAAATTGATCATGCTCAGAATAAACAATTCATTAAATTCAAATCTATCCCTTGAACCAGGTCTTGGTGGGTGCTTGGCCTGCAGAACCAGATTTTAATACTGTGCATATTATACAAAAAACACTTATGGCCTACCCACTATTAAATTAAAAAAATTTGTTAATGCTTTTTGAAACTCTTTATTTAGAATATCTATATATATAATTCACTAAGGCAAGACAACCATGGAAAGCACGCCGGAAGGGGTGTGGATTCACTAAGCCGCCGACAAGTGAGACGCCCATGGCGCAAGCAGGAAGGAGCCACAGCCACCAACTCTAAAACCATTGGATACGACGACAACTTACAGACCCACTCCCACCAACTCGGACGCGATGACACAGGAAAAACGCCGTCATTTATGTTCGTCTGTTGTAGAGTCCACATGCAGCTCTGAGCCACGTTGACTGTTCATAGAGGCATGTTTCTCGCGGAAGTGAATCGCTATATGCAACGTGTAAACAGTTTGCGAGGGGTATCCCATGGGATCCTTAAAACAATCCTTTAAAACTGAGGTTAAAACACAATGAAGGAAGCAGTCTTTAAAAACAAATAAGCCCTGTGCCTCTGTTTCATTACCGTCTCACCTGCTTCACCAGTGCAGGCCCTGCAACAGTCGAGACGCTCTCTCGGCAGCTGACCTTCTCTGTGCCTGACCGGTTCACAAAGAGGCACCACATGACCAGGCGGTGTGTATGCTTCAAGAACGAGGGTGGACACGACAGGACTATCTAAGAAGAGGCATGTTTGTCACGGATGTAAATCGCTGTATGCAGCGTGTAAAACAATTTGTCGCAAATGTGAATCACCGTATGCAGCGTGTAAAATGCTGTATTGTATGTTGCCCTCTCCAGAGTTGCATCTTTTCATTCACCTACAGTCGTATACACAATGAAGTGAGCAGTCTTTAAAAAACGAGTTTTCGGTTACAACGCACGACCGCATGCACCATAGCAAACTGTTTTACACACTACATACAGCAATTCGCATCCGCAACAAACATATGTCTTCTTAGATGCTCCTGCAGACGATTGTGCGTTGGTTCGTTCAATGCATTGTTACAATGTTGCTTTTCTTGCTGATTTATTACATTTCCGATTTTTCAAATGTTAATTTTCTCCCTGTGCTTAAAAATCATTAAAAAACCGGCCTGCAGCGTATGGTACGCCACGGGTTGGCTAGTACACTTTATATAAGGAAGTAATAGCCTGCCTGGCACCAAACATTTGCCTTATCTGGTACCTTAGAGCATCTCTTTCCTTTGCTCTCTCATACAACACACGTAAAATCCTTTTTGTGTTTTCTCTTTATTAGAATTTGGTCTAAAACTTCCACATTGGGTGTTTTATTCTTGAACCTCTCTTTTAAAATAGCCATCTAAACTGCAGTCACAATGCTATTAGTAGCCCTAGATTGCTCTCATTTTTCATGTCGTCACCAGCCCCAAGAGACTCATTTTCATTTTAATGCTCATGACTGAGAGATCATATCTTGCAGTGATTGGCTATGAACTTGGACAAGAAGCCAAAAGACTGCAGATTCAGTGTTCTTTATACAACCTGAAAAAACACATTTACCCTGCATTTGCAAAAATTTGCATGAACGTATATAAATATCTTTAATGTGGAAACCCCCCCTAAGTATTTCTATGTACAACACAAATTCCATAAAGGATACTGTATTAAATAAACGTCAGTAGTTAGCAGCTTTCAGGCCCAGACATTGAGGGAATTTCAGCTTCACGTGTACAATGTAAATATTACTGAGACACTCAATTACTGAGATACGTACTGAAAACATGTAAAAAATGGAAGAGTAATTTCATAAACACCACCAGTGTGTCACTTTACCACAAGGAAATACATATTTTCCTGTCTACTAAATTGAAAGCCAAACAAATATGGGTGCTTGATTTCACTTTAGCTGAGCCTCTGATAAATGCATAATGCACCCAAATAAAAGGAATGGTGATTTAAATTTTTTTTTCAGAAGGAGGGAGCAGCAGGTGACATCATTTATTGTGCACTTTGGTTTAACTGGTTTCTTTATGAAACAAAATCTGACACAAATAAAGATTGTGCGCAGAACAGCTTTAGACAAAGGAAGAAAACATATGCAGTGACACTCATATTAGACAATTCACATGCAATTCTGCACTTCAGAGAGCAGTCAACTAGATCCTGCCTTCAATGTTTTCTCAGGGTGCCAGCCAATATGGTGACACACAATGTACAATGTTGCCCATTATTCAATAAGCAGTAATGTAGAAACGAGTTTACAGTAGTGTAACTTTAATATGACAAAGATATTCATTTAGGATAATTAGAGTACAAGGTGGAAAAAATACTGTTATGCATAGTATTTCATTTAGAAACATGTATTGTCATGTGTACATGAAGGTAGTACTGTAGCAGAGCTACTTAAATTGTCTACAACTTCCAGTAGACATGTGTCGACTGCACATTCAGGCTATTTTCTCTTGTCCCTCCCTTGCAAGACTGCATATATCATTTAGGTGGATCCACCTTTCTACTTGCATGTCAACACGATACAAAATGTTCTCTCTTTGACCTCCACTCTATTAAGCAGTTCATTCCCACAGCTATCTATTGCACTCTTATTCAGAGTTTTTTTGGACCCTAATCTCTTAGTCTGTAGAAAAGTGTGAAAATGAAGAACCATGCAATAAGTTGATCATGCAATGAGATGTTTATTCAAAAATGGCAATCCAGAGAACTTAAAATGCCATACAAGTAATCCAAATAAGTAATAGTGTTTAAAAACCCACTAACACAAGAGTCAAAAACATCCATAACAGATAAAAGCGAGTTATCAAAGTGGTATGATTACCATCGCAAACGTATAATTTCAAGATTTATTATTTTTGGGTTTTGTTCAATTATCTTTTTATTAATAAACATTACATTTTTAAACAATCCAATTCATAGTTTGAGGGAGCCATGGCCTAATTACATTATTAAACACTCCAACTCAGAGTTTGAGGAAGCTGCGGCCTAACCACCACCAACAAGTGCAAGATAGGAATCAGGTATAAATGGGGCATCAGTCCATTTGCAAAGCTTACTCATAAATACCTTTTTGTTGATTTGTACAAAGTAGAATGTGTACTCAACTCTGTGCACGGTGGAATAAAGTACAGGTGAGGGTACTACATAAATTCTTCAGGGGCAAAACTTTTGGCTCCAAACCAAAATTTCACTTACCTAGGAGAAAATTTGCATACCTGTGCAAAGGTCTCAGAAATGAACTTTCGGGGACACTTCACAAATAAAGTGCAAATGCAGTCACTAAATAAAGTAATCATTTTGGAATGAAGTGTAGCCTATGTAGAAATGGGTCATATGTGCAAAAAAGACAGGGTTCAACAGTGTAGATTTGCATACCGGACAAACAAATAAACACACCGACCTTCATCTTTATATATTTGAAGTTTAGCCGGGTAAAGATATGGATTTAAATTTGGTTTGTTAAATATTATAGAACTAATAATATCAACATTATTTATTTGCCTGTAAAGGACTAAACCTTCATACACAGTTGGTTCTTACATTACTCATGAAGCTGATTGAATCAGCAACAATCCCTGCCACCCTTTGTTACTGTAAAAATATTTTGAAAATAGAATAATAAAGAAAGAAAAAAAATCATCTTTCTTCTAAGTAGACTTACAATTTTATATTTAGACATCATCTACCTTCCTCCATCCATCTATCCATTTCCGCTTATCCGAGGTAGGGTTTACGGGGGCAGCAGCTTAGCAGAGATGCCCAGACTTCCCTCTCCCCGGCCACTTATTCTAGCTCTTCTGGGGGAATCCCGAGGCTTTCCCAGGCTAGCCGGGAGACATAGTCCCTCCAGCATGTCCTGGGTCTTCCCCGTGGCCTCCTCCTGGTTGGACGTGCCCAGAACACCTCGCAAGGGAGGCGTCCAGGAGGCATCCTGATCAGATGCCCGAGCCACCTCATCTGACTCCTCTCGATGCGGAGCAGCAGCAGCTCTACTCTGAGCGCCTCCTGGATGAATGAGCTTCTCACCCTATCTTTAAGGAAAAGCCCAGACACTCTGCGGAGGAAACTCATTTCAGCCGCTTGTATTCGCGATCTCGTTCTTTCGGTCACTACCTCATGACCATAGGTGAGGGTAGGAACGTAGATCGACTGGTAAATTGAGAGCTTTGCCTTACGGCTCAGCTCCTTTTTCACCACAACAGACCAATGCAGTGCCAGCATCACTGCAGACGTCCCACCGATCCACCTGTCGATCTAACGCTCCATTCTTCCCTCACTCGTGAACAAGACCCCGAAATACTTGAACTCCTCCACTTGGGGCAGGATCTCGCTCCCAACCCTGAGAGGGCACTCCACCCTTTTCCGGCTGAGGACCATGGTCTCGGATTTGGAGGTGCTGATTCCGCTCCCAGCCACTTCACACTCAGCTGCGAATCGGTTCATGGCTATCAACCTTCCTATCCTATTTTAATTCTTCTCTGACAGACCAGTGCTCCATCTATGACCGACTCTTCTCTTGCCTCCTTACACTTCTGGAATATTTCACTCAGGAGAAGTAGATTAAGAAACAACAACAAATTTATTCCACTCAGAATTACTCATAAATAATCCCTTAGTAGATGTCAGTTGAATAATTTATTGTTTTTACAAGACTATTTTAGTGAAGTAACCCCTGCTTGCTTCGCTCGCCAAACCCCAAGCCAGCATTATGCGCTGTTATGAAGAGGGGAGCTAAACTCACCCAAAGGAGATGCTGCTGCTCCTTCAAAACACCTTTTAAACAGTGACACAAAGGGAAACAAATAACAGTTGGTTTTTTTTACCTCCTCTTTCCTCGCTCAGCTGCTGGCTTGCTGTTGCTGCTGTGCAACGTGATCTGCATTTCGCTCGCCTACCAAACACCCCCAAGCGCTACACGCTGTTGTGAGAAGGTGGGCTGAACACACTCCAAGGAAACGCAGTCACTCCTTTGAAACCCCTCTTAAACGGTGATACAGTGGGAAACATATAACAGTTGTTTTTTTTACCTCCTCTTTGCTCGATCAGCTGCTGGCTTGCTGCTGCTGCCGTGCTGCATGATACTGCATTTCGTGCAGTTCTTCAAACATTTAAAAGCTTGTACAGCAGCTATCCTTTTGTCTCACTGCCTTGCCTCTCTCGACTCCCAGACATCCTCAAACACTGCAATCTCTTTTCGCTGTTCTGTAATTTTTCACTGTATAAATTTTACATTTGTTTGTGCAAATGAGATCTTTACTCTCATTTTTTTCAAAAATTTCAAATGTTCCTACTTCCATTATCTCTAACCTGCTCCGCATGTGAATCACAGATGCTTCCAAAGATTGTAAGTATGACATGACTTGTCCGTCTCGCAGGACGTGAAAGTGTCTCTCTGTCTCTCTTCAAAAGATCATGGCTCGTCGCAGGAAAAAAGTTTTGTATCATCACAAGATTTTTTTTTATACCAGAGAGATAGATTAACAATACTATAGGCTACACTGTTAATTCAGAAAAGGAAAATACTGGAAGTCCTAAGTGACACATTCATCTTTTTCAGCATTTCAAGCACTGGTTAAGAGCAGCATAAGCACAGCCATTACAATCACTCTCAATTCTTAAATATGCCTAATCCAGTTCAGACTTATTGGGGTTGGAGAGTATCCTCGCAATAATGGGGTACAAGACAACGAAACAGCACACAATGGGGTAGCAGTCCATCACAGGATCCACTCACACACACTCTCACAAGAGCCCATTTGCAATTTTGCCTGTTGACATAACATAAAAATCTTTGGGGATGATGGAGGAAAACTTGCACAGGAACGTGCAAACTCCACAAGATCAAAAACCAGGCACAAGATTCAAACTGAAGACTGAATTAGTGAAGAAGTAGTAATAAATGCTACATTACCATGCTGCCTTTCTTTAGGGTTCAGAAATGTATATTATGCTATGTCTGCTTGCATAAAATGCAGAGAAACTTCAAAGTTAATATGAGTATGCACAGGATGCCATATCATAATAAAATCTACATTACCCATATGTGGTTGTAAAAATAAATGCTGTTAGAGCGCCCTACACGAACACATGCTCAGTGCTAGAAAAAACAAACCAAATCATTCCTGCCTCTTTATGCCAAAAGGAATCTGTTTAAATCTAATTCCAGCTGCATGCCGGTACTTGCCAAAATTAATAACAGCATTATAATTTTCTTATTTGAGAAAATTCAATACTAAGTTAAATCGTTATTTGAAGCAGTTACATACTGGATACTGTAGATGTAATTTTTATGACATTTTGTACCTTTAGGTGTTTTCACTGTGTGTTCTATAAAAAGTGTGTTATTGCTCTTGCAGCTTGTGAAATAGATTGGAGAAGTTCCATCCGATTAATGCTATTCTTCAATGCCATTTCCTTACTTTGTATGGTACTTTAATGCTTCTCAGCTGAAATTATTAATGGCTGTTTGGTGTGTTGTGGGTGAATGTCAGTGAACAGAGTCTCAATACAACATTTAGTGACAATGTGGACTGACCTGTATTTTTATATGTCTGTTTAAATGCCAAGGCTTGGCTTGTTCCTTAAACAGCTAATTGTGTTTATTTAGTGAACCATATTGTAAATAAATCATATTTAAAAGTAGATTTGCTGCAGCAACTGATAACCACTTCATTCAAAATAAAGGCCATGTTTCAGCCCGTTTTTTGTCCTCACTCTGCTCTTACAAAGTAAACATAAAGAATTTGGTGATTGAAATAGGAACGTCTTTTTACACAGACAGGAGTAACATGGTGGCATATCGATCAGCACTGCTACTGTATCTCACATCTCTAGAGTTGCAGCCAGGGTACAGTATACACATTTTCCCTGGTTTCTCATTATTTTTTTGCTCATGTCTTAAAGATCTTCGTGTTAGGGTACTAGGCAATGCTAAAAGGGCCTACATGAGCAAATATGTGTGGGTGTAAGTGAAAAACTTTGTCATACAGTTGATTGGCACCCCATCCTGAAATGAATGCTTGTGGGATGAGCACTGTGTCCCTAGAATAAATAGGTTTGAAAATGGATGAACAGAACAGACCTTATTACTAGTAACCATGACACATGATGACAGCTGCATACTGCAGACCACACATTATAAGCTCTCAATACCCTATTTATGTAGATACTAGCTTTCCCCCACGGCTCCGTCCGTGTAGTAGTGAAAGAGGACAGTGAGGAGGTCTCCGCCTGGCTCCCCACTCCTGACGTCATGCTTCGCCCTCCCCTCAGCCTGCAGCCTCTATCTCGGATTAGTGTGAATATATCGCTCCTGCAAGTGAACTATGATTCTTAGCGCAATATCACAAGTCGCAAAATCAACCGGAATGTTCAAGTAAATTATAGAAAAAAACCCAATCCAAATCCGTTAAGTATTTCTCTCATTTGCTAGCTAAGCGGAGGTAAGGTACGCCCCAAGGCTGGTGTGTGAGAGAGGTGGGCTCCATCCCCCCTCCCCTCGGCCCACTGCGTGTCTCTTGGAATTGCACAAATAAATCAGTACTGCAAACAAAGTATGATACAAAGTTGCAAAATCAACCAGAATGTTCAAGCATATTATAGAAAAAAAACCCAATCTAAATCCGTTAAGTAGTTCTCTCATGAAAAGTGGACAGACATACAGACAGACAGATAGACAAACAGATGTTGGATTTTATATATACAGGGCGAGGCAGAAAGGACGGACGTCTTTGAAATGGCTAGAACTCACCACTAGGTGGAGTGACAGATGTGCGATAGGTGGCGTTAGGTTTGTGAAGTCTTAGCATTTTTTTATTTTCTTTTTAGTTGAAGCCATGGAGCCGTGGAAGACAGAACACTGTGTTTTTGCATATGACTGTTTTGTCAAGAACAACCAGTCTATTACCCCAGTTAAGCGTGAGTTTCGTTGCCATTTCAATATCCACAGAAATAAAGTTGTTCCCGCTCGTAACACTATCCTACATTGGGTTAAAGCACTTCATACACGAGGTACACTAATGAACAAACGACCGCCGGGGGCTACACAAACGGCATGTACCCCTGAAAATGTGGAAAGCTTACGACTAGCATTGCTGCGCAGTCCAAGTCGATCTGCTCGGAATCATTCTTCTGAACTTGTCCTCAGTAATCGTTCAGTAAGGCGTATTTTGCATTTAGACCTGCATTTCCATCCCTGCAAATTGTCAAATGCTATTTCAATATGAACTCAAATCTTTCAATAAATTTCTTTGTAAGAAAATTTTACAATTTTGTGATTTTGTAAAAAACATCCATCCTTTCTGCCTCACCCTGTATATAAAGATGTAAACTAAAAATCACATTTATGAAAATATCTTCTTCTTTTGTAAGAATTCATCTTCCAGGAAACTGCGTTGGACAGGGCTTTCAATAAGAAATGTAGTGTTTTCTTTGTTGAAAAGTAGAATCTTCTATGAAAAGAGAAATGGATATTTGTAAATTGGGCTTATTAGATGTCCACTTTGGATTGGGATACCAAATTAGATGCCTGTTATCTCTTACCGGTTCCTTCAAGATGTGAAACTGAGAAAATTGCGACACAGTGAAAGAGACTCTAGGGTGATTCAGGTAATGCAGACGTGTGATACATGCAGAGCAGAGATCAGAGCAGATGCTGAATCTCTTCTAATCACGGTGTCCTAAGTCATGACAAGGACATGCACTTTCCGCTTCGTTGCACAAGGTAGCTAAGATTTTTAAACTATCTACTTTACTGTCAAAGACAAAGGCAGGAACTGAGCAAAAAACTTATTTACAAGTGACACTTCCCACAAGGTAGTGTATGTGTTTAGGTAAAGCCGGGCTTGCATTTGCAATAAGTGACTCAGGAAAGCTAAAACATCCATCTTATAACACATTTTCTTTAATCAGGAAATATCTGCAACTAAGTTGAAGACATATCAGAATAGATAGATAGATAGATAGATAGATAGATAGATAGATAGATAGATAGATAGATAGATAGATAGATAGATAATTCATCTAACAAACAATACAATTCAAGTTGTCTACATTTATTTACATATGTGACACAGAAAATCAAAGAAAATGTGCTTCCAAGTCACAGGGATGGACTTCAATTCAGGACTTGTGTTTGGAATGGAAAAAGGAGTGGAATATAATACTCTGGTGAAAGTGACCATATACCCGATAAATGTTATTATTTTATGTGCATGGGCATGTTTTCATATTTATCTAGTTGTCAAGTCCTATTAGATAGAAAAGAAAAAAAATAGCAAAATTATTATATATGTAAATGTATATGGGATCCTGTTTTGGGATCCATAACTAGAAGTAAACACATCCTGTAAGAGATTATCAGTTTCCTACATTGCCCGAGAAGGTAAATGACCCATTCCATCTCCATCATTCCATCAGTATTCTCATTTAGCCCATTAAGATTATACATTTACTTGTGGGCTTTCAGGTCATTGTACTGCTACATGATCCATTTCCAGTTCAGGCTTAGCTGCTGGATAGGTATTTGTATAATTTCCTCCAATTGATTCGTATATAGTGTGTAATTCACATTTTACTCAATGACGGCAAGGGATCCACACTGTGAAGCAGTGCAAGAGTTTTGAAACATCAGCCTCTCTTTATCATAGATGGGTGATTTGAGGCTTTGAAGTCAAAGGCAGCATTAGGCTTTCAACAGACATGAGTGCTGAGAGTGCTTAAGGAGATTAGTGAGCACATATACACAACCTTGACATATATTTATTAAAAATCATTGCACACTGGGGACATTCTAAAAAACTGAAAGCTATCAAATGCTATCCTATTATCTAATAAAAGTAATCAAACTGCTCCAAGTAATTACAGGCCAGTTTCCTTAACATACATTAATGGAAGAAATTATTCAGGAAAAGATCGAGCAGCACATGGTAAGAACAGGTATATTAGTGAGAAGTCACCATTGATTTAAATGAAGGAAATCATATTTCACTAATTTGCGGGAATTTTATGAGGAAGCAATAAAAGATTTCAATCACAGAGGTGCATATGATATTTATTTTGACTTTCAGAAAGATTTTGATAAAGTCCCACATGAGAGGCTTGGGACTAAACTGAAAGAAGCAGGAATTCAGAAAATTGCAAACGCTGGACACCAGAGGTTATGGTGTGAGGCATACTGTCTGAATTAAGTGATGTTAAAAGCAGTGCTTCTCTGGCTTCAGTGCTGGGGCCTGTTACTCTTTTCAAAAAGCATAAATGATATTACAAAAATATAAATGCTATGGACACAAAGTGCCCAAGGATTACTGTATTGTGAGGGAAAAGAACAAGGATATGATCAACAAGCATAGAAGGGTCAACACCAGAGAAACAAATGTGATTGTAGGGCCTACTTGAATTAAAGCTAACTAGCTTTAAAGAGAAGGAAAAATTTTGCATCCACTAAGAAACAAAAGTGAGAATGGCGAGAAATTTAAATGTCACATCTTGTGATGTCATAAGAACAACTGATACAGTCATATGATCCATAAGATGCGTTGCATAAATAATGAAAATCATAACTAATAAATGAATTCAACTGAAAATGTCAACTAATAACATAATTAAATTCTATGTGTATAAAACCCCATTTAGAAATATGTAAATACTACAATAAATAACAAGCATGTTAATTTTGCAGATGACACTAAATTGTGTGAAATGGCAAATAACATAAAATCAGCCAAATCATTACAGAGGGAACTGCAAAGAATACGATCTTGTTCCAATCTATGGTAGTTATGTTTAAGTATTGTAGGTAGTAAATAAATATGATCTGAATATACAATGACAGATTTGAAATTTGAAAGCAAAGCTTATAAGAAGGATCTAGGAGTCTTAGAGGACTGTTCAGTTTTTACATCAAGAAAGCGTATAGAGGCGATTAAGAAGGCTAATAGGATGTTAGGTTACATAGCCTCATGCATGGGTGACAGACAAGGGAAGTTATGCTTAAGCTATATAACGAACTTGTGAACCCTCGTCTGGAGTAGAGTGCACAGTTTTGGTCTTCTTAATAAAAAAAAGATATGTCAATGCGGTAGAATATATATATATATATATATATATATATATATATATATATATATATATATATATATATATATATATATATATAAAATATAGATAGATAGATAGATAGATAGATAGATAGATAGATAGATAGATAGATAGATAGATAGATAGATAGATAGATAGATAGATAGATAGATAGAGCTATGAGAAAAGAAAGCTGAATCTTTTTATTTATTCTTTTTCACAAAGAAAACCATAGACACCGTAGATATAAGTTGCAGTCATGGCATTAGTGTTATGATGCAGACCACTTTAAAAACGTATGTTTTTTAAATTTGTCTTTATCATTCGTGATTGTGGATGCAAACAAGTAAAGTTTGTTGATAAATTGGGTGAGTGTTTTGGTTATGAATTTTTGCTGTTCTCTTTAAGACTTCAGAGTATAGGTGAGCATTTTGCTTTTGGCAACAGAGTTTTCAAGATCTCGATTTTGACTGTCGCTTGATTTAAAGACTTAAGTTCATCTCCTAGTCCTTCCTTAAGTCAGACTGCTCAGTATGTCAGCAACGACAGTGCATGTAGACATAGTAGTCCAGGACATTGCAGACCTTCAAAATTGAATTTGATGTCATTCAGGAGAAATTAGGTGAATAGGATTTACATGCTTATTGGGTTTAATAGTCATCTAATGTTTTAATAGTGGTTTGCAACATAGCCAAACAAATACTCACTGATGATTAACTGACCATTTACATATATGTTGCTTTTCCCAATTTTACTCAAATTCCCTACTGAGATGAAGCTACTAAGAATGTACTTTTCATTAAAGGGCATTGATGTTTGCTTTTTCTTTTACAGAATGCCAAATAAAATATTTGAATTTATTTGTAAAATATTACTTTTACCCACTACTACAGCTTGATGAGACTTCATGAGAATCAAAATAAGTCAAAACTTTAAACTTTCATTGGGGCACAGTGAAGAGGTTTTTAGCGCTTTGACTATTCTCTGTCTGAGGGCAGTTGTGATCCTCTTCCTTTGATTGTGTTAATTTTTATCCAGGATTTCAAAGTTCCTTGCCCATTTTTGAAAAAAGGGAATGTTAGTTTAATGAGTGACTCTAAATGTGCTTGATGACCATATGCTTGGCCTCTAATGAATGCTTCTTCCTACTTTGCTCCTGTTATTTCCCATTGAACAGATAAGGTTCACTGAATGTAAAGATGGAATAAAAAAATTACTTTGATGTACTTACTTTGCGTTCACTCAGTAATATGCAGGGGGGATTTGAATTAAAGAATTTAGCATTTTTCAAGTCAAAGTAATTTCACAATCATGGTATATATTAATTAACCTCTAAAACCGTGTTCTGAGGTGGTATTTTTTTTTACAGATTTTAAATAGTACCTTGTTTGTATGTGCATTTTATAATGGGATTAACAGATGCACAGGGTGAATAAAAAAACTTAACACTTACCAAATAGTTCCACTTTGAAGCAGCAAAGGTTTCAGTTTAAGAAAATATGCCTTTCATGATTATGAGACTCCCTTGTGATATTTAAAGGAAACTAAAAATATTTTTATCACTAATCTTGGAACTATTTTTCTTGAGGTAAAAATACATTTCCTTTTCACTTGTCTGCTCCCAGCCTTGATCGTGCATGGATTCATGACAACCTGACAAACCCCCAGTGCCAAGCTATATTCTGCTTATTATTCTACTTTTCCCTCTGCAATTCTATTTATTCAGTAGTTATGTTCTGTCATGGCTTATAATAACAGACAGATGCATGCTCACTTCTGATGATTATTTTTCCTAAATGGCACTTATTTTTCGCCCATTACATTCTGTATTGTTATTTTACATAACCTATAGAGCGAGACTCCCACACTGAGTGGCAGCAAGATGAAAAGAACACATTAAAGTTTCATTCATGGGTGGAGTTTGACATTGAGGCTTGAGGGGGTCAGACAAATCATAAAAGATAATTGCATTTTTTAGAGTCTCAACCATACTGCTATATATTCATATATTTTCATATTCTAAGTCTAATACAATAAACTGTTCATAATATAAAAATACAATATAACTTAAATCACACTTACAAAAACATTTAAAACTTTTAAATTCTGAACAAGTACACAAGTTCCACTAATGTTATTGAAAAGATAGAAACCTTGTGCCCAATGCTAGCTGGGTTAGACACCCCTCTTCTCTTGCTCTTGTTACAGTATGTGGGTTTAGAAAATGGATGGATTGATGGAAAGTGAAAGCATTTTAACTCATGTAGATATTTTTCCTTATTACATAATTTATCACAGTAGTGTTTGTGTTAAATATGATAAATGTTTGTTCAGACCACCGTACCACTGTTTAGACAAGTGATGCATTCACAACGCTTGAATGCCAGACGTGCATTCGACTTTGTAGTCATATAAATAGCTGCTTGAGGAGTGGCCATCTGACATGTAAAAGAGGGAAATACTCTATATAAAATGTACAAGTAAAAGTGACCTGAGGGCTTGGGCTGGGGCCAGGGTGCAGACCACAGATACAGCACTTGCCGAGCCTGTAAGCTATTGTTTCGAGGCTCTATTAGTGTGCCTTGCATGACAGATTATTGTACAGTTTGCACGTTTGCTACAAATATGCCGACTGTGATTGTGCTCCTGATTTGTAGCTGGCAACGATGAGCTAGGGGAGAGTGGCATACAGGTAGACTCTGACCCTGGATAAGCAGAATGCGTGTTGCTGCATGGCACTGAAAAAAAATGAAATAAATTTCCATATAGTGAAAAAATATAAGTGGTCACAAGTGTGACTTTTTCAATTATTATCGCCAAGTTGTCTACAGAACGCAAACAGCAATTCGCATCAGTCATCAACATTCAGAATCAATTTCAGTGCTTGGTGGGGACTTTCCATGGTGAATCCAAATCCCCAGCCCCGAAAGATTCTGCAGAAAAAGACGAGGGCAGAGCAAAGTACACAGCCTCCTTTGAAAAGGGACAAATGTCACATTAAAGTTTCGCTTTGTGCTTTTTTCTTTCTTTAAACAACAATGATATGTTGTATTGCGGTATGTAAGTAATGTCAAGACAAGGATCAATACTCAAAAACATTTTTTGCTTGAAACATGGATGTGTTTAGAAAGTGTTAAGACTTTTTCATTCACCTATGGACCTGTGTATCTATTTGTCCCAATGTAAGTCTGCAAGAACTGAGAAGGAATTTTTTAAATGAATAAAAAATGCTTCAATTTCAAACAATATTATCCATTTATCCATCCATCCATTATCCAACCCACTATATCCTAACTACAGGGTCACCGGGGTCTGCTGGAGCCAATCCCAGCCAACACAGTGCACAAGGCAGGAAACAAACCCTGGGCAGGGCGTCAGCCCACCGCAGATCCTTTCATTACATCATTGTGAAATCATGTCATAAATATTAATGAAACAAACACAATGTAAATACTTTAACCCTTTCAGTCCTGGATTTTCTGTTTTTATGGGAAAAATTGATGAAAAAAATGATCACTACTATTACACAACCAGTAACGGCATACTGCACGATAACGTGCAGTGAATACACTTGACTTGAGCAGTCCTAGTTCTCATCCTCTGTCTCTGTACGTTTAGCATTTGTTTGCTCAGAGGTTGATGCACCTGCTGCTTCCTGAGCAGCTCTTCTTTTCTCCACCCTAGCGGCCTGCTGCTTCTCTTCTTTCAGTTATTTAGTTTTTGTGTTGCAATTTCTTTGTACGTTTTCTTAAATTTTTCACTTTAACTGGCACTTAAACTCTTCAATCTGCCTCAAGAATGATTATCAAAGATGGTAGGGAATGAGAATTGCGTCCATACGCATGCACCGCACGGCTGACCTGCTGCGCATTGCCGAGAGTTGATTCTACAGTAAAATAAAATAAAAATAAAAAGAGCAATAAAAATCATCACCCCGAAAGCAGATACTAGACGTCACGTAGTATATGTATACCAAATTTCAGGTCAATAGTTCAAACGGTTTGCGAGCTACAGGTGATTTAAAATTCTGGGCAGATAAACGAACAGCCACAGTAGCGTATTATATAGAAAAATAGCTGCCAAATACTTTGCTGGTAAATGCGCACAGATACACAGACGTTTTAATTTCTTCTTCTCACAGTACAGTGCACCAATCACCACAATACTCAGCTCAGTGTTTTACTTTGTTTCTTCTACCTTCTTATTCTTCTGCTGCCTCCACTCTTCCTTCGCAAGCTCCGTCCTCTACCTCCCAACTCCAGCTCCCTGAATTGAGTGAGGCGGCCCCTTTTATAATGCACCCGGATGTACTCCAGTTGCTCCCTGATGATCTTCCTGCAGCACTTGCTGGTGTGGCGGAAGTGCTGCATAGACACCAGGAAGCACTCCGGGTGTACTTGCTTCCTGGTATGGCAGCACATCCTGTTGCAGCAGTCTGTGTCACATAGAACATCTGGGCACCCCCTGGTGGTGGCCATGGGCCCCAACAGGGTTGAGCTTCTAAGTTCCGATCTGGTGGCCCCCATGCAAACCGGGGAGGCTGCCCTCTCTTGTCCTGGGAGAGGTATTGGTATTGTCCCTCTCTTGGTCCTTCCATCTTTCAGGAGTCCCGGCTGCACGGACTCCCCAACTGTCTGCCACAACTTCAATCTTCTTGAAGAAATAAAATTGAAAGTGATGCACACAGTCCAGAAGCAGTCCATTTTTACTTCTGTGTTTCACGGATTGTATGCCAGTCACTCCAGTCTGTGCTAATAGTAGAATACCCGGTTCCAATGGCTGCAAATGTTCCTGTTCTTTACAAAAATGGCTGCATATTTATGTTCTGTACTAGTAATAGGATGTCAGGGCCGAAAGGGTTAATTTGAAAAAATATCTGTGTTACTGAGCAATTTACAGCTCTACTATTCTATTAGTAGATGCAATCAAAACAAGTAATGTGATATTTTCTGTGTTTCTATCCCTAAAAATATTAAAAAAATGTTGTTTTTGAATTACCTGCTACCAAACAAGTATGCTATCCAAAACTGAATGAGCAATATGCACAATGAAAAAGCAGTTCCAAATGATCTATTAAGGTCCAATGGCTCTTTGTAATTCTACAGGGCATCTGTTAATATAGGAATCTAATTCAATTCAAGGAAAAAAAAATCAATGTATTCCAAATGCAGAAATTACTCTGACTCACAGTTAAGTACAGAAAATCATTCAAACAAAGATGGTACATAACCCATGTACCTAATTATATCTACACTAAAATATATCTGGCCCTACTCCCCTATTGCCAGGCATTGGCACCCCAGGCCCTTCTGCTCAAGACATGCATGACTGAACAATCCAAAAGATTAATTACTCCAGCGGCAGGGATGTATTTTTATGTTTTGAAAATGCTGTCAGCATGCTTAGAATTGGAGGATACAAAATGGGTGTTAGTTTTATCTCTGGAAGTCATCTTTTGATGGTTAAAGTATATTTATAGCACTGACTTAACAATAAATGTTCTGGATAGACAACACAGTAGCAGCAACTTTTGCAATAAGGAATCACATGGGAAGCAGATATGAAATATTTATCCACAGCAGAGCAACAAAAGTCAAACTTTCATTCAAATTCACTTTAAGATATAAAGAGGCTTCAAAATGTTTAACCTTTTGGAAGTTTTATTATTATTATTGCTTAAACCATCTTTAGAGATAAGCAGAAGAGAGAGACAGACCAGTACAAAACACTACTGCAACAAGAATAATGTACTTTAGCTAGATAAACAAATGAGCATCCCACGCATTCTTCTACCAGATGTCGTGGGATGACACTTTAAAGTTTTGTGAAACATTGACACAGCCTACAGACATTCCACATATCATATTTATTTAATAAAACATGGACAAGATGCACATTTTTTTCTGTGAATTTGGGAGAAATTTCTGGATTTAAAGAGCTCATGTTTTTATTTTCCTAACAAATTAAATGATAAGACTTAAACCAAAATCTTGATTTAGTATGAAATTATCTAAGGGCATTTTAAAAAGAAAACAAAAAAAAGAAAAGATAATCTTCAAAATAGGTTCTTTGACAAGCAAGCTGAAATAGTGTTACATAATTAAACATGACATATTGAAATATTCAAATTTTTTGGTTGTGCTCACATGAGCCTAGAGAAGATAGAGAAACAACATAAACTCATCATAACAATTGTCCCTACTTGTTGCCATATAGGGTTTCAGTGCCTCCTATTTGGACAGTTGATGTCAAAAACACTCTGGTTGGTATCAAATAGTGGTGGCTTTCTGATCAAGAAACAATGAGCGCATTTACGTGCGCTTTAATAACCCGGTTATTCAAAAATGCTATGTACCACAAACCCTTATTTTGGTTATTGGTCTGTCAGAAAGTGGGTTATAACAAAAATGTCTCTGTGAATAACCCAATTATTTGGCCATATAAACTCATAACTGGGATAGAGTTAAGGATTTTGTAGACTGTACATTACCTTGGACACCAGTCTTTGCTTTGCACACACATCCAGCAGCCAAAAGTAGAAAACGGTCCACAAAGATGCAAATGTTTGAGTGATAACATTATTCCTTTATCTGTAAACTTAGAAAATCTAGAAGTCTTTTAGTTTTAAACATTTGACCTCAAATACCACACAATGCAAAAACCCAGCAACCGTCACAGCCAACCTGCACAAAACAACATGACCCAAGAAAACCAAAATGGCATTGTAAGAAGAAGCTAAATATTTTTGATAATCCCTAAATGAGTCCAAAAAAAATCAGCAAAAATGGATAGATAGATAGAAGTTTAGCTCCCCCCATGAGTAGAATTGAAGAGACGCATAGTGTGGGGGAGGAACGATCTCCTCAGTCTCTCAGTGGAACAGGACAGTGACAACAGTCTGTCACTGAAGCTGCTCCTCTGTCTGGAGATGATCCTGTCCAGTGGATGCAGTGGATTCTCCATGATTGATAGGAGCCTGCTCAGCGCCCGTTGCTCTGCCATGGATGTCAACCTGTCCAGCTCCATACCTACAATAGAGCCTGCCTTCCTCACCAGTTTGTCCAGGCATGAGACGTCCTTCTTTATGCTGCCTCCCCAGCACACCACCGCGTAGAAGAGGGCACTCACCACAACCGTCTGGTAGAACATCTGCAGCATCTTATTGTAGATGTTGAAGGATGCCAACCTTCTAAGGAAGTATAGTCGGCTCTGACCTTTCTTACACAGAGCATCAGTATTGGCAGTCAAGTCCAATTTATCATCCAGCTGCACTCCCAGATATGTATAGGTCTGTACCCTCTGCACACAGTCTCCTCTGATGATCATGGGTCCATGAGGGCCCTGGGACTCCAGTTCCTTGGTCTTGCTGGTGTTCAGGTGTAAGTGGTTTGAGTCGCACCATTTAACAAAGTCCTTGATTAGCTTCCTATATTCCTCCTCCTGCCCACTCCTGATGCAGCGCACAATAGCAGTGTCATCAGCAAACTTTTGCACGTGGCAGGACTCCAGGTCATATTGGAAGTCTGATGTATATAGGCTGAACAGGACCGGGGAAAGTACAGTCCCCTGCGGTGCTCCTGTGTTGCTGACCACAATGTCAGACCTGCAGTTCCTGAGACACACAGACTGAGGTGGTTCTGTAAGATGTTGACACAGTAATAAAATGTCATAATTAGCCATAGTTGTTATGGCATCACTTCAGATCCTGAAACTTTATTATATCCAAACTAACTATTTCAATCAACTTGGAAGAATTATTTTGTGATGTATCCTGCTATGGGGAAATTTGACTTCATACAGATATACACATTATGGACTGAACACTCACCAGAAATGATTGTAAGGGAAGAATGATTCAAAAGAAGGAAAACTTCTGACTGACAGTCACAGCCCTAGTGAGGCATTATGCAGGAGTACTGCTCTTGGCATAAAGGAACCCCAGTAGCGTTTCTTGACACACTTCTGCTGAAAAATGAATTGGCTGAAAGTTCTCAGTGTAAGTGTATCAGAGAGAGGATGTGCAACATTGTTCATAATGGCACTCAGTTTTGTTTTAATTCTCTCCTTCACTACTACCTCCAGAGGATCAAGAGTGCACCCCATAGCTAAACCTGCCCTTTTTCATTAGCTTGTTCATTCTGTTTTATGATTGTGGGCCTCTTGAACCCGACACCGTCAATAATGTAACCAAATGAGCTTGGCAGATGAGGGTAAACACACACAAAACAAGGGGATGGTGAAAAAGTGTTCAGTGCTTTTATAAAAAAAAGTTAAAAAACCAAAGTGTTCCAAAGGTTCAGTGTTCAAAATGTCAATAAATATATAATCCATAAAATAAAGTGTGCTGTGGAGGTAAAATACTCCAATAAATAATCCTTTAAAAATGAGGAGGTTAAAAACCAGAGACAGACCATAAAAACAATGAACCCCAATACTTCATTCTAAAAATGGCATCTCCTCCACTTTTCCTGTCTGGACTGTGCAGTGCGAGGAGACACCCGCCGACAGGTGCAAGTGCAAGTCTAGGCTGGGGTCCCCATTGCCATTCCTCAGTCAAGCTTGGGCACCATGCCGAGCCACACTCATCTCCCGCCGCGCACACATTTAGGAGGCTTTGCTGTTGGGCTACTCTTACTTCCTCAGTGATCGCACAGTAGGAGCACCCTTTCTCCAGCCCCTGACTTCTACTTGTCCTGAGGCTCCAATCCCAACCACCTGCTTTTGTTCTGCTGCATGGGCTGTGGCTCTCCTGTCACTCTTCAGTATGGTCACTCCTTTTCTTCATCTCGCTTGCTGATCAGTCAATTATCACCTTTACTGCGATCTGCTTTCCTTCTCCTCTCCTGCACTTGTGCTTCCCTTTTAAAGTGGAGATGTAGCACAGCAGCAAAAATTAGCACCTCCCAGTGCAAATTACGGTCACGGGTGTTCCTGCACCTGTGCACAAAGTGTAGGGCCATCCACTCCTGCATCACGCGCGGGAACCACTCTCACTACACTACCATGCCCCCAAACAAAGATATGATTGCAGCAATTAGAATTCTCAGCCACGGACCCCACTTTACCACAGGTGGGCTTCTCTTGATATGATGTTACCAGCCCATCACACTTCAGCGCAGAAGAGTTGTAGAAGAACTGAAGGATGTCACTTCCCACATTAAAGGAACACAGTCTCCTAAGAGAAAAACCCTACTCTGCCCTTTCATATATAATTCCTATGTGTTATCAGACCAGTCCAACCTGTCATTAATGTGGACCCCCAAGTGGACCATCTCTACATCCACTCTCTCAACAGAGACCAGACATATGGGCTCTTTGGTGTGGTTAAAGTCAATAAGCAGTTCCTTGATTTTGCTGTTAAGGTGCAGACAATTCTCTTTATACCAAGAAACACATTTTTCCCCTGGCTCGTATACTTGGTCTCGTCCCCCTTCTAAATAGACCCCATAATCATCAGAGAATTTCTGTAAGTGACATGAAATGGTGTTTTATAAGGCACCTGATTTGCAGTCATTTAATATTGTAACTGATAGTAAACTGCATTCTGAATTTCCAAAAGTGACAGTATACCGTGCTTAATGTCTGCTAATACAATGTGTTTGTGTCTGCTCCCCTAAAATGTTATGAATGGGGTAAACAGTGAAGAGACAGCACATGAAAAATAATAACTACAACAGAATATCCTCTACTAAACAAAACAACCACCCATCCATCTACTGAACCCACTTAACCAAATGTAGCTGTGACTGAGTATATCCAAAAATACATTGGTGTCTGCTTTTGGGTCAAATCATGCCTGTACCACTGTGCTGCCAGGATAGCTACAATTCTTTGATTCTATTAAGGAAAACACATTTTTGATAACATGTATATTAAAAATATGTCAACAAACTTACATGAAACCCAGAAATGGATAAATGGCTTAGCAAATGAATAATGGAATGGAAGTAAACTCACACTTTAAGGTCTTCATATTTGGGAAATCAAATAATTTAATGAAGCAAATGGTTCATAATAAGACATCGACTCACCTATCTAATGTGCTAAATAACAGCAGTTCTCCAGTAGCACAGAAAACAAGCAAGCCCAGCTATGCAGTTCTTTTATTTGCTCTTCCAATGTGAAAGTTAGTATGTTTATTTATACACAGGGTAATTTCATGTTCACTTATAGACCATAAGAAATTAACCAGAATTTAAGCAATACTAAAAGGGCTCAGTGTCTAAAACATAACTATTCAAAATCATAGTAATGATTCTGGTTCAGAATACTCCAGTTGGGGTTGTATTGAAAAAAAAATGAATAACTCACATGTTTACGCTCAAGTGACAATGGGTAGTGGCAGCTAGCTATTTCAGCAACCAAATTGCTGAATTAAATAATAGTGCAAGTGGTGCAGATATGGGCCTTCTGAGTGGGTGGCAGTTCCGTTTTGCTTAGCTAGCTAACATGCAATTGTATAAGAGGTGACAACAGCAATGCAAGTGAACCATGTTTGATATAGAATCAATGGCATGGCTGAGCATAACCAAGCCGAGATAAAGCAGCAAAATAGTCTTCTGCTTCACATTACGGATGCTGAAGGCACAAATGTGAAAACAAATAGCTAGGATTTATAAATTGGAATTTAGGAGATTATTAATGTAATAATTTAATGTATCAAAAAACCTATAAATTATCAGATACTATCATACATATAGCACAATGCATAGTTAGCTAATTTTTGGACTGTTTACAACTAGGGTTCATGCGTAAAATGAAATGTGTTATTAGTAAGGGGATGGCATGGCCACATTAAAAAAGAATGCTTCAAGGTTCATTTCACTAATCTATAGAAGCCTTTTTCTGGCTGAAATCCCATATGCTCTACAAGGCAAACAGACACAAAACACCCATTCAGTAAAAAGGGTTAATACTAACTATACAGCCATTCTTCAACCACAATAGGACTGAAATAAATAAAATTACCAAGCGCAGGATTAAAAGTCAAGAATAAACAACACAAAATATTGACATCATTTTCTTTTTTATAAAGCAATTATAAGAAGCATTTGTTCTCAGCTTGTACCACGCTTCCATCCAATCAGCAGGCAATTAAAAGGCGTGACTTAAAGAGCCCAGAATCAGTGTTCATTCAAGTATTTCTGACTCCTACATAGCTGGGGTCACAGTTTGCTTATTTGCGTGAAATTAAATCTTTAGTTTGTCAGAAAGTCGGAAAATGCACTGCCTGCATGAGTCACAAGTAAATCAGCCCAGAATGCCTTGGCTTTATCGTTTGATAACACCTGTAAAGCACTTATCTCATCCCCATGTCAATCCAGACTTATTCCAGTTATTTATTTTGCTGGAAAGTTTTTGCTCGGTTGTTACTGGAGCATTGTCTTCGCAGAGTCACTTCCTAGTGGCACATACTGTAGCTTTATTTTTTTAGATAGAAGCTTACTACAACTGCCTTGACAGGTAAAATCTTCCAACTGGCTGTACTGTTTATGGAAACTTAATGTTTCTGATACACACGATATTATTTTCTAAATATGGACTTTCTCTTCGGGCACTTTGTTTATTTTAATTTACTTGCACAATTACCTATGATTTTTAAGTCATATTTTTCATACCTTTAAGTGTCCCTGTTCTTCATATACTGTGAGGGCTTTTCTTCTTCTTCTTCTTCTCTGTGTGGGATTGATGTGCCTGATGAACCTTCTTCATACAGCTCAGCCCTGTATTCCCTCCTCAGTCAGACCTTTTCCTTCAAATCTTCTTTACTTCATCCTTCCATTTTCATTTTGGCCTCCCTCACTTTCTCTTTCCCTGTACTTCCATTCCATTACTCCCTTGGTCACATGTTCATTGTCTCTCCTCATCATATATCCATACCACTTTAATCTACTTTCTTGTATTTTTAAAGATACCTGTCTCACTTTTGTTGTATCTCTGATTGTATGATTTGTTATCCTGTGCTTTTTTGTAACCCCACACATCCATTTCAACATTGTCATTTCTGCTACATCCAACTTCTTCTCCTCTGCTCCCATTACTGCACAGGTCTCTGCTCCATACATCACTGCTAGTCTTTCCACTATTTAAAAAAAAACTTACCTTTAACCTTTACCTTAATTCTTCGCTCACAGAATAATCCTGATTCCATTTTCCAATTGTTCCATCAACATTACACTCTGTGGGGTGTCTTTGACTCTAATTCTCCATCTCGGGCTACCACTGGTCCTAGATATTTAAATACATCCACTCTTTTCAATAGGTCTACCTGCAGGCTAACCACTAAATCCTGACCTTCATTAAACTTCTTCCTATTTATCTTCAATTTTCTACCTTCCAGAGCCCTTTTCCATTCTTCCAACCTTCTTTCCGCTTCCTCCTTTCTGGCGCTACACAACACAATGTCATCAGCAAAAAGTATGCACCAGGGCATTTGGGCATTTATCCCACAAGTAAACTCATCCTTAATCAAATCAAACAGGTAAGTACTTAAAGAAGATACCTTGTGCAGACTGGGCTTTTGCTAAACATCCAATTTGTTTCTGTAAAAATAGTGTATGACAAATAATGAACTAATGCCCAATTCTAGATTTATCCACAATGAAATGATGATTTTCCTGTTTTGAATTTATTTTTAATGAATAAACCACAATTTTTCTTTGTCATTTGGCAGTTCTTTATGCTTAATTGTGAAATTATACCTACTGTATTATTACTAAACCAGTAATGGTGTAATGCACGATAACATGCAGTGAATACACTTGACTTGAGCCTTCATAGTATTCTTACTCTTTCTCTGTATGTTTAGCATTTGTTTGCTCAGAGGTTGATACGCTTGCTGCTTCCTGAGCAGCTCTTCTTTTCTTCACCCTAGCGGCCCGCTTCTTCTCTTCCTTCGTCGGTATCTTTTAGCATTTAAACTGATTAAGTCGGTGTTTGTGTTGCACTTACTTACTTAGTATGTTTTCCTTAACTTTTCATTTCAGCTGGCATTTAAGTCTTCAATCTGTCTCAAGAATGATTTAAGATATGAAGAGGTAGGGGAAATGACAGCGAAGGTGGTAGGGAATGAGAATGGCACCCGTACGCATGCACCACACTCTGCCGAGAGTTCATTTTACAATAAAATAAAATAAAAATAAAAAGAGAAATAACCTTGGAGGTCAATCATCACCTTGAAAGTGGATAGTAGGCGTCACATAGTATATGTGTACCACATTTTAGGTCACTTTGTCAAACGGTTTGCGAGCTACAGGTGATTTAAAATTCTGGACAGACAAACAGACAGCCACAGTAGCGTATTATATATAAGACTTTTTGATTAATACGTTTAAAGCTGGAGTTTCTTTGTATATAATTTCTTATAGGTTCACGGATCTTAAGGTTCTTAAGGTTCACGGATATCACTAGCTTAGAATTAACACCAAAAAATCATAGCAGGGGAATAGACACCATGGATGATTAACAGCATCCACTACAAAGTAAACAGTTAAAGACCGGATGTTATGTATAATTCTCATCCTATGACATTTGCACCAAAACAGTTTAAATTCCACTCCAGTGTTGATAAACATTCTGCATAAACTAAAATTTATGGGCAAAGGGAATTTCAAAAGGATGTGCTGAGGGACTATCTTAAGGGGATTAACTTTACAAGCAACCTGTTTAGAAAGAGATATCCATATTACTGTACAAATATTTAAATCTATCTATTCATTTTTCTAAACAAACAAAAGTATTTCAACTAAAGCATACATTTTCTGACCCTGCTTAATCTTGTGTAGGCTCACAGGGAACAGCAGTCTACAGCAGTCTATTTCAGTAGTACTGGCCACAAGGCAGGAACCACCACGGGGTGCTTTTCAATCAGAAGGCATACTCGTACATAAAGAGCACAACCAACACGATATACAGGAATCAAAGTAACCTAATATTTACATCTTTAAAATTCAACAAGAAATCAGAATACCTGCAGAAAATGCAAAACGACACGAGGGAGAATTTTAAACGTTTGAAACACGAGTACTGCATCCTCCAACCATCCTTCTGCTGATACCAGCATAGGTGAGACATCCCCACCCACAATTACAGCAGCCCATGTGAGCAGAGAGCTGAAAAGACTTCGTGCCAGCAAAGCAGCGGGTCCAGATGGTGTATCGCCACGACTGCTGAAGGCCTGTGCGTTGGAACTGGGGAGTCCTCTACAGCGCATCTTCAACCTGAGCCTGGAACAGGGGAGAGTCCCAAGGCTTTGGAAAACATCTTGTATCACCCCAGTCCCAAAGATATTACGTCCTAGTGAGCTGAATGACTTCCGGCCTGTTGCTCTGACGTCACATCTGATGAAGACCATGGAGCGGCTGCTGCTTCACCACCTGAGGCCACAGGTCCGCCACGCCCTCGACCCTCTGCAGTTCGCATACCAGGAGAAGGTGGGAGCAGAGGATGCCATCATCTATATGCTACACCGATCCCTCTCCCACCTGGACAGAGGCAGTGGTGCTGTAAGAATTATGTTTTTGGACTTCTCTAGCGCCTTCAACACCATCCAACCTCTGCTCCTTAGAGACAAGCTGACTGAGATGGGAGTAGACTCACACCTGGTGGCATGGATTGTGGACTATCTTACAGACAGACCTCAATATGTGCGTCTTGGGAGCTGCAGGTCTGACATTGTATTCAGCAATACAGGAGCGCTGCAGGGGACTGTACTTTCTCCGTTCCTGTTCAATCTATATACATCAGCCTTCCAATATAACTCGGAGTCCTGCCACGTGCAAAAGTTCACTGATGACACTGCTATTGTGGGCTGCATCAGGAGTGGGCAGGAGGAGGAGTACAGGAAGCTAATCAAAGACTTTGTTAAATGGTGCGACTCAAACCACTTACATCTTAACACCAGCAAAACCAAGGAGCTGGTGGTGGATTTTAGGAGGCCCAGGCCCCTCATGGACCCTGTGATCATCAGAGGTGACTGTGTGCAGAGGGTGGAGACCTATAAATATCTGGGAGTGCAGCTGGATGACAAATTGGACTGGACTGCCAATACTGATGCTCTATGTAAGAAAGGTCAGAGCAGACTATACTTTCTGAGAAGGTTGGCATCCTTCAACATCTGCAGTAAGATGCTGCAGATGTTCTACCAGATGGTTGTGGCGAGTGCCCTCTTCTACTCGGTGGTGTGCTGGGGTGGCAGCATAAAGACGAAAGACGCCTCACGCCTGGACAAACTTGTTAAGAAGGCAGGCTCTATTGTAGGTATAAAGTTGGACAGTTTAACATCTGTGGCAGAGCGACGGGCATTAAGCAAACTCCTGTCAATCATGAATAATCCACTGCATCCACTGAACAGTGTCATTTCCAGGCAGAGGAGTAGCTTCAGTGACAGACTTTTGTCACTGTCTTGCTCCACTGACAGACTGAGGAGATCGTTCCTCCCCCACACTATGCGACTCTTCAATTCTACCGGGGGAGTAAATGCTAACATTACTCAAAGTTATTGTCTGCTTTTTCATTTTTTCATTTTTATTACTATTTAATTTAATATTGTTTCTTTGTATCAGTATACTGCTGCTGGATTATGTGAATTTCCCCTTGGGATTAATAAAGTATCTATCTATCTATCTATCTATCTATCTATCTATCTATCTATCTATCTATCTATCTATCTATCTATCTATCTATCTATCTATCTATCTATCTATCTAAAATACCATACTGACAAAGGTCAAGCTAAGAATCAAACTTGGCCCTGTGACACTATAAAACAGAAGGTCTAATCAAACAGGAAATAGATATGATTGTCATCCAGTTGTATTCTGAGCAATGCTTAATCTATTTCAAGGTCATAGAGACTTGTGCTCATTACTTATTGCATGTACTAACATGAGGCAAATTTGTAGATTCTTATTAATCTAAACTGTGTGTAAGGGGAGAAAATCCAGATGACCCAGAGGAAAACTCACAGAGAACATGCAGAGTCCACATGGACAGTCACTGGAGACATGATTCAACCCCAGGATACTGGACTTGTCCTATTGGTATGCCGGGCCGGTTAATGGCCCTAAAAGTCATCAAATATTGCTATATAATTGGTTGAAACCTTTATCCAATGGCAAATCAAGACACATTACAACATTTTTTTTTAAATTGGAGCACAGACAGGTTAGGGAAGTTGGTCCTGGTCACACAAGGAGGTAAAGATGGGTCTCTTATCATTGTTGGAAAACATTTTATTCTATTTCCAACTGCCACACAGAAGTAACTAAAGCAGTATTTACCAAATGCACAATCTAAAACTGTCAGAAAGATCACACTAGGTGTAAACTTGCTGCAGTATAGATCAAAGTAAGAGAAAGCAGAATGTTCAATTTTTTTTTATTTTTTTTTTTGTCTTCAAATAATGTTTTACTCTGTGCCATTTTGATCTATCCCTTATTGCTAAAGACAATTCTTTCAGGGCGTCTGTGAGAAAATGTTAATAATGCTAGTATTATCTTAAAAAGTCAGACACAGCATTAATAAAAGGATAAGAAACAAAAAGAATTTGATGAATGTTGCAGCTCTGACTTTGTCCTGTCCAATTGTCCATAGATTTTAAGTTCAATAAATTTTCATTACCTCCTCCGCCCAAGCTCTGCTTCATTTCATAAATGATACCATATTCACTGTCTGCCAGCATAGCTCACCAGATTATAATGGACCAACCCAATGTTGTGTGAGTGCTGTCAAAATTAATCACAACTTACAACTAGCTTTCCCCTGACAATCTTTATAATTATGCTTTGTGATTCTGGTTTAATCTCACAGTAGTATTAAACTGCTTGAAGAAATTCAGGTACATGTCATCACATTGAATATACTCTTATGGCACCATGATTTCTACATTATATGTCTGTAGAGCTGTCTGCATCTAATAATGCCTATAAGTGTTTTCATTATAGCAATGTCTGAAACTCCTTTTAGTCCTCCAGGCACATCACCCAATAGTTTTTTGGAGCTGATGCCTTCAGAATCTAAAGGAATATATATAAATACCTAGAAAGATAAAATAAAATGTCATTTATTCTTCAGTCGTCAACCAGTCAGGCATCAAACATTAGTATTAGAGCCATGTGTTTGCAGGGAACTGGAACTTCTGGAAAATATCTCTGCTTGTAAAAATGTTTCATAAAATAAAATACATTGTCTTCCAGCTAGCCTAATGAATATGCTATCTCTTGAAAAGTAGTTAGTGATGTAAGACATACTATTTCTGTGTAGAGATCCAGACTTTTAGTTACTCTCCCTGATATAAAAACAAATTCTCTGGTTATCTGGTATAACTTACTTATGTTTCTTGCCTGAATTATTATTATGTGAAAGTATAACTAAAGAAGTGATACTGTAGCTTTGGGCTCTCTTATTAAGTTTCATTAGTCCAGGAGACATTGGTATTGATTTGGATGAGAAAGAAAAGTAAAGTATTATAATACTTGTTAGCATTATTCAGAACTTAGTTAGTGTTCAGAATACAGCAGGTCGCACGAAAGAAAGATGATTACTACAAAAAACTTCATACACTTTTGAAAATAAATCAACATCGTGAAAGAAGTAATAGCTGAACTGAAGAATGTGGTTGCAGACATGGAAGTTTGTCTTGAAAAGATATTATTTGCAGTACTGAAGGAATTAAAATATTGACTTAAAAGTCTTTCTTTCTTTTTTTTATTAATTTTATTGTAATCATTCCATAAAAATCAATCACTTTTTACAAAAAGTTGAATTGAGAACAAGTCTTTCTTAAAAGAACTCTAGTGAAGCTGTTTCCCTCACTTGGTCAGGATAAAAATCCAAGCCATGGAAATTCATGATATATTCACTTATAATGCAGCGTCTGAATGGGAACAGTCTCGGGTAAAGCAGTCCCCTCACTTCAGACTTTGCATAGTGAAAGGCAGTCACCAGGCATAGGAAACTGCCTACTTCTCTTCCTTGAGTTCAGCTGTGGAAAAATTCAAAAATGAAGAAACAAGGAACAAAAAATATAAAAGATTTCAACTTAGTCACCAAAAGAGGAAAACTGAAATGTGCTAAGTATGCTTAATAGTTTAAAATTTTTCTTTTATTCTTCTATATTTTCAGAACAACAAGATCCACATCAAATATTTAGTCTCTAAAAATATGTGCAGTTGTCTCCAACAGTTTTATTTCCTCTATATTAATTTCATATTGAAAATGTACAAAAACGGAGTGACCAACAACTAAGCTACTATAGCCAAAATCCTACTCCACAACTTCATTCTCTTTTATATTTTATTTCAGTGGAACACTGTTTTACATTCACCTATCTTCTGATAGTTTAATTCTTCAAGGCATTAAACAAGCTTATGGAAACATTCTTGAGGGATTTTTGGTCCATGCTCAATCAATGGCATCACACAGTTTCAGCTAATTTTTTGGCCATAAATTCATAGTATAAACCTTGCAGTCCAACTCATGCCAAAGGTGCTGTTTGTCATCAAGATGTGTGGACTGTGCATATACAGTATTTGTGGAACAAGCTTGAGATGATATATGCTTTGTGACATGGTGTAAAGTAAGCCATAAAATGGCATATATGGTCAGCACCAATGTGTAGGTATGGTGTGACATTCAGATCAAACTCAACTGACATCAACAGGCCTAAAAAAAAACTTTCTCACACTACTACCCCTAGTCCATAATATCAACACAAGTCATGATGGATTCAAGTTGTTTATACCAAATTTTGACTCTACCGTCTGCAACTTACAGCACAAATTTAGATTTGTCAAACCAGATGGTTTATTATGGGTGCTTCCAATTATTGCTCTTTGTTATGCAGGGCTGCCAGGCTATTGCTAAACAGGACAACAAAAGGTTAACGTCATACACTTCCTGTCTAACTCGGATAAATCAATACAAAAAAAAAAAGAACAACACATGGCATTATTATTGTTAAGATATTTCTGGTTACAAACTCTTTTCAGTTTGTTTGACTTTTATTTATGTCTTTTGCTTTGGCTTAGGTTACATGACATTTTATGGTTACACTCTTTTCCTTGTTCTACAATTTTGTCTCACATCCTGGCCTTTTTTTTAATTCAATGGCACTTATGGTTTGTTGTTACAATCAAGATCTATCTTCTGATTCCATCTTATTTTAAATTGCTGATGCCCAGTGCTGTCAGTACATAAATGGTTTAGAAAGTACTTGGTGTTTTCTGACACTTAGTTCAAAACAAAGGAGAACAGCATAAGGACCTATTTCCAAACAGAGAGGAAAGAAAAAGCACTGAACTACAGTATGTTCATAGTGGTCAGATGTCTCCACATCAGTCAAGATAAAATGTATATGTCTGACCAGTTTCAATGTTTTGATCAGCTGTTCTCTGTAAACCTTTTGTGTCCTTCCCTCAAGTTCTTCACGTTAGGCAACCTTTCATTTACAGTATAGTACCATTTTTAGCAGTTTTTATATTTATTTTATTTACTTTACCCTTGGTCAGCATACTTTCAAAAACTGAGGTCTATATCAGTTTAACAATGGCTGAAACACAGTAACAATAGTACAATGTTACATATTAAGGTGACAGCTGCAAGATTTTTTTTCCCTAAAGTTAACAAGCATTGAATTTGCCAAGGTGAGATCTCTGTTCAAGGCATGCCCTCAAGCTACTGGGCAATATCATCCCTAATTGCTAGGATTTGACAGACTGAGACTTGAATTCCTAAAGCAGCACCTTTGAAAGATCAGCTATCAAGACAAATGGGGATGGATTTTGTATCCCGGCAGGGACAATGGTAAGGTAAGGAATTCAGTCAAATTCATTTCAGTTCGATTTGCTGTCATTATCACTTACAGTACAATTGAAAGAACCTGTTGCTATATTTGATAAAACACATGGTACAAATACCATCCATTTTCTAAACCACACAAGCCATTTGCAGATGTCACAAAACTACGTCTGATCTTACCATCAATATGCACAAAGTAAAATCCCACTCCCTCCATGTCAAAGAAAGGTCTTAATGCAATTTTTTGTGCTGTATTTAGTTAAACCCTCAAGGCAGTACTCTGGCGGTGGAGATAGCAAAACCACAACTGAAGTCTCATGTTCCTAGTGCTTTTAAAAACTGACATTTTTCTTTCTTATTATTTGTTAAATAGAATTGTACTGTTCGGTATGCTCTGTTACTTATATTAGTGGCCTGTTTTTTCATTTTACCTTTAAATGTATTGTTTGTTGTGAAATACGTTCTAAGCAGAAGGCCATTATGTAAAATGAAACCATATTGCGTATTGTAAGAACAGGAGTTCATGGTTGTAACCGACTATTCTTTCTCAACCCTGCAGGTCAAACACCAACCACAGATGCAAATCTAGAATTACCATTCTGTAATAATCAAGACAGAAAGAGAAGTAAAGATGTCATTGAATCATTGGGATTCTGCAGTCATAGTCAAGGTTGTGTTTTAGCAGAACAAATATATAACATTTATTTTTGAGATAAAGTTGTTAAGAAATAAACTTTTATATTTGGAGATGATTAAGAAGCAATATGGTAGATTTAAAGATACACTTTACACAATGCAGGACATGTTCAAGCTACTATTTCGAAAGTAATGGGACATGGATGAGTTAAGAAAAGAAATTAAAGATGAAAAAAAGCTGTATAATGACTACAAGACAAATAACTCCAGCCTTAACCACAGGGCTTATTAGCATGGAGAGCAATTGTTAAAAAGGAAATTAGAAATGTCAAAAGACAGTTGGAGTAGAAGATTACTGAAAATGCAAATGTCAATGCTAGGAAGTTCTTTTCATATTTTAGCAGTAAGAGGATGGTGAAGTGTGCTATGAATACTATGGTGGACATAAAATGCATAGAAATGAAATGTCAAATAATACCTTTTCATACGTTTTGATGAATTTTAGCTTTGGAACAGGGTAACAAGCATTTAATTTGTTATATGTTTATATATAAATAATATTAATATATTTAAAGAGAAGAGAAAGGGAGAGGCAAAAGCACTGACCGTAGGGCAGGGGCAAAAGAAATTGCAAACCAACTATTCTCTTTCCTACAGAACGGCGAATGAGACCATGATGTACTGTAACATCATTTTTGAGAAGACCCACCCCTTCTGCATCAGGAGCCAGTTAAACAACCACAACAGCAGGAAGTCACCACCCATTTGGACCTCACTCATTTAGGGAAATGCTTTTGACCAAGAACCAAGCCTACAAGGACCAGAGATGTCAAACTATTGTGATTCTTTGCCCCATTATTGATTGGGCTACATAACCAGTTTCCTAAACGTTTATGGCTTTCAGTTTTTGTTTATAGAATTACTATTCCTCTACACATAATGCAGAGGAATATATATATCATATATATCATATCATACATACATATATACATACATACATATATATATAGTGAGGCCAATACCCCCAGGCTGCCAGATGGAGCCCTCCCTGCAGTATGCAGGTGCCCTGAAGACCACCAGGGAGTCATGGACTATGTAATTTTTATACAAGGCCCTGCTGGATACCACAGGGGCCGCCTGAGGGAGCTGCAGGGAGGACCAAAGACTTATTTGTGCCCTATGACTCGGAAGTTCATCAAAGGAAGAGCGACGGGCTTCCGGGGTGAAGAAAAAAACTTTTACCTGACCCGGAAGTGATACAGGATCACATGGACTGGGGATTGGGGACACTTCCGGGTCAGGGAATATAAAAGGACTATGGAAGCTCCCAGACGGCGAGCTGAGGTGGGTGGAAGGGTGGCAATGCGTCTGGGAGCTGGAGGATTCGTTTATTATTTATTACTGTTATATGAGTTTAGTGGAGGAGAGGGTGCTTTGTGCACTGTGGCAATTTAATAAAGTCAAAGTTTGGACTTTTACCTGGTGTCTGGAGTCATGGACAGGGGTTCAAGGGAGCAATAGCGCCCCCTATCTGTATATCTGTATATATACTGGTCACTTCCCATTATAGTGAATACTGAAGTAACAAAATTCTTAAAATAAGACAAACGCTTATAAACATCATGTTTGCTGGATTTTGTTTTAATGAAATATAACTAACTTTTTTTTCAACCAAAAATGGCCACCAAAGTTAATAATGCAATGCAAAAAACACTTAATGACGCGACTAAACTTTCACAGAGTCTCAGGAACTGTAACAAGTTGTCTCTTTCTTGTTAGACCAAAAGAGTTTTCCAGTTTCAGGCAGTCTTGGCAAGGCTCAGCAAGACTGTAGGTGCGACATCATACAGGTATAGCCGAATTCAGTGCTCCACCGAGCATCCACGGGGGTAGTTGTGTCATGTGCAAATACTGTACTGTTCGAGTTTCATAGCCCTTCTCAAAGTTTTCTTTGCAATGAACAAAAAAAGTGAGAAATGGCATCAGTTTACGCTGAAAAAAAAAAGGCTAACGCTTTATTTTCATTCTGTATTCCTAGAAAAAAAGTAAAATCTAATGTTTCTTTTTCAAATAAAATATTTTTTGCGGTTTAAGAAGTGCTGTTTTTTCTTTATACAAGTATTGTCAAGCTTGGGTCAGAGAGTTACACAGGAGAAAGGAAGGTGAGGCCATGTTTCCAAGGAAAATATAGGTTCTTTATTACTGAATAGAGAAGGCAGGTACAGTCTCAAGACTGTTAGGAGCCGCAAAGTCGTACCTGCTTTAGCTCCCATCTTCAGATTATAAGAACACCAGTGGTTTAGAATCATCACTGTGGCAGACAAGGAGAGAGTGAGGAAGAGCAGATCAAAGTCCAGTGTTACCGTATATCTTCTAGTAGTGGCCGGCTTCTTATTGACGCCCGTTTCCAATAAATGCCAGGCTTGAAGAGATGTCGCGACAAATAGACGCCGGTCCCTAATAGTAGCCGGTCTCCTTTAAGTGCCGGTCTGTAGTAAACGCCGATCTCCAATGACCCACCGCCTTTTTCATGCGCTAATCCTCTTTTCGTACCACCTGTGCTACCGCCCTCCTGCAGTGAATCATACGGTAAGTACCTTTTCGTGTCAAAAATGTTTTGACGTCGGATGCTATCGAGGAAGCGAGAAAGTCAAAAAGAAATTTCTTTGTGTACATTTTGCCCTTTCGTCTCCACGTCAATCATAACCCCACAGGGAGGGCAGAGGTGGCGGGAAGAACATGAAAATGCCATCGACACATTAATCCTGATAAAACTGATTACTGCTCGACAACAAACAATGGGAGTACCTGTATTGCCATCACAAGAAGAGGAAGATGAAGAAGAACTCGCAAATAACAAAGCAATCATTACCTATTCAGACGACGTGTAGATGGTAAGTACTGTACTTTATTGTTTCTTATCCAGTCTCATGTCGTAATCTATATGTATATGCGTGAGTTTGGAGCTTATTGCATTTCCTTATGTTCCGCAGGGGACTTGTCGGGCTGATGAGCGCTTTCGTGCGAAATTCGGACTGGTGTAGGCCAGTGCTGGTGGCATCATTGGCAAGAAAGTTGATGTCTACCGTACCTGTTTTTCATGCTTACGGTAGTACCGTACTGTATACTGCTTTAATAAGACCGTACTTCTGTACTGATAATTTCATTAAATCCTGAAATGTTCATTCAGTGTTGTTGCCTACAATACCATACCGTATTTTACTGCCAAATGAACCCCGTTTACCCATCACCATTCCGTCTGCGAGGCAAATAATAGCCTCCAACAATCGCCGGTCTCTTTTAAACGCCGGGCCGTCCAAATAATTTTTTGAATAAATGCCGAGGCTACTATTGGAAGATATACTTTAAGCACATTATGGTCAAGCCTGATCTTGCAGTGGCCAACCAATTACTTTGCCCTTGGTTCTCTGTTTAGTAGATGCAGCGCAGCAGAGCAACTATTGAACTGTCCTTGTGCTGCAGCCATTAGAGATGACAAATCACCAGCAACCCTTGTCACAATACCCCACATATTTTCCTCATATTAATTAGAAAGAAATTTCCATTTATATATATATATATAAAAAGCAGACAATAACTTTGAGTAATGCTAGCATTTACTCCCCCGGGTCGAATTGAAGAGTCGCATAGTGTGGGGGAGGAACGATCTCCTCAGTCTGTCAGTGGAGCAGGACAGTGACAAAAGTCTGTCACTGAAGCTACTCCTCTGCCTGGAGATGACACTGTTCAGTGGATGCAGTGGATTATTCATGATTGACAGGAGTTTGCTTAATGCCCGTCGCTCTGCCACAGATGTTAAACTGTCCAACAATCAAGATTTCTGAACTCTATTATAACCTTATGGGATCACTGATATATACATATATATATACATATATACATGCATTCACATATACAAATATATATGATATTTCAAGCAACAGCCTATCATGAAGTCACATAAGATAATATGTATAACAAAGAAATGTTTGTTTATAATTTGGTGTTTCCTTGAGTTTATACTTCTCAGTTTCATACTCTTAGAACATATTTTGTTAATTTTCCTAGTGTTATAGATTTCCATCATTTTTTTTATTTATTCCATTATTTTGTTTACAGCAGACTCTATCATGTAGATGGCCTTTCTACTGTCAGTAACAGGGCCCTACTGTGACCAAGTGACTTCCAAAAGCTGCATCGTCAGCACCTAGAAGGTACCTAAGACAGTGACACACTGTTCCTGGTTTCCAAGATTGTCAATTATGAAAAAAAGCATAATATGATGATCGTAGAAGATTTTAACCCACATCGATTAGAAAAGTCTCTTTTGAAAATACATAACAGGAAACTAAAATAGCATTCTTTTCAGATAAATGTTTTAATTTCAAATCCAGCAAAGATTAATCACCTTTTCAAACAATAACAACAGGTTTAAAAAGAGGTCACTAAACCTTTAAATTACAGCCGTCATAGCACGGTTACAGATACTGTAAGAGGAGAATTATAGGACAATCCAAATGACAGGCAAAGGGAATTTGCTTGAGGATGTGCCCCCAAGCCTTTTTCTGTCTCTGTTCTTTTTTCTTACACTAATATTTTATATATTGTCACAGATGACCGGGGAAACTGCCCGGCCGGGATGCCTGGATAGTCCCCGAGTTGGACAATACTTTTCCTCGACCACTACAGGACAGGCGCCCGGGGCTATTTGGGGGCCACAGGGACACAGCTGGGACGCTCTTTATGAGAGGATGTGGCCACCACCAGGGGGCGCCCGGACAGTGAGAGAAACTTGGATGACAGCACTTCCACCACACCAGGAAGTGCTGTCAGAAGTGATTCCAAGGTCACCTGGAGGGCTTCCAGGTGCTTTCCTGACACTTCCACCACACCAGGAGGTGACGTCAAGTGGAGCACCTGGGGCTCATCCGTGTCATGATAAAATGGGCCGCCTTCTTCCAGTAGATGAGCCAGAGTTGGGAGGAAGGAGACAAAGCTTGTGAGGAGGAGGAAGGAGGACGAGAGAGAGAGATAGAGAAAAAAAGAAAGAAGAAGAAGAAGAAGAAAGGAAAGAGAGTTGGTGAGAGAAGGCATTGTGGTCCATTGGAAAAATAAAATAAAGGAGTGTGCTTTGGACATCCTGGTGTCAGTCTGTCTGTGTTTGGGGGTGCGTTCACCACAATATATTATATACAGTATATATATTGTGATGGACGGCCGGGATGCCCCTTCTGTGTATGTTTCAAGGGAGCAAGCATGGGCTGCACAGTACCTCCCCCAGCCCACTTGGTGGCAGCCCCCCTGGGTGACTGTGGTGTCTCAGATACCCGCAGGGCTCAATGGGAGATGGAGTTCTACACAGCCCTGTTGGGATCCGGGGTGGCCACCAGGAGGCACTGCAGGGGTTCCTCGGCCCGTCTGGGCCGTAGTTCAGCCACACCCGGAGGTGCAATCGGAGGCAGGTGGTCAAGCATCTGAAGCACTTCCAGGTGAACTATAAAAAGGGCCAGCAGCCACCACCCCGGGAGCCTGAGTCTGAAGGAGGAGGACAATGCTTGCTGGGAGGAGTGGTGGTGCAAAGAGTAGTGTGTGTTTTGGTTTTGTGTAGTGCTTTTGGACTGTGTACTGCCTGTGTGACACGGGGAACAGGTGAAAAGTTTATTTACTTTTATATGTGCCTCCGATGTCAGTCTTTGTTATAATATACAGTATATATTGTGGTGAGTGCCTGGGGCTAGTTCCACACTGGCGTGGCCGGCAGGATGCTCTGCTTGGCTCAAGGTGGGGAACCTGTAAAAAAAAATCGTTGTGGATGGCCTGGCGCAGCAGGGGAGCCCAGCCACATGCCGCGGGAGCGGCGTACACACAGCCTCGTGAGAGAGGCTCACCCCACGGACCGCCACCGGTCCGCAGAATAGCTCTCACCTGGTGAGAGAAGACAACGGGCAGAGCAAGAGGACAGCGGGCTCCTGCGAGAACACCACCGCTGGAGGGGCCCGGGACGGCCTGTTGCCGAGGGAGGCCACGGCAAGGATGTCTCCTCAGACAGACGGGACCCGGGAGGTAAGTTTCCTGCATACCAGCAACCGGCCCAGGGGGGCCGTGTTTGTTTTCTGTGTTGCAGGCAGGGGCTGCCCAGATCCACGTCAGTGGCAGGCGTAGGTCGATCTGCGGCGCTTTGTTGACGCGGCGGCAGCAGGGAGAGCTGCCAGAGAGGAGTCGCTGTCCTCAAAAAGCCGCAGCATCTGTGGAGCTGCCTGGAGGGAGACCAAAATTGCCACGGACCAGAAGTTCCTCTCTGTGACAGGCACAGGATTGGATGGTGTGTCTTGTGTGCCCGCAGATGACTGGAGAGAAGCGGAACCAAGGAATGTCCATCTCAGGCCAGGGAAGGACCCGATTGGGCCGGAGGAAAGGGCCCACAGGAAGTCGCCGGCACGTGTTGCTGACAGACAGGTAAGCTTCCTGTTCTCTGCCTGTGGTCCCACGCGAACTGGAGGAGTGCTTTCAGTCCATAGGACCATTATTACAGGTGCTGTTCTCTCTGTGCAAAGTTGCAGAAGCTGGAGGGGAAGGCAGTCACGTTGTTACAGACACGGTCTGCTGCGGCAGAGCGGCACGATGCTGGATCCTTTGGCCGGAGTAGTACGGCAGGGAAGGTGAGTAGAGCCAACCCCGTAGAGCATAAAGGAAAGCTCACCGAAAAGGCCCGTGATCTAAATGATGGGAACCGAGTAGGGGAATCTCCGACAGTAGACGTGGCACCAAGTGCTGTGCGTGTGACGAGGGGGGGAAGGAGCAAGAGGGCTGGCAGGACGCGGGCTGTTGTGTGTCCCAGGTCCTAGTACCTTACTCCCTGAGTCAGGTCGTTCTACAGGGATGCAGACGGGAAGGAGTCTTTTTCTTTTCCATAAGGATTTCAGATGGTCAAGGCGCCACAGAGGAAAAGGAGGAACCGAGGGAGGAATGCTGGTTCCTCCGACATGGAAGGATGTGAGGCAGGTCGCTCACGTCCAGTGGTTGATCGCCCACTGCGGAGGCAGAGGGGTGCCCCGGAGTTGGCTGAGGCTACAGGGGGTGCAGGCGGCTCCAACAAGAGGGGTATGGAACCCATGGAGGCAAGTCGCGGGATGCTGATTGGAGGGGGGAGCACTGCCTGTGCGTGGCACAGAAGGACGCCCGTTGGTGGTGTCCAAGGAGTGGCTCTGCCCCTGGTTTTCTGTGTGTTGCAGGAACGGACCCCGGACACGCAGAAGGACCTGCTTCGTTGGGGACCTGTCCTCGCGGGACGTGCCACTCCACCCAATGAATCTTCACTGGCGATGGGGCACTTTGGTGAGTGCCTGGGGCTGCTACCCAGCCGGGATGCCCTGGAGGACCGGAAGAGGGTTTGTGCCTCCTCCAGACCACAAGGGGGCAACTGCTCTGGTTGTTTTGGGGACCATGGGTGCAGGGCTTGGAAGATCAACCCTGTAAGGGCCTGTGGTCACTGCCAGGGGCACCCCGCTGCCTTTGGAGCCCTGGACCTCAGCACTTCCGCCACACCCGGAAGTGCTGGGGGGGAAGAGGATCAGGGTCACCCGGAGTGCTTCTGGGTGCACAGCCAGCACTTCCGCCACACTGGGGAGTGCCGGTGGAAGATTGCCAGGAAGCACCTGGAACACATCTGGGTGACTATAAAAGGGGCCGCCTCCCTTCATTCAGGGCTGGAATCGGGTGAGGAGAGGACGAGAGCTTAAAGAAGAGAGTGGAGGCGGCCTGAAGAATAAGGCAGAGTGTGTGGGAGTATCTTGGGGTTCTGTGTGTGCACTCTTTACATTTTTGAGTAAAGCTTGAAGATTTTTTACCATTTGGTTCCATTTGCAGAGCAACTGTAGAAAGAGAATGCCCACCCTCATTAGTTCCCTGAGAATCTGACATTTCAACAAATATTCTTCTTGGAATGCATGAATAAATATAGGCCTGCACCAAAAACACTGTATAAAGTAAAGGTTTATTGATTGTTCTGTATAACATCAGTTAAAAAACTAAATAAACACATATCAACATAAAAATCTAAGGTTTAGTACAGACTGAATTTAACACCAAAGCAATATCTGAGAAACTAGAAACAAAAGAAACCCACTACTTTGATAATGTACATAATACTTTTTTGCTTTTTGATGATTTTTATTCAAATGACAGTTACAAAGCTATTGCAGCAATAAAGAAATAAATATTTGGGACATGGATTTTCAGAACTATCAGAAAGATTACATTTTCTTTTTTCAACAAATTAAACAGGCAAGCAATGTAGGATTCAAGATAAAGAAAGAAAGCACAATCTGCCACCTCCTGTAGGGCTTTTTTTATCTCTGTTTTATGTGTGGCACTCTACATCCTGTCCAAAATCTCACAGCCTTTTGATCTTGTTTTTCAGCTTGATCCTCACTGAGTTATTAGCAACATGCACATCTGCAGCTTTGCCTTAGCATAATTAATTCAGTCCCCTTGTACACTGACACACCGCACCCAGATGCATATTAAATTATGATGGTGACAAAGTGAAAGCACTGAGTGATTTGGTCCTAGTTTCTTTTAAAAGTACACATTTATGACTGTAACTGATTTTAGAAAATACATATATGGCTGGATAGATTCCAGACTTAAGTTCCAGTATAATTGATTTTAAATTTATGACATATTCCTGACCAGCAAATAAAGGCAAAATAATAACACATGCTGAAGGAATCAATACTAAAGCTTTGGGCTTCTGCAGCCAAAGAAATCAAAACACCCTGCACACAAAAATCATGTACGCAATGGATTTTACCTCCTTTTTTTCTCACCACTGGGGGGAGCTTTTCAGCAGAGGCTCTAATATGTTTACACTGGAACACACTGATTCTTCCACTTGGACGTGATCTGATTCTGTTTTCCACATATCTGACACAGATTGAACTTTGGTATAAACACCCAAAACTACATGTTATTTGATTTTTTAAGATTGGATATAGGCCACTTTTATATGTGGTACTGAATTCTGATTGAATACCAGTGTCCCATATCTGATCTGAGTTTAAACAGTTTTACCTTGGATTATCACTCATGTATGTGACTTATTATTTTTTTGCATCATCTACTCTACATATATAAAATCCTAAGCATAAAAGTGAAACGATTTTGTGCAAAAATTTTATGTGACATTTTTATGTCACATTTTTTGTCACGCTTATTTTAAAAACTACACATACTGTATATGTTTGGTATCATTCTTTTCAGAATTTATTGAACTTGAATGTAATGTTGTTAGATTTTCAGATTCTTATTCCATTTTTAAATTCTAAACTAAACAATATCAAGAACTCACACCCCCCAAGATGAGACTTTGTGCCAAAAGATTTAACCACGCCTGGGGCTGGAAATAAAAGACAAAGAATAGGACAGCTACTATACAGGCTTTTAAATGTTTGCGAGATGCAAATCATGTGGCACGGCAGTAGCAGCAAGCCAGCAGTTGATCGAGCAGAGAGGAGGTAAAATAAAAAAAAATTGTATCACCGTTTAAGAGGGGGTTTCGGAGGAATGACCGCATCTCCTTGCGGTGTGTTCAGCTCCCCTCTTCACAACATGAGTGGCAGAGTTGCGATGTGGCTGCCGCGTGAGGATTGCTGAGTGAAGCGAGCAGGGGGAAACCCCCTAGTGTAAAATAATCATATTGGTTGAAACGAATGGTTGTGTATAGAAACTAAATTTGTAATACATTTATGGGGTGATGAAGCTACTCAAAGCTAATTTACAAGGTATTTACAGAAAATGCACAAAAATAGAAAAAACTAGCATCAGCATTTATGGATCCATGTTTATACCTTACCTGCCCCACAACATAGTGCATACTCAGAGCAAACTGTACATGCTACATAAGCTGAACATGCATGTAAATGTGCAAGTTACATTTTAATTAACATGCACACGTACCGGTTCAGGTACATAACAACGATTGGACGATGTCACAGCCATGTCACAGCCATGTGTGCATGCCCCTCTGTCATGCACCTCGACATACTACACATCAAATGAAAATTCAGAGTCTCGTCTTTCCGATGATATAAACCATTTTGACACACAACAACCACAGCACTGACACTAAATCCTTTTTTACAGAGAAGTAAATACTTTTAAGAGCTGACTTTTCCAACCTTTGACTACCTTTGAAGGCTCTCTGCAAGTCAAACATCAATATTTCCGAGCAATATTGATCTCATTCTGTCCGTAAGGCTCCAGGGAATATAATCCAGTAAAACGATTAGGTCCAAAACACACGATAGATCCTCAAAGGGACAAAAACTCCAGAAAACATTTCTTAACTTGAGACTAGCTCCGACATTTTTTTTCATTTCTATTGGTCATATCAGACGTAATTTGTTTCTGTCGGCAATAACCATGCTAAAGCATGTTACACAGAAGTGTTAGCTTCTGATTGACACCTAAGTTGGCCAATTACGAGGGGTCTGGGGGGTGACTGGCACCTCGTATAGCCAACGAGTGTCACAGACAGCTGAACGATGACGCACAACTCCAAACCCTGGTAGAATCTACCAGTTTGATTGGACGCTGTGAGTGACACTCCAAACTTACAGCCAATGAGCAGCTGAGCATGCCGATATGTAACTTGCCATGCCAACTTGTAAACAAAACCGATCGGAGCTGCGCGAAGCTGGCATTTGTGCCAGTCTGCAGACTTGCTGCGTGGTTGTTTATTGTGATTTCACCAAGTTTTTTCACATTTTAAATATGGATAAACGTACAGATAAACGTAAATACACTCTTGATTAAGTAGTAGAGGCATGTACGCGGCGTGATAGTGATCAATCGGACCAGGAGACGTCTGAGGCAGAGAGCGACATATGACACGCCCTTGTGCTTTCTGCCTGCTAACGATTGCTACAATCAGTGGCACATGGAAAAACGCTGAGCTGTATTGTAACAGTTTGTAAAAAATGTATATAGTTTGTGTGCATTTTATTAAAAAAAAAGTAAAAAATATATATATATATATATTTTAGCCCATAAGACTTGTTTTGACTATTTTTATATTGAAATGTGTATTTTTTTATTGTTTTTATTTTGGAATATGAATTTCCATAACTAATAGAGTGACACTGTGTTCCTTTAGGTGTAAGCTTTCAGTAGAGCCCTCATTGATATATGTGGGTTGAAGCATTCAAAAGTTATTTTCCATACGTTCCAAAATGTGGATAATGGATAAACCATAGGTCCCTCTAAAAAGCACCTGGACATGCCCACATAAAAACTGGTGTAAAAATGTAATTTTTACAGGTATTCTTTTCAAATTTGAAATGTGAGTAGTCAACAAGTTATTCTGTTGGTACATAGTGTGTTTCTGTCCCCACCTACCTACTGCAGCTATAGAGGCCTTTATTTTCACAAAAAATCATTTTTTCTGTGAGTTCTAATGTGCATAACTTTTGATCAGTCACACCTACAGTGATTCTGACTACTAAGGGTGAAACGAGAGAATGTTACCTTTACAAAGAGACCAAACATGTGTTTATACTCCAGATAGTTCAATAACAGCAATGATTCTAATTTGGAGAGGTCAAATTACAAGCAATTTAGCAAAAATGACCCTGAATGATAAGGGGTCAAAGTGTGTAATATAAAACACGGCAGTCATTGGACTGGATTTCATCACTAGCTCTCATTCAAGGATGGAGATCCTGCATTAAACATTGTTCAGTATTTTGGCTTAGGTAATTTTTTACCTTGTTATTTTGGTATGAATTTGCATTTGCATTCACCTTGTTGGGGGGTTCTAACCCAGGGAATTTTGTGATAACGTTAGATTTTCACTTTATGACTTAGTTTCTGTTTTTGTGAAACATTTTGGAACATTTCTGTCATCATTTTTTTAAGCTCCGCTTTTCAGGGTTGAGTTCTCTGAGGCTGTGAACCATCAATCATGACATGATGGAATAAAAGTTCACTGTAAGGTCATACCCATATCTGAGTTCTAGAATTCAAAAAACAAGTCCTTGCTATTAGTTTTGTTAGTGACCAGCTTTGTTAGATACCTTTGTTTTCAATTTTTTCTTTGGATTCTTGTCTTGTGTTTTGATTTTAATTGCTGTAATTCTTCATCTCCCATTATTCAACCCATTTCTGTCTTTAGATTAAGTCTTTTCTCCTGGTTACCTTTTAAAAAGCATTGTGCCTTCCCTAGGAACATGACAAATATGCCATTATTTTTAGGTATGATAAAGGTTTCTGCATCCATTCTATTTTCTCAGAATGAAGTGGCTGCCATTTAAAGCAGAATAGAAGTCTTGCACTGTTTTCCATCCTTTAGCAAAACCTGCATACAGTACTCTAATCCAGAGTTGTCAAAAGTTAAGTACCAGTTAGTCCATCACTGAGCAAACTCAAACCCACACTCACATTTACTTCTCATAAGTTAACCTAACAGCAGAGTATCCAGTGGGGAAAAAATCCATGTAGCCAAAGAGAGAACATGCAAACTACTCACAGACTGTAACTTAACACAGCTTCCTATTTACGTTTGCCTTTAACTACACTTTATAATTTTGAATTAATCATACATGGCAGAAGAAAAATTAATGGTTAAAACATAAAGGTTTCATATGAAGAGATATCTTCTCTCATTTTGCAGTAGCAGTTGCTGGACAAGCTACACCGTTACAAATTGAATCTGAAAAATTTTACAACCACAATTCAAATGTGAAAACGGTACATAAAATAGTTCTCTCAGCTACTGATGATTACTTACATTACATTTTCGTGTTGCTTTTTCTCAGTTTACCCGTTGTCACAGGCGGCTGGGGGTGGAGCTCAGCCGGGATGCCTGAGGGGACCGGAGGAGGCAACCGCCCTGGTTTTGTTGGTGGCCTTGGGTAGGGGACTTGGAAGCCCACCCCTGTAGGGGCCCATGGCCACCGCCAAGCCCCGGTGCCTGAAGAACCCTGGAGCACAGCACTTCCACCACACCAGGAAGTGCTGGGGGGAAGAAGAATGGAGACACCCAGAGGGCTTCCGGGTGCGCAGCTGGCACTTCTGCCACACGGGGGCATGTCCAAGGAGGAGGAGTGCCGGGAAGCAGCTGGAGCCCATCCGGGGTGGTATAAAATGGGCCGCCTCCCTGCATTCGAGAGCGGAAGTCGGGTGGAAGAGAATGGAGCTGGAAAGAGGACTGGAGGTAGCCAGAAGAAAGGCATTTGGGACTGTGTAAAAGGCCCGGACTTTTGGGGAATCGGTGCTGGAGGCACTGGGTTTGCGCTCTGCTACACTTGTAAATATTGTAAATAGTTGTGGTTAATAAACGTGTGTTGGGTGGAAGAAATGATGTCCGTCTGTCTGTGTCCGGGTCCCGTTCCACACCGTACATTGAAAATAACGTTAACAAGCAGTGTAATCGTCTCTGGCTAAACTGTAAATCTGGGCACAACAGCTCTGGTGTGTGGAAACTTTTTAAGCCTTACACATACTTGTAGGCCTTTGTTAGTTGCAGCATGGAAGTATTTTACTTGACTAATTGAAGGTCTGCGCTTGACATTTATGAATGTATAACTTATAAAGCACTGCTATAAATACTAGCAAGTACTAAATTGTAGAATTTAGTGCAGTCATAGAAACTTTCTCTCTTTTGTGGGTTGTGTTACTTAGCTTAGATAGAAAGCTGCTGGCACTAAGCCACCATTTTAGCAGGGTGGCAGCCAAGTGCCTGTAAGCCACAGTCCCTTGTGTCACAACTTATTTATATTCAGGCCATCATTTGAGAAAATTGAAGAAACAATTTGATTTAATGGTTCTATCACATAGCTTGAAGGTTTAACAACTGAAAAATAAACCTGGGCTATACACTTTGACAGTCTTGGTTCAAGGCTCAAGGAAGTGGATCATCTACTCTGTCCACAGGCTGACAATGTGTGGTCTCTAATTAAAAATAAAAGTATTGAGGGTCACGAAATTGCAGTGTTTTTAAAATTTAACTTTCTTTTTGAAAATGAAGTTAAATGATTTCAAAAAATTGGTGCAATGTAATAGGTCTTGATGAGAGTATATTTTGCAGGCTCTACAAGCAGTGTTGTTACCATCTGCCTGCATGATCACTCACTCCAGAGGATGAGCTGGTTAGCATGGTGGAGGATGTCAGTTTTCATTCAATCTTTGGCAGGGATACTATGCATTTTTAATTGGGGGTGGCTTCATATTGTTTAAGAAAAAATTTGCACTCATCTCACTTTTTGCCGAAAGACAGTAAAAGACCACCAGTGCTAGGCTGTTTAATGTCAAATCCACCAGGTGTCTCCTAGTGCACTTAAAAAATTGTGGTGAAATTAGCCTCATTCTATATGCGTTCAGTTTGCTAATATATTAAGCACTGACACTTAAAACATCTTTTTTAATGATTCATTGTAATTATGTTAAAACGTAACTTATACGTTCAATATCAAAACTGTTTCAAATTATACAGATTATTCTAAGACTGAAAGCCATCCTCTCCTCCTGCATAATAATTTCCTTGGCAGGCAGACGCACTAAGTGACAGGCATGAAAGTCTTGAGATGTTATGGAGGGCTGCTTTTTGAAGCAGCATGCGTTTTCATTTGGTCCCCTGACAAGACAAATCAAAGCACATTGATTTGATATGCTTTGAAATACAATTTTGATAGCTCATCCAGTCACATGATTGTAAGTTAAATGGCTTTTTAACATCAGTGAACAGTTACTTTCAATTAAGCTATGCTTCCATGGAACAGCTTAAACAGATGTTTACAATAACCAAAGATACAATCATGTAAACCAGCAAAACCATAAGAACTCTTAAATAAAATACATGAAATTAACTAGAAATTCACTCCGACTTAATTTTCTGTTTCTCTTTCAAAAACTCTTTGCAGTCCCTAAGCATTAAGCTTTCTAAAGAAGGGTTGCTGTGAACCATAGCATATCTTGGAGGCGTCTCATTCTAGGCAGGAACTATCCTTGTTCAGCCTGCTAGTCCATCCTACACTATTATAAAAGGTATTGGTATTAATCATGTTGTGCTAATATAGAATTGCCAGTTAGCCTAAAGTATACAACTCTAGGATTCAAGAGGTAGGCAAAGTAGTGAACAAACACCAATGTGAACACAGGAAAATTGTGCATACGCAATATAAACACTGACCAATCTGTATAATAGAATCCAGCACCTGGAAGTATGACACAGAATTCATAACCACCATGCCACTTGTATCTTTATTTTTTACTTCCTAATTGATGTATGTAGTTTCTAGTTTTAAAATCTCAGATTAATAAAAAAAAATCTCAAAGTATATTTATTAATTAAATCTTGGTCACTATATTATGAAAATGAATTAAACCTCAAAAGCGATGCTTTTAACCAACTTTATAACAAATTCTACAGAAAAGAACAAGGACAAAAAAAGGATAGATAGAGAGGGGAGTATGTGTCTCACCGAAGGATGAGGATGAAGATATTGCAAGAATTGTCAGACTTTAATGTTGTTGTTTCTTCCTATAAAACCATTAAAATGACATCATATTTTCAACAAATTAAGGGTCATGAGAGGGCTGAAATCTGTCATGGGAGTATTGGCCACCTTACAGAAACCAGCTCTAGATACTTAATCAGGCCATTGCAATTTGCACTTATATACACACACTCTGTTATTTCATGGTATCCTAGACATGGTAAAAAGGGTGTAAGGTCTCCAAAATAAGCCCGAAATGCCAGGTTAGGGCCCTCCCTAACCTGCCCAGAAAAGAAAACCAAACTATAATACTCTACTGGCTGGCATCGGCCTACAAAGGCCCAAAGGGGGAGTTGGCTTCAAAGGTTCAAAAGGTACCAGAAATGTGCCAAATATATCATTAATGCTTTACAAGGGAGATAAACCAATATATTCAGGCTTGTAGAGAGAATTTTCACAGAAAAAACAAATGTTTATTGACAGAATAGGAAAGAATATAAAAAGGCTGAAAAACAGCAAAAAGGTGTTGCCTGAAAAGAAATCAAAATGTGAACATTATATAAGAACACAAGCAAAAAACTCCACAAAACCAGAAATATCAAAAACAAAAAGCAAATGCTTACAATAGCCTCCACAAACTCAGTGGATCACCGGTCAGATCGTCTTCCCTGGCTCAAAATACAGCCAGAGAAGAGTCTCAGCAGCAGTGACGTCAGGGTGGCCCCACCTCTTGGGGTATCACCTACAGAAAACACGGAATTGACGCAAATATAAAGTGCATAATTACTAAATCATAGACAAGGATAACAAAAATTACATTATATATGAACAATGAAATTGAAATATAACAGCAATAATAAAACAAAAAATAAACATAAGCCAGGGAAGAAACCCTGGCTGTGATATAACACACCCAGGACAAATTTGAAGCAGCAATCAGCTTAACACACAAAACCCATGTAGGTTTTTCCTCTGGCTACTCTGGTTTTCATCTCCAGTCACGAGAGCATGCAAACTACTGCATCATCAAGTCTCCAACCCTATCAAATTTCCACTTCACTTACAATTATTAAGCTAAGTGACAGAAAACAAAGTAAGAGAAAGAGTGGAGCTTAAGGATGGTGTCTCCATGATGGAGGTACACAACTGAACTTCCTAGCTGCTATTCTGAATTCACCTCTATCAAATTTCCCTCAGTGTTGTCTAGCACTTGATTTAGTAATCGCTTATGAAAGATTCTGCTGGATTATATCCATATGCAGCCTTCTCTATCTCTGCTCTAGGCTGTAGAAGTTGAATTCCCATATCCTTTCAGAGTAGGACATGTCCTTTAGATCAGTAATGCTTTGATGAGCCAGGAACCCTGAACAGAATGACATGACTTCTTTTAAGTTATAAAATAAAGGGTAAAATGAACACCTAATTTAAAGACACCTTGGTTTATGAATTATTTAAACATGCAATTGCTAATGGGCTATACCAGTATGTCATTAACACTGACCCCAGAGTGCCTTTAAACATTAACCCATTTTTTCAATTAATTAGTAAGATGGTAAATAATAATAGCAATTAACTAAGATTTATTGTTTTTATTATTTGTAAAATAAAGTTTGGTATACTGTAATACCATACTCTTTTAGATACCTGAAATTAAATTTGATTAGTCATCCTTTTGAACGATGAGTATAAATAAGTCATAAGGTACCTAACTACAGTAAGCATATAGTAAAGTGAGTTCTTCTTTCAAAAAGCAGGTGCTCATGTAACACTCATCTCCATATCTCTTATCTGAAAAATGAATCCTGGAAGCCCCATTGTTACTTATCCCCAATATTCTAGACATTAGAAATCACAAAGGAATCATTTACACTATTAATTCACAGCATCATGCAGCCCCTGGGGTTTGTCCAAATTTTTCTAACATTTTCTGTCATCTCATACGAAATATTCCATATAGCATGCTGACATGACCTGCTGCCAGGTGGATTTTATTATTGCTAGAATACGTAAGAGTCGTTCTCCCTTAAAGACGTGCTTTTGTAATAGAACAAACCATGCTGAAATACAAGTTCAATTACATTAATATATGCATTACAAAAATAAAAAAATATAATACACTTTCCTTTAGCATAAATCACCCAGGACAAACCACACAGAGTCCCCAGGAATTAATGTACTTTGCAAGCTGTGGAAACTCATTACCAGAAAATCAAAGCAGACACTCTTATTACCATCAAATGATACAGTCCACCTCCCGGAAGACTCAAGTGCTAAACTGATATCTTTTAAATGACAGACAGACTGAATACTGTGACACACGTTAACAAAAAGAAAAATGAAATTGTAGAAAGAATGGCAAATTAATTCCTCTCGTAAAATATCTGGACAGCACATTTCATGAATATGCATTTTTCATTACAGAGTTACACAGCCTGTCCCAGCTTCATCAGAAATAACACAGGAACATAAGAAATTTGACAAACAAGAGGAGATCATTTAGTCCATCAAGATTGCTGCCCCAGTATTTCATCCAGATGTTTCTTAAAGGCGGTCAAGGTTTCTGTTTCAACTACAGTATATGTCTCGGTAGTTTGTTTTAGATTCCCACAACACTTTGTGCAAAGAAGTGCTTCCTGCTTTCAGTTTCAAATGCACTTCCCCCTAATTTCCAATGTATTCATTAATCCATTTACTGAGCCAATTTAATTATTATTAATTGCCTGATTCCTTTATCCAGGCACCTTACAATATCAGAGCGATACAAGCGCATATATTTAATTTTTCCTCCCAGGTAGAGCATGGGAAGTTGAAGGGACTTCGTCATGGTTACACAATGTCAGTAGCAGGATTTGAACCCATAACCTCAGGGTAAGAAATCCAAATCCGTAACCACTATGACACAATGTGTTAGTCCATTAGTGGACACAGGCACTCATCTCAATCCCACTCGTCTCTAGCCAATTTACCGTTACTAGTTAATTTAATATGTACAGTGTTGGACTGTAGGAGGACCCACATGCAAAGTGAGTAAACTCCACATGGACGCTAACTGGGCCAGCAAATGAATAGTGGAGTTCAGAAACAGCAGATACAATACAATACAATACAATTTATTTTTGTATAGCTCAAAATCACACAAGAAGTACTGCAATGGGCTTTAACAGGCCCTGCCACTTGACAGGCCCCTCAGTCTTGACTCTCTAAGAAGAAATCAGTCCTCATTGTATATGTTAAGTTACTCTTTCTTGTTGTATTGGGTGAATAATTAACATTGAACCCCAGGAGCTCATGGATCAAGAGAGTCAAGAAGTGCTGTAATGGGCTTTAACAGGCCCTGCCTTTTAACAGCCCCCCAGCCTTGACTCTCTAAGAAGACAAGGAAAAACCCTAGTAGGGAAAAAATGGAAGAAACCTTGGGAAAGGCAATTCAAAGAGAGACGCATTTCCAGGTAGGCTGGGTGTGCAGTGGGTGTCAAAAAGAAGGGGGTCAATACAATACAATACACAAAACAAAACACAAGTAATCCTCAATAAAATATAACAGTAAAATAAAAATATTACAAGTACAGAGCAGAATTTAACAGTAGATGATATCTCATAATATGATTTGGATCCAATCAGAGTGTCATTATGAGTCACATGATTTAAATAAATAGCAAATTCTAATATACAGTATAGTCATGTATTCCCTCTCTCAATGCTGTGGTTTTACATAAGTAGACATCATCTAGTCGAAAAATTAGATAAATCAGACCACCGGTAACAAACACCACACCAGAGATTATATTTATTCTGCAAAATAAATCAGGCAACATGAGGACTAGATGACAATTATTTATGTCCTGATATATAAAACCATAGAAATAACAGATGAGGTATGTCACATAATAGCACAGCTAGGGAAAAATAAAGAGTAGATATGTTTAAAAAAATTTACAAACAAAGTTTAAGCTATTTAGATGTGCATGTAAGAGAGCAAAAGCAGAATAAAGTCTGAAGAGACAAAAGCAGTTAAAAACTGTGAAAGTTTAGGAAAGAAAAAATTAAATCAGTCATGCATGTCTGTGAAAAGTGAGAAGAGCATTTAAGTTCAGTTTCTATTTTTGTTTTTAATCTTTATAAATGTAAGTACATATAAAAAAAAATCTGGGTGGCTATGTTTAAGAGAAGCGAAGTGCTTAAATACGCTGGCTGAGAAGTTTGATCCTAATGGTCCTGGCACATTCCCCATTTCTGATTCAAGCCTACTGTAACTCATTTATTTATATTTCAAAACCCGCTTATGCTAACATGTATGCTCCCACACTCACTCAGTTAAATCAATAGATTGACTTGGATCTCAGAAGCATTCTTTTCCAACCTATTGGTGTCTCCTTCTATTACAGTACCTAAATTTAAAGGGAAAAACATGGCTTCTGGAAATAATCCTATAATAAGAATGTGGCAGTAACAGTTATATACTGTAGATCTGGGAACTATAACCCAAAGTGTTAAAATGTGACATCATGGCTGTTTGTTAAATGGCTACAGCATGATACTGCATTTCTAAATAAGGACATAAATCACACACAAGTCACTTGATAATGCCATGTTTTAGATGTACGCTATTTATGTTAATACTAGCAAAATACCCACGCTTCGCAGTGGCGAAGTACTGCCTTAAAATTTTTATTAAGAAGAAAATTAAACCTTTTTAAACTGAGGGAAAATGTACAAATAATTATTTGTTTAGGATCTCTTTGTATACCACATTGTTAGTTTGGCCCTCCGGTTGTAATATGACCAAGCTGTTCGCTGAGCTTACTCTTGAGCATGCAACGTACAGTTGGCCATGTGAAAAGTAATCTTGTCTGAAATCTCACAACTTGGATTGCTGCTGTCATAATCGGTTTGAGTTTCATGGTTTGTTTCAATTACGACAGTATTTGCAGGACTTGTGTTGAAGTGACTTTCGGCATCTGTCAAGAGATGTAAGCATACAACCGATTTCATCAATAACTTCACATCCAGCTTTTGAGAGTTTAAACATTCATAAACATCAAAGTGTCCACTACTGAAATCACTACCTGTGAATCTAAGATGTTTAAGAGGCATTGGCGGTTGTCCAAAGGTGTAAAATATTTGGCCATTTCGGTACACTTGAAAGCAACAACCGAACAATTCAGCGGCATCCATCAACTCACATGCAGAACTATAGGTGAAGGGCTTAAGCATTTGTCTCTTATAGTGCTCCTGTGTAGTATAATTATCTCCTGTACCGTCATCAGTCCACACCTTGAACCTGTCTCACTCATTCAATACATAAGACCCAATGTTCCTCCGGATATCAAGAGTGAGCCTGCAATATGTAACAAAGAGAATGGAAAAGGCAGGTGCCATCTCCGGGCATGGAAACCACTCAGTAAATGACAGTTCTTTGATCGATGGTGATCACATCGATAGACATGTTAATGGGGGTACAGTTGGAATGATAAAGGAAATGGGTACCTGAACAATGTAAAGTAAGTCTAAAATACCTACAAAATAACTATAATCGTAATAAATGAACAATAAAAAAGCCATGGATTAAATAAAAAGGCTGTAGTTATCAGCAGGGAGATGTGAATCCCGTGGCGAAGCAAGGAAGGGAATGTAGAGACCAGAGTGACGGATGGCCTTATATAAGCAGTCAGCCAACAACGTGGGAGGCGTTGGGATGAGGGACCCAACGCCGCCTCACACAGTGACTGAGCTGCAGGCTATGGATGTATATATGTACGTAAGTAGGATTCAGTTAGCGTTGGGAACCCTCGTACCAAATTTCTTGAAGATGGGCCCATAAGTAACAAAGACCGTTGAAAAGTTCAATATGGCGGCCGACAGTGGCATCTTACCACCGAAATAAGTACGTACATTGGTTTCGGTTAGTGCAGGGAAGCCGCCTACCAAATTTCGTGAAAATGGGGCCATAAATAAGAAAGTTCAACATGGCGGACGTTGTCGACCGTTATGACCGTTACGCATAGAATTTTAAAATAAAACCTGTTTAACTTTCGTAAGTAAGCTGTAAGGAATGAGCCTGCCAAATTTCAGCCTTCTACCTACACGGGAAGTTGGAGAATTAGTGACGTTGGAAAGTTCAATATGGCGGCCGACAGTGGCGTCATACCACTGAAATAAGTACGTATATCGGTTTCGGTTAGCTCAGGAAAGCCACCTACCAAATTTCGTGAAGATGGGGCCGTAAATAAGAAAGTTCAACATGGCGGTCGTTGTTGACCGTTATGACCGTTACGCATAGAATTTCGAAATGAAACCTGCTTAATTGTTGTAAGTAAGCTGTAAGGAATGGGCCTGCCAAATTTCAGCCTTCTACCTACACGGGAAGTTGGAGAATTAGTGACGTTGGAAAGTTCAATATGGCGGCCGACAGTGGCGTCATACCACTGAAATAAGTACGTATATCAGTTTCGGTTAGCTCAGGAAAGCCACCTACCAAATTTCGTGAAGATGGGGCCGTAAATAAGAAAGTTCAACATGGCGGTCGTTGTTGACCGTTATGACCGTTACGCATAGAATTTCGAAATGAAACCTGCTTAATTGTTGTAAGTAAGCTGTAAGGAATGGGCCTGCCAAATTTCAGCCTTCTACCCACACGGGAAGCTGGAGAATTTGTGACGTTGGAAAGTTCAATATGGCGGCCGAAAGTGGCATCATACCACCGAAATAAGTACGTACATTGGTTTCAGTTTGCGCAGGGAAGCCGCCTACCAAATTTCGTGAAAATGGGGCCATAAATAAGAAAGTTCAACATGGCGGACGTTGTCGACCGTTATGACCGTTACGCATAGAATTTTAAAATAAAACCTGTTTAACTTTCGTAAGTAAGCTGTAAGGAATGAGCCTGCCAAATTTCAGCCTTCTACCTACACGGGAAGTTGGAGAATTAGTGACGTTGGAAAGTTCAATATGGCGGCCGACAGTGGCGTCATACCACTGAAATAAGTACGTATATCGGTTTCGGTTAGCTCAGGAAAGCCACCTACCAAATTTCGTGAAGATGGGGCCGTAAATAAGAAAGTTCAACATGGCGGTCGTTGTTGACCGTTATGACCGTTACGCATAGAATTTCGAAATGAAACCTGCTTAATTGTTGTAAGTAAGCTGTAAGGAATGGGCCTGCCAAATTTCAGCCTTCTACCTACACGGGAAGTTGGAGAATTAGTGACGTTGGAAAGTTCAATATGGCGGCCGACAGTGGCGTCATACCACTGAAATAAGTACGTATATCAGTTTCGGTTAGCTCAGGAAAGCCACCTACCAAATTTCGTGAAGATGGGGCCGTAAATAAGAAAGTTCAACATGGCGGTCGTTGTTGACCGTTATGACCGTTACGCATAGAATTTCGAAATGAAACCTGCTTAATTGTTGTAAGTAAGCTGTAAGGAATGGGCCTGCCAAATTTCAGCCTTCTACCTACACGGGAAGTTGGAGAATTAGTGACGTTGGAAAGTTCAATATGGCGGCCGACAGTGGCGTCATACCCCTGAAATAAGTCCGTACATCGGTTTTGGTTAGCGCAGGAAAGCCGCCTACCAAATTTCATGAAGATGGGGTCAGCCTTCTACCCACACGGGAAGCTGGAGAATTTGTGACGTTGGAAAGTTCAATATGGCGGCCGAAAGTGGCATCATACCACCGAAATAAGTACGTACATTGGTTTCAGTTTGCGCAGGGAAGCCGCCTACCAAATTTCGTGAAGATGGGGCCATAAATAAGAAAGTTCAACATGGCAGACGTTGTCAACCGTTATGACCGTTACGTGTAGAATTTCGAAATGAAACCTGCTTAACTTTTGTAAGTAAGCTGTAAGGAATGAGTCTGCCAAATTTCAGCCTTCTACCTACACGGGAAGTTGGAGAATTAGTTGAGTGAGTGAGTGAGTGAGTGAGTGAGTGAGTGAGGGCTTTGCCTTTTATTAGTATAGATTTGTACTTAATATGTAACATACAGTACTTTGGAATGGCACAAGCTTGAGAGGTGATGTATAAAGTAATCATTACTGCTTTAGTGTTTCCGTTCATTATTCCCTCCAAGCCATTCACTATTTTAACTAATTGAACTGGATTCATATTATAAGGGAATATTATATATATTTGGGGTCAGGAGTTAAAATCAAATTTCCAGGAGAGAAAACTGTTCTTCTTGTTTTGTGCATAAGAAAAGAGTTTAAGAAATTTTGCTATCCAAATGTACAAAGATGTGCAAGTAAATACTGTGCAAATTGACAGTGTAACATTATTTTATCAGGATTCGGACTTTTTAAGTATATCAATTCTCTACTGAATGAAAATAAAAATATTAAGCAGAGTGTAAATACGTAGAGACATTCCTTCCAGTGCCATCAAATTGCTGGACCAGAGGTCATAACACTCCTAAAATGATATTAAATTGCTCCAGTTCTCAATCCATTCATTTAGTTTTCTTAAGGGCAATTGAAGGAAGGGAAATGGGGAGAGAATACAATAACATAGCATTGACTGATTTACAAAACCCACCATTCTCAGCAAATCAACCAATCCAAATGTTGTCTACCTATGGGAATTTTCCTCAATTTCCTTTATTGGCCCTCCAGCTTTACATTTCTCCCTGATAAACTGATTTCCCTCAAGCCAATTATATCTGGTGAGAACATACTTCATGTTCATAATGATCACACTGCTCCACAAGCAAAGCACACATTCCCTTGACTAGCACCCTCCTCTCCTCATAAAGCAAGAATTTTATGCACATCACTGCGTTCTCCTATTCGTTAGCATTAGGCTCTAATCTTTGTCAGATGTCGATTGCGCTGAGTTCAATTGAACCATCCATCTGTCCATCATCAGACAGCCAATGTCTGTCCTGCCAACATCACGCATTAGGCAGGAACCAGCTATAGAGTGGATGGCGCTTAATGAGAAAGCATTAATTACCAAATTTCTCAGTTTTTAGCCATTTAGGTTTTGCTTCTCTTTCTTTCAAGTGTACTTTTTCTGTCAGTGCACAGAGTACAGTGACATTCTTCCTTCTATGTATGACCAACATGCAACATGTTGGCACTCTCTGCCAAAAAATCTAAGAAATTGATTATTTACCTCAAAAATGCAAAATTATTATTATTATTTTTGTAAAATCTATAATAAAACAGCATGTTTAAAGTTAAATACTTTCATCCAATAAAAAAACTTTTAATAACAATACCTAGCCAAATAGAAGTTGTCACAGATGGCCAGGGGCCCTGCCCAGGCAGGATGCCAATATTGTGGAAGGACCCAGGGGAGAGTGTGGTCAGGGCATTATCTCCTCTAGAATGGTAGAGGCATCTCCCTTGAGTTGATGTGGCACCACAGACTCTCACAGGGCACACTGGGAGTTGGAGTTCGCTGCAGCTATGTTAGGGGAACTGCAGAACCGTACTTTGGGCTCTCACTAGACTTCACAAATGAGCCACCTGGAGCACTCCCAGGTGTAGCTTAAAAGGAGCCGCCTGCCTTCACTCCGGGAGTCAGAGTTGGGATAGAGAAGAGATGAAGCTTCCAGAGGAGGAGTGGAGGCAGACAAGATAGAGAGAGACAAGAAGAATTAAAGAAAAATATAGTACTGCTCTGTATTGTACTGTGCTGCTTGTGGGAACAGTTTTGGAAGTGTTCCCATTGTAAATAAACATGTGGTGTGCTGAAACTTGTGCCTGGTGTGTGTCTGTGTCGGGTCTGGGTGGCTGGTGTGTCCCCTGCAGGTCACAAAGTAAAATTATATAATATTGTTACAGTTACAGTGTACAGTTATTTGCAAATCTTACACTCCACAGCAATGTAAGTGTACTTAATTATATAAAACTAATTAAAATATATTTTAAAAATACACTTACATTCACAAGATATTGACACATTTTTGTAAAAGGGAAAAAGTTTAAATTCCATAGATATAATATTGTTTCCAAAATGCTTTTATAAGAAGAACACATTTATTATTTATGCAATAAAATATATGTTTTGCTATATTTTATTATATTAAGCCAGGTGTAATGATTAACTTTGCTGTATCCAAGCTCAGTAAACGTCCTCTTGTGTGTGTGAATTTTTTCTCAGAGTATTTCCACCATTCGTGCTATCTTGATTGAAAATGACAAATCTGAACTTGAACTCGAATCTAGTCTCATTGTCAGCATCAGCAGTGATTTGTATGCCCTATGACACAGTGTTATGTTGTGCAGGGCTATTTCTTGCTTTCCATCTGATGGAGCCTTAATAGACTGTCAACAATGAGTTAAAATAAATGATAAAATGAATGAATAAAATAAATTCAAATGAATGCATTGAAATGAATAAATTAAATGCAATATGCAACAAGGGGTGGCAGTGGAAACACTGCTACCAACTTGGAGTAGGAAGACCAGGGTTTGCATCATGGGTCCACCCTGTATGGAGCTTACATGTACTCCCTGTGTGCCTGGGCTTCTTCTGGGTACTCTGGTTTCCTACCATTGTCCAAAGACATACTGCTTAGGTGAACTGGTGACACTAAAGTGGCCCTAGTGTGTGTTTGGGTGTGTGTGTTTGTGTTCTTCCTGTGATAGCCTGGTGCCCTGTGCTAGGTGGGATAGGATCTGGTGCACCCCAAAGGTCTAGATCAGGGGTCCTCAATCACAGCCCTGGAGGGCCGCAGTGGCTGCAGGTTTTTGTTCTAACCCGGTTGTTTAATTGAAAGCAATTCTTGTCAATAATTTAATTTCATAGCTTCTTAGTGCTTTAACTCTGCTATGTCAGGTAGTTCTCATATCCTAGATTTTCTTCCCCTTTCTAAGAATATCATCCAAATGATTTGAAGGCTAAAATGGATGAGTAATTCTCAATCATTCACTTTTTTCTTTTCACTTTCCTTCCAAATATTTAATTAAACCCAATAGTGCATTATAAATACACACAGGTTTAAATGGTAACAAGCTAAATGAAGAAATGCTGGTCTCTTTTGTGGCACGGTGGCACAGTGGTAGCACTGCTTCCTCGCAGTAAGGTGACCTGGGTTTGCTTCCTGGGTCCTCCCTACGTGGAGTTTGCATGTTCTCTCCGTGTCTGCATGGGTTTCCTCCGGGTGCTCCGGTTTCCTCCCAAAGTCCAAAGACATGCAGGTTAGATGCACTGGCGATCCTAAATTGTCCCTAGTGTGTGCTTGGTGTGTGTGTGTGTGTGTCCTATGGTGGGCTGGCACTCTGCCCATTATTTGTTCCCTGCCTTGCACCCTGTGTTGGCTGGGATTGGCTCCAGCAGACCCCCGTGACCCTGTAGTTAGGATATAGCGGGTTGGATAATGGATGGATGGCTGGTCTCTTTTGTCATTTGCATGTTATTGCTAATTAGGAGCAATTAAAACCCAAGAATACAGATGTTTAAGACTAAAATAAGCAATAAGGGTTCAAAATCATAATGACCAAGACAACTAAAATGAAGCAGAAGTGTTACTTGAGCAATAAGTTCTTCTTATTAAGCAATTGGGTTGGAGCAAAAACCTGCAGCCACTGCGGCCCTCCAGGACCTTGATTGAGGACCCCTGGTCTAGATTAAGCTTGTTAGAATATAACATGACATGACATATAACAAGGATACGCTCTAGATCTCTTTGATTCGAGATTACAGTATCAGTTTCAATACAGAAGAATATGTTTGTATTAAAAAATGTTATTTAAATTTAATTTTTTTTATATTTATGGATTTCCCACCATATCCATGGCTGAGTCGTTTCTTGTGGCGATAGCAGGATGGGCTTCAGCTCCCTGCGTGCTGTAATAGAATTAAGTAGGTTAATCAAATGGATAGAAGATTAGATGCTTGCCAATGTGTGTACGATGCTAATGTGAAATCATATTCAAACTAATATTATATGTTGAAAGAGATACACAGACACAGTTGTTGGATCAGAGGCCTAATCATTATGATATTTTAATTGTTAAATGAAAGTCCAATAAAATGCATGAGAAACACAACATTGGTTGTCTGAAATGGGGGGCCATCAACGGGTGAAACAACATTCAGCCACTGGATATGGCCCATTTAAAACTAATCTTTCTTTTTTGGTTGTTAATAGTAAATAGTTACCTGGGAAAATAATAACCCTTTGGATGCCCTATTTATTCCTCATTAACACTGCTCGGATTTATGATGGAATATGAATAGTCTTTGATAGTTTAAGGATAGGAATGTGTATCAAGTCCATCTCCTCTTCTAGAAAGTAATAACAAAAGAATATAAAAGGTACACAAATGCTTAAGCAATAAATGGAAAGGATGTACTGAAGATGTTCCAATCCATACCAAAGACTTACATTTTCTAGCATCTGTAAAGTTATTGCTGCAATGTACTCTTTGTGTATGTTTATAAAATTTGCTTTTTCCCTCTGGCCCTTTTTCAATTCCCCATTGTCTTCTTCCCCTCCTGATGATTAATCCATCATTTTCTATATTTCCAATATGATTCTACCCATAGGTTTTACATTTTAAAGTATATTACACCAGGAAATGATGTATAACATGTCCATAACTTTGGGGTTACATGAGTAAGTCAAATGTGGACAAAGGTTCACAATCCAAAGCATTCCTGTTTCAAAATTGAACAGAGAAGCAGATGATGTTTATAATATAATGTAGTAATGTGTAAATAAATCACATCCTGTACTATGATGCTAAATTAGGAAATTGGCAGGGTCAGAAATGTGTTTTCTTCTGTTACATCAGAAGTGGCTCAAAGCTGTTCAAGGGGTAAAACGGCACTGACACACATTCTAAGCTTCCATTTCCAAGTCATTGATCATTATTCATAAATTAAGAGCCTGCAGTAAAATAATCCTGTGTCTTTGCATTAATATGTTACATGTTTACATGTTTATAGGCTCCTTTCTTAAATATGTGATAGTAGTCTACAATTTTTTTTAAATATCTACACATACTTTGCTTACAGCAGAATAATTGTATTACTACAATACATATACTGTTTAATTTACTAAGCCATTATATGGTTGATTAGTTGTTTATATGTGACATTTTGTGCTGATTGCTAAGGTGGAACATTACCATCATTATGTATGCAAATACACTCTGTTACTACTCCTTGCCTGCAAGTTAACACAAATAGCTTGGTCCTCCAAACAGCCAATCATAAGACTCAAAAATATAGGCAATATGTAGACATGGTCAAGAGGTTTAGATGTTTTTGACCAAATAATAGAATAGGCAAGGCACATTATCTAGATGATCAATTATGGCACACATGGATGTTTCAGGATCTCAGAAATAACTACCTTCAATAGGATTTTTACAAAGTACAGTTTCTAGAGTTTGCAAAGAAATGAACATAAAGCTTTCATTAAGCAACAGTTCTTTGGTCAAAAAAAATTGTCATTGAGAAAGTTCACAGGATATGGTTAGACTCAAAATTCAAAAGGCCACAAATGCTCAAACAGCAGTATTTCACAACAATGGCTTCCATAATGCTTTGGATATTCAGAATGGACTACATCAGTGGAAGACCATGCTGGTTTCCACTCCAGTCAGCTAAGAACATGAAGATAAGGCTACACCAAAAGTGGCCAATTGTAAACAATAACAATATTGCCTGGTCTAATAAATCTCAATTTCTGCGGCAACAAGGATCAGGATGTGGGACAGACAGTATGAATCTATGTACAGAACCTTTATAGTATCGTTAGTGCAGGCTGTTTAGGTAGTATATCGTTAATATATTTCTTGCCTCACATCAGTCCTCTTAACACCAATTGCTATTGACCAAGTATGCCCCCCCTTACAGTCATAGTCTCCCCTTTTTCAAATGGATGCATCCTGCAAGGTCATGTGCCAAGTCACAAAGTATGCATCAACTGAAAGTGGTTAACTGAATATGGCAGTTATTTCAGTTTACTCCAATAAAATGCCCATAACCCATATCTTAATGCATAAAAACACCATTGCAATGTGACGGAATAAGAAGTCCACAGTATGAATGTTTGGCTCATAAATCTGCAGGATCTATGTGATGATATAAAGATAGTACAAACCAAAGCCAATGTTTCCAGATGAACCTTCTTAAATATATGCCCTGAAAAATTCAGGGTGTTCCGGAGGAGACTGTAGGCCTATCATTTACAAGATAAGTGTAGCCAAAAAAGTGGCCAATGATCAACATGAGTTTCACCCATGTGGCAAAGAACAGACAATACCCCACAGGAAAACCCACACAGTTTAAAGTAGAAACATTTTTACATTCCACGGAGGGAAAACAGAGACCACTAGTTGGAGCATAAACCTTATCATTAGAGTGCACCCTAAGTGAAACATCCGAGGACACAAGAGCAAGTGACAGAGCGTGACAACCTGTGAGGAGGCAGGAGAATTTTTTAGGTGAGTCTCCAGGAGAGAGACTGAGACAGAGAGAGGTCAAGTAGGAAGAAGTATAGCTAGGAATAAAGGGACCACATTGCACATAAATATGTGGCCACTACTGTTCTGGAAACAGCTGGTCCTTAATTAAAGTGTGTGTGTGGTGCTGTGTTACTCTTCTAATGAGAAAGGTCCCATGGAGGCTGCCTTGGAGTTTCAGTCTTTTAAGGGCTATGCAGGGGGTGAAGGGAATGAGAATGTCAATAGCTACTAGAGGGAGTTGTATTTTGATATCTTGATACCCAAAGACGGTCTCTTCTTGACCAGGGGCTCAACCAGGACCTCGCTCCCCCCGCAAATCAGAGTCAAAGTAAGTGTCATTGCTGAAAAGGCACTTTTACAGAAAGAATGAGAAGAGAAAACTGTGATTGAGGTGAAGGGCCCAGGTGGGTTTGAGAAGGAAACAATACTTTATGACGCTTTGAATGCAGACAAGTGGGTAAACTGCACCCCATTGAGTAAATAAGAGTCTGACCTGAAAATAGCTACTCCTGGGTGGCATCTAAAGGTTTTTTTGGCTTCTGTTGTATTTTAGTTCCCTTATGTGTTTAATATTCCTTTAAATACATCTATTATTGCTATACTTGAGTCTCCTGTGAAGATTACTCCTCTATCATCATACATACTGTGTATGTCATACACATATATAATACAGTGGTTACATGTATTTGGCTAGTCAGCAACTTCACAACCATAATGTTTCTTCCAAGCATTTGCTTGGCTGCTTATTTTTGTAATCTAATGGAAACAATTATTCAGTGATGCAATATTAATATGCCTTAATGTACAAGTAATCAGATTTAAGCTATAAAGAAGCTTAAATACTGGAACATTTATTAATTGCAATTATATGAAAAAAAGGTTTAATTTTGCACAAACAACATCATCTAACATGAAATGAAAATGTTATTCGATAGGTGCTTTATTTCTTAATAAAATCGTTCTGCCATTTAGAGCTGAACAGAAGGAAGGTGTGTGTTAAAACAGTGCAGAACTAAACAAACTTTCAAGCTGTCTTAAGACTTTCCTGAACTGAGAAAAATGACTAAAATTAGATAACATAAGGATTTTAAAAGGTAATTTAGTCCCCCCAAAGCATTCATAATCAATAAAGGCTATTTTGAGCAGTGTGGGGAATTTGAGTATTTTCTTGACCTCTTCAGCTTATAGCTATCAACCTTTCTTTCAGCAATTTTCCTCAAGGTACAATTAGTGGAGTAGGGTAGATTGTTATCATTATATTGAAGTCCCGTCAAGTACGACAGACAAATGATTTTCCAAATGTTGACAAGTTTGCAGACACAATGAAGAAAGTTTTTAGACACAGAAAAAAATAAAATTATCTAAAAATAGCCTCCCCTTGGGTGCCTCCAATGTTCTGCAAAACTCAAATCCTATTCTTTCCTGAAAAAAATAACCCCATAAAAAAGAGCCACAGCTTTATTATCAGGATATTTTTAATAATTTCCTCTTATTGGTGGTGTAATGAGTTATGGGAGGAATGTTGCACAGAAATGTGGCCTTACTAATTCTATATATTTTTTAGTGAAACCTCTATTGTGTACTGACAATCATTATTTCTGGAAAAGTTAGGTCTCGTTTTTACAGTGTTGCTCTGTATCTAACACCCCATGTTGTGGGTAGTTTGCATGGTGGTGGTTCACATGTTGGAGGTCACCTAATACCTTTTAGTAAGCATCACTTGTGCTGTGTGTCTGGCCCCTGGTACTGGTCCCAGTTTCCCTGTCCTAGGCTAGGTTCTCTTTCAAAGTATCACGTTAGTCATTAATAGATAGATAGATAGATAGATAGATAGATAGATAGATAGATAGATAGATAGATAGATAGATAGATAGATAGATAGATAGATACTTTATTAATCCCAAGGGGAAATTCACATACTCCAGCAGCAGTATACTGATACAAAGAAACAATATTAAATTAAATAGTAATAAAGATAAATCTTTCTCTGGCCTTATCGCTTACACCTATTTGTCATGGGTAACCCTAACAAGAGCACAAACAGTCTCACCAGCCAACATATTTATAAGGATCACTAAGGCACACATGCCTCCCCTATCAACCCAAGCTTCTCCAGATTGAAAAAAAGACAATTGAAGTGCTTTGGACATGTAGATAAGAAAGGCACAGCCTACTGGGAGAAGACCTAGGCCATGGTAGAGGAATTACACTGTGTGCACAATTATTAGGCAAGTTGTATTTTTGAGGATTCATTTTAATATGGAACAAACACAGTGCTATCAGTCAATCCAAAATGTTAATAAACCTGAAACCTGAATGTTTCACAACGGAAATGTGAGTGTGAACATCATCAGGGGAATACATATGTGCGCACAATTATTAGGCAACTATTAGTGTGCAGATTTATTATGCAACTAAAGGAAAAATGAAAATTTTCCCATCTCACTTGTTTATTTTCATCTGTTATAGTGAGAATAATAAACAAACACCTCAAAATTTACAAATAAACATCTCTGACATTTAAAAAAAAATAAATCAATCAATCAATGACCAATATAGCCACCCTTCTTTCCAATAACAGTCATAAGCCTTTCCATTCATGGAGTCTGTCAGTTTCTTGATCTGTTGACGATCAGCTTTTTGTGGAGCAGTGACTACAGCCTCCCAGACACTCTTCAGAGAGGTGTATTGTTTTTCTCCCCCGTAAATCTAGCGTTTAAGAAGTGCCCACAAGTTCTCGATAGGGTTTAGGTCAGATGAGGAAGCACTTTGGAGTTTTTTTTTGTTTTTTCTGTCCACCCTGGCCATCGGACCTTACTCTTATTCTATGTTAATTAATGTTGACTTATGTTTATTTTTTATTGTGTCTTCTATTTTTCTATTCATTTTGTAAAGCACTTTGAGCTACATTTTTTTGTATGAATATGTGCTATATAAATAAATGTTGATTGATTGATTGATTGATGAGGAAGGGGGGCCATGTCATTATTCCTTCATCTTTAAGGCCTTTACTGGCTGGCCACGCAGTGGAGAACTTCGATGCAAGTGATGGAGCATTGGCCTGCATAAAAATCATGGTCTTTTCCTGTATCACTGTTTGAAGAAAGTGTCTTCGAAAAACTGGCAGTAGGTTTGGGAGTTGATTTTGAGTTCATCTTCAATGCAAAAAGGTCCAACTAGCTCATCTTTAAAAATACCAGCTCATACCAGTATCCCACCTCCACGTTGGAGTGGAGCTCTGTGCCCATTACTGATCCACAGGTCCATCCATCTGGTCCATCAAGAGTCACTCTCATCTCATCGGTCCATAAAACCTTTGAAAAAATCTGTCTTCAGATATTTCTTGGCCCAGTTTTGACGTTTCAACTTATGTTTCTTGTTCAGTGGTGGTTGGGTTTCAGCCCTCCTTACCTTGGCCATGTCTTTGAGCACTGAACACCTTGTACTTCTGGGCACTCCAGGTAGGTTGCAGCTCTGGAATATGAAAGTACTGGAGGATAATGGGTTCCTGGTAGCTTCACGTTTGATTCTTCTCAAATCTTTGGCAGCTAATTTGCGTCTTTTGTTCTCAACACGTTTCTTGCGACCCTGTTGACTATTTGCAACAAAATGTTTGATGGTTCTGTGATCACACACCAATATCTTAGCAATTCCAAAAGTGCTGCATCCCTCTGAAAGACTTTTACAATTTTTGACTTTTCAGAGTCAGTTAAATCTCTTTTTTGGCCCATTTTGCCCGAGGAAAACTAGCTGCCTAATAATTCTGCACACCTTGATATAGGGTGTTGATCTCCTTAGGCCACACCCTCCCTCGTTACACAAATACACATCACCTGACGTGCTTAAATCCAATAAGCATTCAAGTTAATACAGCTTGGAGTTGGAATATACGCATTAAAAATGATGATATGGTCAAAATACTCACTTGCCTAATAATTGTGCACACAGTGTATATCTATTGGATTGCCAGGGAGCATCTGGAAATTATCCAGGAAGTGTTGGAAGAATTTGCTAAGGGAAAGTTAGTCAGCTTAGGTTAGTATGTTGCTATTATGTCCCTCTTCAGATTACTAAATACCACAAGAGCAAATGTCATAATTTAAACAAGTTAGTAACAATTTTCTGCAATTGGATTGTTCAAAAATTAAAAAAAAAAAACACGTACACAAGTATCTCTGTCAGTCATATTATACATTTTTGATGTAATGAACTTCACTATAAAAGGCACAAAGTGAAAAATGTGATGAACAGCATTATTCATTTAAAAGTTACAGACAAAGAGGGTCAATGAAGCAAGCAATCAATATTAATTTTATATTGAACCTTCTACATCTACTACCTCAAGTCATTCTCGAAGCAATTAATATTTTCTGAAAGGCACTTTCTCCAGTTATTATATTATACAGTTCAGTAGGTATCCATTTAGGTAGTCTTTTACTTAGCTGCTCTGTATTAGTTGTTACTCCATTTCGACCCCATCATATTCTTGTCAGCCTCACCAAAGCAATGGATACCAGGCACAAACCAGCTCTGAAAAGCAAGTTAATTCATCGTAGGCCATACTCATATTTATTCACTAGTAGAGACCAGTAAACATTGCCAGTGCTCCTTACTGGTGACTTGAAATTGAACATAAACAAATAATAAGCTATAGGATATATATAATAAACGCATATTCTTGACTTGAGAAGTGTCTTCACAGAACTTTTCATACTGAATACTCATATATAGGTTATTTATGTTTGTATACACCTAAAGCCAATGTCACACTATACATCTTCCAGTTGTTGGGTATGTCAGAATTGTGACTGTCAGATGCTGATCTCATCAGTGCATCATATCAATTTACATGATTGAAAATTGCCAGGCAAGTCAAATTCAATGACATGTGCCAACCTTCCAGCAGAATCAAACCTGCCCCTTATTGTGACAGCCTGTCTGATGGAGCTGGTGCTGTATGAAGGGTTACCTAGAGCAATAAGTTCAGCTGCAATCGAGCTTCCTTTTTTTCCCTTTTTTCATCATGTGGTGGTAAATAAAACACATCAGACAGACAAGCCTCTCTTCTGGTTGTGATGTCTAAAGCACCTATGTTCCATATACCTCATTCTCTGCATTGTATTTCCAGATAAGCATTCTTTGGCTTGTCAGCTCTCATGCACACAGTGCTTGTCCTTACAACTAAAGATGAAATCAAACCTCTTTGATTTCATTGGAGTGAGCTGCACACTAGTTGGAGTGAGTCACTGGGTATGTGACATTATGAGAAAGGAGTTCACGGGAGCATGTCACTGACTCCCTCCGAATCGCTAAGATTATGTAAAGATTATGTAAATGAATATATAACTGAAAACTGCTTGAAAAGTTGTATAATGTAACAACCCTAACATTATTAAAAGCAAGACAATTATTGGACTCCGATGACATGCATTTGTCTGACAAATAATTGATTTGCCACAATGAAACAATGAGTTTCATTGATCAACAGTGTGTTCACTTAAAGTTTCACATTCTAACCTTACTTCTTAAAAATCTTGTAATTCACACAATCTGATTGGTCATTCTGCCCCTGCATTCTACACAACATCTTCTGAGGCATCAGATTTAAAATCTGTAACAAATACAAGATAAAATAGAAGATCTAATCTAGAGAGAAGAAAAGATGGCAAGTTTTTGTGTTTGATGGTAATCATCCTTCTTTTTTTATTTCCTAAGTACAACACTTCCTTTATTAAAATCTCATGCTGCGTTTCTATGGTGTGCAAAAACAAATTACACAAAAAATACATACTGCTGTAAATTTTTGTTGATGCTGTTTTTCAGTTGGTAGATGAAAGGTTTGCAATTTTATTTTCCTTAGTTAACAATCATTTTCGAATGTGTTACACTCTGAAAATTAAGAATAAAAAAATAATGTGAAGATTATACATGGACAATGTGACCTACACTTGAAATATTACAGACAAAAACTATATAAAACAGAAACAAAATCAAAAGTTGACAAAATGATCTAATTATCACCTATTTAAAATAAACAGTTTTAGATTTTCAAGAAGACATTTATTTGTCTGACATTGAAAAACATCTGAAAATAACATACAAGGAATATCCAGAGATGTACAAATTTACTGTCAGTGTTTACACAAGCCTAATTTATTAGCTAAATATTATTGAATTCAGTGTACTCCTCTATATCACTCTTCATTGGGAAAAAAAGGCTCAAAACATTTACCCAGTTTTATAAATACAAAACAGCAGAAACAATTATATAATTAACATTTTGATCAAACTGAGGCACCATCTTGGAGCTGATCCCAAGTCCGGATAAATGGGGAGGGTTGGCGTCAGAACAGGCACCAGGCCGTACAAATCATGCTGAAATCTATAAAATATCGACCCCACATGGAAGTTGGAAAAAATCAAGAAGAAGAATCAGCTTTTCTGGTGAGTTATCTAGTTCATAGTTTCTTAATCCATGGGTTTGATCCATTTTAGGTTGTCTGATTTTGGGTTATACAAAGTCGTAAGTTCCAATTCTATGCAATTGGAAAGGGTGATTTACAGTTTGCGTGGTGTCTCTTGATGCATTGCCTCGGGACATTTAAACATTGTTCCACTATGACCTGCAGCAATGATTCTCCAAGGGGGGCAAAAATCCTCTACCCTGGTATGACTATTGGTGTGTCTCAAAAACACAAAAAAGACTAAACTGGGACACAAGATAAAAAAAAAGTTTAAGAAACACTGATCTAGTTTATTGGTTTGTCTTGTTGAGGTTCATACTGGGCACATATTGTGATGCACAGACTGGACCCTCCCCCATTTCTTGTGCCAGCCTCCAGGTACTTCCAGATAATGTCCAAGTTCTTTCAGGCCAAACAAGAATTCTGATTTCACAATTGTGCCCAGAGTCTTTTCCCCAACCACGTGCCTAAACCAATTCAAGTGGCCCATCTCAATCCAGAGAAACAGAGATTCCTCTGAGGTGCTCCAGTGTTATTGTACTCTTCATCATATCATGAAAAGGGAGGCCAACAGCCTGGCCCAGAAACCACATTTCAAATGCCTATGCATACAATCTCATTCTTTTGGCCACTATGTAGACGTCAAGACCACAGATAAGAAGTTGATTGACAGACAAATCAAAAGCTTTGTTTGTAAACTTACTTTCCACACTACAGTCTCAATCTGCAGCACAAGCTACACCGACTTATAGTCCTTACTTACATAAACAAGACTCCAAGATGTGTGAACACCAGCAATAAGGGCTTTCTCTCCCTGAACCTGCAGAATGAAAGCCACTCCTTTTTGATAGGGAACCATAATAAAATTTGGAGAGGCTAAATCAGAATGTTCTGTATATGTAATATGATGACATTGTCCAAAAACAGTAGAGAAACAATACAGTATGCAGGTCTCCTAATTAGATAATACTCAAAATCTCAATTTTGCCTTGATATTGCAAGAGACAAAATGAAAAAAATAACTAACAGAAAAGGGGATAATATGAACCATTAGTGGAGTCCAATGACAATTGTTAATAGCACCGACTTATTGCTAAATATAAAAATATAACCCTCAATCAAGAATTGAAAGGCAGGAATTAATGGTCTTGGAAACATCATGCACTTGTAGCAAATTACACAGTCATAAGCCTTTTACAAGTCTATAAAACGTGAATATGCAGGACTGAATAAGTCTCAGAACTTTCCAAATAGTCAAAGTTCTGCTGTTGTCTGGAATTTAAATTCAAAAAGGTAACCAAAAAAAAGCATCTTATTCTGTACAGAGAGTGAGAGGTTGGGAGCATGCACTGATTAAAGCGCATTGACACAGCCACCACACGGCAAACCACAGATTGAGATCTGAGTGCAGAATCTGCAACAAGTGACACCTCAGCACCACACTAAACAGCGTGAGGTTCATTTACGGTGACTGGAGTGCCAATCCTGCCGCCAACCCCTAACTTCTCCCTGTAGGTTGGAGGAAACTGCTTGCAGGGCTGGATGCAGATTAACGTCATACCCAGGACGGAGCAATTGCAGGTTAAGGGCCTTTCTTAGGGGCCCAACGATGTGTGGAGTTACTTCTGCCGTTTATGGAATTCAAACCGACACAGATCCCTAGCCTCAGAGCCACCACTGTAGAATCTAATGTTAAATTAAATTGTTGAACTTAGTTTTATTTAATCTTTGTTGATTTTTCTTTTATTTTAGAGAGTGATATCTCAAACAGAGACAAACTGTTTTTGCTTTTTAAACACATTTTATGTAATAACAAGGCCTAAGTTAATTGAAACTGAAGAAACTCAGATTCCAATACTAATCAAAATGTAACAATATGGAATGGAAGTAATTTGATTTCAAATAAGAATTATTATGACAGTAGCATGAAACAATTATTGAGACAAGCTATACATCAACATCAGATAAAACAATTTAACAATATAAAGAGGTTGGCTTGGTGGTGCATTATCCATCCATCCATTATCCGACCCACTAAATCCTAACTACAGGGTCACGGGGGTCTGCTGGAGCCAACCCCAGCCAACACAGGACACAAGGCAGGAAAAAACCCTGGGCAGGGCGCCAGCCCACCACAGGGCATGCACACACACACACTAGGGACAATTTAGGATAGCCAATGCACTTAACCTGCATGTCTTTGGACTGTGGGAGGAAACCGGAGCACCCAGAAGAAACCCACACAGAAACAGGGAGAACATTCAAACTCCACACAGGAAGGACCCGGGAAGCGAATCCAGGTCTCCTAACTGCGACGCAGCAGCGCTACCCACTGCACTATTATGCCGCCCTGGTGCATTATCCTGGGTTTGAATTCCACACTGTGATGTTTACTGTGAAGTGTTTACATGTTTGCCCCATGGGGTTTCCACATGAACATTCTACCTTCTTCCTCCTAAAACCCTAAAGATGTCTGTGTCAGGTTTAACTGAATTTGCTTGGTGGTGGTATGTGACTAAGTAAGCCATTCAATTTTATTAGCACCCTGAAAGAGCTGGTTACTATCTTTGCGCTAGATGTTGCTGGGTTGGGCTCAGGTCCCCATAATACCTGTAAGCAGAGAGAATGTTATGTTACAATATGAAGTTGACCTTGATAGCCTTAAGGTCTACAAGCTTTGGATTAACTAATTCATGACAAATGTACACACAGCGGCTGCCATTTCAGAAATGTAGGTACATCCCATTTTAATTGGTATCCCACAGGTGTTGAATATATTATATAAAGATTTCAGGTTTAATCCCAGGAACCTTAAAATGTATATATTTATTCATACATATACAACCTTACTGAGAATGAATTTAAATAATAGTTTTTAAAAAACGTGTACGTTATGTATGCATGTATTTATTAGAAATGGATGTTAGCATATTAAAATCACAAAGCAAGACTAAATTGCATAAGATTGCTTGATGCACAATAGGGATTCAAATTCTGCAGTAAATGTCTCATTAAGAACCACCTCTGTGAACGTCTAGCTGGTAATCAAAAGCTGTTAGTAAGGGTTTTTCTTCACCCAGATTTGTCTCCTTTTCATTACAAATGAGAACAGCAGTTATGGGCACTTTATGGATACTTCTTATTGTGACCCCAGAAGAACTTGGGCTTTGCAGCTCTAGACACTGCTTTTTTTCAAAGTAGCAGTTTGTGAAATATTTTAATTTATGCATTTGAAATAGGAAGTGGTGGTGGATTACAGTACAAAATAACCAGAATGAAAAAGCAACTGACAAAAGTTATTTAAAATTATCCCACATGCTAAAACAAATTCACTAAACCTTTGTAAAATAAACACAGAACCAGAGTGAAGTAATTTCTTAATACTGCCCTGTATTGCTGTGGAATCACACTACAAGGCATTTCAGTTTGCAGATTTGCAAAGTGGTAACTCATACACTGACCCTAAATCTTTTGTTCTTTGTTATATGGAAGCATATACAGTACTCCAAAGAACTGTAACACTAGGGGGCTTTGCCCCCTGTTAGCTTCGCTAGTCAACCCCCCTGCCTGCGCTATGCGCTAGCCTTTTTGCGGTTCTGTTGCTCACGTATGGGGATGCGGTTGTACAATTTAAACAGATTTTTATTTTCATGGGAAATGTTACATATGCATAATAGAACTATTTTATATTATGAGTAATTAACCTCATTAAAAAAAGAGTAAAACGCAATAATTTGAAAGTAAATTATGTTTCATGTTGCGTTAGAGTTATTTGTTGTGTAATATGATTTTGTTGTGTTTGGCTTTGAAATTAACAAGCAAATACTTTTTAAACTTACACTTTTACTGTAAAACTTCAATAAAAACAATGTTTTAATTAAATATACATCAATATTGCATTGAATTTTGATTCTTGGACTTTCATCGTGACAATGCAACGTGTCTGTGGTTGAATTTCGTTTCTTTCTATTAAATAAACAACTTTTTCGAATGTTTGGCTCTGAGATTTGGTAATTGTCTTTGCAAAAGCTATTCTAACAAGAAACTGTTAACATTTTAATACAAATGGCATATCAAGATCTCTTTTGTTGTGTAATGTTATTCACGGAAGATGTACTACATTACCTTTCTTGTATACATCCTTATTTCTACAGTAATTCACGCGGTGGAAGACAGGACGGTGTTAACCGTTGTAGATACGGGATATTGTAAGTTGATGTTTTCATATTCTGCATGATCACCACCAACTGTTTCAGCATAGTCTATTGACACGCATTTAACCAATTTGCCATGTAACTAATTGTCATTTTTGCTGTTAATTTGTTTGACTTCATCGTTTCTCGGTGCTAGGATTGCCCATGTACTCATTTTTTCTGTTGATAACCCTTCATGATGAAATTCTTCAATAAGATTTGAACATAATACGTCTTCTTTTATTGGTAACTTAAAGTGAGGAAAATTTTAAAATGTAGAAGAGCTGAGAGAGCACAAACTGTGTCTATCAAAAGCATTCACATGAATGAGAGGTAAAATTACCGTGTGCGTGGTTGAACATGGTTGAGAGGAGGGCGTGACTTGAAAAAAATCTCATGGCCAAGGTCTCAACTCACGGGACTTAAAAAAATCTTCCAAAAAGTCTTTTTATATAATAGAGAGATGTAGGACTTTCACCTGGAATTGTCAGCCATAGTGTGCAGACAGGGCTTCAGTAACTAAGGTGCATCCTTGCCTGTTGTACTACTTCATCAAAGACTGCACTATGTACAAACTGGCCATTAAACCTGTGTGTTCGCGTTTATGCTTAACAAACTCAGGGAGTGTCAGCTGTGGCATTCCCACTAGGAAGCTGGGGCTTTAGCCACTAAACTACACCCTTGCTCACTGTGCACAGACTGACTATTGGGAATGTCTTCTTTCGCCTCTTCTGGCTAGGAATTAATAATGAGCTCTTAATTCCCAGAAAATAAACAACACGCAAAATAGCGGTGAAGGTAAACTTTCATTCAGTTCAATGTAATATAAGTGTAATGCCATCAGCAGAATAAAAATTCTACAACCTGGACACTTGCAACTGTAACAGTTTTAAGAAAGTCTTCATTCCAGGTGGCACATTTCTTAGTTACAGAGCCTCTCAAGAGGCAGACTCACAGCATGTCATTCTCAGATGGAAAAGAAGAAAGGGCAACTCTCTAAGTTATTGTTTAGTTTATATCTCCTGTCTATGCGCTAACATGCTTGTCAATAACTTTCCTTTGCTTTCTCTGGTCCGTTTTCAGTGTACAACAGATGATGAATACAAACAGAAGAGTGACTGAATTTCTCCACGTAAGTAGGCTGAATGACTGATTGCACAGATTGAGATATTTGTGATACTAATTAAAGAAAACAGCTAGTTTGAAATACCACTCTGATTGAATTATTTATGACCTTTTCTTGGGGTACCAACAAAGGTGTCTAGGCCATTTTAGAATATCCTTATAGAAAAAGCAATGCTTGCCTTGCTTTCCTCAATGGCATGCATGTAAACATGGAACAATTGCTTATCATTTAATCAATTTTCAGGAGGCATACAGCACTTTTTCCAATGAGCTGTGTGGGTACCGAAAAATTGCCTGTACTTCCACTATGTTGATTTACTTATAGATATTTCTTGTTATATCTGCATTTGAACCTTATTAGCATACTTAAGATTTTGATAATTCTTGTAAAATATATATATATATATATTATTATATATACTTATCAATAGCACCTGATGACTCCGACTCTTTCGATACACTAACACAACGTCTTACTGGTATTTCTGAATGGATGAATAGTAATTTTCTCAAACTAAATAAAGAGAAAACTGAAATTTTAGTAATTGGCAATAATGGATTCAATGAGGTTATCAGAAATAAACTTGATACACTAGGATTAAAAGTTAAGACGGAAGTAAAAAATGTAGGGGTAACCATTGACTGTAATCTGAATTTTAAATCACATATTCATCAGACCACTAGGACAGCATTTTTTCGCTTAAGAAACATAGCTAAAGTTAGAACTCTATATCATTGAAAGATGCGGAGAAATTAATTCACGCTTTTGTTTTCAGTAGACTAGATTACTGTAACGCACTCCTCTCAGGACTACCCAAAAAAGACATAAATCACTTGCAACAAGTACAGAATGCAGCTGCTAGAATCCTAACTAGGAAAAGAAAATCCGAGCACATTTCTCCAGTTTTGATGTCACTACACTGGTTGCCTGTGTCATTCAGGATTGACTTTAAAATACTGCTTATGGTTTACAAAGCCTTAAATAATCTCGCTCCATCTTATATATCGGAATGCCTGACACGTTATATTCCAAATCGTAGCCTTAGATCTTCAAATGAGTGTCTCCTTATAATTCCAAAAGCTAAACTTAAAAGAAGTGGTGAGGCGGCCTTCTGCTGTTATTATATATATAATTTGTGCCTTTTTTGTCTCCTGCTATAACCTTTGTAAGTGCTACAGAGGGCGAATGGGTGTCCAGCCCAGGGTGGAAGTGGATTCCTCTCCCGGCTGGCTTTCTTTCCGTTATTTAATCCACTTCTGTCCTGGGCGAGACGCCCATCCGTCTTCTGGAGCACTTACACCTTTCTCTTTCCTTTTGTAATTAATAGAGCTTCTATCTATCTATCTACACACAATGAACCAATCACATCATTGGTATGCCATCCTCAAAAAAATTCAGTCTAATAAAAAGTGAATACAGCACATCTTTGTTGCAGATTTGCTTTTGTGCAGCACTCTGTACAGATATCCAGTTAAATTTGCAGTTTAGACAGTCACACTTTCCGCACCACATTAAGCTCCCTGACCTGATGTAGTCCTCCTTGTCTACATCACTTTTCTGGAAGTCTCTGTTTGCATTATGAGTTGATTCTTTTAACATTCAAGTGGTTACATTTACATACAATTAACTTACTGTAAACATTGCTCATTTATTGCCTAGACAAAGCATTAGCATTCTAGACATTAATGTGGAGAATTTCTCAACACAATGCAAATCAACAAATGAGCACCTAGAAAATTCTACAAACAGTTTAAAGAGGTACAATTTGAAAATACATTAAAGGATTGACAAATCTTTGGTAAACTTAAAGATTGAAAAGTGGAAATGGAAAATATAAAGAGCATACAGTAAATATTTCAAAACTTGTGTTATCCATTTTGTTTGACAGCAGAATTTAGCTTTCTTTTTTCCCCTTGAATGAATTCCTTGAATTTGACCATCAGGCCAACAAACATCAAAAGGACACAGAAAGTGATCAAAACTTATTCTTGAAGTCTAAAAATCCAATGTGTTTCATGACAAAGAGATCATTTGTACAAATGACAAGAATTATTAAACTGTAATCTTTCTACACCCACAGGTCAGTCAGGAAATGGAGGTCTTAGACATTCACTATTATCTGTTAACCCAGGAGGCAGGAGAGACAGACCCCTGAACGAAAGAGAACGAGGACAGACTTTCAACTAGAGGATTGCGAACAAGCAGCGTGCTCTTGTGCTTAACTTTCCCTGTAGAAAACACATGTTGATGATCTGTACAGCACTAAAGTATTTTTCTAATTTTCTTTATAGTCTAAATTATTCCTCTGCTAATAATTTTGTCCGGCCCATTTTTGGAGTTCTGTGTGAAATGATGTCAGATTTGGCTTTTTTCTCTGTTTTTTCTGTTGTTCCAATGCACATAAAGGAAATAAAAGTGTATACCAAAACATTTGTAATTGCAACAGTTTTCTGGGAGAAATGGTGCATTTTCTGGGAAAATTCCAGGTGTGCCGATAATTTCGGCCAAGACTGTACACAATGAAGTCCATGAGAGCAGCTCCCTCTTGTGCTTAACCTTCCCCTTTAGAAGACATAATTGATGATCCTCCTAGTACTAAAGAGTTTTTCTGAGTTTTTGATCGTAGATTTCTTTACAGTCTAAATAATTTCCAAGATAATATCATTTGTACACACTGTAGTCAAAGTCAGTACCCAAAAAGTGGAAAGGGTGCCATTTTATAATGATTTACAGTGTTGCGTGACTTTCTGTTCAGCTTCTTGCTTATCCAGGAAACTTGGGTCCAGTTCAACATTTAGAATGAGGCATCCACACAAATTAAAATAACATTCATCATTGAAGCAGTAGCCATATTTAAGAACAATGAAGATTCAGACTTTTCAAGTCAGGAAAATCTCTTAATGTTACCTGTCTTAGATTTAGTGATAAATTAAACAATTTTGATAATCTGGCATTGTATTGTTAAAATGTGCAGATTTGTACATTGCAAATGCTGATTTTAACAGTTTCTATAACTGGGAATCAAGAACAACTCCATCACATAACCTGTCACAAGTAAACGTTTGCTTTTATTCTGGTTCATAAGCATATGCATGTCATGGGAAAGTAATATTACATTTTGCACATGCAGCAAATCAATTCTATTGTATCAAACAATCATAAGTGCTGAGCTGCAGTTCCCTATTTTTATATTACTATCTCAGTAGATATTATAAAGAACGTAACAATGGAATGTCTTTACTATACCAACTGTAAGACATTCAAAACTCTGGTTAATGTTGCATATCCTTAAAGATGAGCTCTGAATTAAAGTGAAGTATGTGAAAGGATTTTGGTTTACATAATAGGAATTAAGATTTTCAAACCCTGACTGGATGCAAATTCTAAACCGCACCAGAGTCTTAAACATCCTCCATGCAGAGGAGTCAGCCATCAACATTCGCCTATGCTTTATCTATCCTACTGGTCTGCATGTACATAATGTCTCTAATGGAAACTTTCTTAGGTCAATGGTTTAACATTAGTGGAATACCTTAATTATTTGTGGTTTACTTTCCCCATCAGATATGACATCTAGGCTAGCTCTTTCTATGTACAGTAGTACCCTCTTTCCTCATAACTAAGAAATAGACGAGCATTAAAGAAAAATAAAAGACAGAAATGAATACTTTAAGCCTTAGATTAATGCATTTGAGTACATTAAGACTTTCTACTTTAAAAGAATAACAATTTTACATTTAAAGCTTTAGCTCTATGCTGGATTCATAATTAACCACATACAGTATGTGACTTTTTTCATTGCTTAATGTCAGCTGGAATTCTAAGAAATGATAATTATCTACCTGATGTGCACTACATGGGCTTTCCTTAATTAACCCATTCTAAGGTGATGACCTCTTTTTACATAAAAAGAGAAGCAGATTTGTATAAGGTCTCATGGCCGGAAAGTAAAGATTGGCAGGAGAGCCCCATAGACTAGAGGCATGTGAGCACTCACATTATTGATCTTTAAGCTGTGGAGGACTTCAAACATGAGCAATACAGTAACATGATGGCATAAAAACAAACATACAATATTACATAATTAGTAACTGTATGGCGTAAAATAAAAGCTATTTACAGTTATGGGTACTGGAAATATACTTGTAGTAATTTGGGAGGCATGGTTGAAGAGTGCTTGGCTGCCTCACATTTCCATGCTTTTCACCAGTGACTCTAATTTCCATGCATCTTAAACTAACTTACATGCCTATAATTAAAGAACATACTCATAAATAACCTGAAATGAACACAAACTATGTGAGTGTGCATGTGTCTGATAGTTTGCAGAATCATCTTATCCATGATTCATTTCTACATTATGCCAGAGTCTGTACAGATAACCTCTGTCTCCCCACAAATCCAGTAATGGATTAAAAGTTTAGAAAATTGATAGATGAACGACAGTCATGGTGGTTAAGCTGAAGACAAAGGTACAGATAAGTAAAGAATGTTTCAATCTGTGTCTGGACCATTCCGTTTTGTAATTTTATACAATGTCAGATTCTGAAAAAGTAAATTTGAAATTTTTTCTAAAAACTCCAAATCTGGAAGTTTAGCAGAAGCTGAGGAGGCAGCAAAAACATTTCAGAAAGACTTGATGCAGTCTTCAGAACTGGGTGAACTCTTTGAAAATGCATATTAATATAGAGAAGTACAAAATATTACATTGATTATAAATACAAGATGAATGAGGCTGATCTGCAGGAAGCAGCCACCGCAAAGGATTTAGGGGTTTATGTAAATGAACCGTTTTCAGTGTCACAGAGGCAGTAAAAAGACAAAGATGTTTAGTTGTATGCAAAAAATTATTAAAAGTCACTCATAGGATGTTATTTGTTCAAGTGACAAGACGTTTTTTGAAGATATCACTTTTGACATACACTCTGTGTTGGACTGGCACCCTCTCCAGGGTTTGTTCCTGCCTTGCCCCGATGCCAGATGGGATAGGCTCCAGCACCCCATGATCCTGTTCAGGATTAAGCGGGTTAAAAAATGACTGACTTTTGGCATAATAGATTCCTACTTCTTTGTGTTCATGTAAACCTCCAGTCAATGTTTTAGTACAAATGGGAATTTACTGTTGATTTGCTACTTGATCCAAACAAAAAGCATTTAAAGAAATACTATAATGTTTTCAAGAAAGTAGAAAACAACCCAACTGCATTAAGGGTTTAATGTCACTTCAAATATAATTCATTCACAAAATGCCAAATCTGGTTGACTTCATTATTTTTTAATATTATATTATTGAATGAGGTGAGAAATAAAAGCTATGTAATAACCCTTCAATTTGGGTAGAATTGTTTCTTAAAGTGTCCCACTTCTTATGAACTCTTCCATCTTTCACACGTACTTGAAGTACATGTCTGCCGTTCTGGTTACCATCCTACAAAATCACATGATAACTCTTGAAGATGTGACGAGAACAACTAAGTGCATCTCATGGTATTAACCCTTTTTAGTACTAAAGAAAGAAGGCTACATGGAACTAAATCAGGTCTCCAACATTTTCACTCATTAATACATTTGATCCATCTCAATTCTTTCTTTTAAATAGTGGATTGCATTCTTCAGGACATCAGTATAACATAAGACACAATGCATTTAAGATGAAAGGCAAAATAAAAAACACTTCTTCACAGAAAGAGTTATGGAAAATATCAAGTCATCATGGGCATTTGTAGTGGATTCAAGGATGGCACTTCCCTTTCTCCATAAAAACCAAGTTATATTTAATTTCCGTAGTCCTGTTTGTTTACTAACACATTTGGACAGGAAGTATCATGGGGGAACTATAAATGAAATTACTTTCATCAACCTTGCTGCAATGATTTGCAAATACTTAAAACACAGCATGTGTCGGTTGCATTGATGGATTTTACTACTTAGTTGTATTAGGCTGGCATCATTCTGCACAGTTTCTAATCTTAAAGAATGCCAGTTGCTGAATCTCATTAGTTTTGAGCATGTCAAATTATTAGACTAGGTAGCTCCGGGGATGATGGATTACACAACTCCCTCACGACTTTCAGCAAAGTTTGAAATAGGACTTTATTGCCTAGGAGTTTTCATTAAAGCAGGGTATCACAACATCCTGTGTTTGCCACTGTATCAACATATCATGCAGTTCTCAGCACCTCTTAACTTTGCCAAAATTTGCCCAAGACAACAAGGTTAGATTAGTGGGGCAGAATTCATAAGGATAGAAGAACACATTTTTCTTCAAACAATTTATTATAATTCCAAAGATAAGAAAAAAAAAAAACAATATTTGGTATTTGGTACACTTTAATAATCCCCGAGGGCACCCCCACAGAATTTTTAAGGTTAAGGGCCATGCTCAAGGGCCCAATGGAGTTGGATCCCTTCTGGCATTAGCAGTAACTGTGTGTCATTTATCTGATAAAGCCAGCAAGAATGAAGGCAACATTAGCAAGGGAACGTTAATAAAGGCAGCTAGCACCTTGAGATTTACTTAAATTAATCAGAAGGTTAACAATTGTGTCTATAAAATTAGATACAGTTTTATTCATAAAAAATTACTAGAAAGGCCTACGAGATAACATGAGGGAAAGTGGATCTGATGTTGCAACAGGCTACAAGTGTGAAAGGGAGGATCCTTCAGCACTCCTGAAAAAGTTAACTTGGCAGTGTTTCAACATTTATATGTTAAGGAAGCTTAAAAAACAAGCCTTGCAGCAGTTGCTTGCTCTGGTGTATGTTGCTTATTGAAAATAATCAATCCATCCATCCATTATCCAACCCGCTATATCCTAACTACAGGGTCACAGGGGTCTGCCGGAGCCAATCCCAGCCAACACAGGGCGCAAGACAGGAAACAAACCCTGGACAGGGCGCCAGCCCACTGCAGGACACACATTTAGGATTGCCAATGCACCTAACCTGCATGTCTTTAGACTGTGGGCGGAAACTGGAGCACCCGGAGGAAACCCACGCAGACACGGGAAGAACATGCAAACTCCACGCAGGGAGGACCTGGGAAGCGAACCCGGGTCTCCAAACTGCGAGGCAGCAACGCTACCTACTGTCAATACTGTGTATTGAAAATAATGTGTTTTTATAATCAGAAAATTAAATGCTGTTTAGGATTTAAATTCTATTATTCCTGTTTTATGTTAACCAAATACACTGTTTAAGTTTATCCTCTTTTCTATTTGTATCATTGTATTCAATTAATTATCATTATTATTCATGGTGGCTCTAAAATCCGTACTAACCCCTATTCTCTCTTCTGTTCTTTTTCAGGTTTTCTTTGGTGGCGACCTGCTCCACCACCACCTGATCAAAACACCGTAATATCCCTATATTGATGGGTTAAAGGCCAGAAGTCCATATGACCATCATCATCAAGTCCTTCCAGGAGAACCCTGAATACTATGAGGACTGATCATTTATGTTAGAGGGGGCTGGGTGGTCTCATGGCCTGGAACCCCTGCAGATTTTATTTTTTCTCCAGCCGTCTGGAGTTTTTTTTGTTTTTTCTGTCCTCCCTGACCTTATTTTTATTCTATGTTAATTAGTGTTCTCTTATTTTAATTCTTACTTTGTCTTTTTTTCTCTTTCTTCATCATGTAAAGCACTCTGAGCTACATTATTTGTATGAAAATGTGCTATATAAATAAAGGTTGTTGTTGTATCCTATTAATGTCCTTAATTTGGTGGTTCCCAGAAACTTTCACCCCCAAAAATGTCCTGTGAACAGCCATGCAAGTCACATACTGTACTGTTAGCAGAAGCTTTGTCAACTTTTAAAAAGTTGTTTTGACTTTGTATTTATTACTTAACTAAACAAGCATTATGGACTGAACTGTCTTCTCTTATTTGTCAAATTTATGTTCTTTTCAATGCATAGAAATGACTCCTAACAGTATTTGTGGTAAGCTATTCTGTATAAATGAAGCCTTCCTCTTTGTTAAATTTCTCCAAGTTGGAGTGTTCTTTTGTAAAGATCCCCTCTTCTTTCTTAGTATTGATAGTTCTCAAAAGTCACTGTTTTTAATGTTACTATTACTTACTTCATGGGTGTCGAACTCCAGTCCTGGAGGGTTTTTATTCTAACCATCTTCTTAATTAGTGACCAGTTTTTGCTGCTAATTAACTTCTTTTGCTTTAGTCTTAATTAACTTGACTCAGACCCCTTTAGTTATCTTTTTTTCCTTAATTAACACCCAAACAATAATGAGACACGAAACAAGCTGCCACATAACCAGCCCATGCCCATCACACAATATCTGAAAATAAAGAAAAGTGAAGGTCTTGGTAAGATATTTTGATGGTGTTCTTAGAAAAAAGAGAAAATCAACTGTTTTGGAAATGTCTGCTGTGGCAGATCAGAGAAGCCATGAAATAAAATAATGGCTTTAATTAGCAGCAGGAATCAATTTCCCATTAAGAAACTGGTTGGAGTGAAATTGGTTGGAGTTTGAAGCTCCAATTTAACTGGTCATCTGTTGTCTCGTTTCTATTTGGCTGCCATTTAATGAATAATAAACTAATCAATTCAGGGGACTGGAACCTTAAAAACATGGCTATTAAAATGAAGGGAAAAGAAATTAATTAGCAGTAAAAACTGGTCATTGATTAGGAAAAGGGTTAGTATGAAAACCTGCAGCCACTGCAGACCACCAGGCCTGGGGTTTGACACCCCTGACTTACTTATTATTTGTCTGACACCTTTAAAGGGACTAACCACATTTGACATATAATTGGTTACATTCCTTTTGTTGTGCCAACTGGAACACTGACGGGTGAAGTGACTTGCTCGTGGTCAAACGGAGTTGGTAGCAGGGTTTGATCCAAAAACCTTAGGGTTTGAAGTCCAAATCCTTAACCACTGCCTGTATTATGTGGGTTCATGATATATGTGTGTTATGAATATGTGAACGTTGTCCTTTGGTAGCATATTGACTTTATTATCTGATGCAATGTTTTTTCAAAATTATTGAGAATGACCTGTCTCTAGTTTAAAGTTAAAATACAGACTTTTTCTTTCTTGGCTCTGCCAGGCCTCTGAACCCTGGTAAAGTTCAAGGATGCTTACTAAACTGCTCAAAAAAATTAAAGGAACACTTTGAAAACACATCAGATCTCAATGGGAAAAAGAAATCCTCCTGGATATCTATACTGATATAGACTGGGTAATGTGTTAGGAACGGAAGGATGCCACATCGTTTGATGGAAATGAAAATGATCAACCTACAGAGCCCTGAATTCAAAGACGCCCCAAAAATCAGAGTGAAAAAATTATGTGGCAGGCTAGTCCATTTGCCAAAATGTAATTGCAGCAACTCAAAATTGTACGCAGCACTTTGTATGGCCCCTGTGTTCTTGTATACATGCCTGACAACATCGGTGCATGCTTCTAATGAGATGACAGATGGTGTTGTGGGGGATCTCCTCCCAGATCTGGACCAGGGCATCACTGAGCTCCTGGACAGTCTGAGGTGCAACCTGGTGGCATTGGATGGACCAAAACATAATGTCCCAGAGGTGTTCTATTGGATTTAGGTCAGGAAAGTGTGGTGGCCAGTCAATAGTATCAATTCCTTCATCCTCCAGGAACTGCCTGCATACTCTCACCACATGAGGCCAGGAATTGTCGTGCACCAGGAGCCAATGTACCAGCATAGGGTCTGACAATGGGTCCAAGGATTTCATCCTGATACCTAATGGCAGCCAAGGTGCCTTTGTCAAGCCTGTAGCGGTCTGTGTGACCCTCCATGGATATGCCTCCCCAGACAATCATTAACCCACCACCAAACTGCTCATGCTGAATGATGTTACAGGCAGCATAATGTTCTCCATGGCTTTTTCAGACCCTTTCACTTCTGTCACGTGCTCAGGGTGAACCTGCTCTCATCTGTAAAAAGCACAGGGCACCAGTGGTGCATCTGCCAATTCTGGTATTCTATGGCAAATGCCAATCGAGCTGCATGCTGCTGGGCAGTGAGCTCAGGGCCCATTAGAGGACATGGGGCCCTTGGGTCACCCTCATGAAGTCTTTCTGGCTGTTTGGTCAGAGACATTCACACCAGTGGCCTGCTGGAGGTCATTTTGTAGGGCTCTGGCAGTGCTCATCCTGTTCCTCCTTGCCCAAAGGAGCAGATACTGGTCCTGCTGATGGGTTATTGACCTTCTATGGCCCTCTCCATCTCTCCTAGAGTAACTGCTTGTCTCCTAGAATCTCCTCCATGCCCTTGAGACTGTGCAGGGAGACACAGCAAACCTTCTGGCAATGACACGTATTGATGTGCCATCCTGGAGAAGTTGGACTACCTGTGCAACCTCTGTAGGGTCCAGGTATCACCTCATGCTACCAGTAGTGACACTGACTGTAGCCAAATGCAAAACTAGTGAAGAAACAGGCAGAAAAGATGAGGAGGGAAAAATGTCAGTGGCCTCCACCTGTTAAACCATTCCTGTTTTGGGGGGCATCTCATTGTTGCCCCTCTAGTGCATCTGTTGTTAATTTCATTAGCACCACAGCAGCTGAAACTGATTAACAACCCCTTCTGCTACTTAACTGACCAGATTAATATCCCATAAGTTTCATTGACTTTATGCTATACTCTGATTAAAAAGTGTTCCTTTAATTCTTTTGAGCAGTATATATAGATCAGACATCATATGACAAGGAAACAGTCAGTCATTCATTTTCCAACCCGCTATATCCTAACACAGGGTCATGGGGGTCTGCTGAAGCCAATTCCAACCAGTACAGGGCGCAAGGCAGGAACAAACCCCGGGCAAGGTGTCAGCCCACTGTAGATGGCAAAGAAACTTAAAATTACTTAAAAATTACTGGTAAAATTTACGGAGGTTGATTAAATATTTTAATGATTTTTTTGAGTAACAATGTAAAAAAGTATCATCAGAAATTATTATTTTAGAGGCGCCTTTTAAAACTGTATAGTGAGACACTTAGATCTTGAAAGCTAAAAGCTACTTTCAGCCATTCAACAACTTTCTGAAAGTGGGTCATTCCCAATCCCAGGTCACAGAATACAAGAGCTTTATATAGAAATCAGTTCTGGATGGTGTGGCAGACCACCACATGGCACTAAAAACTATGCATCAGTTAGCCCTTTTCACAAAATTTGGAAGTGACACGTTGGCAGGCAAATCTTTTCTCCTGTCAGCTAACCAGCAATGGTTTGTGTTTATTCAACTTGTCTACTTTCACTTCCAATAATTGATTTTTACAATGTAAAAGTATGGTTGAAAAGCACTGTCTGGCCAAGAAGTAGGAGGTGGAGTCGGGGTAAGGGCTCCACCCCCCGAGGATTCGCAAGCGAGGCCAGCACCTCAGCAAAACGAAACCTCTGAAGAGTCACTCGCTTAGCGGCTGTAATAAGAATATAAGTTTAATGTCACTGTACTCTGTACAAAAATTATTTTATAAATCCACTCACATGTACAGGCCAGGCCAAAGTTAGCACATAGGGGCTCTCATCATTTAGAATTGCTTGGCCAAGCATAGGACAAGATAGACAAAGACAGCTGGAGGAATGTACTGTATAGTCAGAACAAAATCTTCTTTCCTTGTTTGGCAATGGACTATTTGCCGACAAAGTTATTTTCTCTTATGTGATTTTTAATGCCGTATGACTATGGGAGGGATATCGCCTCTTAATACCATATCTATATAGTTTTTGGTTACTTAAAGCGCCACAATTACAAAAGAATTTATTCCAACTAGGGAGCTATGGCCCCCCAAAAGGAACAGCGGCTAATACACAAGAAAGTGGAGCACATCAGCAAAAGGAAACCTCCGAAGAAAGACAGTCGCTTAGCCACTAATGCACAAACAATGTGAGCATGTTGGCAACACGAAACATCCTAGGAGAGAGATGCCCAGAGTAGCTCCTTTCAATTACCTGACATCTCTACATTTTTTTTTTTTTTCTTTACGATTTCAATAGTTTCTAGCTTTTTACAGCACGGGCTTACACAGCTAGTTCCTTTATAATTACCTAGATACGTATGACAGTAAGCTAACAGACTCCTCTAACCATTTTCATTTTTTTGTATAGTTAATGTTAGCTCACTCCATTTCAAGACACATCATTATATTGTAATATAAAATAAACAAACTAAATAAGCTGTAATCTTATTAAGATAACTGCATTTGACTGATGTTTACCTAGTCATCATTTATCTTTGCATTGTTTTCAAAAGTTTTTGTAAATTTAGCCATCGAATGCACAAACATACAGTATTTAAACTTGTAGTTCATATTATTAGCCAGAAAAAAAAAACTTAATTGCAGTGAAGTTTTATACACTGACCAGGAGCAGATGCCATTGCATAGTCATGCTGCACTGAGAAGGGACCTGCTGTGCTGTTTTCCACCAGCGCAGACTCTAACACATTAAGTCTGAGATGAGTATTTGCCCTTTCAAAAGCTGATTCCAGTGTCAGTACGACACCATAGTTGTTCCACTTAAAAAGGCATAGCATCAATCTTAAGGCAGCACATAAACTTAGTGTACTCATCCGATTTTAAGTGCTCACTGCTAATATAAAGGATGCCATGGTGTATAAAAACGTGGTCCTTCATCTCTTTTGATTGCTTGATTCCATTTTGTTGAGTAGGTTTCATTGCTGAAACACAGGAAAGGAGATTTTAGTTTGAATTTTAACGCAGGAACACTACACTAACTAGTCTTTTGTGGTTCTGCCATCGATTAGTATAACCTGTGTACCCATCGGTGGCACCTATCGAAAGAAAAAATATGAAAGTGTGAAAAGGGCTTCCAAAGATGCATCTTTAGAAGAATTAAAATATGGGGCAGAATAACCAAAATATAATTATATAATTAAAAAAAACAAACTTTCCAATTATCTTATAAGTCACTTTTACACAAATTAAACAGGACATACACAATGCAAAATAACAGTTCAACAATGCAGGTCCAAATGGTTGTATGAGTTAACACATCTTTAATAAGTTCTTGAACTTCAATTAAGTGATGGCTGTTTAAAAAAGATTAAATGAAAAGAAGTTAACTCATAAATCTTATCGTTCAGTAATCAGGCACCCTGTAACCCGAGCCTATCCTGGCAGCACTGGGTACAAAGAAGGATCCAAATTTGTTGTCTATTACAGGGCTCATTCAAGTCCATAAACAGGGACAAATTACAATATTCAATTAGCCCAATGCATACAGGTATCTTAGGGATCTGGGAGGAGAATAGTGGCTACCGAAATGAAATCCTCACAGACACATTGCGCACGTGCAGCCTGTAAACAGGGAGCAGTCAGACGAAGGACAGAAATAAATGATGGAGGGTCCATGAGGCAGGAGCATTAACCACTGCACCCTCTTTTAACTTACAAAAGGGAAACTAATCTTCTTGATTTCCTTAGCATGAAGTCAAATTGGTACTGATCACTTGACATTTTAAGAAACGGGTGGCTTTAATTATTTTTCTAGTAGACTTGTGCTTGCTGTAAAGCATTAAATACATGCAATGATTATAATCATATGCCAGTTATAAATACATTTTTTTAAAAGAGCTCTTTTCTACAGTTTATATTGTGTATGAGTGATTGTAATTTCTTCTGAAAATGTTAATAATAGATGAACAATGAAGAGCACGTCTGTATAAATTAGGTCAAATTTTAAATAAGCACTTATAGGAAAGGTTGTAAATGGAACCAATAACATATATTAAAATCAAATTTAATGTCATGTTGAAAACAATGCATTTTGACAGTTCGTTTGTGTTAAATTACATTATCCCTCAAGATAAGTCATTTGAGGAAGTTAATATTATGAAATATGGTTTTAATTGCAAATTCATGTCAATGTGAATGAAAAAAAAAATCACTTCCAGGAAATCAGAAAATATTACACAACTGTTTTCAACTTCTCCTGTTACAGAAGATTTTATAGAAAAATACGTATGTCCACTAAATGCAGTATTAAAGCAAAATTTTTATATCACTTTTTTCAAAAAATGTATAAGAAACATTCATTTCAAACAAATTCTTACTAAGAAATCTTAATAAGATTTCTCCTTATCCACTGTCAATAAAAGATAATGTAAAAATAATAATAATAAGGGAATGCAAAAGGACTAAATTCAGAATCAGAGAAGAAGATTTCAATCTATAACCAGTAGTCTAACATTACCTTTTCTTAGTCTATTATGTACTTAAATTAGACTTTCACTGATCATTTTTTTTCAAATTCAGTTGTTCTAATACAGGGTTATGAGGAGGCTGGAGCCTATCCAGGCAGCATTCAGCTCCATAGAGGACGTCCATCCATCATCACACTAACAGAAAACCAGAGCAATGAGAGAAACGTGAATAATGCATAGGTGCCATGTAGATAGGAACTGGTTTGGGATTTGAACCGAGGACTCTGGACTTGCCAGGCAGCCTAAGTGAAGTATATATCTGTCTAAGACTCTCAAACCCACTTAATCCATTTCAGAGTCATGGGGACACTCAGAGGCACAGGTCAGGAAACAGCCTGAACAGTGTGCCATTTCATTTCAGGGTCTGCTTTCTACCACAACCACACAATTGTCAACGTCTTAGAGGGGAAACTAAAGTACTCAGAGAAAAACTCAAATGTAAACTCTGCAGTGACAATGGGGCTAAATGCAGGATGGTGTATCCTTTTGGTAACACCTCTACTTACTGTGCCACCACACCACCCAGAATTAGGGTTAGTAACACATATGAACTCAACCAAATGAATTATTTATTGGTATTGACTGGAAACCCATCAAGGAATCAGGTACTACCTTACACCTAGTGGTACAGAGGTCCTCCATGACCCTGAATTGGTTAAATAATTGTTATTATTCATCAAAGTATTAACTCTGAACAGCACAAATACTCTATAATTGAAATAGCAGGCTTTCATGCAAATATAAATAATAAATAAACATGATTCATGAACTTATTTTCCTCACATGTCAGCATCAGCAAATGTTCTACAGCAACCACTCAAAGTACTCAATGCATAGTAATTAGTAATTTCTATCATAATAAATAATGCCAATTTGAAAGTAACACTTCACAATGAGATGATGTACAGTATTATTGTATTTTATATTCATCCATTCATTTTCTGAAACTTCTCGGTCCATTACAGAATCCTGAAGATCTATAACCTATCCTATTAGCATAAGGCAGAGAGAGCCCACCATTAGAGAGGATGCTGCTCCATTGCTGGGGTCACTCATACTCAGACCCTTTCACTTGGCCAAATGCAGAGCTGTCAGTTAGTACTGTGTGTGTGTTTGTAGCTGGGATGTGAGAGCAAAGTCAACTCCCCTGAGGACATCCATGCAGGCTTGAGACATTGAGGCAGACTAGAACCAGACTGCAAAAGAACCTATAGGTCCCTAAAGCTCTGCTAGGGAGTACAACTAACCACTGAGTCACCATGTCCCCATTTCATATATGAACATATTGAAGTCATTAGCTGTAATTAAAGCAGTTTGCTCCATAATTAAAGAAAATGTAATCAAATTCACAAAAATACACCGGAGGCAAAATTGCTGATCATCTACTATATGTGAAGTAAAATGAAAGGTTCTTATTATAGAAAATAATCAGAATTTCCTACCTCTTCACTTTCAGTACAAAAGTAGTAAAATTAAGTTATCTTTAATCTATAAAAAAATGTGAGTAATTTTTTACTATAATATCAAATCATATTTTTCATAATATTACCAAGAGAATAAGTGCTTTATAAATTACAATATGGATTTTTATTCTATTCATTTTTTTTCCCCCACTTTAGCCATACCTGGGGTCATGGGGAGCCTCAGCCTATCCTGGTAGCACTGAGTACTAAACAAGAACCAGCCCTGCATAGGGTTCCAGCTTTTTCAAATTATGTATTATTGTTTAATTAGATACTATAAAAATCATACATTAAAGGTTATGGAATAACATGCAAGACATTAAATATTTTAAACTATTTAAAACACTCTATGACTATTGTTTTATAAGTGAGCACACGACAAAGTTTCTAATCTTGTACTGAACATGTTAATAGACTAGAATAGAATACATTAGATCTTCAGATTGATTATTTAAAAAGGCAAAATCAAAATTGAACACTACAGTTCAAGCCTTTTACTATAAATCGCCTCACTACTACTTGCACATACAATAAAACATTTTATGCACCGTTTTCAGATATGGCAGGTATGCAACAGTTGCTGCTACATCTAATTAACACTCTTCACAGTACAAATTACAATAAGCATAACTGAAATGGAAATTCCATTATTTCAAGGCATTTGAATTCTGTTATAATATAGAGTTAACAAAACAACATTATCAAATACCCATGCACAACATTCAAATAAATAAGAAGAAAGGTCATATTCAGGGCTGCAGAATAAGCAGCTGCATTATTTCCATTTAAAATAAGCAGGATGTGTTGTGTGTATTTATTTACTGTACAAGCAAATAAGAAAAATAGTGAAGGATTGCGTGAGTGTGCAACGGGGTAAAAGCTCATGTTAGAAACACAAAGTTTCAACTGTTGATCCATCAATAAGTGCATTTAACTTTCTATTGTGTTACCAACTTTGACTTAATTTTCACTTTATGGTCTATATTTGTTTTTAAAATGAACATACACACTCACACTCTTATGATGGCTTAAATGATAAAAGTGGCACAAAAATTTTCTTTACAAGTACTTAGGGCTCTAGAGCTGTGAGCCAGCAGCAATAAAGTGTGGGAGCTAATGAAAAAACATGACGTTTGTGTAAATTATTAAGTGTAAAAAGTAATATAATTTTAGGAATTTGCTCATGTAAGCCCTGGCACATGAATCTGGCTACTGATACAGTATTTTGTAAAATGTTATGTACATTTTCCAATTAGTATTAACTGATTAGATAATTGTAACACAAATACTAGTGACTACAGAAAAGACACTGTACCTAAGGATTATATGTTTTAGACACATTATGAAAATTATATAAAGCACGTTAAAGTAAAGGGATGTCTCTTTCTGTCTAACATATCAAGTCGTAAACATTTTATAAAAACAGCATTTGTGCATTCAATGCAAGTGGAATAAAATATTTATGAAACATAAGAAGTTAATATGTTCATGGGCTGGCTTTTTGTGCCTACATATCTCACTGTGACAGAATTTCGTTCTTTTAGAGTACATTGAATGCTGAAAGTTTTTGTTGACTGGTGTATTATCTAAAATTTCCTTAATGCATGATCTTAAAAACTACATCACAGATGTTATTTCCGATTGACATTATTTCTCAGTGAAGCAATTACATTTTCTAAATTGTTAAGCCTCCATCGTGCCCACAGCTTGGCCACACATACACGCATGCATTACCCAAACCAGTTTTCTAACTAGAACCTCAGCACTTGATTGTGCCTTAGGTATTTAAATACATTGATTTAATCAAATGAAGGAAGGAAGAGAAGTGCTTTCTTACCTTACTGTCCTGGTAGATGAGTTTGAGTTCGTATCCGGGGAGGATGTCATGCCGGTTGTTGACGTGCTCTAGGGCCATCTTCGCTGAAGGTAAGCAGGCTTGTCCACCGGGCCATCCTCCGCTCATCGGGAAAAGCGCTCCGATGTATAGTGGCTTCTTACCTAGAGCCGGAGTGAGGAGCGAGGACAAGATCAGCGAGGCAATAGTCAAGATCACACCAGGGAAAAAGCACCTTAGCGCGACTAAGTCTCTGCCATGCGACGACATTACGGCGGTAGGTCTCCGCTATCGAGATGTGCAGTGTCCTATAAACCTCCCTGTCTGTGCCAGCCACGAGTTCGAGGACCGTTATTTCTGTAGCTCTGTGAAACTTTGTGCTGCGCTCCTCGCTGTGCGCGCTACATGCCTTTATACAATATGACTGAACAGCTTGTTCTAGTCAGCACGAACAATCTCGCACCATTTTATCATTACTGCTATTCAGCCTAGCAGTCCGGCCGTTATAATATTTAGCTGCTTAACAGATCAAATACTTGGATTTCTAGCTCTCCAGAGTTTGTCGCCCTGTATATCTGTCTAGCATTTTTAGCCAAACGCGATTAATCCATTATTGGCTGTCTGCAGGTGTTCTTATTAACCTCTCACTTGTAGGCACACGCACGCGCAGTCTCTCACACATCACACACAAATCTATAGCTGGAATCAGAGCCTGATCGTTTGCTCGAAATCTATTCACATTGCTTCGTGCAGGCCACTCTTAATTACCGCTCTTAAATGATCCCTGTCAATCTGTCTCTTAGTTCAACAAACCCGTTCATCTTGTTTTTTTGTGTATTTGTTTGTTTGTTTGTTTTGCCCGTTGTGTCAGCTCTTTGAGAAGCAATCAGTTTGATATATCGATTGCTAATTAACAGATTAATTAAGTGCCATAATACAGTATCTGTTTATATCCCCCAGTGTGGCTGCTAGATTTCTGCACAGTTGCTACTCGGCACAGAGAAAAACAATTACAGCGAACTGTTAAAAAAATCACAAAAGCACCAGCAGTCCAAATATAAATTCCGAGTCTTCCGAATAATAAAGCGGCTCAGTGAGAGAAGAAGAAAAAGCATGGAAAGATCCAAAGAATTCCGATTCAGCGTCCACAGCTATTTAAAATACATCTTTCTAGAACACCATCGACGCGATTTGAAACTGTCAAGTCTCAAATTAATTCGAGCATTTCAAGCAGGCGATGTGTGGACTCAGAGATGGAGTGTAGGATAAAGAGAGCAAAAGTGAAGGGGGGATGGGGGTGGCTCAGGGGGGCGAGAGAGAGAGAGCTTGCTTCTTTTAAAATAGGTCGTTTCGACGGCGTTTCTTCGTACTGCAGTGAGTGCGAATAACTGAAGAGCCACAGTGAAGGATTTTACAGAAAAATGTGATTAGAGCTTTTATGACAATTTCAGAGCACACGTTATTGACCTGTCGAGCTTTGTGATGTCCAACCAATCATGACTCTATTGAAATATGAATCCATCTGTCAATTTAAAAAGCCTTTTTTGTCAATTTTGCGGTCGCATCAGGTTTAAGGTTCGACTCATCTCTGACCGGGGCTTCTGTTTATCACAGTACACACTTCTTAATGAACCAGTGAGCCTAACACACGCGTTGTTTGCTCGTGGGCGGAAATCTAGAGTAGCACACATAGAGAGAACTAGCAACGTCCACAGAAATAGCAACTGCACCCTGATTCAGATCTAGGAGCTGGGGCTAGGATCTAAGTACTGCGGCACCATGCTGCTCTTGCATGTACATTTTTTTTAAAAAAAAAGTGGGTTCCTTAATGGCACTTTACTGTTTTTTTTAATTCTGGGAAGGTTTCTTTAAATATGAAGTGGGACTCCAGGCTAATATGGGGACAACGCTAAAATCTTTAATGCATAGTAGGCTACCTAACAGGATACTAACAGATCAAGAAAATCTATTGTATGCAGCAAGAGAGGAGAAAGAGAGTTTGGGAGCCTGCGCTGATTATAACGCGTTGCCGCACCCACCACACGTGGAACCACCCGGATTGGGACCCATGTGCAGCCGTGCAACAGGTGACACCTCAGCACCACGCAACAAGAGTCCTTTTAAAATAAGAAACCCATTGGTGTTTCATAAATCTTTTATAATCTGTTCATGGCTATTTATGGAGTCTGTTATATTCTAAATAAACTAAGGTTCTTTCGTGAAAGCTTTATGTGAATGGTTCTTTTGGTAACCAAAAATGGTTTCCCAATTGCATCACTCTGAAGATCCACTTTGGAATCAAAAATAGGAGACAGGAGACACAGATAAAAAAAATAACAGTAAACCAGTGGTAAAAAATATTATCCTGAGGGTCTGTGGGCATTTTACTTTTTTTAGACTAGGATCAATTACCTTATTTTTCCTTGATATTTTTCAAGACCAAACTCCCTCCAGGGACGTGCGGTCTGGGGAGGCAGGTGAGGTAGAGCCTCACCTGTCATCATGAAAAGTTAAAAAAAAAAATAATGATGACATAAAATAAATGTGTCCAGTGGTCTATGCTATAAATGTGTTTTCTGTATGATTCCAATAATTTTAATAATTTATCTAGACAAAATCGCTGAATTTGTGCAGTTCCTGTTCAAATACAGGGGAGAAACACAAGGTGCAGCAGCGAAGAGTCCAGCCTGACCTCGGACAGCGCTCTCCCTCACACTGGATTGACGCACGCAATTGGCATGGGGCTATTGCTGTCTCTCTGTATGTCGTCAAATATAATGTTTACAAATATGTTTATTATACACCCTGACTTTACACAGGCTGGCTAATATCTTTAATGAATGTGTGTGACATATTTAGTCTTGCTGATCGGACATAAAAGTGCAGTGAAAAGGCACATGGTGAGGCAGACAGTACTGTGCTACACTGAAGGGGGTGCACGTGAGCCCAACAGGTGCTTGTTGCCACTGTTATTCTACAAAGAGATGCCAAAAAGTTAGCGATTTCAGAAATTCAAATGCACTGCAGCGGTCCCTTTATTTTTATTTTTTCTTCAGACTGACTGCCAAAATGGAAGATTAAGACTATTAAAATTAAAGAAAATTAGGAGGATTTTTACAAGAAAGTGATAGAGATTTTCGTGGAGAAGGATAGGGACATGGACTTCATTTACAAATAAAGGTAAGACCATAAATGGCTTTTAATTATATATAAAAAAATGGGATCAGACTAAAAAAAAAAAATCCCATTTTTAAAAATTCAATTTTGACCTTAAATAAAATATTCTTTTGTTTTGCTTGTTATCCTTTTGTTGAACAGTCTGTATTAATATTGATTAACGCATCAGAATTAAAAGCTTTTAAAAACAACTATACTTTCATTTGTATTGAATGAATATAAATTGTGGAATTGCAACGTCAAATTTAGAACACATGGAAGATGCAGAGCAAATGTGCTCTCTTTTGCCGCTATAACTGTAATGTTCTTTCTTAGTCAAATATGTACTTTACCTACGTGTATGTAAAGTATGCTGATGAGATATGAAACATGACCAGTAGTAAATGAGCATGCAGCAAACTGAAAAGTGAATAAGCTACTCTTTTAGATTCATATATCCTTAAATCTGACCAGGCCTGAACCTCACTGCGCGTCACGGACTCCTTCCTCCAAGTACTCACTTCAAAAGTCAAAAAGACTGATCCCTGGATAATAAAAACGAAGACGGCTGACAGACAGTTAGCTACACTGGGGTCCACCAGTTTCACTCTTAAAAATAGAGGTGCCAGAGTGGTTGTTCAGGGTGATGCCATAGGGGAACTGTTTTTGGTTACTAAAACACCCAATGCACATGATGATTGCGGAAAGACATTTTATTTATTTAGATCTGCAACATGTACCGTACACTAACTAACCATGACTAGATTGTAACCAATTTATGAAACACAAATGGGTGATAGTTTTAAAAGGACCCTCACTACATGCAATAAGACAGGCCAAGTCCCAGTTTTCTGAATCTGCTAGTGTCCTGCAGGTAGCCTACCATACATTGAAGATTTCAGGGTTTTTTTTCTATATATTAGGAGCTTTTTCAAAGTAAAAAGAACCAACTTTCGAGAATAAAATGGTGCTTTGTCAAGCAAGTGTTCAACAAGGAACTACATAACTCAGTAAGAAACATAAAGTGCCATTAGCAAACCAGTATTTTTAAGAGTGAAGGACAATGCTTACACCCCAATCAATCTTTTCACAGCCATTCTTGGTGCAACTGGGGGCATTGAGCCTGCATTTGCTCAAAACTTGTCTTTGATTGCTATAGCCCTGTCGTCAATTTCCAAACCAATGAGATAGGCAGGGAACAATCTAGTTGCATCCTAGTGCACACTCAATCACAGTATTCATGTTTAAACTTATTATTATAAATGATTATTTGGCTAACACCTTTATCCATTGTGAATTTCAACATCTGAGATACAATCAGTTACATTTCTTTTGCTTTTTAAATTGCAGCACAAACAGGTGAAGAGACTTGTCATTGTTACACAATGTCAGTAGTGGGCCTGGACCCACAACCTCTGGGTCTGAAGTCCAAAACCTTAACCACACCATTCTCAAACCAGCCCTAGACCACCTTAGTTCTCACTGAAATAGAGTATAACCCGGCAGCTCTTGGAGTAATGCAGACAAATAGTCACTGTCTGCTGCATGTTCTTAACACATTATGAAAAAAGATTTCTTAAACCATTTTATTATCAGAAAGACTCCTCAAGAGGCTTCATCATCTCAGAGGTCAATAACCATTTAACAGCAGTGGAAGAGATCTTGGAGTACCCCAAGGAAAATTCACACACACAACTAAGAGAATGTGCAAAATCTACGTAGACAACTAAACGAGCTCGGTATTCGAACTCAAAGCGCCATATCCATGCAGCAGTGGAGTTAACCAAGGCGTCACCGCCCCTTATATTTTATTTATTTTTGTAATTTAAACTGTGATACTCTCAAAGTACAAATGTGAAACGATCACCGAACCCATGACATCTTACGTTATGTTAACTTATAAGTTTATACGTTTAATGTCTTACTTTAATTTCTTATTTTGTCTTTTATTTTTCTTTTCTTCATTATGTAAAGCACTTTGATCTACTTTTTGTATGAACATGTGCTATATAAATAAATGTTATTATTCCAGCAAATTCTGTTTTGCGGCCACCTTCGTTTATAGCGTTCACTTTCTTTTTCTCCCCCTCTCTCTGGCCACACTAAAGACATGATATCCCATATTCCACTCTTCAGAGAAGCAGCCAAACGCACAGAGAGGACAGGCTAGTTAGACTGGAAAAAGGAGCCGTTTTTACTTTGCCACTCGCGATTTACTGCAACATTCTCGCTTTAAATAATTCACTTATAAAAAGGGCGATGACCTGCGTTAGGACCCCTTCCGCAAACCTAAAACGCTATCAAATATTGTTTAATAATTTACCAGACAATCTCGCTATTCAAAAGATCCCTGCGGCATGGAGCATTGCTTGCTGCAAGTTTACACAAAAGGCACCTCAAACAGCAGGAACTCCAGCGTTTGAACATCAAAGAGTAGACGGAGCCGCGACGGTGCCAAGTATCCACTCCTAAAATTTAACACAACGCGCATTCATTTGACTCATGAAATTTTGCGGTGATCTACACTGTCATTACTAAAAAAAAGTGTTATAATTATCATAACTGGTGACTAATGCATAACGCTTTTTTATTTTTCATAAGAGCTTAATATTTGTTCGAGAGTATAAATCCGGGAAGACTGGATTCGAATCCCGTCCCGTATAAAAGTTGAGAACATCTAGAGTTCGCACGTTCTCATGGAGCCTAAATGTTTCTCATGCCAGCTCCGATTTCACTTTTATATCTCAAAGATCTGTAAGGTTAATTGGTGAAATAAGTGCACGAGGGCGCGCGTGTGTAAGTCCAGAAACACGCCGGCATCCCGTTTTAGGCTGATGAACATTTGCGCCGATGCTGCCAAGACAGGCTCCAGCTCTCTCCACTGCTTTTCATACACGTTGGCCTATAGAATGATTGGAAATAGCTGCAAATGTTGCATTTAAGTGAGTATTTGTTCCCATTTGGTGCTTTTTGTTTTTTCTATCTTCATCATTATTGTTAAGCTAATTGGCAGCTCTGAACTGGCTGTGGGCTGTGTGAGTGAAGATCCTGGGTCCCCATTTCGGGTTCATTCCTGTCGGGATTACCGGGATTAGCCCCGCCATTGACATCCGCTACACCAAATTGGATTAATCGGGATTGAGAATATTATGATTTGTAAATTAATGCTAAACTTGATTTCCCCCCCTAATTCCCTAATCTTTTCTGTTCTTCTGTTGGACCGATTAAAATCTCTCTTCAACTTCACTGCCCCCTTGTGGGTATTTTATTTAAATTCATAATTCATCCAAAGACAGTAAATAGAAAGGTCTATCAGTAAACTAGCTCTTGTCATTTATATTTAATTACCTACTGATAAAAACTGCTGGTTCTTGAGAGCACTCATCTTTACTGATATGCAGCCAGGTTAAAATGCCATTAGAGTGAATACCCAAGCTTTTATTAATTGGTGTGTGGAAGTTTTTAATACAAGATTTTAAAACCAGATAGCTACTTTTAATAATACAAACAATGTTCTTCTATCATACATTACGCATGAGATGCCACTGACTTTCCATATCCATTCAGAATTTTCTCAGGTACTTTGCAAGGGCCGCTGAGACACTTTGAGTATCTTTTTGTGCATGCTCAGCTTTCCACGCAAACATCAGGATTTATAAAGGAAAACATGACGTGAGAAGCTGTATATATTTACATCAACTATGAACCAAATGTACGCAATGGAAACAATTGGAAATGACAACATCCTTGATCAAGTAGCGAAATGCGGCCAAAGCAACCAAATGACGACTGACACTTATAATAATGCATTTAATTGAACCGTTATTATGATGTCCATTGATGGGATAAAAATTACATCTCAAAAGTGATGAATATGATGTACAGATTGTATTTTAGTTCCCTTTTTAGAGGATCAATGCTCATTGTTTGCACTGAAGAACTTTTTTGGTTTTTAGTCAGTTTATAAAGCCTACTTGTTGTCACTTCTCAAGGATCCGGCTGACAGGTCAGCAATATCTCAGCCAAGCTTCACTCCATTATGCCTGCTGTTCTGGAAGCCATTAATCGACTGACAAGGTACCTTCTAATTACGTTTGGCACAGATGTATTTACATAAAATATAATCTTTTTTTTGCCAACATAAAAAGGCAATTTGCAGCTGCGTCTCGTTCTCCTAACATAATCGTATCGCTTTACTGCACTCAATAATGGCACCTGGTGAGAAAGAAGCTGCTTTTATTAACTGTAAGCAGTTAAAATTCCATTATCGCACAAGTCAGCAGTGATGACAAGATGAAACTAATAAACGTCATGACTCGGTGGCCTGGGTCAACCTGTAATTCATTCATTTTAAGGCAAGGAAGCTCTGGCAAAGATGATGGTACTGTACATCAGTGTTTCCCAACCTCGGTCCTGGGGGCACACTGTGGCTGCAGGTTTGTGTTACAAACAGCTTCTGTTTTTAATTGGACTCCTGGGCTAATTAAGTGATGTGTTATTTCCCAAGTTCTGTGTTTTGGGAAGAATATAGAAACTAGGAAGCTAAGTTTGGTTATATATATATATATATATATATATATATATATATATATAGTACAGGCCAAAGGTTTGGACACACCTCCTCATTCAATGTGTTTTCTTTATTTTCATGACCATTTACAGCACTCCATCACTCTCCTTCTTGGTCAAATAGCCCTTACACAGCCTGGAGGTGTGTTTGGGGTCATTGTCCTGTTGAAAAATAAATGATTGTGCAACTAATCTGACTTCTGCACAACACAACTGCTGGTCCCAACCCCATTGATAAAGCAAGAAATTCCACTAAATAACCCTGATAAGGCACACCTGTGAAGTGAAAACCATTTCAGGTGACTACCTGTTGAAGCTCTTCGAGAGAATGCCAAGAGTGTGCAAAGCAGTAATCAGAGCAAAGGGTGGCTATTTTGAAGAAACTAGAATATAAAACATGTTTTCAGTTATTTCACCTTTTTTTGTTAAGTACATAGCTCCACATGTGTTCATTCATAGTTTTGATACCTTCAATCTGATTGTATGAGTGGTTACCTACCAGGTAACGCTTGTGGTTGGTCTGTAAGTCGGCAAACATCTGCCATGGTGCCCTCTTCAGTTGCGAGAAGCAGATCATAAGATGTTACAAAGTTAACTGTCAAATAATGCAAAGAGTACGCAACACCAATCTTGCAGAGGTTCAGTCCCCAAGAGGGATGCAGTGAGTGTGTATGCCTCATGAGCCCAAATAAGGGAGAAACACGTGTCACATACTCTTTGCATTATTTGACAGTAAACTTTGCTATATATAGGAACGCATGCTATGGAGGTGCCGTCAGATCATCTTCTGTCTTTCTGATGCTGTCGCACTGCTATTAGTCTTCTGTGCTGTACTCTACCCTCCCTCAATCGGACCTAACAGTCACTTAAAACAAAAAAGTCTTCAACCTGACTGGGAAGCTACAATACTTTCAAATTTTGCTGCTTTCATATTCATTACCTTTCTCTGCATGCGTATCGCGCCATCGTTTGTTTGAGCCTTCGGATTCCACTGCTTTAATAATCTATTATTTGCCCTTTTTTCTCTCTAACACTTTTGGGTCTCTTTTCTCCGTGCTGCTCTTTTTTCTTTGCTTAGTCGTTGGCGTTTCATCTAGAACGTACTGTCCTTATACGCTTTATATGTGCTGAGAGCACAGGATCTGTGTGTGCTACGTGCCTTTACATGACTTTGTGTTATTTGATATTGTTTGCATCTCACAGGTCTTTTAAGTGTCTTCTGAGAACTTCCGAGAAGATCATGTATCGTCGCCCTGCTTTTCCTTTCCAGGATTTTTTTTTTATAATAGAGAGATATTTTCATTTTGATTCTCATTTTACTTGTCTAGGTGTTCTAATTGTTTAATTAATCCATTATTTAGTAATTAGGGGGTCTGATGCTAAAGTAGTTGCAGCCTTTGATTATTCAGTGTTGTTTGCCTCTGCTCATTTTTAATTGTCATTAATAAGATAAAACAAAGAAGAAAAACTGCACAGAGAAAGGGCAAAATATAATGAAATCAACAAAAGAGAGTTAAGCATTTAAATCTATAGCAAAAGCAGAAATATTTCTAAATGTCTTATAAATGTAAAAATCATGCTCCTGTGCTTTTCTAAATGTAGATTAAGAGAAAAAAATGCCAGCTAATTAAATGAGATCAGTGTTACCAGTTGTTGTCACTGATTATGAATCTGGTTGGAACAAAAACATGCAGCCACAGTGGGTCCCAAGGACTGACTTTGAGAACCCCTGAGCTATACTTTTGTCACACAGACATTCCTAGTGATGGGAAAAATAAAGCTCATGAATGAAGCTTTTTTTTTATTACAATCTATACAAAGCAATCAAGTTTTTACAAAAAGAAAAATTGAGTTAAGAACAGATCGATCCCCATCCCTACCTTTCTTTCTATTTGTGTTGAAAAAGATTCAAAGCTTTGAAGCCTCAGCCCAAGTATGAACAGCAACATCTGGTGGTTAACTGAGGTCAAGGCAAGCTCTCAGTAGTGCAAGTGAAGCAGCACTCACTGTTTCAGTCTCATGTCACCAGTAAAAGGTCAGAAAAGTTTGTGTTCATTTTATTCTGATAAGGTCCTTATCATTTATATTATTTAACTTCTGAACCCCGTTTTCTGCTTTTAGTCGCCATATGTCATCAAAGCTCTCCAAATCTCTCTCTCCTTACAACCCAACATTGTTGAATGAGAACGATGCATTTTTTATAGGCTACCTGTTCATTTAGCACCAAAGCTGTCAAACCAACAAAGCGCTGTCAAACCAATAAATTGCGTTCTGAAGCACTGATGACGTTCGAAGCTTCAAACGTATGGGTCACGTGACAGCGGTGTTTTGACACAAGCTCCGGCACAGTGATTCGACTTGCTATGCTTCAGATTGACTGACACGAGCTTCGGTGCCTCGCTATCATTTTCCCATCTCTAAACATTCCATTACCTTTATCTTATAGGGGGTGGAACTGTATCTTCCATTATGTACATTAAAGCAACATTATATTCAAGTTCAAACGTAGCACAAGCTAAGGTAAATTTACCATAAACATTAAATGAAAGGATTTGGCCCTAATAGTTTATGTATTGTTATTACAGAATGGCAACATGGTGAAGTTTGAGGCTCATTCAAATACATATTTTTACAACACGATTCTTATTTATAAAGGTAAATTGCATAAAAATGTGTGTAAATCAGGTTTTATAACTTTTTTTTTTTTTTGCAGTACACATTTTTCAGTTTTTTTGGTGTGCACATATTTTTGCACTTGGATTCAAGCAAAGTTTTCTAAATGAGATCCCAGGTCAAGTTTGCTTGATGTAGCAAGTGTGCATGTGTTGGTGTGCCTTTTGATAAGTGGTGCCTTTTTCAGTGTAGCTTCCTTCCCTGATCCTGTAATGGAATAAGCAGGCCCAGAAACTGCTAACATGGATGCATATTTGGGGATACTGACCTATCTTTGAAATGATTTCATTTAAATTTGTTGGCCAATGTATGTAATGTTTATTACAAAATGGTTTGTTGGCAAAAACCATTGGTTAAAGTAAGAAAATGGACCTCTTGATTACTCAGTGTAGTTTATTACCTCACAGTGTTTTCTTGTCATGTGCATAGGTTTGTTTAGAGTTTACTCATTGGATTAATGAGCTAGTAAACTACATATGTTGAATTTTAGAATTTGCAACAGAATATTCTGTTTTCTGCAGTGGGATGGCGTTCTGCCCGAGGTTTGTTCCCTTCTTGCACCCTGTGTTGGCTGGGATTGGTTCCAGCAGACCCCCATGACCCTGTGTTAGGATATAGCAGGTTGGATGATGGATGGGTAGATATTCTGTTTTTCTTTTTTTATTAACTATTTTCTAATTTTTCCAGAAATGTTTTATTTTTCTAACTGAATTAAGTACATTTTGAGTAGACATTATGGTCACAAATGTTTAAATGCAGCTAACTAAAAAGCATTCAGTGCATGTCAGTGATATCTGTGCATTTTTTGATTGTGTTTAACTTAAAGAAGCTAATGTAAAATCTTTTAAAGTTAACATCCTATATTAGACATATGGTTTATAAAAACATGCACTGTAAGCAAACTTAACTTAAAACATTTGAAGGCTATACTGTTAAATAAGCAAATAACAATAAAATGTGTCCTTAAGTAAAAGTTAAATCACATGATCTCATACATTTGTAATGATATATATTGTGAAACATATCCGAATCCTCCTGATCTATCTGGAATACAATTAAAGTAAATCTGAATAGAACAAAGAATATCCTATTGCTTACACAAAAGCTAGAATGACAAAGCAATTAACCCTATGTCCACAATTGATGACTGAATTACAAAAATGACTAGCTTTAGAGTTTGATTTATTAATCACAAGAACAGCTATCCAGTAGCTATCATTTAATTCACACTCTTCATATTATGAACATGGCAAAAAGGAAAATAAGATTTTAGATAACAAGAAGTTCAGAAAGGTATTGTAAAAAGTAATACTGTAGCCAATACAAGCGTTATTGAACATGGAGATATATAAATAGCAGATTTGGTGAATGTTATAATGCATATTACCATGCACGATATAGCAAAAATCACTCCCATATTAGAAAGGTCTATTAATAGTTTAGATATACCAGAACTCCAAAGCAAATATGTATAAATGAGCTAGAGAAATCTTTAACACTGTGATCATCATTGGCAGCCCCGTAGGCCAGAAATGGCAAAATGAGCAAGTTTGCCTTTTGACCCAAGCTAGGCCCAGCACCATGGGGACACAAAAGGTGGGTGTCATCCCCTTAAGAGAACAGAACTACTTTGCCAGTGGTGCTCCATGTAAAAATAACAGAAAGAAGAAGAGCAGGGAAATTTTCTTTTACAGCATTATTTGTGATTTGTTCCAAAATATGTGAAATGTAACACATTAGCAATTGCTCTTCTGTTATCTCAGATAATCTTTATTGTCTGTGAACTTCATAAACAAATTTAATGCCATAAGAACAAACAAACAGCCCTGAAGGAGATAATTCTTTAACTATAATTTTTATTGCAATAGAAGTTTGCCTGATGAAAAGCTGAAAAATGAAAACACTGTATTTGCTATAGGTTTAGCTTTATTTTTTCATCATGAAATTAACTTTCCTCATTTTTTTTTTTAAATCTGCAATTACTGAAAATATTCTTTTCTTAGATCTTATAGTGACATGAAGAACTATCATCTGTTTTTGCTGTAATTAATCTGCATAAATCTTTTAATGAATTGTTCTTCTTCAAGTGCCATGAAACAGAGGAAATAGTAATACTGTTTCTAGTGTTTCATATTTGCTTTCAGACCCTAACTTGAAAAGACAATAGTAGTAATAGATCTGTGAATGGTGCAATCTCCCTTGCCCTCTGGAACATCTGGAAAGGAAAACACTTACATCAGGATGCTATTCATTAACCATTACTCTGCCTTTAACACCATAGTTTCCTCCAGCTTGGTGCTGAAGCTCAGAGATCTTGATCTGAGCAGCCAAATCTGTGGCTGGGTGTTTAAATTCCTGATATTTATGCCCCAGCCAGTGAGGATTGGCAACAGGTACTCCTCCACGCTGTTCACTAATATAGGCATTCCACAAGGCTGCAACATCATAGAGTCTATTCACATGTGACTGCATAACAAAGTATGAGGTATAAAGCAACATAATTTTCACAATTGACACCACTGTGATTGACCTCATCAGTGACAATGATGAGGATATCTACAGGAAGGAGGTAAAAGACCGGACTGTATGGTGCCATGACAACAGCCCCTCCCTGAATGTCAACAAAACAAAGGAAGTCATTCTTGACTTTGGAAAGAACAAAGTAATCAAACTCCACCCCACATAACAACTCCCCCGTCCAAACAGTTAGCAGCTTCAGGTTCCTAGGTGTCCAGATCACCAACTGCCTTTCATCGTCTGTCAAGGCCACCTGTATCCTCCAAAAGGCTTTTTTTCAGAGGAGGCTAACTAGTTTTGGGGTGGGAACCAAAACACTAGTGAACTTTAACACTGCACCATTGAAAGATGCATCATGGTGTGATTTGATAACATCAATTATCAGGATCGCAAACTCCTCCAAAGGGCTGTCTGAACTGCTTCTAAAACCATTGGGTTTGGCCTTCCACAGCTGCCTACAATCTACCCCACCCAATGTTTGAGGAGGGCTGAATCCCTCGCTTTTCTCTGATGCCAGCAATCCATCATTCGCCTTCACACTCCACCTGCTTCGGGGACAGCTTTCTCCCCAAGGCCATAAGGTACCCATAGTACCCATAGTTTTATGATTTATGTGTAACTGTATTGTACATACATTACATGTGTACTCCCATATTTTTTCCTACTGTTTATCACAATCTGTATGTCTGTACAGTTTTATTTCACACTTGCTACCTTTGTTTACTGCATTTTGTATTCCCTGCTAGTCTTACCTGTATTTATTTACTGCATTTGTTTATTTTTAAACCATCTTACTGTCTATATATACTCCCCTCACACCCCCACAACTGTGGCACAAGAATTTCACCATGCTGTTGTAGTGTATGTGACAATAAAGACCTGTAATCTAAGATATGCTGCATAGCATCTTTTATTTTGAAACATCACAATTCTAATTGTCGCATTTTGATGCAAATTTTCAGTCCTGAAAAGGAAACCTATAAAGATACAAATGCCATAAAATGTATGAAGCAATTCAAGTAAACAAATAATATTATACAATAATTATTTCCATAATCAGCAACTCATTCATTTGACTGCTGTTCAGGGACATGACTTAATTTATTTTTCACAACAGAAACAGAACAGAGCGACAGTCTACAGGTGGAAAATATAGGGAAAAAACACACCAAAGTTAATAGTGTACAGCGCAGAAACACACGGACAATCCTTTAGTGCACTTGTATTGTGCTTCATACAGCTCAGATGATTTGGACATGGTGCTGCTATGATAGATAAAGCTAAACTTAATAAGCAGATGAGAAAGTGAATAGTTGGATGCATTGTGTTCCTCCTTAGGTTTGCTATTTTTGTGCTAAATTGTTCAATATGTTAGGAAAAATGTTCTTACATTAATTGACTGACAAACATTACCAGTTTTGTACATTGTCTGAAGTAAAAAGCATCTGACACTCCAGTGTATTCTTCAGTTGCTGGTTCTGGGCTGTTTATTTGGTTGCAAAGTTAAACAGGCAATAGTAGATCTACTTCAGCCCCAAGCTAAACTTATATTATTTATTATTACTGTACTGTTACAAGTGCAGAGTGGTAGCTCTGAAGCTAGGGACATGCACTGGCAATTGGAAGAATAGCAGTTTGAATCCCATAAACACCAAATGTGACTCTACTTAACCTGCAATTGCTTCATCCTGAGTATGACATTAGGCCCTCCAACCTGCAAGGAAAAACCTGGGGGTTGGTGACAGAATTGGCACACCAACCACCATAAAAAAACCTCACATTGGTTCCAGTCCATTTGAACTAGTGTGGAGCATGACTGCACTCGGGTCCTAATCTGGGATCCTGAGCTGGTTTGTCATGTGGTGGGTGCAGCAATGTGCTGTATCAGCACATGTTCCTAACCTCTTACTTGAAATAATTTAATATTATGAATTTTATTTTTAAATCCTAGTCATTAGGATTGAAAATATTGTCTGAATTTTAGACCAAATACTCTAAGTACTGGTAAAACTTTGCTTTTTAAATGATAAAATAAGAAGTCATAATGGCATACACCATATGACTTTTTCAAGGCATATACAGTCAATTACTAAAACCTGACAGTGCAGCTATACAAAGTGTTAGATAAACAGGGCATCTACAGTGCATTAATGTCTTATTTCAAAATTAATTTCCATAACTACATTTTTAATCACACTATTTTTTACTTCTCATATGCTATACTTGCAACATTTTTCACTTTTGCACTGGGCTGCCAGACTGTGAAATTTGTGAGGTGAAAAGAAAGCAAGTCCTGTCAATTTCAGAAAAAAATGACCATCAGATACTGGAAACACTTTAAACTTGGGGCTGCCAAAGTTTAATCTATGAGTGAATTAGAAATATTCAACAAGACTTTAAAACACCTTTTACTTGTTCCCATTAGTCTCTGAGCATCAATGACAACTCTTTAAATTAGGAGCTACTGATGAGCCACTTACACCTACAGACTTAGGTCTGTAACAAGATCTTAACAAATGCTCATAGCAATAAGTGACTAACAGATGGCTTCAGCGAGTACTTAAATCCCATTTTCTAAGGTAATACACAAATATTAATATTTATAAGTATATTTATATTCAATAGTTCAGTAATATATTTGGGATATTATCAGCATGCCCAACTGATGTCTATGTAACTCCATTTTAAATAAATATTGTGTGACCTGTAGGAGGCTTCTCAGAGCGCCAAACCTTAGATATAACCACACAGAAACAAATCCCAGGTTCAAAAGACCTTTTGCTCGAAACAATAACTTTACAGGTTTTCTTTCAAGACACAGTTCTTTTCATCTTTTTCTTCCTACCTTTCCTTCACCCCATCCAGGCAAGCTTTGTCCATCTTTTCCTGACTCCCAGAGTCAGAGGATGCAGCTCATTTATGCTGGACCTGAGAGTATTTCCAGTGCCAAAGCAATGCACCCAGGAATCGTTTCTGGGTCAGGCAGTTACACCGGAAAGCAAGAGAATCCTCACCTGGCAGAACCCAATAGCACCATTCAGGAAACCAATAGGGTTGCCTGTCAGAACTACACTTTCTATTCATCCCTGCAGTTCTCCAAATCAGAGTCATTCCAGAGGAGCACCGTCACCTATACTTTTGAGGGCAGCTAATCTCCCCCAGTAAATCTATTATTTTTGCAACGTGATAGAGAAAGGGAATAGAATCCATCCAAACCAGGATGCACATCCATCTGTGCTGTCTTTTTATAATGACCTCCTGCCCAGACACAAGACCACTCTCCATCCCAGTTGGCATGCCAGATCATTAATTACATCAATGACAATTGTGAATGATTAAATCTGAAATACATGTAATCGAAGTGAAACAGAAAGAAAGAAAACTGAATGAGATATCTGCTCTATATAGACATTGCATAGTACGCAGTGCATACTGTATCTTTGGAAGCTGTCCTTCCAAATGTACTGTCATTCCGTAAAATAACATAGCAACTCACTAAAAGACTCCCACATTTCTCAAAACAAATTTTCCATCTTTTAACTTAATGCTGCCACCAAAAAACAAAGGAAATATTGGATTATGATGGAGAAAATAATAAGAATAACTAGGAGCGGCATGCTGTGTTTGTAGTACTAATCCAGCCTAAATATTTCATATTCTCCATCACCATCCACGAAGACATACATTACACTCGCCTCTCCACCCTAGACAGGGAAACAGTCTTATGAAAGACCTCAGCAAGTCACAGTCACTTTTCTCAGTTCTTCGATAGATCATCGACACCCACACAAGTCATAAAGTTACTGAACAAATAGGTTAACAAATATTGTAACAAAAACTAGTTCATATTATATATATATAATATAGTATATATTATATATACTGTATACTAGGGGGTTCCCTGCTGCTCGCTTCTCTCGCCAGCCACTTCATGTCTCTGCTGCTCACGTTGTGAAGGGGGGCAGAACGCACCCCAAGGAAATGGTGTTGCTCCTCCATAACTCCTCTTAAATGTTGATACAATGGGAACAAATACAGTTTTTCTTGCCTCCTCTTTGCTTGATAAGCTGCTGGCTTGCTGCTGCTGCCGTGCTGCGTGATCTGCATCTCGTGTGGCACTTCGAACATTTAAAAGCCTGTATAGCAGCTGTCCTACTGCTTGTGTTTTATTTCCGGCCCAGGGCATGGTTAAATCTTTTGGCACAAAGTCCCGTCTCGCAAGATGTGAGTTCATGATATTTTTTAGTTTAGAATTTAAAAATGGAATAAGGATCTGAAAATGTAACAACATCACATTAAAGTTTGACAAATTCTGAAAAGAACAATACCAAACATATGCTGTATATGTAGGTTTTAAAATAAGCTCGATTTAAACTGTGACAAAAAATGTGACATTAAAAATGTCACTGTTGCACTTTTAGGCTTAGGATTATATATATATATATATATATATATATATATATATATATATATATATATATATATATATATATATATATATATATATATATATATATACTAGCAAAATACCAAGCTCAGGCGGAGAAGTAGTGTGTTAAAGAAGTTATGAAAAGAAAAGCAAACATTTTAAAAATAACGTAGGATGATTGTTAATGTAATTGTTTTGTTATTGATATGAGTGTTGTTGTCATATCTATCTATTTATATATATATATATATTTATATATATATCTGTATATATATATATATATAGATATATATAGCAAAATACCTGCGATTGGCAGCGGAGAAGTAAAAGAAAAGGAAACATTTTAATAATAACGTAACATGATTGACAATGTAATTGTTTTGTCATTGTCATGAGTGTTGCTGGCATATATATATATATATATATATATATATATATATATTGTCACACACGCGCATGGGAGGCAGCTAAAGGGCTTGAGTGAAGGCAGTTCGAGGCATGCCGGGTGTGGCAGAGTGCACTGACTCTTTTCTCCCTTGCCTGTAGACCATCCCGGGATTTCACCTGGATCTCCTGACATCACTTCCGGGACTGAGCCAATGGAAGTCGGCCACACCAGCTCCAGTCCCTCTGATGTCACCTCCGGCTACGAGCCAATGGTGGAAGACCACGTGCCAGATCCATACGACCTCACTTCCTGTCTCCCCTTTAAAACCTGCCCCTTTTCCTTTGTTTCCTCAGTCTTGTTTTGGACTCGGTTGTATGCACTTCAGTGCTCTGTATTTCTATAAGAAAACGACTTTGCAGCCAGGATACCACAATATACGGGTGGCTGCCCCAACTCTTTATCTGTCCATGTCTCGTTCTTGTGACAATATATATATATATATATATATATATATATATATATATATATATATATATATATATGTATGTATATATATAGACACACAGACACATATATAAACATATCTATATAAATATATATATATATATATATACATCTATACACATATATATACATACTGTATATACACATATACATATCTACATATATACTGTATATACACATATATATATACAAATCTACATATATATATCCACATATATATATATTAGGTGGGACTTGATTAAAAAATTAATCCAATTAATTAGAGGCTGTGTAAGAATTAATCTTGATTAACCGTATGTAATCGCACACGTAAATTTGCCCCAAATCGCAAATTTTTTTTTTTTAATTTAAAAGTGTTTTAGTGGGCGACAGAATCAAATAATAGACATGTACATGAATATTGTAAACTGAAGCTGTTTTAATTTCTGAAAAAAAAAAAGCCTTTCAATTGCATTTAAATTCAAAACAGAAACAAAAATATCATCCCTGGTTAAAATTGGGCAGACTTAAAAATAAAGTGGTAGTTTAAGTACTTTAAGTAGATTTTCAGAATAGTATTGTCTTTAAATAATAATAACCAAAATTTCAACATAAAGTGCAGTTTTTCTTCTTAAAAAAATAAGTCAGAAACATAAAAGGTAATTTGACCAACTTAATCTTTAAACTCTGAGTAACCTTAGCCAAAATTATTTTGTACATTAGGCTAAAACAGTGTGATCATTGAACATTTTGTAATTAGATGTATTTAGAATTACTAACGGTCACGGAAGTCCAATGATCCCCAGTAAGAGCCACAAAGTCCGCTTTCTGTAATGCATCTAATTTTGCTTGCTTTTCAGTGTGCACAAAACCATGCTTTTATCAAGGCTTCGCTCGGGAAGTCGAAATGATCAGTCGTAAGACGCGCTTTATTCCGACTCTAACATTTTTGTAGCTGTGATGTGTGCATCAGTGTAATGGATGTACCAGGAAATCATGCATTGACAAAAGTTCCCGTTTGCTTGGAATTGAAAGTGTGATTAAATCGTTATTTTTAACGCGTTATGGAGTACATGCATCGAAGCTTCTCAGCTGTGCTTGTGCTAATAAAGGGAAACATTTTAAAAATAACGTAACATGATTCTGCGTTAACTGAATATTTTTTCATACGTCCCAAACCAAGGAGATGCGAAGGTAAAATGAATCGGTAGCGCGCGTACATACTCAGTGCATCCCTCTCGAATCGAACCTCGAATGTCGGCATTAGAGGCTAAGACTCTACAATTGCGCCACAGCGTATGGCTTGTCTATGCGAGAGTATGTACTGTAGATCGGGGTATATATATACATTTATATATATACCCGCGTATCGCAATGGAGAAGTAGAAGTTATGAAAAGGGAACATTTTAAAAATAACGTAACATGATTGTCAATATACAGTAATTGTTTTGTGAGTGTTATTGAATGTTGCTGTCATCAAGGATTTGATTATCATTATTTGTTTCAATCAGGGTCGTATTTGTACGATGTGTTGTGTTCAAGTTACATTCCGTGTTTGTCAATCGTTGTAAAGATAAGAGGTTTCATTCATCGATTAGTTTCTTACTGCATCAATAAACAGCTCGTCTTCCTCTTTATCTGAGATGTGACAAACTGCATGCACGGGTTTTTTTTACACTGTCTTCCTTTAGCGGACGTTGACTTTTTCCAACGTGTGCTTTGTTTCCGCAGTAGTTGGATTTATGAATATGCTTGTATGTATCAAACGCTTCATATTTTTGCTGCCTTTTCAATTGTGTAATTCGGTTTTGTTCAGCTCTTTGGAACTGTTGCTTTTATCTGTGCACTGCGTCAGTTCACGTGAGCCACTCGGTGTACATGCATCGAAGGTTCCCAGCTGTGCTGGTGCCATCTCGTGCTATGTCCATGGCTGTATTTAATGTTACCTTAGTCCTGGCACTTAAAACTTTCTCTCGCAGTTTCGCTGAGTTTGTGTCAAACACCACCCTGACCATCTCATCTTCCTCTCCATAAGCACAGTCCTTCACCCGTGAATATTTACCCGTGGCAGTTTGCTATTGGATTGCCGCTGACGGACGGCCTTATATGGGTGGGCACTAAATTACAAACGCCAGCGGCAGCCTGTCTATGAACTTAATTTAAAGTGTAGGTTTACATCGTGCTTTGTTTCCGAAGTAACAGAACTCATGAATATGGTTGTATATGTCACTCGCTCGCTTCTTATTGTTTCGCTGCCTTCTCAATTATATAATGCATGTTTTCTTAAGAGCTTTTTTGAGGTCTTCCTGGTTTTCTATGTACTGCGTGATTACGTGGGAGGCGTGATGATGTCACACGAAACTCCGCCCCACGGCGTTGAAGCTCATCTCCATTACAGTAAATGGAGAAAACTGCTTCCAGTTATGACCATTACGCGTAGAATTTCGAAATGAAACCTGCCCAACTTTTGTAAGGAAGCTGTAAGGAATGAACCTGCCAAATTTCAGCCTTCCACCCACACGGGAAGTTGGAGAATTAGTGATGAGTCAGTGAGTGAGTGAGTGAATGAGTCAGTGAGTGAGTGAGTGAGGGCTTTGCCTTTTATTAGTATAGATATATATATATATATATATATATATATATATATATATATATATATATATATATATATATATATATATATATATATACACTTACATGTGTAAATATCTAATCAGCCAATCACATGGCATCAACTCAGCTGATTGAAAGGAAAGGAAGACAGACTAACAGAGTTCAGTAGCACAAAGAAGGAACAGACCTGGTTGCTGGTCTGTCTCATGACCCACTTACACACATGCCTATTCACTGTAACTAAACCTAATCTGCCTTGTGTGCAGAAAGAAAGAAAAAATGGAATACTCAAAGAGATCAAGGGAAAACAGGCCAAGTAGATACTGTACAAGACAGTATCCGGGCTGGGATTTGAAACCAAGATTCAAAAGCCTTGAAGTAGTGGTGTTAATCACTGTTTTACTCTACCACCTATAATATATTTCTTGTATATGTATGCATATTACACTTGCATTCTCTTTAATTCTATTCTATTTGTATTTATATTGAAACTCAAAGGATAAGGCACTAGTTTAAAAATAGCATGGATTCCACCTACAGGTAGCGTTTCCATGTTCTCCCTTTGCTTATTTGAATTTTTTCAATATATTTTCTAATTCAAAATAACTTGCTAAAAATTTCATCTACTGTGTAATTCTGAATTAGACAAGTGTGAGAATATACTGTATATGGAGGAATTGACAAGAATGTAGATTTGTTAAAATGGTAGCTATTGCACATTAAGAGTTAATCCAAAAGTCACATAATTCATATTAAAATATGTACCAATGCTGCAAATAATATATTTTAATTGGATTCATAAACAGAAAATGTATGTTGATGTGACTTTGCAAGAGGAAACCACTTTGTATTATAACCAGCTTGTACCAGTCAATCAGCTGTCTTTCACCAAGAAAGGATGTCTTTTTTTACAAGTCGCCGAGTGTTCATTGACATACACTATGTGGCATCTTGTTCTTATTTAACTTGCAAAATGAGTTTAGGAATACATTTCCAGATTCTCCTGTGGGGTTTTTTGAAAGGGAACGTATACAAAAGCAAACCACGTCACAGTAAAAGAATTGAAAGAAAATATTGAATTGTGCATTTCCAATGTCACGGACGATAATCTATAGAGAGATTCATCAGACAGGAAGGAAAACGATGAATTCATGCTTTGGTTTATTGGGAATTTTAAAACATTTAATATAAAATTCTGTTATTGTTTTGTAGTGTAATGTAGTTGAACATAACAATGGAACTTAGACATTACTTTGTTAAGTGGGAATCTCTTGACTCTATACTGAGAAAAGCTAATTTACAAAATAGAAAGACATATGGATGGATGGATAATACTTTTTTGTTTTTAGACTACATTGTCATTTATTATTTGACAAATAAAATATTTATTCAATATGTGAAGCTTACATTTTTGATCATTTTCACCCATCCATCATCCACATTTATACCCACTTGCACTTCCATTATTCATCAAGCCCACATTGTGAAACAGGAAAACAGCATTATTTATTTGGCAGGAAATCCCTCTTGTGTGAAAAGAAAAGGCAACAAAATATGTTTTTATATTTTTCTAAACTTTTACAAACCCCATCCTAATCCAACATAATGTTTGCTGCAGTGATTGGGAAGTGGCCACAGGAGGCATTATCTAAACTGCAAATTGAGCCATAGGATGCAGAAAGGGTTTACTGCAGTACCTCCATGTGCAAATGATGGGACATGCTGAGGGTGCTGGCAGGGTGTGTTCATTTGGTGGGAGTGAAGAACAAGAAGCAGGCTGTTGGTCCTTTATCTGCTTTTTCAGGGGAAATGAGCATTTTTGTGTGCTTTGGTGTTATATAATTTTCATGTGATTTTGCCCCGAATAAAACTGAAGGATGATTGACAGCCAGCTACTCTTGACTTTTTCTTTCAGCAGCAAAGCATATCTCTGAGAGTAAGGACATTTATGGAAAAGTGAAAATACTCAAACCACTGATGTAAGATATTTGGTGTAGTCTGTACTTAAAATTATTCTTCACACCACAACTTGAAGTGCAAACATTTTCATAATGTACTATAATATTCTCATTGTCCTGGCAGCAATGGCACAAGGCAGGATTCAACCCTGGGCAGAACACCCTCCATTACAGAGCCCATGATTCCATCCATATGCTTACTCATCCAATTAACCTAACATGTTCATCGTCTGGGATGTAGAAGGGACATTGAAGTACCAGAATGAAAATACACATGAACATGGTGAAAAACACTACACAGGGATCTGAAGTCTAAACAAAAATGTGAAAGACTTGAAATCAGAATGGACCTGAGAGACAGCAACACTAACCTGTGCCACCCTGGGAATTAATATATTGCTCAATATAAAGCTCAGCTTGACTTCATTGACAGATTGTGAGGTTAACTGATTCATAGTCAGCAGTACTCCTCTTCAACCCTCTTTTAAAATTGAAGTATTTCAATTTAGAGTGGAATGGAACTTTGCAAATTTTTGAAATCAGCAAAATGTCCTTACATGCTGTCTTAAAAGTGGTTGGTACCATCAAGAGCATGCAGCCATAAAACCCTGCTAAATCAAGGAATGTTGCTTAGAAACAGATCCAATAGGAGTGCTAGGTCATCTCTTGTAGGTGATGTGCATATGGACCCTCCAACACTACCACCAAGTGTGATAAATGATGTAGACGTTCTGCAGAAACCACTAAAGAAACAAAGAAGTGAATGGAACATGTATGGAAAGTGGAATAATTGAGTGGAATGCGGTACAAAATTGTTGACGACATGGTATGAGTAAGGAAGACATATTTTGTGTTAAAGGAACCAGATAAGCAAGTTAGTCTATGAAAAGATTGAGAAATTGATATAAAGTATTCTACTATAGAGACCAAAACAGAAGAAATAGAGTAGGGGTCATCATAAGGAGACGAAAGACAGAGGGTTTGAGGTTAATGGCATCAATGATGGATTCAGGATGATAAAACTGGCAGTTCAGGATATGATGTTGAACATTGTACTGGCATTCGATGTTATTGGGGACTCAGTTTTTGAAAAAGTAGAATTCATGATTACCTTAGAAATGCAAATGAGAAAGGGAGGAGGTCTTCCTAGAAATTAACCCAAATGGCAGTGCTAGCAAGACATTAGAAGTGTATGAGAATAAACATGGCAGGTGCTGATTTAAGAGAAGGAACATAAAGGGAAAAGAATCCTTGAAATGGCCCGGGGAGTGAGAGCCAGATTTGCAAAGAAAGATATCCATATTATTAAATATAACAATGCAGTACATAGCAGCAAAGTAGACCACGTTCTAGTAAGATCTGAATCTGATCTGAAGGAAAATACAAATTGCATGTCTATACTAAATAAAAAGATAGTAGATTTGAAAATATAAGTGATTCTGTATTGTAAATGGAAGAATAAAATAAATAATAAAGAACAAAATTCAAAAGCAAAATTTAAGATGTGGATGTTTAATGATGAAGCATTAACAGGCTTAAGAGAAAGGTGAGAAAGGCAATAATCTGAGTGAGTCCAGTGGGAGTACAGAAGCTATGTGGGATAATATGAAAGAAATATTAGTAAATGCAGCTGTAGACATAGTTGAAAGAAATATTACCCATTCCCAAACAAAAGGGCAGTATAATGGATTATGGGATTTACAGAAGAATTAAATGAATGGAACACTGGTACTGGAAAGGAGAAACATTCAGCACCTGAGGGAAATTATACAAATTGACAAATTCCAGTTTGTATTCAGAAAAGGAAAATGAACCACACATGCACTTTTCATCTTGAGATTTATATCAGACAAAGTAATTAAATGTGAATGAAGGGAAAGATGCACTGTGCATTCATTGACAGATTCATTGACATAGAAAAAATGAATGATAGACGTGGAGGTGGTCTGCTAGTGTCTGAGAAAAATGCGGGTATCAAAAATATTAGAATAGTCCAAGAAATGCAAGTTCGAGTAAATGTGGTTATACAAATGAGAAGCAGAGAAAAGAGAAGGTTGTAGATGAACGGAAGTTTAAATCATTGTTTAGTGCCCATACCTTTTTACATTGGTTAGGACGTAATAAGCAAAATATCAGAAATGAAGAGATTGAATTAATCTTTGTCATTGATTTAACCATAGTAGCAGATTTGGAAAATGAACAATAGAATAAAGTAGTGAATTGGCAAGAAGCCTTGGAACAAAAAATAATAAGAGACAAACTCAGGAAACACAAAAGCTATAGTGACAGAAGAAGTGTAGAGCTAACACAACTGAATTATGTGAAATATCTGGATTCTGTGTCCACAGCAAAGGACAGAGGTGAAACAGCAGTAAAGGAGAGAGTTAAATCAGGATGGATAATATGCAAAGAAATGAAGGAGCTATAAATTATCAAGGATTGCTAAGAAACATTTTGATTAATTTGTATTGGGCAGTCATCTGACCAGTCCAGCTGTATGGCTACAGGCAGACCTTGGGCCATCAGAAAGAAAAAGGAGGGGAAGGAGCTGCTCATCTGGACAGAAATGTGCATGCTGAGAGTGGTGCCTTAAAGAGATAGAGGAACAAATATTGAAGTCTACAAAATAACAGGGATCAGATACATCATGGAAAAAGTTGTTAAAAGTAAGACAAACAGATTTGCTTACATTGTGTGAAGTAAGGAGGATAACCCAATTGGAAATCCAATTTGTGTAAGAAAACAGATCAAGAGGAAGGCAAAGGCTAAGGTGGAGAGACTTTGCGCCAAGAGATTTGAAGGTAGTTGGTTTGAAGGCAGAAGATGCTACAGAGAGAGATGAATGGAGACAAAAGATTTGGTTGACTGATCCCTAACAGCTGGGAAGTAGTTTCAAGTAAAAGATGATTTCAGGATTGTGCACCCTGTTATTTTGACAAATAATTTTGTTTTATATTATTCAATCATTAATTCCTGATCATCCTCTGCTAAATTATTTTTTGAAGCCCCACTGCAAAGTAAGGCTGTGGTTACTTCTTTGTTACTTCTCAATGCTTCTATTTTTTTTTTTTTTTTAGAGAAAACTACATAACAACTGTGTTGTACTTTCTATTAACTTTTATGGAAAACAGCCATTAATTTTATTGGACTTCATGGTGCTAACACTGAGAATGCTTACCTTGATGCTTCTGGGTAAATATTAACTACTAAGATTAATGATGCTGAAGTACCCAGCCTATATTGGTCTGTGATCCCTGTTATATCCTTGTGCTTAAGTCTTACAGCCAATTCAGCATTCCCTTTTATTCTGTAAACCATTTGTAATGTCAGGATACATTACAGCTCTTTACAGATAGTTTTTTTAAACACAGACATATCCTTAAATAGTATGCTCAGCACAAACTATTCATGCTATCTTGTGGGTTTAGTCCCATGTCTTATCTACTACCCAAAATAGCCTGAGAAATGCAGCTGTTGTATTTAGTTTTGGCAAGTCATGTTATGGTGGACTTGCCCCTTCTTACCGGATGCAAGCATCAGCAGTGACACAGCCCCATATTTGCCCTGAATGTCATTTATAAAAGAAACTTATTTAAAGGATGGGCATATTCCAAGCCATGTACAGCATCAGCCTATATTATTGTCAAGTCAGTTACATTTTCTAAGACTGTGTTTCATGCTTGAATTATTCTCTCTTCAACCTTTAACCTCCCAATCATTTTCCCTTGTAGGCAACTGCTCTTAAATAAAAAGAGGAAAAACAAAGAGACTGCATTACCTTTCAGCTCAGGTACTTATACTTAGCTGGCTAAATGAAGTACACACGTTTCATTCTGGCTGAGCAGTCATACACTATACCATTAGTTATGATTTAATGGCAACCTTGCAGAACTAAAAGATCTCCTTCACCTCGCAGCAGGATTCTGATAAAAGTAGTAAGTGTACATCGTGCTAACATTCAGTTCAGGTCAATGCACAGAGGGCATTGTGGTTGAGCTATCCCAGAGAGGATGCTCACAATTTCTGCCTCTGGTTATACTCACTCTTTGTGAAAATTTTCAGTGAGCATTTGAGTTTTGTATACAATATCTGTACTTTTTGGTTTAACTGAAGTTACACCCACAGCCTGCCCCTGGATGGCATGTGTCGTAAACAAAAAATTGGATAAACATAAAATTCTGTCTACAGTGTTCTTGTTTTTTGCTTCTCTGACGCTTTTCTTACTTTATAAAAGAATGTGAACAATTCTCACATCTTACAGATTTAATGTTGTTCATCTTAGTTATTCTCCTCACTATTAAGCCTTAAAAGTGGGTAGAAAATTGGCCATTAATGCCTAAAATACAAAAAGCCCTGGAAGGGAATTGACACTCCATTGTAGTGTGCATTTGACATGAAAAATACATGAACAACGGGATTGGCACATTAAAAATAAATATTTATGAAATAACAGGATGATGAATTTAGTAGTGCTGCTGCCTAATTAGTCCAGTATCTCGAGATCAAATCTCATGTCTGATTATTGTCCAAATGAGACTCCTAAAGTCTATGTGCATGTCTGAATAACTGGCAGCTGCAGATGGTTATATGTACATGAAGTTGTGTGCATGTGTGAGCCTGTAATGGATTACTAACCCATCCAGAGCTGTTTTCTGCCTTGCACCCCACGCCGTTTGGATAGGTTCTGGCCTCCAAGACCCTGAATTAGATTAAGTGAGTTTAAAAATGTTAAGCATGAAATAGCTGGGCAAATTAAGGCATCAGGATATACCAAAAAGCACTTATCTTCTCAAAAGATGCTGTCAGCTTTTATTGCTAAATGGCAGTGTATTTACAGTGTAGTTTGGAAAAAGTACAGTTTTAAAATATATTTTGACAATTGTAGAGTAAGTGCTTCTTCTCAGGAACAGTTTAATTATTTTAACAATTTGATTACTAAGAATTTGCTTGGCCTTGATTTCAAGACTGCCTTTTTATCCTATGTAAATATATGCAAGTTTAAATTTAAAAAAAAGAAAAAGAAGTTCAAGTAAAAAAAGAAAATTTAAAAGGTAGAATTAAGGTGATATAATACATAGGGAAAAAGTATATACTGCATCCAAAGCATTGCAGTTTTCAACAAGATCTAAGCTATGTGCAATTATAACAGAACAGAATATCTATGTACTGTAAAATGCAGTGTGCTTGTTTGATGGTTAAAATAGATTTAAATGACGTGGCAGCTGAGAAACAATGAGGTAGAGAATTCAGTTTGTGTTAATAAACCGTTAAAAAAATTGTGGTGGCATGACCAGGTTAAGAAGTCTTATAAGCTCCTCCTGGGCCTTTCTGTTTTGGCTATAATACTCTTAAACTTTTTTCAGCAGGTCGAACAGGTAGTTACTGGGATGAAACGAGCCTCTGATTATCCTAGTTGCTCTGGCCCTGCATCTCCTAGTACAGATATCCTACAAAGATGGTAGATCAGATCTGATGCAGCATTCTGCCACCCGCATCACTTTCTGTAGTTCCTTAATGTCCCAGTACACAGTGCTTCCCAAAGTAGGACGAGATATTCTAAGTCAAGACAGTTTCAACAGCACCAGTATAAAAAGTCCTTAGGATCACTGGAGAAACCTGAAACTTTCTCAGCTTTCTAAGATGGTAAAGTCTATTTTGGATTGGGTTTAAATATGGTCCTCTGTGATGTGAACGCCCAGATATTTGAATCTGTTGACCCTTTGTACTGCGATTCTACTGATGTTGAGGATGTTTAGGACCATTGCTGTCTCCTACTGAAGCCCACCACCAACTCCATGGTTTTGCTGACATTCAGTTGGAGGCAGTTCTTCTGAAACCACGATGCCAGGTTCTCCACTTACTCCATGTTTGCTGTCTCATCATTGTTAGAGTTGAAGCCCAACACCATGAGTCATTAGCAGATTTGATGATGGAGTTGTTGGCATGTGTGGCAATGCAATCGTAAATGTAGAGAGTGTAACGCAGAGGGCTGAGTACACAGCCTTTTGGTACTCCCATAAGGGTGTAATGATGCTGGAGGCACAACTACCAACTCTCATCACCTTTGGTCTCTCTGTGAGAAATACATTGTGAAGACATACAATATACTGTGTGCCCAGCCCATGTTTCTGAAAGATCTTTTGTGGCTTACCTTTTAACCTGAAAAAGTTAAACACAGGCTTTCCAATGAATCCTATTTTTTTAACTTCTAGTAACTCCTTATAAGTTGGTCAGGTTGGTATACGTGTCAGCCTATGTTGGTTGCAATGTGTTCTATGCTGAAAAAGCATGAATGTCAGCTGAAAAAGTTTGAAGTGTTTTGACATTTCAGGAAAGTTGGTAAAAAATTTTACAGTGCTATCAATATTAGTTTCAATATTATGCCACATTGCTTCAATCTCCTGTCAGGCTAACAATTTTAACTATAAATTGGTCTGTTCACAAATGTTCTAGTTTTGGAAATTTGTAGGATTACAAGCAACATTTCAAAATAAAAGGAAAAATCTGTAATCAAAATGAAGAGAGAGAATGTTAAAGAATTTAAAAGCTCTTAAAAAATAATTTTCATTGTATTTGAAATCATCTGCTTGACAATTTAAAAACCAAGTACTGAACTGATGACAGAACATAGCAAGTTACAACCTTAAAAATTACTTGCTCAGGGTTATTACTTAGGTTAATAACAGTGCGATTTGGTCTAAGATAGACATTGTCACACTTGTGTGAAAGCTAAAGGGGCAGCTAAAGGGCCTGAATAATAGTAGTACCATGCCAGACCAGGGGGTGGCAAGCTGCATTGACTTTCTCTCTAAATCCTATGCAGACCATCCACAGGAAATCCCGCTTGTGTCTGGCGCATATGATGACGTCACTTTCAGAATTAGTGCCATTGATGACATCATTTCCCACACCGCCGCCATTGATGACGTCACTTCCCATACATGCGCCATTGATGAAGTCCCCATCTTCCGATCCTAAAATCAGTTTTGTTTTGGACTCTGTTTCTGTGAACAACTGAACAATTTACCCATTTGCAGCCAGGGCACAATATGCGGGTAGCTGCCTCAAACTTTTTTTGATGTCTCTGGCTCGTTTGTATGACAACATCAATATAAAAAAACACCTTGTGGATGTATTTTAGGTGATATTTCCAAAGCCATGTTAATATATTTTTTAAATATTCTTTAATATAAAACACATCTACACTAATAAAAGGCAAAGCCCTCACTGACTGACTGACTCACTAACTCACTCATCACTAATTCTCCAACTTTCAGTGTAGGTAGAAGGCTGAAATTTGGCAGGCTCATTCCTTACAGCTTACTTAAAAAAGTTAAGCAGATTTCATTTTGAAATTTTACGCATAACGGTCGACAACATCCGCCATATTGAACTTTTTTATTTATGGCCTCATCTTCACGAAATTTGGTAGGCGGCTTCCCTATGCTAACCAAAACCGATGTACGTACTTATTTCGGTGGTATGACACCACTGTCAGCCGCCATATTGAACTTTCCAACGGTCTTTGCTACTTATGGGCCCATCTTCAAGAAATTTGGTACGCGGGTTCCCAACGCTAACTGAATCCTACTTACGTACATATATATGTCCATAGCCTGCAGCTTGGTTGTCGTGTGAGGCGGTGTTGGGTCCCCCATCCCCACGCCTCCCACGTTGTTGGCTGCCTGCCTATATAAGGCCGTCCATCGCTCCGGTCTTTTCATTCCCTTCCTTGCTTCGCCACGGAATTCACGTCTCCCTACTGATAACTGCAGCCTTTTTATTTAATCCACGGCTTCTCCACTGTTTTATTGTTCGTTTATTATGATTATAGTTATTCTGTAGGTATTTTAGACTTACTTTACATTGTTCAGGTACCCATTTTTGTTATCGTTCCAACCATACCCCCATTAACATGTCTATCGAGGTGATCACCATCGATCAAAGAACTGTCACTTACCGAATGGTTTCCATTCACGGAGATGGCACCTGCCTTTTCCATTCTCTTTGTTACATATTGCACGGCCATATGAGGCTCACTCTTGATATCCGGAGGAACATTGTGTCTTATGTATTGAAAGACTGGGACAGGTTCAAGGTGTGGACTGATGACGGTACAGGAGCTAATTATACTACACAGGAGCACTATAAGAGTGAAATGCTTAAGCCCTTCACCTATGGTTCTGCATGTGAGTTGATGGCTGCCACTGAATTGTTCATTGTCGCTTTCAAGTGTACCGAAATGGCCAAATATTTTACACCTTTCGACAAACGCCAATGCCTCTTAAACATCTTAGATTCACAGGTGACAATTTCAATAGTGAACACTTTGATGTTTATAAATGTTTAAACTCTCAAAAGCTGGATGCGAAGTTATTGCTTATGCTTACAACGCTTGACAGATGCCGAATGTCACTTCAACACAACAAGTCCTGCAAATACTGTCGTAATTGAAACAAACCATGAAACTCAAACCATTTATGATAGCAGCAATCCAAGCTGTGAGATTTGAGGCAGGATTGCTTTTCACATGGCCAACTGTACATTGCATGCTCAAGAGTAAGCCCTGCACACAGCTTGGTCATATTACAACCGGAGGGCCGAACTGACAACATGGTATACAAAGAGATCCTTAACAAATAATTGGTATATTTTCCCTTAGTTTAAAAAGGTTTACTTGTCTTCTTAATAAAAATTTTAAGACAGTACTTCGCCACTGCAAAGTACAGGTATTTTGCTAGTCACAAATATATATTAAAATGATCTATTTATTCAAAGTATCTATGTAGATAGATAGATAGATAGATAGATAGATAGATAGATAGATAGATAGATAGATAGATATTGTATAGTATATTATAATCAGAATGTATACTATACTATATTTAAAATGTTTTGTGATATATTTAGTAAAATGTGTCATAGTATATTGTTTCTACTATTTTAGAACATACCACCTGCACTTCAGAATGTGTGTTCCACCTGAAGCTAAGTATGTTCAGACCTGGCTATACTCGGAGAGGGGACCATCGAGGAAAAGCTTGGGTTGCTGCTGGAAGAGGTGTTGATGAGACCAGCAGGGGCCGCTTACTTTGTGATCTGTGTGTGGATCCCAATGCCCCAATGCAGTGAGACGGACACTGTGCTCTATAAATGGCACCATCCTTTGGATAAGACATAAAACTGAGGTCCTGAATGTTGTCATAAAAGATCCCTGGACATCCTTCATAAATAGTAGGGCTTTTCTAGATTTTTTGGGCAAAATTGCCCACCACGGCTGAATCATTTTGGCCCCCTACTTATCCCCAGTCTATTACTGACTATCTCTCTACCCTTTATCACCTAATGGCTATTGTGTGGTGAGCTCACTAGTGCCAAGTGGCTACCGTCTCATCAACCAGGTGGATTCTGCATGTTAGTGATGGTTGAAGTGGCTCCCTACTCACTATGTAAAGCACTTTGATTAGTGAGAAAAGTTAAATATAAATGTAAAGAATTATTATTATTATTATTATTATTATTATTATTATTATTATTATTATGCTGATTAATATATTTTATATTTTGAAAATATATTGCAATATACAAAAATCAGCAATAATTTACATTTTTTACAATATATGTCAGTGTAATGTATTTTTCTTTGAAGTGCTTTGCAGAATATTTTCCATACATTGTATTAATATTGGGGCAATATATTTTTGAAGAATATATTTTACACATATTTCATTTTTGTATAAGCAAAGGTAGAGACAAACAACCAGACTGCTTAATGTACAGTAGATCTCACCTTGAAAAATTAAAATAAAGGTCTAAATAAAGGGCAAAAATGAATAACTGAAAAGTGAACAATACAACTAAGTAACTGACCTACACATACACAGGTTAACAAAAAAAAATGTAATAATAATACAATCAAAAATTGAGAAACATGAGAGCTGAGATTGTCATTGCTATGTTCAAAGGTAACAACTCGGTTCAAAAAGTTAATTGAGCCCAGCTTTGTAACTGTTCCCAAATCCAAATCCTATATGCCTCTCTGCTTAATGGGAGAGAATCCTTAGCATGAGAGAATTGTTGTAATCTCTTGTCTCTGGGGCACCACAGCTGTTCTTCCATAATTTTATAGTTAAAGTCTATTGATAGTGGGTGTTTTTTAGAGTATATATGTTTCTTTTGTGTTCTAAAATTGTATTGCATATACAATTTTTAGTTCTCTAATATAAAAATATGGGCAAGAGCAAAAAATAACCCCTTTTAAAACCCCACAATTTGAAAGATATGTCAAAATTATACTGATAACTTTAATACTTTAGTCTGTCTCCTTTAAAAATGTCATGGCAGCAACTGCAGTTTAAACATGGAAAATATACAGGTTTTATCCATGTGCAGTGTTTAATGGGCTATCTCAATTAAAGTTTGGTGTCTTCATAATCCAATCCCATATTTTGACTTTTATTTAAGTTTTTAAGCTGAGATATATATTATGCAGACTGGTTATACCAGCTCTCTGTTACCTAGAAGTGGACAAGCAGCTTACAAAAATGAAATCATGAATAATGATAATTGGTTACAATGAATACTGCGGTGGGCTGGCACCCTGCCCGGGTATAGTATAACATCTAATATAACATACTCCTGGATGTCTTGCCTAGCGACAGTACAAATAGCAAACAATGGTGGTACTGATACTACGTAAAAACAATACGAAACCTCGGGAAGATGTATTCCAAAATGAACGTCTTCAAAAACATTCAAAATCAAAAAGCAACAAGACCATTAAATTCCTTGACCTCTAAAATCTCTAAAAGGCTACCTCCAATATTTTTAAAGATCAAGCAAAAAGGCTGTAAAAAAATAAATCAAAATGAAAAACAAGTCCAGATGTTAAAAATGATTTTCATTCTCTTGCAGCACCATTTTGTTTTTCTTATGATGCCACATATGGAGATCATGTTTCATGACACCACTAACACACCGTTTTACAAAGCTAGCACCACATATACCTTACCATTCAAAATTTGGATATGTGATTATTGTTGGTGTTTGAAGTTAATAGTTAGATGGTTTTCTGCCTTTTGATTACAGTTTACGTGTTATGTTTCTTGGCACTTGTTTTGTGCATCCGTTTCGGCTTACTGCTTTGTTTTCTAAGCACAATTCTGGCTACACATCTTGAGCTTTATTTAATTACCAGTAAAGGTGCACTGCACGAATACACTTTATTTGAGAATTCATAGTTTTCATCCTCTTTCTCTGTACGTTTAGCATTCATTTTCTCAGAGGTTGATATGCTTGCTGCTTCCTGAGCAGCTCTTCTTTTTTCCACCATAGCGGCCCGCTTCTTCTCTTCTTTCATCGACATCCTTTTGTGTTAAAACTGATCAAGTCAGCGTTTGGGTTGCAATTACTTACATTTTCTTTCATTTTTCACTTAAGCTGGCACTTAAGCCTTCAATCTACCTCAAGAATGATTTAAGATATGAAGAGGTAGGAGAAGTGACGGTAAAGGTGGTAGAGAATGAGAACGACACCCATACGCATGCACCACATGGCCACCCTGCTGGCAGCTGCCAAGAGTTGATTCTACAATAAAATAAAATAAAAAGAGGAAAAAACTTCAGGAATAACCTTGGAGGTCAATCATCACCCTGAAAGTGGATAGTAGACATCACGTAGTATATGTGTACCAAATTTCAGGTCAATAGTTCAAACAATTTGTGAGCTACAGGTGATTTAAAATCCTTGACAGCCAAATGGACAGACACGCTAGAGTATTATATAAGAAGATTGGTTACAACCAATGTATGTACTCTGATTTCCCTGTGCCATTTTCTGATTCCTTATTCTCTCAAAACTGGCACCACATTCCCCAAGCCGTACAATCGCAAGGTGAATAATGTCGCAAACACAATTGTTTCTGTCCTAATGTAATTCTCAAATGTCCTCCATTCAGGCAAATGAGCCTGAACTTTTAGCACTCCCACCTGGAGATCAGAGAGAAATTTTTACCTAAAGGATTAATTGATGTTTAATCAAAGGATTACTCAAAAGCCACTCTTACTGTTAAGCACATATTCTTTTAATAAATTGTACAGAAATGTTGTGTTCCATGTATGATGACTTTTTTGTCTATTGTTTTGTATTGTATTACTGTCACTAGCCTGAGGGAAACAGGCAAGTATGAATTTCATTGTACTGTGTACATGTGACAATAGACTTAACTTACAACATTCACAATTTTAAACCATGAATTGCTAGGTTGAGTGCATTTGTATCACTTTAAGAAAAAAAAAACACTCATGATAGTCTGTGCAGAATATAAATTATCATCAAAACAGAAATAGGACTAAAACTAATAATCTCACAAACGTGCCTATTGCTTTTCATTAGATGACACCAGAAGGCACTTTTAGAATGCAAATAGTTGCCTAAATCCAAAATCTTCCCAAAGCAGGGATACATTTGAAAGTCATATTTTTCTTATCCAGCAGGATTATAACATTTCTTTGCTCTTACTAATAACTGCATTTTCTCTCTCAATAAAGCTGAAAAATAGAGCTAATATTAATTGTTGGTCTCATTATGCAAATGGTAAACTTGACGCTCATTGGGCCAAATATGGCTGCATTACTTTTTTTTAAGTCAGATGATAACAACACAGCGCTAATTCAATTTAATGTTGTTGCAAACCACAACACATCATTAGATTAGCGTCTGTGTATTATTCTACTTCATTACTTTTTCTCGATTTAGCCTGCTACTCTATTAAAAGAATAATAGTATTGGCTAGTGAGCAATGGAAATATGCACAGAGGACCATGTCTGAACAATTTTCTTTCAAAGCTGCAGTAATTTACCACAACGCCATCGCTCTTTTTACAAGAGTTAAAAAGATATACAAGAATGGCTTAACCCAAAGAAAAGAACTATTGAAATACAATAAAATACAGCTGGATGTTAGCAGGCAGAATTATAGCTGACAAGGCAGAGACCCAGTTAAGAAGCATGCGAGTAATTTAAGAATAACTCAAGCAATAAGAGATAATCAGATCAGGACTGATACAAGAAAAAATGTTCCCAGCTGGCAAATGAACTAATTAAAGAAATAGGAATGACAGCTAGGAATATCTTCAGTCGAAAACACATATTGTTTTTAGTGTTTTGAAGAAAATATGAATAAAATTCATAAATATACATTTTTATTTCAAGACGGGACAGATCTGTTTGAATTGTTTTAACTGCTTGCTCAACTATTTATACAGAAAGCATTCAAATAAACTAAAAGAAAAAGGCAGTCAATAGGAAACATTTTTATTTATACAATTTCCTCAACTTCATAACAAATGTGAAAGTATGAATTATTCTAGCTTTATAGTTCCAAAGGTTTTTATTTTGTTTTATCTTTTATATATTTCTTCTACCAATGTAAGTTTTTCATATCATATCATCAAATATTTAAACAATTTCAGATTAGAAAAGACTGTGAAAGTCAGACCATGGAAAGCTTTAGTGGATGCAAAAATTAAAAAGCAAAAAATGGGAGCATTTAGAAATGCAGTATTTTTGTTTGTTTGTGGCTCATATCAATAGCTACATATTTTAAAATTCCCTTGGGATAAGTGTTTGCATACTACAGCAAAAACCATTTTCCTAGCTAGCGTGGCCGTTGCAGACTTGCTCTTAGCTAAGTCAGCAAGTCTCTCTGGCAGCATGCATCCGACACTTTCAACCAGGCCACTTCTTAGTGAAAACATTCCAAATCCACTGCAGTGCTTTCTCAGTCAGGATATTTTATTTTCAGCTTTCCATTGCAGTTCTGAGTAGTACTCCCCTTATCTCAGATGCTTTTCTTGAAAGGCAAAAACATGAGAGAGGTATTCATGCGTGCAGAGAGGTGGAGGATTCAAAGCAAGAGTAAAAGCACAACAAATGGTGCTCCGAGAATGTTTCTTGCTTTCCCAATATTTTCATCTGAGCTCTTTAAAGGCTGTATCAACATGTTTAACAGCATATTCATTTTCTATGTATTCCTCATCTCTGCATAACAGATTTGTGACACTGTGAGAAATAGGTTATCAGCATCAGGGATGCCTATCAGTGATTAAGTTTTTATATTAAAAATGAAGCACACTTAGAGTCTGGAGAAGCTGAGCATCTCCAAAAATATCTTGCCATAGCTACACCGCCAATTTACACATCAATTTCTATACATCTTTATAATTTATAATATATCACTTAATTAACTAAACTGGTTGAGGTTTTGTAATGTAACAAAAGCGATTAAGATCACATTTATAGCTATGCCACAGTGACTTAAAATATGACTTTGATTACAACTGTGTTGGGTTAATATGATCACTGAATAATTATAATAACATCCGATCATTCATCCATTATCCAACCTGTTATAGCCTAACTACAGGGTCACGGGGGTCTGCTGGAGCCAATCCCAGCCAACATAGAGAGCAAGGCAGGAAACAAACCCTGGGCTGGGCGCAAGGCCCACCGCAAGGTGTGCACACACACCCACACACCAAGCACACACTAGGGACAATTTGGAAATGCCAGTTCACCTAACATGCATGTCTTTGGACTGTGGGAGGAAACCGGAGCACCTGGAGGAAACCCACGCAAACACGGGGAGAACATACAAACTCCACGCAGGGAGGACCCGGGAAGTGAACCCGGGTCTATAATAACATGGTTGCATGTATTATAAGTTTTAAATCACATACAATTGAGGTTGTGTTAAAATTCAGCAACCCAGAATGTCATCAACTTTGTTCAGGTTTATGGGTTTTGCCTGTAAAGTTTTTTTGCCATTTACTTTTTATTTTGAAATTCAGTTTCTGATATATCAACATTTTGTGCTGATGTAGTAAACTAGACTGCAAGAATTGTGTTAGATAGATAGAAAATGTGTTTTAGCCCTTGCAGAAGATACAAGGTCACTGTCTGCATGATAAGTAGTGTGGGCTTTCTCACTATTTCTGAACTATATATAAACTTTTGTAAGGCACAAGACTGATTCCAGTGGGCAGATAAAGTTAGCGTTTTATGATAACATAATTCTTCTTAACTCTGTCTTTGAGTTAATAGGTAAGATATTGAACAATCAATGATCAAACTTACATAATCCAGTTCTTAGTTACAGGACCAAGAGCCTATCCCAAGCAGCATCTGGCTCACGTCTATCTATCTTTTTTGGGGTGTTGTAAGAGACTTGAAGTACTTGGAAAAAAAACTATACAGACTTAGATAGAAGATGCTTTCTTCACACAGACAGTGAAAAAACAGGATCTCAGTCTAGGACTGCAGCACCATCCTGCTAGAAAATATATGCAATGTATTGGAAGGTGCTTCTTTTTGCAAGACACACTACAGACTACTACATGAATTATCACTATTTGGGAAGCTTAATGTATCATTTGAAGCTTGGGAAATCAGCCAGTCCTGTGGAGGTACCACCAGTTCACCAAAAAAGAAACGTCCTTTGACTTTCAACTGTTTTTACTTTCAGTAAACTTAATGTGTAAATATTTGTATGAACACTAAAAGAGTCAACACCATAAGACATAAACTAAAAATGTTTCACAATGTGTCCCTGAATGAAGGGAGGCTCAAAATCAAAAGTACCAGTCAGTATCTGGTGTGGCCACCAGCTGCTTGAAGTACTGCAGTGCATCTACTCCTCATGGACTGGACCAGATTTGTCAGTTCTTGCTGTGAGATGTTACCCCACTCTTCCACCAAGGCACCTGCAAGTTTCTGGACATTTCTGGGGGGAATGGCCCTAGCCATCGATCCAAATCGATCCCGCTCCAGGGTACAGGCCTCGGTGTAACGCTCATTCCTTCGACGATAAACACAAATCCGTCCATCACCCCTGGTGAGACAAAACCGTGACTCATCAGTGAAGAGCACTTTTTTTGCCACTCCTGTCTGGTCCAGTGAAGGTGGGTTTGTGCCCATAGGCGGCGTTGTTGCTGGTGATGTCTGGTAAGGACCTGCCTTACAACAGGCCTACAAGCCCTCAGTCCAGCCTCTCTCAACCAATTGCGGACAGTCTGAGCACTGATGGAGAGATTGTGTGTTCCTGGTGTGACTCGGGCAGTTGTTGTGGCCATCCTGTACCTGTCACGCAGGTGTGATATTCGGATGTACCAATCCTGTGCAGGTGTTGTTACACGTGGTCTTCCACTGCGAGGATGATCAGCTGTCCTTCCTGTCTCCCTGTAGCGCTGTCTTAGGCGTCTCACAGTGCGGACATGGCAATTTATTGCCCTAGCCACATCAGCAGTCCTCATGCCTCCCTGCAGCATGCCTAATGCACGTTCACGCAGATGAGCAGGGACCCTGGGCATCTTTCTTTGGGTGTTTTTCACAGTCGGTAGACAAGTCTCTTTAGTGTCCTGCGTTTTTAGAACTGTAACCTTAAATGCCTAGGTGCATGTTAATTAATTGATTATGGTTAATTGAACATGCATGGAAAACATTGTTTAAACCCTTTACAATGAAGATCTGTAAAGTTATTTGGATTTTTAAAACATTATTGTTGAAATGCACAGTACTGAAAAAGGGACGTTTCTTTTTTTGCTGAGTATATATAGTCACACACCTGTGCATGGGAAGCAGGGGCTTAACTGAGGGTGAAACGTGGAGTCAGGGGTTGATGAAGTGCGCTAATGTCTTTTCTCCCTCTTTCACAGTCCTACAGAAGGGAAACCCAGCTAGAGCTCAACACGCTTCCACTGCCAGGCCACACCCTCCTACTGACCTCACTTCTGCCAACGACCTGAATCGTTCTGCCCACCACCTATAAAGATCTAACCACCTCACCCTTCCATTCAGTCACATTTAGACTCCGTCTTTTATGATTACTCTGGTGGTGTTGAACTCAATTTCCTTTTATATTAATCGGGGTGGATCCCCAAATGTTTTCTTGTTTTTATCTTCCTTCTTACAATATATATATAAAACAGTATGTACTCTATACAGACATATTTATGTTTACACCAGGAAAACAGTAGGTGAGTGAATCAGTTACTATTCACACAGTTTTCTAGAATAGAGGAACACTGCCCAGAAAAGGTTGCCATTTCTTTCATTCTGCCTCTCACTCCACCAATCTGAAGATGTCATCAATAGACCAGCATCCTTTCTGAAGAGCCGATGCCTAGAAGCCTGTATTGTCTGAATGATCAGTGCTACTTTTTTTCCAAAAGTCATTCCAAGATAACCTGACAATTTAAAGGGGTTTTCATGTGCTGTGTCCTTCGATTTTATATACTGTATAATATATATATATATATATATATATATATATATATATATATATATATATATATATATATATATATATATATATACATATAGTCGCACAACAACATGGAGGAAAGATCATGGATGGTTATACACAAAGACCGCTCGCATCTTGTCCGTAGCCCAGAGGACGAAGCACACTCACAATGCTTTTGGCTTGGCTCCAAATAACCTGCCTCTTCCACCTAGTTGCATAATTAAACAACAGTGTTGCCGGAAGTCAACTTACAAACACAAAACCAAGAAATACTGTAAGAGCATGGAGCTCTGAGAAAGAAGGTGTTGCTGGAAGCCCAAAAAGAGAAGTATAATGTCCATGAGTATTGGACTAACACTTTTGTTTTCTTTTTCCCAACCTTTATTTTAGTTAAGTGGGGTATTGGCAAGTTCCTAACTCTTTATGCTGTCCCTCTTTTTCATTTCTCTTTACAATATAAATAAAGCACTACCTATCTATATACCATATTAAAACTTACAGCAGTCTACTTTGTATCTGCAAGGATGGTTTACTTATCCATAGCTTAATAGACAAAGACAAATAGATGGGATAATGTTGAAAAAACGAATTAATTTCTAAATGTTAGTGTTTGCTTTGGAGAGGCTAAAATATGTTTTGGAAGGTTTCCCAGACAGCAATGAAAAAATGAGTCAAGAGCTTTGTGTAATGTGTGTTTACTATACTCTTCTGTGTGCGTTTCTCTATATGCATATTTTCATATTTATTCTTTACAGACAGTAGGATTAGAAAAGGGTTGAAATGAAAGATCCACAGACATTGTCTGTGCCATATACCAGTGAAAGACATAATCCTTTAGTAGCTGGTCTGAGTAGATATGTATACATTAATGTGAAAAGAATATGCATACTGTATATAAATAATGGGAGGTACTGTGGTGCAATGGTTAATGTAGCTTTCTCACAGAATGTCGGATTGAACTCCCCGGCCAGGTACTCCCTGATGTGTAGTTTTTACCATTTTTGGTTAGTACAGATTGTATCCAGGTGTTCTGGCTTCTTAATAGCCAAACTCTTAGAACTGTATTTCTGTTTATAAACATTGTCTTATTCTTTAATTCATGATAACAAGAAGGGTAAATAATATATACAGGTTTTTATATGTTTGTGCTGGACTACACTTTATTCACCCATACATACATTATCACACTATAAGTTAATCCAATGTATTTCGAGTTCCAAAGCCTACTCTAAAAGCACTGGGCAGAAAGAAGACATTAACCACTGCACCGCTTAATGTTTCATTATGTTACCTTGCAAACACTTTAATGTTCATGGAAGCACTAAACACACAGCAGTACACATATTCAATATCCCATTGCTGACTCATTTTTTTATAAGTAGTAGCAAAGGCTTAAATGAAGCCTTAGTAAATGTAGAGAATGTTAAATTATGAGGTAGTTAGGTAGTTTATTTGATTATACTGTACATCCATTTTTAGTAGTAGATTGTGCAATGTGTAAAACACAGGGCTGCAATAATGTGTTTGTGTAAAGTGTACTTCTAAAAACCTTTGATCTTTTTCTTTCTTGTACCCGAAACCGTTGGGATTGACTCAAGATAACATAACTCTGAATTTGAATGAAATGCCATTAGGCAGTAAACTCAAAGATGGATATTTTGAAATAACTAAAGGCTGTATTTTTAAATTTTTACGTACAAATTATAGCTCAGTACATGTGCTGCTTAATTTTATATGAATTTGTTTTATATATTTATTTATTATTATTCAAGGATTCTAGTACTCCTCAGCACACTCCACTACCCAGGGCTTTTTAAGTCCAGCTTAAAACTTATGAAAAACTGAAAGAGTTTAAAATCCAGACATGGTAAAGTTAACAATTTAATTTTATAACTAGTGTACAAAGCACTAATGTGCTGTTTACAAGTATACCTCCTCCATTGACAAAATGCCAACATGGCAACATGTTGACATGTAGACTAAATGTCCTTCCGATGGCAAGAAAATTATTAACAATTGTGACAGATAGGGGCTGCTGTCATTCCCTTGAACTCTCGGATCAGTGGCCAGGCACCAGATAAAAGTCCAATAATTATTTATTTTATAATAATAATGTGCACAAAGCACCCTCCACTCCACAATTCTCATAAACCACTATAATAATAATAATAATACAATAATCGTCCACACCCAGAGGTGTTGCCACCCTTCCTCCCAACTCAGCTTGTCCGTCTGGGATTTCCCAGAGTCCTTTATACTCTTTGACTATATAAGTGCTTCTGAACCCTCAGTCCATGTGACTTCCTAGCACTTCCGGGTCAGTTCAAAAGCTCTTCTTTTTCATCCCGGAAGTACGTCATTTCCTCTGTCCCTGTGACCAGGACATACTTCCGGGTTATAGGGCACATAAAAGTCTCTGAGCCTCTCTGCAGCATCCCCTTGCAGCCCCTATGGTATACAGCAGGGCTGTGAAGGAAAACTCCAATATCCATGATGCCCTGCTGGAATTTGGGGCACCTCAATGCTGGCGGAAGGGCTCCATCAAGAGGCGTGGGGGTATTGGCCGGGATGAACGGCCGGCCATATCTCACACAGGGTACGCTTGAAGTTGGAAGAATAACAACACTCTCTGAAGCTTCTTGACCATAGTAAGAAATACACCAGTCAAGCAGTCTCCTTTTACATGCACATGCGCACCACCGTGCACCAAAATCACTCAAGCACTTAACAATGGGAACACCTCTTTCAAGTGAGAGAATTTTACATTTATATGTCAAAACAACAACAGTGTGTGAAGCTTGTCCTACCAGTTTCCACCAGCACAATGTTTCTTTCTTCATGTGTGCCTGTACTGTTTAAAGTAAAATACAAAAAGCAGTGCAGAGGTGAAACTGAGGCTCCTCATTCCTGCCCCACTCCTAAGCATAGCGGGTCACTGTACAAACACTATAGTAAAATTGCACAGAGACTCTGTTTTCTGAAATGAGTAGCTCTGCTGCAATGCATTTTATGAAACATTTATTGGAGGAAAACCTGCATTTCAAAGTTACAGTCAAGTAATTCAAGTAACTTGATCAGTTAAGTTACTCCCTTGATGGCGATTAGACATAACAAGCACTGCTCCCAAGATCTGTTTTGAATCTCTGAAGGGAGCCCAATTAGAAAAGCAATTGAAAAGTCCTACTGAATATATTAACTCATTTATTTTGAAGCAGCTTGTTAAAATGAATATTAAAAAAGTAATCTTTAGAAAAAGGGAGCACTTTCATTCTTATGGAATTCAGTTAACAGTGAAATCATACTCAAGTCACAACTGGAATTACAGAGTACATACATTTAAGAATGAAGAAAGGAAGCAATTCATTACACAAAGAGTGTTTCGATTCTGAAGCAAACTACAGAAACATGCAGTTGAAGCAGAAACCTTGACAACTTTTGAGTAGACACTGGGACAATTTACCTGTTACTTAACCTGACAAGGCCTCAGTTTCCTTTCATTTGTCAAACTTCTCATAAGCACAGCAAATGCAGATAATATGAGACACCAAACTCATTTTGCATTTCTCACACACTACAAGTACACCAAGCTTTGTATTTTAATGTAGATGTCCAAAGTTGCATTTCACTCAACAATGAAAAGTGTAATTGGTCTTTCGTAGAAACTCTTTTCCAATATTTAACACTATGAAAAAGAAAATTTAATCAAAAATAAAGCTAGAGATGTTATTTCAATTAAAAGTCTACAGAGGTGTATTTTTATTCTCATTTTAATGTGCTGTACTTCCAAATAAAACCCTCAAGCTTTACAATAAAAACCATATATTCAAGTATTAATTTACTTTGAAAATGAAAGGGCAATTTCACTTTCCTCACAATGCATAAAAGTACCTTTAAAATATATATACACCAATCAGCCACATTAAAACCACTTGTCTAATACTGTGTGGGTCCCCCTCATGCTGCCAAACCAGCTCTGACCCATTGAGGCATGGACTCCATAATACTTCTAAAGGTGTCCTGTGGTATCTGATACCAATACATTAATTAGCAGAAGATCCTTTAAGTCCTGTAAGTTGCAAGGTTGGGCCTTCAAACTTTTTTTTTCCATAACATTCCCAGATACTCGATTAGGTTGAGATGTGGGGAATTTGGAGGCTATGGCGCCTTGTACTCTTTGTTATGTTCTCAAACCATTCCTGAACAATTTCTTCAGTGAGGCACTGTGCACGATCCTGTCGAAAGAGACTGCCATCTATTGTTGCCATGAAGATGTGTAAGTGTCTACAACAATCTTTAAGCAGGTGGTTTGTGTTAAAGTAACTTCTGTATGAGTGCCAGAACCCAAGATTTCCCAGCAATACATTGCCCACAGCATAACACTGTCTCTGACGGTTTGCCTTTTTCCCTTAAAGCATCCTGCTGCCATCTCTTCACCAGGTAAACAAGGTATATGCACCTGGCCATCTGCATGATCTAAAAGAAAATTTGATTCATCTCACTAGGCCACCTTCTTCCTTTGCACCGTGGTCCATTTCTGACATTCTAGTGACCATTGTAGGCATTTTTGTGCTTCCAGCAGTGGACACAGATCACCATGAGCACCCTGACTGGTCTGCAGCAAGCTGCGATGCACTGTGTATTCTGACATCTTTCTCTCATGCCCAGCATTATGTGCTGACTGGATGAGACAGATCAGCTTTTGCTCCCCTTAGGCATCAATGAGCCATAGGCACCTATGACCCAGTCACTGGTTCATTGGTTGTCCTTCCTTGAACCAGTTTTGGTAGATACTAACTACTGCATACTGGGGATTTCCCACACGGCCTGCCATTTTAGAGTTGCTCTGAACCAGTCGTCTAGCTATCACAATTTTATCTTTATCAAAGTTGCTCATATCCTTAGGCTTGCCCACTTTACCTGCTTTCAACACATCACCTTCTAGAACCGACTGTTCACTTTCTGCCTAATGTATCCCACTCCATGACAGGTGCCATTGTAACCAAATACTCAATGTTGTTCACTTCACCTGGTAGAGGATTGAATGTTGTGGCTGATCAGTGCATATCAGAACCTGTGACCCTCATTTGGGATTGATTTATGCATTGCACGTGATTCTGCAAGGTTAGGTGTCATCTTGTCTTGCATCCTTTTTATACAACTCTATTAGATTAAATATACCAAATAAATAGATAGTTAAAAGAATGTGACTATTTACCTGAGCTTTTTGGGATTATATTAAGGGAGACTCAGGGGTAGTGTGGTGTTGGATAAATGAGAGGTAACCTGTCTGTTTGTTTTCTGCACTGTCTTCCAGCAACAATGACCCACATCTGGCCACTGCATCCTAGCACATCTACTGTACAGTACATATAAAAGGACCTCCACCACTTCAAGCATCCTTTCTTTTTACTGGATGGAAACATCTGTTAATAACCTTAGTAATCTGTGCAACAGGCAACAGTCCACCAGTGGTGAGCTAGCTGAAATAAATGAGTTTTCCATCTTGAAAAACAAAACTGTTGAATTTTGCTTTTACGGATCCTGACTTTTTACTGTGCTGATGTCTGATAATTTAAGTATAAAATGTAGCTATCTCTGCTATATTGTGTGTCTAAGTGCAAGGGGTACTTCCAAGTCATGCATATTGTTACACACACACACATTTAGAAGACAGCTTCAGGGTTTATTTGTTGGTAATTCCATTTGGAGCAACAGGTCGGTGCTGTCACTAACTGCCTCTATGGTCCTTCTATCCTTAGTCCAGGAAATCAATGGCATGTGGAACAATGACATCACTTCTGAGGAGGCCTTAAATAGACTGTCACCACAGCAGCATATCAGTCAATGGACTTGTTTCCGTTAGATGTTGCTACATCAGGTTGTGCGTTGGTGACTGTTTCAAAACATGTTAAACAAAGGATGTGTACTAAATCTGCATTAATGCAGCAAAGCACACCTTTTCTACAGTACTTGTGATGACATTTTGGTATTTACATGCTTCTCTACAAACAATAACATTTCTTTTCCTTGTCTTTTCCTTGTTTTTCCAGGGGTAACAATAAAGCTAACGTAGGTATATTTCTTGTAGATTGCAAAATATTTCTTACCAATCAGTTACAGTCCCACAGCAAACTGGTAATATGTAATAAATGGCTGAAGAAGGACTGCTTTCATCATTTTTATTTTCCACAGATTTTCTGCAGGTTACTTTACTCTCACCTGTCATGTAGAGTGTTTCATTTTTTACTAAAGGAAGTCATCCCTACCTGAATAACATTAACTTTTAATGTTTCACTCCATCTTTTGGTATTTTCTTATGTGCACCCGATTTGCATCATTACAAGGAGCCTTTATATGAACTTCATGGATAGATTAGATATTTCAGTATCATTCAGTAATGCTGTTTGAAATAAAATCTGGAAGTCTGGAGCCAAACCCTTCTTGAAAAATTACCCATCATGTAACTTCAACAGATCATCCAAGACTAGACCATTTTCTATATGAGATGTTTTGTGTGTGTTCTTCTTAATTAAACAGCAACTTAAGATATCTTTATGATAATTTTCTTGTTTGTCAAATCAATGCCTAAATGGGCCCATATACAGTAGTTAGACTTTCAGGGACTCAGGTTTCTAGAAACTTAAAAAATGAAAACTTTGTTGTTGGCAAATTAAGAGACAGGCTTCAACAATTATAGAAATGTTAAAAATAGTTATCCTTAAGATGGACTTCATTGTCCATTTACTCAAATTTACTAACATCCATTACACTTATTCTAAGTCACGTTATATATAAATGTTTACACATGGAAGTGTCTGTGTCTGTCTGCCCGGCCCGGAAATGAGAGGTGGAGTTGGGTATGGGCTCCACCTATGAGGAAAGAGAAATTCTCGCTTAGCAACTAATAACACAAGTGAGGCCAGCATGTCTGCAAAATGAAACTTCAGAAAAAAGACAAAGTTGCTTAGCCGCTAACATCAGCAAAACGGTATCCTTTTTTCTTTTCCTCCCACCGCTAATGTACAAGTGATGCAAGCACGTCGGCAAAACAAATCCTCCTAGGAGAGAGACACCCAGAGTAGTTCCTTTCAATTACCTGACATCTCTACATTTCATTTTTTTTTCTGAAGATTTCAATAGCTTCTAGGACCTCAGGCTTTTTACAGCACAGGCTTACACAGCTAGTTATTTATAAACCCTGTTCAGACATTTTAATATAATCTGCTTTAAAAAAGCACAAATGATTTTCATGGAAGCTGCACACCTTTTAATTTTATTTAACTTCTGTTAATGCATTATGCATTTGTCTTTCTGCACACTCAGAATGTTTATGAAACTTTGAAAACCTTTAAAAACTTTAAGGCACTGACCAGTGATAGTGCTGAAATGTTTTATTATTTAGCATAGTGTTCATTCAGAACATCTGTGGGCGAGTTTATGATGGCTTTATATCCATTACTTGTGACTTCTCAGTTATTACTAGATGGAATTTAAAATACAGCTCAAGGCATTTTTATTCCTCCCCACAGTATCTTTTCATTCATTACTTAAATATTTGATTTTCAAACAGTGGTAAAGCTCAGTTTTTCACATTCACTTTTTTCTCATTTCAAAATGTACAATAAATAACATAAAAAATGTAGAACAATTCTTTAGATTCAAAATGGGCCATACTAAGGAGCACATTTACACTAATTGCATTACTTTGGACTGGCATTGCTTAGCCAAGCACCCTTTAAAAACCTGCAAGCTGATGCAAGAAGTCTACTAACAGAATTGGAAATTTAAAAAATATATCTTAACATTCAATTTTGAGAATGCAATTCTGGGAAAAGTCTTTATGGCAATAAATAACCTTTAACAAGCATCAGTTGAAATAAGCAACTCACTTGAGCTAATTAAGATCTCTGTAGGAGATCTAATAGGCGTGTGTTCAGGAAAACTTGCAGAATTGTTTCTTCGTAAGAGTAAAATGCCAATCAATTCTATGAAGAAGAACAATTGAACTACTTTTTATTCAGACACATTTTTCATTTTATATATAGTCATATGAAAAAGTTTGGGAACCCCTCTTAATTCTTTGGATTTTTCTTTCTCATTGGCTGAACTTTCAAAGTAGCAACTTCCTTTTAATATATGACATGTCTTATAGAAACAGTAGTATTTCAGCAGTGACATTAAGTTTATTGGATTAACAGAGAATATGCAATATGCATCAAAACAAAATTAGACAGGTGCATAAATTTGGGCACCCCAACAGAGATATTACATCAATACTTAGTTGAGCCTCCTTTTGTAAAGATAACAGCCTCTAGACACCTCCTATAGCCTTTGATGAGTGTCTGGATTCTGGATGGAGGTATTTTTGACCATTCTTCCATACAAAATCTCTCCAGTTCAGTTAAATTTGATGGCTGCCAAGCATGGACAGCCTGCTTCAAATCATCCCATAGATTTTCGATGATATTCAAGTCAGGGAACTGTCACGACCATTCCAGAACATCATACTTCTCCCTCTGCATGAATGCCTTTGTAGATTTCGAAAAGTGTTTTGGGTCATTGTCTTCTTGGAATATCCAACCCCTGCGTAACTTCAACTTTGTGATTGATGCTTGAATGTTATCCTGAAGAATTTGTTGATATTGGGTTGAATTCACCCGACCCTCGACTTTAACAAGGACCCCAGTCCCTGAACTAACCACACAGCCCCACAGCATGATGCAACCTCCACCAAATTTGACAGTAGTTAACAGGTGTTTTTCTTGGAATGTGGTGTTCTTCTTCCATCATAAATACCTTTTCTCATGATTGGATACAATTGTCTATGAAGTTCAAGGCTTAACGAGCAAATCCAACCAATTTGGTGTTGCAAGTAATCAGTATTGAGCAGTTATGTGCATTCAAATCAGCAAAATTACAAGGGAACCCACATTTTTGCACAGCCAGTTTTTCACATTTGATTTAATTTCATACAACTAAATACTGCTTCACTAAAAATCTTTGTTCGGAAAACACTCATATTAATCAGATGTTCCTAGGAAATGAAAGACATACCACTGTTATCTTTTTTGCTGAAAGTAGAGTAAATTATTATGCAGGCTGAGAAGGGTTTTCATATGACTGTACATATAGAGTGGCATTAAGGTGTCATGGATAGTATTGACATCACAGCACTTGAATCCTGGTGTGACTGTTGGCTGGAATACTATCTCTGTCTACATGTTTTTGATGTGCTCATATGGCTTTGTTGTTTGGAATAGTGTTGTGGTGTGAACCTTTGTATACAAGTTATTTTGTATGTCTTTATTTGTAACTTAGACAAAGCAATGTAATATTAGTGTGATATCATTGATAAGAACAGCAATGGTTTAATGTTTAACTACCCTTCCCCCCCAGGACTGAGTCAGAATAGTGAATCATTTTATGACATGGTTGAGGGAAGTGCCTAAAATCAGTTGGGCAAGTGATTCTCTTCAGGACTCTCTCAATCAACCCCAACAGAAAAGCCAGATTGCCTGGCTGGCAAACATCAGCTCAACAAATGGTTTTGGGGACAGGTGTGAAAGATATTGTGTGCCCCCCCCATTGGTCTGAAGTATGGCTGTTTAGGATTGGTTTGAATCAGAGGCCGTTCTGTAGCATGATGCCCTATTGGTGTAAGGATTTGGATAAAGAATTTATAAATTTGATTGCTTTACCCCTCCATCTCTCTCTCACACCATCATGATGAAGGTACATCTCTTACACCATGGACTGAAAAGAAAACCACACTAAGAAACACAACTCAGCAGCCATATTGAGACAGGCATGTGGCCTATTCTGAAGAAAGCTGAGTAAAAATGATGACCTAACTAGAGACATTTTAAGTAACTAACAAGTCTGTGTGCCGCCTGAAATTACACATCAGCATTTATCAGGTTGTAACGTTGCCAATATTCAAATGTACTTTGCTTATTGTTATTATTTTATGAATACCTTCTTATATAATATGCTACCGTGGCTGTCCATTTGTCTGTCCAGGATTTTCAATCACCTGTAGCTCCCAAACCGTTTGACCTGCTGACCTGAAATTTCATACACATATACTATGTGACATATACTGTCTGCTTTCAAGGTGATGATTTTTATTACTCTTTTCATTTTTATTTTATTTTATTGCAGAATCAACTCTCAGCAGCGGGCAGCAGTACGCCCATGCGTACGGGCGCTATTCTCATACCTACCACCTTCACCGTCACTTTAAGTCAAGTGTATTCACTGCACGTTATAGTGCAGTCCGCCATTACTGGCTATCAATAATAGATTATTTAAGTTGTAACTTAACTCCTGCTTGTCTTTTACTCTATTGTTTTATCTTGGTAAAGTAATATATATATTGCTCTACTTTCCCCTATTGTATTATTAATATGTAGCCTTAGAATGCCTAATCTCACAGATTTACCACTGTTTATAAGGTATTATTGTTTATAACTTATCCCCACCTTCCCTTCTATATCTATAACCTCAGGCAATTAGATGTAGTAAAAAGACAAGCAGGAGTTACGTTACACATATAATAATGTATTACTGATAATATTCATAAATAATAACAAAATGCAAGTACATTTGAATATTGGCAACCATACAACCTGATAAAATGGTGATGTGTAACTCAGGTGGCACACAGACTTGTAGTTACTTAAAATGTCTCTAGTTAAGGCATCATTGGTGCTCAGCTTTCTTCAGAACAGGCCTCAAGCCTGTCTCAATATGTCTGCTGAGATGTGCTCTTCATTGTGCTGTTCTTGTCAGTTCATGGTGTGATGGTCTTCATTAGTTGTTAACAAGAGAAAGATACTTCTACATCATCACAGATTAGCAAGAGAGAGAGAATGTGGTTGAGCAAGCAAATTTATACAGTAAGTTTTCTGTCCAACCCCTACAGCCAATAGGACATCATGGTACTTAAAGGCCACTGAGACAAGCCAATTCCAAACAGCCATATCTCAGACCAATGGGGGGAAATAGTACATCTTAACACCTGCACCAACCAAGACCATATGTTAAACTAACCTGGCTTTGTGTGCGGATGTTGAAAGACTTTAGCAGACAAATACTCATCAAACTGGATTAAGACGCATCCCTCAAATTCTGTCGTAAAATTACAAAGAAACTTATTCGTAAACGGGGGGGCAAACACGAATCCCTCTCACCAAAGTAACACTAAATTGCATTGCTTTGCCTAAATTACAAATAAAGACATACAAAACATTTATCAATTTATATGCAAAATCTCACATCACAACATCTACAGTATGTACTTGCCTGAAGTTATAAATGTAGAAGGGAAGGTGGGGAGAAGTTATAAAATACAACAGCTTATAAACAATAGTAAGTCTATGGGATTTGAGGAATCCTGACAAAGGTTACACATTAAATAATAAAAAAGGGAAAAGTAGAGTAATATAGAACTCTACCAAGACAAAACAGATACGATTCTCTTAAATTGACTGGTCTATTTACAGCATATTTACACAAATATTGGGAGAATATACTGTGACTTTGATGTGCATTTTGAACATACAGTTGATGTGTAATGAATTAATCCTTTCTCTTGAGTAACTCAAGTATCTAGACAGAAGTTAAAGTCCACAGTACAGGAATCCCCGCTTAAGACATGAGTTTATTATGGGGTAAACTCAACCAGAGCCAGCATGTGCATTTAAAACATCTAAATTTAGGGCTATGTGTGCTCTGTTATTGTCCTTACAATTATCTGCTCATAATTCAAGAAGACTGCTTTTGATTGCTTTTCCTGGCCTTGTCCATGTTTATCTAGAATTGGCATGTATGTTGTATGCGTTTTGAAAGTTGTAGTTAAATTTGCTCAGTATACAGTAAATGAGTGTTACATTGGTTGTAACTACATCTTGTGGAAGACCAGCACCATATCCACATTCAGCTCTTTAATGCACTTAAGATAACTGAGTTAGACACTCAAAGACTATGATGTAAATTAAGCAAATGTGGGAAACAGATGTTGATGAAAAACTAATGAAAATCAAAAAGCATTAAGCTGAAGAAAACTGATTTTTTGGTTTGTCCCATTTTAGGGCAAACATGGAAGCTCTCAAAGTTCTGTCACCAAATTTAAGCAAGAATACACTAAGCTCCTCTACTATTGTTGTTTTAGGACAGCTGTGTATTATTTTAGGAATACTACTTGTATCAAGACATGAAAAATCTGAAGATTGTTATTTTTGCTTCAAAGTAACAAAGTGTGACAGTATATAGGGTCATTTAGTGTCCCTTTCTCTTATTTAGTTGGTCTTGAATTCAATAATAGTTAATTTACTTTATATTTACCCACCACAGCTTATCCTCCCTGATTCATTTTTAGGGCGGCTATCCTACTTAAAGGCATTCAGCGAAGGATGATATCTGCTCACATACAGTACATCCAAGACTATCTACAGAGTGTGGTTTAATGTATCAGAAATTCTATGTATCCTTAGGGTTATAGTAGTGCGCTGTGTGCCACAGCAGCATCTACTTAAGTTTTCATCAATCTAAGACTATGGCCAATGACTAATGCATGCTGTGGATTTCCAAATATTCAAAATCTCTTTACCAGAACTGAATCCTTGACCCACGGGCAACTTCTCTATGAAGAAAACAGAACTTTGAGGTGTGCACTTTCATTGGTTTCTTCGGTGTCCACAGAGTTGTATGATTCCCAAAAGCATCGTTTTGATACTAATGAAATCACTGCACTTGCTGTCATTACTCCTGAGGTGACTGTCAATGTTAGATTTAGCTTATGTGCGTACGTTACAGCAGGCAGTAGAAACTGTGCCGACAGTATGGCAGACAGCCCTTGGCCTCTGCCCCACAAGTCCACAGGCCCATCATCTGCATTGTGTGCACTTCATCTTACATCAGTACACTATTCATTTTTTTCTGTAGCTTCCTTCAGTTGCCTTATAAATGACTCTCAGCTTGAGCCAGCAATCTGCCATTACCTTTTAAATATTCCTTGAGACAGTCTTAAATGTTTTAGATCAACTGGTCAACTGAGCCATCAGCTTGGGTGTCAACTCATAAATAATTTTTAATTAATTTTACTCTTTATTTTGAAGTCTGCAATTCATCTTGATTTGTATAATCTGCTCCAATATAAACCAACAAATCATATTTTCCCTACAAAAAGAATAGTTCTTTTGACTTCACAGGAAGCACTAATTTTCTACACTATGATAATTAATATCCTTTGCACTCGGTGCCTCAGTAATAATAATGTTAATTACAATACAGCTCAGTGCACTGTTGCAGCATAAATGTATAAATATGCATGCTACTGCTGGCTGCCACCACTCTCAAAGGGACAATTTTAAATTTATGGGTCAGATTATAACAATTGCTCAAGGCTATCCAAGGGGAACCGAAGGAGAACAAATAAAAATTTATTTCCTGTAAATGATGACAGTGGTATTAGTGCAGTTAAAAATAATGTTAATTAAACGTGTAATTTTACAGTGGAAAGTATGGTGTTGCAGTGCTTAGTGCTTCTGTCAAAGGCTGTGCTTCAAAGTCAGGGGTTCTAACTCTGGCTCAGTTCAACATCTGTATGAAGCTGTCATGTTGTCCCTTTGGGTTTTTCCACACATTGTCTAAATGTATCCCATATCCTAAAGATGTGTGTGTTTGTGTAATTGGCAAGTCAGAGAGTAAGTGGTTGTATCTGGCAATACACTGGTGCCACATTCAAAGGTGCTTTCTGACTTGTGCCTGATGCTTTATTAGTAGACAAAGGCCCTAGTGATTTGCAGTTGGAGTTAGCAGTTTGGCTGAATAGATGAGCAAATTTATAGCTTTAAATACATCTTCTTATATAATACGCTACCATTTGCTCAGAAACCATTTGACCTATTGATCTGAAATTTGGTACATATATACTATTTGACGTCTACTATCCACTTTCGGGGTGATGATTGACCTCCAAGGTTATTCCTCTTTTTATCTTTTGTGGACGCGGCCCGGAAACAGACAGGCGGACATGTTGTTAAAATACCACCACACGCTTATTTACAATATTTACAAATATAATAATGGTCACTTAGACCCAATCCAAAGTCCATAAAGTGCACAAACCCCAAAATGACACTCAGTCCTGGCCACAATGCCTTCTTCTCGGGCTGCCTCCACTCTCTTCTGCCTTGTCCTCCTTCCACCCGACTCTAGCGCTGAATGAATGGAGACGGCCCCTTTTAAACAGTCCCCGGATGAGCCCCAGGTATTCCCGGCATTCCTCCTCTGGCCACGCCCCAGCGTGGCGGAAGTGCCGGCTGTCCTCCCGGCAGCGCTCCGGGCGCCGTCCTAATTCTTCCCCCCAGCACTTCCTGGTGTGGCGGAAGTGCTGGGGTAACAGGTCCCCAAGGCATTGGGGTGCCTCCTGGTGGTGACCATGGGCCCGTACAGGGTGGAGCTTCCATGCCCTGTACCCGTGGCCCCCAGAGCAACCAGGAAGGCGGCCCCCACGTGATCCAGGGTGGGCTTAGACCAACATCCGGTCCCTCACGGCGTCCCGGCCGGGTCGTTGCCCCTGGCATCCCTGACACTTTATTTCATTTTATTATAGAATAAACTCTCGGCAGCAGCCAGCAGGGCGTACAGGCGCTGTACTTATTCCCTGTCACCTTCGCCGTCACTTCCTCTACCTCTTCATATCTTAAATCATTCTTGAGGCAGATTGAAGACTTAAGTGCCAGCTTAAGTGAAAAATTAAGGAAAACGTAGTAATTGCAACACAAACACTGATTTAATCAGTTTTAACATGAAAAGAAGAAGTGGGCAGCTAGGGCGAAGAAAAGATGAGCTGCTCAGGAAGCAGCAAATGAATCAACCTCTGAGCAAATGAATGGTAACTGTACAGAGAAGGAGGATGAAAACAAATGAATGCTCAAGTCAAGTGTATTCACTGCATGTTACCGTACAGTGCGACTTAACTGGTTTTAGTATATTTCTGTCAAGCCCATGATCCTGCACTGCAAATCAAGTTTATTTCAAATTCGATGGATGGATTAAGCTTTCTCTCAGATTCTGGAGATGTTCATGAACATTTCACAAATTCCAGAATGTCCAATGGATGACACAGGTTGGGGGCAAGCATTCAACTTTTAATAAATCAGATTCCAGACAGTATCTTAGTTTAGTTCAGTGTTTCTCAACCTTTAAGTATTCATAACAGTTTTAATTGCGCCCCACCCCTAACGTTTTTTTAGAAAGGAGCCCACTAATACCAATTTGTTCTTTTTTAATTAATGTTATGTCATAGATGCATATTTTATTATACCTACTAAACTTTTATTGACATTTATCTAACTCTATATTTATTTTTCTAGTATCAGAATGTAGTTTAAGTTAATCTGTTTTGGTTTCAATAGATGTATTTTTCATATTTTTGATTCTTGTTTTCTTTTATTCACATCTTCATGCACCCCCTAGGGGGGCACACCCCACAGTTTGAGAACCACTGGTCTAGTTGTTAAAATGCATTTAAGCAATAGTGTTGTTTAAAAAAATAAAAGAACCTCAGATCTACTTAATCTAATTTATTGTGGGAGCAGATTCAAGTACAAAGCAAGGACAAGTCCTGGAAAGGTATGCAGTTCATCACAGAGACATAAACAGAAAAAATCTATTTAAAATTGATTACCATTTGGTAACAGTCAGTAAAGCATTATTCTGACCAAACATTTTGCATCATATTTACAAAATCTGGAAAAACATCACACAAGTAACGCTATCTTGAGCTACTCTGCTTGTAGGGCCTGCAGACCAGTGTACTTTCTGTAATACAAGTAAAGGGCTGTGACACCCCGTGTAGTGGCAAGGTTGGCACCAGACCACACAGTGGGTGTCTTGTAGTGTAGGACCGACTGGGATCAGATTTGTGAGAAGTCAGATATGGAGACACAGACACAAAAAGGTGGAATTTCCAAAACATGAGTGGGTTTACTTACAGGTGCAACAAAACAACGAAAATAATGTCCCAATCAAAAAAGTGAGCAATATATAGTGACATTTCCAGTCCCCAAAATAAAAATAAAAACAATAATGTACATACACAAAAATTAGTAGTCTTCCTAAATGAAGGAAAGGTGTTCAGGAAGAAACTACACACAAAGTCCAAAGAATGCCAAGAATATTTAGAAGGAAATAAAACAGTGTATATACAAGAACAAAAACAAAGTGAACCAAAACCCAAAATCTATATAAATATAAATACCTCCTCCAAAATAAAGATACACTAGGACATACCTATAATATATACAAGAAATATACAAAATAAGGCACAAGCCACTTTTGGTATACTAAATGAAAAAAGCTATACCAACTACTCAAACCACACCACCTTGTCTAAAGACAACCCTTAATAGGCAGGAAGCGTCTCTTATAGTCGGGGCACAAATCTTTACTCAATCCCACAACATGTTGCTCCATTTCACCAATCACGACAGACGCAGGTGATTTCTGCACAGGTGCTCCTTTCAACCTTTGCAAGGCATGTAATAAACAGGGATAGCGGCCTCGCGTGTGCGTGAGCGAGCACAAGTGCGAACTGGAACACATCCTGAAATGTTCTATCATTCTTTCTTTGATAATTATATCCTCACACTAATGCATGCATACACATTCGTAACTAAAACGCTTTGCTCCTCTCTTTGACAACAGCAGGACTAGAGAGATGCTCGCCTTTATGATGGGATACATGACCCATCGTCGGCGTCTCGCTGCGTGAACCTGCCGAAGACAAAGTTAAAATGACTGCGAAAGCTCACCCTGCACTTAATGACTTAAACAGGTAAGTGCTTAAAGTTTATTTTGAAAAAGTCGAATTTACCCTATTCTTAGGACTTTCTTTCCTTTAAAGTGGTAATGCTGGTAGGCAGACTACCACACGGGTATGTCACATTAGACAATTTTCCAGCGATTTCTAGTCATAGTCTTAATTTACGTTATCTAAGGGAGTCGGAGGCAGTTGGCGGCATGCACCTGTAAAGCTGGTTGCGTAATGTGACATGCCCTGTGACTCACTCGAAATAGTTTATGACTCGCTCTGACAACATGAAATAGCTTTGTTTTATCTTTAGTCATTGGGCGAGAGAGCTGATAACCAATGAATGTTCATCAGAAAGTACCATGCATATAATGCAGAGATGAGGAATTAAGAATGTGAATGTTATGAATCTCTTCAACAGAAGAGAAGTTCATCTTTCTACTGTCTTGTGTTTCATTACCATGAGAGAATGAAGAAAAGGGCAGAGATTGCAGCTGAACTCACCCTCCCTGTTAACCCTTAATGTCAGGTCAATCAGGCAGCATGAAAAATGGGCGGACACAATTGTGCTAAATGCGATTTTTAATCATCTGAACTGACATTGTCCGGAGACAAGATCTTCAACTGAAGTCGGCAAATGCAACATAGATATCACGTAATATGATATTAGCTCATGCAGTATATTTTCCAGTGATCTGATTGAGTATGCATTGGACATCACTACTATTGGCATCCCAGAACAAATAGAAATTGTACAAATGAAAGGCTACCCAGGCATGCAGTGTAAAGAATTAGAAGTATGGTAAATGAAGACCGCTATCAATAGAGCATTAGCTAACATTGTCACTCTTCAAAAGTGATAGGGCTTGCACTGGCACACAGCTCACTGCACGCATGCTTTAGGGCACTGAGAATCTTAATATTATTCCTTAGTGATGTGTGGCTGGTGATCATATGCAAATTCCAATGACAGCATTTAAATGAGATTTTACTGAAAGATGAAAAGCCTCCTTCACTAGCAAAATGACACTAAAAATTGAAGACTCATTTCAAAAAGACATGAAAAGGGGAACCGAGCTCTTCATGTGGACCACCCTTGAAGCAGCCCTGATAGGTCACATTTTCGTAGAAAGCTTTGGCTAGTAATAAATGATAGAAGAAGAGCAGAGTAGTTATGTGAAAAAAACACAGGATTTTTGTCTCTGACTGCAGCTTTTTGATCTCCCAGAGGATGTAATTATGAAACTATTCAATCTGTGTAGCAGACTGATTTTACAGTACAGTAGCTGTTAACAGGATGCATCAAGTTCTTAGTCTTTTTCATCCTACTGAACTTTCACTGAACCATTTGTCTCTTCAATCCAGGAATTAATGAGCTGTCATATTTGGATTTCTAGCACATGTAGAAGAATAAGTATATGTTTAAAAATCCAGCCTGGAGAGAAGAATGAACAAAGTATATGTGATACCTTTCCATCTGCACCCTACAGCTCTGAGTGGATTTGAAAAAGAGCACATCTTTACAGAGTGCATGCCACCCCAAAGTACCTTACAAGCTATAAGAGAATTGTTTAAGCAGCTTTTCACAACTGGAACATGAGTGAGTTAAGGGTCTTACAAAACAATGAGTAACCTTGTCGAGTTTTAAAGTCAATAACTCAACCTCTCACCCAGACTACCTTCAACATGTCGAATTGAACGGTGTGGAATGGCAGTTGATTTAAGGCATTAGAATGAGGAGGCAGAACAAAGTTGGAAAAAAGAAGCCAAAATTGTAACCAAGAGTCAAAGGCCCACAATGTGAAACAATGATCGTGGTCAAGAAACAGAATGAAAGGGCCAGTAACCAAATGGTCATGTAGTCAGAGCCAAGACAAAAGACAGAAATCATAGCCAGATTTAAACAGAATGTGTAACCAGATGGAATTAATAAAAATAACGCTGGAGTTTTAGGTTGAATCCACAAACTCGGACAAAGCAGGAAGTTCAATGAGTTGATCTTTATACTCCTTGACCTATAATGTCACACCATCCAAGACCCTTGACGTCACCCAAAGCAAACATCAACACTATACTCCCAAAATGGCAGTGCTTGTGCTTTGGTACTTAGCAGGTGAACAGGTAAACCTGATTAAAAGAGAAAAAGAGTGCAGAGTCTGTTGTTTTCTGTCTCTTTTTTAAAAAAAAATGTTTATTCCCTTATTTTGTTCCTCTCCTTGTGCTTCATTTTCACTAAGCAAACCACTATTGTATACATTTGGCTTATTTGGTGCTATTCCTGGTACAGAAATCTGGCACAATGGAGACTCCCAACACATCAACACAAATCGTTTGTGCCACTTTCAATAAACAAAGTCAATGAAATCCTGCTCAAAGAGCTGAGTTGGAAGTAGTAGGGAACCAGTAGGGAAAATAGCCATACTATTTTCTTGCCTTACTCAAGCATAAACTCTGGATATATAGGGCCTGCCAGCATATATAGTCTGAAGAAATTGTCACCTACTAGTGATGTCAACAATGTGACAATCCATCTACCTGTGAATCTTTTACAGGTCTGTCATTTTGTAATGTTTTAATTGTACTGACACACAATGAATAATTGGCAGGAAACAGGAGAGCAGAAATAAGTGCTAGATGAAACATTATCAAAAAAACAAAGTTGGGGGCTCATTAACAAAAGAACAAATGATTTTACATCTATGCCAAAATGAGAAACACAAATCAAAACCAAGATTTTCATGTCAAAAAGTTTGTAACAGAATGATATACACTGAAGCACTTAGAAGAACGTTTTGAAAATATCCACAATCTTGGATAACGAGGTGCACATAGTGCCTGCATTGCGACTTCTGGGGCTGTGCCCCTAAGAACGAGTCCTCATGTCCTGGAGACAATAGCAAGTCCCAAATCAAAATGTAGGTAGAAAACAAAAGTGAAATTCTCAAGATTTTAAAGCCACAATAAAAATGATTAATTCCCAAAAAATGTTAAACTTAAGAAACATTTATGAATTACAATCTAAGATATCACAGCCCCCTTTTAACTGAGTGTTGGCTTTGATTATATTTCCTATAAATATAATGAACCTTGATGTATGCAGTTCCTCAACAGAGTTCAGTTACAGGCCTATAATTATTTCTGCTGACCAAATGACAAAGTGAAGTTTATGTTTGGAGTGAACAGATGCATTGTCATGTCAGACAGTTATGGAGAAAGTGGGGATGCTTTCAGTTACATCCATATAAAGATCTACTAGCACTTATTGGGATAACTTAAAGTGTGTAAGGTGAAGGAAATAAAAAAAATCTCCTGCACCTTTTTGATAAGAAAAGTCTTGTGGTCCTTCCTGTTCATAATATGAGTGATAGTAGTGCCAAGAATTTTAAATGGCTACACCATATTAGTTCTGCCTATCAGTTTATTGACACTGCCACCATTTATAACCAGGGGAGTAAGAGATGAGGAGTGCCTCCTAACATCCACAGCCATTTCCACTGTATTCAAGTTGACACTGCTATGATTGATCCAAATGAGGAGCCAATCCACATTCCTTCCTCCTATAGAGGACCTTGTCCACATCTGTGATCTGGCCAATCAGAATAGTGTCATCAGCAAACTTCACTAGTTTTATAGATTGGTCACTGGAAGCGCTGAGATTGGTATATAGAAGCAGAAAAAGCCAGGATACAGAACATAGTCCTGAGTGAACCTCACGCAGAAGGTCAGGGGCTCTGACTGATTGATATTTGTCCAGCCTCGCTGTCTGATGTATGTTCCTTAGAAAGTCAGACAGTCTTGGAATAAGCAGTTGAGGAATCTAAGTGCTACAAGATGTAATGGAGAGCCATGTTTGCAGCATCCTCAACTGACCTGTTGGCACAGTAAGTAAACCGTAGAGGGTCAAGGAGAGAATCTGAGACAGATTTGAGATGCTGGAGAATGAGACGTTCAAATGTTTTCATTATTACAGAGGTTATTGTCACTGGCCTGTAATCATTTAGACCGTAAATATTTTGCTTTTTGGTCACAGCCATGCTTATGGATTCTTTGAAACATGCAGGGGCTTTGTGAAGGGAGAAATATGGTCTGGACCAGGAGCCTTACAACATTTCTGTTTCTGGAAGAGTAAATTAACTTGATGCTCACAATTGAGGAGGGGGAAGAAGAATTTGGCTGTACTTCTTAAATCTGCAGTATAAACTGTTCAGCTAATCAGCCAAAGATAGATTAGTTAGTGGCAACGGAAGTCACAGGGCTGGGGGGGTGGATATTTGACTTGCTTTTGTAACCAGTAGTCATTAGTCAAGCATTCCAGACACAGCAGTAGCCACTAATGGAGAAATTTCTGGCATGACCTCATAATTTCTGGTGGCATTCTTAACTGCCTTATCTAGTTAATGTTTAGCTTCTTTCTAAACGGTCTTATCTCCACTTTTGTAAACTTACTTTGTAAGCTGGGTGGCACGGTGGCACAGTGGTAGTGCTGCTGCCTCACTGTAAGGAGACCTGGGTTCACTTCCCAGGTCCTCCCTGTGTGGAGTTTGCATGTTCTCCCCGTGTCTGCATGGGTTTCCTCTGGGTTTCCTCCAACAGTCCAAAGACATGCAGGATAGGTGCATTGGCAATCCTAAATTGTCCTTGGTGTGTGTGTGTGTGCCCTGTGGCGGGTTTGTTCCTGCCTTGCGCCCTTTGCTGGCTGGGATTGGCTCCAGCAGATCCCCGTGACAAGTTAAAAAATGAATTATTGTAAGTTGTTCATAACTTTATAAGCTCTTCAGAAAATTGATGTTTGCCATTATTGTCTTTGATGATTGTTTTTGTCAGCATAGAGTTTTCCTGACAAAACATACATAAGATATAACTGTGTTTATATATTTAAGTAGTCCAAAACAGCTTTCAACCCCCCAGATAGTTGAGTGTAGGGAACTGTGTGGTCTCTACAGTATGTTTGCGTGGTGTACAGGTACTGGAATATCACTGAAAAACTCAAATTTTACCATACCATAAACGTCAGCTTTCCTATCAACAACAACAACCTACACATACACCACCACTACCTTCCCTTAACACTTGCTTATGCAGCTGTGTAAAGATTTCAGTTTCTTAGACTATTTTCTTAGTAACATTTTGTAGATACTGCTCCCAGTTAAGATTAGGGCAGATTTAACATAGAAAGACTTAACAAGGCCCTGCCTACTTATCTGAACTTATCATTACTTGGAAACCAGACCACACCTTAAGAGCTCAAGATGTCGCTCTGGTTAGGATTCAAAGGATTAACAAACTACAGCGGAAGGTTGGGCCCTGGTAGGGTCTGCCTGCTTATATAAGACATACACCTTCAGTTTTAGCTTTTAAATCCCAGCTGAAGTCTCACTACTTCAGTTTAGCATACCCTGAGTAGAGCTGCTGATTAACTGCACCCCTTTGTTAGTCATTAGTACTAAAACGTAAGTAATATGATATTTACTGTATAAACTGTTACTCTCACCTTCTCTGTTTCTCTTCTTGGGATTCACGTGTGCACTTGCTGCCACTGTTCTGCTGCGAAGTTGTTTGCCAGCCTATGGAAAAGTCGTCAGATAAAGAAGTACTGGAATCATGAGGTATACGAGTCCTTTCATCAAAATGGCTGGCCCAACACTGACTCAGCTGTAGAACGGCCATAAAGAGAGGCGGCTTGTTGGCCGAGATCTCCAAGACTCTTACTGCTTTTGGCTTGTCTTCAATCTTCAATCTGGCCATTGTTCTGCAGTTGGCTGTTGGACAGATGTTGTTTTTTTATTTATATTAAGTAGTTTCTACTTTGTTTTTGATATATTTTAACAAATTTTTATCCTTATATGTATGTGATGGTTCTGTATTTAGTGAGTGATATAATCTATTCTTGTATTCTGCCTTCAGAATTGTCACAGCACTCAACACCCAAACTACCCAAAGTGGGTCTCTCACCGAATTGCTGTTTCCATAATTTCTTAGATTTTTTTCCCTACATGTTTTTTTTTTCTTGGGTTGTTTTTCTTGTCTTTTTAGGGAGTCAAGGTTGAGGGTCTGTCAAGAATTCAGACCTGTTAAAGACCATTGAGCCATTTCTTGTGTGCTTTTGGGCTATACAATAACTAAATTGTCTTTATTGCTATTGTTGTAGACAAAACAAAACAACACCCTTTGACATATTCTGGACTTGTCAAAGACCATAAATTGCTTCGAAGGTCTGCAGTGAGTGCAGGTTTTCATTCCAACCAGTTTTGTAATTAGAAGCCAGGCCTAGCAGATAATGAAACTTTGTATTTAATTCTATGGCTTTTAAGTGCTTTTATTCTTCCAAGACAAATCTTTAACACATTGTAGATTTTTTTTTATTTTCTGAGAACATAATCCATATGTTTTGTGGTCTGGAACAGATTTGTACCTCTTAGTCCTCCTGTTCTCTCTCATTAATTTCAAAGTATAGTATTAACACAGATACTTAATGATGCATATACCCAGGTTTAAATGGAAGCATGTTAGCTGGAGAGCTGGGTGTTCCTTTGTTATTTGTACTTCTTTATTAACCGACAGCTGATTATGAAAACAGAGAGCGATTAAAATCAAAGAGCTGCAGCTACTGTTTTTTTTTAAGCTAGATACTATATACAGTAGATACCATAACTGTGTTTCTCAATTTCTCCTAAAAGGCTCATGGAAATAATTTGAGGTCATCACTGGGCTGATTTAATTGATGGAAACATGGAACAGAGTAAGTGAGCCCCACGATAGACTGTCTATGGCTGATTCTTACCTTGTATCCATTGCTGCTGGGATAAGCTCTAGCATTCCCATGAATGTCAATCGGATTAAGCGCATTTGAAATTGTTGGGTTATCTCTTAGAGTTACTCTTAGTGTGAAATTTCTTCTTAGTAATCAATCTGAATAGGAAAGATAATGAAGCAAAACCGGCAGAGGTGCCCTGAATGAAACAGATGAAAAAAATTTGTCTCTGTGAATGATGGCTAAAACTCTTGGAAGTTTCAGTTAATTTCACATCTTTAATCTGATGTTTTTTGGTTTCCTTCTCTTTAGCTAGAGGGGAATAATACTTCACTCTGAATTTATTTATTTTTTTGGTTTTGTGTTGTTTTTTTAAGTTATTTAATTTCATGGAAAAATACATTTATTAAATATTTTATCTTTTTATTTTTAAATCATCAATCGGTACCTTGATTCAATTGCTTGCTTACAAACTATAATCGCATTATCTTTATATCAAATGTTTTGAATCAAGACAACCTAGTAATAAAAACAGTCAGGCCTAACTAGATTAAGATCCCACCAGAGATATGTTGCCTGCAATTAAAACTGTTGTTGACACAGCACTTATAGATAATTTAATTGACTGTCAGATAAATTTATCTGTTATACTGTGTTAATCTATTCCATTTTTGTACTTTATCACTGCCTAAAAATGTGGAAAAGAATTCCCTGATGACCTGTTAGTCTATTGCTAGAGAAGAATTCTAAGAAAATAAATTGATTTAGATCTTTTCCTTATAAAATATCAACCTTTGTTTATAATCCATGAGAGTCAAAAACAATGTACAGCAAAACATTATGATAAATGAAGCCTGTGGCTTCTGGCCAAACAGGATTACTGACAAAGGTTGTAAAAAGACAAGATTTCTCAAGACTTGCCGAAGTTGTGAATATCAATAGAGTTTTAGTTTTTAACCCTTGGAATAGAATCAGTTGTATGACTGGCAAAAACACAAAGGGTGTCCTTTAACTTTACCTTACCAAGGAGGAATTAGTCTGGAACAGGAGTGAAAAATATCTCCATCACATACAAGCAGACTGGACATGACCAGAAGAAAAAATGTAGTATATCTTATAATTGAGCAGTTTTCTTTGATTTTTTGGTGATTTCATTTTATATATTATTATAATACAAAACAATCAAAAACACACTGATACAAAAAAAAATCCAATCACAAACTTAATCAATGCAAAATAAGAAAAGTAAACAGCTAAGATAAATTAATCACAACCAACCCCACCCTCACCCAGTGCAGAGAGACATTTAATACCCAAAAGCCCTTCTATTATAGTTCCTCATATTCATTAAAATAACAGACATTAAACAGAAATGTATTAGTTCAGCAAACTTATTTTAGAGTAATACTGATAATTTCTTGAGGATATTTGGCTCATTACTTGATAAAATACAGTATATATATACACCTATATTTCATGGCAGTTAGGCAAGTTCTCTTTTTAATAGATAAAGTGTGTTGAAGGGCTATCTAATTTAACACAGAGTTGATCAAAGGGTCTGACAAATATCTCTTAAAGGTTAAGATACTTAATGACTACCATAAATCAAATGCTGCACAACTTAAAGGAAGGTTGGAATATAAAATTATCCTGAAATGAAACCACTTCAAATTGTTTCTTGATGGGTTCTGTATTTTAAGCATGTGAAGCACAATCTGTTTGTTTCTATACTAATGAAATTATTGATGGCTGGAACACAATGTAAAGCATACTGTACAAAGAAACATCTGAGCAGGATTTTCTTTTGAAAGCTAACCAAGCGGGTACATTCCAAATGCCTTCTATGTTATTCTGTTGTCTCAAATTACAAATTACAAATATTTAAAAGTCAAGTAAAACCATAATAAAACCCTCTGTGTACAATTTTTCGAGTTTCATCCTTTAAAATGTGACTTTTTGCCTTCCATATAAATGCGTTTACAATTGAGTGAAGATGTTTATTAATGTTAACATACAGTATATGGGAAAACATTGAAAAAGAAATGAGTTTTTGGAGCACGTTAATTCTCCCAAATAAAAAGTGCTGAATAGCTGACCACCTTGTTTAATGCTTTCTAATATCTTGAAGAAACTGAGTTAAAAAAGATCTTTAAACTCGATTCATTTTGCTCAAAAACATCATTGCAAAATTAATGAAAAGTAGAAATGCATTTTGGTTGCTACAAGGTCATTTTGATTTAATCCATTTTGCTCAGGTTCTTGTGTGGCTTTATCACCTATGGGTAAGCACAGTAAGCAGTTGTAGGCCATGAACTACGACAGATGAGAAAATGGCAACGCTGATCATGACTCTTGTTGTTTCTCCATGAGTCTTTCCCAAGCTTGAGTGCTCCAACAGAGTGGAGAGTAGATAGCTTTGTTTCTGCACTGGAAAGACGAATAGCCAGCTACTCTGGCCTGAACTAACTTTCATTTTAAACTTTCTATAGGACATATATTATTTTCATGATATTAAGACTTCAGGTGGTGTGCCTGACCATTATGACTTCTGTGGATTGTGATTCAGGTCTCTCTCTTCTTTATATGCATTTTCACAAAATTTCACATCAAGCTGGAATTTTTGTATTCCTCTCCTCATTTTCCATCTAGTCTAAATAAAATTATACATTAAAATGTACAAGTGTTTTATTATTTCACACATATATTGATATTCCCTGTGCTGCTTTCAAAATGAAAGTTTTACAGCACTCAGAGACAAGATAATGCAAAGGTCGCTATTAAAAATTAAATTGAATTGATTTGAAAAGGTTTATCCTTAGGAAATCTACCTGCTTTAATGCCAGAAGTAGTATTCTGTGAGGCAATAATCTGTATATCGTTGTGAATTAAAACCCTTGATGTTTCATGTGTAACACCCTTGTATTTTCTTTTTCAACTATACTGTAAAAAGCCTACTATAGATCTATTCTTGTAAATTGAATATGGCAATAAGATCTTCCTCCTAATATCACTCTTTATTACAGCACCATTTTTAAAAATATACTTTAATCTGCCCAATGCCCAATTTTAAAATTATGTATTGATTGTATATCACTCCCACAAGCATTTTTCTATGCGCCTCCCTCCTGACAGTTTTGCCCCTTAAAAATTCCTGATGTGCTTGTCTGGCAGACTCAGAGGATTAATGCCCATTCAGTCTCAAGCAAAGGAGACTATGAGGGGGACTAATCCAGTTCTTGAAATCCTCAAAGGCTTTGATAACCTAAATTCATCTGAATTTTTTCAACTTGAATTATGTATTTGAAGACACCAGTGGAAACTGAGCAGAAATGACTTTAGGACTGAAGCTTGGAAGCATTCTTTACACAAAGAGTTGTGGGAATCTGAAACAAACTATCTACACATATAGTTAGAGCAGAAACTTTAACAAACTTTAAGAAGTATCTGGATGAAAAATTAGGACAGCTTAGCTATTGGCTAAACAATAAGCTTAATGGACTCAATGGTCCAATTTCTTACATTCTTATGTATATGTTTCTCCACTTATTCTACTTCTCTGTACTCATCTCATATCTTGTCTTCTTCTTCTTCAATTCTGGCTATTGATATTGCTGTTTCTTCTCATATTTGTATCCTCATGAACATGCATCTGTCTGCCTTTACATATAAAAATATTTTCCTTGGGGAACTATACAGTAGCTACCAAATTGGGCCTGGCCTTTTAGTATGATTCTGATTCTTTGCAGCTGAAACTTTGGAAATCCTTCTTTTACAGACATTTACTATTTTAACTCATCCATGGGAATCAATGAATCTTCCAGTATAAATATTAGGAACTGTAACCTACATCAGAAATAGAATATTCTTTTTGTTCCGTCTGAGTAGTCCTTGTAATGGATTGGATTCTTACCTGTGCCTACTGTTGCTGGGATAGACTGTGGTCCTCTGTAACCCAAAATTGATTGGTTTGAGTAAATAGAGAAAGTTATGAAAACCACCCAATATGCTTTACAAGTGCAAACCTATAGTACAATGGTTGATGGTTTTACAAAGCTGAATCATGGGCAGGTTAAGAGATTTGATAAAGCTCACAAAGTCTGTCAAAAGAATGGATTGAACCTGACAAATCTGGTTTTTAAAAGTCAGGCTGTAAATCTCTAAGAAACACTATCTGCTTATAAACCAAAAACTAACATATAGGATTGGATAGCAGTAAACGTAAATAAAGCAATGAGATTGTGATAATCTGGAAATATAAACATTTTTGAAAACAACTTATATAATCAGTGGTGGTCAAAGCCCTTTTGAAGCCTTATGTGGGAAGGTAGGAAGGACACCTCGGTGTCCAAAGTGGGCAGTCAGTATCAGACTTTGACAGCTGGGGGACTGTCTTAGTGCCCCTTCAGTTACATAATTACAAAATTGGCATCTCTCTGTTTACATAAGACAGACTGTATTACCATTCCAAATTTTTTGGTACAGCCACCCCATGCAAGAAGCTGCCACGGAAAGCTGCCCGTGTCACCTGTACCTAAATCCATCCCTGTAATTATAAATAAACTATATACATTGTCATGCCTGTGCTCCTGAGGTTCATCTTCCTGGCTATATTGAAGTAAGCAATACCACTCCAGAACAAGAGGGGGTGCTCACACTAACAGTCTCTTGATTTACCTTCAATTAGAATAATCATTTTTAAACAATTTAGGACGTTAAATGTAACTATATTGCACAGTCACAACTTTCAACAAATTGTAGAACAAAAAAAAACCAGAAAGCATATTAATGTACTGTAATTCAATATTTATTATATATTTTTAATAATCAGAATTTAATATAAATGAATGAAAATGACAATTGTTAAAACTGTTTACACACAGATATTTTTGACTTGGAAAATATACAGCAAAACTAGGGGACCATACAGCTTTATAGCAAAATACTCACGCTTCGCAGCGGAGAAGTAGTGTGTTAAAGAAGTAATGAAAAAGAAAAGGAAACATTTTAATAACGTAACATGATTGTGTTGTTATTGTCATGAGTGTTGCTGCCATACGTATATATATATATATATATATATATATATATATATATATATATATATATACTGCTCACAAAAATTAAAGGAACACTTTTTTTATTGGGCCTGGCATGAAATCAGTTAAACCTGTCTGATAATTTTCTGGTTGGTTAAGCAGCTGAGGTCATTGTTAATCACTTTCAGCTGTATTGGTGTTCATGGACTTAACAACAGGTGCACTAAAGTGGCAACAATTAGAAAACCCTCAAAACAGGACTGGTTTTACATGTGGAGGTCATTTCAAGTTTCTCCCTTTTGATCTTTTTTGGCTGGTTTTCCACTCGTGCTAGTTTTGGCTTGAGTAATTATCTCTACTGGCAGTATGAGGCGATTCCTTAACCCTACAGAAGTTGCACAGGTTGTCCAACTTCTCCAGGATGGCACATCCACACGTGCTGCAGCAAGAAGGTTTAATGTGTCTCCCAGCACAATCTCCAGAACATGGAGGAGATTTCAGGAGACTGGCTGTTATTCTCGGAGAGCTGAACAGGGCCGTAGAAGGTCCTCAACCCATTAGCAGGACCGATACCTGCTCCTTTGTGCAAGGCGGAACAGGCTGAGCACTGCTCGTGCCCTACAGAATGACCTCCAGAGGGCCACTGGTGTAAATGTCTCTACCCAAACAATCAGGAACAGACTTCATGAAGATGGGCTGAGGGCCCGACGTCCTGTAGTGGGCCCTGTGCTCACTGCCCAGCACCGTGGAGCTCGACTGGCATTTGCTCAAGAACACCAGAATTGGCAAGTCCGCCACTGGCGCCCTGTACTTTTACAGACGAGCAGGTTCACCCTGAGCAGCTGTGATAGACGTGAAAGAGTCTGGAGAAGACAAGGAGAACGATATGCTGCCTGCAACGTCGTTCAACATGACAAGTTTAGTGATGGGTCAGTGATGGTCTGGGGAGACATATCCATGGAGGGACGTACAGACATCTACTGCGTAGGAAATGGTGCTCTGACTGCCATAAGGTATCGAGATGAAATCCTTGAACCCATTGTCAGACCCTACGCTGGTGCAGTAGGTCCTGGTTTCCTCCTAATGCACGACAATGCCCAGCCTCATGTGGCAAGAGTATGCAGGCAGTACCTGGAAGATGAAGGAATTGAAACAATTGAATGGCCTTCACGATCCCCTGACTTAAACCCAATAGAACATCTGTGGGACATTATGTTTCGGTCCATTAGGTCTTGCCAGGTTGCTCCTCAGACTGTACAACAGCTCAGGGATGCCCTCATACGGATCTGGGAGGAAATGCCACAAGACACCATCCGTCGTCTCATTAGGAGCATGCCCCGACGTTGTCAAGCATGCATACAAGCTCGTTGGGGCCACACAAGATACTGAAAAGCATTTTGAGTAGCAGAAATTAAGTTTTTGAAAAAATGGACTAGCCTGCCACATCTTCATTTCACTCTGATTTTAGGGTGTCTACACAATTGAGCCCTCTGTAGGCAGAAAACGTTTATTTCCATTAAAAGACTTGGCATCCTTTTGTTCCTAAGACATTGCCCTGTCGTTATTTGTATAGATATCCAACTTCATATTGAGATCTGATGTATCTAATGTGTTTCTTTAATTTTTGTGAGCAGTATATATATATATATATATATATATATATATATATATATATATATATATATATACATATACATACATATATATACACATATACAAATATAGACATATATATACATATATACAAATATATATATACACACATATATATATACATATCTACATATATACTGTATATACACATATATATATATACAAATCTACATATATATATTAGGGGTGGGACTCGATTAAAAAAATTAATCTAATTAATTAGAGGCTGTGTAATAATTAATCTTGATTAATCGTATGTAATCACACATGAAAATTTGCACCAAATCCCAAATTTTTTTTTTTATATTTAAAAGGGTTTTAGTGGGCGACAGAATCAAATAATAGACATGGACATGAATATTGTAAACTCAAGCTCTTTTAATTTCTGAAAAAAAATGCTTTTAAACTGCATTTCAATTCAAAACAGAAAGAAAAATATCATCCCTGGATAAAATTGGGCAGACTTAAAAATAAAGTGGTATTTTAAGTACTTTAAGTACATTTTCAGAATGGTATTGTCTTTAAATAATAATAACCAAAATTTCAACAAAGTGCAGTTTTTCTTCTTAAAAAAATAAGTCAGAAACATAAAAGGTAATTTGACCAGCTTCATCTTTAAACTCTGAGTAACCTTAGCCAAAATTATTTTGTACATTAGGCTAAAACAGTGTGATCATTGAACATTTTGTAATTAGATGTAATTAGAATTACTAACAGTCACAGAAGTCCAATGATCCCCAGTAAGAGCCACAAAGTCCGCTTTCTGTAATGCATCCAATTTTGCTTGCTTTTCAGTGTGCACAAAACCATGCTTTTATCAAGGCTTCCGTCGGGTAGTCTTTTGAAATTAAATTTTCCTCCAATCAGTCTTAGGAACGCGCTTTATTCCGACTCTAACATTTTTGTAGCTCTGATGTGTACATCAATGTCATCGATGTACCAGGAAATCATGCATTGACAGAAGTTCCCCTTTGCTTGGAATTGAAAGTGTGATTAAATTAGTTATTTTTTTTAACACGTTATGGAGTACATACATCGAAGCTTTGCATCTGTGCTTGTGCTAAGAAAAGGAAACATTTTAAAAATAACGTAACATGATTCTGCGTTAACCGCATATTTTTTCATACGTCTCAAACCAAGGGGATACGAAGGTAAAATGAATCGTCAAGCGTGCGTACATTCTCAGTGCATCCCCTCTTGGGAATCGAACCTCGGATGTTAGCGCTAGAGGCGAAGCCTCTTCCATTGCACCACAGTGTGTGGCTTGTCTATTTGAGAGTATGTAGATCGTGGTATATACAGTATATATACACATATATATATATATACAGTAATCCCTCCTCGATCGCGGGGGTTGCGTTCCAGAACCCCCCGCGATAGATGAAAATCCGCGAAGTAGAAACCATATGTTTGTGTAGTTATTTTTATATATTTTAAGCCCTTATAAACTCTCCTACACTGTTAACATTATTAGAGCCAAAAGTTTAAACTGTGCTCCATGACAAGACAGAGATGACAGTTCTTTCTCACAGTTAAAAGAATGCAAATAGATCTTCTTCTCTTCAGGAGCAGAGAATTTCAGAGAGTGAGAGAGTGCGCTCGCAAAGAAAAGCAAACAATCAAAAAATCAATACGTGTGCTTTTAAGTTTGCCGCGGCATTTTTAGAGGAGCGTTAGTATCTTCTAAGCAAACAGCCTCTGTGCAAACAGCCCCTCTGCTCACATCTCCTCCGTCAGGCGCAGAGAACGTCAGAGAGAGAGAGAGAGAGCGAGATTAAAGCAAACCATCAAAAAATCAATAAGTGTCCTTTTGGAAGCACCGCAATAAAGTGGCATTTCTTAGAGGTGCGTCCGTATCCACTAGGCAAACAGCTTCTGTGCAAACAGCACCTCTGCTCACAGCCCCTCCGTCAGGCGCAGAGAATGTCAGAGAGGGTGAGATAGAGGCAGAGACAAGCAAACAATCAAGCTCCGCGTGGGATGCATATCTTATAGCATTGAGGAGTTTTAGTTAATATGTAATACGTGCTCTGATTGGGTAGCTTCTAAGCCATCCGCCAATAGCGTCCCTTGTATGAAATCAACAGGGCAAACAAACTGAAGAAGCGTGTATCATAAATTAAAAGACCCATTGTCCGCAGAAATCCGCGAACCAGCGAAAAATCCGTGATATATATTTAGATGTGCTTACATTTAAAATCCGCGATAGAGTGAAGCCGCGAAAGTCGAAGCGCGATATAGCAAGGGATTACTGTACCCGCGTTTCGCAGCGGAGAAGTAGTGTGTTAAAGAAGTTATGAAAGAGAAAAGGGAACATTTTAAAAATAACGTAACATGATTGTCAATATACAGTGATTGTTTTGTGAGTGTTGCTGTCATCAAGGATTTGATTATCATTATTTCTTTCAATCAGGTTCGTATTTGTAGGATGTGTTCTGTTCAAGTTACATTCCGTGTTTGTCAATCGTTGTAAAGATAACAGGTTTCATTCATGGATTCGTTTCTTACTGCATCAATAAACAGCTCGTCTTCCTCTTTATCTGAGACGTGACACACTGCATGCACAGGTTTTTTTACACTGTCTTCCTTTAGCGGGACATTGACTTTTTCCACCGTGTGCTTTGTTTCCGCAGTAGCTGCACTTATGAATATGCTTGTATGTGTCACACGCTTCATATTTTTTTGCTGCCTTCTCAATTGTGTAATTCGGTTTTTGTTCAGCACTCTTTGGAACTGTTGCTTTTTGTCTGTGCACTGCGTCAGTTCACGTGAGCCGCTCGGTGTATATGCATTGAAGTTTCCCAGCTGTGCAGGTGCCATCTCATGCGGTGTCCACGGCTGTATGTAATGTTATCTAAGACCAGGCACTTAAAAGTTTCTCTCGCAGTTTCGGTGTGTTTGTGCCGAACACCACCCTGACCATCTCATCTTCCTCTGCATAAGCACAGTCCTTCACCTTCATTTAGCGGCAGTGTTTCTATTGGATTGCCACTGACGGACAGCCTTATATGGGCAGAAGCAGAAGTCTATTATAGTATATGGACGAAAAAATAGGTTCCAGTTATGACCATTATGCGTAGAATTTCGAAATGAAACCTGCCCAACTTTTGTAAGTAAGCTGTAAGGAATGAGCCTGCCAAATTTCAGCCTTCTACCTACACGGGAAGTTGGAGAATTAGTGATGAGTCAGTGAGTCAGTCAGTCAGTGAGTGAATGAGTCAGTGAGGGCTTTGCCTTTTATTAGTATAGATGACTAATATAAGATTACTGTTATAGGTTGAATTTGCTTATAAAATGTCTTACCTAACTTTCTTTTGTAAAACAGTCTGATTTTATTCCACAGTCATGCATATATGTAAATTTAATTTGCTTTTCAATTTTATTGTAACACAATATACACTACTAAAAAGAAAGCAGGAAAGTATATTTAATTTACCATCACCACTATTCAAAGTGTAATGCCTAATACTGAAGTGTGGTGAAGATAAATATACTTTAATTCATACTCACTTCTCATCATTTCTTTTTTGAAGTGTCTGATTTGACATGGCTCCAATGAAATCTAAGTATGTGAGAGAAACATTTGAATCAGCTTGATTATGAAAATCAGCACACAGCGTACACCAGTCGGCAGCACGCCAAGACGCAATGATACTCCAATTTCAATGCAGCCTAGGGAAAGGGCTGATTTCATCATCAAAAACTGCTGGCTTTAACAGAAAATCAGGAATTATATATAAAAGAGTTCCACTATGAAGCATCATGATAGTCACAATAGAGGAGTATAAATAATGCACTGTGACCTTGGCAATGAAGAAATGCGCCAATACTTAGATTTATTACATTGATGCGTGAGGTAAAGTTAACTGGAAAAGGGATAACAAATAAACAACCTGCATCAGCACCTGTCATCCTGTCCTTCACGTGTATTAGTGCGAGTTGCTAACAATAAAAGATAATAGCAAAGTGAAAGTCAACTGATGAGCCCAAGAATGAAAAGAAACTGGTGGTGGACAAAAAATTAATGAGCATCAAAGCGAGTGCAAGCAAGTAAATGTGACCATGATGTACATTCATAATACCAATAAAATCTTGGAAGAGAAAACACAAGAGTGCCTGAATACTTAATTTAAAGAAACTGTGCAGTGTAATTTGATTAATTTAGAAAGCACTTTTTAACTAAATGACATGCGGTTAACAAGTGACCTTCCGTTATGAAAATTAATTGTAGAGTGTCTTTGAAATGTCTGTATGTTTTTAAAAGTTAATCAAAAAAATGATGTAGATATAATTTGCAGTATAACTCAGTATAACTGAACACCCAATTTAACAGTGGAAAAAAACTTTCTCTCTTAATCCTTCTCATTCTGGTTGGAGTATAGGGCCATTGCTTTAAAAGTCCACCCGTCTCTGTCTTGGGCTGCCCGCTTTGCCTCACCCCAGGACATTGCAATGGTCTTTATCTATGTCAGTATGGTACTCCTCCAGTTCAGAGCTGGCCTCCCTCTCTTCCTCTATTCCTGGAGATTCTATTCTAGGGCATGACATGCAATGTTAGTCTGTTCCCTGTGAAAGATGGGCCCATTCCACTTCCATTTCATTCAATGTTTGATGCCAAAGAACAAACTGACTGATTAATAGTTAATAGTTACTAAAAGTAATAATTTTGCATACAGGGTTATACAGTATGTAAGCAATGCAATTGAATTTTTTACTTCACTTTGAAAGTGTTTAAAACTAAATGAAGACAGTCTAAACAACTTCTCTGCAATGAGTTAAAAGTCTCATGTTATCTTATTTTGGGAATATAAATAATGTCTTGTGGGAAAAAGCATTTTCAATAAATATATTGTTCCTCCAACTTTTAAGTCCATTTAATCCAAATCACAGCATGCCTAGAAAAATCAGGTATAAGGCAGGAACCCTTCCTGCAAAGAGTGCCAATCCATTGCAAGACAGACATACACCAACACTCACATTCTCACCGTAGCTGACTTGGCATGTGAAAGGACACTCAACACGGACAATTCTACACGGCATTCTACCTAAAGTAAATTATCTAAATCAGTCCTCATGGTTTTCAGGCTTTATGTGAAAGAATTTGATGATGATGGTCATGTGGATGTCTGGTGTACTGCCTTCAGGCTTCACAATGAATCTCACTGAACTGTCTGTCTCCACCGCCTTTACAGGACTGGGAGTGATTCCTAAATAGAAATGGACAGATGGCCCCACCTCTTGGGATTCCACCAACAAAGAACCTGAAAAATACTCACATTTGAAGAGGCAGTACACCAGTAAATAAACACATATTAACTCTTTCATGCATGATGTCGACTTTTGTCAAAAGGAGGAGTTGACGATGGTAATCAACTGTAAACTGCCAAAACAAGCCATTATATTTTAGTTGGACTCTCATTGCTCTCGATATAAAGTTAGCTTCATTGGTTTGACCGAGATTATCTGCGCTCATGTGAGTAGTAAGGTGCAAACAAGAGCAAAAATGGCACTGACATAATGGCGAGAGATCAAAGCGAAAGTGTAAAGCAAAATTCTCCGTGGACGAAGTTTTGCCTATTATCCCTGAACTGGACTATGACCTTCCGGACTCCGATTTTGATACAAGTGATCGAAAATGAATGTGAGGTTCCAGCTTGAGCTGACTGGTCCCCAGCTAATCGTGTAGCTGACACGCCTACAGCAATGTATGTCATGAGGACTGCCACTTAACAATGATAACAGGTAGAAACCAGATTGCAATGCACTGGGACCATGACCGCTGCTGCGGCTACCACGCCAGCCATGCGAAGACAGCCTGGCAGCAAGTCTGCCGCACATTCTTGGCAAACTGGCAGCCGCAGCATGCAGCAACAGATGTTTCATATTGATTTCTGTGTGAAACCATTGCTTTTCAGAAACTATATTTTTCGGAAAAAATATTCAGCCCTCAAAGAGTAAAAAATAACATAAACACATTACAAATAATAACTCAAACAACAACAGTTATAAAACATAAAATACACATAACTTAATCTCGATGTAGTACAGGGCATGCCTACATATACAAGGTAATTCCTGCCACAAAAAAAGAGCAAAAAAGAGGAATACTGGTCTCAAAAGCCAATAAAGAACCAGACCAGTACATACTGAGCAAAACTCATCCTAGACAGCGTATCCCCAAACTCCAAGAGCAGTGTTTTAATTAACAGAATATCAAAACTTCCCAAAATGGAGAAGAGAAAAACCAATGGAAAACCTCCAGTCCCAGATAGACAAACACAAAGTTCCTTTATAATTAAATGTTAATTAAATGATTCTGAAAAAGAAAAAGCACAAAAAATGAGCAAAATAGGATTTTCCTAAAGAGACAAAACCTAATAACAATAAATTCAAACAAATCACTTAAATAGGAAAAATACCTTTAGTTAAGCAGAGGATGAAGTCAGCACATCCAAATAAGAACACAATTCACAAGAGCAGGAATTTAGCTCAAAAAATGCAACATTGAATCTGCTGATCCATTTGCAGCTTAAGTACTGTTGGGAGTGGTCCACAACTGGAACATTAAGTGGCCCCGCCCCTAGAGGCTCTACATAAAGGGGACAGGGCAATGAACAAAAAAAAAGATTCCTAACACACTATACATAACTGAAAACTAATTAATAAACACTATATTAACAAAACACAGAAAGAACTAAAGTAAAAACAGACTCAATAACAAAATATACAACACTTATTTGAGAGAGATTAAATAAACGCAAAATAAACTGAACCTGGAGCTAAAACCATGATTCAAACATAACACAAGCTATGCCATCAGCTAAGCATTGCCTTTTCCTCTATGCTGGCATAAAGGCATATGCTGTTCCTCTCAGTGCATACTTTCCTTTCTTTTCTAGCATCTTGCTGAGCATTGCCCTGTACCAGCCTTTCCTGTGTGCCATTCCAACAATGCCACCCCTTGCAACTTCTAACAACACCTTCTTATCAAACTATATTGTTTGATTCTATTGAAGTACTCTTATCTCTTTAAAAGTATAGTAAACATTTTCATTTATAGATTTAAAGAATTTTGTTGCAAAGTAGCTTGCAGATTATAAGGAAAGAAATACATAGACAAAGGGCCTGTGTAAGTGTTAAATTGTAAACATCATGTTGAATCTATTCCGTAACTACAAGTCTACAAACCGTACTGATTAAAAATAAAGTATGGCAAAAAATAAAAAGCATTTTTACATCCTGCTAGATCAGGACTGATCTGTCTCAAAAATAAAGACTGATCGATCCAGCAACTACAGCAATTGGCTCTGGGCATCCTCTAGGGTTCTATCAGAAGTTCTTTTTCTATCTTGACTTGAAAATGTAGTCATTTCTTTGCAAAAAAAAAAAAAATGGCTGAAGGATAGCTGCTCTACTTTTTATTGATCACAGCCTGGCTTTTGTTATGTGACTCATTTTCTTAGCAAACAATATTGTTTGTTTTGGAAAAATTATGTAACATAGGAGCACAATTTTGCCTCAAGCTAAAGAAGAAAGTTTTCTTACATATAGTTGTACTGTTAAGGACTGTTCAAGTGTTCTCCAACTACAAAATGGACTCCTCAAAAAGTCCAATGCTGTAAATTCTTTCATTGTATAGTGGAGCTTTATAGAAGCACACATCTTTTGATCATCAAAGAAATTACCAAGCATGGCCACTGTAATGCTAAGCTCATAAAAAAATAATTCAACATTGCTGAAAAGAAGAAGGTCAGAATGTCTTCATCTGTCGTTAGTTAGAAAGCACTGAAAATTAATCTGCAGGATGGATTTTTTAGACCTATCTCTTGTTCAATTTATCAATTTTTTGCCATAACAGATCTATCTGTCCATTAATAACATATTTAATTTTGTGTTTGTGCAATTTTATTTCCCAGCCCTTAATCGGATGTCTTGCACAAATATTGACTCTTACAGGTGAGCAAAACAGCAGAGTTTTGTTCTATATGCAGTTTTAATTAATAGAGCCTAAAATTAGTTTTGCATTACTGGAATTAGTTTTGTTTTTATTTATTAAATTTTTTTAAAGGTGGAAAGCAAATAATATTGCTAATTATTGTTATTCTGCAGCTGAAATCACTGTCTTCATCCTCAGCAGCCCTCCAATGCTGCCCTTGCACAACTCCTTCCATGCAACTCCATGCTACTGAAGAACTGCATGTCTGCACATTCATGTTGCTGGTTCTGATGCTTATTTAGGGTCAAAGGAAACACCATCTACCCTCACTTTACTCTATTTCAGGATGCTTCTGGAGGCTCATCAGCAGCTATATACCCAGGTCAATTGATTTTAGCTGCGGAGAATTGCCCCAAAGAGCTAGCAGGTAAGTGCTCTATAGCCATGTCCCCCTTTATGTACCAGAATATGCATAAGGAGAAAAAGTCTACTTATGAGATGAAAATGTATCTGCTAATCAAGTCAGACATGCTTGAAAATGAAATGATTTACTGTGAACGTGGTAGAGGATTTATACACACAAAAAATCAACAGAAATATATGTTATGCCTCGCCTACCAGCTAATTGATAGTGAAATTTTAGGGACTGAGTGTAATTTCTGCTTGTTATGTCAGCAAGCTAACAAATATGAGCACCGGGAGATTTGAGACACAAAAAGGTCGAAACCATGAGGTCAAAAGACACGATTGTCAAGTCAAGACATAAGATAAAAATCACAGCCAAAATACATAGCAGAAAGTACCACAAAAACCAAATGAGAAGGGTTTCAAACAAACGATGTGGCAAAGGTTTTAGAATTTAAAACTTGGATAAGGAGGTAGCTGTTAGCTGATCCTTTAACCCATTGTGCCAATTACACACTGCAGAGGAATCACCCCGGAAATGAAATTTGCTGCCCTAATGACGAATTCCCAAAACAGTTGCAATCGTTAAAATACAAGATGGCAGTCAAAAATTTGCAAAAAAAAAAATGTAACAACTCTTAAAGAAAATGAAAAAGTAACATGAAGTGTAAGATCATATGCACTAGCTGAGATAAACTCACAGAAAATCAACCAGGACTCTGCTGAGTCACAGGCCAGAGAATCAATGGAGCTACGACTGTGAGAGACCCTGCTGAGAACACGAATTAAGGGAAATCTGAGGAGCCTCCTGAGTTAAACTATAAAAACAGAGAACTTTAACATTTAATGAGTCAAGCAGCAGAGAAGACAAAATTGAGAGCTCCTTTTCTTCATTTACTTATGCATTAGTGTCTAAGGTATAATTACTTTGTATTCCATGTGTGAAGGAGTACCAATTGTAATGATTAGAAACAAATAAAGATGTGCTGTATGTGCACCTAATGTTGGCAAAGTGTATCACAAGATATGGGATATTTCATCAAATTGAACTGTTTTTCTTAGTGTTGTCCAATTGATTTTGTTAATTTGTATAGTTGGTGTAGCTGTTTCTCTAGTCTACATTCAAAAAATTCCCCCATTTAAGATTTCTTTCATTCTACCACCTTTGTCATGTGTTATGAGTCGGTAACCCACAGTTATTTGTCTTCAATACATTTTTGTTGTGATTTTGGTATACCTCTTTTCAAAAATTAATTTTTGAAGGAATATGATTTTACATGTGTTTAAAATGTATATTTTTTAGTTTAAGGAAGAAATTTGACATACTATTTTTAGAGAGTCACTATTTTTGAGTCTCAGGATTTGGTTAACGCACTACTAGTGCAAGGAATGGCTGAAAAGCACTACAATAAATTTCAATGCAGTTCTTCAGTCCTTCATCTGAGATTTAATTCCAGAAAATTTCAGTTTGCAGCACTTACTGTTTGAAATTCTGGTAACAATTTAAAGCTTTGTTGCTCAATTTGATTCTTAGTCGTAGAATTTTGATTCTAGTAAAACTCTCAAGCTTTTGGTGAAAACACTTACAGTTAGACTAATTAGTGTTTAGTAAGCTATTTTAGTTTCAGGATTTTGAAAAAATAACTTAGCTCCTGGTCTATTTTTTTTAATAACAACTTAGTGGTTTTTCAGTAAACACTATGCCAGTATAACAAAATAAAAGGGACCGGCTAGAAATCCTAAGATGGTGGGATGAGCCTGGGCTGCAGTCTGGCCAAGCAGTTTTTAAGACTAAAAACGAAGCATATGCAAAATGTAACTAGACAATGAAATAATACGGTAACAGCACTTCATCATTATGCAGTTCCAGCTCTTGTTTTGTACCTTCCAAGACTTTTCTTTTGCTTTCAGTTATATTTCAAATTGCATATCTCAGTGCTGAACTGATTCATTTTTACCTATACCTTTTAGGCCATTTGAAAAATCGATATTAGTTATTCCCAAATATTTTTCCACTCACCCTTGAAGAGATGAGGCCCAATCCACACTACCATATTTTCCTTTAAATGGCAAATATTAATCTCCATTTTCATCTTTCATCCACACTACCTTGGCATTCTTATCCCCTGAAAACTGATGTTTTTGAAAATACTTTTGAAAACATAGCATCAGTGTCATGGTGTTGACTGGCAAAAAAGTTTTTTGAGAACGCAGACTCTAATTGTGTTTTGATTTGTTTGTGCATACTATGTGCCCCTTTCCTGATAGGATCCAGTTTGTTAGAATGTCTCATTCCTTGACTGGTCCCACTTCACAGATGAATGCCAGATTCCAACAGGGGCACGTCTACCATCCAGGTGTTCAGGGGCCGTTGGCAGCAAGGATGCTTTTCTCGCTTTTCCCACTTGATGAAACGATCGAGTGTCTGCATGTTGAAACTACCAAGAGGGACAATTCGATGAAACAATTAAGTATCTTTGAGCAAAAATCAAGACTGGTAACAACAGCGCTGTGCATTCAAATGGTTTGTTAAAGTGAGATCAACTCTCTGTTAAGAAGCTTTATTCATTAGATCACCCAGGGGCCTATGGATATAGAAGAGGTGCTGTTGTGTTGCTTACCTTTATGCATTGTATTTTGTAGAGTTTGAATGCTGTATACACTCACAAAAGGCAAATCCTTTGCCAGTTGCTATAATTTTGTGATAAATACTGCGGCCCACAGTGTTGCCACCCCTTCAAGGATTTTTTTGTATACATGCTCAGTGTAGGTAAACATCTACTGTATGTCATATGTGTTTTGGGGCATTTTAGTGTGTAATACTTTTATAAACAATGTGAAAATGGTAGCATGGACAGAAATTGTTTTGGTCTAAAAATATTGTTTTTAAATGAAAACATAGTAGTGAGGACATAGCATCAGATTCCTTGAGTTGTCATTGCTGGATTTATTCTTTCATCCAGAGTTGTATCTGACTGACCTTCTCAGGACATGTTTCAGCAAACTGAACTTGGCCTCACTAGTTCGCCATAGTGTTGGGAGATTATGTCTTTCTGTTATATTCAAAAAGTTTTCCGCCGTGTCCGAGTTATTCAGCCTTGACCACTCCCCTCCACACCACTCTCACAGTCATTACTCCTACTGTACACATCCTCTCCACACCACCCGTGACACTCTTAGTGCTAACTCACCCTTCAACACAGTTGGTTATAATGGCAAGGCAGAAAAGCAAATCATCTATTCAAGGACATCAAATTTCAGATTGCGATGGAAAAAGAGCGGCAAGAGCTGATAATGAATGTCGAATGAAAGACAACGAACAAAGAGCTGCATATAATACAAATCAAGAACAAAGAGAATAGTCCAAGAAATAAATATATAGATATATAGAAAAATATCCCGAACAATATGCAAACAAGAGTGCAAAAAAGCAACGTTTATAGAATGTAAGTATTTCATAATATTGCTTTTGAAGAGGCGTTAATGTAATTAGATTTTTTATTTACCTTTTATTATGTTTTATTACATTGTACTTTTTTACTTTTTTATTAACTTTTTACTTTTACTTTTTACTAGGTTTTATTATTCATTGGTATTTAAAATAGACATTTGTAGTGAAATACTCAAGTAACTGATTTTCTAAGTATAATAACTAAGGACCAAACCATCTTTCTTCTGCACCCTGCATACTTATCTACTTTATATAATATCTCTTTAAATACGATCACTTTCTCTAATGAAGAAACACCCCGACATCCTTCGAGCGGCTCAGTTTGAAACATTGTAGTTTCTTATTTTGGTAGCAGCAATAATGCATTTTAATTAAAAAAAATAAAGCATATATAAATGAAAAAGTATTACTGTCTTATTAATATGTAGTATTAATATATACCATAAAGAAGCAGCACAATCTTTAGTGCTGCTCACTCCAGAGATGGGGCTGTCAGCCCAGTAAACTGCCTGTGTGAAGTTCTTACAGTCTTGCTGAGTCTTTCTCAGGTACTGTGTTTGTGAATTACACAGAAAGAAATATTCTGAGTGTTTACTCTTTATCAGTCAGTTATTTTCCAACCTGCTATATCCTAACACAGGGTCATGGGGGTCTGCTGGAGCCAATCCCAGCCAGCACAGGGTGCAAGGCAGGAACAAATCCTGGGCAGGGTGCCAGCCCACCACAGGGCACACGCGCACACAAACCAGGCACACACTAGGGACAATTTAGGATTGCCAATCCACCTAACCTACACGTCTTGGACTGTGGGAGGAAACCAGAGCTCCCAGGGGAAACCCCGACAGACATGGGGAGAACATGCAAACTCCACACAGGGAGGACCCGGAAAAGCAAACCCAGGTCTCCTAACTGTGACACAGCAGCATTACCACTGTGCCACCGTGCCGCCCCACTTTTTATCAATTTTGGTTCAAATAGATTAAAATGATCACACTTTCCATAGACCTATAGAACTCAAATAAAGATGTTGTTTATATCATACGTATATAAGAAAATTCTTTTTATGGTACAAATGCATTGAACTAATGTAAAGGGGTTTGGCCAGAATAGAGGCTTGGGAAGATTTGTGGCAGATGAAATGTAATGTAAATAAATGTAAAGTATTACATGTAGGAAGTAAAACATTAGATTTTAATCCACAAATGGAGAGGGAGGGGGGTCAAAGGCTTATGTGAAGGATTCAGGAGTCATGGTAGTTTTGTCACTGTCAACTGTCAGACAGTGTGCAGAAGCCATTAGGAAGGCTAACAGAATGTTAGGCTATAAAACACGATATTTGGGGTACAAGTCAAAGGAAGTTATGTTCAGGCTTTATAATGACTGGTTAGACCTTATCTGGAGTACTGTGTGCAGTTTTGGTCTCCAAGCTACAAAAAGGACAGAGCAGTGCTAGAAAAAGTCCAGAGAAGTGTGACTAGGCTGATTCCAGTACTGTTATGAGGAAACATTAAAAGAGCTAAGCCTTTTCAGTTTATGCAAAAGGAGATTAAGAGGAAACATGAGTGAATTGTTTAAAATTATGAAGGAAAAATAGTCCAGATGATCAAGACTATTACTTTAAAATGAGTTCATTGAGAACACAGGGACATAGTTGGAAACTTGTTAGGGTGAAATTTCACACAAACATCAGGACGTTTTTTTTTTTGACACAATAACATAGACACATGGAATAAATTAGTAAGTAGTCTGCTAGACAGTAGGACTTTAGGGGCCTTCAAAACTAGACTTGCAACTATCTTCAGAGACTAGAAAACTGATTTTTTTCAATTATATGACATATAAAGTTAGTGTGTGTTTTTCCAGCATTATTTCTGTCTGTTAGTCATTAATGCTATGTAAGGCTTTGTTTGTGTTACATACCAACAAGTGCCTAATAGATGCACTGTAACAAGTCTCAATTCTGAAGTGTGAAATGTTCAGTCTAGTGAGTTTCTCTTAGTGACTCTCATTCACGCAATCATTTGTTGTAAAGGATGACAATATCTGTGCATCCATCCATCCTATTTCGACTGTGTTCTAGGCTGCTGATCCAGTTAAATGGCACAGGGAGTTGACAATATTCCTGTAAAATGAGTCTTTAACCACAGTGTCCTGCATTGCTTCCAGTATTGTGATGAGACCCATGCAGATTAACAAAATGTAGGTAGTATGACCTAGACATGTTAATGCAAAGCATTTCTGAGTCTGAAAGAATGTCCTAGGGTTTTTACAATGTTTTAGGAAATAATTTATTATATGGTTTTCTGAGTTCAGGTACAGAATTGCCTTTTACTTGGCCAGTGCTTAATGTTCATTTTACTGTATTTGTTGTTATTTTAAAGCAACATTGTTTTGTAGATATGAGTAATTTGCTAGGTGGGTGTACATAAAGAGGTACAGCTGCTATAAAGATTAACAATAAAGCAGATTTCTTTTGTTCAGAGGAATAAACCGAATCAAAGACAAAGTAAGGATAATGACAAAATAGAGCAGAGCAACAGGTTATTCCCCTTGAGAGAAATGAGGAAATGCATTATAAGCTCCACTGGTAAAGATAATGAAGTGGTAACACTAATCCCTGAATTTCTTTTCCTGTTTTATGAGTTCTTTCACTATTGAATAATGTTTGTCACTTATGCAAAACGGCCAAGTCAAATGTCAAATGAAATCCTTATACATTAGATAATGATATTTAACATGGAGGACAGAGTGAAAAGGGTGCTGATGCTACTCACCTGCAGCTCCAGAGCAACCCCACTCTGTTTACCATATTTGCTTATTCTCTTTGTATCCAGATGATTTTTCTCCAGGCAGTCTCACTTTTCACTAAAAGCTAAATCCATGCCAGTTAGTTTAACTCGTGACTCCAAATTGGGCCTGTGTCTACATGTGTTTGGATAGAGACCGCAGGAAATTAAGGCATGTGGATGACTTGATGAATAAATGGCTGAATGGATAGAATTTAAAACAGTCTTGGGGAATAAACACAAAAACCCTTCCAAGAATCCACATTTCAGCTTCCAATACTTAATATCGTATTTATTAGGTCAATGACCAGTGATCAAAACTAAAGATAAGGACAGAAATGTAGACTGACCAAGAAATCAAACACTTTCTTCTATGTTTTAGTTCCTGCTTCACTGCTACACTCTGGTTCAAAGCTTACAAAATTGCCACTGATCCATGAGTTCCCTGATGAGACTCACAATCATCTCTAGATTCTAAGGTTCTTTAATTTTATCATCTGACAGTCAGTGGTGTAATTAGAGTTCGTGCTGCTCGGGGCAGGGTGGTGCTTCAATTTGCCACCCTCCAACATATATGTTACCCTATTTAAACATAAAATTAAAATGATGTACAGAGAAAAATTAAGATACATTTTGCACAGATTTATTCACATATAGAGAAACAGCAATAACTTTGCACATATGATTATCTATAAGCATCAACTAGACAAGAATATAGTATTGACGCACTGATTAGCTGTGTTTATTAGTTATTATTTTGTTAAATATAATTACGCTGCGAAAACCAGAACCAGTGTAGTGTACAAAGTGATAGGTGGAGATGTTTTCTGCACAGAGTAAGAACGCATTCAGATTGATAACGAAACAAAATTATAAATTGTAAATTAATTGTTTATCTTCCAAGAAATTATTATCAGTGTAATATTTATGTTTATTTTTGTTATTGCCTCATTAATAAAACTGCAGTGTCTGATGCCGTTACAGAAGGACAGTCTGAAAATTATTTTTGAAGCTTTTGTGGATAAAAATCAGAGAATATAACTTTTTTCATTCATGTGTGATATTTTTCTGAACCCTGCTGCTTACATACAAATTTTACTTAGCCTTTTGGCAAAAAATGTGCTGCCTGGGGTGGACAACCCCCGCTCCCACCCCTAGCTACGCCACTGCTGATGAAGCATACATTTTTTTTCTACAAAAAGACCATGATCTCAGACGATTAATACAGTATTCCAAATACCAAACAGTTGACAGGATTGGACTTGGATACAACTACTCAAGTATGTGACACATCAGCTCCTCAAACTAAATGCTTTATATACCTGTATGTATATATATATATATATATATATATATATATATATATATATATATATATATATATATATATATACTGCTCAAAAGAATTAAAAGAACACTTTTTAATCAGAGTATAGCATAAAGTCAATGAAACTTATGGGATATTAATCTGGTCAGTTAAGTAGCAGAGGGGTTGTTAATCAGTTTCAGCTGCTGTGGTGTTAATGAAATTAACAACAGATGCACTAGAGGGCAACAATGAGATGACCCCAAAACAGGAATGGTTTAACAGGTGGAGGCCACTGACATTTTTCCTTCCTCATCTTTTCTGACTGTTTCTTCACTAGTTTTACATTTGGCTACAGTCAGTGTCACTACTGGTAGCATGAGGCGATACCTGGACCCTACAGAGGTTGCACAGGTAGTCCAAGTTCTCCAGGATGGCACATCAATACGTGTCATAGCCAGAAGGTTTGCTGTGTCTCCCTGCACAGTCTCAAGGGCATGGAGGAGATTCTAGGAGACAAGCAGTTACTCTAGGAGAGCTGGAGAGGGCCATAGAAGGTCCATAACCCATCAGCAGGACCAGTATCTGCTCCTTTGGGCAAGGAGGAACAGGATGAGCACTGCCAGAGCCCTACAAAATGACCTCCAGCAGGCCACTGGTATGAATGTCTCTGACCAAACAATCAGAAACAGACTTCATGAGGGTTGCCTGAGGGCCCAAATGTCTACTGCGCCCTGTGCTCACTGCACAGCACCGGGGAGCTCAATTGGCATTTGCCATAGAATACCAGAATTGGCAGGTATGCCTCTGGCGTCCTGTGCTTTTCACAGATGAGAGCAGGTTCACCCTGAGTATATGTGAAAGACGTGAAAGGGTCAGGAGAAGCCGTGGAGAATATTATGCTGCCTGTAACATCATTTAGCATGACTGGTTTGGTGGTGGGTCAGTGATGATCTTGGAGGCATATCCATGGAGCGACTCACAGACCTCTACAGGCTAGACAACGGCATCTTGACTGCCATTAGGTATCAGGATGAAATCCTTGGACCCATTGTCAGACCCTACGCTGGTGCAGTAGGTGCTGGTTTCCTCCTAATGCATGACAATGCCCGGCCTCATGTGGCAAGAGTATGCAGGCAGAACCTGGAGGATGAAGGAATTGAAACAATTGAATGGCCTTCACGATCCCCTGACTTAAACCCAATAGAACATCTGTGGGACATTATGTTTCGGTCCATTAGGCGCCAGGTTGCTCCTCAGACTGTACAACAGCTCAGGGATGCCCTCATACAGATCTGGGAGGAAATGCCACAAGACACCATCCGTCGTCTCATTAGGAGCATGCCCGACGTTGTCAAGCATGCATACAAGCTCGTGGGGGCCACACAAGATACTGAAAAGCATTTTGAGTAGCAGAAATTAAGTTTTTGAAAAAATGGACTAGCCTGCCACATCTTCATTTCACTCTGATTTTAGGGTGTCTACACAATTGAGCCCTCTGTAGGCAGAAAACTTTTATTTCCATTAAAAGACTGGGCATCCTTTTGTTCCTAAGACATTGCCCTGTCGTTATTTGTATAGATATCCAACTTCATATTGAGATCTGATGTATCTAATGTGTTTCTTTAAAGTGTTCCTTTAATTTTTGTGAGCAGTGTATATACAGTGGTACCTCGGTATACGTCTGCTTTGGAATAAGTCCAACTTGGTATAGATCCTGTTTAGAAGCGAAATATTTTGCTTGGTATACGACCTTTGTTTGGAATACGACTCATGTGCTAGAACAACACGTGTGGTATACCGGTAGCCTTCAAAAAAGGGCCAAGTTTTAACCTGTATGCGTAATCCTCGCTATATCGGCCGACTTTCGCAGCTTCACTCTATCGTGGATTTTATATGAAAGCATAACTAAATATATAACGTAGATTTTTCACTGCTTCGCGGGTTCCGTGGACAATGTGTCTTTTTACTTCCTGTACATGCTTCCTCAGTTGGTTTTCCCAGTTGATTTCATACAAGGGACGCTATTGGCGGATGAAGCTAACCAATCAGAGCACGCAGTTAAGTTCTCCTGACTGAGAAGCTAACCAATCAGAGCACGCAGTTAAGTTCCTGCGTGCTGAATGCAGTGTTAACCAGGAAGTCTCGTCTCGCTCATTCAGCATCAACGCGTTTCGCTGTGTAAAGAGTTGTGCTCTTTTGTGTTTATCTTTGTGCATAGTCAAGCCCTTCATTATGGCTCCAAAACGATCTGCTACTGCTTCAGGGGCCGTGCCCAAGTGCAAACGGAAGATGTTAATGATTGCCGAAAGGTAAACATTTTGGATTTGTTGAAGGCTACGATTCTTTTTATTAAAAAAGTAGTAAAGGAATATAAGATCTACGGCCGCAGTGTCCTTTTAACCAGGGTGCAAAACGAGTAGTAAGCGGATGTAATAAAGCAGTAGTCTGGATGGAATCTGCTTTAGGGATTTGGATTGAAGACTGCCAGAAGAAGAACAACGGCAGTGCTACACAATCGCCTGAAGTGGCTCCTTTGTTGTGCAGTAAAATTAAACTCATTGTTATCGGACAAGTCATTTTGATTTATTTCATCTAATTGCTTTTGTATTTATGTATTTTAGTATTAAGCAGTGTTTAAATTATTTTATACAACCCCATCAATGTATAATATGCCAATAACAATAGGATTTTTTTTTCATTGGAGCGAATTAATCATTTTCCCATTATTTCTTATGGGAAAAATTTGTTTGGTATAAGTCCTGTTTGGTATAAGTCCAAGGATCTGGAACAGATTAAGGACGTATACCAAGGTACCACTGTACATATATATATATATATATATATATATATATAGTGTGGAGCCGACCCAGACACAGACAGGCGGACATGTTGTTCATCAAACCACCACACGTTTATTTACAATATTTACAACAATAGCAATGGTCACACAGACCCAGTTCAGTCCAAATAGTGCACAAACCCCAAACACACACAGTCCTGGCCACAATATGCCTTCTCTTCGGGCCGCCTCCAAACTCTCCTCGTGCCTCGTCCTGCTTCCACCCGACTCCAGCCTGAATGAATGGAGACAGCCCCTTTTAAACAGTCTCCGGATGAGCCCCAGGTGTTCCCGGCATTCCTTCACTGGCCACGCCCCAGTGTGGCGGAAGTGCCCGCTGTCCACCCGGCAGCTCTCCGGGTGCCGTCCTAAATCTGGAAGTGCTGGGGTAACAGGTCCCCAAGGCATTGGGGCGCCTCCTGGCGGTGACCACTGGCCCCTACAGGGGGTAGCTTCCATGCCCTGTACCCGTGGCCCCTTGAGCAACCAGGAAGGCGGCCCCCAGGTGATCCAGGGTGGGCTCTGAACCTCTTCCGGTCCCTCACGGCGTCCCGGCCGGGTCGTTGCCCCTGGCATCCCTGACAATATATATATATAAATGCATAATTAAATTTTATATCCTATCCTAGTGGTACAATGGTGATTCTACGATAAGGAAAGTGAAAATAACACTAAAGAAAGAATACATCTAGTTTATTTTACTGCAATATCAGTTAGATGCTACAATAATGTAATTTTCAATGGAGAGTTGCTGGTGAAAACATGCAGTTGTGGCATTCCTGCCGTCAACTCTAACCACTTTGAGAGTGTGGGAGGCATGTTTCTAGGTATGGGTAAGAGCAATGTCTTCCATCTGTCTGTAGATGAAGTCGACTGTCCAGTGTAGTTTCCAGAGTTTTATACTTTTGTCTTGCATTTTTCAAATGTGGGCTAAAATCTTTTGCTGTCATAAGGTAAATGGAAATAGCACCCAATAACTGTTGACCATAAACTGACCATCAGAACATGAGATACGCCTTCTCTCTTTTAATAGCCTGTCTGAGTTGTCTCCACTTGTTTCTTCCCATTTCCCTGTCAGGTTACTTAGATGGCAGTAATGTTTCTCCCTGTCAGATGGTTTGCATGGCTTCAGCTGTATTTATTTATGGCCTCATATTATCTGTTTTAAATTGAATAATGTCTATGGAATAAACCTCACAGATCACAGTGGCACACTTCACACCTTTGGCTACAAATATTCAGTGCTGCGTGTTGGGTTGTATGACCATATTTGCTGATGGAGGCCACCTTATACGCATTTAATAAATATAACTTGTGCTTAACATTGGTCTTGTTGGGCTTATAGCATTATATTGTCTAAGATGAAGATCTGTTTGCTATAGTCCATTCTGCATGCACTTTGTGGAATGTATGTTGTAAAGTGAAAATTCTGTGGGTTTTATTATATTGTAATTATACACCACATCCCCCATCCCATAAAAAAACAATGTCCCTGTAAACTTTGTTTTGCCATTGACTATGGAAGAATATTTCCAAATAATATTGTTCCTTTCTGCTACACACTGATTTCTGACCTCATCTACAGAACTAATATTATTCTCTCTTACAGTTGCATTTCTGAATTAAGGGCTAGTGGGGCACTGTCCCTCAGATGCTCTGCAAAATAACTAATAAGCCTCCCTGAATAATTTATTAAAAATTTTTATAAAAACCCTTCACTTCTTAAGAAATTTTATTCAATTATCCATCATATGCTCAATCAATTTACTTATCTAGAAAAATATTGCTTTTTCAGTAGGCAAAGCTGTCAACATTCTACCTAGTTTGCCATGTAAGAATGCTAAAAAATAATTCTAAAAATACCAGCTATTCTTTCAAATTGCAATTATTTCTGCAGCTTGAACCTGTGAGGCTTTGAGAGTACAGATAAATATTTGAAAAACTGGCAGTTTTCCAATATTCTTGTGTTTTCCCCATTTTTCCTTCTAGGTTTGACAAGTTCAGAATGCATGGTAGTATTGAAACTGACAAAATGGAAATATCTGAACATTATCATCTGAGCAGTCATCTTTTATATAAGGCTGCCCTCATGTGGTTGAAATGTACATTACAGCCTCACTTTGTATTCCAAAACAGAGATACACATAGCAAGAAGAGCGTAACAAATAGTCTAACAAGAACCATTAATGATATTTTCAGTCCACATTCCTATTGGCAAAATAAGCAGACAGCACTAAAAGGGTGCTCACAGTTCCATGAATAACTACCACATGCAAAATTGCATTTATCAACCATTAATTAATGTTTACCACAGTTTTAGACATGGGGCTATTTCAGTAGCATCAAAAGCAAAGTAGAAGTGAATCAGCATAGCAGCCTATCAACAGGCCCGTTCATTCACAAACATGGAATGAGGAAATCGGGTTTGTGTTTAAACTGTAATTCTTTTGTTGTATATAACAAGCTTTGCTCTTTGGTTGGAAGTAGGAAGCAAGTATACTTTTAAATCGGAAACAAACCAGCATCTAGTCAGGATTGAAAAAAACCCATACACAAGGGGGAAACATGTAAGCTCATCACAAGCATTGTCATAGCCTAGTTTTCCACTGTAGGAATCAGAACATTGAGTACTAACCACTGTGCTGCCCTAATTTTGATACCAGCAAAAATAATTCAAATGTACTGTACATTATATAAAAACAAAGATTTTTGGTTATAATTTCAACATTACAATGACACAGAAATTAATACTTCAAAAGAGTTCAGTTGATATTTCACAGTTAATTCCTATAATCTACAATAACTAAAAAATTTTGTAATAACTGGCCTTTGTGTTTTATTCCATGTTATGTAAATTATAAATAAAGCATTCACGAATTCTAAAAGCTAGATGTAAAATAACAGACCTTTAGTAGGTCACCATTCACATCTTTCTTGTCATGCTTAGATAAAACACGTCTACAAGGAATAGTGCTCTGAGACTGCTCCTTTTTAAAAATGAGCATGTAAAAAGGATGTGTGTTTTTTTTCTTTAATACTAGCATTTAGATTTTGAATGGTAGAAATTACTCTTTGATTAATTCATGGCCAATCATGAGCATCCGTGTTGATAGCAAATCAAGGACAAAGATATTTGCTTTGGTGGAGATGTTAACAAGACAGTTAATGGTCAAAATTTAATGTGCCTATTGTGATGAAATTATGAATGGTATGGCAGACAATTAGGCAACACCCCTAGTTGTCAGGGAAGCTGGGAGACAAATCTGTCAAGCAGGCTGCAACAGCACAAAATCTGCCTTAATGAGAAAAGGTAATCCTTGTTCAATAGTGTATCAACATAAATATTTAACTGTTTATAAATAGTAGTGATGAGTAAACACAAAATCAAAATCATAGAAATGTTTGGGAACATCACCAAAATGCATTGAAGTCATTGGGGAAGGAGGATAATAATGGTGTAGTTGTCTTTCAAGTGTCCCTGAAGGTTATGGAAGCATCTACCAACTATAATGAACTAATTGTTGTCCACTGCCGTCAGAGAATAACGTTACCATGAATGGGTGTACGTGGTCTGCAACAATCTTTAGGTTGGTAGTATGTGTCACAGTAACATCCACATGAATGCCAGGACCCATCACAATAGAGCTTCAAAATGCCTCCGTTGGTTTGCCTTCTACCCATAATGTATCCTGCTGCCATCTCTATCTTAGATAAATGACACACATGTGCAACCAGCCATGCAGATGATCAAAAAGAAAATGTGATTCATCAGGCCAGGCGACCTTCTTCAGTTGCTCCGTGATCCAGTTCTGACACTCACATAGGGGATAGCATGGGCAATCTGTCTGGTCTGTGGTGTTCTGACACCTTTATCTCATGAACAGCATTAAGTTCTTCAGGAATTTGTACCACAGTACCTCTTTTGTGGGATTAGACCAACTGAATAAGTATCAGCTTCACAGTCTGTGTCTGTGTCTGATGACCAATTCACATTGTTTTGTTGGTGGACAGGGGTTAGCATGGGAACTCTCTGTTCTGTGATGCACTGTGTGTTCTAACACCTTTTTGTTAATGATCAGCATTATGTTTTTCAGCAATTCCCACTACATTATCTCTTTTGTGGGATCAGACCAGATGGGCAAGCCTTTGCCATCCATATGGAAAAATGAGACTTGGGTTCCCATGACCCTGTTGCCAGTTCAGTGGTTGTGCACATTGAACCACTTTTGGTAGGCACTACTAATCACTGCATAACAGGAACACCCTACAATACCTGCTATTTTGGAGATGCTCTGATGCAGTCGACTAGCCATCATAATTTGGCCTTTGTCAAAGTTACTCAGATACTTGTGTTTGCCCATTTTTCCTCCTTTCAACACATCACATTCAGGAAATTACTTGACTTGCTCCTGAAAATACCCCAGTCCTTAACAGGTGCCATTGTAATGAGATAATCAATGTTATTCACTTCATCTTTCAATGGTTTCAATGTTGTGCCTGATCGGTATATACAGTCATATGAAAAAGTTTGGGAACCCCTCTTAATTCTTTGGCTGAGCTTTCAATATATGACATGCCTTATAGAAACAGTAGTATTTTAGCTGTGACATTAAATTTATTGGATTAACCGAAAATATGCAATATGCATCATAACAAAATTAGACAGGTGCATAAATTTAGCCACCCCAAAAGAGATATGACATCAATACTTAGTTGACTCTCCTTTTGCAAATATAACAGCCTCTAGATGCCTCCTATAGCCTTTGATGAGTGTCTGGATTCTGGATGGAGGTATCTTTGACCATTCTTTTATACAAAATCTCTCCAGTTCAGTAAAATTTGATGGCTGCCAAGAATGGACAGCCTCCTTCAAATCAACCCATAGATTTTCGACGATATTCAAGTCAGGGTACTGCCACGGCCATTCTAGAACATTGTACTTCTCCCTGTGCATGAATCCCTTTGTAGATTTTAAACTGTGTTTTGGGTCATTGTCTTGTTGGAATATCCAACCCCTGCGTAACTTCAACTTTGTGACTGATGCTTGAACATTATCCTGAAGAATTTTTTGATATTAGGTTGAATTCATCTGACCCTCGACTTTAACAAGGACCCAAGTCCCTGAACTAGCCACACAGCCCCACAGCATGATGGAACCTCCACCAAATTTGACAGTAGGTAGCAGGTGTTTGTTTTGGAATGCGGTGTTCTTCTTCCGCCATGCAAAGCGCTTTTTGTTATTACCAGATAACTCCATTTTTGTCTCATCAGTCCAAAGCACTTTTTTCCAAAATTAATCTGGCTTGCCTAAATGAGCATTTGCATACAACAATCGACTCTGTTCGTGGCGTGAGTGCAGAAAGGGCTTCTTTCTCATCACCCTGCCATGCAGATGTTCTTTGTGCAAATTGCGCTGAATTGTAGAATGATGTACAGATACACCATCTGCAGCAAGATGTCCTTGCAGGTCTTTGGAAGTGATCTGTGGGTTGTCTGTAACCATTCTTACAATCCTGTGCAATCCTATGGGTTTAACAGTAACTGTGCCTGTGGCCTTCCATTTCCTGATTACATTCCTTACAGTTGAAACTGACAGTTTAAACCTCTGAGAGAGCTTTTTGTAGCCTTATCCTAAACCATTATACTCAACAATCTTTGTTTTCAGATCTTTGGAGAGTTGCTTTGAGGATCCCATGCTGTCACTCTTCAGAGGAGAGTCAAAGGGAACCACAACTTGCAATTGACCACCTTAAATACCCTTTCTCATGATTGGACACACCTGTCTATCAAGATCAAGACTTAATGAGCTAATCTAACAAATTTGGTGTTGCAAGTAATCAGTATTGAGCAGTTACATTCATTCAAATCAGCAAAATTACAAGGGGACCAACATTTTTGCACAGCCAGTTTTTTCACATTTGATTTAATTTCATACAACTAATACTGCTTCCCTAAAAATCTTTGTTTGGAAAACACCCCAGTACTCAGGTATTCCTAGGAAATTAAAGTAGAGTCAATTATTTTGCAGGCTGAGAAGTGTTCCCAAACTTTTTCATATGACTGTATATCATTACACTCACAGAATTCCAACCTTGAAGCACATACTGAACATGCCACAATTCAGCCATGTGGGACTGTCACATTCCATTGGAGCTCCTGGTGCAGTTGGAACATCTTATTTGTTTCCAATCTATCTGTGCAGGAATTTTGCACTTGTTTCTTCCATTAAGTAGTTATAAACATCTTATATATAGTAATTAATCTTTATTGTTATTATTATGGGGCAGCACGGTGGCGCAGTGGTAGCGCTGCTGCCTCGCAGTTAGGGGACCCGGGTTCGCTTCCCGGGTCCTCCCTGCGTGGAGTTTGCATGTTCTCCCCGTGTCTGCGTGGGTTTCCTCCCACAATCCAAAGACATGCAGGTTAGGTGGATTGGCGATTCTAGAGTGGCCCTAGTGTGTGCTTGGTGTGTGGGTGTGTTTGTGTGTGTCCTGCGGTGGGTTGGCACCCTGCCCGGGATTGGTTCCTGCCTTGTGCCCTGTGTTGGCTGGGATTGGCTCCAGCAGACCCCCGTGACCCTGTAATTAGGATATAGTGGGTAAGATAATGGATGGATGGATGATGATAATAGTAATTATCTGCGGTGGCTTGGTGCCCTGCCCGGGGTTTGTTTCCTGTCTTGCCCCCTGTGTTGGCTGGGATTGGCTCCAGCAGACCCCCGTGACACTGTAGTTAGGATATAGCGAGTTGGATAATGGATGCATGGATAATAATAATAAATATGTGTATAGTACCATTCCCACTTTGTATATTTAATATATTAACACATGCATCTGGAACTTAACAACTGATTTTCCACACCAACATGGCTAAATGTAACAAGAGTTAAGTTCAAATGAAATAATATCATTAACAAAAGTCATATGTTGGAATTCAATAATAATAGTTACAGTAGTTGCTCTTTAGCAGTACCCAGCAGGTCGTCATCTTAGCATTAACCCATAAGCAACCTTCAACGTAACGAGTCTTCATACAACAAAATTAAACTTAAATATGCATTGCCACACTGACACATTCCTAGAACAATGTATCCTCTAATAACTTGAAGTAGAAATCACTTACCTTATATTTATAGAGATTTCAGAATAAACAGACTATGAACATATCAGTTTCCTGCTCACCTTGATGATGGTTATTAGTGCATATGCCCTGGAGGTTGGGTGTGCAATTGATGAGAAAGAAGGTTTTTGGAGTGAGTTGGATAAAGTGATGAACAGTGTACCCAAGGGACAGAAAGTGGTGACTGGAGCGGATTTCAATGGATATGTTGGTGAAGGGAACAGAGGAGATGAGGAGGTGATGGGTAGGTATGGTATCAAGGAGAGGAATGAAGAAGGTGAGAGGATAGTGGATTTTGCCCAAAGGATAGACATGGCTGTGGTGAATACATATTTTCAGAATAGGGAGGAACATAGGGTTATGTACAAGAGTGGAGGAAGATGCACACAGGTAGATTACATCCTATGCAGAAGAGTCAACCTGAAGCAGATTGAAGACTGCAAACTGGTGGTAGGGGAAAGCACAGTTAAACAGCATAGGATGGTGGTCTGTAGGATGATGTTGGAGATCAAGAAGAGAAAGAGAGTGAGGGCAGAGCCAAGGATCAAATGTTGGAAGTTGAAAAAGGAAGACTGCAAGGCTGAGTTTAGGGAGAAGGTGAGGTAGGCACTGGGTGGCAGTGAAGAGTTACCAGACAGCTGGGAAACTACAGAAGATGTAGTAAGGGTGACAGCAAGAAGGGTGCTTGGCGTGACATCTGGACAGAGGAAGGAAGAAAAGGAAACCTGGTGGTGGAATGGGGAATTACAGGAGAGTATACAGAGGAAGAGGATGGCAAAGAAGAAACAGGACAGTCAGAGAGGTGCAGAAAGTAGACAAGAGTACAAGGAGATAAGGCGCAAGGTGAAGAGAGGGGTGGCGAAGGCTAAAGAAAAGATGTATGATGAGTTGTATGAGAGGTTGGACACTAAGGAGGGAGACAAGGACCTGTATCAATTGGCTAGACAGAGGGCCCCAGCTGGGAAAGATGTGCAGCAGGTTAGGGTAATAAAGGATAAAGATGGAAACGTACCCACAAATGAGGAGAATGTGTTGAGCAGATGGAAAGAGTACTTTGAGGCTGATGAATGAAGAGAATGAGAGAGAGAAGGTTGGATGATGTGGAGATAGTGAATCAGGAAGTGCAACAGATTACCAAGGAGGAAGTAAGGACAGCTATGAAGAGGATGAAAAATGGAAAGGCCATTGGTCCAGATGACATACCTGTGGAAGCATGGAGGTGTTTAGGAGAGATGGCAGTGGAGTTTTAAACCAGATTGTTTAATGGAATCTTGGAAAGTGAGAGGATGTCTGAGAAGTGGAGAAGAAGTGTACTGGTGCCAATATTTAAGAATAAGGGGGATGTGCAGGACTGTTGTAACTACAGGGGGATAAAGTTGATGAGCCACAGCATGAAGTTATTGGAAAGAGTAGTGGAAGCTAGGTTAAGAAGTGAGGTGATGATTTGTGAGCAGCAGTGTGGTTTCATGCCAAGAACGAGCACCACAGATGCAATGTTTGCTCTGAGGGTGTTGATGGAGAAGTATAGAGAAGGTGAGAAGGAGTTGCATTGCATCTTTGTGGATGTGGAAAAAGCATATGACAGGGTGCCTCGAGAGGAGCTGTGGTATTGTATGAGTAAGTCGGAAGTGGCAGAGAAGACTGTAAAAGTTGTACAGGATATGTATGAGAGAAATGTGACAGTGGTGAGGTCTGCGGTAGGAGTGATGGATGCATTCAAGGTGGAGGTGGGATTACATCAGGGATTGGCTCTGAGCCCTTTCTTATTTGCAATGGTGATGAACAGGTTGACAGACGAGATTTGACAGGAGTCATAGTGGACTATGATGTTTGTGGATGACATTGTGATCTGTAGCGATAGTAGGGAGCAGGTTGAGGAGACCCTGGAGAGGTGGAGATATGCTCTAGAGAGGAGAGGAATGAATGTCAGTAGGAACAAGACAGAATACATGTGTGCAAATGAGAGGGAGGTCAGTGGAATGATGAGGATGCAAGGGGTAGAGTTGGTGAAGGTGGATGAGTTTAAATACTTGGGATCAACAGTACAGAGTAACGCATATTGTGGAAGAGAAGTGAAAAAGAGAGTGCAGGCTGGGTGGAATGGGTGGAGAAAAGTGTCAGGAGTGATTTGTGACAGACAGATATCAGCAAGAGTGAAAGGGAAGGTCTACAGGATAGTAGTGAGACCAGCTATGTTATATGGGTTGTAGACGGTGGCACTGACCAGAAAGCAGGAGACAGAGCTGGAGGTAGCAGAGTTAAAGATGTTAATATGGATAGGATTAAAAATTAGGACATTAGAGGGTCAGCTCAGGTGGGACAGTTGGGAGACAGAGTCAGAGAGGTGAGATTGCATTGGTTTGGACATGTGCAGAGGAGAAATGCTGAGTATATTGGGAAAAGAATGCTAAGGATAGAGCTGCCTGGCAAGAGAAAAAGAGGAAGGCCTAGGAGAAGTTTTATGGATGTGGTGAGAGAGGATATGCAGGTGATGGGTGTAACAGAACAAGATACACAGGACAGAAAGAAATGGAAGAAGATGATCTGCTGTGGCGACCCCTAATGGGAGCAGCCAAAAGAGGAAGAAGATATATATATATATATATATATATATATATATATATATATACACACATTTCTTCTGTTTTGTATTAAACTTGTATTATCTTAGGTTTTAGGTTTATAACATGGATATGTGAACCATTTCAAAAATGGTCCTTCTGCAGGTAAAGTTACTGCTATTTAAAAAAAAAACTCTTAAAAAATCCTTTGCCTTACATTAGTAAGAATTGAAAAGCAGCAATGACACATTCAAATAGTGCATAATAATAATAACAGTACATCTATTAGTCACTTACTGCTACATAACAGGATTCAGCCAATGATTTCTTTATGTCACTTAGCATCCCTGACTAATAGATGTGCTATAACAAACCCTTAAAGCACCTGGTCAGGAATTTGATTTTATTTTGTTAAACTTGCCATTATTTTTAATTGCTTTTCAGTAACATTAATGTCAAAATTGCATTAGTATTTGATTTTGATATTTCCAGGTTGTTCAGATATGCTTCAATTTATTATTTCATGGTATTTTGACTTTTATTATTCTCTGCGTTTTTAATGAACACCTCCATTTTGTGGTAGCAGATGCAGCAAACAAGACTTGTACAACTGTACAGTGCATAGTAGTACCATAATTGTACTTTAAAAGATGGTGGTGAGCACAGTAAAGCATCTGAAGTGACTAATCATAGGCAAGACTTTGGGAAAGACTTTAAAGCTCAAGACAAAGGGGGAAAAAACTTTAGTTAGGCAAAGGTCTTGTCTTTTTAATTGCACTGTTGCTTTACTTCTGGTTTTACTGTGGTTTCTTGAGCATATGATATATTTGGATTTCATTTCTATGTTTTTTTAAGACTATTTATTTAAAAATTCTAAAATACTATGATTATCTCCATTTTCAACATAATTGCGCTGCCATTTTATGTATTGTTTTTGCACATGGATGCCATTATTTTGAGTTGACTGCAGTCATGTCCTTAGTTTGTAATGTCTCCAGTTTCTACCAGGTGACCACCACAAGGGGAAACACAAGACATACTCACATTACTAGTATAAAAAATGGTAAGATAATCCAAGTTTGTAGATAAAAAACTTCAAAACCTTGTAAATGGCAGGTCTTCTAATAGTCAATAGATTTTTACAAGTTCTTTTGGACTTTGTTTCAAGATTAGGTTTTGGGGTTGTGATTTATTTATTTATTTATGTATTTATTCACTCATTTATTTCTTTATTTATCTGGTTCCTGACCCTGCTCTGCCCCTGTGTAATGATTTAGCATTCATCTTGTCGTTCATTTACGTCCCATTTTGACTTTCCATTATTGTATACATAATGGGAGCACAGTTTTTGTTCTAGAAATGTGAAGATGTATTAATAATAAATCTTGAGTACCAACTTTGCTAAGCTTTAGAAAAAAATCTTGAAGATAAAGAAAATAAATTGAATTAAATACATTGGAAAATGTATTATGCTGAGTCAACTAGCCTTCATTAATGTACTTGACCCATCACTACGCTTTGTGCAGGGCATATCACATTTGACTTTACAGTTCTAACACTTTAAGCACTGAAAATAATGAAATTCTTATTAAACCATAAGTAAAGTAAATTCTCACTTGGAAATGTCTCTTTTACACTAAACACCTTCCGATGTTAGAACATTCCTTTGGCTTGACACTTGAAAACACCCAATTTATAGCCATTCTGAAGATCAGTTTAATATACAGTGATCCCTTGCTGTATCGCGCTTTGACTTTCGCGGTTTTGCGCATCGCGGATTTTATATGTAAGCATATGTAAATGTATATTGCGGATTTTTCGCTGATTCGCGGATTTCTGCGGACAATGGGTCTTTTAATTTATGCTACACGCTTCCTCAGTTTGTTTGCCCAGTTGATTTCATACAAGGGACGCTATTGGCGGATGGCTTAGAAGCTACCCAATCAGAGCACGTATTACGTATTAACTAAAACTCCTCAATGCTATAAGATATGCCTCCTGCGCGGTGCTCGATTGTTTGCTTGTCTCTGCCTCTATCTCACCCTCTCTGACATTCTCTGCGCCTGACGGAGGGGTGCTGTTTGCACAGAAGCTATTTGCCTAGTGGATACGGACGCTCCTCTAAGAAATGCCGCTTTTTCGAGGTGCGTCCAAAAGCACACTTATTGATTTTTTGATTGTTTGCTTTAATCTCGCGCTCTCTTTCTCTCTCTCTGATGTTCTCTGCGCTTGACGGAGGAGATGTGAGCAGAGGGGCTTTTTGCACAGAAGCTGTTTGCTTAGAAGATAGGGACGCTCCTGTAAAAAATGCTGAAAGGCTACCTTCGCATTGATCCCTTCATTGCCGCTGCTTTATCGCGGTGCTTGCATACTTAAAAGCGCAACAGCCCTATTGATTTTTCATTGTTTACTTTACTCTCTCTCTGACATTCTACGCTCCTGACGCGCACCTTGAAGAGGAAGATATGTTTGCATTCTTTTAATTGTGAGAAAGAACTGTCATCTCTGTCTTGTCATGGAGCACAGTTTAAACTTTAGACTAAAGGGTGTTATTTCATGTCTAGAGGGCTCTAATAATGTTAAAAAACGTATTTAGAAGGTCGTAAACAGGTTTTCTATTCTCCAACCCCGAAAATATTAGATTTATAAATAAAGAATCCTACTTCGTGGAAATTCATTTATCTGTCTGGAGCGGATTAACCGCGATAAACAAGGGTTTACTGTATAACTGTGCGGAGAATATTTATAAACAGTGTGGGAGAGTTTCTAAGGGCTTAAAATATATAAAAATAATCATACAAACATATGGTTTCTACTTCGCGGATTTTCACCTATCGCGGGGGGTTCTGGAACGCAACCCCCGCGATCGAGGAGGGATTACTGTAAAGTGTTTGTTTAATGTCAGAACAGTTGTAATGGGGAATATCATTCAGCTCGACAAGTTCATTCATCCTATTCACCTAGATTACCCAAAATAATATCAAGTTGAAGGTCCCTAAAGGCCTGCTGTATACCACACTTCTTGTGTACATGTATATGAAGTTCTATGAATGAAGAAAATCTTTCCAACGTTTGAGCAAAATTTGTCCTTAACACATTTCTGTCCATAACATTTTGATCCCCCATGTTCTTGATAAAGAATTTATATTAATGTAATAACTGGCATTCTGTTATGTACACTCTCGCCACTCTTACCTGCAATAACAACTACAGAAAATGTCCTTCCTTACTTACATAACAGCTACAGTGCCCTCTGCTGAATACCTACAGCTGGGATTTACTATACTTATTCTTTTCATAATTTTAAACACTTCACTCATATCTCCTGTTAATCTCGGTTTGCTTAAACACAAATTAATTTAATCTTTCCTTAAGATCAAACCTCTCAGTCTTGGAATCAGCCAAGTTGCTCATCTCTGAAGTTTCCCTAGTGCTAATACATCTTTTGTATAATATGAAGAGCAAACCTGTACACAAAGGACTCCAGATGTAGCCTCATTACTGCATTATATAACTTAATCATAACCTCTTTTGACTTGTACTCCACACATTGTGCTATATAATCTTATGTCCTATTAGCCTCCTTGATCGCTTCTGTACACTGTTTTTGATGTAGAGTCTCATGTCTCATAAACATTTTTTTTTAAGTTTCAAGCCTGCCATTGTGTATTCTAATATAACATTTCCACATGATACAAGTAATACTTTACATTTACTTACATTAAATTTAATCTACCAAAAACCTGTCCAAGCCTGTATGCTGTGTACTAGAAGGAGCAAGCAGGAATGAACACTGGATTGACTGATTTCAGCCTTCAGACAATTATAGTGGTACTTCCATAAGCACCTAATGATAAAAGTAATGTTTAAGAAAGTGAAAGATAACAAGGTGTATTGCATAATCAAGTTTTCAGCCAAATGGCATTGTTTTAAAAAACTCACCAATATAATTAGAAAATTTAAACTGTTTTGATATGGAAAGATTAAGCACTGAACATATGGCTTAGAATACCTTTCTACTAAAAAATAGTAAGTAAAAGTCAGTCACAAGAAAAATGCTGCACTTTAGTCTAGTAGTTATTGAATAATAAACTCAGATCAGGTTCTTATCCATATTAGATATTTTAAGGAAGAAATGTATTTCTGTGAAACAATGTACAAATAACAACAATCTAAACTCCACTAAACTGCTGTCACTTTACAAAAAGGTAGATCCATCTGCTAGCAAAATACTGTGTTTATATTAATCTTACTAAGCAAACAGTAAAATAGTTCCAAATATTCATTTAAGAAAGTATATTAATTTGTCCAATTAGAGCAAGCCTCCCTTGTTCTCCTCAATGCACTGGAATATCACTGCAGTCACAGGCAGCATTAGTAAAAGAAATAATGACATTAATACTTTACAAATTAAGTGAGATGGTTAATGCAAGGAACCTGCGGCCACAAGGGGGAGCCAGAGAGCCCTAAACCCAAGAAACAGTGTAACACCAGATGTTATATGATAAAATAACAGGTATTTATTTACACCAAGCACCTTTTACAGACCTTTTTTTTATTAATGTACTACAATTATACAAGAAATGACCAATAAATCTCCAATTCTTCCTCCTCCTCTCCTCCACTGAGTGTTTCTCCTATTTAAACTGGACACGGGACTACTTCTGTTGTCATGCTGTAGCTTCCTGGAAGTACTTCCAGGCCATGGACAAAGTAGAGTTCTCCCCTGACAGCACCCCTCTCTCAGTATCCATGGACCCTGACAGGGCTGCACTTCCGGACTTCAGCTCCCAAGTACCACTGTCACTTGCCATATGGGGAAAGGAACCACTCCAGATCCTCAGCTTTTCCCAGTCTGTCTGTTATATCATGCTGGCAGGACACAGTTATTTTCCTGTTGTGCAGGCCACTCCATCTGTCGTTCAGCTCTGGCCTGCAGACCGGGTAAGAAACCATCCTCCTTCCCGGCCGGGATGCCCGTCCTTCTCCTACAACACCAACTTATATCTAGTCATGCTAATAATCATCATACCCAATCCATCTATCCATTCATTTTCAAACTTGCTAAATCTAATTTAAGTTTACTTGAAGGCTGAGCAACAACTAGTAAAAGGCAGTAAACAATCCTGAACAGAATGCCAGTTGATCCCAGAAATTCAAGGTGTTAATCATCTTTGCCGTCTTTATCTCTAACAATTATATTTCAAAACCACACAGATAAATGCATGTTTTTTTTAAAAAAAAAAGTAGGTTACAGAGAATTTTACTTGTCAGCACCACTACTTTACAGCATTGAGCTAATTGTGTCTGGAGTTTACATATTATCTGCATGTCTGTATGGATTTTTATTAAGATCTCCTATTTATTACAACATTTCAAAACATGTGGGTCAGATTGAATGGTTGTTCTAGCAACCTATCCAGGATTATCCCTGCCTTGTTGCCAGGATAAGCACCAACAAGTAAACTGGTATTGGAATCAGCAGGTTGAGGAAATGGGTAAATAATTTTTTCTGTCTTTGTTCTTTCAGCTTTAAGTCTGTTCTCTTAGATCCTTTTCTCATTAAGCAAGCAGAGCAGTGTATGAGACTGGTTAGAGTGGATGCGATTAGAGCTCCCTCTGCTGGATTTTTGCACAGGTTGTCTCTATTTTAGACAGGAAGAAGATATTTGCTTTTACTGAATATTATCCAATATGGACTTTCCACCCAGTAGGGGTATGACTTAGACTCAGTTAACTGAATCTTGGCTTCATTACATCCAGTGCTAACAACAGTGATGTCAGGGTCTTTGTATGACACTTAATCTTGAGTGATAGAACATTCATTTTTCTCCTTATAGCACCTTGGTATGGAAGTGTTTTTTAGCAGCAAATGAGAAACCTGGTACATACTGAAGGATATATCGCATTTCATAACAGGCTGCAACTATTGAGCGGTAATGCCCATCTGTTATCAATAAGTATCCTGGAAAGAATCTTTTTCTTTTTCAAATAGGTTTTTCGCCAATTTGATGTGACACTATGATTAGTGTTAATGGAAATCAGAAAGCACATTTATTGATAGACATGGCCACTCCGTGATGGGATTCTCAACATAGAATTTTATCCAATCAGGGCAAATGAAATGCAGGTTAAGTCTCTAGTTTTCTAATGACATGATAACTATGATTAAAGTGTACTGAGCTAGTATAAGTTTTATATAGCATTTGAAACAAAGAAGCAAAATGTTCTAAAATAAGTCATATTTTCCTCATGTTCTTAGTGTACTGGATTAACAAATAAAGTCCTTGAATAGGTGCAGATAAATAAATCAGTTTTTCTACTATGTAAGGGAACTATGGGATGCTTAGCGCTACTTCCCTACCTGCAGCTTCTAGCGATCTGAAGTCTGGTCTACAATTGATTACCAAACAAAAAGTAAGTTTTAAGGTTTCCTCTCCACTACACGCTCCATACTTTTCTGCAAACTGAGCAAGGTTAAATCCATAAAATATTAGTACCATTGTCAGAAAACAGAATCTCATAGATTCTGTGGCTGCTGATTATTGACATAAGATGCATTCATGTATCTTCTGCTTTCCAGACATTTAGGCTTGCAAATTCCATAAGCCGAGAAAAAAATTTCACTTGTACTGTACACTGTGAGTGAGACTTCATACTGATATCTCAACAGGTCTGGCTTTCTCCTTACATTTGCTCTTTAGTTTCAAATAGATCATTAAAAATTGCAACTTATTGTAATTTTAGCATTGAGCTTCTAGCACAAGCTGTGTATCTCTTCTCATTCTTCTGATGTCACTTCAGTAAGGGATCCATAGCTTGGAGTCATCTTGCTGGGAGATCATTGTGGGAAAATGGTCTGTTATAACAGCATACTCGATGAAGTCTGGCAACATACTTAAGCCCAGGCTTATGAAATGTTAACCAGCATGGTCTGTTTGGAAGTGTTCTTCAGAAGGGAACAAATAAGAGGAATTTAACAGGTAAGTTATTCTCTACAACTCGCATATGTTAGTAACCTTCTTCATGACACTCCATGATTTGTTATATCTTCCAGTATGTGTCAGTTATGACATGTTAATCAACATTCATATCTACATTTTGTGATGGTGCAGGTCAGCCTCATGCTACCGTGTTCCACCGGGAGTCTCTTCAAACCGTCACCACTGATAGTCATGACCAGTATGAGCTAAACAGATGAGGACAAACACACCAAGCAAGGGGATGGTGAAAAGTGCTCAGTGCTTTTATTAAAATAAGTCAAATATCAAAAACCAAACTGTGTTCCAAAAGTGCAGTGCTAAAAGTTCACTAAATAAGTAATCCATAAAAACAGGTGAGATGTGGAGGTTAAAATGATCAAATAAAGAATCCAAACAACTGACAGGAAACTGTCTTCTGTTAAATGCCTGGTTTATCCAGGAAGGGACCTCAAAACAGAGGAGACATCCTACCAGAAAGTGCAGTCAACCGTTCATCACGTCTGGGTCCTTGCTGGTCCATGGCTCCAGAGTAGGGCTTCCGAACTGGACTCAGGCTCAGGTCCTTTCTGGAGCCATGGCTCCAGAGAGACTCCCCACCTGAACCTTCAATTCACCTCGTGGCAAGTCACTACTATTGCTGGCTCTCCAGCTCTAGGAAATCACTCAGCTAGAGTGACCCACTTCACTAACCACAAACGCAGACTCTACCCTCAATTCCAGGGGCTCTCATCCAGGATCCCCGCCTACCTGCCTTTTCTATCTCTTGCTCACTCGCACCTGCTTTCTCTCTCCATCTTTTAAACTCCTTTTTTTCCTCCGTCGTTTGCTTACTTTCTTTTTTTTTTTGTTCTTATAAGGTTCCATTGGAAGAGCATCTCAATTGTGCACCGCAGGAAGCAATTAAGAAAGACCGCATCTTCATGTTTTGGTGCATGTCGCCCCAATTACTCCACCAACTCCCCGCAGCTGCATGAGCGTAGACTCACAGAGAATGAGATGGCCAATTATTTGATTAAAAGGCCACATTTTCGGCCACGGACTCACTATACCACACATCTATACTGACAAGATCTATATAATGACTGGAAGAGTGACATCATTATCACCAGATGCCAGTGTTAGGAGTTACGCATTGGACATCTAGAAAATTGACATTTAACTTAAGCCACTCAACTCTGGCTTTGGCTGCATTTCTTGAGTCTTTGTCCATCTGCAAGTTGAACCTCCTCCAAAGTCTCATTTCTTGAATACTGTGACAGACATCTTCTGGACATTATATTTACCCCACTGTATTTTTTTTTTTTTTGTTACCAATTTTTTATCAATTCAAGGAATTTAATGCACCCATAAAGAAGGTTGATTGAAAAAGAGAAAAACTATATATTCCAATCAGTGGCCATTACCCTTCCCGAATACCCACCCCTCCGTACTGAAATACAGCCTAGTAGCAGAGTCAAAATCAACAAAATCCACAGAGGAGAGGAGGTAAATAATTAGGTAACATGCTCACTGCCAAATGAACCGAGTTGTGCTGTAGGTATCTGATAAAAACATTTTCATTGATTAAAATTGTCATAGTCCAATTTTCAAAGTTTCCAAGGAGATTCCATTAAACCAAGAGGCAGAAATTTACAAAAGAATTAGATTAAAAAGCAAGATTGCCAATTGTCAAAAGAAAGAAGCTTAGGGGATTTTCTTAGCGGCTATAGTGCGAAAACAGACTAGTTCATATTGGTGATGGGTAATAGAGAGCTTTGAAAGCTCAAGTAGAAGCATTGCTTGAGAAATCAGACGTATGTTGTATAGACAGAAAGGAAAAGAAAAACTTCCTTGTCTCTAACCAGAAAGAGTAAACAAGAGGGTGGATGACAGAATATATGAAGGAAAGTAACAAATAAACCAAGAGAACACCAAAGACAAAATGGATCAGGAGAACAACCCTTGAGAAGCTGCGCAAATTGGTAGATAGGCTTTCTAGAGAAAAATCTGACACTGTTAAAAGTATTTTGCCAAGAGAGGAGCAAAATCTTAGGATGATTGAGAGATTAAAGTAACATGTTTTGTAGATAGATTTACAGAGTAAAGAATAAAAAGTAAAGGCAGTCTTTTTTATGAGAGAAAGGAGCAAAACAAAGAAAAAAGCAGATGCAAAGGAATCCCGCAGTACTCAGGCGTCTTCTGCCTTTTTGAATAATCATGGCCCTGATGCAAGTCCTGAGGTGTGTTGTTACACTTGGCGACAAATGTTCTGCTTAGAGCCGAGGTCTAAAAGGTCTGTACTAAAGGTCAAACTAAATAAGGAGAAAACAGAAATTTTAGTGATTGGTTAAAATGGAAATAATGAGGTTATTAGAAATAAACTTGATGCATTAGGATTAAAAGATGGAGGTAAAGAATTTAGGGGTAACTATTGACACTGACCTGAATTTTAAATCACATAGTAATCAAATTACTAGGACACATTTTTTTACTTAAGAAATATAGCAAAAGTTAGACCTTTTATAACACTGCAAGATGCTGAGAAATTAGTTCACGCTTTTGTCTTCAGTTGGCTAGATTACCGTAACACACTCCTCTCAGGACTACCAAAAAAGACATCAATCGATTGCAATGAGTGCAGAATGCAGCTGCTAGAATCTTAACTAGGAAAAGAAAATTCAAGCACATCTCTCCAGTTTTAATGTCACTACATTTGTTACCCATCTCATTTAGAATTGACTTGAAAATACTGCTTTTGGTTTACTAACCCTTAAATAATCCCGTTCCATCCTATATTTCAGAATGTCTTACACCTTACACTCCAAATCGTAACCTTAGATATTCAAATGACTGTCTGCTTAGAATTCCAAGAGCTAAACTTAAAAGAAGTGGTGAGGCGGCCTTCTGCTGTTATGCACCTAAATCTGGAATAGCTTGCCAATAGGAATTCGCCAGGCTAATACAGTGGAGCACTTTAAAAAACTGATAAAAACACATTACTTTAACATGGCTTTTTCATAGCTTCATTTTAGTTTAATCCTGATATTCTGTATATGCATTTAATTATCAATATCATTCCTGATGGCTCCGTAATCCGCACTAACCCCTACTTTCTCTTCTGTTCTTTTCTGTTTTTCTGTGGTGGCGATCTGTGCCACCACCACCTGATTAAAGCACGGTGATGTCCCTACAATGATGAATTAAAGGCCAGAAGTCCACATGACCATCATCACCAAGTTCTTCCATGTGAACTCTGAATACCATGAGGAGTTTTCTCCAGCTGTCTGGAGTTTTTTTTTGCTTTTTCTGTCCTCTCTGGCCATCAGACCTTACTTTTATTCTATGTTAATTAGTGTTTCCTAATTCTATTACCTTTTTTATTTTGTCTTTTTTCTCTGTCTTCATCATGTAAAGCACTTTGAGCTGCATAGTTTATATGTAAATGTGCTATAGAAATAAATGTTGTTGTTGTTGTACTGGAGTCACCAAACAATACAACTTTCTACTGGCTAATTTAGGAGACTTCCATATGGCGTTTTATAGTACTCAGCTACTATCTTGCCATTTTAACTTAAAATTTGGCAATCAATATTATTAAATGATTTGGGTACAAGTTCCATGTTTACATTGTGCACATGTTGACTATAGCCACTATTGAGAAAAAAATCCCTCACTGATGCTTATGATATAAATTCAAAAAACATTAAGGGTGTAGAGGGTGTAGTTTTTACAATATTGCATCACCTCTTGTTCAGTGGATTTTTAAAAGCGACTAATACAATGTCCACTAGCAAGTTTTACAGTGCAATATAGGGGATGTGTTTCCTTGCTATTACGTGCCCTAAAGGCTGTTGTATTTAGAAGCACTACCAATTTGTTTTAGATTTAATAATTTAGCATTTTCTATTTAAATTATCATTAATCATCTTGAATATTGAGTATGCGCTATATGATATTGGATAAGAACTATTGAAAATTAAATTGTCAAATGTAATGCCTTAATGTAGTGGTTTTCAAGTTAAATCCTGGTGAACCAATCCAAGTCTGTAGGGTTTTTCTCCAATCAGGGCTTCAGTCTCACAATTAATTGATCTCATTATTTTGTTATTTTGGTTTAAAGTCAAACACGCGTGATTAAGGGGCAGCCAATGGGCCCAACAGAGTGTGAAAAGACGCAGGATGGGAGTTTAGGACAGCGTATTAATGCCTATCTCTCTTTCTCTCTATAAAAGTGAAGCTCCAAAGTCCAAAAATGTACAGGAGATGACCTATCAACAACAAAACCCTCCGCAGTTCTGCACCAAATCCTGTGATGACTTAATTTTCGGTCCCACACTGATGTCCTCACTTCCGGCTCCTTACGATGACATCACCTCCATCCCGCTCTGTTCACGTTATCCTCATTTTCCCTGCATTTCCATTCCTTCCCATTTTGACTCCATAAAACCTCCCTCTGTCAAGTATACATTTGCTCGAGTGCAATCTGTATGCATCTGACCGGCACCACAGTGCTGTTTTCACTGCCTGAGTACTGCACAATATACGGGGACTGTTCCCCAACCCTTAATCTGCTTTCTCTGTGTTTTTGTTCTTCACAATATATAGGGTTTCCCAAAAAATGTATACATACTTTAAATGAATGTAAGTACAATGTCTGTTGAATTGTCTGTTTTACAACTGTAAAAACAAATGTAGAATTAAATGTATACATACTTAAACAGCTTATAAATCACTGATTTGAAAGTGGTTTGCACTAATTGCAGAGAAAAGGAAATTTATCCTAAGGTGCTACTAGAAGATTGGGAGAACCAAGATGCTAGAAAAGTTTACAAGGGAGTTTCAAACAAATCCACCAATGTGACTCACCGTTGCTCACAAGTAGTGTCCTGGAAGAACGTGGACATCTAAGAGTCACACAAGAGAAGAAAGGCTGTTGGAGGCTTACCTCCAATCTCTCATGAGACAGGCATTTCAAAATCAAGCGTCCATTGCATTTTGAAGCATACCACACCCTCAATTAATATTTGTTATCATTCAATGTATACATAATTTTTGGGACATTCTGTATATATATGCTCTGATTCAATTTAAAAGCAAGACTGACCACTTTAACAAAGACTTTGCCTATGCCCTACAGATTATGAAAACATCCATCCATCCATCATCCAACCTGCTATATCCTAACTAAAGGGTCACGGGGGTCTGCTGGAGCCAATCCCAGCCAACACAAGGCGCAAAGCAGGAAACAAACCCTGGGCAGGGCGCTAGCCCACAGTAAGGCACACACACACACAATTTAGAATCACCAGTGCACCTAACCTGCATGTCTTTGGACTGTGGGAGGAAACTGGAGCACCCAGAGGAAACCCACACAGACACGGGGAGAACATGCAAACTCCACGCAGGGAGGACTCGGGAAGTGAACCCAGGTCTCCTAACTGCGAGGCAGCAGTGCTACCACTGCACCATAAAACATCCCATAAAAAAATCTACCTAACTGCAGGCTAATCTGATTATTGAAGATTTGAAGAATGTTCTATTTTAACATATGATACTATTTTAACGTTTTAATTAAGAAAAATAGTTAAGGGTATTATTCAAGGCTCACTTGCAATAAAAATCAGAAAACAATAAATTCCAAAATTCCAAACTTAGAAATAATTATTAAGTGAAACTGTATTGAAAACATAAAGTTTGATAATATGGATTAAACAGTTAGGATGTGCTGTATATAGCCATTCAATGTTGTAGAATATTGTGGTCAGAATGTATTTGTGTCTACCACTGAATCTGATCACAAAGAAAACTGACAGCTAAAGCAGTGTGGACTGACGGCTTTACCATCATATCCAAATTTAGCAGTGCAACTCACCTTTTATATTTACTACTATTACACACACTTGTACTATAGGAATGTGCTGGAGGCTGTTTTGCAAGAATCAAAACAGGACAGATTTAAGGGAAAAACATATATTAACCTCTTCCTCTCCCATGGAGACTTCAGAGGAGCAGTGATGTTGCCCTTTTTGCCCTGTTGTGTCATATAAGAGACAAAATGCCGAGAGATAAGTGTTCATTTATGGACCTGTATTAGCCTGCAGAAGCATCATCCACTTAAGCTGGAAGAAATGGAGAATCCTGACTTTATTGTTTTCTTTGAATGGCTTTACAAATAGCATCAGTAGTACTAAACAAGGTGATCAAATGTCCCAGCCCTTTGTCTCATTTTAATTCTTCACACTGTTTAGCTACATAATATCAGTTCAGGTGTACCAGACTTATTTATTGTTAAGGTAATTACCACATATATACTTGTAAAGTGTTTATTACATAAAATCTTGGGAAAAATGAAAATGATATGAAATGACCTACAGTATCAAGGTTTAATCTTCTATCCCCGCTATGTGTATTATGAAAATGTTGCATTCTACCAAAGTAGGAAGTATTTAAACATCCAGGAAACATCCAGTACTCCAGTACTCTCTAGAGCCCATCCTCTCAACTTTGGCAGATGAAAACGGCAGTTTTAATCTCTTATTTGGTGTTGTGTGCAGTATCACTGAAAAAAAATAAATCCACCTTAATAAAGTTATGTGTCTGTGTATTTGTGTGTCCATCCAGTTGCCATATCGCTGTCATTCCAACAGATGGCACATCTGTAATGGTTGTAGTCCACTTGACTGTCGTGGAAACTGCCACATTATAACTTTTTTTTAATTGGCAGTACTTGATAGTAGAAGAGATGAGGAAAAAAGCTTTGCGTCGTTCTACTTTTTAACTGCGCCGAGCTGTAAACAATGTGAAGACGACACCTGCCTTCAGCGGCGAGGGGTCGTGAGAACAAAGTGGACACTCGGAGGTGGGGAATGTCGGGCTGCTCTGCCGGGTCGAGAGCTTCGCAGTTTCGGGCAGAGTCCTCTCTTCTCACACTATTTGTGACACTTTGAGTGCCCCATCAACACCTGGGAGAGTGGAAATCATTGCGAATGAGTGTGATTGGCGCCATCGAAGCAAAACTCTCTTTGTAAATTGCACTTCACGACTACTTACTGTCTCTTAAGGTGAGTTCAGTTCACTAAAACCCCACAACATTCAAGGTTGCTTTTGTGATAAATTATTTTAAGAAGATGGAGGACTTACATCTAAGAAGATGTACCAACCTCTTCATGTTAAGTTTTGGACTTGGAAATTGTTTGGACCTTCTGCCCGTTAAGCATGGAAGGGCAGGATCCACATTTCTCAGAATAATTTTTCTCTTAAATCACAGGCACGTAGTGCAAGGTTGTCAGGCAGAAATTTGCAGGATCGCATAGAAAATGTAATTTCTATACCACAGCGGTCGTGTAGCGCCTTTCACAAGGGATCTGCTACCGAGAGATGATCCAAATACATTTAAGCTGCTGTTAGTGCTACTTACCTGTTGTGTTATAGCACCTTTAAAATGTACTTTACCCAAAAGCATTCCAGTACTGCTCAATGTAAATCTACTTCTTACATGTTAATGTTTTCCTGTTTAATAATTTATATACTACATTTTATTTTTTTCCCTTGCATTCAGTGAGCGAAGCCACTGGGTAATCAGCTAGTATTCTAATAAAAAATGCATTTAAGTAAAACTCTAAATGCTAACATAGTGAAACTTCTACAATGTGAATTTTTTTTAGCTTTTAAATAATTTTTAATTAAAAGTTCAATTCAAAGTGAAAACCTAGAAGAGCACTACATATGTAATCAAATTACATGTTTTAACAGCTAGAGCAGCACTAAGTAAAGTGAATGTCATGTAATAAATCACTGCTTATGTTGTAATCTGCAGCTTTAAAACGTTACTCCATAATCATCTTGACAAAGATCAGTGCAGACAAGTGTTTAGAAGCTGCTCCTGTACTGTGTTAACCATATTTTTTATACGGCTAATATATACTGTAATCTCCTACGTAATTATGTTGTTCTTGTAGTTCCTTCAATTTACACCAGAGGGTGATAGAGATTAAGAAATAAGAGCTGAGGCCTGCAAGGTCTTTGTCGGCTCCTGTCACAATTTCTGAATTTAACAACGCTAATTAGTTTGTTGTATATATTTTTTTTACAGGTGTATTGCATGTTTCATTAGATATTTGACAGTGTGTCCACTTACCTGAAGATGATAAACCTGTGTTCTTGTCATCTGTTGAAAAAAAAAATATACACTACTGGTCACTCAGGAAGAGGGTTTCTTTTAACAGATCGCTAACAACAATCACCCACTGGGCTCAACTGAAAACACATATATTCAAAATGTTTTTATCTTATAATGATCATTCATGTGGCAAAATTAATTTAGCAGCTTTAAACTGCTTGAATTCATGGTGACTAATAGCTAGTTAGATTTCATTTGCCAGCATGTATATATGTATTCTATGTCTGACAGATATTAATTAAACATATAAAAAACAAAGCTATTTAAATAAATAATGTGGTTCTTTGCAAGCAGCACAACAAGACTCTGAATGTCATGCTACACAGTATGTGCAGTTTTTCAAAGAATACAGAGAACAAAAGATAAAGGTAGAGAAAGACAGGCTCAAATTTGCTTAGCATAAATACCTAGAAAATTCAAATCATTTCTTGATAACAGACTTGTATAATAGAAAGGGGATGAGAGACAGAAAGAAGGGAAAAGCAATTAAAAAGGTGAGCAGAGCAATCAAAGCAGTGTAAATGGCATAGAAGAATGCTACAGAATAAAAATGGAACATAAGATATACACGACTAACATTACTATTAAGAACTGAATCGGAAAAAGGATATTCTTACACTCGCAGATAGGTTTGGGGTTGCTCCATTTGCCCTCCTTGTTGCAGAGGCTCGAGTTGTGTCCAACCAATCTGAAATTATGGTTACAGCGATAAAAAACCTGGGTGCCTTCTACAGGAGAGTGTTCAACATTGCTGTGGTGGACTTGTCCATTCTCCAATGATAGCCAGATACGTGGACACTGGCGCACTGCAGAATACAGAAGGAGATATAAACAAAGAGGGCTGCTTTATTCATTGATTGATGATTTCTACATAGACTTAGATGGCTGCGCACCTAAAGTGCATGTATTGTGTTACTATAAAAGAAAACACAAAGTTTTATGCTCAGAGAAGATAATAATTAAGTAATAGTGAAGAACAAAATCAGTGTAGAAGAGTTCGATTATAGACAATACCAATAAGTTCAAATCATGTTACTTGGTTAGAATATAATGTACTTAATAAAGAACAGTAAACCACGTATCAGCACTGACTTGTTCAGGCTGCTGTCCACTTACTTATTGATGCTTAAGCGCAAGACGAGGAAGCCTGCTACTCTCTTCCATCTCAAAAAGCAACTCATTTAGATCACTATAAGTACTAATAGATACCAAGTCTCTTACTTTAATTAACTGACTGAACAATACGTTTATATGCTGCACACATTGAGCATTGGAATGAAATTCAATAATCTGATTTACAGTGTAAAGCCCAATAATTCCTGGGACAGTTATGAAAATTTCTATGCATTTTGCCACTCTAAGGTGAACCATAAAAACCAATGAGCAGAGCCTTCAACTTAAACACAACGGCATGTAAACAAGAAGCTGTAAAGCCAGTTTTAGAACAAACTGAAATGGAACCTTTAATTGAATCAAGCAGTAGTGATGACAAAGTGAATTGGTCCTCCAAAGCTGACACGGAGAGTGAAACTGATGCATGCAGCACTGTACAACCAGATATGCCGTGATATGGCTGGTGAATTTGGTCATCTTAAGGCTCACCATGGTGCAAGTAGGTGTGATGGCAAAATGATTGCAATCAAGCAGAAGGTCAAGAAAAATGTGAGCCCTCTAAACACTGTTCACAATGTTGCAGCTATCATTAATGTCATGGGAAATGTAGAAGTCATTAAGCCTTGTGCTGTGGTAACCTACAATAATACAAGGGGCCCGTCGAATGTGAGGATCAGGCACTGCTATACTACCCTCTCACATGCAAGCAACAAAAATAACTATTGTAACAAAAGTGTGTAAAGGAATAAGCTTCTACTCCCCCAGTTGTAACATTGGCCTGTGTTGTGGTGATTGTTGCAAAGCATGTCATATTAAGAACATGCACTAAATCTGAACCAGTATAGTAGGGAACACAAGACATACCTATTGCACTATATTTATGTTGACGTTTTAATAATTACATGTTTCTGTTTCACATAATATTTTTTCTTGTTGAAAAAAAATTCAACATTTTTGGCTACTGATTGCATCTCTACTGTCTGAGACCCTCACCTATAGCCCTGCCTGTTCTATTCTTTGTATGTGTAGGTGTGTCTGGCTGGCTCGATAACTACAAACATAAAAGAAAAGAATTAAGAGGGATGCAATAGATTTTCTGTGTTTGCTTTTACAATATAGAAGCTTCATTCTCATACACTAATAGTGGAAGTAATAGCAGTATATATAAAATTATTAATATAAAATCAACAGATGGATATGTCTTTTGTGTGACCCATCTTCTATTTTGGTAACTTTACTCCAACTCTTCTGGTTTAATTCAGCTTTTACCTTGAGCTATTCTGCCTGTAGCAGTCTCCTAATTTTGGATAACATACTTGCTTTCAACCACAGTGTTCTGATGACATTCAGAGTCTAATATTTTCAGTGCCTATAAAAATTTATCAACATCTAGGAATTTTTCACATTTTATTGCTATACAACACTAAATCACAGTGAATTTAATTTGGCTATACTTGATACTAATTAACAGAAAATAACTATTTAATGCCAAAGTCAAAACAGATCTCTTCAAAGTGGTCTAAACTAATTACAAATATAAAACACAAAAAATGTATTATGTTTCCCCCCTTCAATTCAGTTTGTAGTAGAGAGTCTTTTTGTATTCTTGACAGCAATGAGTCTATGTGGACAGGTTTCTTTCAGATTTGTACATCTGAGCACTATAGTTCTTCCCCATTCTTCTTTGCAAAACTGCTGAAATTCTGTCAGGTTGCATGGAGATTGAGAGTGTAGACAATATCATCCACTTGCAGAGCCACAGCATCATACGTCACCGCAGTTCTAGACCCACAGTTGTAGACCCGCGGTTACAGACCCGGAAGTGATGTCTTCGTCGTTTCAGGACTGACTTTATAAAGTTACTTTTGGAAGGTTTTGGCAGGTCTCGGCAAAGCGCGGAAAGTAACGTCGGGTCAAGGACCCGTTCAGAAATTAAGAGATAAAAATGAGAAGGGATAAACAGTACATCAAACTAAATACAGTAATCCCTCCTCGATCGCGGGGGTTGCGTTCCAGAACCCCCCGCGATAGATGAAAATCCGCGAAGTAGAAACCATATGTTTGTATGGTTATTTTTATATATTTTAAGCCCTTAGAAACTCTCCCACACTGTTAACATTAATAGGGCCCTCTAGACATGAAATAACACCCTTTAGTCAAAAGTTTAAACTGTGCTCCATGACAAGACAGAGATGACAGTTCTTTCTCACAATTAAAAGAATGCAAACATATCTTCTCTTCAAAGGAGCACCGTCAGGAGCAGAGAATGTCAGAGAGAGAGTGAGATAAAAGCAAACAATCAAAAAATTTATACATGCTTTTAAGTATACAGAAGCACCGCGATAAAGCGGCATTTTGTAGAGGAGCGTCCGTATCCTCTAGGCAAACAGCCTCTGTGCAAACAGCCCCTCTGCTCACACCCCTTCCGTCAGGTGCAGAGAATGTCAGAGAGGGTGAGAGAGACTGAGAAAAGCAAACAATCAAGCACCGCGAGGGAAGCATATCTTATATCATTGAGGAGTTTTAGTTAATATGTAATACGTGCTCTGATTGGGTAGCTTCTAAGCCATCCGCCAATAGCGTCCCTTGTATGAAATCAACTGGGCAAACAAACTGAGGAAGCATGTACCATAAATTAAAAGACCCATTGTCCGCAGAAACCAGCGAAAAATCCGTGATATATATTTAGATATGCTTACAATTAAAATCCGCGATAGAGTGAAGCCGCAAAAGTTGAAGCGCGATATAGCAAGGGATTACTGTAATACGCATCATTGTGAAGTTCAGAGGGCTTCTGCCATCACATTGTGTCATACATCAAACTAAACAATACGGATCGTTTCTGTGAAATATTAATATTAACATTTACGTTGTGTTTGGGTCTGTGGGAATCATTTAACATGTTGACAAAATTAAAATCATCGAGATCTTTGTTAATTGAAAATAGTTTTTTAGTTTACATTCATGAAATGAAGTATACAATATAATTATAATTGTTACACCATGTTATAGTTTAGTAAAACGTTTATAATAAAAGTGATTACATTTTTTAAAATGTACTATGCATGTGTGCAATATTGTTCTAAACCAATTTAGAATTAACATTTAAGTCAATCTAATATTTTAATATGCATGTGAAGAAAACGGCAATACATATTCTACACTGAATTATGCTATATATTAATTGCATTATATAGAACTGCTCTAGTTTTTGCCACTTATTATTATAAACGATGGGCCATCAAAAGAAAAAAAAAATACTAATAAGAACACAATTTATTTATATAGTACCCTGTCCAGAATTCAGAAAGAACAACAGGACCAATATAACATTGGCTACAAATAATATCTTCACTAAATAAAGATAAATACAGGATATATAAAACATTCAAATAGAATAAAAGACAATAATCCAGACTAAAATACAAAATATAATACTACAAACAAATCTTGAACAAATAGCATAAATTGTGATTAAAATGCAAACCCCGAGTACCTGGACAGATAAAGGGGGCAAATTGAAAGAAGGGGCAGAATGTCAGGTCTGTTTAATGTCTTCCTAAACAAATGAATGGAGTCAGCTGATGTCATTAATTTCAGGAGGCCATTCCACAGTCTGGACGCTATATAGAGCTGAAGGCCCTGCCGTCACCCACAGAGTGCAGGTTAGTGTGAGGCACAGAATGACAGGACCTTAGTGGGCAGGTCAATAACAGAATTTGATATTCAATCCTGTAAGACACAGGGAGCAGGGAAGGTGCAGCAGGATGGCTGTGATGTGCTCGCTGTTGGTGGTTTGTGTCAGGAATCTTGCAGTTGAGTTTTGAATCAGCTGGAGCTGTGATATGAGATTAGAAGTGGCACCTGCCAGTAGTGACTTACAATAATCAATGCAGGATGTGATAAAAACAGGGACAAGTTTCTCAGCATTCGAAAAGGAGAGGAATGAGCAAACATAAGGAATGTGACACAGGTGGAAGTAAGAATGTTTCTTAATGTGGCTTACATGGGTGAAATAAGAAAAGGAGGAATCAAAGTGGCACCGAGATTGTTTTCAGTAAAAGAAGGTCTGATGAGATCATCACCAAGAATGGCTGAAGAGGAGTTTGTTTTCTTAAGTTACACTTTAGTGCCACTTTGCAGGAGTTCAGTTATGTTGCAATTTAATTTTAAGGAGTTTTGCTCTGTTCAAGATTTAATTTTAATTTAATTTCACTGAGGTAAGTTGTGAGCAGAAAAAGCTGTGATGAAGTGTCACTTTTAACACTGAAATAGATCTAAGCATCATCTGCATAAAATGATAGACCAGTCCAAAGCTACGAATAACTTGCTGAAGGGGAAGCACAGAGATACAGAAGAGCAGAGGATGTCATTTCATTAACAAAGGGTTAGTCAGATGGAGGAACTCCTGTGAGAAATTAAGGCATGAGGGTTGCCCTGGACATGACATAAGCTGCATGGCCACAACACCATATGCAATAATTTACTTTTACACAAACTGGGACAGCAGCTCCTCAAGAGGAAGGTAACAATGCTTAGGACAATAAGGAAAAATAAGCCAGAGCTTCCATCTCAACTGCTGGCCACACAGAATAGGCCAGTGAAAATATTAAGATTTGTCTAAACAAATGACACATCCTTGGTGCACAATGTGATCTGCATAAGGATAGGAGATTCCATGGCCAGAAATGATAATGGACTATAATGCTACAAAAACAGGAGAGGAGAATTTAGACAAAACATTATGCTGGATGCTGGCCACAGGTAATTTTTTCAACATACTGAACATCTCAGAAAAAAATACTTTTGTCATCTCGACAACCTTGAACTGAGACTGGAACAGGGAGAAGGAGAGGAGCAGGGTAAACCATTGGTGACACCTCATATGCTACTGGGACGGCATGTGCCAAAGACCCCAGCATGTACAGCCATTGTGTACTTTGTAGATTTAACAGTCCAATCCACAGGAGAACCAATGACGGCATAGTGTGTATGCATAATAAGTGTATTTGTGTGTCTCACTGTGTCATTTTAACCTGCTGAACGGTACAGTTATTACAGTATTGTGTAGAAAATTAAAATATTCAGTTCTGCTTGATAAACAAATAGAATGTGATCTGAGGGTAAAAAGTAAACAGGTTATTTACATTGCTTGTTAAATTAAAGTGGCCATCTGATTTAAAAAAAAGTCCCTCAATAATACATACATAGCAAAAATGTAATCATAAGTTGAGATTCTACACAATTATATTTCATTCTTCTCAAAGAGAAATTAAAATATGATGTTTGTAAACTACTGCATTTGTGAAGGATTGAAGTGTGGGGCTATCTAAAACTATCATTGAGTGTATTTCAGTAATTTATGTAGTGACTTATAAAACCACAATATTACATTAAAATATACTGCTCAAAAAAATTAAAGGAACCCTTTTTAATCCGAGTATTGCATCAAGTCAGTGAAACTTGTGAGCTATTGATCTGGTCAGTGAAGTAGCAGAGGGGCTTGTTAATCAGTTTCAGCTGCTTTGGTGCACTAGAGGGGCAACAGTGAGACGACCCCCAAAACAGGAATGAATGGTTTAACAGGGAGGCCACTGACATTTTTACCTCCTCATCTGTTTTGTCACTCGTTTTGCATTTGGCTATGGTCAGTGTCACTACTGGTAGCATGAGGCCATACCTGGACCCTACAGAGCTAGCACAGGTAGTCCAGCTTCTCCAGGATGGCAGACACATCAATATGTGAAATGCCAGAAGTTTGCTGTGTCTCCCAGCACAGTCTCAAGGGCACTGAGGAGATTCCAGGAAACAGGCAGTTACTCTAGGAGAACTGGACAGGGCCCCTCATAGAAGGTCCTTAACCCATCAGCAGGACTGAAAGAACAGGATGAGCACTGCCAGAGCATACAAAATGATCTCCAGCAAGCAGGCCACTGGTATGAATGTCTCTGAGCAAACAATCAGAAACAGACTTCATGAGGGTGGCCCGAGGGCCCAACATCCTCTAGTGGGCGCCGTGGAGCTTAACTGGCATTTGCCATAGAATACCAGGATTGCCAGGTCCACCACTGGCGCCCTGTGATTTTCACAGATGAGAGCAGGTTCATCCTGAGCACATATGTCAGACATGAAAGGGTCTGGAGAAGCCGCGGAGAACATTATGCTGCCTGTAACATCGTTCAGCATGACCGGTTTGGTGGTGGGTCAGTGATGGTCAGACTGGGGAGGCATATAACTGGAGGGACGGACCAACCTCTACAAGCTAGACAACGGCACCTTACGTATTACGTATTACGTATCGGGATGAAATCCTTGGACCCATTGTCAGACCCTATGTAGCTTATGTAATGTCCAGGGCAACCCTCATGCCTTAATTTATAATATAATAATTAAGTTATCTTAATTTTATAATATAATCTTATATCACAGCTCCAGCTGATTCAAAACTCAACTGCAAGATTCCTGACACAAACCACCAACAGCGAGCACATCACAGCCATCCTGCTGCACCTTCCCTGCTCCCTGTGTCTTACAGGATTGAATATCAAATTCAGTTCTTGACCTGCCCAATAAGGTCCTCTCATTCTGTGCCCCCACTAACCTGCACTCTGTGGGTGACAGCAGAGCCTTTAGCTCTATATAGCGCCCTAACTGTGGACTGACCTCCCTAAATTAATTACATCAGCTGACAAACATTCATTTGTTTTTAACTCATTTGTTTAGGAAGACATTAAACAGACCTGTCATTCTGCCCCTTCTTTCAGTTTACCCCCTTTATCTGTCCAGGTACTCAGGGTTTGCATTTTTATCACAACTTATGCTATTTGTTCAAGATTTTTATGTTGTATTTTAGTCTGAATTATTGTCTTTTATTCTATTTGAATGTTTTGTATATCCTGTATTTATGTTTATTTAGTGAGATATTATTTGTAGCCAATGTTATAACGGTCCTGTTGTTCTTTCTGAATTTTGGGCATAGGACGAGTGCTAAATAAATAAATTGTGTTCTTATTAGTATTTTATTTTTTTTCTTTTGATGGCCCATCGTTTATAATAATAAGTGACAAAAACTAGAGCGGTTCTATATAATGCAATTAATATATAGCATAATTCAATGTAGAATATGTATTGCCGTTTTCTTCACATACATGTTTAAAAATATTAGATTGGCTTAAATGTTTATTCTAAATTGGTTTAGTACAATATTGCACACATACCTAGTACATTTTAAAAAAACGTAATCACTTATTATAAACGTTTTCCTAAACTCTAACGTGGTGGAAACATTGTAATTACATTGTATATTTCGTTTCATGAATGTAAACGAAAAACTATTTTCAATTAACACATGATCTTAGTTTTGCCGACATGTTAAATGGTTCCCACAGACCTGAACACAACGTAAATGTTAATATTAATATTTCACAGAAACGAATCCGTATTGTTTAGTTTAATGTATGACACAACGTGATGTCAGAAACCCTCTGAACTTCAAAATGATGCATATATATTTGGTTTGATGTACTTGTTTTTCTTCTCGTTTTTAGCGCTTAATTTCTGAACGGGTCCTTGACCTAACTTTACTTTCCGGGTTTTGCAGAGACCTGCCGAAACCTTCCAAAAGTAAGTTTACGAAGTCAGTCCTGAAACGACAGAGACGTCACTTCCGGGTCTGTAACTGTGGGTCTACAACTGCGGTGATGTATGGTGCTGTGGCTCTGCAAGTGGATGCTTCTCAGTGAAGAGCCTGTTTGAGGCCCAGCCACAGATCCTCAGTTGGATTGAGATCTGGACTCTGACTCAACCACTCCAATGCATTTTTTAAGTCGTTCATGTATAGCTCTACCTTTACGGCGTTGTTGTCTTACTGGAAACAAATCTCCTGAGGAGCAGGTTTATTGTGGATTGCACCAGGTTTTCCTCCAGGATTTTTCCATATTTTATTGAATTCAATTCATTTACCAGAACAAGCCTTTCAAAGCCTGCTGCAGAGAACTAGCCCCATAGCATAATCTTGCACCACCATACTTCACAGTGGGGGATTACGCATTTTCGATAAGGTGCAGTGTTCAAACATGGCGTTCAGTCTGATGGCCATAAAAAAGCTCAATTTTGGTCCTATCAGATTTTAGAACCTTCTTCTGTCTGACTTCAGTGTCTCACAAGTGCCATCTGGCAAACTCTAGCTGAAATTATAGTATTTGTCTTTGAAGTACCCGGGTAGCAGTGATTGTATGAATAGCCTCTCCAAACACAGCTACTCAGTTATCATATTTCTCTTGTTGTTCTTCTTCACTTGTCTTCTTCTTGCATGAAAACTCAGTTCTAGTGTATGGACTGCTCTAGGTAGATTTTCATCTATGGTCACGTTTTCCATTTTTTAATGATTGACTTAACTGGACTCCAAAGGATATTCAGTTACTTGGATATTTTCTTGTCTTCTTTTTTGTTTTATGTAATTTTTGTTTAAAATCATACATAATAATAATAATAATAACAACATTTATATGGTATTTTAGAGAAACACAAAAATGAAATATTGTTTATGTAAAATACACTGTGGTTAAATAACAGACCAACAGAGTAGGTGATAAATGATGATACACAGTCATGCACCGTTTTATGGCTCCATTTGGGACAAGTCATTGCAATTGAGGCTCTGTGGTTCTGGTGTGGGTCACCGGTATTCATACTTTAACTGTCGGTATGGAGTAGCACAAACTGATCTTCCTATCTCAGCTGCTACACACCAGGTTCATGTAAGGCAATGTTTCACGTTCACTAGATCTCACTGTCACTAAGTCATGGGTCACGGTGGGTCGCCTAAACCAGTGTTTCTCAACTAACTTTGTTGCAACCTTTCTTGCCTTTGGTGGCTCATTGGTTGCCATTGCTGGTTCAGGCATAGGTCGGTAATGGGTTACTTAATCAATCAGCAGCACTGTGTGATATGTTTCCCCATTTCTAAGGCAGTTCATTTTACCAAGTGGGACTCCTGATTGGGTTCATTTCACCAAGGGAGCAGTTTGCAGTTTCTGCTAGTGGGTCATCAATGAATGTAAAAAGGCAAAACTGGGGTGCAAGATCATAATGGTTGAAAAGTACTGGTGTAAGGAAGGCGGACTGGGCTTAATATTTAAGAATTAGCCACATGAGGCAGCGTCGATCAAAACAAACTTTAAAGGGCATCGCAAGGGTCAGAAAACATATGACACCCTGTGAAATAATAATAACCAAAGGTGCATTACTGTGAATAGTTTTGGCCATTTTTAGGACATTTTCCTATTGTTTTACTTTGGCCTTCAGCAATAAGTACAAAATGCCTCAAATCAGTCGGGCCTAAATCAGCATATGACTTATTGTAATAAAAATGCTGAAATTGTAGTTTATGAGATATTATATCCTAAATATTCATGATATCAGCTTGCATGTCATTTTTTAAACAGTGCTTTTTAAATTTACATTCAAACCATTCTGCACAAATAAGGAAATGTAATATTAGAATTAATTCACGGTTATTATTCTTTAAACACACTTCCAAGCCTAGTGCTAAAGATTTAGTGCTCTGGGCATATTCTGAATATTTGATTGACTTAACAATGACTATGAGTAACTGAATTTGTTTTATGAAGGCTTTGTTTTTTTGGTAAAATATTATAGACATACAGGGGTGACATGAGGGGTCCTTTCATCGAATTGGCTGGCCCAGCACTGTTTCAGCCGTGGAATGGCCAAATGGGGGAGGCAGGTTGATGGATGAGGTCTCCGGGACTCTAAACAAATCCAAATCATATAATGTGATATCATCTACTGTTAAATTCTGCTACATACTTCTAAAATTTGTATTTGTATACTGTATTGAGGATTTGTTCTGTTCTATGTATTGTATTGTATTGTATTGTATTGACCCCCTTCTTTTTGACACCCACTGCACGCCCAGCCTACCTGGAAAGGGGTCTCTCTTTGAACTGCCTTTCCCAAGGTTTCTTCAATTTTTTCTCTACAAGGTTTTTTTGGGAGGTTTTCCTTATCTTCTTAGAGAGTCAAGGCTGGGGGGCTGTCAAGAGGCAGGGCCTGTTAAAGCCCATTGCAGCACTTCCTGTGTGATTTTGGGCTATACAAAAATAAATTGTATTGTATTGTAAATTGTGTACATACATGGCCTTCACTTCACTAACGGCACTGAAACCAACTTACCTATTCTCTTTTACCTAGTTATGTGTGTGATGTTGAAACAGACTCCACTAGTAAATCTGTGATAGATCAGGTTCCCCATATTTTTTTCATTCTGCATTGAGAATGGGTGGTCAGAAGGCTAAGTGCTGATGGATTCTGTTTAGAACTGAATTTTATTTATCCTCTCCTGTTTCTGTTTCAGTTTGATATTAATCAAACAGTTAAGGGTACAGGCATTCTGTTAGGAAGAGAACTTTTTTTTCTTTTTTAACTTTCCTTGTGCTGTTTTGACTTGCTAATATTTATACATGTTAAGAATTTAATTTATATTTCACATATTTTTAACACGTCTGTAGGTATTGTCACAAGGAGGTGTGAAATGACCAAAAATGCAAATGATATAGCCGTGAGCTTACACTTGCAATGTGTCCTCCATGCTAGAAATTCATTTGTAGCCTACATTTTCACACATAGAAAAATACAAAGAGACAAAAACTAAATTAACTGCTTGAACTGATGAGGTGGAATTGTTTTTGAGAGTAAAAAATTAATATAAGGAGAACAAAGTGGATGAGAAAATGTAATGAGCAAAATTCAATCAGGGAAAAGCCACGTAATGAGCACAAGCCAATCCCAGTATGATTAGAGTCTGCAATTTCAAAACTCTATATTTTCACCCATCCAGACTGCCTCTCTGAGCTAAGTTTTCAAAAAAACGTACAGACCCGACAAGTAATTTTAAGTGTCTCCCTTTTTTAAGGAGTTAAAAATGCCAGGACGGATTTAAAAAAAAAGTCAAAAACAGAGAATAATGTCTGCATTTTTCAACAAAAACATATTAGTAAAAACATAGCCTCAGACAGTGCTGACTACATTTATATTTGTATTTATTCATTTGGCAGACACTTTTATCCAGAGTGCCTATCAAATGAGGTAAACAATCAAGTAAGTTAGGCTAAGGCCTGTTTGTTCATCAAGTGTAGTAGGACAGGTAACAAAAAGTTGATTGCCACAAGTGATAAAGATGTAATAAATAATAAATATACAACCTGGGATTACAATCTATAAGGCAATTAAACTTAGTCTAACAACAAATATCACAGGGCAAAGTTTTTCTTTTAGTATCATCTAGACAAGATATTCGCAGAACAGATGGGGTTTCAATTGCTTCTTGAATACCATAAGGGAATCAGCAGTTTGGATGGAGGTGGGCAGCTTGTTCCACCTACTAGAAACTACACAGGGAAAGAGTCTGGATTGAGACTTGATACCACACAGAGGTGGCATCTCCAGACTTTGTCTACTGGCAGACCTGAGTGGGCTTGAAGGAGTATAGCACCTCACCAGTGTCTCCATCAATTACACAAGTGTTGAGCCATTGACTACTCTGTAGGCCAGCATCAGAGATTTGAACTCAGTGCAAGCTGCTTCAGGGAGCCAATGTAGTGACCAGAAGAGGGGAGTGACATGAGCCCATCTCGGCTGGTTAATTACAAGATGGGCATCTGCATTCTGATGTAGGAAGAGGAAACAGTTGTAAAATAGCCTTAAATGCATTCTTTTTTTCAATATTTACCACAAAGACTGATAAAAAAAACATAGAACTCATTTAAGCTTACAGCAGAAGGACTTTTTTAATGTGTTACAGTTGGGAGAATTGAATAAAGACAATTCTAGTTTCTAGAAATAGAAAATCTATTCAGAGAGTTGTTGTCTTACTTGTAACTATACTATTATAATATAAGCATATTGAATATATCATATAGTGTGGTGCTTATTGTGCTTTTATTGTATTTTTGTTTTTAAGTGCACTGTGTGTATAAATGAATACAGCACTCTGGTCTTGTTAAACAAGAAGTGTTACATAAGAATAAATAAAACTGAATTAAATTAAATTGAATATTTCATGGATATCCTAGCAAATATATCACAAGGCTAACACTGACTACAAATATTACTCATAAGAATTACAAAATATAAAACTAATTAAGCAAATGTGAATGCAAGAACATTTTTGTCCCAAGGCAATCCCTACAAAAAAGAATGGCTAAAGAATATAATTACATGTTTTGACAAGAATGGGCTCCTTTGCCCAACACCGCTCAGCATTTCTTATTTCCTCTAACATTTTGAAAAATATTGTGTAATTAATGTATGAAGATTCTCACGATGCTGCTTTTAAAAACTCTAGAAGCTCTCTAGAACTTCTGTCCAAAATCTGTCCTGAACCTTCCAGCTGTACTTTCTTGTTTTTGGTGAAGAACTGATTTTAAAGTACAAGCTCATCATTCACACTGTTAACTCCATGTTTAACACTTTGATCATGTCACTTCATAATCTGATTATCTCAAGACTAAAAGATTCATCTCCTTCAACCTACCTTCACAACTTGTATCCCACAATTCATTTTTTTTTTCATTTTATTGATTTTGTTAAAATTAAATAACATTTCATACAAGCAAGTCAAGTTTAACAAATCTAGGTTCGAAACAAATCAACCCCCAACTGTGAGAAAGAAAGCTAGGCCAACAGAGTAAAAATAAGTAAATAGATAAATTAATAAATTAATACAAATAAATAGAATAAAAAAGAGGGGAGAGAATCTGCTTCCTCAATTTAAACGCTTGTTCTAAAATGTTATTGATTAGATCAAGCTCATCATTCACACTGTTAACTCCATGTATTACATTTCCATCATGTCACTTCATAATCTGTTTGTCTCAAGACTAAAAGATTCATCTCCTTCAACCTACTTTCACAACTCATACCCCACAATCCTAGACTAAGCCTGGCAGTTGGTTTCTGGATTTCCTATCCATCTTATACACAACTTTGAACTCTTTTTGGAAACACACTCATGATAATGTGCATTTGTTTCCTGCTGAGATGACAGTAAATGTGCCACCAACATGGGAGCACAGTTCCATTTATTTAGCAAGATTGGATGAAGTAATTGTCCCAGATCCACACCAGCTGATAAATTAGAAAGACAACTTACTGAAGTGTCCATCTGCAATGTACGGGGATATTTTTACTTTGTTTTATCCCTCTGAATGAACAATGAGATGATGAAAAACAACAAGTGCAGTAAAGCATTTCACTGAATCCCCCCACCCCAGCAGTAAAGTGGGTTGTATTCAACTAAACCCTTTTAACAGCATTGCTTCTTTATCTATTTTTTTTGAAAGCAGACGTACAAATAAAAGTGATGACCATGCCATGTGGGTGTTATTTCAGTCATTGGTTTAATGCAGAAACAGCGTGGCACTCCTGCATTGCTGGAAAAGAAACGTCATGTGGCAACGTCACAGCATTTTATGAAAGGTAAGACAATTTTGTTCATAATTACAATTTTCACATCTTAGCAAGTATAGATATTTACTAGCCTATTAGGTGCAGCCATGAGCAGGCGCTATACCTCAACAGTGATTTGGCAAGAGATGCATCTGTGCTGCTACACTGCTTTATGACAAGTGGATCTGCTAGTGGACAGATGGGTTGGAATACTGTGCAAAATGTAATAATTCACACTGAGCTCCTACATCAATGCTTATTGGTTCCTGGTCTGTCTATTTTCATATTTGAATATTGCAATTCAATATAGCATTTCCATCTTCCAAAATACAGCAAGACAGATTTATTGATTAAAATGTGAGCCAATTCATGTTGTGAGGACAGGATAGGAAGCATTGGCTCTGGTTAGCTACAGAAAGAAGCAGGACCGATGGCTGGTTTCAAGGTTCTGAGACGTGGCCGTATTCGAGTCTACTGATGAATTCAATTGAGTAGAGGAGAATGGAGAGAAGACACAGGAACAGAAGCAGAAAGGAGGATCCAGAGTATAATAATATATAATATAATATATATAATATATAATATAACAATATAATAGTAATCAGTGTAGAGGGCAAATAGCCAGGTGACCTGTGGGGCACCGACTGAGGTGGCAGTTCAGAAGAAGAATCAGATTTCTATTCATTAGATGGATGTTTGGGCTTCATAATTTTTTCCCCAGTCTAAATTCATTACTTCAATTCTCCCTGGAAAAACCAATGTAGTGAGATTTAATTGCAAGAGTCAACATTTTGGGCATCAAATGGCACTGACTTGCACATGTGTAATTGTTCATGAACCATAAATTCAACCAATCCTTAACTAACCCGAATAGTGTAGGTCATGTCAAGCATATTTTCTGTCATTAATTACCTTTGACATTTCAAGGCAACATTTTTTGTCATCCTTATGTACTGCTTTGACAGAATTCTGAACCTCATCTCTTGACTGAGGCATAGAAAGGTTTTGGTACAAGATGACTAGGTGAGAATGAATCTCCTAGTGTTAGAAATTTTGTTATAATTCAGCAAGATCACTTGGTCATGAGAAAAGAAATGTATACCTTAACAACCACAAATGGTATAAACTCGTGATTAACATATTTTAGAACATAAAATGTATCTTTAGCTAGTTGGAAAATCAGCACCATAGAATACCCTTTTGAGGTTCAGGCTGAAAATGTTTTTATTACTCCTCGCATGTATAACAAATACAGTACCTTGCAAATTTTTATGCCTACTATACTATATTTTATTTTTTTTTGGCTTATTTAGTTACATACGCTTACAACTCTTGTGAATATACTTAATTACTCTCTGTCACTGCCTGGGTGACAAATTTAAATATTGTATTTTGGAAGACTTGAAAGCCTGGGGTTTATATATTTTTCCTGATATCCAGTTATAATATGTGGGCTGACAAATCTGAAGAGGAAATCCTTATGTCCAAGAATCATTAATGTAAATTCTCATTCACCAGGTCTGACTCTGCCTCTCCTAGGGACTTGCCCTAGATGGTCTTCCTGTAAGCCAGCTTATATGCCTCTGTTAACCTCACCCTTCCCTCGAGGACTCCCAGGCCAGGCTCTAACCAAGCACTGAGTAAAGACCCCGAAGAGACAAATAGACAGTTAATCACATGGGTAGAACCAAGTGTAAAATGAAAGTAAGAGAGACAAGAGGAAAAAAAATGGGATAATTTGAAGTAAAGAGGTGCAGTGCTTAATATTCAGAGACTATATTATTTTGCTTTTTTTCTTGACCTAATAAAAATATATTGTAAATACCTGGAGAGAAGGAAGCAGGAAGTGAGTGCTCTTTCCCTGTACTGCCTAGCTGTCATATTAATTATTAAAATATTAACTGCATGTTTAAGTTTATATAAGATTAGTGTTTATGCTACAAAGACTTAAAAAATCAATACCGTCATGCGCTGAGTTACGGCTCCATTTTGCTGTATTTCAGATTGGCTCTATGTCAGTCACAAAGTGTACACGTCGTTGCAAAGTGAGGGTCTGTGGGCCTGCCAACATAGTGTAGCACAAACTGACGTTCAAATCTTGACATCCACATGCTGGATGCATGTAAGGCAATGCTTCTGCACTGTTGTTGCGCCATTGCTGGGTCACAGGTTGCAGTTGTTGGTTCATGAGTGGGTCGTCATGGGTGGGCTACGCCAGTGTTTCTCGACCACTGGGTCACAACTCAGGCTGCCGTTGATGGATTTCAGGTTGCCATGGTTGGTCCGTTATTGGTGGGTCATCCATCCATCCATCCATTTCCTAACCCGCTGAATCCGAATACAGGGTCATACGGGGGTATGACAGGGTCATACTGTGGAATATTTTTTGCCATTTCTTATTGAGTTTGTTTCACCAAAGGAAACCCACTATTGTGCTTGTTTCAACAAGGGGTCAGTTTGCAATTGCTGCTAATGGGTCATCAATGAACTGAAAAATAAAAAACTTGATTGTGGTACCATAAAGGTTGAGAAACTCCGGTGGAAGGGAAGGGAAGGCAGCGCCATGTAGAGTGGCAATGATCGAAACAAACCTTAAAGGGCCTTCCATGAGTCAGAAAACATATGAGACCCTATGAAATGATAATAATAATAATAATAATAATAAAGGATTTATTGCTGCATTTGGCTGTTGTTTTGCTTTGGTCCATGGCCATAAGTATGAATCACCTTAACTCGGTTGGTCATATATCAGTGTATGACTGTAATTATTTTTGTAACACAACATTGTATATTAATGACACTAATATCCAGCATTTTATACATTACTTTGTGAGGTATAATGCCAAACACAAATAAGAGCTTGATATTAAATTCATAGTAAACTGTCAATTACCATGTCATATACTTATGAGCTGAGCAGAAGGGATTACACAAGAAGAATTACTAGTGCCAAACCCCCATGGATTTGTTTGGACTTCTAACAATACTGATATGTGGGTAGCAAAGGTGTCCATTTAACAATACATAGCGTTCCATTAGGAGTTTGGGATATACCGGTAGAAATTTTCATATATAATTTTTTATCATAGCGGAAGACATCAAGAAGCCTTCTTTGTTACTTGTCGCACAAGAGACAGGGCGTGGTGGGGAATGGCTGACAAATGATTCTTTTAAAATAACAACTCATTCTTAAAGTTTTGTATTTTATTGTGGTTTATTGCCTGTTATTAAGATGCAACGCTTTGTGTTTCCTGTATTTATTTTTAATTATGGGACACAGTCTGGACTCCCTGGAGGTCGTAGTGGAGGAAAGAATGAAATTAAAACTACCATTCTGAACAATGCTGCACATCGTCTCTCTGACAGACTAAAACTGAGGACTTTCAAACAACAAATCATCCAGCAGAAGAGTCTGGAAAAGCTACTGGGGCTTCTTTATACCAACAGCAAAATGACAGAATAATGCCTCACTGGGACTGGGACTGCCAAGTCAGAACTTTTCTTTTCCTTTTAAATTTTCTTCCTGTACAGTCTTTCTGCTGTGTATTCAGACCAAAGTGTGTGTGTATTTATTTATTTATGTACCTATTTATGTATTTATTTATTTACAGAGCTACTATAAAAAGCCAGATTTCCCCATAGGCACAAATATACAAAGCTCAATCCAGTGTTTTTTGCAAATATTATTTTGTGTCCAGTGTTGTGTATTTTGATCTTTTTTCTGCTTTTTATCTGATGTTCATTCTGAAATTCTGTGAAGCGGTTTGGGCATTATTAAATAAAGGCATTATACAAGTAAAAGGTATTATTATCATTATTATTATTATTATTAATTATTTGCTTAAAATAGTCCTTATGAAAAGAAACATTACAATAAATCTACTCACTCCTAATCTCTATAATTTGGCCACCAGAAGCACCTAAGATGGATTCAGTCTGAAAAGTATTATACTGTGATATAAACAGTATAAATACAATATAAGAATTTTCAGTTATACTGCCCAACACTGTGTCTTGCTTTTATTGTTAATTATTAGGTAACTAGAAAAATAATACTTACAAAACTAAACGTATAATGTTTTCATATTAAATGTCTTAATTTAACATTTAAACAGATTAAATAACTAATAACAACTATTGCTAAAACTCTAATGGTCTTCAGAAAACAGATTCACTGAAAATGTATAAATTATTTATAAATTATATGATGTATCAGAAATAATAACTGAAATTCATTTAAAAATTGCTTGAAACAGTAACAGTTTAAATATTTAAAAACAAATAATGATTTGTATAATAGACAGTGCAGCAAAAACACTTTTTTAATAAAATAGTAGAAAAACACTGCTTGTTCATAAATAAATATGAGCTGTTGTAGAAGAACATATAAAATTCTTTTTTACTCCAGTTGCTGTAGATGAAAGAAAATGCAAGCTCACCTCTTGGAAACAAGTAGAACTGTAATTCAAACTCAGAATAAATTCAGTCATTTTGGATGAATTGCAGGCAAACATAACATAAATACATGTCAGACCTATTTAATCTAATTCAGGACTTCTGGAGTTCAAGCTGATTGGGCAACATTGAGTGCGAGGCAGGAAACCACCTGCAGAAAGCACCTGTCCATGCACACAGCTGCACTCACACTCAATCAGCATCTTTAGTCATCCTAACCTGCACGTTTTTGAGGATGTAGGAGGAACACCCAAAGTAAAATATGTGAAGGCATGGAAGAATGCGCAGACAACCCACGACTGGCCTGGGATTTAAACCCCAGATGCTGGATCTGAGAGGTAGCACGAGTGCACTATCTTTAATTTATAATTGTCTTGTCACCAAGAAAGAAAAAGAACATAAACATTTTATAAACATAGTTTTATGACTAAAAGAGAGACTGAGCTTTCCCTTTAAGTTTTTCAGCTGCCTATCCATATAAACGTTAGCCACCTAAAGACATGCAATAGATCAATCACATTACTAGGTAGGCAACTTTTCTCACAGCTTTTAAAGGTTCAGAAAGTAAAATGTGAACTACAGAGGGTGTGACCGAAAAGCAGGTCTGCTGTGTAATGATATGTAAGGATGTTTTTTAATATACACAAAGGAACCCTACTTTGTTAAACCACTACAATTACAAATTTAGTCTAGCAAGGAAACTAACTTAGTAAGGCATCTTAGATGCATAAAAGGAGATCAATTCATTCCAGGGTAATAAGTGAAGGCCCTTTTAACATCTCATGGGCTGACGATTTCATTTATCTTATTGAACCAAGACCTAGTCAAACACTCCTGTACACTTGGAGCAAGATGTACAAGTGTCCGTTTTGGCAGGCTGTGAAAACAATGGGGAAAGTAGAAAATCTTAGTATTTTAGAAGAAAAACTGTGGACTTAAAGAGTAAAAGTAAGTAAACAAATGATGTTATGCATCGTCTGTAAAAACTGCCCTTATTAGCTGTCCCAGGAACAATGAATGCAGGCAGAGTTTAATGGTTTGAAGCACCTGTAATTGATTTGCACATACTTTGTTAACTCTAAATTCATTACATTGTGTATATAAGTCAAGGGGTTTGGGTCTTCAAACTGAAGCTGTTTATAGTAGGAAAAACCCCTAATAAATTATGCTTTGCTATAAAGAATTTCTACATCATAATATCATTGGAAGTTCAACCGATATCACTACATTGACAAAGTCCCAATACTGGCCCAATATACATATACATATACATATATATATAGATTGTGGTCTATGGCCGGCTTGTCATCCAGGCCAATACCCCCAGGCCACCAGATGGAGCCCTCCCTGCAGCATGGAGGTGCCCCAAAGACCAGCAGGGAATCCTGGACAATAGAGTTTTCATCCACAGCCCTGCTGGATACCCCATGGGCCGCTAGATGGAGCTGCAGGGAGGAGCAAAGAATATTATTTGCCCAACGCCCCAGAAGTACGTCTGAGTCACATGGACAAGGGGAATGACGTGCTTACGGGGTGAAGAAAATGAAGAGTTTTGATCTGACCTGGAAGTGCTAAGAAGTCACATGGACTGAGGGTTCACAAGCACTTCCGGGTCACGGACAATAAAAGGACTGTGGCAGCTCCCAGACGGCGAGCTGAGCTGGGTGGAAGTGTGGCAATGCGTCTGGGAGTGGAGGATTGTTTATTGTATTTTATTGTGAGTATTGCGGAGAGGAGGGTGCTTAGTACACTGTTGTTAATAAATATAGTCTACCATTGAACTTTTATCTGGAGTCTGGATTCTTGGACAGGGGTTCAGGGGAGCAATAGCGCCCCCTATCTGTCACAATATATATATATTTATATATCTATATATAATATATATATATATATATATATATCTATACTAATAAAAGGCAAAGCCCTCACTCACTCACTCACTCACTCACTCACTGACTCATCACTAATTCTCCAACTTCCCGTGTGGGTGGAAGGCTGAAATTTGGCAGGTTCATTCCTTACAGCTTCCTTACAAAAGTTGGGCAGGTTTTATATCGAAATTCTACGCGTAATGGTCATAACTGGAAGCAGTTTTTCTCCATTTACTGTAATGGAGATGAGCTTCAAGCCGTGGGGGCGGAGTTTCGTGTGACATCATCACGCCTCCCACGTAATCACGCAGTACATAGAAAACCAGGAAGACCTCAAAAAAGCGCTCAAGAAAACATGCATTATATAATTGAGAAGGCAGCGAAACAATAAGAAGCGGCGGTGACATATACAACCATATTCATGAGTTCTGCTACTTGAAACAAAGCACGATGTAAACCTACACTTTAAATTAAGTTCATAGACAGGCTGCGCTGGCGTTTGTAATTTAGTGCCTGCCCATATAAGGCCGTCCGTCAGCGGCAATCCAATAGCAAACTGCCACGGGTAAATGTTCACGGGTGAAGGACTGTGCTTATGAGAGGAAGATGAGATGGTCAGGGTGGTGTTTGACACAAACTCAGCGAAACTGCGAGAGAAAGTTTTAAGTGCCAGGACTAAGGTAACATTAAATACAGCCATGGACATAGCGAGATGGCACCAGCACAGCTGGGAAACTTCGATGCATGTACACCGAGTGGCTCACGTGAACTGGCGCAGTGCACAGATAAAAGCAACAGTTCCAAAGAGCTGAACAAAACCGAATTACACAATTGAAAAGGCAGCAAAAAATATGAAGCGTCTGATACATACAAGCATATTCATAAATGCAAAACAAAGCACACGTTGGAAAAAGTCAATGTCCGCTAAAGGAAGACAGTGTAAAAAACCGTGCATGCAGTGTGTCAGGTCTCAGATAAAGAAGAAGACGAGCTGTTTATTGATGCAGTAAGAAACGAATCGATGAATGAAACCTGTCATCTTTACAGCGATTGACAAACACGGAATGTAACTTGAACACAACACATCCTACAAATACGAACCTGATTGAAAGAAATAATGATAATCAAATCCTTGATGACAGCAACACTCAGTAACACTCACAAAACAAATACTGTATATTGACAGTCATGTTACGTTATTTTTAAAATGTTCCCTTTTCTTTTCTAGCTTTTTAACACACTACTTCTCGCTGCGATACGGGTATATATATATATATATATATATATATATCGATCTACATACTCGAATAATGGATACTTTATTCGCCATCAATGATTGTTTTGGTAAAGCCATACTCAGTGTATTCATTAGATGAGCGGTAAAAAGTAAGAGCGAGGAGGATGACTTATTGAGGCATGCAGGCTGTAGTCGCGTCAACTCTATCTGAATTGCGATCACATTTGAAAAAATATATCTTTTCAAGTTCTATTTAGTCCATATGTGTCAAACTCAAGGGCCGGGCCACATCCGCCTGGCGTGTAATTATATCCGGCCCGAGATCATTTTATATACTGTATTATTGTTATTAAAGCCCGGGTATATGAAACGCTGGTAACACAATAAACTACAGATCCCATAATGCAGCGCTTCAGCTGCCTTGCCGAACACTTACCGCGTTAATCAAGTCTACCTTATGATGCTGCAAGTTATTGCGAAGCTAGCTCACACATGCTGAAGAGAAAAGTTGATTCTGAAAATAGAGCCTTTAAAAACTGATGGGAGGCTGAGTATATGTTTACTGAACCCGTGTGTCTCATTTGTGGAGCTAATGTGGCTGTAATTACAGAATTTAATCTAAGACGGCACTATGAGACAAAACATCACGGTAACCTGAAGAAGAAGATACAGAAAGCAGCATAATTAAATAAGAATCTGACACTTCAGCGGACGTTTTTACCCGTGCACAATCACAAAGTGATTTCAAGTGAAGCTGCTTTTATGGGAGACACAAATGCACCAGTGCACCTTGACCCACTTTCCCTGTTGCCAAGTAATGTTAAACCAAGTCGTCACTACGGTGTTCCCAAATCGCACTTTGCTGATAAACTGAGCGCACTGAGTTTGCACGGCGCTTTGGTGACTTTGAAGAACAAAAAAAGTCCGTCTACATGCGGCTCGAACCTTGTGCATGTTTGGTAGCACATATCTGTGTGAGAAGCTCTTCTCAGTGATAAAGACTAACAAAACAGCACACAGGAGTCGCCTCACTGATGAGCACCTGCAATCTCCACAACACAGAACCTCAAACCAAACAGAAACGAACCTGTTGCCAAAAAAAGATGCCAGGCGTCCAGCTCTAAAATGACATATGAGCAAAGACAACTGAATGATTTGATTTGTTATTGCTGAAAGGAACACATTTTATTTATATTTCTAGGTTTTGTTATGCAGCATGTTCATATTTGAATTTGTATAATTTTGACAGGATATATTTTTATGGAGAGCAAAATCTTTTGGGATATTTAAAATCTAAGTTTATTTTTTATATAAAATTACATAAGAGTAAAGAAATTTGAATGTTTGTTCTTTTAACGTTTACTTTATTTCTAACTTGTATAATTTAGACAGGATATATTTTTATGGAGAGCAAAATATTATAAGTTGTTTAAGGTTTGAGTTGATTTATTCACGAATAATATTCCTGTCTGTTTTTACCATTCCTACCAAAGATATTTCTGTCGACTAAATAAAAATTCCTTCTATTTAAAATTTAAATAGAACTTGAACAAATCGATAGTTCATAATATCCACGCAGACTTGCGTAAGAGCGGAGTCATCCGTTTTAACAAGCAGCGTATTGCACTGATCTGAAATAGCTGTGTGTGTATATATGTAGATATGTATGTATATGTATATATATGTTTATATATGTGTGTGTGTATGTATGTATATATATATGTATTTGTGTGTATATATGTGTGTGTATGTATGTATGTGTGTATGTATTTATGTGTGTGTGTATATGTATGTGTATATATGTAGATATATATATGTATGTATATATGTGTATATGTATAGATATGTATATATATATATATGTTTATGTGTGTGTGTGTAAATATATATATATATATATATATATATATATATATATATATGACAACAACACTCATCACTCACAACAGTGACAAAACAATTACATTGACAATCATGTTACTTTATTTTTAAAATGTTTCCTTTTCTTTTCATTGCTTCTTTAACACACTACTTCTCTGCTGCGGCCTGGGTATTTTGCTAGTATATATATATATAGTACATATATATATATATATATATATATATATATATATATATATATATATATATATATCGTGACGGATGGCCGGGCACATGCCTGGCTGGGACGCCCCTTCGGGAGGGACAAGGGTGGGAAGCCCAGTATCACCCCCTAGACGCTAGATGGCAGCCTCCCTGGGTTGTCAGCGGTGCCTCGGACTTCCCCAGGACTTCATGGGGGTTGGAGTTCTGCGCAGGTTACCTGGAAGTGGAGCCAGATGTCGGCAATCAAACACCTCGAGCACTTCCAGGTATCCAATAAAAGGGAGCCAGCGACTACCGCTCAGCAGCCAGAGCCGGGTGGAAGGAGAACAAAAGCTGTGGAGGAGTGGTGGTGGAAGAAGAGAGTGTTTTGTGGTGTGGTTTCAGTGCTTGGGATTGTGTTGTGGCTGGAGTTATTACAGGGAAGACGTACCATCAAGCTAAAGAAAAGTAAAAGTTTTTTATTTTATACTTGCCTCCCGTTTCAAGTCTGTGCCGGGTTGGGGGCAATATAAAGCCTTTCTTACAATATATATATATATATATAATAAAAAAATCTTGGAAGGCTTGGAAGGAGGCGATAGATGATCTTGACAATGACAATTTGATTTCCCGCGAGAGACACTTTAACGTAGCTTATGAGTGCATATGAGCAAAGGTTAGAAAGTGTATCAGAAAAGTTAAAAGTCAGTTAGAGAAAATATTGCAGAAAATACTAAAGGTGACCCAAGGAGATTCTTTTATTATTTCAGTAGTAAAAGAATGACCGAGTTGGGAGTGAATTGTTTTGGGAATTGTAAGAATGATTCAAAGTAGAAAATGTACTAAATTACTTTTTGTGATGTTTTCATATGTGAAGAAGTAGAAACTCTCCCAGCAGCTATTAAAAAGCTGCTCAGTGATTTGGAGAGAGCAGAGAGAGAAGTGCTGCATAAATTAAAAAGTCTGAAATCAAACAACTGTAATATAAGATGTATTCCCTAGTGGTTAGGGAGTTTATTAAATACATATGTAATGACACATATTTTTTTTTCCAAAACAACTCCACAATGAGGAAATTCTTATAGATTGGATGATAGGAAATTTTGGAACATTTTACAAAAAAGGTGATCAGGTTGATTTTATTAACTAGACCAGTAAGCTTAACATGTGTCCTCCTATTGTGCTGCTTCACGTCCTACACATTAAAGAAGACTATTAATGGTAATATGAGGCATATACATGAGCCATAGTCTTATGAGGACATACAGACTTTCCGAATGGGGAGGGTGTAAAATATTAGAACAATTGTCACAAGAACAGGCCATTCCGCCCAAAAAGATTGTCCATCTTGTTCACCTAGATTGTCCAAAATAACATCATGTTGAGACCTAAAGGTGCCGAAAGTCCTTCTTTCCACCACACAACTTGGACATTTATTCTTGTATCTATGAATCTTTGCACAAAGAAAAACTTTATAACATATGTGTAAAATTTGCCCTTAACAATTTTTCAACTATGTCTCCATGTTCTTTTTGAAAAATTTACACCAATCACTCATGACATTAAAACCAACTGCCTAATATTGTGTAGGCCCCATCATGCCACAGAAACATCTCTGACCCATTCAGGGATGGACTTCACAAGATTTCTGATGGTGTCCTGTGGTAACTGGCACCGTAGATTGTGAGGTCAGGCCTTCATGAATTGGACCTGTTTTTCCAGCATATCCCACAGATGCTGATTAGGTTTGAGATCTGAGGAAACTGGACGCAAAGTCAACACCATGACCTCTTGTCATGTTTTTCAAACCATTCCTGAACAATTTTTGCAGTGTGGAAGGGCACATTATCCTGATAAAAGAGGCCACTGACATCAGGAAATATTGTTGCCATGAAGAGGTGTACATGGTCTGCAACAATCTTTAAGTAGGTGGTACGTGTCAGAATGACATCCACATGAATGCCAGGACCCGTTTCCCAGCAAAACATTGCCCAGAGTATTGCACAGCCTCTGCTTGCTTGCCTTCTTCTCATAGTGCATCCTGCAGCCATCTCTTCCCCAGATAAACAATCCACATGCACCTGGCTGTCCACATGCTCTAAAAAAAAACCAAACATAATTCATCTGACCAGGCCACATTCTTCCATTGCTCCATGGTCCAGTTCTGATGATCACGGTCCCATTATCGGTGCTTTTGGAAGTGGACAGGGGTCAGCTTGTGAACTTTGACCTTTATGCAACTGTGCAGCGCCACACACAGCAAGCTGTGATGCATTGTGTGTTCTGATACCTTTCTTTTAAGGCAAACTGGGCTAGTGTTCGCTCCCATTTACATCAATGAGCCTTGAGCGCCCATGACCCTTTCACCAGTCCCCCTTTTGTCCTATGTTGTACCACTTTTGGTAAGTACTAACAACTATATACCAGGAACACCCCACAACATCTGCCATTTTGGAAATGCTCTGACCCAGTCATCTAGCTATCACAATCTGGCCCCTGTCAAAATCACTCAGATCCACTTAACCATTTTTCTTACTTCCAACACAGTACCTTCAAGATCTGACTGTTCACTTGGTACCTAATATATGCCATACCTTGGCAGGTGCCATTGTAAAAAAGATAATTAATTTTACTCACTTCACCTTTCAATGGTTTTAATTTGGATGATGAGTGTATTTTAAAGCAACAACTCAGAACTACTGTAATAATTCACTTTGTTTGATCATGCCACCTCTTAATCTCTATATGCCTAAACCAACAAGGTTTAACTCCTTCAGTCTTTCCTCAGAGCCCATAACTCTTCATACCAGAATTAGTCTAGTCACTCTCCTCTCAGCCTTCTCTAATGCTGCTATGTCTTTTTGTAGCCCGGAGACCAAATACTGAACACAGTACTCCAGATGAAGTTTCATCAGTGCAGTCAATAACATACATCCTTTGACTTGTACTCCACACATCATGATACCTAACACCCTATTAGCCTTCTTGATTTCTTCTGTACACTGTCTTGAAGTAGATGGAAGTGAGTCCACTAAGACTCTTAGTTCCTTCTCATAAGGGGTACTTCTAAGTTTGTTTGTGTTTTTAAAATCTACTATTTCTACTCCCCATGTCTAATATCTTACATTTACATAGATTAAGTTTTATCTGCCACAGTTCTGCTCAAGCCTGTATGCTATCCAAGTCCCCATCTAACAAGTTTTAATTAATTGTACATTTTTCGCCCTTCCACCTAGTTGGCGGAGTGGTGGATCTGAGGCTAGGGAATGCACTAGCAATCAGAAGGTTGCCGGTTCGAATCCTGAAAAATGCCAAAAAGGGACTCTCCTCTGTTGGGCCCTTGAGCAAGGCCCTTAGCCTGCAGTTGCTCCGTCCTGGGTATGATGCTAATCTGCATCCATCCCTGCATGTAGGCAGTGTTGGGGAGTAACGAAATACATGTAACGGCGTTACGTAATTAAATTACAAAATAAATGTAACGGTAATACATTACAGTTACTGTATAAAAATGTGTAATTCAATTACAGTTACTTGTGTAATTTTTCAGAATTACAATTTAAGTTACATATTAAAAATGTCAGCAAAGCCTTTATGAAATATGAAATAATATTTTTTTGCCTGTTTCGCACGTTTTCATTAGGCCTATAAACATCGTCCTTTTCCATTCCCCCCCCTCCCACAGACAATAATTATTTCTGATAGGCTCTCCTATCACGTCTATAATTGCAGCGCCAGCGCCATCACCTCAGTCTGATAGCAGATGCCTGGGCATGTTGTGATCTGAGTTTCAAACTACTACTAGCAATGTCTAATAAAACTGCATTTCACAGCTGGAAATTTAGAAAACATTTCAGATATGTCGCGGAAAAGGGCATAAATCTAACTGTGCAATGTAATGCTTGTTTGCCGGCTATCAAGATGTTGTCCACATCGAAAACCTCAATGTCCAACCTCAGGAAACATCTAGAGGTAAGTGCTGCTTGTAAGAGCAAACGGAAAGTTTTTTTTTAGCAATGAAGCCTTCACATTGTCACACAGTCACAGACGCCACGCCACTTTTCACAGCCACACGCTTTTAATGTGCCCAAATGCAGATGTAGCCTATGGCTATTTTAGCTCCCTATTTCGGTTCACTTTAAGCTAGCTACTCTAGATAGCTAGCTAAGGAGGTTGTTGAGCCATATTACGCACTTTCCCTCCCATTTTGTCAGTTTTGATATTAGCGTGCCTGACTTGCTATATGTAATTTAAAATGTGCCTGGAATGGTAGATTTTAACAAAGACTACGCATTGTCCAAGTTTTACATGTATTGTCTTGAATGCAAGCGATCGGCTACTTCAGCATTTGTGATTGAAAAATAGACTGTAAAATGTTTTGTCTAGTAAAAAGTAACATGTTTTTTGTAAAGTGTAAACACAATAGTGGTGCACCATAGTCAATGTCTACCCCATAATTTAGTTTTAATTAATAATAACCACCATTTAATGCTACTACTACTACTACTACTACTATTCTTCTTCTTATTATTATTATAGCATTAATATTAATGCTATACATAATTAATAATTGTAATAATGTTGTAATAATTCATAGCATTAGTATTAATGTTACGCGTTGTTACACTAGAGGGAGCTGTTTTCACCCAATTTGGATCTAGTCTTTCACAATGTAAGAAAATAACATGTCATGTTTTGTAATCAAGTGGAAGACAAGATTTTAATTATGTAATGCATCTTTAATTAAATATGTATTTGTTATTTTCAGAGGAGACATCCAAGTATTCTTCTGACGCAAGATACACCATGTCAGTCTGATGATCTGCCAAGCACTTCTACCCAAGAATCTTCTCAACCTCCTATGAAGCAAGCAAGGATAGTGACAGGGACCAGGTTCAGCGTGTCACAGGAACGTGTGAACAAGTTGGTGTTTGATTTTGTCGTTGAAGATGTACAGTGCTTTTCAGTAGTGGAGCAACCATCATTCCGGAAGCTTGTTGAGGGTCTTAGTGGTGGGAAAAAAACAATGTGTAGAAAGACTCTAATGCAGCGGATTGATAGGAGTTTGCAATTATGAAGGAATCTGTTATCTCCAAGCTTATTGATGTGGACACTGTCTGCACAACAGCAGATATTTGGTCAGCACAAAACCGTAGTTTCTTTGGTGTGACATGTCATTGGATTGATAAGGACACGCTAGAGAGGCATTCTGCAGCTTTGGCCTGCACCCGCCTGAAAGGTCGACACACCTACGAAGCGGTTGCAACAAAACTAAACAAAATTCATGCAGAATATAAGATTCAAACTAAAGTCAGATGCACTGTTACTGACAACGGAAGCAACTTTGTAAAGGCATTCCATGAATTTGGTGTTAGTGAAGAGGAGACAGATGATCACAGTGATGGTGTGACATTTTCTGATGTCAGTGTTCTTCTTCAGGAAGAGGAAGATGAGCAGTTTTTTCTTCCACAACACCAGCGGTGTGCAGCTCATACTCTTAATCTAATTGCCACAAATGAGGTTCACAAAGCAGGAGAGAACGGTCCATCGTGTAAGCTATACCGAAGTGCAATGGCAAAGTGCTCATCTATCTGGAACAAATCACATAGATCTTCATTGGCTGCTGAGGCAATTCAGGATATAGCCAAAATGCAGTTAACTGTTCCATCAGTCACAAGATGGAATTCAGAATTCAGGGCCATTTCAAAAGTTGTAGGGCTCTCAGAAGACCAGTTGAGGGACATCTGTGATAAGCTCGATTCTCCAATGTTTCACCCGCAAGAGGCAGCATTCCTAAAAGAATACACTGAGGTTTTGCAGCCTTTAGCCCTTGCCATTGATATTCTCCAGGGCGAGAACAAATGTTACTTAGGATTTGTCATCCCTACTTTGTTGAGCCTCAAGACAAAGTTGTCTGAAAAGCTTCCTCATGTTATTTACACTGTGCACATCATCACCACCATTACTGAAGCTATAGAAGAAAGGTTTGGTTCAGTGTTAGCCAGTCATGAAGCACAGATGGCAACCACAACTCTGCCAAAGTTTCGTCTATGTTGGATCACCCCGAAAGAGATGACATGAGAAGAATGCTTCTGCAGAAAGCTGTTGATCTTGAACAACAACAAAGCCCAGTTTCATTAAGAGAAGACGACAACAGAAGATCAGATGATTCAGATGATTTTTTTGTTTTTGAAAATGGCAAAGACGTAGCATATGACAGCACAGCCCACAGTGAGATGAGGAAATACTTGGAGGACACAGACACCACCATGAAATCTCTGCAGGCATTTCCAATAATCAAGAAGCTTTTCATTAAATACAACACTACCCTTCCCTCCAGTGCTCCTGTGGAGCGTCTGTTCAGTCAAGGAGGCAAAGTTTTGACTCCCACTAGAAATAGAATGACTGATAATCACATGGAAGAGGTCTTGCTCCTACGCTACAATAGACAGCTTTATCCTGATTTTGTCCATAGTGACTAATGGAGGACATACCTTTACCACCTGATTTTGATTAGCTTAAATGCAGAATTTGTTGGCTATGTTTTTTTTTAAGTGTCCAAGCATAAGTATTCTGATTTACAGTATCAGCAATGATTTATTTTACAGTTTTTACACTTTTATTTAAGTTTTTATTATAGACAAAAAGCTAACAAAGACACATTCCAAAAGAGTTAAGAGCTGCTTATTAAAGTACTGCTTATTGTTTCTTATTTTAATTTTCATTGTAGACAAAAAGCTAACAGAGACACATTCCAAAAGAGCTGCTTATTAAAGTAGTTTCTGATACCTACAATGTTAAAAAGAAATCAAAATGTGTGATTTAAAAAAAATGTTTAACAGTAAAATGTATCTTGAAGTCTGACCTTGTGGTGGTTATTATAGTGTCTTTATGAAAGTTCTGATGTTACTTTGTGTATTAAAAGAGAATCAAAAGTGTTTAACTATTTTAAATAAGAAATTCGGTGTGAATTATCCCATAACTCTGTTGTTTGATGTCCCCCAAGTGCTGTCAGCTGGAAAAAGAATTTAAAAAATTGATACAACATACTGTACAACATAGACTGTAATAGTCTGGCAACTAACAATAAGTGGATGTGACACAATAATTAACTTTCAGATTATTTTTTCTCTGCTTCATTGATGTAAGAGATATTGGTCCATTATTCGGTCTATGCTGCATCAAAGATTTTTTTTCTTCCTATATACAGGCAGCATTCAGTCACCTTGAACAACAGGGCTATGGACTGATTCACACTTGATTTCACCATAAAGATTATTACTGTCAGGTTTGAAATTGAAAATGGATACATACAAAGCAGGCTACGGGTACAGAATACCCATCCAAAAATTGGAAAAGTAATCAAAAAGTAATTAAAAAGTAATTAGTTACGTTACTCAGAACAAGTAATTAAAATAGTTACACTACTATTACATTTTGAACAGGGTAACTTGTAACTGTAACGAATTACATTTTTAAAGTAACCTTCCCAACACTGCATGTAGGCCCTCCAACCTGCAGGGAAAAACTTGGGGGTTGGTGGCAGAATTGGCACTCCAGCCATCATAAATAAACCTCACACTGTTCCACTCCATCTGAACTAGTGTGGTGCGGGGGTATCCCCCATTGCATGGCTGCACTCCTAATCTGGATCCTGAGTTGGTTTGTGGCGCATGCGGCAATGCAATGCACTGTATTAATGCGTGCTCCTAACCTCTCCTCTCTCTCCACCTAGTTTGGAATTATCTGTAGGCTTAACAAGCTTGATGTTTATATTCTTGTCTAGGTCATTTATGTACAATAAAAGTAGCAGCAGCCCCAGCACTGATTCCTGATCACCTACTGTAATTCTGAAAAACGTTCACTTCATCATAACCCTAATCTTTTGTTTCCTGTGTTTTGAGTCAATGCTTCCAGTGTATCCCACACTTGGGCTACACTTTCTATATTTTATACTGTTAGCAGACCCTAAGATATATCCCTTTAAGAGACGTTATCTGTATAGCTTGTGGGCAATGCACTTTATCAAAGTGCAGGTTTATTAGATTTTATTTTTGTTTCATTGAGCAATCAAGCAACTGCAACCCATCACCTACTGTCATGAATGGGTTTTAGAGGACTTGGGTAATGAAGAAAAAAGAGAATGACAGGGAGAGAATGATGTGGTGGAAAAGCTTCTATACTGATGCAGAAAAAAAGTATAAAAATATCAAAAACCAAAAAGGAAAAAACGTTTTTGAGGCCTCATTGGGAACATTTCAGCAATATGTATTTTCCAACAAGGAAAACTATAAGGAAAAAATAGAAAAGAAACAGAATCAGTTTAGTTTAGATGTAAATCTGCTAAAGTTAGGAAGAGAAACCCATGACCACTTCCCTAATTTCACCCAGGTAAGCAGCAATAAAGTGCTTAGGAGAGAAGGGGTGGTACACATGCATCTTGGATAAATTAATTAAAGCAATTTAAAATGAGGAGACTGAGCATTGCAAGGCCAAAACACATTGGTGAAAGTAAACAGACAAAGGTTTAATGTGTTGATTGTGTTTCACTAATATGCTGGAATTCTGTAAGAAAGCAAAAAAAGCTCTGCTTATTAGTAACCAAAATGCTGATATCTAACCAATGATATGAATGGAAAATGCTAGTAACACTATTTTCTTCCTCACAAACAGGCAAAACAACAGAGCAGGCAGATACAGTTGAGGCTATACACACACAAGAAAAACAGAAAGAGCTTCAAAGGAACAGATTAGGCGGACAGCACTTACAGCATCGGCTTTGCAGAGTCATGTCTGTCCAGGTGCCATTTTCCAAGCACTTTCTGACCTTGGGTCCAACAATGATTCTGTCAGCACGACAGAGGTATTCAATCTCATAGTCCACAGGCAGAATCTCCACGTTGCGTATCTGCTCCTGAGTTAGCCCTCGGTATCGGATCCCACCTTCTCGTGGAGGCTGAATAATGCGACAACCTGCAGGAGAAAATAGTGAATGTGTCCTGGATTAAGGAGTCTTTATTCAGGCAAACAACAAGGAACAAACCAAATTTTAAAGTAAAACCTGAAAGATGAGAGTAGGTTTCATCGAGGTGTGATTACACTTTTACAGCACAAAAAAGTTGGTGGTGTTAAATCCATTTCTAAAGTTGTAATCTCGCTACCACAAATAGTTTCCAAAAGATATTGGATTCTGTAATAAAACAGCATTTTTAAAAAAAGAATATTGAATTATTTTTTGGTATAAGAATTTTTCTTGATCAGAATATTATTTGAAGTAGTATATTCTGAGCTGAAAAATAGTAATCTTCCTCATTCTTAACTTCAGTTGACGTGGAAGCCACCCAGAATGAAGAGTTTCTTATATATTTCTTTGTTCTCAATCAGTATTATTTTTGCCTCTTCTTGTTTATTCAAAATATCTAAGAAATTATATTTAGAAGGTTCTTAGTTTTAAAAGATGCTTTTTTACTGTCCAGAGGAAGTTGTTGTTTAAATGTTTTTTACAGAAATATGCAAAATCAGGATGATCCATCCATTGTCTCGACCAGTTAAGTTAAAAAAAAGAAGCTTGGGATGCATTTGAAAGCATGTGCCACAATTTCCTTGCGAATACAAAGACTAAGTGGAATTAGCTGAGGAGCTTCTCTCATCCTGCCCTGCATTCGGGTGCAACATAGCTTTGAAAATCCGTTTGGATTTTTTTCCTTGAAAACATGTTAGCAGTCTCTGATGAACAAGTTGAAAGGTTAAATCAGGACATTGCTTAATGGAGAGACATTGTAATAGAAAGTGAAATGAGTCTGTGTAGGCACCTTCAGAGGTTCATATGAGGTAAAAAAGTACCAAGTGACTACTTTTCGTAAGTAATAATCCACCTTCCAAAAAGGACAAGCATCCGTGTGGTGGTCTGTGCATCTGTGTGTCTGTCTGGTTAGGAAACAAATGTAAAAAATACACAAAACATGTAGAAGAAAGAGCAAAACAAAAATAAAAAATAATGATAATAATCCAAAATAAAGGTCTAAAAATAAAAAAATGACCTTATTGGTCTACTCTGTTGTCCAAAGTTATACCCCAGCAAAAGCAGCATCGTGGTGACTTTCCTGCACCCGCTTGGGCCATGTGGACAAGATTTATAGCTGTAATAATGCCAATGACAAATAGCTGTTCATAGTAGGAAGTAGATGAGTGAAAATAAAATTGTGGGAAGAAAATAAAAATTGTGGGAAACCAAAGCCCCAGCATGACTTCACTTAGAGATTCACTAAACATCCCTATCCAAAAAGGAAACAAAACTATGCGAACGAAAGGAATCAGGTGCGTATTATTATATCAGACCAAATGAACAACCCTTGTATCAAAAAAAGAGGCCTACATTGATTACTTTGATTTCAACACATATTAGATAGGTAGAACAGCTACTTATATTTAAAACAATTACATGTGTAATTTATCATTTTTTCAAGTCTAAATGTCATGAGAGGAGTATGTGGCATTGGGTATTATAATAAAATAAATCAATAAAGGAGCTGTCAAGTTTATTTTGGGCGCAGGAGTATGTGTGGTAGATTGGCACAGTGGCTCAGAGAGTGTAAATTGGGGTGATTGACTGGGTAAGCATTCACGTGAAGACTCACACAGTTCAGTTGATTGCCTTGTTAATGTTCTGAGGTCTGTAATTAGCACCAGCAGACCTGAATCCAAATGAGTATAAGACGAGCCTGAGCAGAGAAAAGAGGAGAGAGGTTGCAATGGAAAGATAAAATGGCAGAATCAGGAAGGTGAACCAGTGTGGTAGAAGGGAGTCAGAGTGGTCAGAGGCCCCGGCAAAGGAGCCTAGGAAATGACGTTCCAAAGATGGATCATTCCTGCTGAGCACCACAGAGTAATTCCCAGTTGTTCTGCAGACGGCACTGAAGGAGGCAGGAAAGTAGGAGTTGGGCTCTAGGCCTGCCAGCAGATACTGATGGAGGCAGTTGGGGCAGGAGCCAGATAGTGTGACTGCATGTGTCTGTGTCTCTGCCAGCTGCAAGACCTAGGAAGGTTGAGCTGGGCAGACAGTAAGAGAAAGACACGCTGGGCTGATAATTTAAAATAAAATTATTTTTAATAAAAATAAAAAAAAATATTTAATATTTATTTTAAATACAATAACCCAATGTTGTCATAGTTTTATGATTTTATGGGATCTATTTATTGTTGATTTTATTCCCTTGATGAACACTAGTTTTACGGAGTATTTATTGATAGCACTACACTTCTGCACTTAGAAAAACTGAAACTTTGTTTGATAGGAATAAAAAAACTAGCAGTTCTTTCACCTATGCTTAACTGTGTGTCCTCATTTGCCCGGCTCATCCTTGGTTACATTATCGACGGATCCAGGTTTAAGCTGACAAGGAACTTGAAGCCAACCTGGAACATTACTCTAAATAATTCATTTTAAAAATATATTACATTTTTTCTCTAAAATAGTGTTGCTTTTCTTCATTTTAACCCTTCATCTCTCAACAATTGGATGTGATGGAGCAATTCTGTTGCCAGGTGTGGATTCAGCACCCTGAAATCTATAAAGAACATCTAATATTTTTGATGGGACCAAAAATATTTTTAATTTGCAAACCAGTATTATTTGAGCCGTCAATATAAATCGTTCAGGCTTATTATTGAGCTTAGCTGTTAATTAATTATTATAGTCAACTTGCATTTGCTATATATAATTCTTTATAGAGAATTCAATGTGTGTTTGTGTGTATACCCCTTCTTGATATATTGGTGTGACAGTTGTGCTTGTAAAACCTTACTCCTAAAATTAAGAGCAGAAATTCAGTTGGCTGTTATAAGGATCTGCAATGCTGATGAACAGTTTGCAGGGAGGCTTACCACATGTATAACAGAAGGTAAGAATTTTTTTTTTTTCACTTTATACATTTTGAATGTATGTTGTTACACATGCACATCAGAGGGTCACCCTCCGTGTTTCTCACAGATAGGTAGTTCCACCATTGGCCGAGAGGGGACACTACTATTCTCTTCATCTGCCTCCACAGTGATGAGAAACCACCCAGTGAGGACATGTAACGTTGTCCTTTCCGGTTCCTAGGCCATAAAAGCACAGCCACCCCCAAGGAGGCAGAGCTGTTTCATACCTTGATCCAATTATTACCTAAAGAAGCCTTTGAGAGGCATGGGTTCTGTTGTTTATAATGCCATTGGCGAATCCTTTTTTGTTACTGCACATTAGAGGATATTAGATGGATATTAGAAGTCAACAGGGACAATTGTGTTGGAGCCCCAACATTTATCTTATATTTTGATCTGTCATTCCCTCAGATGACCACAATACGTATAATTGTTGTGTATAGTGTGATCATGATGCCATCGATGCCTGTAATCTTGCATTGTGAACTGCAAAAAGTGACACTAGTTTTAGGTAAAGATGGCCATTTGAGAACCTTGAGTACTTAAGTAACATGATCCCTACAGAGTGTGCTTGCATTATCTAAAACTCTGCAGCAAAAGCATTCACACGATTTATTTAGCTGTCTGGCTCTGCCCAGATTTTGCATTTTTTATTTTTGGGTTTAGTAAGATTTGTTTATGAAACAGACGTCTGTGTGATGAACTGTTCAGTTACTGCACTTTGTGCAGGCTACTCAGATGAAATTGACATGCACACAATGTGCATATTTGTTTTTGTGCGCTTAACTTGCAATTGCTTATCTAATCATAATGTTTTTGAGGCTGAAAGTGTTTTAAAATTGTATTGAACTGCTAAAGAAAAACAAAGGCAGCAAGTCATTTGAAACTCAGGGGAGCAAAGAGGTTCTCAAGAAATCAATTCAGAGGCAAAGATATTGAACCGTGTCTATTTATAAAGAACGGACAAGCAGCCTGATACTTCCTGTATATATGAAGACAGACATACAAACAACCTACCAACTGTTGTGTTGTAGAGGGAGACTCCCATAGGAAGAAGGCTAATGAGGACAAGCAAAAAGAGGAACATATCCATGTCTGAAAGAAGAGAACCTGCGCAAAAGAGAAAAACAAATAAATAGTCATTTTTCATTCATTAAAACCAATTTTCCTTGTTGATAACAGTAAAGTTATATGTGAAAAAAGAGAAGCACAGCTACTGAAAGACATCTCTCTATTACAATAAAAAAATCTTGGGAAGAGGGATGAGACGTGACTTTCTCAGAAAAACACTTTCACGTCCCATGAGACGAGACTTTGTGCCAAGAGATTTAACCACTCCCGAGGCTGGAAATAAAAGATCAAAAGTAGATGACAAAGTAGTTGTAAAGAATTCAAAAATATTGCCGTGATACACATGCAGATCAGGTTAAAGATAATGGAAGTATGAAAATTAGAAAATCTCAAAAAAATAATAGTAAAGATCGCATTAGCAAGATCAAATGAAAATTATTACTCGGTGAAATAATAGAACAGCGAAAAGAGATTGAATATATTGTTCGGATCTAAACTTTAAGTCGGAGACTTGTAGATCGTCTAATTCGTGTTGCCATTAGGAAAAAGTAGTGTTTCTTCCCAATGAAGAAGCGTATCAGCGAGAATTAAAAAATTTGTTGTTTGGTGAAAGTGAAATTCTGCGAGAGAAAATTTCAACCCCCATTGACAAGACTTAATGCAAAGAGATTTGGAAAAATCCTGCCCACATCTAAATCATTTACAGCCACGCACATGGTTCAATCATTTCTCGTTTTTGTGAATGCTATTGTCAGACATAGTTTGTGTAGAGAGAAAGAAATGATATTCACTCAAGGGCAGTTATATGTTGCGGTGTCACGATGTAATTCCAAACATGGAATCAAAATTCAATGCGATATTGACGAAAAGGTAAAAGCGAAATGAAATTGAATATATAGACATAGGTGATGTTTGGCTTTAAACTTTAAGTCAGAGACTTATAGATCGTCTAATTCCTGTTGCCATCAGGGAAAAGTAGTGCTTCTTCCCAATGAAGAGGTCTATCCACTAGAATTAAGTTTTGTTGTTTGGTGAAAGTGAAATCCACATACATGAGCGGCAGAGATGCAAAGTTGCTGGTGCGTAGCACAGGCAAGGGGATGGTGAGCAAAATGAGCAGGGGGCAAAGCCCCCTAGTATTGACAGATGTTCAATCCTCCTCTTCCCTGAAGTGCTTTGCTCGGGTTTGCATGCCTCTGACTCCCAAAGCCACCCTCCAACTCATTCATTCTCCAGCTCAGCAGGAACCATAGAGCAGTGTCTCCTTCTCCACAATGCAGTATGTATAATAACCCTTAAAATCTGTGCTAGACTGCTATTTATTCTGCAACTGTATTCAGGTATAATAACATAAAAGACCAAAATTATTCTAGAAATCTTCAACAAAGACATTCCTGTCCATTTATAGTCAATTATTCATCCAACCATCCATCTATGTTTGAACCTGTCAAATCCAATTTAGGGGCCTCAGCCAATCCCAAGAAGTGGCATAGGACTGGAAACCACTCCTGAACATGGTATCAGACCATATATTCACAATGAATTTGATATTGTTACATTAGAATCTGCCCTAAAGAACGCAGAATTGCTCTCAAATAAACGAATATCCAGGGAGAGGTTCAAGACAAAAACAACCAGCAAACATATTTATATAATGTTCTAGGAAACTTTAATTCTAGAAATCTAAAATCTAAGTGTTACATAAAAATATTTAACATAGTGTCTTTCTAAAGTGAACATCTTTTCCTGATATTTCACAATTACTAAAACAATAATTAATTACCTATATAAGGTGGCAAGATGGCATTAGTCTTGTTGCTACCTTCTGGTTCCACACACCCATGTTCAATTTTTGAGGTCCTGTTTGTTTGGGGTCTACATATTCTACCCATATCTGTGCGAGATTTCTGCAGGTAGTCCAGTTTCTCCCACATATAAAAGAAGAGTAAGTTACGTTGTTAGTCTAAATTAGCCCTGAGTGAGTTGGTCCTGAGGTGGACTGCTACAGTATCTGTTTGGTTCTTTGCATCCATTATTGCAAAGACATGGTATGACTACTTGACAAGAAGCAGGTTAAGAAAACAAGCCAATATTTACATTTTGTTTTTCCAGTTAGAGAGCAGGAAGGTTACATGACATGGTCAGGTTCACTATTAAAAATTAAAACAGCACAGAAGGAATCTTACCCCCTTAATATGTATTGTCGTGTCACCCATTATCTGTATATAGTTTTGGATGTTTGGATTTCATATTTAAATATGCAATAATAACTGGTATGCTACATGGTAAAAAAAACTGCAGATATTTGCAATTAACTTTTAACTCAAGTCAACTCAAACATGTGACTAAATCATAGTAATTCAACAGTAGGGAAGTCAGCCTAAACTAACTCTGAGAAATATGGGAAGGATTGCAAGCAAACATAACAGTAACCAAGAAATGACTTAATGAAGCAGTGATCAGAGAATCCTGATATTTAAGCCAGCTGGATTTAGTCTTTTGCTGATCATCACCATTAAGTTGTATGTCAAAGTGATTATAAGCATTGTTTTATTTACTGTACTGAACTGTTACATTTACTGTATTATATACACAGTGTTCTGATGACACTTGTCACATCTGGACTGGCTCTAATGGACACACCTGTCACTTAATGCACACATATCATTAAATATACATTTACTTGTGGATATACATCAGCTATTATAACTATGCTACAAAAAGCCCATCTTGAGACTTGACTTAAAAACTAAAGTGATTTAGGTGAAATTACTTTTGCTCACGTCTCACGTACCTTAGGTTGTTTTATATGCAAAGTACACGAGCCTAGAATTTTCATATGAAAATTACTCATTCCGAGGAAGATTTGATATGTATGTGGTCAATTTTCATCAACTCTACTGACATTTTCATTATTGATGTCTACAAATTGCAATGACACACAATATTCTAATAACCTAGATTTGGCAAATTCTGTTTGTTACACATGGAGGCTATGCTTTTTATTCTTTGAAAGGTTGAAACTAACAAAACACAAACAAGTAAAGATTTAATCAGTTCACAGTTTCTATGAGTTTAGAAAAAAATGAAATTGAAATGGATATTTAGTTACATATCAATTTTACTGTATAACATGACGGTACCAATAAAATTATTAATAAAAGTACAATTAAACTGGCCAGCTATCAAGGGCTCATTCCTGACTTATAGACATAGATATGCTGCAGCTGCCTGACACCCTGACCAAGAAATATTCTACACAGAAAAACAGAAGTATGCCTCCCCCAGGACAAGTTTCTGCTTGTCAGTCAACCTGTGATACCATACACCACATTTAGCAAAATCTGAACATCATAAATTAAAAATACCACAGTTTAATCCAAGGATTTAATTGAACTTGTAATTACAAAGTGGGGTACTTTAATTCTGGTACATAAAAGAACACTACTAATTCATAAAATTATTATACTAATCCTGAAGGGTAGTATAATAAATATCTTTATCACCAATGAAAATATTACCTCTGTAAAAAATGATGACCTGAACAATGAGAATCCCTCCTATTTCATTAATAACTGAATTGGCATATTCAAGTACTATAGTAGGAAACACGTTTAGCACTGCTGTCATCACAAAAGTGAACAGATCAACCATTTCTGCTAACATAAGGAACTTTTACTCTGGCTTGTCATCAACAATATTCTCACAATGATTGTTTTCTCACTAGTATCTCTATTAAAGTCAAATAAAAAGTGAAAAAGCACAGAGATTTATTTAAATAGGTACTGAGAGACAAAGAGTACTTAGAAACTGAGCAAAAATTTTGTAATCAGTCAGTCCTGTCTTTTGTCAAAACCTGAATCAGAAACCAAAAGTGATAGTCGAAAAAATGTAGATGATTTTATACCCAACGTTTAAAATACACTGCACACTGAAGTACATTTAATTGGATATCCTGTGGTGACTTTGTATACTGTCACACAAAGACAATGCACACCCACATGCTCCCAGATGCTAACCACGTTAACCAAAGACATAAGAAACACAACATGGCAATGCCCAATAGCAAACAATATGGCATGAGAAACAAAAGATTAATAACTTATTGGAACAGAATACAAAAGTATTAAATAATGCTTTTATCATCAACCAAACTGAATAAACTCACCAGGAGCTGAAAGATTTAATTATTACTATAAACCAGATCTTTTAATTCAGAGATTGCAATGTAATAATTATGAACACAGTAATAGAGAAAGGATATAGCTGAACAATCAATTAAAAAAGAATAAGGAAAAATCATTTATATGTAATAAAAGACCAGCAGGAAATTATAATTCAGCACCGTAAGGCAAAAATGATACACTTCAAGTATGTTATAGCAAATTATACATGTCAGGTTTAGAACCAAACCCAGCAGGCACTCTTTCATTTTTCAGCAGCATAAATTGTCCAAAACTGGCCAAAGAAGAAGCAGATGCGCTTGACACACAACTACCAACATTTGAGTTTCATAAAGCACTTAGTCCTCAGTCCAATATTTTTAGCATCTTTTTGGCGATTGTTTATCAGAATGAAAAATGATATAAAATATAACTTAGAAATACCACTGCATATAAACACAGCCATCATCTCTCTATTATTGCAATTGGGCTACAATACTATTCATTTTTTATTAAAATAGATGTCAAAATTATATGCAGAGAGTAAAGAAGAGGAAGCAAGCAGGGATACAAAGTAAGAATATTCAGATAAACTAAAAAAACTGTCATCTACAAATGAGTAGTGAGGGGGAAACACTAGCAGACCATTGCAAACTATAAACTGAGAGCACCTTCTAGTGATGAATAGAAATAGCAAAGTTTTGCTTTGCACACAGTTTTACACTGTGACCTGTATGGAAAAACAAAAGCCTATACTTTAACACTAACATCAAAATATTTAAGTTAATGTTCACAGTGTCCTGTTATATGGTTCACAATGCTGAAAGCTGAAAAAGAGCATCTGCTGAAAACTAGGCATTTTCCACACAGAATGTCTCTGTTGCATCAAAGGAATTATTGCTAGAATTGTTACACAAACCAGAAAATACAAACACATGACTCCAGCTCTCAAGTCCTTACATTGGCTCCCAATTAACCTTAGGGCTGATTTCAAAGTTCTCTTTTAAACTTATAAAGACTTAAATGGCCAAGGTCCTGCTTACTTATCTAAACGTACCATTACTTACAAACTAGAACACACATTTGACATCTCAAGATGCCGGCCTATTTAAGATCCCAAAGACTAATAAAATATCAGTGGGGTGTTCAGCTTTTAGGTACTGAGCCCAAAAGCTGTTAAATGATATGCCTGCTTATTAAGAGATGCTTCTTCAGTCTCTGCTTTAAAATCCCAGCTGAAGACTCACTACTTTAGTCTAGCATATCCTGACTAGAGCTGCTGATTAGCTGTGCACACTGGATTTCTGTTTCTCAGTCATTTGTACACAAATATGTATCATGATATTTTTAAACTATTACTAACCATGCCCTATTCTGTTTCTCTTCTCAGTATCTGGATGTGCTCCCTAAAGCTAGGCTGCACTCCTTGAATAAAGGAGCAGTGAAATCATAAGATTCTCTCATCAGATTGGATGGAGAGCACAGACTCCACTATAGAAAACTCAGAAGTGTGTAGGCAGCCAGCTGACTAATGTCTCCAGGACTGTGACTTTCTTTTTGACTTGCTCTTGTATGATTTTAATCTCCACCGTTGTCAACTGACCATAGTTCATCAATTAATTATTGGACATATTTGTTGGTTCAATTTATATTTTATCAGTTCCTACCTTGTTCTTTGTATTTTAACAAATCGGTATTTATATGTGTACCAGTTCTATATTTAGTAATTGCAGCAATCTGTACTTGTATTTTAACTGAGTATTGTTCACAATGCTCTGCACCTGCACTGAGTGAGGAATGCTATACAATAATAAGTTGCATTGTATTGTATTGTATTGTAAAGGAATATTGTGGTAAAATACCATCAAAAACAATGACCTGCTTCACTCAGGAAATGCAGTTATCAAGTAGAGAAGGTGGAGATGGCTTGACCACATCCTTTGTATGCAACCTGATGCTCTTCCTAATTTTACATTACACTGGACACCATGAGAGAAGCACAGAGGAGACCACCCAAGAGAGACACTTCAACAATCTAAGAAAAAAAACATAAAGAAAGAACTGAAAGGATGTGGCCTGACATGAGCAACAGCCAGAAGAAAGGTAGCAAACTGTCTGCTGCAGAAAACACTTGTGGGAGCCTCGTGGGTCAGTAGGCACAACAAGTCCTGATTCCTGACTATAGTTTCGCAAAAATGACCCTAAACTTTCCTAAACCAAATGCAAACTCTTTAAAAGGAGATTTTTTTTTATTGGGGGATTTAAAAAAAACTTTTGGGGTAGAAAACAGAATATTGTCCCCTTAATACTTGCACACACTACATTTACATTTACATTTACCTGTATTTTTGCAGGGCGGCACGGTGGCGCAGTGGTAGCGCTGCTGCCTCACAGTTAGGAGACCCGGGTTCGCTTCCCCGGGTCCTCCCTGCGTGGAGTTTGCATGTTCTCCCCGTGTCTGTGTGGGTTTCCTCCGGGCGCTCCGGTTTCCTCCCACAATCCAAAGACATGCAGGTTAGGTGGATTGGTGTTTCTAAATTGACCCTAGTGTGTGCTGTTTGTGTGTGTCCTGTGGTGGGTTTGCACCCTGCCCAGGATTGGTTCCTGCCTTGTGCCCTGTGTTGGCTGGGATTGGCTCCAGCAGACCCCCGTGACCCTATTCGGATTCAGCGGGTTAGACGATGGATGGATGGATGTATTTTTGCATAGCCGTATAATGCAGGTAATCCAAAGCACCCCAGCAAAACATATTTAATATAATGGCTCATGATAACAATACTGCAGGGAAGCACAGTGCATTTTTCAAAAATGAAACATGCTGCATATTGTCCACATGATAATACACCAAAATGCACCATTGTGCACATTACTATGGTTTTTCCACAGGAAAATGTACTACATAGGAACTCACTCCTTACTCTGATCTTTTCTGTTTACTGATTCCTGTTAGATGAAGGTAAAGAAATTCAGCTCCAGTTACCCGGACTCCCAGCTCGATCCTCTGTAGTCTGCCTATACAGGAAGCTGTAGTCAAATACAGTATGCCTTCCATTATACACGTCAACAAATGGGCTGTTTAGGTACATATTTAATAGTTACCTTTGTTGATTTCAGCATCATTTCTAAACTTTTATAGGGTGAGCTCTCTTGGCTGGTTGCGCCTGAGTCTAGCTGCATTTGGGATTATCAACCTCCTCACTGACCAGAGGCAATGTGTAAGATTGGGTAAACTCATCTTGGATGCATTAACTTTCAGCATAGGACCAGCACAGGCCTGTTTGCTATAGCATTTTCCTTTTAGTATTTACATAAAAGGCTACACTTCCAAGGATCACTTTGTAAAATGCCTTAAGTTTGATAATGATACTATGATGACTTGTCTCATTCATGAACGTGACAATGTATAGAAGACTTCCTGGTACAGTTAAAACTGTGTAAATACTTAGAAAAATATAGACTCCACTGTGAAGTTCTTCATTTCCCTGTGTATTATAATTTATCTAAATCTGAAAAGGGAATTTAACATTAAATCCATTGTTGGAAACTGTACAGAGAATCTATTTTCTAAGACAATTAATTATAGACAGTTCAAGAAATTTAAATTGTCAAAGCCACAGCTATTCCAGTTCTACACTGCCATCACTGAGTCTATCCTAATGTCCTCCATATCTGTTTGAATTGAAGCAATCACTACTGAGGGCAAGGTCAGACTTCAGCTTATCATCTGGTCAGCAGAGAAGATAATTGATTGTGACTTGCCCAAACTCCACATTCTAAAAGCCATACAAGCAAGCTTATTGCTGACCTTTTCCCATCCTGGACATCATATCTTTCAAGTCCTTCCTTCTGGGAAGCATTACAGTTCACTGAGGGTCAAAACAAGCAGTTTTTCCCAAAGCAGTAAATCTTATTAACATTTCCTATACAGGGGATCCTCGGGTTACAAAGTCTCGACGTACAACATTTCGAGTTTATGACGCTCACTCTCATAAAAACTTTTTAAAAAATTGAGACATGAGAAGGAATAAAGGTAAGGATTTTTTTCACACTCATTTTTTCTGTTACTACAATACAGTACAGTATATTTGTGTCCTTTTCCTTTTTCTGAGGCTTAGATTTTGTGTTTTTATGTTCTAGATTATGATTTTGCAAATGTGTTGAGAGGTAAGTGACTTAGGCTAGTGTGTGTTTCAACTTACACCAAAATTCGGGTTACATCACTGTTGTACGAACGGAACTGTGTCGTAACCTGAGGACCCCCTGTACTTCTAATGGTCCATATGATGTTACAGTTGTTGGTTTCGTACACTGGATGTTTTATGTCTGTATATTTAATGTGTCAGTCTAAGTAACCACTAACGCAAATTCCTTGCATTTGTAAGTGTACTTGGCTAACAAAGTGATTCTAATTCTGTATCACCCTGATGAAGCTTGATTTATTGAATGCATATATACCACAAATGATATGTCTTGGATGTTCCAACTATTTATAATCTGATATTTTGTCATTTGATACAGAAAAGGCTTTTAGATTAAGGGTATTATACATCTCACCTATGACCATTGTTATTGCTGATGTATTGACATCACAGAGTTTCATATGGCACAGGGGAACCAAGCTTGTCCACTTTCACATACTTTTCTTACACCTTATATTGAGCCTTCTGTCTTGGTTATATGACAGAATATAAATATAAAGGGAATGCAGATTACCAGCACAAAGTTCAAGATAGACTTGCATACAAATAATACATTATTTTATGTACAAGACCCAAGTAAATCCCTGCAGGATGTCATTAAGCTTATCAGTTCCTTTTCAGAAATATCCAACTTCTCAATTAATTGGATTAAATTCACAATCTTATTATGATGATGATGACTAGAATGTTACTCTTCATTAACTACCATTCACATTATCAACTGGCAATTTTAAATATTTAGGTTTTAATGTTTTCTCCTAGCAATTCGACTTAATTTTTAAAACATATTATATATACACACACATATACATATATATATATATATATATATATATATATATATATATATATATATATATAGAGTGACAGAAGGTGCTATATAGGCTTCGACCCAACAGACTGACAGCAGAGGCATGTATAAAAATAAACAAAAAGGTTTTATTTTTTCTTCACCATGAGGCACATCTTCCCTGTGTCCCACAGGCCCTACACAGTCCCCAAAACAACACCAAATGAAAAATACCTAAAAACACATTCTTCTTCTTACTCCACTCCTGACAGGCAGCTTTGTTGTCGTCCTTCTTCCAAATCTGGCGCCACAAGTAGTGTCTGCAGGCTATTCTTATAGCCTATCTGGAAGTGCTTTAGGTGATAATTAACCTAATTCAGGCTGCACTTCCAGGTGTGGCGGCATTCCAGCCTAGACGGGCTCATTAAGCCGTGCAGCTCTTCCCAGCGGTGGCCATTGAGCCCAACAGGGCTGAGCCCTGAGTCCCAGGCCTGTGGCCCCAATGTAACCCAGGAGGACTGCCACCACGTATTCCGGGGAACATAGTATGCATCCCATGGCTGCTCCACCAGATCCCGTGTCAAAGGGGAGTCCTGGCCGGGCATGAGACCTGGCCATCCGCCACAATATATATAATTTATTTATTTTATTTATTATTTCTCACACTGGCAGAATAGGCACTGATAACATTATATTTCTAACTAAAATTTACTTTTCAAAATGGTTTCCACAAAACCTCCTACTAACTAGTTTAAGTCATTTAATTCTTTACTAGGTATTACTGAAAAAATGAACCATTCAGAATCAAGTTAGTTGTCTTACAAAACATAAATTATAAGGAAGATTAGGAGCGTCTAATTTCTATAATTATTATCTTGCAAATGAGTTACTGCATGTTACTAAATGACTTCATCCTAATCATTTAAATACTTCTGGGATAAAAATAGAGCAAGCTAAATCTGATGAAATCTCTCTTTCAAACTTACCTTTGCTTAATAATTCTCTTAAACAACATTTATTTCTATAGCACATTTTCATACAGACAATGTCAAGGAAGAAGTTGTATGCAAAGAAAAACAAATTAATATTAGATAACAATAATAATGCATAAATAGTATACAAAATAAGTAACTTACTGTTTTAATAATACTTACATAAGATAAATATACAATTAAAAGAAATAAATCCTTAAATGTAGACGTTTTTTTTTTAAGTCTCAAAATGATGTTTGTTTTTTAAAAATATCATTTTTACAACTCTTGGTGGAAAGTAAGCAATTACAACATCTTTACTAAGTACGCAAACCTTGAAATGAAAAATTCTGCATTTCTAAATTAACCCAAAGCATTTATTTTTGACCGTTTTGTGTCTTTTGTGGCTATTGAAAGGTGTTACGAATCTCAAGACTCAAAATGGAAGAATTCTAATGTTTAAAGATTTGATCCACCTATGATTTTGGTAAATGATAATTCAATTAAAATTAGCCATCAATTCTACAACTAGCCTAAAACAAAATATCTGCAACAACTCTTATTAACAAAGCAAATAAATACAGTATGAACTTTATTTAACTATCCAAGTTATATAAAACACTATCTTCTCTTGATTTACAAATATTTCCTTTAATGTAAAAATAGAGAGTAGACTTCTCAATTAACTGTGTGTAGCCATGACTTCTGGACACACATTTACATTTTCAATGCCTAGAAATGCACACATACAACTTGTTCAATATAAATTACCTTACAGAGTTCATTTTACTCAGCAAACAATGTCTAGGATGGGCATAACAACTACAGACATGTGTCCACACAGTGAATATTGCAGAGAACTATCAACATTTGGCTTCGATTGCACACCTGTACAACATTTTTGGCAGGCAGTCATCCACAAATCGTCTTGCCCAATTAGCCATAGCTTTGCTTAATCTCCGTCATTTTGTGTGCTTGGGGATCTCTCAGAATTAAATCTATTATTCAAAATCTCCAAACAGTTCTCATTGCCTTTACTGCCTCCAAAATGGTTGTTCTTTTAAATTACAAATTCAAAAGTATGCTTAACATCACACAATGGTTAAATATGCTTGAAAAATATATAAAGAAGATATATAAATGGGCAGTTTATAGAAATTTAGGATCCATTTGCTAAAAATTTAAAATAACTTTAAAAAAAAAAGATTTTACACACAAACTGATTATAGCTATAACCCCTCTAAATACTGTGTAGTATAATCTTTTTCTGTCTTTATTACTTTTTAATTTATCTTCTCATTCCCCTCTCTGTTTGATTGTTAATACTGTCATTGTTTGTTTTATACTAATTCCAATGTACATCTATAGCTATTATTATTCATGTGTGATTATGAAGTATGCAATTATGCATACTTAAATTTATTCTACTTTTTCCTCCATGCTCCTTTTTACTCTTCTTTTTCTTTATTTCCATTTCCTCTGTTTTCTGTCAGTTTGACTTTTAGTTTGCTTGTTTATTCAGTCAACTGTGTGCACATTTATTACATTGTAATGATGTTGGGTGGGTGGATATTGGCTAAGGGGGATCTGATCTATTTATAATGCATAAACAATAAAAAAATTGCAAAAAATAGCAAAGCTTAAGGGACCCTACATCTTATTTCACTTCCAAGTGTATTTCAAGTTTATGGAAACCTTTAATAACGTGAAATGTTTGAATTTTCAATAATTATAAGACAGTCACAACAAGTAATAATTGACTCAGTACAGTGCACAACTACTCAATGGAAGGCAACACATACATTTTAGTGACTGAACAGAGAATCTCAATTTAATATGCCGTCTCTCATCAGAAAGTGCAAATAAGGTTATACTATAGTATCAGACATAGAAGCTAATCATGCATACATCTACTGATCCAGCACTAGGCAGAAGGCAGGAACTAACCTGGTTAGGTTACAAATGCTTCACTGTGTACACTCATATACTCTCACATAGCCAGCCCAACCCTTATATGTAGGAGTTAAAACCCCATGAAGACATGGAAAGAATATGGAAACTGGCCACAGACAGTTTCCAGGGGCCTCATTTCTAAAACTTTGCATGATTTTGAGCATAAACATATGTGTATGCCAAAAACAGGAAACTGCATTTGGCAAAAAAAAAAAAAAAGATTTATAAAGCCTGGTATATGCACATTTCTGCATAATTTACACTTTCTAAATCTCAATCATCTTGTAAATGTGAGTTTGTCAATGTGCCATAAAACCCCACCCAGTTTCACCGTGAAACAACCATATATGGACCATGCTAATCAATCTCATACATATGTAGTAATGATGCTGCAGATCTTCAGTGTATGGTAGAGCAGCCGCCTACGTGACGCATTCAGTAGTGCGAGACAGAAGAATGAACTTTGAATTGGTGTCAGCAACAAAGCAAATGCATTGAATTTGAAACTGCTGCTGCAAATGCCTTGATCTCTAGCTGCACCCAGGGCTAGTGCCACCATTAAGGTGAATTAGGCATTCGCATAGGACGCAGATCAAATGGGTGGGAAAAAACCCAGCTCCACGGGTTAGCTACCAAACAATTGGTTGGCAAACTAATAAGCTTGCCCTATGGCGGAAAATAACCTAGCACTGGCACTGTCTGCCCTGTGAGTGAAATAAAAGTACAAAGTCCAATGTCTGATGACGAAATGGATTGCTATTCACTGGTAGAGTGTGCATGTAAAGGGAGGAGAAAAAAAAACACATCTATGCTCACTGATTTTAATCTGTAATTGGAGATGACTTTTTATGCATCATTGCGTCAGAGCAGTCCTGACAATCGTCAGTTTCATCTTGGCATGACAGACGATGACTTGTATGTTAATGGAATATCACTGCTTATAGTTAGCAAAAGCAGCTTCATTTTTGCCCTAATTGCAATATAAATGCATTAAAGTGCTCTGGTTACGTTAGGACAACCGAACACTGTTGCAAATTGCCTCTTTGTGTTCATGGTTTATGAATATACACCAAAACCACACAAAAACTGGATACAGCACTTTGTCAGTCAGTTAAAGGTATCAGGTACAGCGGGCATGGTAGAGTAAACCTCGGCTAAGATAATTCTGAAATGTCAGTCATTTCCCTCAGAAATGACAAGAGGTAGCCAAAATTGACAAAAAAAAAAGTCCTATTAAAAGGAAACTAAAATGTGGTCTGTGTTATATTTATTGATTCTGAGCTTTAATATGTTTGTCATGTCGGCACACATTCTAATTATGTGATATGAATTATTATGCATGCGAATTGTCATTTAGCTGGTTTGGCTGCATTTCCCTATTTTATCAAGGGTATCGTCATTTCCCAGTTCTTCCAAAATGTTATACGCATGGGTCAGAGTTGCCGTGAATATATATATACATTCTCCCGTCTAGTTTTCTTTTATAAATCCCAGAATTTGCTTGGAAAGTTGCATATGAACATTTCAGGCCTCTTTTATTGTGTACGCAAGCTTTATAAATGAGGCTGCAAGTCAGGGCCTAAACACCTGAAACTCAGTATAATAAAATAAAAAGCAACAAATACTAAACAAAAAATTCAGCATTGACAGATTCCTGCATGATCTACTATAAGTACGCATGACACATTTTAACAACAATGATTTTCAAAAATAATATATTGCACCATAAACCCAATCCTTTAAAGTGCTAGATATTGCTTGGTTAGATTGCTATTATAATGTAACATTATAAATAGATAACTAAATATATGCAAATGGAAAGCAAAGTGCATTCGCAATGATAAGGAAAGGAACGACAAGACAAGACACAATCAAACTTTTCTTCTTTTTGAAGAGAAATTTGGCTTTTTACAGAAAATCTTTAAATAAATGAATACATAAACAGATAAATATTTATACACACACAGTATAATCTGAACACACACCAGAATGACTAAAAAGGAAGAAAATTTAAAGAGAAAGAAAACTTCTATCTTGGCAGTCACCATCACTAAGAGGCATTATGCAGGCATGAATTTAGATGTTTAAAAAAACATATTATGATTCAAAATGCAAGCTGATTGTGTTACATCATATCCTAAACCAAACCAACTCAAGTGTTGGATGATAATGTTGCAGTTTTTATGCTGTTACTAATGAGTAATAGGTAACTACTAAACTGCTCAAAAAAATTAAAGGAACACTTTGAAAACACATCGGATCTCAATGGGAAAAAGAAATCCTCCTGGATATCTAAACTGATAGAGACTGGGTAATGTGTTAGGAACGAAAGGATGCCGCATCGTTTGATGGAAATGAAAATGATCAACCTACAAAGCCCTGAATTCAAAGACGCCCCAAAAATCAGAGTGAAAAAATTATGTGGCAGGCTAGTCCATTTTGCCAAAATTTAATTGCAGCAACTCAAAATTGTACGCAGCACTTTGTAAGGCCCCTGTGTTCTTGTATACATGCCTGACAACATCGGTGCATGCTTCTAATGAGATGACAGATGGTGTTGTGGGGGATCTCCTCCCAGATCTGGACCAGGGCATCACTGAGCTCCTGGACAGTCTGAGGTGCAACCTGGTGGCATTGGATGGACTAAAACATAATGTCCCAGAGGTGTTCTATTGGATTTAGGTCAGGAAAGTGTGGTGGCCAGTCAATGGTATCAATTCCTTCATCCTCCAGGAACTGCCTGCATACTCTCACCACATGAGGCCAGGAATTGTCGTGCACCAGGAGCCACTGTACCAGCATAGGGTCTGACAATGGGTCCAAGGATTTCATCCTGATACCCAATGGCAGCCAAGGTGCCTTTGTCAAGCCTGTAGCGGTCTGTGTGACTCTCCATGGATATGCCTCCCCAGACAATCATTAACCCACCACCAAACTGCTCATGCTGAATGATGTTACAGGCAGCATAATGTTCTCCATGGCTTCTCCAGACCCTTTCACTTCTGTCACGTGCTCAGGGTGAACCTGCTCTCATCTGTAAAAAGCACAGGGCACCAGTGGTGCATCTGCCAATTCTGATATTCTATGGCGAATGCCAATCGAGCTGCATGCTGCTGGGCAGTGAGCTCAGGGCCCATTAGAGGACATGGGGCCCTTGAGTCACCCTCATGAAGTCTTTCTGGTTGTTTGGTCAGAGACATTCACACCAGTGGCCTGCTGGAGGTCATTTTGTAGGGCTCTGGCAGATGCTGATCCTGTTCCTCCTTGCCCAAAGGAGCAGATACTGGTCCTGCTGATGGGTTATGGACCTTCTATGGCCCTCTCCAGCTCTCCTAGAGTAACTGCTTGTCTCCTAGAATCTCCTCCATGCCCTTGAGACTGTGCAGGGAGACACAGCAAACCTTCTGGCAATGACACGTATTGATGTGCCATCCTGGAGAAGTTGGACTACCTGTGCAACCTCTGTAGGATCCAGGTATCTATCACCTCATGCTACCAGTAGTGACACTGACTGTAGCCAAATGCAAAACTAGTGAAGAAACAGTGAGAAAAGATGAGGAGGGAAAAATGTCAGTGGCCTCCACCTGTTAAACCATTCCTGTTTTGGGGGTCATCTCATTGTTGCCCCTCTAGTGCATCTGTTGTTAATTTCATTAACACCACAGCAGCTGAAACTGATTAACAACCCCCTCTGCTACTTAACTGACCAGATTAATATCCCATAAGTTTCATTGACTTTATGCTATACTCTGATTAAAAAGTGTTCCTTAAGAGATCCTCAAAGGGAATTTAAAGAGCAAGAAAGAAAACTTTGACCTCTTTTATACATGCAGACTCTCCCCGCTAATTTACAGTAAATCCCAGGTCAAAGGCATATTTGAACAAATCTGGGTCAACATGTCCAGGAAAGTTGACTTAGAAATTAATGAGGTTATGAGCTGGAACATTTACAAGGAACTGGCATGTATGTACACAAAGGCAGAAAATATCTGGGAAAATAAGCACAGCTTTACAGAACCCTCATTTATTATGCATCAACATTACTGCAAAGAAACTAATAATAAGAAAAGAAAGTCATTTATGAATAATTGGCAGAATTATGTTTTCTTAAATTAGTTTTTTGAAAAGTGTGTAGAAATCAGTTTGATTTCCGAGGAGCATATCTCCTTCCAAGCCAAGAAGAAAATCATTACACCCACGCATCACCAGATGCAGGCATGCACCTCCTTCTCTGATACTATTTGCCATCAGCAAACGCAGTGGCACACCCAGGTGGCTGTAAAGCAATGATAAACGGTGGTTGTGGGTCACATGCTCATATCTCAAAAAAACTCAGCTTAGAGTGGCCTTTTTAAAGGAATACGCCACCTAAAAATAGCATTTTTCATTGGTTAGTTCCCCCCATTTAATTTGTAGGGATGGCTGAGAAAACTTTTAATCTCATGTGTTCATGGAGACTTTTCTGATAAAATGAGCATCCTTGGAGACCAACGTAAGACAGCGGTAAAACATTTTAAAACTTTTATGCAAGAATTTCACATCACTTTTCACATATAGTCCACAAGTTAAGTCATCCGGATGTATGCTCATAATGCGCAAAACGCAGGCATTTTTTGCAAAAACTTTGTTAAATACTTCCTGAAAATCAGAGCAGTTTGCACTGAGGAACAGCGTTCCCACAGGACTGAGGTTTTGAATTAAAGACGACATTCTTTCTTGAGCAGTAAATGAGGGGAAGAGGTTAAGCCTTCAGTTCAAAAATTCAAAAATTAAGTAATATAGGACTTAATGTTATTGCTTCTTTATATTTGAATGGAATTTTTTTAATTTTCAATTCAAGTTAATTATACAAAAATTACAATTTAAAACAGCGCTTCCCAATTCATTTTACCCTCACACCCCCTGTGACGGATGAGGCCGATTTTGCACCCCCTTGGTTTGAGAAGAAGTATGAAAAAATATGAGTTCATATGATAGTTCATAATACCCACGCAGCACTAAGTGCGCGTAAGAGCGGAAATCATCTATTTTAACAAGCAGCGTATTGCACTGATACGAAATAACCTGCCATTTAATTATTTAGGAATGGATAGATAAACTAAGATTTTGTACAAATAATGTTTTTCATTTTTCTTCCTCGATGAATTCTGGCACCCCCAGCAACAGCTGCTCAGCACCCCCAATCGGGAAGCGCTGGTTTAAAAGGTAAACACAACAAATTCCACCTGACAGTTGGTGCTCACCCATTTTAACAACACTTTATCCACCTTTTAGGTCCTCCGCCCCATTACTTAGGATGTGAGGTTCATGTGTGAACTCTATTTGCCTAGATATGCATGCATTAGCAAATCCAAGTAAATTCCCATGATGGACACCCAAGGAATGTCCAGAGTTATAATGTATGTGCAAAAGCGGCTTTATTGCCCTTCTGAATTTTACAACAGGTTATAAATACAACTTGATATCAGACAAAGACTCCATTTAGCTAAACATATGCCTCCAGTGAATTTGTACATTGGGATTTGGAGGCTACCCTGGCAACATTAACTGGCTCAGAATGTCAAATCCACTGATGTGAAATTAGAATTTTAAATCAATGACTGTGGTCATATAATGAATAAGTCAAAATTTCTACATAGTCAGTCCAAAAAATACCCATAAAATTTATTTTCAAACTGCTAGTTGTTACCATTTGCCTTTTAACTGCTCAGTCTTCTTTCTACAACTTCCAGCACTTGGATCTTCACTACTTTTAATGGATGCTTACAACCGGGAGTCCAATCTGCCTTTAATTAGCAGAGACTGTCCAACATTCAGTTTGCAACTGAATTATTAAGAAGAGGCAATGCATCAATTCCAGTGCACTGTTTTAAAAGGCAATCTCAATACTTTCTCAGAAATCTACACTGAGCAGGACTGAGAATGGACAAATACATGGGAGAAAGCAATCATTAGATTCAGAATACAGGGCCAAAAATAATCTTTTGCTTGTTAAAGGATGGAAATACCTGAATTGAATGTATTTTACTTGTTTATATAGTCATTTCCAGAGCTCTTTTCCTTACCAATGGACATAGCTATTTATTTATTACATTTATTTAAATATGGTATTATTTGACTGCTGAGAATGCATTAGATTTGTTTTTCGGAAGGTCTTGACATGTTGCAGTGTGCTTCAGAGTACTCTATAAATCCTCTAAGTGGAAAATAAGCATCTTCACTAGTGCACAAACAAGAGCTTACACTCATCGCTGCGGACGTAACACCTGCTTATCACTGTGTTTCTTTTACCCCTTCCTCACCACAGTGCCCCACCAATAGAGTACAAATATTCATTAACAAAATCATCATCTGCACTGATTGTGTTTTTTAAGGATGAGTGAAGCTGAGTGCACATGGCTAAACATGATGGAAGTGTGGAGGGGGGTGGCTATTTAAAAGTCCCCAACAACATTGCTTGACAAGCAGCCTCTGTGCAAACAGGACCCTAACAAGGTTAGGGACTCATTAGCTTGGCGATAAGCGCGGATTGTTCCTCTCAGCTGGAGAGATTGTCCTTTCATGAGACGGTAAATTGATTCTGACAAACAGGCACAGTCCTGCTTCCCAAGCCATTACGTTAAATAAAGTAGAATAAGCACAATGTAGCTGTCTGTCTGCTTTGCTTTTTTATGTCCTTATTTGTCTGTCTGTTCCACACCTTCTCCATGTTTTAGATTTCATTTAATAGTATTCCGCATTAAACACTCTACAGTCATTGATCCATCCTGTATTTTAATGGTTCTCTTCTCAAAGATATAATTTTACATTTATCTCCACAAAGACATTTCTCTAAATCTGGTGCACATAAATAAACACGTATACTGGTATCTCATAGTGATGGCTAAAATTGAACAGTGCTTTCATTTAATCTTTTAGTATTCCTCACTTTGAAAGCCACTATTTATGGGGAAAATAATGACTTATATTATAAATATCTGTCGTACAGATATATCTAATTGGAGTTTATGTTTTCTGCGTTTTTTTACGTTTGAGCCCTTAAACTTTCAGCATTAAACCACTGAGGCATTCAGACTTTCACCATCTTATTGCAGAGATTTGCTCAAACAATATTAGTGCTCAGACAAGTAAGTTAAGTTAATGTGAAAGACTCCGCCTACAAGTTAAGGGAAGAACTCCACCAATTATACAGTGCACTACCCCATTCTGGTCAAATGTGTCCCTGTGTTAAAGGGGAATCAATAGCATAATCAAATTTTAAAGTGTAATACACTGTAAAACAGCAGAAATTTGTGGTGATCAAATCCAAACCCAGTCATTGTGCATTTCTAGCTTTAAACTTCTTCCCATTTTTATGTGTTTTACTCCCACATTTCAGAGACTACAACAAGATGTGTTAGCTCAAATGGAGTGGGTGCAGGGTTTGAAAATGCCCTGTGGAAAGGCAGTTCTACTTACAAGTACAACAGCAACAAAATTACCACAGAAGCAAAAGCCATCACAACACAAATAATTTTACACTTTGCTTATATTTAAAAAATCACTCAGCATTCAATTCCTGTCATGCTGTGCTGGGAAAAAGTCACTTGGAATTCAGAGAATCGGTACAGTTGCAGTGGTTTGAACGCTCTTTCTTCCCTTTCTCAGTCTGTTAGCTGAGGCACTCTTAGTGCTCCAGCTGTTCTCTTCTCAAGGTGCTGTCTGAGTATTCAGACGGTGGACGATCATTAAAGAATACCATCATTAAAAGGTTCTGGGGTGAGCAGGTCAGAGATGGTGATGGTCCAGTGTGTCTATAGACCAGCAGTTGTGGGTTTTTCAGTTGCCGCAAGGGTTTGGTTACACTTTTTATAATTTTAGGATAATATAGTTTTGGTACAATAAAGCAATCAGTGTTTAACTTGAAGCTTCACCTCCTGGGAACAAAGAACCTTCTTAGAGTTTCTTCCATCGGAGTCCAATAAATAGTCTCATTAAAGACTGATACACCATAATATGCAATGTAACATAATAATCATGGGTAGAAATAAATGTACACTGTAAAATATGCATTCAGAATGCATTAAGACCCCTTAACTTTTTTCACATTTTGTTATGTTGCAGCCATATGCTCAATTTGTTTAAATTCTTTTTTGCCCTCACCAAGCAATCTTTGCAGATTTTTAAAAATTCATCAATCCATCCATTTGTTATCAAACCCACTATATCCTAACTACAGGGTCACAGGGGTCTGCTGGAGCCAATCCCAGCCAATACAGGGTGCAAGGCAGGAAACAAACCCCGGGCAGGGCGCCAGCCCACCACAGTATTCAGACCCTTTGCTCAATACTTAGTTGAAATAATTTTGGAATGTTCTTTACACACATGGATTTTCATTTTTTTTTTTGCCATTCTTCTCTGCAGATACCTCTAAAGCACTGTCAGGTTAGATCAAGATCGTCCATGGACAGCTGTTTTCAGGTCTCCGCAGAGATGTTTGATTATGTTCAAATTCAGGATCGGGTTGGGCCACTCAAGAAAATTCAGTGAGTGGTACCTAAGTCACCCCTGTGTTAACTCTGCTTTGTGCTTGGGGTCCTTGTCCTGCTGGAAAGTGAACTTATGGCCTAGTCTGCGGTCCAAAGCGCTCTGGAACAGGTTATCCTTAAGGATAGTTCTGTACTTTGTTCCACTGAGCTTTCCTTCAGCCCTGATTAGTCTCCTACTCCCCAAACCCACAGCATGATGCTACTATCACCATCATTTACTGTTGGAATGCCATTGTGCACATGATGAACAGTGCCTGACTTCCTCCATACATGATTCTTAGAATTGAAGACAAACAGTTCAATCTTGGTTTCATCAGACAAGAGAATGCTCTTTCTCACAGTCTTAGAGTCCTTTTGGTGCCTTTTAACAAATTCCAAGTGGGCTTGCATATGTTTTTAATCGAGTACAAAACTTCCACCTGGCCAATGTATCATAATGTTCAGATTGATGGAGTGTTAGAGTGATAATTATCCTCCTGGAACTCTCTTCCATCTCCATACAAGTTCTCTGGAGCTCAGTCAGAGTAACCATCAGGTTGTTGGTCACTTCTCTTACCAAGGCCCTTCCCCCAGATTTCTCAGTTTAGGCAAGTGACCAGTTTAAAAAAGTTTGTTTTTCCAAACTTTTTCCATTTAAGAATTATGTAAGCCATTGTGCTATGATGGACTCAGATGGACTCCAACAAAGGTATAGAAACATCTCAATGATGAGCACTAGAAGGGGATGAACCTGAACCAAATTTCCCGTGTCATAGCAAAGTGTCTAAAAAGGTGTCGTTCTGATGTATTGCGTATTGGTTGAAATTAATGACTGACTACAAACTGTTGTTTCCAGCCACTGCTCAGACAGGCTGCATGTTCAGCACGTTTCTGTATGGGGTTTCCTTCTACATCCTTATTTATGTTACTAGGCGAACTGAAGACAGTAAATTAACCCAGAGTGAGTTAATATGGGTGTGGGTGTGTGCGAGTGGGCCCTCTAAAGGACGTACGTCCTGTTTAGGGTTAGTTCCTACCTTGTGCCAATTCTGCCAGGATAAGCTCTATTGTGTGACTTCAATCATAAAATATGTCTAAGAGCAGACAGTATTTAACTTTTCCTGGGTAATGCCGCTCATGAGGTTCTCCATATTTTAAAATTATTTGATTCCTAAGAGTGCCTCTCCAGTTACAAGATAAAATTATCTAAATCTGATCTCTTACTCGTGAATTCCCTCAGTAATTATTGTTCGTTTCCTCCCTACACCCTTTTAGTTACATCAGTCAAATATCTAGGTATTGCTGTGTCCCCCCTAGTGCAAGATACCATTATTCATAACTATTGCAGAGTTTTCTCATTTGTGTTAGAGACTCAGTGACTTCCTGGTCATTCATTTTCATGTCTATTAATTCAGGTTCAGATTGGCTATCATAAAATTAAACATTGTTCCTCACCTGAATTTAGTTGGTGCTATGCTTCCTCTGTCTTCTCCAGTTAAGCACTGGTCTAATGTTAATAATTTCTACCTAACCTCTTATGGAAAAGTTACAAAGTAAAAGATCAATTGTAAAACACACTGAGAGCGAATTCTCCCTGTCTGACTCAGAATGTTATCATTGGGCTTATATGTTAAGGCTAGTGTGGCAATGGATGTATCCTCTTCCATTAGCACTTCATGGTTATCGTTTGCGTGAAAAGTGTGTCCCCAAGTTCCCTGTCCACTCTCCACTTATCTGCAATTAACTTCAGGTCTCATTTCTTAAAAATGGGTCCTTTAATCACTTACGCGCTAGAAATGTGGTTTAAAGTAGAGCGGTATCTTGGCCTCAGCCAAACATGACATACTTTTACTTCTCTATTCCAAAACCTTGCCCTACATATTGGTGGTGATCACATTGCTTTCAAGCCTTGGGCTTGTAAGGAATCATACTCTGGGTGATTTACGTGGTAGATCAGGCCATTGAATGTTCCAGTCACTGAAATCTTCCTTATTTTTTCCTTTATCTTCAATCTGGATTTATTTTTAAAGGATAGAGGATTCCAGATTCATCAGTCAGAAACCTGTTTCAACTTTATACTAAAAGCTATGCAAGGCATCGTGTTGTCCCCTACACTGTAAAGAATTCTGGTTTGCTATTGAGAAGTGCAAACTGTCAGCAGGCCCAGTTCAAATTTATTCAGCATTTGCACTCAATACCATATAAAGAACATGTCTGGGGACTGACCTCTGACCCAACTTTCATTTCTATCCTTTGAATACTCTGGGCACATTTATGCATGTCTTGGGATTGCCATCATTGTTTAGGTTTTGGTTCTTTGTATCTAAGGTTTTTACTATTAATCATCTTCCTCTATTTTTTTTTTTTACTGCTAGACCTTTCTTCACTTCATCTTCCACTATCCTGCAGAGGATGTTTGCCGTGGAGATGATTACTGCAAAAGATGCCCTCACCTCTGGCTGGAAGTCTTCCAATTCTCTTTCTCCCACTGTCGGGGAATCTTACTTTTTCAGTTTAAGTTTCTTCAAGCTGTAAGTGGTGATGATCAATAGGGCTTCTGGCACCTACATTGAGGAGTGGTATAATATGATAAAGTTAGTGTTGGAGGAGTACCCTGTGGTCCTCATCACAGCCCCGTCTCTTAGGCTTTTCTTTAATGGCAGTGTTATGGTTTTGCTCCTCACCTGTTGGTTCACTTGGGCTTCTCTTGTTATTATTGCTTTTGTGATCTTTACAGGGCTGTTTTGGAGTTGGGAGATGGGCACCTTGTATAGGATTATTATTTTATTATATTTAAATTTTGATTTGATAAAAAAAGCCTCTTGTCCCCTGCGACCTTAGATTGGATTGTGCAGCTTTGGCAATATATACACACTATAGATATAAGTATGTTTAAGTTTTTATTTCATATAAAAGTATACAGTATCTGTTATTACATGGTTTGTGCCAAATTATTCCCATATATTTTCTGTTACTCCATGGTAAGAGTCCTCTTTTAAATTATATGGAATAAGTAGTTACAAAATTATATTCTAAATATAAATTTACAAAACATGCTGGGCAACAGTTTACAGAAACATGTGCCCAGATTATTATATAATAGTCTGAAATTTTTGAAAAAAAAAATAAATAAAAAAAAACTAAACTAAGAAGCATTGAAATTCATTTTGCTCAGCAATCAAATTTTCCCTAACCAGATGAACATTCACCCTCTGTGCTCTCTGTACTCAAACCACAGCTGCTAAGCAAGAGCCTGACAGTTGCTTTCAACATGTTAACACAAGAAAACTCAAAGGTGACAGAGAAACAACAAAAACCATTCTCTTTTTGAGTCACCTTGAAGTAAATCTGGACTTTAGCTTTTCAAACATCCTCTAACTGGCACTGTATCCTGACTGGCATCTAATCCACTTTGCGTATTGCTGTTCCTTGTCTTATCTCTCATGGTCAGGATGAAGGAATGGCATAGACTGACATTATCTTTCTGATTTTAAAGAATGAGTTGTCACAGCACCCAAATAAATTAGGAAAAAGAAAGAATTAGTTCAGACAAAGTAAAGATTCATGCTAGACAAAATGTCTACACATCAAACCTTTTTGGGTCCCATGCCTCCACCAGATCAAAAATGTGAGCTCCTGGGAAACCCTTAACTTTACAACAAGGCAATTACATTCAATAAAAAGCCTCAAAATTACATTGAGCAACAGATTCAGTGGTCTTGCTGCCAATTTATATTAGTTCTTGTGACCTTGAAAGAACTTTTGAACATGTTGGAATTTTTTTTACATTTTAAGACACAACTATTTATCCGTATTTACCTTTACTTGTATAGTTTTTCCACATTCCTGGGCTTAATCTGTTTATTTTGTTTTCTCTATATTTCAAAATTGTCTTGTTGGTTTCATCAATAACTTTGAATGTGTTAATTACTTTCTTTTATTATGTGATTGTTTTTCACTGTGTTTTTGTTTTTTATAATTTTTTTGCATTAGTTTATGCCCAAGTGGAGACCCTTCTAAGTGCTTCAGGAGTGCAACTAAAGGGGCAATGATCCAAATCCCAGTTCACGGGGTTAGCCGATCCCATTGGAGCATTAAAAAGGGGTTTCTGGGTCATTGGCTCTGTTTTCAAGTTTTTTTCTCCTTTTGTGGATTTTGACCTTTTGGAATTTTTTACGTGTTTTTGGTAATTTGTCATTGTATAATTATTTTGTCCTTTATATTCTAGACTTTCTTTTTCTTTTTTTTTTTTAGGCATCTCTGTATAACTTACCCTTATTTTACTTATTGTATTTTTAACAATGTATCCTGATATTCTTTATTTTAATTTTTAATCACTAGTTCTAGTCTTTATTGTATCAAGAGTTTAGATAATAAATCAATTAATTTAAGAATCAGCCTGTTTTGGAAATAACACCTTCACTTTCCTTACCTTTTTTCCTACAAAAATCATTACATATTCCTCCTTTTCACATATTTTTATTTTTCGCAGCATAGTGGTGCAGTAGTTTGCGCATTGTTTATTCAATGACGCTGGTCATTGTCTATGTTCAGTTTGCATATTTTCTCCATCTGTGTGAGCTTTCCTTTGGTTTTTCCCCCACGCTGATGCCCTCCCACATTTGGGTTAAACTATGGGTGAAACTAACTGGTAATTCCAGATTCGTTCTTTGTGAAGGTAGGTGAGCCCTAAGATTTAACATTACCCTGTCTAGAGCTGTTTTTTGCCTTATCTCCATCCAGGATAGGTTATACAAATAAAATTGTAATCCCCTCTGTCTGTTTGTTGAGCTTTTCATCTTTGTTAGATTTTTTTATCCATTTTCCACCCCGAGAACCTCATTTAACCCTCAAATCACATCTTGTCTGTTTGTTTGCTAATCATATAAAAACGGCTGAAGCGATTTTCACTTAATTTTGTGTATAGTTTGCCATTGGTCCAACTTAAAATATAGCACATACAGAGTTTAAAAGTTTCATTAGGAAGAGGAAGCTGGAGTGCGGGGTGTGAAAACTGCACACTAGTCCAAAACAGCAGAGTCGAGCTTAATAAAATTTGGAATGTTTAAAAAAGCTAAACTTTAAAAATTTGAAAGGGTGGTTGTAATGGAGATCTGGGCAGGGTAGCCAAAAAAAATCCATCATTCCAAAGTGAAGTCAATGAAATTTTTCATGCTTGTTACTGCTTATACAACTTAAAATGTAGACTTAACATTAAGGCCTTTCAAAAAAAAGCAAGATTGGGAAGTGGGCACAAAATCAATACCATGTCATCACAGTAAAATGGTTCAGCCAATTGTAATGAATTTCGCATTTTGCTTAGGTTTGACCTTATTTTGTTTTTATTGGTGAATTTAGATAATTTCTTTCTGTATTCTATAGTCTTTTTTGAACTTCTATGCATCTAATCTAGGGGTTTTGACCTCAAGGGATTCCATTTTGGCACTTGTTTCTTCCTTTCTTGGTTCCTGAAATACTTGTAATTATTAATATCTTATCTGTCCTGGTGCAAAACATTTTAAATTTTTGAACTGAAGATTGTTTTCATGTTAAGTTTTAATTATAATATTCAAATGAATCAGGATGAACTGAATTTTCATAGCTTTAATAACAGGCCTTTCTCATACATTCTTTCTATATTCAGTAGTGTATGCATTTGTTTCTGTAACTTTTTTTCAATTAGTTTGTGACCTGGGAATGGAAAATAAGTACAGATGCCAAAGAACCTATTTTAATTAATTTGTGACCTGGGAAAGGATGGACACTGTAGGACTAGGAATTACAGAATTGGTTTACAGCTTGAGAAAGGAAAGAGTGCAGAGGTACTTAAAAGTTCAAACACTTTGATCAGAGTCATTCGTCATCAGGACAAGATAGCCAATCAAATGTATGCAATGTCACGTGTCCTGAAACACCATGTAATGCATTTTAACATAGATATGGCTTCTCCAAGGGATGAAAACAACAACAGAAGGATGACATAGGAAGCGATGTCAGAGATGAAGAGACATGAGGCCATTCGATTTGGACTCAGGAAAAGTAACCTTTGAATAACACTGATGGCTAAATCAAAAGTCATCCAGGGAAACCTCCACCCATTGACGTTTCTGATTTTCAGTTAGCTTTTCTAAGACTATTTATATCCAGACTTTGGTATCTGTTTTATTTTCTATAATATTTTCTTTTATTTGGTATTGTTATACATTAATAAATATGACATTTGTTTTATATTTTTTATATCTTGTTTTTTATCTAGAGTGATTGAAAAATAAGCCAAGTGTGGGCAAAATGTCCACTTTCTTGCTTACATGGTTGGTAAAGGCTATTGAAGACATGCCTCAATAATTAGAACAACTGTGGTAAAAGCAAGGCATAATTTGGTTAGTAAATGGCATATAACCCAAAGAGTTAAATTTTTACATGAATTGCAATTACACTGGTATGTTTGTTAATGCTAGTGATAATGAATCCCTATGTAGAGAATCTTGTGTGGAATATTGGAAAGAATTGTTATTTTTATGTGTGTGTATTTCTGTTTAGATATAGATGAAAGTAATAAACGTTCCTGGTAAGCCTCAAAAACTTCATGATAATACAATGTTCTTGCAGGTGCCACCATTTTGTAAGTTTCACATCAGTCATTGCTTTGGGATTTCTATGTATTCCAAGGAAATTTGTAATGCATGTTGTCATTAGTGCGACCAGTTAAAAGGTCAACATAGATAGTTCTTCACTATCTGATTTCGGATCAACATTTGGTGAGTGAATTTCTAGATGTTTTCCTTTGTATGTACTGTATTTTTGACCACACTTCACCCCCTTAGTTAAAGTTTTTTTTTCTCTGGCTCCTGCTGAGTCAGAATATATTTACAGTTAAAGCTACATTCCATGTCAGTGATTCAATCGAAATGACACAAAAATTGCATATCACTCAAGCACAGCAGTGTCTGTTTTCACAAAATGTTATATTTACATTAGGACAATGGTGATCAAGGTGATGTCACAATACCATAATCGTTTTAAACACCGGTCAATATGTAACTTGACAAAAGTCTTCTTTTTTCTAGTATTTTATGATGTAAGGTGCATTACCAGCAGCTGCTAAGCTGGATTGTGGAGCAAGATGCCAAAAAGAACAAAAAACAATCTTTCATATGATATTATATAGTCCAATCTATTTCAAAAAGTCAAATAGACACATATGTATTCTGTGATTGCAAGTCCTTTGTAAAATACTCTCCAGAGACACCTACAGAATTCCTAACTCTTTCACCTTAGCAATAAACTATTGTTTTTGGACCTCATATAACTTACAATCCAGTAAAACATGTTGTTTAAAAAAACAGCATCAAGTGTGAAAAAGCTAAAACATTTACAGAAGTCACATACAGTTTATTGTTTGTTTTTTTTTTCACTACTCAGCAGCAAAGCCAACAATATAAACTGAGTTTTGCACAGTTTATGGTATCCGTTCTCCTATTAGCATGCCATGAAATAAAGGCCACCAAAATGCTCTGTTGGAGATGTTTTGCATATTGTTGATGACTCAGATTCTGTACACTTAGATGAGGATTTTGAAAGTAAAGAGTACTGTAATAGAAATTTAATTCAAATTAAAACAAAAAATATATCAGTAGTTCAGAAAGAACCATGCAGTTTTAAATGCTGTTTATTGAACATTCGCTCTCTTGGCACTAAAGCTGTTTTGGTAAATGATATAATATTAAGTACAAAATCTGATCTGTGTCTTCTTACTGAAACCTGGCTTAGTAAATATGACACTGTTCCCCTAGCTGAGGCGTCACCAGATGGATACTCGTTCCTTCATAAGTCTAGAGATTCTGGTCGAGGAGGAGGCCTTGGAAGAATTCATTGTAACAAATTGCAAATCACTCCTAAGAATTTAGGCAACTTTACATCCTTTGAGGCATTCATTTTAAATATTAAAACAGATTCCAACACAATTATAGTGCTAGTCTACAGACCACCAGGGCCATATTCATTGTTCATGACTGAATTTAGCAACCTTCTGTCTGATTTGGCTATAAATTATGATCATGTAGTACTGATGGGGGATTTTAATGTACACATTGATGTGGAAACTGACACTTTTAGCAAATGTTTTACTTATTTGTTACATTCAGTAGGATTTTGTCAGATTGTCAAAGGTCCAACTCATAATCATAACCATACATTAGATTTAATTATAACTTACAAAGTTGAAATTCAAAATCTAAATATTACTCCATTAAATGTAGTTATTTCCGATCACTTCTTAATTACTTTTGATTTAGTTCTGCCCATGCCAGCGCTCGCAGATTAAAACAAAGACAGTGCGACATCTAGATTGTAATTCTGCTTCAAAATTTATAGATACCTTGAGTAAGTCGAGTGTAATTGTGGAAAACCATTTAGATCAGTTAACATCAAATGAAAACGTGGAAAACAATTTAGATCAGCTAACCTCAAATTATAATGTGACCTTGAGAGCTCTGGACACAGTGGCTCCCCTAAAAACAAAAGTGATCAAAGCACATAGAAACTCTCCCTGGTTTAATGAAAATACTCGAGCTCTTAAATTAGAGTGTCGAAAACTGGAGCAGATGGAGAACAACAAAGCTACATGTCTTTCAAATTGCATGGACAGAGAGTGTAAATAAATATAAAAAAGCCCTCTTTAAAGCTCGCTCAGAATACTATTCTACATTAATAGATAGCAATAATAAAAATCCTAGGGTACTTTTTAGAGCAGTGGCTAAATTAACAAATGGGAATTCAGATCAACAGTGCAAAATACCAACAGATATTAGCAGTACAGACTTTATGAACTTCTTCAATGAGAAAATTAAAAATATAAGATCCCAGATCTCAGCATCACAGTACAAACCAAATACTAGCTTAGCAGACCCTGTCACATTGCATTCAGCACTTTAATAATTTTAATCCTGTAACTCACCAGGAAGTCTTAACTTTAATTACTAAAATGAAGCCCACTACTTGTTCCCTAGATCCAGTGCCAACAAAACTAGTAAAAGTGCAATGGATGTTCTTGCAGCCTATTCTAACCATTATCAATAGTTCATTACTGCATGGCACGTACCTGATGCACTAAAAGTGTCAGTCATTAAACCTTTACTTAAAAAGTCAGACCTAGACCCACACATACTAAATAACTATAGGCCTATTTCAAATTTACCATTTCTCTCTAAAATACTAGAAAAAGTAGTCGCCAGTCAGCTTCAGTCACACCTTATGCATTACAATTTATTTGAGAAATTCCAGTCTGGCTTTCGCACTGGTCATAGTACAGAAACGGCACTAACACGGGTTGTAAATGACATTCTGATATCCTCTGATGAAGGAAATTCCACTGTAATTATGTTGTTGGACTTAAGTGCAGCATTTGACACCATTGACCATTCTATTTTACTGCACAGGCTAGAAAACGATGTTGGGCTTACAGGCCCGTGCTCGCTTGGTTCAGTTCTTATTTATCAAATCGATTCCAGTATGTACAGAAATGTGCAGACAGTACTCCATCATTATACACAGAAGTTCAATATGGTGTCCGCAGGGCTCAGTACTGGGACCTTTACTGTTTTCACTTTACATGCTTCCACTGGGATCTCTCATTAGGAAACATAATGTTAATTTTCACTGTATGCAGATGACACCCAGTTATACCTTTCATTTAAATCAAATGAAGTTTCTCCGATGTTGTCTTTAATTAGTTGTGTTAGTGAATTAAAGGAATGGATGAATGAGAACTACTTGTCTTTAAATACAGATAAAACAGAGATGTTAATTGTTGGAGGGAATGACGCTGATCACAGCAATATTTTGTCGTCATTTAACTCAGTTGGAATCCCAATTAATTTTACTGAATCAGCCCGCAATCTAGGAGTTATCTTTGACTCTAGCATGTCATTTAAAGCGCATATTACAAAGTCGTCCAAAACATGTTTTTTCCATCTTAAAAATATTAGGAAATTAAGGCTTTCTAAATAAACAGGATTGTGAGAAATTAATTCATGCATTTATCTCTAGTAGGATTGACTACTGCAATGCGGTGTTCACTGGCTGTTCAAACTGTTCTCTATACAGCCTCCAGTTAATCCAAAATGCGCTGCAAGAATTATTACAAGAACAAGAAAATATGAACACATAACCCAGTTCTTAAATCTTTACACTGGCTCCCAGTTAAGTTTAGGGCAGATTTCAAAATCCTCCTTTTAACATATAAAGCATTAAATGGCCAAGGTCCGCTTACTTGTCTGAACTTATCATGACTTACAAACCTGAGCACATTAAGATCTCAAGATGCCGGTCTGCTTAGGATTCCAAGGATTAATAAAATAACAGTGGGAGGTCGAGCTTTTAGTTACAGGGCCCCTAAACTGTGGAATGGTCTTCCTGCTTCCATAAGAGATGCCCCTTCAGTCTCAGCCTTTAAATCCCGGCTGAAGACTCACTACTTCAGTTTAGCATATCCTGACTAGAGCTGCTGATTAACTGTACATACTGCATCTCTGTTGTTAGTCATTAGCACTATGACATAAGTAACATGATAATTATATTTGAATACTAACCCTCACCTATTCTGTTTCTTTTCTCGGTACCCAAATGTGGCCATTGGTGCCACGGCCCACCTGCCAAGTTGTTTGCCTGCCTATGGTAAAGTCATCCCTGATGTAGGATCACAGGAATCATGGGAAAGAGGGGTCCTTTCATCGGAGCAACGTTTCAGCCGTGGCATGGCCAAATGGAGATGCAGCTAGATGGATGAGGTCTCCAGGACTCTAAAAATATCCAAACCTAATTATGTCATATCATCTACTGTTAAACCGTAATTCTAAAATTTTTATTATTATGCTGTCTTAAGGAATTGTTCTGTTCTGTATATTGTATTGTATTGACCCCCTACTTTTGACACCCACTGCACGCCCAACCTACCTGGAAAGGGGTCTCTCTTTGAACTGCCTTTCCGAGGTTTCTTCCATTTTCCCTACAAGGTTTTATTGGGAGTTTTTCCTTGTCTTCTCAGAGAGTCAAGGCTGGGGGGCTGTCAAAAGGCAGGGCCTGTTAAAGCCCATTGCGGCACTTCCTGTGTGATTTTGGGCTATACAAAAATAAACTGTATTGTATTGTATTGTATAGTACAAGCTAGACTGTATAATCTGTAGAAATAAGCAGGAAAACAGGACTGGTCTGGAAAAATAACCCAATGCTTGTTAGTTAGCTGCTTTTAATGATAATACACTCCAGAATTACTCAGTATTGAGTGTTCATACATTTTCTATGTGTTTGTTTTACAAACTTCACAGGAATGTGATACACTATCATATGCTGATGGGTTTTTTTTTTAACTTTTATTGAATTTGTTAAAAGCATGTAATGTTCCATAAAATCAAGTCAAACTTAACAAAACTAAATTCAATTCAACTCCCACCTATAAGAAACAGAGAAATGAAAGGAGTCCTCCCCAATATAAATGCTTATTCTGAAACATTATTGATTAGATCCTGCCAGGTTTTAAAAAAATGGTTTGAACAGAGAGAATTAGAGATTTTCCAGTTTCAAATGGTATATAACATCAGTTACCCACTGACTTAAAAGAGGTGGGCTAGGATTGTTCTAGTTGAGCAAGACAAGTCTATGTGCTAACAGTGAAATAAAGGCAATTACAGTTTGTTTGTCCTTCTCCACTTTATGTCCATCTGGGAGTCCACCAAACACACCTGTTAATGGATTAGGAGGGATTATGACACCATGGCTCTCTGACAGGCAGTGAAAGATCTTGGTCCAGAATGATATTAATTTGTTACACGCTTAAAACATATGGCCCAGTGAGGCTGGAGCTCGATTGCAATATTCACAGGTTGGATCTTGCCCAAGAAATATTTTGGACAATTTTAAAAAAGATAGATGTGCTTGACAAAAGATTTTAAGTTGAATAATTCAATGCTTTATGCATATGGAGCTAGGGTGGGTTCTGTGCATTGCTGCCTTTAACTTATTTTCTGAAATGTTGCGTGAGAGATACTTTTTCCTCTGTACTCTGGGATCTTTAAAAGGAAGGGACTTTAAAGTGTTTTTATATATTATAGAAATGCTGTCTGAGTCCTCAAGACTAATCAATATCTCTTCTGGAATAGAAATAGGTGAAGGATGAGGAAAATTGGGCAGATCTCATTTAGCAAACATTCTAATTTGGAGATAGTGGAAAGATTGTGTTGATGGGTAACTAAATTTGGAGTGTAATTGCACATAGAATGCAAACAAATTGTTTATATACAAATCTCTAAATGATTTAATCCCATACATTTTCCAAATATTAAAAACTGGTTAAGTTTGAGAAGGTGGAAAAGGTCCTTATCATGTAGAGCAGTCACAGATAAAATATTTTCTAACCTGAAGTTCTTCCTATATTGGTTCCATATTATGAGTGAATTAAGAAAAAATTGGTTGTTAGTATATTAACGATAACTTGTATTTACTTATTTCGAATTCCAAATAAATGAGGTTATGACTGAATCTAATTTCTTACTAAATTATTTGTTGACTAGCTGACGCCCGCCGTAGCATACGGCGGTGTAAGAATAGGAATGAAAAACGGTGAGAAAGGAATTGAGAAATCAAGAAGAAAGAATTACTTCTTGAAAGACGCAGTTGTGAGTAGGTGTTTTGGTGGAGACAACAGATAATGGGTTGAAAGATCTAACCCTAGAAAAAGCCACATACAACTGACCATGGCTGAAGACTGGTTGTTGTAGATGAACGCAAATCTTTGCAAACGTTTGTCCTTGGGACTTGTTGATAGTCATGGAGAAGACGAGTCTGAGTGGGTATTGTGTGTGTTTAAATTTAAAAGGGAGATTGGTGTCAGAAGGAAGGAGAGAGATTCTGGGAATGAAGATTGTTTCAGAATTTTGGATAGCGATCAGTTTGCACTCAATAATATGTGTATGCATTCAGGCACCGATGAGTCTTATTCTGTTGCAGACCTTTTGATGGCATAATATTTTGGAGGCGCATAACTACAGCACCTACCTTTAGATGAAGGATATGGGGAGGAATGCCAGTTGGTGTGAGGGTGTGTAAAAACTAATTTAAGTATGTTAGTTGATCATTAGGATCATCAATGATCACTGTATCTACACTCTTGAAAGTCACTTTTTTACCCTGTATAAGACCAAGAACTTTGTTGTTAATATGTAGAGAATCGTCGTTTGTGACACTCAGTATTGCTCTTGCAGCAAGTTCTTGTGGAGTCACAGTTGAGAAATTAATATCACTGTAAAGTTGAGCAACTGGGTATTGTTGTGGTAAACATTGAGAATGTAGTTCTGCCATGTCTCCAGTTTTACCTTCCCCAACTTGAAGAAGCCATTGAACAAACTGAGTTTCACTTTCGAGAGCTGTCATATTTTTTGTGGGTTTTAGGACCTTCATTTCATTCCACAGCCTGTGCTTGTTGATGCAAGAGGCAACAGTGAGGGCTCGAGAACCACGGAGTGGTTGCTGAGTGAGATCTCGCAGTAGTCTGTCAACAGCTTGAAATGCATAACAATGTGTCATTGCTGCTTTATCCCAGATGATAATTTTCGCTTCAAGTATATTATTGGCATCCTTGGTATTTGACTTCACGTTGCAGGCTGATGTTGGTGTGATTTGAAGAGGCATTTTAAACACAGAATGTGCAGTATGGCTGCCAGGTAGCAAAGTTGCTGCAATTCCAGTTGAAGCAACCGCTATTGCCACATCTCCTCTACCTTTCACAGAATGAATGAGGGTTTTGTATTAAAAAAGGTCTTGCCTGTTCCTGCGGGGCCGTCGAGAAAGAAACATTTCTTGAAATGAACAGGTGGATTGTATATTGCCTGCAGTACTGTTTGTACGACTGTTCGCTGATCGTCGTTGAGTTGTTGTGTGCAATCTGAAGCTATTTTTTGTTCATGGAGAATGTCAACACAGGTTGGAGTATAAGGTGGGATGAATTTGGTGACTGGGAGATGAAATTGTTGAAGAGTCGTATTATAGCACTTGAGTATTTCATTAATTTCTGAGAAAGCATACATCGGGCAGTGTCAGTGGAATATTTAGTAAACAGGTCTTCGCAAATTGCCAGTTTATGAGTGTGCCTTAGGTCCGGGATGTTGACAGGTTCCCCAAAGGCACAAATGATAGCAAAGAGTTGTCTCATATGTACAGGCATCATAGTTTGTGTAGCTTCATAAAGAGTGCCATGCCAAATCTTTTCGTTGTTAAGGAGACCTAACTCTTGACATGCTGCTTTAAATGAGCTGCATATGTTTCCATTTATGGTTCTAAGCTCCTGGAAAGTAGTAGCTTCTGGAAACCAAGGGTGCGTAAGTAGTAGCGTTCAGAGTCTTGAATGGAGACAGTTGGCATTCTACCTATAGCATTATTTTTTTGGAGTCATCGCTTCCACACACTAGCCTTGGAATCAAAAGTATAATAGTGTGGAATGTCTATATAGTGGAGTGATTTCGCATGAATATACATTCGTATTCAGGTCAAACCATGCTGTTAGCATGGTTTTTTTTCGTTGCTTCTTGATTTAAGGTTTCTTCTTCGAGACTTTCACGAAAGAGGACAGTTTGTTGTTCAGGAAGATGGACAGGTAATCGTATAATTTTGTGAGATTTGTCTGACATACTGTACTCACTAAGATGCCACATAGCTTCTGGAGCACTAACATATCTTCCGTCTGAAAAAGTCATGATTTCTTCATTAACCCAGTCATCGTTAGCATGTTCTTGCTATAAGGTAAGGTAATATTTGTAGAGATATTTGATGGACTTTATAGATGAGCAAATTTCGACATTAATATGCGCATCGAATTATTTACTCAACCAAGTGTTGTACGGAACTATCCATCGATTATTAATTATAAACTTGCCTATTTGTGCAGTTGGCCCTTCTCTTCTGCAGTAGATTGGGTACCCATTAATGTTTTCTTGCGTGTGTTCCTTGTAATCTTTCGGAAATCGCTTGGTGCAAGTACCATCCTTCATGCACACTGCTGTTGGGTTACCTGCTGTACTGCATGGTCCATGTACCATGCATTTAGTAACAATTTCAAATAACTTACATTCAGTGTCAGGGTTAGGGAGTTCAACAGTAACATCTTTATCAATGTCAGCTTTGGTTTTTATTTTAGAATTATTGTGAAGAGTAAACAGCATGTGGCATGAGGAAGGCCGTGCTTCTGAAATTCGATTATGTAATTATAAGCGATAACAACCCCAAAAAGATGTTGTTGTAGAATGTCTCTAAGTAATTCCTGCAGCTTAATCCAAAAGACTCATACTACAATATCAGGTCTGTGCTCCGGTCTTTGGGTATCCGACAGTGCATGTAGAATTTCTGGTCAAGCAGGATTACATGTGAAAGTGATAAATAAACCAGGCTTTCCGAATTTACGTACTATGGCCATGGCATCCTGATAGTTTTGTGGAATGTATCTTGGACTTCCTAAGATTTTTTCTATACGCACGTTGTTATTTTCAGCCTTTGCTTGCAGTGCGTCTGATAGTCCTTTGTATTGTTCCACGCGCAGATCTTGTTGCTGTAATCTGAGATAGTTGAGACACGTGCCCTCTGTTTTAACATACGCATCTACAACATACTGTTAGAATAGTTTGTCGCTAGTGCAAAATATTAAATGTATTCCTCATTGATAATCTGTACACGTAAAATTGGCATTGAGTAAGCCATGTTGTAAATCTTTGTGCCAGCCAATGTCTCCATAAGGGAATAAAAGTGGGTAAACCATAGGATTGCAATTCATATTGAGCGTGAAAATCTGTTTACAGGAGTTGCCACTGGGATAGATGCAAATATCCCTTTCAGCAGGGGGCTCGCCATCTTCTCCGACGAAAATCGCTGCAACATCGGTGTGACATGTCGGGGCATTGTATCGTCATAAATCCTACCCAGGATTTTCCTTAAAAACCATTCGTACAGATGCTGTTGGATTGGACTGAGTGATTTCATGCATGTTTGTATGATTTAGCGAAGGGGTTGATTGTTCTGATCATAGAATCTAGCTGGAGAAGTATAATACATTTTCACTGCATGCAGAGTTTGCTTTATTTTGTAAGCGTACTTCAGTAGCTTGCACTGTGTCAAAAACATACAACTGTCCATATCCTGGAGAGGTAGAAGTGTTAGCATATAGTGAAGAGATTTGGTGATAAATTTGCCCGTGTATTTTAAAACAGTATTGTCCGTGGCCAGGAGTTTGACCTGTCTGTGCACCCATGGAAGCAAACGCTAGAGAAGAGTTGTATTCTCGAATGTGTTCACAATAATTTTTACCGACTGATGTTTGCTGTGTAAGAAGCTGTTGTAAAGGCACAGGTGGCTCCCGCAAAGGTGGTAAAGCTACTTTACCGTAGTGGCAGCACCTCGAATACTTGTTGGATATATTATGCTCAGCAGGCTAGTATAGTGCATGACAGCATTTGCACTGCTGGTCTGGAGTCCCAATGTTGTACTCTTGGACAGGAAGACAGAAAGAAGTACCTGTGGTAACGGGAAGAGGATTGTGTGTATGTCTTCTGAGACTGCGTTGGTTTGGAAATATTGCTTTGCAGATGTCGCATTGCAAGACTTGTGAATGAGTTTTGTTGTGTTTAGTCAGACAATCCTGTGTAGTGAACTTCTTATTGCATTTCTGGCACTCATATAGTTGCTGGGAAGACTGCCTTTTCGTGTGTTTAGCAAGTGAGGTTCGCGTTTGAAAAGTTTTGTTGCAGGAATCGCACTGGAAGAATGTGTTACTAGAGTGGGAGTCAGGTAATTTTTCAGCGGAGTGAATTTTTGTGTGTTTGTGAAGATAGTTCTGCGTTGTGAAGTGTTCTTTGCAAGTGTGACATTGAAACAATTTGTCGTTGCAGTGAATTTTCTTGTGTTTGGCAAGGCTGGGTTTTGTTTTGAAAGGTTTACTGCAAATGTCGCAGAGGAAGTTTGTACCAGTAGACGAAACTGTAGTGTTTTGTGGAAGAGAAGAATGACTGAGGACTGATGTGCTGGTGTTATCGCACATTATGTGCTGCTGTGGAGACATGATCGGAATCGGTAGGAGGGCTTCATAGTGGCCATTGTCCAGTTGTGCTGAGTACAGAAGGTAAATGAAGAGAATATTTCCAGAATTGTAAATGCAAGGTGGGATATTGGGGTCATGTTTGAAGTAAATGACAATGGCAGCAAGGAGAATCTCTGAAAGAGCTTGAATTTCAGCTTCACCACCATAAACTCCAGATGTTGCCATGTATTGATAGTACTCCTGACTTGTTGTGATAACTCAATTTGCGTTGGAAAGAACAACAGAAAGAACGTCTCCAAATATGTCCCAATGTGATGTAATGAAATCTACTGCCCTATGTCATTGTGAGAGTGCATTGCCTTCCTCAACCGTTTGTGTCAAAAAATAACCCCCTGATAGGAACAGGCAGTTTCCAGATCGCAGAATAGAGATGACGTTGTACAAAAACCCGTCGATAGAGAAGATACTGTCGTTCATTTCATAACAATGGTTTAGGAAACAACTGTTGCAGTATAACGAAAATAGCAAGGTGTATGGGAGGCCGCAGGCAGAGTGGGAAAGGGTTTGGAAGAGAGCAAATAGGAATCAAGAAATGCCATGTCGCGTGCGTGTGGGTGAGACCGATTTTAAAGAGGAGACACAGGCAGCGAAATGCTGTGTCAGCTGTGTATGGGCGGGACCGGTTTTGAAGAGGAGATGCAGGAATTGAGAAATGCCGTGTTGGCTGCGTGTGGGCGGGGACCGGTTTTAAGGTGGAAGTAGGACGAACCAGAAGAGAAATATATATAAGAGATGTATATGGGGATGTTTTGTAATAGAAACAGAAACTTAGGGAGGATATTCATTTTGATAGTGTTAATTCTCCCTGCTAAAGTAAGATGGAGGGTAGACCATCTATGCACATCTTGTTTAAGAGTGACTAGGCTGATTCCAAGGCTACAGGGGTTGAATTATGAGGAAAGATTGAAAGAGCTGAGCCTTTACAGTTTAAACAAAAGAAGATTAAGAGGAGACATGATTGAAGTGTTTAAAATTATGAAGGGTATTAGTACAGTGAATTGAGACTGTTATTTTAAAATGAGTTCATCAAGAACACGGGGACACAGTTGGAAACTTGTTAAGGGTAAATTTCACACAAACATTAGGAAGTTTTTCTTTACATAAAGAACGATAGACAGTGATGTTAGGGACTTTCAAAACTCGACTTGATGTTTTCTTGGAAGAAATAAGTGGATAGGATTGGCGAGCTTTGTTCGGCTGAATGGCCTGTTCTCGTCTAGAGTGTTCTAATGTTCTAATGTTTAACTTTTTCCAAGCAGACAGCAAAACTTTGCTGAAAAAGAGCTTTATATTTATTTGTAATGTTATCCCTAGGTATTTAAACGGATCTGCAATGATAAAAGGGAAGGTGTCCAATCTAATGGTGCTTGCTAGAGAATTCACTGGAAAAGGGATACTTTTGTTCAAATTAATTTTGAGTCCAGATATCTTTTGAAATTCTACTAGTGCAGTTAGGCCTGCAGGCTCAGTATTTTGTGGGTCAGATATATACACTACCATATCATGTGCATATAGTTATATATTCTGTTCTAACCCTTCTCTGAAAATCCCCTTTATCTCTGATGCATTTTGAAAGTGAATAGCCAATGGCTCAATGGTGTTTGCAAACAGCAGTGGTGACAGGGGGCAACCTTGTCTAGTACCACGTTCTAGTTTGAAATAATCTGAAACAATGTTATTAATACAAGCTGAAGCTTCTGGACTAGTATACAGTACTTTGATCCATGCATATATGTTCAGGCCAAACCCAAATTGATGCAATGTGGTGAACAGGTAATCCCATTCAACCATATTAAATGTTTTTTCTGTATCCAAATATAATAAGATCTTCAGAGTGTTAGAATTTATGGGTGAATAAATTACATTAGGTGGGTTGGCGCCCTGCCTTGCGTCCTGTGTTGGTTGGGATTGGCTCCAGCAGACCCCCGTTACCCTGTAGTTAGGATATAGAGAGTTGGATAATGGATGGATGGATAAATTACATTAAACAGACATCAAAGATTGGAAGCTAAGTATCTACCTTTAATTAGTTAACAATATTTAACACTATTTATCAATTCATAAATACATACTTCTATTACTACTGAAGCAAAACAACAGAGAGTTAATATTATTTCTCTGTAAATGTGATAAAAACAAAAGTTCTGTTAATAGTTATGAATTCTGCATACAGCAAGACAATACTGTCAAATCCTAATTTAAAGCACTTCACCTTTAATTAGGCTGAATCCACACAAAAATGTATTATCTTAAAGAAAGATTTAAGTTTTTGTTATTATATTTTAACACTAAAATCTGCTTTCTCCTTCTTACAAATATTGCAAAATTAAGGTCTTTTCCTAATATGCAAAACAAATACAGTACACAATGAACACTACAGTCTATTATTTTGTATTGCTTTATTAATTGTCAAGGAGGTTATCTGCAAGCTAACCTTTTGTACTATAATGGTCTCCATATTATGTAATCTAAATGATATAAATATGTTAAAATGTTGAGAGAAAAGTAATTAGCCTAATTTTAAGTCTGTGTAGTATGAACAATGAGGAAACACTTGTCAAGACTGTGCAAATACGATTCCCTTTTCAGTTTATTTTTTCAGTAATTGCAATGACATTGTTTGATCACTATTTGTGTGTTTTGTTTCATGGGTGGTGCCATTTAAGATCTTTAGATCACTATGATGCTACATACTGTCCTTCTTAAGCATGTGATTCATGTGTCATGTGACCAATAACAGCATAGTTCCAAACTTTAGAGCAATATAATGTAAAGGCTTTGCCATAACACTTTATTCATTAATATCCTACTTGGTGGGGAAAATAGTTTTTTGTTTCTAGTTTATTTCAGATTTAGTGAAACATTCTTTAGCATAATGGTCACTCACTTGTCTTAGTCTGCTCTGAGCTTGGCCATGTTTGACTGCCCTTTAGTTATCATGTCCCTTAAAATCGCTGACAGACAATTTAATTAAGGTGTCAGTAAGGACTTACATGAGAAAAAATTCCCCAATGGTAGCAAGAAGAGCTTAATGTTTTCAGTTTAACCAAATGAAGAACAGATTAAATACTAGATGTTTTATACAATTATAAAGGTAATTATTAGAGTGGGTACCATCTGTTTCTTTAAAATGACATCTTCAACAAGAATGTGCAAGCACACTGTACTCACTGCAAGGCAGAGAAGAGAAGAGCAGAGAAGAAGAAAGAGGAAGAGAATCAGAAGGAAGACAATAAGCATGAAGTAAAGAGTCTGAGCTATGAGTCGTAATCTGGAGAACAACTAGCGAGAAAATTCTTAGACCAATATGCAAACTAAAAGACAAAACCCAAAACCTTTGTGACACTGATAGCTAAAAAGAAAATTTTAAGGCACAAGAGAATTGTCATTAGTTTTATTTAAAAAAAAAACACCTGCACCAAAGAGAAGTAGACTGTGTTCTCCTGGGGAAGCCACTTGGGCACAAAAGAAACACAATGCCTGAACAAACTTATCAGGAAAGCCTGCTCCATCACAAGACGAACACTGGAGGCACTGGAAGCTGTTGTGGTAAAGATGATGGTGGCAAAATTGAATGCCATTATGACAAATCTCCTCCATCCCCTCCAGAAGGTGCTCTGTCTTTTAGTCACAGGCACATTCCACCATGGTGTGCTTAGAAGTGCCTCTTGAAGGCTTTTGTGCACACTGCTATCAAGCAATTCAATGTTTCCATCCAAAGTACTCATTAAGTTTATTTTTTATATTTACTTATCAATCAATTCTTTGATTGATTGACTCTATTATCTGTCCGATGAGACTATATTTTTGTTTTTATGTTTCTGCTGATATATGCACTTGAGTTTCCCATGGGATTAATTAAGTGTTACCTAATCTAATCTAATTATACAAAAAATTATTAAGATATTATTCATTGATTAATATTAGTAATTTATTCAGGCAAAGATATCAAGTCATAAGTATATTTTAGTTTTCTTCTCATTTACAGGAAGAGATAAACAAATACTGTGCCTGATGTCAATACAGTATTACCATTAAAGGAAGACATTAAGAAAAATATGTTATTTATTGTTTTCTCAGTATTTGTGAAATACTGCAAAGATAAGTATTCTGCAGCTTTCACCTGTATATCCTCATAATGGATTACATATGAGTATATTAAATTAAACAGTGATTTTTATTCATAGGCAGTCTCCATATATGATACACACACACACACATACAAACACACAAGCACAAATTGTCAGTTTGCTCAACAGTATTTCCTTGAAAGTGAGGGGGAAAAAACTGAGCATTCAGGGAAGCTCATCTGCATGCAGCAGGATGAAATAAAATCCACTCAAATACCATCTTAGCCCGAGACATGTGCATGTAAAATATATTTTTATCTGTATTAACTGTCACGATAAAAGCATGGAACAGATGTTTTTTTATTTTGAAGTAGCTAAGTAATATCTGTAAGTCGATTAATTTACCACTTCCCAGCGCACATCTGCTGGCTTAAAGGGGAGCAGGCCCTCAAAAAGGTAAACTGGCCACAACAACTAATAAGTCCTAAGACGCTATAACAATTGCTACCTACAGAGCAAGTGCAACCATCAACCATTGGTTGTAAAAAGGAGCAGATGTTTATAAAAAGAAAAGACGTATGTACAAAACATTTTTGTAATTCCAAAATTCTCAAAGGAGCGCAAAAAGACAAATATGGATATGCCCAGAGGTAATCCAAAAACAAAGAAAGTTCCAATTCAGAATTCAATAATCGTGGTCAAACACAGACCAGAGGTCATAAATCCTGAGAATCAAAGAAAGAATAATATTCTAATAAACAGAAAGAGAACTCACCAACACCAGACATAAACTACAAAGCACCACGGTAGACCAGTGGGTCTCCCCCAGTACAACATGGAGACACTTGGGGAGCCACACACACAAAGCTCAAGGGACATAACAGAATTAGAACACATGCCTAGAAACATAACTACACAATAGAGATTATACATATTATATAAATATACTGCTCAAAAGAATTAAAGGAACACTTTTTAATCAGAGTATAGCATAAAGTCAATGAAACTTATGGGATATTAATCTGGTCAGTTAAGTAGCAGAGGGGGTTGTTAATCAGTTTCAGCTGCTGTGGTGTTAATGAAATTAACAACAGATGCACTAGAGGGGCAACAATGAGATGACCCCCAAAACAGGAATGGTTTAACAGGTGGAGGCCACTGACATTTTTCCCTCCTCATCTTTTCTGACTGTTTCTTCACTAGTTTTGCATTTGGCTACAGTCAGTGTCACTACTGGTAGCACGAGGCGATACCTGGACCCTACAGAGGTTGCACAGGTAGTCCAACTTCTCCAGGATGGCACATCAATACGTGTCATTGCCAGAAGGTTTACTGTGTCTCCCTGCACAGTCTCAAGGGCATGGAGGAGATTCTAGGAGACAAGCAGTTACTCTAGGAGAGCTGGAGAGGGCCATAGAAGGTCAATAACCCATCAGCAGGACCAGTATCTGCTCCTTTGGGCAAGGAGGAACAGGATGAGCACTGCCAGAGCCCTACAAAATGACCTCCAGCAGGCCACTGGTGTGAATGTCTCTGACCAAACAACCAGAAAGACTTCATGAGGGTGACCCAAGGGCCCTATATCCTCTAATGGGCCCTGAGCTCACTGCCCAGCAGCATGCAGCTCGATTGGCATTCGCCATAGAATACCAGAATTGTCAGATGCACCACTGGTGCCCTGTGCTTTTTACAGATGAGAGCAGGTTCACCCTGAGCACGTGACAGAAGTGAAAGGGTCTGGAGAAGCCATGGAGAACATTATGCTGCCTGTAAAATCATTCAGCATGAGCAGTTTGGTGGTGGGTTAATGATTGTCTGGGGAGGCATATCCATGGAGGGTCACACAGACCGCTACAGGCTTGACAAAGGCACCTTGGCTGCCATTAGGTATCAGGATGAAATCCTTGGACCCATTGTCAGACCCTATGCTGGTACAGTGGCTCCTGGTGCACGACAATTCCTGGCCTTATGTGGTGAGAGTATGCAGGCAGTTCCTGGAGGATGAAGGAATTGATACCATTGACTGGCCACCACACTTTCCTGACCTAAATCCAATAGAACACCTCTGGGACATTATGTTTTGGTCCATCCAATGCCACCAGGTTGCACCTCAGACTGTCCAGGAGCTCAGTGATGCCCTGGTCCAGATCTGGGAGGAGATCCCCCACAACACCATCTGTCATCTCATTAGAAGCATGCACTGATGTTGTCAGGCATGTATACAAGAACACAGGGGCCATACAAAGTGCTGCGTAAAATTTTGAGTTGCTGCAATTAAATTTTGGCAAAATGGACTAGCCTGCCACATAATTTTTTCACTCTGATTTTTGGGGCATCTTTGAATTCAGGGCTCTGTAGGTTGATCATTTTCATTTCCATCAAACGATGTGGCATCCTTTCGTTCCTAACACATTACCCAGTCTATATCAGTATAGATATCCAGGAGGATTTCTTTTTCCCATTGAGATCTGATGTGTTTTCAAAGTGTTCCTTTAATTTTTTTGAGCAGTTTATATATAATGAACATACAACCCCAATTCCAATGAAGTTGGGACGTTGTGTAAAATGTAAATAAAAACAGAATACAATGATTTGCAAATCCTTTTCAACCTATATTCAATTGAATACACTACAAAGACAAGATATCAAATGTTCAAACTGATAAACTTTATTGTTGTTTTGCAAATCTTCACTCATTTTGAATTTTGAACACGTTCCAAAAAAGCAGGGACAGGGGCATGTTTACCACTCCTTTTAACAATACTCAATATGCGTTTGGGAACTGAGGACACTAATTTTTGAAGCTATGTAGGTGGAATTCTTTCCCATTCTTGCTTGATGTACAACTTCAGTTGCTCAACAGTCTGGGGCCTCCGTTTTCGTATTGTGTGCTTCATAATGCGCCACACATTTTCAATGGGAGACGGGTCTGGACTGCAAGCAGGCCAGTCTAGTATCCTCACTCTTTTACTATGAAGCCACACTGTTGTAACACATGCAGAATGTGGCTTTGCATTGTCCTCCTGAAATAAGCAGGGACGTCCATGAAAAAGACGTTGCTTGGATGGCAGCATATGTTGCTCCAAAACCTGTATGTACCTTTCAGCATTAATGGTGCCTTTACAGATGTGCAAGTTACTCATGCCATGGGCACTAACACACCTCTATACCATCACAGATGCTGGCTTTTGAACTTTGCACTGATAACACTCTGGATGGTCCTTTTCCTCTTTGGCCCGGAGGACACGACGTCCATGATTTCCAAAAACAATTTGAAATGTGGACTCGTCAGACCACAGCACACTTTTCCACTTTGCGTCAGTCCATGTCAGATGAGCTCGGGCCCAGAGTAGCCGGCAGTGTTTCTGGGTGTTGTTGATATATGGCTTTCGCTTTGCAAGTTAGAGTTTTAACTTGCACTTGTAGATGTAGCGATGAACTGTGTTAACTGACAATGGTTTTCTGAAGTATTCCTGAGCCCACGTGGTAATATCCTTTACAGAATGATGTCAGTTTTTAATGCAGTGCCGCCTGAGGGATCGAAGGTCACAGGTATCCAGTGTTGATATTCGTCCTTGCCGCTAATGTGCAGAGATTTCTCCAGATTCTCTGAATCTTTTGATGATATTATGGACAGTAGTTGATGAAATTCCTAGATTCCTTGCAATTGTACATTGAGAAACGTTGTTCTTAAACTGCTGGTCTATTTGCCCACACAGTTGTTCACAAAGTGGTGAACCTCGCCCCATCCTTGCTTGTGAATGACTGAGCCTTTTGGGGATGCTCCTTTTATACCCAATCATGACAAACACCTGTTTCCAATTAACATGTTCACCTGTGGAATGTTCAAAACAGGTGTTTTCTGAACATTCCTCAACTTTCCCAGTCTTTTGCTGCCCCTGTCCCAGCTTTTTTGGAACGTGTTGCAGGCATCAGATTCAAAATGAGTGAAGATTTGCAAAACAACAATAAAGTTTATCAGTTTGAACATTTGACATCTTGTCTTTGTAGTGTATTCAATTGAATATAGGTTGAAAAGGATTTGCAAATCATTGTATTCTGTTTTTATTTATATTTCACACAACGTCTCAACTTCATTGGAATTAGGGTTGTATACAAAATGCTTGAATTAAACAAAGAAGAGTAAAATGGAACTTAAATGGTAATTGCAGAACAATACTCAATGCTATCAGTATTGATGAATTAAGTGGATTTAGTAATAGATATTTGTATGGAGACTGAGTGTTGTGATGTAGCAAAATAAAATGGCAAAAATGGGTGCAGGCTACAAAATCTATGAAAAGGACCCCTGACAATTGGTGTGCCTAGAAAACAGGCCTAATCCTAAGCAACTAGACTTCAAACTCAAGAGGCCTGCAAAGGTCAAAAATGAGACACTAGCTTGAAAGGTACAAAAAATCCTTTTAAATGTCCCACATATAAAAAAAATCCCTTCAATGGAGTAAAAACATAAAACCTCTGAGTTGAAGAGCAATGCCAGAAATGTCTTATAAAAGAAGAATTTATTCAGTAAAAATCATAAAAGAGAACAAAAATGAGAAACGGCAAAATAAGGATTTGCATAAAATGTAATTCAAAGCAAACAAGTCTAAATTCAACAGAAAAATCCAATAAGCAATAGCAAACATTCAGTATACCTGAGAATCCAATACAATACTTCACAAAAATTTCTTTAGTCTGCAAACTCCAGTGAAACTCTACTGGGCCATCTTGTCAACCACAATATAGATGTTTATGGTAGTCCCTCAGTAGTGATGTCATGGTGGCCCCGCCTCTTGGGGTGCCATCCACAAAACAGAATGAATAGATTCAAACATCTTTAATTCACATTACATAAACATTTCTGTATAAATATACAACTTTTCTTTTGAAAATACTGAAAAATTGTAATTAAAAAATTACTAAAATAATAATAAAATGGTTAATGAACATAAGCCAGGCAACAAACCCTGGCTATAACTTAACACAGAGACTAAGAGTTCTCTTTATGTTGTCTGTTCAGAAAGATCAGTTTGTCGCTCGTGTATACACCCATATTTTAACATGACTATTTCAATTCAGCAATGCAGAATGGTGCTGAAGACTATGCCAGAAACAGTGGGCACAGCACACAAACCAAAGCAGGATGGAATTCCATTTGATTATACAGTCCAGTCTCCCACACACCAACACTTGTATTCATTTGGGGTCAATTTAGAACTCTTAGCTAGGCTAACATATACATGTTTGGGAGGTGGAAAGGAAAATCCAAGTACCAGGAGAAAATCCACATGAACTCAGGAGCAATATGCAAACACCACACAGGCAACAACTGCTTGTTAAAACCCAGGTGGAAGCTCTAACTACTGAAACACAGTAACTGTGTCATATTATATGTCACAGTTCTCTCCTCTTTCTTGTGATGTCAGAGGTGGGAACATAGGGTGAATAATATAACAGAATGAAAAAAACAAACTCCAGGTTCCACAAAGAATGTGTTTATTGTTTTCTTGGGAATAGTTCAGAACTAGCTTGTAAAGAATGTCGCCAGTAATAGAATCAAAGGTACCTACTGTAGGATCAAAGACAGCCCAGATCAATCACAAAAGCCCTAGACACATGTCTTTAGGGATCCAAACCAAAGCACCCAGAGGAAACCCACGGGGAGAACATGCAAACTACACGCAGGGACCACTCAGGAGGCGAATCCAGTCTTCTTATTGCAAAACAGCAGCACTAGTTCTGCACCAATGTGCTGCCCTCCATTATATTATATTATATTATATTATATTATATTATATTATATTATATTATATTATATTATATTATGAAGCAGAGTAATGGCTGCATTGGAGTAATGTTCAATCCACTGTTAGTTTTTGCCTTGTGCCCCATGATTCTAGGACATGGTCCAGTTCTGATAGCAATGAAATTGATTAAGCAGGTCTCAGAATTAATGGATAGTGTATAATAATAGTTTTTTTATTAGAATATGATGATGCAAAACAATTTTAAAAATTCCTTTTGGCTGTAGCAAGAGCGAGAAATAATTCAGTACAAAATGTGTGGATTCTATATTAAACTCTACAATCTTAATTGAACACTTTGCTTTGCATTATTCCTCAGATTTGTTATTATTATTATTTTAAGGCAGCTAACATGTTATTTAAGTTTCAGGAAACAATGTACCTCAGTCTAGGCTGAATATTTATTTTGGCATGATGGATACCAACCTCTCTGGCCCAGCCTTCAACCTTAAACTTCAGATGTTCTTAAGTTCATTGAAAATGTACTAAGCTACCTGATGTACAAATGACTCAGATATTATGTAGTATAATGTACATTTTCAACTCTAAATCTCAAACAGGAGGACAAATTAAACTCTGTACAAGTTGCCTGAACATGGAGAACATTCAGAGAACTCAACGAGTAATAATAACTCTGACTGAGTTTTACCTGTTGGACTCATTGTCAGAAATTTATACTTTAAACTGGCTTTTAAAGCTCGCTGTAAAGTCCTCCAAAAACTCAATAGTCCTTTGGCTGTCTGATGGCCTGTTATGTGGACAGCTGCAATCCTGCTATATCCCAATTTCACTCTGTAAATTGAAATGAATCCTAGTGTGATTTAATGGCATGAACATCATTTCTGACGGCAGTGTCCCATTTTGTGCTGCATTATGTGCGCTAGTCATGAGCTTTTCTCAGTATAATGTTTAAATGACATATTTATGGTAATAGAACAGCTGCTTTATGCTCCATTTCTGAATTGCGGGGTTATGTTCTGGACCCAGCTGCAAGCAAATAAACCAGTTTTACAAGTAAATCTATTGGAAAAATATAACCTGAGAGATGCTGTTTTCACTAATAGTGTTTTTATTCCAGGGCCAGTGAAGGATGTATTGCAGTGTGATCTGTGCACGTGCTGTAGGCAAATGTATTGTGTATGTAAGAAAGCTGTTTAATATATAAAGACATGAATGGCAAGAACACACTGCACAAAAATTATATTTTAGATATTTCCTGTACATAAAGTCAACTGATCCTCCTATGAATTATATTACATCCCTCCTGAAGATCACAGCAATAGGCTTTCATGCTGAAGGGTTCATCCTTGGGCTATGCTGGGACCCTTGAATTTCAAGTTTGCACCCATGAGAGCAAATGACATGCAGAAAAAATATGAGAACTGAATCTCTTTTCAGTCCTTCAAGATTTATTAATGATTGAGTCTTGACTTATTCATCAACTGTATATATAAAGCACAGTTCTCGTATTCCCTAAGGACACAGAAAACAAAATCTGAGACTTTTTCAGTTTTGAAACACAGATAACAAAATCCTTCCATCCTGTAAAACATACTGTGTTTTACATTTAACATGTCAAATCTACTATTGCCTATATTGTAAAAAATACAGGGAATGCCCAGTTATGCTTTACTGGGGTAAAGCTATCATGAATTTCTTATTTGATGTGAGGCTTAATATCTTAACAGTTTGGTAGGCCTAATTCTGTACATTGTGGTAGGCGTAATTCTCTACCTTAATACCTACAACACTGTGACACTGCACCTTTTGGCAAAACTGCATCCCTTTCTTCTTAGTAAGCCCATCTACCATAGATTTCTCCATTATTTTTGTGTTCCCCTCACAAAGATCTCATTTTTCAAGTGACTGCTGGGGAGAGAAATGACAGAATGATAGCATTAAGTAATTAATTTATTCATTAGTAAGTGGACCAATAGATAATGGTATTACCATGACTTATAATGTGACATATTACTCTGATGTGTCTCAGATATTGTACAGTGATGGAGGAACATGAGCACTAGTACATTTTCATTTTAAAATAAATAGGGGGCTCCTGCTCACTTCCCGAGCCCACCCCCTCCCCCACGGGGCACCCCATGCAACAGCCACTCCGCGTCACTGCCGCTCGCATTGTAAAGGGGGTGGCTGAATGCTCGTTATGGAGATGCAGATGGATCACCTGCTTGCCTACTGCTCCTCCTGCCATTCTACATGTTCTGCTTTTCGCGCTGCTCGTCAATCATTTCAAAGCCTGTACAGCAGCTGTCCACTCTTTGCTTGCTAAACCCGGGGCGCACTTCATGCTAGCCACTTCGCACCTCTGCCGATCACGTTGTGAAGGGGTGGGGGGTGCTGAACACAAGATAAGGAGATGCAGACAGCTGCTGCCTTTCTGCTCCTGCTGCCAAGCTGCATCTTCTGCTTGTCGTGCTGTGCGTCGATCATTTAAAAGCCTGTACAGCAGCTGTCCTTTAGTCTCACTGCTTTGTTTTGCAGGACGTCAAAGTGTTTCTCACCGGACTTCAAAGTGTCTCTTGCGGGATGTCCGTGTTGATTATTACTTTCCTTATTTTCTGAATTTACACATAGATTATTATTGTGCTCTTGTGCATCCTTTTTTGCCTTCTTTTCTTTCCAACGCTTTCGTGTCTGTTTTCGACGCACTGCTCTTTCTTCTTCGCTTAGTCATTCACGTGCCATCTAAAATGTATAACATTTTTAAGAGCTGGGAGCACATGAGGTGTGTCTGCCAAAAGCATTCCAACAACTGCGAGGTTAGATGTTCATGAACTTGTTTTAAATTATTTGTAAGTAGGGCATGACATGCAAAAATCACCATCTCACTGGTCTTGCTTCCTAAGGTTGTAATGTCTATTCTCACGTGATGTCAAAGTGTCTCTCCGAGATGATCACGTCTCACATGGTGTCAAAGTGTCTCTCCGATATGATCGCATCTTGACCCAAGATTTTTTTATATAATAGATAGACAGACATTGGCTTCGTTTTTGCCTTTTGTCCTCACTACAGTGCTGTTTTCAACCAATGAAAACAAATACTTCTGAGAACACTCTCCAGAGCCACAGACTTTTGAAAATGACAGCACAATGTTTCAATTTGGATGAGCAAAAATGAAGCTTTTTGAAAATGCATACTCTATTGTGCTCCAGTTATTTTGTGCGTATTATGTGGCTCTTTCCTGAATGAAACCTGCTCAGTACACATTTCATTCGCTGATTGGTCAACCATACTACAACATAGCAGTCATAAAAGAGTTGCTTTCCATTGCACTTGTTGTGTTGCTTACCCGTATGCGTCTAAATTGCATTTTGTTAAATTTTTAGAAACCATGGTTAAGAACCTATCACACTGCACGTTCGAATCACCAGTTGTATATGTGCTCAAACTGTACAAATATTGTTTGGTCCAATTGGCATGCTCAGACTATACATGTGCGATACATTCTCACTGCGGTTAAGATATCTGCACTGCACAATTATGTCATAATTGTTTTCAGTCGTTTAAGTAAGGATGAGAATATTTTCTTAAACAATGTGAGAATGCTAGTGTGCAGATGAAGGTTGTTTTCATTAAAAATGCTGTGTAGTAATATGGCTAGAATTAGCTCAGGGTCTGCAAATGGTGGGTAAGGTACGACGGTCCCAGCTTTAGTACTGTTCTCAAAAATCAAGAGCCACCAGGAAGCAGTATGAAGGCCTGGTTCCAAGTATTATTCCATTACAAATGGGTAAGTTTTACATGTATTTTTATTACCTCAAATGTAATTAAAAATATAATTAGATTTAAGGAGGAATTCAGACAACAGTCTACTGTTGTTCTGATGCTTTGTGATACTTCTCTTTCCACAATTAATGTTGTCTCCACTCTGCTGGACAAGATGACAATTCTTCAGATGTTCTTAGCTATTCATTTGCCTAGTGTTTTTCTTAAGAATCAAAGTTTCCAAGTAACATCAATCATCATTTGAAACTGAAAATAAAATTGAGCAAGAAAAGCAAAGCAAGAACCAATTCAGTCTTGATATCTGCATAGCAAACAAATGAAAAGCAATGTATAAAGCTCTATTACTACAATTCTGTTCAAGGTATTCCAGTTGCCAAGAGTTTCAAAATAACGAACAGCAGTTGAATGAGCCATAAAATTTCACAGGTAATTTCTTTAATATTTCTGAAAATGTATTGAGAACAAACTAACCAATTCACCGATTCTTGGTGCTAGTTGAAAATATGCAATCTGAGGTCTACATCTACATACATATAATGCAAAATTGACTGGCTAACTCACATCTAAAAATACTCTTTTCCAGTTAGACAAAAAGCTGAAATTTAGCAGGATGACTCATCTATGGCATTAGGTATCCAGTAAGAAGGGGCATTTTGATAAATCAATATTTGGTGTAAACAAAAAAAATTCCAATAGAAACACAAAATAAAATACCTTTGATTGACATTTCATGACATTGTCAAAAATACAAAATTAACCAACACCTTTTTCCATTTGTTAATATTTGTCATTGATAATGGTTGAGCAAGTGGGACATTCTGACACACCATGTCTCCATTTTAGTGTAACACTGACAGCATTCACACAGAGAAATGGGGCGTGCCATTTTATGCAAATGAAGGTTGTCTGAAGAAGCGAGGTTAAAGGAAGAAAGTTTAGCAAAGATTAAAGTGGGGACTGCAATTCTCATCAACCAGTGTACTGCACCAGACAATTTCATTAGCACTCAAAAAATTTAAAATAGTGCATCGACAAATGCGGCATGTCATCAAAGGTAGCAACTACTAAAATCAAGAGGTGGTTTAATGATAACAATCCAAACCTCGTCTGGAAGGGACTTAAAACAATTACAGGACTGGACTCTAAAAACAATGTGAATTTTCCTGCTGACAAAGACCACAAGCTTTTAGCAGATGAACTCAATAACTTTTTTGCCAGATTTGGAACAAGTGATTTCAGCACCCAAAATACAGAAATAAAGGCGATGCTTTATAAAAATACCAAGCAAAATGACACCTTTTATTGGCTAACTAAAAAGATTACAATATGCAAGCTTTCGAGGCAACTCAGGCCCCTTCTTCAGGCAAGATGTAATACAGAAACTGAAGTTTCCTGTGTTTATATCCACACACTAGGACAAGAAACAACAATGGTAAATTTTTGAATGAAAACTCTTAAATGTAAAAAATTAATAGGTTCATTCAGGCTAAGATTAATTTAACAGGAGATAGAAGAACAATGTATGGTCAAGATCTTTAGATAAGATAACTGTCCAATAAAGTCCTTTGAAGTTTGTGAAGTTTTTCAAAACAATGCAGATCTGTAGTCAGGTTGTCTGTGTCAGTCTGAGAGACGCAAACAGTCTTCATATCTGGCTATAAAACTCTTGTCTCTGTTCAAGCCATGCTGTAATGTATTCAATTTTAACATGAGCTTAACTTCCCATTCTTTTCTCTCTTGCTGCGTTTTGAAGTTGCCCATAAGCACTGTGACTTTAAAGTCCCTCTCACAGTGTCCATGGCTGTTGAAGTGGGCCGCTACAGGAACATCTGTGTTGCCATGTTTAATGTGGAATCTGTGTAAATTCATTCTCTGGCGGAGTGTTTGTCCAGTTTCTCCCACATAGAGTGCAGTGTCAGGACATTTCATGCAGAGAATTAGGTAGACAACATTCGATGATCTGCAGGAAAATGATCCCTTTATGTGATGTTCAAGTCGGGAGTTTGGTATAATTATACGGTCTGTATTGTAGATGTGGGCACACGTTTTACATCTTTTCTGTAGGCAGGGAGATGTGCCAAAGGTGTCATTTTGCTTGGCTTTTCTCTACATTCATAATGGCTAACACGGTACAACAACCTAGTACTAAAAATACCTGGAATTCTGCTGTGATGGGTTTCAGTTTAACTGAAGTGGAGAAAGGCTTGCAGCAGGTCAAAACAAACAGTGCAGTGGGACCAGACGGTATATCAGGTCGGCTCTTAAAGTCTTGCTTTAAGCAGCTCTCGCCAGTTTTTCATTTGCTTTTTAACTGGTCTTTAACCTGTGGTATTGTACCTAATCTGTGTAAACAATCAATTATTACCCCTGTATCTAAGGTTTCTAGGCCAAGCTGTTTAAATGACTACAGACTAGTGGCACTTACATCTATTCCAATGAAATGCTTTGAACATTTGGTGAAAAACATTTTAATGACAGAGACAAAGTCTTTTCAAGACAAAAATCAATTTGCTTATTGTGCAAATAGAAGTGTGGAAGATGCTCTGCTTGTTATCTTACATCAAATCTACACCTTTCTTTATCAGCTTGGTTCATATGTCAGAGCACTATTCTTGGGTTTTTCTTCAGCGTTCAATACCATACAGCCTCATATACTGATTGGGAAATTGAACAGTATGAATGTAAATCCATTTATTACACTATGGATTCAGAACTTTCTTTAAAATCGTTCACAGACAGTTAAAGTACAGGATACTTTTTCAGTAGTACTAGGTTGTTGTACCGTGTTAGCCATTATGAATGTAGAGAAAAGCCAAGCAAAATGACACCTTTTATTGGCTAACTAAAAAGATTACAATATGCAAGCTTTCGAGGCAACTCAGGCCCCTTCTTCAGCCAAGATGTAATACAGAAACTGAATTTTCCTGTGTTTATATCCACACACTAGGACAAGAAACAACAATGGTAAATTTTTGAATGAAAACTCTTAAATGTAAATTCAATAGTCATTCATTCAAACACAGCAAGTCCGCAGGGGTGTGTCTTATCACCATTACGGTTTACTCTGTACACAAGTGACCTGAGACAGAACAGTGTCCACTGCTCCATTATCAAGTATGCTGATGACACCATGCTCATGGGACACGTATCTGGGGAGGATGAAAGCCACTATCTAAATCAAGTGGACTTTACGGTAAACTGGTGCAAAAAAAACTCTCTCACTCTGAATGTAAAAAAGACCAAAAAAATGATATTTGATTTTAAGAGGCAAAAATACAGTATGTATGTTCATCCATTGTAGTTCTGGGGGAAGAGGTAGAAATAGTGACTGAATATAAATACTTAGGAACTTACCTAGATAACAATTTCAACTGGAATACAAATACAAAAAAATGATTCTCTAAATGCAACCAGTGCTTATTTCTCCTCCATAAACTCAAACTATTTAAAGTAGACATGGACCTCATGTTGTCCTTTTACCGCAGTATAATCAAGTCTGTGATCACTTTCAGTTTAATTGCCTGGTTTAATAGTCTGACAAACCAAAACTCAAAAAAGCTCCAGCAGATTACGAAGTATACAACTAAAGTTATTGGGGCTGATGTTGATGATTTGACTAGTTTGTGTCAGAGGGCAATGTTAAAGAAACTGGAAATCATCTCAACTAATGACACACATCCATTACATGTAGAACTAAAGTTCAGTAAATCAGGAAGGGTGGTCAATTTGAAAACCGACACAAATCTCTCCAGAAACGCCTTTCTTCCTAGTGCTATACGACTTTTCAATAAGAAATATTGGAGATAATGAATAAGGTTTTGATATATATCCTGTGCCCATTTCTTGTGTGAATATGTATTATCTAACTGCCTTACCTTAACCTTTCTTGTTTCTATTTGTCTGTTTTATTTCATTCTGTCTGTTTTTAGATGCAACTGAGAAGGCAAATTTCATGTTTTCTTGTGTAAACATCACTAAATAAAGAAACCTTAAACCTTAAGCTACTGTGTTTTTTTTTCTAAACCACTATGGGATGACAATTTTATTGTCTTGCTGGATTACAGTGTTTATTGTAACACAGTGTTTGTCAAATTTTATAGCCAGCTTTACCTGTTTAAGTTTCTTAAATACCATTTGAAGAGGGGGATTTCCTGCTGAGGGAATTAGCCTTAGTTCAAAGACCAGGGAGAAAGGGATTCCCTTGGTGAAATGACCACAATTAGAATCAGGGAAAATATCACTCAACACTGTTTATCGCTTTGCTGGACCAGGGGTGTGTTTTATGTGACAATAAATCTGAGATATGCTGATTACACTACAGTATATATTTTTTATCAGTGCATAGCCTTGATAGCCTTAAAAAAAACCAACATTGTTGTCCACCTGTATATCATCAATAAGCTCACAATACCAATCAACAATCAGTGTTAAGCATTTTTGAAGTAAAAAAAACAACATCAAAGAGTACATTTTTGAAAAGGAAGAAATACACTGCAAATTAACCGATGAAGTCAAGACACTATTAATTAAGTGTGATTATTTTCTATAGCTGATGGAGATGCTGTTTTTCAGAATGTAATAAGATAAGAACAGGATGGTGCTTTTAAATGCGTAAAAGTAATTTGTTACTTTTATTTTTTTTTCTCTTGGTAGACATTTACTCAAATCCATTGTATACTAATTTTAGACTTTGATGTTAATAGTCAAGATTTTTGGCAGTTTTTTGATTTGAGTGAATCAGCTTTATGTCAGATCTGTAACATTACCAAATACCTCTTTAATATGAATTTCTGCTTCAATCTCTTTAATACTAACACCACCAAGGACTGTATGTAGTATGTTAAACAGTATGCAGTTTGTGAACAGATAATATTAGCCCTTGGTAAAAAAACACAGTGTATACAGATACATACTTAGTTACATAGTATATCTAATACATCTTATTAACCATCTACAACTGAAGCCAAGTGGTATTCCTGGGCCGAGTAACACAGCTAATAGCACATATATGTGAAAGGGATTTGGTGGACACCACTAAGTAATGACGGATGTACGTTTCAACAGGCCACTTCATTACAAAGCACTTTTTCTGAAAGTCATAAATAGGGAAAACTGTAGAGCTTGGATAAAGTACACTGTGTTTTTTTTCATTCATCTCAGCTCACTAAACCGACATGTGAAGCGTAATTTTTCATTCTGAATCGATAGTCTGAAACCTGAATTGGAAAGCAGGTTTTTTTAAAGCTTGTGCTTCGGGTCATTGAACATTGTGAGTTTTTTTAGCCTATCTATTTAAAAAGTGGGAAAAAAAAATACTTAACAACAAACAAAAACAATGCTTTAAGCAGTTTTCATGTTGTGTAACAAAAATTCTAAAACTCTAACAAGGGCAATACAATAGAGTTAAGATTTCTAATTGTGATCGTGATTTGCTTGGGCTTTAGGAGATAATGTCTTTCACAAAAGAATGCTGTGCTTAAAAAAACTTTGCATAATTATTGTGAAGCTAAAAAGGACATCAGCAATAAACAAAAATGAATTTACATATCTAATTGGATTAACTCAGCAACTCAGGAAACCACCCACATATAAATATCACATTCTGGGCAACTCTAATCAGTCATGATATACTGATGACAGAACGCGGCTACTGCCCCCATAATACTCACGCCTCAGATTAATATCACTCTATATGGATTTATTGTAAAAAATGTTGTAAAAAAACAAATACATATCTGTGCTCCCTTTCAACCCCTCACCACATACACCTACTTCCATAAACAACCCTCCTCCATGCAACACCCATTCATTGCAACATTTCTGCCAATAATTTATTCTTCGGGAAGAAAAAAAAGAGGAGACAGTCTAGGAAAATTGCCAGGCACACACTTAGTTACAGGAACATAAACTAATAAGGCGGTAATATGTAATTTAATATGAGAGGCAATGTTATGATTTAGCTACATACAAATAATGTGCTGACATTTCTGACCAGTGGGGAAAGAATAATTTAGTGAAGAGGAAAAATAACTTTGAGAACACCATATTGACAGTGCATAATAAGATTATGTTATGGTGAAGTCTTTTCTGGCTTTTTTTGTTTTTAGAAATAAACCTAAGCAATTAATATCACTAGCATTTCTGTTACTAAGATAAGGATAGATTCTCAGTTAGGTTAGAGCTAAAAACTTTGCATGCTATTTCATGGTGAGAAACTGTTTGTCACCTTCAGAAAATATGAAAGATTAAACAGTAAGAATTTATTGACTTTATGGAGAATCCACTGTGCTGCCATTTAAAACTGAGTACTTAGGCACCACCTTTCTTTTTCTGCCTGCAATGATAGCCTTGAACACCATGTAATTCTTCAAAACACAATCAGAAAAGGGATGTGTACAGTATGTGGAAGGTTTGACCGAATGAATTGATTCAATGTTTTGGAGGTTTTTATAGCTGCAAACACCTTTTTCAACAGGCATGTCCAGTCGTACACAAAAGGAAAACACATAACATAATTTACTGAGATTTTCAAAATAATTTGTTTTATTTCCACAGCAAAGATCAACTTTGATACTAGAAGCCGGAGGCAGATCTCCAAAACTGAATTTCAAGTTGGTTAATCGGCTCCTAAGGGTCTCAGGCCAACACTGGAGTCCCTCAGTGATTTGTGCTCGACCTGCTACACTTTCTAATTTTTATTGAAGTTACTGTCGCCTGTATATAGTAGTTGTGACATTCATATTGAACAACATGCAACATGTCACTTTTCATCAGTACCATGATAAACAAGTAATAGTCCAGCTTCATAGGAATGTTTTCGACAGTATACAGTTTGCTCTTACTGATAAATGTTCGCAAACTCACATTGAATGCTTCCACCATTGTGATGACATTTCACATACTCCCTCCTTTTACTTTAGTCTTTTCAGCTTTCCAGTTGGTTATGGACAATTTATAGTACCACTTTGGTTTTACTGTTGCTTTATTAATGACATTAGTAAATTTGAGAGATCTTCAGCTGATGTAATAATTAAAGAGATTTGAAATACTGCGGAGGCAGAGAAAATATTCAAATAGCCCTGGACAGTCTCCAAAAATAAGAGTCTGTCTGGAAAATGACATTTAATGTAGACAAGTCCAAAATGCTACATGCTGTCAAAAGACACATTATGTATGTATAGAAGACAGAAGAAGAAGTCGTGCTGTAAGCAACCTCAGAAAAGGATTTAAGGATTTATGGTGACACAACATTGTTATACTGCTGGAAGTGTACAGGAGGTAAATGAAAAAGGTAAATGCAATACTAAATATTGTGAAACTAGGTTTAGGATTGTGAGAATCTGAAGTCAGTCCTAGTAGTTGAAAGGCTGAAATGAGAGGCTACTTCATCCCAAAACACACATGTACTCATCTACTTTCACCGTTACAAGGCTGATTTAGAACTATAACTCAACCTAAGTGTCTATTTTCTGGAAGCAGGAGAAACCTGAATATCTTCTTATATAATACGCTACCGTGGCTGTCCGTTTGTCTGTCCAGGGTTTTAAATCACCTGTAGCTCGCAAACCGTTTGAACTATTGACCTGAAATTTGGTACACATATACTACGTGACGTCTACTATCCGCTTTCAGGGTGATGATTGACTCCCAAGGTTATTCATCTTTTTATTTTTATTTTATTTTATTGTAGAATCAACTCTTGGCAGCAGCCAGCAGGGCAGCCATGTGGCGCATGTGTATGGATGCCATTCTCATCCCTACCACCTTCGCCATCACTTCCCCTACATTGTCATATCTTAAATCATTCTTGAGGCAGATTGAACAGTTAAGTTCGAGCTTAAGTGAAAAATTAAGGAAAACGTACTAAGTAATTGCAACACAAACACTGACTTAATCAGTTTTAACGCAAAAAGATGCTGACGAAAGAAGAGAAGAAGGAGGCCGCTACGGTGGAGAAAAGAAGAGCTGCTCAGGAAGCAGCAAGAGCATCAACCTCTGAGCAAACGATTGCTAAATGTACAGAGAAGGAGTATGATAACTATGAATGCTCAAGTCAAGTGTATTCACTGCACGTTATGATCCAAAATAAATAAACATTATGTAGAAAATAAAAGGATTTAAGCTTAAACCTAGTTTTGACTAGCTGTAACGCCAATAACTCCCTCCATCACATGAGCACTGTGGAGGGTAAGAACCTGGAATCTAAACCAGAAGGCTGCTGGTTTAATACCCACTGACAATTCACAGTGTGGCCCTGAACAAGTTACTTTAACTTGCCTGTGCTTCAATTACAAAGAAGCAAAGTGTTCATCAATAGGCTCTTAAAGGTCTGTAATTTTAAAGGTTGCTACCTGTCTCCCTGTTTCATCCATGTAGATGACTGGAGATTTCTAACAACAAATGCAGTAAGTAAGATTTGCAGTGTTATAAGAAGCTTATTGTTTAATATTTACCAGAGGGACAGGATAAAAGGGTACTGTTGGTGACATATTCACAAGTGACACTGTGACTCCTGTTGCAGCTCAAAGAGCCTTATGGAAATTGTGGCTCCTCTCTGTGAAGTGACCTGCAGGTGAGAAGTTTGCATAGCTTAGGTGGCCGATAGATGAAGATCAAGGGAGAGCTAGGAAAAAAGGCTGCTGTGGAAAAATCAGAGTGAAATGTGGAGACATTTTGTTTAATGACCTTTTGGAGAGATGGAGAGTTAGGTTGGAATCGGTGGTTTCATTAATGGGGTTTCTCTTAAGAGTGGATGTTACGAGGTCTGCTCCTGACTTGATTCAGGGCACTAACCACAACATGAGACTTCATCAATGACGAAACACCTAATCCTGAGTGCTTAATTACAAAAGTCAACCTCATAAACTACTCATCCTGAGTGCTTCATTACAAAAGTCAATCTCATCACTGCAGTGGCATTGGAATCCAAGGAACTGTGAAAGAGGTTGAGAGATTTTAGTATGACAGGAATGAAAGGACCTATAAAGGGAGAAACTGTGCAAGTCACTTAGATTGTAATAGAGGTTTTAAACTGATTGAAGGACTGATATCTGGTAGAGTTATGATGGAAATCTTGACTATGAATCTGAGAGATGGAGGGAAACTAGTCAAATCATTAATGGATTCCCATAGGCAGCTTCATGAGCAAGAGATGGCTCCAGCACAATAATCAATATAGCTCTTATTATGCTTTGTTACAAATACTTGGTTGGAAGAAAAGAATGCATTTCTACTCACCCAACATAGCTAGGATAGCTAGATCCTATTCTGATACCTGTTACAACTCCACTGACTTTTTAAAGTTTGTTATCAAAAGAGTAGACAGGAGGAGTAGGAGGAGCCTTGACTGGACATCTGTTGAATGCCTGCCTGATGGCAATGCGACCTTCCTTGAGAGGAAAAAATGTGTATGGCGAAGTGACATCCATGGTAAAGATAAAGCAGTTGAAAGTATGCAACCTAAAGTTGTCAAGCAGCAGCATGGTTCATATTTTTTAAGTATGAAGGGAGACTAATGGTCTTATAAAATCATTGAGGAAAACTGAAATATAACTAGTGGGATAGTTGAACACAGAAACATTACTGTGCCCAAGATTGTTTAGTTTGTGGATTTTGTGGATTCTGAGATATCTGTTGTTTTTTGACAATGAGGTGGTCACCGTTAGCAGGCAATTTTTTTCTGCTGATGAGAAGAGAAATAGTAGAGCTGGCCTACTAAGGTTTATTGTCTGTAGGATCCTGTGGTGGCATATTCAGTATGTATTTGTAATATATACACAAAGGGAGATTACTAAAATTACATTATAGTCCAAATAATATTTAACAAATCTGCATTATTATTGTATGAAAATGAAGAAGCATTAAAATCTTTCTAGTTTAATAAGTGACCACCATTAATAGTGGAGCAAGCATGAAAGGGATTCACACATATATGCTATATTTTTCACCATGTGCTGTCAACCACATCTGGTGTTATGGTTATATAAGATCATAACCATTTCCAGAAGAACTGGCCATTCAGCCCAGCTCATTTAAACTTCAGCAAAATATTGTCACACACATTCGTGACTTATTTCAAATTCCTATGGTTCTCTGTGTGAAAAAAATCTCTCTATTTATGGACAATTTAAGTTACTGATTTTTCTTTTACACTCCAAGAGTCATGCAGCATTAAATCTGGACTTGTGGACAACTACACCATGTTGTAGGCCAAGGTTAGATATCTGGTATGAGTGAGTATCCTTGTTTGTTTGTTTATTCATTTTACTGGAGGAAAACACAAAATTAAAATCTTACATATATAATTAAATGTTCTGTGACGTGTAATAGCCTATGAAGGCTTAATTGAAATACCCAAATGCATCTATCTACTTAATAAAATTATAATGCGATTAGATGTGTAGAAGACTACTTCCTAGCTAGTTTTTACATTCCCTACAGACACTATGGTAACAGTCACACTGCATTATTTAGATTGGATAATAGGTGTAATATATATTTGCAAATAAAGTTAAATGTGTCAAAGGCTTGAAAGAACATAATAATCCAAGAGTCTTATTAACAGTGTTTTGAACTATTATAAAGCAGAAAGATCTGACTTTGAGCTAATACTGTAAAAAAATCTAAATTAAGATTAAACTGCAATTAAACCCATCTTCTGCTGGCTACTTCTAGAATGATAATACATTTACAGCCAATGCCTTTATCCAGGATGACCTACAACATTTATGATACAATCGGTTACATTACTTTTGGTTTTCCAATTGGAGCACAGGCCGATCATGTGACTTACTCAGGGTTGCACAGTTTCAGTAGTGGGATTTGAACCCACCAGCTCAGGGTTTGAAGTCCAAAGCATTAACCACTACACCACACTGCCTGCAAACACCATGTCACAAAGTGAAAGTCATCTCAAGCTGCTTCTGTGGCCTTTCATATACTACACTAGAATCCAATGGGACTCTTTTGGGATGTGGCAGAACAGGAAATTCACAGCATGACTGTACAGCATGTCAGTATGGACCATAATCTCAAAGGAATGATTCCAACATCTTATGGAATCCCCACCACAAAGAATCAAGGAAAAGTCCCTACTCAGTATTAGTATAGTATTCCTAATAATTTTTATCAGTGAGTATATATTCAATAATACAGTTGGTAACAGGAGAAGCAAAGGAGGTCCTGAAATACCTCACAATACACACTACTAGCCTAGCAGAACACATTTTATCACACACATAGCATTTCAGAATAAAATAAATCATACTTTGTTTCAAATCCTAACCTGACCACTAACTCTGTGGTGTTTCTGTGGTGTTTCCATATTTTCTTTGAGTCTGAGAAGGATTTCTTTCCACCAAGATTTACATGGAAGATTAACTAAACACCCTGCAACAACATGTATGTGTATAGCACATTTTCATACACAGGATGTACCCGAACTACTTTGCAAGATGTCAAAGAAAAGTAAAGCAAAATTACACCTTTTATTGACTAACTAAAAAGATTACAATATGCAAGCTTTTGAGGCAACTCAGGCCCCTTCTTCAGGTAAGAAATAAAAGGTGTCATTTTGCTTGACTTTTCTCTACATTCATAATGGCTAACACGGTACAACACCCTAATACTACAAGATGTCAAAGAAATAGTTACAAGAAAAGAAAAGCAAATTAAATTAGGTAACAATAATAATGAATAAGTAAAAAATCATTACATGCTTACATAACATAGATGTATTATTAGTAGAAAAGTCGAGTTCTTAAATGTAGTATCAAATCCCGAATTGTCCTGGTGCATTTGTTCACTCCAAGGACCTGGTACTATATCTAGAGTTGCATTTGGTCTTGTGTTAAATAATGCCTTTTAACCTTAGAAAAGGATTTAGGTGTATATATGGACACTACATTTTTATTAACTAAGCAATGTACAGAAGCAGTTTAGAAAAATGTTAGGTTATGTCATAAAAACTGTTGAATACAAGTCAAGGGATGTTATGTTCAAACTATATAATACACTAATAAGTCTGCATCTGGAGTATTGTGTGCAGTTCTGGCCACCATGCCACAAAAAACATAGCAGCACTTGAATATGGGCAGAGGAGATCAAACAAGTGCATCCCACAAATACTCTGACAGACTCAGAGAATTAAACCTGTTTAGTCACGATCAGTGGAGACTGCGTGGGAACGCAATCCAGGTATTTAAAATCCTCAAAGGTATTGATAAAGTAGATCTAGCAGAATCTAGCGTTAGGGTGAATCACATACTTGAGGACATCAGTGGAAATTAAGGAGAAGTACAGGCAGTCCCCGGGTTTTGTACGAGAGTGAGACAGTAGGTTTGTACTAAAGCTGAATTTGTATGTAAGTCTGAACAGGTACATTATTTTAATAAATGCTGTTGTTGACTGACTGTAACCAAGTGCTTTGCCAATGAATGATGGAGTTTCACCTATCTCTGACCTTTTTATTATTTTTACTTTATTTTCAATGGTGATGGTTTTTCTCTTCTTTACTGTATCACCAGCACTGGCATCAGATTTGTGTTTCAGAGACATTCTGGAAGGGTAAAGACAAAAGGTTAAGATGAGCTCTTCTGCACAGCACTGTACACGCTATCACAGCAGGAAGGCACCAGTCGTCAACACGTCTGATGTACTGACAAAAGACAACTTCCTGCTATGTCCGTAACAGTACAAGCAGACTTGCTATTGAGAATGAATGGGGACGGCGAGGGACGGTTCACCACCTGCCCACCACACAGTCACCTCCACTACAGTATACTGTCTGCAGCATCTGCCCACTGAGAATTGCTCACCACTGCCCCTATTCAACAGGCAGCCACCCGAGGCACACTACAATGCTACCCCCCACCGTCCCGTTCACCCTTAGTGGCCTCCGTTTAGCCACAACTGGGTCACCACTTGCAGCATTACCAGCCACCCACCAAGAACGAACGGGGCAGCCATGTGTAGTGGATGGGCAGTGAAATGCCCCCCTCTGCTCCATCAAGCCTTTGTCCAGTCAGGAGCAGTAGCTGTTGTAGCGTAGTGGGATTGCACCAAACCTCCCCATCAAGCCTCCATCCTGCACACGAGCGATAGCTGTGGCCCCGGTGACTTTGGACCACGGGTCACCGCTTACCGCCGGGAGACGCCCGAGGGACACTACACTGTGCAAGCAGTGAAATCGCCCCCCTCCAGTCTCTGTCCAGCCACTGCTTGCAACGTCCCCAGGGTGAAGATGACGGAACAGCAGTTACTGAGGCTCATGCTTTGCAGCTGCGGCCCCATTCGTAAGTCGTAGGTCAGATGTCAGTAACCTGGGAACTACCTGTACATTTAAGACTGAAGCCAGAAAGCACTTCTAGAAAACTGGAACAAACTTCTGAGACATGTAGTTGAAGCAGAAACCTTGACAACTGTTAAGAAGAATCTGGACAAGGTACTAGGACAGCTTAGCTATTAGGTAAAAAAAAAATTGATTGTTTGACTGAATGGTCTCCTCTACTTTGTTAAATTTCTTACGTTCTACGCGCTTATGCCAGAATAGGCTCTGACCCTGTGAGCCTGAATTAGGTTAATCCGCTTCAGAAAAAAAGACCGGTGGATGAATCACTGTGCCATTTCAGCTATGATATTCCCTTTGTCCAAGAATTTTTCCATGAACACTTTTCTAAATGTGTTTGGAATTAGTGGCTGTCCCAACAATTTGAAACAAGGATACATTGCCTTAAAAACTCACTAAACACTATGAACTGACTTGCAGTTTTGATTTACTAATGCCTTTTCAATTTGAAGCAGGAACATTTAGATCCATCTATCCATTTTATCGTCTTGTTTTTTCAATTAAGCAGTGATTCTTAAAGTAAGGGCTGCACCCACCAGGCAAAGCCAATTTTCTACAGGAAACACGGAACAGAATGAAAAACAAGTAAGAGACTAAATATGTTTCATACGGGAGCAATAAAACAAACTGTGTTACTAGGTGCCTGCTATAAGCTATTACACTGTCAAAGTCAAATAAACTACATGAGGTCAGTGAAAGGGCAGTAAGCAAATAACAGTATAACACTGAAACATGTTTGACAGAGATGAAAAGAAAAGAAGACGACGCAAAAACCAAGGTAGCTGAGTCAGGTGGTGATGGAAAACCAATGATTAAAATATGTGACGACATATCTTGCAGTCGAATTTATGAGTTCAATAGTGGATGAAGAAGAGAGAGTCCTGGGTGTTTTGCATCTTTGAACAGTGGCAGCTCATAGTTTGAAGGCCGTATTGACACACTGCATCTCAATCATGTATAGTATGTTGATTTGGTAAAAGCCATTTCTGTGAAAACTAAAACTTAAATAGCCTTATATCAAGTCACATATAATGTGGAATGATGCAAAAAACTGAATATGATTGCAGAGGAGTTAACACTTAATGCCACAGTTGATATTACTGATCAAGCAACAGCCAAAAATGTTAACGCCATTCCTATATCTAACAGCACTTTTCAAGACATATAAGTGACCCGTCAAATGCTCTTAAAGAGCAGGGGCCTCATGCATAATGCTGTACTTACAATTCACACTATAACATGGCATATGGACAAAAGCGGAAATGTGCTTAAGCACAAAAAAATACAGATGCATAAATCTGTGCGAACGCCAACTTCCATGTTCTTCTGCTACATAAATCCCGGTCAGAGTGAAAAGTAATGCAAGTGCACGGCCTGCTGCCCCACTCCAACTCCTCCCAGAATTACGCCTCTTTGATTATGCAAATCAACATAAATAGCCTCTAAGCTCAGCATTCTGTGAAAAGGCAATGGCAAAAGCACAGGGGGATATAGAAGAATTTCAGCGAATACCAAGTGGAGGCAATAAAAAACTTACTATTTGTTGGTTTAAACAGTAGCATAAACAACAAAAGAAAGTCAATTGAGTGACATAGAGTGTCGGAGAAACTCAAAAGCTCAAGTTCACAAAGTCACACAGTGCCCGAAATAAAAAAGAAATTGTCAGATATCAAAGTCGCCATGAAAAGGCGAGTCATAACCGTCTGAGTGTCATATGAAAGCTTATTAGGGTACAGAGAAAAGAAAAAAAATAGGGACACAGTGGGGGAAAAAGCTCAAAATTTCCACTTTAATCACATAATTTATTTTGTCATAATTATTAGCAGTTAATTTCAGTGTCTTTATAAAGCTGCATCAGGGATGTGGATCTAAAAAAGAAAGGGAAACCACACTGGAACAGTAGCACTGCTTTGACACTGGGTGCCGCCAGTTTGCAAAACCGAGCGGAAAACTTGCGCATGCCAGGGTTGGACCTACCGTGAAAATGTGCGTGGTTTTACTGCAAGTTTAGGTTTTATACATCGCGATTTGAGCTTGGAAACGTTCTTACACAACATTTTTGTGCGTGTGCACTGTTAATACATGGGCCCCAGCTCATTACCAAAATAAAAGGCAGACACTTGTGTGTAGATGGACCAGGCTACTGACAGCAGTAAAGACTGCTTGCTAATTGCTTATATTAGTTATGTTGATACAAAGTCATTTACTGAAGATTTGTTCTCCATGACAGAAATATGACAGCAAAAGCTGATTCATTTTTTAGCATAATAGACTTGTACCTGACCAAAACTCTGGACTTGAATGGAAGGATTGTTTGGACATGTGATCTAATGGATTATATATTGTACTACAGCAGGAAGATGGACTGGGAAACAGACATCATACAGAAATCTTGTTGGATGCATTGCCTTTTGCACTAAGAAACCCTGGCATCAAAGTAGCTGAGTCCCAAACTGAACAATATTTTGCCTGAAGTCATTACCACAATCAGCCTTTTCAAAATGAGGCCAGTAAAATTTCATCTTGGTAGGAGATGGAAGATTGCTACTGAGCTGTATTGTTTTATAGTAAGGACAAATGGCTCCCCAATGACACGGTGGTTTACAGAATGTTTAAGCTTAGAGGGGAGATTTTACATGAAGACAGCATGTGCAAACTCAATAATAAATTTAGCAAAGGAAATTTTTTAAATTAAAATGGCATACCTCTGCAGGATTTTCTTAAAATTAAGTTAATTAAATCTAAAGTTGTAGGGAAAAGACAACCATCAACCACATTTGGCTGACAAGATCAAGTCATTCACTAGGAAGATGGAGATGTGAGGCAGGAGACTTCAAGGAGAAAAAATTAAATATTGACTCATTTGAGAACCTGATGATATTTATTAAAAGCAGCAATGTCAAAAAAAAGTACTGAAACTCATTGGCTCATGCAGCACATTACAAAAAATGCATTTACAGAAATATTTCCCAGTAAAGAGCGGTCAGTATAACTGGGTCAGAGGGTCCATTCAGTACAATAACAGCAGATGATTTTAGTTCTGACTGCCGCCTTAGAGACTCATTCACCCTTCAGACACTAAGTGGATTCTGGCTTGAAGAACAAGTTCTCAGTTATAGAATAGATGACTATGACTATTCTTCTTATTTTCCTTTTGCTACATCCTATCAACATGAGATAGGCTTCTCTGTTGTTGCTTAACTAAAATATAAATCGAAGGTGAACTCAGAGAGTGACCATATCAACAATTCTGCCTCACTTTGCAAAGCCGAGTAGTGAAAAACAAGCCCGCTGCAGTTACTGATTACTTTAGGAAAAACAAATTGTCATGTTTAAAGAAAATTTGCAATTAATAATCTGAATACAGTTCTTATCAGTGTTCTCTGGTTGTCTGATGTTCTTTAATTGTTTAAAATAATACAATGGAGCATTTATAATTACAGGCACAACAGCTATTCATTAATAGAAATAGATAATGGGTGGGGGAGAGCTGAATTGTTTTTCATTTTCAAAGACAGCATGCTTGAAAAAATTTTGGAACCACTAAATTGTAGGGCCAAAGGTGATTGAGACTAGTCTACAGTAGTAGCGCACGTCAGGAATCATCCACTAACGTATTCGGTATCTTTGAAGTTGAAGTTACTTCTTCACAATCATGTGTCATACACATTGCAGGCAATGAAGGGCTCAAACAGGGATAATTCCATGTCAGACCAGAAGGTGGCACAGTGCACTGAGCCTTCCTCTTTTTAATTGGCAGACCAACCACAGAAAATTTGTCTGGACTCGATGATGTCACTTCCGGTTCCAGCCCTGACGACATCACTTCCCCTGGCCGACTTTAAAACCGCCATGTTTGCCTGTCTGTTTGTTCTTTTGTTGGACTGAAGTCTGTTCAGACCTGTTTCATGTGAACCAAACTTTCATCGTTGGCAGCCTATTTCAAGTATACAGGTGACTGCCCCCAGACCGTTTCTTGTGTTTGTCGAATCCTTTTAATAATGATATATATTAATTTGACACATATAGTGCATTCTAACATGAAGCATATTTTATAAGATTTTAAAAATGACTAGCCTGCTCTTGCCTTTTATAATGGAGCTAATGAGTACTAGAGTCCCATTATTTAAAAAGAAGCATGAAAACTTACTGAATATGTCCATGTTTCAAGCCAAAAATGCTATGGAATATTGATCAGTGTTTTAAGAATCCATAAATATTGCATAGCAACTTATCCTTTAAGACTGGAAAAAAGCACAAACCAAGCCACAGTCATTTTTCAAAGGAGACTGCCTGAGCACTTTACTCCTCTACTAATGTTCCTTTGTGGTATCTTTCAGGGCCAGGGGCATGCATTCACCTCAGAAAGTTATTGCCAAATGTCATTGCTGACTGTGAACATTGATGCCAAGGTGTCATAGCTATCTCTGTTCTGTGTAAAAATAGACAATAATGACTGAAAACGTCATACAATCACTTGAATTCTTATTCTATAAGAAAGCTTTTTTCTTTATTTTGCAAAGATTCAGTATTCCATGCTGCTGCTGCAACGATAATGCTTCAACGTGATACAATATTGCAACAATATGACGGAGTAAGAGAGACAGAGGAATGCAAATGGCCACATTACACCAAATGCTTTTGAGGAGATCCTAAAAAGAACTTCCTGGTTCTTCCGGAGCCCCTTTCACCCTGTAACCCAGATGTTAGGTGGTGACACATGCTTCCAGCTGCTTCGACCTTTTGCCTGCTCATGTGTGCCGCCCAGCTATTCCTCACTTCACTTACCCGGGAACACTGTTAATTCATATGCCACTTTTTCCCTCCTAGCATCTGTGCAACCAGAGATGATGGACAGTAGCATGCGGGAGATGTGTCTAAAGTGCTCTCTTCAGTGTTGTGTCTGTGCGTGCCTCCCACCCATTTAATGCCAGCTTCTCCAGGTAGAGCAGAGCTGTCATTCCACCTCACAATGCTGTGTATTTCCAAATCGATTGGTATGAGTGAGTATCACTCAGCAAAAGCAATGTATTGTGCATCAAAAAAGTCAATGCTTTGTTTGTAGCACTACAATTTGCTCTATTGCATACTCTGCCTTTTTCAGTTTTTTTTATCGTGAATACACTGAACACATTTCAACTGTAACTTGCAGGTGGCTTGGCTCTTTCAAAAATATTTAAATATTAGGCTTTTATTAAAAATACAATGCTGTGTAATCAGTTTGCTTCAGACTTTTCATTATTTGTACAAAGTACAATGAAAGTCATATGTGCTATTTTCACTACGCTGTCACTCAGCGTGAAACTTGCTCCGTAGGCTTTGTAAAATATCAAAAAAAAAAATAAGCGCTGTTAAGGAAAAGATAATTATATGATTTAAATGTGCTGTTTGTTATTACCAGCCATGGCAGAACACAATTATTGAAAAACAGAATTGCAAATGCAGAAGTTGGATTTTAAGCAGAACAAAATTTAGTCCTGGGAGCTTGTTGGGTTTGTCATAACTCCATCTATGACAGTGGCTATAAGCAGACAAACAAACAGGAAATGTATTCTTACCTCAAGAAAAATAGTCCCAAGAATCTGTGATAAAATAATAATTTCTACTTCTGAAGGATTTCTCATAAACAAAGAAGGCATATTTTCTTAAATGGAAACTTTTGCTGCTTTGGCAACTTTCAAAGCTTTTTCATTCACAACAACATTTCACTTTAGAACACAATTTTTTGCAGCAAATCAATATGTACAATAATTGTGAAGAACTAAGTTCAACATGAAAAATACTAATAATTAAATGCTATTCAATAAATCCAATATAGTATATGGAAAAGAGAATAAGGAATAATACAGTATATAGCATATATAGAATTCATTTGTGCAGCTTTAAAACCTTCAAGCCAAATCAAAAGCTCTAAAAGAAAGTCATACCAAAAAGGTCTGAGACCTCTCTAAGAAGGTCTTAGCTTGTATGCAACAGACACAATTGACATAATACACATTTTCATTATAAAATATGTTGCTATTAATACTTTACTACTTAGTGAGACATGAGTGGCTAAGAGAGTTTTTTGTTATCAGAAATATTTGGAAAAAGGCAAAGGCAGAACAGATGAATATAGCAATATCTTAACTCCATTCCTAGTTTAATTTTATTTGGGGAGGCAACACAAGATGTGGAAGAAAAATGGAAGGGAGATGATGGAGAGAGTCCAAGTTTTAAATTGTATGCCCACAGTGCTTTTTACTTTTATCGGAGTAAGGGCTGGCAAGGATAAATATGTGATGGATGGTGTGGCATCCGGCCGGGGCTGGAGCCCGGTCGGGACGCCCAGGAGGACTGGAGGAGGGCTTGTACTTCCTCCAGACCGCGAGGGGGCGTCCGCCCTGGTTATGTTGGGGGCCACGGTAAAGGGCTTGGAAGCCCAGCCCTGTAGGGACCCATGGCCACCGCCAGGCGGCGCCCCGGTGCCTGAACAACCCTGGAGCCCAGACGGCTTCCGGGTGCGCAGCCGGCACTTCCGTCACACTGGGGTGTGTCCATGGAGGAGTGCCGGGGAGCAGATGGAGCCCATCCGGGTTCCTATTTAAGGGGCCGCCTCCCTTCAGTCGAGAGCGGAAGTCTGGTGGAAGAGAGACGGAGCTGGAGAGAGGATTTGAGGCGGCCAGGAGAAAGGCACAAGGACTGTGAGGCCTGGACCTTGGGGAACGGTGCAAGAGGCACTGGGGACTGCACGGAAAACTTTGTAAATATTGTATATAAAGGGTTGCTGGGTGAAACAAAGATGTCCGTCTGTCTGTGTCCGGGTTCAAGTCCACAATGGCCAAAGTTATAATTTGAAAGGATCACATCTTTCTATTTTCACCCAGAAATATAACTTCAGTGAGTTCTGTTAGCTGAAATGCCAAGTGTTTCGATTTCAACCTCAGTGATCTCTGAGGTCAAACAGAGCATTTTTGCATGAGACTCACTTAAACAGTAAAGGTCAGTCTCAGCTGAAAAGAGACTGTGTTGGTCAAATTTTTTATATAGCAATTGTGTTCATAGTCACTGATATAGTATCCAGTCATAAAGAGTGTTATGTTAAGTTGGTGATGCATCTTTAAGAATCTAAACTGATTCTGGCTTGTGGTGGTAAGATGTTCATTAAGGAGACAGCTGGGCAGCCTTTGACATGCCAAGAACCACTGAAAGGACAGGAGAGAGAAAAGAAAGGAAAAGTTTACAGTACATTCAACCTGGATAAATTTGCCAGATTATTAGAAGAAAATTAGTTGGTGTCCTAGGAAGAACATCTTAGAGAAATGTACAGTGACCCACTAATGGAGTAGGTGTTATAGGAGGGCAAGAAGCCACTAAATCCGTCAGACTCACAACTGGATTTAATATGTTAGAACCAAAACTTACAGAGAAAAAAATATAGTCAGAAAGCCAGAGCAGGATCTGCCCCAGGGCCAGATGGGATTCCATATTACATTAATAAATGCTTCCCAAGATTAGTAAGATGGAAGCTGCTGAGGTTGGTATTGATAAAGAAGAGGTTGACAGATAGCTGGAAGATAGCAGAAAGAGACATAATTCCCAAGGCAGAAGGTTCAGAGAAACTCTCACAGTTCTGTTCCATATGTCATTTATATATGGGAGGGAACATATTCCTAGCTATTATTGCCTTTGGGACCCAATACATGTTGGGAAAGCAGTACATTGATATTGACAATACAGAAAGGCAGAATACCAGGATGATCAGCATTTCTGGAATTTGCAAACCCCCTCACCCAAAAAATAAGAGGCGAGGAAGTGAAGGAAAAGTTACCATTTATATGGCTAGCTTTGAGGAATGTATATGTCTCTATTTCTCATCAATTGATAAACATCACCCTGAAGAAGTGTCACATGCCCTGGGACTCCTGAAAGACTACTTCATGGATTTAGATGATGTTTTCAGTAGGCAGTCATGCAACAGATTGGCAGATGTTGGAGAAAGGGATCCACCTCCTCATGAAATCTGAAGTGAGGCCTAGTTAAGGACTATAGAGGAGGGCAAAATTTCTCTGATCGCCAATGCAAGCCTTTATGGATTATATCGCCATTACAAAAAGGTCAGCCATAGAAAGCAAGTGGATTTTTGAGAAGACTGATAGACTTTATAATTGGGCAAAGATGACCAAATTGGTCAAGGAAGTGTAGGTGCTTGGATCTGAGGAGAGACAGCCTGAATAGTAATACTCAGCTCAGAGCTAGTGGAGAGTAACATTCAAAAACATTTGTAAAAATCTTGGGGAGCAGTTTAACACCCATTAAGATGGAACAGCTTTGTGAAAGTTAGTGTGGCTCAGGCAGAACAGTGTTTGAAAAGGGTGGATAAGAGAAGACTGCCAGGAAAATAAAAAGCCTGGTGTTACTACTATAGGGTTTTCTCAAGGCTCATCTTGCCACTGCTGGTTTCTGAACGTCAACAATCGATGCTGCCAGGAGAAAAATCAATGGTCACATGAGAAGATGGTTACGGTTACCAGTGAGCTTAGGTGGCATTAACCTCTATAGCCCGGAGACAAAATTGCATCTTCTTCTCAGGGATTTTGTCAAAGAGTATAAAGCAATGAAATCAAAGCAGATGCTGTTACTGCAAGGATGACGAAGTGAAAACAGCTGGAATAGGTATTCATACTGGTTGGATATACTCAATAGCAGTCAAAGAGTGTAAAGTGATGACAGCAACGCAGATGCTGCAACTGCAAGGATGGCAGTGTGAGAACAGCTGGAATAGAAGTCCATACTGGTTGGATATACTTAACTGCAGCTGCAGTCACAGAGGCCAGATTACACCATCTGGATAACTTTGATGCTGGCGCAAAAGGACACAATGGCATTGGCTGTATCCCGCATCTATGCTGGGGGAAATGTCAAAGGGAGGGAGAGGAGAGAGATGGTGAGAGACAGAGACAGAGTAGATGTCAAAAGTAGTGGGAATGAAGCACATTGTTGTGGACGGCCGGAGACCTTACCTGGCTGGGATGCCCTGAGTATGGAAAGACCGGCAAAGGGCAGCCCGTTTGGCTTACAACGGGGCCATGGGTCATTAGCATGGATCCTGGACTTTTTGCCTTATTTGGCAACACTTCCGCCACACTTGGAAGTGCTGCCGGAAGAAGCTTGTTGGGCACCTGGACTCCTTCTGGGTGCCTTATAAAAGTTGGCAGTCACCACCACTCAATGGCTTGAGTTGAGAGAAACTGGACAATGCTCTTGAGGAGGAGTGGAAGGACTGGTGGAAAAAGGGACTGTGTTGTGCTTTGTTAGAGTATTGTGTGTTGGACTGTGTAAATAAACCGTGTGTTGTGTGGACTAAAACCTGTGTCCTGCCTGTCTGTTGGGATTTGGGCGGCTGTACTCACCTAGGCTTTCACAACATTAAAAAGGAGCCAAAGAAAGGAGGATTACATAGACATGTTGTCGGGTGTGGGGAGCAGGTTAAGATTCCTTCTGCACAACCCTTATAATATCCTAGCAAGCCCGCAAACTTTGTAATCTGAGAACTAAAGGAAGACCCAAGCCTTATACCATTTAAGAGGTCAGTATGGAAACACAAGAAAATCCAGAAAGGACAAAGGCTTATCCGATTTATTAGGAGTGAAGAGAAGGCCTTTAGATGCAGAGAAAGTGCGATAGCCATAAGCTTGGAAGTGAGATTCAATAAATGGTGGCAACTCTACTTAGTATCAGGCATACTCAATACAAAACTAAAGCCAGATATTTTTTCATTTGATTATGCTGGAGCTAATGGTCTCATGGACAGATCTTATGGAGGAGTTGCTTGAGCGGAAACTCTGCAAGTACCAGGCACTGGCTGACAAGTGTATAGAGAATGGATGGAAGGCAAAGTGCCTGCCAGTGTAGGAAGAAGTCAGTGTTTTTCCTGGGCAATTACTAGGAGAACACTGAAGACACTGGGGGTTAAAAGGTTAAATGTTGTGAAAGTGCCAGAACATACAATATAATGACGATGGGAATCAACTCAAGGTTAACCAAGTAGCAGCTACATAATCCAGGTGTATACATTTAAAAGCCCCAAATATTAATTACAAATTATTTATGGCAAAGGCTCTTGCACAAATTTACAGTATGAGTTCTTACAACCTCATGATAGCTAGAAATTGTAAATGTGTAATAAACACTGATCTAGATATATCTTTACCAACTGCAACCACAATAACTTGAACTTCAATGGTCATCTTAAAATCCATGAAGGATCATATCACATCTATAACTCTTTGTGATAAATGGTCTGTGGTGTTGGGTGAATTTTAAATAAATAATTGTGTTGGCGGGGCTCCAATTGGGTGCGGGTCTGCACTGGCACACTTCACTCTGTGATTAATTGGAGTACTTGGCAGACTGCATTGCGTACATGTGTGGAGGCGGGCAGTTCAGTCAGGCACCTCTATTGTGCCTCGGAGGAAGTGGCTTGTCACACCTGCACCCACTTAGAGAGGACAGATAAAAGGGAGCCTGCACGGCAGAGAAGGTCGCCAATACAAAGAGGGAAACAGAAACACGGAGGTTAACTTATAGAGAAAAAGACAAGAGAGAGCTATTGCAGAATAAGAGGAAGTAGACGGACAGAAATGGAGCCCCAGGACTGAGGTGTGTGACTGGTGCTCAAGATGGGGCTGAAGGTTGCTCCTGCTGAGCAGCCAGGGAACAGAAGCAACCACACATACTCTGGAGGACTCCCCACAAAGCTAGAGATGGTAGTGGGGGTCAAAGGAGTGGAGGTTCGGCAGTGGCCAGTGGAATGCCACGGGGTGGGTGGCAGGGACACGGACAATACGTCTCTCTGTGCTGCGAGATCCAAATAGGGAAACTGCCGAGACATTGGTTTTAAAGGGATGTACCAGGGCTCATGAGTTTTTACAGAGGATGATTTCCTCATTTTTATGGATATTTATTTGCCTTGATTTCAACCTCCATATTCGCTGTCATTTTATGGATTATTAATTTATTGAGGATTGCACTGCACTTTGAAACACTGTTATGTTTTGATGGATTTTAATAAAAGCACTGACCACTTATTTCACTTACCCCTTACTATAAGTGTGTGTCTTCATTTACAGTCACACTCTTGTATACCTATATACAAGAAGTATACAAATATGCCTTTTGTATATACAAGTATACCTCTTGTATAATATACCTCTTGTATATACAAGGCAGTATACTCTTGTCTCATTAGTACATTGTACTTTCTTGCAAATTTAATTCTGTTTCTATTGAAAATAGTATACTACTCGCAGTTGAATTTTGTAAATATGATACTACTGTCATGTACTCTAATTCTAGAGCACAAATCATTGTGCTCCATCAGTATAACTTTACTTTTCCGATGTATCAATGTCAGTGAATAAGGAATTTGTAAAACTAATATACTCACAAATTGATATGTGTTATATCTATGGGCAATAATATTGTGATTATAAAAGGAAGAAGATGGACACAGGTTCAAAGTAGTAACTAACAAGTCCTTTACTAAGATCGTTCCCAGAGTACACGTTACACAGCTTAATTATTAGTCTCTACTTCCCGATAGCTCTCCAATACCCATAAACCCTCATTACTATGGAATCCCCAAAAGTCCAGACTTACAATATACTACAATATGTTCTCACAGACAAATATTTCTCCCAAATCTGGACAAATCATCTCATATGTTTCACATAAACATGAATTACTTCCTAGAAGGCCATCAGAGTTTTTGTTTTCAATCGGAAACATGCAGGATTGTCAAATCTTGCACTTTACAAAAAGGTTATCACTGCAAACTGAATTTAACCTCTTGACTTCAAGCGAAACAGTGCAATGGTATCTTGAGCTGGTAAATTTGGAACACTGATGAGAGCAGTCAAATATGCAGAATTCTGTCCCTTTTTGTAGTTTGGGCACAAAATCTTTAAATACTTGTCTAGTGGAAAGAATGGGGTCAGCATACTGTACTGTGCCCCAGACATGTGCTACAAATTCATACAATCAGATGAAAGTTGATGTTATTGACTAAATAATGCATATTGAAAAGAGAAAATAGTTATTGAATGAAATTAAATTATTTTTTGAATAAAGCATGAATGAGGAAGCTTGCAGGTTCTCACCCTACTGTAGAGACACAGGCATGAAAACTGGCTTCCTATTCAACAGCAAAACCTACAGTGAGCTCAACAAGTAGACTGACAGAACTTTCAATAGCAAAGTGACCCTTCTGAACTTTTTAACTCAATCTGAAAACATGTAAACCTTTTCACTATTGTTTTTACTATCCAACTTAGACATAAAGCCCTCTTTTGAAACCTGCGAGCTTCTCCTAATCAGACATGTGACATGTCCATCGCAGTCTGACAAAAAAAAAACAGTCAGCCCTAACAAATGGAATGTAATTTTAAAAACTGTGCATGTTCGTAGGCTTAAAAATAGTATCAGTACTGGTATTAAATTAGAAAGCAGCAGGTTGACAGCTATACATATAGCAATGAAGCCTCATTTGTCACTCAACTTGCTACTCTGTTAGAAACCTGTCACTTTATAATTTGACTGCATGAATGGTAAGCAAGATTTGAGCTTGCAATGGAAATAACATTGCTTCACCTTACTAGGATTTGAAAAGGTATCTGGATTAAAATTAGCTTTTACAGGCTGTTCTATTTCTATTACCACCTATTTAAATAATAAAATTATTCGCATTTCTTTTGGATTATTTGTAATAGAGCTTGATGTGAATTGACTATTTCCATAATAATACAGGGATCACATCAATAGGTGGTAAGAAGGGTTTAAATCCTGTTCCACAATAAAAGGAGCATGAGTTTACAGTTTTTTTTTTCTTTCTATATTCAAACAATAAACTCCAACAGTTCAGTTAACAAAGAGGCTTAAATGTATTGGAATAGATGTAAGCTAAATACACATTTCAAACCTTTTAAATCTTTATTTTCCAAAAGAGTAAAATTCTTAGAAATTCAGTTATAGAATCACTTAAAATGACTGGTTTAAGATGATGACGTCTCGTGTCATTAGTATTAGTAAGTCTATGGATTATGCTTCTTGAACTTCTTTAGATAAAGAAGAAAGAGAAATGCATCAATAATGGATGTGTTTGGCTCAATCAAACAGATATACTCCCATTTCTCAGTGATTACCAAATTTAGTAGGGAAGATGCCTATATAAACTACGGTTACTCTGCATGTGCTCTGCTGTTTCAACAGGCTTACCCACTTCTAAAATCCCAACAGTCAAATTGCTTTGCCTGATGGATTTAAAATGCAGTAGTACAGAATTTTTCCTGAATCCTTGTGACACTTGCACTGATCTGTATCTGCAGAAACAGTCAAATGCTTTTAAATTTAGATGTCTTTGAGGTTCAAGTTGCAACTGTGTGTTGCTTATAGCTCTAACCTGACAATAAACATTCAAGCCAACACTGAAAGACAATTAATAGATTGTGGCAACTAGAGGGCGTACAAACTCCCCAAACCCTAGACACAACTACACAATGACAATTATGGGTTCAACTAAAAGTTATTTTTATTGGCAAACATTACTCCAGTAGTACACAATCCAATCCTTTCTAATCATGTTCTTTTCTCCTCCACTCTTCCCACACTCAGTACCCCAGAATGACTGTGAAAACAGGATTTTAGCAATTGTTACAAATTTATTAAAAATAAAAAATTAGAAATGCAATATTGATACAAGTATTCAGACCCTTTGCTGTGACAATTGGAATTTGGCTGAGGTGCATCCCATCTTTGAGCTGTTCATCATTGACCTGTATCAATTCAAATGATTGCACATGATTAAGAAAGGGACATACTTGTCTATAGAAGGTCCCACAGGAGACAATGCGTATCAGAGCAAAAAACAATCCATGAGGTCAAGTGAATTGCCTGTAGAGCTTAGAAACAGGATTGTGTCAAGGCACAGGTCTCGGGAAAAATGATGTCTGTAGCACTGAAAGTTTCCAAGAACACAGTGACCTCCATAATTCTTAAATGGAATACATCAGCAACAATCTCAACTCTTCATAGAGCTGCCACCTGGCCTAACTGAGCAATTGAGGGAGGAGAGCCTTGCTTAGAGAAATGACCAAGAACCTTGTGGTCACACTGACTGAGCTTCAGAGAAGCTTTCAGAAGGACAACCATCACTGCATCACTACTAATCTGAGCTTTGTGGCACAGTGGTCAGGCGACACATGTAATTTGTCAAAGGGCATTTGAAGAACTTTCAGACTATGAGAAACAAGATTCTCTGGTCGAATGAACTGAAAATTGAACTGTTTGGCTTCGATTCTAACTGTCACATCTGAGGGAAACCAGGCACCACTCATCACCTGCATAATACTACAATAAATAAAAACTGTACACTTCCACGGACTCTACACGCACATCACCACAAATAGGGACTGGAAGACTATTCAAGGTTGAAGGAAAGCTGAATGGAGCAAAGTACATAGGTATCCTTAATGAAAGACTGGTCCAGCGCACTCTGAACATCAGACTGGGCCAAAGGTTCACCTTCCAACAGTACAATGACAAAGCAAATGACAACAAAGGAGTGGCTGAGAGTCAAATCTGTGAATGTTCTTGAGTGGCTTAGCCCGAGCCCAGACTTTCACAACATCTCTGGAGAGAAATGAAAATAGCAATATGGTGATGATTTCTATTCAACCTGACAGAGCCCGAGAGGATCTGCAAAGAAGAATGGTAGAAAACCTGCAAATCCAGGTGCAAGGAGTTTGTCATGTTATACCCAAGAAGACTCCAAGCTGGAATCACTGCCAAAGAAGCAGAATACTTGAGTCAATGTGATATTTCAGGGGTTTATTTTATAGTCTTCTTCTTCTTTCAGCTGCTCCTGTTAGGGGTGACCACAGCAGATCATCTTTTTCCATATCTTCCTGTCCTCTACATCTTGTTCTGTTACATCCATCACCTGTATGTCTTCTCTCACCACATCCATAAACCTTTGCTTAGGCCTTTTGCTTTTCCTCTTACCTGGCAGGTCCATCCTTAACATCCTTCTCCCAATATACCCAGCATCTCTCCTCTGCACCTGTCCAAACCAACACAATCTCACCTCCCTGACTTTGTACCTCAACCATCCAATGTGAGTTGACCCTCTCATGTACTCACTTCGAATCCTATCCATCCTCGTCACACCCAATGCAAATCTTAGCATCTTTAACTCTGCCACCTCCATTCCAAAAATCCTGTTTCATCTTTGTCATTATGGAGTATTAAATGCTGTTTGATAAGGAGAAAAGTGTATTTTTTAAAATTTAATGTAAGGCTGCAACATAACAAAATTTGCAAAAAGTGAAGGGATCTGAATGCTTTATAAATGTACCGTGCACACAATTTAGAGTCTGTTTGAAATAATAAGGACAAATGCAAGTCAAGATCTTCTTGGTCATTGATTTGGCTGATGAATTAACCAACTAACTACATAATTATTCAAGGAAACATCCAGAACAAAACAGAAATTCTTTAAGGCAACATAATGTAAAACCATTTCATTTGTAACAATAATACTTATAGCCAACAAATACATTTTACTTATATAGCATCTTTCAAAACACGAAGTGCTTTACAAGAAAAATCACAGCAACACATATATGTTTGAATGCAATAAAAGAGCATGCAAAATATAACAATTATATATTAGTAGTACCAAAAGCAAGTTTATACAAATAACTGTTGTGACAGATTAAGGCTATCTCCCTCCCTTAAACCCTCAGACCACTCGTCAGACACCAGGTAAAGTCCAATAATTATTATTTATTATAATAATAATGTGCACAAAGCACCCTCCACTCCCCAATACTCAATAAACAATACAATCACAATCCTCCACTCCCAGACGCTTAGCCACCCTGCCTCCCAAATCAGCTCATCCGTCTGGGATCTCCCACAGTCCTTTATAGTCCTCAACCCGGAAGTGCTTCTGAGCCCTCAGTCCATGTGATTATTCAGCACTTCTGGGTCAGGTAAAAACTTCTCTTTTTCTTCAGCCCGGAAGTATATAATCTCTTCTATTCCCGTGACTTGGAAATATTTCCGGGCTATACGGAAAATGTAAATCCCTGGGCCTCCCTGCAGCGACTCCTGGCGGCCCCCATGGTATCCAGCAGGGCTGTGCATTATAACTCCACTGTCCATGATTCCCTGCTGGCATTCGGGGTACCTCTATGCTGCAAGGAGGGCTCCATCTGGCAGCCTGGGGGTATTGGCCAGGATGAATGGCCAGCCATATCTCACACTGTTAAAACAAGATTTAGAATCTGAAACTAAATCAGTCCATCTAGTACTAAAAAGAAGGATATTTCAGACTCTTGGCACCTTAACAGTAAAGGCCTGATTACTTGTCGATTTTAACCTTGACATTAACCTAACCAGCAATACCTAATCTGATTATCTTTAAATCTCATATGGGATCAACATTTTGTTAAACCATGTAAAGCCTTATACACAACAAACTAAAATTTTTAAATTAATCCTAAAACTCACAGACACAATTGCAGCGAGACAAGCATAGGTGTAATATGAGCTAATGATTTTGTTTTAGTAAGTAACATTTTATTCCAAATGAAGCTTAAATCAATGTTTGAAGATTTTAACAAGAAAGCAAAGCATTACAATAATCCAAGTGAGATGGAATCAATGCATGTATGATCTTTTCATTGTGACTAAAAAAATAGATCTAACCTTTGCTATATTTCTATGATGTTTAAAATAAGACTGCACCAGTTTCCTTGTGTGATACTGAAAACTTAAGTCAGAATCCAACGTTAGCCCATGTCTGAATATGGTTCTCCCCATTATACCCCAAATTCTATTTAGCAGATTTAAAAATTTAAAATTTCAAGAAATGGTATTACATCCATCAGTACAATCATTCAGCACAGCTTAACTAGGTTTAACAGAAACATACTGTACTGTAGATATTATTAACAAAAAAAATTGATTTTATGCCTCTGAATAACATGACTGAGAGGCAACATATATAATGAAAACAAGACCAACACCAGAATGGAGATTGACGGCACACCACTACAGATGATGCATATGAAATTTACATGAAAATGTAAATGATTTCCAATCACTACTGAAATTTTTCTGTTTAACGAATAGGAGGCAAACCATTCCAAAGCCCATCCAGACATACTGTAAATAGCCAATCTTTCAGTCTGTTAATTAAAATTGTATTACCAATGGTATCAAAAGCTGAGCTTAAATCAAGCAGTACCAAGGCTGAATAGTCCCCAGCATCTGTGCTCAAAAGCATATCATTCATTACTCTAAGCAGTGCTGTTTCCGTAATAAATTCTTATGAAAACCTACTTGAAATTCTTCATAAATATTGTTGTTTTCCTAAGCAGCTGAAACTTGTTTTGCAATCACTTTATCAAAGACTTTAAAAATAAATGATAGGTTAGAGATACTTTTATAGTTATTCAGAACTGCCAAGTCAAGTGTCAAAAAATAGAATTATTCACTATTTTCAACAAAATAAGGCTATTGATCACCATGGCTATGTTAAGGTGACCCACACGTAAAATATTTAAAGGACAGGGGATGGGTCTCATTTGCGGCATGGTATGTAGGAGTTATTTCTGCAAAAAAGAAGTAAAAGTAGAAAATAAATTTACATAGAGTAAAGGCACATCATTACAGGGTGAAGGGCATACAATCAAAAGAAATAACATTACTCAACAAATAGATTTGTAATATTTCCCCAATAATTAGATTTTGTGCTATAAATGTTTACATTTACCTTTATTTAAATGATTTTATGTTTGAAAGAGACATTCTTAGGCTACATTCACACTACTACATGTTCTTTTAAAAATGTTCTTTAAATTAAATCAATCACCGTACACAACAGTATCTTCCCACTGTTTTCGTAAACACATACGATGGGCACTCAGAATGGACATCTTTAACTTGGCATACACTGTATGATGTTGGCATGACTCAATGCCTGATTTTTAGTGGCCAACTGATTTTCTGAGTTGGCTTGAATTTCAGGTTTATCAACTGTTGCTTCACATGCAGCATTTGAGTGGTTGCAATGGCCAATTGCCTCTCATAATTTGGCTATTAAATATTTAGAAAAGCTTCTGTCATGTCAGATATTTTTAGTCAGCTATCTTTTAGTTTGAACAGTCCATAAATCAGTTTTATAATGTCTCCATTAAATTTCAAATTAAGAGTGTAGCACCCATGTAATGGTGTGTTGATTTGTGCAGTTTGATCACACACTTGACAGGTGACTCTATCGTGCAGTGTGAGTGTTATGTTTCCTGGCTGGGATTCAAATTCCTGTTTTATGTCTTTTTTGTCCATTTTTGACTGTTTTGTCTATGTTTTTATATTATTGCTTTAGTTATTTATTTGCATTGTTATGCATTTATTTTTAGTTTTGTGTATAATGCTATTTCTATGTATCCATGTCAGTGTTACTATGTTCCACGTATTTTGTGAGTATTTCTGTAAGAGGTGGGACCACCTGTCCATTTCTATCAAGAGACTGTACTAAAATCCTATAAAGGCTGAAGGAACGATCAGTTCTTTGTGGTTCATTGAATGTGCTTGGTGGTTTTGGTTTATTGTGCGTTATTATACATTTCTGGATTTGTTGACATTTCTGCTCTACTTTTGACTTTGTCTTCTGGATTTGTTTTTGGGATTTCTTAAGCTTGGATTGCCCTTTTGAGCGTTTTATGCCCTTCAAAGCTTATTTGTGTTATAGGGAATTATTGTGAAATAAATATTTTTTTTTATAAAAAATCTTTGTTTTTCCCTTTTTTCTTGAAGTGAAAGATTTCCATTTGTGGTGCTGTTTGCTTTAGTTTTTTAGGACTATGCTAAGGTACTCCCAAGTTCATGACATCATAGTCACTTGACTACGATTTCTAAAAATTGCAGAAAACACAATTTAGCATACAGGTAAACAACACAACAAGCACCATGGAAAGCAGCTCTTCTATGCCCACTATGTTTTCTTTAATGGAGAGTGACCAATCAGGAATGGAGGCATTGTAATGAAAAGGATCCAATCAGGGAAGAGCAACCTAATAAGCACAAACCTATCACAGCATGGTGAAGTCAGCACATTTTCATCCATCCACACTGAAACACTGCACAGGTGTTTTTAAAAGTATCCAACTCTAAAGAGTGTTTTCAGAAGTATTCATTTTTATTGGTTCAAAATGCCAGGGTAATGTTGATGGAAGATGAAAATGGAAATAAATACTTGTGTTTTTAAATAAAAATGTACTAGTATGGATGGGGCCTTAGATAACATTAATGATATAATGGTGTTTGGAACCAGAGGCTATGCGTTATAGTAGATAGGCTAATAGGATGTTCAGCTGTATATCATTTGTGTGAAGTAAAAGTGAAAAAACCTTACACTTAACCTATATAAAATTTATGTTATTACAGCTGGAATTCTGCACCCATATTATTTAACATAATTTAAATAATAACATTTAGATGGACACTATTCTGACTCAAGGTCTGTGAAGTGTGGAAGATTAGAAGAACATAATTTTTCATATTAAATAATATATGGATATTCCTGTTCACAACTATTAAAAGAGTAATACATTTCTGCAAGTTTACTGAAAAATCACAGGGATGCAGAAGAAAACATGTAAGTAGTAAATATAGCACAAATGTAAGAAGTTGTCTCTTTGCACAGTGAATGGCAGATAGAAGGAACAGGATAATTAGATGAGCGTCTTCATACCGCACTTTAGTCATAATTTGAACGTTTTCAGTGAACAGGGGTCAAAAGTAAATTTCCAAATCTTCAAGTTTTATTTACTTCTGAAAAGTGAACGTCTGTTTTCAGGATATGTTACTACTGCATAAACAAACCAGCAAACCCAATCAAAGATCATTCTTTTTCCAAAGCTGTTCTGGCAAATTTTCAGTTGGCAACTTAAGTTTCCACTTGACAATCTATGTTATGATTAGTGGCCTCTTTCACTCAGCTGTTTCCCTTTGTTCCTACAAATCACAGGGGTCCTATTGGTTTATCTATTGAACAGAATAATAAGATGAAATAAGCCATACAGAGAGTCAGTGTTTTTCAGTCCAATACTCAGCCAGTTGCACATATTCTCTGCCTCTCTCATTCAGTGTTCATGATTAAAATGCTGTAATACTGCCACAGAAATTAATAGTATGGAATTGTAAAATATATTTCAGCTTGTGGTTGCTACATTAGAGCTGATTACATTTTAATTTGCAAATCATAAGCATCCGTTTGGAAAATGAACTACTGTTTAACCTTTATACAGATTTTGAAGTTTAAAATATGTTTTCAATGAACAATATGACAAAACAAATCAAATAATTATAGTAATGTTGATTTACTGTGTTTGGCACCTATTAAGCTATATTTTGGGACATGTACAATACTCCTACAGTATGTGCAAGAACAGTAATTTAGGCTTTAATTTGCCTTCCAAAATGATTTAAATTAATGATTTTAAAGTAATGTAGCATTCCATTATAGTTTGTTCCAGTCTTAATGCCATGTCTCTTTAAATATTCCACACAAGAACACTGGGTTTATTGTTATTATATATTTACATTTACACAGAAATATTCTGACGTACTGTGCCATCGTCTGAGTAACAATGCAGCAGCTCAACATTGCTCTCAGGCATCTCAGGTAGTTGTCAGCATTTTCAAGAAACTGAGAAAAAAGAAATCTGCTTGGTGACAGTTGACTTGTTTAAGAAAGCTTATGTAGCATTCTGCATATGCGCTCATATGGCTACCCAGACGCTAGTAGTGAGTAGTTTGCAAAAGATACTATGTAAATGGGCCTGCACACTGAGCTAGCTTCCTTTTCAAAAGCAGGCTAAACATCTTGTGTTAAATATTAATAATCTTGCTCCTAGAAACATCCTGATCCTAACGGGAGAAATAAAACAGGACATGTAAATTGCTAGTCTCAAGAGGGGAGAACTGAGATAACTCCTCAAGCACCCAACAAGCCATACTATAGTGTAAATGGTGCAGAAGTGGAAAAGGGTGAGAAGAAATGGCAGAGCTGGCAAAATTCTGGGCAGCCAGAGGGCTCACTGACCCATGCTAATCCTCAAATAATGGCAAAAGCAGAGCTACAGTACTTGGAACTTTAAAGTGTTATGAAAGACCTAGGGCAATAGCTTTGTGGTGTTAAGGCTGTATTAGAATTGAACCTGGCAATGGAGGTGCCTTTGTGGGTCACCTGGTAGTGATCTCAGGATGGAGCTTAGAAGCGTCACAACCAGATTCTAGCGGGTATAGAGTCAGGGATAAAGGAAGGACAGATGCACAGCTGGAAGAAGGAATGGAAAAAGAGGGGGTGTGATAAGAGATATGAGAGGTGAGAAGGAAAGAGCTTATAAGCTTTGTGGGAAGCAACAGACAAACTGCCCTACAAGGCAGATTGGTCCAGAAGACTGTTCTTTTTTTCTGAATATGCCTTTCTTGTAATTATTTTTATGCAATATTTCTTGTATAATGTGATGTCCATGGAATTGTTCTGGAAACATTAAACCACACACTTGATTGGCAAGGTAAAACCCAAAAATAGTGAAAGGCAGCTCCATTATGGACACTCTCACTGAATGCATGGTGTGCTGCATAGACAAATGGCATACTAAAGGTTATAGTGATAGAATATGACGATTTGCTTTGCTATTTAACCACACAGACCAATCAGACTCGCTTATTGACCTCACGCTGGATTGTCTACACCGACTGCAGTTCCAATTTAGGAACTTTCTGTAAATGGCCAAAGCGTAGCATATTCCTTTGCATGTGGCTCTTTTCTGTAATAGAAAATAACTTATTTCAGCAGACCACCAGTGCAAACAGCGCCTGTAACATCCGCTACCTGTACCATTGTGAGTTATGCCAGCTGACATACTTGCTCCTTCTTGGAGCTCATTTTGGCTCAGTTACTTAAATGAATCTTGAATCTATTGGCCAGAAATTAATAAGGAAATAAGGTATTTTTACACATCTTGTTTCAATTGTCAACCACACCAGATCCTGTGATTCCTAAAAGTGCAGCTGATCCCATTACCCATAGCTGATATTCCGTTTAAGCAGCTAGGCATTGACATTGTTAGGCAGTTCAAACCAATAGTGAAAGGACATAAATACATTCTTGTGCTTGTGAATTAGACTTCATGGTATCCCAAAGCCGTCCTTCTGAGAGTGGCTAATTTTAAAATTATCACCTGGGAAATTGTTGGAGTGTTTATGCAGGTAAACTATCTGCCAAGGAAGTCCTTATAGACAGGCCATGACATCTTCTTCACATGCACTTAAAAAAGTGGCCAAAATCATTCACATTAAACATCGAAAAATATCTCTATACCATTCATAAACAGATGGACAGGTAGAAAGAACCAGACATAAAAGTAAATCATTAAAAAAATGGAATGAAGTAATACAACTAGATTCCATTCATACTCTTTGCCTATCAGGAAAGGCTGCAGGCATCTACAGCCTTTTCATTCTTCAAGCTGGGGGCGGCGAGGCACAAAACAGTGAGCCTACAAATATTTTGAAATACATTGTGCAATTGTATGACTAACTCCACAAAATACATCCACTAATGGGAGATCATCAGTCCAACTGATGCAGTCATGCCTTTACAACCGCAAAACGGCCCTTTGTGCATTCTGGTAGGGGGGACTGTGTTATAGTGCTAAGATCCATTAGCTCACTGGCAGAGACCATAAGAGACTAATGAAAGACTGCATGGTAGACTACACGGTAAAAGAGTCAAATTGGTAGGCAATGGAGCCTATTCGCCATGTAAATCTATAAAAGCCATGGGAGATCTGTATCTAGGCCCTCAATGTAATTTACAAACCTCTTAATTTCAGTGAAACTTCGACTCAACCTAAAGATACCAATTATAACAAATCATTGTATAGGTGGTGAATGTCAACCTTAACTAGCCTGGAAGAACAACTTGATTTTGTTTGATATTATCACAGAATCAGGAGTTGATAAGAAAGAGCACCCTCATTGACTCACAGAGGCAAAGTGGAAGTCAAAAAATGTTAAAATTGGGGGTTATCAAAGAAAGCAGTTGTTCCTATTCCGGTGTCATTGTCTTAGTCCCCTAACCTAAAGGCTGCTGGTGGTTTTGTAATGATTTCTGTCAATTAAATCAAACCTTCTGGCTTGATGCATACCCTATGCTGCAAGTGAACGACCTCCAAAAGTGACTCGAACAAGCCTCTTACCTCACTACAACAAACATAACTAAAGGGTACTGGAAAATCCCTTTAACTAGAGAAGCTAAAGAAAAACCATGTTTAGCACCCCTAGTGGTTAATGACAGTATCGTATTCTTCACTTTGGGTTGCACAGGGCTGTGGTCTTTTCCAGAATCTGGTGGACAGAGTGCTACATCCTTATAAAACCCACAATGCTGCCTACCTAGACAATTTAACCAGTTATTCAAACACCCAGGAAAAACACTCACAACATGTCTTGGTCATAATTATATCCCTCTGTGATGTGGAATTGTACTTTAACCCAAAAAAATGCTATTTTGGCTGAATTGATGGCAAATACTTGGGATATATGGAGGGACAAGATAAGGTCAAACTCTAAGGGTCTAAAGTTTTACCCATTCAGAAACTAGCCATGGTTGTGATCCAAATGGAAGTTCAGGCTTTCATAGGGATAGCAGACAACCCTGGATTGCAGACCATTTCTCTGAAAAAGTGGCACCATTAACAGATCTGACATGAAAACATGCTCCTATCACTTGTGATCTGAAATTGTAATAAAGAAGATGGATTTCTAGACCTAAAGAAGTCCCTGACTAGGCACCTGTTTAAATTTCTCCTAAATTCTCTGTTTCTCTTATTCTCCAAACAATTGCATCAGAGAACAGCTTAGGAGCCAAGCTGAGTCAGATTATTGATGGCATTTAGCATCCTGTACTAGACCTGAGCTGAAATCTTTTAGACTGGATGACCAACTATGCAATAGTTAAAATGGAGGCCCTGACCATTAAATGGGCCATATCTTAGTTGAAATAGTACCTTCTGAATTTTAAATAAAGCCTAGTAAAAGACATCTCAAACCCGCTCCAGTGGATTACAGTAAAAAAAAGAAAGGATTTGAAGAGTTACTCGCTGGTTTCTTGACCTGCAGTCATGCAATTTGAAGTGGTGCATCATAAAGAACTGCTTCAAGCTAACACTGATGCTGATGCTCTTCCACATCTACAACTTCATGGCCAAGTCTGTTCCTTCCTCTCAGAATTATTTGTGACCCATATTATACAGGGTGGTCCAGATCTAATTATGCAGATCCAGATCATCTGGATGACTTTGATTTATGCGGGGACGATCCAGTTCAGTGCAAAGACGATTCTTCATGTCGTCAGTTCGCACACTTCTCGATGGTCCAGGATTTTTCGAGTGATTTTCTATGTAATAAACTTAATAAGTTATAGCGTAATGAAAATTGCATAATTAGATCTGGACCACCCGATAGATATGAGCATGGGGAGTGTTTCACATATGCCTGTTGGAGATGTGATGGGGCAGAGGAGAGAGTGTTTCACTTTTCCATCTTCTTTTCTGTTTCTGCCTTTGGAGTGAATAAGCATGCCTTAGAGGGTGGGATGTCACGTCAGGCTTGCCTGCACTAATAAAATACAGTTATCACCAGATCTCACCAATCATTAATCACTGTTCTATGTGGTGCCTGACTTAATCAACAACCAAATTAAACATGGCATCCCTCTTGAACCACAACTCGTATCTGTCTCTGATTCACTGACTGACTATTTGCAGACAACCTAAGGAAAAAATTGGATTTACTAATGGATCAATAACTTGACCCTGAAGTCCAGAAAAATGCAACGTCACTGATAAAATTTGTTTAATCATGAAAAAACTGAGAACACTATGGTGACATTTCACATTTAATAGTTGGATAGGTGATCTTCATGCTGGTCCATGGCAGTTGCAGAATAGTGCAGATGGTAACATGTCTGACTCCGTCTCCGACATCATTGTTTGAGTCCTGAATGTATCCTTCTGTGTACCTTGATCATTTTTATGTTTTGTATATAAAAATATGCAGAAGAATAATTAACAAAACTACGTATATATTATCAAAAATAAAAAAGATGTTTATTTTAAAATTATGTCTCATCATAGAAAAAATATAATCCCACATTGTTCTAAAATGCTTAAGATAATCACACTCATCATTCTTTACTTCTGCCTATTGTACTAAGCTTTGTGTTTATTTTGGGAGTTCTGTGTAGTTTTGGCCTTATGCTTGGGGTCGTTGTCTTTCTGAAAAAGTAACCAATTCCCAACACGCAGGCTTTTTGCCAAATCCATCAGATTTTCCTCCAGGATTTTCCTGTATTTTGCTACATTCATTTTACCCTTTACCCTCAGAAGCTTTTCAGGGCCTGCTGCAGATGAAGCATCTTCACAGTATGATGCTGCCACCACCATGCTTCACAGTGGATTGCTATATTTTTCATAACGTGCTGTGTAATTATGACGTTTAGTCAGATGCCCAAAAATCTCAGTTTTGGTCTCATCAGACCACAGAACTTTTTTCGAGCTGACTTCAAAGTCTCACATGTGCCTTCCTTCAAGCTTTAGCCAAGATATATGTTATGTGTGTGTTTACCACTCTCAGATAATGCTGTGACTAGTGAAGCACCCGTCTACAAATATTGTGTGCACAATATAACCAATCTTATGCACTGTAGTGTGTAACTCCTTCATAGTTACCGTAGGCTTTTTGGTGGCCTTCATCATTAATCTTCTTGCATGATTGCTCAGTTTTTGTGGATGGCCTGCTCTAGTTTATCTAATTTAATGATTGATTTAACTGGACTGAAAGGGATTTTTCAGTAACTTGAATATTTTCTTGTTTCCATCCTGACTTGTGCTTTCAATCACCTTTTCACAGAGTTGCTTGTAGTGTTCCTTTGTCTTCATTGTTCAGGTTGAGGCACCATACTTGCTCACCCCATGTTGGACCTTTCAGGTACAGGGGTCTTTATACTACAATTAACTGAAACCCCTTTAGCAGGTGATCTCCACTGAACTAATAATGTGGCTTCTGAAACAAATTGGCTGCAACAGGCATGGTTTTAATGTGTCACATTAAAGAAAGTGATTAATTACAGGGGGTCCTCGGGTTACGACGTCTCAACATATGACAGGGGTTCTTAAACTCGGTCCTGAGGGACCACTGTGGCTGCAGATTTTTGTTTAAACCAGATTCCTAATCAGTGACAACACCAGATAATACTGATCTCTTTTAATTAGCTGCTTTTATTTATATTTTATTCTACATTCAGAAAAACACAGCAGCGTGATTTTTACATTTATAAGAAACATTCTTTTAAATATTTCTGTTTTTGCTATGAATTTAAATACTTAACTCCCTTTTTATTATATCTCACCCTTTCTCTGTGCAGTTTGCTCCCTTCATTGAATCTTAATAATGACAATTAAAAACAAGCAGAGCAGAAACCTAAGCAAACCACATTTGATCGTGAAAGGCTGCAACTAATTTTGTGTCAGCCCCACAAAGCAGTAAATAACGGATTAAACAATAAGAACACCTAAAATGACAATCAAGATGAAAAAACTGTTAAAAAGAAACAAATACATATAACTGCTTAGTACATTTTACTACTTTTTTTTTTTACCAAACTTAGTTTTCTAATTTGTATATTTTTCCCAAAACAGGGAATCTGGGAAACAACAGTTCACTTAATTAGCAGAGTCCAATTAAAAACAGAGGCTGGTTGGAACAAAAACCTGCAGCCACAGTGGTCCCCCAGGCCCGAGTTTAAGAACCCCTGACATATGACATTTTGAGTTTACAACACTCACTCTCATAAAAACTTAAAAAATTGAGATGTGAGTGTTTCGGCTTATGCCGTTAGCGTTGTACTTACAGACTAAGTGGGCAAACTAGTATGGTTGTGCACGGCACATGTGTTCCATTTCTGTTGCTTTGTTTGCCGACTTTTTGGCCCTTATCATAGCTAAAAGAAACTCAGAGTCTTCAGATGGTAGTGCTTCGAAGAAGAGGAAAGCCATCACGATTGAAGTGAAATTATACACAGTACAGAGATCAAAAGGAATAAAGTTAAGGAATTTTTTTACACTCATTTTTTGCAATTTTTTTCTATTACTACAGTACAGTGTACAGTACAGTATATTTATGTCCTTTTCCTTTTTCTGTGGCTTAGTTGTGTTTTTATGTTCTATATTATGATTTGGCGAATGTGCTAGGATAGGTAAGTGACTTAGGCTAGGGTGCGTTTCGACCAAACTTCGGATTATATCACTGTTGTAGGAATGGAAATGTCGTAACCCGAGGACCCCCTGTCTTTTGTTTTATATTTGTAATTGATTTAGACCACTTGTTAATCAGTGGCAAGATAAATAAATAAAACCCACTCTGATTTACTGTTGTATAACAATAAAATATGAATGTTTCCAAAGGGTGATTACTTTTTATAGATACTGCATATACTCACATTTCTTTTCACATAGGTATAACTTAAACCATGTATTCCCAGTCCTCTCTGCAACTTTGTGGGTTTTTATGATTTCCTTCTACAGTATATCCCTAAGATGTGCACCTTAGGTTGACTGCTAATGTTAAATTAGCTTATAAGTAATTCTTACCACAGATACTCAAATCTTTCATTGCAGACTATGTACTTTTGATAAATTTGATAACAGGTATGCTTAGATATTACATTTTTGTGGAAAAAGCAGTTAGCATGGCATCAACTTTAACAATTAGTTGATAATTATGAGCTAGGCAGTAGTCCCTGCTTCTTAAAATTCTTAAAGCCTGAACAGTATTTGTGCAAATTCATTGTATTTCCTTAATTTCAGAAGAACAGTGCATGATTGGTTAGAAAAGCACAGTCATTAACATTATGACAGAAGTGCTTGATGGATGCCTGCTAAGAACTGAGTGACCGTCAGGTTTCAGTGCCCCAAGGGATTTACTTTTAACCATCCAATACAACAGAAATATCCTTTCCAGTGACTTAGAATGGCTACAATAGTGAACCATGAGTTTTATGTTAGCTGTCACATCTACAAAATGAATAGTAAAGCTTACAACATTTTCAAGTTGTACACCTTCTGTGAAAAGGGGAGTAAAAATAAATTGGCTATTGCTTTAAGAAAATATTTCTTCCCAAAAATTGAACATAATTCACATTTTTTTATAGGCTAGAGCCAAGACCAGATGAAAAAAGTTCAAATGTTTATCAGTGCCCAGGCAGAACTGTCAGAGCGTTCGATAGACATATTTGTCACTGAATCATTGAGTGACATTTTGGATAAAGAACTTTTTTGAAGGCTTCAGCTAATGTCAGATCTCATGTTACATTACTGAAACTGTTTATCTGTCAGAAGTAGTCATGGTGAATGGGCAAGCAAGATTAAAAGTCATGCTGAGCATAGTGCAAGACACAAACAGGTAATGGCGTGCACACAGTAGGGACACAAAAAGGCATTCAGTGGATTCAGAAAACATTCAGACCCTTCCATTTTCTGCATATTTTATTGTGTTGTTGATTTAATTTTAAACAGATACTGTATGTATGCCAATTTTACACATCAATAACAAAGTTAAACATGTTTTCATAAATGTTTGTAAATTTATTGAAAATCAAAAACTGAAAGTCATATAAGTCTTCAGACCCTAAACTCAGTTCTTTGTTGCAGCACCTTTGGCACCAAGTACAGTTTCAAGTCTTCTTGGGTAAGTCTGTACAAGCTTTAGATATGAGCACTTTATCACATTCTTCCTGGCAAATCCTCTCAACCTTGGATTGGATATTAAGTGTCTGTAAACTACCGTCTTCAGGTTTCCCCACAGATGTTCTATGGGACTTAAGTCTGGGTTTTGACTGGGCCGCTCACGAACAGTCACAGACGTCCACTAATGACCACTTCAGTGTTGTCTTGGCTATATGCCTCATGCTAAAAGCTGAATGGTGAAAGGTTATTGTCATACTAAAAGGTGAATGGTCACCCCATCTGAGGTCACAAGCAGGTTTTCTTCAAGGAACTCTCAGTATTTGGCTGCATTTGTCTGTCATTTAATTCTGACCAGTCTCCCTGTCATCTGTCGCTAGGAAAAACCCCATAGCCTGATATTTCCAAAACCATGCTTCACAATGGGGATTGTATTATGCAAGTGATGGGCAGTGCCTGGTTTTTGCCAGAGAAAGTGCTTGCACTTCAGTTTTTCCTCCTCAAGGTCTCAGAGTGCTTTTATATCATTTGGTAAACTTCAAGCAGATTGTCTTATGCCTTTTACTCAAGAGTGGCTTCCACCTATCTACTCAACCATAAACACTTGTTTGATGGAATGTGGCTGAGATGGTCATCCTTCCAACAGGTTCTCCTTTTTCAGCTCTGTTAGAGTGACAAATCAGTTCTTGGTCAAGGGATTCACCAGATCAGAATATGGAACGCCACAGCAAAGGGTCTGAATACTTACAGTGTATAAATGAGAGATTTTAGGTTTTTATTTTTAATAAATTTGCAGGTCTTTCTGAAAATAAATATGATTTATTTTTTCATTATGCATTATATTGTAAGAATTTCGAAATTAAATCTGCAACATAATAAAATGTGTAGAAAGTGAATGCACTATAGTAAGCATATGTAGCAAAATGCAGCATTAAAAACAGGAGAGAGCTTTACCTGTGAAAATCACTGAAAGTAGGGCACTGGGAAAGAATGTGTCACTGCAGATTACTGAGCGAATTCACAGAAAATGCCTCACAGTCAGAACATATCTTAGGTGTGGTGCTAAAGCAGTCATGGACTAAGAAGTTGAAAATGTCACATATGAAGAAAAAAATAATATTTCAGATAGAAACTGTAGCACTCTAGAATTATTGTACATTACTGGTAATTATTTTAATTTTGTGGCTAGTACAAAGACAAGCAGTACAGTTTAGCAATGTGTGTGGTCAATAAATACAGCAAGAAATCCTACTGCACTACAGAAGAAATGAGGCAAGCGAAACCTCAGGTTTGTCTGATAAGAATTCCAACTAAAACAAAGGTGAGAAGATTCTGTCTGCATGAAAGAATGCAGTCTTATTCAGTGCACACAGTGCCGGGGTTACATTTTTTTACTTCAGTTTCTTATAAATTGGTTGTGTTCCAACAGTATCAACCAGGAACACTTTTTTTAAAGTGCACTTCAGTGTCATCTTAATTATTAATGGAATAAAGAAACAAAACATTTTCTAGATATAATGCTAAACTTAAAGCTTGTTAAAAAATTTTCCATTTTTTAGCCTAATGAAGAAGCAATCCAGGTTGTGTCATGAGGTGTTGGGGCCTATGAAATGCAAGAAAGCTCATTAGGTATACATTTACACAACTACAAACAATACCCGATGAGGTCACCTTTAAAATGCCTTAATTCAAAGCTCAGGTGACAGCAAGACAAAGGTCACACATAATCAGTTTTATTTGCTTTCCATAATGTCTCAAATGTCACCAGAAGGATTGGCAGGCTGCAGGCAGGCTTCAGTGCCAGCATTGTTAGGCACTATGGATTAAGCAGCTCTACAGCATTCCAGCTGCTGGCAAGGATCCACCTTCAAACGACCAAACTAGATGAGGGCTAACAAATCAGACTATTCCATCTAAGAAATATTTTCAGATCTTCCACCTGAACTCCTACTGCAAGTGACAGTAAACACAATGAGTGCATCAGCATCAGGAAATGATAGTTAGAGACAGGTTCAATGGTGCTGACCTTACAACAAGGTGACCAGTCAAAGGCTGTTTGTTCATACCTTCTACAAAACATAACCCTATAGCATGACAATGCCAGGTCACACACAACTACTGTGGTCACAACTGCCCTGAGGAATGAATGTTGGAGTGCAGGATGTGCCATGGCCAGGCCCAGTTCTAGAGGTGAAGCCGCCATCGTGCCATTTAATTTCAGCCACCCCCTCACTCTATAATACCTTCACTCATTTCCTAAACCAGTGTATTTAAAATAAAAAAATTTCGCAATTTCCTTAATGTTAAAAAAATGTAAAGAAAATTTCTTTGTAGGTAGAAGAAAACTTGACTTTTACACATTTAACGAATTGGTGACAAATTTAATTAATTCATCAGTAAAATTCCAATTAATGCTACAAAACTTTTGATTGATGTGCTGCGTACTTGAGCTGCCACAATTCACGTGTTGTGACTTTCCCGTTTTTCTTTGAAGCTAGTTACCGACATTCGATGGGAAAAGACAATCCCTGTGCTGAGCCTGCATTTTGTTGAGGGCCGCCTTCGTGCATGCACCCTTTGCACGACCAGCAGAACCGGGTTTGGCCATGGCCTGCCTTCTTGCCCAATCTTAACCCCATAGAACACCTTTGGGATTCCATGGATCACAACATCTCCTACCTGATGATGGCCAGCAGCTTCTTGAGACCTTCTTTAGGAATGGGATAACATGGCACAACTGCAGATTCAGAGGTTTGTTAGCTCTCTCCTCCAGAGTTGTTAAGCTGTGCTGACTGGAAGACACTGAAACATGGGAGAGAAAGGCTGTAGGACAGCTGTTGTAAATGCTCCCAGTTTGTTATTGTTTTGCTGGGGTTTTTGTACTATTTTTTATATATATATTATATTATTATAATATTTTATATATTGTTATTTTAGCAATGAAGGGTGAAATTTCTGCCCAATAATAAGTGAGGCATTTATTTTTTTCATCAGCATATACGTAAGCAATTGAGATAAATGTTTGTTCTTCTAACAATAGAGGAGTTCTTTATAAAGTTGGTTTGCTCCGATATTTCATTTTCATTAAATCACCATACCACCAAGGTATTAGCCGATATACCGACTTACCTAGAGTTTCACTGTTTTCAAGAAACTGTTTCCCGAAGACCCATTTGATAAAATAACCATACTAGAAATTAATTAGCATAAAGTACAGCAATACTAGAGTGCTTTCATGTTGTAGCTACAACATGAAAATTCTTGGTCGAAGCTGATATCAGAGAACACTGGGCAGAATGCTGAAAATCTCACTTGCTTTAATTTTTTGCCAATTTGTTTTTGTGCCATTACATTTAGCCTAAATTAAATTAATTTCAATGATTAACTTCAATGATAATGAAATGTAACAATGTAAGTTGATAAAAATCATTTTATTATTGAAGTTAGTCTTTTCATAGATGAAAACAATTGACCTGAAAACTGGTCTACTACATAATAAAACACTAAGGTCTGCATGTTTGTTTAGTTCCTTCTAACCATTTGATTGGTCAGTTTGGCTTTGGTGGAGGAATTGAAGGAGGAAATGTGAGTGTGAGACACACAAGGAGGAGTAAAACTGTAAGAGGCATTCTGAGAGTCACCTTCAAAGATGGGACATATAAAAGTGGAGAGGACGTGAGCAAGGTGTCTCGGACTGACAGAATCTGAGAAGCAGTCTTTACGATAGTGCATGCAAGGGTGGAAACGCCAGTGAAGAGAGGTTCAGACACACAAAGACACCATGGAAAACCACTGAAGAAACACGCAGGGCATTGATTAATATGAATCTGACCTCTAATGAAAAAAATTCAGTTTGGAACAGATTTGGCTTTTCTTGCACATAACCATGCTATTATGTGGTTCAGAAAATGCAAGAACTAACAAAGACATCCAAATGTGTCTGCTCACGAGAAGAGTTAGCTTGTAGGGGTGCTTTCTTCATGCTTTGGCTGGAATTTGTATGGATCCATATTTAGTTTATTAAGCTCATCTTGATGTTGCTTTACATCCTGGTTCAACTTGTCGTGGTCTGAACCTGCCTCCTTGTCCCTTTCTTTGTCCATTTGCTTTTGCTTTCAAAAAAAATTGCACTTTTCACAGTATATAACTACTACTGACCTTCCTCATTGAAAACAAACCACTTCAACCCTGTAAAGGTGACACTCACACCCCACAATGCAATGAAGTGTAAAATATTGTTCATTCCTTAAAGAACAGGATAGAACAGGAACAGGCTATTTGATTTTTTTTTACACTTTCGATTAAATACTAAATGTGCAAATATTTGCAATTTTTACCAAAATATTTTTGGTGGCTGAAAATATAGCACCTGTACATACGTAATATACAATGTACCAGTCATCCACCATGGTTCCACCCGCATAGTAATAAAACAGGACAGTGAGGAGGGTCCTGCCTGGCTCCCCACTCCTGACATCATGCTTCCACCTCCCCTCGGGCCACAGCTTCTGTCTCAGATTAGAGCAAATATAGCACTCCTGCAAGCAAATTCTGATTCTTAGGACAATGAGAGAAGTTGCAAAATCAACCGGAATGTTCAAGCAAATTCAAAAAAAAAAAACCCAATTTAAATCTGTTAAGTAGTTCTCTTCTTCGCTAGCTAAGTGGAGGTAAGATATGCCCCGAGGCTGGCGCATGAGTGAGGAGGGCCCCGCTCCTTTCCATTCAGCCCGCTGTGTCTCTCTCAGAATTGTGCAAATAAATCTGTAATGAAAGCGAACTATAATGCATAGCGCAATGAAACACCGATCTAAATCTGTTAAGTAGTTCTCTCATGAAAAGCAGACAGACGTTGGATATTATATATGGAGAGATGTAAATAGTATTCTGAGTTCATAATAAATTTTGGGGAGCAAAATATAAACCAAAGAGGTTTTCTTCAAGGGATCAAGCTGATCAGCTCAAACAAGAAAAATCCATGGTAAGGCAAAGGCAGCTATACTTCATGGCACAGTTGTTTCAACAGGTGTAAACCCAGACTGAAACAGAGTGAGGGCTATCCAACAACTCTCTACATGCAGAACTGAAAAGAGAGATTGCAAAGGTGAATAACGGGCATAAAAACAGCATGTCTGGGATCAAGTTAGAATCATTAATTCACATGTGTTTGGCTGAAGAAGAATGAGTCCTGATAACTAGAATTAACTACAAGAAAATATTACTTACGCAACATCCTGAATATCCATAATCTGCCTACAGTAGTCAAGACACTATATGGACTCATGAAAATGTGTGCAAGCCACCCTAATTTGAGGTGTTTATAAAAAATGTAATGATGTACTTATATGATAGGAGTACATAAACATGATGAGTTGCATCATATATTTGAAATATTAAAATATGTGTTTCAATTTAAATGTTTAAGGTCTAAGTATTCTATTGTAATAGAAATTTGTCATTTTTCACCCTGTGATAGAGGGCCATAGAAGGTTAGGTTCCTAATAATGGATCAAAAATCTAAATTAACATTACAGTAATCCCTCGCTATATAGCACTTCAACTTTCGCGGCTTCACTCTATCACGGATTTTATATGTAACCATATCTAAATATATAATTTTTCTCTGCTTCACGGGTTTCTGTGGATAATGGGTATTTTTACTTCTGGTACAGGCTTCCTCAGTTGGTTTGCCCAGTTGATTTAATACAAGGGATGCTATTGGCAGATGGCTGAGAAGCTATCCGATCAGAGTACGCAGTTAAGTTCCTGTGTGCTGATTGGCTCAGCGACGGAGCACCAAATTTGATTGCGCTGCATTAACCAGGAAGTCTCATCTCGTTCATTCAGCATCAACATGTGTCGCTGTGTAAAGAGTTAACTTTTGTGCTCTTTTGTGTTTATCTTTGTGCATAGTCAAGCTCTTCGTTATGGCTCCAAAAAATTATCTGTCTATCGTAATGGCTGTAACATATGTGATACTGGAGACGCTCGATATCTTTAAAATAATATTTAGGTTTTACTGTATATAAACTGTGTTTACAGACACAATTTCAACAAATCTTACCTAATATCTAAGAAAATACAAAGGGTTTATGCTGTATAACTGTGCAGGAAATGTTTCTAAGAGTGTGGGAGAGTTTATAAGGGCTTAAAATATATAAAAATAACCATATGAACATATGGTTTTTACTTCGCAGATTTTCACCTTTCGCGGGGGACTCAGGAACGCAACTCCCATGATAAAGGAGGGATCACTGTATATTCATAATCATAAAACAATATTTCAAGTTCCCTATGTTTGAAATTTGTCATTTTTAACTATCTAGGAGTAGCTGTTAGAGGGCTAGGGTCATCAGTAAAGAATTTAATATCAAAAACAAAGTCATATTCATCATCAGCAACCTGCATAAAATTATATTCTACATGCCTATATTACTGACTCCCACTTTTTAAAATTTTGTGAAAAGTACTTACGGCTGATGTGGCTTGCACAACTTGAAGTCCTTCTGATCATTTTTGCTGTAGACACATATTGGTTTATTCTTTATCATAAAGGTGTAACAAAATCTGATCCAGAAGTGGCCTAAAAATTAGGGTTTTCCGGTCTGGAAGGCCAAAAATAAAGGGAATGCCGAAAAGCTTGCATAACTAAACATCAAGACGATTTGAACATTATATCATATGTGGTTACTTGGTACTGGTGAGTCAGCAGACGCCAGACAAAAAAACTGAAGTGATTTCAAAGTATTTCTAAGTATTTCTCATGAGCACAAAATATCCTTTAATTAAAAAGGACTAAACTGTATATTTTTTAAGGTTTAAATAATTTCCATCTTGATTCTTATTACAGTATCTTTCTTTTTCTTTTATTACAAGAGAAATTACAAAATAAGTAATTGATGAATACCTAAATAAACAAAAGACTGGCAGTAATGAATGAGACAGTAATATTGTAGATTTTGCTGATGTTTATCAGATCTGAGTGGCCAGTACAAGTAAAAAAACACCCTTCTTTCAATCAGGGAATTTTTACCTTTCAAAACTCAACTGACAAAGTATAATGATAGCATTACCAGAGGAAACTGCATAGTAATTCCACATGTCCTGAGAGCCGACATGCATGATCGAACACATGATGAATATCAAGGTCTAACAAAATTTCAGAAACATTCCAGCCCATTTGTCTTATAGTCAGCATTTCATCTGTGACAAAGCACACAGTTCTGTTCTATCAGTCATTCTGCAAGATAAGACAAAGATAAACACAGGCAGGCAGTGTGATGGTGTGGAGAAGGCATTGGACTTTACACCCCACGGCTGCCGTTTCAATTCCCACTTCTGCTTCAGTGAATGATACCTTGCAAGTCACTTAAACTGCTTGTGCCCAAAAAGTAAAAAAAATAAATACAATCTGAAAAGTTGTAACGTGGGCCAACTTTGTAAACTGCCAGTCCACATACAGAATATAATAACACTGAATGGAGCCACTCATCTGAATGCTTCTACTTGACCCATTTATGGTAGGAATTCACTTTAGATGTGCGTACAACAAACACCTTATGTGATAGCATTTGGTTACGACTGCAGAGTCAAATTTGTCAGCAACTTCGTAATTTATTTTGAAGCTGAAGTTGTTTTGTTTTTGTACATTTTGACATTTCAGATGAGATTGATGGAGACAACATCTCAAAATATGTAAGCTCAGCCCTTCAAGAATGTGTGACTCAATTTGACTGTTAACACATTGCATGTATTCCTTATAATATGTAAGGGGAAAAGAGCACATCGAGATAGACATTCCAAAAGAAAATCGGATAATGTCTGCATTCTGAACGCTTGTATACAGTATTTGAACTATACCTAAGCAACTCATCTTAGCTTCCCATGTGCTGCAAAATTCAAATGAATACAGTACTTCCAACAAACAAAGATCTGTGTAAATGGACCACACTCAAAACAATAAGAGGAAAAAAAAGCCATCAACCCCCAAATAAGCCTTTTATAGTTCTCCTGATGATAAAAATCCAAAGGGTTGCAGGAATAGGATATTGTGGTCTGTAGATCAAGAATCTCACCAAACCATCACCATACTGTACTAGCTCTGCTTCTCAAGGCCTAGTAACCTTGTTGGGAAATGAAGATGCTCATTGGATCTACAGCTAAGGTCCACTAGTCCAGCACATTACAATCCATTCCAAAAATCTAATGAAATTCTATTTATCTGGTTTAGCAGACTGAGCAATCCAATAATAATTAAAATTTAAATTTAAATAATAATTATAAGTAATTATTGGAAATGTTGCAAAAACAGAAAATATTAACATTCACTATTGAAAAAAAATGGTGTTTACTCCATGCCTGTAAGCATTTTTTGTGCTAAATTTATATATGTCTTAAATCTGCATGCATCTGCCTGTTATTTAATATTTAAGGTTTCTACTACAAAACGACACCAGCGTTATATCCCGTCATATGCTATTGTTCAGCTATGGTTGTTCTGGTGATATGGTGGTGGTTGCTTGGCATTGTATTATCCTGGAGACAAGACATAGTAATGCAAACGATGGTGCATTTTGATGCATCTTTGTGTAGAAAATATGCAGCATGTCACATTTGTCTATAAAGTATGGTGCTCCTTTGTGGCGAAGTGAGTGAAAGCAATGAAATATAATTGATTTTTACTGGTGAGTGTACCTAACCAGCATCATACAGATGTAGAAAAAACAAAGGTTAATGCAGAAGTATGAGTGACACTTTATGAAGAAACATTTCTTATGTTCCACTACAAAACAACATTTAAAACCCTAAAAATCTCTTTTAATTAAATGTTGCATTTGCTCAAAATGCATGCAAAACAATATCTGCATCATTTTTGTAAATCTGTATGCAAAACAAAACTTGGTACTGTGACCAACAGTAGAAAGTCAGTGTAAAGTAAAGTGTTTAAAAAGAAATGTCCAGTAAATAAAAGGAGTACAAGAAACAAGTTGTAAGTCAAAACCAAAAGTTAGAAACATGATCAACAGAGTACAAAACGTTAACCAGAAATCAAAGTCAAAAAGGACTATGCAAGAAGTCAAGTACCAAATTCTGAAGATCACATGCAAAAAGAAGTAGTATCCAATGGCTTGGGTGACTTTTATGCCAGTGCACTGCTGAAGTCATCACTGCACAGTGTATTATGGGATTGCTCAATCAAAACTGGTGATGCGAATGCCCCAGAACAAAAATTGGTAAAACAAAATGACAGCGAGACTGATGCTGAAAAAAATCATAGAATTTCAAGTAGCAGAGTTAAAGATGCTAAGATTTGCACTGGGTGTGACGAGGATGGATAGGATTAGAAGGATTACATTGGAGGGTCAGCTCAAGTTGGACAGTTGGGAGACAAAGTCAGAGAGGCGGGATTACGTTTGGATATATGCAGAGGAGAGATGCTGAGTATATTGGGAGAAGGATGCTCAGGATAGAGCTGAAAGGCAAGAGAAAAGAGTAAGGCCTAAGAGAAGGTTTATGGATGTGGTAAGAGAGGACATGCAGGTAATGGGTGTAACAGAACAAGATGCAGAGGACAGAAAGATATGGAAGAAGATGATCTGCTTTGGTGACCCCTAACAGGAGCAGCCAAAAGAAAAAGAAGAGGAGAATTCAGGAAAAATTATAGGAGATGTAAGTTCTGACAGGTAGTTTCACTCATTTCTGATCAAGTCCTAATGTTACACAGTGTTGTATGGACCTTTAGTTTATTACAGGAGCTTGTTGTGTTAGAATGCTAGAATGATTATCATTGCCATTTTGTTCACCTGTTGAATGGATAGCTTCCACGTTTCCAGAGGTGTGCCCTCAGAGGTCGTGACCTTTTGACTAACGATTTGACTGGTGTATAAGTCACCTGAAAGGTTCAATTATTTATATGGGTTCATATATCCCAGAACCCTTTGGTCAAATGTTCTTTTGTTAAAAAACAAAATCCCTTTTTCACTGGGCTTTAATTGTGTTAGTATTTTTGAGTTTGTTTTTTGTCTCAAGAATTGAGGTTGTAAATCAGGGGTTCTCAACGTCGGTCCTGGGGACCCCCTGTGGCTGCAAGTTTTTGTTCCAATCAGATTCCTAATCAGTGACAACACCTTATAGCACTGATCTCATTTAATTAGCTGTTTTTTTTTTCTTTTATTAGACATTCAAAAAAGCATAGCAGCATGATTTTTACATTTATAAGACATTTATAAATATTTCTGCTTTTGCTATAGATTTAAATGCTTAACTCTCTTTTGTTGATTTCATTTTACTTTACCCTTTCTCTGTGTAGTTTTTCCACCTTCATTGTATCTTAATAATGACAACTTAAAGCCAGCAGAGCAGACACCCAGGCAAACACTGAATAATCAAAGGCTGCCCACTAATAAGAGTCAGACCCACTAATTAGTAAATAATGGATTAATTAAACAACTAGAACACCTAGAAATGTAGAATGAAAATCAAGATGAAAATACTGTTAAAAAGAGAAAAATACATTATTCCTATATAACTGCTTCGTACATTTTAATATATATATATATTTTTTTAGCAAACTTAGTTTTCTAATTAATATATTGTTCCTTAAACACAGAACTTGGGAAATATCAGTTCACTTAATTACCCCAGGAGTTCAATTAAAAACAGAAGCTGGTTGGAACATAAACCTGCAGCGACATGGGGTCCCCAGGACCGACGTTGAGAACCCCTGTTGTAAATGATGCAACTGTGTTCCTAGTTTTTGCATTCTTTTTGGCCTTTTGACTAGTTCCATTTTCCTCTTGCTAGATTTACTGGCAGAACAGCATCAATGCAAGCAATTCCCAAAATGGCAATGTTCGTGTATCTTAAAAGATAATGTTGAGAATATAATAAAACCCCAAAGGATGATTAATGTTATAATTTTTTCGAGGTTCATTTTAAGAGGGATAACATTTTAGAATATATATAGAAAGAAATTTAAAACAAAATCCAATCACAAAAAGGGCAGGGTAACTGAAAGGGTGAGCTTGGCAAGACACTTTGCTCAGACACTCTGCTACTTGTCAAGCCCATGTTATGTTTTATGGCTTTTGTGATTTTTTTTAATTTCTTGCTGTTTTTTGGATTCTCTTTGTAAAGTGCCTTTTTGGATAACTATGACCTTTTGCCTGTGCTTCGGACCTTGCCTTTGTAGTTTGACTATTGACTATTTACCTCTTAGCTAAGGTTTCTGTCTTGCACGCCTGTTCAGGATTATAGCAAAACCAAACTTTTGGACTGCCAGCCACATTTTACAGTGATTTGGTTTTTTCCTGCAGGGTCTCTATTTGCATTTTTTTGCCTCTATGGCTGTGTCTAGCAGGTTTGTACCTCACAGCCAGGAAATTCAACAAATCAGGATGCACAGCAAAGTGATAAAGGATAAAGATGAAACACACTGAAAAGCAAGGAGAGAGTGTTGTGCAGATTGAAAGAGTACTTTATGAGGCTAAAGAATGAAGAAAATGAGAGGGAGAGAAGTTTGGATGATGCAACAGATTAGCAAGGAGGAAGTATGGAGGTGTTTAGGAGAGATGGCAGTGGAGTTTTTAACTAGATTGTTTAATGGAATCTTGGAAAGTGAGAGGATGCCTGAGGAGTACAGAAGAAGTGTACTGGTACAGATATTTAAGAATAAGGGTGAATAAGGGAAATATGTAGAAATGTCGTAACTACAAATTACAAATTGATGAGTTACAGAAGGGAGGTGATGATTAGTGAGCAGCAGTATGGTTTCATGCCAGGAAATAGCACCACAGATGCAATGTTTAGCTCTGAGGATGTTGATGAAGAAGTGCAGACGAGGACAGAAGGAGTTGCATTGTGTCTTAGAGAAAACATATGACAGGGTGCCTAGAGAGGATTTGTGGTACTGTATGAGGAAGTCAGGAGTGGCAGAGAAGTATGTAAGAGTGGTACAGGATAAGTACATGGGAAACATGACAGTGGTAAGATCTGCGGTAGGTGTGACGGATGCATTCAAGGTAGAGGTGAGACTACATCAGAGATCAGCTCTGACACATTTCTTATTTGCAATGGATATGGACAGGTTGACAGGCTAGATTAGACAAAAGTTCCCAAGGTCTACAATGTTTGCGTATGACATTGTGACCTGTAGCAAGAGTAGGGAACAGGTCAAGAAGACCCTGGAGAGGTGCAAATATGCAGAGATGAGAAGAATGAAGGTCAGTAGGAACAAGAAAGAATATATATGTGTGAATGAGAAGGAAATCAGAGGAATGGTGAGGATGCAGGGAGTAGAATTGGCAAAGGTGAAGGAGTTTAAATACTAAGGGCTGAAGGGATTAACAGTACAAGATAATGGGGAGATGTTGAAGAAAGGTGAAGAAGAGAGTGCAGGCAAGGTGGAATAGCTGGAGAAGAGTGTCAGGAGTGATTTGTGACAGACAGGTACCAGCAAGAGTGAAAGGGAAGGTCTACTGGACGGTAGCGAGACCAGCTATGTTATATGGGTTGGAGACAGTAGCACTGACCAAAAAAGAGGGAACAGAGTTGGAGTTGGTAGAGTTAAGATTTGCATTGGGTGTGACAAGGATGGACAGGATTAGAAATGAGTAAATTAGAGGGTCAGCTCAGGTTGAACGGTTGGGAGACAAAGTCAGAGAGGCGAGATTGTGTTGGTTTGGACATGTGCAGAGGAGAGATGCTGGGTATATTGGTAGAAGGATGTTAAGGATGGAGTTGCCAGGTAATAGTAAAAGAGGAGGGTGGATGTGGTGAGAGAAGACATGAAGGTGGTAGGTGTAACGGAGGTAGATGCAGAGTAAAACAAGATATGGAAAAAGATGATCTACTGTGGTGACCCCTAATGGGAGCAGCCAAAAGAAGACATATGAGATGAAGAAGGATGCACAGCAATAATGTTAAGAGTTTTACAATCATCTCAATGTAATTGCAAGAGGACAAATTGTCAAGTGCAATAACGACTGTTACTGAATATGATTTATATTTATTGTACTTTTAAATCACAAAGTCAGTACCGGGGAATTCTTGAATTTGCTCTGAATAAAATCTATTGGAAAGCTAAAGGGATGGAGGCACAATCACTCTGCGGGACAACAGCTGGCATTTCAGTGAAAACATTGTCAAGCTCATATTCCCTTATGCAAAAAAAATTAATAAATCAGTGTCCAGATGGGCAAGATGAACAATGCATGCACTATATCTTTGAACTGCTGTGCACATGGAACCCTTCTTCATATCAGCCACTGCCACCAATTCTTAGCTACTGTATATCCATATCTTACACTAGGCTTGTACCACGCACTTGTCGTATTCTGAGCTCCCACTGTGTTCTATTTCTTTTCATCTGTGGAGATCAAAAACCATCTTTTGATGTATGAAGCAATAAAACTTTCACATTCATGGATCTAGCACTGAAGCCCCTTTTGATTCATTTGTAATGGTAAGCATTTTTTAGACATACGCTATGTTTCAATATAAAAAAATGAAGTCATTAGTTAAGATTAAATATTAAAATTACGATTGGCTCTTACACCTTACATCCCCCATATTTAAAAAAATGGCTTTGAAAAAAATGAAATAATGAATTCTTTCTGTTTTGTAATTTGTCTCCTACTTGCAGTTTTTCAGCTTTTTTTAATAAAAAAAAAACAATGATTGAAGCATGTTTTACTTGTCCTCCGTGTCCTGTTGTTAAATGTAGGTTGCCATAAGGGGCTACTCTTTAACATGCTTTAATTGTTCATATTATATACAGTATTTGTAATGAAATTGATATCTATGAATCAGTTCATGTCATAAAACTATGATATTTTTGTGTGTATGGTCTCAAAGCAAATGAATCTAAAATGTAGATTATTTTTTCTCAGAAAATGTTCTGCTCCTAATACAATTAGAAACTAATGTTAGTGGATCTACTTAAACATAACATTGAAGGCAGAAAATGCATGCTTTTTGTTTGCAATTTAAAATCAACTAAAAGAAAATTTATCTAAATAAGCCAAGCAGATAAAATAATGTACCAAAACCCCTTAATTGTTATAATAGTGGCCTTGGAAAAGCCTTCTTAAGCATTGTGAGTCATTGATGCACCAGCAATGGTAAGCCATTTATGTTTACTGAAAGCACAAAGACCCCCTGCTGTCAATGTTTACTAATGTAAAATTACAATTACTGCATGTTCTGTGCTAGTATACACTGTATTTTCATTTATAAGAATCTTAAAGAATAGTAAACACCAATTTCATGAAATTAGAGGACTGAACTTAATGACCTTTTAAAAACAAAACCATTTTAAATTAAGAAACAAAATCCCAGAAACTAGATTATTTCATCATGGAAGCAATGCATTCTTTCTTGTTTAAAATTCATCATCTTACTGTTAAGTTAAAAATTACTGCAGGACCACAAATGTTCAGTATTTCAAAGAAATAAATCAGAAAGAATAACCTAGCCACATCCAGTGTGGAAATACATTCTCCCATATTTATAAATGTTTTTTAAGGGTATTCTAGTATTCCTCCCAAAGCCCAAAGGTGGGCATGTTAAGCTGGCAAATGCCTCTAAACTGACCTGATATGGGTAAGCAAGTGTATGTGAAGGAGTGGAACCTCTCAAGTAGGATCGGCTCCTGGCTTGAGGCTAATATTGCTGAGATAGACTGTGGCTTCCCATGACCCCAAAATCAGAATAAGTGAGTTCAGCAAATAACTGGATGAGTATCAGTCTGGGTATAGGGTAATATACAAAGATGCTTCATGCATTTAATTGACTACACTAATATGTAATGAAATGCAGTTTTATAACAATTTTTTTTTTAAATTCACAAAAATGTCTGCTAATTTCCACACACATATCACGCTCTTCAGACTTCTTCATTTTGGGTTAACATCTATCTACCATATCAGGGGTTTTCAAACTCGGTCCTGGGGACCCACTGTGGCATCAGGTTTTTGTTCCAACCACCTTCTATTTTTAATCGGACACTTGGGCTTATTAAGTGAACTGTGTTTTGGGAACAATATAGAAATTAGTAAACTAAGTTTGTTAATATATATATATATATATATATATATATATATATATATATATATATATATATATATATATTTAAATGTAGCAGTTATATGGGAATAATGTCATTTTTTTTTCTTTTTCTTTTTTTTCTTTTTCATCTTGACTTTTCCAGGTGTTCTAATTGTTTAATTTATATCATCACTTGAAACCCCTCCCAGGGCATAGGCTGCCGACAAAGTTCTTCTAGTCATCTCTGTCCTCTACCTTCCTCTCCAGATGGCTCCAGTTGTAACCTGTTCTCTTCATATCAGCATCCACCTCCCTACTCCATGTGTTCCTTGGCCTCCCCCTTTTTTGCTTGCCCCGAGGATTCTGACTGTAATACCTGCTGAGTTATGTTGGTCGCTGGTTTGTGGAGTGTATGACCTATCCATCCACAGCACCTCTTCCGTATTTCGTCTTCTGCAGGTAGCTGGTTAGTCCTCCCCCTGAGGTCACTTTTGCTGATTTTGTTGGGCCAGAAAGTCCATAGCATCTTCCTTAGGCAGCTGTTTATTAAACCTTGCACTCTCTTGACTATAGCTGCTTTGATTCTCCAAGTCCATACAATAGTACCACCTTAACATTTGAGTTAGACAGTCTAACTTTAGTCTGAACAGAGAGTACCTGTGATTTCCATATGTTCTTTAACTGCACGAATGCTGTTCTTGCTTTGCCAATTCTTATTCTTACATCTGCATCTGTCCCACCTTCTTTTTTAGTGATACTTCCCAGGAAGGTGAATGTTTCCACATCTTATAAAGCTACCCCTTCCAGAATCACCTGGTTCAGGTTGTTTGTATTGATCTTCAGGATAATGGTTTTCCCTCTGTGTATATTGAACCTTATCTGCCTTTATTGCCTCTGCAGGGATGTTGTCAGATCCAGCTGCTTTCCCATTTATAAGCTGTTTGATTACTTCCCTAATTTCTTCCCGGGTTGGTTTGTTGCAGTTTATAGGCAGATCCATATCAGCTTCATCAACTTTGGGAGGATTTTGTAATGCTGATCTATTCAAAAGTTCATCAAAATGCTCCATCCACCTCTTTCATTGTCTTCGGTTGTTGATTTTCCCTCTTTGTCCTTTATACTTGTTGTACCTTCCAGACAATTTCTTAGTGATGTCATAGAGTTCTTTCATCTTGCCTTTTTTTGCTGCTTGCTCTGCTTCTGTTGCCAGACTCTATACGTACTTCTGCTTATCTGCCCTGATGTTCTTCTTCACTGCTCTGTGCATATTCAGATTGAGTGTTTGCCTTCTCTATTCTTGTTCGGCTATTGTTCACCACTGCTTTCTTTTCTTTTCTTCCCTGGACCTTGTGTATGCTGTCAACTGAGATCCATTCCTTTTGTTGCTGTTTCTTGAGACCCAGTACTTCTTGTTATGCTGATATTACTGTCCCTTTTATTTTATTCCACTTGTCTCAAGATTTTCCTCAACTCCATCTTCTACCAGTTCATACCACCATTTGTTTCTCAAGATTATGCTGTATGTTTCCCTTATTTGTGTGTCATTAAGAAATCCTACATTGTACTTGTGCTGTTTTGTTAATGCTGACGTTCAGCTATTTTTCAATTTCAGTTGAAATTTTCCTAGAAGGAAGTGATGTTCTGTTGCTACATCTGCTCCTCTTCTCACTCACACATTCAGTAAGGATCTTCTAAATTTCTAATAGTTTAATTAATTCATTATTTACTAATTAGTAGGTCTTACGCTAAAGTGTTGCAGCTTTTCATGATTCAGTGTTATTTGCCTGGGTGTCTGCTCTGCTAGTTTTTAATTGTTGTCATTAAGATACAATGAAGGGAACAAACTGGACAGAGAAAGGGCAAAATATAATGAAATCAACAAAAGTGAGTTAAATATTTAAATCAATAGCAAAAATAGAAATATTTCTAAATGTCTTATAAATGTAAAAATTATACTGCTGTGCTTTGCTGAATATATAATAAGTGAAAATGAAACAAAAATACCACCTAATTAACAGTAGAATTACCAGAGCCTACGAGAAACCTTGTAAATCTGGCCCACCTTAAATCTGTTCGCACCTCTCTGTCAGCGTCTTTTATGCTGTAAATGTGTCGATTAAGACAAGCAGCCTGTTATTCTATCCCCCCACTGCCGCAGAACGTTCACAAAGTTCTCCCAGCTCATGCCTTGATTATCTGGGAGTGAAGTGCTGGAGTTTTAGAGTGGAAATAATAGATTGTTATTTGGAACACATGCATTTCATGTCTGTTCCATTTCTACAGTAATCTGTGTAAACACATTGTTAAAACTGAAACTTTTTCATATTTTAGTAATAAATATTACAAAATGTAGGCATAAACTATAGAATGTGTGAAGCCTGAAGTCCAACAATTAAATAAACACTTTCACAACAGGTTCAAGGACAATACAACAGCTTCAGTGGCGTAGCGACTTATAATCAACAGTCCCCAATTCGATTCCGACTGTCTCATATATTTACTGTTTTCAGTAGTGAGCTGCTCTTATTGTTAATATTATATAATACACACATACATTCAGTTTGCGTCTGTAACAGACCGTGTACATTTATAGTACTGTACTTGTAAAAGTTACCTTTTTTTCACTTTTATTCTCTCACAATCATGATACATACTACCGCCCTAGGGATCTGACGCTGTTAGTTTTTATTTGAAACTGGGAGTAACTGTAGATGTGAGTGGTGTTTTGAGGCAATGGAACTGGACATTCTGTGATCTGGAGGGATAAAAGCTGACACAAAAACGCTGGTGAATCTGCCTTCTTCGTATCTCACTGTTAGTTTATTTTTTTATATTCAGTTTTATTGAGTGCACCTGCTCATGCTCATGCAGAATTAGTATGCACCTTATGGTTTATGATGTCAAAAAAAACAGAGACATAGGTATATATGATATTTGGAATTATTCATTTTATGACCTTTTATGAGGTCAGTTCAGTGCTATATGCAATCATCAAATTCAAATGTTAACAGTTCACACACACGCAAGGACATTCCTTCCTACATTTAGGACATGTGTACCTGTTGCAATGCGCACACTTCTCTCTATGCTGTGGTTTCTATTACACACCTGAAAGAAAGACAATGTATGTGACATTTTGAAGAAATAATTTTTTGACCTGAATAGTACCAATCAGAAAACATCATCGCACTAATGCAATATTATTTGAAAACGAACAGCATCAGAAGGTGTGAATTTATGCTGGCGCTGTTACTTAGAGTCAGATCAGGATGGTTGGGGGGGTTAGTACTTGATCGTGAGAGAGTAAAACTGAAAAAAGCTAACTTTAACAAGTACCATAAATTTATACCCAATGACCTATATATTTGTCTCTTTCTTTTTTCTGATGCTTTCACAATGGAAAATGGGGGTCCATCTAACACTGGTGATAGTCAAAAAGTGGACAGGAGGTAAGCAATGCTCCTAAAAATTGAAGAGTCTGAGAAGCAGCCTTTACGGGAATACAATCAAGATTACTAGCCAAGACAGGCTGAGACACACAAGAATACCGAAGAAAGGTATAGGATGAACACTGATTGTACATATAAGGCAAGAGATATTAAATATTTTTACAATTATTCTATTACCTGTCTTTGATATTTGCATCATCATTAAAATCTATAGTATTTATACATGTTGCCCAAATTGGAGTTTCTGGTGTGTATTATTTACTATCTACATACTCACTGCATTAATTTTCTCTTGTTGCACACTACAATGATTTCCACATGTTGCACAGTTTTATGCTATACCCTGCTTAGAAACATATGCACAAAATTTAAATATCAGTAACATAACATACTATGTTTGTAATACATCTCCAGAGCATGCAATGGCACTTTTGCTAATGCCTTCTGTCACACGTGGAGTACATGTGTCTGGATGAACACTTGTGTCACTTCCTCCTACATCACAGAACTCCCACCTTTTCTCCCCCAGACGACTATTAGAATAATAAGGAACTGGCAGTCAGCATTCACTGAAGAACCTGCATCTTGGAGTGGAGCATCCTAACAGGAGCAAGCTGAATTTAAGCCTTGGACCTATTTAATTCCATGACACTTTCATTTTGTTTTCTTTTAAATTAATAGGCATGCTTATAGTAAAAAATCAAGCAAAATGACACCTTTTATTGGCTAACTAAAGAGATTACAATATTCAAGCTTTCAAGGCAACTCACACCCCTTCTTCAAGCAAGATGTAATACAGAAACTAGAGTTCCCTGTGTTTATATAGACACTAAGATAAGAAACAACATTGGTAAATTTTTACGTGAGAAAACTTAAATGTAAAAAATTAATAGACCTCTTCAGCCTAAGATTCCTTTAGCAAGAGAGGAGAACAATATGTGGTCAAGATCTTTGGATAAGATAACTGTCCAACTAAGTCTTTTGAAGTTTCCGATGAGTTTTTCAATACAATGTGGATTTGTATTCAGGTCATCTGGGTCAGTTTTAGAGATGCAAACAACCCTCATATCTGGCCATAAAACACTTGTCTCTATTTTAACCATGTTGTAATGTGTTAAATTTTAGCACAAGTTTAACTTCCCATTCTTTTCTCTCTTGTGTGTTCTGAAGTTGCCCATAAGCACTGTGACTTTAAAATCCCTCTCACAGTATCCATGGCTGTTGAAATGGGCTGCTACAGGAACATCTGCGTTGGAACGTTTAATGTAAAACCTGTGGAAATTCATTCTCTGGCAGAGTGTTTGTCCAGTTTCTCCAACATAGAGTGCAGTGTCAGGACATTTCATGCAGAGAATTAGGTAGACCAAATTAGATGATCTGCATGAAAATGATCCTTTTATGTGATGTTCTAGTCGGCAGTATAATTACACGGTCTGTAATATAAATGTGAGCACACGTTTTACAACTTCTCTGTAGGCAGGGAGATGTGCCATTTTCTGTTAGTTCACTTAGGGAGCTTTGGAAAATTAGTTGCTGCAGGTTTGGAGGTTGTCTATATGCCAGGAAGGGAGGTTCTAGAAATACATTTTTCAGTGTTTGGTCGTTGTTTAGCATTGGCTGTTCTAGTGTCTATGTAAACACAGGGAACTCCAGTTTCTGTATTACATCTTGCCTGAAGAAGGGGTCTGAGTTGCCTTGAAAGCTTTCATATTGTAATCTTTTTAGTTAGCCAGTAAAAGGTGTCATTTTGCTTGACTCCTCACTACATTCATAATGGGTAACACGGTACAACACCCTAGTACTTTAGGAATGCTAATTAAATGGAGTTCACCACAGTGATGTCCCAGCTCTTTTTGTGCCATCTGATTGTTTTACAATATATACATTAGAAATATATAAATTAAGAATCAGAAAATAATTAAAAATCTCTCTCCTCCCAAAGATGTGCATGTTAATGTGATAATTCTAAATTAGCCCTGTATTAACTTGCATGCATGTGCAAGAGTGGGCCTATGATGAAATGGCACTCTGCCCAGGATTTATTCCTGGCTTGTGGTCCTTGATTCTGTGGTAGGCTCCTGCACCCCAACACTGCATAAGCAAGACTTAAACTGTTATGTTTTATTAAATTAGAGATTGTGTTAGTGAAAAGCTTCTGGTAAATGAAAAACACCTTTAGATGGTTGATACTTATTTCCAAAAACAAAATTGAAAATTCTCTGTGATCACGAAACAATCAAAGTTAGCAAAGAATTTGCCTCCCAAAAACAGGAAGACATCAGTGTGAGCAGTACTGCTAGGCCTAAGGGCCACTTTAAGAAATGTAATTATATACTGCACAAAAAGACAAAATTTCCATTGCAGGTGACCCATACGCATTTGATGATAAATTGTGAATTCTTAGTTCTTGCCAAGGCTGTATAAACGTGCCAGTATCTGATCTGTTTGAGTATTCAATATGTTTAATATTAGCAAATTAATGAGTAATATCATTAAACAGCAAGACCTTTAGATGCTGCAATTTGTGCATGCTGTATTACAATTTATTAAATGACACAGGTATGAATGATATTTCTTTGGTAAATTACAGCAATTAATGCTTGAAATGCCATCTAATGCTAATCTTTACAATGTTAATCAATCATAATTAAAAAAAGGTTTCTTTGCTGGGTACTTGTTGTAGTGTGTATTTTGTTTTTGATGTCAATGAAAACATATTGCTTGTAAAATTGCTGATTATTAGCCATAAAGCAAATCTATTCTATTTCTGTGCATATTTCTTTCTGTGAATGTCACAGGCAGCTTAATTCTGGAACAATACAAAGCAGAAATGCTTTAAGGACTATAAACTCTGATCCACTGCATGGCACACTAAACCACAGTGGGCCAATTAACCTGAAAGTATTTCTTTGAATTTGGAATGGAGGTAGTATCATCCATCCATCCATCCATCCATCCTCTTCCGCTTATCCGAGGTTGGGTCGCGGGGGTAGCAGCTTAAGCAGAGAGGCCCAGACTTCCTTCTCCCCGGCCACTTCTTCCAGCTCTTCCGGGAGAATCCCAAGGCGTTCCCAGGTCAGCCGGGAGACATAGTCCCTCCAGTGTGTCCTGGGTCTTCCCCGGGGCCTCCTCCCGATTGGACGTGCCCGGAACACCTCATCAGGGAGGCGTCCAGGAGGCATCCTGATCAGATGCCCGAGCCACCTCATCTGACTCCTCTCGATGCGGAGGAGCAGCGGCTCTACTCTGAGCCTCTCCCGGATGACTGAGCTTCTCACCCTATTGTTAAGGGAAAGCCCAGACACCCTGTGGAGGAAACTCATTTCAGCTGCTTGTATTCGCGATCTCGTTCTTTCGGTCACTACCCATAGCTCATGACCATAGGTGAGGGTAGGAGCATTGATCGACTGGTAAATTGAGAGCTTTGCCTTACGGCTCAGCTCCTTTTTCACCACGGCAGACCGATGCAGAGCCCGCATCACTGCGGATGCCGCACCGATCCGCCTGTCGATCTTACACTCCATTCTTCCCTAACTCGTGAACAAGACCCTCGAGGTAGTATCAATGAAGGAAATTAACATAAGCCCAAAGAGAACATGTAAACTCTAATCAAATGCCTCCCAGCCTGGAATCAAATTGGTGCTCAGGATCTGTGGGGTATAGTCCTGCTTGTGGTACTGCAGCAGTTCAAACTTCCATGCAAGTCTGCAAAGTTTATTGGTATACTTTAGTTATTCTCATAACTTTGGTGAAGTTTACATAAATAAAACATTAATCAACCAATCTGTATATATAAAATGCTAAAGGTTGTCTGCCATGCAAACCTTTGCAAACCACTGGGCCTTGAACCTTGATCTTGGTCTTAATCAAAAACTTATAATGCAATACATATATTGTGACCCAAGAATTGGAGGTTCATGCTACCTTGACCACATAATTGTGTTACAAGTCCTTCTCACGGAAAGCAACAGCACATCTACTGTACATGTCATGTCTGACTGGAAAAGTATAGCAGCAACATCTTCTGACAATGAAGCACATTTGTACAGACCGATTGACCATTTTCATTGCAAGTGTAAGTCATGTGCACTGAGTGCAAAAGAAAGTCATACATGACCAAAGAACTGGAGGTGTGGGCTTCCTAATTGGGCTACAGGTCCTACTCACGGTATGCAGCAGTGTGGCCATGTGACATGGCTGACAAGGAAAAGACAGCAGCATGAGCATAAGGCATAGCTGACAGAAAATGAACTGCAGCAACATCTGATGACAGTGAAACACAGGCCAACTAATTGTTTTAACTGTAAATGCAAGCCGTACACTCCAAGTGTTTGAAACATTCATTTACATAGTTAGGGCACAAAAAAGTTGTCAGCACCCTCAGTAGCTAAACCTGGGGCTGTGTTCCGATAGAAGCACATGAACCACCTTTTATTTGAGGCTGGAAGTATGATATAAAAGGAAGGACAAAAGTAATGGTCATTTTCCAACAGTCCCCAAAATGGCAACTGAAGAATACTCATTTAGGTAGTTTCATCAAAATTGTGAAGATTTTAAAAGTCTTCATTATAAGGTTATTCATCTCACAGCTTGTGGGTTAGCATTCTGTGCATTGTTTGAAAGCAAATGGTACAGCTGCCTTAGTAGCTACTCAGGTCAATTAGAAATTTACTGCTGTAACAATTCTGGAGCAACACCAACTTGGCTTTGTCCACAATTTTTTTTTTAATATGGGAGTTTTGATGGTTTAATACTACATTCTCCATTTTTTCTTTTGTGTTTGTCACTTGCCCTGTTCCCTTGCTTTGTTCCTTTATGTTTTATTTTGTTTTTTGATTCCTGAAAGAGGAATTAGATAACTGCGGTGGGCTGGCCTACCCAGGGTTTGTTTCCTGCCTTGCGCCCTGTGTTGGCTGGGATCGGCTCCAGCAGACCCCTGTGACCCTGTAGTTAAGATATAGCGGGTTGGATAATGGATGGATGGATGGAATTAGATAATTCTGGTTCTCAAAATGAAATCCAGTTTTCAATAGCATGAGTGAATTAGCTAGTGCCAGGTTGGTATGGAATTACATATGTTCATGGCAGTCCTTCTGAGTCTAGCACTGAACAACCATTCAGGCATCAAACTCAAGTCTGAGAAACAGAGGGCAACAATCCTTCTTCACATCTGAAGAGCAAAAGGTCCTGTTACCATTGCATGAAGTTTATCGGAATATCCTCCAAAAGAGGAGCAATACAGCAGTTGCCAAGAAAAGAGAGATGGTATGGAGGAAGATCATTGATTGAGTGAATGCATGAAACAGTTAATCAATGAAATCCGGGTACATTTTGTGTAATAAAATACTGCATTGTGCAAAATGCACCTGATGATATTACCTTACTTGAAATTTTACAAACCATCCAGTAACCATTGTAATGTTTTTATGCAATATCAATGATATCAAAAAAGCACAAAACCCATGGTGTTAAGGGTTCAGCACATATAGAGTTGATTCATTCATTAAAGTCGGACTGTGAGAGATGTCAAATATTATTCTGTCTGCACTGAACCCTGTGCTGTCCCACAATTACAATCTGTACAAAAGAGATCAAAAGTTCATTATTCTTCATGTACAAATTTGCAAAAGACAACTTTTAACAGTACCCACTCTTTCAATGGTAGCATACCCCATTCAAACTTAAGACACTGGATATTTTTCCTCAATATTTGTAATTATGTGTGCGACATCTCACATTATCATAAAAATGGGAAAGAGGACAAGATAATATTTGTATTTAGTATTTAACATTCATACGTGTACTTTTTTATGTACCTTCACACTGATGCTGTGAGAAGATTTCATCTTCTTTTTATTGTGAAAATGTCAATGATATAAAAATAGGGAAAGCTAAGAAGAAGAAGAAGGTATAGGTACTCTTGGAAGAAGAGTCCTTAGAGGTGTTTCTTTAACAGTTGAGGCACTGAATAGAAGGGATGACATTGGGCAGTTTATTCAAAAAGCAAGCCCATTATAAGATATTATTGCTCAGAAATGGCACAGTTCTTTAAATTCAAATGCTCTACCTGTGAATCTGTGGAATCCCCCTAAAATGGTGGGAAGACAGCCCATGTGTATGTGCGTTTGTGTGCAGATACGGTGTCAAAGTTAAGCACTCTTTTCTGACCTCTCTTCTGATAAGTGGTGTATCTAATGTTGCGGAGAAAGCTATCTTTAGCAAAAAAATAAATAACAATAGGAAATGTAAATGACCTGTATCAACGTCAGCTCGATGTCAGGAAGTTATACTGAACATGTCATATGTTAGAAATTTGCTCAAATGCAATATATTAAAGTGTCAGATGTAAAATGCAGATACTTCTGTGGGTATGCCAGAACATCTGACTGCGGTCTGATAACCTTTCTCTGTGGTAGTATTTGGCGAAGGAGTTGTGTCTTTGTGTCGATTGTTCTCTCAGGTAGGGGCATAATATTTTTAACACTTTGTCTGCTTTTTCTGTTTCTTAGTGAATTTGGGATCAGCATTTCAGACTGATCATTTTTGATATTTCATCCCATGATTAGGTTCTTTGCTCATGAATCACTCCACCCTTAAAATATCAATCATTTTTGTTAAACTGTTTTGCAGGTTCGTTTCTGGATATTGGTTGCCCCTGTAACTTATTTGGATTTCTTCACATATTTTTATGGAACAAGCAAAGTCTGACTCCATTCCAAAAAGCATGATTAGCAAATTTTTTGCATCATGAAACTCTGCCTTAATCTGTTCCAGAAACACAGGTTTGGCTAAATCTAGTTTTTTTTAAAACTGAATTAGGCCAATTTCAGTGAATCCTAATTTACTTTATCCTGATTTCATACTAATCCTTTCTGAAACAGACCCCAGGCCAGTAGCTACATTTTCACCCTTCAGGTGCTGTGATCATTAAGGCCACAGTTACTTGTGGGTCATTTAAACCACAGACACTTTGCTGTCACATTAGTTGCTTTGCAACTGTGTTCATGAGCTCCTTTTTATGGTCCTTTGTTTAGGCGGAGTAATATTTAGGTCTGGCATTTTGGTTTTGAATTTATAGTTTTGCCTTTTAAGAGTCTTGAATTTTGAATTTCAATTTAGGTCATCTATTATTTTCTTCATTTATTTCTCATCTTCCATTCATTTTTCATAGTCACAGTTTTCAGTAATTTTCTGGTTTTATGCACAGCAAAACTGCTAGGTATAAATAAACTAATAGTGTTTATTCTTAACCCTTTTTAATGTTCACTTTAAGTGTTAAATTATCACTAGTAACTTTGCGGCGTATATAATTTATGTACTCTCTTATTTTTTATTACTAGTAGTAATAGTCCGTCAGTCAGTCATTATCCAACCCACATTTTTTGTATTATGAATTTGGAATAGTGAATTCTTTCATTAATAAAGCTGAATGTAAATATTGAGTTTGGGCAAGGATTTTAATAGTTTTGACCTGCCCATTTGTCATTGGTGATATTTAGATGGCTGGACAATTAACCATTTAAAATAACTTGAAAATAAGCAGCACTGCAGTGAACCACTTAATAAATTTTATTCTTGCCGGGTTTGTTACATGACACAACATTAACTATTTTCTGAAGCTATATTATAGTTAGATAATATTGTGCACTGTACGACTGACATTGTAACACACACAAATCCATTTACATAATGTCAGAATCTATCATCCACATCTTGTTGTTATTATAGCACTAATCTTTTTTCCCACCCTTTTTTCCATTATTATTTAAATGGTGATCGCTGTGATGTAAATTATTTCACTGTGTTGCATTTGCTGTTGGGCTTGTGCTTTTTTATTTTTTCAGCAAAATGCATCAGAAGTTGTAGATGTATTATTTCATAATCAAAACAGGCCAGATACAGTAATGTAATTCAGTTTTAAATTGCAGTGTGGATTGATGGGTGCGTATACAGAGAATTGATTGCAGTCTTTGTGGCAACACATGAAAATTCCGTGAGGGCTCTGAGCCACTAGAGACAGATATGGCATCATGAACAAAAGAAGTGAACAAATCAGGTAAAAAAAGCATGTATATTTCTTTCCTTATTTGCTGTTCCTAATAGAAGAAAATGTTATTATTCAATGGGCATTTGTCTGCTCTCTTTGGCTAACTCTCTCCCTGTGATTTATGAGCTTGCAGTAAATTCATGGACTGCTGATGAGAGCTTAGATATAATTAATGTTTAGGTAATGTTTTACAAGTTCACAGATCTGTCATTGGTGCTTTTATATAATAAAATAATTGGAAGTGCGCAATTTTAAAATAACATTTGATAAAAAATACAAACAATAACATTGCACATGCTAATTGCAATTGATACGATTATTAAAATAAATGTGTGCAAAATATAGCTGTTGAGAACATAAGTGTTTACATGTGAAGGGATTTGAATCAGAAGAGTGATTTTTTTCTCAAACATACAGGAATTGCTAATTATGTACTTATGTCTTCATACCCTCATTACTGCTTTTATGAAAATGTCATGTAGCACTATTTGATTCAATTTAAGACTGGAAAAAGCAAAACATTCATTTTTCTTCTACATAGTGCTATTTTTAATTTGAAGTTATTTATGCATTAACCCTCGCATATTAATACAAGGGTTACAATTTGTACATCTTAATTTAGCAAGGGCAAAAATATCCCTATGGTAGCTCAGGACTGAGACCAAGTCCACGTAGAGTGGGCACATAGAGATAAACCCTATTTCAGCACACCTCAACATGGGAAATGTGGGCTACTAAGGGAGCTTTGGAAGGGGTCAGAAGACAATACTGATCCTGGAAACATCAAAGGAAATCGTTAACATCTCCTGAAGTCAAATAGGGGCAGACAACCTTGCACTTATAATGGCAAATGCCTGGAGGTAGCAGGGCTATGGCTTAAATTTCACTTACTGCCAGTGCAGGAATGATTATACAGTCAGTTGTAACCAGGGCAAAGGGTCACTGAGAGGATGGAAAAGAAAATAGAATATATAGAAAATATATAGAGATTTATAGAAAATAAAAAGAAATGGAAAGAAAGATAGAGGAAGTAAATAAATATTTGATGGGAAAGTTGGGAAGCCTTCCATCTGATAAATAGGGACAGATAGTAATGTAGTAAAACCCAAACATTCAGCAGCAGGGTTTGTTTTTTCCTCTGGTTTCCTTTATTACTCTAGAGCTATCCTAATTATTGAATGTTTTCACAGTAAATGTACTGTTTGGATATTTCTAGAATCTACTCAAGACTGAGGATCCACATCATGGCTACTCTCTCACTTATATCCTTTAACAGCATACATTTAATTATATATGATCATAATATTAAACTAGCAATTACTTCATTAAAAATATATATTATTGCAGTATTTCTGCTTATTTTATTATATTTTATGTTTGTATTGATTAATGGACACAAAATAATAGCTATGGATTGCCTCAACGGCTTTTTTTATTATGGTGAATTATTATGGCTTTGGCTTATTTTTCATGTATATCCATCTATCCACATCGGACCCTTACCAAATGCATCAGTTTTAAGCAGTATTAGGTGAGAAGCAAGAACCACCAATTTGTCACAAGACAAGCCTATGTTCACATTCATAAGCCTCATATGCTAATGCACTAGTAAGACCACTTCTGGAGTATTGTGTGCACTTCTGGGGCCTCATGTATAAATGGTGCGTACACAAAAATCTTGTGCACACCTGTTCCCATGCTCACATCGCGATGTATAAAAACTAAACTTGGTGTAAAGCCAAGCACATTCTCACGCCAGCTGAAACCATAGTGTACGCAAGTTTTTACCTCAGTTTTGCAAACTGGCAGCACCCAGAGTCAAAGCAGTGCTACTGTTCCTGTATGGCTTCCCTTTATTTTTTAGATTCACATTCCTGACGCAGCTTTATTTTATAAGTGTGAGTGTGGAATCACAACTTACAGCAGCTGATTGGAATGAGGATTATCGGGATACAGCATCGAGGATATGGTGCCTCAGCCATGCGCACAGTCTATTTGAATTACTTCCATGTGGCAAACACTTCAGAGCCTTTCCTGCACAAACCTCAAGGAACAGTTTCATCCCAAGAGCTACAAAAACACTCAATCAAATGCTCCCGGTAGAACTGTTTGTACTTAGAATTACAATTACCATTACCTCACTGTAAACTTGCACTACAGTTGTGATATCTGCACTGTATGTACATGTATATTGTACTTATGCTTTCATATTGTATAATTTTCATTGTTTTTTATTGTATTATTATTTTATACAAAAATAAATTTATGGAGGATTTGCATATTGCATCTGATTGTATCATACAATAACAATAAAGGAATTTAATTCATTTCAATAGAAGAGAGCACGTATTTACAGATGATGAAGACTGGCTTCTAAGTCAATCTAGATATCCAAGCACTATCTTCTTGGAGCTCCTGATATCATTTTAACATGAAATACACTAAAATATGTATATTACATTATACAGATACATTTTTATTTTATATAAATAATGTATACCATATGCTTGCTAGAACTGGCGTGACTCTGAATTCTGTGATGGATGGAATAATTAAACATGTACTACGAAGATATTTCAATGTTCCTTAAAAGTTTAGAAAAATTGGTGTTCTAAGCTTACAGATGGCTTGACATTAATTACAGAGCTGATTGTGTGTTGATTGGTTACATGGAGAAAGAAAAGGAAGGACAGGAACTGGGAGTTAGTAACGTTTGAAAGAGGCAGTACTGCTGCAATAAATTATTTCATCGAGGCTCTCACATGGCACAGCAAGCATCTTTCGGGGATCAGGAACAACCTCTGGACGGGGCGCCAGCTTGTCATTACCACTGCGCCAACGTGCCCTAATGTTTAATTCCTATCATCACGACAATGATATCAAGTATACATCTTATCATTTAAATTGTTCAGAGAGCTGTAATATCATTAATGTAATGTATTCTGTGTCCTGTCTGTGTAAGAGAAAGCTGGTTTAAGAAGCACACACATAAGAGTACAGAGAAGTACACATTGAATATGAAGCATTTAATGTGCTACTTTAGTTATGATGGGATTTGAGAACCTAGTAAATTAAATGATTTTAAGATGAAGTTTATGACATTCTACTTTAATGACAACATAAACTATGTGATTAAAGTGGAAATTTCAAGATTAAAGTTGACATTTGGACATTTTTTCCCAGTGTCCCTATTTTGTTTTTCTTTTCTCTGTATCCTAATATGCTTCCATATGACATTCACACGGTGGGCTACGACTCACCTTTTCATGGCGACTTTAATATCTGACTACTTCTTATTTGTTTCAGGTACTGTGCGACTTTCTGAACTTGAACTTTCGAGTTTCTCTGCTACTCTGTCACTCGATCAACTTCCTTTTGTTGTTTATATCACTGCTTAAACCAACAAATAGTACATTTTTCCTTGCCTCTACTTGATATTCGCTGAAATATATTTTCCTCTGTGCTTTTGCCATTGTCTTTACACAGAACACAAAACATATGGGGCTATTTATATTGATTTACATTTTCAAAGAGGCGTAATTCTGGGAGGAGTCGGGGTAGGGCAGCAGGCGCATACACGTGCATTACTTTTCATGCTGACCAGGATTTATGTAGTGGAAGAACGTGGAAGTTGGCATACACACAAATTTTTGCATCTGGATTTTTTTTGTGTGTATGCACATTTCCACTTTTGTCCATATGTTTTAGTTTGAATTTTATGCACTACATTATGCTTGAGGCCCCTGGTCACCACAGTACAAGAAAGACATAGCAGCACTTGAAGCTGTGCAGAGGAGAGCAACCAAGTTCATACCAGGACTTAAGGGCATGTCCTACTCTGTGTGACGATGTGGGTTCAGGCTCCACACTCCCTTTGCTATTGGAAGCACTCGAACCCCACACCGTCGATAATGAAACCGAGTGAGCTAGTCAGTGAAGGCAAATAAACAATTGAGCAAGGGGTGGTGCAAAAAGTGCAATAGTGCTTTTATTTAAAACTGTCCATCAAAACAAAAACAGTGTTCATAAATAGTGCAGTACTCCATGTTCTTCAATAAATAAATAAATAATCCATTAAATGAAAACGAGGAGGTTAAAATCAATAGAAAAACAATCCTTTAAAACCAGAGGTTAAAATGATCAGGAAGCAGTCTTAAAAACCATCAAACAAATCCGGTGCTCATCTGTTAGCGTCTCACCTGCTAATCCCGTTTGGGCCAAGCAGCAGGCAAGACGCTCTCTGCAGCTGCCCTCCTGAAACACACGCATGAGACTGGAGACCTCCCGATCCCTGGCTCCGGTATGGCACTCATCCCAGTCCCGGAGAACTTGGTTTCCCACAACGGCCAGGTCGCTCACGTTGGGGATTCCCACCACCAAGTCTCCCGACTTCCGCTGCCTTTCCATGGCCTTCATGCGGCCAGTCGCTTTCCTCTAGACACTCCAGCTACCTGCTCACTCAGCGGGAGCAACCTCAACTCAAACGTCTCGGTGTTGGCCTAACACCCAGCTTCCATACAGCTGCCCACGGCGCGATCGCTCACCACATGCTCGCACCGCGTGTCTGTCTCTCTCCGGCAACGCCTGCTTCCACACTCGCTCACTCCCTACAACCTCCGTCTTCTTTTCCTTTCTTTTTTCTCTCCGATCGTTTTTACACTTCGCTAAAACCGACTCGCGCTTCTTTTTAAAATGACGAGGGCCACAGCAGCTGCAGCATTAGCCACGGGACAATCATGAATGTGGGCAGTTCCTCACCTGTGCACTAGGTGAGAAACGCCCACACCCTACGGATCGTCCCACGGCCCACTATGGCCCAACGTCCCCTCGCTAAGCCGCGAGCACATCGATTATTTATTAAAAATGGCCTTTTCTCAACGAGCTGTGGACCCATATCACCACACTCTGACAGACTCAAAAACTTAAACCTGATTGAGCAGAATAGACTGCATGGGGACCAAATCCAGATATTCAAAATCCTCAAAGAAATTGATAAAGTAGATCCAATAGCAATTTTTCAGCTTAAGGGTGAATCATAGAGTCAACATCAGTGATAATTAGGGAAAGTGCATTTGAAGCTGAAACCAAGAATCTCTTCTATACACAAAGAGTTGTAGGACTCTGGAACAAACTAATGAGACATGTAGTTGAGGCAGAAACTTTAACAACCTTTAAGAAGAATCTGGATGAGATATTGGGGACAGCATAGCTATTAGCTAAATACATGGGCTGGATGGACTGAATGGTCTTCTCTTGTTTGATGAATTTCTTATGTTCTTATGTATGGTGTTGAAATATCAAAGGAAAATAAAAAACTTGTGACAATATTTGAAAAATAAGTATAGTAAATTCCATACAGACACAGATAGTCCCTAGTGCCGCATTGAAACAGTGATATCCATAGGTCCACCATGTTGTCCATTTTCATGTTAATTACTAATTTAGACATACAGACAACATGGAGTAATTGTGACGTTCCTTTCCATTTATATTTTCAGGCCATTTCCCCTTGTGAGAGATTCAAAAAATTGAGGAAGGTGGACTCCAGCAACAGACTTAAACTTCTAGTAAGGGAATTCTAGATATTGTCTTGCCACTACTGTAAGGAGCTCTAGAATATTGAAGCTCAACCCAATATCACAGCATAGTGTTTCTAAAAAATGATACATGACCTCATAATTGCAAATCAGACATATGCAAAGACATTCATCTGCTTGTTTATGTATGTATTTATCCTTTTTGGGTTATTCTAAACTGTATAACTATTTCTACCCATTACATGGTCATATAGCTTTGACTTCCTTGTCACATGGGTGTAATTTACAGAATTAATACTAAACTTTGTAGTCCTATCTGAACTATAGCCACAAACTGCAATGTCGTTACTAAAAATGCACTTTTGCAAGATAAAAATGTAACATCAGCATGTTTTAGAATTTCCCTTATCATAGTATAACTGGATAGCGACATGGACCCTATCCAGTGACCTGAGATGAAGACTGGACTCCTTTGGTACTGTGTCTCTCCGGAAAATCCTAGGGTACTGTTGGTTTGACTTTGTGTCGAATGAGCGGTTACTCATGGAGTCCTGAATGAAGCACATTACCTGCATTGTGAGGGAGCGTCAGTTACAGCACTACGGCCATGTGGCACGTTTCCCAGAGGGTGATCCGGCTCGTAAGATCCTTATTGTTGGGGACCCAAGTGGCTGGAGCAGGCCAAGGGGTCACCCACGCAACACCTGGCTGCGGCAGATAGAGGGTCATTTCCAGAGGGTGGGACTGTACCGCATGTTTGCCTGGGGGGTTGCAAACCAGGATCCCGAGTTGTTTCGCCGTGTAGTGGGTGCGGCAATGCGCTGTACCAGTGCATGCTCCCCAACTTGACTTGACTTGGTAGTATAACTTAGAGAACAGCAGAAAGGAAATATATTATGTCAGAGTTAAAGGAATAATGTACATAAGACCTCAAGAAAAAAAAGGAACATCTTATTTATCCATATGTAAAGCCTACTTTGTGAAAGCATACGAACAGTTTTGAACCACAGAATTGTTTCAATTCTCTGACGAAAGTAAGCCTGAGGACACAGACCAATTGTTTTACCACTTTTTGTTGACATTAAATTACCTTAAGATGTGCAGACATGAAACTAGTTTCACAAAGTATAAAAGTCTAAATTGGTCAAAGCTGACATAATTTGGGGTTTTTAAAAGAGTGTAATGATTTAGTTCATGAAGCAGAGGTAATCAATAAATAAGAGACATTGTGTTAAATATTTGAAATATTAAAATGTATGCTCACCTTAAATGTTTAAAGTCTAAATATTCTTGGTTGTATTAGAAATTTATTGTTTTTCACCCTCTGATAGAGGTCTATAGAGGCCTAGATGAATCGTAAAGGGTTAGAAATCAAAAATAACATTATATTTATAATCACTGACCAAGAAATAGCCTAAAACAATACCCCACATGCTTATGATTGAAATTTGTCATTTTTAGCCTTTTTGGGAGTGGCTCTTAGGATGCTAGGATGACCAGAAAAGAGTTGAATATCTGAAATATTATTCATGATTAGCTACCTTGAAATGACATAAAACAACACTCCACAAGCCTATATTACCATTACTATATTACTGTTCCCCATTTTTTCGGAGTGTTTCAAAAATGGCCTCACGTATCACAATAGGGGCTGAAACCCTGGGATTGGTTGATGTAACATATATAATTTCAAGTCATTCTGATTATTTTTGATAAAAACACCTATTGGTTTACACTTTATTAGAAGGGTACCATTTCCTGCAAAAATATGATCTAAAAAGGTTTTTTAGAGGACCAAAAATAGAAGGGTATCCTCCAAAATCCTGATGTCTTCCATAACTGGACATCAAGAAGAGTTGAATGGTATATCATATGTGGGAGTTTTCTTGTCCTGGTGAATCATCAGGTTCATAAGTGTTTCTTATAAACACATTAAATCTGAGAGGGCGTCCTTATTTGCCTTGCTCTTGATTAATTTGCTCCAGAGCAACACATCAGGACTCTTTCAAGTGCAGACAGGCAGAGGATTTCAGTTATCTTATTGGAGAAAGAATTGCCCGTCACTTTGATGTGAAAACATACTGTTGCATGGACTACAAGCAGATGCTTTATGCAGTTGTTAGCAGCAAAAGTGGCCAATCAAGCAATTGCCACATGTTACAGCAGTAATCTTTTACACGTTAGAAAGCCAAACTTCATCTCATTTTTATTGGATAAAAGCCTGTCCACTGAAAAGGAAGTGATCATAGTTATTAACAGTATAAACTGTAATCCAATGTAATGTTGTTCGGAGCCATTTTTACTGCTATTCAAAAGATTTTGTGACCTAAACCAAGTGAGGACTCTTTTTAAAAGCTGTCAGGCTGGATATTTCAGAAATCTACCCAGTTAACAATATACTATCAATTTAATATGATAACAGGTGTTTGAATATGGGACATCCTAACACAGATCTGCTCATGCTCATAACTCAAGTTTCCTAAAAAGCGATGCGTTTTTTCAATATACACAATGTATATATACAAAATATTCGGTTGACATTCATTTCAGTTGCTATTGCTAATGGAGTTGAAACAATGCACCGCCAGTTAGTTAGGCTACTAACGCAAAAGGTAACTTAAAATTAGTATTAATGCAACATGCATATAAAAAATCCAGGATAACCATTTAGAATGCATTTATATGGAAATATGTTACTCACTTTACTGTCAGTAGTTAAATCCTTAGGATCTACACATTAGTAAGCTCTGTTTTTACCAGGTGATTTCCTACAAGAAAAAAAAGAAAAATACCAAAATGACTATAAAGATAATAATTGACTATTCACACAAAAACAATAGCCTTCACTACCATTCAGTAATGCTGGCTAGGAAACTCACAAATACTCAAGTACCATGATGCAAAACATAATTAAGCACTGAACAGCAGCTCAGAAGGAGTTGATCCAGTAAAAACTATGAGATTGAAAGTATCATTTCATAGCCAGTAACCCTGAAGTGACATCCTAGCAACTGCTCACTACAACAGAACTGAAAACTAATTACAGCACATCTTTATTTATTCTGTGAAAATCTGCTTTGCTGTAGTTAAAGGGTACTGACATAAAACATAATAGAGTATGGTGGCTCTGCATTTCACTGGTATTTTAAAGGTGACCGATCTCATAACACAATCAATATTTCTTCAATGAAAGAATGAAAATCCAAATAAAGCTAACAACACAATTACTTTGAACGAATACTTCTTAAAAAGAAATAATAAAATTGTTAGAGCTTTTAAGGCTCACTGCATGATTGCACAAAAGATATAAAGAGCTTAAATCAGTTCTGCTTAGCAGAACTTGACTTCTCTAATGTGGAAGATTCAGCAATCTCCAGAGATCAAGAGGACTGCATCATGTCACCACCATCTGAAATCTGTGATACTAAGGGACCTGTCACTTTCTGTAATAGTTAGATATTTGCAGTCAGCTCCATATAATCTAATCTTGTAGCTGGAGAATATTTTAATTAACTTATACTACTGTGAGAGAAAAGAAGCTTATTCTTCATCACGCATGTGCAGCACCATTCAGAAATGTCTGAAAAAGCTCATCTTGCTCGGGTTCTGTCTTCTATTTTTTGAAGAATTTGCTTGTATGGTTTTAAAAATGATTTTAATATTTGGGTGCAATTGCCTGAAACCATCAAATACTATTAAAGCTGTCATTTGTTGCTTTAAAAGCACTGGGTCCTTGTGACCAAGGTCTCCTGCAGAGTGGGCGTGCCTGAATTTCTGAAACATAATGAATCTTCATTCACTCAGTGTTTTACTCAACACGCATTGCCTTAAGCCTGCCTGGTAGCTTGAGGTTGCAATGAATTTATTAGCATTTAAAACCTGCTGAAGGAAAATTAGAATGAGAGCGGCATCATTTAAAAAGTCCTTGTTTGTGTGATTATAGTGTGACACTGTGAGTAGTTCTGCAACCTTGCAGATTCCGTGTCCTGGATTCAGATTCCATGCCCAGTTGTTTCTGGTGTTAAGTTTACACATTCTCCTTAGTGTGATTTTCCCCTATATCCATAAAGATATATCGGTTAAATTACTTGATCATTTCAAATTGGTCTTGTGGCAATGTATGCATGAGTAGATCCAGTGTGATGGATGTGTGCCTTGTTCAGAGCTGTTTCTCAATGCCTGGGGCCTTATTTATAAAACTTTGTATTATTTCAAGCATGAATATGCATGTATGCCAAAAGTCAGGAAAATGTGTATGCTAAAAAAAAATAGATTTACAAAACCTGGTGTATGAACATTTCCATGCAATTTATCCTTTATAAATCATAATCATCTTGTAAATTTGTGTTTGTGAATGCTCCTCAAACCTTGCCCAGTTGCCATCATGAAACAACCACATATGACTATGCTAATCAACCTCATACATATGCAATCATGATGCTGCAGAACCTCATTGGCTGGTATAGCAGCCTCCCACATGGCGTAACCAGTAGTATGAGAATTAAGTTTTTATTCTCTAAGTTAAAGGCACCCAAATGTCCTTCATGTGGTGGCCTAAGCACAGGTGTCAGCAACAAGCGCAAATATGCTAAATGGCAACATGTTACTGCTAGCATACATGCTGTGAGCTCCAGCAGCATCATTTCTGAAGTAAAATGAATAAATAAATAAGTTCAAGTCTCTGGTGACAAAGAGAATTATTAGTCACTGGCAGAGTGACGAAAGGAGAAGAAAATACATCTACACTCTTTAATTTCGATCTGCAAGTGGCATTTGCAATTGGAGATACCTTTTTTGGAGGCATTATGCCAGAGCAGTTCTGACGATTGTCAGTTTCATCTTGGCATCACATATGACTTGATAACAGAATGTAACTTCTTACGATTAACAAAAACAACTTCATTCTCACTAGGTGCCCTAATTGCAATATGAGTCCCTCTCTCCGGAAATTATCATTAATCTTCCACAGCCAGGTATTATGTGGGCATCCTCTTAGCCTGGTTCACCAGTTCAGGTCTTCTGCCAGCCAAGTCACCCTTTAGGGAATTGTGCCACATGGCTGTAGTGCCATAACTAACGCTCCCTCACAAGGCAGGTAATTTGCCTCATTCAGGACTCTGTGAGCAACCGCTTAATCGACAGAAAGATAAACCAGCAGTACCCAAGGATTCTCCGAAGACACAGAGTACCCGAAAGATATCGGGAATGCCTCACATCCCTTTCCAGCAACCTCATGACCACCCATGCTCTCCCAATATGTCTACTGACTTCACAGGAAGAGTCATCAGAAACATGAATGTTTCTTCCCAGGTAAACATACACTGCACAAGAAGTTCCGTGTGGTCACAAAATATACTGCTCAAAAAATTAAAGAAACACTTTTTAATCAGAGTATAGCATCAAGTCAAAGAAACTTATTGGCTATTGATCTGGTCAGTTAAGTAGCAGAGGGGTTTTTAATCAGTTTCTCCTGTTTTGGTGTTAATGAAATTAACAAGAGGTGCACTAGAGAGGAAACAATGAGATGACCCTCAAAACAGGAATGGTTTAACAAGTGGAGGCCACTGACATTTTTCCCTCCTCATCTTTTCTGACTGTTTCTTCACTAGTTTTGCATTTGGCTACAGTCAGTGTCACTACTGGTAGCATGAGGTAATACCTGGACCCTACATTGGTTGCACAGGTAGTCCAGCTTCTCTAGGATGGCACATCAATATGTGCCATTGCCAGACGGTTTGCTGCATCTCCCAGAACAGTCTTAAGGGCATGGAGGAGATTCCAGGAGACAGGCAAATACTCTAAGAGAGCTGGACAGGGCAGTATAAGGTCCTAAACCATTCAGCAGGACCGGTATCTGCTCCTTTGGGCATTGAGGAACAGGATGAGAACTGCCAGAGTCCTACAAAATGACCTCCAGCAGGCAACTACTGTGAATATCTCTGACCAAACAATCAGAAACAGATTTCATGAGGGTGGCCTAAGTGCCTTATGTCCTCTGGTGTTACCTGTGCTCACTGCCCAGCACTGTGGAGCTCGATTGGCATTTGCCATAGATATCAGAATTGGCAAGTCCACCACTGGTACCCTGTGCTTTTCACAAATGAGAGCAGGTTAACCCTGAGCACATGTGCCAGATGTGAAAGATTCTGGAGAAGCCATGGTGAATGTTATACTGCCTGTAACACTGTTCAGCATGACCAGTTTGGAGGTGGGTAAGTGATGGTCTGGGGAGGCATATCCATGGAGGGACACACAGACCTCCACAGGCTAGACAACGGCACTTTGACTGCCATTAGGTATCGGGATGAAATCCTTGGACCCCTTGTCAGACCCTGTGCTGGTGCAGTGTTGTCCTGGGTTCCTCCTGGTGCACAACAATGCCTGGCCTCATATGGCTGAAGCATGCAGGCAGTTCATGGAGGATAAAGTAATTGATACTATTGACTGGCCCCCATACTCGCCTGACCTAAATCCAATAGAACACCTCTGAGACATTATGTTTCGGCCCACCCGATGTCACCAGGTTGCACTTCAGACTATCCAGGAACTCAGTGATGCCCTGGTCCAGATCTGGGAGGAGATCCCCCAGGACACCATTCGTTGTCTCATTAGGAGTATGCCCGGATGTTGTCAGGCATGCATACAAGCACGTGGGGGCCTTATAAACTACTGAGTATGATTTTCAGTTGCTGCAATGAAATGTCTGCAAAATGGACTAGCCTGCCGGGGTATCTTTGAATTCAGCCCTCTGTAGGTTGAGATCTAATTGAGACCTGATGTGTTTTCAAAGTGTTCCTTTAATTTTTTTGAACAGTTTATATGCCCTGATCCAAATGTAGAACTACTCCAGACCCATTTGTAGTCACAGGAAGGACCAGAAGTAAATGCAGATGTCAAAATAAGGCCACCACAGACTTCTAATGAGCTTGGATTTAGAAGGACATGTTGGTGTGAGGTCAGCTGTTGTGAAGAAGAAAACATTTTCTTCAGTGCTATTGTAACAAATTTCCAATACCTCTACTTAGGTTCAAAAATATTATATATTGTGTCAGATATCTCTTAAATATTCAATAAATGTTATATACAGGTTTGGATAAGTATTCCAAAATCATTACAAAATCACTCTAAATCAGGCTGGTGTAAATGGGTGTGAAATTGATCTTATTAAGCACTTTAGAAAGTGAATGGATGGGCAATATTTCTTTTGTTTAAGTTTCCACTTGCAATGCACATTTTGATTCTTCCCTATTAAACGTGATTTATTTATACAGCAGGCAGTGTTACCTTTCAGTTGTACACTTAAATATTATTTCATGTTCGTGCTTTCATTTGTAGCTGTTAATTTCTAAAGGAAATATGCAGCTATGAATACAGAATTTACGTCTGCCTTTTAAAAAGCAGCCAATTAGTTTATTTTTCCTGTTCTGCATAAAAACACACTTCCTCATTTGGACACATGGATGTGTTTGTCTGACAAGGTTGTTGCCTTCAGTGGATGAAGGAAGAAGCATGCGTTTTCTATTTCTCTTGTCAATAATGATTTTGGTATCCCAATATGCCTTTTTCATGATTGTTTTCCCTGCATTCACGTTCACTTCATCCTTTGTTTTACAGCCCCTGTAGACCTCCATTTCCTTGCACAGATATTCTTAATGGTTAATGTCCTGTGTTTGTGTGGGTTTGACTTCAGGTACTCTTGTTTCCACCAACCCCAAAGATGTGCTATTCAGGTTAATTGTCAACTGTAAATTGTAAATCCAAAGCTACCAGGATAGATACAACCCTTCAAGACCCTGAAATGGGCTAACATAGTATGAGAATGTTATTTTAATATTCCTTTAGTGCTTTCTTTTCCTCCTAAGTAATATTCACTGATCTGCTTATTACTGCATTATTACAGACAATTTCCTTCATTCGCTAAACCCTTCTGTATTTTTTCCTGATCATTTTGCCTATAGTTTTCAGTTTTTAAACAAATATTTATAGTTCTTCAAGAAAGTGCATAATTGGGCCATAGAGGTCCTTTAAGATCTTTTACAATATGTATACAGAACATTATTATTAATTTTGCCTTGGCTGATGCCTTTGTCCACAGCAGCATGTTTAGAATACAGTACAACTTTTTAATGACCTTTTTTACTGTTAGACCACAACTAGGCTAAGTGACTTGCTCAGGGTCACACATTATATCTGAGATAGGAATTAAACCGCCAACCTCGTGCTTTCACAGATATTCTAAATTATAGCTAAAGTAAAGCCAGCTGACACATGGAACAAAATGATTTTATAATAAACATATTCACATAAATTTATATTAGGCATTTAGTAACAAATGTAGAGCATTGTTCCTTAGACAAAATGTAAAAATAATACAATACAATAACACAAGAACACATCATGTGAATACTATGGTGGGCTGGCACCCTGCCCAGGGTTTGTTTCCTGCCTTGCTCTCTGTGTTGGCTGGGATTGGTTCCAGCAGACCTCCGTGACCCTGTATTAGGATATAGCGGGTTGAATAATGGATGGATGGATGGATCATGGGAATATGTTAACATGACAGGAGAATCTGCATGTTTGTTTGGATGGCACTCTGGAAGAGGTACTTGTAGAGCAGACCGCCATTAACTGGAGTCATTTAATGGGGTTCCAGGTGATTAAGTAGTTCAAATCTCATGGATAGTCAAACTGCCCAATGGGTCCAGGTGGGGATGATTGTTATGGAAAAAGTAACCATATTGGCAAAGAGAACAAAAGAGCGTGCTTTGAGCAAAGAGTAATCTGTGGTGTGAATCTGCTAAGTATAATAAGGTCACGTCCATAAGGTATGGTCTCTTTTTATAAAGTAAGCAAATAAACAAAGATGATAATCTGGCAATTGCTTTTTCAGTAAGACACTATCCACTGTTGTTTTCTGTTGTAGCTAAACTGTAAATCAGTTAACTATAGATACTTTACATAATATATATGCTGTAAGGTAAGCTTTAATTTGTGTGTTAGTATCATCTTTATTAATTTAGATGGAATTCAAATAAATGCAGTCTAACTTAACTGGTGATAAATGTCTTTCCATTGAGAGGAAGGTCATAAGCTATTTTTCAGCCATAACTGTCTAGTCTTCTCCCACCTACAGAACTCATACTGAGATGTTCACACTTAAAAGAATATTAATCAAATGAAACATTTTCAATTAAATGAAAGAATAACAAAACATTTCACATTTGAGGTTTGGCTCTAAAATGACCTGTTTTTAGTTATAAAATGGCATAACTTCAAGGTATAGATTTTCTTTTTCAACGAAGATAGAATAAAACAGCAGTTTTGCATTTAGAAAATAGTTATTTAAGAAATGTATTCATAAAGCTCGAGGGTAGTAGCTTGACATAACAGGTGTTAAGCTACAGACTCCTTGCTATTATTATGCAGTAAGTATATCTGTATAGCATGCTAAACAGCTGTAAATGGAAAAAAATATATTTATGTGTGGCCCAAAACATAAAAAAGAAACATTATATGCTCCACTGCTTTGCAATATAAATTAGATCTGAAAAATATTTTAGAAAAGTTTTATTTCATTGGAGATGGCACAGCGGTGCATGCAATTTCCTCACATACTCCAAAGACATTTAGATTAGGTGATTTCACACAATATGTGGGGATGTGAGTATGAAATATGTGTGTGAGAGGGAACTGCAACAGCCAGGCATCTTATTCAGAATGAGTTGCCACTTTAGCCTGAGAAGAAATATTTCAATCTTTTACAACCCAGTATATGAATAAGTGGGTTTGGAAAATGAATAACTTACTTAGTTGTGCTCATTTCTTAATATTGTCTTCAATTTTGGATTTACAGGGTAACACCATGTGATTCATATAAAGACTTTTCCTTGATAAGCTACTCACTTTTCTATTCTCATTTGTAATAGATTAGTATTGCTGCAGTCTAAAAAATATAAAAATGTTATGCAGTATGGGCTGTATTTAGTTATACTTAGCATAATTTCCATTTTAATATATGTTTTTTTTGGGGGCTTTTTTTTTCTTTTGAAGCAGAAATGCCCAATATGCCAAAAATCATAGTAACCTGTGCAATAGCATACATAATTGAATTCCATATGTTAGATTTGTAATTAAAAGCCAAGTCCTTCCAATGAGTTAATTAACAACGCATTCAAACAGCTATTTTTTTCAATTAGAATGCTAAATTAGCCCCATCATTGTCATTTAACAATGCAGACACCTCAATCGGAGCAATCAAATAACAGTTTCGGTTGTTCATTACCAAAATTGCATTTGTTACAGAGCTAAGTCAGGAAGTTCAAACACAGGCACAGATGCAAATGCATTTCAAAAGGTTAGATCATTTTTATTTCATTTTATAATTTTCCTATTGTAATGTTTGCTCATACCCTGCACAGTAGGGGATGGTCCTTAATTTTTGAACGGATGAAATGCTTTTCTGGAAAGCTTGAACCATATTATACTATCAAATCCAGATTAAACTAAGTTAGATGGAGCAAGACAATTCAAAAACAGTGGTAAAATGAGTTTTCCATTCATTTAAAGACAAAAGAAAAAAATCAAATGTTGGCCATGGACTGGTTCTCTGTAGTAGGAATTTACATGTTATACAAATACAACTGATTTTCAGAAGGCCTTTGATGAGATGGGTTTGTGTCACAGGTCTTCCCTGCTGGGAAGTTTGCATGTTCCCCCTGTGTCTGCTTGGGTTTCCTCAGGTTGCTTCAGTTTCATACCACAGTCCAATGGATATGTAGGTTAGGTGCATTGGTGACGCTAAGTTGGCCCTAGTGTGGACTGGCGCCGTGTCCTGGAGTTGTGCCTGTCTTGCGCCCTTTGCTAGTTGGGATATGCTCCAGCACCATCCATAACCCTGTTCAGGAATAGGTGGTTTAGAGAATGACTGAATGACCTTAATAAGATCTCACTTGAGAGGTTTCTAATCTAAAAGCTAAAAGGAGTGGAAGGTCATGACACAGTGTGTGGGTGCAAAATATTCTTAAACACAGGAAGTAAAGCACTATGGTGTGAGGGCCTTTTTCTGAATTAGGTGTTGTTAAAAGTGGTTTCAGTACTGGAGTCACTGATCTTTTTAATATACATTCATGATCTCATTAATATAATCTGAATAAGAATATAAATAACAAGCTGGTTAAGTTTGTAGATGATGCCAAACTAGGTGGAACAGCAGCCTATCTACAGATGGACTCAAAAAAGATTCAGACCTGGAAAATCTGCAGTAGCTGAAATTTAATGTATGGGAATAAAAATGGTTACTCATAGGAGGTAAACATATTACATTTGAATATATGTTCACTTTGCCAAAAGTTTCTCGGGTCCACTTTTTGTTGGACAATGTTACACAAATCTGATGCTTTTAAGGCTGGGTGGAAACAGAAATCTAATCTTTTCAAATTCAGATTTGAGTCACTTTCACATGTGGTCCTAGATGGGATACCTATCCTATCTGTGGTCATGTTACGTGAATGAGAACAGTCAGATCAGAATTTGTGTGGTTTTCTTTTGACTATACACGTGGGCTGAGTACTGTCATCTGAGCCAGTACTGACAGCATGGCAAAACAACAATGGAGGAGATCTATAGTTCTGACAACAGTCTCGGTCCCACCATCTATGGCTCCTTTCTCATATCCACACATCTCTTGGTGCAGCAGTGCTAGCAATAGCTGCAAAAACAGCAAAAGCTAGCCACCTGCCTCTTTTCACCTTCTCATGTGCAGCTGATGAACCTTTAGACGTAATTCGGAGGAAAATATGATGTATACTCTATCTACTAGTGTGTCCATTTTGTCAGCTTTCATACCATGAGTTGTCTCACAAATAAGACACTTTTTGTTCTTAGTGACACAGATGACTTATGCACAAACGTATCGAGGTGTGCATGCATGCCGTTTCGGAGGACAGATGTGTTCATATTACAGTTAGATACAGGTCACTTGTATTTATGAATATGAACTGTCAGGAGAGGCAAATTCAATCTGAGCAAAAAAAATGGAATTCAGCAATGAGGCTTGTAATGTGAATGTAACACCTTAAGTACACCTTATGAGAAGGACCTAGGAGTCATGGTGGACTTTTCAATTCTAACATATAAACAGTGTACAGGAGCAATTAAGAAGGCTAATAGAAAATTAGGTAATATTACCCCAATGATGTATAACAATTGAAGGTTATTGCTTAAGCTACTTAGCACACTTAGAACCTCTCACCTGGAATCCTGTACGCAGTTTTAAGCTTCATTATTACCAAAAAGACATTCTAGGTATAGGAAGAGTAGGGACTGGCCTAGGGGCTCCAAACCACGCCCCACCATATGCTCATCGATGTCATATGTGATTAAGAGGGTGCTGATCTCTTAAGGGGGACCCTTATCGAGTGCTTAATGAATCGTGATGTCTCTTTTGGGGCACTTACAACCCAGACTGTCTAGGGGCACAATGTATCCTTGAGCCGGCCCTAGTGCTAGAGAAAATCCAGAGAATATCAAGTAAGCTCATTTGTGAACTGTAAAGTATGGGCTATGAGGAGAGACTGAAAAAGATTCAACTTTTCACTTTAAGTAAACTGATTCAAATTTTAAAGAGAATTAATATGGTGGATCCTAGCCATTATTTTAAAATAGTACCTCAAGAAGAATGTCGATACAGATGGAAACTTGTTAAGATCACATTTTGTACAAACTTTAGAATAGGTTTCTTCACACAGAGAACCATAGGCAAATGGAATTATTTTCCAGGTAGTTTGATAAACAGTAGGATTTTAGTGATTTTCAAAACTCTGCTAGTTGCTACTTTGGAGAAAGGCAAACAGGCTTGAGGAGCTTTGCTGAGCTGAATGGCATGTCCTTGTGAAACTTTTTAGTGTTCTCACAAAAATTAAAAGAGAATTGATTGAACCAGCAGTATCCTATAAATATTAGTTTAATGCAAGTTGAGGATCAGTTCAGATTTTTTAGAATGTGCTCTAACATCATTTAAGACAATTCAAAGAAACAGTTTTTCTTCCACAAACTGTAAATATAAAGAATATTCTTTTAGACTAGGGGGCTCTGCCCCCTGCTTGCTTTGCTTGCCAACCCCCGGCCCAGCTACTTTACGGCTCTGCCGGTTGCATACGGGTCAGCGCATGTACAATTTAAACAGATTGTTATTTTCATAGGAACTGTTACATATGCATAAAAGAACTATTGTACATTACAGCAAATAATTAACCATAGTAAATATAGTCAAACGTCAAAAATTGAAAGAAAATGTATATGCTTTTGAATTTTCGTCATTTTTATTAAGTTCAAAATAAGCCAGTTATTATTATTATTAATTTTTTTGCTACCTGTAAAGCTTGTGCTTCTTTGCCTTCTTTAAATTGAATCATATTCAATTAGTAATAATTCAACAGAATGACTTCGACTGTTCATTGGCAATTCCATTAAATGCCACCTGCTTTGTATTGCACTGACGTACCGAGTATCTAAATATGCTTGAACTTCGTCCTGAGTCTGTTCTTTGGGTACATTCACGTGTACTCCCTGTGCCCTTTATGAATGTACTTGTAGATGTCCTTAATACTCATAACTGATGCACAATACTCGACATTAATATGACCATCGAATTGTTTAAGCAAATACAGGTTATACTGTACAATTATTGAATTATTGATCATCATAATTTTAACAACATTCATTTTGTGATAAGTGTGTTGTTTGTGATGATTATCTCTGTGTCGATAATCAGGTAAGCCAGCCTTTTTTTGTAGTCCCAACATACTGAATCTTTTAAATGAGGTCCGTGAGACATGTGTTTAATGACTTTGTACCATAATTCAGGATAGGTTTCTCTGTTTGTAATTTCAGCACAGACAAAACGATCTACATCATCAGGAGTTAATAATTTATTTTGCAAAGTAACCAATAAATGCATGTGAGGGTTTTGCAGATAAATTTTGTGTAAAGTGCAATACTTTTGGACGTATGGATTTGTATCCATTATTGGCTGTAGAATTTCTAATACATCCGATTATTTAACTTTCGATTCTATTTTGCATTGGTTCTTCGTGATCATAACATTAAAATTTATAAGAGCCGAGAGAGCAGGAACTGTGTCTGTCAATAGCATACACACAAATCAGAGGTGAGATTACCGTGTGCGTGGTTGAATATGGTTGAGAAGAGAGTGTGACTTGAGAAAATCTCAAGGCCAAGGTCTCAACTCATGGGATTTAAAAAAAATCTTCCAAAAAGCTGTTTTTTTTATTATAATAGAGAGAAGTTTGTTTAGTATTACGGTCTGATCTGTGTTTTTTGAAAAATACCTGCTCAAAATAAAGTTATGCTGTAATTTATAATTTAGGCAGCAAGTAAAGTCATTGGAGTCAATTAAATGACAGAATAAAATGTATAATTAGATTGTGTCCTAAAAAGGTACTTTATCCTATAAATTTTATTTCATCTTTTTAGCATAGTAATGAAACCTGTGATGAAGAATAAAATAATCTAATAAAAGAAACTATGTATTCCTTTACTAGTTAAATTGTGTAGTGGTAAAGAGTAGCTGAAATGAAATGCAGCAGCCTAGCTTGATCAAAATGAATGTGTTAAATCAAAGGATACTGTAGGCAAGTGAACTTTATTCTTGGCCTTACAGTGCATGATTTTCTTTCTCATTGTCTGATTTTTGTGTCATTTACCTGTAACACATATGACCAAATAAATTTCCCAGTGTTGGAAAATTAGGTTTACTTTGACTGTGACCTCTTAATTTTCTATTCAACAAGTCTGTTCACACTTTTATTGTATAGCTTGGAATGGTTGTCATTATTCATCAGATCAATTAAAAAGGCATTATCTGAAAATATAGGAACATGCTGGTTGGGATAACTTGAAATACATTTTTATGGATGGATACTTTGAAGCAGAGAGCAAATATATGTCCCTGTAAGCCATGCAGCTTGTTTAGATCAAATAGGAATGGGTACTATTGATCTTAAATGGCTGTTTTGTATTAGTGAGTAAGGGGAGAAGGGGTGATTTATTGTGCTGATGCATCTTAGAAAGAATTATTAGTTGTATTGTGTTAAGATGAAAGAAAAGTGATAAAAACACTCTTGAATGCACCAGATGCCGCCTGAATTAAACATGTAAGAAATCCTGTATATTATGTAAGGCTACCATGACTGAAATAAATACATTTCTCACTCATTTTTTATGGGTTTGAGGGGAGTGTTCTTTCCTGGAAATTGTGTAAACTACTGGCCAAAACACATAGCACCCCTTCAATAAGGTCTTCTCTACTGTAAGTACACAACTACAATAGTTTGGGAAAGGGGCTATATTAGGGGGAAAATGTAAAAGAGGATTGAACTGGAGATATTCAATGTACAGTGAATAAAAAAACAAATATGAGAGTGGAAGGCAATTCCTGGAAAATTCACATTCATTCACCACAGAGACTTTTAGGAAGCAAATAGGTAGCCCTCATAAGGAGAGTAATAATATTATTGAAAGGTGGATATCATATATGACGTGTGTATGTTGGAAACCAGACATCTATCATTCTGCATTTAGTAATTCTAAGAGATAGTACTCGATGAGGAGAAAGGAAAATACAATTTTATCTTAGGGTATTAATAGTGCTTTTTCAGTCATAAGCTATGACATGAGCATTTTAGGGGTTAATACAGGATTTTAAGGGACTTAAAACAAAAGCCCAATTATAAAACTGGAGATCTGGAATAGCCAAACCTGCCCTAGTTCAATTGCGAGAGTGCGTATTATATTTAATCCGCAGCCTCTTTTCACTCCATATAAATGTTGAAGGGATCTTACTAGAGCTGAGGAAATTAAAACCTGTGACTACATACATATTGATTGCTGCACATGAGACAGAAGGGATAAGGCAAGATTAGTCCAGAAGGTTAAAAATGATTTCACTTGCCTCACTTCCTGCTTCAGTAACTGGAGAAGGCTATTGTATTTATGCAAAAAATATCAGGCCTTAAATATCTCATGCGAGAAGGAACAGGTGTATTAAACATTTCCCATATTGTAGTGGTCATTTAGTGGAAGTCAAGATAATTTAAGCTGTATGTTTTTTATATACTAAAAGGGATTCAGAGTAACTGAAAAAGTTTAATTCATTATTAATATATAATTCTGAGCATATGCAGATAAAGTATATGGTTTAAAACTAATAGTGTTTCACTCACATAAAACATTGAGACTTTCAAATTGCTATTTACAGCTAATAACCCTGTATGGTCAGAGTTCTGTCTCATATTTAGTAGAGCAAGATATACAAAGTAATATTTGATTATTCACAAAAATTGTAGTTACTATAGACAGGAAGTCGCAGACATCAGGGGCTCTACTCTCTTACATACAGGCTAGGGACAAGCCTTTTATAGAGCATATAATATAGCCACGCTATCCTCAGATAGACATGGGAAATTTAAAGCTGGCTTATTTTAAAACCTACCTGTTTTTTTGAACTTTAATGTGGTGTTGTTAGGTTTTCAGATTCTTAATCCCTTTTTAAATTATAAACTAAAAAATATCAAGAGCTCATGTCCCGCAAGATGAGATTTTGTGCCAAGAGATTTAACCATGGCCGGGGCCGGAAATAAAAGACAAAGAGTAGATGACAAAGACAGCTGTTGTACAGGCTTTTAAATGTTCAAAGCATGAGAGCACGGCAGCAGCAGCAACAAGCCAGTAGCTGATCAAGCAAAGAGGAGGTGAAAAAAAAACTGTATTTAAAGGGGGGTTTCAGAGGAGCGATCATGTCTCCTTGGGGTGCGTTCAGCCACCATATTCACAACACGAGTGGCAGAGACGTGAAGTGGCTGGAGCATAGCACAGACCCTGGTTGACGAGCAAAGCGAGCAGGAAGTAACCCCCATAGTGTGTGTGTGTATATATATATATATATATATATATATATATATACAGTATATTGTCACACACACGCGAGTAGGGGGCCACGGATGGACCTAAATACGATCGGTAAGACATATACCAGGAGGGAGTGGCGGGGTACTAACCTTTCTCTCTTTGTTTCCTACAGAAGAAAAGATGCACCACCGCCATGACTCTGCCTCCTATAGTTTCCCTCACTACGTTACTTCCGCCCTTCCTCTGGCTTCCACCTATGATGTCATCGATCCCATCATCCACCACGGCTCCTTCCCAGCATTCCTCCACTTCCAGCTCCTCCTCCATAAATACTCCTCCGATGCCATCTTACTTTGTCAATTGTTTTGAATGTATTTCTTGACTTTGACCTTGAAATTTTGTGACTAAATTGTGGATTATTTTTCAGTATACAGGGCCGGAAACCCCAAATCTTTATGTTTATTTGTCCTTTCTTTACAGTGGCATAGTCGGCAGGATAAACAGTCCGTAGAAATATCGGAAGGACAGGACCTGAATTCCGTGCTGCAAGGGATGTCAGCACAAATCCAATCCCTGCAAAAAGCACAAGCTGCGACGAAGCGGGAGCTTGAAGAGACGAAGTCCAGGTTGGCCACCGCCGAGACGGTAAGACCGGATCCGCCTCGACCGGCACCTCCTCCATAGTTCCCTTATCTGATGTCGATGATATCGAATCCTATTTGGGACATCTTCGAACGGACAGCCACCCAGAACCAGGGTTCGGAAAGGCAAGCTCACGGGAACCGACAGGGACGGCCAGCCACCCCCGAGCCCTCTCGACGCGCTGCAGAAGCGCCGCAAAAACCCAAAGAGAAGCCGGCCTCCCCACACTGTTTCAAGTGTGGTGAGGTCGACCATCTATTACCTACCTGCCCGCTGAACGCGGAACCCATGGACTGCACTTGGGCAACCACAGAAAGGTACTGTGCTCTGTCGCACCCCCTGGCGAGTCCTAATACGGGAGTGGTTTTAATAAATGGGCACTCGGTGGTGGCTTTGTTTGACTCCGGCAGCAACATAACCATTGTGGCTCACCGTTATGTTTTACCACAACAGTGGCTAAGCCAACACCTACAGGTCACTTGTGTGCATGAAATGACCAGATCATATCGGTCCGCGGAGTGTTATATCGCCTGGAAAGGGTAATTGACTCTTTTGCTTGTGGCTGTGTTGCCTGAACCCCCCTTTCCAGTGATTTTGGGACAGGACTGGTCGCACAATATCTGCGGTAAAACACACACCGCTCCTCGCGCCTCGTTAGGTCTAGTTATGAAGGGGTGGGGCTCCCTTTCCGCGGTCCCCACGCTGTGCTCTCGGGCAGACACCAATGACGCAGGTTCCCGGGAGGGTGCTTCTCCAGCGACGGACCTTGACCCGAAAGTATCCACCGGGGAAGGTACAAGCCGGGGAACCCTTCTGGTTAGCAACACACAAGACCCTCTGAGTAGCCTGGATCACCAATTTCGATCCACATCTGCTTCATTTAAAAGAGAACAGTGGAATGATAATTTCCCTGAAATTCGCCTGGAATGCTATCGTTGTCCCCGGCGGCCGACAGGCTGACAATTCCATGCCATGGGAGCCCTTTTTTGTCCTGGAAAACGATCTGTTATATCGAGTTGTAACTCACGAGGGTGAGGTGCGGAAGTTGCTGCTAGTTCCGCGTACCTTCCGGCGGGAGATATGCAAACTAGCTAATGCTCACCTCTTAGGCGCCCACCTCGGGGCCGAGAAAACATTGGAGAGGATAAAGCTCCGCTTTTACTGGCCCGGGATCAACGAGGAGGTCTGGCATTTCTGCCAGTCCTGCCCAGAGTGTCAGATTCGCCAGATACCTAGGAGGGACCATGCTCCTCTCGTCCCCATACCTCTGATTGATGTTCCCTTTAAAAGAATAGGGGTGGATTTGGTAGGACCCCTAGAACCCTCAAACCATGGCCATAAATACATATTGGTCATGGTTGATTACGCAACCAGATATCCAGAGGCGGTTCCCCTGCGCTCTGCTAATACAAAAAATATCGCACAGGAATTGGTCCATTTGTTCTCTAGAGTGGGTATACCCAAGGAAGTCCTAACAGACCAGGGTACACCCTTTACCTCGGATACGTTCAGGCAGGTTGCCAGGTTACTCCGAATAAAGCACCTGAAAGCGTCTGTCTATCACCCGTAAACTGACGGGCTGGTAGAACGTTTTAACCAGACACTTAAACAGATGCTCCGCAAGGTAGTCAGCGCAAACGGTAGAAACTGGGACCAGCTCTTGCCACTAGTACTTTTTGCTTACTGGGAAGTACCCCAGGCCTCTACGGGTTTCTCCCCCTTTTGAATTGTTATATGGACAACAACCATGAGGACTATTGGATATAATAAAAGAAGGTTGGGAGGCAGAGGCCCTACCCTCCACCAATATACTAGAGTATGTCGCGCAACTGCGTGACAGGCTCAATAAGATTAGACCCCTACTAAAGGATTATGTGACTCGTGCGCAGACAGCGCAAGCTCGCTGCTACAACCGTAACTCGGTTCTCCGGGAGTTCCACCCAGGGGACCGAGTGATGGTGCTCGTTCCTACCTCCCATTCCAAGTTATTAGCTCACTGGCAGGGACCCTACGAGGTTAAGGAGAGAAAGGGGCTCGACGATTATTTGATTAAACAACCGAATCGTCGGCCGAGCGAGAGGATCTACCACGTGAATTTATTAAAACCTTGGAAAGACAGGGTGGAGTCTCCCGACAATCGTAGACCCCTGTCCCTATTCGCATGTACACCTGCCCTTAACCTCGGTGATGAGCTGACACCTCTTCAGCGGCAGGAGTTAACCCAGGCAATCCTAGTCATCCTCGAAGTAGTGAGCGAGGCACCGGGCCGGACTTCGCTGATTGCACACGATATCATCACAGCACCCGGAGTTGTAGTCCGGGAGAGACCCTACAGACTCCCTGAGGGAAAACGTGCCGAGGTGGAACTTGAGATTCAATGGATGTTGGACATGGACATTATTGAAGAGAGCCATAGTCCCTGGTCCAGTCCCATCGTCCTCATTTCTAAGCCAGACAGCTCCTGGAGATTCTGTAATGACTTTAGACGTCTTAACCAGGTTTCTAAATTCGATGCCTACCCGATGTCACGGATAGATGACCTTATTGAACGCTTGGGTACGGCTCGATATCTGACTACCCTTGAAATGACAAAAGGGTATTGGCAAATTCCCTTAACGGCATCTGCCAAGGAAAAGACCGCCTTCAGCACTCCTAGTGGACATTGGCAATATAAGGTCCTTCCATTTGGGCTGCACAGGGCCCCAGCAACTTTTCAGCGTCTGGTGGACAGAGTGCTAAAGCCCCATCAGTCCTATAGTGCCACCTACCTGGATGACGTAGTCATCTATTCCGGCACCTGGAAGGAGCATATATTGCAGGTTTCCGCTGTCCTCACGACACTAGCAATGGCCGGCCTCCGCATAAACCCCCGTAAGTGTTTCTTTGGTCTAAAGGAGGCCAAATATTTAGACTACCTAGTGGGACGAGGGCAGGTGAAACCGCAGTGTTCAAAAATAAAAGACATCCTGGAATGGCCCCGTCCAACTACCAAGAGACAGGGGCAGGCTTTCTTGTGGCTAGCGGGGTACTACTCAGACCGGCCCGTCTGGCACCAACAACCATGCCACGCTCAAAATTTCTTAAATCACCTTTCTTTCCCATTCTGACATTCAGTTTGGAGTTCAGGAGATTGTCTTGACCAGGACCACACCCCTAAATGCATTGAAGCAACTGCCATGTGATTGGTTGATTAGATAATTGCATTAATGAGAAATTGAACAGGTGTTCCTAATAATCCTTTAGGTGAGCGTATATATATATGTATGTATATATATATTGTGGTCCATGGCCGGCCATTTATCACGGCCAATACCCCCAGGCTGCCAGAGGGAGCCCTCCCTGCGACATGGAGATGCCCCAAATTCCAGTAGGGCATCATGGACTATGGAGTTTTCCTGTAAAGCCCTGCTGGATAACGTCAGGACCACCAAGGGTCGCTCCAGGGAGATCCAGGGACTACTATTTGCCCTACGCCCTGGAAGTACGTCCGAGTCACATGGACAGGAGGAATGACGTACTTCCGGGGTGAAGAAAAGGACTTTGTATCAGACCCGGAAGTGATAAGGAATCATGGACTGAAGGATGGGAAACACTTCCGGGTCAGGAACTATAAAAGGACTCTGGGAACTCTCAGACGACGAGCTGAGCTGGGTGGAAGGGTGGCAACGCGTCCGGGACAGTGGAGGATTATTGATTATTGTATTATTGAGTGTTTATTGAGGTATAAGGAAAGGTGGAGGTGCTTTGTGCACTTATTTATAATAATAAATATTATTATTGGACTTTTACCTGGTGTCTGATGTATAGTCTGAGGGTTCAAGGGGACGACAAAGCCCCAATCTGTCACAAAATAGATATATATATATACACATTTCCTTGAATACAATTCTAAGGATTGCTTTGACCCTGATAATAATTAAGAATTGTAGTTATGGAATATTTTACAGTAAACAAAATGTAGCTTTTTCTCCCTGGATTTAATAATTAAAACTGACAACAATATGCTATAGATATGGTCCTAATGCATTGCTTTTGAATTTCAGATGAGGCGTATAGGGCAGATTATTCCAGTACAGTCTGGAAAATACAATTTCATTTTAAATTTAGAGTCCAAAAAATATGCACTACTACTTAAAAATTTTAGGGATTAGCATTCCAGCATTCCAGTCCCAGCCTGGTCATTGACTGAGTGGAGTTTACGCATTCTCTTTTCTCTTGGTAATTCAGTGTCCTCCCACAGGTCTAAACAGTATGTGTGTTAAGCTAACTAGTAACTCTGAATTAGACAGTTATGTGTGATGTGTGTGTGTGTGTGTGTGTGTGTGTGTGTGTGTGTGTGTGTGTGTGTGTGTGTGTGTGTGTGTGTGTGTGTGTGTGTGTGTGTGTGTGTGTGTGTGTGTGTGTGTGTGTGTGTGTGTGTGTGTGTGTGTGTGCATAAGAGAAAGTGTGCCCTATCCAGCAAGCAGCCATACCACATGCACTTCACTTCAGAAGCTAAGCATGTTTGGGCCTGGCCAGTACTTGGATGGGAGACCATATAGGAAAAGCTTAGGTTGCTGCTGGAAGAGGCGTTGGTGAGACTGGCAGAGGGGTGCATACCCTGTTGTCTGAATGTGGATTCCAAAGCCCCAATGCATTAATGGGCACACTGTGCTGTAAAATGGCACCATCCTTCTGATGAGATGTAAACCCAAGGTCCTGGTCTCTGTGGTCATAAAATTGCCTAATCATTCTGGCCCCCTAATCATCCCCTGTTTCTAACTGACTATCTCTTTCACCCCTTCATCACCTAATAGCTCATGTGTGGTGAGGGGACTGGTGCAAAAATAGCTGCTATTGCATCAGCCAGATGGATGCTATACATTAATGGGGGCTGAAGTGCCTCCCCACTCACTATGTGTAAAGCACTTTGAGTAGTGAGAAAAGTGAAATGTAAGAGTAAAGAATTATTATTATTATTATTATTATTATTATTATTATTATTATCATGGCATCCTGTACAAGGTTAGTCTCTTTTTTGTTTTGAAAATGTGGTCTTCTAAAAGAACAGAATGAAAAATTTCCCTCCTTGCTACAAACACATCTACATTTCATCTGTGGCTGTCAGGATTTGGAGGATTTTCCGGGCTATCTGCACTTTCTCTGTTTATTTCTTACCATTTATTTTCTTTTTTAGGGGTTGGGCCATTCAGAAACTGGCATGTTTATTTACCATAAGATATAGCATCAGTGGCCACTCTATTAGGGTCACCTATGCAGTAACTGGTATGAACCACTTTTATCTAAAAGATAGCCTGAATTCTTCATAGTATGGATTCAATCAAGTGATGCCATCAAGCATTTAATGCATATTTATCAGCCATATATTCATGCTTCAGATTTCTCATGCCATCAAGGTTCTCTGCTGGATTGAGAGCTGCAAACTGTACAGACCATCGGAGTAAACTGAAGTTGCTGTCATGTTGAAGGAAATAGCTTAAGATGATGTGCGTTTTGTGACATGACACGTTATTCCACTGGATGTATCCATTTGAAAAAGGGTAGACAGAGGCCCTAAAGGGATGCAAATGGTCAGGAACAATGCTTAGGTATGCATTGGTACCTGTTTGATTCTCTAATGCTTTTAAGTGGCCTACAAAATGTTCCCTGCACCATTACACTACTAGTCTGTACTGTTGGCAAGGTGGATCATTGGAATCATACTGTTTATATCAAATTCTTTTCCTGTGGCAAATATCAAGATTTTTGAGAACATGTGTGATTTTTTTTAGTGTTTAATCATCTCAGTTTTTGATCATATGCCCACTCTAGTCCCATCTTCATGTTCTTAGCCTATAGAGTGGAACCTGGTATTGATGTCTGCTGCTTTAGGTCACTTGGGTCAAGGACCAATGTATTATGTGTTTAAAGATGCAGTTCTGAACACCACAGATGTAAAGGGCTGTTAAAGGTTAATGCATCCATAATATTCTTAATTGTCTTAGAAAGTGCCACTTCTGGTGCGCTTTTTGGAGCATAACATATGAGCTTTTCACTTGCATTTCAATACATTCACTAAAGTCCAGTCACTGCCTACTTGCCATCCATAACCTTGTAGAATGCATACTCATTATCCACTACATACTGTAAAAGAAATCCTTCCTGAAGTGTGGAGTTGGAAGGTGTTCAGTTTAGGATGGAATGGACTCCGTTGTTAATTTTACTTTAGGTGTGCATACACACGTTTACAATCCTGTAACACAGTTCATTTAGCTTCGGTATTTCCAAAATAATACTATTGACTAGAGCCATTTTATTTGAAGTAACCAATGATCTTGCTCAAAGACATTTCAAAATGAAAATGTTTGATTACAGGATTTAGGTGCACCTTATGAGCACTTTAAATTATGACATTAAGTAAAATGTGTGAATTAATTATATTTTCAGTTTATTCTTGATCCAGTGCAATGAGTCAAATGACTAAGGTTAAATGACCATCCATACTTCTTCTTCTTTTGGCTGCTCCTGATAGGGGTTGCCACAGCGGATCATCTTCTTCCATATCTTTCTGTCCTCTGCATCTTGTTCTGTTACACCCATCACCTGCATGTCCTCTCTCAACACATCCATAAACCTTCTCTTAGGCCTTCCTCTTTTCCTCTTCCATGGCAGCTCTATCCTTAACATCCTTCTCCCAATATACCCAGCATCTCTCCTCTGCACATGGACAAACCAACACAATTTCGACTCTCTGACTTTGTCTCCAAACCCTCTAATGTACTCACATCTAATCCTATCCATCCTCGTCACACCCAGTGCAAATCTTAGCATCTTTAACTCTGCCACCTCCAGCTCTGTCTCCTGTTTTCTGGTCAGTGCCACCATCTCCAACCCTTATAACATAGTTGGTCTCACTACCATTCTTTTAAAATACCATAAGCTTGTGCTGCACCTGTTATAAAGGAAAGTATATTTCTCTTAGCTTAACTAAACCCTTACACTAAGGATTTGCACTGGCAGTAATATACCTCAGGTATCTATTCCCTGCTTATAATGATCAGATTAGATTGGATATTATTGTTTTACTAACAATGTGCTTTCTTTCCATTTTATTCTTTTAGCGATTTTCAAATGAGAAAGATGCTTGAATGGAAACAAAAATGTATATTTTTTATTATATGGCTATTACTGTTTGTCTATGTATAGCTCTGCTGTTATTATGGTAATAATCCTCTTCTTGAGTTCCAATATGGTACTGATTTTCTTATTAGGGTCCTCAGATTAAGACGTTTAAGAACCCCTGGCTTATTAGAAAGTAAAAACTGGATAAACAGAAACAATTTGTCACATATAGCTGAGTGGAAGCAATGTTGTTTCTAGTCACAATAAGTTGAATTGTGATTTTAGCCTTAACATTTTGCACACCTGCTCAGTCTCATTTCCAGCCTAAGGTATACGTACATGTGGGGTTTACATGTTTTCAAAATGTTCAGCTGGGTCCGCAGCATTGACTCTGGTTACTTTCCACAAGAAGAAAATATACATGGAAACCCAATAGACTTTGAAGTATGAATAAATGAATGAATTAGTGCAAAAGCTACAGTCCATCCGGGCTCTTCAAATGCGCCCTTTTTCAATCTTACAGAGCTGTCAATGGCTCTTTGGGCATTAGCAGCTGTTTGTCTGCCTAAGGCTAAAGACCCCTAATTTGAAAAAAAGCAAACAAGTCCTCACCTTGAAGCTGCAAGCAGAGGCAGGCTTGCTGCAAACATGCACTGACAAGCTCCCTGCACATGCACAGACACGCTCCACACACATACACAAGCTATTCTACGGTCCATTCACTCTGGTGGGGTAATGAAAGAAAGATGACTGTCTAATACTGTAACCTAGCAACCACCCTACACTCACACACATCCCACGCCCTTCCATCTCACTGTGTAGATTCTCAGCTATTAACAACAGTTGATGCATTAAGAGAAAAAAAAATAAACTGCAACCAAATAAACATATTTGACCGCTCTCACATTATTATACTTTCTGTCTGAAGGGGTACTCTATTTGTGAATTTTCTCATTTTTGATCCCCCTCTCTTTATTTTTATCTTTACCTCAGTCTCTCATATCTCATAATGGACTTTTCTAACTCATTCATCATTCACAATCAGGTGACAAATTGATATATTAGAAGTATTTCGCACCTGAAAAATTCAGCCACTAGCAGACTGGTAACCCAGAAGAGGAAGCAAGAGCCTGAGAAGTTTTTGCTCCCTAGACATTTCTATCTAAAATTGTAGAATGTTTTGCCAGTTACAAATGCTGCTGCGGCACAGAGAATAAGGCCTGTGTTGGATGCCCATCCATTCCAAGCTCAATTTAGCCAACTCTAGCTTCATATTTACCTCAAAGGTCCTGGACGGGCAAACAGGTCAAGTTCGGATCACAGCCTCTACACCGTGTTGTTACGACAAATCCTATAGCATGGCCTCAAGGGAAGAACATGAGATTCCCCTGCTTTTCGCCACTCAGTCATTCCCTGGGTAATTGCAATGTTCAGTCTCTTAATTTAGCAGTAGATTAAAGATTAGAAATAGATTATAATCATGAAACTCTTTGCAGCTATTAGAACAAATCCAGACCCACAGCAGCAGCTGCAATCTCATTCATAAATATTCCCTTTTCTGTATGCAAAGCCAAAACAGTAATGCCAATGCTTAATCTTTTGAAGACAAAAGAAAAAGAATAAAGCAGACACATTCAAAACCATAGACTTTCTATATATTAAAATATGTATTTTATATAAAATATACATATATATTTTTATCCTTTTTTAACTTTTTAATATTTAAACACAAAATTAATTTTATCAGTTAGAGGAATTACTTTAAATTGACATCAGGAAGAAGAGAAGACACACTGCTGAATTATTATTTTTATAACTAGGGGGCTTTGCCCCTTGCTCACTTCACTCACCCACCCCCTTGGGAGCACGCTATGCTCCAACCACTTCGTGTCTCTGCCACTCGCATTTTGAAGTGGGGGGGGGCTGAACGCATGCTAAGGAGATGCAGATGGATCAGCTGCTGTCTTGTTGCTGCTGCTCCCGAGCTGCGTGTTCTGCTTGTTGCGCTGCGCGTCGATCTTTTAAAATCCTGTACTGCAGCTGTCCTTTTGTCTTGCAGGACGTTAAAGTATCTCTAACAGGATGTCAAAGTGTCTTCCGAGAAGATCACGTATCGACCTAAGCTTTTTTATTATATAAGAGTGATATAAGAAAGCCATTATTTGAAATATTTTATTATTTCCAGTTAGGGATTTACATTAATATAGTACATATACAGTATATCGATATATGCTGAGAGATCAAATTATTTAGTACATCTGCTTCTTAACACTATTGGCGGAGTGGTGGCTCTGAGGCTAGGGGTTGCCGGTTTGAATCCAGTAAATGCTAGAAGTGACTCTACTCCATTGGGCCCTTGAGCTAGGCTCATGGGTATGACGTTAATCTGCATCCAGCCATGCAAACAGGTCCTCCAACTTACAGGGAAAAGTTGGAGGCTCGTGGCAGGATTGACACTCCAGCCACCATAAAAAAAACCTCACACTGTTCCAGTGTGGTGCTGCACTTGGGTCCAAATCCAGGTGGTTCGTCGTGTGGTTGGTGTGGCAATATGTGATCAGCACATGCTCCCAACCACTCTTCTTGACGCAAATGGCCAATCATTTAGCTTCATCTTATAAATTTAACATGCAGACATGGTTGTTGCTTGACAAGTATTAGAATGGCCAAAATCTGTCATCTAAGTAACTTTATCTGTGATATTATTGTTAGTGCCAGGTGTGGAGATTCCAACATTTCAAAAAATGTCTTCTTGGGATTTTCACACACTACAGTCTATAGTGTTTATAGGGAATGGTGTAATAAGCATCAGTTCTGTGGGCAGAAATTATCTGCAAATGAGAGAGGTCAGAGAATAACAGCCAGACGTAATGCTCTGGGAAATGTTTTCTGGTCACAGCATTAGCCCTCTTAATACTAATCCAGTTTCTTTTGACTGTTAAAACGTACATAAGTGTTGTGGCTGAGCATGTGCATACCTTTATGGCCACAGACTACTCATTTTCAAAGGAACACTTGGAGGAAGAAAATATTACAATACATACATCATCTCAGGATAGTTCCTCTAACATGACAGTGACTTCAGTTTTCTCAAATGGCCTATACATGTCCCAGATGTCAGTTAAATAACGTACCCTTAGGTTGAGGTGGAATCGAGGGTTTGTAAAATAAATGCATGGCTGAACCCATCTGCAGGAACTATATGATCTTATCAAGTGAAAATAAACCAAAGTTCGAAATTTTATTTAGGACCTTGATATATCCATGACTTGGACAATTATAGCTGTTTTGGAGGCAAAGGGGTCCTACATGGTAGCAGGTAGGTGTCTATAATAAAAAATGGTGAGTTCATGATAATCAGTAAAATTTTAAAGCACACAAGGAAGTGTGGGTGGTTCAATTTGTATAAAATGAATACTAATACTATGACAACTCCTATTAACACAGTTTCTTTTCCTTCATGACAGAAGGATATAAAATCACAGATAAGTCAATCTGTCAATCCTAAAGCCAAGCAATCTCTTATAACCTACATATTTATGTCACCTGTTTGAAAAGCAAATATATCCTTGCAAAGTTTGCCTTGAATGACCCTCCATTTGTTGAAGAGCTAAAGATTAGCCATAAAAGCTCTCTTCAGGCTGTATAATACAAATTTTATCTCCCTCTAACTTTACACTTCTTATTTGTGCCTATATTACAAGATGTAAATTGTGCTGAAGATGCAGGTTTCCTTTAAACTCTAAGGTTGAATAAAACTACTGTAGAAGGCAGAGTCTTCGCCTACAGGCTACACAAATTCTAAAATAATCTGGCAATCCAATATTAGAGAAGATCCATTATCATTATCACTTATTTAACAGTCGTATTCTGGGTATACGTATCTATCTATCTATCTATCTATCTATCTATCTATCTATACCCATTTTAGCTAGTTCCCCTCAAATCTTTTTCCTACTCTCTCTGGGGTCCTGTGCATTGTCTGGTGTGAGACCCAGTCTTTTCATATCATCTGACACCACCCACCAACCAGGTTATCTTTAGCCTCCTTATTGTCCCCATTACATCCAGTTCTATCTTAGTACACCTCTTCCCCCAGTCATCCATATGTCTAAACCACCTGGATCTGTTTCTCCTCAACATAAAACATTTTGCCTCCACACCAAGTCTTTCTCATAACTCATCATTCTCATTCTTCTGACTTTATTAAACTTCAATATTCATCTGATCTTTTTAGGATTTTAGCAGACCCAGACCCCTCCTGGACCCCGTGATCATCAGAGGTGACTGTGTGCAGAGGGTACAGACCAATAAATACTTGGGAGTGCAGCTGGATGATAAATTGGACTGGATTGCCAATACTGATGCTCTGTGCAAGAGACGACAGAGCCAACTATACTTCCTTAGAAGACTGACGTCCTTCAACATCTGCAATAAGATGCTGCAGATGTTCTATCAGACGGTTGTGGTGAGTGCCCTCTTTACACGGTGGTGTGCTGGGGAGGCAGCATAAGGAAGAAGGATGCCTCACACCTGGACAAACTGGTGAGGAAGGCAGGCTCTATTATAGGCACGGAGCTGGACAGTTTCACATCTGTGGCAGAGCGACAGGTGCTGAGCAGGCTCCTGTTAATCATGGAGAATCCACTGTATCCACTGAACAATATCATCTCCAAACAGAGGAGCAGCTTCAGCGACAGACTGCTGTCACTGTCCTGCTCCACTGACAGACTGAGGAGATCGTTCCTCCCCAACACTATGCGACTCTTCAATTCCACCCGGGGGGGTAACCTGCATGTTTTACCTGCATTTTTGTCACTCTTTAATTTAATATTGTTTTTTATCAGTATGCTGCTGCTGGAGTATGTGAATTTCTCCTTGGGATTAATAAAGTATCTATCTATCTATCTATCTATCTATCTATCTATCTATCTATCTATCTATCTATCTGTCTATCTATCTATCTTCATCTTTGTTCTTTCCAGTTTTGTGTCATGTTTCGCTTTCACTGGCCTTTCTTCACTCCCATAGAGCATACTATTCTTAACACAACCTCACAAACATTTTCCTTCAATTTCAGAGAAACTTCTTTATAGGTCAAAATGAGTATAGCTCTCAGAATTTCTTCATACTCAGTACCACAGCTTATACCCATTATCTCCTTCTGCACTTACCATCTCATCTACGTAGCAGAATCTCACAAATTTTTCCAAAGCCACACTATTGCTGATGCCTAAATTCATTCTTAGTACATTATCATTGTGCAGCCCTCTCACACACCTTCTATACCACTTCACAACACTTCATCTTTTATGCAACCCATGCATTGGACTGAGTTCCTCTAACACCTCTAACCACACACATTGCACAACCATGCAACCACCTCTTCTACACTTCCTGCCACTTCACCATGCCTTCTCATAGACTGATGTCACCGAAGACACCAACCATTTATCCAACCCATCTTCCTCAATACATACATTACCACCTCTTGCAGCATCCTGCCAAACACATTCTACAGATCTGCAAATGCACAATGCAATTTCATTCGCTTTAAATATGCTTTAACTGCATTTGCCTTAAAAACAAAGATGGCACCTATCTTTGGATGTTTACTTTCCAGGAAAGAACCAAGGCTGAAGACTCATTTTAGTATAGCATAATCTTGTTAGAATTTGTTAGATATTATTTCAAATGCTTCCCTTATATTGTTTTTTAATTGATATTTGTTTTTATTATTTACTAACTTGTTTATCTCTTTTCTTCTTTTTATCTGTGGTGGCACTCTGCTTTGGAGTAGATGCATCATCAATGTAATGGACAGCTCTGCAAGCGTGCACATGGGAGATCCACCAGGGTGATGTTTTCACCTATTGTGCTGTACACGTAAGGATCCATTCATCCTGCTGGAATGCCAGTCAATCCATGTCCTCTAAGTGTTATATATATATATATATATATATATCATCAGGTGTACACACTCTACTGCTCCCCTCTCGGGGATCGAACCTCGGATGTCAGAGACGAAGCCCTTTACGCTGCGCCACAGCGTGTGGTTTGTTTATTTGACAGCCTGTAGGTCCGGAGTAATTACATTCATTGCATTCGTAGTCTGAGTCCCGAACTGAATTGTGTGAGTGGTTACCTACCAGGTAACACTTGTGGTTGGTCTGCCATTCAGCAAACATCCGCCATGGTGCCCTCTTCAGGTTGGGACTCAGACTACGAATACAATGAATATATAGATACAGTATATATATATTGTGACGGATGGCCGGGGCCCATGCCTGGCCGGGACGCCCCTCCACCACACCTGCCAGGGGGACAAGGGTGTGAAGCCCAGTATCTCCCTCTAGACGCTAAATGGCAGCCTTCCTGGGCTGCAGCAGTGCCTTGGACTCCCCCAGGGCTTTATTGGGGTTGGAGTTCTGTTTAACTCTGTGGGGTTTCGCAGACGCTGCCAGGGGGTGCTGCAGCAGGAGCTGCTGGCCCCTTTTTGTGCCTCCGGTGTGAATCTGTGTCGGGTTGGGTGCAATATAGTTCTTTTCTTACAATATATATACTGTACTATGAAATTTTCATTACAACAAAATATTTTTTTGGTCTCTGGCAGTTCGTTGTAATGGAATTGTACCTGTAGTTGTAACTTTGTAAGTATGTGTGATAGAAAATTTTTTTATTTTTGCCTTATTAGGGGAACTGAAAATCCGCATGAGTGTGTTGATCATGAAAGAGATTCTCCCAAAGTTAATGTGTGGTGTGCTTTGGGAAAATATCGAGTCATATGGCCGTTGTTTTTTGAAGGGCATGTTGTTAATCGTGATAGCTATTTAGAAATGCTGCAAAATTACTTTAATTCCTAACCTTGAACAGTTAGGACTGATAGAGAATACAGTGTTTCAACAATATGGTGCTCCTTGTCACTTTGCTTTGCATGTTAGACAGGTTCTACATGAGAAATTCCCTAACAGATGGATTGGAAGAGGTGGACCATTTTTTTGGCCTCCACCTTCGCCAGGTTTAACTCCATTGGATTTCTTTTTATGGGGAAATGTGAAAACTAATGTTTATTCAACCAAACCTTGATCTTTAGACTTGCAAGCTAGGTTAACTGATGTGATTGGTGGTATTACTGAAAATCAACTTAAAATGTTTTCCGATAACTACAGAACCGTATTACCATTTGTATTAGTAATGATGGTGAACATGTTGAAAATTAACAAGAACAATAAAAAATACTAGCCAACCCATGGCGTACCATACGTCGCATAATCAGGCCGGTTTTTTAATGATTTTTAAGCACAGGGAGAAAATTAACATTTGAAAAATCGGTAATGGAATAAATCAGCAAGAAATGCAACATTATAACAATGCACGGAATGAACCAACACACAATCGTTCGTGACTGAAAACTGGTGGACCAATCTTGTTGATGTGAGTGAAGGAAATGTAGATGCGCGCCTTCTGTTCTGACAGATGCGTCGACGATGTATTGCTGGAAGAGTTTGCCGCTGGAATGCAAGATACTAAATGAATATCTCATGGCAAGCCTGAAAGCATAAAATTGGAGCTGTGTGACTCGCGTTCTTTTCACGGTTCGCTTTTACTCAACATGTGCCAGTATGTGCCAGCCTGGATCTCCGAAAGGGAATAGCAGTGGAAAAACCATCACAGTTCATATTGAGAACAGAGATACGCTTGCAAGCATCTCCCCTTGGATATATGCAAATGTCGCGTTGTGCAGGAAGTTCCCCGTCTTCACCTACAAAGCAGCAACATCAGTTTGACAGGACTGGGCGTTATACCTTCTCCTATCCAGACCTGGATTTTCCATGAACACCATTCGTACAGCAGTAACAGAGTAACCTTGAGTGATAATGTCATGCATTTGCATGTAAGACTTTGCGAAGGGATTAACCTGGCGTATCATGTTGTCTAGTTGAAGCAACAAAAAGTCACTGCAAGCGCTATTACATTCCTTTTGCAAACGTTGACTGGTAGCCTCAGCAGAATCGAAGATATATAGGTGACCGTATTGTGGTGACGTGTCAGGATTGTTATATAAAGGAGAGACCTGGTGATAAATTTGACCGTGGATTCTGAAAGCATACGGTCCTTGTCCAGATGGTTGAGCGATGTGTGCGCCCATTGACGCATAAGCTAAAGCAGAGTTGTATTCCCTGATATGGTCACAGTAATTTTGGGATCGAAGGTTCTTGCCAGTCAAGAGGTCTTCCAATAAAAGAGGGGGCTTGGATAGCAGTGGCAAAGACACCTTGCCGGCATAACAACACTTAGTGTAATGTCCGGATTTGTTGACCTCTGCTGGCCAATGAAGAGCACTGCAAGAAGCACATAGTGCAGTAGGTAGGTAGGCCAATGTTATGTTCTTGGACATGAAAGACGGTATCTTCTTGAAAAGCTGCAGAAAAGTGAATGTGATGTTTGTGCATGAAGGGAATTGGAATGAGTTGTATCGAAGCATTGCTAGCAATGTTCACATTACATAATTCGTTCTGTGGAGTGTGTTTTTAAATGCATGTTGAGAAATCTCTGCACTCAGAACGTTTTTGAACAAATTGTGCATTCAAAGATCTTTTTGGAATGCGTTCGTTCAGTGGAGTGGGTGTGTAAATGTGCTTTGAGATATTTCTGGCGTGTGAAGGTTTTGGAGCAGTGTTGACACTGAAAAGAATTCATCAGGGAATGTGTTTTGAGATGGTTAGTAAGGTATCTGCGTGCGTGAAAGTGCTTGTCGCAAATTTTGAATACAAATCTTTCCGTTGAATGGATCTGCATATGGTTGTGGAGATCCATCTCACTTGTGAAGTCCTCGTTACAAAATGTGCAATTGAAGGTGAGAGTGGAATGAGTTCGTAAGTGTTTTTTGAGAGCGCGAGTTGCCTCGAAGCATTGTTGGCAATGCTCACATTGCATCATTCGGTTAGTGTTGTGTTTTTTCAAATGTGCGTTCAGATATCTGTGCACTCTGAAGCTTTTGGAACAAAAGGTGCATTGAAAGTCCTGTGTGGAATGCGTGTGTTCAGGGGAGGGTGTCTTTAAATGTTTTTCAGGAAGAGGAGAGTGGGCAGGTGATGTCACATTAGTGTGGCGAGCAAGTGGGTGTGCACGCTGTGTGCACATACCGACAGAGTCAAAAGATATCACCAGAAGGTTATCACGTGGGTATTTGAGAGGCATGAGAACCTCGTAATGCCCATGATTCAAAGGACCACTAAAGAGAAGGGATATGAAGAGACGCTGGGCCGGATTGTAAACTCGAGGAGAGGCATGAGGACGTTCTTGGAAGTAAATGCTGATAGTAGCTGGAAGGATTTGGGACATTGCCACAATTTCTGCCTCACCACCATAGACTCCGGACATATTCATATAATCAGCGTATTGTTGAGCAGACTGTATAACAATGCCTCTGAGACTAAGAACAACGGACACCACGTCACCGAAGTTATCCCAATGTTGGCAAACAAAGGCAACAGCCATGTTACGAAGTTTGAGAGCAACAGTTTCGTCAATGACATTTTTCCAAAAAAACCCGACTGACAGAAACAAACAGTTACCTGAAGCAGGAATTTCTATAACATTGAAAGAAGTGTTGTTTCCATGAAATACATTTGAAGTGGTAGCCATGGAGGGCAAAAGAATAGTCAACGTGGCTCACAGCTGGGTTTGGACGGCAGCACAGACCAAAGTGAGTGAGTATGTGTTTGATGAGCTGTTTGATTTGGTGGGCAGTGGTCTGAGGTGCGTTCCTGAGCACGTGGGAGGAGGGGTAGAGTTTCTGGGCGGGGCTTCGTTGTCCCTTTTACATGGTTTTTCATGGTGGACGCGGTCGGGTGTCAAAACCGAAAAGAATAATGAAAAGTTAACGTGGCTTAGACGTGCATGTGGACTCCTAGCACAGACAAAGGGGCTAACTGGGTGGTCGGTGAGATTTTGCGTCCAGGCACATGGGCAGGCAGTGTGAATGCCTAGAGAGCGAGGGTAGAAGCGTGCCGGTGAAAAAGGAGTGTTAATGGGCAGGGAAACGTCTTCTGTATTTCTGCAGGAGCATCTAAGAAGACACATGTTTGTCGCGGATGCGAATTGCTGTATGTAGCATGTAAAACAGTTTGCAATGGTGCACGCGGTCGTGCGTCGTAACCGAAAACTCGGTTTTTAAAGACTGCTTACTTCATTGTGTTTTAACCTCAGTTGTAAAGGATTGTTTTAAAGATTCCATGGGATACCCCTCGCAAACCGTTTTACACGCTGCATATGGCGATTTACCTCCGCGAGAAACATGCCTCTATGAACAGTCAACGTGCAGGTGCATGTGACCTCTATGACAGACGAATATAAATGACGCCGTTTCTTCTGTGCCGTCGCGTCCGAGTTAATGGCCGTGGCTCTGCGAGTTATCGTCATATCCAATGGTCTTGGAGTTGGTGGGCATGGCTCCTTCCTGCGTGCGCCATCTGTGTCTTACTTGTCGGCGGCTCAGTAAATCCACGCCCCTTCTGGCGTGCTTTCCATGGTTGTCTTGCCTTAGTGAATTATATATATAGATAAGTGTTTCATCTTTCCCTTTTACAGATTCTATCTCATATACTTACAAAGTTGCAACTATTTTAAATTGCACTTGGACTTTATGGCAACCCTGTATATATACAGTCATATGAAAAAGTTTGGAAACCCCTCTTAATTCTTTGGATTTTTTTTTTTATCATTGGCTGAGCTTTCAAAATAGCAACTTCCTTTTAATATATGACATGCTTTATGGAAACAGTAGTATTTCAGCAGGGATATTAAGTTTATTGGATTAATAGAAAATATGCAATATGCATCATAACAAAATTAGACAGGTGCATAAATTTGGGCACCCCAACAGAGATATTACATCAATACTTATAACAAATATAACAGCCTCTAGACGCCTCCTATAGCCTTTGATAAGTGTCTGGATTCTGGATGAAGGTATTTTTGACCATTCTTCCATACAAAATCTCTCCAGTTCAGTTAAATTTGATGGCTGCCAAGCATGGACAGCCTGCTTCAAATCATCCCATAGATCTTCAATGATATTCAAGTCAGGGGACATTCCAGAACATCGTACTTCTCCCTCTGCATGAATGCCTTTGTAGATTTCAAACTATTTTTTGGGTCATTGTCTTGTTGGAATATCCAAACCCTGTGCAATTTCAACTTTGTAACTGATGCTTGAACATTATCCTGAAGAATTTGTTGATATTGGGTTGAATTCATCCGACTCTCGACTTTAACAAGGGCCCCAGTCCCTGAATTAGCCACACAGCCCCACAGCATGATGGAACCTCCACCAAATTTGACAGTAGGTAGCAGGTGTTTTTCTTCAAATGCGGTGTTCTTCTTCCGCCATGCAAAGCGCTTTTTGTTATGACCAAATAACTCAATTTTTGTCTCATCAGTCCAAAGTATTTGTTCCAAAATCAATCTGGCTTGTCTAAATGAGCATTTGCATACAAGTGACTCTGTTTGTGGAACGAGTGCAGAAAGGGCTTCTTTCTCATCACCCTGTCATACAGATGTTCTTTGTGCAAATTGCGCTGAATTGTATAACAATATACAGATACACCATCTGCAGCAAGATGTTCTTGCAGATCTTTGGAGGTGATCTGTGGGTTGTCTGTAACCATTCTCACAATCCTGCGCATATGCCGCTCCTGTATTTTTCTTGGCCTGCCAGACCTGGGTTTAACAGCAGCTGTGCCTCTGGCCATCTATTTGCTGATTACATTCCTTACAGTTGAAACTGAAAGTTTATACCTCTGAGATAGCTTTTTATATCCTTCCCCTAAACCATGATACTCAACAATCTTTGTTTTCAGATCATTTGAGAGTTGCTTTGAGGATCCCATGCTGTCACTCTTCAGAGGAGAGTCAAAGTGAAGCACAACTTGCAATTGACCACCTTAAATACCTTTTATCATGATTGGACACACCTGTCTATGACGTTCAAGGATTAATAAGCTAAACCAACTAATTTGGTATTTGAAGTAATCAGTATTGTGCAGTTACATGCATTCAAATCAGCAAAATTACAAGGGTACCCACATTTTTGAGCAACCAGTTTTTCACATTTGATTTAATTTCATACAACTAAATACTGCTTCACTAAAATTCTTTGTTCTGAAAACACCCCAGTACTCAGATGTTCCCAGGAGATGAAAGATATACCACTGTTATGTTTTTTGTTGAAAGTAGCGTAAATTATTATGCAGGCTGAGAGGGGTTCCCAAACTTTTTCATATGACTGTTGTGACAGATTAGGGTTTTCTCGCACCCTTGTACCCTCAGACCACTCATCAGACACCAGATAAAAAGTCCAATTATTATTTATTATAATAATAATGTGCACAAAGCACGCTCCTCTCCACAATACTCAATAAACAATAAACCAATAACAATCCTCCTAACTCCCAGACGCTTAGCCACCCTGCCTCCCAACTCAGCTCGTCCGTCTGGGATTTCCCACAGTCCTTTATACTCCTCGACCCAAAAGCGTTTCACCCTCTCTGTCCATGTGACCTGGAACACTTCCGGGTCAGATAAAAAATTCCTTTTTTCTTCACCCAGGAAGCACATCGTTCTCTTTGTCCATGTGACTATGACGTACTTCCTGGGCGTAAGGCAAATAGTCTTTGGGCCTCCCTGCAGCAACTTCTGGCGGCCCCCATGGTATCCACCTCCATACTGCAGGGAGGGCTCCACCTGGCGGTGTGGGGGTATTGGCCGGGATGAACAGCCTGTCATACATCACACTGTATATAATATATATGTAATGAGATTCTGTATTTGTCACTATAGTGCTTTCTTTCACATGCATCCAGGCATTTGCAATCATTTCAATAGCTTCTTTTGCGTTAATTTTAATCTCCTCCTGTCTACAAGTTATGCTGACGAGTATTTTTCTCAGCATTTCTTTGCAATAACACACTTTCAGGGTGCGAATTATGCCCAAATCCAATTGCTGAAGCACTGCTGTCCAATTGGGTGGGAGGAATTCAATGCGAACATTATATAAATGTGGAAGCATGTTGTGGGCAGCACAGTTATCAGTCAGAAGCCAAATCATCCTTTTCTTCTTTATATTGTAAAGTGTCTGAACTCTTTTGGGACCACTCCCCACCCCCGACCCAACAGGACAACATGCTGAACTGCGTCTCGAAGCTTGGTCTGTGGAAGATTGCTTGTCTGTTGCTGGGGCATGGCAACAGCAAGCTCACATCGGTGCAGTGAGGCACCTCAGAAGCAAAACCTAAAAGATTGCGTTCGTGCTATAAGTCCCTGTATTGCAGCCCAAAACACGAGACTTTAGCAAAACCCAGCTTTATTTAGTTTGAAACAGGAACAGCACGGTTACTTATTGTAGCGGTATCTACCACGCTCCTATACACAGACACTGCGGTCAGGCAGGGTAATGGCCAGGTTAGTGGACAAGTAATCCTGTTCCCTGCATTTACAATGTCCCTTGCATCACCCATTGAGATCTTTTCTGTTTGCTTCGCTGGCGAGCCGCAGCAGAGCTGTGAGCCTGCTGTTGCCCTGGCAACGGAAAAACAGTCTTCCAGAAACACGGTGATCGCACTTCGGGATGCTCTTCAGCGTGTTGTCCAGTTAGGGGAGGTCCCAAGAGAGTCCTCACATTTTCTTGAATGAGTGCCGCATTAATAGGAATGTTTCTTGAACGAGCATCACTGAACCACATAAAAACTGCTTTTTTGATGTCTTCAAATGCAGCACTTTGCATACATTTTCAACCTGTGATTTTACTTCTTTCTTTCAAGTAAGTTGACAGTGTCGATTCTGAATTCACTGGCAACATCATTTTTTTTCTTTTTGCCGGAATTGAGAGCCGCAAAAAATTAAAGTCTTTTTTTTTTTCTAATATGAACTGTTGTCGTTTTTTGTGTGTCTTCTTTATAACAGTAAATGAAATTTGTTAAATATTTACACAATTTATTTTTGAGTCATTAAAGAGGGCAGATCACCAGAATATTTAATGGACTTAAATTATATTAGTCCTCCATTTATCATTCTTTTTTATTTCCAGTATTTTCTTCTATTTAATTTTCCATTATTAAGTTTGTGTCCTTTTGTCAATTGCCTCGATCAATTGTGATGCACTGTCTGTTGGAATGAACAATGCAATGCAGTTAATGACTACATGCATTTCAAAATACATTTCAACAGATGGTGTAAACATTAATGCTGAATATGTCCATGAATATGCCCAACAGATTGTAACTGCTGGATGGAAAGAAATCATCTGATGTATACAGACACACACACATACATACACTACATGACATGCACACCTTTAAACAAATATAATCTTTTCATTTTGACCATTCTAAGTAGGCAGACTTTCTTTATGATTTCCTCTCTGTACAAATCCCTGGATTCTATAATTTATCTTGCTGTTCTAATGCTATTTTAAATGACAGCAGTTTAGAAATCTGAACTCTGTCCTGGCCCTATTCTCAAGTCACTTGTGAGACTAACACTGGGGAGACTGAACAGTCTAATTATGAGTTCTAATTTTTTCACTTAAGTGGATAGCATACGGGTCTCATGAAAATAATGAGAAGTCTCTTTTGTGTGAAGAACACAGAATTAATGACAAAGTGTAGCCTTAAATTGTGCATCTGTTTATTTAAGTACTTGTGCTAGTGTGTGCAGTTTAATACAGCTGTGCTCTTCGCGCTCCCACTATGCTTTGTTAGACTCATTTCAATGGACTCCATGACTACAAGATTGTTGTTAAGACGTAGTTATTCCATGCTGTTAGCTTGATTGAAGTTTTTGCACACTTCAACAGAACGAGGAGGATTTGGACTCCTAACTGAGCAACTACAATGATATTTCACAAAACCTCCAGAGTATAATGTAAATTTTCTCGAATTTCTTATTTTTCCAGAACCAGAAAGTAGAAACATGCAGACAAAACTGAAGTCGTGCAGACAAATTCCACATTACACTATATAAAGGTAATGTAACTTTTGAGTTGTAAGCAAATAGTAATGGATGAGAATTAGTCAATTAGAGATGGATTTTTATACATTTTGGAATAAGAAGCTCAATTTATATATTGTAACAGATAGCCCGTCCACAGATAGACACGCCCCTACAATGTCCACAACACACATGTTTATTACACTACTATTTACAATGAATATTTACAGTTTGCGCAGTCCTTTGTCCTTCGGGCCGCCTTCACTCCTGTCTCTCAAGCTCCGTCCTCTTCCACCCGACTCTGACTCCTCGAATGGAGTGAGGCGGCCACTTTTATAACGCCCCGGATGTGCTCCAGGTGCCTGATGACGTACTTCCAGCAGCACTCCCCAGTGTGGCGGAAGTGCTGCCCTTGCACCCAGAAGCACTCCGGGCATACATCATTCCTGGTCCGTCACCAATTTCTGGTGTACCAGAAGTGCTGTCCTCCAGGGATCAAGGACTGTCCAGGTGCACAGGGAAAAGAAGTGCCACTCTCCCGGTCCCTCCTTCCTCCAGGCATCCCTGCAGGGCAGAGTTCCTGGTTGTCTATCACAATATACAGTGGGATGCAAAAGTTTGGGCAACCTTGTTAATGGTCATTATTTTACTGTATAAATCGTTGGTTGTTATGATAAAAAATGTCAGTTAAATATATCATATAGGAGACACACACAGTGATATTTGAGAAGTGAAATGAAGTTTATTGGATTTACAGAAAGTGTGCAATAATTGTTCAAACAAAATCAGGCAGGTGCATAAATCTGGGCACCGTTGTCATTTTATTGATTCCAAAACTTTTAGACTAATTATTGCAACTCAAATTGGCTTGGTAAGCTCAGTGACCCCTGACCTACATACACAGGTGAATCCTATAATGAGAAAGAGTATTTAAGAGGTCAATTGTAAGTTTCCCTCCTCCTTTAATTTTCTCTGAAGAGTAGCAACATGGGGGTCACAAAACAACTCTCAAATGACCTGAAGACAAAGATTGTTCACCATCATTGTTTAGGGGAAGGATACAGAAAGCTGTCCCAGAGATTTAAGCTGTATGTTTCCACAGTTAGGAACATATTGAGGAAATGGAAGACCACAGGCTCAGTTCAAGTTAAGGCTCGAAGTGGCAGACCAAGAAAGATTTCGGATAGACAGAAGCGACGAATGGTGAGAACAGTGAGAGTCAACCCACAGACAAGCACCAAAGACCTACAACATCATCTTGCAGCAAATGGAGTCACTGTGCATCGTTCAATCATTCAGCGCACATTACACAAGGAGATGCTGTATGGGAGAGTGATGCAGAGGAGGCCTTTTCTCCGCCCACAACACAAACCAAGCCTCTTGAGGTATGCTCAAGCACATTTGGACAAGCCAGCTTCATTTTGGAATAAGGTGCTGTGGACTGATGAAACTAAAATTGAGTTATTTGAGCATAACAAGGGGCGTTATGCATGGAGGAAAAAGAACACAGCATTCCAAGAAAGACACCTGCTACCTACAGTAAAATATGGTGCTGGTTCCATCATGCTGTGGGGCTGTGTGGCCAGTGCAGGGACTGAGAATCTTGTCAAAGTTGAGGGACGCATGGATTCCACTCAGTATCAGCAGATTCTGGAGACCAATGTCCAGGAATCAGTGACAAAGCTGAAGCTGCGCCGGGGCTGGATCTTTCAACAAGACAACGACCCGAAACACTGCTCAAAATCCACTAAGGCATTCATGCAGAGGAACAAGTACAACGTTCTGGAATGGCCTTCTCAGTCCCCAGACCTGAATATAACTGAAAATCTGTGGTGTGAGTTAAAGAGAGCTGTCCATGCTCGGAAGCCATCAAACCTGAATGAACTTGTAATTTCTGCAAAAGACGGATCTACTAAATATTGATTTCACTTCTTTTTTGTGGTGCCCAAATTTATGCACCTGCCTGATTTTGTTTGAACAATTATTGCACACTTTCTGTAAATCCAATAAACTTCATTTCACTTCTTAAATATCACTGTGTGTGTCTCCTATATGATATATTTAATTGACATTTTTTATCGTAACAACCAACAATTTATACAGGAAAATAATGACTATTAACAAGGTTGCCCAAACTTTTGCATCCCGCTATATATATATATATATATATATATATATATATATATATATATATATATATATATATATACACACAGACTCATATATAAACATATATATACAGATCTACATATATATACATATCCACATATATATATATATACACAAATACATATACACATACATACATATATATATATACATACTGTATATAGCAAAATCCCCAAGCTTCGCAGCGACCTTTGTACACCACATTGTCAGTTCAGCACTCTGGTTGTAATATGACCAACTGTGCACTGAGCTTACTTTTGAGAATGCAACATATAGTTGTCCAGGAGAAAAGCAATGTTGCCTCAAATCAATGGCAATCTTTTGTAGGGTCTGTCCCTGAGACTTATTAATTGTCATCGCGAAGCAGAGCCTTACTGGAAATTGGAGGCATTTGAATTGAAATGGGAGATCAGAGGGTATAACGGTGATGTGAGGAAAACATTCAGAGTGTGGCACTCTGCTGCTTTTTTGTGTAGCTGCCTTCACACTGCATCTCCACTGCTTTATAAACAAACGGCATATGAGGCCATCATTTCTCCTTGCTTCGTGGTTCTGTACTGTTTTATTGTTCTTTTAAAAATTTAATACGATTGCTATACTTATTGTGTAGCTATTTGAGACTAACTGTACTGTTTAGGTACCCATCTCCTTTATTTAATCCGCGGCTTGCACGCTATTTTTTGTTCATTTATTACGATTATAGCTATTTATTGATTCCCTTCTTTAGCTGACTGCCTGCTCATATAAGGCGCTCTGCTGGTTTTTTGTAAAGCAGCCTTTACACAGCTTCTCCGCTGTTTTATAAATGAACGACATATAAGGCAATCGTTTTCCCTTGCTTTGCCAAGAAAGCTGCCTTTTTATTTAATCCACGGGTTCTCCGCTGTTTTATTGTTCGTTTATTATGATTGTTATAGTTCTCTTTATGTAGCACGTTGTCAGTTCAGCAGTCCGGTTGTAATATGACGAAGCTGTGTGAGCTCACTCTTGAGAATGCAACGTATAGTTGTCCAGGAGAAAAGCAATCTTGCTTGAAATCAATGGCAAACTTTTTGTAGCGTCTGTCCCTGAGACTTATTACTTGTCATCGCGAAGCAGAGCCTTACTGGAAATTGGAGGGTATAACAGGCATGCAAGGAATAAATTGAGTGTGGAGAAACTCTAGAGACAGCGTGTGTATTAGCTTGTGGATTTTTCTGTGAGTATTTGGTGGCAGCGTGACGAAGTTGCCTACGCAAGACAGCGTTAACCGTGGAGCTCAGCTTGGAGCATATTCTTTTCCTACCTTGTCAATTGTGTAATGCGTTTTTTGAACAGGTTTGATTCATGGAAGTGATGACTCGTACTGCGTTTAGTTAGTTCACGTGAGCTGCTCTCTTGTGTGATGTTGCGATGTCCACGGCTTCATTTAATTTTAGCTAAGACCCGGCACTTAAAAGTTTCTCGCTACAGCAATTTTAACTCCGTTACAAAGTGATCCAAAGTCTCGTTTATACCTTGTGTGTTCTCATTAAACTTGTATATCGCTAATAAAGTATTCGACGAAGGCATGACAAACGGCAGCGGGAGCGTGCCAATAAACTTAAATTAAACTTACGGTTTACACCATGCTTTGTTTCCGCAGTAGCTGCACTTATAAATAAGCTTGTATGCGTTTTTGTTCAGTGCTCTTTGGGAACTCTTCCTTCTTTTCTACGTACTGCGTTTACCGTCAGCTGACGTCATTACGTGGGAGGCGTGATGATGTGAGACGCAGCTCTGCCCCCCACGGTCATCGAGCTAAAGTCCATTACAGTATATGGAGAAAAATAGGGTTCCAGTTATGACCATTAGGCGTATAATTTCGAAATTAAACCTGGCCAACTTTTGTAAGTAAGCTGTAAGGAATGAGCCTGCCAAATTTCAGCCTTCTACCTACACGGGAAGTTGGAGAATTAGTGATGAGTGAGTGAGTGAGTGAGTCAGTCAGTGAGGGCTTTGCCTTTTATTAGTATATATATACACATATATATACATATATATATATATATATATATATATATATATATATATATATATATATATATATATGCATGTGTGTGTGTGTACCTCTAAAGTATGTACTACCACCCCAAGCCGAGCGGGAGCACTATCACTAATCATGTCCTCTCTTTTTTCTCCCACACAACCGAGAAGATGCCAAATGAGAGCATTTGACTCCACCCCACAGAGTCATTCCAATGAAAAATAATATTTCTTAGGGTTTAGATCCACAATCAAGAGTGCATTTAAAGTTTATATTATACTGTAAATTGAACAAGCAAATTTAGAAACACTCATTTTTCTACTCACTACCGCCACCGCAGGGTGAGACTTCCAATTTTCTCTTATTTGGTGATGAGGCTTGTAAAAGCTTAAACTACAGGGGAGTATTTTTCGTACGTGGATTACTCGTTTAGCCGGTTGTAATTCCACGCACGGACACTGATTAAGTGTTTGAGCTAATCCTTGTTTACATAGAATAAACCTGCTCTATGTAAACAAGGATTAGCTCAAACACTTAATCAGTGTCCGTGCGTGGAATTCATTCAGTCATGGCTTCCTTGTTCATGAATGAGTGACCAATTGATATCGGTGGGCAAATTATAAGAAGAGAATTTCATATAGAGAGGGTTTTGCGTGATCAGCAAGATCCTTTATTGCTCCTGGAGGAAATTCTTTTTGAAAGATACCGCTTTAGCCGAGGGGTAATATTGTACCTTAAAGATTTATTAGTACCTTATATTCGAAGTCAAACTAGGCGAAGTCGGGCTCTCACAACCACACAAACAGTATGCATTGCTTTGAGGTTTTTTGCAAGCAGCACTTTTTTTTTATATACTGTAGGTGATGCGGAAAATCTGTCTAAAAGTGCAGTTTGCCAGGCAATTCATAAACTCTGTTTGGCTCTGAAATATTTCCTTCGGGTTTTCATAGTGTTTCCTGGACACCTGCTTGTGCAAACAATAAAAGAGGCGCCATTGCAAGTAGTTAATACACAGGCAAAAACACCCACAGTTCCATAAAGAATCTCACAATCAACCTAACATTCTCATTACCCAGAATTTCCAAATGTGATTGGGGTACATGGGACTGATCAGAGTGAAGTTTGATCAAACATTATTTAGAAAATTTACCTCTCCTCCTGATGAATAATCAGTGTCTTCATCAAATATTTGACCTTCGTCAATATCTCGTTGGTCAGACACAAGTTCTAGGGATATGACATTCCCTGCAACTGACCCAACAAAAAAGAGGGCTATAAGGAACATACCTATGGCACACATTGAGGACAAATATATGCAATGACCATCCTTTACCTGAAATGAAGTGACCACTGCATACTGCCACTGGTTCTGAGGAGGAGCTTCCCCCGTAATGCCCTCAGAAACAGGGCGATGGGCATTTTGCTGGAGAGTCAACTCTTCTGCAGGGGTTAGGTCTGGACTGCGCGGACTTGCACCTGTTTTTTGCTTGTCTGCCTTCTTATTAGCTTTAAAATTAATGGTTTTTATATGTGATTCTTTATGTCAACAATTCTTTAAACAGTTATCTATACTAATAAAAGGCAAAGCCCTCACTGACTCACTCACTCACTCACTTACTGACTAATTCTCCAACTTCCCGTGTAGGTAGAAGGCTGAAATTTGGCAGGCTCATTCCTTACAGCGTACTTACAAAAGTTAAGCAGGTTTCATTTCGAAATTCTACACGTAACTGTCATAATGGTCGACAACGTCCGCCATGTTGAACTTTCTTATTTATGGCCCCATCTTCAGGAAATTTGGTAGGTAGCTTCCCTGCGCTAACCGAAACCGATGTACGTACTTATGTCGGTGGTATGGCGCCACTGCCGGCCGCCATATTGAACTTTCCAACGTCTCTAATTCTACAACTTCCCGTGTAGGTAGAAGGCTGACCGCATCTTCACGAAATTTGGTAGGCGGCTTCCTTGCGCTAACTGAAACCAATGTATGTACTTATTTCGGTGGTATGACGCCACTGTCGGCCGCCATATTGAACTTTACAACGTCACTAATTCTCCAACTTACCATATAGGTAGAAAGCTGACATTTGGCAGGCTCATTCCTTACAGCTTACTTACAACAGTTAAGCAGGTTTCATTTCGAAATTCTACATGTAATAGTCATAACGGTCGACAACGTCCGCCATGTTGAACTTTCTTATTTATGGCCTCATCATCACGAATATTTAGTAGGCGGCTTCCCTGCACTAACTGAAACCGATGTATGTACTTATTTTAGTGGTATGATGCCACTGTCAGACGCCATATTGAACTTTTCAACGGTCTTTGTTACTTATGGGCCCATCTTCAAGAAATTTGGTACGCGGGTTCCCAACGCTAACTGAATGCTACTTACGTACATATATACGTCCACAGCCTGCAGCTCGGTCACCGTGTTGGCTGCCTGCCTATATAAGGCTGTCCGTCGCTCAGGTCTCTACATTCCCTTCATTGCTTCACCACAGGATTCACGTCTACCTGCTGATAACAACAGCTTTTTTATTTAATCCACGGCTTCTCCGCTGTTTTATTGTTCGTTTATTACGATTATAGTTATTGTGTAGGTATTTAAGACTTTCTCTACATTGTTCAGTTACCCATTTCCTTTATCATTCCAACCGTACCCCCATTAACATGTCTATTGAGGTGATCACCATCGATCAAAGAACTGTCACCGAGTGGTTTCCATGCCCGGAGATGGCACCTGCCTTTTCCATTCTCTTTGTTACATATTGCATGGCCATATCAGGCTCACTCTTGATATCTGGAGGAACATTCATTGTGTCTTATGTATTGAATGACTGGGACAGGTTCAAGGTGTGGACTGATGACAGTACAGGAGATAATTATACTACACAGGAGCACTATAAGAGTCAAATATTTAAGCCCTTCACCTATGGTTCTGCATGTGAGTTGATGGCTGCCGCTGAATTGTTGGTTGTCGCTTTCAAGTGTACCGAAATGGCCAAATATTTTACACCTTTCGACAACCGCCAATGCCTCTTAAACATCTTAGATTCACAGGTGACGATTTCAGTAGTGGACACTTTGATATTTATGAATGTTTAAACTTTTAAAAGCTGGATGTGAAATTATCGATGAAACCGGTTGTATGCTTACAACGCTTGACAGATGCCGAATGTCTCTTCAACACAAGTCCTGCAAATACTGTCGTAATTGAAACAAACCATGAAACTCAAACCAATTATGACAGCAGCAATCCAAGCTGTGAGATTTCAGACAAAATTACTTTTCACATGGCCAACTGTACGTTGCATGCTTAAGAGTAAGCTCAGCACACAGCTTGGTCATATTACAACCGGAGGGCCGAACTGACAATGTGGTATAAAAAGAGATCCTTAACAAATAATTATTGGTATATTTTACCTCAGTTTAAAAAGATTTAATTTTCTTCTTAATAAAAATTTTAAGGCAGTACTTCACCGCTGCGAAGCGCGGGTATTTTGCTAGTATACCAATATTTATCAGTTTGAAGTATATTCTTTTATTTCCCTTTAACCTGTTTCCATGTTCTCCTTGTGCTCGCATTTGATCTGGAATTATGACATATTAAATAATTAATCTGACACATAGGAAATGAAACACTGCATTCAGTAAGTACAATGCACACTACTTACGCATTTAATTTTTAGGCCACTTTTTGCCAACCGTCTTTTCTGGTTTGAGCTGCTTTTGCAGTGTTACCCCTTGTGCATATTAAATCTTGAAATACTTCATATCCTTCGAGTAAAAGGTTCTGCTCCACTTGTGTGAAAAAATGCACCTGTTCCTTCATCATTTTGTTGCAGCCTATCAAAGACTTGCTGATCATGCTTTCTAGACTCAGTATATATGGGGTTTTCAATCAGCACAGGCACACGCAATAATCTCGGATGATTAGATCCAGCTAGACTAATCTACTACATAGCTGCGTTTGAAAAACTGACTTATCCCGGATGAGTTTCACTCATCACAGTTTCACTTGGCATTAACTCATCCAAGATGAGACGTCTGATATCGGATGATTTAAGCGACTTACGGAAAATACACCCCAGGTCATGTCACCAATGGCTACAAAAAACATCCTGCTGCTGCTGGTTCTTGGGTTTGCGGCTCAAGGATTAGAATCCTAAGCCATCTCATTCTGAATGAGCTGAAAGAAACCAGTCATGAAGATAGACATCTCTAAAAACGTGGAATGAAATTTATCAGTAAAACAAAGAAATTAAAAAGATATTGTGTATTAGTTGTTCTGAATTTGCCTTAATCAAGAGAACATCACTTGAGAATTGTATGTGCTTTGACATGAATAGCATTTCATAATGTGATTGAAGAATATAACACAATTTTAAGAAGAATATGCAATTTAATTTTTTATTCTTATTCCTATACCTCATGTCCTAAATAATATCAAGTCAATGCCTGAATTTTCCCATTGTGATATTTTCAAGCACTGTTAAGCTGGCGGATCCATTTTTCTACTCCTCTACGGGAGAAGCAATATTTTTTTTACATTTGAGCCACATTTACTCTTAACCAACTTTAAACTGTATTCCTCCATCCTTGAGTGAAAAAAAACGATGTTAATTTGGTACAGGCCCAAAACATGTGACCCATTGAGGCTGGAACTTGATTGCAGTGTTCTCAGTTTGGATCTTGCCCTGGAAACATTTTGGGCAATTTTAAGAGAGACAGATGTGCTCAATATATAATTTTGAGTTGAATAATTGTATGCTTTGTGCATGTGGAGCTCAAGTGAATTCTCTGCATTGCTACCTTCTACTCCTTTCCTGATATGTTGAGGGAGAGATTCTTTTCCCATTGTCCTGTTGGAACTTTAAAACGGAGGGACTGTAAAATGGTTTTATATACTGCAGAGATGCTGTCTAAGTCCTTGAAACTGATCAATATATTTTCCAACATAGAGAGAGGTGGGAGATGAGGCATATTGGGCAGGTTCTGTTTAACAAAGTTTCTAATTTGAAGATAGTGAGAGAAATGTGTTGCTGGAAAGTTAAATTTAGAATGTAATTGTTCATAGGATGCAAAGATCTTGTCTATTTACAGATCTCTAAGTGATTTAATCCCAAATGTTTTCCAGACATTAAAAACTGCATATGTTTGCAAGGGTTGAAAAAGGTGGTTCTCATGCAGAGGTACCACCGATAAAAAATTCTCTATCTTAAAATGCTTCCTACATTGGTTCCATATTCTGAGTGAATGAAGCACAGTTGGGTTATTAGTATATTGGCGATAATTTGCATTTATTGGGGGACAAAGCAAGGAATATAAAGAGGAACTGCAGGATTTTATTTCTATTGCAGACCAAGCCTGTATATGTTCATCTATTCGTTTCCATGTCCAGGTTTTTATAGTTTGTATGTTTGCTGCCCAGTAGTAAAATTGAAAGTTAGGTAGAGTCATGCCACCTTCTGCCTTTGGCCTTTGTAGGGTCGCTCTTTGGATACATGGATGTTTTGAGTTCCAAATAAATGTGGTTATGGTTGAATCTAATTTCTTAAAGAACGATTTATTGAAATAAAAAGAGAAGTGTAGTGACGATTTTCATCTTAACAATGTTAATTCTTCCAGCTAAAGTGAGATGAAGGGTTGACCATCTATGCAAGTCTTGCTTGATTTTTTCCATACAGACAGCGAAATTTTGTTGATAAAGAGCTTTATGTTTACTTGTGATGTTTACCCCTAGATAATTAAACTGATCTGTGATGATAAAAGGGAAGGTGTCCAATCTAATATTGTATGCTTGAGAATTCACTGGGAAGAGCACACTTTTAGTCAAATTAATTCTGAGACCAGAAATCTTTTGAAATTCTGTTAGTGCTGTTAGGACTGCAGGCACAGTATTTTGTGGGTCTGATATATACAGTACCATATCATCTGCATATAGAGAAATTTTCTATTCAAGTCCTTCTCTGATAATCCCCTTTATCTCATAAGCATTTCGACAGTGAACTGCCAGTGGCCAATGGCAATTGCAAAAAGTAGTGGTGACAAGGGGCATCCTTGTCTGGTACCACGTTCTAGTTTAAAGTAGTCTGAATTAATGTTGTTAACACAAACTGAAGCTTCTGGATTGGTATACAGTAGCTTGATCTATGCACAAATGTTCAAAACCAAAACCAAATTTCTCTCAATGTAATGAAAAGTTAGTTCCATTCAATCATATCAAATACTTTTTCTGCATCCAACGATAATAAAATCTCTGGGATGTTTGACTTTGCGGGTGAGTATATTACATTAAACAGACATTGAAGATTGGATGCTAAATGTCAGCCTTTAATAAATCCAGTTTGATCTTGTGATATTACCGAAGGCAGCACTTTCTCCATCCTTCTAGCTAGGACTTTGGAGAGTATCTTAATATCATTATTCAGAATTGAAATTGGTATGTATGATGCACATTGTAATACATCTTTATTTAGTTTAGGAAAGATAGTGATTAATGCTTGACGAAAAGTTTGAGGTAGAATTTTATTGTCTCTAGCTTCTGTGAATGTTGCTAATAAGGAGGGGAGCTAGCTGAGTGGAGAACTTCTTATAAAATTCGGCAGGGTAGCCATCGGGGCCTGCTGCTTTCCCACTCTGAAGTGACTTTATAGCATCTAATAATTCTGATAGTGCCAACGGTTTATCCAATTCCTCTGCACTAAGAGTATCTATTTGTGGTATCTCTAATGCATCCTGAAATGCATTATATTGTGTCTTGTCTTTTTTAAACTCAGTAGAATAGAAGGATTTATAGTAGTCTCCAAATGTGTGCATTATATTTTTATGGTCAATGATTATGTCTCCGTTTGTGTTGGTAATTGCTGGGATTGCATTGCAAACTTATTGCTTGTGGATTTGTTGAGCTAAAAGCTTATTAGCTTTCTCTCCATGTTCATAGTAATGATGTCTTGATTTAAAAATTAGTTGTTCAGTTTCTTTAGTTGTCAAGAGGTTGAATTCTGAATGCAGAGCCTGCCTTTTCCTATGAAGAGCCTCACTTGGACACCTGGCATGTTCTTTATCTATTCTAGTAATTTCGCTGGTTAGCTTTGATACCTGCTTGGTTTCCATTTTATTTCTGTGGGAAATATATGAGATAATCTGTTCTCACAGACCTTCAGGGTTTCCCAGAGTATTCCTGAAGAGACCTCTGAGGTTATATTTGTCTCTAGAAAAAAAATGATTTGTTTTGATATAAATTCTGTAAACTTCTCGTCTGCTAATAAAAGTGGGTTAAGACGGAATCTGCGAGATGAGTATGCGGGGCATAATGATTTTATCTCCAAGATCAGAGGGGCATGGTCGGAAATTACAATAGCATCGTACTTGCAGGATTTATTCGTAGGCAAGAAATGGTTATCTACAAAAAAATAATAAATTATTGAGTAGCAATGATGCACTGGTCAGTAGGAATATGTTCTTGAGTTTGAGTTTAGAAATGTCCAGGGGTCTGATAAGTTGTGGTCAGTTACAAACTGTGTAACTGTCTTTGCAGTGTTAGATGTCATTGCCTCTGTGACAGGAGACCTATCTAGGTCTGGATTTAAAACACAATTAAAATCCCCAGCCATTTTAATTTTATGAGTGTTCACATTGGGAATGGATGCAAATACATTTTGGATGAATTCCCTAACATCCACATTGGATGTATAAACATTTGTCAAAATCAATTTACAATTAAATAAATTACCCATGACAATCATGTATCTTCCTTCAGGATCAGATACAACATCTGATACTACAAATTAGACTGTTCTATGTATAAGAATTCCCACACCTCTAGTTTTCTTTGTAAAGCTGGAATGGAACATTTGGCCAGTCCAGTCTTTTTGCAGACGGAACTGATCCTTGCTTAATAAGTGGGTCTCCTGTATGAATAATATTTTAGCGTTTAGATTGTTAGGTGAGAGAATACTTTCTTTCTTTTTAATTTGTGATTCAGGCCTTTAACATTCCAGCTCACAAAGTTAACTGTCCCGTTCTTTCCCATTCCCAAGGGTTATTGCCATGCAGTCTATTGTTACGTTGGTAATTATAATAATAAGGATTAAATAGATCAGAGATAGCTTGCTCTCTTTCTCCCCCTCCCTAGCACTAACACCCCAACCCCCGCTTTGCCTCCTCATGTGAGGCTGAACCCCACTTCACAAAGTTCCAGTCCTCTGACATACCCAGAGAGAGAGCACGTCTAAAACAAAATAAGCCAACAAACTCACCATTTTTAAAAGTTAAAATATAAAGTAGCTCTCCATAATTTAACCACACTGGAGTCACACAGTAGACCTATTTCCACCAGTAAATGCTGTGATTTTAGATAAGAGCAGGTTTTCCTGAAGCTTTACAACCGTGTATTGAAATCCCATTGCAAGACAGATAACATTCACCTTTGTGAAACATGCATTAATTCCTTTCAGTCTAGCACTGTAAAGCTTTTAAGTTAATGCTTTAAAATCTTTCCCAACAGTGTTAGTTATTTGTTCTGTTTTGGACTGATATAAACCAGACATTCAAATATACAAACTGGGAAGGAAAAGTATCCTTTTAACCAGATTACTATTAAAAATCAGAAAGAAAACTTGAAAATTGTACTGCCATTTTAAGGCAGAAAGTTTGTGAAATTATTAAAAAAATTATTAACAAAAAAAGATTTGAATGATCAGTACTATGTTTTATACTTTTCTTCTGCCTCTACAAATAAAGGAAATATTTTGGCGGTTTTATAGCTCAAGCAACTTTTTTTTTTTTTAAATTATGGCATTTTTGAAGGTATTATTTTTGAAAGACATCTTCTGGTGTCACCATGATGGAGTAGTAGTTTGCAGTTTGTGATGCAGGGTGGCCAGGCTGTTGCTAGGCAGGACTATAGGGTGTATGTAATATGTGACGTCATTACTTCAATGGTATAAAGGTCGGCATTTGTTCACTTCCTGGCTGACTGAGTCTGGGGATAAATCAAAACATAAAATAATTACAAGTACGTTCTAGGCTTGTAGACGTTTGTTCGTGAGATGTAAGTGCTTTCAGGTTGGTTTCTTTTTGTGATTCGTTCCTTGTGGATTGCTATAGTTATTTGAGCTTATTTATTCCATTACAACTAAGTTTATTTTAATGTTTTCTATCTGCACTTAAATTTACTGCTTGACCCGCTTTCTTTGTTTGTTTGCTTGCTCCCTGACTAACTTCGATTGGTTTTATAAGTGCTGCCCCCTTGCTTTGTGTTGCTAATTGCTTCATTGTAACTAACAACTGCCAAGTCAGTGTGCAGCCTTGGGGTGGTGATTGATGTAATCACATTTCAACTGACTATTATTCATGTCAATTCATGCTGTATAATATTTGCATGATCAGACCTTATCAGACTGAATATACAGCAATATACAAGCTATGGCAGATAGTCCAAAACATTGCAGCCTATCTTGTATTCAACCAGCCAACATGGGTACATGTCATTCTTCACTTCAGGTCATTGCATTGGCTCTCTGTAGCAGCACACATTAAGTTCAAATCTTTGATGCTTGCCTACAGAATAGTCAATGGGTGGGCACATGTGTATATGGAGACACTGGTGAGGTGCTATGTTCCTTCTCGTCCATTCAGGTCTGCCAGTGATCAGTGTCTGATGATGCTACCTCCATGTGGTATCAAATCTCAGTCCAGACTCTTTTCATATGTAGCTCCTAGTTGGTGGAATGAGCTGTCCATCTCCATCCGAACTGCTGACTCCCTCAATGTGTTTAAAAAATAACTGCAAGCCATATTGCTGTGTATCTGCCAAATGGTTAAGGAATGTTTTTGGTCCTGTGGATCTGAAACTGTTAATTGATGATTTTTAATAGATTGTATATATATATATATATATATACAGGGTGGGCCGTTTATATGGATACACCTTAATAAAATGGGAATGGTTGGTGATATTAACTTCCTGTTTGTGGCACATTAGTATATGTGAGGGGGAAAACTCCACCAAACAAGATGGATGGTGACCATGGTGGCCATTTTGAAGTCGGCCATTTTGGATCCAACTTTTGTTTTTTCAATAGGAAGAGGGTCATGTGACACATCTAACTTATTGGGAATTTCACAAGAAAAACAATGGTGTGCTTGGTTTTAACGCAACTTTATTCTTTCATGAGTTCTTTACAAGTTTCTCTTTGTTTACAGCCTGACATGTCGTAGAGGTTAACACGTGAGGAGAGGATAGAAATTGTGTTGATGTCTGGTGAACGCAGTAACCGGGTCATTGCAGCAGATTTCAATGCAAGACACCCTACGAGACCACCCATCTCCCATGCTACAGTTAGCAAACTGCTTGCTAAGTTTCGTGAAACTGGTTCAGTGCTGGATTTGCCAAAATGTGGACGCAAGAAAACTGTCACTAATGAAGAAACATCAGTGGCTGTCCTAGCTTCATTCAGCAAGAGCCCACAGCGTAGCACTCGCTGCATGTCACTGGAGAGTGGCATTAGTCGAACATCCCTTCGGCGGATATTAGCTACTCACAAATGGCACCCTTACAAACTCCAGCTACTGCAGCATCTCAACGAGGATGACCCGGATCGGCGCACTGAATTTGCAGAATGGGCAAAACAAAAATTTGAACAGGACCCTCAGTTTACGCAGAAGATTTTGTTCAGTGATGAGGCAAACTTTTATGTGAATGGTGAAGTTAACAAACAAAACCACCGCTATTGGTCTGACACTAACCCACATTGGATAGATCCCTCCAAGACTGTTGGAACAAAAAAATTGATGGTATTGTGTGGTATATGGGGTACAAAGATAGTGGGGCCATTCTTCATCAATGGAAACCTCAAGGCCATTGGATATGCAAAATTGCTACATGATGATGTGTTTCCGTCTTTATGCACTGAAGCTGGCACGTTCCCTGAGTTTTTCCAGCAAGATAGGTTATGGGTGTCAGGTCCGAGCATTCCTAGATGAACAGTTTCCTGGAAAGTGGATTGGTCGTCGTGGGCCAGTTGAATGGCCCCCAAGGTCTCCCGATCTGACCCCCTTAGACTTTTATCTTTACAGTCATCTGAAGGCAATTGTCTATGCTGTGAAGATACGAGATGTGCAGCACCTGAAACTACGGATACTGGAAGCTTGTGCTAGCATTTCTCCTGCGGTGTTGCTATCAGTGTGTGAAGAGTGGGAGAAGAGGGTTGCATTGACAATCCAACACAATGGGCAGCACATTGAACACATTTTATAAGTGGTCAGAAACTTGTAAATAACTCATGAAAGAATAAAGTTACGTTAAAACCAAGCACACCATTGTTTTTCTTGTGAAATTCCCAATATCTTTGATGTGTCACATGACCCTCTTCCTATTGAAAAAATAAAAATTGGATCCAAAATGGCCGACTTCAAAAGGGCCACCATGGTCACCACCCATCTTGAAAAGTTTTCCCCTTCACATATACTAATGTGCCACAAACAGGAAGTTAATATCATCAACCATTCCCATTTTATTAAGGTGTATCCATATAAATGGCCCACCCTGTATATATATATATATATATATATATATATATATATATATATATATATATATATATATATATATATATATATATATATATATATATAGGCCTGGGTAAGTTAGCACATTAACTTTTGTGATTAATGTGGGTTTTCTAATGCATTCAAAATATTGTAATATCCAGGGCTGATAATGAGGCAAATGCCTTAGGCAGTGCTTTGGTCAGGACGTCATTTTCATGTTTTTTTTTTTTTAATTTTATAAAACAATAATACCAATAAGTCTGTACCTAAAAAGTTAGAGACACATCCTTTCTTATATACCACCTTTAAAACTTTTAAGGTTTAACATTTCATATTACCTAGCTCACAATGATAAGCCACATGTCAATTTATACAGTACCACTGGTGTTCATTTTCTTTGATTTGCACATACTTATAAACGTGCAGGGGAGTCGGAGGAAAGGGACTGAGGGGAAGGATTGTTGGCAGTCCTGGGGCAATGCCAGAGAACAGTTATGAAGGTAAAAATTACGCTAATTCTGTTTTTTCATTTCATGTTTTTTTTTTAAGAAGATCAAATAAATATCATATTACATAGGAGCTTCATAGGTTATCTTTGAGGGGCACTAGAACCAAAGTCAGTCTTCTAACACCTCTATATTTAACTCATCAGTCTGACAGCCAGCTTTCAGAGCTGACTGTTCTAATATAATGATGAAATTCTATGAAATAGAAGTGTAATGATTATCCTTAACCATGTCCAAGTTTGCAGCAGCTTCGGAAATTTATGCAAAGAATACAACATAACCATCAAAGTAATGCATTCGTCAGAGATCTTTTTTCGTATGCCAAGAGCAAAGGTGAAGGTAGAGCAGTGTTTTCTAACAGTTTTTCTGTCATGGCACACTTTTTGTAACTCAAAATATCCCAAGGCATTCCATGAGTCTAAACATTAAAAAAGCATTAAATTTATACACATGCTAAACTGTCTAAAGGGGGCAGCAAAAAAAAGCACATCAGAGATTGCTGTTCGCAGACACAGCACATAGTGAGCAATTTGTACGCATTTTACAACACTTTGCCTGCTCATACCGGTGGTCCTTTCTCTGCTTCACTCCCTGTCCCTGAGTCAGAAGCAACTCATCTGCCCACTGTGCCATGGCTCTGCTAGAGTCACTGGTGAACATGGATCTAGGTTAATGAACCCCCTAAATGTCTCCTGGCTGCTAAAATGATCTCTAAGTTCTATGTTTGCAAAATTGTAATCACGGAGCTGCTTTTACACTGGCTTCTCCATGTAGTCCTGTCCTCCTCAGACAGGTGTTGACTACCTGAGGAGTGTGTCTCTCTCAGGTCAGGACCCAGGGGCAATACACTGTTATTTCCATGGTGCCCTCATTGAAAAACACTTGTGAAGAGTATAATTATTGATTCATTGATGGTGATGAACAACTGAGGATACAGAGTTTTAACACAAGTTTTAATGTATGCCCATTTAAGAGATGCTTATTCTTTCAATTAAATGTCTTCAGCAGTGCATTCAAAGTCAACAGTCATTTTGATTGTTCAGTTTTTACTTTAACACGTCTGTATTTCATATGCTATGCTAATTTGTTAATTAATACACTGGCCTCATTTTCTTATTTTATTCTTTTCAATTTGCCTTTTAGGAAGGCATTCAAATTCAGGTGGTGATCAACATTTGTAACCTGTCCTGCTATGCTTGTTCAAAAACAATCGCTTTGAACAAAAGCATCTGCCAAGAAAATAAATAGAAATTTGTAAATGGAAATTGCATTATTACTGCTAAAGACCTATCTGGTTACATATTCTTTTCTGCTCTTCAACTTTGAGCTAAGTCTTGCATTGTGGCTTAAGCTAGATAAAATAGGTGGTGTTTCTTGGTCTATGATTTTGTCTCATTTCCTGGCCTTTGGTTTTTAGATTTCTATACTGTTATGACCTTGGCTTGTTATTGCCATTCTGATCCATCTTCTGATTCTGTCTAACTGCAGTGAGTGCAGGAAGAAGGGTTCTGCCTTAGCATGGGTGGAAGTAAAAGGAAAGAAAGAAGACATAACCACAAAACTAGGGCTGAATACCAGAAGAGAGGAACTAAAACTGTTTTGTGAGAACTATGTTCAAAACTTATTAATACAAATCAATATTCCTACTCCTCTGATCAGAGGTGGATATAATTTTATGGAAACTGTGGTCTAAGCTGTTGACCACCTCAGTCACAATACATATACACATACATTTAGTCAGGAGCTCCTGTCCTAAAGTGCTCTCCAATGCCAGTAATAACAACTGTATATATAGTTGAAACTGCACAAAATGCTGAATGTGAGGTATTGTCTAAAAACTTTTATTAAGTAATTATCATATGCAGTAATTTAAAGGGTTTCTATGTATCTGAAGCAATGTTAATATGTTCTTTAATTGGTAGTTTACCTCTATGGATTCAATAGCATCAAATACTTTCAGGTAATACCCACACACTCTCATATCTAGCCCCGGAACACAAGGAGATATGACAATAGAGACCCGAGGTGATATTTTATCAAGATAAGTGTTTGGTTCGTGTTTGCCCATGTAGAAAAATAAAAGATCTGTAATGTAAAAAATAAATGTATAAATGAAATAGTTCACTAAACTTAAAAAAATGAATAAAGAAGAAAATTGCTTACAAATTCACCACTAGTAGTGCTTTTGGGTCTACCAATTTATATATTTTAATTAATAATGCATGGATGGATAGACAAAATACCAGTGTATGAGGGAGCAAGCAATAAAAATGAATACCCTTTTAAAGAAACGAAAAGCACCAAAGATTGCCTTCAAATGGTAGAAAACACATAAGAGATGGGGCAGATGGTATTTTATTAAAAACATGTCATATTGTTTAATTCTTTGAACCCTACTGGGAATGTGTTTTCAACGTAAATATGTATTTATGTGAAGCAAGGATTATTATAATCTGAGCTCCAAACAGCAACAGAGGCATATTTATAAAAGGTGATTGATATATGATAGGTGTTTATGGAGCCCAGAGAACTCAAATGTGGTCAGCAAGAAGTAAATGTGAAAACAGTTCATAAGAATAAAAAAGTTTTTTTAGGAACTGTTTGTTTGGCACAACATAGCTTGTGTGAACGCTGGCCCGGACACAGACAGACGGACATCGTTGGATACACCACACACCGTTTATTTACAAAACTATATATAAATACGTGCTAACAAACCCCAATGCCTCCAGCACCGATTCCCCCAATGTCCAGGCCACACAGTCCTGTGCCTCTTTTCCTCCTGGCCGCCTCCAGTCCTCACTCCAGCTCCGTCCTCTTCCACCCGACTTCCACCCATGACTGGAGGGAGGCGGTCCCTTTTATAAGAACCAGCTGCTTCCCGGCAATCTCCCGCGGACACACCCCCGTGTGGCGGAAGTGCCGGCTGCGCACCCGGAAGCCGTCCGGGTGTCCCCAGTCGTCTTCCCCCAGGCACTTCCTGGTGTGGCGGAAGTGCCGGGATCCCGGGATAATAAGGCACTGGGGCGCCGCCTGGCGATGGCCACGGGTCCCTACAGGGCTGGGCTTCCAAGCCCTTTACCCGAGACCCCCAACATAACCAGGATGGACGCCCCCTCGCGGTCTGGAGGAGGCACAAGCCCTCCTCTCGTCCTCCTGGGCATCCCGGCCAGGCTCCAGCCCCGGCCGGGGACCACACTTGTCAGTTCCTCTTCATCTAATTTTAGCAGAATACCATCGGGTTGAGATTTGAATATCCACACAGTGTTACTCTCAAATACATCACACACACCTTGTTTCATGTGTCCAGTTCTCTTTGTGAAGAAACTATTCTGAACAATTGTGTTAAAGTTAACTTGAATCAACCTTAAGTGAAACCTATTTTAAGAAAAGAGCATACAACCACTATACCAGTTCCTTTCTTTATTTAAACATTGTTGCGCCAGCTTGCTTAACATAACAACTCATATTTTTAATCTTTTCTCATAATTGAGAAGGACAGCCCTAGAATTTATAGATGTTCTTTGAACTATCTCTAGTGCTGTCATGTCCTTTTTCTAAAATACAGCGTCATCTGTACATATGACCTTGTACTATGCATGCATTTTTTAGTTTTATCATATGGTATTATAAAAACCTACATTCTAATTACCTATCACAGTTGATTCTCCAAAATATATAATACTATACTAGCTCTAGTGCTAGCTCTAGCACTCCCAAGTCTTTCTTACACACAGCTAAATACCTCAGAAATCAGGAAGTGAAGTGAAGTGCAAAGAAGACCTCTAAGTGCAGAATTTCTGCCAGTTGGAATAAAATGCATGTCAATTTGAGCTCTTGTCTCATTGATATCTACAGCAAAGTTTACAGCATGAGAAGAAGCAACTGATGTATTACAACAAGTGACTAACAAGGATAGAAGACAAGCTTTCAGTGGCTTATGAACAGGAGCCTTAGTGCTGATGCCGCGATGTGTTGTCACCCTGTGGTTTGCTACATGTGACAAAAAAGTCACAAATCTGGCATGAATCCCTCAGTCATCAGATCGGAACCATGCTAAATATTGATAGTAGGCAACATTTTGAGATCAAACTTGTTAAGAAGGCAGGCTGTATTGTAGGAGTAAAGCTTGACAGTTTAACATCTGTAGTAGAGCGACGGGCACTAAGCAAACTCCTGTCAATCATGAAGAATCCACTGCATCCACTTAACAGTGTCATCTCCAGACAGAGGAGTAGCTTCAGTGACAGACTTTTGTCACTGTCCTGCTCCACTGACAGACTGAGGAGATCGTTCCTCCCCCACACTATGCGACTCTTCAATTCCACCCGGGGGAGTAAATGCGAACATTAATTTTATTTTTATTTTTTTCATTTTTATTACTATTTAATTTAATATTGTTTCTTTGTATCAGTATACTGCTGCTGGATTATGTGAATTTCCCCTTAATTAATTGATTGATTAATTGATTAATACTCTATCTATCTATCTATCTATCTATCTATCTATCTATCATTTGTCATCAAAAATGCAGAATTTCATACGGTGATCCATTTAGTTTTAACTATTTTTGTGGCATTTGGTAGCCGAATATTCTATTAAACAATTTCACATTGGTCCTTCCACCATTATGGTCACTAACAGAACAGCTGGAAATTTGGAATAACGTACAAAAAAACCCTAAATGCAACACTTAATGCGATGAGTTAGTGATAAACAAAAGAGAGGAGTTTCAGTTTGAATACAGTTTTGCAAAACTCATGTGAAAAATCTGTTTTTCTGGCACTATTTTAATTACAAAATGCAGAATACAATAAAAAGAGTGGGGCAGAGAACAAGGTATACTGCTGAATATTTTACCAATCAAGACACAGTTGTACACATTACTGTGTTTTCTCCACAGGAAAACTCACTACATACAAGAACCTGCTTTCCCCCTCCTCCCATTAGCTGGAAACCACTATTTCCTGTTCTTGATTCCTGCAGATGAGCACTCATATATTCCATGCAACGTAGAGTTTCGAGTTTCATTTCTGTCTCGGACACATCTTTAGGACTGCAATCAATCATAACATGCAAACTGGGTGTGCTCTAAACAAAACAATCACAAAACAAAATGTCTACATGTCACAGGAAATGAGTCTGCCGGGTTTTACCTTCTTCACTAGAGATCTTTATTTAAACTTTAAATGATTGTTAGACGCATGTGGAAGTAATGAATGAAAACGCTTCCAGACAGGATATAAATTTTTGCGTCAACTTTACAAATTTTGCTGGAAGGTACATACCATTTATATTTGCAAAGCTTTTGTGAAGAGGTTTGCTGTGTTTTAAATTCACATGAATTGTTTCACTCAGCACTAAAATTGGATAATCATTATGAATATTCAAGCCTGAAAGTAAAAGGGAAGATCATTTTTAATTCAGATAAACAGTTGGTCCAAAGAGAAGTTCATGTCCATAAAAATATTTTTGTAATTGACTTAAAAAGAAGTTCATGCTATTATAGAAAAAGTTTTTCAAAGCACCAAGAATGCTGCAAATCATGTTAAGGTTTTGTCTCTAATGAGTACAAAACATGCCGGCTTTAGACTTCCAGACTGATTCTTAGTCTGCATACCAAGGAAAGCTGTTCACACATCTTCTTCTTTTACTATCTTGTGCATCATGACTCCAACAAAAACAAAGATAATGAAAGAGTTGCAACAATCCAAGAAAATCAAAACTTTATGTGATAAACAATAAGTAAACAGCTTGTTTAAACAGCAGTTAATGAAGGCAAAAAGTCTTATTATGGCTTGTCTTAGTGACTAATGAAATTATTAAACGAAATATGCACAATTCCCTTTATATTAATGGTAGTTATGTGTTTTCGTTATACAAATTCATCTTACAAAGGTATTTTCTGGAAGACACTGGCTTTGTAAAACAGGGGAAGCCTGTAATGTTATGCTAGATGCCGTATAGACCCAACTAGGTGAAGAATGACTCACAGAGGATGGTGTGAGCCACAGTCAAGTTCTCTAACATCAAAGCCAATGATGAAGATACCTGTGATCACTGAATCCATTACAGCTTTTTAAAGGCGAAACCCTGGACTCTCAATTGCAAATCTTCATCATTTTGGACGGCCAAAGTGGTTTCATAAAAACAATACAGACAGCCAAAACCTTCAGGTGATAACTCTCTAAAATATTGTTTGCACAGACATATGTTAGGCATAATAAAACATGGTCACTTGTTTTTTAATTCATCAATCCATTTGTTTCTATGTTCCCTTCTGTTTTAGAATGCTGCTGAAAAACAAAATTTTTACAGTGTGGTATAATGCAGTAGTTGTTCATACACAACTCTGATTTTGTGGAACCGCACGAGACATTTTGTGTGGTCACAAAATATACTGCTCAAAAAAATTAAAGGAACACATTTTAGTCCGAGTATAGCATCAAGTCAATGAAACATCTAGGATATTGATCTGGTCACTTAAGTAGCAGAGGGGGTTGTTAATCAGTTTCAGCTGATTTTTTTTTTTTTGCTGTGTCTCCCAGCACAGTCTCAAGGGCATGGAGGAGATTCCAGGAGACAGGCAGTTACTCTAGGAGACCTGGACAGGGCCGTAGAAGGTCCTTAACTCATCAGCAGGACTGGTATCTGCTCCTTTGGGCAAGTAGGAACAGGATGAGCACTGCCAGAGCCCTACAAAATGACCCCCAGCAGGCCACTGGTGTGAATGTCTCTGACCAAACAATCAGAAACAGACTTCATGAGGGTGACCCGAGGGTCCCGACGTCCTCTAGTGGGCCTTGTGCTCACTGCCTGGCACCATGAAGCTCATTTGGCATTTGCCATAGAATACCAGAATTGGCAGGTCTACCACTGACACCCTGTGCTTTTCACAAAGGAGAGCAGGTTCACGCTTAAGCATATGTGACAGATGTGAAAGAGTCTTTCGTATGCTCAAGACATTTTACACTACAAACTATCTGGTGTGCACACGAATTTGCGTACAACAAATATTTTTTTTTTTGCTCACGTTCCTGTGGGAGCTTTGTACGAAACACTCTCTATCAGCAGACAGTTTTACCTGGGATAAAAAAAACAAGAAGGGTTAAAAGGATTTATTTCCCAAATTTAAGAATCTGGCTATAACAAAATAAAATTTTATAGCCTACCATCCAATTCTGCTTGCTTATAATACCTTGAAATGAAATGGAGAGGCAGTAGTTAGTGGTGCTCCCTAATATTGCCAGGGTCCTAGGTTCTGCTCCAGTCTTTGGTACAAACTCATCTTTCCATTTCTGCATGAATTTTCATCCCAAAGATAAGCAAGTCCGATTAACTGGCAGCTGTATACTGTCCGCACACAACAGACTCGTGCCTTGTTCATACTTGGTTCTCATTGTGTTTAGTACTGCCCAGAAAGGCACTTTCCTGATCTAGATAAGCAGGACAAAAAAACAAATTTGTGATGAGCACTGAACATTGTAAAGAACCAAAGAAATGGCCCTGCTTTCAAAAGCTTTTCTATCAGCTGCTGTTGACGTTTAACTCTTTTCTTAAACTGTTTCAACATAATTAATAATGGACAAAGAGCTAGGCATTCTACAACGTAGAATAACACATCTGAATCAATTTTTATTGGCATCATTGCATAAAGTGCATTATAAAAAGAGTTTTTTTCTTTCTTTTTTTGCCTAGTCAGGGTTTCTGCACTTATTTATTTATTGCATTTTTCCTTTCCCTATTAAATTTGCTTTTTGTTAACAGTTAATAAATCAAATAGTAAAAAGGAAGCTCATTAACACTTTCTCTCTCTCTCTGTCCATCACCACCGTATCTTGTTGTACAGCAAGTTTCAAATTTCCTAAAACAAATCCATGGATTTAACAGAGGGCACAGAATTCTGTCTTTTTTTTTTTAACTTTAATTTTTTTCAGGTAGTTGAGCTGCTTCATTTCACTGGTGCGCCATCTGTCTCTTTTTCTCTCTTCTTCTGTCTGCATGCAAAATCTCTCCAGGGCATCTCTGCCACTATTCGCTGCTTCTCTCCTCAGCTTCTGAAAGAGCCAAGTAGCAGCCATTTGGTGCCGCCAAAGAGAGACCCATATTCTGGCAGGTAGACCAGGAGCTTTCTCCACAAGTAAACATATCAGCATGACTACTGAAGGAAGGACATTTAAGAATTGTGCCATAAACTGAAATGAGGGTGTGAGTGACAAAAAGCAATGGTTTGCAATGAGAAGCCATCATTTGGAGGAAACATGAATTTAGTTTCATTTTGCTGACTTGTGCTACTCTGCTGCCACAGGCTACATATTAATGCAGTAAACTCTGCCTTTAAGCTTAAAGCTTCTGAAACATTTTTGTCTGTTGTGATTTGGATATACAGGGCCCTCCATAATGTTTAGGAGACATTCCTCCTTGATAAACTCATCTGCTCCACAGTTCAAAATTACAAATCAAATAATTCAGAGATGATTAAGTTGCACATTGCAGATTTTATTTGAAGGGTATCTGCATAAGGTGTTTGCATACATTTCAGTCACACCATGTAGAAATTACAACAGCTTTTCTACAACTGAATTGTCTAATTTGTAATTTTAAACTGTGAAGCAGGGAATCAAGGAAGAATATGTCTTTGTCCCAAATATGGTGGGCACTGTATATGAATATGCTAAAGTAGGGTAAGCCTGTATTTGAACTTTGGGATGCAGAGTAGTTTTCTGCATTTTTGATCTTTGTGTTCTAGTTAAGATGTTCAGAGTTCACCAGTGCTGGCAATTTTTATATTAGATAAACAAGTGCAGAAAGTATCCAGTAAGACAATTAAAGGCACCAGTAAATAGAGGCTGGCCACACTGGTGTTTATGGGGTAATTTGGTTAAGCAATTCATGACTGGAACTCCGCTTCTGTGCAGCACCAGTCCTCATGCAGTCAAAACATAAGTGCTTCAGATAAAAGAAAATTCTTAAAGTCAGGGTGGCCACTAATGCTTATGATCACTATGAGGGGCCATTACAAGTCTGGAAATATTTTTCATTTCTGTTGTTATCCCTCACTTATATTTGGATATATGTCATGGGTAATAAATCTAAATGTAATAAGCCAAAGAAAAAAGGAAGGGAATGGTTACCAGTTTGCCTAAGGTGTGCCGCCTGATATACTGAACAGGGGAATCAGTGCATGGATTTTAGAATTTATGGTTAGTATTTGGGGCAAGTCAAGCAGTTTTATTAAGAGAGAAAACTAATTAATACATAGACAGAGGTTAGGATCATACACTGATACAGCACGTTGCCTCACCCACCACATGACAAACCACCTTAGGATCCCAGATTAGGACCCAAGTGCAGCCATGCAACGGGTGACACCTCAGTACCTCACTGGTTCAGATGGAATGGACCAGTATGAGGTTTTTTATGATGACTGAAGTACTGGTCCTGCCACCAACCCCTAAGTTTTCCCTGTAAGTTGGAGGGTCTATTTGCAGGGCTGGATGCAGTTTAACATCGTACCCAAAGACGGAGCAATTGAAGGTTAAGGGTCCAACGGAGTGGAATCACTTCAGGTATTTACAGGATTTGAACCAGCAACCTTCCAATTGCCAGTGCAGATCCCTAGCCTCAGTGCCACCACTCCGCCTGTAAATTAATTTTAGAAAACCAAGAAAATTTCTACCTGTACCTATTAATGCTTTGCAAAATTCAGTTCAAAGTTAGATAACAATAATAATAGGTTAAAAGCTCTATTAAGCCATGCATTGCTATGCAAGAGTTAAACAGTGATTAAAGGTTCACGGTCCCCCATGTACTGTCTCTCAACCTCATGAGCAGCATGTACCTGAACGTGTATTAAACTTTGAATCTTTAACTTGCAACGCGACCCCTACCAGCTAATCTGTTGCAGAAGTGTGCCAGCTTGGGGAGCTTACATCAGGTCAGCTTAGAAACAGATGAATGGTATAATTAATTCATAATGTTTAACCATGAGCCAGAAGAGTGTAATGAACTGTGATTTTGATTGTGAAAAAATAACCATAAGTACTATGCAAGTGGTCTTTCTTGCATAAATTTCATTCTGAATAACAAAAATACCATCATCTGCAAGGATTTAGCCGATAACTCTTGAGCAATAAAAGTTCTAATAATTCAAGTGTACATTTAATATTCATTTTGTCAACCATGCTGCAGAAGCTAATATATTTGTTAATTTATTTTTAATAAATAAATATATTTTTAAATTACACAGTCTTGCATGTGTTGAAAATTCCATTACAGACAAGAAAAACTGATGTCTGTGGTAATTGGTTATTTGTGGTTTGTGCTTGCAGAGCAAATAGATCGACAAAGGATGCCATCTCTCTAGCTCTGCACACAACTCTGACTGATCTAGAGGTACAGATCTCATATCTCTAGACTATAGCTCTGCTTTCAGTACTGTTACAGCTCATCCATAAACTGCACCAGTTGAGCCAAAGCATACCACTATGTAATTGGACCCTCAGCTTCATGTTGGACAGCCATCAGAGGGTATGGCTGGCCCCCATTTCTCCTCCACCATAACCCTGAAGGCTGTGTACTGAGAGCACCATCCTCTACTCCCTCTTCACTCATGATTGTGTACCTGCATATACCTCTAATACCATCATAAAATTTGCAGATCACAAACAGTGATTGGGTTAATTTCTAATAATGACGAATCAGCCTACAGAGTGGAGGTGAAAAATCTGGTGAGATGGTGCTCAGTGAACAACCTGTTTCTCAACATAGGGAAGGAGCTCATTGTCTATTTCAGAAGTTCACGCTCCAGTTTTCCTCAATGGGGACAGAGTGGAGTGTGTATCAGGCTTTACGTTCCTGGGGATATATATCACCAGAGACCTTTCACGGACAGTTAACACCACAGCACTGTTGGAGAAGACACGGCAATGGCTGTTTTTCTTAAGAATGTTAAAAAAAAGCTGACTGCTTTAGTAGGTGCTGTTGACCTACTTCCACTACACCACAGAAAGTATTTGCGTGTGGTATCTGAGCTGCACAGCTGCTGATCAGAAAGCTCTACAGCGTGATGTGTCAAGAGTGCAGAGGACTGTTGGGGTGCAGCTTCCAGTCCTGGGGGACATCTATAGCACATGGTGCCTTAGGAAAACCACCAGAATATGCATGGATTCCACTCACCCATGTCATAGTCTTTTTTTCCCATCTGACAAACGCTACAGAGCCTTTCATTCACGGACCTCGAGGCTCAGAGACAGAGTAAGAGCTATAAACGAACTCAGTCAGTCTATTAAGGGCTCCAGTAGAGCACTTTGCACTATATGTGTATGTACATTATACCTATGTTTTGTTATTGTATACTTGTATTATTTTATTGTGCTGGTTTTGTCATGTTATGGGAAGATTATTGTTTTTTGTGGAAGAGTTGCACACTGAATCTCATTGTACTGTGTGTAATGACAATAAAAGAATTCAATTCAATGCAGTAAATCAGCAACATCTTCATAGCATTTTTTTGTTCCTGTCAGAGTCACCATTTTCTGTTGAAATAATATTATATGAAATGAAATCTGTTTTTAGACTGAATAACTTTTGATGAATATTAATGAAAATGTCCTTGTTCTTATCAATTCAATAGCAAGGACAATAGGAATTCTTACCTTTTGCTAAAAAATATAATAATATCTGCAACTTATTGAAACAGAGCCAGTGTCAGTCAACCCATTAGGCCAACTAGGATGCCATCTTCTGGAGGATGTTACTTAAGCATGCTAAAATCAGTTTGTCTTGGATGGTGTGTGCTGCGCTTAACACACTCCTTATGCCCTTAGAATGTGTGCCTTTTCTAACCAAGACGTATGATAAAACATTTGTTTTTATGAGAAATGTTCCTACCACTCGTATGGCAGATCCAGTCCCCTTTAAACCCTTTTAAAATAATCCAGGAGCCAACTCGTTGTACATGCACACCGTCATTCATAAATTAATGCATCTCCAGTGAAATGCAGGTAATGACAGAGGGTGCAACAAAAGAACTAAAAAGTGCTGTTGGAGCAAGAGGAAAAAAGCAATTTTTCACGTTGTTATGAAGGGGATGATTCTGAATAAATGGTAAACTTCTGAATGTGGGTGTTGTAACAAGAGCTTTGGGTAACTTTCACTGATCTCTTGGGTGAAAGGCAGATGCATCAGGTACAAATAATCCTGCACAGATTTTCAGTCTTTTCACAAGTGATGGCAGTTAGACATGATTATGACTGAGCTAAATAGACATACACAGAAATCATCCAGCACCGCACCTTGAAACAAACTTCTAGAGTGCTCATGTGGTCTGACGTCAGTCGTAACGAGCTGCTGGCTTTCTTTGCACTCCATGTATATAATGATCCAGATGTCTTATTTAAAACACCTTATGGACTCTCCTGGATATGATCACGAATTAAAAACCTTTCAAGGTATTTATCAGGAGTTTGCATTTTCTTGACAACAACTTATCGGCCATTAGTGAAAAAATCCATTTCAAAATTCTTCTCTACACTTCACATACATGAGCAGAATGTTATATGGACAAACCTCAAATTATAACTTGTATAATCTCTTGTTGTTCCCATCTCTGTAAACTGAACAACTGATACATTTTATTGGTAGCTGGACAAAACTGCCTAGAATGTGAAAACTGGTGAAAAACTAAACCTACTGATATGTTTTTTATTTTTCTTTCATTTTTTAGATACATTTTTGCTTTTGGTTTCAAACTTTTTTTTGTTTTATCTTACCTTCTAAAAATACTTGATATCATCAAAAGAACTAGGTGCCAGAATAATGTTTAAAATAGTTTTCCTTTCTCTCTTCTTCCTTGTTTTTTCTCTCTCAAAATAGATAGTTGATGGATCTGTTACTTTTGTTTCTGATATTTGACATGGTGTGCTGTGCTCTGATGGCTAAGCTTTGTCATTGCATACTCTGTCTCCCTCTCTCTGTCAATCACAATCTCAAATGCTGTTTCTGTAGTTTTTGCTGCTATACATACACCCATTACATCCTTGCATTTTATTTTCTGTTCTTTGGTAGTACCTGCTCAAGTTTAGGTGACTCCTAAGCTTTGTTATCACATGCTAGCTTTTCTGGTTCCCTCGGAACACCTATAGAGAGACCTGCACAATAGTTCAAGCTAAACCCGTCTCTGTGCATAACGGTGCTATTAGGCCATCTTAGACATAACCAAGTTCTAAAGTGGTACAAAAGATTTTAAGGAAATGATCACACATTCATTCTCAACTTTATGCAATGTCATAATAATTAATCCTCTTACACTGAGGATCAACCATGAGGTTGCATAGAAAGTTGAGGAAGTTAAAATTGTAAATAGGAAATTTCTCATTGTCAATCCTTAAATTTTGTTAAATGTCGTAGTGAAATTATTGTGTTACGTTCAAGTGATATTATGCATTATATGCATAGTTCCAGAGATAATTGTTTTGTTTAATTTATTCTTATATTCATATTTTTTTAATTTTGCATTTGCCTCAAAGTGCCTCTTTAAGATTACTATTATTAGTAGTATTTACAATAACCTTGCATGCACTTTGCATATGTTTAGTTTGACACTAGTTTGGTCTGTTGTATTAAGCAAAGGCATCTGTGCAATTTCTTTTTTTTTAGTTGAGGGGTAAAGCTTGTCTAGGGCTCCATGTGGGCTTCGACGGACACTCAAAAAAGAACAATTCCATTCCCATGCAAGACTGTCTCCAACCCTGATTTTATAATTCTCTAGTACTTTGAAAACCTTTCTGTAAAATTTATCTGTTAAACTTACTTATGTCCCTAAACTTAGTTTTCTTTTAAACTTAATTATAGAAAAATAAAAATCACTTATAAACATATGTTTGCTTATGTCATGACATAATTTCAAGTTTCTTTTTAAAGGAAAACTCCACCCCAAAATTACATTTTTTATATGTTACTTTCATGATGTAGTTTGTAGTGATGGCTGAGAAAAAACAGTACTGTTATGTTTTTGTGAAGAATGACGTGTTGTGTAATTTCATTTTTATAGTTGCTTTTGTCTATTTTCAATTATTTTTCATGTTTTCATGTCTGTTAAGTTTGCTTCTTATTTGTTATTTGTGTTCTATGACTTTAAATAAACTGCATTTTCTTTGCTTTGTGGGTGGATGACTCTGATGTCACTGTTACTGGGACCTTCTTCTGGCTTTATACTGAATTAGGAACAAGAGACTCAACAGTGGAACATTGAGCTTGCATTGTGGTCGTATGTATTATTTCCTCGAATTTTACTGTTTTTTGTAAATTTTTTGCTTTGTTCTCTTGGATGTTGCCTTTCGAAAGTGATGTCAGACTTGTTTACTTTAGGTTCCCTTTCAGGCAGTGCCTTTTTGCTTTTTGAGTATAAATCTGTCGATTTATAAAGATTCTTTTTGAGATGTGTCAAGGCTTATCTCTCTCTTTTGTGAGCCATTGATACACTGTGAGATTTTGTTTGTATTTTTAACTTTTAAATCCATCTCCCCATTTTTTGGGCCTGCTTTGGCCTGGGCCAGCAGGTACAAGTTAGGGTCTAGCTGATTTACTGTAAGGTGAACCCCCACTGGGCAAGTCAGTGAAGGTCCAGGTCTGCATTAGGGTTCATTTGGAGGCCTCATTTGTTCTTTTACCATGTTTGTGATTCCAGTTCCCAACAATAGTGGTCTACAGCGACCAATGCTGGAAACAGCAAATGCTATAAAAAACTAGACTATTATGAAAGCCTCACGTTACTTGTGTTACATATTACACACGTCAAGTCACCTAGTCATATGCTCACAATGTCCTAAGCAGATGTATTTTTTGATTAAATATTGTTAAATACATCACCTCCAGAAACAATCTTATGAGCGAAAATGGAATGCATTTCAAGCATTTGAAACGTAAACACACCTTCCCATTTCATTCATTAGTCAGGGCTTCAGGTAGTTTGTTTTGTCCTGGCTGTTACCCTGTGCCATTCTTCAACTCATCTCATCTCATTTTCTGAAACCACTTTTCCTTATGAGGTTTGTAGTGGCAGCAGGCCCAGGAGGTCAAAACAGACTTCCCTGTCTCCAGCTACAGATTCCAGATCTTCCTGGTGAATTCCCAGACATTCTCAATCCAGCCAAGAGATATAATCCCTCCAGAATGTCCTGGGTCCCTGCCCAGTGGGACGTGCTTAGTACAGGTCTAGGGGAGCTATCCAAAAAGAATCCTTACACCATACCCAAACCACTTCAATGGGTTTCTCTTGAAGTAGCTCTACTCTGAGCATCTCCTGAATCACTGGGCTGTTCACCCTATCACAGTTTCAACTCGGCCACCCTGCGAAGAAACTTAATGTCTATATCTTTCTCCCACTATCGCATACTTTTGGTCATTACCCACAGCTCATGACCATAGGTGTACCGGGATATAGATCGATCAGTAAACAATTAGTTTTGCCTTTAGCCTCAGCTCCTCCTTCACCACCATGGACTAGTATGGCCTCTGCAGAATAGATCCCACCACTCCAATCCACTTGTCAATCTCACGTTCCTCATCTGTGGTGCTGCTCCTTCCAGTCATATGATACAAGGGCAGAGGGAAATATTAAGAAATATGTTGAGTTTTGTTTTTGGCTGTTCCTCTTTTATTTTCCCACCTCTGTCATTGCATGGCAGCTGTTATGTAACAATTAATGTTACCTAATAGCATAATAAAATGGAAAGAGCTGGCACAGGCTAGCAATATGTCAAAGGAAAGGTGACCAAATGAGCCCAAGATACAGGTTGAATGAATCTGGAACATATAACCTGAGGATCATGGCAGTGTTGTGATTATCACATTATATTATTATAGACAGAAGGCGAACATTCAGTTGATGTGATTTGGGATATCTAGTGGGCACAGTATGTGATCTCATCCAGCCATTTCTTAAAAGATGGACTGTAACAGGATAGTGTATTATGGATTCTCAACACACTCTGTGTATAATTGTGCTGTTTCTGGTCTAATATAATCTGATATATTTTATAAAATGTAATGCAGATTTTTTTAGCATAGTAATATCACAGTTTTACATTTTTCTGCATTTTTTTGTACAATTGCATCTTTGTTTATTTAATTCCTTCTTGGATAATAATGTCTACCCAACGTAACTAGACTTAGTTTTGAGAATGTTATATTACATTTTTGAATAATATCCAGGAAAGATAACCTTAAAATCTTTTGATATGTCTTTTTCAAAATTGTAATGTAAACCCACTTATAGTTTATTGTGGCTTGGAATATTGTCTGTGTGTGAAAAGTATAGGTAGAAAAACATTGATGAGAAAAGGTCAAACTTAGAAATCGGTCATAGCATAGTAAGTCTGTGATGATTAGGCAGTGTAAAAGAGTAAAAAGTGATGTGTGTGAAGTGTGAAGCTACACAAACTCGTCCAATAAAGTGGTCATTGAACAAGTCAGCAAAGGTGATATCCATGTTGAAAGCATAGAGGCATGTATACAAATAGGTATACAAATTAAAAAGACAGTAAAAGGTCAAAAACTATAGTTCCATCTTCAATATTTATCTAATTTTTTGATCATTTCCTTGTATAAAGAATGAAAGCCAGGCATATTCTTCAAAAACAGTTAATTTCATTCACCATTTCTTCATATTTGAAGGACAAGCACCATTGATATGAAAAAAGCTCTTTATCTCTGTGTAGACCTCAGGATGCAATGTGTGCTATAGAGGAATCTTGGACAATGGATGCAATTCATCATGATTACGTTATTTTTTTTTTTAATAGGGTCACTTTATTCTTAATTAAAATGACTCGCATGTATCTTGTTATTGGTTGCTGAATACGAATTAAACTTAAAATCAATTTTAATTTCTAAGCTGTTCTAGTGCATAATTCAACTTCTCAAGCTGACTTAATGTTTTACATACTGTACACAGGTCAATCGACTTACACACCACTTACCATAGGTAAATCACTAAATAGGTCCTTGAATTTTTATTTTTATTTTTTTTTATTGTCAGAGAAGCAATGCTGTTCCTTCTCCCATTGAATAATGCAGCCATTTACCACTTCAGTGTTTGAAAGCTCTCAGTATGAACAGTGTTATATGTTTTTCTTCATATTTTATTTTCAAATACCAATGACAACTGCCTTTTGCTAAAGTCTTACACATTAAATTCAGTATATTTTGTCAGCATTGACCTGTCAGCTATGCAAGCAGTATTTGTGAATCAAGATTTTTACTGACCAGTAAAGTGAATTTAGCACTTTTAATATTGAATGTTCTTTTGTTATCTATTGGCAATCTTTGACATTGTTGTTACACATCAAATTGGGCATAGAATTATAGAATTATAGTATTGCCTTACTGTTCCTGCTGTTGATCATTTTACATCTCTAAATCCGGGTTATACCAAGGAAGAATTCAGGTGTTAATAAATGAAAAAACTTATCCCATACTCTACCCCTTGAGCCCCTGCTTATATTAAATGAGCATCAACAGTTATTTTTGGCTATATTAGAAAAATTTTGATGTGAACAGACTGGTCAGCTCAACAACCTCACTGATTCTACTACCTAAATTCTCTAAAATACCGTCAACTCAAGATGTGTATTAAGTGATAGTGAAATCCCAAATAAGAGGCTAGAAAGAAAAGGAACATTCTTGGCTGGCAAAGAGGGATCAAGGAAGAGGTATATTCTGATTCAGTATATCTGATTTGATTTGATATCATTTACTAATCCCCGAGGGGAAATTGTCTTTCCTCGAGACTGTGTGAAGGTCAGAGCACAGGGTCAGCTTTTGTTTACTGATCCTGGATCAATTTTCAGGTTAAGGGCTTTGCTCAAGTGCCCCAATAGAGTAATATCCCTTCTGGCAGTAACACAATGTGAACCGGCAACCTTTCAGATACCAGCACACAATCTTAGAAGCATTAAGAAATAGAAGTACTGTATATACTCGCGTATGAGTTGGATCTGGAAACCCAAAAAATCGATCATAAAATCAGACCCCAACTTATATGCCTGTTTCAAAAATGTGACACTCTCAGACACATTGAATTTTGTTGTAGCAGCGCAGTTACCAATTTATTTCACCACTTCAATGACTTTTAATTTTAAACCAGCTTCATATTTTCTTGTAATCAAACGCTCCATCGCAGATAAGGGATGCTCTTACAATATAGGTGAATGAAGGTGGAGATACAAAAAAACAAAAAACAGAGCAAACGTTGCTTCGGAATAGTTTGGGCATTACCATGTGGTCACATAGGCACAATACATAAAAAAAGGCAGTGTCCACCGTTGTTACTCTCTCAGGTGAGTATTAGCATATCATAATCTCTTGGATCAACAGCTTGAGTTTTCTGCATTCGACTTATATGACCAACATTATAAAATACCAGAAATTATATGGTAAAATCAAGCCCCAACTTATCCACGGGAGAACTTAAATGCGAGTATATATGGTATATTTTAGAATAACCTGTAGACACATCAAGGGGAACATGAACTGAAACATTGGTTAGGTACTCTCATATACAGTGCCAGGGATGCCAGGGGCCATGACCCGGTCGGGACGCCATGAGGGACGGGATGTGTGTCTGTGCCCACCCTGGATCACATGGGGGTCGCCTTCCTGGTTGCTCTGGGGGCCACGGGTACAGGGCATGGAAGCTCCACCCTGTAGGGGCCCGTGGTCACCGCCAGGAGGCGCCCCAATGCCTTGGGGACCTGTTACCCCAGCACTTCCGCCACACCAGGAAGTGCTGGGAGGAAGACTTTGGAGGATACCCCGAGAGCTGCCGGGAGAACAGCCGCCACTTCCGCCACGCTGGGGCGTGGCCAGTGGGGGAGTGTCAGAAGCACCTGGAGCTCACCTGGGTCATGTATAAAAGGGGCCGTCTCCCTTCATTCGAGGCTGGAGTCGGGAGGAGGAAGGACGAAGCTCAGGAGAGCTGTGCAGGCGGCCCGAAGACAAGGCATTGTGTGGCCAGGACTAATTTGGGGTTTTGTGCACGTGACTGGGTCTGAGTGACCATTGACTGGGGTCTGTGTGACCAATTATACTTGTAAATATTTGTAAATAAACGTGTGGTGGTTTGATGAACAACATGTCCGCCTGTCTGTGTCCGGGCCGGGTTCACAACAGCAAGAAAGTGTGTACTGATGTGGTGTGTTTTAAACCCTTCCTTTAGTGACTGAAATTCCCATTGTTTTGTCTGGTTTGTGATCTACAGGTATTCTGTTCTGAATTTTCAAGCAGTTACAATTATATCAAATATTTTCCTTTAACAAAGGGAGACAACCTGGCCATGTGAAATGAACTTTAAAAAAATACTCCAGATCAATCTATCTACTGTAAAGCAACTACTTTAATTTAAAAATTAAACTAACCTGTGGTGTACTGGCATGCTACTCAGGTGTGATTTGTTCATTGTATTCAGTGCTGCTTGTATAGTCTGTTGCTTGTGTTTAAAACTGGAACAGTATTGTCATAATAAATGTGTCAATTGATGAAACAATAATTCCAAAAATAACAAAAATAGAAGCAATAGCATTAAATATGCTGAAAAGTTCCCCCAGTTCAAGCCAAGACTCCTTATCTGCGTGTGAGATCTGGAGTTGTATTGGGTAAATAATATAGCATATCATTATTTGGAATACATGCATTTCATGTTCCATGTCTACAAAGATCTGGGTAAGTGTAGGATGAAAGGAAATGCGAGAAATGCAAGAAATGCAGAAGCTTTTTCCATGTTATACTAATAATGACATGAAGCGTATGATGTGTGAAGACTTTAGTCCAAACATCAAATAAACATGTGTGCTTTTATTTAAGAATATATAACTAAAGAAAAAAAAACATTCGATTTACATGTTACTGTCAATGAGTTAAAAACCCAAGCTAAAATATCAATCGACAGAATGTTGATATGTATTCTTGAAAGGCGCAGAGGTAAGAGATATCTTATTTAATTATTCTATGACAGCTACTGTGGCTAGTACTTTTCACTAAATAAATAACTATTGCAAGAGAGTGGTGGTCTTTTACATTGTTTGTACATTTAAGAATTCTACTCTTTTTGGCACTTTCTTTCTTAACTCACAAGATTTGCTGTTTTCAGAAGTAGCTTCACCTCTGGAATTACCTTCATAAGTAACAAAATGCAAGAAGACTCATAGATGGCATCGAGGCCACTGAAATATCTAAAATCATCATATCTAATAATGTATGCATTATGCACAGATATAATTTTTTTACACAAAGTAAATACTTTATTTAAGTATTAAATAAAGGAAAACTGAAAACCATTGTTTCAGTATATCTTTTTGTTGACAGAAGACAGCCAAGAATAAAAAGATGAAGAAATCTTAGACTGATTTTAAGTAATAAGTACTTCACGTGGGTACTGAAGTTAGTAATTTTAAATATTGTATAGTTATAACATAAATGACATTCTCAAACCATATTAAACAAATTCAGGGTCATGGGGACAAGAGTTTTTGTCTTGAGCTTCCAGTGCAAGACAGAAACTAAAACTAAATAGGCCAGCAGCCATTCATGCACAAAGCCATGTAGGCCAATTTGCAATCATCAGTTAATGTGACATGTATGTCTTAAGGACGTGGGAGGAAACTGGAGCAACTAGGCACAGCACAGGAACCCAGAATTGAGGATTGATAAAGCAACAGTACTAACCACTGTGCCATCGATTTGCCCTGTTTGATTTTTGCATTCAAAATTTACTTCACATATTTGGCATATTATAAGGGCAACTGAAACCAAAAGAAATCCAGAAATCTTAAATTCATGACACAAGGACAACTATTTTTCCACTGACTCTCCTTCCCTCAATGTTAGTGCAATTATGTATCACTATTGACAGTCCACAAATGCATTTGCAAAGCAGAACAGTTTTGTATTCAGTGGTCTTGTCTGAGTGGTAAAGAACAGACACGTAATTATAGATTGTGCAGGATAGTGTAATTCCTTAATTACAAGTGCAAGTGCATATTAGCCACATCTACTTCAAAATGGCCTAAGTATTCCTGAAATTATTACGCTAATTAAACAGATTGCTTCCACAATAAGAGCAGAACATTATTAATATGGCTAATTTAGAAAAATTTAAACACAAAATAATCAACACAAAGGAATTCTGGTCAAGTCTCAGTCAATTAATTCAAAGAAAATCATGGATACAATTTATTACTGCCTCTGGCAAAAGCAGAACAGGAACAGTAGGTCTGAAAAAGAAACTGGGGAAAGAAGGTTTTAAAATAAATGGAGAGACAAAGAGCCAGAACAGAGGGTGGGATGGATGTTTGCAAATGCCTACCAAATGATATGCCCTAATTAACAGTAAGCTGAAGTATCAAGTTAAAAACAAAAAGCAATAGTGAATCTAATATAGATCTCATCAAGTAGCACTGGAGGTAGACCAGAATGTGTACTCTGAGTGCCAAGTGGATCCACTGGTAATGGTACTAGAAAACAGAACTCACTGGGAGGAGCACATGGAAGAAGCACATGAGAGAAAATGTGCAAAGTACCAGGAGCTAGTAGAACAATGCAGGAGGCAGGGTTAGAAAACTAGCTATGAGCCAATAGAGGTGGGATGTTGAGTCTTTGCAGACTGCTGTCTCTGCCGGGTGGTGGCTAAACTTGGCATCGGGATTGGCATTAAAGAGAAGAGCCATCAAGGCCATTATGTATGCTGCAGTGAGGGCCTCTGGGTAGCTATGGTTAAATAAGGAGGGTCTGTGTTCGACACCTGATGGGATGTAAACGGGACTGATCACCTTTGGGTGGGTTGCCTTGGCAAGGGTGTCTGATGTTGGGAAAGGTACAAAACATCCAAAGACCCGTGGAAACATCACTGAAGATACTACCCACCACATCCAAGGATGTATCAATCAAGTAAAAGCCAGTTCTGTGCTGAAGTTAAATAATATGCAAGAACCTGCATGAGCACTCCTATCATGTTCAGAAATTTTGGTAAAATGTCCTTTCAGTGGTGTAACCAGAATTTGATACATCCTAGTGCAAAAAATAAATCAGACCCCCTTAATGTAAAATTAAATTACAATAAATTAAAAAAAACAATCGCCATCAATGAAATACATATGAGCTACATAAAAGGGCAATAGTCATAATTACGCTTTTTGGAATTATGGGAATAATCAGAGTCGACCTTAGGGGTGTGTGGGGCCTAGGGCCTGACTAACCCCACATGGGGCAGGTTACGTCAAACGCTGTTACCGGTATGTGTGGACTGTATAAACTTCAATAAAAATAATGTTAACATACTGTACACCGGATTTTCTCATTATATGAGTATTCAGCTAAATTTTTGCATGATGTAATCTATTAAAAAAGGGCAATTCATAATTCATGACAATACCACAACAGTGCGAAATGTGATGCAGAGTCATGCGAAAATTAGCAGGGCCTCTTCTAGAAAAGTACCCAAACTAGTATACTTTGAGTCTCATAGTCATAGCTCACGTTGATGTCATGTCAGCCGGTTATCATTAGCAATACATGTTTTTGTACATTAATACTTGGACATGTTTATGTCATACAAATAAAATGTGAGTTTCAGTGTTTCGACAGGAAGTGTGAAATTAACATCATCATGAAATCTATCGGTTTCCAGGTTCAGAGACGAAAATCCACTTTTCTTGATTCCGATTGGAAAAGTCGTTGATGACATCTTCGTAGTCTCATCTGGATGCAATGTCTGTTTCTATAGATAGGAGAAGCCAACCCAGCAACTAATGGGCTATACCTATTTTAGGAAGGGATTATACAAGGGATTATATAAAGTGAACTATGGAATGTTTTCAAAGATATTCGTGTATGGAATTTGACCTTGAAGAGGGATTTTAAAAGGGACCTTAAAAGCGGGACTCCCATCTTATCATTGTGGAGTCAAGTAGGCAAGAATGTTAATAATACAGCCTTGCAAAAGAACAACCATGTAATCACTGTGTGCCCCACCGACCCAATGGGCCCCAATGCAACTGCCTATAGGTGTACCACTGCACCCTCCGACTCTTTATTTTTGTCATCATATCTTTTTATTATATGATTTTTAACAAATGCATCAGGAATATGCCTTACATATTAGCCATGTTTGATTTTAACCCTTTCGGCCCTGGATTTTTTGTTTTTATAGAAAAAAATATTTTATGAGATATTTTACCTTTGGGGTGTCTAGGAAGCTCAATAATGAAAAAACAAGAAAAAATATCTCTGTTATAATACAATAACTGCCAAATACTTCCATCCTCTTGAGGAAATAAAATTAGAAGTGGAGCTACTTACTATGTGGTACCCTCATGTGGTGCACAGAAGCATCCATTTTCACTTCCGTGTTTCGCAGACTGAATGCCACCAGGCAGCACCCAAAGCAACTGCCACATCTCTCCACTCTGTGCTAATAGTAGCATGCCCAGTTCCAATGGCTGCAAACGTACCTGTGCTTTACAAAAATGGCTGCATATATGTGCTATTAATAGGATGTCAGGGACGAAAGAGTTAAGCAAACATATTTTAGTCTGAAAGTCAGAAAAGGGTCATTGACTTCAGCCAGTATGACTTTTCCTTTTCTAACCACTTAAGTTATTCAGTGTTTTATCACCTTCCAGCCTACCTTTCATTAGCAAATACATTTAACTCTGTTCAGGCTCATTTTAGACTTACCATTTAACCTAGCATACACATCTTTGACATGTGGTTTGAAACCCTCACAGACATGGGGAAAAACTTCACAGAGAGATGGGGAAAATACTACACAGAGATGAAGAAAACTCCACATAAAATTGGGGAAAACTGTACGTAGAGCTGGGGAAAACTCCACACAGATAGTGTCCAAGCAAGTGTTGGAGCCCATAATTCTAAAACTAGTACCACCGCTTCTCCAAACCCCTAAAAAATGAAAACAGAAAATATGTATTTTGAGGGCAAACGTACTGTATTTACTTAGAATAATATTTCTAAGGATTAGCTCACAAAATAATAATACAAACATTTACAGTACGTATGTTCTTTTTTGTCTTTGTTGCCTCCCGTTTTTGTAGAGCTTTTGGAGATTTCAACCCATAAATTAAAGCTGCTACAACTGTTTAATGCTTATAGATGATTATGTTAGTAGAAAGAGTTTAAATTAAATCAGTTAACAGGTCATTAATCAGTGCTGTAAAATGAATCGTGCATTGAAATTCTTACACTTTGACTACCTGAAATAGAATGCTATTTGTACAGAGCAGTGCTTCCCAAACTCAGTCCTAGGGACCACCTGTGGCTGCAGGTTTTTGTTCCAACCAGCTTCTGTTTTTAATTGGACTCCTGGGCTAATTAAGTGAGCTGTTATTTCCCAAATACCGTGCTTTTGGGAACAATAGAGAAATTAGAAAACTAAGTCTGGTTAAAAAATAAAAAAAAAAATGTACCAAGCAGTTATATGGGAATAATGTATTTTTTTTCTTTTTAACAATATTTTCATCTTGATTTTCAAACTACTTTTCCAGGTGTTCTAATTGTTTAATTAAACCGTTATTTACTAATTAGTGGGTCTGACGCTAAAGCAGTTGCAGCCTTTGATTATTCAGTTTTGTTTGCCTGGGTGTCTGCTCTGCTAGTTTTTAATTGTCATTATTAAGATGCAGTGAAAGGGTAAAACTGCACAGAAAATGGGCACAATATAATGAAATTAACAAAAAAGAGTTAAGCATTTCAATCTATAGCAAAAGCAGAAATATTTCTAAATGTCTTATGAATGTAAAAATCGTGCTTTTCTGAATGTAGAATTAGAGAAAAAAAATCCAGCTAATTAAGGGAGACCATTGTTATCAGGTTTTGTCACTGATTATGTACCTGGTTCGAACAAACACCTGCAGCCACAGTGGGTCCCCAGGTCTGAGTTAGGGAAACACTCTTCCAGAACATGGTGGCACAATCTATTGCCTCACTGATCTGTGGACCTGGGTCTGCTGCCAGCCTGGTCACCTTCTTGTGAAGATTACATTTTCTTCAATGTTTGCCTGGTTCGCCCCAACACCCTGGAGTTATCCAGTTCATCCTGGATCCTGAAGATCTGACTGTTAAGTAAATGTCCAATATGAAGCATCTCTGCTTAAGTTTACCCTTGTATACAGAAAGAAGCAGTTCCATTCCTTGCCTAAATGCTGTTGGTATAGGCTACTTCTCTAATTGGCCCTGGTAGATGAAACAGGTTCAGAAAAATGCTGTATATACATCTTTCATTATGAGGTATAAGCATACAATTGTGTTGCATAATTCAGGAAATTCATCCTTCGGTTCAGAACATTTAGAATTTACCATTTTGAATGAGATAGGAGACTTCCTCAGTAGAGGTATAATGTATTTTAGTCATGACTTTACAAACTCACATCCTCCTTTGGAACAGCAAGGACAGATGGCTATTGTCATATGTAGGAGCGAACAAGACAACAGGCAGAAAAATCAAAACTTAGACCCAGAATAACAAAACAAAATGTAAAAAGCAAAGTCAGAAATACTAAGTGTCTGGTCTAACTCCTATTGCAAAAAATACTTTGTGAAAACAGTTTCGTCTCTGGTCTAATATGCATGCGTAAGATTTACTGCATGGCCATGTTAAGTAGGAAAAATGCGATAATGTCAAGCATTGCCACAAAAGTCCACACCTCTAATTAGCAATGGAAGTCATTGCGTTGACCAAATGAAAAAACTCATAAAATGGCAGCAACTGCTGAAAAAATCACTATAGTTGGTGTTATAAGACAGTGTCTCAGAATTATTGTGAAATAAACAAGAGGCTTCCAAATGTACGCAAGAATTTAGGTAAAAAAAAAAAAACAGGCAGCAGTGAGAGCCATGAACGCAGGAAGCACAAGTAAGAAAAACCAATGGGCAAAGCAAAAAACTATGTTGAGGAAAAAAAGGGTTTCAGAAACTCTAACACTAGAGGCTTCTCTGATAGAAAAGCTAACTATCACTAATTCTTTTCTGAGTTTTGTCGGGAATAATAATCAAGAGATAATGAAGAATACAAATGGCACCATATTTGTATCACTATATTTGATATCGTCAATGCTACGATGAAGAGAGTTGCAATAACTAAAGAAAAACTTTTTCTGCTTAAGTCCAAATAAAAGTTATATCATAGAACATAATTCTCAACATGATCATTAAATGAATACAATCATGTGTATAAAACTGGCCTAAAACACTACAGATGTCATCTCAGTAATAATGATAAAAATTTCACAATGCCAGATAGATAGATAGATAGATACTATTTTGATCCTGAAAATCACATCTACTCTATATATATAAAATCCTAAGCCTAAATGTACAATGATTTTGTGCAACGATTGTATGTAACTTTTTATGTGACATTTTTTGTCACGCTTTTAACTGGGCTTATTTTAAAACCCATATATATATATGTTTGGTATAATTCTTTTCAGAATTTATCACACTTTAATGTGGTGTTGTTAGATTTTCAGATTCTGATTCCATTTTTAAATTCTAAACTAAAAAAATATCAAGAACTCACATCCCGCGAGACAACAGATTGTGCCAAAAGATTTAGCCATGCTGGGGGCCAGAAATAAACGTCAAAGAGTAAGACAGCTGCTGTACAGGCTATTAAATGTTTGAAGCACCGTGTGAGATGCAAATCATGAAGCACGGCAGCTGCAGCAAGCCAGCAGCTACACGAGCAAAGAGGAGGTAAAAAGAAACTGTATTTGTTTCGCATTGTATCACAGTTTAAGAGGGGGTTTCTGAGGAGTGACTGTGTCTCTTTGGGGTGCATTCAGCTCTCCCCTCTTCACAACATGAGTGGCTGGCGCATAGTGCAGGCCGGAGGGGTTGGCGAAGCGAGCAGGGGCGAACCCTCAGTTAAAACAATAATTTCTTGCACACAAAATGAGGGCCTCATTAATAGAAACTATGCATAGTTGCTTGTTGTCTTTTTTGAAAATATTATCATGATGCTTCTTGAAATAGAAAAAGTGGATAGCTGATTACATAAATGAATAAACCCCATGCAGTGTTACTGACAGGTATAGGTCATGTCACACACGTGCGCTTGGGAAATAGCCAAAGGTCCAAATTGGAACGAAAATAAAAGAGATAGGGGTTGGAAACAAGGATTAATGCCTTTTTCCCTCTTTCAGCAGAACAATGGAAGAATAACCTTTCTTTTCCACTTCCATCCCAACCAGATGACATCATGTCTGTCTCCACTCCAATGACATCACTTCCGTCTCCCCTCCGATGACATCACTAACCCTAACACTTTTGAGCTTCTGGTTTCACTTCAGCAGCCAATAAAATGACTGTCTGACTTCCTGAAACACCTGTAGGTCATGAACAAAGGTGGAAAGAAACAGGATGAATGAGCTTTTCCTGTAAATGAGTGAAGCAGCCAATGGTCATTATTGTAGCCAATGATTCTGTTATGAGTTTGTTATAGCTTTAATTATGGGAAAGGAGAAGAAGTCATCCATCTTTTTTTGCAATCCTTTGAGTAAATAAGGAGGATTATAAGGTTTCCTGGTACACGTTAAGCACTGAAGTAAGCATCTCAACATGTCAAGACTTGATAGTAGTTAGTAATGTAGTTGTAAAATATGAGAAGAAATACACCTCCGCCAAAATTAGACATTGAGCTTTAAGCTGTGAAATAATAAAGTGCAAGAATTACAAAAGCAGCTGGCAATCATGAACGTGTTTCCAGATTCCCTGGTGAGGACACTAAAGAAGAAAATTAACAGGATGTCACATCCATCCAGTGCTGTGAAACCTAAACTAACAGAAGAAGTTGATAGGACATTTGCCTAAAATAGTTCAAAATCTTACCAAGGTTTAAAGCAAGGCAAGAAAACAGCTTCAAAATAGAATTAATTTTAAATTCACAACCCCTACGTAAGCAAAATGCAGTGCCATAGTCTTAGAGAGGTGAAATATTATTTTAGAAGGACCAGCAAGTCTTGCAATCATACCAAGAAATTAGTTTGATAAAGATTCAAGGTGGGCTATACATAATTATCAGTTCTGAGTCACTTTACTATTTAAAAATATCTGCAGTTTGCCTCTCGGACAGAGATTGGAGTGAAGGAATTATCTATTATTCTCACCTGGACAAAGCTGGTGGCACTGTGAGGATTATGTTTTTTGATTCCTTCAGTGCCTTCAGTACCATCCAGCCATCCATGTTAAGGGGTAAACTCAGAGATATGCAGGTGGGTGAGCCTATGGTGTCCTGGACAATGGATTATCTGTCAGGCAGGCCACAGTTTGGGAGACTCAAGGACTGTGCTTCTGATATGAATGTGAGCAACACTGCAGAACCAGAAGGAATAGTCCTGTCTCCTTTTTCTTCACTCTGTACAGCTTAGACTCTAAATATAACATCAGGTTACATAATTTGCACTTATGGGGTGTATTGATAAGGGAGATGAAACAGAGTATTTGAGTCAGGTGAAGAACTTTGTTTCTTGGTGCACCTTAACATCAGTAAAACCAGGGAACTGGTTATTGACTTTCATCACACCAAAAAGCTTCTACTGTATGTCCGTTCACTATTCAGGGAGTGGATGTAAAGGTGGTCCACTCCTACAAGTACTTGGGGGTCCACATTAATGACAGGTTGGACTGGTACTGTAAACAGAGGAACTATATAACAAAGAGCAGAGCAGGCTCTTCTTCCTTAGGAGACTGTGTTCCTTTAATGTGGAAAGCGACATCCTTCACTTATTCTATAGCTATGTGATGGCCAGTATAATTTTCTATGCTGTGGTGTGCTGGTCTTGTAACATTATTTCAAGAGAGGCCCACCAAATCAACAAATTAATTAAAAGGGCTGGCTCATTTATAGGATACACTCTGGATCCCCTGAAGTTGATAGCAAAGGACAGAATTGAAACAAAACTGAGTGCCATTATGAACAATGCTACACATCCTCCCTGACACACAAACACTGATTATTTTCAGCCAATGAATTATTCAGCAGAAATACAGTATGTCAGGAAACACTGCTGGGATTCCTTTATACCAAAAGCTGTGCATCTGTATAATGCCTCAGTATGATTGTGACTGTCAACTCAGACATTTTTCTTTTCTTTAGTCCTTCTGGTGTGTGTTCAGACTATAGTGTGCATGTAAATACAGTATATATTTATCTATCTATTTATGTATTTAAAAACCCTATGTAAAAAGAGAAATTCCCTCCTGGGAACAAAGTTCTATCTATCTATCTATCTATCTATCTATCTATCTATCTATCTATCTATCTATCTATCTATCTATCTATCTATCTATCTATCTATCTATCCAGCCGATACATAGTATGAATATTTGATTGAATATCTCAAGATATCAATACAGAAGGTACATGATTATTAACATAGATCCACCTAAAGATGTAACAGGCACACATACATCCAAATCTGGTCCCAATAGCACTAATTTTCCTAAACAAAAGTCCCTATAATCAAAGAAATAAAATGAAACTTTTTTTTCAGAATAACAAAGTTAATCGAATTTACAAAAGTAGCTGGCCGTATCATTTTAGGGTACGTTCATGCATTATTTTACCAGTTCAGAATGAAGCAACTGATCATCTAATCTGGAAGTGAAATACCTTAAATCCTGAACTAATTCCTAATGAATTGAGTACATTATCAAGTGTAGCATTAACAGCCCATAACTTTTGGATAACTGTGACTTCTTCATTCAGACACCTATTAACTCTAACTTTCTGGTGTTGCAATACAACCTGCTATATTTCCATGCCCACTGGCCGAAGTTTTTGGAATGCTTGACAAAACAAATTTCTTTTTCTGTTGGCGTCACTGAATCATCAAGGTCATTACCATGGTTGTTGTACAGAAGTCGTCAGAAATCGACAAAACCAAAGTCAAAATGAAACTCTATTCAAAGGCAGTAATTATTTCCTATTTTACTATTCTATGTTGCTTTAGTGTGAACTCTCTCACGAAGGTCTTTCCTTTGTTTGATCAAAGTCTCCAAGCTTCATCATATGCACTGTCATCTTTTATAGTGCGTTCATGTCAATGTCACGTGGAGTGAACATGTGCATCCTATTGCTTAGCAACACACCATACTCACAGACACAAAATGGTGAAAACCATGATTTAAAATTTTTTGCAGACATCTGTGTTTTTTTTAATTTGTGTAATTATGTTATTTTTGTTTGTGCATTCTGTTATAATGAATATTAGTTGTGAACAACAAACCCATTTAAACACTGGAGCAATAATTCAAAATTCGAATTTTAGCTTAATAATTATAGGACTGCTGCCATCAGTCATACTCAGATGGATTAATTGGCACAAATCAAAAAAGAATAACTGGAAAAAGAGATCTAGGAAATGGAGATGAAGGGTGGGCATCCAAGAAACAGCAACTAACTTCATCTATCCAACATTTTTCAGGGCATTATAAAATCACTAAAAGATAAACTAAATCACATGCAGGCAAGACTGCATGGCTACACAGAGAACGGATGTGTTTTTTCTTTCTCAGAAACATGACAAAGTGCTGAGACAGCAGATGCTGCAATACAGACAGATGGCTTTACTGTCTGTCCTGGTGATCGGAGTGAACTGTCAGGTAAAAAGTAAAGGAGGAGGCATGTGTTTTATGATGAGCAACATGTGCTGCATAAATGTTACAATTGTCTCTAAAAATTGTCCACTTCATTTGGTATATTTATTGATGTAATGTAATTTGTTTTATCTGCACAGCATTATCACAGAATATGAGTGTTGATGAATATCCTTCCTAAGCTTCAAAGAATTCCAATATACATTAACAAATCATTTTTTAATACGTTAGACTCAATCATAACCTCATTTATTTGGAATTCAAAACATCCGCGCATCCATTGGGCAACCCTACAAAGACAAAGACCTAAAGCAAGAGGTGGCATGGCTCTACCTAACTTTCAGTTTTATTGCTGGGCAGCAAATATACAAGCTATAAAAACCTGGACATGGACACAAATAGACAAACACACACAGGCTTGGTCTGCAATAGAAAGAAAATCCTGCAGTACTTTTGTATATTCCTTGCTTGGCACCCCAGTAAATATGAGCTATCACCAATATACTAACAACCCAATTGTGCTTCATTCACTCAGAATATGGAACCAACGTAGGACGTACTTCACAACAGATAAGCTTTTATCTGTGGCACCTCTGCACAAGAACCACCTTTTTCCACCCTCTCAAATGTACTAGTTTTTAATATTTGGAAAACATATGGCATTAAATCACTTAGAAAATTGTACATAGATAATGACTTTGCATCCTATGAACAATGTAACTTTCCATCAACACAATTCTTTCACTACCTCCAAATTAGAAACTTTGCTAAACAAAATCTGCCCAATTTTCCTCCCCTCCTACCTACTTCTATTCTGGAAGAAATATTGATCAGACTTGAGGACTCAGAGAGCATTTCTGTAATTTATAAAAACATTTAAAGTTCTCCCTTTAAAAGATCCCAGAGTACAATGGGAAAAGGATCCTTCACTCAACATTTCAGAAAAGGAGTGTATGGCAGGCACGCACAGATTTCACTCAAGCTCTATATGTGTGAAGCATTCAATTTTTCAACTTAAAACATGTCTCATTTAAAAAGTTTTTCCAAAATGTTTCCAGGGCGCAAGATCCAACCTGCGAACGTTGCAATCGACCTTCAGCCTCATTGGGCCGCACACATATTTTGAGCGATTACCAAATTAACATCATTCTGGACCAAAATCTTTAAATGCCTTTCAGACAGCCTTGGTGTCACAATCTGTCCTAATCCACTAACAGCTGTGTTTGGTGTTCTTCCAGATGGGCTTAAAGAGAAGGAGGACAAACAAACTGTAATTGCCTTTACTACACTATTGGCACGTAGACTTATTTTGCTCAAATGGAATAATCCTAAATCACCTCGATTAAGTCAGTGGGTAACTGATGTTATATACTATTTGAAATTGGAGAAAATCTAATTCTTACTTAGAGGATCTATTTACGTTTTTTTTATTTTTTTAAACCTGGCAGTATGCAATCAATAACATTCTAGAATAAGCATTTAAAAAATTTAGATTTTCTACCCCCCTTTTTTCTACTCAAAGTTTTACTCTGGCTGTTGGCCTTGCTCTGTTTTTCTTTCTCCTGGGTGGGGGTTGATTTCATAAGTTTTCATAAGTTTGGCTTGCTTGTATGGAATGTTACTTGATTTTAATAAATTCAATAAAAGGTTAAATAAAAAAGAATATGAGTGCTTACATCTTGCAAAATTGTTTATTATTGCTTAGGACATCAACAAAGCAAATTTAAGGAATGTTTACCGTAAATTTCACAAATGTTTCCAATGTCCCACAAGATCACTGTTATGTCTCAATAAAAGATGCTTACTACCCGCTACCGCACCCTTTTGTTGGTAGATCTGTTCACCAGTCACTTCTTATACTGCCATCTTACATGCAGAGACTGAAATGTGAGGATTTGGCAAAGAAAATTCAACAACGCTTGACAATACAGGTAGAGGAGAAATTGCAGGACTGCTTTGATTGTGTAAACTGGGACATTTTTAAAGGCTCCTCATCAGATCTGTGTAAATATGCAGATGTCGTAAGAGGATTCATTAAAAAAATGTGTGGATGACTGTGTACCTAATATATCAAACAGCATGTTTCCTAATATAAAATAGTGAATCATCTTTGACATCAGGAATTTACTGAAGAAAAAACAGCAATGCATTTTGAGTGATATGGTAGGATGCAAGAAACACACAAACTGCCTCAGGTAAGCAATCAAAGTGGCTAAATGCCAGTATATGATTAAACTAGAGATGGACTTGTGCACAAAGTTTGGAAAGGATTAGAGATACATATGGACTACAAAGTAAAACCTAAAACCGATAGCTTCTGAATTTTCACTTCCAGATCAACTTAATGCTTTCTATGCACTCCATTTAATCGTCTGCAGTACTAAATGATTCAATCTTCTTGGCTTTTGTACCTGACTTATGGTTGGAATTTTAAATGAGCTAAAGTCCATAAGGCATACCAGCCCAGATGGAATTGCAGGGTAATTTTGAAAAACTTTTAGCAACAACTTACGTGATGTCTTTAGTGACATCTACAGTATAATATTTCACTGAGAGAATCTATTGCCCCGACCTGCTTCAAAAGTATAACAATTTTCTTGTGCCTAAGAAAATAAAAGTGGATTTCTCTGAATGACTACAGACCAGGGTCACTCAGCTTGTGACAAAGTGTTTAGAGAGACTGGTGTTGGAACATATTAATCAGAATATTTCAGATAGTCTGGACCATCTTCAGTTTGCACGTCATTACCAACACTCCACACAAGTAGCTATATCCCCTGTGTAAAACATCCTGGCACATATGGATAATAAAATCAATTATGCCAGAGTCCTGTTATTATTACATGTCAGACTTTAACACAGTTAGACATGCAAAGTTGTCCACCAAAGTCCTCAATTGAAGACTCTGCAACTGAATTTTAGATTTCCTAACCAACCAACCTTAACATGTGCAGACAGGCAGTATCACATTCTCCATTCTGAATGTCAACACAGGCACTCCTCAGGGTAGTGTGCTGATCACCCTTGTGTACTCCTTGTTCAGCTTTGACTGTATAACCAGACACAGCTCCATCTCTATCATTAAATTTGCTTATGGCACCACCATCATAGGCCTGATCACTAGCAATGATGAGCCACCTTGCAGAGAGAAGGTCTACCTGCAGGTACCAGGACAATCATCTCATTCTTAAAGTCAACAAACCCAGGAACTGGTCAGATAGCAGAAGTCAGACTACACTACCCTCTGCATTGGAGGGGATGCTGATGAAAGAGTGAGCAACTTGAAATATTTTGGAGTGACAATCATTGACAAACTGAAGTGGGCACAACACATTTTGACTCTTGTAAGAAAGGCTATTAGCACCTCTTCTTGCTCACCAGTCTTGAAGCGCACTTGTATTTCTCATTTGTTCTATATGTTGTATGCTAGGTAAACTTATTCATTGGTATTATATTTTTTTCAAGTGTTCCAATTTAAAATTTTAGTATAAATGTATTTTACTAAGTGCACATTACCTTAAACTTGACTTGACGGTGTTGCAAAAAGGAAAATACACATGCATGTCAGTGGGTCATCCTGCATATTCTTCCCAGGTATGTGGTACCACCCTGGGCAGAGAGGGTGTGCTGCGCTAACTGACTTGTCTTTTTCTTCCTCCAATGTGCAAAGAAACCACCCAATGAGAGCAAATGACTCCACCCCTTGTGCACCCTGGGCCATAAAAATACGTCAGTGTCACTTCTTTCCTGAACCAGAATAAAGGAGCTCCTCAATCATTTGATGGCAGACACAGTCACATTTATTGTACTAGCTGCATTATTCAGGTGGCCACAGCTTTTTTTTTCCTTTTTACGTCATTGAGTGTCATTTTTGTTCATACCATTAAGAAAACAGGGACCACAGGTTGGTGCCCCAAAATTTATTTTAGTTTGAGCCCATTATTACCTTTGGACAACCACAAAAGACAAAAAAAACAGCACAATGACACTGAGAGAAGGGTTAAAATAAAAAAAAGGAAATATAAATAAATAATATATCAGATCCAAAAAAATGCATCAAAAATGAATTACAAACAAATTCCTCATCACCAGTTTTCAAATATGTAGTCTTATATTAATGACAATATAACACTATTTGTACTTATTCAAAAGTCGCATCTGTATTATTGTATTGGAAATTGTATTAGCTGCTTGGTAGATTTGGAAACTAGAATTTTAGATGCCATTTTAGGAATATAATTGCAGCTCCAATGAAATCCATGTTTACTTAACAGAAGAGCAAGCAAGGGTAGGCTTTTTCCTGTTACAAAGTGCATGTTGTACAAGTAACAAGAGGCTCAGTAAATCTCTCCAAGGCTTCCAGTATCTACATAATTTATTAACTGAGGTAATATTGAGTTTATGAGCTAGTATTTTATTAAGCAATATACTATTATAGAGCAAATCACAATCAATATGTCTACAAGAAAACCTGTAGGATATTTACAACTAAAAATTATTGTCTTTGGTTGTACATAAATAATTTATTTTTTATGTTGAGCTCCAGCAACGGTCATTTATGCAAACAACTGCCTTCTGACTTATTTCCTCTTTTATATTCATCATGTGCTCAGTGGGTTAAAATGATTAAGACCTAATAGATTAGCATTTTATCTGGATTTTAGATCAAGACTTAAAAAGGGTTTAGAGATTTTAAAATTATGGACAACAAAATTTGATTTTCTGGGTTACTCCTATGTTTTAATGAATAAAGTACACCCAATGTGGTGGGAGTTACTCTAGTGGTTTGTAACTGATGGTGTTCTGCAAAATAGAACATCAGTAGGATACAAAGTTGACCAGTGCTAATAATTTCAAAGCTCCCAAGTAAATTGACTCACAGATTTAAGCAAGGATCTATAAAGTTGAAAAGTAGGAAAGGGACATAAAGGAAAAGGAGTGTGATAACTAAATTCTTTTTGTGTCGCGTGGCATATCTTCCACTATGCAAAAAAAACAAGATAAGCATTAACAACAAGAAAATATACACATTGTGACTATAAAAATACAAAAGAATTGAAATGAACTATTTTTAGCACACAAACCCACAAGTTTCCAGAAAGGGCCTGCTATGGAGCCAGCATTCATTAAAATTTAATGTAAAAGATCTTGCAATGTATGGCTGTCTGACCATTTTGCCGAGATGCTATGGCTCTGAATTATTTGTTCCCTTTCTCACAGTAAACCACTTCATTATCATTACTCACAGTGATTTTTATTAATGTTATTATATTCTCTGTGTTTCTAATAGTGTTGTTGGTAATTCATGTTTTTTCAGAAGGTTTCTCATCATTCACAAAACCACAAGCTGTTGAATGGTCATATCAGAATTCTCTTTATTTTATTACCTTTCACGAATGCATTTTAGCATTTTAGCTCAGAGATGAGTTAGGAATCACAAATAGTACAGCAGTATCGTTTTTAAATTATGGTTGTAGACTGAATGATATCTAGCACCATGCTCCTTCTCATATTCTATAAAGAATTGTTACACTAAAGCAGTTCCTTTTAAGATTTAAGTTTGACTTTATTCACACAACATAACCCATGCTTTTACTTGATTGATTTAAAAGTTTCCTGTGCAAATGCTCCTGACACAGCTATAAAATATAAAATATATATTTGACTGATTGGTTTCTTTGCTTTATTCTATTTGTTTTCATCGGACAATTCGGATTCACCAGCATAAAGAAGAATACTGCACCACCTCCGACAGTGAGATTACAGTTGTTGAAATCTAAACCTTCTGGAGTAAGAATTTATGCAAAAGTTGAATGTTGCTAATTACTAGAAATAGGTGTGTTCTTAGGGAAATTTAGTTTGTAACTTGTACTTTACAAAAACACTCTAACAAATGCAATAACGACATACTCATAAATTTAAATTAAAACATTGATTGGTCCTCCCTGTGTGGAGTTTGCATATTCTTTCCGTGTCTGTGAGGGTTTCCTCCTGGTGCTACGGTTTCCTCCCACAGTCCAACGATATGCAGGTTAGGTGCATTGGTGATCCTAAATTGTGCTTGGTATGTGGGTGTGTGAGCCCTGCCCAGAATTTGTTCCTGTGTTGGCTGGGATTGGCTCCAGCAGACCCCCGTGACCCTGTGTTAGGATGTAATGGGTTGGAGAATTCTAGGTGCACAGAATGGGATATTTTGTTAAACATTCAATTGATTAAATGTTATTACTAATACTGTCAGTAGAAGTACCAGCTTGATAACAGCATAAATTCCTTTAAATAGATTTAGAAAATGGAAGAATTAATTTATTAACTTATTGCATGTTTTAACAACGAACCTTTAATTTAAGTAATTGATTATTTCTTTTCAGATACCACTTTAGGGTAATCGGTTGACAAACAAGAACTAACCCTCCACCGTTGGAGACATTTATTTGCCGACTGGCTGACCAACCACAAGCATTACCTGGTAGGTAACCACCTAAATAATCAGCTTGTGATTCAGAACTAAGAATGTAATACTGTGCTCTGATCTTCACCATGTCAGATAAATGAACCAGCCTCAGGTGCTGAGATCCACGTTTCGATCATACATACGTAGGGGAGCACTTAAGGGCTTTGATGATGGCAATTCCCTGGTGGTCCACAGATTAGCGCTGTGTACTAACGCCTTTAGTATCTCCCTCTGTAAACTGGCAGATAGATGGCTTTAACACCAATGACATCACTTCAGTTTTTCATCCACCTGGACCCGTGTTTTCCTGCTGGAAGTCCGTAAAGGCAAAAGATCCACCATCTTGGGCAGTCAAGATTTAGACATGCTTCTGAAAAGGTGTTTTTCCTCAACACTGTTTGTTAAAGGCGTTTATTTTATTTATTTATATATATATATATTTATATATATATATATATATATATATATATACATTTATATATACATTTATATATACATACAGTGGTTGGGTAATTTGACTCTGAAACTCAAAGTGGCGTAGTTGGTAATTCCTCCTCCTTTTTTGCGCATAGGATGGAAGACCTCCAACAACTCAACTATTGTCCTTACCTCCTCCTGTTCACCAAAAGATCCTCCTCTTCCACCCCAGACTGCCACTAAGAGCCCACAGTGGCAGAAGTCGTGATTAGTTTTGGACTTAAGCCAGAGTGCAATGGAGCTAGATTGTCACTAGAAGCAGTTTCTCACAGCTTTAAGCAGAATGGTCCCTTTTTATTTTTGTTATTTTATTCTGTTGTGTGGCCACCTAATCTATCCATTAAAAGGGTTTTCTCTTCAAACTCTTCAACCTGTGCTGTTTTTCTCTTTTACAATATATGTAAACAATCACAGAAATAACAATTTATTTCTTGCAGAACCCAAAATCTTACAACTTCCAAGTAGGTTAGGCATGCAATGGGTGTCAAAAAATGAGGTAAATACAACACACAAAACAGAATAAAAGTGCACGTATATTTGCCATATACACTCACCTAAAGGATTATTAGGAACACCTGTTCAATTTCTTATTAATGCAATTATCTAATCAACCAATCACATGGCAGTTGCTTCGATCCATTTAGGGGTGTGGTCCTGGTCAAGACAATCTCCTGAACTCCAAACTGAATGTCAGAATGGGAAAGAAAGGTGATTTAAGCAATTTTGAGCGTGGCATGGTTGTTGGTGCCAGATGGGCCGGTCTGAGTATTTCACAATCTGCTCAGTTACTGGGATTTTCACGCACAACCATTTCTAGGATTTACAAAGAATGGTGTGAAAAGGAAAAAAACATCCAGTATGCGGCAGTCCTGTGAGCGAAAATGCCTTGTTGATGCTAGAGGTCAGAGGAGAATGGGCCGACTGATTCAAGCTGATAGAAGAGCAACTTTGACTGAAATAACCACTCGTTACAACCGAGGTATGCAGCAAAGCATTTGTGAAGCCACAACACACACAACCTTGAGGCAGATGGGCTACAACAGCAGAAGACCCTACCGGGTACCACTCATCTCCACTACAAAAAGGAAAAAGAGGCTACAATTTGCCCGAGCTCACCAAAATTGGACAGTTGAAGACTGGAAAAATGTTGCCTGGTCTGATGAGTCTCAATTTCTGTTGAGACATTAAAATGGTAGAGTCAGAATTTGGCGTAAACAGAATGAGAACATGGATCCATCATGCCTTGTTACCACTGTGCAGGCTGGTGGTGGTGGCGTAATAGTGTGGGGGATGTTTTCTTGGCACACTTTAGGCCCCTTAGTGCCAATTGGGCATCGTTTAAATGCCACGGGCTACCTGAGCATTGTTTCTGACCATGTCCATCCCTTCATGACCACCGTGTACCCATCCTCTGATGGCTACTTCCAGCAGGATAATGCACCATGTCACAAAGCTCGAATCATTTTAAATTGGTTTCTTGAACATGACAATGAGTTCACTGTACTAAAATGGCCCCCACAGTCACCAGATCTCAACCCAATAGAGCATCTTTGGGATGTGGTGGAATGGGAGCTTCGTGCCCTGGATGTGCATCCCACAAATCTCCATCAACTGCAAGATGCTATCCTATCAATATGGGCCAACATTTCTAAAGAATCTCAAGGTGTCAGCACCTTGTTGAATCAATGCCACGTAGAATTAAGGCAGTTCTGAAGGCGAAAGGGGGTCAAACACCATATTAGTATGGTGTTCCTAATAATCCTTTAGGTGAGTGTATTTGTAAATTGTGTCATATTTATGTAGATATAATCCTAATTCTTAGTTTTCCAGTAGTCTGAGCTACGCATGGAGTGTTAAAAGAATTTAATAAAGAAAAATGTCTTGTTTCCTTATGACTCCATTAATTTGGGTTCAGTCAGTAATGCAATAGGCTTCTCCTCTAATAATATTTTAAACACAAGCATAATACGTTTTTGCATTTATCTGTGGGTTTTGTTTGAAGTGAAATTTAGAATCTGATATAAAAATAAAATAAGCGTCATTCTGGAATTCCTTCATGAATAGTTGAAAGGTTCAACTGTGAAATCATCCCAACACAAAGAAAGCAATTATAATGTCGTATTTTGTTCTAAAATCTAAAAAATGCATTAAACAGCAATGTCTGATTTTTTTGGTTTTGAATAAATGTTTTTGACTATACATACTTACAAAACATGTCTATAAAGAGGTTAAGAGGTCTTTACCATCTTTTCATCTGTTGATATTTGAAAATAAACATCCAGCCAAGAACATTAAATAAAATACTGTATTAACCATTACTGACTTTTTAAATATAAAGATTGATCTATCCTTGTTTTCTACACTTTACTTTCAGTTCTGCAGTGAAACACTCATTGTGGATTTTTTTTTGCCAACATAAACAGAATCTTTACATGTATTTGATTTTTTTCCAAATGTACTTCTTTTGTCTTTCCATTTCTGCAAAACGTTGTATTTTTAAATTGCATGAGTCATCCTTTCACACATTTGCCTGTGTTTTTCCTTTAGCTATTATTTTTCTCTTTAAGAAAATATCTTCCATTGCTCGCAAAAAATGACACAAGACCTAAATGTCATGGCAGTCTGACAATGAGTAGTGACCCTTCATGAAATAGACATCTTTTTCAAGCAGGTGATTTTTTTTAGAATTTCTCAGAATCTGTTTGAATAACACTCCATAGACTTAAACACTTGCATCATCCATGTTTATTGCAACACCAACACACGTTGAGATAACCTATGAAGAACTAGCATGGCAGCAAAGCAACAGGAATTGGTGGGAACAAGTGTACTCAACTCGATAAGGATGTGGCCTTCATGTAGGTTTGTTAAGATTCACATTTCTTAAAAGGGAAATGCACATAGTCATGCAAGTTTTAATCAGAACAGACGCTGATGAATATGTGGGAGTGATGTTGCAAAGAGCTGGCAGCGTTAGACTGAGCAGATGTGGGTGCAGCAATCTGAGCGAAGACATAATTAAAATATTACAATGGAGAGGTGGTCTCTGTTCTTCTGAGAACTCTTGAGAAATATGTTCCCCTATGGGGGAAGTCTGCTTCACATCCATGCATTCTGTGTCTGCTAATTATTTACAGGCAGAGAAATCCTGATGATTTGTGGCAACCTCTCCTTAACATCCATCAACAACATTTTTCCGCTGCAAGCTTCTTTATCACTTTTGTTCCTCATCAGATGCTGGCATATTTTGCCGACTACAAGGGCCGCAGAATAAAAGAAACAACACCTTGCTTCTTGTCGGTCTCATACATACTAACAACAATGAATTAAACTAATTTGGAGTCATGTAAGAGCTTCTAGATTTCTTGGAGAAATGTGAGGTATGTATTTCTTCTTAATTTCCAAGTCATAGCCACACTCGGCGAAAGGCCTGTTTATAGAAGGAGACAGCTATTGAATGTCAGACAGTTTGGTTATGGAAAGAAAGTATAAAGTCACAGAATTTTTTTTCCAGCTGTCAGAGCAGCTTGCAGTTCCAAACCACTGACTCATAGCATTACATCTAACAGGTAGTCTTGTCAACAGCATAACATTCAATATACAAAGTGGGCCTAGGGAAAGAAACAGCAGCAGCAACTGACTTTCCTCAATATTTGTTGATGGTATTATGAACTCCCATCCTGATACACAGCAATCAATCCATTATCAAACCTGCCTAGACTCATTCTGGGTCATAAGGGCTATCCTGACAGCATCAAAAGAAAATGGCAAATCAGCCATTAATTTAAATCCATGATTCTGGAGTTTTAGGCAGAAGCATTAACCATGGTTCTGGCACTGTCGCTTTCTACATAGTCAATTGAGAGACAGTGAGACAGTGTTTGATGAGCAAGAAGATGTCACTGACAAAGGCACTATCAGGACATTAAAAGACAGTACAGAGCCCTACAGACAGAAACCAAGGAAGAGATGGAACGGGAGTCACCATGGTGGCAGGAAACATCTTGCAAATGTCTTTGTAGTAATGTAGAGTCCACCATGCCTGTATCTCTGTGGTACATGCTCTAGAAAAGTAGTAGGCAGAGATGCCAGCATAAGTAAAAGAAAGAGAGAGAGAGAGAGAGAAATGGCCTGGATGGAAGTTGAAATACAGCAGTCGCTAGAGGGTACACAATTCTAGAAAGTGGATGATTGCTGAACCTGACCAGAAGTGACCCTGGAGTTAAAAGCCATCTCAAAGCTAGGTGCTCATCAAGTTCAGAGAATGTGGCAAACATCATATGCCTATGATCCGAAGAGAGAAATGTGATGATAGTACTTCACCATTATTTTATGAAGTTGTGGTGTTCCTCATGGCTCAGAACTCGGATTGATAGCATTTTCATTTTACATGCTTTTGAGTTACACAGTGTACTATTAGCTTCTCGTAACTCAGCTATATCTTTCCTTCAAATCAAATATTTTTTATGTTGTGTTAACAAGTTAAATGTTTGGATGAGTAATAACTATAACCTGCATTTTACTGTTTACAAATATATATCAATTAAGACGGTTTCTAATTAATGGCATCCACAAAAAGTTCATTCATGCAGTTCTTTCTAGAAGAATTGGTTACTGTAATCCATGGTTTAAAAGTTGTTCAAATTGATCTCTTTGTAGCCTTCATTCAATTGAAAATGATGCTGCAAGAATCATTAGATAGATAGATAGATAGATAGATAGATAGATAGATAGATAGATAGATAGATAGATAGATAGATAGATAGATAGATAGATAGATAGATAGATAGATAGATAGATAGATAGATAGACACTGTGAATCATAGTTGGCTCAGCATCCTGCTATGGGTTCTGGAAGGGTTGTGAGAATAGAGGTTACAATGAATGCAGCAAAATATAGGGAAATTCTAAAAAAAAAACTGATGCAGACTGAAGAAGAAACCTATGCTTTGTGCAAACATTTGTTTTCCAGGAAGATAAAGACTCCAGGCATAAAGCCAGATCTACACAGGAACAATGTCTTGGAGTGGCCGACTCAGAGTCTATATCTCAATCCAATTGAGAATTTGTGGCTGGACCTTGAAAAAGGCTATTCACTCATAATCCCCAATCAACATGGCAGAGCTTGAACAATTCTGAAAATAAAAATGGCGATTTGCAGTGACCAGATGTGCAAAGCTGATAGAAAGAGAACTGTCCACACAGACTCAAGGCTGTCATGGCTGCTAAAGGTGCATTTACCAATTACTGACTTGAAGGGGATGAACATTTATGTGATCAATTATTTTGCGTTTTCGATTTGTAATTAATTCAGATTGCTTTGCATCTGAGATCTGTATTCACTTTGACATTGAAAACTCTTTTTTTCTGTTGATCAATGTAACAAAGACTGATTGGATTGGTTGGGAGCACGCATTAATAGCATGTTGCTGGATCCACTACAGTGCAGTAGGTGACACTTCAGCACCACATTGGAACAGTGTGAATTTTTATGGTGGCTGCAGTGCCAATCCTACCACCAACCCCCAAGTTCTCCCTGTAGGTTGGAGGAACTGCTTGCAGGGCTGGATGCAGGTAAACGTCATACCTAGGACAGAGCAATTGCAGGTTAACGGCCTTGCTCAAGGGCCCAACATGGTAGTATCACTTCTAGCGTTTATGGAATTCTAACCCATATGACCCAAATGTCATAAAGTCCAACTTAAATCCACTGTGATTTAATGTTGTATAATAATAATACAATGTAAAAAATTTCCAAGGGCATAAATACTTTTTATATCCACTGTTTACTTATCACAACACCCAGGACTGAACAGACACTGTCACTTAAACTAACCGTGGTCTTACTTATCATTTAATATTAAGTCTCATACAACGTAACAGAGCTCTGAACTTAAAAAACAGTTAAAGTATACTTTCCCAGAAGAATATACAGTATAATAGGCAAGGGCAGACAGACATCCAGTAGCAAAAAGCAGTATGGCTCCCTTCCTTTCTCTTGTATTTGTTGGATCTTGGCTAACAAATTTTCTGACATTGATGAGAGGCTGCTTTGTTATCCTAATGATCCTTGGTCAGTGGTCACTGTCTTCTCAGCTGCAGTAAATCCCCCCCACAGTTCATGTTTGTGTTAACCCATTTAAAAAATGCATTCCCATTATACTAAAACATACTTGTTTACATTAATTTGTAAAAGATACAATGCCTTTATCTTAGTCTTTCCTTTATATATTATTTGACATTTGACCTCTACACTAATAGAATGCGACAGAGGGGTTTAAGCTCATCATGTAGACAAGATGTTTTCTTTGTTCTGTGGACACTTTGGTAATTGCTTTGCCTGATGTGCATTTTATGTTTTATTTTTTCTTCCTTATGCTTCCTGCAAGTGAGGCCACTCTGCATTGCCTTGGCACACATAAAACAGCTTGTTTGCCATTTTCTGTATTTATATGCCTTTTACTAAACCTCTGTCCTATCTTGGAACCCTCAATTCAGTGTTCAGTCCACGATCATTCATACGTTCTTCAATATTCCCACCACAAGCTGCTTCTAAACTTCCCAACTACTTGTTTGAGGCATAGACAATGTAATCCCAGAGCTAGCTCATCTAGATTGATCGTCATCAAGATGACACCACTCACTTACAAACCCTTGCCGTTGAATATCTACAGCACTTGTCTTCTCTGCTTACTTGTATAACCCCTTGAGACAGCAGTGATACTCTCTTGACAGCCTTCTCACTGCTGCTGCTGCAGTACTGAGGAAAGATGTTCATTCCTTTCCCTGGAGATTTCTCCTTACGTCTGGAGGGAGATTTCTGAACCCAACATTCTTATTTAAAAAAGACCTTTCTCTGGAACAACTAATAAAATATAAAATTTGAATCCTTGTACAGTTCCTCATGTTTTCATATAAAGTCTAGAGTCAGAGGTATCCAGCCGTCTGGACTAACACCAGAATTAAAATGCAAACAGAATAAAGCTGATTGAAAGGTAGGCTCAGAAAAAGAGACACAATTTCTCCACCTACAAACAGAGAAACAGCAGTAATTATTGCTTTATATAGCTCTACTCCACCCAGCAGCACCACTGGACGATGGAAACAAACTGCTGGTTTCGAGTTAAATTCATCTCACCTTCTTGCCTACCTCCCCTCTGTGAGTACAGCTCCATGGAAATTTAATGAGATTCTCCGGCGCGTTTCACCAAAGCACTTAAGGGACTCTCTGGGCAAAAAAAAAAAAAAAGAAGGAAAAGAGACAAGAGAGGCAAAGAGAGCTCGGGCAGGGTGTGTGTGCATGTGTGAAACGGAAGAGAGAAAGAGAAAAGACACAAAGAGAACCAAAGAGGTAGAAAAGACTTCCTATAAACAAATTTTAAAAATGTGGCTTGTATACCATTCTTTTATCTTTGAATACTGTATTTGCTTCCCTTGTACTCAGCAATTTTTTTCTCCTGTTATTCTTCAAAACAATGTGACAAATGTAGGTAAAAAGCTGCCTTTACCAAATGTGTTCTGTGCGCTGGAGATACTTAAACTCTGAAGGAGAGAAGTCAACTGAGTAAAATTACAATAAAAATCTCTGTAGGCCTGACCTTGCTATAGGTATCTAAGATACAGTAGAGCTGAAATATTTAGGATAAAGGTATAAATCAATCCCTTGCCCTCCGGAATTGCAATGTTTTATTTTATTTTTTCATGACTTTAACTCATTCCTGCCAAAATACATGTATATTTCTTGACAACTTCAGTTGCTGCTGATTTGCATTCCTGTGATAGTTTGCATATATTCATATACAACACTAGTTTAATCTTCATCATTCTCCCAACTCCATTTTACATAGTATATAGAGTCATACACGTGTACTTGGGAGATAATATGTGTGCTCATCATGTAATTCCACCTCAAGTTGAGGGTTGGCGCTGTTGCCTAATGCTTCTCCTCATCTCTCATTAACAGATATAATGACCAACAACACCAGTAACATCACTTCCGGGTCACAAACCCCTGAACCTGCCTCTTCTGCCCTGACTTCCTCTTAAGGGGTTCCACCAGCATCCTGAGGCAGTCTAGCAGACTGATCTCTATTTTTTTTATTTTTGCCTTTACGGCACCACAACGTTTCATAATTTCTCTGTCTCATTTCTTACAGTAGTTATAGGAGCTTTAACTAGTCCTGGCAGCATAAGAAACAAGCTATGTACAGACCGTAGATGCATCTCATGGCACATTACATTGAAGTCACCAATCAGCCTAACAACCTCTTCCAAATATACTGCCCCTGAATTATTACAGTGGTGATACACAACTCATGGGCAGAAGACTGGAGTATCCCACTGAACACTTTGAGATTATGGCATTTCCAGACAGGACATTCCCCAGTTGGGAATATAAAGAGGGTTCACTTCACCAATGTGCCATCTACTATATATTTTATCATATTTACCCTGTCCTATAAAACATCTGATAACCGTCCACTTAAAAGACATGCTGGGAATGTTTAAATGGTACTGTCTAAACCTATTTACCTGCACTAAGTATATTTGATTTATTCAGTTCAAAATAGTATATATGCAAATATAAAACAGAAAACACTATAACTATGCATAAACATTTAATTGAACAGTTACTTACTTCTCAGACATCTGAGGAAAGCCCAGATGTTTCCTTTTGTGCTAAAATGCTTATTGTTGCAGAGGGTGATGATGTTGGCACAGAGTTTTACTAATACATAGCTCCCTTTTGTTCTGGACAAACAGAAAACAAACTGGCTCTCACCGGTGAATAATCATTTAGGGACTTGCCCCTCTCCATTTGATGCCTTCATATGTAGGGGCTGACCACAAACCCAGAGCCTCCATGGCAGAAGTGAATGCTTATCATGTTATGCTAAAGGAATTTCCTGATTCAGCTAAGAATTCCCACTCCTTGACCGCAGCTGCAATGGGGAAGGTGTGATGTTTCACAGAGACAAGTTTGTTCTCTCTTTTTCTCCCTCTCTTAGCCTTTCTCTCCCTTCCCGAGTTATTCCAGAAAAGCCCCCCAAAGGTTACCAGCAAGGAATTCACCAGGGTTTTGTCTATTTAATTTCCTAACATGGAGAAGATGGCCACAGAAACTCTGGACTTCTGTGCCAGAATGCTTATTCACCATTCCTGAAGAGAATTCCCCACAATCAGCTGAGCAAACAGTTCCCATGACTTTCACTTTAATGAGGAGGGTATTGTATTACACAGCGATGGGCTCACTCTCTCTCTGCCTTGTTGACCCTACCCTGCACTGTCTTTCAAAGGCAAATAGTATAATTGAAGACCTGAGCAAATCTAACTCCTCTGTCAAATGGTTCAAGACCATTAGCACCTGCACCACCAGATGCTGTAGGACACAAATGACAAAAAGGCGAGGCCTACAAATAGACCCCCAAAACACTGTCCAGAATCCTAATTGGCCTGCCTCAAAATAAGACTTATCCCTGTGAGAGTTAAGAAACTGAGAGGTTTCAGACCTGCCTTGGCTTCAAAATGGAGAAACGGCTTTTAAAGTTCAAAATTCACAAGTGACTCTTAATATACGTCTCATAAGAGGGAGATTCGTGAACCTCTGGCTTATGCAGAGGATTTATTAAAGGATGATTTATTAACAAAATAGCAAAATATAACAAAATAATAAAAAAAGTCAAAAACAAGACAAAAGGATTTTCTCTTTGTTGCTTTGTATCTACATCCACAAAACCAGTACAAGCTTTTCAAATACACACAAAAATATCCAATCAACTTAGAAAATCAAACAAAATTCATACTTATAAAGACAAATCTCCACTCCACCAAAGCATATTCTAATGAACCACAAGAAACTGCATTTGCCATAAGCCTTTATAGGGCAGTGGGCAGCATAACAGAGATGGACAGTTGGCTCCACCTCTTCGGGATCCACCCACAAAATAGACAGGACATGGGAGAACAGTAAGACTCACATAGATATTAACAATAAACAAACAGAATTAAAAAAACAAATAATTAAACAAATAATAAATGAACAGAACAATATTACAAAAACAATTGCAAACAATGAATAATAATGAAAAGAAGCACAAAGAAGACAGAAAAATTAAAATTAATCATAAGCCAGAGGAGTAACCCTGACTTAATGGCAACACCAGTTTCAGGGACAGTTTAAATCCTCAGATATTAAGGTACCTCACCATCTGCTTCTAGTGACTAAAGCATAAGTGTACTTCATTTATGTCTTACACCGTATGGCTGCAGCTGCCTTACTCCCTTGAACCCGGGACTGTCACGATTGAGATAAGCCTGACAATGAGAACACCTAAAACAGCAAGTGTATGGGACACATAGTGCTTAGTGCTCTTTGTTTATAAAATGGTGCTTTCTAACAATAAATCACGTGCGGTGCCATCTTTCTTTTAAATAAATAAATTAAAATCCAATAAAATCAATGCTGACACGGAAAAATAATGTTTAAAATCCATATATAAAACCATCAAGGCTTCAGGAGATGATCTCCAGCCAGCCCAAAGTGCCTCTCTCTCCCCATCTCTCCAACTCACCCCATCGAGTCTTTTCAACTGGAGAAGATGCTGACAGTTGTGGCCCCCTTCTGTCATCCTACCTGCCTCTGCCGGCGTGTTCTGGGATTGAAGCAGCCGGTCCATGGTCTTTCTTTAGGCTCCCTTGCCCTAGGTGGCCTCACCAACATCCCTGCTTCTAACGACTGATAGGTGGGAACACTGCACCTAGCACCATTTGCTTCACTCTCTTGTGGAGGCTCCAACTGCTCTACCTCCTCTCCTCTGCACTGGCTTGCTCTCCCAATGCTACCATTAGATTTCATATTCCGTTTGTCCTCCCTCGCAATCCTACTTGGGCTCCTTTAATGGCGAGGTGGGCGCTGGTGCTTTACACAACCCAGAGGGCTAATGAGGAAAACCACATGAATGCAGGCTCGCCAACTTCCTCATCAACACCCAGGGCTTCTCCACCATGCTACCACATACTTACACCCCTCCCTGAGTTTGAATGCTCTGTTTTTATAATAACTTGCCCCGTCACAGACATCTTATATACAATATATGTATTTTATATAGCATACTGTATATGTCATGTGATGTAAATAGTTATATTTATTGTCTGTTTAATGCATTATTCTGCTGTAACTAATCTATGACAGAAGGAAGAGTTTCTTTTAAATTTAATTAAATATGTGCATTGGTACTCAAAGTGCTATTAACAGCACATTCAGCTAATGCAACATCTGGCCAGTTAATAATGGAGGAAAACAAAAACTCCAAGTAACAAAAGTACTGGTTTCAAACAAACCTCTAGGAGCCCACAGTCCCTTAGAACAAGCAGAGTCGTATTTATGCTGCACATGGCAGTTGACCATACTAAACCTTGTGGACATAAAATTTTATGAAATTTGAACAGCTTTACTTTACGAACACTTTTCTTAATCTACTTTGTAGCAGAAAGATGAAGGTAAGCCTAGACATAAAAAAATACAAACAGCAGAAGTATAACTGAATTTTGCCAGATAAGGACATTGATCAAGGGCATTGAGGTTTAGATTTTAAATTCCAGCAATATGATTTTGTTTCCAAAAAATAATGTCTAAATGTGTACACTGTATTCACAGATTTATATTCCATCCTGTTTCCTGACAATAAAGTAGGTTTTGCATTACAGATATCAGATGGTGATTATTTCCGGTTTTCTGTCAGACAAAGCAAAAATAGATGTGTAAATGGAGAATATGCTCCAGCACTAGCTTTTCTCCTTCTCAGTTGTCAGCTAAACAAGCAAATCGCTTTAAATAGGCTCTCATAAAAATGTACTTCCCAGGGGAAAATGCACTAGTCTGCATCTCTCCTGTTTGGTAGTGCCCAGCTACTTCTTACATCTCTGACTCTTTTATCCCAGGGTTCTAGTTCAGAAACTACTGCAGTCTCTGTGATTGCATAGGATATGTGGGAAATAAAAAGGAATTATTAGATAAATCAGTGCTGGTTACTTTAAGAAGCAAGAGTGGCATCAACTACTTCCCCAATAAATGTGCAAATTAAAGAATTTATTTAAAACAACTCATTTAGACAATTTGCTTCTTTGCACACATTTCTTTTCACATTTTCTTTCCTTTATAAACTGCTCCATGACAAAGTCCCCTTTAACCACAGATTGTCATTCAGATAAGTGATCAGGAGAAAGAAACTGAAAGGACACCAATTAAAACATGGCAGACACTGAAGATATGTTCGTAGAAGAACCTAAGATACTGGAGCATGTAAGTTTCCCCTTATTTAAGTGATTACAATAAACAATGAAGGTTTAGCTTCTTGAACACTTTTGAGTATCTTATGTGTTTTTACCTGTTAATCATAAAAATCACCTTTAACTGATACATTTTTTATTTTTGCTTGCTTGATGGTGAACTAAGTAGGAATGGGTACAGTTCAGTTCCTTCTCTGACACTTTTACAATATATGTCTCATATACAGTATATTTTTTTTTTACTACAAAGACGTTAATGGCATGGCCATCAATTGCGTCATTGACTACAATGTGGTGTGGTCTATGGCCGGCTTGTCACCACGACCAATACCCCCAGGCCACCAGATGGAGCTCTCCCTGCAGCATGGAGGTGCCCCGGATGCCAGCAGGGAATCATGGGCTATGGAGTTTTCCCTTACAAACCTGCTGGATACCCCAGGGGCCAACAGAGGACGCTGCAGGGAAAAATAGAGAGTCATATGCCCTATAACCCGGAAGTGCGTCATAGGCAGAGCGACAGCAGAAGTGACGTACTTCCCGGATGACGAAAAGGACTTTATCTGACCCGGAAGTGATAAGAGATCACATGGACTAGGGATTGGAACACTTTCGGGTCAGGGACTATAAAAAGACTGTGACAGCTCCCAGACATCGAGCTGAGCTGGGTGGTAGGAGGGCAACGTGTTTGGGAGTGGTGGATTGATTATTGATTTATTATTGTGATTTATTTATGAGTATAGTAGGGTGGAGAGTGCTTTGTGCACTGTATTGATGCATGAATGAATAAAGTCTACTTTTGGACTTTTACTTGGTGTCTGGAGTCTTGGACAGGGGTTCAAGGGAGCGATAGCGCCCCCTATCTGTCACAGTGGCTATGAAAGCATGTACTGAGCAACTACTACTCTCTAATGTAATCACTGATCACACTTAGAACTTACTTGTCATTTTAAGAATTCTTGATTGGTAAGTTCTATTGCTGACAACTTTTTAACAACCCTTTTCCTCTTTATGTGTCATGCTTCGTTTACTCAAGATATAATTAAATTAAAAGTGCACTGAAAGGCACTTTTTCTTAAAATATTTTAGAAAGTTAAACTTTTCTGGCAATCTGTGCAAGTCCATAAAAATAAAAGGCAGTGCAATGAATGAAGTAAGGGAGAGGTAAAAACAGCAGCAAACACTCAGATTACTATGATTGAATTCTGTCCTGCATTGGGTGTTCACTGCCTCATGGCAATTTATCCTTCATCTGCTGATTCCAATACAGCCATAGGTTCTCACAGAAGACTCCAGGATGGCACCTTAACTGTTACATGCAGTATTTAACTGAATAACTGACATTTGGATTATGTAACACAAGTAACGTAAGACTTGTTTTTTCTGCTTTTTCCATGGATGTTTTCACATTCTTAGGTGTTTTCCATCATTTGTCACTATTGAATCTCATTTTATTAAACATTGTGATGTCCTTTTTCCATGAAAATATGAGATTAACAATTTTTCCCAGCCACCACTGCAAACAACATGGGGTAGGTAATGCATAAAAATATATACTTTTGGATGGGGAACTCCATTAAATATCAAAAAAATTATGTTAACTTCTACAGTATGCAGTTATTGTCCAAGGGTTACCCATTTCTTATTATAAATGGAAGTTGTTGCTAAGGGGCAAAAATAATTAATTCTCATAAAAATCGCAACAAGGAAGCTTTAAAGCAGCAATACTCACATCAAAGGAATACCTTATTGTGCCAGAAGATTAGAGTCCATCAAAATGAGTGCTGATGGGCGTCCTGGCCCCTAATCACAAAATTCAAAAGCTCAGTTAATGAGACCAATGCCCCAGCTAGACAGTATAGAAGCAGAATAACATAGTTTTCAAGATCCTCGAAGAACAGAACAGTTTGCCAGTTAGGGCTTGTGCAATAGACACTCAAAAAGATGATGCAGCATAAGTACAAATAGTCACTGTGCAAAAAAGGTAGAAACCACGAAACCATCAGCGTTTACATCACCAAAACCAAGGGACATAGAGATATTTTACATGAGCATTACACTTTTACCAAAAATGAAAGAAGTCTTGATATAATAAAGGTACTCAAAAGTAAAATCGCCAAAATGTATCTTTCTTTGTATCTTGCTTTACCAGTCATTTCCTAATAGTATTTTATTAGTTTATATGTATAAAGAAAATGGAGGCTCTGATTGGGGCTCTCGAGAGACTGAGCGAGGAGTCTGAGTGTCTGGGCTTATGAGTGTCCAGGATAAAAACCAAGATCCACGCCTTTAATGATCTCTTGGGAACAGCCGTCAGCAGTGTGTCTGTCGGTGGAGAGAATGTCGACCTTATCAAAGTATTTACTTACCTTCGCTGCAACATGCATGTCTCTGGTGACTCTTCCTATGAAGTCAGTAGACGGAATGGGAGAGCATGGGGGTCATGAGGTCGCTGGAAAGGGGTGTGTGGCACTCCCAATATCTATGCAAAAGGACGAAGGTCCAAGTCTTTTGTGTCCTGGTGCTTCCTGTCTTGCTATATGGTTGCGAGACATGAATGCTATCCAGTGACTTGAGACGAAGACTGGACTCCTTCGGTACTGTGTCTCTTCAGAGAATCCTTGGGTACTGCTGGTTTGACTTTGTGTCGAGTGAGCGGCTGCTCATGGAGTCCTGAATAAGGTGCATTAACTACATTGTGAGGGAGTGTCAATACCAGCACTACGGCCCTGTGGCGCGATTCCCCATTGGTGATCCAGCTTGAAGGATTCTCATTATTGAGGACTCGGAAGCAGATAGATGGTCATTTCCGAAGTGTGGGACTGGACCATGTGTCTGCTTGGGGGGTTGCTAACCGGGATCCCGAGCTGTTTTGTCGTGTGGTGGGTTCAGCAATGTGCTGTACCAGTGCATACACCTCAACGTGACCTTACCTGACCTATGTATAAATTATATTTAATAGTATGTTATACAGGATGGCTTGGTTTTGCATAGACCAACAGCACTAGCTTATAGAAGCAGGAAATGACTCATGTTTCAGTGCATTTCCCCTCATTTTCCCTCTATCTTTGTTCAGTTGGTAAAATGTTACCAAGTTAGAATGCTCCAATCCAAAGACATAAACAAGCATATACTAAATGCTGTAACCAGGATCAGGCTCATCCTTAATGTCCACTGGATCATACCATAGTCCTCAAAACCCTGCTGAGGAATGGATTTACAAGTGACCTAAATAACTGAGCAAAAGATGAAGTAGTTTGATGGCTTCTACCATTGTCACACAAAAATGAAATACCATCTCTGCACAGTTATAAGCTTACAAGTCAAACACCATACTTTAATTCACCATTGCTGGCAAATAGCAACCCCGCTCCTGATCGGGTTCAATCTTTGCACAAGCTATTGAGTGATTGCATGAGCCAGCAAATCAGCAGACCTGAAGAGCATTTATTGTCTACGTCAGTGGCTGTCTCTGTTGTTATCTGACGGAACCTTGCAATCACTTCTCCATGAAATTCTTTCACAGCCCTCACACTGTCACAGTACACACATGAGCACTCAGCTAAGTTTCCTGGGTATTGCTATGCAAAAGACTCTAAGATACAGTACATATTTTGTTATGTTCCCACTGATAGGCTCTGGCTGGCTTCCACTCTGCCTTGGATGAAATGCTTTTGAATAGTAAATGGATTGATGTTGCTCAGGTTGTTTAGAATACTGAGACAACATATTCTGTCAGAATTTGATTTATTACACATTAAAAAAAACATTAACATTTGCCAAGGACTAGATTAGAATGATGACATGATCAAATCATGAGTAAGTTCTATATTGTGCAGCTAAGAATCTCTTTTTTTGGCTTCTATCTCCAGCACTATCACTTTCCCAGTGTCAAGTGTTGATGTTCAATATGAAATTAGGCTCTGTTGCATTCATCGTTAGCTTGGCATCTAACACCTCCATCAAGCCATCTGTCCTCCAAGTTGAAAATTCCTATACTATCAGGCTGAAATATAAATTACGAAGCTCCTTTTTCTGTTCTTGTTTAATTGCTGCTACAAACAGCTCTAAAAGAGAACATAACATAACCTTCCATAACAACCTGCATTAGTTGTGCACCTCCAGAACAGAAGTATGTAAGCTCCTAGTAGTGTCCACCCTATTTATTGATCAAATTCTGCTGCTATTATATGCCCCCGATATAAGACTATTTCCTGCAGAGTTTCTCTATACTATTCTGCCTGTCTCTACTCCCATATTTTATTTAATATGGGTACATATCGACCCTAGCTGCATGTTGCCTCAGATGTAAAGCAAGACTTTACCTTTCGCCTTCATTTTGGCCCTGCATCTGCGGCAATCACAATCCTGCACACTCCCATTAAATATTTGTGAATTGCTAATTGCTGCTTATAAAGAGCTGTAAGATTTTTAATTAGCGACCAGCTGCATTCTTAGCTGAGGTTAATTAAATGTAGCGGGGGTCACTTTGCAGTGAAGAAATTTTCGAAGGAGGAGAGCCAAACAAAAAAGCGAGGGCACAGCTGCCATAGCTAAGTACTGAAGCCCCATACAGAAGTTCAATCCTCCTTCCTATAATTCCCTGTGCTTTTAAAGCAGTCAGAATTTCCAAGCTAGAAATATAGTGCAAAGCCTGGCTACTTTTAAAAAACTGAAAAATCTATATAAAATATAAGAAGGTAAAAAATCTCTACAAAATTCTCAAATTACTTGCCTTGTAATCAAAATGATTGATTTTAAACATTATTGAACTGGATTATGTGCAGAATGGCATCTTACTCCTTTACATCCAGTATAGACCTCTAAAGTATCAGGTCTGCTCCAAAAGTAAAAAGTACTAAAGCTCAACATTTTTTATATTTAACACTAGCTGTGTTATCCAGTTTTGCCCTGGAAATTTCCTAAAACAAACGGCGTAGATTATAGTGCTGTTAATCAGATGTATCAGAAGTAATATGTAACTGAGTATTTTACTGTATACATCTTCTTCTTCTTCTTTTGGCTGCTCCCGTTAGGGGTTGCCCCAGTGGATCATCTTCTTCCATATCTTTCTATCCTCTGCATCTTGTTCTGTTACACCCATCACCTGCATGTTGTCTCTCACCATATCCATAAACCTTCTCTTAGGCCTTCCTCTTTTCTTCTTCCCTGGCAGCTCTATCCTTAGCATCCTTCTCCCAATATACTCAGCATCTCTCCTCTGCACATGTCCAAAACAACGTAATCTCTCCTCTCTGACTTTGTCTCCCAACCATCCATCCTGAGCAGACCCTCTAATGTACTCATTTCTAATCCTGTCCATCCTCGTCACACCCAATGCAAATCTTATCATCTTTAACTCTGCTACCTTCAGCTCTGTCTCCTGCTTTCTGGTCAGTGCCACCATCCCCAACCTATATAGCATAGCTGGTCTCACTACCATCCTGTAGACCTTCCCTTTTACTCTTGCTGATACCCATCTGTTACAAATTACTCCTGACACTCTTCTCCACCCATTCCACCCTGCCTGCACTCTCTTTTTCAGCTCTCTTCCACAATCCCCATTACTCTGTACTGTGGATCCCAACTCATCCACCTTTGCCACATCTACTCCCTGCATCCTCACCATTCCACTGACCTCCCTCTCATTTACACACATGTATTCTGTCTTGTTCCTACTGACCTTCATTCCTCTCCTCTCTAGAGTATATCTCCACCTCTCCAGGGTCTCCTCAACCTGCTACCTACTATCGCTACAGATCACAATGTCATCAGCAAACATCATACTCCACGGGGACTCCTATCTAATTTCGTCTGTCAAGCTGTCCATTATCATTGCAAATAAGAAAGGGCTCAGAGCCAATCCCAGATGTAATCCCAACTCCACCTTAAATGCATCCGTCACTCCCACCGGAGACCTCACCACTGTTACACTTCCTTCATACATATCCTGTACAGCTCTTACGTACTTCTCTTCCACTCCTGACTTCTTCATGCAACACCACAGCTCCTCTCAAGACACCGTGTTATATGCTTTCTCCAGGTCCACTAAGTTACAGTGCAACTCCCTCTGGCCTTATTTTTTAACCGGGGTTAATATTATTAGTTCACTGAAGTTAGCACACTTGAACATGTTACGAGACAATTGCCCATAAGTAAAACATCCATGCTGTGTATCAATTTCTGTTTTTTCTAGTACATGACCTTAGTTTTTGTCAATTGTCATTGGTTAAATACAGTTTTACAGGAAACTGTATTATGTTAAATTCAAACAGGTAATTAGTAGAACTAATGGGACTTTGGGGTATATGTATAATTTCACCCTGTTGTACATCTTATAAAAAAGGTAGCTTGAATAAGAATTCAATGCAATTCTTTAATCTCTAATCTTCTACTGTCACAAAGGTTGAAGATTTTAGATATATACACTGAATTGTGGTTTACTTTAACTTATAACATACATCATTGACTTTTACAGGCTGAACAGGACAGCATTCATTTGCCTTAAGTGGCAGCCCACTTCTCTGCATGATTCCTTCCTTTCTTTCCTTCCCAGTAGTCATCAAGAAAAGCAACACAACCTTTAAGAATAGACCACTTATAAAGCATTATTACAGACATATATGGATAAATAAAAAGATATGTGTTGGCTAATTTTCTTTTCTCTGTAATATCTCCAGATTTTAATCACATCCATCAAGGACTGCAGTTATTTAATTTTTCAATAGAGGGTGGTGGATAAACCCTAAATATTGATATATCAAAATGTCCTTTTTTTGTTGATGAGTGAGTCAACTTTGCATTCTACTGCATATATTTATAAACTGCTCAAAAAAATTAAAGGAACACTTTGAAAACACTTCAGATCTCAATGGGAAAAAAACTCATGCTGGATATATATACTGGGTAATGTGTTAGGAACAAAAGGATGCCACATTGTTTAATGGAAATTAAAATTATTAACCTTCAGAGGGCTGAATTCAAAGACACCCCGAAAATCAAAATGAAAAAATGATGTGGCAGGCTAGTCCATTTTGCCAAAATTTCATTGCAGCAACTCAAAATCGTACTCAGTAGTTTGTATGGCCCCCACGTGCTTGTATGCATCCCTGACAATGTCGAGGCATGCTCCTAATGAGACGACAGATGGTGTCCTGGGGGATCTCCTCCCAGATCTGGACCAGGGCATCACTGAGCTCCTGGACAGTCTGAGGTGCAACCTGGTGGCGTCGAATGGACTGAAACATAATATCCCAGAGGTGTTTTATTGGATTTAAGTCAGGAGAGGGTGGGGGTCAGTCAATGGTATCAATTCCTTCATCCTCCAGGAACTGCCTGCATACTCTTGCCACATTAGGCCAGAGTGCATCACGGTGGATGGAGCTCAATTCAGTGGTGGTGGTGGGGGGAGCATAGTACACCAGTGTTGACCCTCTAGGAAGCATGGCATTGTCCACCTCCTGTGTATACTCCTTCACTGAATTGAGGAAGTGTTTAAACTTACTAAGGAAAGCCTTGGCATTGTCGTGCACCAGGACGAACCCAAGACAACACTGCACTAGCATAGGATCTGATAATGGGTCCAAAGATTTCATCCCGATACCTAATGGCAGTCAAGGTGCCATTGTCTAGCCTATAGTCTGTGTGTCCCTCCATGGATATGCCTCCCAAGACCATCACTGACCCACCACCAAACCGGTCATGCTGAACAATGTTACAGGCAGCATAACATTCTCCACGAATTCTCCAGACCCTTTCACGTCTGTCACATGCGCTCATGGTGAACCTGCTCTCATCTGTGAAAAGCACAGGGTGCCAGTGGTGGACCTGACAATTCTGGTATTCTGTGGAAAATGCCAAACGAGCTCCGCAATGCTGGGCAGTGAGTATAGAGCCCACTAGAGGATGTCTGGCACTCAGGCCACCCTCATGAAGTCTGTTTCTGATTGTTTGGTCAGAGAAATTCACACCTGTTTCCTGCTGGAGATCATTTTGTAGGGCTCTGTCAGGGCTCTTCCTGTTCCTTCTTGCCCAAAGGAGCAGATACCAGTCCTGCTGATGGGTTAAGGACCTTCTAAAGCACTTTCCCAGCTCTCCTAGAGTAACTGCCTGTCTCCTAGAATCTCCTCCATGCCCTTGAGACTGTGCTGGGTGACACAGCAAAAAATGCAGATGAAACTGATTAACAAACCCCTCTGCTACTTAACTGGCCAGATCAATATCACAGAAGTTTAATTGACTTGATGCTATACTCTGATTAAAAAGTGTTCCTTTAATTTTTTTGAGCAGTATATTTATAGATTAGAGGGAAACATTTTCAGTGTAGTTCAATGCAGTTAACATTCACATGGGGTTACAGAGTAACACAATGTTCTAACATACTTCAACAGACCAGAATAATATCTCCACTTGGTCAATATAATTGTAATGTTTACTGTTTACTGCTGGCTCTGTGTCCGTGTAGGCGTTCTTTCAGTACTCCAGTTTTATCTCACTTATCAAACTTGTGCAGGTTAGGTTGACTGGTGACTCTAATTTGCCCAGCATTGAAAGTTAATTTGCTCTTCAGTTAACTAGCACTTTATCCAGCACTGGTCACCACCATGTGCCTTTCCTTGGTAGTTTTAGATCACTGTGTCCCTCTGTCCTCCTTCTTGTAAACCTCCTCGACGCCACCAGGAAAATGTCGTCTTTTTTTGTCCCTCCAACTGCTGATAAAATCTCTCTCCTCCAATCCTACCCCTGATGGAAAACATAGAAGATGTAAGTTGGAAGCGTTAGATTGGGGTGTGGCTGCTGCCAGTCATTTTCATGATGAAGACTGGCAACCCACCCAAGGGTTTATACTAGTCGCCAAGCATTAAAAAGGGGGGAGATGCAATCTTCAATGTTTGTAACTTTGTACAGTTTTGTACTACCCATTCATTGCATTTACATAATAGGGAAACACTTTACACAGCCAATCATGTTAATTTTCCATAGGCTTCTTTGAAAAAGATTTCCAATCAAGTGTTATTAAACCCTAAGCTGTTTTTCATAGAGAACTTTTATATATAATCCACATTTTTATAACCTGATGCTTGTAAATAGAAAATCATATAATGTGTTACAGGCTGCCATTTACTTTGCAGATGTTTAAAGTATCATTAGTTTTCCATTTTCTAACATTTAACATCAAAGAACTATATATTATGCACTTAAATGCACCATTGTATGAATACATTTTTAGGGCAATGGATCATTTTTCTACCATTTAATCATTTATAATCAGTGTTATTATATTTTAATAATGAAAGCACTTCCCATGCCTGTTTTAATGTATGTCTCAACTAATAGACATAGACTAATAGATAAAGTAAGCCAGTATTTTAAATATAGTTTATTTCTTAGTGCAATCCTGAAGTGCACATTCCATAATGTGTGCAAATTTGTACAGGATCATTTATATGCATTTTTTGACTGTTGTGTGTTTCTGAATGAAAAACCTACCACTTGGATGGACCTCCCCACCACATAATAAATATATAGGCATAAGTGTGTTGAAAAGGGTGTCTAACAGGACATTTGAATTTGACTCAAAAAGAAGCTGAAGGCCTTAGTGCTATGCCTGTTTGCCCCTTTGTGAAGAATCACCTACAGAAGATTATTCATACCCTGTGTGTACCAAATAGAAAGTGCCTGGGAGGTGGTAAAGAAATCTGACCTGAGAGAAAAGAAGAATGAAGAGAGAGAAGGAGGACTGCAAGCACTAATTCAATTTAAAAGATCCGCTGCCTTTCACCTCAAGCTCCCTGCATCAGTAGTATAGTCGGTAAAGACTTTTCACTGTATTGCTCTTCAGTTCACTCATCTGCTCAATAAACAAGGAGACCACTGTTTTCCCAAGCTTTTACCTGCCTTCAGGCATTTCCTACCACAAGATATGAATACATTTATTTGGCAATTGCATTTGACATTGCTATCATTTTTAAAGAGGGCCACATCCTAATCTATCTGTTCTGAAAAGGAAAGTACTCCACGGTATTGTGATTACTTTTCTTTAAAACTGCAAAGTCAAAAGGATTGTATATCAAATTCAGCAATCATATCCACAACTGACACTGGTGCAGAGCATCTCAACTTTAAAATATAAATATGTCCAGACACTTTCAAAGTTCAACAGTGAAAACTAACAGATGGATCTTTTCTTACCATTAAAATCATCAAATTCAATGCCAGAGTTAAAGTGATGTGAATGATTAAATAAACTCTTGATCATTAAAATTTACACAATTGCAGATAACTGATGATGGGGAAGAGGATCATACTGTGTTTCAGTATGAGCCAGTATTAGCAGTGAGGAACACACAATGAGCACAAAAGTAATGAGTAACGTGTAGCTGTTTATTTTCTTATAGCCATTGACCCAACAACAACAACATTTGTTTATTCGTATAGCACATTTTCATACAAATGATGTAGCTCAAAGTGCTTTCTACCTAACATAACTTCCTCTTACATTATATTATGCATGCAACACTTTGGGACGGGTATAACAGCAACCTGTGGTTGTAAAGCATACATAACAAATTATACAAGGTTCTGGTAAGCTTTGCCTTTGGCAGGAATAAAAGTATTCTGAGCTCCAGTGAAGTTATCCTTGAATCCTAATATTTACCGTTTTAGCAGTCTGTTAAAGGTAATATAAACTGCTCAAAAAAATTAAAGGAACACTTTGAAAACACATCAGATCTCAATGGGAAAAAGAAATCCTCCTGGATATCTATACTGATATAGACTGGGTAATGTGTTAAGAACGAAAGGATGCCACATCGTTTGATGGAAATGAAAATTATCAACCTACAGAGCCCTGAATTCAAAGACGCCCCAAAAATTAGAGTGAAAAAATGATGTGGCAGGCTAGTCCATTTTGCTAAAATTTAATTGCAGCAACTCAAAATTGTACGCAGTAGTTTGTATGGCCGCTGTGTTCTTGTATACATGCCTGACAACATCGGTGCATGCTTCTAATGAGATGACAGATGGTGTTGTGGGGGATCTCCTCCCAGATCTGGACCAGGGCATCACTGAGCTCCTGGACAGTCTGAGGTGCAACCTGGTGGCATTGGATGGACCAAAACATAATGTCCCAGAGGTGTTCTATTGGATTTAGGTCAGGAAAGTGTGGTGGCCAGTCAATGGTATCAATTCCTTCATCCTCCAGGAACTGCCTGCATACTCTCACCACATAAGGCAAGGAATTGTCGTGCACCAGGAGCCACTGTACCAGCATAGGGTCTGACAATAGGTCCAAGGATTTCATCCTGATACCTAATGGCAGCCAAGGTGTCTTTGTCAAGCCTGTAACGGTCTGTGTGACCCTCCATGGATATGCCTCCCCAGACAATCATTAACCCACTACCAAACTGCTCATGCTGAATGATGTTACAGGCAGCATAATGTTCTCCATGGCTTCTCCAGATCCTTTCACTTCTGTCACGTGCTCAGGGTGAACCTGCTCTCATCTGTAAAAAGCACAGGGCACCAGTGGTGCATCTGCCAATTCTGGTATTCTATGGCGAATGCCAATCGAGCTGCATGCTGCTGGGCAGTGAGCTCAGGGCCCATTAGAGGACATGGGGCCCTTGGGTCACCCTCATGAAGTCTTTCTGGTTGTTTGGTCAGAGACATTCACACCAGTGGCCTGCTGGAGGTCATTTTGTAGGGCTCTGGCAGTGCTCATCCTGTTCCTCCTTGCCCAAAGGAGCAGATACTGGTCCTGCTGATGGGTTATGGACCTTCTATGGCCCTCTCCAGCTCTCCTAGAGTAACTGCTTGTCTCCTAGAATCTCCTCCATGCCCTTGAGACTGTGCAGGGAGACACAGCAAACCTTCTGGCAATGACACGTATTGATGTGCCATCCTGGAGAAGTTGGACTACCTGTGCAACCTCTGTAGGGTCCAGGTATCGCCTCATGCTACCAGTAGTGACACTGACTGTAGCCAAATGCAAAACTAGTGAAGAAACAGTGAGAAAAGATGAGGAGGGAAAAATGTCAGTGGCCTCCACCTGTTAAACCATTCCTGTTTTGGGGGTCATCTCATTGTTGCCCCTCTAGTGCATCTGTTGTTAATTTCATTAACACCACAGCAGCTGAAACTAATTAACAACCCCCTCTGCTACTTACCTGACCAGATTAATATCCCATAAGTTTCATTGACTTTATGCTATACTCTGATTAAAAAGTGTTCCTTTAATTCTTTTGAGCAGTATATATACACTGAACTGCTAACACTGACAACCTATGTGCTAGGTCCAGACTCCTTACTTAAATGACATGGATCAAACAGGTTATCAAACAAGCGTGTCTGGCTACTGAATTCAACACCTGCAAAAAGTATCTGTCTATGGGATAAGGAAACGATTTGAGGATATTTGGAAAGAGGAATCCTTAAAAGAAGGAAGAAGTCATCTTCTAGTAGGCCAAGCAAGCAAACTCCAAAGAAAGAAAAAAGTTGCAATAACAAACTCAATCTAAGATTAACACCTTAATATTACCCCCTCATTATGATGGCCAGTGGTGGTTGAAAAGGCTGCAAATGAGCAGTCTAGGTTAAATTAAACTTTATGATATGGTATCAATATAAAGACCAGTCTAGAAGATACCAAAAAATACACTCTCATTTTTAGAGGCTGCTTTCATCTGCTATTTGCATTTTTCAAAAGGACCTCAAACTGAAATTCATATGACAACACACTGTTAGCTAATGGCTCTAATTTACAATTAATTATATTTTTCAGAGCACTACTTGTTTGGAGTTTACACATGCTCCTTGTGTCTCTGTGGTACTCCAGTTTTCATCGTACAACCAAAGCAGTGTGTATTAGGTTAATCGATTACTGGCCATGTATGAGTGAACACGGGCAGTTCATGAGGGGGTTCATCAAGGGTAAGTTCGTACACCTTATGCTGCCAGTGTAGAGCATTTAATAATGGACCGACAGATAAATAGATGTTTGGACTGTTTCTGTTATGCAAAAGTTGGAAAATTCTGAAATAATAATTTCTTGTGGTAGACTTGTCACAAAAAACTTAATAAAATATTATTTCAATCACATTTTATTATCCAAACACAAAAGTTGAGGGCACATAGTCAAAATTGTGATTAAGAAACTTTTCAGTGCGTACAGTTTAATTCTATTTGTTTCACAATTATGTGCTTGTCATTTCACACATTTACAAATAGTGTTAAAACATGAGAACATTAGATCAATCTTGATGAGAACAGGCCAGCACAACAAAGCTCTCCAGTCCTATCCTCTTAATTCTTCCAAAATAACATTAAGTCGAGTTTTAGTGGCCCCTAAAGTTTTATTGTGTACCACATAACTTGGTGGCTTATTCCATGTGTCTATGATTATTTGTGTAAAGAAAAATCTCCTGTTTGTGCGAAATTTCCACTTAACAAGTTTTCAACTGTGTCCTCATGGTCTTGATAAATTCATTTTAAAGTATGTCTGGATCCACTGTACTAATTCCCTTCAAACTTTTAAACATTTCAATCATGACTCCACTTAATCTTTTTTTGCTTAAATTGAAAAGGCTTATCTCTTTTAATCTTTCCTCATAATTCATCCCATCTAGCCTTGAATTCAGCCTAGTCAGTCCTCTCTTTACTTTTTCCCGCGCTAATACGTCCTTTTTGTAGCCTGGAGACCAAAACTGTACACGGTACTTCAGGTGATGTAAAAACAGTGAAAGCCAATCTGAATATCAAAACACCATCCCAGAGTTATACAATTGTACAGGTTCATTATGCTGTATTCAACAGATGTTCCTCTTGTATGATCAGCATTTCACAATGTCCATCTGGTTGTTTTTGGTTTTAACCACTCTGCTCATCTCTAGACCTACTCAACGGTTAATGTCAACCCTTAATCTCCAAGTTGTCTTCATCTTCCTGATGCTCAGTTTACTGCCTATTATTAGAATACCTTCTTCTTAGCCTCTCAAACCTATTGCAGGTCACTTTTATTGTGGCCAAAGCTGAGAAAATAGACAGAAAATGGAGCTTGTACCTAGATACAAAGAGCCAAGGGAAAAAGCCAAAAGAGAAGTCAAGACAAGTGAGGGTCTATGCCAAAAACTCAATTTGAACCTACAAGTCAAGATGGTAATCAAAATTTGAAGGTGAACATACTGAAGAAAAGGTTCTAACCAAAACCAAGATTCCTTTCCCTAGTTATAATAATATGAAAATGTGACAATAATCCACCTTAATAAAAGAATAAGTGTCTGTGTGTCCATCTGGTTGCAATGCCTCTGTCATTGTAATAGATGGTGCATCACAAACATTAATACTGCCTTTATGGATCCCATACCAAATGAAATATAACAGAGATACATGCATTGCATGGTATGGTGCATTGCAAATGTTAACACTGAGGACTATGCTGATTACGGGGAGCATAGCTTGTGATCCTATTAACCCATATAACTTAAAAATATGGGAAAAGTGATGCGACCCAATGGCAACAGCCTATTCTTGCTTCAAGCAATTAGATTTTTAGAATGATTTAAAAACACTAATTAACAGAAAGTGCACAGAATTTACAACTTCCACATGACAGTTTAATTCTGCCTGCACAGCATCATGTCACAGAATGTGCTGAGGGCTTCTGTCCTGCTTTTCTTCCTTCTTTCTTTCTTTTTTTGCTTCATATTGTGCCTAATATGAAACGGTAAGAGATAAAAATGCGTGTAACTCAGCAGAATCTGATTTGCTTATGGAGAAGGCAGATATTGTATACTTGGAAGAATTTTGGCTATCCTCCTCTGAAAAGAAAAGCCAATTTGTCTGGAACATTTGCAGTGACTGAAAACCATTATTGGACACCGCTGCAATGTCTAAGTGAGTGTTGGATCAACAAACCATGAAGGAAAATTGGCTTTGAGATGAAAAGTGCATGTGCTCATGAGGCCCTGCTTGTTCATTTACTGCATGAACATGGTACTGGATATAATCAAGCAGAGGTGTAAACTGTGGCCTTCAGGGGCTCTGGTTAGTTATGGTGAAGTTGCTAAGCTGTTTCCTTCACCTTTACCTACTCATTACCCATAATGTGGACTGAGTGGACTACTGGGGAATTGCAGAGAGATCTGAATGGGTATTAGCCTGTGAAGATGGCTGTCTATTACTAGTTTCTGAGGTACAAATCTTCAGTAAGCTGCACTCATAACTTTGAAATCATACTGGAAAGGCACTGGAGTGCCATCAGATTGGCAATGCTGAATATACCTGTATACTTTTTGCTCAGTAGGGTATGCTGTCTATTATATCAGTGCAAATGATTGTATGTCATGTTTGTGCATAGAATTATGTTTCTTAAAAGTGATGAACAATCTGGAAGAGCAGTCAGACAGGTTGGCTCAGAAAACATCACATTTACCAAGTTGACCAAACCAAATGGGTAAGAAGAAATGTTCAAAAACTCCCTCCAGAGTTTCTTTTTTTTTTTAGAAAACTTAAAGTGTGGAAACTAAATGAATTGCATCTTAGTTTTTTTAAAGATAACTGCCATGTTTTAGGAATGCATTAGCAATTTGTCTGCTTATATGAACATATAAAGTATGTAACAATAAGTCTAAAACTTAAGGTTTTTCATGTGTGTTATGAACATTTTTTCGTGGACAATTACCAAAGTTATATTAGATAAACCAAAATAATTATATCTGAATAACAATCAGTTACTTATCATTTTACTGGTGCTGGTGCTGCTTTGCAGAAAACTGAGTGTTACAGCTGTAGATTTCAAATGTTATGTTCATAACAATAAGCCACAAATGCAGTACTTTGGGTTTGTTCAATGGTGATTTGACCTATTGAACCTTGGATATGCAGAAATGTGAGGCATTTGAACATTAGAATAATCTGGATGAGAACAGGTCATTCTGCCCAACAAAGCTCCACTTAATTCTTTTAAAATAAATTCAAGTCTAGTTTTAAAGTCCCTAACATTCTAATTTCTACCCCACTACTTGCTAACTTATTCCACGTGTCTATGGTTCTTTGTGTAAAGAAAACTCTTTGTAAAGAAAACACTTTTAATTTTATCCCATAACTCATCCCCTATAGCCCTGGAATCAGCCTAGTCACTCTTTTCTGGAAATTTTCTTGTGCTGCTATGTCCTTTTTGTAGCCTGCAGACCAAAACTGCACAAAGTACTCCAGATGAAGTCTAAACAGTGTGTTATAAAGCTTGAGCATAAATTCTTCAGACTTGTACTCTAAACTTCGTGCAATATAACTTAACATTATGTTATACTTCCTAATGGCTTCTAAACACTGTCTGGCTGTTGATAGTATCAAGTCCACTATGATTCCTAAAAGCTTCTCATAAAGTTTACTTTAGATTTTCAGACCTCCCATTGTGTATTCAAATTGTATAATTCCTATGTGTAATACTTTACATTTACTTCCATTAAATTTCATCTGCCACAAATCTACCCAAACCAGTATGCCTCTGTAATGATTCAATAGATCATCGATTATAAATAACCAGCTTGTTACTTACATTCCTATCCAAATCATTTATACTTATTAAAAATAGCAGCGGTCCTAGCACTGACCCCTGCAGAACACCACTCTTAACATCACCAATTCTAATAGGGTTGGTTCTTCACACCATATCCCTCTGCTTCCCATTTCTGAACCAATTTTGACCGCATCTATACACTACACACTCCATTTCTTTTAGTTTGATGCACAAGCTCTCATGTGGCATCTGATCAAATGCTTTCTGAAAGTCAAGATAAATAATTTCATATGCTCCACATTGATCATATCCTTTTGTTGCTTCCTCAAAGAATTTCAGCATGTTAGTAAAACACGACCTCAGTCTTCAGAACCAATGGTGACTGTTCAGAATAACTCCTGTTCTTACCATGTGTTGCTCAATATTTTCCTTAATATTTCCTTTGATTAATTATTAATATCCATCTGACAGCTTTTAAACTTTAATTGTATGGCACTCTAAGAACACACTCTGCAGTGACGCAACATGCTATCCAATAAATGAACGCGGTGGGAGGCAGGTCTTCAATTCTAAAGATCGTTCTTTTTAAAGCAAGGATTTTCTAATAGAGGCTCACTTTGAAATACTTTACCAAAAATACATGTGTGTGAGATGTAGTGTGTGCATAACTAGATGTTGAACACGTGGATTGTGTAACACAAGTAATTTGTGATGCCTTTATGGAGCTTTTGATTATTGTTTCCTGTTATTCATGTTAAGCTCATTGTATCAGGAATTTTACCATCTCCAAGTTTCATGAATACATGAGATGAAAATGTTTTCACAACCATTACTACAAACACCATAATTATGAGTTGAGTTGCAAATACAAAAAAATCATCTTTGAATGGGGAAACCCTTTAAAGAAAAAAGCTGTGATTGGCTAGTATTCAATTGAAATGTTTAGAAAGCAAACTCTGAATTTTAAATTGCATTTGGTTAGACAGCTGTTTTGGTTTAGTTCTTTTGCTTTGATGAAAAGATATAACCAACCTTCTGAACTACTGAACATCACTACATCTCTGACTCTCCTTTCCAAAGCACTTAAAGATGTTAATCTCTGCCACTTGAAATGATTACATTTGTCCAGTAGGAAACTGCGTCTTGTTCTATTCATGCATAACACTGAGAAATCATTGGCTTAGACGCACATAATGTGCAATGATTCCTGTTTATTGGGGATATAGTTTGATTATGATTTTTTTTGGTTTATTTTTATTGTATACTTCTAGTGGTTATGAAATTTTGTTTTTATATTTTTGATGCCATTGCAACAAGAAGTTTATTTGTTTCTCAGTTGTTTTCTGCCACTTAAGGGCCATTTTTAGGTCTGTCTCTGGTCATATCATCATGGAGCTGCAGTGTGTTGTATCATTCCTAATATTTATAGTTGTGCAATATTACTAACATTCACATTTATGGGTAAAAATTTGTTTTGCTGTTCCACTAGTTTAAAGATTTTTTCGTTGTTTGTTTTCCTGAGTGATATTGCTTGACATTTTCATGATTCTGATGATTTGTCCTTTTCTACTTTCTGGCATCCTTGTCTTTATCAGGTTCATTAACAATGTCTTAGCACTCTACTTTTTTGTATTTTCATCTCATGATGCTTTTTTACAACAAATTCAGTCCCATTTTATGTTGTTACTTAGAGATCATTACCATTCAGGCATGTGCAACTAACTAACTAACAACCTACTAACAACCTACATTAATTTTCATGTTATTCATGTTGCACAATCCTAACATCAAGTCACGTAAGTCGTATTAAGCATTTTTTGCTCAAATATTGATAAATACTTCCAGAAAGTCAGAACAGTGCAAGTAGAGGAAATGTGTTCACCTGGGACCATGCTTTTGAGTTTATGATCCACCTGTCCCCCTCACTACTTAGTCAAGTGTCCTTTCTTCAATTCAAAAGCTCATTCCCGTGTGAACACATTTTCTATTTCCTCTGATATTTCTTTTACAATATTTTAGCAAAAATGCATGTGTTATGACTAGATTATGGATTATGTAACATGAGTAATTTTTTTCACGTTTCTATATTGTGTATCCAGCATTGGCTTCCATGATGCTCATTCTATCAGAAAGTTTACTGTCTGTGTTCTCTGTCGAAAGCATGACATTAAAATTTTTTCTCAGCCATCAACTTTTTGAGTGGAATATTTATTCAAGAGGGTTTGAGAATGTTATTTTTTTCTTATGTTGTTTTATACTCTACACTTTTAATGGATTTTGTATGCATTTTGTGGTTTTGCTGCCTTATATCTTCTAGCTCTGCTTATACTGTAGTTCCCATCTTACTTGTAAACAGTTAATTTGGTAGCAAGCATTTAAAATTCCATTACACCTGTAACATAAAGCAAGTAAAGCTGAAACTGCTTTCTTTTACTGTATCTTTACCATAGGTGTGGGTATCCCAAGTGTATTGTTTTATATATTTATTAAAGTGTGGCATCTTTTTCATTACTACTCTTTGTCCATTAACCCGACTACTTACATCTCAGTTTTCTTTTTTACTTTTTCATCTTCTTCCTTCTGTTTTGAATTCTTGCCCGTGTCAAAACAGAAAGGAATCTAGCATGATGCCCTTTCAGTCCTAGTCTTTGCCAGATGCCCATAGTGACAGGGATTATTCTTGGCAAGCAGTTAAGTACACAGTAAACATAACCTGTATTCATGCTGTCTTTAATACAGGAAAACCTAGAGTTGGAATTATTAAATTGTTTTTATACTATACTTTCCATAGAATATTTGATTTTGTGATTCGTATTTGGAGCATTCACTAATAAGCTACTGTCATCAAGTCCAAGTATCTTCTGTTCAAACAGACACAAATTTCATCTATTCATTTCTAGACTCTTTAAATCCTCTGTACAATCTCAAGAGTCACCAAAGCCTATCTTGGCAGGATTAAATCCTGGGCAGAATCCTTGTTTATCACAGAAGATTCCAGTTTTGGCTTCAGAAACATGTATATGATTTCAAAAGTTTGTCAACTTAAATTCAATACACTTTTTTGCCTTTTGGAATGAGGGTGTATTTCAAAATCTGAAACTTGGATGGCTCGCATCCAAATTTTCCAAAATATAAGTAATTTTAATTCTTAATTTATTTTGTCTTTTTTCTCTTTCTTCATAATGTAAAGCATGTTGAGCTACATTGTTTGTATGAAAATGTGCTATATAAATAAACGTTGTTGTTGAAATTGTCCTGCAATTTCCCAAGCCAGCTTTGTTAATTTCTTTGAGAGGCACCTACAAACATTTTTGTAAAGTCAGTAAGAAATCTGCATATTTTAAAGTCATCTTAGACAGGTAGCACATGAAATATTCTGTCTACTCTTCAACAGCCTACCCCTTGGCATTATTTAATTTTTGGAATGTACATAAAGCAATTAATTACAACAAAATGATTGTCATAATGCCACACTGTCATGTATTACTAAATGCACTTGACAGAATTTTCAAAATAAATGAAGTACGAAAGTTTAAAATGCTAACCTACCTTACTATTAATGTAGATGTAATTTGAAATTATGTAAATTTAAAAAGGTTTGATTAGCAAACAATTATTGTTATTTTGCAGTCCTAGTAAAAACAGAATGACATAATGCTACAGTCAGTTAAAATATATCTTAAAATAAATATTTTAGTACAGGCATAATGAATTACCAGAAAATTGAATAATTATGTAGCAAAACGAATAATGCAATGTTTTATAAAAAATAGTATAAGAATGTTTGCTTGTCTAATCTGAAAAGGATGCTTGAGTCTGTTTATTAATAAACAGTAAAAAATACAATATAATGATGCTAGAATGAAAGTAACATTCCCGCATTAAACTACTGAGAGAACATGTCATTGCTTAATCACTGTAAAGAATCCTAACATGCAGTTTACTGAATAATATTCTGTTAGCATTTATGTTTGATGCTGGTACAACAACAATTTTGATGCTTAAACAAAAGAACGATACAAATAGCGGAATTGTTTTGTCTATTTGAAGGCTTCATTGCTGCTAATTAAATCGGAGACAATCACCTTGGCAACAGCTAGAAAGAGTATAGGAAATTCATAAAAAATAAGTATGAACATTTTTACTTAGTAACATACAGTATAAAGAAGGATAGGACAGTTCACAATTTTAGCTGTTGACTGGAAAAGAAAAACAATGTAAACATATTATCTTATACTACTGATTATTCTACTGTATTCATTTTACTTTGCTATGCATGTCTTTAATATATCTTAGCTTTCTTTCCATCATGTGGCTACATTAACTACTCTATATCAAGGCCTTTTAGAGCTATCACACTTAAACTCTACAGTAAGTTGAAGCTATGTGAAATTTTTTTTTTTACTATTTTATCCATCCAACTTTTTTCTAAAATAATTATCCTAACAGAATGCAGTAGGTCTATTTTAAACTATGCTTTTAAAATCTTGCTAAGCCAATACTGTCTCAACTTTGCATTCAAATTTGCCAGTTCCAGCAGCAAATGACTGTGGTCATCGCACCAACTCTGAAACGAAACCTATTTTACTAAGTATTACTTTTGTTTAAAGAGAAACTGAGACAAATGTCTAGTCTTGTTTAAGTATTGTACAAACCTAATCTTAGTTTCACTGTAGTGTACTCTCCTGATGAAGAGCTAATGTGTACACAACCTTAGTGACACTTGCTACATAAATCCATGAGAAAATTCAGTGGCAGGTAAAGGTAGAAGAACAGGTGTAGATGGACACTTTTTGGCAGGAGTTTAACATTGACCATTAAGTTTTTGGGCAACGTCACACCACTCAGTAAGGAAAACACCAGTCCTGGGGCCTCATGTATAAACGGTGCGTACGCACAGAAATGTTGTGTAAGAACATTTCCATGTTCAAATCGCGATGTATAAAACCTAAACTTGGAGTAAAGCCATGCACATTTCCACAGTAGCTCATAACCTGTCATACGTAAGTTCTGCGCTTGGTTTTGCAGACTGGCCGCACCCAACATCAAAGCAGTGCTACTGATCCTGTGTGCTTACCCTTTATTTCTTAGATCCACATTCCTGACGCGACTTTATAAATATACTGAAATTAACTGCATATTGTTTATTAGTTTAATGCATCTGATTGTAATTAACCTGTAACAATATAATGGTCCACAGAATGGTCAAAGTATTCTAAATACAATAGCTGCTTTAGCGTTGTTACTCCCACTGCACCTTCCTCTTCTTTTTTCAGCTGCTCCCGTTAGGGGTTGCCACATCGGATCATCTTTTTCCATATTACTCTCACTGCACCACTTGGAGTATTTACATCACTGTATCTGAGTGTAAATCACAGGAGTACAGCAGCTGATTGGAAAGAGAATTATCGGTATACAGCATTAAGCACACACTGCCTCAGTCATTCTCTATTTAAACTGGTCTCATCCGACAAACGCTTCAGAGCCTTTCCTGTTCGGACCTCACGGTTTACAAACAGTTTCATCCCAAGAACTATACATGCACTTAATCAGTCCATCAAGTGCTCCTTGTAGAACTGTTTGTACTTGCAAGTTTACAGTGAGGTAATTGTACTTATGATACAGTTATAATATTGCACAACCTGACCCACTTTATAAAGCGCATATTTACATATGATGACGATATAATTTTTAAGATTAAATGCAGCAAAATATATTTATTATATTATACAGATAAAACTTTAACTTTAACTACATGCTGCCGCAGCGCTAGCGAGTAATTTGAGCTTTGTTCATGGATTGTTCCTGCCTCGTGCTGTATTCTTACTGTGGCTGGCGCGACACTGGAAGGACAGATGGATGGAATAATTAAATATTACGAAGATATTTCAATGTTCTTAAAAAGTTTAGAAAAATTGGCGTGCTAAGCTTATAGATGGCTTAACATCTATTACAGAGCTGATTGTCTGGTGATTGGGTATTTGGAGAAAGAAAAGGAAGGACAGGAATTGGGGGTTAGTACGTTTGAGAAAGACAGTACTGCTGCAATAAAGCATTTCATCGGAGGTCGTGCATGGCGCAGCAAGCATCTTGCGTAAGACATGAACAATCACTGTGCCACCGTATTCCCATGTTTAATAACATGCTTTAACTCCTATCATCATGAAAACGATATCACGTATACTTCTCAGTATTTTAATTATTCAGAGAGCTGTAATATCACAAATGTAATGGATTCTGTGTCCTGTCGGAGAAAGAGGAAGAACGGAAGCCATAGTGATTCACGCACATAGAGCACAAAGAAGATCAAATACAAAACAAAGCATTTAACGTGCTAATTTAGTTACAATGGGATTTGAGAAAATAGTAAATTAAACAATTTTAAGATGATGTTTATGATGTTCTACCTAATGACAAAATAAACTACATGATTAAAGTGGAAATTTCGAGATTAAAGTTGACATTTCGTGCTCACACTGTGTGCCTTTTTTTTCTCTGTACCTTAATAAGCTTTCATATGACACTCAGACGGTGGGCTACGACTCGCCTTTTCATGGCGACTTTGATATGTGACCACTTCTTTTTTTATTTCAGGCACACTATGTCACTCGATCAACTTCCTTTTATTGTTTATACCACAGTTTAAACCAACAAATAATACGTTTTTCTTTACCTCCACTTAGTATTCGCTATAATTCTTCTATTTTTCCTTGTGCTTTTGCTATTGCCTTTTAACAGAACACTGAGCTTAAGGGCTGTTTATATTGATTTGCATATTCAAAGAGGCGTAATTCTGGGAAGAGTTGGGGTGGGGCAGCAGGCGCGTGCACATGCATTAATTTCCACGCTGACCAGGATTTATGTAGTGGAAAAATGTGGAAGTTGGCGAACGCACAGATTTATGCATCTGGATTTTTTTGGGTGTAAGTACATTTCCACTTTTGTGCTTACGTCATGTTATAGTGCGAATTCTTTGCACGCCGTTATGCATGAGGCCCCTGGTCTTGCATACTTTCACATTTTAGGTTTTCCCGGGCCATGGAATCAATCAGATTATTTGCTTTTGTTGAAAGGCTTGTGTGCATGAATGCTTGTATCTGTGGCCTCTAAAAACAGAGAGTTAGACAGAGACACTGCAACTGTTTATACCATCTGTATAACAATCTAGACGTTTGTAAGAAAGATAGTCAGAAACATTTGTAAATATCTGTATATCTTGCTCATGTATTCATAATGTTTAGTGTATAACATTATTAGAGATTAAATATTTATTTAAACTTGCTGTTTTTTGCCAGTTTTACTATTCTGAAGACTTTACACGTGGTAGTGGTTTTGCCCATATAAATTTGCAGTTAGGTAATATGGATAAGGAAAGTAAAACAAAACACAATAAACAAATTATACATGAAAACGATCCTGAAAGAAGATGAAGTGTATTTGTGATTTATTTTGCGGTCGGGTGGAAGGAACAATTGGTGCCTGTGCAAACTGTTAGTGTGCCAGCCAGGTTGTGCCCTTTAATCGTTTTGAAAGCAAAGTAAACAGGTGCTTAGTAGCGCAGTAATAAACATAAATCACCTCAAGGGCTACGGAATTCAATACTGCTCTTGTGAACGAGTGAGAATTATGGAGCTCTGTCCACTCTAGCATTCAGGTCCAAATGAGACACCAACATGTCTCCCTTTTATAGAAGTCTCGACGTAAAGGCCACAGTCATATGCCTTTGGGGGTGTCATTTTGGTGATGAGGAAGAGGAAAAAAAGACATATCTATTAGCGGTAGTGCCCTCTTTCACCCTGCTATTACAAAAATTGGATGAGCCATTGAGATGTACCTCGGATGCATATGCGTGACAATGTATAGATTAAAAGTAACTGTCATGTGTGAAATGGTGTGAATATCATTCAATCGTCCACTTCATGAGTATGTTTATTCCAATAATGGGTTGTGGAGACAGAAGCCTACCTTCACATGTTCCTTGTGATTTGAAGTTATGGATGTGGTCCACATTATATATTCATGCAAAAGAGTTTAGAGGGAACACTTGGAAGGCCAGAGGATTGCCCTAATAATTATAATCCAAATCCTGTATGTTCTCATAAGAATAAAAGCTCCATACATTATATAGAACCAATTATTGCACAAAACAGGGCCAGAATTATGGCAGTATTTCTGGTTACCAGAGGAAAATGAGGAATGAACTGCTGTGTATAACAAGTGAGTAAGACAGAATATGAAGCAAAAGAAAAATCAATCCCAAAGTGGGAGCCTAAGAAAGAAAGGAAAAATACACCACCTAACAGGGACCTGGCAGGACATAACCAAAGTCATCTCCAAGACATAAGATGAAACACAAGTTCCACACAAAGCAATACACTGGGTGAGAATATGGGCATTGTTTCAGTTTGCTTGCAACTTTCAAATTGTAGTTTAATCTCCTTAACACAACCGTGGGAGTTCATTTTCTAGCTTGTATCAGAAGCAATAAAAATTCAAAAGGTTTTATTGATATAAGTATGTTGATTTTTAAACATGAAGGATCCATTTAAAGGACCAAATACATCATTTTTGAAGGAACAGAAACGGCTTATTCTGATGTTGTAAGAGCTGAAGACATGGCCAGAGTTTATGCATTAAATAAATGTTTATGCATAAAAAGAGTTTGATTTAATATCAGAGAAGAAGTTTAAAAGATTGAGTTTCACTTTGGCCACGTTTCAGCAATCATACTCTTCTGGCAGCAGAAACATACAAGTCATGTGTAAATATTGAACAACTGCCCATGTTGAGTCTGATTGACCAAGGGAAGAAATCACATTAAAATGCACATGGTCCTGCAGATGGTGATGTATTTAGTTTATCTACAAGTATGCATTGTCAATTTTTATTTCAAAGGGTGAGGTTAGATAATGACTTCACAATTCTAATTTTTAAAGTTGAGACAGCTTGCTGATATATAGCATCGATATAATAACCTGCTGCTATGGACACATTAACGCACCATCAAAAAGTAAATAAAGCACCTTTAATGTTTTGCCAAGCTAAAACCTGTTGAATATATGATAAGTGCAACCAGGAGGCAAGAGCCTTGACTTTACAAATGCCTTTTCACTCTAATCTCAATTAATTATTCACATCCCTGTTCAGCTACAGTTATAAGGTATAACTATAAGTGACAGTCTGCCATTCGGGACTGTGACTGATAATTCCATACATGACAAAATGATTATTTTTTCTTTACATTATGAGCAGGTAAGCAAATGAAGGAAAAGCTTTACTTGAAATGATAACCACAAGTCAACAAACTACACGTGCATTTTATGGTTGTGCAAAACCTGGAAAGACTATTATCTAAAAAGCAGTCATATTTTTACATCAAAATTTAACAACAGGAAAACACAATATGACGGAAAGTCCACAGTAATGTAATCTGTGGTCTTTGCAAGTACACACAAATATTATAATGAGCAGACATATAGTTTTATTATAAGGAAGTAATAAGTAATGAAGAAAGAAGCTATGTCATTGTATTCAATCACTAGTGAAAAGCCCATTTAGCAGAACAGGCACAACACCACAATGCTAGAACAGGAATCCATTCATCCATTATCCAACCCGCTATATCCTAACTACAGGGTCACAGGGGTACTGCTGGAGCCAATCCCAGCCAGCACAGGGCACAAGGCAGGAACAAACCCCAGGCAAGGTGGCAGCGCACACACACAATGGACTATTTAGGATCGCCAGTGCACCTAACCTGCATGTCTTTGGACTGTGGGAGGAAACCTAAGTAGGGCAGACCCAGGTCTTCTAACTGCGAGGCAGAAGCACTACCCACTGAGCCACCGTGCCGTTCCTATACCAGGAATGAAGGAAAATACATTTATCCTATTTCACACACGTGCGTTTAGGAGGCAGTCAACAAGACCTAAGGTGAGTGATATTCCATAAGATTAAGAGTTGATTGTATTTACTAATGCCTGTCTCTCTCCTTCAACAGAGACAAAGAAGAAAAATCATAACTTACCTACAATACTTCCAGTTTTCCAAAATGGTCACTTCACAACAATCCCGTCCATCGATGACGTCACTTCCGGCTCTCCTGTGATGATGTCACTTCGGGCTCCTAACGATGATGTCACTTTCTGGCTCTGCCATGATGATGTCACTTCTGACCCCTAAAGATGATGTCACTTCCGGCCCTCCGTAATGACATCACTTCAGGCTATTATGGATAACCTCAATCTGGCTCCGCCCTACTTTGATGTGATTTCCCGTCTTTAATCATTTCCTGCCACTATGCTGTCTATATAAACCTCATGCACCAATCACAATACTGTCAAATGCTCTGGTTTTTGATTGTTTTGCTATCATTTTTTCATTTTGTCCAACAGACATTTTACAGGGTCATTTCCCAACTCTTCTTGGAGTTTTCAGTGTGGTTTTCATATATTACACCTACTATTAGTATTGCAGACTACACCATTTTTATTGAAGGCAAACGTGTTTGATAGAGTAGAGATACTTTCCATGTTATGGGATATGCAGTATGTGTAGTCTAGTCATTAACTGTTCAATGAAATTGTCTGTTTGAATGGGCAACAGAATTACTTTTTATTTTTGACAACACTGTGTAAATTCCTCATCATGTGTTCATGCTTTGCTCTAGCAGATAAACAACTACCATTGAATGGTCCACAACTATCGCTGATAACAATAGATTAAATGGTGGTAAGTTCTGGCAATGAAAGCAGCAGTCGTGTCTGTTTTAATCACATTGTGCATTTATGAACTTCTATTCACCAGACATGCCATGCATCCATTTTTCTTTGAGATTCTTGTTGCCTTTGTTCATCTGACATTCCAGGTCATCTTTCTTTTTTTAATCCACCCATCATTTTTCTAAGTTCTAATTGCTCCTCATCTGAAAAAGAATTAATTTTAGGTTTTATTTACTACTGAGGAGAGTAATTCAAAATATCTATTTACATGAGCAAGGTTCACACGTATAAATACTGCTATGTTAAGCCTTACCAAGGATGGCTGCCAGACATTTTGACTGGCCATTGACGGGCGCTGGATATTTTGTCATTTTACTGAGATAAACTAACACACTTCTGATCAATTTAGTGGATAGAAGGTACAGATTTTGCAAAATGACAAGTTATCTATCCATTTGCTAAAGGGAGCCAAAGCCTATTCTGGTAGCATAAGGCATTGGGTGGAATCAATTTTAATTTAAGTATTTTCATGTCTTTGTGATGTGGGAGGTAAATGGAGTACCCAACATGAAAACAAAAAAGTGTAAAAAATGTCAACCAGAAAGTGACCAGGATCCATTTCCAACACACTCTGCCTAAGCTGTGCCACTGTGCTGTGCATAAGTAACATAAGTAACATGATTGTTATAATTTAAAACAACATAGGTTGTTTGCCTGCCTATGGTAAAGTCATCCCTGATGGAGGATCACAGGAATCATGGGAAAAAGGGGTCCTTTCATTGGATTGGCTGGCCGAGCAACATTTCAGCCGTGGAATGGCCAAATGGGGAGGCAGCTTGATGGATGAGGTCTCCAGGACTCTAAAAATATTCAAATCTTATTATGTGATATCATCTACTGTTTAATTCTGCTCCATACTTCTAAAATTTCTATTATTATGCTGTATTAAGGATTTGTTCTGTTCTGTGTATTGTATTGTATTGTATTGACCCCCTTCTTTTGACACCCACTGCACGCCCAACCTACCTGGAAAGAGGTCTCTCTTTGAACTGCCTTTCCCAAGGTTTCTTCCATTTTTACCTACAAGGTTTTTTTTGGGAGTTTTTCCTTGTCTTCTCAGAGAGTCGAGGCTGGGGGGCTGTCAAGAGGCAGGGCCTGTTAAAGCCCATTGCGGCACTTCCTGTGTGATTTGGGGCTATACAAAAATAAACTGTATTGTATTGTATTGTATTGTATTGCTGTCTGCTAAATGAGCACAGGTAATTTGTGGCACATATTTTTCTGTTTGGAAATCTGCTTTCCTCTGGGAGTGAATTATTAATATATTTCACCCTTTCATAAAACATTTTGCATTTCATCTGTACTCATATGTTTGCTTAATTCTCCATAAATATTTTAGGGAAAGCATTAACTTATAACAAATAGGTTTCACAGTTCAGAATGCTTGATTTTAATTTCCCAATTATCTCATTTCATTATTGCTTTTAAATATAATTAGAGAGGGGATCATTTTTAGAAAATAATTTCTTCTTGGTCTCCAGCAGTCTTGATTTTATAGCTGAGCTTGCCCTTTAATTTGATGGATGTCAGTTGTTTTAAAACCTTGCAGAGTTGAACTTACAAGCACAAATGTAAGAACAGTGCAAACAGGCAAAAAGTGCCTTAGGTGTCAAAGGGATTTAGTGTGCTCCGGTGGACACACTCTCCACACCTAACAAAGCTCAAAGAGCACATAAAATAATATTACAGAATTCCTGTCACCACTAGGATATTTCAATCTACACTTACACAGGAAACTAGACTGCTGGAATGAAATAAAAGATTTTATTAAGAACCACTTCTCTAGGGCTTACCATTAAACTACTGTTGTGAAAGGAATTCAGTTGGTGACACCATATCATTCCACTAATTTTATAATTGTAGCATATATATTATTTTTTGGATTGGCTCCAGCAGACCCCCATGACCCTGTAGTTAGGATATAGCGGGTTGGATAATGGATGGATATTATTTTTTATGTCATTGTTATTTAACATTGTGTTTTTGACATCTTTGCACTGTTGCTTTGAGACTTTTGTTCTTATCGTGTGCACCACAAGTTTGTGTTTTTCTTTGTGGCCATAGCCATCTCGTTTACTGTTACTACACATGTTGCTACAATGTGATTCATGTCACGTGAGGCATGATGCCATCTTCCTGTGGGTATTTAAGGTAACAGCAAAGTAGTGCGGTCATTGTATTTTTGGGGTATTCCTCACATAATGCAAATCTGTGCCTTGTGATTTTCTTTGCAGAACTTACATTTTCTACTTTCTAATTTTCTGGCTTTGATCTTTGACCTATTCATCTACATTTTTGGGTTTATAAAACTGGTATTAGTGCCTTTCTGGATGTTCTTTAAACAATGATCTTTCTCTGCTTCTTTAAAGATTTCCATCTCCTGGTTGTTATTATTTCCTTGTTCTCTAGGCCTCTTATAACACTTTTTAAAATGTTTAACACACCAGTCCTGAGATCATTCTGACAGAGATGTTGAAAAGTTTAAAGTAAAGCAAAAAGGAATTTTAATTCCCTCATGTCACTAGAGGAGACCTGTCCTCTTTAAAGGAATGCTCCACTCAAAACTGATATATTTTTAAATTTTAGCTACTCCATGTAGGTTGCAATGATGGGCGAGAAAAAAAAAAATCTCATTAGCTAACAAAGTTTATTCTTTAATGGAAGTGGGCAGTAACCAATGATGGACAACAAAAAGCAATTTCAAAACATCGATGAAAAAAAGTCACATTACTCAGGTAGAATAATCCATAACAAAGCATCCAATTGTATATATGAAATGTACCAAATGCAGTTTTTACTAAAATATTTCAATATCAGCTACTCCAATAAAATTAAAGTAGCCCAAAATGCAGAGCTACACGTTTGAATTGAAGTCAGAACTCTTGGCCAATGTATCGCGGGAGAAGTGGGTCTTCAATTCATAAGTGTGATCCCATGTAAAATGGGGTTCCAGGTTGAGAAGTTTAATCGGAAGAATCAATATAACAATATTTCAGTTTGAGTATACGACAGGATGACTTGACGTGGATTATGCAACACAAATAATGTGAGATTTTTTACATTGACATTTTGATATTGTTTTCTGCTGTTGAGGGTTGGTCACTACCCTCTTCCATTAAAGCAAAAACATTGTTAGCTCTGTTCTGTATGAAAATATGACATTAAAAATTCTTACATCCATCTCTTCAAACCGCATGGGAATGAGTAATGTTTAAAAAACATATATCATTTTTGGATAGAGTATTCCTTTAAGTGCACAATCCACTTTACACTAAACTATTAGGTTTCTATGGTGTAAGAGTATCCAGACTTGCTAGAGAAAACTCTAGGTGTATGGTCCCAGGGCCTCTACACAACCTCAGAAGACTCTGAAGTAATTCTTAAGTTCAGGACTGGACCTTAAAAACCCATTCCGGCCACTTAGCGAGTGAGCTTCAAGTCAGGATGTGGGCAGTTTCTAGCAGAAGGAAATCAAGGCTAGTGATGAAGGTGTGGACAATGGGTATTAGTGCAAGGTGAACAGGAAGCTGTGAAATTTTACAGTGGGTAAGTGGACCAGCCACCCCACATGGTAAACAGGATCTATTATGTACATTGATGGCACTGTGGGCATTGGGTCTTAGTTGTTTTTACCCTTTTGCAGAATGTTATGTTCTCTTTGTTGTGTTTAACATTTCTTTTTTAAAAAAAACTGCTACTAATTTTATATATTTGACTTCTTTGGGTTTTATTTGGTTCTGGGGACTGCTTATGTACAAAAATGTCTTCCATCTCTCTCATCAGTCCTATTCGTAATTGTCATTAAAAATCTGCCTACAGAGCAGCAAGATCATTTGAGAAACTGAGAGGGGAAGTTCAGTACAAAAGGTTTCTTTTTATAAAGACAACACATTGTTTTATAGCTGCTGACCAGGCTTAGTACGACATGTGCAGTAGATAATAAATAATTTTATGTTTTGGGATTTAAAATAAATCTTAGCAAAAGCATGCTATTTCTAGTCAACAGTTCTGCTTACCAAGCTACATTTGAAGAGTTCCCTTTAATTGTTTTGCAAAAAGGTATCTAATTAGGTATTAAATAATACTAACTTTCAATAGCTTGTTTAAATAAAACTTCAATCTGCTTTTAGAGCTTGTTAAATTTCCAATCTGTTTCATAGAAATCTGTCTTATACAAGGAGAATAAATTCAGTCAAAATGGATATTTGTCAAACCTTCCCATATGTCTTTCAGTGCATACTTTTTTAAAACATTAAGTTCAGAGGAAATATAATTCATTTTTAATAACAAATAACCACACCTGAAAACACAAAGTCTTCAATCTACAGGAACATTTGGTGCTCCCAAATTTCCAGTTATATTATTTAACAATAATATTCAAGCTCTGAGATTTTTTAAGATATATTTTATTTCAGAATTGCTTGGTTTAGAAAATCAACTTCAGTTGTGTTCACCTTGCTCCACGAATTGTCACAACTATAGCACCTTTTGGTATCAAAATGGGAAACATTTTAATTATAGGCCCTTGTTATCAATCATATCATTTCATGACATTCTTGTATAATTTTGCCAGTAAATTTTGAAGTATTCATGGCTATAACAGGAATGCCCCCCAAACCACCTCCTCTGCTATGTGCATTGTCTAAATCATACCAATAATTGCAAGACAATTACTAAAGATCTATTAGAATAGCAAAGGCAAAAGACCAAAATTTCAGATAGACATACTTTATTTGTCCAGAAGGAGACATGTACTCAGAATCTGCCTTTCTTTATTATGTACTAGGTATAGACTATTACAATTTAAATTTTGCTCATTGTATTCACCTCTCAATGCTTACACTTTCCAAAATGTATCCAAAAATAGATGCAGCAACTGAGAGATGAAAGGCAATGTCAGTCTCCCTTAGGCATCTGCTTAGCTCTGTATTTGATAAACTATTGGATTAGCATCTTTATTCTTCTGTTGAATGCTCTAAATGGTCTTAATAAATCTGTATCCACTTAAAGGTCTCTTTGCAGACATGCAAGATCACTCAGTCTGACACAGTGGCCGGTGTCACATTAATCACATTGAATCAAATTATGCCCAAGTGCAAATATCCAATATCACCTCTCATCAAAATCCTCCTTTTAACATATAAAGCTTTAAATGGCCAAGGTCCGGCTTACTTGTCTGAACTTATCATGACTTACAAACCAGAGTGCACATTAAGATCTCAAGATGCCAGTCTGCTTATGATTCCAAGAATTAATAAAATAACAGTGGGAGGTCGAGCTTTTAGTTACAGGGCCCCTAAACTATGGAATGGTCTGCCTGCTACTATAAGAGATGCCCCTTCGGTCACAGCCTTTAAATCCCGGCTGAAGACTCACTACTTCAGTTTAGCATATCCTGACTAGAGCTGCTGATTAACTATACAGACTGCATCTCTATTGTTAGTCATTAGCACTAAAACATAAGTAACATGATAGTTATAATTGGATACTAACCCACACCTATTCTGTTTCTCTTCTTGGTACTCAAATGTGGCACTTGGTGCCATGGCCCACCTGCCAAGTTGCTTTGCCTGCCTAAGGTAAAGTCATCCCTGATGGAGAATCACAGGAATCATGGGAAAAAGCTATTTCAGCTGTGAAATGGCCAAATGGGGGAGGCAGCTAGATGGATGAGGTCTCCAGGATTCTAAACAAATCCAAATCATATTATGTGATATCATCTACTGTTAAATTCTGCTCCGTACTTCTAAAATTTTTATTTTTATACTGTATTGAGGATTTGTTCTGTTCTGTGTATTGTAATTGTGTTGACCCCCTTCTTTTTGACACCCACTGCACGCCCAACCTACCTGGAAAGGGGTCTCTCGTTGAACTGCCTTTCCCAAGGTTTTTTCCATTTTTTTCCATACAAGGGTTTTATTGGGAGTTTTTTCTTGTCTTCTTAGAGAGTCAAGGCTTGGGGGCTGTCAAGAGGCAGGGCCTGTTAAAGCCCATTGCGGAACTTCTTGTGTGATTTTGGGCTATACAAAAAAATAAATTGTATTGTATTGTACATGTATGTAACATTAGAATATGATATATTTCATAAATCTAGAAAAGCTAACATCCATTCTTTTGTCACCACAGCTATTTTATCAAAAAGCCCTTTTCCTTCACCACCACATACAAATATATATTTATGTCTGATTTTATCTGATTGGAAAGGACTGTAGATTCTTCAGGTGACTCAAAGAAATCTTCGATTTGCCAATGTTTTAGAGAGGAACAAGTATATTATGCACTTTTAAGATGTTTAGGTTACTTTGGAGTCACACTTTAGCTTATTGTAAGTGGTGAAATGATTTTCGGAGTGTCCCCTCATACAGGTAAGTTATCACATGACACTACAACTAAACATTAATAGTGACTGCACTGATTCCGCTCAGTTAGAGCAGTGGCTAAATAAAAATGGAATCAAAAGTCAATACCAGAAAGACATCACTATTATAAAGAAACTCAGGATGTGAAATCAAAATAGCTATTCAAAGAACCTAACAGAGGAGTTGAAAACTAAAATAATTTCACATAACCAAAGCCAAAACATAAGACAAAAAAATCATACTCAATTAACAAATATATGTGTTACTAGAAGTCAGCTTGAAACAGTAAGGCGAATGCTAGTCTTTTCTTTTTTGTATCCGCAATTGCATGACACTGATCTTTATTCCTTTGGCCCAGTGACGTCACAATTTCGGTTGACTTTGCCTAGTAACTACCTGGTAACCAGACCATTAGAATGTGCAAAATTGTGGCATCTATTTCACAAAATAGAACAACAGTAAAACATATTTCTTTTTTAAACATTATTAAAGATGTGTATACTGTAAATTAAAATACATGAACCCATTGTGCTTCTTGGCTTTCTAATACCCCAAAATGATGGTTATTTTTAAAGGCTGAGGAAAAGTGGAAAAAAATATAAGATAACTCAGATCATGACACTGACATGGCTGTCATTTATTCTCTAAAATGATCCTTCCACCAGGGTAATTTATCGTTCCTGGTATTTAATCTATAACACATTTAGTCTGCTCTACAGAATTAATGGGGTTATTCTTAGTTTTTCCTTGAAGGGGCTATAGGGCTGCTCAGGAAGTTAGTCACTCTGTGTGTATATAGAATATCTCTTCTAAAAATTGATATGTACTCTAAGTAATTTAAGCTTATCTGAAAAAATAAAACATGCTTCCAATGATTTAATAAACAGAGTACAAAAAAATCAACTATTGGTCAACTCAAAACTAGTTTAATTTCACACTAAGTAGTTGAAATAGGGAAATGGACTAAGGGGGAGTCTGAAGAAGACATAGTTAGAGGTCTTGTCAGATAATATGAAAACAAGGATACCCAGGAAAGACAGAAGAGGAGGAAATTTTGGGAGTGAACTGGTAAGCAGGGTATACCAAGAAAAGGCTGTTAAAATGGTCATAGTAATGATAGCAACATTTAACTTTCTCATTAGTAAATTAATGCATTAGCCGTGTAGCATATTTAGTTACTTTCTTATTGTTCTGAAATGTTTTAGTATATGTATATCACAATGGTAATGTTTTGACCATATGCCTGACTTCCCAACTGACTTACTACTTTAATGCACAGCATCAAAAATTCATTTGCATTCTAAATGTATGTTATTTTTGCTAACAGTAACAGCTCAGTATATTAGTATTTGTTCTTGGCAACTGCTGCATCATTCTTTACATTATAGCAATGATCCCCCTAACCTCCGTCCCTTCCAGTTGACATGATATTTTTTTAAATTACACACAAAAATTACAGCCATTCTTGAGTAGGAGCTGAGTCACATCTACTTTAGAATCACAAGCAAATGTCACCTCTTTTTTCACAGCAGGTAGTAAGGATGTAATATCATTTGCCCAGCAGAGCTATGTCAACTAAAATCCGGAATCCTTCAAGATAGAATTAAATAATGCCCTGAGGCACTAAGTAAGTTTGACTTTTACTGTGAGAAAATCAACAAGGTCGGATGGGCCAAATAGCCTTTGTTGTTTTCAATTTTTACTTGTTCTTATAGAGAATCAAAATGAATTAGTCTTCAGTTGTTGGCAGTTTAAAAAATGCCTAGAAGAGTTGTTTTTCAAAATACTTAAACAGCGTTTTTCCATTTCAAAAATTCAATCCATTAAATTATAAAAAGAAAATAAAAAAAACTGCGGGAGAGAAGAACCAGTACAGGGCCAAGAACACTCTTTCCATTTGTGGCAGTTAGATTATTTAAAAATGTAAAAATTCAAAAGTTATCCAAAAATTAAAATCATTTGGATGCCTCATTTTGGAACTAAAAAAGATCAATGAAATACCCATAGGAAGAAAAGGAATATCTGTCCAAATGAAATATGAATTGTGGCAAAAGTCTGTCATCTTGTCAAGGGAACAAAATTTACATACTGTATACACATCAACATACACTGAAGAACTGAAGGAAGTATTCATTATTTGGGAAAGTAAAACATCATTTAAGACTTTGAGGTGACATGTTTGTGGCATTCTTTCAGCTTCAGAAGCGTGCTTAAGCTTACCCCATGTACATCCTATTTCCCATCTCAGTGACATGAATATAAGGTTGATTGACATCTCTAAATTGGTTCTGTATAAGTGTTGATGTGTACAAGGAACTGGCATCCAACTCGGAACTGGCTCTCGTACCAAAAGCCGCTAGCTTAAGCTGCAGAACCCAATCACTCTGAAAATGAAAAGTTTACAAAATAAAAGAATATAGAAAAAATCAGGTTGTGGACTTTGTTCATTAGCATGCACCTATGTTTGTTGCCATTAAATTATCTGATAATGCAACAGTTCAAGACCAGGGATGGACAAATCAGTAATCTGAATGCCTGGTACTATCAGTTTTTAATTCGGGCAGCCAAACTACAGACTTACTAACACTTGCGGACTACCAGATGTTTCAGATCTTAGGTCCTTGCAATATTTAAACCATTTTAACCATTTAAACCATATACCAGCAAAACCAAGGAGCTGGTGGTGGATTTTAGGAGGCCCAGGCTCCTCATGGACCCTGTGATCATCAGAGGTGACTGTGTGTAGAGGGTACAGACCTATAAACACCTGGGAGTATTGCTGGATGATAAATTGGACTGGACTGCCAATACTAATGCTCTGTGCAAGAAAAGACAGAGCCGACTATACTTTCTTAGAAGGCTGGTGTCCTTCAACATCTGAAATAAGATGCTGCAGATGTTTTATCAGACGGTTGTGGCGAGCGCCCTCTTCTACGCAGTGTTGTGCTGGGGGGGCAGCATAAGGAAGAAGGACGTCTCATGCCTAGACAAACTGGTGAGGAAGGCAGGCTGTATTGTAGACATGGAGCTGGACAGTTTGACATCCGTGGCAGAGCGATGGGCGCTGAGCAGGCTCCTGTCAATCATGGAAAATCCACTGCATCCACTGAACAGTATCATCTCGACAGAAGAGCAGCTTCAGAGACAGACTGCTGTCGCTGTCCTGCTCCAAACAGACTAAGGAGATCGTTCCTCCCCCACACTATGCGACTCTTCAATTCCAGGGTAGGGGGCTAAACATTTAAATTATACAAAGTTGTTGTCTGTTATACCTGCATTTTTATCACTCTTTAATTTTTTTTTATCAGTATGCTGCTGCTGAAGTATGTGAATTTCCCCTTAAGGATTAATAAAGTATCTATCTATCTAAATCAAAAATAGTGTTTTCTATTCAAAGCAAAATACGTAATTCTTCATGTAAAATCTTAACTTGGGTGTCACTTTTAAAGCTGCTTATAGCGCACCAGACTGCCATAATCACCATCTATCACACAAACACACACACAAGTGAGTAATACAGCGAAATTGTACTGAAAGACTCTAAATCAAGGAAGAGAAAGCAAGAATGCCGAACGTTAATCATATCCTTTTGTTGTTTACCTCAATATAAAGGTAACAATTAACACACACCATTCAATTACTGCTTCAATACCATTTACAACTGAAATGACTCATAATTACAAGCAACATTTAATGAAGATAATTTTTCAAATACTGGAAGAACTTTTTCAGTGGATTAAATACAGAAAATATTCTACAAACAGTGACGTACGGTGAGGCTCATGGCCGGTGAGGCACGGACTCCTTCAGAGTCACATTTACAAATAAATGAACCCAAAAGAGTAGCTTATTCACTATTTAATCGGCAGCATGCACATTGACTACTGGTTATGTTTCATATCTCATCAGCATTCTTTACACACACACATAGGTAAGCTACATATTTGCCTAAGAAAGAACATTACATTTATTGCAGCAAGAGAGAGCGGAGAGAGCGCATTTGCTCTGTACATTCCATGTGTTCTAAATTTGCCGTTGCAATTCCACAATTCATACTCATTCAATACAAACGAAAGCACAGAGTGTTGTACAAAAAAAAACCTTGAAGGCAGTTACTTCAGGTTGTATATTTTTTATATATATATTTTTTCTTTTTCTTTTCGACAGCACTTCCTGACAGTGAAACAGTGAAACACCACCAATCTTAACTGCTGAAGCAAGTACTCTTAAACCGCTGGACAAGAGATGGGAAGGGAAGGGGTCAAACTGCAGACAAGATTGGATGGCCAAATCTATACTAATAAAAGGCAAAGCCCTTACTCACTCACTCACTGACTCACTCATCACTAATTCTCCAACTTCCCCTGTAGGTAGAAGGCTGAAATTTGGCAGGCTTGTTGCTTACAGCTTACTTACAAAAGTTAAGCCGGTTTCATTTCAAAATTCCACACGTAACGGTCATAATGGTCGATAACGGTCGGCAACATACGCCATGTTGAAATTTCTTATTTATGGCCCCATCTTCACGAAATTTGGTAGGCGGCTTCTCTGTGCTAACCGAAACCGATGTACATACTTATTTCGGTGGTATGACGCCACTGTCGGCCGCCATATTGAACTTTACAACGTCACTAATTCTCCAACTTCCCGTGTAGGTAGAAGGCTGAAATTTGGCATGCTCATTCCTTACAGCTTACATACAAAAGTTAAGCAGGTTTCATTTCGAAATTCTACACGTAACGGTCATAATGGTCAACAATGTCCGCCATGTTGAACTTTCTTATTAATGGCTCCATCTTAACGAAATTTGATAGGCGGCTTCCCTGCACTAACCGAAACCAATGTACATACTTATTTTGGTGGTATGACGCCACTGTCAGCCGCCATATTGAAATTTCCAACGTCACTAATTCTCCAACTTCCTGTGTAGGTAGAAGGCTGAAATTTGGCATGCTCATTCCTTACAGCTTACATACAAAAGTTAAGCAGGTTTCATTTCAAAATTCTACGCGTAGCGGTCATAACGGTTGACAACGTTCGCCATGCTGAACTTTCTTATTTATGGCCCCATCTTCACAAAATTTGATAGGTGGCTTCCCTGTGCTAACCAAAACCGATGTACGTACTTATTTCAGTGGTATGATGCCACTGTCAGCTGGCATATTGAACTTTCCAATGTCACTAATTCTCCAACTTCCCATGTAGGTAGAAGGCTGAAATTTGGCAGGCTCATTCCTTACAGCTTACATACAAAAGTTAAGCAGGTTTCATTTTGAAATTCTACGCGTAACGGTCATAACAGTCAACAACGTTCGCCATGTTGAACTTTGTTATTTATGGACCCATCTTCACGAAATTTGGTAGGCGGCTTCCCTGCGCTAACCAAAACCAATGTACGTACTTATTTTGGTGGTATGATGGCCACTGTTGGCTGCCATATTGAACTTTTCAATGGTCTTTGTTACTTATGGGCCCATCTTCAAGAAATTTGGTATGCGGGTTCCCAACGGTAACTGAATCCTACTTACGCACATATATACGTCCATAGCCTGCAGCTCGGTCACCGTGTGAGGTGGCATTGGGTCCCCCATCCCAACGCCTCCCACGTTGTTGGCTGCCTGCCTATATAAGGCCATCCGTCGCTCTGGTCTCTACATTCCCTTCCTTGCTTCGCCACGGGATTCACATCTCCCTGCTGATAACTACAGCCTTTTTATTTAATCCACGGCTTCTCCGCTGTTTTATTGTTCGTTTATTACGATTATAGTTATTGTTTAGGTATTTTAGACTTACTTTACATTGTTCAGGTACCCATTTCCTTTATCATTCCAACCGTACCCCCATTAACATGTCTATCGAGGTGATCACCATCGATCAAAGAACTGTCACTTACTGAGTGGTTTCCATGCCCGGAGATGGCACCTACCTTTTCCATTCTCTGTGTTACATATTGCACGACCATATCAGGCTCACTCTTGATATCCGGAGGAACATTGTGTCTTATGTATTGAATGACTGGGACAGGTTCAAGGTGTGAACTGATGATGGTACAGGAGATAATTATTCTACACAGGAGCACTAGAAGAGTGAAATGCTTAAGCCATTCACCTATGCATCTGCATGTGAGTTGATGGCTGCCGCTGAATTGTTCGGTTGTCGCTTTCAAGTGTACCGAAATGGGCCAATATTTTACACCTTTTGACAACCGCCAGTGCCTCTTAAACATCTTAGATTGACAGGAGTCGATTTTAGTAGTGGACACTTTGATGTTTATGAATGTTTAAACTCTCAAAAGCTGGATGTGAAGTTATCGATGAAACCGGTTGTATACTTACAATGCTTGACAGATGCCGAATGTCCCTTCAACACAAGTCCTACAAATACTGTTGTAATTGAAACAAACCATGAAACTCAAACCGATTATGACAGCAGCAATTCAAGCTGTGAGATTTGAAACAAGATTACTGTTCACATGGCCAACTGTACGTTGCATGCTCAAGAGTAAGCTCAGCGCACAGCTTGGTCATATTACAACCGGAGGGCCGAACTCACAATGTGGTATACAAAGAGATCCTTAACAAATAATTATTGGTATATTTTCCCTCAGTTTAAAAAGGTTTAATTTTCTTCTTAATAAAAATTTTAAGGCAGTACTTGGGTATTTTGCTAGTATTAACATATAAGGAAGATAAAACGTTAGATTTGTTCAGTATGTATTTATTCATTTTGCTAATAATGATATTCTTCATTCTTTTGATATGACAGTAATGGTATTGTTTCTTTACTTATCACCATACAAGGTAAATATTGTCTCCCACTATACCAGAATGCAGGGGTAGGACTCATAATGTGTTAACAGTCTGGCTTCTACCTTCTCCTCCATCCTGCACTTGTCTCTGCTGTTGCGTGGCGTCTTGCACAAACCTCAGTCACAGCAACTCACTTCACCTGTTCATTGATATCAAAGCAGGTGACATGCTTTTATTTTTTACTTTTACAAAAACATCAACACAACTTATGTACAAATGTGTAAAAGATTGTTCAGTGACACTTTATGCTACAATGAATAAAATATGTATTCTGCATTTCTCTTACCCTAAAAACAACCTAATGGCTGCATTGTCTAAAGATTGTAATGATTCGCTATTTCTCTGACACTAAGCCCTACAATGATCCACTATCTATAATGTTTGAATGGAGCCAACAATTTTAGCCACTAATTTGAAATCTCCATCAGGTACTTCTTTGAAAAATTTTATGTTTAAGAAATTTAAACTACAATTATCCACTGACCCTTGATGTCCAACAACAATTAGCAATAACACAAGTCTTTATTTTACTTGAGATAACATCTGCTGACTTTGAAAGACTCTTTATCCACGTGATATTATAAAATGGTATTAAAAATATTTTATGTACAATACTGTTACATTCTATTACCACTGCCATTTTTGACTGTGACACACTGTTACAAAATATATCTGTATAATAAACAAATCTGTCATAATAAACTCATGGATGAAGTTACTAGAAAATTTCTAAATTCTCCAAATTTCAAGCTATGCATACATTTTTTTACTTGTTATATTTGGATTCTCGTGGTTTTGACCATGGTTTTTGTATTAAGTATGTCAATAAATATCTTCCCATAGATTTAATGTTTCTTTACTACATGTTTTCATGGGGGTTTACTTTATATTTATTAATTACTCAGCTTAATTGGAACAACTTTTGAGTTATTTATCAGTGATTAATTTCTCATTTACTTAGAACAGATTTTCATTAATTACTGACATTTAGTTAATTATTTTATATTTAGGTTTAATTTATATTTTGGGATTTTGTCACTGGATAACTTTAATCATGTAAAAAAATTATACTGTATTAAATCAAGTTTGAGTTTGAGAAGGTTTTTGGCTTGCTTACACATCACTGGCAAAAATCGCAATAGTGATCACAAAAAATAACATTTTATTGGTAACTGAAGTTTCCAGTAATGGGGTTTTTTTTTGTTACGTTCTGATAAGGGTTAGACGTTAGGTTTAGGGCAGCATGACCTCTTACATTGCTGCCAGCCAGATAAAAAAGGATGTGAGAACCTACAAGAATCTGCTCTTTTGTCTTATATATTGTTTTAACTAAACAGTTATCTGTCCAAAAGTAAATAAAAGATTACTAATATAAAGTAAATACCAATACAGTCTTGATAATGTACATCATAATAGACAGAAAATAGTACAGGAGAGTATAGAGAGGAAGAGGATGTTGAAGAAGAAGCAAGATAGTCAGAGAGATGAAGAAAGTTAACAGTTGTACAAGGAGATAAGGCGAATGGTGAAGATAGAGGTGGTGAAGGCTAAAAATAAGGTGCATGATGAGTTTTATGAGAGGCTGGACAACAAGGAGAGAGAAAAGGACCTGTACATCAGTTAGACAGAGGGACCGAGCTGGGAAAGATGTGCAGCAGGCTAGGGTAAAAAAGCATAAATATGAACTCACAAGAGAGGAGAGTGTGTTGAGCAGATGAAAAGAATACTTTGAGAGGTTGACAAATGAAGGGAATGAGAGAGAGAGAAGTTTGGATGATATGAAGATAGTGAAGCAGGAAATACAACGGATTAGTAAGGAGGAAGTAAGGACAGCTATGATGAGGACGAAGAATGGGAAGACTGTCACTCCAGATGACATACTAGTGGAAGCATGGATGTGTTTAGGAGAGACGGCAGTGGAGTTTTTAAACTAGATTGTTGAATTCAATCTTGGAAAGTGAAAGGATGCCTGAGGAATGGAGAAGTCGTGTACTAGTGCTGATATTTAAGAATAAGGGGGATGTGCAAAACTGTAGTAACCACAGGGAGATAAAACTGATCAGCCAAAGCATTAAGTTATGGGAAAGAGTAGAAGAAGCTAAGTTAAGAAGGGAGATGATGATTAGTGAGCAGCAGTATGATTTCATGATGGGGAAAGAGCACTATAGGTGCAAAGTTTTCTCTAAAGGTGTTGATGGAGAAGTATAGAGAAGATCAGAAGGAGTTGTATTGTGTCTTTGTGGACCTGGAAAAAGCATATGACAGGGTGCCTCGATAGGATCTGTGGTATTGTATGAGGAAGTCTGGAGTGGCAGAGAAGTATGTAAGAGCGGTACAGGATATGTACGAGAGAAGTGCAACAGTGGTAAGGTCTGTGGTAAGAGCGACAAATGCGTTTAAGGGGGAGATAGGATTACATCAGGGATCGGCTCTGATTCCTTTCTTATTTGTAATGGGGATGGACAGGTTGACAGACGAGATTAGACTTGAGTCCCCATAGACTATGATATTTGCAGATCACATTGTGATCTGCAACAAGAGTAGGGAGCAGGATGAGGAAACCCTGGTGAGATGGAGATATGCTCTAAAGAGGAGAGGCATGAAAGTCAGTAGAACCAAGACAGAATACATTTGTGTGAAAGAGAGGGAGGTCAGAGGAATGGTGAGGATGCAGAGAATAGAGCTGGTGAAAGTGGATGAGTTCAAATACATCATCAGTACAGATCTATAGTACAGAGTAACAGGGAGTGTGGATGGGAGGTGAAGACGAGAGTACAGGCAGGGTGGAGTGGGTGGAGAAGAGTGTCAGGAGTGATGTGTGACAGATGGGTACCAGCACAAGTGAAAGGGAAGGTCCACAGGTTGGTAGTGAGACCAGTTGTGTTATATAGTTTGGAGAGGATGATGGCACTGACAAAAGACTGGAGACAGAGCGGAAGATGGCAGAGTTAAACATGCTAAGATTTGCATTGGGTGTGATGAAGATGGACAAGATTAGAAATTAGTACATTAGAGAGGTGAGATTGCATTGGTTTGGACATGTGTAGATGAGTGATGCTGGGTATATTGGGTAAAGGATGTTAACGATAGAGCTGCCATGCAAGAGAAAAAGAGGAAGGCCTAAGTGAAGGTTTATGGATGTGGTGAGAGAAGACATGCAGGTGGTGGGTGTGATGGAGCAAGATGTAGAAGACAGGAAGATATGGAAAAAGATTATCTGCTGTGGTGACCCCTCACAGAAGTAGCCAAAAGAAGAAAAATAAATGCCATATTGTATGCCTTTAGGAACTTTAGTACATTATTTTTGGGGTTTTTTTAGGGGTTGGTACTTGTTTTTTTTATTGTTGACTTTAACTTTTGTGATAATTATTCCTATTTTTCATAATGACAGGCCTCATTATTTGTACAGTTTCACCGGCGCCATTAGTTTGTGTTTATATTGTGGAGACAGCCCTGTTGTTTATAGCTGTGATGTCATTGCCACCACGGGATGGCAGTGGCACTACATGTGACATCATCATTACATTGTTTACTTAAGTTGATGGCACATGAAATATGTTACCTTAGTTTTAGGATAAATTCTGTCTCTGTCAGTGGTTTTCAGTAAGAAAATGAAAGTAAACTTTCATTTTCAATTTCTCTTTTCAGTTTAAACTTACTAAACTTGTTTCATCTTTCTGTGCTCAACCTCTCCATTCCAAGTCTTCTAAGGAATTTTCACTTTTCACTTCAGCGTACTCTAACCTAGAGATCTTACATCAACTTGATTGTTTCTATATTATTTTTTTGCTTAATAAATGTTAGGTACTCAGTGTTTAGGTATTTTTCTTTGCATTGCAAGGGATAGAATTTGGGATTGTTGCTTGATGCCTGAACAAAGCCATTCCCAAAGTTAATATGCTTCAAGAAAATATAGCCATTGATTTAATTACAGTACATCACTTAATCACAGTACTTGTTTTATTGGCTATATGACTTCATAAAGGTAAATAATGGAGTCAAGTCTAAAGGAAAATGTATTTAGAATTGTTTTACCTCTTTTTGAACATACAGTACATGTTCTTTAGTGTGTTTATATGGCTGTCTTTTTTCAGTTTTAGCTACAGGTGCTTCAATTTGATTTTATAAGTAGTCAGAATGAATTGACTAAAATAAATGTTCTCTTACTAATATAGTGGAAGTACACAAAATATAGGATATATAATAATTTTTCAATAATAGAACTGACACTTCTATCTGCTATCAAAATGTTAAAATTAAACTGTTTATGCTGTCTGAAAATATGCCTAGACTTTCACAGTCCCATTTTATTTGTATCATTTTTTTTTCTTTAAATGATTTGTTTTATGCTGTCTAGTAATAAGTGAGCACTGGAGGTAATCACCATCTCATGGAATGGCTAATCTAATTTTCTCCAGACATATTTGTGCCCATGGGCTGACTTTACAGTTACCCATGCTTTTTTGAAAAGAATTTATCTTAATCAGTTATTACTCTTCTTTCTTCTCACTTAACTTGAATAACCATCAATTCCTTTGCCGGGCCACTCTGTAATTTCCAGTGATCAGTTTTCCAAAGCACAGGCCATTAGTATGTTGACATCACTTCTCGCAGAAGTGGTTTCGTGGTTTTTAGCATAACGCATTTTAGATCCTGGGTATGACGTTAATCTTCATCCAGCCCTGGAAGTAGGCCCTCCAACCAGTAGGGAAAAACCTGGGGGTTGGTGGCAGAATTGGCACTCCAGCCACCATTAAAAACCTCACACTGTTCCATTCATTCCGAACTAGTGTGGTGCTGTGGTGTCACCTTTCGCATGGCTGCACTCAGCTCCTAATGTGGGATCTTCAGGTGGTTTGTCATGTGGTGGGTGCTGTATCAGTGCATGCTCCTAACCTTTTATTTTAGATCACACCAGAGTGAGGAGCACACATGAATGTGTGTGCCAGTCTAATGGAGTGACTACCATTTAAGTGCTCTGGTAATCAGCAAGCACTGGCTGTGTTGTCAATAAAAGAAAAATGAGTTAGCACAGAAAAAAAGAAAAGAAAGAGCAAAACTGAAAAACAGCAGTCACAGTAACAAGTTTAGATCCGGCAGAATTTAAGTGTGGACAAGGTGCCCTCAGGGGACCTGCAGTGAATGACAGAGGTGGCAGCTACTGTAACTGCGGTGGCAGTTCATGGTTTGCAAGGTGGATCTTGTGATTTAAATAAACTTCTTGTTCACATTTGACCTGTAATAAACCACTTTCATAGGTGTCTATGACGACTTCCTGCAAGTTTATTGCTGGGATAATCAACTTCCCGTTGAATGGTGGTTGGCAAACACAATGAAGCAATGTTCAACTGTTCTGTTAAAAAATTTCCCAAACTGACCATGGCATATGTGGAGCACAACATGACATGTAAAAAATTTGAAAAGGGATACAAATACATTCATGAAAATAATCTTTTCAACTGCAAAGGTAAGTGCTGTCTTGTTAATGCAGTTTTGCTAGCTAGCATCACACGCCATGCTAATTTATGAATGGAGCAATTTTCATTTTAATTTTCTTTTGTTCTTTGTACGTGCAGGTGTCACAGATCATCATGTTTTTTGATATTTATTCACTGTGATTGTAATAGTTTCTGTTACTGAGTACAAGTGCTGAATATCAGCATTAAATTTACATTAGCGCTTCATTGCTAATTCTTTGTTAGTCACATAAGTGGTTCAGCAGATGTCTTAATAAAAGTTACATTAAAAATCATTATATTAAAACACGTAAGCATACCTGATGAAAGAGGATGTGCATAATTGTGGCCTGTCAATATATCAGTGTCACACTTTTTCCATGTACATCTCTTGCATTTCTAGTGGCACATCAGAAACAACATGCTGAAAAAACATCTCTCAGACAGCTCTTTGCTTGGTCATACACAGAAAGCTCTCCTTGTTTCCCAACTTATGAGCTGTTCCACTTAAACCGGGATGGGACAGTGCAATTTTGAGACACTTAACGATGTACAGATGGAAGGTAGTCATTCTCGGTAAAATGCAGACTACATACAAAAAGCTATGTCCATTAACATGAAACGTTGAGATATGGTTGGTTTGGTTTCAAAGTAAAACAAAAAGGAACACTAAAAAAACTCATTGACTTGGTTTCAGACATTGCTGTGATATAACTAGATGTGCCAGATCACAATTTGTGAACGCTTACGATTTTATGAATCCAGGAAGTGTGAAAGTGGTCTAATCTCACTTGTCTGTTCACTCTCCCCAGTCCTTCCTCAGTTCATGACTATTGATGCCCAGGATAAAAGAAAGTGACAATGGCTGTGGGTCTGTTTCACCACATGTTCATACTAATTTCTGGAAACTGTGGACTACAAAGGTTTATTATCGTAAAGGTGTAAAAGTAGGAATAAAGCCATCCTCTGTGTAAATGCATGTGCACTTTATGTAAATACATAAAACTTTTCTAATATTTTGCAAATGTATTCATATTTATTCAGACAATTTCTAGTTTTACCTTTGGTCTGTGGTTTAATTTTGCTTTGAGACTTTTTACTAAATTTGTTCATTTGATAGTGGTGGCATGTTGTTGTTCAGTGGGCACCCCCATATTGTCACTTGGCTGCTATGTTGCTGTTGTCTGTTGCTATGATTGTACCTCCTAGAAATTGTGGTGCATTACATCATCAGTGTGATGCTATGTGAGCTAGCTTTGCATTTCAGTCTTTGTCAATGATTGTGGATGTAAACTCAAAACATTTTGAGCGCTCAAAAGTAAAGACTTCTTGGGTAATGTTTCCTGACTTTAATTTTTGGTTTCATATTGGGTTACAATCGTACCTCCTGGTCAATTTTTTTGCCTTTTTGGATTGACAGTTCTTCTTCCACCTCTGACAGAACAGACAAAGGCTTAACAAATGCGAGCACAACACAATTATATTCTACATCAAATCAATATTAGTACCCTTCTCCTACCAAAATTACAGAGTAATAGATGAAAATGCAGGGGAGCAGTAGTGTAATGTAAATACATCATAATAAATGTTTCCTGACAGAGTGTTATCCCATCTGTTCAGTATGTACTGATGACATAGGTACTTAGTTTGGATCTAACCCTGGATTTTTATTTGGATAATCTTAGTTAAAACGGGTTGTGAATAATATACATTTTTAAACTGAATTTCACCCTGCTTACTGAAACTGATGAGGTGTGTTGTCTTGTTGATGGCTGATTTTCTAAGATTCTAATTTAAAATGCCCTTTTGCCTTTGATAAGAAAGGGGTACACTATTTGAAATAAGCTGGTAAAAGTTAGAAAAATGTTTATATTTTCATCCGTACTAGATAATTTGATTTCAAATATTATCTCTCTATTATAATAAAAAAATCCTGGGATGAGACAAGACTTTTTAGCCTGGGACGAGATGTGACTTTTGCAAAAACATACTTTTACATCCTGCGAAACGAGACTTTATGCCAAGAGATTTAACCATGCCCGGGGCTGAAAATAAAAGTAGATGACAAAGTAGAACATCGTAAAGAATTCAAAAACTTTGGCGCAATACACATGCAGAGCAGGTTAGAGATAATGAAAGTACTAAAATTAGAAAGTCTCAAAAAATGATAGTAAAGATTGGATTATCGCAAACAAGTGGAAATTATTACTCGATGAAATAATGGAACAGCGAAAACAGATTGAATATTTGTTCGGATCTAAACAAGTTGAAGATTTATAGATCATCTAATTTGTGTTGCCATCAGGGAAAAGTACTGTTTCTTCCTAATGAAGAGGTGTATCCTTAAGAATTAAAAGATCTGTTGTTCAGTGAAAGTGAAATCCACATACACGAGTGGCAGAAATGTGAAGTGGCTGGCGCGTATCACAGGCCTGGGCAGTTGGCGAGCGAAGTGAGCAGGGGGCCCTAGTATTAATAAAAGAAGTTTGAAAACATGTTTATTATTTAGGTAACTTTTGATTCACAGCTAAATGTACTTTGTCTTACCTTCCATGCAACCATGAAGTGGTGATAGAATCCAAAAAATAATTATATTTTGAATTTTTTTTTTGATATTTAAAAAAATTCTCAGTGGTGAGGGCACAATCAATGCCTTTTCATGGAACTGGAGGATATGGAAAAAGATGATCCGCTGTGGCAACCCTTAAGCAGCCGAAAGAAGAAGAAGGTTTCAATGACGCTGCACTTTGCATGATGGTTGTCTGTTTAAGAGCAAGTCACATGTTAAAGGACATTCAAATGTTGTTTACATAAAGGAAAACATCATGAAAGAACACTCATTTGTAAGCAGCTATTTGAATTTGAAGACAGTTGAGCCTTGGGAGAGTTTATTTAGCAACTACATGTTTTGTTTGCTTCATGAATCCATTTGTTGATCCTTGACTTTATTCTGTTGACTTATGCTTGTTTGACCACTTTCTGCTGATGTGTTTTTTTATTCACCATATTGATCTGCTTGTTTAATTGAAACATTTGTGACAAACAATGAATTTACAGACACCTCACCAATAGCCAAAACCTTCTACGCCATTCCTCCTTAGTTTTGCCTTTGCAGAATTTCTCATCTCCAGAAATGGATGGAAACCTGTTTCTGCCACATTTGAAAGTTCTTCAAAAATGCTCCTACAATCAAACACGCTTCTACCAACTTTCAGGAACCTAAGACATGATATATTCTGCTGCTTCTAAGGAGAGTACAAAAGCATGGACACTGAAAGGATTATATTCACAGCCTGAGTAGAAAAGGCAAATTAAAGGTAGTTGTGTTCTGTCATGACAGCAAACGTGGGATTTGGTTAGAGAAGTCAAGCGGTATAAGCAGGGGGCTTTTAATTCAAAATTAACAGGTGAATGTCAGTACTTGGATGAGAGGTGACCAGTGGGCCAAGAAAGTATGACGAGGCCATGGAGAATAGCTGACAGGTAGCTAAAAGAACAGATTTCAAGTATCATTAATATATTAAATGTTTTACCAATTTATTTTTAAACAAACACAATAAGAAAGTAAATTGTATAATTCCTCACTAGACCCAAAGAGGCTTGGTTCTTCATGAAATATAGCCACTACATGCTACTAAGGTGCTGTGTGTTTGTCAGCCACAAGGCTTCCAGGCTAGCATTAGCACTTGAAGCTTTTAGTCTATTTTTTCACACACAGTAAGAAATTGCAGGCTGAACACAAATTCAACAATTTTCTATTTATGAATTCTTTGGCAATTTATTTAATGGGTGTATTTCTTTGAAGGGGAAAAAATAATTTTGTTTTACTGAACAGAGTTCAAGAAAGTAACTGCTTAGTCTATATTTTATTGACTGATTCAATTTTACATCACAGAGTCATTGATTGTTCTTTCAAAGGGTAGTACACACCATTAATATGTACTGCAACTGTTAGAAAGAAAGAAAGAAAGAAAGAAAGAAAGAAAGAAAGAAAGAAAGAAAGAAAGAAAGAAAGAAAGCCTTCTTTCTATTCACAGAGTTGTTTGTGCCTTTTGGAGGCAGTTGAACACATCACATTTTCCAAATGTCTTGCCTACTACAACAGAGGCGTCAAGCTTGTCTCCCTTTTGATCTCTAAACCTGTCATACTCTCTTCCTGTTGTCAGCAGTCAGGACCCCTGAGAGCGCTAAGCTTTGATGCCCTGCGGTCATTCTCCCATCTACAGAGATACACCTCCTCATCTTTATAACCATGCTGAGAGTTTCAAATGCTTAGTGGTTCCAGGGAGGTACCCCACAGGCATGAGGCACACGCTCATACACACAAACACACACACACACACACACACACATATATATCTAGAATATAGCAACAGTTAATGCCTGGATTGCAACAAAAGACAATTGCATGAAAACACCCAGTGTCTACACTGTTCTACTCAGCATCAACTTTTGCACTTTAGTCGATACTAGTGTGACAACTCTCTCAAACCAAGTCACATAAGAGGCTTCAGACAAAGCACTATTATTATATACTGGAACACAATAGGCAGCACATGCTGAGCACAGACACAATGAGGCAAACCAGTGAACAGAGCTTAGAAAGGTCTTAACTTCACAACGAACAAACCCAGAAAAATAAAAGATGGCTGTGAAATTGTTTCGCTTTTGTAAACGTGCCTGTTATTTGCAGTATTAGACAACACTGACAGAGGTTACCTGGAATGTTTCATTACTTGACCATTGTAATAGCCTTTGAGCAAAGAAAGAGAGAATGAAAGATTTTTTTTTCTCACTTGGAAAAAACATAAAAGGAACATTAACAGTACATTAGCCACACTAAATCAAAGCAATTTGGTCTCAAACACGATTATGCAGAAAGAAAGGAAGGCCAATTTCTTTAATTGTACAAAGAGCCTTATCAGTTTGCCATTCTGCACAAAACCATTTATGTTTAAAGTGATTTAATAAAATGTATATTTTAGAAATATTCTGAATTACACCACAACAAAAAAAATCCTTAGCAGATCGCAGTTCCTGTCTGCTGCAACTGCTTATATCAGTTCAATGAAAGAGCCAGCTTTAATCATTTTTCTTATTTACATGCATATAATTTCAGTGATAGAAATTCCAGCAATAAATATAAAATTATGAAAAGAGAAATTAAGAAAAGTGAAAACTGACTTAAGAGTGAAGCTGAATCCAATCACAACAAGGTGGAACTGCCTGTTTGTTTCTCTTTTCCCTTGCAGAGCAACATTTCTCCATAACCACAGCACCAATGAATGAGACCTGAACATTAACAGCATTGAAGACCTTCAGTCCTGTTATTCAAGAAGCTGATGGAGTAATATGAGGCATCCACAGGACCCTGCAGGCCTGTACAGGCTTGTAACAAATTCAGTTCTGACTGCTGATTCACTACATTCCGGCTACTAGTCTTGGAATCCTTTATTTTGGATTCTCTTTATTCTCTTCTGAAAGTTCTGTTTTTTAATTTTTTTTCTGATTAATGAACTGTTTGCTCTGTTTGGATTTGATTTTGAATTTTGGTTTTGGCAATTTGTAATAGAAATCTTGTTTAGTTTGTGGGCTTGGGGTTTCACAGTTTCCTCTCCCTTTTTAATTTTTGATCTGCAGATCTCAATGCTGTTTAAAATTTTCAGTGAAAGGCTTACTTTGTTTCTAAGCCTCCTCTAGAGCCTCTACCGGGAATTTAATGCTGAATAACAGGGGGACAACATTGTTAGCTTTTTCAAAAAAAGGAGGCTGTGCATTTCAGATATATTGACACGTCTGGTTTTCAAACAAAATTTAAGTCCTCACTTTACCAAGTGTACAATGGTAAGCCAACTGTTGCAGCATACATGATGTCAAATATAACATCATAGCGGGTGGTGATTGACAGCACTAAATAAACCACGTTTCAATTAATATATTCTTCAGAAAATGGTCTTGATGAAAATAAAGTGAGGGAAAATGTCTTTTGTAACTGTAATCATGATAAACATAACAGATGATGACAGAAATATACTGTATGTACTGAAATATAAAAGTTGTGTTCTAGTGAAGCAATGAAATTTCTATCACAAAGCACTTTAGGAAAGAAAAAATGTAGGAGCTTTTCACTGGCTGAGAAGCAACAGAGTTTGGAGGCATTGCATGAGTGAAGCAACACTGTAAGTTTTTTGAAGCTATAAAAGCTGTTCCTTCTAATTTTAATTTACTAATTTTTTCTTTTCTCCAATACATCCATTATTTCATTTAAAAATTTCACGTTTTTAAAATGAAAAACTTCATTTTCAAAACCTCTCTTATTTCAGAACCTCAGGTTCAGGTGTTCCACAAGTACATGTACATTTTAACAGCGTATTTCTTAAACTAGTGATGAACAAAACAGGCAAGTTCATAATCAGTTTTTCAAAACTGACCCTAAAATTTGTTTTGCAGGCAACTTCACAATTACAAAATGCAGACACACTAATAAGTTGTTTTTGGGGTTTTAAAGGTTTTTTTGGAGGTTAAAAACAAAGAATATTGCTCCCTAAACCTTCGTTCACATTTCCATGTTTCTCTGTTTTCCTTTCTGCAGCTGTGCAAAGCAAGTAATCGGTTGCACACCAATAAAATGAATTCTTTTAATGCCTCTCATTCACATCACCATGAAGGAGTGTTATATTTTTTTAAGTGAATATTGCTTACTTTCCACACTAAGACACCATAAAATGTGCTATTGTGCACATTATTGTGCTTTCTCCACAGGAAAACATATTTCATGAAAAATTACTGCTGCCAAAACCATCCTTCTTCCTTATTAGAAACCACCTTATCCTAGTTGAGGATATGCACACTTGTGATAAATGAAATACTAAATGGCAGATAGAAGCATGTTCAATTAACAAAATGTTTCCAGACAGAAATGGTTCTAAATGGAAACTAAACATCTTTCTTCTTATGAAGATGACACAAATTTGTTTGTAAAGCAAAACACAGAGTTTCACAGCAAATTAAATTTACGTTAATAGTTTCATTTACCATTACTTGCAACCAAAGACTTAGATTACTGACAGGGAATACAAGCACCATGCCACTTCACTGCATCAAATATTTTTCAACAGTCAATCTCACAAAACTGGTGGGGACACTGTAATACTTTTTAATGAATTGCTCTCTTGTGCTTTGAGTCTTTTTCTGCATCTAAATGCAAAAGGTTCCCACTACTTTCCCACCTTTCTCTACAGGAAAATTTTATATATAATGTTTATAGTATGAAAAGGTAACCTCTTTTTCTCAATATACCTTTGAAGTAGGTGACGTAGTGGTAGCACTGCTGTCTGGCAGTAAGGAGACCTGGATTCACGTCTCAAGTCCTCCCTGCGTGGAGCTTGCATGTTCTCCCCGTTTCTGTGGGCATTTCCCCTGGGTACTCCGGTTTCCTCCCACAAACATGCAGATTAGATTAATTGGCAATACTAAATTGGCTGTAGTGTGTAGCTATGTGTGTATGTGTTTGCCCAGCAATGGCCCGGTGCCCTGTCCAGGGGGATTGTTCCTGCCTTGCACCCAATGCTAGCTGGGATAGGCTCCAGCAAACTGCCATGACACTGGTCAGGACTAAGCTGGTTTGAAAATGACTGACTGAGTAACCACTGAAGTAGCCATTTGGAGAGCATCTTCTTGTAAATGAGCTTGTTCTTACAGTCCAATCAAAGGAAAGAAATTAATTTATGAATGATCCACCGCCTCCTGCCTCCTCTCTTTTTTCTACTCCTTGCTGTTTGACATCTATAGTAATACTAGCTAACATAGCTGAAATACCCAGCATTGCCCGGGAGGAAAATAAAGTGTTTTTTTTTAATTGTTTGAAAAAAGTATAATTTAAAAAACCCACAACTTTAAAAATAAAAATAAATTACCAAACAATGAAGACTCACTAATGTGCTTGTCTTGCGGTCTTGTATGTATGTTATCATCCTGTTGATGCTCTGAACTGGCCAACTGTATTTAATTTCAAAAGCGACAGGGGTGCAGTGGTGCTGAAACATAAAGAACACTGGCAGTCACCTCCAGTTCACCCTCTGGTGGTCGTTCCGAGTGTCAACTGGATGATAACATGCATACAAGACCGCAAGATCAACCCCCACCCTACCCAGAAGGGGATGGGTTAGGGTTGATTTCACCCTACAGTATTTTTAGTCAACCAATGAGAAACATGTGTAGAAAGTTTCATGAAAATCGCTCCAGCTGTAGGTAAGTGATGCATGGAACACTTTTAAAAAGAACTGAAATTACAGTATACAAAAATCAAAACAAGAGCACAGAAGTTAAAAGCAGATTGTCAGCAAGGGAATAGTGAAAAGACCAACAAACTTACTCAAGGAACAGGAATGCGTTAAAGGGAGCCAAACAACAAGAACACAACGTAGTGAATTCCTCAACAAACTGCCTGAGGCCAACTAGGCCCTTAAATAGACCTCTGGTAGAAGGAGTGTAATCGGCACACCTGTAGTACCGATGCTATGGTTCAGCCAGGATTATTTCCCTGGCTTAGGCTTATTTTTAAATATATTTAATGTCTTTCTTGATATTTAAGTTTCCATGATTTATTTTTTTTTTGTTTTTTGTTTCCTTTTTTGTAAAACTAGCTGTGTTAACCTACTTCGCCTAAGTATTTACTAAGACAGTGGGCCCAAGTTATAGTGCTGTCAGTTAATTGAATGTATCAGAAGTATTATGTGAGCATATCTGAATATCTGTAGTTTTTACCAGAGGCCAATGTTATTAGATCACTGGAGCTGCTTACTCTTGATCATGCTACATACAATTGCGTAAAACATTTCTGCCATAGATCAGTTCTTGTTTTCCTCTTGACTGACCGTTGGCTTTGGTTAATGATCATTGTAAAACACAAGTTTACAGGAAACTGTTTTGTTTTTTATTTTAGCACTTAATTAGGAATAATGAGTATTTATGGTATAAATACTGTATAAGTTAACCCTGTTGTACATCCTGTAGAAATGGTAGCTTCAGTGAGATTTGAATGGTATACTTTGATCTGTAATCTACTGTTACAAAGGTTTGGACGGTTTAAATCAAATACAATATACACTGAAATGTGGTTTCCTTTAACTTAGTACATACAGCATTGACTTTTACAGGCTGAACATTTACCTGAGCCTTGCAATGGACAGAACATTTTAAGCATTTTACAGAAAAGAACCGGTGAAAATAAATAATATCGTGAACTACAGCGCCCCTTATAATGTTTGGGACAGGGACATATTTTTCCTTGATTTAAAAAATGATGTGCTCCACAGTTTACAAATTACAAATCAAATAATTCAGACATGATTAAAGTGCACATTGCAGACTTTAATTTAAGGTTATTTGTATATATTTTGGTCACACCATGCACAAGTTACAACATTTTTTATACATAGTCCCTCCATTTCAGGGCACCATAATGTTTCGGAAATAATAATGGTAGGTATTGCTTATTTTAAAAAATGATGAGTCTAACTTTTTTTACATCTTTTATACCTTTTTTTACCTTATTTTAATGGATTTGAAAGGTCTGTTCTAGTTTACTGACAACTTTCAGGGATGTAGTCCAAAACGTCTAGTTACTTTCCAAAGACCATTTTTAATACTACCAATAGGGGAGAAATTATTGAAGATCTAATTTGAACAATGCACCATTTTTGATGAATTGTCCTCAAAAGGAAAAATAGTACAGTACTCAACTATCAAAGAAAAAAAACAAAGCATCTTAAGATAGACACTACTTTTTCAGAATTTGGCAAGAATTCATTAATATAGTTCTAAAGTACAAATGCCAGGCCAGTGCTGGACTTTTTTATTCTGTTTGCTACAATTATTATTGGATTATGCTTGTTTCTGTAAATAAATGAATAAAGATCCCCTAGCTTGGCAGATCGCCTTCTTCTACAGTAAATTTTTACACATAACATTTGAGTTTCTACCTTCTGTTCAAATTGTTAAGAATCTTTGGACGTGAATATTTTTTAAAGTAAAGACAAACAAAAGTTCACAAAGAAAACTTTCCATACCAACTACTCACAAGGAAAACAGTACTGAGTTCTGCATTTTCTGTACTGATCGCTATGTTGTGTACTGCAACGGAAGTTCAGTCGAATTATAGAGTTCTATAAGTGAAGAAATGTAAATAGAAGAATCTAGTAAACACTCAGTAAAATGATTCTAAATGAGGAGACACACCTAAAGCAACAGAAAGCCCAATAGACAATGAAGGCAAATATTCTTACTCAAGTACGATTTAAGAGACTGTCATTTCAGACTACTCTAAAGAGTGCCCTTTAAAAAAAAACTAAAGTACAGTGATGAAATTATTACAATCTAGCTACACTTACCTTTCTTGCCATATTTACATCTTCCCATGCCTTTCCTCTATATCTTTGTGTGTCACAGCCTCTCTTGCCCAGTGCTTCCTCTCTGGATTGCGTTTCTGTAAAGCCTGCGTTTCAGACTTTGTCATTTCAAGCAGCCTTGCCTGCCTTCTGTCGGCTTTTTGACTACCATCAGTTGTATCCACTGTGAAAACATCATTCGTATTCTTGTGAATACTTCCTGCCTTTAAAGATGATTCAGGTTGCATTGAGTGTTTAGTATTTAGCCACCCAATGTCACTTGGCAAGTTATTAACTTGAAATGCTCCATTTTGACTTCTTTTTTGTGAAGATAAAGAAATTGTCACAATCACAAATTGAACTTTTCATCCTTAAAGTATCGTGTCATTGTCCTCAATACTGAGCAGCCAAAACCAAACTGACAAATCAAATTATTCAGAGGGACTGAACACAGACACACACACACAGAAACAGTAGTATTTTATTACATAGTAGATCTATTACTTTATTCCCCTATCTATACTGTGGGTTTATTATTGACACAAAACGAATACTGAAATTCATCAATCCATTTACAGAAGCCACTTACTGTAAATCAACTTTAATGTCATTGGAAGTCAGACAGTGTTTCAGGAGCATAAGGCAACCAGCCTTAGATTGGTTTGTAGTCTATCTGGGGCTGCATTCAATTACATACAATGGAGCGAATCAAAGTCACCAATTTCCCAGAGAAGCATGTCATTAAAATGAATACCAGAGTGGATGAGCTTGTGGTGTCCTGGATAATGTACTATCTGTTGGGTAGACCTTTGACTATAAATATAAGGTCATGTCACTTGCAGAAATTCTCTGATGATTCTGCACTTATGGAGTGTATTGATAAGAAGGAGGAGACAGAATATAGGAGTTAGGTGAAGAACTCTTTGTGGGTGCAGAAAGAACTGTCTGCAATTTAACATCAGCAAAACCAACTGGTTATTGACTTTCACACACCAAAGCGCCTCTATGGCTGGTCACTATTCGAAGAGTATGCAGAGGTGGTGCACTCTTACAAGTACTTAGGGGTCCACATAAGTGACAGGGTGGACTGGTCTATTGACACAATGGTACTACTGTATATAAGAAAGAGCTGAGCAGGCTCTTTTTTCTGAGAAGACTGCATCCATTTAATGTAGGAAGTGACATCCTTCACATCTTCTATACTTTCTGATTGCCAGTGCGATTTTCTACACTATGGTGAGCTAGGCTGATAACATCACTTCAAGAGAGGCTCACTGAATCAACAAAAGTGCAAGTTCAGTTATAAGATGTATTCTGAAACCCCTGGAGGTAGTACCAAAGGAGAGAATTACAACAAAACTGAGTGCCATTTTGAAAAATGCTGCACATTCTCTCTGTGATACACTAACACAGTACTTTCAGCCAACGAATTACAGTATTCAGCAAATGTGTGTCAAGAAACGCTACTTGGGCTTCTTTATACCAAAGTCAATACGCCTGCATAATGCTTTAGATTTATTTTTTCTTCCTTTTTAGTCATTCTAGTGTAAGTTTGGACTAAGCAACCCAACATCACTTGGTAAGTGCAGTAGTGTTTGTGTATTTATGTATTCATTTATTCAAAGAGTTTCTGCAAGAGCCAGACTTCCCCCTGGGGAAAAATAAAGTTCTATCTATCTATCTATCTATCTATCTATCTATCTATCTATCTATCTATCTATCTATCTATCTATCTATCTATCTAATTACAGAATTATTTCTGTATTATTTCGAAATTGGATGAAGTGCATTCAAAGAAGTTTGTGTTATATACGGCAATAAACCATTTAGTATTTTTGACTTCGGAATGCTGTAGTGCTACAACTGCACCACTACAGCATCCCGAAGTCAAAAATACTAAATGGTTTATTGCCGTATATAACACAACCTTCTTTTTTTAATTTTTTTTATTAATTTTATTACAATCAATACATAGCAATCAAGTTTTTACAAAAAAAAGAATTATGTTAAGAACAGATCGATCCCCACCCCTGAGAGAGAGAGCAAGCCAAAAGGTGTAAAATTTAAGGCTTGTAAAAATACCTAAATTAATAAATTCTCTGTGCTTTATAAACTTATTTTAAAATATTACTGATTAGATCCTGCCATGTTTTGAAAAAAGTCTGTACAGATCCTCTAACTGAGTATTTGATTTTTCCAATTTTAAATAGTATAACACATCAGTTTCCCACTGACTTAAAAGAGGAGAGTTTGGGTTCTTCCAGTTTATCAGAATAAGTCTGTGTGCCAACAGTGTAGTGAATGCAATCACAATTTGTTTGTCCTTCTCCACTTTAAGCCCCTCTGGAAGAACCCCAAACACAGCTGTTAATGGGTTAGGAGGGAATAACACAACCTTCTTTAAATGAACTTCATCCAATTTCGTGATGGGGAGGTTCTAAAAGCAGCATTGGGCAAAAAACAGGAAACAATCCCGAATAGGGTGCCAGTACACCATAGGTTCCACTCACAAGTACACTGACACTCAAACACACTTGGAATAACCAGTCGTCCTGAGAAGCGTGTCTTTAGGAATGTGGGAGGAAAACCGGAATAACCATAGGAAACCGGACATAGACATGTACAGACATCGACTGGGCATGCAAATGAAATGCAGAAAATTGGATCACTCACCATTTTGTCATCATGTATATAACACAGACAATTAAATTCTTACTCAGATTTTTCCTCTACAAAATGTGGGTAGTATGGCTTCGTGGTTAAGGCTTTGTGGTTGTGGGTTCATATCCTGCTACTGACGCTATGTGACTATGAGCAAGTCACTTGACGTGCCTGTGCTCCAGTTGGAAAACCAAAAGAACTGTAACCAATCGTATCATAAATGTTGTAAGTTGCCTTGGATAAAGGCGTCAGCCAAATAAGTAAATATAAATTTTAAATATACAGAACAATTAAAATTAGAAAGGCTATAAAAAAAAATGTGACCACTACAAGAAGTCAATACAAACTGCACACAGACAGTGACTAGGCTGGAATTCAAAACCAGGTCCCTGGAGTTGTAAAGTAGCAGTGCTATCTGCTGTGCCGCTCGACATTATGCTTTTTAGTGTTTGGTATGAGAATTTTTCAAATATTAAATTGTTTTACTTACATAAATCTTTAATTAACATTCTGCTATCTATATTGATATATGATTATACATTATAATATTCTGAGGCTCTTTACTGTAAAAATGCAAATTAGTGTTTAAATATTTAATCCACATTTAGTAAAACTTTTGTTGAATTTTTCCTTTCCATAAACTACACTTTTTTTTTTAACATTTATATGTGCATTTGTTCCTAAATCTCAAATATTGCAATTCAAAATCAATGCAATCATTTATTCTATAATAAGAATAAACTTTGCAACTTGTAATCTATTCTTGTTATCAAATAAAAGTGTAATGTCAAGCTATTACTATATTATCTTAGGCTGTTGGGAGATTTGTGGGCCTATTCATCAAACGACAATCAATCCTACCAGATTAACGTCAATATGATCTGACGTTCAGTTCATTTTATTCTGGTGTGGTGCTCATCACTGGCGCTTACACTGAAATCAAGATCCTGATTGAAACATTTACATACATAAACTCACCTTAAACACACAAAAAACAGACATGATTCTCAGGGAGTAAAATAAATAAACCATGGCAATCTATCATTACCATATACTGAAAGGATCTTCATTTACACAAGCAAATGCAACAAACGTTGAAATGCTACAGCAATCTGTTTACTGGGTCAGATTTTCTCTTTTACACGGTTGCAGAGAGTCAAATCCTTTCCTAATAAACTGTAAGGGATGCCAGTACATTGTAGCCCATTAACCTCACATGCAAATCTTTGGAATGTCACAGAAAAACTGTCATGGGTAGAAAAGCCATGCTGACACAAAGAGAACACACAAGCTCCACAAAGGTATTGACTTACGTAGGATTCAAACCCAGGTCCCTGCATTTGGGAGGCAGCAGCATCAATTAATGGGTCTGTATTTAATACACATCCCTTTTTATAGGATAATCTAGTGAAGACAAAATGAGAATTCTGCTCTTGAATGCCGCTGTTCCATTTGTAGTATAAGCACATATAAAGAGCTTCAGAGCTGCTAACGTCAAATAATTTCAGTACGGATCAAACTGTATTTGCAGAGATTTATACTGATGTACTGGGGACTTGTGCGGAATGGTACGCTGATCACAGGCATAACGGCCAAAAAGTCTTTTTATATTACTGACTTCCTTTTGGCCAATATAATTTACAGCACAAATTACACTGTAGAAAGATCTACAAAAGAAATTCAACAACACAATTGTTTTTTTTTTTATGTTTTGTGTTTGAATATTGCAATTTAAGGAGCGCAAAGACAAGAATTACTGGTAGCTCTGTCAATCTAACTATGTCTCGTTAAAATGAGTTATATCAGTGGTATTCCTGAGGGAAATCATGGTGGTACAGTAGCTAGCGTTGCTGCCTCAAAGACCAAGATTTGAATACTCACCTAGTCGCTTTCTGTGTTAAATTTGCATGTCCTCCCTATTTCTGCATAGTTTTGCCTCCAATTTTCCAAAAAAAATGAAAGGTTAATTTTTAAACCTGTCCTACCTTTTGTTGGAATGTATCTGAATGTGCCCTGCAATGAACTGGCATCCTGTCCAGGGTGGGCTCTGGCTTGGACTCCAGATTCTTCCAAACCTAATTATCTTGCATAGGGTGGGTTCCAGACTGCAGATTCCCAGAAATCTGAGTTGAATGAATGGAAGGATGGATGTGTTCCTGTCATCTGAACTCCTTACAGACACTGTGATGCATGGTTCCAGGAGTGGACTGAGAAGCCCCAGTGGAACTTTATGGCAGGTTATCCTCCTTAAACGTAGTTGTGCACAGCAAGGGAAATGAGTTTGACAAATCGATAACACCAGATTGACAAATTACTTGTTTGGTAAGCCATTCTTGCTTTGACACCCAGCACACTTTAACTTGGTATAACAAAGGCACTTTGTTATACTTATATATGTCTGCCAAAGAGGCTGTCTGCTGGAGGAGTGAACCACGAGTTTATTTGTAGATTTATGATGTCATAGGCGTTAAATAAAATATAGTCATTTATTTTTAACTGTACAGTACCTCCTGACTATCTCCAAGATTGACCCAATTGAGCTCTTTCCAGTGCGTGACTAAAATATACTCCCATCCACACAGCTAAAAGTTTCGAATTCACGGCTGCCAAGAAGCTTTTTAGCATTTTCAGTTGGCAAGTGCCAGTTATAAACATAAAGTTTTTTGAAAAACAGTTTAATTTTTTATCCCTATAAGTGAGCTAATAATTAGCAGAAAATGCCTAGTACTGTCAGCTTTTCAAGTTGAACCATATGAACCATTTGAAGTATTTCAATATCGATTTTAGTGAGTGTGTTAATGTTTGATTAAGTGCTATAGAAACTTACATATAAAAACGCATCAAATAATTTAAACCGAGTCATCATTTTACTAACCAACAGAAAACTGACTGCTCATCTGACTTCTGAATGAGAGCAGCCTGTGTGTACACATGAGCAAAGTCAAATGATTCACTGGGGGACAGACATACTGACATGAACAGCCGCACTGCTGGGGTATCACACACAACAGTGTCCCAGGTGTATCAAGAATAAGGCACAACCAAGACAAAACATCCATCCTGTGCTCAGAAACAGATAACTGATAAAAGGGGCCAGCAGAGGCTGACATGACTTGTGATGGACTGGTCACAGCCTGGTAAATCCCAGCCTCCCTTGATTCACATTCATGGAATAACCAGATATGGAAAAATCCATGAAAGACCATGAAGACCATAAATCCACAGTTCTTGGTGTCACCACAAAGGCAAGTAATAGCAACATAATGGTGCGTGTTTTGCATTCATTGCATACACTAGATCCACTGATATGAGCAAACTGGTGCTTGAATATAACAGAATACGTTGGCATATTTTTGTACATTTGCACAAGTCTCTTTTATTAATGGTTACTTCCCAGTATGGATTTTTTGAGGCACTGAACCAGAATTTTGCATTTAATTTTTTCATAAAAATTGTTATCAGTTATTAGGAATTATTATGTGGCATTTTAACACCATTTTCTTTTTCCTGGGTGACGCCTTGTTGTGTTGCCATCGTAATAATGCAAAGACAGTTGCCCTGATATGCAGTTCCAGAAGTATATGGTTGAAATCATCAGCTCACCGCTGTAAGAACTGGTGCATCACATGTGTCATTATCTAAGTTTGCTGATATCCATGCAAAAACTATCATTGTGCATGTGTTAATGGTACTGTACTGTAATCTTGTAGTGTTAAAGACTTCCTGGTTCTGACTTTTGCTTTGATTTGTCTTACTGCATTTATTAGGTTTAGACTTGGGTACTGATGCTCAATATGACTGATCTATAGTTTCGACTTTCTGTCCTTCCGTGAGAACCCTAAATCCAAAGAGGACTGTTTCATTTATGTTAGGTAGATTGCCCAGAGGGGACTGGGCAGTCTAATGGCCTGGAATCCCTACAGATTTTATTTTTTTCTCCAGCCGTCTGGAGTTTTTTTTTTGTTTTTTCTGTCCACCCTGGCCATTGGACCTTACTCTTATTCTTTGTTAATTAATGTTGACTTATTTTAATTTCTTATCTTGTCTTTTATTTTTCTATTCTTCATTATGTAAAGCACTTTGAGCTACTTTTTGTATGAAAATGTGCTATATAAATAATGTTGTTGTTGTTGTTGTTCTTTTACATTTCCTCTTCTGTTTATCCCTTTAAACTTAGTAGCTTTTCTTGTGAAAGCATAACCATAAAGGAGAAGTGTAACATATTCAGACACTATTATGTATATCTCTAACACTATTATGCATAGCTCTAATGCAACTAGATTACAACAGTTTAAAACCATCAAAATAGAAATACCAATAAATAATAAATATTGTCAACACATAGATCCATAGTCCAATATCAGAATCAGAATATCAACAATATTAAAACTTGGATGCCAGATTCATAATTTATCCTTGTCAAAAATATGCACTTTAATGCATTATTCATGCCCTAACAAATTAACTTAATACCCGAAATATCAGAAAGTCAGAATTTAGGGAGATTCACTAAGCAGACATGACATACATCAAACTCAACTGTGTAAGGTGAATTGAATAAATAACAATATCAGGTGTATATCACCACCATGCACTAATGTCTGGAGGAAAAGTATGACTGTCAGAGCATTAAGTCACATAAACCTTGAGTATCCATTCCAATGAAGACCACCCAATCATCATATCTAGTAAAAATCAACATGAATAGGTTTCCTCATACATAAAATTGTACCTCCGGGTTGAGAACTTTGGCCTTTCTTTTGTTCAGTTTCATCTTTTTTTAGAATTGCAAACAGTGGACTATTCTGCCGGGATCTAATCCAATCAAAAAGAGGCAGACTGAGATAGTTGAGGCTCCGATCACAAACATTTCCACACTACCACTTTCTGATTTGGAAAAAAAAGCATATTATGAAACAGCTTGTTCCTACACCAAGATATAGGCTTTTAAATAATAGGGTCAAGTTGTTTCAATCGGTAGAAAATTATAATTACGTGTTTTCTTTATAGTGAGTAGGAAGAAGTGGAGAACTTGCCCTTCCATTTAAATCCACCTTCCCTCCGTCTGGCCTGATTGATCCTGAGTTAGATACATTTATCTGATTAGTAAAGAGGGATATTGAGGAGATAGATTCACAGCGACCTAGATGGTTTTATAATATTACGAGAGACGTGAATGCTGCATTACAACTGTTAATGAATGATTCCTCAGTTATTATTAGACCTTCTGGTTATTGAGTGTGCCTAACCTCTGATTTTCTGGGATTTCGGGTATTACGTTAATTCGTGAGGGGGTGATTACTGAATGAATGTGTGTATTCTTGACAAAGATGAATGATGAATCTGGCACATACATTTTAAGACTGTTGAGGTGCAGTTCTGATATAGGTCTATGGGTCTATGTATTAATGCTATGGATTATATATTGTACAGTATGACCACAAAGGGGCTGCCACTGAGCCCCAAACCCAAGACACAGTAATACAACACACGTTTTTAGAATAAAATACGATATTTATTCTTACAAAGCACCTCTTCACAATCCTCTCCTGCAATCAGCCACAATAACAAGACAAATTAAACAATCATTCCTCCTTTTCTACTTCCATCAAATGTTTCCCACTACCTCCTGACTCTGACTCAGCAGCAGATTCCTTTTAAGTCAGACCAGGGAAAGCGTTCAAGGAAGTACTTCTGAGCCTTAGAAAAAGTCTGGAGGTCCTCCCCCAACAATATCCTCTATCAATATCCAGGGATCCCAACAGGGCTGCACTTCTGGATTCCAACTCCCAAGCACCCTTGTGGGTGTCGTACTGGACTACCATATGAGGACCAGTGAACCTAGAATATCGGGGTAGAACAACTCCTGATCCTCGGCTTTTATCATTAATCCATACAGGCCGGGTGGAAATTTATTTCCTTGCCCCACCAGCCAATTCGCTTGCATCATCACACTGCCCTCCTGTCCGGATAATGAATCATCCTTCAAACTGGATGCCCGTTCTCCTCCTATAATTGGTATTTCTATTTTGATGGGTTTTAGCTGTTCTAATCTAGCACTTTAGATATACATAAAAGTGTTTTAATAACGTGTTACACTTCTTATTAATGATTATGCTTTCTTTATGTGTAAGGATATATTTTGATATTCTTAATGGTTTAGTCTAAGACATATCTGTGGAAGCTCATCACTATATATAAAGTAACTATTTACCCATGCAATATCCAAACTGGTGCCACAACCTATTACAGCAGCTTTAGGCATAAAAAAAGAACCAAACTTAGAAGTGTGCCCGTCCATAACAGGGCATATTGATACACACTCCCTTATGTATATCTGAAAATGTATTTTCATTGGTGCAAGTTTCTGGTTAGAGAGAAGAAGAGGAATGCCCACACAAAAGAGACATTCCAGGCAGGGGTAGGCAGGAACCAACAGTAAGTGGCCAGAACAAGTGACACCAGAGGTACACTTCAGTTTGGTGTGAATACTGTTACTCATACTTGGCCTAACTGAATATTTACTGTAGTTTGCACCATATCATATATAGCCCATCATCTAGTGAACCAGCATAAGTGAGCTTATACTTTATGATGCTTGGGGCAATTGAAGGCAGAGCCTATAAAAGGTGGGTGTTTGTCTTACACTTGTTTTCAACCTTGGGCAATCAATGTATAAGTAAAACAATCACCCTGGTGCTCCTAAGAATATTGCCTACTATAAAAAAAAATATGAAACCTACAGCTGGAGGGGAAATACAAGAAGGAAACACTGTGGCAAAGAAGTGAGAGGTGTAATTCAGTAACAAGAAGGAAATGTTCTGCATTTTTAGGTAAATGGCTTAACCATCTCAGTGAGAACCATGTCAGATAGAGCCTGGTTATACTAGTGGGGATTAGTGCTTCCATTCACCTGGCACAGACTCTGTTTTCCCTCTTCTCCACATCTTTTGTGACTTATAGCAACATTAATAATTCTTCCATATGTCTACACACTATTGTGCACCTTATACATAGCAGACGCCGTTTTAACTTTCTTTGCAACCTCTTCCAAGGGGTAAGATCCACTGGGAGCCTAATAACATATGCATGGAGTACTTAGATAATGGGCAGTGAAGCTTTGATGGAAAAGCTAAATAGCAGGTCTGAGTGGAGAAATCAGTTAATTTATGTTCTATATCAGAAAGAACATCAAACGTTGAAACTGGGCCTGCTTCCAAGTCCAGCTTGGGAGTTACATAAGTCTAGTTTATATGTTTACCACAGCCAGCCTCAAAATGTGCTCTCAAATGCGGCCTACACATTTCTTAATGCACATGTAAAGAAGATGATGCACATTTGACCATGACAAGAGATCTGACTCCTCTTTTCCAAGCCACCATTCTTCAACAGCCAATTGTAGGTAGATGAAATGGGTAATAGTTTCAAAATTAAGTAACTCTCAAAAAAATAAAAGAAATAAAAGCATATGTTAAAATTATGAATAAATTATTATGTGTGTCTCTCATCAGATATTACTGGCCAAAGCCGGAAAACAATTCCTAACGTCCTGTTAATCAAGCCCCGTTATTCGTACCTGAAAGAAAAACATTCACACGCACAAGAACTGGAACTGGAAAGTCAAAAAGAGTTCTCACATCTTCTAACCTTCTTCTTATCCAATACAGAGTCCTACGACACTGAGCTCAAGGCAGGAACCAACCCTGGATGGGACTCCAATCAATCAGAAGGCACACACACTCATGCTGGCCTCATTTAGAGTTATCAAATGTTGTAATAAACACATGTCTGGGATGTCTGAGGGAAGCTACCACACCCAGAAAATTACCCACACAGACACAGGGAGAACATACACACTCTACATAAAAAGAATCTGGACCAGGAATCAAGCCCAGGGCACAATCTATCCACCCTCTCTGTTCTGTCTCACTTAGACCATTTTAGGGTTGTGGGGTGAAAAGATTCAATATTTGTATTAAAATGAAGAACATCCAAATGCTTCAGTTTTCAAAGCCATCTTACCACCTTTCAGTACATTTGGCCTGGCACTGAACAAGATTTTGGTATTTCTAAACAGAAAAAGGATTTTGGTCTGGTGACATAGGATGTTTTGCTTTCTCCATCTTCTGGTCAATTTAAACTTCTCTGGATAAGTCAAATAAGTAAAAATCTCATGGACTCTGCTTGGAACTGGGCAGTGGATGTTCAAAGTATAACCACTAAAGTAAAACCAGCCATAATGGGATAGGCTTTATCATAGCAGCTGTCATTTGCATTTTAATCCATTAAACCCATCAAACAATGATCCATCCTTTATCTACCCCTCTTAATTCAGCAAGTGGTGATCAGAGGCGATTACAGCAGCAGCAGGTAGAAATCATGAATAGGGTGTCAGGCTATCACAGGGCATACCCATGCACACTCCTATACACTCACATGGATTGAATTCCAATTATCCTAACATTCAAAACTTTGGATGTTGGAGGAAAACAAGCGGACAGAATGTGCAAATAGTAAACTGCCAGTGGCTAGGGCTGGATTCCAGCTCCAGGACTCTAGGAATGAGACACAGCAGCACTACTACTGCACCAACAAGCTACCATTGATCAATATGTATTTTTTTATTTTATAAACAATTTGCACCATTTAGTTCAAACAAGATTAAAGCACAGCATCAAATATGTAAATAAATCCATTCAATTAAAAACCAAAAGAAGCATGTACAAAATTAGTTTGAATTCCTGTAGTTTTGAATTGTCTCTACTGAGTTAGGAATTCCAAGTCTTCAAGAACTGCTACCCAGTCCCTAATATATGAGTCCCATTGTGGCAGACCTTCTGTTCCCAGAGTAGTGTGCCATTCGGACATAGATTGGAGTGGAGGATGCAATTATGTATCTGTTTCACAAGGGTTACTCTCACCTGGACAAAGCTGACAACACCGAGAGGATTATGTTTTTTGATTTCCTCAATGCCTTCCGTACCACCCAGCTGTCACTGTTAAGGGGTAAGCTCAGGGATATCCAGGTGGATGAGCCTGTGGTGTCCTGGATAATGGACTGTCTGTCAGGCAGACTGCAGTTTGTGAGACTCAAGGACTGTGTGTCTGATATGGATATTAGCAACACTGGAGCACCACAAGGAACAGTCCTGCTACCTTCTCCCTTGACCTTGTACACCTCAGACTATAAAAATAACACAAGGCCATGGTACATTCAGAAATGTTGAAATAATGCTGGGGTGTCTTGATAAGGAGTATGAGACAGTGTGTAGCAGTCAGTTGGAGAACTTTGTTGGTGCAGAAAGAATCAGCAAAACCAAGGAGATGGATTTTGATACCCGGTCACTATTCCATGGGAGTGAATGTGGAGGTGGTGTAATGCTACAAGTACTTGGGGGTCTATATCAATGACAGGCTGGACTGGTTTTGTAACACAGAGGAAAGATATAAGAAAGGGCAGAGAAGACACTTTTTTTCTTAGGTGACTGCATTCCTTTAATGTGTGTATTGACATCCTTCACATATTCAATAACTTTGTAGTGGCCAGTGCAATCTTCTACACTGTGATGTGCTGTTCTGGTAACATCAGCTCAAGAGTGACCCTTTAAATCAACTGCCATTATGAACAATGCTGCACATCCTCTCCATGATGCACTAACACTGAGGACTTTCAGCCCGTGAATTATCCAGCAAAAGTGTGTCAAGAAACACTACTGGGTGTCTATTATAGCAAAAGCAATACACCTGTATAATGCCTAACTGTGACAGCCAATCAGACTTTTTCTTTTTCTTTCCTTTTAGGTTTTTTTTAGTCATTTTAGTATATATTTGGGAGGGATTTGCTGTTTGTCATAACTGTGGTGAAGAGAGAGATGAGCCAAAAGGCAAAGCTCTCCATTTACTGTTCAGTCAATGTCCCTGTCCTCATCTACGGTAATGAACTTCGGGTAGTGACTCAAAGAACTAGATTGCAGATACATATGGCAGAAATGAGTGTCTTTCACAGGGTTTCTGAGCTCAGCCTTAGAGATAAGGTGAGGCACGTTGACATTCGGGAGTAGTTTAAAGTATGATTGCTTCTCCTCTGTGTCAAAAGGAGCCAGTAGTGGTGGTTTCAGCATTTGTTTAGGATACCTCTTGGACACCTCCCTAGTCAGGGGTTTCAGACTTGTGCAACGGGGATTAGACCCTGAGGCAGATGTAGGACATGCTTAGAGAGATTATATCTCGCAGTTGGCCTGTGAATAACTCAATATCCCCTCAGAGAAGATGGAGGAGGTGCCAAGGAAAAGAGATGTCTGAGCATCTTTGCTTATGCCACTGCCCCTGAGACCCCTGAGTACCCAGAGAAACAGCCTAAAATGGATGGATGGGGTGGATATTTATTGGGCTTCTGTAAAAAGCTAAATTTCCACCTGGGAACAAATAATCTATCTATCTATCTATCTATCTATCTATCTATCTATCTATCTATCTATCTATCTATCTATCTATCTATCTATCTAGTGGTGTAACAGACAGAACAATTTTATTTGTAAGAGATATTCAGCCCAAGAGGCAGCATGTTAGTGCAGTGATTAGTGCTGCTACCCCACATATTCGTTCTCCTGGGTTCAAATCCACCATCTAGTCACTGTCAGTGTAGAACTCAGAGAGTCTAGCCATATTTCTAACAGGATTTCTCCCACATGCCAAAGACATGCATGTTAAGCTAACTGGCAATTCTAAACATGTGTGTACTGTGTGACAGACTGGGGTTCTGTCCAGGGTGTTTTCAGGCATGCATTCAGTGCTTCCAGGAAAAGCTCCAACTCTGGATGGAATTAAGTGGGTTTCAGAATGAAGGTATGTATTTGATCTAATAGACTCCGGTTTCTATGACTGCAATATAATAGGAAAGATGAATGTTTGACCCTGACGCAAACACATCCCATTTTTTCATTGTGCTGTAGAGTGCTGTAATGATGTATCATGTGCCAAATGATCTGTACCTAAATTGACCAATAAACTTACTATCCTGAGATTCACACCACTGGGATCATGTGTGCATTATGAAGAACTCCAGGCAGGGCTGCACTGCCATACACCGCATTCACAATGAAGGAAATGACATACACACACACACACACACACACACACATACAGACAAATACAAAGTAGAAACTGATAATTAGTGAGATTGCTCATTAGGCTATTTGAAAATACCTTTGTGTGTGGAAAATTCAATGCGCTTCAAAACAATGAGCTTTTTAGAAGTTCATTACAGAAAGGGGACGCATGAAAGACAGATAAACACTCTTTATGAAAGACGTGTCATCTTCAGCTGCTGAATTCAAAATGTGTGGCTTTTTTATTTATTTATTTGCAAGTTGACAAATTTTTATATTGTGAAGAATATGAAAACCAGCAATTCAAGCCACTCTTCAGACTAATGTGCAGCTTCTTTTCAAAAGGGACTTCTTTAACGACGTTTACACACCAACAAAACAGCACCTGCTCTTTAGAAAACTGCAAGATGGCAAAAAAAACAAAAAAAAAAAACAAACCCAGAAGCAAATTATTGTACAGCTTGCTGATGTCTTTACCATACATCAGATCTCTGAAATGAGGGGGGCTGTTAGTTCAAATTAAACGATGAAATTGGCCATCAGATTATTAATGCATATATTCGTCCATTCGTTTTCATCTCAGGTTATCCTGCAGACGGTCATGAAGAGATTGGCTTAACTCAGCAGCAGCAAATGCAAGGCTGTAACCCACCATTTACAAAGGGTGTAGATTATAAGGCACCGCTGATTCACGGTGCTACCCTGAGCAAGTCACTTAACCTTCCATGTGCTCTAACTAAAAAAAAACTACACTATTCGCTTGTAACATGATGCAAATTTAAGTCATCTTGGATAAATAGGTAAGCCAAATATATAATTAATCGTAAAAGGAAGCAGGTGTGCCTAATGCAGCTATACAGCACATGATTGCTGTGAAACCTTACAGTTTGCTTGTTCATTTCGTTGCTATGATCCTTATTATTTTATACGTAAAACATCTCAGTAGGGTTATGTAATAGTTGATGGAGCTGCCTAAAGAGTCTTTAGTTTGAGTTTGAGTTTGGATGCTCTCCCTCTGAACAGAAGGGTGCTGTGGTCACATGATCAGGTTCATTGGTGGAGCGGGAGTTTGCATGCGCTTCTGATATCTGTGTGGGTTTTGTCTGGGTGCTCCAGTTTGCTCACACATTTCAGTGGCAGACATATATGTATCCAGCAGGAGGCGCTAGCTCCCTGGAATTAGGTCCTTTATTGACTTCTATCTGGCATGGATATGTATCCATGAATCCGAATACAGGGTCACGGGGGTCTGCTGGAGCTAATCCCAGCCAACACAGGGCACAAGGCAGGAACCAATCCTGGGCAGAGTGCCAACCCACCGCAGGACACACACAAACACACCCACACACCAAGCACACACTAGGGCCAATTTAGAATCGCCAATCCACCTAACCTGCATGTCTTTGGATTGTGGGAGGAAACTGAGCGCCGGAGGAAACCCACGCAGACACGGGGAGAACATGCAAACTCCACGCAGGGAGGACCCGGGAAGCGAACCTGGGTCTCCTAACTGCGAGACAGCAGCGCTACCACCGCGCCACCGTGCCACCCCATGGATATGTATGTATAAATGAATTATGCATTGCATTGTTTGGGGCGGAAATGACATTTTAAAGCAAGTTAAATACATATATCTCCTTTTATACCATACCAGTAACGACAGACTGCACGATAACATGCAGTGAATACACTTGACTTGAGCATTCATAATTTTCATCCTCTTTCTCTGTAGCACTTTGAGCTACTTTTTGTATGAAAATGTGCTATATAAATAAATGTTGTTGTTTCTCTGTACGTTTACCATTTGTTAGCTCAGAGGTTGATGTGCTTTCTGCTTCTGGAACAGCTCTTCTTTTCTCCACCCTAGAGGCCCGCTTCTTCTCTTCTTCCTTTGACACATTAAACATTAAAAGTGATTCACATTAAAACTGATTAAGTCAGTTTTTGTGTTGCAATTACTTAGTACGTTTTTCTTAATTTTTCACTTAAGCTGGCACTTAAGTCTTCAATCTGCCTTAAGAATGATTTAAGATATGAAGAGGTAGAGGAAGTGACGGTGAAGGTGGAAGGGATGAGAACGGCGCTCATACACATGCACTGCATGGCTGCCCTGCTGCCCGCTGCTGAGAGTTGATTCTAAACTTAAAATACACTAAAAATAAAAAGCGTAATAAAAATCATCACCCAAAAGCGGACAATAGAGGTCACGTAGTATATGTGTACCAAGGTTCAGGTCAATAGATTTAAAATCCTGGATAGATAAACGGACAGCCACAGTAGCATATTATATAAGAAGATTGGTCTTTTCTGATTATTTTCACCATAATAAGAACATAATTCCATGGACCGAGCGACCCCTGCTGGATATAACATATGATTTTCATTTGGCACCGCGTGGTTCTTCATAGCAGTGTCACAGGGTAACCATTTTAGTTCCCAGAAGAACTATCCACATGAAAGTACCAGAAAGAACTGTTATATATTTAGACCAGTAACAAGTGAAATAGAGGTGAATAGATGATAATAAAATAAAAATGGGTTCATGATTTTATAAGAATCCATCCTGTAGCTGTCACAAAATATATATGTATATATATCTAAATTTGATACCTGAGTTTGTGGAATATGTTTTGTAAATTATATTGTATATTATAATAGTGGTGGTGCAATCTTATGGTAGATAACGTTTTCTTTTAAAGTGTAACTTTGCTATATTTTTTTTTAACTCAACGTCTTTGTACATAAGTATACAATTTGGTTTGAACGGAAGGGTGCTGTGGTCACGTGATCAAGTTCATCGGTGGAGTGGAAATGCGCATATCAAGACACTTAATGGACGCTAAGCTGAAGAAAGGTGTTTTTCTTTAATAAGATGGACATGAGGTTGGTATCAGAGAGATTGTAATAAAGACTCCTGAACTTCTAGTCAGAAGGAGCACACGGTATATTTTAATTTGTTATCCCTACACCTGTATAACTCATTTATTGTTTAATTGACTAGCTTTATTTTACTTTAGTTTTGCATGGTGTTTGAGAGCTCTAAAAGAGAAAGAAAGCAAATCAGTACTCTTCAAACATCAGTCAGATTGTGGTCTCATCTGTAGCAGGAAAAAACTTTCAGGAGCAGCTACACATCCTGTATATTAAAACAGACCAAGTTCAGGTTTTCTTGATCTATCAGTATAGGTAGGTAGCCTACTATATAGTAAAGATTTCTGTTTTGTTTACATATTAGAAACAGTTTTAAAACTCAAAGTACCAATTGTATATGCAAAAAATGAAATGGTTCTCTGTCAAGCTATATGGTTCTAGATGGATCTATTCAACCCTTCAAAGTGCCATTAAAGAACCATTATTATTAACTGTGTAGCTGGTTCCTGTCTTGTGTTTGATACCACTGGCCAAACTGCTCCAGGTTCCAGCAACTACTTAAGAGCAACCTTTAAATGCCTTCACACAACTCCTAGTGAACATTCATTTAGTGGTATGACTCCAACTCCGATTTCTCTCTGCTCGGGTTTGTTTCTTCAGTTTTAACATTTTCATTATGACTCTTGACCCACATTTTGACTCCGGGTTCCTCTAACTGTTTCCCCAAAATTAACTCTCTGAATTAGACTTCACCATACATTTAAGAGGTGCAGTTTCTCAAATGTCAGTTTATTTCTCTATTCCCATAATATATTGTTCCCAATACTAGACATCATCTCATTTCCATGCACATTCATATGCATTCTCTGATATGCATTCTTCTTCATATGCTTGCTATGGTTCATTTCACAAGTTTCTGTCTAACAATGAATTGTAATTTTAGTGTTGCATAGCACCTGCGATGGTGTAGGCTTTTAAGGTGACATAAAGCATACGGATTGACTGATTGATTGGTTGATCTAAACAGTTATTTCTTCACGCACTGAATAGCAGAAACATGGAATAAAATACCAAATAATGAAACTGAGGGTGGCACAGTGGTCAGCATTATTTTCAAGTCCTGGGTTTGAATTTGGACATTCTCCTCATGCAAGTTTTGTCTCAATTTTTAAAATTGTTCTCCCCACACTCTATTTTTTTTTTCTTTCCAGTTGGTGAGTTTAAATTGCAGCTCTGAGGTTAGAATAAGGTCACTGTCCCTCTTGCATGTTGCTCAAGGTGACTAAAGGAGGCTGGCATCAGAAAGGGCATTCAGCTATAAAAACTTCTGCTCCAGTAGCCCCACAATTTGGGAGGCAGCTGGCAAAGCAGAAAATATCCAATAAAAGAGCAGAGAGAGAATGTGTATATATTAGTGTGGCCAGTGTCCTAATCTGGATCTTATTTATATATTTTTTTCATCTTTTCCTTGGCCTCTAATAATACTGCATATATAATTCCAAGGGCTTTAGAGGCAAAGGAATTTAACGGTCAGGTTGTTTTTCTGATTTGGACCATGGATGACATTGTTGTTTGAAATATGTCTTGCTGCAGCAGGATTTTGTTTTTTTTTTATGGGGGCTGCCAAGGTTTGCTGTTTGTGATAGAAGGTTGATCAGGCTGTTGGTGGGCAGCACGAATGAGAGAGTTTAGCATGTGACATCATTACCTAGACCTTGTGGATAAATCAAAACTAAATAAAACCCTTGTAATAATTATTCAAAACTCTTTCTGGTTATGCATTCCTTTTTGTTCTTCAGCTGATTCTCATCTTGTGTTTTGGCTGCAAAAAATATTCTGATTGGATAGCATTTGTGTCTCACATCTTAGCCTTTGTTTATTTCATTTCTGAGCTCCCAGTTACTACCTTGGCTAGTTATTACACATATAATGCCCCTTCAGAGTCCATCTTACTTTAAACTGCTGCCGCCCTGCACAGTCGGTACACCCTATGATTTACTCAGGGTGGGTTTCTACCATTTGTTTGATACTCCCAGAGTAGTCTTCAACCATCAACTGCATTAAGCAAGTCTGATATTTGATTGATGGATAGTGAAGTCGATTGAACTATACGGTGAACCTTCAGACGTCAACTTGATGACTTGATGATATTGGTTAGTGACCTGATCACACTGGATGAGGTATGCATGTTTCCCCAAGTATTCTGTTTATTCCCTTTCAATACACCAAAGACATGTATTTGATGATTATTGAAAATTATAAATTAGCTTAGTGTGAGTGACTCTATGTGTGTGCGTGAGTGTGACTTGTAATGGATTGGCACCCCATGCAGGATTGCTTCCTGTCTTGTGTTAAATGTTTCTGGGGTAGGACTTGGCCTCTATCAGCACTCAAACTGGATTAAAAATGTTGTGCAAATGACTGGACAGATTTAGTTGCATCACTGAGGGGCATAGTGGCACAACTGCTGCATTTTGATCCCACCCTGATCCATGTCTATGTGGAGTTTACATGTTTGCCTCACATCCATGAGGTTTTTTCTTCAGTTATTTCAGTTTTCCCCATTCCAAATGCAAACAATTCTAGTTGAAATGGTGACTCTATATTGCCATGGTATGGATGAATGTGCTTTCCTATGAACTGGAGGTTTCCTGAATTCAGTGCTGCCAAGGCAGACCCCAGCCCTAAAACTTGATTAGGCAGGTTCAGAAAGTGACAGATGGATCAATCAATCAATCAATAAACAGTTATTTATATAGCACATATTCATACAAAAAAATGTAGCTCAAAGTGCTTTACAAAATGAATAGAAAAATAGAAGACACAATACAAAATAAACATAAGTCAACATTAATTAACATAGAATAAGAGTAAGGATTAAAGGGCATCACTGAGTTGTGCAGTAGCACAGTCGTTAGCTTCAATTTTGCTTTGCAATTTAATCTACAAATATCATTTATTTCAAAAGCACCCATTTTAGTGAAACACAAAGGAAATTGTAGCTACTGTATGTAAAAGTTAAAATTTCATGCAGTAAAAGTAAAAATATCAAACAAAAAAGTGTAACTACTTTTTTAGCTGTTATCTTTCATAGTAACCTAGTGGCACAGTATTGGGTCCTAGATTTCCACAACTTTTGGGATCTAAGCTCTACAGCATGTCGTTAAATCTGTGTGAGTTTTCCCTGGAAATTTTAACTTCATGATACATCACAAAAACCTGCAAATCTGGTGACTCTGAATGGGCCTGGCATCACAGTATGGCTTCGACTTTGTGTCTAATACACCCAGGACAGTCTCTGGCTTTACGTGATGTTGTAATGTAAAGGGCAATTACAAAAATGGCTGGATGAATCTGGTTGCATTGTAATCAATGCACTTTTTATATTTGCACAAAACTGAAATATTCTTTTCATAATTTCCATGACGACTACAGGATTGAGTTGCCTAATCAGTAGCGCAGCACATGAATGTTACTTAGTCAGACTGTGAAAGCACAAAACCAGAATTCCTTTGGTGCTTCCTATCTACGAGTATCCCACATGTAGAATAGGTGGAGTGTAGGAAAGTAGCTCTCAAACTACACCCTGGGGGACCTGAAGCTTTTTGTTCAGGGGCCAGTCCCTCGATTTAGTTGCACCCCTTGCTTAATTAGATAGCAGTTTCTCTTTTATTAAATGCTCCTCAGTGTGTGATTAAATTTGCAAAAGCTTCTGTGACCCTCATTTGAAATAGCAGAATGAAAATAAATGAATGTCTTTAGCAATGGTTTGTGTTTTTATCTCAGGATTTAGGAAGCAGGGCTCTGTTCATTTTTCTTCATTTAGCTACCATCTTCATTTTAATTCTCTTGCTTGTTACCATTTCCTCAATTAATTGACCCAATTAGTAAAATGTACCCACAGATGCCAATGCTGCACCAAGTTTGCTTACCACTACATAGCATATTCCGTGTCCATTACACCTAGGTGTCTGTCACAGAAAGGCCTGCTTTCAAGAATATTCACAAAGAAATCAGAAAGAATAGAATGACTGCCAACAAAAAGCGCTTGGGGCTAATAAAGGGACATCTATTAAACAGGCACAGAATGTACTTGAATTTACATCAAAAATATTTTCAGACAGAGAAAAGAAAAATATCAATCCAATTTTTTATGATATCGCAGTTTAAAGCAGCACGTCTGTCCTCGTTTCAGAGAAACTAAAAGTGGAGAAATGTGCAATAAAGTAACTTTGTAAGAGTTACACGGTGGTTTGGAATTTTAACATTAACAATTGTACCGTGTCACATGCAACTACTCATAGTGACCACTGAGTGGCATGCCAGTCACACACACACACACACACACACACCAACACCTATTAAGTTTCACTCCTGTAAGTGTTAGAGATATTGGAAATAAGAACCACACACATGCAGGGACCCCAACCCTTCAGCTGGGAAGCATCAGCCCTAACCTCTGTGACACCATCTCACCTATAAAAAAATCAAATGTCAAGATTTAATTGAAACATGTTAATTGTAACAAATTGTAATACTTCTTCTTCACAGGGAACTCAAACTAGTACACTAAAACAGTTTTTTCACATATCTACGTATTCTCCCAGTTTTTTTCAAAGACTATTGCGGCTGATGAAATAAATAATATGTGCATGCAGACAAATTTGTACACAGATTAAATTACAAAGTGAAGTATGCGTAAATTGAAAATGTGAGTACTCCTCATAATGCTGATTAAAATTCAGGTTCATTTTAGTCCATTTAGCACAATTTTCTTAAATTTTCACTTCAGAGTTATTTATTTAAACAGCTGTCGGTCCTTCCCACTTTCTAAATGGTGGCAGGCGCTGCTCTGCCTCAGTACTGTGCTCCATTAACCGTACAGTTGTGTAGCTGTCAATGAATTCAATGCAAGCTCCATTAGAGGTAATGAGCAAAGCAAAGGAAAAAACAACGGGGTTTGTTGTGTGGTCTGCACAGGTACTTACTAGTGAAACATGAAGCCAGGCAAGGGTTTCCTTATAATTTGTATGAAAGCTAATTAACAAGAAAGGTTTACTTCTTTTCACAATTAGCTGACATTGGCTTCTGTTGAAGTGTTTGGTGAGTAAACTCTTTTTCTTATGATTACACTTTTGGAGTGGTAACTTCAATGAGCTCCAGTGAATGTACTTACACCTGCACTTAGCTCACCCAGACATCCGGTGAGTTCTGTCAAACTGTTCATAATGTTGTACTTGCCCAGTAGTCAAATAACTCTCCGTAACTATTTATTGTATATGATCATTTCTGAATTGCACTGCAACCTCATTCACTGCTTAGTTAACCCAAATTAACCCAGTCACAATTTCAAACCACTATATGCTGTTTTTATAAAGCTGTCTACCAAGATGCCTTTCTTGAAATAATGTGAAGGCCATTGTAGAGTCAGAATTACAAAATTATTCCATTGTAGGAACCCAATGATGTTAAGAATTTAATGCCTGGGAGCCCTTGTGCCTGGTGATGAAATTGGGCTCCTTGTGTATCCAAAATTGATTTCAGTGGGTTAACAGTATGGATGGACAGATGGATGGATGGATAATATAAAAAATATATAGAAATACTCATTTCAGATTGCATTAACACAACAGGTGCTTATCATAACAGCTCCAGGCTTTCTAGTCCTCAAATGCACATGTCTTTATATATCTAATCTAATTTTACTCTTTAAAACAGCACAGGATAAGCAAGAAAATAGATGGATTGGTCTAGTTATTTCAACATCCATTTTAACCATTCCAGCACATGGTCTAATTCCATAAATTAGAAGGAGATAGCAATTAATCCAATGTGGCCAGCAGCTCCACCCAATGTACAGTTTATAAAGCAGGCTCAGAGTCCTGCACACAGCAAAATGGCTTGTGTTAAGTTTATACTTGAAAACAGGAACAGTGACCCCATGCATAGGTATACTCTATTAAGTGTTAATTTAATTCTGGTCAGTTTGCTGTGCACAAAAGAAGTGATTTAAAAATGTACAGTGCATGGCAGAGGCAGTGAAGAAGCGGAAAATCAAAACTCTGGGATTAATCCATTTCAGAAGGCTGCAGCCATGTCTGACTTTATAAGCATTTTGAAGCCTGCACTCAAGTTACCTGAAAGTCTAATTCTGTGGGCTTTCACAAGACATTAATCACATCATGAGACTCCAAATTATGTATCTATTATTTACAATTTCACAAATTTACAAGCATATTACCTGGGAGATGGACCTCATCAGCTTCTAACTTGGAACACGACTTCTTCATCTTTCACAAAACTGCAGTCAAATAGCCTAAGTGTCTTATTTCTCTACTTTTCAATGGCTTAAAGACATGCATCCACATTAAACTACCTGTCTAGTTTTTAAATATCTTATGTGCTACATTTCTTCTCTTTTATTACTATACTTTACTTTTATTACTACTTTTGTCATTTATTTGCCATAGGTAGGTTACGAGACTCCCACTGTGAGCCAAAGGTATGGTTTATCTGTTCTGTCATACCACCTGCCCACTGATAGTCCAATCCCCTCAGATTTCACTGGACGCCACTTTATCACCTACCTGATCTTGTCAGCATTCAGATCCCCTCAAACACATGACTTGAGAACTTTCTTTCAAAGTCTGCAGTCACACTGATCTCATGTCATCAGCTTTCAGGAGCTTGCAGCCATGTCACCTACTAGTTTGAGCATATCATCTTTTTGATGCCTGCTGCTGCATTTCTTGATTATTTAATGTATTCAGCTTTTCATTAAGCAAATCACGACAATTGTTTTTAATCCATCTCTCAGACATTTGCAGCCTATTTACTTTATAGCATGATCTCATCAAATGTAGGTGTCCACATAACTTCAGAACCAGACATCAGAGCACACTATATTCAATCTTCAGAGTTAAGCATCCACCCCATCTGCAAGTCTTATCCAGCACTTAGTATGTCAAAAATCATCACCTTTTAGAAACCTGCAATTTCATGACATGACAGCCTGATCTCTTTAACTTCCAGAAGCCTGTGGCCGCATTAGTAAAGAACAAGGGGTCAACAGTCACCCTGCCAAAGATTCTGATCTCTTCATCATTCAAAGCTCGGCTGTCACATCACCTGGGGGCCAGATTTCTTCCATTTTCATAAACCCACAGACATGTTTTCTGGAAGTCTGACCTATTCTGCTTTTAGCTGCCTGCAGCCAACAGTAGCTCAAGAGTCTGATCTCATCAGCATTCAGAGTCGGCCGTCTCACAGCACCTTGTTATCTGATCTCATCAGTTTTCACAGCCTATCCTAGACACGTCAACTTGGGAGCCTGATCTCATCAGCTTTCAGATACCTGCACTCGCAAACCTTGTCAGAGACATTCAGATTTCACAGGCTTGCCATCATGCCACTTTGGTGCCTTTCAGCTATTAAACATTGTGACAGAGAGATGTTTACTGTAGCTATAATTATTATTTTATAAAGGTGGCACCCAAATTTCCACTCTGCTCTTTCTGATTCAAAAACTATTACTTTTTGCCAAAGGTTTGAATAATTATCCATTTTGCATATCTGCTCATCAAATTCAGGATCATGGAGGGCCAGAGATTATTCTGGCATCATCAGTCCCAAGGCAAGAGCCAACTTAATGGGTGATCTATTTACTGTGGTGTACACTCATGTGCTCATCCACCCTGATTTGGTTCAGATCCATCAGTTAACATGAACTTCATTTCTTTGGGATGTGGGAAGCAAAGTTGTGCACTCTGAGGCACAGGGAGAACATCCATAATACACATAGATGGCGAATGGAAATCAGACTGAAAGCTCTAAAACGGTGAAGCAGCAGTCTTAACCATTGTGCCAGTGTCTTGCCCAATGTTATTATTTTTCCAAGTCTTTTTCTAGCACTAATCTATTCAGGATGCAACAGGCAAAAAACAAAAACCTACCTGATCCATCGCTGGGCAAAAAGCCCACCAAGTTGACCTGTGCATATCTGACATAAAGGAGGAACTAAAATACTCAGAGACAATCCACAAAGACATGTTTGAAACATTAAAACTACAAACTGTCAGGATCCAATTTGAACCCACGAGTCTGAAGTTGTGACACAGCATTGCTAATCTCACATCCTTATTACTACAGTAATTCAATTCATTGCAGAATTTATTGTTCCAAGAGCAAGTCTGGCTCACTATGTTTCGAGTGGAACACACAAAAAGCAAGGCTGAACTAATATAATTAATAGTATTCTCCCTCTATTTTCTCACTTACTCATTTTTTGCTCCAGATTTGCAATCTTGCCAATATAGGCCCATATCAACCCAGCCACAGGGGATGGACAAACCAGTGTGTTTCTTCGTGCCAGTCCCAAGCCTGGATAAATGGGGAGGGCTACGAGAGGAAGGGCATCCGGTGTAAACTTTTGCCACATCAATATGCGGACAGATGATCCACTGTGGCAACCCCTAACGGGAGCAGCAGAAAAAAGAAGAAGATGATAGGCCCATATCATCTATCACAATATATGATTATTATTATTATTATTATTAGCCACTCACTTATGCATTCATTTACTTGAATTTGTATCCAGTTTTAGGGCCTTGGGGAGATAAAGTCTTTCCCAGAAGCATCAGGTACAAGGCCAGGTCCAACCATGGATGGAATATCAGTCCACCTTAGAGCACTTACAGTAAAATTATAATAAAAATATCAGTTTACTCAATGCTTTACCTAGGATGGCTTACAGAAGTCACACTACATACAAGTACAAGCACATTGCTGCTGAGGTAGCTAAGCAGCAGGGCAAACTAATTTTCTTCCTAAAGCAATCAATAGTAGATCATATAAATAAAGTCTTTACCTCCAGATTATATGTAACAGTAAAGAAAACTATCAAACATTTATAAACAAGACAGTAATAAAATTTGCCTTTTTTTTTTACAGTGAACAACAGAAAGTAGGTACAAAAACAATAAAAGTAAGCAGAAGCTTAAATGTGCATTAACTCTTTACATCTGTCATACCAGGTGTAGCTACACTAAAGCCATTACTGTCTATGGAGTCCAGACAAATTGATGAAATTTGTTAAGCAAGACACATCCAGACAGGCAATCAATATGGGCAGCTCACTGAAGCACAAATACCCCCACACCACACAAATGCATCATGAAGCATGCCACCTGAACCCCGATCATACACAAGGTGAAGGCTGCTAAAGACAATTTCAATAAACATTCTGAAAAATCGGTCCCTGGAGAACCGTAAACATTTGGCTGGATTCTCTTATAATTGTAAGTGTTATCCATCAAAACACCCCCCTCACACCCCTGCTGCCCTCTGCTTAGAACGTAAGACAGCCTCACAAGTCTAATCTTGGACAGCAGAAAAATTGAGAAATATATTTATCCTTCTTTAATCATTTAAAATCCTTTACTGTGGTTAATCAGGCTATCTTCAGCAATCTTATTTCATCACTGAAAGCTGTAATTTCTTCTGTTGCTATATTGGCACATGCTCCTAACCTCTAGATTACAAAAAGTATAAGTTTACTGTGACTGTATATTGTGTGTGTTTTTTTTTTTTTTGCTTTTTCTTAGCTCAGTCAATCAACTGAAATAAATAAAGGACTGTTTCATGTAAAATGTAATTATTTTGTCATTGCATTTTAGTTTCATTTAAAATTACTTTTTAAGTTGGCTTAAGATCTCTGTATACAGTTATAAGTGCCTTAGAAGTTATTGTCTTATTAAAGATCTTTTGCCAGACTTGAGCCAAAGAAAAAGAAGCCATCATTCCTTTGAGTCTGGCAAATGCAAAATAATCTCTCAGGGACTGTTTCACAAAGCATAAACACAACAACAAAAAGGGCTTCTTCTGTCGAGTAAAAACGTGTGGTAACTGAGTGAAAAAACAGCACATGCAGTCAATGTTACATGATAGGCACAAGAGAAAACTATTTCACTGGGCACGTTTTGGGTATTTCTCTGGGTATACACACCCGTATTGAACAAAATAGCATTACTTCAAGAAGAGCATCTCTTCAAATTTAGAATTAAGCGTAAATGTTTATTATTTATTAAAAGTTATCAGCAAACACAAAACCTACCGTGAACGTCCCGCACACTTTGAATCCTTTTTCATCAAGTCTAGTACTAAATTGTGCATCATGAGATGGAAATTTTACAACATAGTAAAAGCAAACGTTCGCCTGAGCATCACGTTAGACGGAACACATCTGCATAGGTGTGCAGAAAATCACCGAGTGGCATAAATCAGATCTACGAAAAAGCCCTGAAACACAAGCTTATCAGTCATGTGTCATTTTAAGAGGGAGCCGTCAGCACGCATCCTCGAGGGAAACAAACATGTTTTATTTAACCTTTAAATGCCGGTTCACCATTCAGTGGCTGCATGCAACACAACGTATCGCGGTGACGAGAAACTGCTAACATGTAAAGTGGATCGCTCTGTTTAGATGCTCAAATCATAAAGGCTACGCATCCAAACTAAGGAAGCGCTGACCATTTTATACAGATGTGCCGTCAAATTCGAGTGTAGCCGTACGCATCATACGCAGACACAGGCACACTATATATATATATATATATATATATATATATATATATATATATATATATATATATATATATATATATATATATATATATATATATATATATATATATGATTCGAATATAAAGAGAGGGAGAGAGAAAAATACACACATGATTCTTTTAATCAAATGTCAATGCGGAAAAAGCCAAATTAAGCGACTAAAGCAACTGCTGTTACATCGGTTAATAATAATAATAATAATAATAATAAAAGCACGAGAAAATTCCATAAAAATATGTGTAGCCCATGTGGAAATCGTCAAAAGAATCACTGTACACCTTCTTGCAAAGAAACAAAAAATAAAAACTTACCTTTGCTCCTTATTAATGAATTTGTTTAGGATGTCTAGTAAGAAAACAAATTAGTTGCAATATATCTATATAATCCACACGTCAAAGGGAGTAATGATCCTTTAGAGGAATAAATTACCACTGGAAATAGGAATATTCTTGCACATAAATATATGTATTTATATACATTACCAAACACATTAGGGAATAAAAGACTGCATAAACAGAATAATGAATTGTTACTGTCCAATGCGCTAGTTCCGACTATTAACAATAATAATCAAGCGGATAGTATTAAAGAACTCCAATTACCGTGCGGTGAAGAACGGTACAGGACTACAGTATTGAACTTCCTGTTTTGGGTTGGGACAATCTCATACTGATGCAGAAACGAATCTTCTCTCCTGGAAAATATTGGAGTGCATTTACGGAGCAAAAGAAAAAAAAAAGAAATGAAAAACGAAGAAACGAGGGAAGGAAGCTTGATTGTGGCACTGGTGCTGGAAAGCACAGCTCCTGGTTTCGGATACGTACACTCTATGTTGCTCAATAGGCAGGGCTCTAGAGGGTGGGAAGCGCAGTAAAGCGATAATCCGATCGGCGAGGGATGGAGTGATATTGCTGTAGCCTACGAGCCGGAGGTGCAAGAGCTCCGATCTGCTCCTCACCTCCCTCTCTTCTTCCTTCCCTCCCTCACTCCCTCCCTCTCTCTCTCTCGCTCGCTCGCTATCTCCCTCCACCAGTCTCTACAAACGCATGCGTGAGTGGATGTACACACTGGATTTACTCGTCCTGCTTATGTTCTCACACACCCTACAGGATTTATTTTTTTGTTTATTAGACCATATAACTATATTCCGTTGCCTTGTATTTCTGTATGAAATTCTAGCTTTGTTACTAGTCGTTCTACTCTCTTTAAGATAAGATTAACTTTTTCTTCTATACATTAAATTGTACCTTCCCCATCTATCAGTCTCTCTTTGCACGTCAGCCTCGTGGCGAGTTTAGGCACATTCAATTATATTTGTGGTTCTTTGTAACAAATAGGTCCAAGAGAAAATTAACAGATAAGCAGTACTTATTTGATATATCGTGTTTCATAACGCAGCTAATGAATCAGCCAAGAATGCAGCACATTTGCCAAATAAAAACAAATTACAAATAAGCAACACACCATTATAAAATGCAGAGAAACCCTATACCTTGTAATTATGTATTTCATTTTACTATAATGTTAAATGTGCATACAATTAATGAGTTCTTCTTGTATTCATTTTTAATGTATTCATTTTTAATTATAACTTTAAAAACCTGTCTTTATGTATTATATTATGGCACCTGGTAAAGTATAAGTGCAACTGCCGTTTTTTTTATTTGGTGTTTGTGGGATGGTGATTAGGGGTCATATTTGCTAATGTCAATCAGAGGAAACTTGTCTTTTTGGAACGACACGTTCGATTTGCTAACCTAGCGTTAGCTGCTGCTTTAGCTGTCCAGCAAGTCAATGTTCCAGGTGTTCCCAGATGTGCTCAGCTACTATAGCTGCACTTGACACCTTTAAAGTCAGTGGAGATCTTTATCGGTGTACTGAATTCCTCTTATTACTAAACTCGAACTATAAATCTTTGATCACATTTGCAAGTTATAAGTGCATTTACATACGCCTCTCCCCATAAAACATCGCTGACAAGATATTTTAACGTAACTCGCTCACTGAAATAAGTGCCAGTGCGTGTCAGTAGAGGACCATGCACTAGAAAGGCTTATCTTAATGTGTTAAACGGGAAGGTTGATGTTCAAATAAAGCTTGTGCACCTTTTCTACTTCCTTGACCAGAATTACGCAAACGCACATCACTGCACCTCAGTTGCGTTATTTTGGAGTTTAAAATGCGGTGTACATCAGGACCCTGAAGGCTTTGCACCTTGCTCCCAGCCCTCCTTCTCCTCCCTCTTGACTCACTCCCTCCTCTTCTCCTTCCCCTAATTATCGAGATTAGACCTCTTGTAACCGGCTAATGACAGTGCGATTGCACCGAGAGACACCAAACTGTCAGCAGTTAGCTCTGCAGACATGTGACCGCTAGTCAGTGGCGACCTCATCCCACGTGACTATAAAGCAGTTTGGATGGCGCTGAAGATGGGGCGGGGCTACTCGTAATCACGTGTGCCGTCGGACCGCTATTCTCGGAACGAAACAATGCACTCCACTAATACATGTGAGCACCGGTAACAGCACAGTTAACTCAAATAATTATAAAGAAAGTATTACAAAGATGCATTGATCTACTTTAGTATTCTTATACAAGGTCAATAATTATATTTAATAAAGATTATTTTTAGTTACATGAACGTTTAATACTTGGCACAGACCCACTATTCTTTTTAGTAACAGGTGTTTTACAATGTTCACTTAGTCTTTTTCATGATAAGAACCATTTTCTTTCATTCATTCACTAATCATTCTCACATTCATTAAGTCATTCATTGAATTTTTCACACTCTTACTCCAGGAGCAGAAGTCTCAGCAACAGAAGGCATAAGGAAGGTGCCAACTCTGGACAGGACGCCAGTCCATTATAGTACAAAATTCCACTTTGTACTGCTAAGATGCCAATAAAGTTAAGGAATTTTAAGATTGCATCATCAAACGTTGTCGATGGAAACAGCTTTACCTAGCTGCAAGTGAATAATACCAGCCACTTCTAGTAAAAATAAATTGTCAATGTATTCATTTGCTTTTCCTCATCCACAGTGCCCATAACCAGCAATTTATAGTCTTGTCTGTTAAAGGTTCACTTTCTGCACATTTTATTGTGTTTGTAAATTTAACTTTAATTGGACAAATCTGCCATGTTCACCCATCAATCTATAATCAATAAGCCTTAAAGTCAAATTGAAAATATGATTTCACATAAATCCTGTTTCCTTTAATTCTCCTTGAAATGTGTCTAGAAGTTGATTGGAGTCAACCTGTGGCAAACTGAATGGATTGGATATTGTTTAGAAAGACAGACACCTATGTACTTACTGTACGATCCCACAATTCACATTGCGTGTGAGGATGAAAACCAAGTCATGAAGTCCAATGAACCATCTGAAGACCTCTATGATAGTATTTTGGTGAGGCATAGATCAAAGCAAAAGTGTAAAACTATTTCTTGAAGCTTTGAGTGTTGCCAGCAGCACAGTTACCTGAATAACTGTGTAATGGAAACAGTTTGGGACCACCTGGACTCTTCCCAGAGTAACACAGCAAGAAGGGCCTTGGTCAGGGAGATGATCAATAACCCAAATGTCACTCAAATTGGGCTTCTATTTTTACTTGGGAGCACCTGCTGAAAAGACGACCATCTTACCAGCACTCTGTCAATCAGGGGTTTATAACTGAGTGGCAACACAAACGTCCGTCTTGAATAAAAGGCATATGACAGCCCGCTTGGACACTGAGAGCATCAAGAGAAAGATTCCCTGGTCTGACAAGTGAAAAACTGAACTCTCTGTGCAGACCTCCAGGCACTACATCTGGCATTATGCTATGGAGATGCCTCCCAGTGGCAGGGACAGGGAGACTGGTCAGAACTGAAGGAAGGAGGAATGCAGCCAAATACAGAGAGGTCCTTCAATAAAACCTGCTCCAGAGTGTATGTGAGCTCATGCTGGGTCAACAGTTCACCTTTGAGCATGAAGATGACTCAAAGTATACAACTAAGACTGGAGTGGCTCTGTGACAAGTCTCTCACAGTCATCCCAGCCAAAGCCCAAACTTCAACCCTACAGAACAGCTGTGCAGAAAGCCAAAAATGGCAGATCACAGATGTTTCCCATCCAATCTAATAAAGTTTAAAAGTATCTGCCAGGAAGAATGGGATAAGCTGCATAAACCCAGGTGTGCAAAACTCGCAGAGACTTAACCAAGAAGACTCAAGGATGGAATTGCTGCCAGAAGGGCTTTTACAAAGCACTCATATGAATGAGAAATTAAAATTTTTGATTTTTAATAAATTGGCAAAACTTTCTGAAAACATGTTTTTACATGGAGAGTATTGGGTAGTGAGAACAGAGTTATAATTTTTGGTAGGCAAGGTCTGACACAAATAATGCAAGTATATTGTTTTGTCTTCTGTTTTTCACCCCTTATGTATTGTAGTGACCCAGGGGTGTGAGAGATGAAGCAATGGAATCAATCTTCCTCTTTAGTGCGGTGATAAATAATCGGTGGTAAAATGCATCATCTCTTTGTCTGATGCCCAGCTCTGCCTTACTCCGCTCACCCAGGTATGCAGCACTAGCCCATGGCTCCGTGAGCTGACTCATGGCCAGGGTCCACAACCAAGTCTCACCAATGGCCACATTTCAGGGCTGATGAACTCTACCAGCTTGGAGATGTGGCTGAAGTGCTCTCTAAGTGCTGTGTCTGCACGTCTACTCCCTGCTGCTCAGAGAGCTGCTTTATAGTTAACCTCTTATACCTGCGCCCTCAGACAGTGGACTCAGGGGTAATACATTATTATAGTTTATAACAAACTCACTCTTCTTGTATATTTTGTCCTCCTTGAAGTCATTCAGGTCACTTTAGAAATTTAAACTAAGACTGCCACTTAATACATTTTAACTAATGTGGGCCTGAGTATGTTGCTTACCATGCTTTTGCTTCAATTAAAAAAAAAAAAGACACGAAAATACTGCTGTATCTTGTAAAGTGCCTTGGGTTGGTATTTACTATAGAAAGGTACTGAATTAATTTTTAGTGATGTCAGTCAGCCTAAGTGAGTATTTTTATAGCTGGTGAGAAGACGCTACAGCTCCTAGAGGAAGCCCTGAGGACACAGGGAACTTGTTGGTCCAAATGTAGTGAGGCAGCAATTTGCTGCTGTCTGTAACTGATAAGATGGAAATAAAACATACAGAATCCTTTTAATTATAATAATGGAAACATGCATGTGTAAATTCTGCTTTTGTGAATTATAACACACCCTATTTATTAAGCCTTAATTACACTAACAAAATTATATTAAATTGTGTAGTATATGCATCAACTCATATCATTCCTTATTTTTATTCTTTAATTACATAGAACAATGTTTCTTAATACAATATATCAAAAGAAAAATAAATCCCGATAGTGCAACAATCTCCTACAGCTGCAATAATGTCCAAATCCCTAATCCTTTAACTATATAAACCACGCATATTACACTTCAGATGTGCTCTGCCATGGGTTAAGAAGATACCGCCTCGGGTCTAATGCGCTTAAAAATTATATACGCTTCGATTAAAGAAAATCTCACCTTTTTGCAGTGAAGTACACAGGAAAATAATTAATAAAGTAATGTCATTCAATTTGTACGTTGGGGGGATGAATACCAATAAGAACTCAATAATCTTCGAATCGTATTATTAACTCAAATTCATTCCATTGCATAGTTCTTCATTAATTAGAAACATACAATTTCGAATGCACTTTGATTAAATGTAATACATGAAGACACCTGTCATATTGCATCTTCCACATTTGTACTTGAGGAAAGTGCGCCGTGACGTTTTTTCTTCCAGAGGGCTGTGCGTGAGCGCGCGCACGCAGTGCCAGTGTGTGTTCGTGTGTGTGTGTGTGTGTGTCTGTTGGTGTGCGCCTGTCTTGAGTGTGTGTGCGCGCGCTCAGTTGGATGCGCGCCCTTGGTTTGTGTGTTTGTCGCGCTGCGTGCTGTGATTCGGAACAGCGGTGACAGATAATATGATGGCTTCGCGGCTTGAGGATCTGTGCAAGGAGATCACTGAATTATTATATGAGACACAGCGCAGCTCACCCACGGGGCCACATCACCAGACCGTATTTTCTTCTGCTCGCCGACAACAAATACAATTAGATTAATAGCGTCGTACCTAGTTGCACAATAATTTTACTCAAAACGCCATATTTCTAATAAATATGTAACCAATAACATTTCTTTCTTTTTCTGTTTTTTCTTTCGATATGTAGCACACTAATTGAACTCAAAACTGTTTATGACACTTTAGATACAGAATTATTCAGTGGTAAATTAACTATTATCACGAAGAATGATTTGACATTGTGAAAAAGTTAATCCCAGACAGATAACTTATTTACATGTGGAGAGTTAGCAAACGATTTCTGTAATGTTTGATTTGAAATAATCTGATGTACAGTATAACTGATATTCCTCGGCACCTGTGTATTAATTTATCCATCCATTTTCTGAATATGCATGCAACACCTCAAGGAGTTTATCCCAGCATTAACTGAACCATATCTAGAGCCTAAGACACATCATTTCAATTTAGAGGTGCCAATAATCCTAACAAATTAGTTTAAGAATTAAAGGAACTTCCCAAAAAGAGAGGAAGAATGAGAAGGCAATGGATGCTGATTGATGCACAGAGCTGGTATCAGGAAATACTCTGTGAGGGGCCATCATTACTGTGGGTGATTTCAATCACTGCAACTTCAGAACTGTAATCCCCAAGTTTCATCAAAATGTCTCCTGCCCCAACCAAGGAGAATGAAATCTTAGTTCAAGCGTATACAAACATTGCTGAAGTCTAAAAGAATTTACCGCTCCCCCACTGTGGACAATCAGATCACCTTTCCTTGCTCCTCCTCCCTAAATGCACACTACTTATCAGATGCATGAGACTTTCAGTGAGGAGGGTGAAAGTTTGACTTGAAGTTTCAATACACAGACTGGAGCTTGCTTGTCGCTAATGTACCTCTTCTGTTACATCAATACAAGCATTAATGATATCACAACGCACAAGCAGATTAAGGTCTTCCCTTCCAGAAGACTTGGATGAATAGAGAGGTTAGACTCCAGATGAAAGCACATGACACTGCTTTCAGATATGGCGATGCTCAAAGCTACAGAACATCCAGGACCAACCAGAAAAAAGTCATCAGGAGAGCCAAACAGAAATACAAGCAACAAACTGAGGAGCATTTCAAAAACTTTGACCCCAGACATATGTGGCAAGGTATCCAGACTATCACAGAATACAGGAAGGTAAATACAACCTCAACAACTAGTGATGTCTCTCTTCCAGATGAGCTAAACAACTTTTATGCTCATTTTGATAGGGACAATAAAACACTTGGCAACCAAAACTGCCCCTCCCACAGACAACCAGCTCTATAGACTTACCACCTCCACTGTACAACTACACTGAGCAAAGTGAATGCATGCAGGGCTGCTGGTCCTGATGGCATACCTGGGCACATGTTTAAGGCCAGCACTGGGAACTGTCTGAGGTCTTCAGTAACATCTTCAACCTGTCTTTGGCCCAGGCTGTTGTCCCTTCATGCCTTAAGTCCATAACAATTGTACCAGTGCCTAAACTATCCTTTCCAGAGAGCCTGAAAGACTACTGCCCTGGTACACTCACCCCTATGGCCGTCTTAACACATGGGCATCCTGGGCAGTTGTCCAGGGACCCCATGCTAATCTGTTTGTTGTGACTTGCTGAGTGGTTGTGTAGGTAGGGGCCCCAGTCCACTGCTTTGCCTGGTGGCCTATAATGCTGTTAAGGTGACCCTGCTCACCCCCATCATCACCAAGTGCTTTGAGAGGCTCATTCTGGCCCACCTCACATCCAGCCTACCTCCCACACTAGATCCCTACCAGTTTGCCTATCGTGCCAATAGGTCAACGGAGGATGCCATATTCTCAGCTCTTCACTCTGCCCTGACACACCTGGGTGAGAAGAATTTCTATTTGTTGATTTTAGCTCTTCGTTTAACACAATTATCAACTCCAATCTGGCAAAGTCAGCAACCTCAGAAACAGCACCTCTCTTTGTAATTGGACACTGGACTTTCTAACCAAGAGACCCAAGTCTGTCAGATTAATCAACCACACATCCTCTACCCTCACCTTGAATATTGGTGTTCCGCAGGACTGTGTGCTCAGCCCATTCCTCTATTCCCTTTTCACCTATGACTGTAACCCTTTATATGGCTCCAACTTGATCACAAAGTTCACAGATTACACCACGGTAATAGGACTGATAAGTGATCAGTCATCCTACAGATAGGAGGCCCAACACCTGGCAACATGCTGTGCTGATAACAACCTCATCATCAACACCAAGAAGTCCATAGAGCTCATCGCAGATTACCAGAAAACTAAAGGCAGCAGATTCTCTCCCATCCCATGGGGCTGAGGTGGTGTGTTTCCTGGGCGTCCACATCTCTGAGACTTTTCTTGGACAATAAACACTTCTAGTCTGGTTAAAAAAGCTCAACAGTGAGTTTACTTTTTGTGGAGGCTAAAGAAAGTCTCCCTGTCTTATCAGATTTTGATGAACTTTTACCGCTGCACTGTTGAGAGCATACTGACTAACTGCATTGCGGTGTGATATGACAACTGCTCCCTAGCTGACAGGAAGGTTCTGCGACGGGTGGTCAAAACTGCCCAGCACATCATTGGCATCTCGCTGCGGACTATCACTGACCTGCAACTTTCATGGTGTCTGTGATGGGATCACAGCATCATCAAAAATACCTCTCACCCCAACCATGGACTGATTACCCTCCTCACAATTAGGGCGTGCTACAGGAGCCTTCAGTCCCACATCAGTAGGCTCAGTAACAGTTTCCTTCATAACACCACCACCATTCTGAACTCTCAATCCTTACTACTCAATAGCTGGCCTTTCTAAATATATATAACGTCTGACTGTACTCTACGTACATTTTCACTATTTACAAATATTTATTCTTTACATAAAAATATTTCATATATCTATATTTATTCATATCTTGTATCTGTACTTACCGATCAGTATTCTATTTACTGTTCCTTGTATATACTACTACCTGTAAATTAAAATATCATATAGATATATATTCTCATTTGTATGCTGCCTTATTGCACTTTATTGTCTATTGTACTTTAATGTATTATTTGGACCCACTATCTACCGCACCTTATTCTGCTATTTGTACTTTCTGGTTAGATGCTAAGCTGCATTTCGTTGTACCTGTACAATGACAATAAAGTTTAATCTATTCTAATCTAATCTAATTTGGGGCTCCTCACTGTAGACCAAAAAGTAAAGGAAGCTGAGCTGAATTAGAAATAAGAAATACTCCTCCAAAATGATTTTTTCTTTTTTTTTTACTTTCTCGTATACAAAGTAGAGGGGAAGTATTGTAATCGTCAAAAATTCAACTTCGAGATTTTGACGAATCTCGACGTTTTAGACATCCCAGAGTCTGATTTACTTTCTCGTAGGAAAAGTATTGTAATCATGCAAAAATTCCATTTTGAGATTTTGATGAATCACAATGTTTTAGATCTCCCTGACTCCAAAGAATACCATTTTTGGTATTGTGTCTGTGTGTGTGTGTAAACACGATAACTTGAGTACGCTTTCACTTACTGTAAGTCAACCAAATTTCACATACAAGTATTAAGTACAAAATGTAGATTTCTATCAACTTTTGAGCTATTTCTGCTAACCGGGAGTGGTATTTTTTTATTCATACAGCTGCAGAGTCTGATTTATTCAACTTTATTTTTATAATAATCGTTCAATATATTATTAATTTGATTTGTTGTTGATGGTTCTTTAATGTATGTAATATAAAAATATAATAATTGTTTTGCAGTTTACTCCTCAAATATTCATCTCCATATCTGAATATACAAGAAAGTTTTGGGGAGACCACTCCCAATTTTTTAATCTGTTACTCCACATTAAATATATCTTTGTGGTGACCGCATATCACACAATCATAATACAATGCACTTGAATGGAGACCCAGTTTGAATTTCAGCAAAGGATATGAAACCGCCCATAAAAATCTCACATCACTCGTGTTACCTAGTTCAAATATCAGGTATCCATTATGTACTCGCAACATACCAAACATAAATTTTGTCTAAAATATTGTTAAAATAAATCTGAAAAATGGCTTTGTGCATGAGAGAGAAGCATATTGAAACGGGTTTGATCATTTGCATTGAAGACTCATGCCTCCCTTCATCAAGTCGCAATACAACACATCGGGCGATTTCATCAGCAGTTCATGAATTGACCTTCTGCTTATTGATGTATCGAAAAAATGGACAATAGCCACCTGAGAATGTTTTCAATCAGTTTCATTTAACTTTTAATCTCTAATTGTACACCTCTGTAAGACTACACTTTGTAAAATTGATGTCACATGAAGCCACTTCATTTCCATTAAATGAGCTATTACTGGGTGGGACTCCTGGCCAAAGAATGAGAGAAGAGGAGAAGAGAGACAGGTCTTCAATTCAAATATCTGACATTGTCAGAATGTGCTGCCTTTATCCAAACTGGAACGTTTCAAACATGCCCAAAACTTGATTTATGCAAGACAAATAATTACATTTTTTTATGGACGTTGATATTATTTGCTATTGTTCTGCCCCACTGCATCAGGAATTTGGTGATATTCATTCCCCTTGAAAACGTGACATTAGAATGTTTTCTCGGCCATCACTGGAAATTTGTGGTAAGTAACCAATTCAAAAATTATCATTTTTGGGTAAAGTATTTCTTTAGTAATAATGAAGAATTGTACTTGTACAGAGTGAGTTTGTATTTGAAAAGGGAGGCTGCTATTCAGGTTTTAAAAAAGCACAGAAAATGGATAGAAGCTAGAATAATTACAGATTTAGATATGGTTTCATATACAGTAAGGAAAGTAATATCATTCCTTTAAGTTTAAGGTTGATCTCATTCTATACAATTTTGTGAAATAGAGACAAAGCAATTAACCAAAAAAAAAAGCAAAATTCCGCATTGTTGTACAAACTCAGTGTCCATCCATCCATTATCCAATCCACTATATCCTAACTACAAAGTCACAGGGGTCTGCTGGAGCCAATCCTAACCAACACAGGGTGCAAGGCAGGAAACAAACCCTGGGCGGGGCGCCAGCCCACCGCAGGACAAACTCAGTATCTTTGTAAGAAATCTACATGAACACAAGGAGCATATCCAAACTTCACAAAGAAGACACCTCAGCAAAAAAGCATTATGGGGTCCAAGCAGCCCGAGGCAGTGTCAATATCTGTCTGCTGTGTCACTATGCTGTTTTCAAACAGACTGATTGATCAACCTAAATAACAACTACTGTTTATCGTGTGACAAGTCAGGGTCCACTAGAGACTCCAGCAGCTGGCTGAGTGCTCATGGCAGATACCAGGATTAAATTTTGACCCGTGGCGCATAAATACATCTATCAAGGACAAAATTGATATCCCTTAACAACTTTATAGGATGATAGATGGAGGAACTTGAAACATCTGATGAAAAAGTGGTGAAATACATGAAAAGGAAATGCCTAATCCATCCAAACTACACGAGTGCAGACTTGTGTTTAGCATTATTTAATTCATGCTGTGCCAAAGCATTTAAATATGCAGCATATTTTCACTAGACAAAAACATCTACCACATGACTGATACAAGATTATACTTTTCCATCTATGAATTAATTAAAAAAGTCTATTTCTTTTTTTTAAGTACAGTTTATTGGCTGGATAGGCTCCAGCCCCCTATGAAGTGAACTAAAAGAATGTTACCTCATGCTATTATTTAAGTTGTCCTAGTAGCTACTAGTCTTATGTTTTTAAGCATATATTTCAACCTACCAAATACACTTTGGATATATCTGAATTAATCAGATATTTTCCCTCCTGTCTAAAAAGCAAAAAAAAAAACAAACTATGGAATCCGATTAAAGATCTACATTTGGATCTGAAACCGGAAATGATTTTGATTTCAGAGATATGACATGTGTGACAAAGCCAAATGGTTTTTTTCATGTTTCTCTTTGTGTGACACGGGCATCATCACCTAGGGCTTAAAGTGAACATCAACATATTAAAACTGATTTAGAATTAAAGGCAAACCTAGATGTATGTTACAGAAATAAAACAATATTTAAAGAAATATCTCCTGGTTTGCTGCTTAAGAGCTTGAAGCACTCTTAACATATCTGCAGTGTCAATGCAAAATTAAAAGCCTTAAGGAGAAGAAAAAAAATGCTGCTTCCATTTGTCATATTGCTTTTGTTAACATAAATCATTACTTCATATGACTGCCCAAAAAACATCCATTTATGTTGCATTTCATACTACTTTTAAGAGTGCATCTTCTTTGAACACAGAGATATATATTCGGATGAACAATCAGAAAGGAAACATTTTGCTTTTAGTCTTGATCTATAAACCCAGACTAAGACAAGTGTATCTATTTTAACAGTGTAATCCTTTTGTGTGGACATGCGGTTTCCTGCCCTAAATAATACTGAATGATTAGCTGGAAGAATTTTGTTCATTTCAGCTCACCAGAGGCCTCATGTATAACGGCGTGCGTAGAACTCACACTATAACATGGCGTAAGCACAAAAGCGGGAATGTGCATACGCACAGAAAAATCCAGATGCAGGAATCTGTGCGTACGCAAACTTCCACGTTCTTCCGCTACATAAATCTCGATCAGCTTGAAAAGTAACACTCGTGCATGCGCCTGCTGTCCCGCCATGACTCCTCACAGAATTACGCCTCTTTGAATATGCAAATCAATATAAATAGCCCTTAAGCTCAGCCTTCTGTGAAAAGACAATGGGAAAAGAACAGGGAAAATATAAGAATTTCAGTGAATACCAAGTGGAGGCAAGGAAAGACGTACTATTTGTTGATTTAAACAGTGGCATAATCAATAAAAGGAAGTTGATCGAGTGACATGTCAAAGAAACTCGAAAGCTCAAGTTCACAAAGTTGCACAGTGCCCAAAATAAAAAAGAAGTTGTCACATATCAAAGCCGCCGTGAAAAGGCGAGTCGTAGCCCACCGTCTGAGTGTCATATGAAAGCTTATTAGGGTACAAAGAAAAACAATAGGCACACTGTGGGAAAAAGGCACTAAATGTCAACTTTAATCTCAAAACTTCCACTTTAAATATTAAATTGAATAATTAAAATACTGAGATGTATACGTGATATCTTCTTTGTGATGATAGAAATGAAAGCATGTTATTAAACATGGAAACACGGTGCCGCGGTGACTTTCGATGAAATTATTGCAGCAGTACTGTCTCTTTCAAACGTACTAACCTCCAATTCCTGTACTTACTTTTCTTTCTCAAAATACCCAATCGCCACACAATCAGCTCTGTAATAGGCGTTAAGTCATCTGTAAGCTTACAATGGCGATTCTTCAAAACTTTTAAGGAACATTGAAATACCTTTGTAGTACATGTTAAGTTATTCTATACATCTATCCTTCCAGTGTCACGCCAGCCCAGCAAGAATACAGCACGAGGTAGGATCAATCCTTGAACTAGCTAGCGCTACAGCATCTTGTCCTCACATGTTTAATTATTAACAATACAGATTATTTAAATGAAGTTAAAGTTTTATCTGTCTAATATAATCAACATATTTTGCTGCATTTCATCTTAAAAATGATATTGTCATCATATGTAAATAAACGTTTTATAAAGTGGCGCAGGTTGTGCAATATTATAACTGTAGTGCAAGTTTACAGTGAGGTGATTGTACTTATAAGTACAAACAGTTCTGCAAGGAGCACTTGATGGACTGATTGACTGTGTTTAAAGTTCTTGGGATGAAACTGTTTCTGAACCGCAAGGTCTGTACGGGAAAGTCTCTGAAGTGTTTTGCCGTGGCTGAGGCAGCGTGTGCTTGATGCTGTATCCCGATAATTCTCTTTCCAATCAGCTTCTGCTGTGATTCCCAACTCAGATACAGTGATATAAATACTCTGAGTGGTGCAGTGAGAGTAATATGGAAAAAGATGATCCACTGTGGCAACCCCTAACTGGAGCAGCTGAAAGAAGAAGAAGGTGCAGTGAGAATAACAATGCTAAAGCAGTTATGGTATTTGGAATACTATGGCTATTCCCTGGACCATTATATTGTTACAGGTTAATTAGAATCAGATGTATTACACTAATAAACAATATGCGGTTAGTTTCAGTGTATTTATATAGCCGCGTCAGGAATGTGGACCTAAGATAAATAACCACACAGGAACAGTAGCACTGCTTTGACGCTGGGTGCCGCCAGTCTGCAAAACCGAGCACAGAACTTGCATATGACAGGGTATGAGGTACCGTGGAAATGTGCGTGGCTTTACTACAAGTTTAGGTTTTATACATCGCAATTTGAACGTGAAAACGCTCTTACGCAACATTTATGTGCATATGCACCATTTATACATGAGGCCCCAGATGATTCTGGGAGGTGGAACAGACCACAACATCTTTTCTTCTGTTCAGGAAGAGGGACACTTCTCTTAGTATGTCTAAAGGAGGACATTCAGTCTGAGGTGTCAAGGTGAAAGAAAGCTATTAACTCACTTATGTTCCAAACATATTCATTTCAATACAGGATCATGAGAAGCTGGAGCTAACCTCAACAGGGAGGAATTAACCTTTTAAAGGGTGTCAATCCATCACTCTTGCAGTCACATTAGCTCACACCCGGATAATTTAGATTTGCCAATCCGTCTAACATGCATGTCTTTTGGATGTGGGAAGTAACCCAAAAAATCCCAAACTGACACAACCAAAGTCATTGCATTTCAAAGTAGTCAGGATAATGGAACAATTAACAAGTACAGTGTTGAGAAAATCAGCAGTTAGGCATTGCCCTTAAAATACATATTATACGTAAAAGTGATCATTTTCACATGTAGCCATTTCCTAGCCAGTAATTTTAGTCATAACTTTTTAAAGAAGTCTTAGTGTGGTCTCATATTGTTTCAGCAATTCAGAACAATGGAGAATAATATCGATGCTGAGAAGTAAAACATGCACACAAGGTCAGCTCTGAGGCACAGTATCAGCTTTGCATAGATAGCAAGGACATAAATAATTTAAAAAGGGGAGAAACAGTCCTGCTCCGAAACACATACTGTCTGCCCAAAGCAAGACCTAATTAGAAGAAGAGCTGCATTTAAAATTATTCTTAGTTGAAGTTATAAGCTACATACCATATCATATATAAAGTGCATTCCATGAGAAGGCACAAAGTAGTGTAGACCTCAGTCCTGGAGGGTCTCTTAATAAGGAGCTGATTCCCACCTTGAGCTGCATTCATAGACCTTTTTTGTGAGATTTCAGCATAAAACCTTAAAAAGATCTGGCTACTGATTAGCTTTTCTAATACACAGATTAGACATGGATTTTATTCACACCTCTTTCTCGTGCTTGACCCGAGTTCTGTTTCTGTCAGTATTATTTTTTAAAAAGGTTTGATTTAAGGGTACTAATGAAAAGTGTTGTTTAGACTTGTAGATTAATTATTTGGCAACTGTTTTTCAAAATAGTTGTTAAAAACAAAGAGCAAACTCTACAGAGGGACTGGTGAAAATTCTCACTTTTGTCACACACGTGCGCATGGAAGGCAGCTAAAGGGCTTGAGTCAGGACAGTTCCGAGACATACCGGGATATGTCAGACTGCACTGACTTTTTCTCCCTTGCCTGCAGACCATTCATGGGAGATTCCACCTGGTCCTCTTGACGTCACAATTTTATTTTTGTGTGTAATGTTTTGTAAGATTTTGGATATGATTTGGATTTCTCTTTTATAATCTAGATCTGGAGTTCCCAAACTTGGTCCTGTGGACTCATGTGGCTGCAGGTTTTTGTTCCAGCCAGCTTCTATTTTTAATTGGACTCTTGAGCTAATTAAGTGATGTGTTATTTCTCAAGTTCTATGTTTTAGGAACAATATAGAAATTAGAAAACTAATTTGGTAAAAAAAAATATATATATACTAAAAAGTAATAATCAGTTATAAAGTAGTTGCAGCCTTTCATGATTCAGTGTTGTTTACCTGGGAGGCTGCTCTGCTTGTTTTTAATTGTCATTATTAAGATACAACAAATGGAGCAAACTGCACAGAGAAAGGGCAAAATAAAATGACTTTGAGAACCCCTGATCTAGATAATAGATCTGATAACAGTTTAGTGGCTTGATTTTGATTGTGTAAATTTATTTGGGCCGTTTTCACCACTGTCTTTGATTATTGCATTGTGTGCAGTTTCGTACTGCCATCACTAGGAAGACAGTTCACATCATTATGAGTGTGCCATCAGAGGTTGTGATTTTTGGTAACGACACAACAGGTTTAATGTTATGACTAGGAGTCCCAAAAGCACTTACAAAAATGCTTGCTAGAGTGGGAAATCCACTGAAAAACCCTAGCTAGACACAAAAATGGTCTCACAGAATCTTTATAGAATAAAAGATTTATTCTTCACAAAAACTGCTCTGTAATACTGTGAAGCACCAAAGAGAATAAAAGGCATACACTACCCGTTAATGGCGATTCCAAAAGCAAACAAAGTCCCAATACAGAATTCAATGAGAGGTCAAAAGAATAAAACAGGAGGTCAAAAAAATCCAATAATATCAAAAAAGCACTAAGCACAGCAAACCACCACTTATCTCACCAACTCCAGGGTGCATTTACATTGAACTGCCAGGAATTGTGGGAGATCCTTCAGATTTACTGGGCAGAGGGCAGTTTCTGACAGTGATTGGAAGGTGGGAGGACCACCCTCACAACACATTTAGCATGATAAAGGCTTAGATACACATACAAAAAATATATAATATACTGTAAATAATAAAGACAAAAAATACTAACAAATACAAAAAAAAAAAATCAAAAATTTACAACAAAGTCACAAATCAAGCATTTTAATTCCAGCTATGACAGGACGCCTGGCTGAGTTTATCAAAAAGTTCAGTCCCTAATCAAATGTGTGGATTCAAAAAACATCCCTTTAATGCCTTATAATGCAAATGATCTCTACTCTAATCTGATTCTCAACTCATGCTTTTATTATTTGACTTTGAGTTTTCTGTCATGATTTGGCTTTGGTAGTGGTGTGGGTTTCAACTTCTTTTTTGGTTTCTGGCTACACCTTTTCATCTGGTAACTTTTCAAGTACCTTGCTAGTTTTCCTAGCCTAATACTTATGTTGGAGTAATGAGTACAATTTGGTCTACGTATTATAAAAAATACAAAGCAGTGCTTGAGAAAGTCCACACAAGAGTGACTGAGAGGGATGAGTTATAATAAAAGATTGAAGTAGTTGGACCCTTTCAATTTAAACAAACACATATTAAGACTTAACATAATTGAATTGTTTCAAATTATGAAAGGAATTTGTTTGGTGAACCTGGCTGTTACTTTACAATAAATTCTTCAACAAAAACTTCGGGACACAGATGGAAACTTGTTAAGCACAGACATGGCACAAACTCAAATACGTGTTTACTTTATACACAGAATCATAGACACTTGGAATAAGTTACATGTAGTAAGTAGTGTTGAAGATAGTTGACCAAAATCTGACTTGATGTCATTCTGGAGAAATTAGTGGAATCATTTTGACAAGCTTGTTAGGCAGAATGACCTATTTTCAATAAAAATGTTAATGTTCTAAATTTAAGTCTCTTATCAACCCACTCTCTTTTATATGTAATCAAGAGAAATGCTTGCTTTGATTGAATAATCATTGTATATAATACATCACAGGCTTTCAAACTAAATAAATTCTGTTCATTCACATCAACCTGTGCCTTATTTGTTATTTTGTTCTATCGATCATGTTGTTTCTCAGGCATGTACATGATTTGGCTATCACCTTTTCAGTACTCTATTACCACCTCTGGTCATGACCTTTGCTTTTGGCTTCTTACTATATTAAATATTTAAACTTTTTGACTACTGTAACAAGAGACTTAAAGCTATAAAGACTTAATAACACATAATAAGTACTTACATTAACAAAACAAAAAGCATTTCTCTAGCTCTCTGAGCTCTGCCCAGGTTGATGGCTTAGTCCCTCTACATCCAGTGAAGTGCCGTGCCTTTATGCCCATCTCATTATGCAATTTTCGCTTTTATCTGTCTCATTTTGCCCTACTGTATTGCTATCTTGATTCTAATGCTCGCTCTAATTCACATGAGCCTCCATAGTTTCACCTCCTGGAAACCACTAAGCCAAACTAAACTTCAGTACTCCGTAAAGTGCGTCTTCTTGTGTAACGCCAGTGCAAAATTTCTGAGTGGAAATTCAAACTAAGACCCTGCTCTTATGATTCTCCTTGTTATGATCTGCTTTCATTTTCTCATTTACGAGTTGTTATTCTGTGCTATTTTAGTTTTTTGTCCCTTTTAGGAATTTCTTAAAGGAACAATCTAATTTGTTCAAATTCACATAGAAAAGTGAAATAAAGTCATCATTTTCATGTGCTTTCCAATGCCGTTTTGTTAAGTTATGCTCTCTGCCAATTCGTTAATGTTCTTACAGCACTATTAAAGACTGATGACTGGAACTTCACAGTGCATGACATCACGACCATTAGCTGCATATAAATTCTGGGTTTTCCAACAAGATTCTGGATAAAAACCTTAACGCTTGCTGAGTGTGTTTATGTTTTGGTTTGAATTTCAAACTTTGTTTTAACATTTTTACTGAGTTGCTGGTTACTGATATTTGGTTTTGGTGAAAGACAGGATAGATTTCTAGATATCAAACTTCAGCTTGGCTTATGGTTACTCTTATGTTCTGGTCCCATACAAACTTTCTTGGGAAAAATACGTATGTTCTTTCTGCTGATGGACATAGGTTTTTTAAACAATAAAAAGGACAGGAAAAAGAAATGTTTAGAAAAACAGTGATTGGGTCGTAACATAAAGTTCAAAAGCACAGCTGTCAAAACCAAAATATAAGACAAGAAATTGTATTAAAAAAAAATTCAAGTTTAAAATCAGGAACCAAGAAGATCTGCTTTTTAAAGGTGGTACAATCAAGGAAGAGTTATCCTCAGTCACAATAGCAACCTTTTAACTTGTTGCATTAATGGCACAAAAGTTGTCATCTCCTAAATTAACGCCCCTCAGAAATCGGGAGTAGTACGCAAAACAATAACGCCTACATACAAAACAAGATCGCCTTGGGAATTGAGCAAATAATTTCAACATCTGTAAATAACAGTAATCATCCATAAATCAAAAGTTGAAATAGGTAAAAACAGAGGGACACAAACATATGAATTTCACATTCAGCACCGAAGAAGGCAAGGCCTTCAAGGCCACGATTACATAAAATAATCATAAGTTTCACATTAAATTCATAACAGAACTACAAAACAACAGGCACAAAAGAAGAGTATGAAGAGATAAATTGCCACGAGTATCTGTTACATGAGAGATGGAAAGCAACTGACTGACCAAGGCTAAACAAAAGAAAATCAAGACTACTTATATAAAAGATAAAGGCTTATAAGAGCCGAAGAAAAAAAAAATTAGAGAGAAGCAGCAGCTGTCTTGGCTGCACAAGCAGCAAAGTGAGTGATGAGCGTAAAGTAACATAGTGATAGACTGCTGAAAGTGAAGATAGAAGCAGAGCCAAGAAATCTATCAAAGTGTGCATGCTAGCATCAGCGTATGAAGACAACAAAGTAGAGGGTGTCTACTAGAAAATGAAAAAGATAATCGGCTCAGCAAAAGCAAAAATCAATTGCTGGTGAGGAGAGACTTGAAAGCAGTAGTTGGAATAGGACAAATGGCAAAGAGATGGATGGGTATGGTTTACTAAGACAAAGTGACAGGGGGCAAAGATGGGTAGAATTATAAAAAAGACAACTGGTAGCAGCAAACAGTGTTTCAAGAAGAGAAGATAATGTACACTTGGCACTGAGAATAAACTGAGGCACTGTAAAAAGGTTATTGGGTCGTATGAAAACCTTGCGTAAGTATTATTAATTCATCAAAGGGAGCCATGAGGGCTATCATTTACCTATTTTCTCTTCTTCCTTAGCCCTTGGTGTTTGGTTTATAATTACATTTTTGTGTATGTTTTGATATTTTTACAATTGATCATTTAAGAGTTTAGTTTTCTGCTCTTTATTTTGAATACTTTCAACAGCATTTTATAAAAATAAAATGGGTGTTGTTGTAGTGATAGAAAAAGGGCTAAGATTAAGTGAACAAAGTCAAATTTCAGAATGATTCAAAGAGAAACTAAATAAACAAAGAAATCACTACAGAAAGCAGTGGGGATAGGAAGCAGGAATCAAGTCAAAAGAACTGATGAAAAAATGATGGAAGAAGCAATCAGATGTCTAGGATATAAGGAAGGGATTCAAAGAGCACAACAATGGATAATGAATGAAATGGTCCATATAATGGAAGAGATTAAGGAAGCAAAAAGATTAAAATTCGTGGAAGGCAGAAGGAAGTACCACTCACCGAGAAGAATAACAGAGAAGGCACAGGAGGATTGGGGAAAGAATGAATGTGCTCATATCAAGTTTTTTATAAGAAAATTAAGATGTAGAATAAATGATCACTCACCGTATATAACAAACTGAAATAGCTTGAAAACAGACGAACAGAAAATCTCAAGTACACTAATAACAAAAAACAAGACTTACTTAGGAATTCAGAAACCAAGTAATATATTAAAAGAGTGCATCTACAATTCATTACAAAGGTACAGTACATGAGCAAGATGTATTACAAGAAAATTAGACTAGACAAGATTGATTTGGAAAACCAAAAACTTTAGGAACTGAAGCCTAAAACCCAGGCTGCTCTGTTAAAGCCAGGGACTGTTCCCTGTTTTATTTTTATCTTGCTCTTTATTGTTTTTATTGTTAGTATTTTTTATGTTTTTTGTTATTATGTAATATTGTTAATATTATTGTGTTAATTTATTATTTAATACTTATGCATTGTGTATTTTCTTATGTTTTACCGGTGGAATCTAAAGAGGTGGGTCCATCCTTATGTCACTGCTGAGTCTCTCAAATATTCATTAAAGCTGGCAAGTGTATGGTTTTGATTTTTCAGTTTTTCTAAATTTTCCTGTTGTTTTGGGATTTTGTTACTGGATTGGGGATTCAGACTGGTTTGCTTTGGATTGACTTTTAGATAAGACCTTGGACCTTATTTTGCTTGTTTTCCATTTTTTATTCTCTTTTTGTTTATTCAAGTAAATTCTTCAGTTTATAAAGATTCTGTATTGATCTTGTCCTTTCATGTCAGGGATTTTATGGTTTCTTCTCTCATGAAGGGCATTTATTGTATTTTTGTGTTTCTGGAACATTTAAAGTATATTTTTACACTTTTAAAGCCAAACCTCATTTTGGGCCTTTACTGGTTAAAGCCTGTCCATTGAGTTTAGTGTCAGGCTGCCTGGAGAGAGGCCTACCTCTAAGCAGGCCAGTGAAAGTCCAGTCCTGGTTTGTGTCTCTTTTAGAATTTGTTTCGTGCCTTTTGCTATGTTAGAACCTGCAAGATGGGAGAAAGCGTAGAATTCCAAACTATGTTAAACCAGCCGTTAATGTTAAATGCCTCGCAGGGGCCAAAATTTCTAACATAGAGGCCACATTGGACTGTGTCGCCAACGATAAAGTATCTACCTTATTGCTGCACGTCGGCACAAATGATATTTATTTACAGGTATAAGGTATTAAAGAGGAATTTCATTTCTCTATGCACCAAAGCTAAAATAAAATGTCGGAATTTAATTTTATCTGGCCCCTTACCAAGATTATATAGAGGGGATGTGATTTATAGCAGATTGCGTTCTCTTCACTGCTGGCTAGAAACCAGGTGTGCAAATAAAAGCATAGCATTTGTGAACAATTGGGATGATTTTTGGGAAAGGCCTGGATTTTTTAAAAGAGATGGTCTTCATCCTAACTGGAGGGGATCTTATCTATTATCCCAAAATATGGCAGCAAAACTGCCTGGTTGACTGATTAGAGCACCATCCAGGCCACAGTCATGTGATCTTAAATCAGAGGCTGTTGTTTATCCCACCTGTTACTATCCTGAAGCTGTTACCCATTATCCCTGTTGTGGGGCTTCCAGTAAATTTAGTCTTGATGCAAACCTTAAATTACTTGATAACCAAAAAATAAGCTGTATAATTAGACCAAGGGATAAAACCAGACCCTCCACCAGGGGCATCTGTAATAGAAATTTACTTTAAATTAAAACAAAAAATATATCACCAGTTCAGAAAAAAAATGCAGTTTTAAATGCTGCTTATTGAACATTCACTCTCTTGACAGTAATTCTGTTTTGGTAAATGATATTATATTAAGTACAAAATCTGATCTTTGTCTTCTCACTGAAACCTGGCTTAGTAAATGTGACACTGTTCCCCTAGCTGAGGCATCACCAGATGGATACTCGTTCCTTCATAAGTCTAGAGATTCTGGTCGAGGAGGAGGCCTTTGAAAAATTAATTGTAAAAAAAATGCAAATCACGTCTAAAAATGTAGGTGACTTTACATCCTTTGAGGCATTCATTTTAATATTAAAATAGATTACAACACAATTATAATGCTATTCTACAGACCACCAGGGCCATATTCATTGTTCATGACTGAATTTAGCAACCTTTTATATGATTTATAAATTATGATCACGTAGTACTGATGGGGGATTTTAATGTACACTTTGATGTGGAAACTGACACTTTTAGCAAATGTTTTACTTATTTGTTAAATTCAGTAGGATTTTGTCAGATTGTCAAAGGTCCAACTCATAATCATAACTACACAGAATTAATTATAACGTACAAAATTGAAATTCAAACTTTAAATATTACTCCATTAAATGTAAACTTGGAAAACAATTTAGAACAGCTAACATCACATTATAATATGGCCTTGAGAGATGCTCTGGACGAAGTGGCTGCCCTTAAAACAAAAGTTATCAAACCACATAGAAACTCTCTCTGGTTTAATGAAAACACTCGAGCTCTTAAATTAGAGTGTCAAAAACTGGAGCGCAGATGGAAAACAATAAAACTACATGTCTTTCAAATTGCATTTACAGAGAGTGATGGAAAATATAAAAAAGCTCTCTTTAAAGCTAGCTCAGAATACTATTCTACAATAATAGAAAACAATAATAAAAATCCTTGGTTACTGGTTAGAACAGTTGCTAAATTAACAAATGGGAATTCATATCTACAGTGCAAAATACCAACAGATTTTAGCAGTACAGATTTTATGAACTTCTTCAATGAGAAAATTAAAAATAAGATGCCAGATCTCAGCATCACAATACAAACTGCATACTAGCTTATCAGACCCTGCTTCAAATTGTTTTCAGCACTTTAGTAATTTTAATCCTGTAACTGAGCAGGAAGTCTTAACTTAAATTTCTAAAATGAAACCCACTACTTGTTCCCTAGATCCAGTGCCAACAAAACTAGTAAAAAGTGGAATGCATGTTTTTGCAGCGCCTATTCTAAATATTATCAATAGTTCATTATTGCATGGCACAGTACCTGATGCACTAAAAGTGTCAGTCATTAAACCATTACTTAAAAAGTCAGACCTAGACCCACACATACTAAATAATTATATGCCTATTTCAAATTTACATTTTCTTTCTAAAATACTAGAAAAAGTAGTCGCCAATCAGCTTCAGTCACACCTTACTCATTACAATTTATTTGAGAAATTCCAGTCTGGTTTCTGCACTGGTCATAGTACAGAAACGGCACTAATGCAGGTTGTAAATGACATTCTGATATCCTCTGATGAAGGAAACTCCACTGTAATTATGTTGTTAGACTTAAGTGCAGCATTTGACACCATTGACCATTCTATTTTACTGCACAGGCTAGAAAATGATGTTGGGCTTACAGGCACTGTGCTCTCTTGGTTTAGTTCTTATTTATCAAATCGATTCCAATATGTACAGAAATGTGCTGACAGTACTCCATCATTATACACAGAAGTTCAATATGGTGTCCCGCAGGGCTCAGTACTGGGACCTTTACTGTTTTCACTTTACATGCTTCCACTTGGATCTATCTCTAGGAAACATAATGTTAATTTTCACTCATATGCAGATGACACCCAGTTATACCTTTCATTTAGATCAAATGAAGTTTCTCCAATGTTGTCTTTAATTAGTTGTGTTAGTGAATTAAAGGAGTGGATGGATGAGAACTACTTGTCTTTAAACACAGATAAAACAGAGATGTTAATTGTTGGAGGGAATGACGCTGATCACAACAATATTTTGTCATCATTTAACTCAGTTGGAATCACCATTAATTTTACTGAATCAGCCCACAATCTAGGAGTTATCTTTGACTCTAGCATGTCATTTAAAGCATATTACAAAGTTGTCCAAATCATGTTTCTTCCATCTTAAAAATGTTGGGAAATTAAGGCACTTTCTAAATAAACAGGATTCTGAGAAATTAATTCATGCATTTATTTCTAGTAGGATTGACTACTGCAATGCAGTGTTCACTGGATGTTCAAACTGTTCTTTATACAGCCTCCAGTTAATCCAAAATGCTGCTGCAAGAATTATTACAAGAACAAGAAAATATGAACACATAACTCCAGTTCTTAAATCTTACACTGGCTCCCGTTAAGTTTAGGGCAGATTTCAAAATCCTCCTTTTAACATATAAAGCATTAAATGGCCAAGGTCCAGCTTACTTGTCTGAACTTATCATGACTTACAAACCAGAGCGCACATTAAGATCTCAAGATGCCGGTCTGCTTATGATTCCAAGGATTAATAAAATAACAGTGGGAGGTCGAGCTTTTAGTTACAGGGCCCCTAAACTGTGGAATGGTCTGCCTGCTACTATAAGAGATGCCCCTTTGGTCTCAGCTTTTAAATCCCAGCTGAAGACTCACTACTTCAGTTTAGCATATCCTGACTAGAGCTGCTGATTAACTGTACAGACTGCATCTCTATTGTTAGTCATTAGCACTAAAACATAAGTAACATGACAGTTATAATTTGTTACTAACCTTCACCTATTCTGTTTCTCTTCTCTGTACTCAAATGTGACACTTAGTGCCACGGCCCACCTGCCAAGTTGTTTTGCCTGCCTAAGGTAAAGTCATCCCTGATGGAGGATCACAGGGGTGGGGTAGAGGGGTCCTTTCATCGAATTGGCTGGCCCAGCGCTGTGGAATGGCCAATAGGGGGAGGTAGCTTGATGGCCGAGGTCTCCAGGGGCCTCATGCATAACGCCGTGTGTAGAATTCACACTATAACATGGTGTAAGCACAAAAGCGGAAATGTGCTTACACACAAAAAAATCCAGATGGAAAAAAATCTGTGCAAACGCCAACTTCAATGTTCTTCCGCACCAAAAAATCCCAGTCAGCATGCAAAGTAACGCACGTTCATACGCCTGCTCTCCCGCCCTGTCTCCTCCAAGAATTATGCCTCTTTGAACATGCAAATCAATATAAATTGCCCTAAAGCTCAGCGTTCTGTGAAAAGGCAATGGCAAAAGCACGGGGGAAAATACCAATACCAAGTGGAGGCAAGGAAAAACGTACTACACAGTATTTGTTGGTTTAAACAGTGGTTTAAAGAACAAAAGGAAGTTGATCGAGTGACATAGAGTGTTGGAGAGACTCGAAAGCTCAAGTTCACAAAGTTGCACAGTGCCTGAAATAAAAAAGAAGTTGTCAGATATCAATGTCGCCGTGAAAAGACGAGCCGTGGCCCACCGTATGACTGTCATATGAAAGCTTATTATGGTACAGAGAAAAAAATAGGCACACAGTGGGAAAAAACCATGATATCTCAACGTTAATTTGTAAATTTCCACTTTAATCAAGTAGTTTATTTTGTCATTAAAGTAGAACATCATAAACTTCATCTTAAAATCGTTTAATTTACTAGTTTCTCAAGTCCCATCGTAATTAAAGTAGCACGTTAAATGCTTTTTTTGTATTTGATCTTCTATGTGCTCTGTGTGCGTGAATCACTATGTGCTTCTTAAACAGGCTTTCTCTTCCTCCATCTATTACACTCGCAATATTACAGCTCTCTGAATAATTAAAATACTGAGATGTATACTTGATATCATTTTCATGATGATAGGAGTTAAAGCATGTTATTAAACATGGGAACACGGTGGTGCAGTGTTTGTGCGCGACCTTCAATGAAATCATTTATTGCAGCAGTACTGTCTCTTTCAAAAGTACTAAGTACTAACTCCTAACTCCTGTCCTTACTTTTCTTTATCCAAATACCCAATCGCCACACAATCAGCTCAGTAATAGATGTTAAGTATTCTGTAAGCTTAGAACGCCGATTCTTCAAAACATTTAAGGAACATTGCAATATCTTCGTAGTACATGTTTAATTATTCTATCCTTCCAGTGTCACGCCAGTCCCAGCAAGCACACAGCGCGAGGCAGGAACAATCCATGAGCAGAGCGCCAGATCCTTTGCTAACGCAGCAACACCATGTCATCCATGTTTAATTATTAATAATATAGATTATTTAAATGAAATTAAAGTTTTTATCTAAATAATATAATAAACATATTTTGCTGCATTTCATTTTAAAAATGATATTGTCATCATATGTAAATACGCGCTCTATAAAGTGGCTCAGGTTGTGCGATATTAACAGTAATGCAAGTTTACAGTGAGGTGATTGTACTAATAAGTGCAAACAGTTCGACAAGGAGCACTTGATGGACTGATTGAGTGCATTTATAGTTCTTGGGATAAAACTGTTTCTGAACCGCGAGGTCCATATAGGAAAGGCTTTGAAGCGTTTGCCATACGAGAGCAATTCAAATAGCCAGTGTGTGCTTGATGCTGTGTACCGATAATTCTCTTTTCGATCAGCTTCTCCGAGTGGTGCAGTGAGAGTAATATGAAAAAAGATGATCCACTGTGGCAACCTCTAACGGGAACGGCTGAAAGAAGAAAAAGAAGGTGCAGTGAGAGTAACAACGCTAAAGCAGCTATTGTATTTAGAATAGTTTGACCATTCCATGGACCATTATATTGTTACAGGTTAATTACAATCAGATGCATTAAACTAATAAGCAATATGCGGTTAATTTCAATGTATTTATAAAGCCGCATCAGGGATGTGTATCTAAAAAAGAAACGGAAACCACACTGGAACGTAGCACTGCTTTGACGCTGGTTGCCGCCAGTCTGCAAAACCTTGTGGAGAACTTGTGTAAGGCAGGGTATGAGCTACCGTGAAAATGTGCATGGCTTTACGGCAAGTTTAGGTTTTATACAAGCGATTTGAACATGGAAACAGGCTTACGCAATATTTTTGTACGTACGCACCATTTATACATGAGGCCCCTGGACTCTAAACAAGTCCAAATCATGTTATGTGATATCATTTACTGTCAAATTCTGCTCCGTACCTGGAAAATTTTTATTTTTATACTGTATTGAGGATTTGTTCTGTTCTGTGTATTGTTTTGTATTGACCCTCTTCTTTTTGCCAGCCATTGCACGTCCAACCTACTTGGAAAGGGGCCTCTTTTTGAATTGCCTTTCCCAAGGTTTCTTCCATTTTTTTCCCTACAAGGGTTTTTTTTTGCGAGTTTTTCCTTGTCTTCTTAGAGAGTCATGGCTACGGGGCTGTCAAGAGGCAGGGCCCGTTAAAGCCAATTGAGGCACTTTTTGTGTGATTTGGGCTATACAAAAATAAATTGTATTGTTTTGTATTGTATTGCAAAGCCAGTGTAGTAACCAATCTCTCTGTTCTATCACAGGAAAGGCAAACCAGAAAACAGCCCAGCACCGTGAATTCACTTCCAGTCTTACATTCAGACGGCTGGGCCACTTCCATATTCTTCAGTCACGTGTCATCCCTTCCTGATGACATCACGAACCTCCCAGGATTCCCTGATGTTCCCGACATTCTTTTCGCCGTCCTCTCCTCCATAAATACGTCATCTAGTCTGCCTGAAAGACGTCTTGTACCAATGTTTACAGTTGTCTGTAACACATATAACTTGACCTGCATTTTCCTACACTATAACTTTAACGTTGTTTCAGTGTGCTTCTTTTACAAGGTGTATTCACAATCTTGGACAATAGTAACTTGATTTGCTGGCTTATAAATCGTCATTTTGATGATGTCACCACATGGAACCAGACCACTCAGCCACTGGCTGTCATGTAATTGGCATGGCAGCAACCATAGTATATTTCAAAATATAGTGTTAAACAAAGTTAATAATAGCATATACAGTACAAAAGAAACAAACATATATTGAGTATTTTCGGTGATCACAACCACTAAGAAAAGTCATCTTGATGCAATTTTAAAAAAATTGCTTATGTGCTTGTGTTTCCTATATATGTTAACACACTGCTTTAAGATAGATGATATCATAGATACTGTACCTCAAGAAATTTAGTCACTTTGTGCCTTGCTTCTTGGTTTGGTCTTTTTGGACCTTGAGTCTTCTAGTAACAAGCCTCTGACCGTCTTTTGTCCCTTTTGTTATTCCCTTTCATTGCAAGTCTTCTTTAGCATAAGGCTCAAGAGACCATTTTGAAAATTTGCAAATGCTTTTTAAATGAAAACAACAATATGTTCTTGGCATTTATTGCAAGGACACCTGAAAAAAAAAAATCAATATTAGCAACACTTGAAAAGAAAGTAAATGTGAAGATCATCAGTTTTTGGCTTATATCAAAGACAATGCTTATTATTCTGCTTAAAATATTACAGAGGCGGACAATGTATTTAATTACAAATAAAATTGAGATTCAGTAAATGTTGTTGAACAAGAAAAGTAATTATTGCAATGGAGATTTATTTGTGAAGCAAGAGTAGAATTCAATGAGAAGTTGTCTGTATGCTTCAGTTATTTTGAGAACATTTTGAACACCATAAATTGTTAAATATAATAAAAATAGAGTTCCAATGACTCTCACATCTCAGTTTCAGTCAAGACCTTACCCTTTGCATAACTTTACCAGATTGAATGCCTTAGAGGTAGAGAATCTCCAGTTGTGTGCAATGATTTTAAAAACAAATAACCGTCAATAATAGGTAGCAGAATTAAATGAAACAGTGTTACAAGTAATAACTCTAAAGTGAAAATCAGAGAGCTAATCCTAGTAGTCTTACACAGCAAAATTGCTAACTATTGAGTAAAGTCTTTAGGAGTATCCCTAATCAATGCAAGGAAACATGAATGTTTGAACTCTATTTCCATTAATTTTCTGAAAGAACTAAAATTGTCTTTGTTATTTAATATCTTACTGTAAACCCATAGTGATAACATTGTGTCTTTGTTTCTTTATTGGTTTTCATTTTCAGAAAATTTTGTAATTTTCCACCACTCCTTTATTTATTTTCTAATTATTTTTATTGCTTTATTTGTAGTCTTACTCTATTACATAATCCCACTAGTTTGAAATTAGTGACCAATGAAAATGTCTTTAAATTGGTGATGGTTGTCACCGTTATCTCAGAAACTGAATATCACAATTGGTCAGAGATAATTTAATTATTAACATCATATTTGTTATAGGCAGTTAGAAAAGGAGTTAGAAAAAAGCACAAGATTTATTGTGAGAAGAAACATGCTGGGTGATGATGAGCAGGAAATGGTCAAAGCCAAGAGAGACAACGATCGATTCTTAAGAATTTACATCTTTAGGGTAAGGTTGGAATCAAGAGAGGCATCTAACCATAAAAATCATGGCAAAAATTCTGTAGGAAAAGTCTAGTCAAAAAAAATAGCGACCCCATACAAAATTGAGAATATTTATGGGAGAGAAAGTCAAAAGGAGAAAGGGAAATTCAATATTGAAAGTACTAGCAAGAGGTGAAATGTTAAAGAACCTGAAACTAGTGTGTGTTTTTTTTTTTTCTAAAAATGAGTCTTTGATCCATTGTTGGGTGTCTGACAATGCAGGATGCCCCATTTCATAATGGAAACCCCAAAGAAATCACACACTGTGGATCACATGATGGTAAAATCTCATATAATATAATAAAAATGGGGACCACCATAAGAACAAAATTAATGTAACCATGTTGTTAAATAACCGAAATAAAAATAAAATGTACTAAAATGCTACAAACAAGTAAAAATAATTAAAAACATGGAACTGTAACAGTAGTGATGAGAGCAATAGTTAGTAACCTTTTAAACAATTACTTTTAATAATTTTGTGAGAATAGGTATTACCATTATGAAAAACACATCCATGCTGTTTTTTATGCACTTTCATATGAACAATTCTTCGGGCAATGGTAACTTTATGCCCTTTAATTAATTAAAAGAAATAGAAGCAAGTAATACAATAAATTTTTATTAACATGCTGAAAAACAGTGAAAATAACAACAAACATGACCAGAACATCCAGAATTTATCAATCTCTGTTCATGTACAAATTTGAGGGTTTTAATTATCTTAATGTGATGAAATACTTACGTTCTGAATGCACAGGTGCCTTTTAAAAGGGGGTTACACTGTTAAATACCCTGACTAGATATAAAAAGGGTGTGCCCCAAAGCTCTGAAAAGCATAAAGGAAATGCCTCAAGAATCAAGAAAGACACAGTAAATAAGTCCCAAAACAGAATCTAAAGATGTTGTTCACAATAGAGCAGAGGTTCAAAAATATTAAATAACAAAGGCAAAGTGAAAAATACAGCAGGAGTTCAACACTTTAGAAAATCAAAAACAATAACAAAGTCACAGCACATTCACAATAACTCTCCACTCCCAAGCTCACTCAATAAACTGCAAGGAATTATGGGGGGTTCTCCCTTAAATAGAGTGAAGGGCCATTCCTGGCAGTGATTGTCTGGTGGCCCGCCCCTTGGGAAGCCCCATTAAAACACAAGGGTGATGTCCTAGGCCACACAAAACACACACACCCCCCCACACACACACACACAGTAAATGTATATTATAAAGAAAAGAAACATTAATACAAATAAATGATACATAATTAGACAAAACAGACAAGAAACACAGCTATGAACACTAGCCAGGGGTAAAATGCTGACTGAAACATGACTACAACTGACTACTGGTAGTTTCTTAAATTGGTTTGAATCCTACCTGGCAGGTAGAAAATTCTTTGTTAGTTATGGTAATTACAACTCAAACAACAACAACATTTATTTCTATAGCACATTTTCATACAAATAATGTAGCTGAAAGTGTTTTACATGATGAAGAAAAGAGAAAAAAAAAGACAAAGTAAGAATTAAAATAAGACAACACTAATTAACATAGAATAAGAGTAAGGTCCGATGGCCAGGGAGGACAGGAAAAAAAAAAGAAAAACTCCAGACGGCTGGAGAAAAAAATAAAATCTGCAGGGGTTCCAGACCAAGAGACCATCCAGCCCCCTCTAGGCATTCTACATAACATAAATGAAACAGTCTTCTTTGTATTTAGGGTTCTCATGGAAGGACTAGATGATGATGGCCATGTAGACTTCTGGCTTTTAATCCATCAATGTAGGAACATCATGGTGCTTTGATTAAGTGGTGGTGGCGCAGTCCGCCACCACAGAGAACTGGGAAAAGAAACAGAAGAGAGGGTAGGAGTTAGTACGGATTTTAGAGTCACCATGAATAGTTATGATAATAAATTGAATATACGGAGTATCAGGATTAGATTAAAATGAAGTTATGAGAAGATCATGTTAAAGTAATGAGTTTTTACCAGTGTTTTAAAGTGCTCCACTGTTTTAGCCTGGCGAATGCCTATTGGCAGGCTATTCCAGATTTTAGGTGCATAACAGCAGAAGGCCACCTCACCACTTCTTTTAAGGTTACTTCTTGGAATTCTAAGCCGACACTCACTTGAGGATCTAAGGTTACGATTTGGAATATAAGATTTCAGACACTCTGATATATAAGATGGAGCGGGATTATTTAAGGCTTTGTAAACCATAAGCAGTATTTTAAAGTTAATTCTGAATGACACAGGTAACCAGTTTAGTGACATCAAAACTGGGGAAATGTGCTGGGATTGTCTTTTCCTAGTTAGGATTCTAGCAGCTGCATTCTGCACTAGTTGCAAATGATTTATGTCCTTTTTGGGTAGTCCTGAGAGGAGTGCGTTACAGGAATCTAGTCGACTGAAAACAAAAGCGTGAACTAATTCCTCAGCATTTTTCAATGATATAAGAGGTCTATCTTTTGCTATGTTTCTTAAGTGAAAAAATGCTGTCCTTTTAATATGTGATTTAAAATTCAGGTTACAGTCAACAATTACCCCTTAGTTCTTTACCTCCGTCTTGACTTTTAATCCTAATGCATCAAGTTTATTTCTAATAACCTCATTATATCCATTATTGCCAATCACTAAAATTTCTGTTTTCTCTTTATTTAGCTTGAGAAAATTACTATTCAGCCATTTAGAAACACAAGTAAGACATTGTGTTTGTGAAACGGGGTCATCAGGTGCTATTAATAAATACAGCTGCGTGTCAACAGCATAGCTGTGGTACTCACATTATGCTCCGAGATAATCTGACCTAACGGAAGCATGTAGATTGAAAAGAGCAGCGGACCCAGGATAGAGCCTTGTGGAACACCATATAGGATATCATGTTTCATGCACAGGATGCAGAGCAAAGTACTTTACAAGTTGTCAAAGAAAACTATGTGAAAAGAAAAACAAATAAAAATTACATAAGAAAATTGATGAATAAAAAATACAAAAATAAATCCATACACACATAAATTAGAAAGAAATACAGATAATAAAATAGATATATGGATAATAGAAAGTGAAGTCCCTTACATATAGAATTGTTTTTGAAAGTTTCTAAAGATGAGTCCGATGATTAGGTCAGATGACTTGGAAGGACAGAAAATAATGAAAAAACTCCAGATAAGCTGAAGAAAAAAAAAAAACCTGCAAGGGTTACCATGGCTAAAAGACCACCCATTCCCCCACTTGGCATTATACCTAACATAAATGTTCTTTAATCAGTTTATTGTTCTTAGGCATCATCCTAGAGGATATGATACAGTAAGTCTGATGGAAATTTTGAGTATCATCTTTCCTTCAAGCATCACAGTGCTTTGACTAAGTGGCGGTGCAAAATGCCACCAGAAAAGAAAGCAGCAAAAAGTAAAGATTAATAAAGATTGCAGATTTATTGAGGAATATGATAAATCTATGCATGTGTAGTTTATTAGGAGTAGAACTAAAATGTAACTATAAAGAAACCAATTATTTTAAAAGTTAGTTTTAGGAGTTTTTTAAACTGTTCCACAGCATTAGCCTGGCATATCTCTGTTGGTAAAATTTTCCAAATTTTTGGTACATAACAGGAAAAGGCCACCTCACCACCCGTTTCACACTTATGTCTTGGAATAATAAGTAGACCACTACTGGAAGATCTAAGGTTCTGACATGGAATGTTGGGGGACCAGCACTCCAAAATATAGGAAGGCACAAGATTATTTAAAGTTTTATATATTTGTATGAAAAGTGGTATTTTAAAATTCTAAAGAACACAAGTAGTCAATGTAATGTTTCTGAGACTGGTGAGATGTGTTCAGATTTTCATTTTTTGGTTAAAAGTAAGGAAATATACAGTAATAAATCTTTCTAGTTTATTGTTAATTAAAAAAGTATAATGTTTTTATCTCATAGAAAGTTAAGAAAAAACTAGTATCATAAAACATTACTTCATGTTAAAATTCAGGCTTTTAATGGGGGCTCATGTATAAAATGTATTGAGTGGTCAACTAAGCCAATTAGAGTACCCTTGTATAGCTGTTAGTGTCTTGCTGACATAAGTACTCTCAGAAACTAATACTGTAGGAAAATCGGAGAATTGTTCATTTTAAAACATGCAGCACTTGCTAAACAACATATTGAATTTAAGAATCTAAAAATTTTCAATTAAGAACTGACAGGTTAGTTCATTCCCGTTGCACAGGTGCTTTATACACATTGTATTCTCACTGAGGCCTGGAGACACCTATGAATGAATTTGGCTTAAAAGTGAGTGGGGAAAAAATTAGATAATATATTCAGTTTGAAATTTCTAAATGTATCCAATGCCTCATGAGGCAGAACTCAGAGTATTGTTAGTGATTTAAAGAGCAAAGAGAAATAGTGCTTTTGTTAACCTTGTCCGACAGACAGCAAACTTGTCGTTACAATGGATAAACCTTCTATGGCTTAAAAGCCTCCTATAAAGTCCTCTATAAGACATATAAATGTTGTGTGTGTAGAAAACACATTATAGGCACTAAAAGTAAACATAACCTGTAGTAAAGGAAAACCTTTCTGTAAAACCAGTCCATTCTTTGACATTCAAAGACATCACTAGGCTACCGGTAAAAGTGATTGAAGAAGACTGTATGTAGCGGTTTGTAATGCGGGGTGCAAAAACAATTTGTTTATTTGCACAACATCCATAAAAAATTGGTCCCAACTTGTATTTGTTGAATTTCTGTGTGAATACATATATTTCCTGAGTGGAGGATGCCTGCTGAATGATAGTGTATGTAAGTACTTGATATTTTGAAAAGCAGGTGACCTGAGGCTGCGCTTTAATTGGTTGCTTTCAGATTTGTCTGGGCACGCAGCTCTGTGCACCCCAGACACTGCTACATTTATTGGAAATTAATACAGTTTTAGGTTTTTTAATCTAATGGGATTGGACAATTAATGACAAACTATTTCATGTTCACATCCATGGTTCACAGTTCACTACAGATGAGCAGGCGCAACTTTAGGGAGATGGCAGCTTCAAGTGGAACTTCAGAAATGAAAGTAAATTTGGTTATTTCTTTAATGAAATCCCTTCATAAATCATTCACTTGAAGTAAAAAAGAAGGTAAGGGAGTTTGAACCTGACTGACCTGACTTAAGAATTCAGCAGCAGGCAAGTGATCAAGGATGACCTTACACACTGATTTTATCCAGCTCTTGTTATGACAAAGGGAGTTGTCCAACTGGATGTGGTGTAAGTAATGCCTTTTTTTTGCTTTCCCTGTTTGCTGTTTCAAAGTGTTGAAGCATTGTGGACAACGATGGGGGTATGAGACGTATAACATCTTCCTGAAAAAAACAAGCAGCATTAAAGTAGCCCAGTCATCTGGACTAATGTTTTTAAACCAGTGTCCTGTGGAAATAATAGTATAGTGCACTTGGGTCTGAACCTGAGAGGAACAAGTTCCGCAGGTGGCCGAGACCTGTCTAAGGAGGATATGTCTACCTGGAGAAGTTGGCATAAAATTATCTCCATGATCGCTGTGATGCAGATGTGTCTCCAGGCTGTTAGAGTTCATCTTCCCTAGGTGTGTTGTCACCAGCAAGTCTCACAGGACCAGTGGGCAGTGGGTATACGAGTTGCCTTTGAGGCAGAGAGGGGTGGGCAAAGGGACACAGCAGCTGGGAGATGCCACACTGATCTCGAAGCAGCTTTTTTAGCTGCTTCTCTGGTAGTCCCAACTCTTCATACAGTTGAGCGCATGTATCAGATATAATTTGTTTGTGGTTAGTAAAATAGTGACTTGGGATTTTATTGGCTAGAAAAAGTTTGCCACCAAAGGAAAAAGGTTGTGACACACTAATCTACACAATATTATGAGGTTAACTGTTTCTGTAGGCTCAGTGAAATGACTCATTTTAATCAGAAGTTATAGGTGGGGGTAAAATTTATATTCAAGGAAATATGTGTATCCTGATCATAAAGGCAGAATATGATTTAAGTTGGACTTGTACTGTGGGTGTAGTACAAGATGGGTTAGGGGGCGAGTTATGTTTTAAGATGTGGGGGTCTGTGGATAGGTGAGATAAGCCTGGCAAACTTGCATTTGGACTTGGCAGACTGACAGCAAGTGCAGAATAAAATTAGGGTGGGAATGACTCTTTGGTTGTGTTGAATGATAAACTAGGATCCAGAAAAATCAGAGGACTAGTGATTGTATGATGTAGAGCTATGGAATACAGTGGAAATGGCCAAGGACTGGGCACTCTGTTAGCAGAAACAGAATAAGATTTGGATTGGACTTATGCTATGGATATGTTAAAGGACAGATGGAAGTGCATATTTTTTGGGAGATTACAGAGATGGGGGTGCAGACATTATGGTGTGGGTTTTGGTAGAATGTAAACTGAGCAAGTCTGCAGAGGATTGGGCAATGCAGCCACAGGTGTAGTATAAAATTTGGGTGGCAGGTGCACCTGTTCCATTCCACATCGAAAGGGCACGTTATGGGAAAAATAAGGGGACTGTGGATGTCACGGACTGAAGATTTGGAGACACAACAGAAATGGGAAATCTGGTATCAGATTGGGCAGCATGGTGGAAAGGGTGCAATACATTATAGCCTTGATTTGTCCTATGGATTATGTTTCAAGATGTGGATCTTACAATGTAAATTTGTGCCCAGGTGAGGTGAGGTAAACCTGGCAGACTTGCATACGACTGTGCAAACTAGAGTAATGGGTCTGGTAGTGGACAGGCCAAGGTATGCATTGACCACAAGAGCATTAGGAATGACCAGACAGATATAAAAGGCACTGTACCATAGACAAATGTGAAAGACACTGTATAAGAGGTAAGTGCTGCTTCAGTTTGTCCCTCCAAAAACTGCGCCCCCACCCACATTTTTTTCACCAGCTGTCACTCTGTCTGTCATTATCAGTTAGGATGATACAGTCACAGTCAATGTGAGGCTAAAAGAATTGGCCGATACATCAGTGAAAACTGAACTGTAAAATATGTATTTGAACTAAATGGTGTGCCATCATACCCAATAATAAAAATGGGGAAAAGAACTACAGCTAAGGTATCTGTTAAAGAAGAGCCACAGAAGGTGTCATTTCCAGTACTCAGTACAGTACACCCGAAGCAGTAAAGGTGCCTAGTGAGACTGACACAATTCCAGAAGGACCACAGACAAGGCCTCACAACACCCAGTGTCTCACTGAGCGCCTAAATGAATAACTGAAGTAAGTTCATAGTTTACTCTCTAAATGGAAATGCCAAACATGCCATTTCAGAATATAGTTGCAGTGTTTAAACACACGGTTTATACATATAGACCACAGTGCTTCTCTAAAACACTGCTATTATGACATGCTGTGATGCAACAGTCAAAATGACAGCAAGATATGTAAATTAATCATTAAGCTTCAGTTACCTTGTGTTCACTGAATTGATAACAGCAATTTCACTTTTTTTGTTTTCAGTCTCTGTCTTTACTACAATTTCTTATTCTCTCTCCGTGTCTTCCATATTTTTTTTCCTATTTTTCTAATATCCAGTGGAGAAATACAACACTGCAACCCTAAATGTTAAAAATGCACAGGCTGGAGGAAATTCAGAGAAAGGGTTTTAGAAACAACTCCTGTGGATGTTACCTTTTTTTGTGGCAGATTTAACTGCTGTTCACTACAGACTTTTTACAGAACTGTCCCCAGTTATGAATTCTCAAACTGTGAATCATTTCTGGCCCCACGAGAGTATGCAGGTAGGAGGAGGTGACAGAATGGGGACTCCCAATCATTCTTGTTATGTTTATTTACCACTTTTATTTTGAAGTAGGGATTTGATTCTTTGGATGCAAAACATTCCTATATATCCAGATATTTATTTTAAAACATTTGTGGTGCTAAACTATACATCATGATATTTACAAGAACAACAATATTTATTTATATAGCATATAACATTTTTATACAAATGATGTAGCTCAAACTGCTTTACATGATGAAGAAAGATAAAAATAAAATTAGGTAATATTAATTAACATAGAATAAAAGTAAGGTCCGATGGCCAGGGAGCACAGAAAAAGCAAACAAACAAACAAAAAAAAAAAAAACTCCACATGGCTGGAGAAAACTTTTATTTAGTTTTATTTAAAAGCTTGACTCCATTAGGTGGGTGTTGAATTCAGTTTTGTTGCTTACCTTTTTGTTAACTTTCTGATGTATACATACTGTGCTGTGTATCTTATTTATGTGTTTTTAGTTTTATGTTTCTTGTGTTTATGTGCTCATTTTGAAGTCATTTGTTGTATAAGTTCAACTTGATTACAAGCAATGTTATTTTCTTCAAATAAAATTAAAAACAAAAGCTTGAATCCAATGGTATACACTTCAGACTTACTAATTAACTCTAATATTACATGATACTTGTTAGTTACTTTTTTACTAAAATTCTGGTAGTAGGTGATAGATTTATTAAGTCTGTACACTTTATTCCTATTAAGAAATTATCTTGAGCCACAGCTCTAGCTGATATCTTTACTCAGTATGCATTTACGTTTCAGAGATTTCCTATCTGTAATAGTTTCAGATAGAGCATTTTAGTTGTGCCCCAGTTTTGAAAAGCTTTTCATCAGTATACTGACATTTCTATTCATTACACACACGATTATCTGTCTGAATGCAACTATCAGAAAGAGAAAGTCAATCAAGACTCAAAGTGTTGTTACTTCGTTGGAGCAGAATCTTCAAAATGTTGTTAAATCTCTTGTGACTGGAATTTTGTGTTTTGATTGACTTCAAATTCCTATTATATTATATTCAGATTTTATTATAATAAACTTTAGTTTTTATTATAGCCCCTCACATATTGTACATGATTAATATTAATCAGTTTATGTATGATTTAAGGAGCCTTCACAATACACAGGAGCCTTACGAAAGCCACTGACATCTGCAGCACCTCCAGCATCAACCCACGTTGCCAGAGGGACTGAGCCATGCAGACAAAAAAAGGGAGAGAAACATGGACAATCAGTGCATACTATGGCAAGAGTGCAGACCAAGACAAGCAGTTGAGGACTGAAATGTCACAGCCATCAAACATAACAAACATCCTAAAACACATGGTATCCAATTCAGAGTCACAAGAGGTCCAAGACAGAAAATCGGTCCATCGCAGGGCCCATTCATGTACACAGCTAAACTTATACAGAGCCAACGGACCTACAGTATGTAGCGTGTGTTTGTGCTTTTGGTAAGAAAATACCTGAATGCCTGGAGGAAAACCCATGCAAACTCTCCCTGAACAATGACCAGGCTTGAGATTCAAAACCAGGAGACTGGATCCCTGAGGCAACATGGTTGCATAATGCACCATGAAGGGTATATGAGGATGGTGTGATTTGCTTTCTTACTTTACATATAATATTTTGATAAAGCATGTATGTGTTCTATTATGTTTGTGTTCAACTCAGACAATGCTAGATTGTAATCAGTTCAAACTTAACATGACATAAATTCAGGTAATTAGAGAACCCAGGAATCTGTCTTTCCATCCATCCAGAGACTAATCAGTTTACTAAGACAAAGAGACACCTGGTAATCTAGGCATATTGGATGCTTAGACTCCTAGCAAAAAGAGCTGCTATCCATCCAGGTTGTATTTGGTATTATTTGTTACCCTCATTACTTTGCTTCTGTTTGGGGCACATTAGAAATCATAAGTTTAGAGAATGTAACTGTATAATATATGAATACAAGTGTAATCATTCTTTCCTACTTGTTTTTGCTTGTGACAAACTGGTAAGCATAGACATATGATGGCTGTTGTGGGGATTTGGGACTCTCTGTTCAGGTCCATATAGCGCATATACTCGTGTATAAGTCTGGTCTTGAAACCTGAAAAAAATTGATCATAAAATCAGACCCCGACTTATATGCCCTTTCAAAAATGCGACACTTAAATTTTTGTTTTTACATCTTCTTGCTTCCTCCAATCTCGCATCAGTTTCTCAGACACATCAAATTTTGTTGCAGCAGTGCAGTCACCAATTTCTTTCGCCACTTCAACGACTTTTAATTTAAAACCAGCTACATGTTTTCTTGTGATCGAATGGTCCATTGTAGATAAGGGATGCTCTTACGATAAAGGTGTATGAGGGAGTGAGATACAAAAAAAATAAAACATTACAAATGGTGCTTCGGAATAGTGTGGGTATTACCGTGTGGTCACATAGGCCCAATGCATAGAAAAAAAGCAGTGTGCTCCATGGTTACTCTCTCAGGTGGGCGTTAGCATATCATAACCTCTTGGACCAATAGTGTGAGTTTTCCACATTCAACTTATTCGACCGACATTATATAATACCGGAAATTATATGGTAAAATCATGTCCCGTGGGAGAACTATAACATGAGTATATATGGTAATAAAGTCTCTGAAAGTGAGAACAGGGCCATCCTTCGACCCTTCCATTATAAAACAGAAGTTAAAAGGAAATTATATTTATTTTATGATTTAAAAATAATGTTAGCAAAAATGGAACATATGAGTGTCTAGTATATCTGTTTAATGGTCCTAACAAGATTATTCAATTCAGTTTTCTTTTTTTTTTTTTTGTAGAATGCTCTTCACTGAAAGAAGTATCATAGTACTTGAAACTTTCCAGTTATAATGCAATGAAAGAAATAGTTAAACTATATATTGTTGACAGGCATGATGACAACATTAATTTTAAAAACAAAGAGGAATTTCAACTTAACATAATAAAATTGTGGTAACATAAATAGATTAACATTATAATTGATGTACTGCCTATTGACAACAGAAGAGAGATAAGAAAACAAGACTCCAGTCAACAGTCTTAAAAAAAAACCTCTGGGCAGTCAACAGTCAGTTTGAGAAATTTTGTGGAAATTGTCATCTAACTAGTGTACTCTTTTTGATTACTGTGCTGATTTTGCCCTTTGGTTATTGTTAAGAAAAGAATGGTTTCTATTTGAACTATCTAAATTTAAGATACTATATCTTTCAGCCAAACACCAGACACCTTGCAGTATCACAAAATATTAGTACAAGTATTGCAGAACATTCTTGTAATAGAAGGATTTTTCACTTCAGACGTAACTTGCACTTCGGTAGAGCCTACAGCACCAAGGCTACTATAAAGCTGCATACAACAGAAATTGAAACCTGAGCAATGTGCCAGGAAAGCACTTGAAAAACAAAAATTGCAACAAGATCATTTTAAGAAGCTGGAATATGCTTGGAAACAAACAATCAGCATATTTAATACACAGCTAAGCAGTAAACCACCTATTCCTTTAAAGGGCAAAATGATGAAGTCTGAGTGAACAAAAATTTCAAAATCTAATGTTGGAAAAGTAAAACCTTGTCCTTAAAGAGTATTAGTGGAGGTGTGGAGCCACCGAAACAGGCTGCTTGCTAGTAAGCAATGAGAAATAGGGGAACATTACAGTATCACCTGGTATACAGTGACATAAACAAAAAAACACAATCTGATCTTTCCACATCAGATATTGTGTGTTTGCCTTCTTTTCTTTATACAGTATTTGCAAGCAGGTTCTCATGGAAAAAGTCTGCTGCTGTATTTGTTTTTTTTTTTCCAATGTGTCAGTAATTTGCAGTGAACTCATCCAACCGAGCGGCATTGCTAGGATGGAAAACCCAGCCTGATTGCTATCTGTGTTCTTCTTGTGTCTAAGTGGCTTTTTGCCAGTAGTGCAGTTCTTCCTTGTATTCCAGAATTGCACATGTTTGGCTGACAGGTGTCGCCTCTAATCTCACCTGGTATATTGGAGGGATTTCTTATTCATCATTTCCTTTTGTAAAAGAACACCCTGTATATTATTCAAAGCGTCTCAGAAAGCAAGAGGAATAAACAGCAGTCTCAAATGACTTTATTCAAGATGGGACTGACTGGGGAAAGGCAAGAGGTTGGCTTTATAGGCAGTGGGAAGGAAGAGAAAGAGGTCCAACGGGGATCAGGCGGAAGTGAGGTCAGTAGGAGGGGGTGGTCTGGAGACAGAAGTAGAACCTGGTTGGGGTTTAGGTTGTCTTTTCTTCTGGTGATCTGCTTAAGCCCGTTGACTGTCTCCCATGCTCATGTGTGTAACACTGTCTTTGTTTTTTTTTATCCCATTAGAGGGTTTTGAAGGCCACAGAATTCATTTCTACATTTGTATTTCAGGTAAGAATAACATTTAGCAATGTTGATATAGGTTTGAGTCTTTTCTGATGCCCTCTTGCATTTCAAGGGAGCCGCCATTTTCTGAGTGCTTTTTTATACTGTTACGATCAAAGAATGCAAGCCAAACGATTGTCAAGTTCATAACACAATGCAAAAATGAAAGGTCTAAAGAAACAAAACAATTCAAATCCTGGGAAGTCTTTTAACAAAAATAAGTTTATCCAAACTTGAATATAACAAGGAAATACACATTGCTGTTTATATGATCTTTCCAGTGCTGACAAACGTGTCACACATTTCTGGTGGTGCTGGGATAGATCACTATGGGAATGGCCAATATGATTACTCCAAAACTGATGCTGCCCATAATTAAACAAGTTAGGTATTGCAACATCTTTTCACCTTTTCTATTTCATGCAAAAATGAAAAAGCAATGTTGTATCAAGATCAGTTGAAGTTTAAAACACCTAATACATACTTATTGTTAAAATCTTTCCAGGAAAATGACAAAATATTAGTAAAGATTACTTATCATAATGATGGTTATTTATTATGTCAACGTAACATATGGGATGAAAATCAAACAAACGTAAAACAGAAGAGGCTGGGTGTTTTTGAAGTTTCTTAATGTTACAAGCTTTCTGTTTCATGTGTCACTTTTGTAACTGTAGTTTGACATCATAGTCAGCTCTGATGTACACCCAAGGATAAGAGAGAGCTAAACCATTAGGCTGCAGTTGTACCCGTTTTTATCTCCAATTATTACTTAAAAAGCTAGAGGTTTATCTGATACACCTAATAATGAGCTTGTTGCAATGTAGTAATTTAACATGAGAAAACAGGTCTTAGCTGACTGTTAACTAGCTACTAAGAGTTCTAATTTATATTGGCCCAGGCAAAGGAGTTTTACAATGTAATACCTTTACCGATGCATTGATTTGAGTGTTGTGCCTCAAGGTCCAAAGGATGGTCTTTGCTTTCAGGTGGAGCACAATCATTATTTTTTCCAAGTGGTCCTTTCTGTATAGTATGGCGTTGTATTCCTCAACTCACTGGGCATTTAACTCTTTGCCATGTACTCTGCAACATCATTGGAAACAACTTCACTCTGTCTAACGAAAGAATTTAGGTGCTAAGATTTTCCTTCTTAAAGAATGGCTTCTTCTACTAGGTTGGGTCACTGACACAGAGCTCAAGTTTGAAGGGGTAGATCTTACAGTCACAGTCTTTACCAGGGGTGTAGAGGAATCTATAAGTGTGGAGTTCTGAGAACTCTAACGAAAGTAGCTTTCAGGCCCAAGGAGAATGATTTTGATCCCAAAAGAGATGTTTAGGTGAGCTTACTTACTTCAGATAGAGGGGATGACTTTACCAGATACAAAAACAGTGGATGTTCTTACTATCTCAAAAGTGAGTAGATCAGCTTAGTTCCCCAAAGACAACAGAGAGGTATACAATTACTCTTTAACATCCTTGGCGTTAACTCAGAGTGTAATTTGGACTCAGAATTCAATGCAATTACGGTTAAACCCGAGACAAGCTTGGAGGGACATGCAACAATACCCTTTGCAGTGTTAAGCCCAAATAACTCTATGGACAGTGTTCTGCTGCCATTTAGTAGATGAAAAAACATGATTCTGTAAACAAACATGGGTATTTCTTTGTTTTTTTACCAATTTATGGTATCTCAAAAGTAACTCATTGTTATTCATGAGTGGAACGGAGCCTCCAACAGAAAACACAAAATCATTGTTCAAATCGAGCGATAGTGATGATGATGTGAATTGGTCATCAGACGTTGACATGGAAAGTGCAAACTGATTCATTATATGGCACTGCACAACTGAACGCTGTCATAAGCTTCACAGTAACTGTGTAAGAAAAAGGCAAAGTAATTGTGAACAAGGGCAAGGACAAGCTAGACATTCAACCCTCTAAGCACTTTTCGCAATGTGTCAGCTGTTAATATTTGTGTCAGTCACTAAGTCTTGCATTGTGGTAGCCTGCAATAACACACGGGGTCATGTTGATCATGCAGGTCAGATACTAACATTCTATTTTCTTGAGTGCAAGAAACAGAAAAAAATATAAGAAGAGTGCGCAGAAACACGTTTCTACTGTCTCGATTGCAACATTGAGCTGTGCATTGGTTACTGTCTCAAAAATGTCATACGAAGGACATGTATTAAATCCATCCATCCATCCATTTTCCAACCCACTGAATCCGAACACAGGGTCATGGGGGTCTGCTGGAGCCAATCCCAGCCAACACAGGGCACAAGGCAGGAACCAATCCCGGGCAGGGTGCCAACCCACCGCAGCATGTACTAAATCTGCATCAGTATAGCAGTGGACACTAGACATAACTTTTCTATTGTATTTATGCTGACATTTTGGTATTTATGTGTTTCTATTACATATAAACATTTTTTGAACATTTTGGCTTGTTTTCTTCTGAGCTAAATAACGCTAAGAAGGCTACAGGTTTGTTATGAACAGCTAGTTTCAAAATGTTTGCGTTTATCTCTTTACCCTTAGAAGAACATTTTTATTTTCTGCAATGGTTTTTTAAAATGCTGAAAATGATATTTGAATTTACTTGTTTATTGCATATCATTTTAAAGTTGTTAAAATATTTTTGCTTCGCCATCTCAACAAGATTAAGGTCAGAGTCATGCGTTTCGGGGTTATCCATGATTGTGGAGAATATGTGTGTTAGTGTGTGTGAATCTCTTGTTTTGAATCTTTGTGTAAAGAATCGTGTGGCTTGAATCTCAACTACAATTTAGCTTACTGATTTGGGTGAGAAGAAAAATAAAAATCTTTATTTAAGGAAACTGGCTTTTTCTCCACTACATTTCATTTTCTGGTCCCTTCACTAAAACAATCTCTGTCCTCACCTTGGTGTGGATAGAATATAGTCCACTTCTGATTAATGCAGCATGATGATTACTAGCTTAAAATTAATTGTCCTTTCAAGTGACACTTTGGTCTGCAGAGTCACTGTAAATATATGTCAATTGTCAATTTTGTCAATTTATTTATATAGCATATTTAAAACAACATAGGAATGCTGTGACCAAAGTGCTTTACAATAAAAGAAGAAAAAACATACAATTAACATAAATAACATAAATAGAAATAAAATTAATGAGCATAAATAAAATACTGTAAATAATAAATAGAAGTAAGATTACATAATCACAATGAGGAAACCATCAGTATTACTGAAGGTCACAGAAAGCAAGTGAATAGAAATTAGTCTTTAATCTTGTTTTGAACAGTTCAATTGTAGGCGACTCCTTTATATAACGAGTGTCATAAATATGAGACAGAGTCATATAAAGGTTTGGGGCAGCCACCCGTATAATCTGGTATCCTGGCTGCAAAATTAATGTTGTAGCAAATACAGCACTGATGTGCACAAAACCGAGTCCAAAACAGAACTGAAGGACTAGGGAAAAGGTGCTGGTTTTTAAAGGGGAAGACAGGAAGTGAGATCATATGGATCGTGCTCATGGTCTTCAGGCATTGGTTCAAGTCCGGACGTGACATCACAGGGGCCGGGGCCGGCAAGGTCTTCTTTCATAGGCTCGGTCCCGGAAGTGACGTCAAAAGAGCCAGGTGGGATCTCCCGTGAATGGTCTACAGGAAAGTGAGAAAAAGAGTCAGTGCACTCTGCCACATCCTGGCATGCTTCGGAACTGCCCTTACTCAAGACCTTTAGCTGCCTCCCATGCGCACGTGTATGACACGAGGTAAAGAGTTCCACAGGCGAGGAGCAGCAGCTGTAAAAGCTCTGTCCCCCTTTGTTTTATACTTGGTACGAGGGACAATAAGAGACAACTGACTAGAAGATCTGAGCACTCTAGATGGCTGGTTTAAAGCACACAATTCAGATAAATAGGCAGGAGCAAGCCCATTTAAAGATTTAAAAACTAGCAACAAGATTTTAAAATCAATTTGAAAACTGACAGGCAGCCAGTGTAAAGAAGCTAATATTGGAGAAACATGATCAGACTTTCTTGCCCCAGCGAGAAAGTGAGCGGCAGCATTCTGGACCAACTGTAACCTGCGTATCAGGGATTTGCTAATTCCAGAATACAGCAAGTTGCAGTAATCAAGGTGAGAATAGATAAAAGTATGAGTAGCTTTCTCAAGATTCCTAGAAGATAAAAAAGGCTTGATCTTACCTAAAAGACAAAGCTGGAAAAATTAACTCTTAACTACAGAATTAATCTGTTTCTCAAAAGAGAGGTTACTGTCAAAAATAACACCAAGATTGCGGACTACAGGTTTGCAAAAGACAGAGAAAAAGCAGAGAAGTTCAAGACCAATATGGGCTTTAGCTGATGGACCCACTATAAGCACCTCCGTTTTATTTTGATTCAGATCAAGAAAATTATTAGCCATCCAGGATCATAGTTCAAAAAGACAATTGTGCAGTTGAATCATTGCAGAGTTGCAGACAGGAATATAAACCTGAGTATCTTCAGCATAGCAGTGAAAAGAAATGTTAAATTTCCTAAAAATAGCTCCAATAGGGTGAAGGTATATAGAGAATAAAATAGGACACGTAATGGATCCCTGAGGAACACCACATTTAAGCAGAGCAATAGACAAAAAAGAGGAAGTTGAAGTCACTGAAAGTGTCTACCAGTTAGATATGACCTGAATCAGTTAAGAGTAACCCTTTTAAGCCCAACAAGATGTTCAAACCGCAACAGCAATATCTTATGGTCAGTAGTGTCAAAGGCAGCGGTTAGGTCAAGGAGGACAAGGACTGCAGCGCCACCTGAGTCAGTAATAATAGAGATGTCATTGAATACTTTAAGGAGGGCCATCTCAACACCATTAATTGACACCTTTTGTTATCAGATGAAACCCTGAGCTCAGAGCTCATGTTATATTATTATAAAGGGAGATTTGCAACAATGCCATTCAAAAGTCAAGGCCGATGTTTAAGAACTGGACACAGATTTAATTAGCACAATGAGAGATGATTTGCAAAAGAGTGTTATGATTTCATTTTTGTTTATTCTTTTATTTATTACCCTAACTCAGTGTTATCTTAATCATTTTGAGAAATTTCTAAGTGTCTTTATAGTCAGAGAATTCACTGGAAATAATTATTTTGTGTGATAGTATGTGGCAAGTTATTGTTGGAAAACTTTTTAAGATGTTCTTTTGTTTTGATTATAGTCTTGGCTATTTTATCGGCAGTGCTATGCCCGAATGGCCAGTATAAAGGTCGGTGGCAAACATTTCCTGGCTATCTGACATTGCAGATAATTTTAAACAAAACTCTTTTCATTTTAGTATGATTGTCTTTGTAGATTTTGGTATTACAGGCCATTCTTCATTTCTCAACTTTGATTTCTGGTTAAAATTTTGATTAAGAGGAAAAGTAGATTGGATTTAAACTTTGGCTTGGTTACGTCCATCCCCATGTCACTAAATATAAACCGGCTCTGCCTCCCTATGAGAGCATAAAAGTGTGGAGGAGATGAGGACAAAGTAAAAGAGGATAACAACATTTGACTGAAAACGTAAGGTTTGTTATGGCAACAAATGCATGTATGTTACACTTTGAAATATATTGGATTCAAAGATACAGTAAGACTTGATGAATGATTCCAAATTTTTCATTTATTTTGACTTCTTTCTGGCTTCTGATTACTATAAACAGTGACCTTTCTTGATTGGTTTATGGTGTTTCTGGCAGAAAAGACACTATCAAGTGTAGTCACAGTTTCATGCAATACCATACACTATAAAAGAAATAAAACAAAAAATCACTCAAGTGATCTTTATTTAAGGTGTAGCTTTAAGGAAGGTTGATAGAGAAAGTAGTTGTAAATCTCTCACTATGCACACCATAAAAAAAACTCACAAAAAATGCCTGAACCCTGCTTAAATAATTTTGCACTTGAGTATGGTTGCTAAAATCATTTGGATGAACAAACAAATACATTCTTGTGCCCCATTGCAGCACTTATACTATTTTCTTTTTCAGATGCCAACATTATACACTGTACATAGAGTATATATTAGGAAAAAAAGGTTTCTGCTAAGCAGTGTCTGAACCCAAATAATGATAAGGAGACCACAGTATGAGAAAAGAAATGGTTTATAATAGTAACATTAATTAGTTACAGAATGCAGAAAAATAAAACAGGTCAGTCTATCATGGCCTGGTCCTACTTAGACACAAGTGCCCTCTTTCCTTCTGTCAATTTTTCCCTCAGTCTCTCTAGTATGGTGGCTGTCTTTGCCTCCTCGCATGAGGTGAGCCCTTATTTCCTTCCAAATCCAAGCCCACCCAGCTGGTAAACAGAAGGGTCTTCTGGACGCCAAGCAGGGAAAGCTCCTGAACATTTTATGGGCTTTAGAGTGGTCCATGGAAGTCCCAGGTCCCCCAGACTAGAGTCAAAGGCAAACTTTATTGTCATCTGAACCATATACAAGTATACAGATAGACGAAATTGCGAAGCTCAGGGTCCACAGTGTAACAAGTGCAAATAAAAAATTGAATTAAAATTTAAAATTAAAATTAAAACACAAACAAGACAAGACATTGTGCAAAGACAAGCTTGATGCAATGTATGGTATTATGCAATCAAGATTGATAAATATAGTCAGTAAATATGTAATTTAATAAGTAAATCATAGATATAGATAGTACAGAAATTATCAGCGTATAATAATAGTTGTTTTTTTATGCCTAGCAGCCCCAGGTGTTTCTGTGTTTCAGACACCCAGCACCCATTTAATGGGAGAGACCAATACCAGGTTCCCTGTCTACCATGTAAATGATCAGTGTGCCATGCATATAGTAATGAGCATTCTTGCTGTCATCTATCTGTATTATGGGTGATTAATATTTCCTCCCACTGAGTTGTGACCATGGAGTAAACTCCTGGGCTGGTAGTATTGAAATGGACCATAGTGCCCTTGTCTTGATTTCAGAACAAGTGTAATTTTTTCTGAAGAAAATTCAAACAAGATAAAGCTCTCCCTATGAATATTTTTTCAATATAGAGAACCTTCTTCTGATAAACAAATTATCATTCTGAGAAGACTTAATCAAAAGTACATATTTCTTAGCGTTTTTATTTTTAATTATACCGTGACAACATTTTTGTTCACGTTGGTTTCCACTATTTTGTGGCTTAGTTGCTAAGTATAACTCACAGTTGCTAAGGGACATGCTACAGGAAGTCACGGCCAATGTCATCATCGACACAACAGTACAAATAGCTGCCATTGTGGTTATCTCGCCATCCAACTTGCTGAATTCTTCTTATGTGTTATTACATAAGTTTTCTTTTGATTGCGGCCTGCTTTTTTTTTTTTTACTATGATTTTAGCTCACCCCTTTATTTCTTAGAAGCTTGTCATCTTGCTTTTTTCTTTCATCTTTTGTGCCTCCTTTTTTTGTGCATAATCTGACTTGGTCATATTCTGGTCCTCTCTGCCTCAGTCAGTTTCTTTTGAAATCTTGTAATAAATTATTTGAGTTCTTTAATCTTTTGCCATTTGTAGATTTTCTTTATTTAATCAATTAAAATTGAAGATTTAAGGAATTTAAGCTTTGTGTTTGGGCAAGATGTTTTAAATGATTTTGGCCTTCTCCTTTGGGGCAAACGCAACACAGTGGGACTGGAATGATTAAAAAGGTCAGCTTAAATGAATGACATCACTATAATTTATGTATTCTTTTTTTATCAGACTTGCCAGTCATTTAGACTATTTCATGACATACACAAAACATTGTGGTTCAGTAGTCCTATTTGGACCAGTGTATCATAGTAATAGCTACTTTGCTACAGTTTTAAAAATTGTACTAGACAAAGCAATTTGGCATGATGTTTTTCAAGGATGGTAGCATATATAATAATATTTGCATTTAAACATTGTTGTCCAGAGACCAACATCAATTAATAACTTTTCAAGGTGGCATGTCACTCCACAGATTGCTGGCCTGATTTTGTTTTTTAACATCATACGAAACGTATCTAATGAATCCTATTTGGAGACCAATGTTCTCTCAGTCTCTTCCCCTGTTTTAGTTTATTTTCTGTTACAACTGTGTCTCGATGCCAGGCTCACAGTTTATGTGAGAACTAAATGATATTTGACCCTAGTAAAATGCCCAGTCTGTGAGCTGCTGCACGGAGTCAGAGCCTTACAGTGAATGCTAAATTGAAATCTTTCAGATTTCTGTACATTTTCTTTGAATGGGGGGAGTAACAGGGGTTTGTGGTAGTGGTGTGCGATACTACAAGATTTGGTATCGATCCAATGACAAGTAAATACAGGGCCAGTATTGCCGATACCGATATCTATACTTTTTAATAATTAAGGTGAATGCATCATCAAATTGCTAAAGCTGAATTCATTTTCATTAACTTTAAGTGTTTTGTGATTTTTTTACTAATTAGTTAAAACCCAGGGCAGAATTTGGGCAAAGTAAATAAATACTTTATTATAAAACACAAATAACACATAATGTCTTTTTCTTGAATAAAATGCACAAAATTAGAGAACCGCCTTTGAAAAAAATTAAAAATAAAAAATAATTAGTGGGAATACAATAAAGAAAGTACAATAACAAATACAATAAAGTGTAAACACGCTCAAAGAAATATCCCCCCACCCCCCTGTGCAGAACAGATTAAAGGTTTTTGCTCAGAAACAGTATCATGTTCACATTTTTCAATTTTACTGCACTTCGCCTGGTACTTAGTAACTGTCCTGCCTTTGAAAAAAATCCTCTCAGCTGGCACTGAGGTTGCAACCACTCCTAGGTGCTTCTCGGCAAGTTTGTTCAAAGAGGGGAATGTTGATGATTTTTTTTTTTCCCACCAACGTAGTGGATCCTCATCCCAAGGAATTGGCCTCTCTTCTGAGTACCTGCACATTTCAATTAGGACATCAGTGCCATTTGTCCGATGCTGCTGTGATGCAAGGACTTCAGTTTCAAATTCTGTCCATATCCCACCTTTTGCTGCAGGTGGGGATGCAGCAGCCCCTGCAGATGAGCTTGAAGTAGTTGCAGGAGCTGGGGCAGAGCTTGTGGCAAAGCTTGAGCTTGGTGCAGATGATGCAGTCAGTGAATCAGACCTCAACACCTTCATTTCGGTGTCAAGTCGAGCTTTATAGGCTCAACATTTTCAGAATCATGGAATCCCAGATTTTTAAATCTAATGTTCAGATAGGAGCTGACAGCAAGACCATAAAATGTTTCAATAGCCTTGAAGCGACAGTGACACTGCACTGACAGCTCAGCAGCTAGCTTGCTACCTTTGCACTCAGAAGTTGCAGTGGTTCTGTGAAGCAGTGACACCAGTGGAATCACCTTTGAAAGTGAAACATGTTTTTTAGTTAATATCTCACTGGTTTCTTCCTCATATGGTCTCAGTGCATTGATGGAGAGACTGATGACAGACCATTCTTCCTCACTTAAGCGAAGTGAGCTCTTTCCAAAGAGACAGAAGACTGTGGTAACTGCCTCCTTTTGCTCAGACAGTCTCTCCCACATGTAGAATACAGAATTCCACCTTGTCTTAACTGCTTGAATTAGTTTGTGTTCAGGGAACTTCTGCTGCTTCTGAATTTCTTTGAGCTTGTCTGAAGCTTTAGTGCTGTGGTGAAAGAAAGCAACAATAACACTGTTTTTTTGCTGAATCTCAAGCAAGCCAGGGTGAGCCTTGAAAGAGTCTTTCACCACCAAATTCAAAGTGTGTGCAAAACATGGGTAGTATGCCCAACCTGCTTTGCACACAGCAGCAACCATGTTGGCGCTATTATCGGTTACAACAGCCAGATTCTTCTCTGTTATACCCCATTCTTCCATGATTCTGGTTAACTGTGAACAAATATTGTCTGCAGTGTGTTGTCCAGGAACACAACACATTTCTAGCACATATGCCAGCATTTTCCAGTTTTCATCTATGATGTGGCATGAGACTGTTAAATATGGCTCTGTGGCTCTTGATGTCCACATGTCAGTTGTATGCACAACATTGTCCACACCACTCAATTCCTTTCTGACCTTAGAGCAACATTCTTCATGAAGAGCTTTTAGTTTCCCTCCATTAAAGATTTTTTACTTGGAAATTTGTACCGTGGGTCGTGTCCTCACAAAATTTCTAAAGCTGTCATCTTCCACCATGGAAAGAGGATGCAGGTCCTTCACTGTCATTTCTGCAAGTCCCCTCATAATCTCCATTGCTCTTGGGGAATCGGCTTAGTGAAATAATAAAATAATTAAGTGTGTAGCACATCTTGTAGTTTAAGTATAGTAGTCATCACAGTTAGCAGAAAAGGGTAATTATATTCAATCAAATCTGAGCTATATTATTTTCAGTATATTTGTTTCAATTCCAGTAAATGTATTCATTTTTATAACATGTGGCAATGGGATAATATTGTATCAAATAACTATGGCACAGAAAAAATAATGAGTTAAAAAATAACTTTGATTAACTGCGTTCCGTGGTTCTGTTCACAGTGACTTTGAAAAATGATGACGTAAACCCAAATTATTTACCTATTTGACCCTGATTCTAGCACTAGCATCCATAATATAAAGGTCTTAGCATAATTTATACTTTTTGAGTTTTAACCACTTGCACTTTGAAAATTTAAAATTAGCTAATGCTGAAGATGACTAAAATATTACTTTCACCACTATAATCTACCTGGATATTCTCTGCCAAATTGAAAGGCCCCTGCCAATGTCTGCTGCCTCGGGGTTGGGGGTCTGCTTCTGTCGGGGCCAGGTTGTGTTGGATTTATCACCTCCTCTCTCCGTTTCTGTAGCTCTGCATTTTCTTTTGAATGATTTCTTATATGCTTGTATAAATTAGTTGTATTACCACTGTATTTGACAGCCTTTTTACAAATAATACAACTTGTAGTTGATTGATCTTCGGCTTGAAAATAAAGCCACACACCACTCCTGTTTCTCTCTGTCATAATTTCTTATGCTCCGTATTGTGTGTGTGTGCGTGCAAGTGAGCCTGTTTGCTGTTTGACAGTACATCAAAACACAAGAGAGAGGAGGAGCAAAGCCTGCTCCATGCTGTGACAGCCATGAGAGCAGCAGTGCTTACCCAGACAGCTGCAGTGCATTCAGGTGAGAAATTGAAACTAAAGTATCGATGGTATTGATCTATATCAATACCAACACTATTATTGGTATTATCGATACTTGGATTGATCTGCCCACCACTAGTTTGTGGTATGTCTTACAATCTCCAGTGTCCTTACACTGTACTTCATTGTGCAATACAGGTGAGTGAAACAATTTGATCTGTGGCACTAGCATGGACATTGCATCACTAGCTTTGTCAGTTTTAAAAGTAAGAAGGTGTATTGAAGGCAAAAATGTGCAAATTCACTAACAATATAGGAAAATATCACGCACAAACAAGAAAATGAGATAAGAAAAAAAGAAAAGTCCTCTCCTCACATAATTTGACAGCTATTATGTCACAAAGAGGAAAATTGTTGTTATTGTAGAACCCTGAATATACTACATTTTCTTGTCCTCATACAACTGGATTTGCAAGTAACTTTAAATAAAAGCAGTTGTTTGTTAGTGTACAGTATAGTATGCAATTGTTCCCGTATTTTTTCAGCAGGAGCACAGGCAGATGTGGATGACATTAAAGCACTCATGAGCAGATGAACAATTGGAGTAACTGAAATTACACAACAAAGGCAATAAAAAAACAATAAAAACTGGTTGTATTGGCACAAGCACCTCTTTTCTTGCCTCTTGGATTTTTCTGTCATTACTGGCCTTTCTATGTATGTCTGGTTGGATAAATACAGGAGACACGGACATGGTGATCTTCACTGACCTGTCTTTATGTAGCCTCATCCCTAGGTGGCAAGCCCCCAACTGCTAATGGCAGGCTTTGGCAAAGACAGGCCCACAATTGGGGAACTGACTATTAAAGTTCAAAAAAGTAAAGAAAGTCCCAAAATATATCAAAAATGTATTATAAGGGAGAGTCAACTGTAAAACTCTGGCTTGTACAGACACACCAAAACAAAAATCTTTGTTAACCCTTAAACTGCCACATACTTTGGGGGGATAATGCACACCTGGATGCCAAATACTTTTTTGCTGCACTTTTTAGGGAAACGTCACAATTCACCAAGAAAAAGTTACATTTTAATGGAACACATTTTTTTCATGCAAAGAACATCTCAGTTACTGCAATACTGATCATTTTACACTCTGCCAATGAACTGTAAAAGCTATAAAAAAAAAATCTATTATTATATGGACAAGGTGTAACTGATGCCATTGATGAAATTCAGTAAATCACCGAGCCAACTGCGCTTGAATTGGCTGCACACAACCACATAGAGGCCAACACTGATGCTTGCAGGCGAGTCTAGTGCAGCGACTGAATCCCAGGGACAGTGATGCTGATTCGTTAGGGGCGGCGGTAGTCATGTACAGCACTGACTGATCAGCTCTGGCGTGCTGGCAAATTGCACTGGGAACTGACTATAGTCGGTGGTGGCGTTCGATGAAAGTACGTCTCTGAATATACTCGGCTCCTGTCTGCTGGCAAACTGCAGTGGAAAAACAACTATAGCTGTTGGTGCGCTCAACGAATATACATTACCGAATATACTTGGCTCCAGCATGCTGGTAAATTGCATTGGGAATCGACTATAGCCGGTTTCGGCGGTTTAAGGGTTAATAAAGTATTTATTGTAGAAAAGCAAAATAAGTACAGGAAAATAGAAAAACAGTGCCTTGCCTAAAAAGACAATTCAAAGTAAACAAGACATAATCCAAAGTCCAACAAGCAAAACAAAATAACTCAGAAACCAGAAAATAAATCAAACACAAGCAATACTCACAAAACTCCTACTCAAATTAAATGATCCACTCCTGGGTGACTTGCCCTGACTGAATATAAAGGCAGATGGATTATCCATCAACACTGACATCAGAGTGGCCCTACCTTCTATGGCTTCATCCACAAAGTACAGGGAATGGACAAACATTTAAAGAGTCAGTAATTAAATATTAAATAAACAAGCATAACAGGAATTACATAAAAAACATGAAATTATCATTCAAATATAACAAAAAAAACAATATAAAAGAACATAAATACAATCCAGGAAAAATATTCCTGGCTGTAACACAACATTTTTGAGCACTTGCCCCAACTCACCACCTGACGGTAAAGCTCATAAGGTCCTTATGAAAGAGGCAGGTTTAAACTTATGTTGGAATTACATTCAGGGCCATCTCTAGAAATATTTCCAAAGTCAAACATGTTCTCTGAAAGCCACAGAGCTTTCTGAAGTGTCCCCAGTTTCTTCTCCAGTCATGAGCCCCTGCTATTATTTAATATGTCATACAACCCAATCCCCTGTGTGCATTCGGGGTGCACGTATAATGCAGAGGACCAGCCTGTACCCATCTAACAAACTTTAAAATTTCTAGTAGGTTACTTTTTCACCCCTACTGCAATTTACCTGTGTTTGTTAGTTCCCTAGACTTATTTCTCACAGCAGCCTTGTTATAAATTAAAAGTGCTATCTCTTGCCCAAGCATGCCAATAAACACTCGTTTTACCAGGGTCTGCTATCCTGTAGATGACCCCGTACTCTGCAATCTTAGTCCTGTCTAGTAACATCTCGGCACATGATAAATAATTCAATAAGGGTCAGGCAATGAGTCCATTATACAGACTGAGCAAACCACCTTATGGTTCATGGTCCAGTGCGTTGCCCACTCAGCTTGTCTGCCTGTTCACACTGGAACAAAATTGACAGAGTTTGAAATAAAGAGAAAAACATTTTTAGTCTGAAATTTAGGTGATTTTAGATGATGATTTATTTTGTTTATTTAAAATGCTCCTGAGAAAATAATCTACTTCTGAAGACACTGTTGTAAGAATTTATGTGCTAGTGAATGTGCCCTGAAATGGTCTGGTATTCCATCCATGGTTGGTTCCTGCTTTGCACCCAATGCTTAGGCCTCAGTGCCAATGACATAGTAACCTCATTCAAAACATAAAATAATATTGAATTCACAGGCAGACTGTGGGAACATGATTGCAGTGACCTGAAATAATCTTTTTCAGAAAGACTGTGGTAGCTATGTAGAATGATCTTTCCAGGAGGACTGTGTTGGCGTTCCACAGTGATTGTTTTCTGAGATCAGCTGTCATTGTAGTGATGACATTGAGGGATCTAAAAGGATGAGTGTGAATGTTGAGGTTGGACTGGAGAGACTGACCAAGGAGAAGCCAATGTATCAGGCTAGACACTGAGTGAGAGGAGTGGATAATGCACTGTGGGAATGACAGGAAATAGTATGGAGATGGAAATACACCAAAATAGAGAAAGAGAAAGTGAGCGAGAGAGTGCTACCTCCATATATGAATATGAGTAGAGTGGGAGACGTAGCTGTGAGTTTATTCTGTGTGGTGTACATCTTTTCGTCTCAGTGTTTGTTGTAATACAATATTTTATGCAGAGAAATGCAAATACTCAGTTGGCACTGTTTCAGATTTTATCTGGTGTTCATGGGCTGCATAGTGGAAAGCACAAAAATTGTTGTGAGGGGTAAATAAACCAGGGAATTAATTCAAATAGGAATTTAAGTAAAAATAGTCAAAGCCATGCAAAGTTTTTAACTAGAAAATCAAAGAAACTATATTCAAAAAGGCAAAATGGCAAAAGTCATAGTAAAGGCACAAGACCAAAAACAAGCAAACACTATGATTGTTGATTCTTACAGACATTGAGATACTTTTTAAAGATTTTGGTCCTACAATAGGATGCTGAATAGTGTTAGTTATAGTTATTTTATCCATCCATTATCCAACCTGCTATACCCTAGCTACAGGGTCACGCCAACACAGGGCACAAGGCAGGAAACAAATCCCAGGCAAGGCAAACACACACACCAAGCACACACTGGGGACAATTTAGGATTGCCAATGCATCTAACCTGCATGTCTTTGGACTGTGGGAGGAAACCGGAGCACCCAGAGGAAACCCACACATGAGGAGAACATGCAAACTCCATTCAGGGAGGACCCGGGAAGCGAACCTAAGTCTACTAACTGTGAAGTAGCAGCGCTACCACTGAGTCACTGTGCCAACCCCATTATTTTATACTGGAACAAATTAATGATGTTACAACTGTGCCAGGTGATAAATGTGTTAGTAGTGTGGTAGTGTCTTATCAACTGATTCTCAAAATCGCAGCATCCTCAATATTAAAATGCAAGCTTAATGCTAATATAATTCTAACCACATCCAAACCACAATAAAGAATTACCAAAACAAAAGTCATACTAAAACCACAGAGCCCTAAGAAAAAAATCACCAATTCTGAAATAAAAATATAAAAGACATGAAAAAACATAAACAAATGTACACAATCAAAACACTAATACAATGCAGCTACAATAGCAGATCCCTGTGTCAAGTGGTAATTTCAGCTCAACTGCACCTATTTTGCAGTATGTTTTAAGTTCAATAGGCAGATTAATATGCATTGTTACAACCTACTCTAAATCTTTTTGTTAAACTCTACTGTAATTTGGTGCTGATGATTTAATGGAGTCCTGCCCTAATTACCCACCTATTGAGTTGCCTTCTGTTAATAAATCACCTAGGTTGTGGGTGGGGTGCAGATTATAAAAGAAGTTTCTTTGGGTTTTAGGTAAGGGAGAGGGGAACGGGGACGGTGATGGTGATGGGGACAGGGAGTTAGAGTTGGATGGCTTGGCTTGGCTTCGGGTTTTTGTTACTTATTAAAGATATGTAATTGTTGTAAGCTAGCCATCTATGTCAGCGTTTCTCAACCTTTACATATTTGTGACCAGAGTTTTCATAAAAGTTTTAATCACGGCCCCCTAACATTTTTTTGAAAGGAGGCCACTAATACCAGTTTGTTCTTTCTTAATTGATATATTATAGATGCTTTTTTTATTATACCTACTTAATTTTTATCAACATTTATCTGACTCTATTTTTCTAGTAGCAGAATGTAGTTTAAGTTATTTTTTTTGGGGTTCAATAGATATATTTTTCATATTTTCGATTCTTGTTTTCTTTTTTTCACATCTTCGCATCCCCCTTTTTGTTACTTCGCGCAATCCTAAGGGGGCCCGCCCCACAGTTTGAGAACCACTGATCTATGTGATAAATGTGGATAGTATGCATCTAGCTGTGTAAACTTTGTGAAGCTAGACAGCTAAGTTAGTGTTGTCCTCCTGCCTTGTTTCTGTTTTTTGTCACTTTCTCCATATTTTGTGTTTTTTCCTTTTTTACAGTAAATGGGGTCTGTTTTTATTTAGTGTTTTGTCTCCCTCGCTCTCTCACTTGTATGTGGCCTATTTATAAACCCCTAGGCCTTTTTGATAGGCCATAGCATACAAATTTGACTTAGAGCCTCCCTCAGCCAAAGTGAACTAATGTGGCATTTTGAGGTGGTCATAGGACTTTGACTTATATACATTACTCTAATGGTCATTCATTTATTCATGTCATTCATGTTCTGAACTTTAGTTCAGGGTCCTGTGAAACCAAAATCTTGCCAGCATTATAAGAGGAAAAGCAAGCCACCTCTATGGGCAGGGACACTGACACACACACACAGTAACTCAATGACTAAAGGCTAATTTAGATTTGGTAATCTAATGAGTATGTATTAAATGTACATTTTAGTGCTAAGCTTCTGGTCACTAAGTCAATCTGTTTCATACACACCGATGTATACTATGAAAATGATTACATTTTTATCCTGAGGACTCAATTTGGCTCATCTATATGGCATTCTTTCTTTAAATCAAATTTCCCATGTCATTTGCAAATGTATGGCATGCACTTTACATGATTTTTTCTAACTTTAGCTCAAGTTCTTGCTAGTGCATTAAACAAACAACTGCCTTGAATTTTCACAAAACAACTTTTTGAGAAATGGAATCAAAGAAACATGTTCCTTGTGGAGGATAATGGGGTGATTGGGAGAGACAGGCAGAGCCGACTTATGTTTGTAGAAGAGGATTTTGCAGTGCACAATGCAAGGACAGCCACAACTACCTGGGAACATTTTTATAAAAGTTTGCATTAAAAAGACTGCCAAAGTTGTTTATTTATAGATCTCCCTTTTGTAACATTTGATAAAGGTATATATAGAGAGAGTTCTAAGGGTATAACCTCTAATAGTAATTTATTAACTTTATTTGCATATTACTTTTATCATCTTGGTATGAAGATCCCTTTGGAGTGTTAAATGTCAAATGCCAAATGCTGTGCTGTTGAGTTCTTGAATGCTCAGTAACAAGGAATTACAAAGAAATGTGACATCAGTGAAGTGTTCTTATCAACACTCTGCCAAGAATGCAACCTGCCTGGGGCCATCTCCAGTACAGAGACAAAGAGAAATCTTCCTCTTTCTGCCCTCCTCCTCCTCTTTTGACACCCCATCTTTTTATATCCAATAGTTGTTGGGTTCCTCAGCAACATTGTCAAAAATGTATGTTCGTGGAAGACATAAGTGTTCTTCCACTGTCCCTTCTTTACCTAAAACCTATCCACTGTGGTTTGTAATGGTGATGAACATTTTGTTTTGCTTTGAAGTTCAGTGTCTTGGGTGGCAGCTATGATAGGGGATGATTATTGCAGCTTAGCACATCCAAAGAACAGCACTGACTGGTTTGCTAAACCCAAAATCACAAATATGCAACATTTGCTAGGATATTCTGCTTTATGAATTCTGCACAGAGGTCAAGATGCTGCATATTATTAACACAATACACCACAGTGAGGTCAGTGCTGTTTTTTTTACCTAATATAACCATCATTTTCAACTTCATACATGAACAAACTTATATATACAATACAGTACTTCAATTCAGTTTATGTTTGCATAGCATTCTTCACTGAGTGCATGTGCAGAGTGCTGTGACAAATCACAGACAGATACAAATACAAACTTTACAAATTACTAATTACATACTGAGTACAAAGAGTTATTTAAACAAAATAGTTCAACAGTAATTAACATAAATGATGCACAGCGAGGTCTGTTTATTTACATTATTGGTGAACTGTAGCCAACGGAGGAGTCATCTGGACAGTTAACATCATCCCATCATAGGCAAGGTCAGACACAGTCATAGCTCTGGAGACCTCAGCCACCACTCTCTTGTGGGCATTCTACAGTGTAAATCTATGCTGGGCTGGGCCATCTAATCTAATGAGAGAATCCTTACATTCATTGATTGCAATGCTCCCAGTATCTCAGATGTCTTTCCAGGGCCATTAATATATACATACAGTATATATTGTGGAACTGCCATAGAAAAATGTATCAAAGTAATTCACATTGTTGGTCACAACTCAAAATGTGCAAAATGTTAAACACAAAAAATGTAATGTGCAAAATGTTTAACATAAAAAATGTATACACTTATATTAAATGGGCAAAGGTAACAAAAATGGAGAAATGCAATAAACAGGTCGTGAATCTGAAGGTAGAACCTGAAACAACTTCTGAAAAGTAAACACATTAAAATTGAATGAGCATTCACATGGGAAAAGCATAACATGCCTTTAAGTATAGCTGATCATTTATAAAATTGAACTGTTTTAGTAATTCAACTAAAAAATCTGACTCCTCTTCACCAGATCTCAGTTCCTGTATTCGTTTCCAATTGTCCACTTCTCATTGGCCTTACAGTCATGATTAATAGTACTTTGAAAATCGAAATTTTGCAGCAGGTGTGGTGTTCTTCCATTAGACTTCTGCTCTTTGTGTCCTGGAGAAAGACTCATAGGCCTGAGTAAACCCTACTGGTGTGGGGAATTGTCATTCTGGAATCTGTACAATCATGTCATCTTGACAACTCTTCCCCTTGACCTTGTTATTTGCCTCATACAGGCTTTCCAGATACTTGCCTTATCCTAATTACGAGGACTTATTATTCATAATTTCTGTAGAGCACTCACTTACTCTAGTTTTTTGGCTGTAATTATTTGAATCTCTCTGTGAATGTGTATTCATAAAGCTCTTCCCATGTTCAAATTCACATCAGTCTGCATTTTGCTCTTTCTAATTTAAGTTAGATTCATTTTTAGTTTTACATTTCTTGTTTTTTAATTTTTTTAATGTGATTTGCTGCCATGTTGTAAGAATCTTTGAATGACCGCAGCCATATTGTTTATTGCTGCTTAACCATTTCCAGTCACATGACACATTATGCAATCACATACTACCTACTTAAGATGGTGGCACAGTGCTTGTTTTATCTAAACTTTTGTACTTGCTACAAAACAAACTACAACAATAACTTTGTTAAGAATGAATAATACCAACAATTATCAGGACCAATTGTACAGTACTTTTGTTTACTTTGTAAAATAACTTGTGATGGTTTATTATGCCAAGAGTGCTGTTTAAAGTAAACTTTGATTGACCGATGGGTGGCATAGTGTTATTGCAGCTAGTATTCCTCTCTGCGGCCAGGCCATTGCATGGTTTTTGTACTTTCTGCTTCTATTAGCCCTGTATGAGCAAGGGTGGGTGCATGCACAAATCTGCCCTGAGTTGGCATGGTGTCCCAAATAGGGACTCTTCCTGCTTTTTACCCTCTGATGCATGTACAGAGTATGTATATCTAAATAAGCTTTGTGTAAGAAGCTAGCAATTATCATGCAAAGAACAATAATCCACATACATGTCAGTGTTTGTGGAAATTCTCTTTTATTAATATTCTATATTTATCCAAGGGAACTTACAAGATCAGGATAAGTTACAGGTGTTTACTGACTTTTCATTCTACCTTTTTACAGTTGTAGCACAGGCCAGCTAAGACACTTTATCAGGATCACATAAATCAGCCAGAGGATGAAATGAGCCGGCATACTTGTGATTTAACATCCCTTAATTCTCATAATGTTTTACAAAACTAAAAGTAAAAATCGCTTACCAGGCAGTTTTCTTTTTGTATTCTGTACTAGCTGAAGCCCGCCGTAGCATATGGCGTTGTAAGAATAGGAACAGAAAATAGTGAGAAAGGAATTCAGTATAGCAAAGGCTTAGGAAACCACCGTCGCAGTATAACGAAAATAGCAAGGAGCAAAACCAATGCCAATGGTCGAGAGAGAACCTTCCTGTAGCAGGCTACGGAAAACATAGACATATATAGATAGACGCCGCATTCACTGTGTTGCCCAGTCGACACGATAAGTCAGCGCATCCGCCCTATTGCAAGTGGTAAAAGTGCCATTTAAACTAATACAGGTAGATGTGGAAACCGGGTTTTCTGGTGAAAAAACAACGTTTTAAACAGTATTGTTTACATATAACAGATTTTTGTGAATCGTTTACACGCAATTATTTATATCTATTTATACACCAATAATGGCAATAGAGTTGGTGGGCGGGGCTTTGTGAGTTGGTGGGTGTGGCTCTCTGTCTTGCGTGCGCTCTCTGTCTTGCTTGCCCTTAGTTAGAGTTGGTGGGCGGGGCTTTGTGAGTTGGTGGGTGTGGCTCTCTGTCTTGCGTGCGCTCTCTGTCTTGCTTGCCCTTAGTTAGAGTTGGCAGGCGGGGCTCTGTGAGTTGGTGATCGTGGCTCTCTGTCTTGCGTGCGGTGTAAAGTCAACGTGGCTCAGAGGTGCATGTGGATTTTTGCACAGACGAAAGCGACTGAGGCTGTATTTGGTGAGTGGTTGCGTGCCTCGAGAGCGACGCTGGACTCGGGAGGAAAGTTACAGTTGGCGTGCGTGGCTCTGTCGTGCGTATCCCATTAGGCAGTAGAAGGGTTAGAGTTGGCGGGCGGGGCTCTGTTTTGCTTGCGTTCACTGTCTTGCGTGCCCTCAGTGTCTTGCTTGCACTCAGTGTCTTGCATGCCCTTAGTGAATTATATATATAGATTATTTTCTGCAGCTGCATAAAGCATGTAATTCATTAAATACCAGTAAAATAAATTTGTATGTATGCCTCTGGTTCATAATCATCACAGAGGAGCACATAGTTTTTGTTTTTTTTAATGTAATATATTTGACCACACAAAAACACACCATTGTGTACATTACTGTATTTTCTCCACAGGAAAACTCAATGCCCAGAGAGTCGCCACTGACAACCATTCCCTTTTGTTTCTAGCTGTGAATATACACTGTTCTTTATTTTAATACTACATAACAGGCAGACACCTACCTAATTAATGAATAATGCTTTCAAATAGGAACTAAACAGCTTTCTGTGTAAATGGCACAAATTTTGCTGAAGGTGAAATTTAATCTATTTGTGTGAATTTGATTTTTGCGAAGCAAAACACAGAGTTTTGCTGCAGATACAAGAATTTGTGAATCGCTTCATTACTAGTCACTATACTATACTTTCTGACTGTTCCAAATAAGTAGTTGACAAATTTGGAATAAGGGCTCAACACACACATCTGAGAGAACTCGACCAAAGGCGTATGTCTCTGCAATCTGGACATCATTCAAACATTATTTCTTTGGGCAGTCAGTGTCACCTCACACCAGTTTACACTTTTATTTAAGCAGAATCTTCAGTTATTCACTGCCAAATAAATTTTTGTTTCCACATCTAAGATATATCGCAAGCAGTAAAATAAATGAAGACTGGACTTCGACAGTTACATTGATAAAAAGATCAGCTATAAAAATAATAATAGTACATTTTATTTATATAGTGCCTTTCCCATGCTCAAGGCTCTTTACAGAGTTTAAGAAAGAAAGGCAGGGTAAACAATATATACAGTAACATTTTACTAAACCAGAAAAATAAATAAAGAAAAGTAAGATAGTAAACTCAGAGAAAATCCTAGCAGACAACATAATTGATGGTCTAGCACACGCACATACAGGTTACATGAGCATCTTAACAGAGAGGTAAACTGATAGAAGGGTGATAAAGTCAGGTAGAGCTAAAAGCCTTCCTGAGCAGATGAGTTTTGAGTTGTTTTTTAAAAGATTTCATGGAGTCAGCTGACCTGATTAATTTCAGGAGATCATTCCAGAGTCAGGGCGCTATACAGCTGAAGGCTCTGTCACCCATGGAGTGTAGAATAGTGTGGGGCACAACAAAATTGCCAGAATCAGAGGACCTTAGTTGGTGGACAGGCACATAGTGATGGAGAAGGTCACTGATGTAGTTTGGCGCAAGGTCATTTAAGGCTTTGTAGGTTATTAGTAGAATTTTATATTCAATTCTGTAAGACACAGGGAGCCAGTGAAGGCGGAGCAGGATGGGTGTTATGTGCTTGTTGCTGCAGGTTCGAGTAAGGACTCTTGCAGCTGTGATATAAGATTAGAAGGGGAACCTGCCAGTAGAGAATTACGATAATCGATGCCGAATGTGATAAAAGCATGGACAAGTTTCTCAGCATTAGAAAAGGAGAGTAAGGAGCTTACACGGGATATGCAAGTTTTTTGCTTAAAACATGTCAACAAGACAGGCAAAAATAAACTTAATAACAAACTGGTTCCACTGATCTAATGTCAATAGACAAGTTTAAGTGTGGCCATGTTGGGAAGTTCGATTCAGAAATCTTGCATACATTTGATATTATGACCATAGTCTGAGTCCTGTACCGCTTTTACAGATTCCTCCATATCTCTATTTGAAGGCCTCCTGTAAAGTCAAAGAATGATCCAGATGATGCTTGAGCAGGATTACAGCTGACAAAGTAAAAACATTTGGCTATCTGGGTAATTCACAAGCACTGCACAGTTTTAGTTAGACATACATTTATAAATAAATTGAGAGTTCTTAAAATTTAATTTATAACTAGTTTTGATTTAGGCGCTTTTGATCGTAAGGCCATCCTCTTGGATGCTCATCTCTCGCACTGCCCATTGCTAAATTTAAACAACTGTTTCATTTAGAAAGATTAAATCAGTAAATCCATCTGATGTTAAGGTTAAAATCTCTGGGGTACTTACCCTAGGGTGCTCTACTCTTTCAACCTCTGGTCAAACTATAATGTTTCATTATCTTCCACTCTGAACACTCTGGCTCCCATTATATCACAAATTGTTAATTTTGTCCATTTTTCCCCTTGGTGTGATCATAATCTCCACTTCATAAAAACCCAGGGATATCAACTTGAGTGTCTCTGTAGAAAAAAAAAAATAGACTCGAGGTGCGTTGTGAGGCTTTCAGAGCACACCAACAAGCTTATTGAGAGGCACTCATCTATGCAAGAAAATCCTATATTTCAGAATTAATTTAATCTGGTAATGGAAACCCAGTGCAAATGCTTTGCGTTAAGCTTTAGTAAAGCTGAGAAAAATAAATTCTTCAACACCATTGCAGTTCAAGGATATGTTGATATTTGAAAGGACTGTGCGAATATTAACTTAATTTATTCGCTTGACTCATGGGGCTGGATGAGGAATAAAATGGCACAAATAATTAATTGATTCTATTTAATTACTTTTTCCTAATTTTTTTTTTCCAAATAATGGTTTTCAAAGGAGTTCCAGTGGTAACAATGCATTTTTCTGAGTACGCAAATAGTTCCCGGTTTTAATTTAACAATTCAATAAACATTTTAAAAAGATGAGATATGCAGCTAAATTATTACTAAAAAAATGTGTGTTTGTTATTTGTATTTTATATGGGTAACAGGATAAATCTTCATAAATAATTTGGCAACCTGTTTATTTTGAAATGTTTACTCATATTGTGCTGAATTACCTCAGCTTTAGTGCTGCTTCTCCAAAACATTTTTCACAGCAAATATGCTTTGTTCACTGGTAACATTGTTTGGCAAATATTTTTTTGAAAATTTGCAGTGTTTTTCAAAGCCCACTATGATTCTCTTCACTTGGCCATAACTGGGTCACAAACATAAGCCAAGAAAAAAATGCCAATTCAGCTACTGAGAAGCATTAAGCAAAGTACACCCATTAAAGCACTTGACAGTATTGTGTGATACTTTTCCTGAACTCTGACCACACTGGTCCCTTTCACTTGTGGTCGTTTCAACCCCCAACGTACTTTGATTGCTGTTTGTGTGTTGTCAGTGAACTTAAAAATCGGAGGCGTCTCCCCTAGACTTTCTTGTATACTCAGATATGGGGATGAATATTTGAGGAGTAAACCACAAGACAATGATTATATTTTTATATTATGTACATTAAAGAACCATCAACAACAAATCAAATTAACAATATCTCTCTATTATATAAAAAAATCTTGTGACGAGACACTTCCGACAATGAGACATGGTCTTTTGCAGAGAGATCTTTTGAAGAGAGACAGAGAGACACTTTCACTTCCCACGAGACGGTCGAGTCACATCATACTTACAACCTTTGGAATCAAGTCCCGTGATGCACATGCAGAGCAGGTTAGAGATAATGGAAATGGGAAAATGTATCACTGTTTAAGAGGGGTTCCGGAGGAGCGACCGCGTCTCCTTGGTGTGTGTTCAGCCTCCCTCTTCACAATGGTATGTAACACTGGCGGGGGGCGGGAAAGGGGTATGCGAACGAAGTTCAGATCACACAGCATGGCAGCAGCAGCAAGCCAGCAGCTGATCGAGCAAAGAGGAGTTAAAAAATGTATTTGTTTCCCATTGTATCACCGTTTAAGAGGGGTTTTTGAGAAGCAGCTGCGTCTCCTTGGGGTGCGTTCAGCCACTCTCTTTACAATGGCGCAAAGCGATGGTGGCAGGAGGGACGGGGTAGAAGAGCAGAATGCAGATCATGTGGCATGGCAGCAGCAGCAAGCCAGCAGCTGTTCGAGCAAAAAGTAGTTAAACAAAAATGTATTTGTTTCCCATTGTATCACCATTTAAGAGGGGTTTCAGAGGAGCGGTCCCATCTCCTTGAGGTGTGTTCAGCCCCACACTTCACAATGACACATAGCGCTGGCGGGAGGGGAAGGGGTTTGCATTCTAAGCGAGCAGGGGTCAAAGCCCCGTAGAATTGAACAATTATTATAAAAGTAAAGTTGATTAAATGGGGCTTTGCAATTGCATGAATAAAAAGTAAAGTACCACTTCCGGTTAGCGGAAAAAGCCCAAAAGTTGATGGAAATCTACGTTTTGCACCTAATACTTGTATGCAAAATTTGGTTGACCTAAGTGAAAGCATCCTCAAGCTATCATGTTTACATACACACACACACACACAACACACATAGGCATAATTCCAAAAATGGTATTTTCGCACTCGGGGAGTTCCGAGATTCATCATAATCTTGAAATTGAATTTTTAAATGATTACAATAATTTCCCTATATTTCATATATAGTAAAAAGAAAAAAATGGGTCCCGAAACCACAAATGTTGAGAAACACTGCAAGATCTTTATCCCGCATGGGTTAAACAAAAATTAAGCATAAAAGCACAGTACTTTGAGTATTGCCACCTAAATAACACAGTTCCCTATGCACCAGCACTCCAAATTAGCCATGTGTCCAGCAACCAACTTAAAAGAAGCCTTAAAGGAGTTCTCCTCCCCCTGCCCTCATCAAAAAACACAGGGCATGCAGTAACATAATGAAAACAAAAGATGTATTACTATTTACAATTTGTTAAAAGTGTGAAGCATCTGTACAGTGTAATCTTTGGCCGGCTTGTCAACCTGGCCAATACCCCCAGGCCGCCAGATGGAGCCCTCCCTGCAGTATGGAGGTGCCCCGAAGACCAGCAGGGAGTCATGGACTTTGTAGTTTTAATTCTCAGCCCTGCTGGATACCACAGGGGCTGCAAGAGGGAGCTGCAGGGAGGACCGAAGATTCCTTTGTGCCCTAAAAGTGCGTCAGAGGAAAAGTGACGTGCTTCCGGGGTGAAGAAAAGGACTTTTTACCTGACCCGGAAGTGATACAAGATCACATGGACTGGGGATTGGGAACACTTCCGGGTCAGGGAATATAAAAGGACTATGGGAGCTCCCAGACGGCGAGCTGAGCTGGGTGGAAGGGTGGCAATGTGTCTGGGAGTTCGAGGATTGTGTTTATTGTTATTGTATTTGGTTATTGGATGAGTATTGTGGAGGAGAGGGTGCTTTGTGCACTGTGGCGATTTAATAAAGTCAACTATTGGACTTTTACCTGGTGTCTGGAGTCATGGACTGCCTCCAAGCTTCGCCCACCTCCTCCCGACTCTGGCTCCCTTAATGGAGTGAAGGGGCCTCTTTTATGTTGCTCCTTAGCATTATGGAAGTGCAAGATAAGGCTCTGCAGCTCCATGGAACCCAACAGGGTTGCACCAAACTGCAACTCCCAGCATCCCCTGTGGGAATCTGTGGTGCCACAGCTGCTCAGGAGGCCTGCCCTCTAGCATCCCAGGGAAGGCAGTGCCCCGCAGATGTTCTCTCTCCCAGTCCTTCCAACCAGCTGCCATCCTGGCTGGGTAATGCCCGTGACCGCCCAGTCACATTTTGTATTTGGTTTGTGGTATTCATTTTGTCTGTGTCTTTTGTTTTTTGAGGCATGGTGGTGCAGTAGTTAACACTGCTGCCTCACAGCTCAGATCACATATTTGGGCAGAATAATCAGGCCAGCAAAGTTGGCAAACATTTTCCTTGCCCTCAATTAAAAAGACCACTGTGGCGTTATAATCCACTCAGAACTAATTTAGTTACTCTTTCCCCGTTGACTTCATTGCAATTCGTGGAGTTCAATGAAGTTTGTGAACATTTCCTTGATTTTGGCAAAATAAAGGCAAAACGAATTCAATAGGGTTCATTCATCCCTATTCAGCTCCTCTCTACACCCTGTCTCACATTTTGATATTTTCAGGTGTTTTTTTACAGTTCTCAGTTGTCCAACAAACAGGTCCTTACTACTACCAGAACTTTACAATAGTGCTACGAGAAGCACAATAAACTTAACGCAAAACTTTATTACACCTCTGTTAGAGATTTATGCTGTAAAAGTGGACACACAATAAGGCACCAACCAGTTTTCTATGGCGGATGAAACTTTATTTAGTATACAACCCAGCCACTAACACCAGACCTCTGCATAAGCTAACTTGCAAGATGTATGAATATTTTTTTAGTATTGCTGTGTTAGACTTGCAGATTCAGTCCTCTTGAATTTTTTTACCGTTATCCCTGTGAGAACTTGTCACCCACTAGTTGCACACACCCCGCCACTCTCAGTGACTTTTAGAAAGCTGTTGGACAGCATTTGCTGAAAAAAGATGAGCTGAATATGGACAATCGGAAACAAAAAGTGTTATTACATAATCATAACTCATAACCCATTACAAACATGTTCAAGAAACACTGAGACTGATAGATTCAGATTTTACTGTTCTATTCAGCTCTTAGCTTGGTTGCCTTTCATGAAATATACTCCTTGCAGACGATCCCCGTGAAATCCCACCAGGTTCAAGTGCCTTTGATGATGTCACTTCCGGTTTCGGACCCAATGACGTCACTTCCTCTACGCCATCTTACCTCCAGTCTGACAGTTCTGTTTTGGACTCAGTCTTGTGAACATCTCTGTTCAATTATTTAAACTTTTGCAGCCAGGATATAATATACAGGTGGCTGCCCCAAACCTTTATGATGTCTGGAGCAAATTACTTGTCACAACATTTATCAATTATGCTACACATTTCCATTCATTCAAATAGTGTTGATTTAACATTTACAGAGGGCTTTGTGTCAACATAAGTGCAATTGTTGAAACAGAATTTAAACATATCTACTCATTTGTTTTGTCTTCAATTGATCTAATCTGATTTACTTTTATTAGCCAAAAATATTTACTAATTAAAAAAAAAGATTATCAATGCAATTCATTGAGATTATTTGAAGTCTATCCAGAGACATTCAATGTAATTATACATTTTTATACTTCATTTGCATCAACAAAAGAGAAGACTGCTCTGTTTTCTGTTTATTTTAGATGATCGCACTTTCTATGTAATCTTAACATTACTCATTCTGTTGTATGAGAGGCAAAGAAAAAGTTGCCTTTGCAAGTAGGCTGGCAACAAATTTGCCAGCGTATGAAAAAAAAGTATCATAAATCAGTTTCCACAAGCACATGAAAGCCACAGCAGTTACAACAATGCAACAAAAGGGACAGATATGTATACAAGCATAGGATAATCACATACATAAAACTTATTTATTTTAGTCTAAATTAAATAAATTTAACTGTGTAGAGTGAAAATGGACAAACCATATTTTCAGTGTTAAAAAAATAGTTAATTTTGACTCCAGTTAATTTAAACTAGGTGAGTAAAGGCAACAATCTCCAAGGCTGTTACGCTTCTGTTAAAAGAAAACAATTTCACGGTTGCAGTTCAACATGATTTAATTGTGTTAATGTGACATCTAACAGAATTATGTCAATGTAACTAGAACAAGTTAAGTAATGTCAACAAACATCATTATTTTAAATTATATTCACTGAAATTAGATAAAGAAAAAAGAAAAACCCTATTGGTTAATTTTTTGAGTGCTTCATCTAAATACAGTTCTGCCCTAGGACAAACCAATAAAAGAAAATTAGTTAATAGTCGATGAGTGAATATTGGCACACAACTACTGTATACCAACGCATAATTTCAAACCTGCAGCACCCCTTGGTGTTTTTATGCATCTAAATGAAAGATTGGATGGCTGTCATCTTTTGACCTTGGCCAATAAAGCTCTTATTTTTTATTTTGGAATTGTTGCCAGGGCCTTGCTAACACTGGACTCAAATTTCCAAAGAGACTCAGCCTGACAGAATTTTGCATTGTGTAACACGAAAGTGTCAGCACTTGCAAAAGAAAAAAATAGCAGGGAATCTTAATCACAATATCAGTCAGGACATTTATTTATACAGTGTCCCTGATAAGCTTAGGGCACATTTGACATGAAACCTGGTAAAACCTCATAGTAATGTAACACCCGCTTAACAGAATACAGCAGTCAATTTGTAGAAACTCGCAACATGTGGAGAAGATAGAGAGGTGAAGACGTACATTGCTAATTAGAGTTCTTGATCAGATTTAGGTGATGATTGCTCTATAAAAAAAGAGCAGTCAGTTCTATAATCTCCATATGGTTAGAAACTTGAGTGGAAGAGCAAGAAGTCCTGCACTTCACCTTAAGGTAATGCAGCAGCCGTCCAACTAAATCGGAATCATTACAGCCTAGACAGCTGAAGGCCTATCTGATTGCACTGCTTAATTTGTAGGCGAGCGTGAAGCAGTTCACCTGTCTGCAAACCAGAAAGAGAAGGAGACATCAACGCTTACATTCATGTCTGTGTGATGTGTCCTTTACATTAGATTAAATTGCCATGATCTTCTACTAGGGAAGCATTTCATTGATTAATTGAGTATGTTGCCATCAGTGCTTTTCATTTTTCTAGTTATTTATGTATTACAGCAGCCCAGTGGTTAGCTTTGCTCCATCTCAATTCTTGACATTCGTTCTCAGTCTTCCTGATTGTTTTGCTCCCAATCTAGCAGGAAATTTGAACTTGAACTTTGGCATACCAAAAAAAATCGTTATGTTAGGATCTTTGATGATTGTAACATGTGGGTGTGTGCTTGAGTGTGTCTTGCGGTGGATAGGCACTATATCACAGGCTGGTTCCTGCTTTCAGCCTGAATCTACCAGTAATAGAATCTTTAGGTTTTTGTAAGTCGATTGATGCATTTTGGTGTTGCTCACAAACAGATTGCTTGTTAATAGAAAAAAAGGCACATGTATTTCATTATATTGCAGTAATTAACCAGCTAAGCCTCTTTGTTTTATTGGTACAAAAAAATGACAGATATTAAGAGACTCCACCACCCCTTGATGCTTTATTTTTCCCTGTATTGTGTGACACATCACATGCCTCAGCCCTTAAAGGATGGAGAAAGTTCTGTATCGGTTCTGAAATGAATTCTGATCTATTTTTGTTCATTTTGATTCAAAGTGTTGTCCCTCTATGATTAACACATTCTGCTTTGCCAGATACTAACCACAATTTAACCAAAACCAACTGTATTGTAACAAGTATACTAGGCAGCATTGTCTTTTTAAAATATTCATGCAGCTAAGTCAATTACAACAAGGCAGTGTTCTCGCTCCCTGTCTCTATGTCAGATGAACCTCATCCTGTATCAGTTATTCACGTGCTTGGCTGCCAGCCCTGCTGTTGTCTGCAGTGCTGGTAAACCACATGAATCTGCTTTGTTTAATGAGACTTGGCTTAGGTCCCTATGACCCTGTGCTGGATGCAACGGTTGGATGGATGACTGCATAGATCAGTCAGCTTACAACTAATGACACTGCCAGCAATCTCGCCCTCAAAACTCTGTTCTCTTTATCTCTTTGCCCACAGACCTGGCATGGTCATTCTCTTCTTTCTGGCCCTTTTGTACATTTCCTGTTTCTACACTGCTGATAGAGTGGCCTTCTTTAAATCTTTCTACTGTTTTTTAAGTAAATCAATAGTACCTCGTGTGTCCCTTCTTAAATTATTTTCCATGCTTTGTTATCTCAAATAGACAGGATTTGGTTAAAAAAGATTATCACCAAAGCCCTCCTGCACCAATAACCTTGAACTGATTTAAACAGGTTTAAAAAGAATGAATTAATTGAGGGAATTTTGTTAATTCACTAATTATTTTCCTATGGTTATAAGTAGATATCAAAACTGTGAAGCTCTGGCACAAAAGATTCTTTTTATATTAAGGCCTGTTTCTTGCAAATGTTTTTCTTTCTTCAAAATAAGTAAATATCAATGTATATACAAAATCTAGCTAAGATGGGCTCTCATGACTCTGAACTGGACTGGAAGTGGATTTGATATTGATATACCATATGCCTATAAAACGTTTTCACATTGTATTGTTATGCAACACTGAAATACAGTGGATATACTGTAATGCTTCAGAAAGTGTAGCTGCTGTGGAAAACATCCTGCATTGTTCCTGTTCCAAAGAAGGCAGGCGCCTCTTCACCTAATGACTACAGACCAGGGATATTTGCGTTACACATCATGAAGACCTCTGAGAGACTGACCCTGGGCTATATGAGTTCCTTTGTAGTAGACCACCTTGACCCATTGCAAAGACTGGAGTGGAGGATGCAATCATCGATTTTCTCCACAAGGCTTATTCTCACGTGGACAATGTTGGCAGCACTGTAAGGATTATGTTTTCTTACTTCTCCTACACCTTCAGTACCATCCAGTCATCCCTGTTAAAAGGTAAACTCAAAGATATGCAGGTGGAAGAGACTGTGGTGTTCTGGATAATGGATTATATGTTGGGCAGACCACACTTTGTGAGACTCAAAAATTGTGTTTCAGATACGGATGTGGTCAAACACTGGAGCACCACAGGGAACAGTTTTATCCCCTTTTCTCATAAATCCAACTGTAAATATAACACCAGGTCATGTCACTAGCAGAAATTCTCAGATGATTCTTCACTTATGGAGGTGTATTGATAAAGTGTAGAAGACAAGGTATGGGAGTCAGGTAAAGAGGTTTGTTTCTTGGTGCAAAGAGAATTGCCTACACCTTAACATCAGCAAAAACCAAGGAACTGGTTATTGACTTTCACCACACCAAAGAGCTTCTGCTGTATGTCTGGTCACTATTCAAGGAGTGGATGTAAATGTGGTCCACTTCTACAAGTACTTGGGGCTTCACATTAATGACAGATTGGACTGGTCTCGTAAACACAGAGGAACTATATAAGAAAAGGCAGAGCAGGCTCTTTTTCCTTAGGAGACTGTGTTCCTTTAATGTGGGAAGTGACATATCCTTCACATCTTCTACAACTCGGTGATGGCCAGTGTGATTGTCTATGCTGTGGTGTGCTGGACTGGTAAAATCACTTCAAGAGAGGCCCACTGAATCAACAAGTTAATTAAAAGAGCAAACTCAGTTATTTGATGTACTTTTGACCCCCTGGGGGTAGTAGCAATGGAGAGAATTAAAACAAAACTTTTGAATAATACTGCACATCATCTCTCTGACACAATAACACTGAATACTTTCAGCCAACAAATTATTATTTGGCAGCTATGACAGCCTTAAGTTTATGTACACCGGTCTCCAGCCACAAAAGAACCTTCTTCCAGTTGACTTTAGAGACTCTTATGTGCCTTCTTGCAATCTCTCTGTGAGTTTGTTTTTATTTTAATAGTGTCTTTCTCTTTGTAACTCTTCTATAAAGCTGTGACCATTGAAGTGCCCATGGAACAGTTTATTGTCTGCACAGTCTCTCCAAACTTATTTATGATAGCTTGTAACTCCTTCAGACTTCTCACAGGTCTATTGGTGGCCTCCCTCACTAGATTTAGTTTTGCACAATCACTCAGTTTTTGCGGACGGCCTGCTGTAGGAAGATTTACAGCTGCGCTATACTTAATAATTGATTTAACCGGACTCCAAATGATATTATGTGGCTTTAATATTTTCTTGTCTCCATCCGAATTTGTGTTTCACAATCACCTTTTCACAGAACTCCTCATGTTCTTTTGTCTTTATCGTGTAGGTTAGACAACCATGCTAAGTCACCACAAGTTGGCCCTTCATGGTAAGATGCATTTAAACCCCAGTCAAATGGTCTCCACTGAACTAATTCTGTGACTTCTAAAACCAATTGGATGCGTCAGTGAGGACTGTGAATAATTTACATTTTATATCTGTAATTAATTTAGACCATTTTGAAGATATGCACAGCTTAACAGTGGTAAAAAAAGCAAGTCTAGGTTTCTACTGTGAAGAGGAAACTTTATGCTGCTGGTTTGACAGGACGAGTGGCCGTAAGAAAGTCATTCCTTAAGGGACAAAATGCGGTCATGAAATTCCGGCTGTGTTACTACTGCAGACTGGAAGAAATTGGCTCAAAGTCTCCTCTTCACAGTAGAAATAGAGTTGCTTTCCTTGACCACTGTTAAACTGTTGAGCTGTGAGGTTACTTTCACACAAGCTGGTGACCCTCAGAAACTTGTCTTCTGATTGGGTTGTGACTGTGGGTCTGCATGATCTCTTCCTATCAGAGTTTTCTCCAGGTTGTTTTTTGGTTTGTGTAGGACAATGTACTCACTGACACTGTTTTTTGAAATTTCTCTAAATGAAAGGCCTACACTTCTAATGTTTTCTCTTATTTTATTTTTTTAATTGCAGTTTTCTTTCCATTATAACTGGCATTTACAACTATCTAGTACTTCAGCCAGAAGTTGGGACACCTGTGCAAATTGTTTGCTTCAACTTACAAGACTTAATTTACTTTAATTGCTGCAGAACATCTGTAGGTTGTAACTTATTAGTTGTTCCCTGAAGAAGACCCATTTGTAATATTCTGAATTTATTTTCAGTTTCTGCTAACCAAAACTTTAAATTTAAACCTCTGGCAGCTTACTGCTTACCTTTTCACCATTTTAGGTGCATTTCATGACTGACTGACTGGAAAACCAGAGGTGTTCTAAAATGTTTGACTGGTAGTGTACTGTATATAGGCACTGTATATAAACACACATGTTGAGTTAAGTTAAGAACTGCTCACAATTTGATGTTACTCTATTTCTCATTGCCTTTGAACTGTCATTCCAGCCATTGAGAAGTCAGTTAAGCATAATGTACATCTCAGCAGTTGATTATTTAGAGACTTTTTTTTACAAATGACACTGATGATGAGAGCTGGATGCCATTTGCATAATCTGTGAGCACTTATGCAGAAATTCTTAACCTGAGAGAGAGACTGCTAATTAATTTTGGAATATACACAAAGCTACTAAATTGGGAAAACATGATGACACCACCTACCTCACAAGTCCTTCTTTGAAATTTGGGAGAAAGTCTGGTGTAACGTAAGACCTGGGCTTTTGGCCAAATGTATGGTGGGTTCACTTCACACCCCATCTTGCTGCACATCCTGCAGCCAGTCATAAATTCAGCTGTTCAGAGCAAGATTTCTGGAAGTTGTATTGCATGGGTAATGCATTTTGTCTTGTTGTTCACAAAGCATGGAATGTACAGAATTTTTTCTTATCCTTAACTTTTAGAGTGTAGTGTGATTTTGCACTCATTTCTTGTCTATTTATTCATTTAGTAGTGTGGCACACGGCTTGCGCCTCCTCCAGACCACAAGGGGGCGACTGCCCTGGTTGCACTGGGGACCACAGGTGCAGAGCTTGGAAACTCAACCCTACAAGGGCCCTTGGTCACTGCCAGGGGGCGCCCCAGTGCCTGGAGAGCCCTGGACCTCAGCACGTCCGCCACACCAGGAAGTGCTGGTGGGAAGAAAACTGGCGACACCCGGATGGAAGTGGCCGCGGAGGAGTGTCGGAAAGCACCTGGAGCCCATCCGGACTTGTATAAAAGGGGCTGCCTCCCTTCATTCAATGACTGGAGTCAGGTGAGCAGCAAACGAAGTCTTACGAGAGAGGAGTGGAGGCGGCCTGAAGAAAGGCACTCTAGAGAGAGGCCCGGACTTTGGAGAATCGGTGCTGGAGCACTGGGTTGTGCACCTTGAACTTGTAAATATTTTAAATAAATATGTGTGTGTTGGGTAACAAAATGCCTGTGTCCGGGGCTCATTCCACAGTGGCGTAGCCAGCAGGATGCTCTGCCTGGTTCAAGGCAGGAACCTGCTTCAAAAAATCAGTCTGTGGACAGCCCGGAGGAGCAGCGGAACCCACACACACGCCGCTGGAGTGGCGCACACACAACCCCGCGGGAACGGTTCTCCCCACGGACCGCCACCGGTCCACAGAAAGGCCATATTCCGCGGGTGCGGAGGAACAACCACGGGCATTGCTGGAGTGCAGCGACAGATGCGCTGTAGCAAAAGACGGCCAGGACGACATTGTGACGAAGGCCATATCGAAGCACGCACATCAGAGTGATGGGATCCAGGAGGTATGTGCCCTGCCCAACGGCGGTCGGCCCTGCAGGGTCAAACTCACCTTTTGTCTTTTAGGCAGGGACCGCCCGGTTCCACGTCCGTGGCATGGGCATGCTGGTCCACGCGCCATCGGCAGTGCAGAGACGGCAGCAGGAGATGCTGCAAAGATGGAGTCGCCGCAGCTTGAGAGGCCGCGACAGCTGCGAGGTTGCCCGGAGGCACGCCATCGCACCAGCAGAGGGGGAGACAAGATGGCCGCAGACCGGAAGTCCCTCCCTGTGACAGGCACGGGATTGGATTGAGTGTCTTGCATGCCCGCCAATGACTGTACAGAAGTGGGACCAAGGAATGTCCATCTTGTGCCAGGAAGAGACCCGACTGGGCCAGAGGAGAAGGCCCACAAAAAGCAGCCAGCGGCTGATGCTGACGAGCAGGTAAGCTCCGGTCATCGCCGGCTGGCTTTTTATCCTTGTCTACGGCTCTGCGGGCACTGGAGGTTTGCCTTTGGTCCAAGAGTCGCTTCCACAGGAGCTGTGTGGCCTCGGCGCAGAGGTACAGAAGCCGGAGGAGAAGGCAAACACATCAGGAAAAGCGCAACGCTGGACCTTTGACCAGAGAGGTACAGCGGGGACGGTAAGTGGAGCTGACCCCATAAAGCATCCGGGAAGTTCCGCCGAAAAGGCCCGTGAACCATGTGTACAGAACCAAATAGGGAGATCTCCGATAATGGACAGCTGGGTGCTGCACGTAGTGTGAGGGGGCTGGCAGGATGCGGGCTGATGTGTACCCCAGGTCCTAGCGCCCTCCGCCCCAAGCCAGCCGCAGCCTTGCACCGTTCTACAGGGACGCAAATGGATTCGGGACTGTGCTTTTGCTATGGGCAGACCTAGACTGTCACAGCGTCCCAGAGGAAAAGGAGGAATCGAGGGAAGAATGCCGGTTCCTCCGATAAGGGAGGACGTGAGGTAGGACGCTCACATCCAAAGAAGGTCCGTCCTCTGCGGGCGCAGAGGGAAACCCCACAGCCGGCTGAGGTGACGGGGCGTGTGCAGTCCCGTCCAATGTCCGAACACGGGGGACACAGAGGTCTTGAAAGGGGGGCCGAGGTTGCAAGCACTGGGGTGCCGGTCAGAGGAGGGAGCGTTGCCCTTATTTAAGGCAGTGAGACACCGAGTGGCGGCGTCAGGGCAACGTCTCTGCCTCTGGTTCTGTTTTCTGTTTTACAGGACTGGGCCCTGGACTGGAGCGTGTCGGCTTCCAGCCGTGGAAAACCTGCCCTCGCGGGACGGGTTGCACTGGGGACCACAGGTGCAGAGCTTGGAAGCTCAACCCTGTAGGGGCCCGTGGTCACCGCCAGGGGGCGCCCCGGTGCCTGGAGAGACCTGGACCTCAGCACATCCGCCACACCAGGAAGTGCTGAGGGGAAGAAGACTGGGGACACCCGGAGGGCTTCCAGGTTGCGCAGCCAGCACTCCTGTCACACAGGGGAGTGTCCGCGGAGGAGTGTCAGGAAGCACCTGGAGCCCATCCGGACTTGTATAAAAGGGGCCACCTCCCTTCATTCGATGACTGGAGTCAGGTGAGCAGAGGACGAAGTCTTGCGAGAGAGGAGTGGAGGCAGCCTGAAGAAAGGCACTGGAGAGAGAGGCCCGGACTTTGGGGAATCGGTGCTGGAGCACTGCGTTGTACACCTTGAACTTGTAAATATTGTAAATAAATATGTGTGTGTTGGGTGACAAAACGTTGTCCGTCTGTCTGTGTCCGGGGCTCGTTCCACAGCAGTTACTATTTTTTACTGTCATACTTTAGATGCTTTCATTTTATATGATATTTTTGAACATAATGCATTACTTTAATCTAATTACATTTCCCAGCAACAAAGTGGTGTAATGCATTCCAGTTATTAACTAGAATTTCATTATTTGTTATGCATATGTCTCTAAGCAAATAATTTGTAAAAGATGTAAATGTCTTGAAAGGTAGGCATTGTTTCATTTAATATTCAAAGAGGCAAATATGACTACCCAGTTGCTGTTCCCGGCCCAGTGGTCACACAAATGCGCTCTGTTTTGCACAGGCAAAAAACAAATTAAATTTTATGATGCTATCAGATCTGTATTAGAGAGGAGTGTTATTTTTTGCAACATTAAAATTTTATTTTGGAACTGTGTTCAGGTCAACTTTGTTTTTAATGCGAATTTAATATTTTAAGTTTTAATTTAAAAGGTTACACTTTTTCAGTTTTACAATATATGGAAAGAATATGATTAACTGGGAGAAATTAATTATACTTTAAGTGAGAATGATTCATGGTGTATATTCAGAAATCATTATACTTAAATATTTTGGTCCATTGTGATGCACAGCCTCTTGATCAAGGAGCTGATAAAGAATTAGCTGTATGGAGGCAAAAAATTCTTGGATATCACATTAAATGAAAATGCTGTAAGCATCAAATGTTGTAAAATGTAGCAGCAGAGCTTGAAATACATTTCAATATTGTCCTTCATATTTCCTTAACATTCCCACCAATGTGAAGGAAGGTCGTCTATAGGTAAGGTAACAGAATATTTACCTTAATTGTTAGTGAATGTCAGATAGTTAATTATAAAAAGTATTATTTTATAATGTACATTTCTTTTTGATCACAATGTGTCTTTCTGAAGGTGTAAAGAGCACAAGACGGGAGAGACACATGGACTTGAGTGTATTGATTGTGTTACATAATAAGTTGTCTTGTGTGCTGGATGCAACGTCAATGATTTTATTATTTAACAACCCCATGTTGGTAGGCATACTAGTGTTTGCATCCATTTTATTTTTCATTATTAAAATTCTTTATTAAGAATTCCTCCACTTGCTGGTTCATGCATTTGAAACAGCACAGTACTAATGTAAGTTATGGAGTTTTTTTCCTTAACTCCCAATTTCACACTGTTATTTGTTGTTTCTTCCATTGGTGAAAGGACATGTGGGTGTCATTGTAGAACTTTTCAGTTGGTGCATATTTGCATCAGCTTTAAGAGTTACATAAAACAAAAGAAATTAGTAATGGTATTACTTTTCCGAAGAAATAATTTGTAAAGTAATCGTGTTACAATGATAGGGAAGTAATTAGTAATTTGTAACAAATTACTTTCTTTGAGTAACTATCCCAACCTGAAATGCAATGCACAATATCATTATGCTGAATGTACTGTTAACATAACGGTGCGTATACCTCATTGTTCACGTTTCTGTTGTGATAAGAATAACACAGATACATCAAAAAGGTTTGGGGCAGCCACCTGTATATTATGTCCTGGCTGCAAAAGGTTAATTTTTGTGAGTTATGCTCAGATTTAAGTCCAAAACAGAACTGACTCAGGTTGGATAAAATGGCAGCTTTAAAGGCAATGACAGGAAGTGACGTCCTCTGGACTGAAACCGGAATTGACGTCATCAATGGCCCCAGTACCGGAAGTGATGCCATCAATGGCACCAGTACTGGAAGTGATGTCATCAAAAGCACCGGCACCTAGTTGCATTTCCCGAGGAAAGTCTGTAGAGGATGGAGAGAGAGAGTTAGTGTAGCTCGCTACCCCCTGGTCTGGCATGGTATTACTATTATTTAAGCCCTCTAGTTGCCTCCCATGCCCACATGTGTGTGACACTGTCTACAGAATGAATTCTGATACTGCATTTAGTTATTTTCATTTCAGTTCAATCAATATTGATATGTGTGTGGTATCATAACTACTAGTTTCTTCTGTCAAATTACACATACATGAAAAATATAATGACACCTACCATGGCAATCATGTGTTCATAATTCAGTGCAAGAACGCAATAAGGAATGCATTGTTGACTTTATATTTGTTTGGTTTTGTTTTCTTCATGGTTTAAATTTTATTTTACGTTGTTATTGTTACTTTGGTGACCTCATTGTCTCTTATGTGTCAAGTCACTTTGAAAATAGAAACATAGCATTTTGCCAAGCACGCCATGTCATTGCTGCATGCAGTAAGGAGCTTGAGAATTTAAAGATATGACTTACTTAGACTAGCCCACTCAGGAAAAACAGAAAAAGATTCCGCTTTCAACTTTTGTTACATTTTTTAACTTTGACTCCTGATGCCTTGAATGTACAAACCATTGCTAACATCCCTTACAGCAAACTTTAACTGTTTTTTACCACTTTTTAGAGCACGAATCCTAGGTGCCAGGGAGCATGGTGTCAGAAATTGTGACTTCTAGCATCAATGGAAAAAAGAGAGTTCCTGTTAGATTCTCAAAGGTAACAATGGAGGATTTGATATGCCACTGGGATGGAGGTGGGTTTGGAAAGGGTAGCCAGGACCAGACTGGATCAAGGATCTGTCGTAGTGTTCCATATGAGGCAGTGATACCCCACCAACCCCCTTATTAAACTTACTTTGAATTAACAGATAGATAGATAGATAGATAGATACTTTATTAATCCCAAGAGGAAATTCACATAATCCAGCAGCAGTATACTGATACAAAAAAAAATATTAAAGAGTAATAAAAATGCATGTAAAAGCAGACAATAACTTCGAGTAATGTTAGCATTTACTCCCCCAGGTGGAACTGAAGAGTCGCATAGTGTGGGAGAGGAACGATCTCCTCAGTCTGTTTGGAGCAGGACAGCGACAGCAGTCTGTCACTGAAGCCGCTCCTCTGTCTGGAGATGACACTGTTCAGTGGATGCAGTGGATTCTTCATGATTAACAGGAGTTTGCTTAGTGCCCGTCGCTCTGCCACAGATATTAAACTGTCAAGCTTTACTCCTACAATACAGTTTGCCCTCTTAACAAGTTTGTCCAGGCGTGAGGCATCTTTCATCTTTATGCTGCCACCCCAGCACACCACCTCGTAGAAGAGGGCACTCGCCACAACCATCTGGTAGAACATCTGCAGCATCTTATTGCAGATGTTGAAGGATGCCAACCGTCTAAGAAAGTATAGTCTGCTCTGACCTTTCTTACACAGAGCATCAGTATTGGCAGACCAGTCCAATTTGTCATCCAGCTGCACTCCCAGGTATTTATAGGTCTGTACCCTCTGCACACAGTCTCCTCTGATGATCACGGGGTCTGTGAAGGGCCTAGGCCTCCTAAAATCCACCACCAGCTCCTTGGTCTTGCTGGTGTTCAGGTGTAAGTGGTTTGAGTCGCACCATTTAACAAAGTCTTTGATTAGCTTCCTGTCCTCCTCCTCCAGTCCACTCCTGATGCAGCCCACGATAGCAGTGTCGTCAGCGACTCCAAGCCGTATTGGAAGTCTGATGTATATAGGCTGAATGTTATATAGTATATAGGCTAATGTTACATGTTCAAAATGAGGTCTTTTCATATTCCATAAAAAATTGGAAATAATGGATCTAACTTCCGACCAGTAGCCTGCAGGAGGAGAAAGTGGAATCTTAACAGGTTGAAAGCTCACCACTGACATGCATTTCTCATCTAAGATGGCAGATAAACACAAGCATTCCATGCAATTCCACTTCTGGTTACTAATGTTTGACTATGATTTCTTGTTTTGCATTTTGATTTTGACAGTTTTTTTGTTTTTTTTTACTTACTCGTTAAACAACCAAAGTTTGTTTTAAACTGTTTCTTCATGTCGTCCTTTTTGCTTTTTGTGTTATTTTGTCATTCCAAAGCACAACACAGAGATGAAAAGGTCACCAGGTAGCCCTGATGACAAGTACTACTTTCTGGAGATCTTCAAACTAACAGAAATACATTTAATGAAATTAAGACTTCTGTAGAAAAGTAAAAGGTGCATAGATTTTATTGACAATTAGTAATGTTCTAGTCAAATTGAATCCTAAAATTAATGTGTTTTTATAATTTTGATACAGCCCTTATGTGTGTTTTTAACAACTATATTTAAATTCATTGTCATAGAAAACAAGGGTTGGCTGGAACTGAAATGCTTTAGTAATGGAAGGGTGGAAGTAGACCACTAATCAAGGCCATCTGCTCCCCCAGTATGACAGGTGGCAGCAGGTCTTTGGTGGATCTCCCTTATGCACGGCTTCAAGGGTGCTTGTGGGGACAAGGTTTCCTCATTTTAAGGAGGTTCTGCTCGACCAAAAAGTGCCTCCAGGATTCAATGTGGTAGCACCAGAAGTACTACCAGGTCTGGTATAAAGGAAGCCACTCCTCCTCGCACGGTGAGTCAAAGTCAGAGGGAACAGGACCTGTGTTTGTAATGTTGTGTCTGGCGTTTGCAGTGCTGGTATCCTTACTGTATGAAACCCTTTTACTCACTAATGCCTAATTATAAAGAATGGAGACTGCATACAATCATATTCAAATTTAGTTGGATCTTATATTTCTTTAATGTTGGTGTACCAACAGTTTGTAGTCTGGGATATAATGATATATTCAACTTGAATTCAAGTTATGAAATGATCCCTAAATTTCTCCCAGTCTGAATTCATTAGCTTGGGCCCCAGCTTCCCTGCCACCCTGCTAAGGATAAGCAGGTTTGCAAAATGAATAATGAAAGGATAGAAGGGCGTTATCTTCTCTATCGTTATAAATTGAATGATAGAATGATACTTGATGTTGCTGGGGTTTTTGTTTTGCATCCATGTTCACTTGGAGCTGAAATGAGAAATTTTCAGAAATGCCAGACACTTGTAAATCCTATGTTTCACTGCAAAGAAGCTAATCCTTCACTATTTACAAAATCAGCCATGTAGAATACTCAGTTTCAGGATCAAATCATTTAGATTACCCCCTCATATCTGGTAGACACATTTACACAAAGCAGCCTAGAGAATCAGATTACTTCTTACATATACTTGTTTTTTTTTTTCAAAACTTGAACACAGATATTTTACATGACCTACTCAGGGTCACACAGTGACTGTCATGAAGATTAAACATGTGAACTTGTGGTTTAAAGTCCATTGCCCTAGCCATTATGCCACACTTCTTACTATATATCAGTAAAGACACACACACATACATTCTCATTTTCTGTTCCTGGTGAGTGTAATGCTATTTTAACTTCTTCTTTTAGTAAAGGCTTGACCACATGGGATGCCCACAAGGCCTACAGACATAGGATCTCATTTTTATCATTAATATTTTTCTTTTTCCTCCCCCAACCCAATTTCTATCATTATTATTATTTTTTAACAGAATTCCACTTCATGGCTGCTTTATTTCTGGCATAATGATTTTTTTTTTATTTTCACCTCCGGGGGCGCACCGTGAATTTGTGCCCTTGTGGATGAATGGGCTATCACTTTGTCAAGCTGCATTACAGGAGATGAAAATATAAAAGATAAAGACAGAAAACTGCCTGTCTGTAGGAAGAAGCACCTTGCTATCTAGGCACTGGCTAATACAGATGTGCTATGGGGCCCAAACATGACTTTCAAAAAATTCAGAGCACCCTAAGGGGTGCAGATGTCTCAGTGAAGGCAACATTCTAGGAGAAGAACTCACCACTGCAGCCGATATGCACACAAATCATTTACTGCTTTTTTTTTTTTTTAAGAAGCCTGTTGTCTTTAATGAGCATGCAGAGCTACAGTATTACTGTAAAGATTAAAGAGCCATCACTCAAGCAGCAATCGATATGTCTCTGTAGTGCAGTGGGGTGGAGGTGGGGGGATGTATTAAAGGGATGAAGACAGAGTGAGAAAAAGAGCAATCCGTCCCTGCACCTCCTGCCAAAGGTACTGCCTTTTCAGAGCAGAATGCCCCTCTGTGACATTTACTTTCTGAGCAAGACTCTAACATTGCTGCTCCACTGCACTCTGGAGAGCTTATAACATATTATGCGGCTGACTGAGTTGCCTCTATCTCTTTACGCACGTGCATGGACATGGCCATGCGGTTATCTGGAAAACACCATCGCAGTTTGCTTATTATCATTCCAAAGCTAAAGAAAAAAACATGCAAAGTGAATAAACTAGCTTTGCTGCATGTTACTATTTCATTTCCTTCATTTTCTCCTTCACTTACTAGTGTGCGTCTTATAGATATGGCAAGAAAAAAATGTTTTTAAAAACATTGCTTTTATCTGGTCATCTTATTTCTCTTACTATATTACCATAGTTACTGTTAATTTTTCATAACAATAAGAAGATAGAAAGATAATTATGGACATAATGCTAAATTAAACTTAACACATAATTTATCCAATTTGCAATCACACTCACTCCAGGTTTCATGCATTCATCATACCTAAGCTTTCAGAGTCACTGACGATGACTCATGTTCACTCATATTAGACTAAAACAGACAAAATAAGATTAACTATAATCCATATAAAATATTTTGGCTAGATTTGATCTTTGTGGGTTCAGCCGATGCTGATAATCTTAATAACTGGGCATACATATCAAATTTAAATTGGTATGGTTTGGCTAGAGTTCCGTCCCTGATTCAGTTGCCTTTTCATTTTCTTGTTTATATGCATTGTATTATGTCACAAATCAGGTAATTATGAATAGTTCTGTTTAATTATTTCATCTTATTTTGTTTAATTATTTAATATTATTTTGTTTTGAGTGTAGTATGTTTTGTTGTCCTTTAAATTATGTACTCTCTGTTCTTTTTGTCAAGCCAAAGGAGGTGGGGCCTCCCAACACTGTAACCGGAGGACTGCTCACAGTGATATTTAAGAGCCAGCAGCCCATGTAATGACTGCTTCAGTATTGCATTTGATTTGACATTTGTGATAGGATTTCCTTCCTTATAGACCTCTCATTTTTGTTTAATGGGACTATTACTGCATTTGTTTTATTCAGTATTAGATACAGCAAGCCTTTTTTTCATTTTCTTTTCTCCTGTTGTAATGCTTGCCACAACAAAGCTCACAAATGAATGAAGGCCTCTGGAAAAGCACATAAAGCCAAATCTGTTCTCAACCTACTGGAAAGGCCTCACCCCAGGCAACCTAGCACCAAACTCAAAGACAGGCCTCCACCTTGCACAGGCCAAAAAATAGTGTGACACATATACACAATCAATGAATAAAAAAAAAAATTTTCTTTTAATACTGGTAGAGTTGTACATTCAAGTAAGGCGATGATTACAAAATAGCAATACTCAACTTCAGTACACCACCAAAATCTATAACCCAACATTAAACACAAAAACTATTTTAAAATACAGCATAAATAAAATCATAATTGACTATTTAATTTTAGCTGCAGCACCGTAGAGCCTCCTGGGAAGTCAGTGCCATCCGTCGCTACATCAGTATTGAGGGTTATAAATTCCATCAGATCTGAAAACTGCCCAAAGTTGGAGGAAAGGAAAAAATTTATTTATTTAAAGGTTCAAAAGAATACAAAAAGACAAAGCAAGAAAAGAGGCAAAATAGATTATGCCATTTAAACAAATCCAATAAACAGCAAGCCAAAGACAGCACCTTTAAATGAATGAGAGTAAAAGTCAGAAAATCCAATAATCAAAAAACAATAATCACTAACAGAATTGTTGGACTGCATGATCAACATAAAGGAGACAGAACAGATAGCAGAAAAGAACTTATATACAGTGAAATACAACAAATAATAAAACAACTAATACTCAATACATAAAGTATAGATGTACAAAAATAAAACCAACAACCAAAACTAATACATTATTAAAATTAAAAAGTTTATTTTTTGAAGTTGTTCTTCTTTTTGTAATCAATTATTTATTGAATATTTCCAGTATAGTAAATAATATTTATTATAGAATCCATACATTGATGACTACTACACAAACACCAAACCCATCCTAAGTCGTCAAGTAATGAATTAACAGTAGCAATTAATGAGCAGCAGACATCCAGGATTTAAAGGAGTGAACAGTGGTAGAACAGCCTTCAATAGTTTTAATGGATGCTTTGTTAATATGAGATACAGATAACTCCATATGTAATAAACTGTGAAATGTAAATACCCAATTATCATTAGTGGCAGCCTCAGGAGATTTCCACCGTGAAGCAAAGAGAAATTTAGCAGCAAGAGTGCCTAAAGAGATAAGGTTCTGCTGGTAAGAGGCGAGATGCAGGGAGGACAGTTAAACAGGATTAGAGTTTCAGGCAATATTGCAATATCAACAGAGAGGGAAGAAAACAATGAACAAGATAAAAAGATCCAAAGGGGAAAAAATAGGAGGGCAGAAGCAGGACATGCGACAAAAAAGTGCCTGGGACACCCAATGTGCAAAAGTGGCAATGAGGATCAGGTTCAAGACCCATCAGATATCACTTAAGGGGAATAGGGTAAAGTTTATGAAGACATTTTAATTAGGTTTGTTGATAAGTAGGATTTTGAGAACAGCATTTTACATTATGAAATGTGGTCACCCAGGCAGGAGGAGGTTAAGTGCCGTGCTCTGGGGCCCAGCAGAGTAGGATCTCCTTTTGGCAGTGAGGGGGATTTGAACCGGCAACCTTCCGGATACCGGCGCAGATCCTTAGCCTCAGAGCCGTCACTCCGCAGGTTGTTGTGGTGTGAAATGAGGGTGCAGGTCAAAGTTGGGTACCCGGAGTACCAATTGGGCAAAAACCCATAAACCCATAAACCATAAACAAAGAATACAAAATAAAAATTGCTTCAATTTGCCTTGTATCAATAAGGAAGTTCTCTCTCTGGGACATCACATTAATGTTTCTGGCTTGGCTGAACACAGAGACAGGGCCAAAACAGAAATGTGACACTACCTTCTGGGAGTGTTCTGTAATATATCATTAGGACTGAAAGTGATGGGGCTTCCTTCACTTAGGTGCCTTCAAGGGGGAGTTTCTTGAGGCTGTGAGACCAGCGAGGAGCATGGTAAAGGGAATGAAGTTGCTGCAGCTACAGTACATAAAATAGACAAGATGATCTGAAAGACACAATGAAATTAAAGACCGGTTTAAAATTGATGGGACTAAAGTGTGAGAGACTAGAAAATAATCAGTGCAAGACTGGACTTTTTGCAGAGAGAAAAAAAGATAATTCTATTAGTAAAGGATTTACTAGGCAAAAAACATCAACTAAATTAAGGTCAGCACAAAGTTTACATAAAGAAATGGTTGAATAGGGACTGTGCTGAAAAAATGGAGAGAGAGCGTTCTCTAATAAGAATTAATTACTGCATTCGCATCAGTTCTATCAGCTCATATATATCGAATTTAAGAAGTCAGCTGGCTAGATCAGGAATATAAAGAACAGTAAAGAGTATGAGCATATTTGGGATTCAATTGCTAGTTTACAGCTCCCCAGCTAGGACATAACAGAACTGGCCAATATCATCAGTTCCTACTTTGATGATATTGATTTGCAAGCTCCTTCTGAAAAAAAATAGCACAATGCATTTTTTGTAAGATGAACATCAGTGGTCAATAAGTGCAATTCCTAATTTAGGGTTATATCTATATGATGAAGGTGAAGAAACTCCAGTACACTCGGCAACATTAAGGGCAGAGTTCAGGGCCCTGAAATTCCAAGCAACAGCATTCAAAATAAGAAAAGAATGACAGAATATATGCAAGCAAAAAAAAACAGTATTCATCAATCTGCAATCTCACAATAGCGTTGAACTTATTACAAGTTTTTCCTGACTCAGGATCCAACCCACAAACCCTCAAACTCCTTCTCCCAAACAGTAAACACGCCATCCACCACTGTGGATTCCCTGCTAATGATGTAAACATATAAATTAAAACAGCAAAAGGATGGCAGGAAATCAGCCCACCCTCTACCTAATCTGGTTTGTCTGAGAATAAAACTGATACAAGGCCCAGGATTATGAAAAACTGGGTTCCTTGTTGATAAATGTTACAAATACAATACAAAGGAGACAAATATGAAACAGAACCCAACAATTCAAGATGATACTGTGGAAATCCAGGTGCCCCAATCCCTAGCTCCCCAGAACCTATTCTCTAGTTTGAGCAAGGAAGACAGTCCATACTCCAAAATCAGCAATGATGTCAAAACAGTCAAAGTCAATGCATATGAATATAATAAACACAACTCCTGAACAACACAAAAAATAATGTCCAAATGAAGTAAAAACAGTACATGAACGGCAAATAGGCTATAATAAAACAGGCAATTATCTGCACTCAGGAACAAATTAACAAACTAAGGCTTAGCACAAAAAACAGGAGAACAAAGTAATGTGCAAGGCTGCAAGAAGATGCCGTTAGTGGCAAATGTATCTATTGCTGTGAACAGTGGCTTTACTTCAGGGTTGCTGGGTAAGGGCAAAACGACCAAAGGCTAACCTTTTTTTGCCATCCTTAGTTCAGGGTCCATCAATCATCTGTGTTGTGCTGTAACAGGACTAAAAGTCTGTGCAAAACCAAAGACTTGAACCTTCATATGAAACATACTGAACACGACAAGCTTCTTTCAGCATATGCTACAAATCTGTAAACCGTAAAATGTAATGATGATGAATGGGGCCTGGTTGAGTCAGTGCGGCTGGAGTAGATAATGTTTGCCTAATTATCTCAGGGACAAAATCAGAAAGGTTTGGAAACCATTTTGGCCACATCCTGGATAGGACGGAATTGAAATTATCACTTTCTGTGCCTCTGTTAAGTCCTAAAAACTGAATGTTGTCTCATCTTACCCTGTGTTCTTCATCAGCCATTTTCATTTTAAGGTCACAGAGTTCAAGCCAGAGAATAGCTCTTTCTGAGTCATGGCAAGATATATCAGACCAAAGAAATGGTAATGTTCTCCTGTTCTACCCCAATACCAGAGATTTCAGTTCTAAATTTAGGGAAGTTAGTTTGCGTGGTTGCATTCTGAGTCTTTGTATACATCATCATGGCTGCTCAGTAGGAATCTTCAATAGAATTAAAGGCAGCTGAATGAGTTCTGCGACAGGAAGAGAACAAGGCCTTAGACTGTAAGGTAAGTAAAACGTTCTAGCAACTTTTCTAGTAGTTAAGGTAGAGGTTAATATTTTAAGGTGGATTCTAATAGGAGCGAGATTAAAGAGCCCAGGGTTTAGACAGGCATCACCAGGAAGCATCACACGACTCCAGGTTTTTCCTTTTTGGTGAGCTGGGAGAATCACAAAACGAATCAACTAATCTTTTCATATCACTGCATGTGCACTTGGGCTATGTCTTGCATAAGATAACAGGAAAAAAATAATTAGCATTTATTAAAATCAATTAACATGCAAAGCCAATATGAAATCCAGTAAATGTATAAAAGAGCAACTTCTAAGCCTCTAACACCCACTACATTCTTGATAATCCTCCTGAGCATGTTTATTTCATTGCAACATGAGAACGCTCTGCCTAATGGAGAAACAGCAAAGCTCAGCTGATAAAAACAGGTTTAATAGTAATTGAAAGATTGAAATCTTTCAATTAGAAAATTGTAATCAAAATCTTGGATCAGGCCAACCAAAAATGAACGAAAACCAAAAAGTCAAAATAACACTCCCAAAGTAATGTTATCCTTCTCCGACTAACTAAATTTATGGTTTGGCTGTTCAGATTTGGATGCATCTCCATGCCTGCCATCTTCCCAAATAGCCACAGCCTAATGACGTAATATGCTACAGCCATGAACGGTACATGCCACTTCTATATGATGGCAGATGTTGTTGCAATAAGCAATTTGGCTGCACCCATACCAAACACTACAAAATGGCACTGTTCCTAATAATAAATAGAAAACAATTATACATTAAACATTACTAAATAATAAAATAATTAGAACAATAATCCTACACACTGCCATGTGTCCTTGGAAAAAAAATAACAACATAAAATATGGGACGCTTAATTTTGTCCAATACAAAAAAGTGAAAAAGTTCATGGGATCCTTTTTGTATGCTAATCTATTTACAAGGATTGATCATGTCACTTGCAGAAATTCTCCAGTGATTCTGTACCAATGGGGTGCAAAGATGTCTGCAACTCAACTTCATCAAAGTCAAGGATATTGATTTTCGCTGCACCAGAAAGCCTCAACGTCTCATTCCCATCAGTGGGGCTCTCATATTCAGTGCGTTCAGTGAGCACAGTCTAATACAAGATGCTTGTAGTGTATTACTCAAATGAATTCATACATTTTATACATAAAACATGCTACTGAAGCACAACATGGTATCTCATGGTTTAAAACCCCAAATAAACTGTAGCATTTATCAAAAAAGCAGCGGAAGTGAGTGTATTAATGTGAAATATGCAAAGATTTGCATCACTCAGTTAACCCAAAATTGTCAGACATGAGTGCCTGTCCAAAAAAACTAGCTCCTGAAGAGTTGAAAAATAACACCACAATGCTGTAAAAAAGAAAGAAAGAAAGAAAGAAAGCACTTTGAGAACAAAAGTAAGAAGAAACAGGACAATGCAAAATGAATAGGTCTATATATAAAATGACAAGATGTCTGACTGTGCCCAGATGTAACATAGCAAAACCAGTGTTGCTTGTGTCATCCAGCTTCCAAAAGGACATCTTTTTAAAAGTGGTTACATTGAATTAATCCCCTTGGGAATAAATACAACCTAACATTAATTCCTCAGATGATGACTGAGTAGAAAATAAGAAAGAATTTAAAAATGAAGGACAGAACGAGCAAAAGAAAGACAAGCCTGACTGTTGAATGAGCAGAGACAGCAAGAAGAACAAAGAAAGAGGGATGTAAATTCTGGCATCAGTTAACAACTGAACTATGTACATATATATATATATTCAAAAAAATTATGAAAAATATCACAATTACTCTGTAATCATTTGCATCTTTTGTTGCTACAAATTCATCTTCACCAGTATTTTGCCCGTATTGTTTTAGGAGTAATGGTGTGATCTCATTGATACAGTGCATTACATCTAGCTAGTAGAAAAATTACACAGTTTATCAAAAACAGTGTAAACAAATACATTTTCAGTCTTTATTATCAATATAAAAGACTACAGACGTTGTATTATGCTACCCTAATCCATACAATAGAGACGTTATTAACAATAAAATTTAAATATACTAAAAAGAAATTTCCACTTGACATTTCCAATAACATTGGCACAATTTCTAGTCTATCAGACAATTCTGTCTGTAATAGAAATGGTATTTTCTGCAAACCTAATAAAACAATATAGATTCCCTTTTTCTACTTTTTACTCTACTAAACAGGCTTTTTGCTAGTGCTCAAAGGAAATAAATTATTTAAATAGGAGAAGGACTTAAACATGACACAAAGATGATGTCTTGCTCACTGATAAAGATCAAAAAACCTGATGATGTCTTTGAGTTCTTGTTATAGGAATATGGGTCTGGTTGGCATCACACTCTACACAAAATTCATGAGCATGTGCAGTCATGTCCTACTCAAAGCCAGTTATCATAACAACATCTCGATGGTACAGCCATATTGGAACCCGGAAAACAATGGAAAATATATAGATATAAAACCAAGAAAAGTAAAAAATAATGATAATAGAGCACATTAGCAATTTCAAATGATTAATGAATGCAACATCACTATGATAATTAGCTTTAAGTCACAGCCATAAAAAAGGAGTATATGTCATGCTTTGGTAAGTTTCAGCCTCTCAAATTTAAAATGAAAGATCCCTGCCAATATTCTGCTCTGATGGACATTTTCAACAAATCACATTGCAATAGGTAGATGTTCAGTGTGTAAAAATGCTGTTTATGAGCCATTTAATTAAAAATTCTCTGGTGTTAACTGTTCTGTTTATCCCTTTTTATAACTGTATAATTAGAATCAGGATTAGATGAAAGCAGGACCTCAGTTGTGCAGCAGTAAGTGCTTGGCCAGATCTCACTTTGGTTGTCCCTTTGAACAGTACATGCAAAAGCACATTCTTATATTTACTGGAGCAATTTAGTGCCATCTGTCAGCCTGAAAGTATAAAGTAGACTACCAGGCCATAAAAACTGAACAGCATCCACTCTTTCCTCTGAACTTGCTTATTGAGCTAGAAGCTGCAGGGAGCTGAAGACTCACTGAGCAGTTAAAAGCACAAGGCACCAGGGTCTGAACAGAAACACAGCCGTTGAAAAGGGAATTAGTGGAAGAATTTCTAAAGACAGCAGGAGGTTAACTGGAAACTTTATAGCAGAAGTGCATATCATATGGCACTTGAGCAGTTTAAGGAAATCTCCTAGCCTGGCACAATAGCCCATCCAAATTTTCATTAGAATAAATTTCTTTCCACAGCTGCAGTAAATGGTGTAACTTGCATTGTTATGTGATAACAAGGAAGCATTCACATTTTTCACACATGCTGTCTATAATAGGAATTTACCAGTCAACACAGTGACAGCCTCTATCCCGGTATACCGGCCTAGTAATATACCAATTTATCTTGATTTCAGCTTAGTTAAATTGAAATATGTGTATGTGTATTTAACATAAATTGCTATTATTAATAATCTTCCACTAGTCCAGGTTTGACTGCCTACTTGCTGATCACAGTTCCAGACAGCGGTGATGTTACTCAGACATGCAGAGTAAGAAGTTCACTGTACTAAACAATAAACAGGAATGTAAACTTGAACTTGGGTTTCCAAGACTCTGAGTCACCCTCTGTATTCTCTGTATTTTCACTTCTGATTTGCGAGAAGTGGCACCTTTGAATTTCACTTGGTGCTGCCATATCATGTAGCAGTGATTCTCGTAGAGTGTTTGGACTCTTTGTTTAAATCGACACAATAAAATAAATTTTCCTATTTCCTCAAATTCAATTCAATTGAATACAGTTTAATTTTGCATAGTGTTGCTCAATGAGCAATTTCTATTACAGAGATGCCTGACCCTATTCCCAATCACTTCATTTAATGCTGCCACCAAAGCTGTTGCCCTCTTTCCACATTTCAAGCCCACTCACTAGGTAATCAGAGTCACCTTTTTAGGCTCAGCCAGGGATCACTTTGGAGTAAATTCCCCTTCACTATGTAATGTAGGAATCAACCCCCCTCTAAATAGGAGCTCCCTCCCTACTGTAAAACTATAACAAGAAGGCAGTGGAAATAAAGGGAAGTATCATAAGATAAAAATGCAAACAAATTGTTGGTAAACAGACAAAAGTCAAAACTGGGAAAGCACAAAAATATCAAAATACTGACGTTCCAAATGTTAATAAGAAGTAGAAGAAAACAGTCCTGAAACTGTACACCTCGCTATTTTGGAGTAGTTGTCATCATTTTTATGAAACATATTCATTGCTTATGGACAGTATGATATACAACTTGGTCCATATCTCACGAAAGAAGTCAAAAACAAACAAAGCAGCAATGTGATTAATAAATAAAAAGATTAAAAAAAAAACAGGCCAACCAGAAAATTACCAAAATGATTCTAAAAAAGTAACCAAACTGTTTCCTTTAGTAGGATTTCTGCTGATTGCAATGTAGTGCAAAAATTGAATAAATAGTGAACTCTCTTGTAGGAATGGAAAAGTTAATTTTAACATGTCTACTCAGGAACAGTCATCATCAGGTGGGAAGAAGGAGGGATTTCATTCTGTTAAACAATTACCAGTTTTGCCTTTGGCAATGCCAGTAACTGAATGAATAATATGGCAAGTGTCCTACTTTATTTACCTTACCTTTCTCTGTAGGTGTTGGGTCCCCAGCCTTGAGACTTGTATCAAAGTAACAAAGGCAAACTCATTTTAAGAAACAGAATAACACAATCTTATATATAAAAGTCTATGCATGGAAGTGTGTGTGTGTCTGTCTGGCCTGGAAGTGAGAGGTGGATTTAGGGTAAGGACTCCACATCCAAGGATATGCAAGCAAAGCCAATTGGCAACACGAAACATCCGAAGAGAGAGTCACTCACTTATCAGCTATTACAGAAGTGAGGCAAGCACATCGGCAAAATGGTGTCCTTTTTACTTTTCCTCCGAACGCTAATACACGAGCGATACAAGCACATTGGCAAATCGAAACCTCAGAAGAATGACAGTTGCTTAGCCGGTAATGCACAAATGATGCGAGTGTGTTGGCAAAACGAATCTTCCTAGGAGAGAAATGCCCAGAGAAGTTCCTTTCTATTTTTTTCTGACGATTTCAATAGTTTCTAGAACCCAAAAAGCACAGGCTTACACAGCTAGATTTTTAATAAACACAAGGATTACAGAAATGTGATAACTGCATATTATTGTTAATATATGATAGGTCGCAGACAGACTAGACAGACAAACATATAACATAGAAAGGCTGGCTGTTTACTGGTTATTTACAGTTCTACATTATCTTGGCACAGAAAAAATAGTTTTACGATACTAAGTCTTTGAAGATGATGCCCAATGCTGTGTGGAGTTGCTTTGTTATTGCTCCAGATTCAAGTGGAGGAATTTTCTTGCATTGAAGTACAGTAATCCCTCGCTATATCGCGCTTTGACTTTCGCGGTTTCACTCTATAGCGGATTTTAAATGTAAGCACATCTAAACATATATCACAGATTTTTCGCTGGTTCGCCGCTTTCTGCGGACAATGGGTCTTTTAATTTAGGTTACATGCTTCCTCAGTTTGATTGCCCAGTTGATTTCATACAAGGGATGCTATTGGCGGATGGCTTAGAAGCTACCCAATCAGAGCATGTATTGCATATTAACTAAAACTCCTCAATGCTATAAGATATGCTTCCCGCGCTGTGCTTGTTTGCTTCTCTCTATCTTTCTCGCTCTCTCTGCCTGACGGAGGGTGTGAGCAGAGGGCTGTTTGCACAGAGGACACGGACGCTCCTCTACAAAATGCCGCTTTATCGCGGTGCTTCTGTATACTTAAAAGCATGTATTGATTTTTTGATTGTTTGCTTTTCTTTGGCTCTCTCTGACATTCTCTGCTCCTGACCCGCTCCTTTATGACGGCGCTCCTTTGAAGATAAGATATGTTTGCTTTCTTTTAATTGTGAGAAAGAACTGTCATCTCTGTCTTGTCATGGAGCACAGTTTAAACGTTTGACTAAAGGGTGTTATTTCATGTCTAGAGGGCTCTAATAATGTTAACAGGGTGGGAGAGTTTATAATAACCACACAAACATATGGTTTCTACTTCGCGGATTTTCACCTATCGCGGGGGGGTCTGGAACGCAACCCCCGCGATCGAGGAGGGATTACTGTACACTCTTTCATTGCTGCATAATCCTCTGTTTGTGGTGTGCAGTGCTTTCCTAAGTTAGGCCCTTTGCCATATCGTCTGCAGCTTCGCGGGACAAAACAGTACCCTTTCTGATTGAATTGATGAAGTGATGGCTTCTTCTGAACTTTCAGACGGTCTCATTGTTTAGCTTGGTAAGCTAGATCTCAGCTCTAAGGTTCGTAAAGAGAAAAAGATTATTAGTTCCAACTCCCCAAAGTGAGAAAGAGTGGCTCATCAACTTTTAGTTTCAGAGAAAGAGGCTGTTTCACAGATTTTCAGTCTTTTTTGGAGAGTGTGCTCAGGTGTGACACTGGGAGAGTGCCCTAGGGAACCCCCCCAAGCGTTTCCTCAGAATTCCCTTGAGTAAGCCACCTGAGAGAGCCAGAAAGCATCCCAAAAGAATCCTGAAAATGGTGAAGAGAGTTTTAAGGGAATTTATGACTTTTTTGATTGATTAAAATTACTTCCAGTTACAAAATCAGCAACTTCTCATAAGCTAGTTCTTCTGTCCATCAGAGTTGTAATTCATTGATTTACAGGTTTGAGTCCATTTTCAGCTTTCTGGTTCACAGATTCTCTGCAAAGTGGCCTCTGCAAAGATGTAAGTGCAACACTGACTTACAACTTTGTTGTCAGATGAACTACAGGCTTGTTATGGTACAAAGAGTTCAGCCACTTACTCTGGAATGCAAGTGGGGGAAGGCACAGTTGGAGGTCTGCTAAATCTGCTACCTTAAGTGGCTTGGTGTGCCTTTAAAGTCTAGCAGAATGGAAAATGCCCACTTTGTTTTACACTCCTAAAAAAATGTAAATAAACTTTCAAATGTTTACATCAAACTCAATTTAGTAGTCAAAAACATATTTTCCAGTTTTCCTTAATTGCTGAATTCAGTTTCTAGTCTAGAAATACACATTTCTCTTCGAGGATTTGTGAAATGTTATTTGTGTCAGGCACTGTTATCTTGTTTCAGGTTGCTTGGTCACGTCCTTACACCCCACAGTGTTCTCGGAATATGTTTGCACAGGTATGTGTCCGTGCATCCTGAATTTTTCAGTTCCACCTTGGGGCTCATTTGTTGATTGAGACACAATTTAAAGCATTCCTGAAACTGTACATCTCATTATTTTGGAGTAGTTGTCATCATTATTATGAAACATGTTCATTATTTATGGACAATGTGATATACAACTTGGTCCATTCAACAGCAATTGGAATGTTTATGATATTCTTCTATGTTTCTGCTTTCAGTATTGAGTATTTGATGTATATATTAAGATATATGTTAATATTGTTATTATGTAGCTACACTTTATGGAAAAATAATTTGCTGATGGATGTAATTTTGATGCATTTTTAAGTATATTATTTTAGGTGACATTTCATTATCACGGGTGTGGATAGTCTAATCCCGGGGTACTCAATAGGCGGACTCCGGTCCGCATCCGGACCCAAATACGGTTAAATCTGGACCGACGCCAAAACAAACATGCAAATTTAATCATAATCCAAATGAGTTTTCAATAAAGTGCGCAATTGTGATTCCGCGCGATATATCTTTGAGGTTTCTACTCGGTTTGGCTGCTTCATCTATGTCCAATCACAGCAGCTGTAATAGTATCGTTATAGCAACGTTCCACTACTCCCCGCCTCCCCAATACTCGCTCGCTCGCTCGCTCGCTTGCTCATTCACGGCAGCCAGATTTATGTACCGGTCACTTGCTCTGGGTCAGGCCGGTGAACAGGCAGTCTCATCACTCGCGGGCAGTGCAAATTTCGATAACTAAATTTTTTTTTTGCTGACTGAAAGTGAAGATGGCTGGCTCAAGACAGTACATTGATAAGAAAAGAAAAGTTGATTTTGAAAACCGTGAATTTAAGAGTGAGTGGACAGAAAAATATGCGTTTGTGCTCCCCGTGGGAAGCAGAAAACCAATGTGTTTAATCTGCAACGAGACGGTAGCAATAATCAAAAGTGGTAATGTGAAACGCCATTATGAAACCAAGCATGCACATTTCGAACAAAATTACCCTCAGAACTCAGAGGTAAGGATCATAAAAATAAACCACCTGAAATCATCATATGAAGCTAAAGCAGTGTAATAATTAGATCAGCCACACAACAGGAGCGGGCAACAGAAGCCTCACTAAGAGTAGCATGGGTCCTGGGAAAAAACAAGAAACCCTTCTCTGATGCTGAAGTAGTCAAAGAGTGTATGAGTGAAGTGGTGACTGCTCTGTTTGAAGGGACTCAAAAGGATGAAATAATCCAGAAAATAAACCAAATACCCTGTTCTGATTCCACTGCTGCAAGACAAACTGAAATACTCGCTGATGATTTGCTTGAACAACTTAGTTCTGCTATAAAAAAAGCCAAATTCATTTCATTGGCTGTGGATGAATCCACAGACATCACGGACAATGCACAACTCATGGTCTTTGTCAGATTTTTTGATGAAGAAAAGGGAGAATTTCATGAAGATGTTTTGGGTCTCACAAACCTCCATGGACACACAAAGGGGGATGATATCTATGAAGCAGTGACACAGATGCTTAGAGACAGAGCGATAGACCTGAAGCATGTTGTTTCCATTGCTACTGATGGCGCACCATGTATGATTGGGAAAGAGTAGGGATTAGTGTCACGCTTGAGAACTCACCACCCTGACCTCATGGCATACCACTGCATAATTCACCAGATGGTTTTGTGTGCCAGCCTTGGAGAAAGGTACTCAGAAGTCATGACAACAGTCATGAAACTAGTCAATTATCTGAGAGCATCCTCTGCTTTGCAGCATCGTTTATTGCGCTTATTTCTAATAGAGGTGAATGCAACATTTGATGATTTGCTCCTTCATACCAATGTCCGGTGGCTTAGTAAAGGCAAGGTACTGGAGCGTTTTTGGGCACTGCGGAAAGAGCTGGAGACATTTCTGTTGGATCAGAAGAGTGCAAAAGCCAAACCGTTTGCGGATTTCATGAAGAATGACGAGAAAATGGAAATTGTTGCTTTTCTAACGGACATTACTTCCCATCTTAATGACCTTAATATGAAGCTCCAAGGCAAAAACAGCACAGTGTGTGACCTCATGTTAGCTGTCCGTGCTTTCCAGAGGAAGCTGGAGGTGTTCAAATGTGACTTACAGCAGGACCTGCTTCACTTCCCAAGACTTTTAGATCAGACTGCAGGAAAACATCACCATCACAATTATGCTGAATTCCTGGACAAGCTGATTAAAAATTTCCAAACTCGCTTTGAAGATTTCCCTTTGGGAAAACAAGTCTTGCTGTGCATCGAAAATCCATTTCTTGTCAAAAATATTGCAGAATTCTCAAATGAAGCCACAAAAGTCTTCCAATGGGCCAGTGCTGCTTCTCTGCAAACAGAGTTAATTGAGCTACAAGAAAACCTAGCACTGCAGGAATCTCACTGTGACCTTGTCACCTTCTGGACAAAGATGGTTACTGCGGCAGGTGTTCCTCTCCTGCAGAAGATGGCCCTTCAAATTCTTACAATGTTTCCCTCAACGTACTGCTGTGAATCTGCCTTTTCCACTATGAACATGGTGAAAAACACATACCGCCACACCCTCACCAATGAACATTTACATCAGTGCCTCCGTCTTGCCCTCACACCTTTTATGCCCAAGTTCAAACAACTGGTGGCACAAAGAAGGTGTCACCTTTCACACTAAAAGGCCTACCATGTCATTTTTTTGTGTATAGTTCTAAAGTTTGGGGATTGCCTTTTTTTGGAGTTCTCTATTTGGAATTTGACCGTCACTTTTACGGACCTCAGACTGAATGGAAATTTAGTACGTGGACCTTTCAAATTTATATTTGAGTAGCCCTGGTCTAATCCATTGTGAAAATGTCACTCCATCACTCAGTAATGTGACTTGTCTTTTACAGTTCTTTCTTTGCAGCACCAATGATCTTTATTTCTCCTGCATCCCCTGCCACCACAAGCATGCCACTGACTGCACCTCACACCACTCACATTTTAAGATCAGAAGCAATGCCATCTTCATTTTTTCCATCTCTGTGAGTACAGCTGTTACATGCCAGGATCCTTCCCGATAAAAATACAAATACAATGGCCAATGGATTAAAGATGTGGATCTCTTAAGTTCTGCTCTCTCTCTCACACACATACACACCCACACACATGCACACAATGACACATATTCTATATGGCATCATAGGATAGCTCCACTCCTTCTGACAGCATTGCACCCCTTCCTGCAATGAAATCCTTTGTCCCTGCCAGTATCCACCTCCATACTTCTACGAGGTATCTGTTGAGCTATGTGATTATTCTTTAAGGGGCAAGCAATGTTTGTCCCTTCCAGAGCAACCACCACAACATACTGAAATATATAGTATTTGACCAAATAGCACACAAAATTAATCAGAGTATGCTTTTAAAGTGTAGTGCAATATTACCTTTTTATATGAGCTCCAAAATTTCTCATTTACTGCAGTTATTTAAAATAGCAACAAATGTTCCTCATTTAAAGCTTTACATAAGCTTCTGTCACACTTCTTTTCTATATCTGCTTCACCTAGCCCAATAGAATATAAGTGGGTGGACTACAATTGGCATATTTAACTAAACATTAGCCAGAAAATCATTTTTTAATCTCGAGAAACTCTCCTCATGCTTGTGCACATTTAGAATGCATTGTTTCTATTTTAGTCTTTGTGCATCTCAACTATGTTTAATCCATTTGAATAATTCAGCGATTCTGATTTCAGAAGAAGGTGCTCTTCATTCCTGAGCAGGCAACATTTCCTCAGTCTGCCAACATGCACTGCAGCTTCTGCTCACCAAACTCAACCTATTATGTTATGCTTGGAGAGTGTAAATATTTCATCACTGTGTGCTGTATCTGTCACACAAAAGTATAAGACTGGCTATATCAACACAAATACCTGGAGGATATTCAGAGTGCATAGGCTATATTTGGGGGAAAATGATTATCAGGTATAAATACTGCATATGGCAGCACGAGTTTCATCTTAACACCTCTATGGCTTTATTTTCCTCACCACCATAGCTGCATTCTTTTGTCCACCCCCTGGAAATAAAATGTATTGCTATTTTGTTTTGCTTACTCTCCCTTTTCACTTTTTAACTACCAAATCTTGCTTGTATTACTGTCTTCTGCATCAGGTAAAACATCAGTTTAGAGTCTTCTAATTAGGAAATTTTCCATGAATGAGTGCTGTAAATTGAATTGTATAAAAGTAAATCAGAAGTCATAATGTCTAAAAGCTTTAAGATTTCAGTTTAAAGCAAACAGTAAAATGTAAATGCTTAAGGTAATAATTACAGCTTTAAACAGTATAAAACACTCCTCATTCCCCCATTTCCCTCAAACCTCCCACCATGCGAACTATGACACATAGCGAAATGAGAGAAGTCACAGAATCAACCGGAATGTTCAAGCAAATAATAGAAAAAAAGTCTGTTAAGTAGTTCTCTTGTGAAAAGCAGACAGACACACAGAAATTGGATTTTTTATAGTATATATTAGTAAACCTTCTCAACATTTCTGGAGCTTAGTACAGCCAGATAACTGTAAGAATCTTCACCAAGCAGCTCTGAAAATGTCTGCTTTGTTTGGGTCTCCATACCTCTGTGAGTCTGCCTTTTCTGACATGAATGTCATGAAATCAAAGTTCAGAACAAGACTGACAGATGAACATTTAAATGACTCCATAAGAATGAACCTAAGTGGCTACACCCCACCATACACCTCTCTTGTTGACTCCATGCAGTGCCAGTCATCTGACTAACTAAAAACACATCACACATGCAACTGGACATGTGAATACTCTTGTGAAGGGAAGAGTGACATGGAACAAAATGACAAATGAATAAGTAATATCTGTGTATTTGTAATTGCATTGTTTTGTTTTGACAGCATTCATCTTTTAACTCAATAGTGTGAGATACACTAGAAAATGCGTACAGACATACAAAATGCACTTGCAGGTGAACTAAATATTTTTTTGTAATGTTTTAATGCAAAATGTGAGTTGTGGACACCAACGTTTTGTAAATGTTCAGGCAAAACAAGCTTATTCAGTTTGTTTGGGCTGAAATAACCTATGAGAATTAACGTTAGAAAACATGAGTAGCTCTTGGGCCTTTTTATTTCGTAAAAGTAGCTCTCAGGGGAAAAAAGGTTGGAGACCCCTGTCCTAGATGCATAATGATGACCATTAAGACTACATCCACACTAGTATATTTTCATTTAAAAACGGCATTTCTAAACAAACGTGTTCTCAGTCCACACTAGTGTTTTCATATCATATACAAAAGTATCTCCATTCACACTAAAATGGACAAAAATGCATGTGAAGTAGCCATTCACCTTCAGTGGGAATTCTCTCATTGGGGGAAAGAGGAAAATGAAATGATGACCTGGTTCACATTTATTCTTTCTTTATTTAACAATTTTGTTATCTTTTTAAATATTATTTTTCATTTTATGTTATTAATTCTGTTTGTTGTATACATGTAACATTATGCTTTTGTATGTTATTGATTGTGTGTTGATTATTAATTAATTTGTAATTTTGTATTGTAATACTACTATACAGTAAGTAGTAGTTCTATTTGTTATCTGCCCTGTCTCCTGTATGTAGTGCCTAGGGTAAAGGGGTGACCTAATCATGCAACTGGAGCCTGTACTGCCAGAATGAGAAAGGCAGCAATTGTTTTAGAAAATAAACATGAAATAAAAAGATACCTGTTTGACAGAAGAGATTCTTAACCAGGAAGTCAGCAACATGATTGTCAAAGCCAAAACAAAACCCTAAATAAAAGTCAAAAAATCATACCACAAAATTCTTTAACCAGGAAAGGTCTCTCAAAATAAACATATGCCAAATACCTTATTTCTTTTTCTCCATAAACTTGAATAAATAGGAAGTGCTCATTGCGACCTTTATACCCACGAGCCCATGATGTCACCACTGCTTATTACTGGGTCACTTCCCTAGCTGCGTGGCAACAACTGCTTCACAAAATGGTGCTATCTGCAATCAACAAAATCTTGTCTTGGAAAAGATGGTAAAATAAATCAACATTAAAATAACCATTTCTGGGCACAAACTAAGGTCAAATCCAGAATCCACAACATTTTGCAACATTTTTAAATACTTTTAGAAAACACTATACAGAAGCCACAAAAAGCTTAGAAATTTCTGATTCTAATTTGCAATTCTTTTGTTACTTGACTTTTCTGACTTTGGCTCCTGCTTCATTAATAAGGTACCGTTGTTTAGTTTATATCCTCAGATTAGTTTGCCTTTAAGTTTTGCCTTTGAATTGCTAAAACATTGCAAATGCTTGTCACACATTATTGACCCAATATTTATGTGACCATTCACCATTGTTGAGCACAAAACAGCTGTGGCCAACAGGAACAAACCCAAAATGTCAGCAGTCACTACTCCAAACGAATAATAAAATGGTGACCTGGAAGTGTATAAACAACGACAATAAAATGTTTTCACAACAATAAAACAATGACAAAATTAACAAATAGTATTGACCAGCTTTGAAACATTTACATAATTAGTGATTGCTTGCACATAAAAATTGATGTCATTTATAGACATTTAAAATACATTGTTGCACTAACAAATGCAAGATTCCATCAAACCCCTTCCCAGATCCACATAAAAATTACATTGGAATCAGAGTAAACAATGTAAATGTCTGCATTGTTCTAAAACTGAAATTATTTTATATCTTTGTGATTTTGTTCAGAGAGCCATAGTCTACTTAAGGTCCCAAAGTGCTTTTCTTTCTCAACCAAACAGAGCATCTCTTCAGCAGGACTGGGTGAGGCTTAAATAAAAAAAAATTACAAACCAATGGCAGTGTAATCTGGTAACCATTACAAAACTCTACTCAGCATTAAATGGTTTTTCTCAAAGAGTGTGACGATTGTATTCCAATTATTAATTTTTTCTATACATATTGCACTTCTATTAACAAAGTCAGCACTGCTCATATTTGCAAATTAAATGCAGTAAAAAACACACACATGATAAAACAAAACCTCATAAGGTGGTTTTAAACACAATTACAAGGAACTATAATCGGCCTTAGTACCATCAATCACCATCCTTGATGCCTCTGGACCTTTGATCCTGCTGTCGCCCTTGAAGGACAGAGTCTCCCAAGTCTGCCTCAATGATCCCTGCCTGATTAGAGAGTCAAAGAATGTATGTTTCTTTCTGGAAGATTTTTTTGTGACATTTTCTCCATGTCCTTACCAGTAGCGCCATTATGGGGTTTCCCAGGGCTTTGGTTTCTGATCTCTTTTCCCAACTCCATCTCATGGTCTCCAGCATCCAGCCCCTAAACTTTGAGAGTCTAGACCCCCTATCATACCTGGATGCATGGATGATTCATGCAAAATTACACATGCAAACACATGCTCCCTTCACCTTGACTAGCAGTAATAACAGAGAAAGGACTAAGCCCGTAATTAGTGTTAAAGCTAGAGACACCCCTGGTCTTTGCTCCCTTTTCAGTCAAATGGTCAGAAATCTCTATTCACAGCTTGGTTACCCTGTCCCTAGTGTCTTGAATTAATGCTGACTGCTTTTCTTAACTCATGTCTCCTTCATGCTTAGGCAAGTGTCTAATTGTGCCCACAAGGCACCACTGCATTTCCACACTAGCGACAGCTTGACTTCTGCTTGTGTGAATCTTTCTCATACCCAGAGTTCTATCTGTTCCATCCTTAGTAGTTCTCTTTCCCCTAGCAACCTCACATACCCAGCAACTGCATATCAATAATAAACCCAAATTATTCATGGTTTTGGGAAATCAAATAAAACTACTATATTTGTCTTATCTAAGTCCCATTTTTCAATTACTGATTTGGCTGACAACAAAAACTCTTGAGCAAATAGGATTTTCATTTAAACCTTATGCTTTTAGTAATAACATGCATTTAACAACATTCATTTAAAATCTTAACATAAAAAGTCACATTTGTTTTGCTTCAGAGTCAGTGATTACTGTTATATTAACTTTATCATCTCCCTATAACTAGGTTGTAGGCGCTGTTAACCTATTTTAATCAAAAGAAGACATAATTTCTCCGGTCACTTTCTGTGCAGCTGAACCACCACGAAAGCCACTTATAACACTGATCATTAGAAAGTGGGGGACCTCCAATAACCCTTGCTGATTTCCTACACAAAACTACACTCACCTAAAGGATTATTAGGAACACCATACTAATACAGTGTTTGACCCCCTTTCGCCTTCAGAACTGCCTTAATTCTACGTGGCATTGATTCAACAAGGTGCTGAAAGCATTCTTTAGAAATGTTGGCCCATATTGATAGGATAGCATCTTGCAGTTGATGGAGATTTGTGTGATGCACATCCAGGGCACGAAGCTCCCATTCCACCACATCCCAAAGATGCTCTATTGGGTTGAGATCTGGTGACTGTGGGGGCCATTTTAGTGCAGTGAACTCATTGTCATGTTCAAGAAACCAATTTGAAATGATTCGAGCTTTGTGACATGGTGCATTATCCTGCTGGAAGTAGCCATCAGAGGATGGGTACATGGTGGTCATGAAGGGATGGACATGGTCAGAAACAATGCTCAGGTAGCCCGTGGCATTTAAACGATGCCCAATTGGTACTAAGGGGCCTAAAGTGTGCCAAGAAAACATCCCCCACACCATTACACCACCACCACCAGCCTGCACAGTGGTAACAAGGCATGATAGATCCATGTTCTCATTCTGTTTACGCCAAATTCTGACTCTACCATTTGAACGTCTCAACAGAAATAGAGACTCATCAGACCAGGCAACATTTTTCCAGCCTTCAACTGTCCAATTTTGGTGAGCTCGTGCAAATTGTAGCCTCTTTTTCCTATTTGTAGTGGAGATGAGTGGTACCCGGTGGGGTCTTCTGCTGTTGTAGCCCATCCGCCTCAAGGTTGTGCGTGTTGTGGCTTCACAAATGCTTTGCTGCATACCTCAGTTGTAACGAGTGGTTATTTCAGTCAAAGTTGCTCTTCTATCAGCTTGAATCAGTCGGCCCATTCTCATCTGACCTCTAGCATCAACAAGGCATTTTCTGCCGCATACTGGATGTTTTTCCCTTTTCACACCATTCTTTGTAAACCCTAGAAATGGTTGTGCGTAAAAATCCCAGTAACTGAGCAGATTGTGAAATACTCAGACCAGCCCATCTGGCACCAACAACCATGCCACGCTCAAAATTGCTTAAATCACCTTTCTTTCCCATTCTGACATTCAGTTTGGAGTTCAGGAGATTATGTTGACCAGGACCACACCCCTAAATGCATTGAAGCAACTGCCATGTGATTGGTTGATTATATAATTGCATTAATGAGAAATTGAACAGGTGTTCCTAATAATCCTTTAGGTGAGTGTATAAGCAAAGATCTAATAGCATTGGCCTCATTATTTGACATTCCACATCCCTCACCCATGTAGGTCATTCTCAAAGTCATATCATGTTTAAGTCATTGTTGAAAGTGAGCATTTTAATTCCTCTGTAAATTAATATATGAAAATATCATTATGGTCCAGTTTTATATTTTATATGTTTATGAGAAGCTGAGGTGTTTCTATCTGGAGCATCAAACACTGCAGAATTCAACAACTATGAAAATGTACACATAGCATAGCAATCAGGTACCTACAAAAACTTAGTGTGAAAGTTGGAGCATTTTCAGTGTTCTAGTCACTTTATCAAAGAGCTTGGTTATTTTTTCTAACTTTGAGGCATATTCAGAAATAACAGTGGTACTAAAATGTAATTAAATGCATTAGCAATGTACATAAAAAAAAATTTGTAATACCATTTTACAATGTCTTTCATAGACAGCAGATTGATGAAAAGATTCATGTGATGTGCGATTGTCAGTTTTTGTTAGATGTCGAGGGTCTGTGGCTAATTGTAGTGCAAATTTCTTAAACATAACATTTTTCAAAGCAGTCAAAGAAGTCCCCAATGGAGATTTAAAATCTTTGCTGAAGGTTCTAGCTAAAACTTCTAACTGCATTTGAACATGATAGAAAGTGGATCATTGTGGCACTTTCTTGATAAATACTGAACTACTGTAGCATAAAGTGTCACCAAGCCATCGTTCATACATTTTAACATAAGTTAAGTTGCTTTTATTTTTTACTTTTACTGACATGAACATCATGTCACTTTCATTTTAAATAGGAGAACATGTGAGCCATTGTGACTGAGATTTGCACAATACACTGTGTAGACACAGAGTCGAAGGTGGAATGGGGCAAAGTTAGTCTTGCTCAGCCGGAAATGATTCTCAAACGAGAATACACATTTAGGGACAACCCGTTAAAAAGTGTGTTGTGAATAGCAGCAAAATCCTGCGCTGCAAAGGCTACACCCACAGGGTGTCTTCCTAAGAACCTGGCCCCTAATTCCTCCATTACAACTCGCAGTAGGGGATTCAAGGAAAAACCAAAAGAAACTGAAAAGACCTGACCCTGAGAGAAAATAAAAAAAGCTAAAATTGTTGTTATCCATTCAGGAGCTCAGTAGCACAAGGTAACTGAACCTTAATAATTAATTTGCACGCTGTAATGACCACTGCGACAGTGGAGACAAACATGTAGACCACTGCAGCTACTGCGGTCCACACATTTGAGAAGCTTCTATCTGCTATGATATCTTTCTGTCATTTTAGCTGTTTCATCACTGTATGACATAACAACAGCAAATAAAGTTTACATTATGGATATTTCTGCAGTGGGTTGGCCCCCTGCCTGGAGTTTGTTTCCTGTCTTGCACCCTGTGTTGGCTGGGATTGGCTCCAGCAGACATCCGCGACCCTGTAGTTAGGATATAGCGGGTTGGATAATGGATGGATAGATGGATTATGGATATGTAATTGTTAAAACGTAGCGGCTATTTTGTCATGGCATGTTTGCATTTCCAATTAGACAGTAATGTTAAATTTCTTAAGTTTTTCATTTAGACGTGCATTCAGAAGGTGGTTGCTGTGTATAGCCTTGTCCGTGCTTTAGCGGTGTTGTTAGGCAGATTTGTTTATTCAGGTATTTTGAGTACTGAAATCTGCATCTCCTGTGGCTCTTGGTTATCAGCTCTCTTAACGGCAGTCCTTTTGACGGAGTGTGACACACCATTTATTTCAAATGCTTATTTTGCAGTTCGTATTTTGACAAGCTGCCAATTTTTTCAAGTTTACATCGACTCCTACACCATTGTTGTTAAACACTAAAGAGCACACACAGAACCTGCAACAAGGTAGCATTCATATTTACCATTAATTCATTGTTGACGTCGAATGCCAAAGTTTAATCTGATGCTATAGGAAGGTTTTTTCCTTTGCATGTGGCTGTGATTTATTTTAAAAACATGCAATGTGCTCTTTGCACATTTGACACACATTTATGTGTTGTCACACATGTGCGAGTTGGAGGCAGCTAAAGGGCTTGAGTAACTGTAATACTACATTAGACCAGGGGGTGGCAGAGTGTGCTGTCTCTCTCAGTCTCTTACAGAACATTCCCGGGACATCCTGCCAGGTTCTGGTGCCTCTGATGTCATCACTTCCGGTTCCGGCATAGATGACATAATTTCCTTTTCTAGCTCTTAAAACCGTCATCTTACCTCCACTTGTTCTGTTGTGGACTCTGTACTATGCACATCGTGCTACTAAAAAATCAACTTGTGCAGCTGGGTAAACAATATATAGGTTGCTGCCCGAAATATTTATGATGTCTTGGTCTAATTCTTATCACAATCTCTAATTAGGAGGCTTTTCAACTGTAGATGGTTCATCATAAACAGAAGCTTGCTAGTCTCTCTAGACATGTATTATACATCTGACCTCAGTGAGACTAGGAAAAAAGCAAAAGCCAGACTTTTAGCATATAATGGGACCTACATACCGTTGCATTATGGTACAGAAAGAGATGGTGTGGAAAAAATAAAAAATATCTTTACTACTGAATTTAACAAATTAAAAATATAGCATTATTAGTAAATTGATACTTTTTATTGGCTAACTAAAAAAAGATTACAATATGCAAGCTTTCCAGGCAACTCAGGCAAGAAGAAGGGGCCTGAGTTGCCTCGAAAGCTTGCATATTGTAATCATTTTACTTGACTTCTCACTACATTTATAATGGCTAACACGGTACGACACCCTAGTACTTGCAAACTGATTACATTCTTAAACACTGTGGTGTATGGCCGGCCATTTATCCTGGCCAATACCCCCAAGCCGCCAGGTGGAGCCCTCACTGCAGTATGGAGGTTCCCCGAAGACCAGCAGGGCATCATGCACATTACAGTTTTTATACGCAGCCCTGCTGGATGCCGTGGGGGCCACTAGGAGACGCTGCAGGGAGGAACAACGTGTATTTTCCCTATGCCCCGGAAGCACACATGGACAAAGGGAATGACGTGCTTCCGGGGTGAGGAAAAGGACATTTTACCTGACCCGGAAGTGATTGAGAGTCACATGGACTGGGGATTGGAACGCTTCCGGGTTAGGGTATTTAAAAGGACTGTGGGAGCTCCCAGACAGCGAGCTGAGCTGGGTGGAAGGGTGGCAACGCGTCTGGGAGTGGAGGATTGATTTATTGTTGTTGTATTTGTGATTTATATGAGAATAGTGGAGGAGAGGGTGCTTTGTGCACTGTGGCGATTTAATAAAGTCAAATATTGGACTTTTACCTGGTGTCTGGAGTTGTGGACAGGGGTTCAAGGGAGCGATAGCGCCCCTATCTGTCACAACACATAATGTCATACCTTTCTTATAAAGTCATCCAATCTGCCTACATCTGTCCCTTGACCTGCTGTGAGGTGTACTTGCTAACGTAAACACAACTTTAGGTGTTTTACTGTTTTGCTGTCAGGAGTAGCTGTCAAATGAGTAAAATAAAAAATAATAAATATACAACTTGAAGTAACCGCTCTCAAGGTAAAATTGAAATGGTGAACTAATTTATAGCTGAAGTCACATAGAATGTTAACACAGACAAATTCACATTCATTAATGCTTTTCACTGTGAGATTTTGAAATTTCAAAAAAGCATACAGCATCTCAAACAAAAACTGAACTGTCCTGTCAAATTTCCCTTGGAGAATCCGAGTGTCAAATTTCAACAACATCAGTCCACTGGGAGGCAAATTATTTAATGTAAACCAATGTACAGAAAGACAGACAGACAACAGACATGGCTATCATAGTAGGTGTTTTTCATGTTATACACAAATGCCACTGAAAAATGAAGGTATGCTCTGATAGTAGATATGACCAAAACATCACTGACTTGATATCAAGACTGATTTCCTTAATACATTAAAATTTCTTATTCTTCATTTTTTTAGAAAAAGAAAAAAATCCCCATAGAGAAATTTCTCTTGCTGCATTATAAACATATGGTAAGCGGTGGCGCAGTGGGTAGTACTGCTGCCTCGCAGTTAGGAGACCGGGGTTCGCATCCAGGGTCATCCCTGCGTGGAGTTTGCTTGTTCTACCCCTGTCTACGTGGGTTTTCTCTAGGTACTCTGATTTCCTCCCACAGTTAGGTTATGTTAGGTGCATTGATGATTCTAAATTGTCCCTAGTGTGTGCTTGGTGTGTGGGTTGTTGTGTAAGTGCCCTGCGTTGGGCTGGCGCCCTGCCTGGGGTTTGTTTCCTGCCTTGCATCCTCTGTTGGCTGGGGTTGGCTCAAGCAGACCCCTGTGACCCTGTAGTTAAGATATAGCAGGTTGGATAATGGATGATGTGAAATCCTTTTTAATTGTAAATTCTTCATATACAGTAATTGGGACACTTATGTCTAGAACAGAATAAATAATTTTTATCCTGTTCGCCCGTTTGTCTTAATTTTTTAAGGAGGTTGTACCTCCCATGAACACTGATTTTGATTAATTGGTTCTGAGAATGTTACACTGTTACCTTTACCAAAATTTACCTTACAAAGTCAGTATCATTTCTAATTTTCTCCAGATAAAACAAAGGCAGAGTCATTCAGCCAGTTGAATGAGCTCTATCGCTGTCATGTCTAGTTAGGCTAGGATCATCTGACAGTTTGACAATGTGAGACATGAGACAAACAAAACAGTCAAATATTAGGAGACACAACAGTATATACTAACAATACTATACTAACAATATACTAAACTAAGATACAGTTTTATTGTTTCATATATATAAAAGACAGAAGATATTCTGACTCATTTCATTGCTACTCTGTTTCCTCTCTAGCTCAGCACAAAGCATTTCTTCTTTAATGATTAATACAACCTGATCTTATGGTTTGACACGATGGAATACCAGCATTGGTTAAATCCACATACTGTGGGACTTTTCAGTTTGAAGTTCCTCTCTACAATTCTTGAACTGAAAAGTCTTGTCCATTTAGCCCCTACAGAATAGAGATTAGCAGCAGCAGCAAAACATCAAAGCCTGATTTTGTAACAAGTGTATTTGGCCTTAGTTAATGCTGTCCAAAATCAGTTTCATTCGGAGCTAAAGCTAAATGTATTTCCCCAGAGCTGAGATGCTTTTGTGTATTCTTGCTGCCACTGCTCCATTTTTATATGCATTTTGAAGCAATTCTCAAAGCTTTGTCATTTTCCTGAAATTTCTAATATTTTTCTATCTCATTCTGATGCTTTCAATTGATTAAAATACATTGTTATTGCTCAGTTATTGATCTTCTTTACAGATGAAGTGTGGGGATGGAATAAACTGTGAGGAATTTGTAGCTCTGTGTTATACATATGATAAATTGAAAAAAAGTATAATGATCCACCTAAATGTGAAAGTGAGTTGCAATTGCAATGTGAGTCATTGTCTAAAACTGCCTTATCCTTTAATACACAGTGGATGCTATGGATTAATCTGTGTTTTCTAGTTGTTTTTGTTGCCTTTGTTTTATTTTGCATGCTTTTTATGTTAATTTTGTTTATTATTGTATAATTGTTCCTTGGGAGTGGTGCCACAGGAGGTGGGTCCACCTGTCATTGTGGCTCCTGGTCCCTCCCTTTGGTTATATAAATCTTCTGGGAAGATTATTCATTTATAATGGAGTTTCAGTAAATATTGTATTTCTTTATTGGATTCTACTGATATTTTGGACTGTGTATTGGGATTTGTTTGCTGTGGATCTTCTTTTAGGCAAATCCTTTTTTGCCTTTTTGCTCTCTTAGCATGTTTGCCTTATTTGCTGTTTTTTACTAATAAATCCTTTATTCATAAAAAATGTTTGTTTGAAATTTTTGCACAAGCCAAGGGTTTATGATCCCCTACCTTTCTTGTCAGGATTTTATTATATCATTGGGAAACTTAAGCTATTTAATCCCCATTCTGGGCCTGTGAAGGCTGTGGTAGACCAGTGGCGTGGGAATTAAGCCCATTGAAATCAGGCCTTTTCTTGGAAGTCTATAGAACTGCACATTGACTTTTGATGGTTTTTATTGGGATCCATTTTTATTATTCATTTTACTTTCATGCGGTCTATTTCTGAAACACGGAGTTGTTTCATGTGACTATGATTAGCGCGTCAGTTAAGTTAGATGATGCTCCACTATAAATATGGCAATGACTCCAAGTAGCATTACCCCTTGGTTAGATAGCTCTCAAATTCTTTACTGGTAGTTAAAGGAGGTCACCCCTGTTACATTTATACTGGTGCTTCCTTCACATTCATTTCATACTAGTCATGGTTCATTCTTTTTCTGTCCATCCATCTCTGGATGTGGTTAACAGAAATCAAGAATTCAAGGTCCATAAGATACCGGACTCCAAAAAGCATGGGTCTAGAGTGGAATATTTAGTTGACTAGAAAGGTTATGGGCCACTGGAGCGCTTGTGAATTTCCACTCACAATATACATGCTCCTAGGTTATTAATTAAATTTCAGCAATTGTATTTTAAAATAAAAATAAAATAAGAAGAGAAAATAAGAAGTTTCTACATGGGTAGCATACACATTTAGAAAGTATGTGAGGAAATGGTTAAGTTGTTGACCAGATAATTAAAGTTAAGTTACAAGAAAAAGAACTTGTTATTTTTGTTATGAACTTCAACCAGAAGTTATTTAGTGAGTAATCTTTTCCATTGTGAAGCTAAATGGTTGCATACACTACATTTTTGTCAAGGAGTCTGCCGAGTGAGCCAACCTGGCAAACTGTGGAAGTTCTGTATCTTAGGGGCTGGACAGACAAGGACTTTTATGAATATTTCTTTATGAATTCTTTCACCCACAATGCTATATTGTTGTTGTGTAGTTGCTAGGTTTAATGTAGTTGTAGTTCGGAAGTGTGTCAGACTTCCCTGCAGCTGACTGTCAACAGGTGATGAGAATATCATTAACACAGCAGATCATGTTTTCTCCACTGCAGACAGAGGAGTAGAATTTCTTGTTGATTCTGTAGGTGCAAAGGAGCCGCTTATTTCAGCTGCACAGCTCGCAAGCATCAACCAGACCTGCAATGTTTTACTGTATTTGTATTACCAATTTTCCTTTTGTTCCTATTAGTTTAAAGCAGGACTTTTATTTAATTATTTGTGTTTTTCAACAAGGACATTTTTTTCATGTAATATATGTAAAGAACTTTTGGGTCACACTTAATCTGCCTCAAACACTTCAGTATAATATTTCCAAGTTACGTTTTTAAGTGTTTTTGATACTGTATATACAGGGTGGTCCAGATCTAATTATGCAGATCCAGATCGTCTGGATGACTTTGATTTATGTGGGGACGATTCCAGTTCAGCGCGAAGACGATTCTTCATGTCGTCAGTTCACACACATCTCGATGGTCCGGGATTTTTCTGGTGGTTTTCTATGTAATAAACTTAATAAGTTATAGCGTAATGAAAATTGCATAATTAGATCTGAACCACCGTATATAATTGTAAATGTCCTATTGATATATTAGAAATATATAAACGAAAAAACCTGTGTGTGTGTATGGAGCAGTCCGCTCTGACTGCTAAACCACAGCCACTAGATGGCGCATGCATACACTTTTACATTTTTTTAGCACTTGCTATGAAAGACCAGTGTACAGCAAACGGTGCTGCACAACAATTACATTCTGCTAATCATACAGATGAATAGACACAATGTTGAAACGAAACAATCGTCACAGCTCATCAACATGCAAGAGGAACACCTCAGCAGCGGAGAGCAAGGCTTGAAGTTTTCACTAAAAACATCATCTATCTGGAGGTATTTTCTCAAGACAAAGAGTAATGGGACTCATATGCCATCAGTACAGTTAAGGTATGGTGCCAGTGTCTTCTTACGAAAGCCAGTGGGTCAGCAACCACAGGTGGGTCCATGTTGTCTGCACTAGGTAATTCTTAAGAGTGAGCTGACTCCTCTCCAAGGCGTAAAACTGCCAGGGTGTCTTTGGGATGTTTTTTGTCCTGAAGACCGCATGCAGCTAATATTTATATATTTGTGAATAATAGTTCATAGATTTAAACTGACCGATTGTATGTTTTTTGATATTAAATAGGTATAGATATAAGAGGTATCACACATGTGCAAGTAAGAAACAACTAAAGGGTCTGAATAATGGCAATTCCACATTCAACCAGGGTTCTGCAGGGTGCACTAACTGTCTTTCTTGATCCCTTGCAGACCATTCGCAGAAAATCTCGCAGGGTTCCAGCACCTCCGATGACATCACATCCTTTTCCAGGTGGGAGGGTTGTGCGGGGTTGGCCTCTGATAACGTCACTTCCAGGCTTACCTCCAATGGCGTCACTTCTGGTCCCACCTCTGATGACATCACTTCGGGTTCCGACCCCGATGACATCATTTCCTACACTGGCCTTTAAAGCTGCCATCTTGTCTCCATACCAGTAGTTCAGTTGTGCAATACATCAACATTTTGCAGCCAGAACATAATATACGGGTGGCTGCCCCAAACCTTTCTTTGATGTCTTTTTGTGATTATTGTTAGTGTTTTGCTAAGGTGTTAACGTGTTCAGATTTTAAGTTCATTTTACTATCAAGTCTAGGCAAATTAAGAATTAAAATACAGTGCTTAGAAATATGTAGACTAAGTATACTCAAACTAAGTCAACATCCTTATTAAATGCCAAGGGACCAAGGGGATTCTACGTTAAGCCTAGCAACTACACAACAATGGCAGAATGTAAACAAAAACAATACAGCATTGCAGGTGAAAAAACTCAAAAAGAAACACTCATAAAAAAACACATTAGAAGAAAAAATAAATGAAACCACAAAATTTCTTAACCTCTGAAACCTCTGACCTGGCAGCTTTACAATTTTTGAGGACATGAAATGACAACAAAAAAATGAAAATAAAATCCAACTATGACACATTGAAAATACTGCCCCTGAACTCCTTTCTTCTAGGCTTTAAATAGCCTGAGGCTCAAAAAAGTGACGTCAAAGTGGACACGTCTCCTGGGGCTCCACCAATAATGCACTCAAAATTTTATGACATTTAAAGAACAACTACAAAATTAGAAACATAATAAAACTAAATAAAAATGTGAAAAATACTTAAAACATTACAAAAAACAACTTGAATTCAGACTTTTACATAACAGTCACCACATTGGGAGGCTTTGCCTAAAAAGGGCACCACGAACATGAGAAATCAATTGCTGCATTTTAGTTAGTGAAAATTCTAGCATCTGAAGTCACCTCGTTACAGTCATCTCCAGTCCATATCACACAGCTCTTTGCAGTCCAGTTAGGTGCAGACAGTTTCCAACTACTCAAAATACAGTAATAATATTTTATGTAACTTAAAGTCTTACAAAGGAAATTTGCCAGATAATAAGAAAAAGTTGTTTGTTGCCTCTACGCCTGTCTCAGCTCCATAATCCAGATTTTTTGCATTTCACATAATCACAAGTGTACGCTTTTTGATTGCAGTTTACAAGCATGGCTGTTCCACAGTTACTGTAGATACCATGGGCAGCAGTTTTACACTTAACATGTAATCTGTACAACTTCTAACAGTAAATTAAGTGCCTAAACTGGATTTTATATTCACTCTAACACTGAGATGCTGGTTATCACCATGTCACGTATAGCAAAAATACCTGCAATTGTATGGTATATTTTAATTGTTTTACATCTTTTTAAAGAAACATTTACAGAGATACTAACATTTACACTCATCTCAGTAGTCCACCCAATTTAAAGTCAGCAATTCTCCATCTGTTAATTTGCTTAGCCTCCAGCTATTTTTTCACATTGTAAATTTATTTTTGTTTCCATGATCACAGACACTTGGAGATTATTACAACAGCTCTGAGAAGATTTTCCAATCAATCCCTCTATGCATCCATCCATTTTTAAGCCTATCCCTGAGGCAAAAAGGCAACCAGCCCTGTATGTGACATAGGGCCCAAACATACATGTGCCCATTCTTGGCTCTATAAGTTCACTCCAGAGACCCCAGTAACACTAACCAACTGATTTTTAGGAGCTGGGAGAAATCCAGACTCACACAAAAAACAAATGCAACATTGAAGCTGTACACAGATGGTAACCAGAATGTGAAATGAAAACATGGCCCTGTGAAATACAAGAGCTAACTACTGTGTCTTCTAAAACCACTATATTATTTTTTATTGTGATCAACTTTTTTCAATTGAAACAAATTGTATACGCGTGAAACCTGAAGGCAAGCCAATTAAGAATGAACAGTGTAACCCAACATCCATCAAGCTTCCCCTCATACCACTTCCCCCCATTACAACCTAGGAACAAAAAGACTGATGTACATATAAAGGGTAGAAGGAAAAAATATAATGGTAGGGAACTAATAGGAAACTAACCACACTGCCTAGGCGGGCTAGAAGAATGAAAGAACAAATCAATGGGACCCAGACAACCAGGTTCTAATTGACTGAGCCAAGGCAGATCAATTCTCCAAGGATTTAATTGAAGCACAATTGATTCTGTATGAGGATAGTACAAGGCAGATTAAATTAAGAAAAGAGGAATGCCAATTGTTAAAAGTGACAAGCTCTGGGACTTTCCATTGAGAGGCAAGGATTAAAAATGATGGATTAATGTAAGCCACCCTATTTAGGAATTTCATAAGAAATATAATCATTTACTTCTTGAGGTAGAAGTACACAGTAAATAAGAATAGTGGCATCATATATTTCAATTATTATCATATGTGCTCCAAAATACATTTTAAAGTCTAAATATTTGTGTTTGTAATAGTATAAATAAAAATAATCTACATGAATGGGCAAATAAAGGTAGAGCGAGTCCCAAAAGTTTTGGGGTGCTAATGGGGACGCCTCTTTTAAAAATATAAATCAAAATCAGTGTTCACTGGCAACACAGCCTTCTAGCTTTCCAAATCTCTTGGCTCTTGAGATGGGCAGCACAGTCCTTTATCAGGTTCGGGTCCATATGAGTCGCCAATGTCATAAGCCGTTGGACTTTTATACGCTTTCGACTAGAAGAGTGTGGAGTTAATTTCCCTCAAGGGCTGCATTGTCGCTGCTGCAGAGAAAAGAAAAGATGAGACTGTTAGGGACAGGACTCCCTTTTGCCCCTGCAGGTTTCTGCGTACCTGTGATGAGCTAGGAAGTTGTTTCTCTGATGCATATGTGTGACACTCGTCCAAATCATATTATGTGATATCATCTACTATTAAATTCTGCTCTGTACTTGTAATATTTTTATTTTACTGTTATACTGTATTGAGGATTACTTGTGTTTTGTTCTGTGTATTGCATTGTATTGTATTGACCCCCTTCTCTTTGACACCCACTGTACGCCCAACCTACCTGGAAAGGGGTCTCTCTTTGAACTGCCTTTCCCAAGGTTTCTTCCATTTTGATCTTAAGGACTATCTGCGTGCCGTGCTGATGGCATGCCGCGTCTCATAATATTGGCTTCTAAAATAAACATTATTATATATGCTTTAAACTAGTAATTCATTTTTAATGAAACTTTCGCGATTTTGTCGGCGCGTTTTAATCTGCGCTATTTTGTCGGCGCGTTTTAATCACCGCGCAAATGTCAGGTCACACAAATATCAAATATTTTGGCGTATTCGTAATTAGCAACTTCAAAGTGCCATAAAATGACGTTCCTCATGCCTGTATTATTGATCCCCATTTTTTCAAAGTTTTCTGAAAAGGAGTAGCTTTGAGCCTTTATATTCCATTTGGGTTTGAACCCCTGGGGTCGGTTGGTTTACACTTTATCATAAGGGCAGAATTTTCTACACAAAATATGGTCCACAAATGGCCTTAAAATATGGGGTTTTTAGATCTCGATGGCCAAAAATAGGGGGGAACCCTGAAAAGTTTGAGGTCTTGCATTACTAGACATCAAGATGAGTTAAACGGTATTTCCTTGTTTTTTTTTTTGTATTGTGGAGCCGATCCGGACACAGACAGGAGACATGTTGTTCTCAAACCACCACACATTTATTATCCAATAATATATACAAGTATTTGGTCACTCAGACCCAGTCTCATGTGCACAAACCCCAAAGTCACAATCCTGACCACAATATGCCTTCTTCTCGGGCCGCCTCCACACCTCTCTCGTGCCTTGTCCTTCTTCCACCCGACTCCAGCGCTGAATGAATGGAGACGGCCCCTTTAAACAGTCCCCGGATGAGCCCCAGGTGTTCCCGGCATTCCTCCTCTGGCCACGCCCCAGCGTGGCGGAAGTGCCGGCTGTCCTCCCGGCAGCTGTCCGGGTACCGTCCTAAATCTTCCCACCAGTACTTCCTGGTATGGCGGAAGTGCTGGGGTAACAGGTCCCCAAGGCATTGGGGCGCCTCCTGGCGGTGACCATGGGCCCCTACAGGGTGGAGCTTCCATGCCCTGTACCCATGGCCCCCAGAGCAACCAGGAAGGCGGCCCCCACGTGATCCAGGGTGGGCTCTGACCCTCTTCCTGTCCCTCACGGCGTCCCGGCCGGGTCGTTGCCCCTGGAATCCCTGACAGTATCAATGAGTCACAAAATGCTGAAGTGATTTCAAAGGATTTAAATTTAATTGCTATGAACCCAATTTAGCTGCTAAAGTGGCAACACAGACAAATTGGTGAAATTTAAGAAGTGAGAGTAGAGAGGTCCGATAAAAGGAGGGTCTGGTGTAGACAAGTAATAATGACATGAAATGAATAGAGAAATTGATAGGATTTGTGGCCAAAATGGGGGAAAATGGGAGAACACATGTAAAAAATTAACCAGGCGATCCAAGGGAACAGAAGTGGCAAAGTGGATCAGAGGAGACACCCATTGAAAAACTTTTCAGAGGGGTGGGATGAAATCTATAAAGTATTTTTAGTTGCATGTATTGATAATTGGGATTACTGGAGCAAAATTGAACATTCCTGAATATATCTGCCTAGAAGTGGTAAAAGAAAGTGGAGAGAGAGAGATGAAATTAGAGGGAGATGTTTGTAGGATGATTTGCAAACGGTGGATGAAATGAAAAGGAATGAAATGGTGGTTACAGTAGGAAGACAGATAGAGAAAAACTACTATAGTCTTATAACATTAATTAAACAGATTTTTTAAGAAAGTGATGAATGTGTGCTTGTTATCAAGTCAATCCAATTTTAGGGTGAAATGTTGCATAAGATAAGATGTGCTACTGTCTAGCAAAGGATTGTGTATGTCAGCGTTTGGAACAACACCACATGTTACAAGAATTAATTGGTCAGTTAAATACAAAAGTATTGCATTTCAATCAGGCAGACATTTTGTTGAATTGACTAACAGTTGAACAGACCAGGAAATATAGATGACCCTGAAGCAAACAATTTCACTGATTGTTTTCAAGAAGGACAGTGGAGTAAGACAGTGCAGCTAAGAAACAAAGAGGCCGCAATTTCCACTTTGTTCAGACAAGTTCTTATTGCATCTGGGCAATAAAAGTACATTACATAAAGTAGGAGACCCATCTCTCTTGTTGATGGACTGACCCATGAGAGCTCGCCCCAATCAAGTGCTGAAGTAGCTACTCCTCATTTTCAACCTGTGAACAACTCTTTTGATCGATGGATGGCTTACTTTATTTCTTTTCTCTCTCTTCTCAGTAAACTCATCAGGTCAGCGTGGGATGCAGGGCGGAGGTGGCATGCAATAAGACGGATAGTGTAATCTGTCAAGAAGAAAGAGAAGTGCTGAGGGGGAGAGGAGCAATGAACCTAATTGGTGACACGCTACATTTATTTTGCTTCAGTACAAATGAGGACAGGCTGGCAGAGCTGGTGACCAGTCTGTCTCTACAGCCATCTGTCTTTAGAAAATAAAATGAATGAAACATGCTACCTGATTGACTGATGCATCAGACCCGGCATACGGCAGGCTCATATTTTCAAAATTTGTAAGTTAGCTCTTAAAAGTTACAGATGGTTTCTTTCTTTTTAAAATACTTTAGTAAACAGGGGAATACATTTTCTTTCCTTGTGGATTAAAGACTCTATTAACTGTTCCTGACACCTCAATCTCTTTACTTTCCTCGTCTCAGAATAAAATCAAGTACACTGAAAGTCAATTCTGTCCCTTCAAGCTTCTTCGGCAATGAGGAATCTGCACAGGCGGGGTGGCTGATTAAAAAAAGAGAAGGGGGGGGAGCAGCACCCAGAGTTCAGCCTAATGTTTTCCAAGAAAAGCCCACTATTAAAATGATTGATGCAAACAGCTGTCGGTTCACTAGAAAATTGCAATTCAGAGGATGATAAATTTGCACCTCATTTCAGAAATATACTGTCTCTCTCTTTCGCTCTCCATTTGATTCTCTCCTATCAGCCTGCCAATAGCTCCATCTAATTACCGCTTACTGTACAGTTTAATTTACCTTGTGACAGGTATCATCGTGAAAGCTATATATAAGACTTGGTGAGCTTTGCATTTCTCACAAACTATCTTCTGTTCCTCTGTTTGTACTTCATTAAGATGTTTGCAAACCAAGAGTTTACAACTTTTCACACCTTTTTGTCAAGCCGTGATGATATATCCATGTTTTGTTGATTTTTCTCACAATTGCTTATTGTTGTCAAATGTCACAGTGACTCCCAAATCTGTCAGATTACATTTAATCTCCATCAACAATTAAAATAAGGCAGCATCCTACCTTTTCCTGCTTCAGCTTTGTTGAGCAGACAAATATTTGCTGTCATTTCATACGGTGCTATGAAAAACAATTTACGTTTTCCCCGATTTCCACAGCTTGCAAATTTCTGACACATGTTTTCATGTCTTCAACTAAAACCTGCTATTAGATAAAAGGCACTTAAGTCAACAAATTACTTTTTTTTACTTGTTTCGTTTATTGCATGAACAAAATTATTCAAAACTGTGTGAAAAGGTAATTGCCCCCTGCACTTAATACCTGCTTGTACCACCTTTAACTGTAATGACTATGACCAAGCACTTCCTATGATTCAGTATCACTGTGGAGGAATTTTAGGCAATTCCTTCTTGCAGAACCACATTAATTAAGAAACATTGGTAGGTTTCCAAACTGCTTTAATTAAAAAAGCATTGGTAGGTTTCCCAGGATTAATTGCTTGTTTCTGGGCACACCTCTGCATCTACTGGGTTTAAGTGTATACTCTGATTAGAGAGTGGCACCGTGGTGCAGTGGTGGTGCTGCTGCACAAAAGTAGGGAGACCAGGGTCTCCTTGCGTGGATTTTGCATGTTCTCCCTGTGTTTGCATGAGTTTCCTCTGGGTACTCTGGCTTCCTCTCATTGTCCAAAGACATGCAGGTTAGGTGGGCTGGCAGTACTAAATGGACCCTAGTGTGTGGATGGTGTGTGTGTGTTTGTCCTGCAATAGCTTGGCACCCTGTCCAGAGATTGTTTCTGCCTTGCCCTCATGCAAGGTGGGATTGGCTCCAGCTTCCCCTACGACTGTGTTCAGGACTGAGTTAGACTGTAGTGGACTAAAAAAATCCCAGCTAAGATTCACACCGCTGTTGATGGTGATTTATTTATTTTTTTCGTGGGGATCCCAGGAACACACTCAGCCTTGGCCCGTCTCTCACGCACTCCCTCACAAAGACAAAAAAGCAACTGGTAATAAAACAGAAATTAAAGACTGTATTAAACAATAATAAATTAGATATAACTATACAAACTACAAAGATCCCACCCAGTTCCGTTTATGGCAATATACAATAAACACAAATTCACCAATAACAAACAACTAAAAACAAGAGTTTTCACACTCCCCAGTAGTGCTGCTACAAGACAATGACTGACTGACTTTGATTAGGGCACTTCACGTCTCTAATTTTGCTTCTTTACCCTTATCTGAACTTGCTTTTGAGTTTTGGATTTGGATGCCCCTGGTCCAACCACCCAAATCCCCCGCCCCCAGATCCTATCACATAACCACCACGATCATAAGTTTTCTTTACACAGGTAATCATGAGATTAATATTGTCCAAAAAGTTCTAATGTTGGATCGTCGGGACATTCTTTCAAAAGGCATAGGGATTATCCATGTATTCCCTGGAGAATGAGAGAAGAGCCACTATTCTTCTTGGTTAGCAGTGTTTTTTAACTTGCTGCCTCCTAGTGAAGCCCTTCTTTATGCACAGAGATGAAGTCACGAATGCTTACCTTTGCAGATGCAAGAGAATCCTGCAGTCCTTTGGATTACTGTTCCAGATAATTTTCATTAGATGATTATGACTTTCACAGCAGTCTAGAGGAGTCCCAGAGCCTTAGAAACGTGTTTGTTTGCACATTCAAGACTGTTAGATACATTTTTTTCTGCTCATTTCCCGAATTTCGTGTGATTGTGGCATTATGTGTTGCTGAATCATTTGGCTGACAACTTGACTCTAATGATAAAGGACAAAAGAGTGAGTTTCATGTTGAGTATAGAAAGTAGTAATCAAGCCTGGCTGTGTTCATCCAGTTAACACTAATTATATCTTTAATTGGATTAATTTAACTAGGGGGTAATTCCTTTTTTACACAGTACCAGTTGGTGTTAGATAACTTAGTTCATTAGATAATGTAAATGAAATAAGTTTTAAAAATGAGTTAGTTGATTTTGATTGAAAAATCTGATGAACATTCAGTGTTAAAATGCAATAGCAGGAGGAAATCAGGAAAAGGTACACACTTTTTCTCTGCAATGTACTGTAAATTAAATATTAGCAGTGAATGTTTATCAATGTAGCACAATCATTAGTACTGCCACAGAGCAGGTCCCAAAAACATAAACAAAAATGTCAGATATGCCTTTATTTTAGATCTGGCACCTGGATTAGGCTTCACCCCAGGCAGTCTGATCCTAAACTACACAGGCAGGCTTAGGCCTGCACAGACCCAAAATGGGGATAAGGATAAATAAAGAAAATCTTTGTGTCATCCTTAGAATCAGACAGGTAATTATTTATTTAGAAAGTAAAATAAGTTCCTTAAATTCGAAGAATTTAACAAAGAGTTTAAAAAATATCACAGTAAGATGATACAAGCACAAAATGACCAAAAATAGGGTTTTGCCTAAAAAGCAAACAAAGTCAAGAAACACAATTCGGACTCTGTATTTTAAACACAGTAAAAGCCAAAAGCCAAAAAATCTAAACCAGAATCATCAGTTGAAAAATCAGAAGTCAAAACCAGAAGGCCAAAGCTGCCATGAGAACAGCAGCTCCATTTCTACTGCTGGGACAGTCCCCCTGCTGCATAACCAGGTGACCCTAACTCCTTAGCCTCCACTTTAAGGAGGCAGGGTGGATTAGTAAACCAATATTAATCATATTAATGAAATTAACAATACAAAATGGTAATGTCATTAATTAACACAATATTGATAAAACCATAATACGACATAATGTATATTCAAAGGAACGACAAAGGCAAAAGCAGAATTAATAACATCATTTGAAAAATTATATTGATAAAATAAGAAAAACACTAAAAAGCAGCAAAGGGCAGCAATCCTGGCTGTACCATAACAGAACCAAGGACAGTAGTGATGTTTTTGTCCTGGTCACTGTCGAAATCGACTTGGCACATTGTGTAAAAGTACCCAATGATTTTTTTTTCTGGGAGCTCACTACCACATGTCAAAGACACAAATCCTAAGAAGAATAAGGGCCAATTCACACTTTAGCATTTTTCTAGCATTTCAGTACTAGACTTGAATGATTCTAAATCTCTTGTAAAGTTATTTAGCATTATTTTCAAAGACATTATTTACATTGAAGCATTTAAGCAGCAGCAAAGCGCTTTAGAAAACTCCTGCATGCAGCAGTTTTCAAGCATTTTCAGCCGAACACTTGCTCTATTGAAGTTTGTAAAACACTGGTTAAAAAAAAAAGAGAGAGCATTTTAAAACAGTTTTACAGCAAGTCACTGTCTCTTCCCGGATGAGACAGAAGTGAAGCCACTTATTGTAACTAGAAATAAAAAATGCCAGTGTTATCATGTACGAGTGTGCTTTGGTCGTCTCGTGACAGCCATTGAAGGAGAGGTCAAGTACACACATAGTATGATATCACAAAACAGTGTCACAAACTGAACAAAAGGTATTGGCATTTACTTTTATATTAAGCTGAAGTTTAGTAAGTTTAGTAAAGATGTTTTAGCATATGAACAGAGTGGTGGCACATGTTCTATTCATGAATTTCTGGATTGATCATTATTAGTGAGTGTCCCTAACAGCAGATGCCTACCTGTTTTAACCCAGAATACTAGAAATGTGTCAGTTATACTTCTTAATTAAGAAAATACATTTAGTCCTTGATGTGTTTTGAACTAAATTACATTTATTCACTTTTTCCATCTCCAGCCCGAGACAATGAGTATGCACATTGGCTGCTGTTTCAAAATATCTACAGCAAATAACAAAATAACAGAATTAAAACTAAAAAGACACTTTACCTTGCTTTTCGCCTATTTAAATTTGCATCGCTTCTCCATGATCATAAATATTCACCTGACCAAATTGTGTTTTCTTTGAAATTAAACTTGTCATTGATTTAACTGTTGCGGGACCACAGATTCTCATAGCGTATGGTCCATTATTGTGTAAATCTATGTTTTTTGCATTGAATGATGCGAAGGCGCAAAAGATTATTGTAGACTTGTATACGCCCTGCCCGGGGTTTGTTCCTGACTTGCTCCTTGTGCTGGCTGGGATTGGCTAATGCAGACCCCCGTGACCCTGTTTTTGGATATAGCGGGTTGGGAAATGACTGACTGACTGACTGTTTGTGGATTTCACTTTTCTCAAACATCATATCTTTTAATTCTCTTGGATATGCCTCCTCACAGTGTAGAAACACTACTTTTCCCTGATGGCAACATGAATTAGACAATCTACAAGTCTCTGACTTAAACTTCAAAGCCTTACAATATTGCCATACTTCTGAAATATCATCTATGTCCGCATATTCACTCTGTATTCGCCTTTCCGTTATTTCACTTTCACTAATTTCTCTTTTTTAGTGCTAATGTGATCTTTATCTTGTTTTGATACTTTTGAATTTTTCTGCTTTGATATTCTGTAACTTGCTCTGTATGTATATCGCTCCTAGGTTTTTTTTGTGTTTTTTGAATTACACTGTTTTCATTATCTCTGACGTGCTCTGCATGTGTTTCTCCCCCTTGTTTTTGAACCTCTTTATGACGTTATACTTTGTTTTCTACTCTTTGCCTTTTATTTCTGACCTCACTTTGTCCTGCTATTTTCAGTTTCACCTGGTCCCGATGATTAATTTCCATTTGTTGGCGCTAAGGCAATCTTTACTATCTTTTTTTTTGATACTGTAGCGACCTCCGCATCCGGCTCAAAAAGAGAAGAAGTAAAAAAAACAGACTGACATAATAATGTCTCACAAAAGTTTTACTTGAACAATCAACTTGACTTCGTAACCCCAAACACAACGTTCTAGCACCCTCTCCAACCCCTCTTCCCACAGGTCTCGCCACCCCCTTATCATATTAATCAATACCCCGCTATCAGTCTTCTGTGCTGTGCTCCACCCTCCCTCAGTCGTCCTAACAGTCACTTAAAAAAAAAAAGGCTTCAACCTGGCTGGGATGCTACAATACTTCCGAATTTTACTGCTTTCATATTCCTTACCTTCTCTGCATGTGTATCGCACCATCGTTTGTTTGAGCCTTTCGAATTCCACTGCTTTCATAATCTCTTATCTGCCTTTTTTCTCTCCAACGCTTTTGGGTCTCTTTTCTCCACACTTCTTCTTTGCTTAGTCATTGATGTTTCATCTAAAACGTATTGTCCTTATACGCTTTATATGTGGTGAGAGCACAGGATCTGTGTGTGCTACATGCCACTGAGTGTTTTGCTGGTCGTGCTCTTATTTGATATTGGTTGTAAGTAGGGCGTGTTTTGCAAGAATCTCATGTTCCACGTCCCCACGAGACGGTCCTGGGACAAGCTCCTGGCACCAAGTCTAATGTTTACGGTCCCGTGGCCAGTCTCGCGGGTCTTTTAAGTGTCTTCTGAGAAGTTCCGAGAAGATCATGTCTTGTCTTCCTGCTTTTCCTTTCCAAGATTTTTTTTTTATAATAGAGAGATATCACAATGATTTATTTTTTCACTTTAGAGTTTTGAGAATAAGCTTCCATAAGCAAGCAGCTACGCCAAAATGCTATACAAATTCAAGCAAAAATAATACTACAGCATAAACACAAAATAAAACTAAACTAACAAAGACAAAACAAATTAGGTCTGCAAACTATCACATATCAGTGCGCTTATCGGAAATTTCTGTAAGCCTGGAAATTTTCAGGATGCTGCCCAAGTTCTTCATTTTGTGTCTCAAGTTGTCATAAAGACTCTGTTTGCTGTAGAGCAGGGAAAAAAAAGAATAATGTTGTGTGCTCACAGTGTTGACAGCACCTCCTCGTCAGCAGTGTGTTTGCTAGGATTAAAAGCAATATTGTCATAGAAGTCATTCTGGAGACACAACAAGTTGTATTAACATTGTGCCACTATGTTATTGTCATTTTTATCATTCTTATAGGCACCACCATTTTAGAATTAATTTTCAGGGATTGCTATGTTATTTGTGGTGACAGCATGCAATGGAGGTCACAATGTTGCATATGGTGCCTATTTAAGATGGTGGCCCACAGAATTGGTCATCCAAGCATTTAGGTTTGTCAAAAACTTTAGTAAACTTCATTAAACTTTAGCATTACTTTGGGAAAAAATATTATTTACAGCTAGGACCATTTTGCTGTTTTTCTCTTGAGAAAGTTTTCTCATTGTTTTGTGTTTGTCATGAGGAGAGGTAGATCCATGAGGTGTGCACTCAAGGGCCCATGATGGCAAGGAGCCTTTACACCAAAACCTTGATGAAATGATTGAGTATCCGCTAGTTAAAGGGGATGGAATTTTGTTCCAGGTTTTGTTCTGAAACCAAAAGGGAGAAATATGATGCCTGCTTTAAATGATCTGGTACCTGTATGCTGCATAGTTGAAAGTATGATCAACTCTCCGTTAAGGAGCTAAGTCACTAAGAGGCCTGTGGGGGTCTTAATTTGGCCCTGGTCATGAGTAGTTTTTATGTCATTTCTGGTTTCAGACCCTTGAATTTTCTTTGTTTTTGTACCCTTAAAATGCCTTCTTTTTCTCCTGGTCTTTGTTCAACTAAAATTATTACTTTTGGACTTGTCTGGATGTAATAGTTACAATTTTTTAAATTGTTCAAACATTTACATTTACCAAAGGTCAGTATCCAGCAAGCACTAGCTCCCTGGGAATTTGTCTCTTTTAAAATCTAAGAGAAGATGTTATTTGACTTGTCCAATTGTTTTAAAAGTAAGATCAGGAAATGCAGGGCTTTCTTTAGGGTCATAGCAGTAGAAATGCAAGTAACAGACAAGAAGTCAAAACATGAAAGACATGACAGAAATGAAAAAAAGAAAGTGTCATGGTTCAAAACAAAAAACAAAATTCAAAAGCTAGGAAACACATCAAATTCCCTAACACTAGTCTAATCTCTTTTGCTTGACACCTGCTAATTTGTTTTGTTTGTTACTGAAGATCCAAAGCTTGGATGCCAGACTGCCAGTTACCATTTACACTCTTTAATAAACAAGAGAACAGTTTTCACTAGAGCTGATTCACAAAATAAGCAAGGAGTGAAATAGTTTTCTTTGCCAAATAATTATCTTAGTTCCTTTTGTCTGTTGGCTGGTTTTCAAGGTCTTTGGGGTACTGTATGTCCAGTATTTTATAGATTATGAAGTCCATAGTCTCAACATATTATTAAGTTTTGGGGAGTACATGTGTTCAAAATCTTTACCAAATCCTTTGGTAAAAGTGTTCAGTATCTTTTCTCTTGTGATTTAAAAGCTCCCCCATCTTCATTTCATGTTATTGTCAAAATTGCATGCTGTTTTCTAAGCTGAAGCCTAATTTGAACTAGTTTTAGTCTATTGTGGTTTATTTCATAAGAAGACAAGTTTGTTTTGTATACAAATAAATAAATACATGAAAATTATGCTAAAGACCACAACAACACATAAATTAAGTATACCATTTACAGAATCCAAGGACTGCAAGATTAAGTGCATATTCTGGCAGTTTAGTTGTTTGTACAAGGTGCAGTCCAAAATAAACTTGGCTTTGCATACTGCTCAGCAAACATGACAACCCTGATGATGCAAATGGCCATGGATATTTGGTACGAGATGTCTGAAATTATTTACCATGCAAACTCAGAGGAGTAATAGTAGTAGTAGTAGTAGTACACCTCCTCACTAGGCCCTATCATCGTCTCCCATGGTTTTTCTTCTTAGTGTTATACTGATGTTATACAGCTGGACTTGTAATTCCCTCCAGAGGACCACACGGTATCAGCTAAAACCTCTGTATTTCTCACTGATATTGCAACCTAAATTAAGAAACACGATCTTTACCTCAGTCTGGCCTTCTTGTTCATCACCCTATGTCTGTTCATCTTGGCTTATTATCGCTAACACCTGCCAAGTTGGGGCAGAACCAGTTGAGGACCAGCTGTCCTTCAGCGACCATGTTGCTGTGATCTTTTGGTATTACAGATTCACCCTACACAATATCCACATGATCAGGCCACAACTTCCGGTACAGGCTTTGGTCTTGTTATGTCTGGACTGCTACACTTCTCTGCTAGCTGGAGTACTGGCATATGTCACCAAGCCATTGTAGATGATTCAAAATCAAGCAACACATCTGGTATTCAACCAGTTTAGGCATGCACATGTTACTCTTCTTTTCAGGTCACTACATTGACTTCCTGTAGATTAGATTAGATTAGATTAGATAGATACTTTATTAATCCCAAGGAGAAATTCACATAATCCAGCAGCAGTATACTGATACAAAGAAACAATATTAAATTAGATAGTAATAAAAAAAAAAATGGAAAAAAATTAAAATAAAATTAATGTTAGTATTTACTCCCCCGGGTGAAATTGAAGAGTCGCATAGTGTGGGGGAGGAACGATCTCTTTAGTCTGTCAGTGGAGCAGGACAGTGACAAAAGTCTGTCACTGAAGCTACTCCTCTGTCTGGAGATGACACTGTTAAGTGGATTCTTCATGATTGACAGGAGTTTGCTTAATGCCCGTCGCTCTGCCACAGATGTTAAACTGTCCAACTTTACTCCTACAATAGAGCCTGCCTTCTTAACAAGTTTGTCCAGGCGTGAGGCGTCTTTCATCTTTATGCTGCCACCCCAGCACACCACCGCGTAGAAGAGGGCACTCGCCACAACCGTCTGGTAGAACATCTGCAGCATCTTACTGCAGATGTTGAAGGATGCCAACCTTCTCAGAAAGTATAGTCTGCTCTGACCTTTCTTACATAGAGCATCAGTATTGGCAGTCCAGTCCAATTTGTCATCCAGCTGCACTTCCAGATATTTATAGGTCTGCACCCTCTGCACACAGTCACCTCTGATGATCACAGGGTCCATGAGGGGCCTAGGCCTCCTAAAATCCACCACCAGCTCCTTGGTCTTGTTGGTGTTAAGGTGTAAGTGGTTTGAGTCGCACCATTTAACAAAGTCTTTGATTAACTTTCTGTACTCCTCCTCCTGCCCACACCTGATGCAGCCCACAATAGCAGTGTAGCAGCAAGTGTTAAATTGAAATCCTTGATGTTTGCCTACAGATTAGGTCAGCACCTATATATAGTACTAGCAAAATACCCGTGCTTCACAGAGGAGAAGTAGTGTGTTAAAGAACTTATGAAAAAGAAAAGGAAACATTTTAAAAATAACATAACTGATTGTCAATGTAATTATTTTGTCACTGTTGTGCAACTGTGTTGCTGTCATCAAGGATTTGTTTATCATTTTTTTCTTCAATCAGGTTCGTATTTGGAACCGTATTCGTGTTGTTATGAAGTTACATTCCGTGTTTGTCAACCGTTGTAAAGATAACAGGTTTCATTCATCGAAGTGTTCACTACGCAAATCGCTACTCGTGAATGTAAGATGTTTAACGGGCATTCCCGGTGTTAACTTGTGCTAAATGTACCATGGTGTGAAGTAAAGGGGAGCTGACTGTAAAAAGACAAGGAGGCGCGTATTTTGAACGAAAAGGGAGAAGACAGCGAAGGAGCAGAAAAGTGAGAAGGAAAACGTTTTAAATAAAAAGCTACCAAGTTGAATGGAAAGAAGCAGCCAGCGGTAAAGCAAGGAAGACTTCGTAATAAGGATGGTTCGGTGCACGTAGAAAGTGTAACAATAAGTTTGTTAAACCTTGTGATAATGTTCCCGCACGGAGGATTTAGAGAGATGCACTGGGAGAAGTATAATCTGAACCTCTCTACAGTTTCGTTTATTTTCGGGTTGTAATGTTCATCAAATTTAAGTATCATCTGGTCCGTCTAAATCAACCCGCCCCTCAAAAACTAATTTATGCTTATAAAAACCATCTTAATATGCAGAAATACAGTATAAAGAGCCGCTGCATCGCAGATAGATAACTCCTGTAGCCACAATAAATGCCTTTATTGAATAGACAAACCAGGGGTGAACAAGTTCCTTTCTACTGCAGCTACAGCCGCGACACACATAAAAAACATCAATAATAACTCATAAACTTGCAATATTATTTAGGAAAATGGCAACATTTTACTCACCAAAAATTCGGATTATTTGTAAATAAAATCCATCCTCCTCTCTTTCCTCAAAAACAGTTCAATTACTCAGTCGTACAGATTATCCGTGCGCTTCAGTTCCATCAAAAAGTCCCTTTCTATCGCCATCGAAGCTTATGCTGAAAGTTGAACCTGCCCTGTCGTATTTCTGGCATGAGTTTTAATACACTTTAGGGCTGAAAATGTCTGCTCAACAGAAGCAGTGTACACGGGAAAGGTCACCGCCAAATATACCAATGAGTACAGCTGCCCCATGCTCTCGTTCAGATTTTTCTGATGAAGGAAGTCAAAGAGATCAGTGGGAGATTTTCCTGCAAAATCATCCATGGCATACATTACAGTCAGTTCTGTTTTTAGCCGAGACAGATCAAAAACTGCTCCGTGGCTCTTGTGTTACACTGGAGAAGGCTGCATGCGGGAAATTTTTCTTGTATTCCCAAAACTTCTGGGGGTCGAGGAGCGTGACAAACATCAGTTTTTCATGGTCTTGAAATCTGGTCTGTGTCTGGCAAATAATCCATCCATCCATCCATTTTCCAACCCGCTGAATCCGAACACAGGGTCACGAGGATCTGCTGGAGCCAATCCCAGCCAACACAGGGCACAAGGCAAGAACCAATCCCGGTCAGGGTGCCAATCCACCGCAGCTGGCAAATAATATTGTCCAGAATCCTGCCATGGAGTTGGCAGAAGTGCGCGCTCAGATCTTGCGCTCGGAGCGCCTGCGGTGCGTTGAGTGGCCTCGTAGAGTCCCTCATATCGGCTTCTATCCAATCAATGGGTCTGAATACGGTGACGTTGCCATACGCCTGCTAGAGGGCCCTACTGACACCAACTTAAAATCTGATTGGTTGAAACAACAGTTTAATCGACATTTATTCTGTGTTAGAGGGCCTGCAGAATGGATTGTGAAGGCCTCTCTGCCTGGCAACAAATGATGGCTGAAATGTGATTGGTTAAATTCTTTAATACGAAAATACATGTCTGGAAGCAGCACAACCATCGGAAAAGCTATGAAAGGAAGCGGACAGACTATTTGGAATTATTTAATAAGTTTTCATGGACAAAATATAATTAACATCAGTTTGTGATTCAGATATTTTTTTAGGCCAACAGAGAAGGCCTTGCAGGCCCTGACGGCCCACCACTTACATGACCGGTCAGCGCCTGACACAATTCTCTGCCGCTCTCTCCAATAAGATAACGGAATAATCTGACCTTAGTGTTTTCCTCTGTCTCCGGCATTGCAAGTTTTGTGCATAATGTGAACTCGTCCTTCCATGTTCTCCATGACTTCGCCAGGGGCCTCATGTATAACGCCGTGCGTAGAACTCGCACTATAACATGGCGTAAGCACAAAGCCGAAATGTGCTTACGCACAGAAAAATCCAGATGCAGGAATCTGTGCGCATCCAACTTCCACGCTCTTTCGTTACATAAATCCCGATCAGCGTGAAAACTAACGCTCGTGCACGCGCATTTTGTAACGCCACAAATCCTCCCAGAATTACGCCTATTTGAATATGCAAATCAATATAAATCGCCCTTAAGCGCAGCCTTCTGTGAAAAGACAATGGGAAAAGCACGGGGAAAATATAAGAATTTCAGCGAATACCAAGTGGAGGCAAAGGAAAAACATACTATTTGTTCAAATAAACCGTGGTATAATCAACAAAATGAAGTTGATCGAGTGACATAGCGTGTTGGAGAAACTTGAAAGCTCACATTAACAAAATCGCACAGTGCCGGAAATAAAAAAGAAGTCACATATCAAAGTTGCCGTGAAAAGAAGAGTTGTAAGCCCACTGTCTGAGTGTCATATGAAAGCTTATTAGGGTACAGAGAAAAAAGGCACACGGTGGGGAAAAAGCACGAAATGTCAACTTTAATCTCGAATTTTCCACTTTAATCACGTAGTTTATTTTGTCATTTAGTAGAACATTATAAACTTCATCTTAAAATCGTTTAATTAACCAGTTTCTCAAAATTACATCGTAATTAAAGTAGCACGTTAAATTCTTTGTTTTGTATTTGATCTTCTACTCGTATGTGATCTATGTGTGTGAATCACTACTTGCTTCTTAAACTGGCTCTCTTCCTCCAACTGGACACAGAATCCATTACATTAGTGATATTACAGCTCTCTGAATAACTAAAATACTGAGATGTATACGTGATGTCATTTTCATGATGATAGGAGCTAAAGCACGTTATTAAACATGTGTTTCATGAGCCTCGTGCTCATGACAAGCATTTATCTTTTGTCGAAATTTGTCGCTGCGTTTTTAGCTGTGTTGTTATTTTCTCTTTCTGTTTTATATTCAATATATACAGTATTGGCGTGGCCGGCCCAAGAGTCCTAACTTTTCTTTCCCCGAGTAACCGATCGCCACACAATCAGCTCTGCAATAGACGTTAAGCCATCTGTAAGCTTAGCACCGATTCTTCAAAACGTTTAAGGAACATTGAAATATCTTCGTAGTACATGTTAAATTATTCTATCCTTCACGACACTCCCAGTGAAGAATATAGATTATTTAAATGAAGTTAAAAGTTTTATGTGTATAATTTAACAAACATATTTTGCTGCATTTCACCTTAAAAATGATATCGTCATCATATGTAAATACGCTTTATAAAGTGGCTCAGGTTGTGAGATATTATAACTGTAGTGCAAGTTTACAGTGGGGTGATTGTACTTATAAGTACAAACCGTTCTACAAGGAGCAATTGATTGAATGCATTTAAAGTTCTTGGGATTAAACTGTTTCTGAACCGCGAGGTCCGTACAGGAAAGGCTTTAAAACATTTTGCAGTGGCTGAGGTAGCGTGTCCTTAAAGCTGTATACCGATAATTCTCTTTCCGATCAGCTGCTGCTGTGATTCACACTCAGATACAGTGATATAAATACTCCGAGTTGTGCAGTGAGAGTAATATGGAAAAAGATGATCCGCTGTGGCAACTCTTAACGGGAGGAGCTGAAAGAAGAAGAAGAAGAAGAAGAAGTGAGAGTAACAAAGCTAAAGCAGTTATGGTATTTGGAATACTATGGCTGTTCCCTGGACCATTATATTGTTACGAGTTAATTACAATCAGATGCATTACACTAATAAACAATATGCGGTTAGTTTCTGTGTATTTATAAAGCCACGTCATGAAAATAATGAGTAATCACACAGGAACAGTAGCATTGCTTTGACGCTGGGTGCCGCCAGTCTGCAAAACCGAGCGGAGAACTTGCGTACGACAAGACATGAGGTACCGTGGAAAAGTGCGTGGCTTTACGCCAAGTGTAGGTTTTATACATCGCGATTTGAACGTGGAAAAGTTCTTACGCAACATTTCTTTGCGTACGCACCGTTTATACATGAGGCCCCAGGTCTTTAGCATCGAGGCTTTATACCCTGCATCTTCTCATTAAACTTGTATCGAATATCGAATATCTTGTGCGATCTTACGATGTCCACAGCTTTATTAAATTTTAGCTCAGACCCGACACTTAAAAGTTTCTCTTGCACTTTCGCTGAGGGAGGGTTTCCGCAGTAGCTGCACTTATGAATATGCTAAGCACAGTCCTTCACCCGCAAATATTTACCTTATATGGGCAGGCTCTCAATTATGTGGGAGGCATGATGATGCGGGACGCAACTCCGGCTTGCACGGCGACCGAGCTGCAGGCTATGGCCGTATACAGTATATGGACGAAAGTAATTTCCAGTTATGACCGTTACGTGTAAAATTTCGAAATGAAACCTGCTGTAAGGTTTGAGCCTGCCAAATTTCAGCCTTCCAACTACACGGGAAGTTGGAGAATTAGTGATGAGTGAGCCAGTGAGTGAGTCAGTCAGTCAGTCAGTAAGTCAGTCAGTCAGTCAGTCAGTGAAGGCTTTGCCTTTTATTAGTATAGATATGGAGACATTTGCGAAGTCCTATACTCCTTCTCAATGACTCAAATCTGGTGATACCACCTCTGCGTGATATTAAATCACTGTCAACACTCCTAACTTGTGTAATTCCACCTGGTGGAACAAGCTGGCCACCTCCCTTCAAAATTCTGGCTCCCTCAACCTGTTTAAGAAATGACTGTCTTGTTTAATGAGTTCCTGTCTAACTGATATTAGTTGTTAGGTTGTTGTAACATAGAGATTGTAGCTAGCTTGTATTTTGTTCTAAACTCTTTTACCTTGTCTGGTAAAAATTGTTCCCAAAAGAGTCCCCCATACTGATGTTTACTTGATTATGGTGAACTCTTTTGTAAGTGTCTGCTAACCAAATAAATGTAAATATAGTATTGTCCTGTATACAGAGTACAAATAAATTCTTAGCTACATGTTCAAATATGCAGCATTTTTCAACCCTCCAGAATGTATTAGAATATCGACTTAGTAGAAGACGAGCTGCGTCTGTCTGCAGAATACCAAGAGGATACAGAATTCTTAGAATCACCTACTGTCTACCCCGGCCTTACCCAGCTGTGTGTGTTACTGGAGAATGCAGAAATGAAAGGTTTTTCTGAAACTAATCAGTTTGCCCTTCCTTTATAGTTTCTGTGAGAGTCTTTAGTGTCTTGCATTTTTGTCATTTTCTGTGACCTTTTATTCTGTATCTACACCTTGGTTATCCTTAGCTGTTTCTTGTTGCCTGTCTTGCACCTTGAACTTATGCTTGGGTTGAGTCAAACTTTTCACAGGTGTAATCTTTTATTAAACACTTTACCTGCTCATTATCACCCGATCTCTAAATCCGGTTGTTGAATATGTCAAGGTAGAGATCTGCTCATAACCTCAAATGGCTTAGCCTGGAGATGCATGATTAACATATTTGTAATATCAATTGTTGAAATACCACATTGGGAGCAGAACAGTAAAAAACCGGGTACATTTATAAATGTCATTAGTTTTCTTCCTGTAACTGAATGATCATCTTCTCTAGTGGCAGGTCTGCCCACATGGAACTGTGATTCACTGAAAAATATCCTTCTTTGAAGCATTTGTGCTTCAGATACGCTTTTATTACTTGACTCAACTTGAAACAGGTTAAAAGTCTCAAAAGATATTTTTACTTAAGCCTTAATGTTTATCTACTAATTGTTAAGCATAATTTTCCCTGTGGCCCCAAGACTGTGACTGCCATAATCAAATTGAGGTAGTTTGGGAGATCACATGATAAGCCTTCTAATGGCTGTTTAGCTCTGTTTCTGTTCACATCCTCTCCATTTTCTCATTTTTCACTTTCAAGAAGAAAGGCTCAGAAATTATGTAAATCAGCAGGTTTCTTTAATGATTTTAAAAAGCACTAGCAAAACCAATTAAAAAAAAAAAAACTATCTAAGGTGTTGTTGGGGGGATATGGTGATGTGTTCCCAGTAGAAGTTTCAAGTGTAATGACATTCAGCTTGTTTGTTCTCTTTTCTCCAGTGCATATTTCTTCATATTTCTAAAAGACATGCATTGCAAGTCCAGAAGTAAGGTATCACATCTCCACAGTGGTCATGTTTACTGTGCAGTATTTATCTCACCTAAAAATGTGAACTAGGAAAATCACTCAAGCAAGAATATTAACAGAAATCACACTATAGAATAAGATAACCATAATTATTTAAAATAATCTCAATAAAATGTTAAAGAAGAAACTTAGACTACAGTGGATTCATAAAGAATTCAGATCCTTTTCACTTTCTGCATACTTTATCGGGTTGTACTTTTAATTTTAAATGGATGATTTTGCCCTTTTTGTCAACTAATCTACGCTTGATAACCCATAATAACAAAGTAAAATCATGTTTCAGAAAGGCTTGAAAATTTATTAAAAATTGAAAACTAAAATATCTCCTTCATATATTGTAGGTATCCAGACCCATAATTCAGTACTTTGCAGAAGCCCCTCTGGCCACAATTACAGCTTTGGCAAATCTTTACAAATTTTGTAAACCTGGATTTGGCAAGTTTATCCCATTCTTCCTGGCAGATACTCTGTAGCTCCATTAGGTTATATTGGACGCATCTATAAACTGACATCTTCAGGTCTCTTACTGGATGATATTTTCCAGAGGCATCTTCCTCGTGTGGCACGTATGTGATGGCAATACAAGATTGGTCGGTACAGAGTTTGAGAAGAGAGTTTCCCTAAAGGAGCTGTTTCACCACGTACTGGAACATCATGATGAGTATGACGAGGACTCCTTGGGTTATGCTAAAGGATTCAATACACTTCTGGATGATTTTGAGTCTTGTTTTTTGCTTCGCATATTTTTGAGTATTCAGATGTACTTCTTGCAATATTGGATGTACAATTATATCTGGCAAGGGAAAAGGAGTTTTGTGATACCATTTAAAGAGAGAGGGGCCGATTTGGTCAGATCTATGACGCCACTACACACATCTCAAGTGCTCTGAGCGCATGGAGAGGCCCAGCACAAGGAGACCTGCGTGCATACTACCACCAACTCCAAAGCAATTTTCTGAACAACATTCTTTGCCAAATACGCAATAGATTTCAATACCATGAAACATTTATGTTTCTCTTCCCATTCAGCCCTCAACAGTTGCAAACATACCAGATAAAATTCCTGCACACAGCTTTCTACAGCTTAACACAGAGTCACGGAACAATATTCGATCTGTCCTAGCTGAAAACAGAACTGACTGTAATGTATGCCATGACTGATTTTGAAGGGAAAAGTCCTGGGGCCTCATGTATAAACGGTGCGTACGCACAGAAATGTTGCGTAAGAACTTTTCCACGTTCAAATCGCGATGTATAAAACCTACACTTGGCGTAAAGCCACGCACTTTTCCACGGTACCTCATGCCTTGTCGTACGCAAGTTCTCCGCTCGGTTTTGCAAACTGGCGACACCCAGCGTCAAAGCAATGGTACTGTTCCTGTGTGATTACTCATTATTTTCATGACGCGGCTTTATAAATACACCGAAACTAACCGCAATATTGTTTATTAGTGTAATGCATCTGATTGTAATTAACTCGTAACAATATAATGGTCCAGGGAACAGCCATAGTATTCCAAATACCATAACTGCTTTAGCGTTGTTACTCTCACTTCTATTTCTTCTTCTTCTTTCAGCTCCTCCCGTTAGGAGTTGCCACAGCGGATCATCTTTTTCCATATTTCTCTCACTGCACGACTCGGAGTATTTATATCACTGTATCTGAGTGTGAATCACAGCAGCAGCTGATCGGAAAGAGAATTATCGGTATACGGCATTAAGCACACGCTGTCTCTGCCACTGCAAAATGTTTTAAAGCCTTTCCTGTACGGACCTCGCGGCTCAGAAACAGTTTAATCCCAAGAACTTTAAATTCACTCAATCAATTGCTCCTTGTAGAACGGTTTGTACTTATAAGTACAATCACCCCACTGTAAACTTGCACTACAGTTATAATATCTCACAGCCTGGGCCACTTTATAAAGCGCGTATTTACATATGATGATGATATCATTTTTAAGGTGAAATGAAGCAAAATATGTTTGTTAAATTATACACATAAAACTTTAACTTCATTTAAATAATCTATATTCTTCACTGGGAGTGTCGTGAAGGATAGAATAATTTAACATGTACTATGAAGATATTTCAATGTTCTTTAAACGTTTTGAAGAATCGGCGCTAAGCTTACAGATGGCTTAACGCCTATTACAGAGCTGATTGTATGCGATCGGTTACTTGGGGAAAGAAAAGCAAGGACTCTTGGGCGCTACCAATATATATTGAATATAAAACAGAAAGAGAAAATAACAACACAGCTAAAAACGCAGCGACAAATTTCGACAAAAGATAAATGCTTGTCATGAGCACGAGGCTCATGAAACACATGTTTAATAACGTGCTTTAGCTCCTATCATCATGAAAATGACATCACGTATACATCTCAGTATTTTAGTTATTCAGAGAGCTGTAATATCACAAATGTAATGGACTCTGTGTCCAGTTGGAGGAAGAGAGCCAGTTTAAGAAGCAAGTAGTGATTCACACACATAGATCACATACAGTAGAAGATCAAATACAAAACAAAGCATTTAACGTGCTACTTTAATTACAATGTAATTTTGAGAAACTGGTTAATTAAACGATTTTAAGATGAAGTTTATAATGTTCTACTAAATGACAAAATAAACTACGTGATTAAAGTGGAAAATTCGAGATTAAAGTGGACATTTTGTGCTTTTTCCCCACCGTGTGCCTTTTTTCTCTGTACCCTAATAAACTTTTATATGACACTCAGACAGTGGGCTTACAACTCTTCTTTTCACGGCAACTTTGATATGTGACTTATTTTTTATTTCCGGCACTGTGCGATTTTGTGAACGTGAGCTTTCAAGTTTCTCCAACACGCTATGTCACTCGATCAACTTCATTTTGTTGATTATACCACGGTTTATTTGAACAAATAGTATGTTTTTTCCTTTGCCTCCAATTGGTATTCGCTGAAATTCTTATATTTTCCCCGTGCTTTTCCCATTGTCTTTTCACAGAAGGCTACGCTTAAGGGCGATTTATATTCATTTGCATATTCAAATAGGCGTAATTCTGTGAGGATTTGGGGCGTTACATAATGCGCGTGCACGAGCGTTAGTTTTCACGCTGATCGGGATTTATATAGCGGAAGGACGTGGAAGTTGGAGTACGCACAGATTCCTGCATCTGGATTTTTCTGTGCGTAAGCACATTTCGGCTTTTGTGCTTACGCCATGTTATAGTGCGAGTTCTACGCACGGCGTTATACATGAGGCCCCTGCTGATCTTGATTTCCTTCAGTAGAAAAATCTGGTTAAAGGCATGGGCCAGCTGAACACATTGGCATGTTTGGCAGTGACTATCCCTGTGTCCAGTGCTTCTGTCAAGTGGACATTCTCAGCCCTAAAGCAAATTAAAACGTATGCCAGAAATACGACTGCATAGACTCAACTTTCAGCATGAGCCTCCATGGTGATCAGAAAGGATTTATTGTTGGAAATGATAACCTCTACAACAGAGTGATTGAACTATTCTTGAGGAAAGAATGAAGGATGGATTTTGTGTACAAATAATCACTATTTTTGGTGAGTACAATACATTTTATTTATATGTTTGTCATTTTATTAGGTTGATATTGATGATTCTGCTAGAGATAATATATGTGTTGCATCTGTGGCTGCAGTGAAAGGAGACTTGTTGAATTGTGCTAAGTGGGTTTCTTGTTTTAGTAATGGCATTCATTCTCACTATATGAGATACCTGTCTGTGAAGCAACACCCTGGTATACTGTGTTTCTGTATAATATTGATGGTTTCTATAGCCATGGCATCATAATGATGGTATTAAGAGGTGGATTAATTCAGGTAGGACACCACTGGAATGTACGGCCCGCCACTTCTTGAAGTAAAACTGTAGACCATTAGCATGCTGAACGGTTTACCACCTCCCCAGTCTGAGGTGGCGTGCACTCTGGATCAGGTTTTCTTCAAGGACCTCTCTGTATTTGGTAGAATTCATCTTTCCCTCAATTCGTATTAGTCTTTCTTTGCCTACCACTGAGAAGCACCCCCATACATGATGCTGCCACTACTGTACTTCACCATAAGGATGGTATTTAGGCAGGTGATAAGCAGTGGTTGGTCTTTGGCAGACATAGTGCTTGGAGTTCTGCCCAAACAGTTCAATGTGGGTCTCATCAGAGCATAGAATTTTTTTCCTAAAGTTTTCAGAGTCCTTTAAATGCTATCATATCTCTTTTATTCAAGAATGTCTTTCATCTAGCACCTCTACCATAAACAATTGACAGAGTGCTGCTGAAATGGCCATTCTTCTGACAGGTTCTACCATTTCAGTGGAAGTCTTCTAAAGCTCTGTTAGAGTGACCATTTGGTTCTTGGTCACTTCCTTGATTAAAGCCCTTCTTGCCTGTTCAATCATTTTGGCCAGACAGCCAACTCTAGGTTTCAAACTTTTTCAGTTTCACAAGAATTGAGGGCACTGTACTTCTGGAACACTCAAAGCTTTAAAATTATTTTATCCCCTTGCCCTGATCTACACCACACCACAGTTTAATTGCAGGGGTCTACCTCCTTGGTCTTTATGATTTGGTTTTTGTCTTGATTTGCAGTATGAATTGTGGACTTTATAGGTTTGTGCCTTTCAATTCCAATTGCCACAGGTTGACTCCAATCAAACTCTAGGCACATCTCAAGAAGAATTAAAGGATGTATCTGAGCACAATTTGAGTGCCAAGAAAAGTAAATGAATACAGTATTCATAGAAATGACCAATTTCAGTTTTTAATTTTTAGTACATTTGCAGACCTTTCTGAAAACATGTTTTTACTTTGTCATTATGCGTTATTGGGTGTAGATTGACGGACAAAAGTGTAAAAATTATCAATTTAAAATTAAATACACAACTCAACTAAGTGTGCAGAGAGTGGAGGTGTCTGAATACTCACTGATCTTTTATTGGATCGGAAGAAGCATCAAAACCTCATCAAATTACTAGGCTTTGTGTATCAGGTTCCAGTCAAAAGCCTCAGTTTATGAGGCCTGAAAGTAAAAAATAAAACCCATCAATCTTAAAGAAAAGTGAATGAAGTGAAACTGGCCAGTAGCTAGTTGTCTACATATGGCCTATTTCTGGTTTGGGGAAATCAATTATTTTTTGTTGTGCTCCATTTCTTAAAAATAATTTTGTGGACTATGTCTCTTATATACAATCAGGCTATAAATACTCTAGCTGGAGCAATGTGCCACAACATTTGGTAACTTCTAAAAATGATTGAATTTGTGTGGAGGGTGGGTCTGGATACAAGAGCATAGCATGGTCTGTATCTTGCTGATGGCACTTTAGACTACTTAGTATTAAGAAATCACTTCTGTTAATTCTTATGATAAAAATTTGAGGCAACAACTGCTTTTGGGGAGGTTCCCTTGTGATCATCCCTTCTTATTGTTTCAGAGAAGAAATAGACATGGTTTTAATAACTGATTGTGCCTCATGGTGTGCTTCAGGGCAGATGGTATGGATGTTCTGTTGATATTATTGATACTGTAAGGGAGAACAGGATGTACAGTAGTTTAACTCAGTGATTATTATCCAAGTGTATAGAATGTAGTGTACTCTTTATATTATAAAATAAAAATTAATGTGAACAACTAACCTACAAGGTGGAAAAGGATGGGCCTTCTCTATGTACTAACAAATGGATGTTGTTTTACTCCCCATCCTTTGTGCCAGAAGCATACAACCACTCTCTTTGCCTTTCCATATCTTCAGACCTTTTGTCACTAGTTTTTCCACCTAAAAAGAAGGCACCGAACCAGATACAGGCAGTTCATTTCTAGGATTGAATACCTTCCTTTTACCCTTGTTTCTATAATGATCTCATTTTATTAACTACTCCTGAAAAGACATAGATGTCTGCACTTATTCTTAAGAAGGTTCAGAAATCAACAGTTTAGAAGCAAGTTACCTTTACAAAGTGACAGCCACAGGATGGCTCCCAGTAGTATGATCTATTAACATCCCAACAACCAAGCAGGGCTGAGAGTCATGAACGTCTAAGTAGCTGGCTAATAGAAGTGATGTTAGTGCCAATAGAGCACACTCTGTATTTTGGGTCCCAAATCACATGCTGATACAGAAACAAAATGACAATGGACACTGGCCTGTAAGAGGTGCTACTTTTAGAGGGCAAAATAATGGTTTGAAATGTCTACCATATGGCAAATACAAATAATATGTGGGGAGAATCAGGACAAGACGAGATAAAATGTTGGGGTCTCCCTATGAGCAGCATTTATTATTAGTAATGCTAATAAAGGTAAGGCAAAAAAAAATAACCAAAAAGGTATGGTACTTGATCATTGTTTTGGACTTTCTCAAATGCAGTACTTCTAAGGGCTAGTGAGGCTACAGCAGCAGGTTAAATGCTGTCTTCTGGCTGTCATGGCGTTTTTTAAGAAGTGGGGCTTTTAAGGGATTGCAGATGTGAGGTCACTATTCTTCCAAGGCTCCTCCTCCTGTCTCGAGCTAGAAGATTAGGAGTTGTTAGAACATGCACTTCAGCATAACCTGCCCCTATTCTCCTGATTGGAGACAGAATGTGACAAAGCATACCCAGGTCAAAAAGTAAGCAGTTTTCCCCTAGTTTAACTTTAATCCTTTCTAAACATTCATGGTGACCTCTTCATGTTGTTTCTTTTTATGGTCATTTAAACCCATTCCTTAATTTAGTTAATAACCATAAAGTCTTGAGTGTCACTGTGATGTGTAATATTGTGGTTGCTACACTAACTCACATTATTACTACTATTATTATTATTATTACTAGGGTAGGAACTTTGAATGTTGGCAGTATGACTAGTAAGGGAAGAGATTGAGCAGATATGATGGAGAGAAGGAAGGTTGCTATATTGTGCATGCAAGAGACTAAATGGAAAGGGGTGTAAGGCCAGGTGGATTGGAGGTGGATTCAAATTGCTCTGTCATAGTGTGGATAAGAGGAGAAATGGAGTATAGGTTATTCTGAAGGAATAGTATGTCAAGAGTGTTTTGGAGGTGAAAAGATTGTCAGACAGAGTAATGATTATGAAGCTGGAAATTGGAGGTGTGAAGATGAATGTTGTTAGTACATATGCCCCGTAATTTGGGTGTGCAATGGATGAGAAAGAAGATTTTTGGAGTGAGTTGGATGAAGTGATGAACAGTGTACTCAAGGGACAGAAAGTGGTGATGGGAGCAGATTTCAATGGATATATTGTTGAAGGGAACAGAGGAGATGAGGAGGTGTTGGGTAGGTATGGTGTCAAGGTGAGGAACTAAGAAGGTCAGAGGATAGTGGATTTTGCCAAACGGATGGACACGGCTGTGGTGAATACGTATTTTAAGAAGAGGTTGGAACATAGGGTTACGTACAAGAGTGGAGGACGATGCACAGAGGTAGATTACATCCTATGCAGAATAGTTGATCTGAAGGAGATTGAAAACTGCAAAGTGGTGGCAGGGGAAAGTGTAATTAAGCAGCATAGGATGGTGGTCTGTAGGATTACGTTGGAGATCAAGAAGAGGAAGAGAGTGAGGACAGAGCCAAGGATCAAATGGTGGAAGTTGAAAAAGGAGGACTGCAAGGTGAGACGGGCACTAGGTGGTAGTGAAGAATTGCAAGACAGTTAGGAAACTACAGCAGATGTAGTAAGGGTGACAACAAGAAGGGTGCTTGGTGTGACATCTGAACAGAGGAAGGAGGAAAAGGAAACCTGGTGATGGAATGGGGAAGTACAGAAGAGTATACAGAGGAAGAGGATGGCAAAGAAAATGTGGGATAGTCAGAGAGATGCAGAAAGTAGACAAGAGTACAAGGAAATAAAGGCACCAGGTGAAGAGAGAGGTGGCGAAGGCTAAAGAAAAGGCGTATGATGAGTTGTATATGAGGTTGGACACTAAGGAGGGAGAAAAGGACCTGTACCGATTGGCTAGACAGAGGGACCGAGCTGGGAAAGATGTGCAGCAGGTTAGGGTAATAAAGGATAAAGATGGAAACATACCCACAAACAAGGAGAATGTTTTGAGCAGATGGAAAGAATACTTTGAGAGGTTGATGAATGAAGAGAACGAGAGAGAGAAGAGGTTGGATGATGTGGAGACAGTGAATCAGGAAGTGCAACGGATTAGCAGGGAGGAAGTAAGGACAGCTATGAAGAGAATTAAGAATGGAAAGGCCATTGGTCTAGATGACATACCTGTGGAAGCATGGAGGTGTTTTGGAGCGATGGCAGTGGAGATTTTAACCAGATTGTTCAATGGAATCTTGGAAAGTGAGAGGATGCCTGAAGAGTGGAGAAGAAGTGTACTGGTGCCAATATTTAAGAATAAAGGGGATGTGCAGGACTGTAGTAACTAAAGGGGGATAAAATTGTTGTGCCACAGCATGAAGTTATAGGAAAGAGTAGTGGAAGCTAGGTTAAGAAGTGAGGTAATAATTAGTGAGCAGTAGCATGGTTTCATGCCAAGAAAAAGCACCACAGATGCGATGTTTGCTCTGAGGGTGTCAATGGAGAAATATAGAGAAAACCAGAAGGAGTTGCATTGCGTCTTTGTGGACCTGGAGAAAGCATACAACAGGGTGCCACAAGAGGAGTTGTGGTATTGTATGAGGAAGTTGGGAGTGACAGAGAAGTATGTAAGAGTTGTACAGGATATGTACGAGGGAAGTGTGAGGTCTGAGGTAGGAGTGACGGATGCATTCAAGGTGGAGGTGGGATTACATCAGGGATCGGCTCTGAGCCCTTTCTTATTTGCAATGGTGATGGACAACTTGACAGACGAGATTATACAGGAGTCCCCGTGGATTATGATGTTTGCTGATGACATTGTGATCTGTAGCGATAGTAGGGAGCAGGTTGAGGAGAACCTGCAAAGATGGAGATATGCGCTAGAGAGGAGAGGAATGAAGGTCAGTAGAAACAAGACAGAATACATGTGTGTAAATGACAGGGTGGTCAGAGGAATGGGGAGGATGGAAGGAGTAGAGTTGGTGAAGGTAGATGAGTTTAAATACTTTGGATAAACAGTACTGAGTAATGGGGATTGTGGAAGAGAGGTGAAAAAGAGAGTGCAGGCAGGGTGGAATGGGTGGAGAAGAGTGTCAAGAGTAATTTGTGACAGACGGGCATTAGCAAGAGTGAAAGGGAAGGTCTACAGGATGGTAGTGAGACCAGCTATATTATATGGGTTGGAGACGGTGGCACTGACCAGAAAGCAGGAGACAGAGCTGGAGGTAGCAGAGTTAAAGATGCTAAGATTTTTCACTGGGTGTGACGAGGATGGATAGGATTAGAAATGAGTACATTAGAGGGTCAGCTCAAGTTGGACGGTTGGGAGACAAAGTCAGAGAGGTGAGATTGCATTGGTTTTGACATGTGCAGACGAGAGATGCTGAGTATATTGGGAAAAGGATGCTAATGGTAGAGCTGCCAGGTAACAGGGAAAAGAGGAAGGCCTAAGAGAAGTTTTATGAATGTGGTGAGAGAGGACATGCAGGTGATGGGTGTAACAGAACAAGATACAGGACAGAAAGATATGGAAGAAGATGATCTGCTGTGGCGACCCCTAACGGGAGCAGCCAAAAGAAGAAGAAGAGAGATTATTATTATTATTATTAATATTATTATTAATATTATTAATTAAGCAGATTTCTTTATCCAAGCTGACTCACAAACCATTCACATGAGCACTACAGTACTATAATAACCAAGATGAAATGTCTGACCATATGTGACAGAGGGATACTATATAAATTGATTCTTTGATTACAGTGAAAGTGCTGAAAAAGTGATTACCAGAGTGTTGGTAAGTTGTTAATAAATAAGTTCCCAAATGTTTTATTTAAACATTTTATTAATTTTATTAAAATCAAATAACATTCCATACAAGCAAGTCAAGTTTAACAAAACTAGGTTTGACCCAGATTCCAAATATTTTATTAGGGTACGTTAATCATAAACTAAAACCTATGTCTTATTTAATGGGATTGGGAAAATGTTTTTATGACATTAGTAAAATGTTTTAAGAATATTAGAACATTGTAAGAATTTTTTCAAGAACAGGGCATTCAGCACAATAGGCTTGCCAATTCTATTACCCAAAATTTCTCCAAACATCAAATGAAATTTCAAAGGTCTTTAAGATATTACAAGCACTTTGAGCATGTGAAAGGTGCTATATAAATAAAATGTTTCATCATCATTTTGTCCATCACGCTACATACTTTGTGACTTATTTTAGGTAGCAGTGATTCTCCACATGAACACAAAGTCAAATAACACATCCTCCAGTTCCAGGGTTATTAAACTTTACTAACTAAAAGTACCTATAGTAATATGATGCTTTCAGTCATTAATGATGAGATAGCAGCCATATTTACAGTCAACAAGGAAAAATAGCTTGTTTGCCCACATAGTAATATCAGCACTACTGCAGGATTTGCTAACAAGCACGCACTAAACAGGATTTGTACCAACATCTAACACAAAAGGAAACCCACCCAAAGAATCAGACATCAGATTCAAATTTCCTGAGGCTATCTTTTGTGGTATGACTGTAATACACTTTGGTGAAAGTTGATCTCATGTAGAAAATAAGAAAAGCAAGCTGAAATCTAATAACTAAAATGATGTATCCATTTATTCCTTGACCCAGATTAATCCAATTCAGCCCACCTCAGCTACACTGGGTACAAAGCAGGACCTAATCCCAGACAGGTAAGCCAATGTATTGCTGAGCAAAACAGAACATACATGCAATTTAGAGCTATTAATCAACATAACCTGCAAGTCTTTGGGATGTGGGAAGAAAATCACAGGTGGCAGCCAATTCAACCAGTTCCCTGCACTATTTTTAAGCAATAATTTACAGTAGGTAGGCTAAATAAAAAGGTGTCTCATACTTTAAGGCTGGCCCCACTCATTTAATAACACAGACTAGCTATGAGTCCAAAAGAGCTGTTTAATTGGATGCGTATACAATTCTTGACAGCTTGTCAGGATGATTTCTGAGGCGAGAATAATAATCAGGCTGGATGGGGCTGAATCATTCTTCTGAGATCCGGCCTGATGTAAAGCACAATCAACTTACAAGGTTCCTACTGCAATCCCACTATGAGGCTCTTGATAAATCCTGTGAAAAATCCTTCATTGGTGACACATCGAATCAGCTGCTTAGCCATGTGTGGAAGGCTGATCTGTGCAGCAAACGATTGTCAAACAAAGCAAACAAACGGCTGTAAATCTGTGCCTACCAAAAAGACAATCCTGCCAACCATTCTGTTATCTCTGCTACAACGCGCAGGTAATCGCTCTAATTAAAATGCAGAATGAGTCTTCCAGCGTCTCGAGCCGTCCCAGCTGTATCCTTCATCCTTTCGCTCTCGATGCTTCCATCTTTGCACTACTTGCATTCCAATTTGTTTTAAAGCCCCCCTCCAGAATCACTTCACCTTATTTTTTCTCTCTTCCTCTGGTTCTCTTTCTCGTATCTCTTTCTCACTTTCTCTCCTTCTCTTGTCCTACAGAGCAGCTGCTTTTTTGCATAAGAAAGAAACTGAGCAGCCTAAACCTCCATAGAGTGCCTTGGCGCATAAGACAGAGAGCAATTACAAGTGAATACATTTGTCAGTTTAACAAGCTTACCCAAGCTGATATGCCTGCTTGAATTTATCTGCTGATTTATCTCTGATTATTCAGTTTCCAGAAGACAGACAAAACACTCCTTACTGTATTGACCTCCCATGCAGCCCATCAATACTTTCTAAGAGTTAGAGTGATTGCTAAATACTGTATCTGATCTATTTCCACCATTAAAGGCTCTCAAATGGGAATGAATATGAGTGAACATGATTTTTCGGAAAAAGTATGGCTTTTCTAAAATTCCGGATGTTGTCTTACATTTCCCACCAGAACATTAGAAAAGGTAGTAATAAATATACTACAGCATGTTGCCCTAACATGTTCATCTTTTCAAACTCAATATTTCCTTTTAGCACTTTTTGTGCTGATTTAACAGGCCTTGGACTAGCTGAGGCTGCTTTGGTGTATATAAAGCAGCCAATGGTTATTCGGGGAAAAAACTCCTGTAATGAAAGGAAAATCAATGCACAGTGCTTAACTGGGGTCATGGCCAGTCAGTTTGCCTTTAATGAGACCCAAGAAAATTTTTTGCTAAAGGAGCATATGATAAAAAGATAATGGGTACTTCTTAACAAGTTTATAGCTGAAGGTTTATAATTTGAGGGCTTTTTATGTTCAAGTGCCTAGAATTTGTGATGCTCCATCCACAAATTCTAATTTATTTGTTGCTTTAAAGAAGTTTTAAGTCTCTTTGAGTTAAAAAAAATCTTTTTATGGTCTGTTGTTAGGATTGTGTTAAATATGTTCCTGTATTGTTTTATTTAATTTTTTAAGTTATTTTAGTTCTTAGCATTGACTTAAATGCTTATTATTATTTTTGTAACATTTTCTTTGAATTCTCATTTTCCTCAATATTTTTCTATGGCTGCTGCCATTTCATGCTGCCACCATATTGTTTATGACACAGTTTGTGATTTCATCAGTCCATCATAGCAGTGCATTTGAACAAGTATTTGAACTTTAGATGAATAATAATAAAATGGCTCTATACCCTGCAATGGACTGGGTTTTCATCCCCTACTAAGAAAAGAGGGGTGTAAAGCATGCATGCCAGAGGATCACCTTCCAGATTCATCTGAAGTATTTAACACCACCCCAGGATGAGAGGGGATGCTGTTCCTAACTGTGTTATCGTTCCTTCCATCGCCAGTGCTGAGAAGACACTTGGTGAGGTTAACTAACCCCACCCATCCAGTCTATGAAGCCTGGGTGCCCCTGGAAGGTGGCATCTACTTGGGGATTGAGTGCACCATCATTACAGAGCTCTAACACGAAGCTACCAGCTCAAGAGAGATGATTGACAGCCACTCAAATGCTATGTGTAGTTATCTCCCACAAAGTTTTTTCTTGTATGTGCCAATGAAGGCCTAGTTTTATTTTAAGTTGTTGAAAGGAATTAAATAGGACACTCTCGTTAGTGTCACAATCTTTCTTTTGTCTGTGGCAATTCCTTCGACCAGTGGCATAGTCGGCAAGATCTTTGTCTGATGAAATGACAGACACAGCTAACCTGGCAGACCTTGTACAGCAGCTGGTGGACCAGGAGAACCACCTGAAATACTGGATACTGGATGCATGCCACAATGTTGCCAAAACAAAGCATCTGGGAAGAGGCCAAGGGCAAGCACAATGACATGTAGAAATATACTTAATTATCTTTGAGTGCGCTGGCCTCAGTACAAATAGGCACATCTACTAGTTCCCTTTTTGACATGGGAGTGGCAGCAAACATGTTATGACTTGGAAGAATAAACTAGAAAAGAGTAAACTACCCTTAAAAGGGAAATCCTGGCCTGTTACAGATTAGCCTCCGTGTGATAGGATCAACACTGCAGGGAATGGCATTTTGCCCCTGAGTGCCCAACATGGGCTCAGGCCTTTGATCTTGAAGGCACGCTTGCTCACTGGTTGATCTTTTTAACAAGGCATTCAAGCAGATGTTGAAGAAAGTGGTTTGGGCAGACGGAAAAGGCTAGAACCAAATACTGCCTCTCATTCTGTTTGCCTTCCGGAAAGGGCCACAGGCCTTGAATGGCCTTTTCAGCTTCTATATGGGAGACAGCCCAGAAATCTACTCAGTCTTGTCTACAAGGGCTGGGAGGAATATATTAAATATACTGCAGACTTATGAGACCGCTTTATGTATCTCTAACCTCTGGTGAGAGAATACCTTTTATTTTACCTGGAGATTGGGTCATAGTTCTTGTTCCTACATCCCACTCTAAGCACTGACTTCACTGGTATGGACCGCAAAAGAAAAGGGATGGTGTACTATCTGGTCTACCAGCTTAACCAGTGTACGAGGGAACGTATTTATCACATAAACCTTCTCAAGCCCTGGAAGGACCAAGACAGAAGTAACCCAACGGCTACACTTATGGCAGCACTTCTTGTGCTTGTCCTGTCATGGCAACACTGATGCAAGGCAAGAAGTAGTCAAGAATAGAATAAAAGTACATCACAGGAGCAACTGTACAAACAAATACTCTCACTCAGCACATCAGACAGAGCCATTTTATAACCATCAATTCAGCTAACATCTTGAGGGTGAAGGAGAGCGGTTAGAAATATAAAGAGGCAGAATTACAAATGGCCAAAAATGACCAACACAGGCAAACCAAGACAGAAGATCCCAGATATAATAATAAAAAACAAAATGAATCCTAGAAATCACAAGGATGTGGGGCACTCAAAATGGCACCCAGTACAGTACTAGAGCTCATGCTAAGGACTGTGCTGTCCTGTGGTTGCCACACAAGAGTATATGTTGCCAAGTAACAAAACAAGATGGGATGAGCAGCTCAAGAGAGGAGAGGCCAGGGACAGAACTGAAGAGAACAATCAAATGATTAACAGGAAGACATGGGCTGCTCATCCTTTACCCAATATGGTTTCTTTCTACACTGCAGTCAGAGACAGAATCTGAGAGCTTTTGGTGGATTTTTGACGTTAAACTGTAGCACAAGAATTTAAAAAGTGCCATCAGCTGGAAGAGTTTGAAGGCATCAGAGATGGCAGTATGGCAGGAGATGGGGTGTGGGTTTCAACACATAGCCTCACATCTCCAGATAAAATAAGGTCACTAGCAATAATATTATTAGGCTATCACAGGTGCAGTTACACATACATTTTTATATATTTTGAGGCAATCTTTTTAGTTTATAAAAATAAAAAAAAATTAACTAGGAAATGAAGGTTTTACCTGTTGTGCATCCTTAGTCACTTTCTAGCATTGCCCCTGGGAGGCACATATTTCAAATACTGATTATAACACAGATGTGAGAAGCAGACTGTTTGGGACGCCTAACTTCTGAATTAGCTTAATTCATCTGTTTATTTTTTTATTTAGTCCATTAAACTTCCACTGTTTTTTTTTATTTGTACCGATTAGTGATTTTTAAAATTTCCCTTCTTTTTTTAGTATGTGATAGAAATAAACGGCTGTGCCAGTGATTAACGTGCTGTCTGAATACAAGATGGTATGGTGTTTAATTTAGGAATTAAATGCTGTATCTGAGAAGAGCATCATGCTCATGGCTAAATAAACACTTACATGAATGCTTGGCTTGATAGGTGTGTCCAAAAACGCTACATTTTCAATTTTCCTGAGCACATTTATTTTATGCAAGACACATCCAAATGTCAAGGTGTGCTCTGTTTTAATCTGGCAACTAGAGAGGTCACTTTGCACATTTTAATTTCAATTGCATTCTGGAGTAAACTGTGCAGGTTTGAGTCTTATTTGACTTGCCCCCGTGGTCTTTAAAAGTTCAGGAATTGATTGAGCCAGCTGGAAAACATCCTAGTCTTTCTGCTTATTGCTGCATTTTTGAGCAGGTATGTTCATGAGAAAAATCAAGTTAAACACTAATGGGATGCTAAAAATACTTTTAAATGCTGTAGAGAGGTTCACAATATTCGAAATAAGCAAAACAAGTACACACTCAAATTAAAGCCTTTTCATGTAATTATTGACTTAATTAATGAATGACCAAGCAGGAATTTACAATAAATGAGGTTCTTTTTTAGTGTTATGTGCCTCTTTCTACAAACTGCATATGTTCCCCATCTGGAAGAGGCTCACAATTGAAAATGATGCCTCTGTCAGTGTGACCCCCCGTGTCGTGTGAAAGAGGGCACCTCCTGTAATATGGAACCGATCGGGATCAGAATGAGAGATGTAAGACAGGGGGCACAGACACAGAAAGGTTGAGTTTCAAAACCAAAAGTTGCTTTTTATTTACAGGTACATAGCAAATAGTGTCTCGTGGGCTTTTTACACAGTGAAACTGTACAATATTTCTAATGTGTATGGCAAGTCCAAAACACAAAACAAACAAGAACAATAAATGTATATACAAAAAAATGTCAGTCTTCCTCAGTGAAAATGTAAGCAGGAAGATACTGCACAATAGCGCAGTCCCTTAAATAATATAATCCACAAAAAATTTACAAAGAAAAAAAATATAATGTGTACATACAAAAAGACATCCCTTTTGGGATTGATGACGTCATAGGTAATAGACAGAGGAAGGGCGGAAGTAGCATACTGCGGGAACTGGTGAGTAGACTCATGGCGGCGGTGCGTCTTTCTTTCTGTAGGAAACAAAGAGAGAGTAAAATCTGGGGTTTTTAATATTGGTGCCAAGGTTAGGGCCTTCTTTAAGTCACTGAATGCTTGTTCCGCCTTGTCATTCCATACCACGTATAAAGGAGCGCCCTTCTTCATCAGATTAGTCAAGGGTGCTGCCCTTTTAGAGAAGTGGGGCACAAACCGGCGGTAGTACCCCGCTAACCCCAAGAAAGCCTGCACCTGTCTCTTGGTATTCGGATGGGGCCATTCAAGGATGTCTTTTACTTTGGAACATTGTGGTTTCACCTGTCCCTGTCCCACTAGGTAGCCTAAATATTTGGCCTCCTTTAGACTGAAGAAACACTTACGGGGATTTATGCGGAGGCCGGCCTTCACTAGTGTCGCGAGTACAGCGAATACCTGCAATAGATGCTCTTTCCAGGTGCCGGAATAGATGTCATCCAGGTAGGTGGCACAATAGGACTGGTGGGGCTTTAGCACTCTGTCCACCAGACGTTGAAAAGTTGCTGGAGCCCCGTGCAGCCCAAATGGCAGGACCTTATATTGCCAATGTCCACTAGGGGTGCTGAAGGCAATTTTCTTCTTGGCAGATGCCATTAAGGGAATTTGCCAGTACCCTTTAGTCATGACATGACTAAATATCGAGCCGTGCCCAATAGTTCAATGAGGTCATCTATCCTGGGCATCGGGTAGGCATCGAATTTGGAGACCTGGTTAAGACGTCTAAAGTCGTTACAGAATCTCCAGGAGCCGTCTGGCTTAGAAACGAGCATGATAGGACTGGACCAGGGACTATGGCTTACTTCAACTTCAACGCGGGGAGGCCGGTTTCTCTCTGGGCTTTGGTGGTGCTTCCGCAGCGCGTTGAGTGGGCTTGGCGGTGACAGCACGTCCCTGTCGGGCCCCATGAGCTGGCCTTTCCAAAGCCCCAGTTCGGTCAACTGCGAGCTGACGCTCCAGGACTTCCTGGAGACCCTGCATATCCTTAAAAGGATGTTGTCGGACCTGCTGGGCGAGGTAACTGGGCATGGCATTGACTAGCCCCTCACATGCCACCTGTTCAACCACTTTCCGGGCTTGGGGACCTTTGGGCCATAGCCAACGCCCCATCTTGCCCCAGAACTCAAAGGCCTGTGCTCATGCTAGCCAACGGGGTCAAATTGCCTGTTCCACCACTCGCTCGCCTGCTGGCCCGACGTAATGCTGTAGCTCCCCAGGATCTCTGTTTTTAAATGGTCAGAATTCACAGCCTCCTCCTCAGGGAGGTCGTAATAAGCCCGCTGCGCGGGTCCCTTCAGGTAGGGTGCCAAGATGGACGCCCACTCGAACCGCTGCCACTGGTTCCGGGTGGCCGTCCTCTCAAATATGCCCAGGTAAGATTCTATGTCGTCCGTCTCTAACAAAGGAACGAGTGGAGGAGGTAGAGGTCGAGGCGGATCTGGTCTTACTGTCTCTGCGGCGGCAACCTGGATTTTGTTTCTTCGAGTTCCCGCTTTGTTGCTGCCTGCTTGAGTTGGAGGGATTGGATTTGAGCTGCCATCCCTTGAAGCACGCTATTTAATGTCCTTCTGACATTTTCCGGACTTCTCTATCCTGCCGGCTACGCCACTGTAAAGAAATAAAGAAACAAGCATAAATTTTTGGGGTTTCCGGCCCCGTATACTGTAAAAAATCAGAAAAATATAGCAATTAGTTGCCACGGTCAAGTACATGAAATCAGTTCAGTGTTTTACAGTTCAAAGATGGCGGCGGAGGAATATTTATGTAGGAGGGGCCAGAAGTAGAGGTATGCTGGGTAGGAGCCAAGATGGATGATGGGATTGATGACGTCTTAGGTAGCAGACAGAGAAAGGGCGGAAGTAGCGTACTGCGGGAACTGGTGAAGGTAAACTTATGGCAGCGGTGTGTCTTTCTTTCTGTAGGAAACAAAGAGAGAAAGGTTAGTACCCCGCCACTCCCTCCTGGCATATGACTTTCCAATCTCATTTAGGTCCGTCCACACCCCTACTCAAGACGTATGACAATATATATATATATATATATATATATATATATATATACATGTATAAAGAACATACATATATACAAAAACAAGGCATACGCCGATATGGCTGATATACTTTACAAGCTTATGCTATGTTTCATTTACTTCAGAGTTCAGATGTTGGAGCTGGGAATGATATCACACCCGAGTCGACTGTATTCTAGTAGAACCTTCAGAAAATCAATATGGATGTGTCCAAGAAAATCATTGCTATGCTTTTTCAATTGGAATAAGTAGCAGTAGATAAAAATGCATTACATGGCATTTTGCACATCCAGACACCACTACATCAAGTCCATGGATAGCTTTTGGACAGTACTGTGTATACAACTGATGTAATGTGATGCAAATAGACAGAAGTGCTAATGAAAAGTATAATACTACTAGCTTTCACTAAATGTTTGCAGTGTATGTCTCCTTTCTGGATTGATGTCATAATCTCAGATCAGACAAACTCAGACTTCTTTGACTTAATTCCAGAGAATTCAAACTAGGAACTTCAAAATTCTGTCTTCCCACTTTAAATGGAACGCCACACTAGCCATACCAAACACTTACCACAATGACTCAGTTGGGAAGACAGACAACCCCAGCAGGCAGGAAGTGCTTTTTATATTTGCCGCCGTTTTCCAACCAATCCTGGAGTTCTATGTCTCCCTATAACAAATCGCGTGTGACAAAGGCATGTCTTCCTACTGAGGGTAAGTTAATACAACTCTTTTTAAACCTCAGATTAGGTTAATTTTCCCTTTAACTTTCCGTGGTAAAGTAAACTAAACACTCCACAACTTTATCAGAAGCCACTAACACTGAAAATCAGCACCATGTGAAACTATGTAGGCCTCCATAGTGACACTGATGTTGAATGATCTGAACGTGTTGTCTCACTAAAGCAGGGCTAAAACATTAGCAAAAGCATCTTTTTGCCTTCACTACGGCTGAACAAAAAACATTAAGCGCCTTTCTTATTCTGTTCTCTTTTGGGAGAAAACTGTGGGAGGAAACCAGGGCACCCGGAGGAAACCCATGCAGACACAGGGAGAACATGCAAACCATGCCTACAGGTTAACCAGCAATTCTAGATTGTTTGAATGAGTACCTTTAGTGACTGGTATCCCATCTAGCATTTATTAACCACATGTTGGCGCCTTGTGACCCTAAATGGGGTGTGACCACAAGGGGGCACCCCAGACTGCAGACACAAGTGAATTAACACATGCAACGGTTCAAATAAATTGTATTTTATTACACAAAGTGCTTTTTCCAGGTTCTCCTTCCACTACAAGTAATTCTGAACACAATTTGTCCTCACCTACTCCAGATAAGCCTTGTCCCCTACCTCCAACTTTCTGAATGAGTGTGAAGCAGCTCCTTTTATGCAGGACCTGGGAGTACTTCTGATGTCAAGACTGTACACCGAGCAAGTGCTTTTGAGTCAAGCGGAAGCCCCACAAGTAGGAATAGCCATTTTCTACAGCACCTTTGGCAACACACATGGAACCCAACAGGACTGCCTCATAGGACTATAATTCCGTGTACACCCAAATAGGTGTTCCAATGGGTACTAAGAGCTAGGATCGTTGCCACACAGTGCACCTAAGGTGCATGCAGTCTTGGCAGGCAGCTTCCCTATGTCCACCTGCCAATCTTGCCTTATATCCGAGCAAAATTCTTCTGTCTAATCCTACGCGGATGTCAATCCATCCATGTTGGCAAGTTGTGTGATTAACCTGTGTCTGATTACCCATTATGCTGACCCCCTGGCCAGGCAAGAGAACAGGGTCTACCCCTGCCATGACACCAATCCATCCTGACTGTCCACCATGCTGGATAAGCAGGTTTGAAAATCAATGAATGGATGATGAATTGTTGTGGGCTTGTTTGTTTGCTCCTCTTCCTCTAAAAAGTACTATACAGTATAAGTATATACATCATAGCAAAACTTAACAAAGACCTTATTTATATAATTTTGTAGTAGAGAGGGGAGAAATGCTCACTTCTAGCAGATGCCTTATAAGAAGTGAATTGAGTCAACAGATCCAAAAATCTAGGAAAGATAGTTATGAAAGATGCATATAGAGTAGTAATAGGCTTCATCAGACATAAAACCAAGCTGTTCAAGGCTAGAAAAAGCTTTCTGAGTTAGCATCAGATTCTTGTATGGATTTCTGACAGTCACAGGGTGTCAGTTTAGGTTGTGTTCTCTCTACTGTTAGTCAGGCTTCAGCTGCAGAGTTTTGAATCAGTTGATGCTGAGCCAACAGGCACCTTCTAGTAGACAGTGACATATGTCAGTCTAGCATTTGAAAGGACAAGTGTGTCATAGTTACAAAATAATAAAATATGTATACAGGATCTAACAGGTAATGGAAAAGTTTGTTTTTATTGTGACATACAAAACTTGTAAAAGGAATTAAAAATTACAAGAATGCACATTAAATGATGATCTTGGGACTTTATTTTAGTGTGATTAACTTTTATTATGCGCTGTAGAACTTTAGCGACAGAAGGAGCACTAGCAGTTTCATGCACCAAAAGTCATAGCTAATATTGCATACATAAACTTATTTAAAAACTCTCAAAGCAAAAGAAAACATACATATTTTAGTGTACAGAACTCTAGCAATGACTGAAAACAGACAAGTGAGGCATGGACAAGTTCTCACCTTTAGTTTGTAAATTTTGCCCAGACTTTTGATGCACATGAGTGAAAAGGTCATGTTTAGCTTCTCGCATACCAAATTAAATTTAATATTCTTAAGGCAGAAAGGGGATTGATGTCACTATTTAGAAATGGCATTCAAAAAGTTAAGGTTGGGTTAGCATGCCATGATTTCAGTTTAAAAAAATCAGATACAGTATACAACTGAGACGTTTCATATGGGAGTAAGTGAGTTAAACCTACTCCCATTAGTTACTTATCTTGAAGTTTCCAGTGGCACTTTCTATAAAATATTTTATGGATTGGTCCAAAGACCCTGGGACAATAAAAAAGGATGCGTGACTAGCACATTTCACTGTCTGAAAAGCTTTAGCTTTACTTTGGCCTGAATGGATCCCCTCCCAGACTGTCTTGATCATAAACAGCTTTAACTGGTGTAGTTGCCTCTCTGGTAAACTGATTCAAACCCAGTACACTCCTGCTTGTCTTCTTTTACAAAGGTGCAAGTTAAGGCCTGGCATATTCTACCTTGTCAAGAGGTTTACTTACCATAGCAGTGACTATGTCTCTGGTGACTCTTCCTATGAAGTCAATAGAGGAATTGGGAGAGCATGGGGGTTCATGAGGTCTCTGGAAAAGGGGTGTGTGGCGCTCCTGATATCTATGCAAAAGGATGAAGGTCCAAGTCTTTAGAGTCCTGGTGCTTCCTGTCTTGTTATATGGTTGCGAGACATGGACGCTATCCAGTGACCTGAGACAAAGACTTGACTCCTTTGGTACTGTGTCTCTCTGGAAATTCCTTGGGTAGCATTGGTTTGACTTTGTGTTGAATGAGTGGTTGCCCATCGAGTCCCAAATGAGGTATATTACCTGCATTGTGAGGCACTTACAGCCATGTGCTGTGATTCCCCGAGGGTGATCCAGCTCATAGGATCCTTATTGTTGGGGACCCGAGTGGCTGGACCAGGCCAAGGGGACACCCACGTAACACCAGGCTGCAGCAGATAGAGGGTCATTTCCGGAGGGTGGGACTGGACCTGTGTGTCTGCTTGGGGGGTTGCTAACCGGGATCCAGAGCTGTTTTGTCGTGTGGTGGGTACGGCAACGCACTGTATCAGTGCATGCTCCCCAACTTGACTTGACTTGATACTCTACTGTGCCTGAGATACACTGACATCTGTGATTTTTTATTCTGCTTATGACTCAAGCAGCTCGTTGTCAACAGCTATTACAGGGTGCAGGAGGTTGAATTTTGTGTATATGATGAGTGTCAAGTGTTGAATTCAGAAATATTCTAAATATTTTTTAGTATTTCAGCAGAAAAAAAGTCTAAAAAGAGGTGAAGTGTATCAGAATTATTAAAGAGGAATTAAAATATACAGACAGTGAAGTAGCAAATGCTCTAATCTTGCATTTTTCTGAGGTCATCACATGTGAGGAAGTGGATAACATCCCAGAGGTAAAAGGGACTACTAAGAAGGTACTGAGTGATTTGAAAATTGTAGAGGGATAAGTACTTCTTAGATTAATTAGTTCAAAATCAAACAAATCACCAGGACCAGATAATATTTATCCTTCAGGTTTAAGGAAGTTAGTGAGTACACCTATAAACCCTTGATGCATATTTTTATGAAGTCACTGCACACTGGGGGAAATTCTGAAGGACTGGAAAGTGGCAAATATTATCCCATTATATAAAAAGGGTGACTGGGCAGATCCCACCAACCAGTGGCCAGTAAGCTTATTGTGCATCACAGGAAATTTAATGGAAAGAATGATTAAGGATAAGACTGAGCAACACATGGCCATAACAGGAGTCTTACTGAATAGTTGCTGGAATTCTATGAGGAAGCAACAAAAGCATCACCTAATTCTGAAAATGTTCTTTCTACCATAATCAGATTTAAGCCAGTCATCTTCACATTGTGACTTGAATTCCCACTTCTTTAGGTTTGATTCATAGTCTCTCTCAAGCTTATCAAAAACTTTCTGAAGATCCAGGTAAATAATATCATCTGCACCTCTCTTCACATATACTTGTTCACAGAATTCCATTATATTAGAGGACCCTAATCTCCTCCACCTCAACTGTTCTCTTATAAATCTGTTGCTGACACGTCTGGCTTAATCTTGTTCTTAATAATTGTTTCCTTTAATTTACCTATGTTGTACGTCAATGGCCTATAGTGACAAGCTCAAGCCTGATCACCTTTTAACTATAATAGAACAACATTTGCTAGCTTCCAATCTTTATGAATTTCCCTCTGCACCCTACCAGGTTTTTTGCTCAATGCTATATTTGGTAGTTTTAAGGAATTGTGTTACATGATTCTCAGCTTTGATAAACATGTCTAAAATGAATAGGTGCAAGGATGTAAAGAGTTAACATATATTTCAGACTGGGGAAAAAACACCTTAGCATACAAGAAGCAATAAAGATAATCCTGAGTTTTTGCTTACCACTATGGAATCACAGTGAGTCATTCGACAAAAGAAAAAAAGAAAACTGGCCTTATCAAACTAAGGTGATGATGGTGAGAATCATTCAAAAGCTGTATTTACCATCTGAAAGGACAAAACCCACAAAACCTAACAGCTAAAATGACAAGGAATAAGGATTGATTTTATCCACTGAAAAAGAAAATCTTTTTTGAGTCAGCAAAGTTGCTGTGATGCAGGAAAAGCCCCGTCAAATAAAATATCCCAAAAGGTTTAAAGAATCAAAGAAAACATTTTTTTTCCATTGTTAAAAAGGTCTTTTCAAATAAATTTAAACTGTGCTTTCCAAAGCATTACTGAAGGAGCAGTCAGTTCCACTTTCGACTGTGAAGCCTGTCAGTATCCCCAGTGTGCTTTTAACCTTTAGTCCAGAAATAAAGGCTGTCTGCTAAGTTTAAATGAAATAGTGGCTCAGGAAAAAAGTAGGACCCTAATGGTGAAAGCAAATGAGCTTTCAGCTGCAGATCTGCAGATTATTGCATTCTTATTGCCCTGCCAATCCCATGCCCAATATAAAAGCAAAAGCCACACTGCACCTTTAATGTGTTTTACCACAGAAGAGCTCTTTAAACAGGAATACTTTGCTTTCTAAAGATATGTGGATCTTTCAGGTGTTGACTCAGTCATTGGATTCAAGTGGTCAAACTGTCGATACAGCAAGCCTGCTTAACAGCCAAGTGCAATTTCAAGAGTGTTTAATTAGATAAGACTTTGCATCGATTAAGAAGATTTGAACCTCTTCACGTGGCTCTCAAAGGCAAATAAGCCAATGCACTGATAACATCTTAGAACAGCTTAAAGTGGTGTATAAATAAAAACGAAGACACATGTCTGGTTACCCATGTTAAACAGCTCCTGAAAAATTTTTTTATACGGTGCGATCATCGTTTTATAGACAGCATGTCAGATGGATTGTATCTACTAAGCTTAGACAGTGGAAATGTTAGAACATGCTTTAGACAGAATGGTCAATCAGGTTACCAATCAATCTCAATTTTTGGGTGAAAACCAGACCCATCATTAAAGTACAAATGGCAATTGGGACTTAGCTGCTTTAAGGCTAGCCATTGCACCCCTGTCTCACTCCATAACATACAATCACTGAGCAAATGATCAGGAACACCATATTAATACTAGCTAGGGCCTCCTCTTGCTCTCAAAATAGCCCCACCTCTTCATGGCATGGATTCCAAAAGATGTTGGAAACATTCCTTTAAGATTTTTCTCCATGTTGACTTGATTGCATCACATTTTTTCTGCAGGTTTGTCAGCTGCACAATATGCTGTGAATCTCCTGTTCTACCACATCCTGGAGATGTTCTATTGGATTCTGATTCAGTGACTGGGTAGGCCACTGAAGAATGCTGAACTCATTGTCATGTTCATTAAACCAGTTTGAGATTTCTTTTGCTTTGTGACATTATTCCTTATCATGATGGAGGTAACCATTAGAAGATGGATACATGGCCATGAAGGTCAGCAACAATACCCAAAATAAAGCTGTGGCATTCAAGAGATGATTGATTGGTATTAATGGAACCAAAGTGTGCCAAGAAAATATTTCCCACACCACTACACCATCACCACCAGTCTGAACTGAAGACACAAGGCAGGTTGGTTGCATTGATTTATGCTGTTGATGGCAAATTGTGACCCTGCCATTTGTGTGTCTCATCAGAAATCAAGATTAATCAGAGCAGGCTACGTTTTTCCAGTCCTCAGCTGACCAGTGTGGTGGACCCATGCTCACTGCAGCCTCAGCTTTCTGTTTTTGACTGACAGGAGTGGAATCCATCATGGTCTTCTGTTGTGTACTCTGATATACATTTCTGCTCACTACAGTTGTACAAAGTGATGGTCTGAGTTACCATAGTCTTTCTGTCAGCTCGAACATGTCTGTCCATTCTGACCTCTGACCTCATTCATCAACAAGGTGTTTCTGTCTGCAGAACTGTCACGTACTGGATATTTTTGGTTTTTCACACCATTCTGAGTAAACTCTTGAGACTGTTGTATGCCCCAGTCTCATGCCCCATTGATACACTCACCCTCCCACACTTACACAGGGTATTTTATCATGAAAGGGTTATCAGAGAACCCTGTCCTAATTTTCTTTTGCAGACACAACAAAGTCTTGTTCTCTTATTCTTGTACTCAACTGTTTAGTACAGAGATGACTTGCACAAGGGACTCCGATCTGACTTACCCCAGAGACTGACTGCTACTGTGACTTTGCTTCCCACTCTCTACTAATCTGTAGACCCCAGGCAATATAAGAGACAAGCAAGGGAGCAAGTTTAAATAATTTTATTCTCTCATTATAAATGCCAAAAGAAGAAACAGAGGAAAGGAGTGTGGCAATTGCACCATACAACCTAAATTTTTATGCAAATGAGTTTTCAGCATTAACTCTTTTTAGGTTATCTTGCTGAAACACGGGCATTTTATGGCTGGGTGGGGGGGGTTCTTGGGGACTAAATGTTTTCCACTTTTGCTTCTTACTTTTTAAACCTTGTCTGTGCCATGTCGTTTGATAAACGTTTTTGAGATGATGTCATGGCTAGCAAGTGTCACTCTTCAAACTAGGTAAGGCCAAATTCAGCAACACTGTTTACTGCTACAGACATTTGAAGAGGGCATTGTAATAGTTACCACAGAAATGAAAAAAATGTGCAGTGATAAAACATTTTTATTCAAAGAAGTGGATGGCCACCCAGATCAAAGCAGAGTTGAATGAAGCTCATGGGGACACCAGCACTGTTTATTTCTGGATAAATGAGTTTAAACGTGGCTAAACATGCACTAAAGATGAAGCATTCTCTGGACTGCCAGTTGAGGTCACCACGATGGATATTGTTGAAAAAAAAAGTAATGTATTGTTATGGAAGACTGCCAGGGAAAAGAGATTGCTGAGACTGTAGGCATCTCAACTGAATAAGCGAACGGTATTCTGCATGAAAAGTTATACATGAAAAAGCTTGACACAATGGGTGCCGAGATTGTTGACTGTTGACCAAAAACATATGCGAAAGGACATTTCAATGCAGTGTTTGATGATGTTTAACCACCATCCACAGGACTTTTTCCGTCAATTTATGACCATGGACAAAACATGGGTTTACCACGAAGCAGTAGTCTGGACAGTGAACAATGAGTGGTGACAGTGTTCTGAAGAACATGAAGACCGTTTTATCGGTTAGGAATCTGATGGCCACTGTTTTATGGGATTCTCAAGGAATCATCCTAGTCGACTTCTTGGAGAAGGGAAAGACAATAACAGGAACCTATTATGCCACCTTATTCAAAACAAGAGCTGAAACAAAAAGCCAAAATGTGCTCTTTCACCAAGACAACATGCCGTCCCACAAATCGATTATTGCAATGGCAAAATTGCACAAATTATGCTTTGAGTTGAATCGTCATCCACCCTATTCTCCTTACTTGGCCCCCTTGCAACTTCTTCCTGTTCCCAAATTTGAAAGCCTGGTTTGGTGGGAAGAAACTCTTGTCGAATGAGGATGTCATTGTTACCATCAATGTGTATTTTGCAACCTTTGAGAAAACCTACTGAAAAAATTTGGAATCTCACTGGATCGTGTATAGCCCTCAATGGAGACTATGTTGAGAAGTAAAATCGATTTTTTCCCAAAAAATACTTATCAAATGATCCTCTATTATTTTTCTGTAAGCACTGTTTTGATTTTTTTTTCATTTTTTGCTCTATTATATGGAATTGACTTTTGGATTTTGATTTGGAATTGTAAGACTTGGTTTGCCTTTTTGGCAAACTGTTTTGCCTCAGTTTTCATGTTTTGCTTGACTTTTGGTGTTTCCTTTTGTTATTTAAATAGATTCTTTATTTTATATAGGCTCTTCATTGGATTTGTCTCTCAAGATAGAGTTTTGATGGCGTTTCTTATCCCTTGAGGGCTATTTTGTGCATTTGAAACATTGTCCAATTTGATAAATCAGTTCAGTTTTTTGGACCTTCCAGTGGAGTTTGGGATCACGCTACCAAGACCAGGGAATCTCCTGGTGTAGCATGTGGGTTTTTCTTAAGGCCTTTCACCTCTTTTCATCATTTTTGTGTCACTTATTTAAAACAAGAAATAACCAAAACGAGAAAACCGGACATAAATCTTGGTTGATACATAACACTGTGCTTCTATTAACTGCATTTCTCCATAGGATCTATATTTAGACTAATTGAATAAGACAAACACGCATATCCCTAATATTTTGTAAAACTGATAGAAAATATAATAATTTGCACCCCTTCCTTATAGCTCTAGTGAACTCTACTTGATTATAGTCCTGGTTCCTATCTGTGGATAATTGTACATTTTCCATCTAATGGACCACATTTTCTCAGAGAAAAAGCAGGAATGTGGAATCCTCGAGTAATCTTGCCTTGGTGTGGGTGTATGTGTGAGTGCGTCCACAATTAGTTCTTGTGGTGCCTTTGATGCTCCCTATACTGTTGTAATTGAAATTTGACAAATGCACTAGATATGCATAACAGCATATATGTAGGTTGTCTACCAGCATTGCAAGTTCCTTTAGAGTATTTCCTTCACAGAACTAACTGACTAACTCAGATGGCTAATACAAATTACACAGCTGGCAAACATATTTGCTCACCAAAGAAGCAATCTCATATGTAGGCAATATTTATTGTATGCATTTAGGAAAACTGTCAATGGAGTTATGTAGCTAATGTGCTATACTGGGATTTGAAGGAGAAAGGCAGCCCTTTGAAATAAGGAATTGGGATGGGTGAGAGGTGATTATGCATGCCCATCAACCCTACTCCTGGTGGTAAAAATGTATTAAAACGCCATGCTTTGAAAGTCCTTGTTGTACAGTTTAATGCTTCATTCTCTGTGTAGCCTCCAGAAGAATTGTATGTCCTTTTTTAAGTTTGACATAGGCCATAGAAAATGTAAATGGATCAAACGGTGCTGCTTACAGCATAAATTGGGTAAAACCCAGCATGAATCACGTAAAAGAAGCTGAAATATTTTGACAGGTGCCCAGAGCTACCTTATTTGTTTTATCAGTAGACTGGCCACCTACCTCTTTGAAATAACATAGGAGTTCAGTGCATCCCTGAGCCATAAAATCACACAAACCCATGGAGCTGCTGTAGGTAACAGAATAAATCCTCTGACTGCTGGCAAAATGAGAATCTTGGCAGCAAACAAAAAGCTTCAGTGATTAGCAATGCTTTCTGACGCAGCATAAGATGTTCAAAGAAGTCTGGCAGACTCTGAAGTGTTTTTATAGAACATTTTGCTTATAATGCACAATTTTCCTTGGAAACAACTTGCCTACTTATTTATTCTTGAAATGGCAGTTGAGCCTGACAAAGTGCAATCTGTCATTAGTCAAATTATTATGAGTTAACAATGAGGAGAACACTCGTTGCAAGTGAGTCTGAAAAGTAATGCAAAGTGGGGTGAGTAAGTAACTATTTTCATGAGTATAACTAAAAACTATAGCCAGTGTCTGAAAATTAAGGAAATAAGACTTCAACCACGCAGTAGTATAGTAATTTAGTAAAAATATTGTGTTACTGTATGCTACTGTACACTACATTTTAAACATAAATGGCTACTTTTACGCCAATATATTTTCTGGACACAACTTTTGATGCAATATTAAACCAGAAAACAAAGAAGCTACACCAATATACATGATATTGTACTTAGTTGTTTAAAATACAGGCTGTCACATGCCACTGGTGGGAGCCACTACCCTCTTAGCAGTTCATAATTGTGCAGCACCAAGGGTATTCCAGAAAAGACATATATTAAAAATAGAATTTTATTAAAAACACAATTCAAAATTCATGAACAAGGCAGTTCAGGTGCACAAAAATATTAATATCCACAAAACTAGAGAAATAATAGGAATAATCCAGGCACATATTCAAATAAGAAAAATAAAAATAACAAGTGCACAACTAAATGAAAAATATATGTTAAAAACACCATGTCTATAAAGAGAAGTTAAAGCTACCAAATGTTACAAATAACAATCTACATGCAAAAAAGAAGAAAGTTAGGCTCTTTTAAGGCCAAGTAGCTATGCACCTATCCAGGTAGCAAAAAAAACACACCTTGTGAAGCTATGAGTTATAATTCCAGCTTCACAGGGATTAATTCACTTAATAATCAGCTAAACTATTAAATTCTAATTCACCAAATCATTCTCAAACACTTACCCTAAATTTTAACAAAAAACCTGTCTGAATCTGAATTATGAGTTATAGGCTCTATAGCAGCCCCTCAGCCTGAGTCATCCAGTGAAACTGTGGCTACACACATGCATATGAAGACCTTTATGCCCTCTGTATCTTTTTGCCCCTGGGACTTTTAACAAACAAAAAATACACTAAAATAAAAGTGCTGAACTAAAATGAATGAATTGCCTTCTAGGGAAATGTACAGCTTTTATTTTTATCCCCCATTCCTTAACATGCCAAGTGTATAATCCTGGTTCAAAACCACTGCCAGCAAAATTAGTTGGAAAAAGGCAGGGTGCATGAAGATGTGTCCAGACACTGTCCTTATGCCAGCCTGCCAAAAGGGTTGCATTTAGATGTTTAGGGTGGAAATGGATGTTGGAGAAGCACAATCCCAGTCTTGTTTATTTCCACAGCTGATGCTGCTTTGTTCTCACACTGCAGCTTGCAAATTAAAGTTTGGTATTTTTCAAGTTATATCTTAACAAACATAGTACATATGCATTTGCCATGCAAAATTTGGTTTTAAAGTTCAGCTTTTTAAATTAATTTAAATAAATGTCTTGCCTGCACTGGTGCTTTACAAAGAATTTATGGGGCATGGGTACAGCCAGACAACAAAAGCATTAAAACATCAAATACATCAATTTTTCAAGCCAAGGTAGCTGTCGTATATTGATCTGCATCTTCTGATTATACACACATGATAAAATAGAAGTAGCTTATATGTGTCATTTTTTAACAAAAAAAAAATCATAATATTCTGAGATTCAGCCATTTTTAAAGAAAACCAGCTCAGCACTTGTAGTCTTTCGCAATAACCTTTCACATGGGGAGTGGTTTCTTCTTGAAAGACCAAATCACAGTAAACTGTTCATGCCACTTGGTTGAATTCTCCTTGATTTACTTCCATATTTAAGTAAGAACTCACGCAAGCAAATAGAAAATGTATCCTTGCCTCGAGAGAAATAGCAGCAGGAATATTGCTAAAATGACTATTTCCAGATCTCTTTTGTTGTTTTCTTTTATCAAAACTCAAAGTTTAGGCTTTTATTTTCCAGTGGTGGTTTCTGAATAAATGCCTCCATTGTAAAGGGGCATTGCCAGCAAGAAATCCTTTTAAAATTTACAGAAAACCTTACACTTTATATACCATTTGTGTGAAGATATAACTTTGACTTGAAAAATACCAAAATTTATCATTCAGGATACAATCATTAACATGTCCACTAATGCTGAATGACACGTTGTAGGTACTTGGCTTATAGTTTAGTGAACATAATACAAATCACATGCAAAAAGAAGGAAGTATGAATTATTTTAAATTGGTAAGAACATTTTTAATGACTTTGTCACACACGCATGCATGGGAGACAGTTAAAGGGCTCAAAAGAAGGTAATTCAATCCCAGGCCAGGGGGTGGCAGAGTGCAATAATCCTTTCTCTTTTATTGCAGCAGACGAAAAACACGGGAAATGACATCCTTGGGTCCAGGCAAAATTTCTTTTGAGCAATTTAGCTGCCTCCCATGCACTGTGTATGACACGTGGCATAGTCAGCAGGATGATTGCCTCCTCAAGGAACTGGAAGTGACATCATTGAGTCAGGAAGTGACATAATCAAGCCTGGAACCAGAAAGGGATAAAAGAGAAAGGATTATTGCACTCTGCCACCCCTCCCTGGGCTGGCATGGAACTTCTTCTTTTGAGCCCTTTAGCTGTCTCGCATGCACACGTGTGTGTGACACTATATATAAAAAACAGGGAATTGCATAATGGCACAGTTATTACACTGCTGTCTTGCAACAAGGAGACTGGGACTCAAGCCCTCTATTCCCATGGTATTCCTCCAGGTGCTCCAGTATCCTCCAATAGTCTGAAGACATGTGGGTTGGTGAATTGGCGATAGTAAATTGATCCATGAAGTATATGTTCACCTTGTGATGCTGTCCAGGGCTTGCTTGTTCCTGCTTTGCACTCAATGCTTGCTAGTTTAAGCCCCAGCTTCACCACAGCCCTTCACCGGATAAGTGGTTTTTGAAAGTAGATGGATTAAAACAAAAATATACCCTACACTTATAGGTACTTAAGAACAATTAATGTCAGATACTTTAAAATTTCTACTTGAGTAGTTTTGTCATGGGCAAATTTTACTTTTACTTCAGTAACCTTTTAGAACACTATCTCCACTTTTACTCCAGCATGGCTTTTGAGTACTTTATACAACATTGGTATCATGCCACAAATATAATTAGTACATCTCTATGATTTATGCAGATATTCTATATGTCATTTTTTGCTGCATTTTCATATTTTACACATAGATTTGGTTTGCATTGCACACACATAAAAGTGTCTGCATTCTTCTTCACTCTGTGAGCTGTGAAACAAAGACATTTGAAATATAGACATCCAGAGAGAAATAAGAAAACAAAATTTGATCTGAAGCCCCTAGAAATTGGCAGAATTTCTAGTTACAGAGGAACAGAGATGGAAGAAAAGGAATATATGGAATTATATCATTCATTGGGAAAATATTATATATTATATTGGTGTAAAATGATAAAATTGGGAGGTACATCACTTTGCTGTTGCAGTCCATTGTGTCACCATTCTTTAACATCTGAGTGTCTTCTTGTTGGACGTCATTAAGTGACCCAGCCTTTGGACAGTTTCTCCAAAATAAGCCACCAGAATGCAGGTAGAGAGAGACTAAATCTGAGTGTGAGACAAGAAACTTGTGCTCTTCCATACCAGACACTCTTGTTTGATGATGTAATAGAAATTTACTTCAAATTAAAACAAAAAATATATCACCAGTTCAGAAAGAACCATGCAGTTTTAAATGCTGTTTATTGAACATTTGCTCTTTTGGCACTAAAGCTGTTTTGGTAAATGATATTATATTAAGTACAAAATCTGATCTGTGTCTTCTCACTGAAACCTGGCTTAGTAAATGTGACACTGTTCCCCTAGCTGAGGCGTCACCAGATGGATACTCGTTCCTTCATAAGTCTAGAGATTCTGGTCAAGGAGGAGGCCTTGGAATAATTCATTGTAAAAAATGCAAATCACTTCTAAAAATTTAGGCAACTTTACATCCTTTGAGGCATTCATTTTAAATATTAAAACAGATTCCAACACAATTATAGTGCTAGTCTACAGACCACCAGGGCCATATTCATTGTTCATGACTGAATTTAGCAACCTTCTATCTGATTTGGCTATAAATTATGATCATGTAGTACTGATGGGGATTTTAATGTACACATTGATGTGGAAACTGACACTTTTAGCAAATGTTTTACTTATTTGTTAAATTCAGTAGGATTTTGTCAGATTGTCAAAGGTCCAACTCATAATCATAACCACACATTAGATTTAATTATAACTTACAAAGTTGAAATTCAAAATTTAAATATTACTCCATTAAATGAAGTTATTTCCAATCATTACTTAACTACATTTGATTTAGTCCTGCTCTTGTTAACGCACTCACAGATTAAAACAAAGACAGTGCGACATCTAGATTGTAATTCTGCTTCAAAATTTATAGATACCTTGAGTAAGTCGAGTGTAATTGTGGAAAACCATTTAGATCAGTTAACATCAAATGTAAACATGGAAAACAATTTAGATCAGCTAACATCACATTATAATGTGACCTTGAGAGATGCTCTGGACACAGTGGCTCCCTTAAAACAAAAGTGATCAAAGCACATAGAAACTCTCCCTGGTTTAATGAAAACACTCGAGCTCTTAAATTAGAGTGTCAAAACTGGAGCGCAGATGGAGAACAACAAAGCTACATGTCTTTCAAATTGCATGGACAGAGATGTTAAAAATATAAAAAGCCCTCTTTAAAGCTCGCTCAGAATACTATTCTACATTAATAGATAGCAATAATAAAAATCCTAGGGTACTGTTTAGAACAGTGGCTAAATTAACAAATGGAATTCAGATCAACAGTGCAAAATACCAACAGATATTAGCAGTACAGACTTTATGAACTTCTTCAATGAGAAAATTAAAAATATAAGATCCCAGATCTCAGCATCACAGTACAAACCAAATACTAGCTTAGCAGACCCTGTCTCACATTGCATTCAGCACTTTAGTAATTTTAATCCTGTAACTGAGCAGGAAGTCTTAACTTTAATTTCTAAAATGAAACCCACTACTTGTTCCCTAGATCCAGTGCCAACAAAACTAGTAAAAAGTGCAATGGATGTTCTTGCAGCGCCTATTCTAAACATTATTGCATGTCACACTACCTGATGCACTAAAAGTATCAGTCATTAAACCATTACTTAAAAAGTCAGGCCTAGACCCACACATACTAAATAATTATAGGCCTATTTCAAATTTACCATTTCTCTCTAAAATACTAGAAAAAGTAGTCGCCAGTCAGCTTCAGTCACACCTTACGCATTACAATTTATTTGAGAAATTCCAGTCTGGTTTCGCACTGGTCATAGTACAGAAACGGCACTAACGGGGTTGTAAATGACATTCTGATATCCTCTGATGAAGGAAACTCCACTGTAATTATGTTGTTGGACTTAAGTGCAGCATTTGACACCATTGACCATTCTATTTTACTGCACAGGCTCGAAAATGATGTTTGGCTTACAGGCACTGTGCTCTCTTTCTCTTCCAATATGTACAGAAATGTTCTGACAGTACTCCATCTTTATACACAGAAGTTCAATATGGTGTCCCGCAGGGCTCAGTACTGGGACCTTTACTATTTTCGCTTTACATGTTTCCACTTGGATCTATCTCTAGGAAACATAATGTTAATTTTCACATGTATGCAGATGACACCCAGTTATACCTTTCATTTAAATCAAATGAAGTTTCTCCGATGTTGTCTTTAATTAGTTGTGTTAGTGAATTAAAGGAGTGGATGAATGAGAACTACTTGTCTTTAAATACAGATAAAACAGAGATGTTAATTGTGGAGGGAATGACGCTGATCACAGCAATATTTTGTCATCATTTAACTCAGTTGGAATCACCATTAATTTTACTGAATCAGCCCGCAATCTAGGAGTTATCTTTGACTCTAGCATGTCATTTAAAGCACATATTACAAAGTTGTCCAAAACATGTTTCTTCCATCTTAAAAATGTTAGGAAATTAAGGCCTTTCTAAATAAACAGGATTCTGAGAAATTAATTCATGCATTTATCTCTAGTAGGATTGACTACTGCAATGCGGTGTTCACTGGATGTTCAAACTGTTCTTTATACAGCCTCCAGTTAATCCAAAATGCGGCTGCAAGAATTATTACAAGAACAAGAAAATAAGAACACATAATTCCAGTTCTTAAATCCTTACACTGCCTCCCGGTTAAGTTTAGGGCAGATTTCAAAATCCTCCTTTTAACATATAAAGCATTAAATGGCCAAGGTCCGGCTTACTTGTCTGAACTTATCATGACTTACAAACCAGAGCACATTAAGATCTCAAGATGCCGGTCTGCTTATGATTCCAAGGATTAATAAAATAACAGTGGGAGGTCAAGCTTTTAGTTACAGGGCCCCTAAACTGTGGAATGGTCTGCCTGCTACTATAAGAGATGCCCCTTCGGTCTCAGCTTTTAAATCCCAGCTGAAGACTCACTACTTCAGTTTAGCATATCCTGACTAGAGCTGCTGATTAACTGTACAGACTGCATCTCTGTTGTTAGTCATTAGCAATAAAACATAAGTAACATGATTGTTAGAATTGGATACTAACCCTCACCTATTCTGTTTCTCTTTTCGGTACTCAAATGTGGCATTATCCTGCAACACAAAAACAAGATTAAAGGAGAAGGATCAAGCCAAATTTAGGAATACAATATAAGAACCAAGTAAGGAAGTGGGGAAAGAAAACAGCAGAAAGAACAAAATACAAAAATATTGATAACGCGTTTTCCTCCAAGTGTCACTTGAAACGAAGTCCTAGTATCACTTCAAGAATTAACGGTGGGTGTCTTTTTGGTATAGAAACATCAATTCTGAGTTCTTTCTAGTTGTCCCCAGTGTCCCTGTCTCTCTAAGGTTTAAGTAGTTTTTAAACAGATGGCATCATAGAGACACCTCAAATTTTCATTCCCAGAAAGAAGCTCTTCTTAAAGTCTAGAAGCACATACTTCCCGCTGCATCTTTCATCCATTGAATGGCATCACAGTCTCAACTCTTTCAGCCAGAGACGCACCACTGGCATTTGTTGGTGAAGAGACTTTGAAGTTTCTTGTCATCCCTTTATAATCTCTCTTACTGTCTCTGATTAGGTGGTCAGGCACATCCAGCCTTTGCTCTGTTACCTACTCCCAAACAAAACTTGCTGTCATCTTCTTCTGTGTGGCACCCTCTGCCTTACTTTTCCATTTCACTTGAAGTACAGCCTGCTTAAGGGTGTCTGCTTCCTCACACTTGCTCTGTTATTGCTAGTATGGCTCTGTGACCATTTGGAGATTTGCTGTGAGACATCTGTCCTTATCTTTGGAAATCCATTCCCACCTAGGCATACATAGTATATTTGACACTTTTAGTGAAGTATGCCCTTTTAAGTATGCACTTAAAATTTAAAAGGACACGCTTTGTGGTTATATCTGCATTCAGTGCACTCCAGTGTATTCCAAGTGTCTGTTTACTTAAATATATTCCAGACTTCAAAAGACAACAATATCTTTGGCTGCGTTTAGCAGGGCCTCTGAAGTGACAAAAAATTAAAAGAGGTGGCAGGTACAAAATAATAGATAGATAGAGAGATAGATAGATAGAGAGATAGATTGATAGATAGATCTTTATTGTCATTGTCACTTTTACAAAGGAACAATGAAATTGAAGGTGCAGTCGACTCAGTGTGAAGCATAAGAGTTAAAAAGACAAGAAGAGAGAAAATAATAACAAACTGAATAGCAATAAAAGTACTTTACAAAATATACAAATTGCACTTGTTGACTTAAGGTCTATATTACACGTTGGAAGAGAACGATATGGAGCAGTTTTATTCTGAGCTCAGGGCCATGATTGCTTTTGGATAAAAGCTGTTTTTAAGGCAGTTTGTCCTGGTTTTCATTGCTGTGTATCTCTTGCCCGATGGCAAAAGTTGGAAGAAGCAATGACCGGGATGTGATAAATCCTTTGAAATGTCTATTGCTTTTTTGCAGCATCAGGAGGTGTAGATTTTTTCCAGAGTGGGGAGGGTATAACCAATTGTTCTCTCTGCTGTCCTGACAGCCCTTTCTGAGGAATAGCAGCTGCCGTACAACACAAAGTCCGTACGTTAGCACACTCTCAATGAAACAGTGATAAAGGCCAAGGAGCAGATTTTTGGGGAGTTGGTTCTTTCTGAGGATTCTCAGAAAATACAGTCTCTGCTGCACCTTCTTCAGCAGCTCCTTGGTGTTGGCGCTCCAGGTCAGGTCATCCTCCATCTCAATGCCCAGAAACCTGAACACCGGGATCCTCTCCACACAGGCCCCGCCAATGATGAGTGGCTGGACGTCAGTTTTGTTTTTTCTAAAGTCAATAACAAGCTCCTTCATTTTTGTGCTGTTGAGGAGCAGGTTATTGACTGTGCACCATTCTGACAGCCGCTCCACCTCATCCCTGTATGCCTGCTCACCCTCCTTGCCTGAAATGTGTCCGACCACTGTCATGTCATCCGCGAACTTTATGATCTTCTTGCTATGGTGAGTGGGGACTCAGTCATATGTGTAGAGGGTGTAGAGGAGCGGGCTGAGCACACAACCCTGCGGCGTCCTGGTGTTGAGTCTGAGAGCAGGAAGTGGATGTGTGGAGACACAGCCTGACCCTCTGGGAGCGACCAGACAGGAAGTCCAGTATCCAACTGCAGGTGAGTGATGGAAGTCCCAGATCTGCCAGTTTATACAGCAGTTGTTGTGGGAGGATGGTGTTAAACGCCAAGATGAAGTCTACAAAGAGCAGTCTGGCATAACTCCCCTGCTGCTCCAGGTGGGTCAGGGCAGAATGAAGGACTGTGGCCACAGTGTCCTCTGTGGATCTCTTTGCTTTGTAAGCAAATTGAAATGGGTCCAGGTCTGCTGGCAGGCAGACGATGATATGACTCCGCACAAGTTTCTCAAAACACTACATGATGACAGATGTGAGTGCCACTAGGCAGAAATCATTCAGACTGTTGGTGATGGAGTTTTTCAGCAGCAGAACAATGATTGAGGACTTGAGGCAGGATGGGACAGTGGCCTGGGACAGGGACTGATTGAAAATCCTAGTGAAGATGCCGGCCAGTTGATCTGCACAGTCTTTCAGCACCCGTCCAGCCACACTGTCGGGTCCTGCAGCCTTCCTCGGGTTCACCTTCCTCATCACCCACCTCACCTCACACTCTTCCACCATGAGTATGTTGCTGTTGTGAACAGGCGGCTTGTTGGTATCGCCTCAAAGGGGCAAAGAAGATGTTCAGCTCCTCTGCCAGAGAAGCGTCTCCCTCAGCGGCCGAGGAGTTGCTGGATTTGTAGCCGGTGATGTGCTGGAGACCCTGCCACACCTCCCTGGTGTTGTTGCTCCTCAGATGGTCCTCTATCCTCCTTCTGTACGCTGCCTTGGCCTCTTGGATGCCTCTCTTCAGGTTCTCTCTGGTTACACTATAAAGAACCCCATCCCCAGACCTGAAAGCAGTATTCCTTAGCTTTCAGCAAACTGTGGACATCCCTCATCATCCAGGGCTTTCTGTTAGGATAAATCCTTACAGTATGTGTCTGTCCCTGGTGATGTTGTCCGTGCAGAACTTGACATAATCCAGGACTGCTGTAGTGTGGTTCTACAAGTCTTGGTGATCGAAAACCTCCCAAATGGTTCTCTGCAAGCAGTCCTGCAACTGTTGGGAGGCCTCCTTGGGCCATATGGTAACAGTCCTGGTCATAGTGGGAGCTTGTTTCCTGAGGGGGGTATATGCAGGGATCAGAAGCAAGGACGTGTGATCAGACTGGCCAAGGTGTGCTAGGGGTTTAGCCCTATAGACCTGTCTGATGTTTCTGTACAGCTTGTCCAGTGTTTTTACTTCCCTGGTTGCACACTTTATGTGTTGATGGAATTTGGGGAGAACTGCTTTCAGATTTGCATGATTAAAGTCCCCAGAAATGATGTGAACAGCCTCAGGATACTTGCTGTGTTTACTGATGATGGTGTTGTGTAAAAGCCCCAGAGCCAAGTTAGGATTAGCATCTGGTGCTATATACACAGCAGTTAGCAATATGGTGTTGAATTCACAGGGGAGGTATACGGGTCTGCATTTAGTTTTCATAAACTCCACGTCTGCAGAGCAGTGTCTGGTGAATAGGTGGAGCTTGTAAAATATGAGGAATGGTAACAATAAGAACTGACATACAAAATGAAGCAAGTGGCAGCATGAAGGGGATGGTGCAAACACATACACAGAATCACAGGGGGTGACAGCATTAAGAGTGTCACACACGAAAATAAGAGATAGCCTATGCACAACATGAGGCAGCATTAAGGAATAAGTTTGGTATTTTAAAATCAAACTTATTTCTTCATAATCATTATTTATATAAATTTGCTACATAAAATATCTTGTGGAGTGAAGCTTATTTTATAAATTAAAAAAACGTATTTGTTCTTGAAGTTAACAATGGGGCTGAGGGGCACACAAGTCCACATATGAATGAAAAAGGTTTAAAACTTACCATATATGTTGACTTAAAAGAAGCAAAGATTGTGATTTAAGAAATTATAGCTTCTGCATTTATGAGGCAACCTTGTGATAATGAAAGGAAACAAGAAATAATTGTTTTTGTAAAGATTCTTGGGATAATAATCCTTGAGGTAAGAATATAGTTCATGTTCACTGGTCTGCTCACAGCCATCGACGTTGATGGAACTATGGCAACTCCAACTACTCCGCTTCACCAAGATGTATTCTGTTTATTATGACTACATCTGGAATTCTGTTTCTGTTCATTCACCAGCAGTCAGCGTAAAGTGGTTCATTTCACTCCTACCTCTCTCTCTACACCTCAAGTCAATGCAATATTCTTTCTCAATTAAGCACACGCATGCATCATCAATCCTGCTGCAGCAGGGAATATCTTTGTGAAATTTCCAAATAAGCTTCTGTATAGTGTAAGAATATAAGTGATCATAAGTCTAAGTTTTTAAGTTATTATTCTCTAGTTGTCTACAGAGCAAAGACAGAAATTCACATCTGGACATCCAAACTGAATAATATCAATAAGAGGAACTTGGTGATGACCTTCCAAGGTAAATCCATGGAATGGAGGACAAACAACAGAGTCCAATGAGCTGCTGGTCTCCTTTTAAAATAGCTAAATGTGATAATAATGATTTGCTTTTTTCTTTTTTTTATCTTCTTAAAGCGTCATGAATATTCTGTTTTGCAATATGTATTTAAATTCAACATGCTGATCAATACTCGATTACATTTTTGCTTGAAAAATAGACATATTCTGTAAGTTTTAAGGCTTTTCTTAATAAAGGGACTCCTGTACCATTCATCCCCATTATAAGGGTGTAGTTATTTTTTAAAATTTTAAATATGCTTCACTTTAGAATATACCACAATTGTGAGTTAAAAAATACTGAATGTATCCTTAAAAGGTGGACCCGGGCAAAACTGGATTAGTTGAAATATTCAAAGGTGGTGCACATGAAATTGGAGCAGTGGCAGTAGGAGAAATGGTTCACACAAAATCAAAGGAGTGAGAGCTTAAAGAGTTCTATTAAATTTCTATTAAATTAGTATTAGTATATTACTGTTGTAACACTAGATGACACTATACCAGCACTTAAACCAACACACAAACACTGACAACATGTTTTAAAGCACCAAGAAGTTGTTTAATTTCTTCTCTATAATAAATAGTGCCCAACGCAACACCACCACAAAAAACAAATAAACGCAATAATATTTAATTCTCAAAATCACTGCTCCACACCTCCCAGTAAGCTCTGTCCTCTACCCCCCAAATCCAGCTCTCTTGCTGGGTCTCCAACAGTCATTTAAATAGTCCTTGACCCGGAAGTGCTTAGACTCTTCCATCCATGTGACTTGCCAGCACTTCCGGGTCAGATGGAGAGTTAAAGTTCTTTAATCAGCCCGGAAGTACTTCAGGGCTCCCGTCCACATGATTTGGTAGTACATCTGGGCTATGGATGAGGCATGGCTCCTCCGGTCCTCTCACAGTTCCTCCTGGTGACACCCACGGTACCCAACGGGGCTGAGAAACCGAACTCTAAGTCCCAAGATGCCCTGTGGGAATCCGGGGCACTGTTACACACCAGGGGTGCAGCCATTTAACCTTTTGGGGGAGGCAGTGTCCTTGAAAATCTGCCTTCCCCTATCCTTCCATCGCAAGTGCGTCCCTGGCGTTTGAGCTGGTGGCCGTCTCTTACACTATATATTAAATTAGTATTATGAGCATGTTTTTGAGAGGAGTCTAACATTAATTTTAACACTCTGCCAGAATTTGTCCTGCCTTGAATGCACACCATACACACCGTATTAAGAGTGATGTCTGCTGAAGTAAAGATAAAACCATTGGTTTTACTTCATTGAAAAAATGTGTTTTTCAGTCATGACATACAAACAACACTACTAATAAGACAGCATTTGTGTGTGTGTGTCAAATTCAGCATAGAGTCATAGAATTGCGTGTCTCTTTAGAAAAGTGCTCTGTTTGACGGGGTGATATGCAAACACAAAAGTGCTATGAATGCAGATATCTTTGTCTAAATGTTCCAGAGTTGTTGATTGTTTTAATCAAAGACAAAGTAAAACAAAGCTTCTCAACCTTAATATGCGATCCAATCGACCAGCACTGCCATGTTGGTGAATGGTATTGTAGCAGTAGTCTCACTGCTCCTTGTCAGGGTCTTATAATGTCTCCTCTTTGATTTATTGTTTTTATGCTTGTTACATTCATTTTATCCATCACCATTATATGTATTTGTTTTCCTATGGGGCACTGCCATTTTATATGTCTGGCTGCTGTGATGCTACATGGTTGGTGGGCACATGATACATTAGCATGTGACCCATGACACCACACAGTGAAATTCACACAGTTGAAGTACTCTGCTAATATTGTTAAAAAATAAAAACTGAAAGGGAAAATTTTTTTGAGCATTCATCTTATTAGAAAGCTTGACGTCAAATTTAGAGGACTCCTTTAAGCTTAAAAGTGTTGTCTTGAGTTTTTGTTTTGCAAAATTGACCTTAAAATTAATTTCAATAGTAATTTTACAATTGTGAAATACAAAACTGATTAAAAGTTTGGTTTTATTTTTTTTAAGGTTTTTTGGGTCAGAAAGCAAGGAATATTGCTCTATGTGACAATCATGATCTATAAACCTATTAGGACCATACCACAGCCAACTATGGTCTCCATCCTCACCCACCCTACAATGCCACTGCACTGCCACATCTCCTTCCATGCAGCTCCATGCACTCACATCTGCTTTGTGTGCTATGATTTGCCTTCATTAAAACTTTTTTACAGCTTTGTTTTTCATTTTTCTCTGATTTCTTGGTTATTTAAAGGTTTTGAAAGTTGCTGAATCTTACCGAGGCAACAGTTTTTTAAAAAACATGTTTCTCTATTATAATAAAAAAATCTTGGGTCAAGATGTGATCTTCTCAAAAAAAAACCTTTGATGTCCCGCGAGACTAGACTTTACAACCTTCGGAAGCAAGACCCGTGAGGCAGTAACGTTTGTACGTCACACCTTACTTACAAACAATTTAAAATAAGATCACAGACATCTAACCTCTCAGTTGTTGGAATGATTTTGGCAGACACTATTCATGTGCTCCCAGCTCTTAAAAATGTTATACTTTCTAGATGGCACGTCAACGACTAAGCAAAGAAGAAAGAGCAGTTATGTGCAAATTCTGAAAATAAGGAAAGTAATAATCAGCTCGGACCAAGTGGAATTGAAAACCTCGTAGGTCCAATTGGTGTCAGAAATAAAAGACTTCATAAAGACTTCAAAAACTTTGACGCGATAGACATGCAGAGCAAGTTACAGATTATGAAAGTAGTAAAATTTGAAAGTATTGAAAAAAAGAAAGTAAAGATTGCATTAGCTCAAACAAATGGAAATTACAGTAAAAACTCGTTTATCACGGTTAATCCGTTCCAGACTCTACCGTGATAAATGAATTTTCGCGAAGTAGGATTCTTTATTTATAAATCAAATATTTTTGCAGTTATATAAGTATAGAAAACCTGTTTACAACCTTCTAAATACATTTTTTTAACATTATTTGAGCCCTCTAGACATGAAATAACACCCTTTAGTCACCATTACACTCGTATTACCCAATATATTAGACAAAATAAGAGAAAATAAGACATATCAGACGTTACAAATATCACATTACTAGGCGCACTTGCCTTTTAAGGCTACCGACTTTTATCCTCAATTTTTGTGCTCTCCATGTGTACATCGGGCATGTAAGTGTAGGGAATGAGAACATCAAAGTGCCCATTCATAACATCTCCCGAAAACGAAAAGTTTTTTTATCCCCTCAAGTGCCTGTCCAAAGTCATACAATGTCAGCCCGAATCTGTACCGCTAAAGACGGAGTTTCATGCACTAAATAAGCTATAGATGAGAATAAGCAAGCACCATCTCCCCTGATATTTACTACGCGGTGAGGCATTTGTACTCCATCAACATTAATTATTTCCAGAGACATAATTTGGTCTATTTTTCCAGCGCATCGCGCACAAAAGCAAGGGAACGATGAGAGCACCAGAACTCTGCTCACATCGCGTCACTTCGTACCTCAAGCTGCAAGTAGTAAGTCTGTAATAAGCGGAATACCACTACGCTTTGCACTCACGGGACGGAAGGACAATCCCGAACGCTTTTATCTAGTAGATTATTGTACTGTACATTTAATTGCACACAACCACTAACCTATGAAGGCACGACCTCAGTAGGGGAGTCATCAGAGGTGGTGCAGTATCTTCAGCAGGTGTGTTGTTGTCTTCAGTGAAGAAGTACTAGGAGTAGGCAGTGGTGTCTGGGTGCCGGCTGAAGAACATCTTGATAGGCAGTTGCTGGCGCTGTCTTTTCATATGCATGAGGAGGCTTTTGTAGGGTATTGCCATCTTTAATCATATCCAAGAGTTTCACCTTCTCCTGGATAGTAAGCATCTTCCTCCGGCGCTTAGTTTTATTGTCAGAAGGCTTAGAAAAGCGCACGTTTAGGAGCCATCGTAGGGCTTAGATAAAAGTTCTCAGAAAGCGCATGCGTAGTGACGTAAGCGTGTATGAGAAAAAAATCGAGATAGAGTGAAAACGCGAAAGTCGAAGCATGATATAGCGAGGGATCACTGTATTACTCTGTGAAATAACGGAACAGCAAAATAATTAGATATATGGACACAGGTGATATGTCAGAAATATGTAGATATTGTAAGGCTTTAAACTTTAAGTTGGAAACTTGTAGATCATCTAATTCGTGTTGCCATCAGGGAAAAGTAGTGTTGCCTCCCAATGAAGAGGCGTATCTGCGAGAATTAAAAGATTTGTGGTTTGGTGAAAGTGAAATCCACAAACACTACAGGCAAAACATCAGAGTCTACAATAATCTTTTCGCGTTCGCATCATTCAGTGCTCAAAACGTATGATTCACACAATAATGGACCATACGCTATGAGAATCTGAGGTCCCACAACAATTAAAGCTACAACAACTTTAATCCTGGAGAAACCACAATTCAGTCTCGTGCATATTTATAATCACGGAGAAGCGATGCAAGATAGAATCGAAAGAGTATGTAACAATTCCCATGAAAATAACAATCTCTTTAAATTGTATATCAGGATAACCAAACTCGGGGGTGGACGAGCGAAGCGAGCAGGGGGTGGAGCCCCCTCATTTATTTAAAGATGTTAAATACTTTACTGGCTTTTTGTTTTTATCATGGATGTCACAATTTTGTTTGGTTCTGTTGTAGTGGTTGCTCCATTCTTGCTATGGGTGAAGTCCGAGTCTTGCTGCAAGTGTCATTGGGGTTCAAAGTTATAATGGTCAGCTCTTCCTGGTAACCAAGTTTGTGGATTGAAACACTAATTGTTATTAGTTCATTTTTGATGGTTTGACTCAACACGGCTTGTTTGGCATTGCTTGAAAACTACACAAATGGTCGTATATTAAAGAAATTAGCTTTTTTTGCCCCTGTTGATGACTGGCTTATGTGTTGATTTAGGCTTTCATAAACCGCTCAGTTTTCCTAATATAATAGGGGCAATTGATAGCACTCATAGCAATAAGGGCCTCTATTGAGAATGGCGCTGCCTTTGTTAACTGTAAACAGTGATATTTCATTATCACACAAGTCATCCGTGATGCCAAGATGAGACTGACAAAGCTCGGGTAAAATGATTCATTTATTTCTAGGCTATGCAGCGCTGGCAAATGACTTACTCACAGTGCTTCTGTACATGATGGCTGGCTTGTTGGTAGAGTAACTGACTGAATCTGCATTTTATCATATGGCCCGTACTATTTATTGTAACAGCACTCATGTCGTTGTATGTGCCATGTGATAGTGGATACGCCATATAGAGCAAGCCATAGGACTCCTCACAAGCAGACAAGACATAGGGGGTGGTTTCCAGATGAGTCAGATGGGAGGCTGCCTACCAGCCAATAAAACTCTGCAGCATTGGGATTGCATATGTACGAGGTTCATTAGCACAGCCCATATATGGATGTTCCAGGGTGGCAGCCATGCGGGGTTTGATGCTTGTTCACATGAACAAGATGACAGTGATTTGTAAAGGCAAATTGAGTACAAATGTGCATACCACCAGGTTTTATAAGTTTGATTTTTTGCCATATGTATTTTCTTATTTTTTGGTGGACACTGTGATGGATAGGCCAGCAGTTCAACCTGGCTGGGACGTTCAAAGAACAGAAAGATGGGGGAAGGCAGCTACTGTGGAACACTGCCACCCCCAAGACCCTAGATGGCGACTACCCTGCAACATAGCGGTGCCCTGGATTCCCACAGGGCACAAATGGATCTGGAGTTCAACTTCACAGCCCTGTTGGGGACTGTGGGTGCTGCCAGGAGACACTGCAGGGGGACCTGAAAGGTTTTACTGTTTGCATAGCCCAGAAGTACTACAAAGTCATGGGGACGGAAACCCCAAAGTACTTCCGGGCTGAAGAAAAAGCAAGTTCTCCATTTGACCCCGGAAGTGCTGGCAAGTCAAGTGAATGGAAGAGAAGTACTTACAGGTCAAGGACTATATAAATGACTGCTGAAAACCCAGCAAGGGAGCCGGAGTCAGGAGGAAGAAGACTGAGCTTACTAGTGGAGGATTGAGGTTGGCAGAAGAATAGAGGAGAGAGAAAAGAAAGAAGGGACTGAGTAATCGTGGCGGATTTATGCATTGTGTGGTGCTGTAAAGAAGATAGAAGGGTATTAACATGATTTTTGGACATCTGGTGTCTGTCTGTCAGTGTTTGGGGGCTGAACCTCCACAACACATATTTTCATGCTCAAATCAACACACCATTTTATAAATGAGACCACTGGGCTAGTTTCTGTTTTGTTTTAGCTCCTTCCCAGCCACGGAAAATAGATGATTGGTTACAGATACCTACATGCAAAGTTACATCTTTGAAGTAGAACTGAGATCCACAATAGTATTTGGCTCTTGATTCCAAAACAGATTCAATTTGCTAATTGTATTTAATGTTTGGAGGTTTAGATCATGTTTCTAACACTAAAGAGATTCATTTTTTCATATCAGTCTTTCCAGAACTGAATAACTTCATTATTTGATACAGAAGGAGAAATGATCAAGACTTACGTCATTGGTGTCACAAGTAGGGGGTGTCATGAGTTATGAAAGATTCACAAAATTTTGGGTAGTCGTCTCTATTTTATTTTATTAAAATCAAATATTGCCTGTGTTTTAAATTGTCGCATTAATGATGGCATTAGGGTTGTTTTTATTTCTAGGGAGGTTTTCCTGTTGCAGCATCTGACGTGGCAGTGACCATTGTTTTTAGGGCCATGGTTTTTCAGACTCACATCTTCTAAAGATTCTGATAAATAAAGACTCTTCATAATTTCTAATCAAAAGAATAAAAATGTAGGATTTCAGAACTGGCTTTGTTAGTTCTCAGCTTTGAATGATGATCATCCGATCATTTGACCTCTGCCCATTGTGTCGTAATAATTCCCAGCTTAGTGACTCCAGTCCTCAGCTACTCACCTCTGAAGACAGTGGATGTTATTTAAGTTTTTATAAATGTGTTTGCAGATCACAGGTGGCATATTTAATTTCACTTTGGAGGAAATGCCTTTGTGCAGGAAAAAAACAAGATGGATGTTATAGAAATAAAATCATTTTTGAAAAATAAAATACCTGCTGGCATGAAAAAGGAATGCAGAAATTCATATCTGCAGGCTGATGAAAAATTTAAAGGGCAAAAAAAATGTACTCTTTGGCATCTGTGTTATCACATTTGTTAACATGAATTCTCTGGAAACAGCCATTCAATTCTGTTATCAACTGTTTTTTACTGTCGCAAAAGAGGAACTCAGTAACAGTCACAAGCATGATAAATAACTTGAGTCTCAATTACACAAAAACTGCCTATCGTAAATAATGGGTTATAAGCCCAACAAATAGGGGTCAATGGTACATGATAATTCAAACTATAGCAACTATGCAATTTTTGCTTGAAATGAGGCATCAGTTGATACAAAATGATTATGAAAGCTGCAATGCAGGATCTGTTTCCTCTGTCATTTACCACTCCAAGTAATTCAGTTTCAAAGGACAAATGTATCTCACCATCTTGATTGAGCATCAGTCACAATCAAAGCAATGGTGTGAATTCTTCCACCATCTGATGTCTACCAGTTTCTGTAGGTTTCTTTTTAAATGATCATGCTTGTATTTCAAGGCATTTAAATTGAAACTGAAAGCTTAAGGATCACAAAAATGTGAGCATGTCAGCCTGCTTGTGTATCTAAAAAGCAGAGTTGATGTATGTTTGTTTGTCCACCATACAAATCTGCACTGGGCGTCCGATTGCCACCAAACTGGGCATTGGGCTCCTTTGTGACCAGACGAAGGTCATGGGGTATGTTTGGTTGGGACAAATGTTCGGGGTGAAGCACAGGGCACCTTTTCACCAACAGTTCCGCACACGTCCCTGTACTGCCAACGGGAGAAGGGCTGCTGATGCAAGACCAGATGAATCATCTCAAGAAAGGGAAACCAGGATTAATCATGTCAAGAAACGGAAAACCAGGCTATCTGCCAAAAGAGAAGGGCTGCTGATGCAACAGCGGATGAAACATCTGAAGAAAGGGAAGGCAGGCTGTCTGCAAGACCGGATGAATCATCTCAAGAAAAGGAAACCAACAGGAGAAGGGCTGCTGATGCAAGACCAGATGAATCATCTCAAGAAAGGGAAACCAGACTGTCTGCCAAAAGAAAAGGGCTGCTGATGCAACAGTGGATGAAACATCTGAAGAAAAAGAAGGCAGGCTGTCTTCCAACACACTACAATTTCGGTGTTGGTCTTTCTGACTGACTGGTGCTATTTGTTGAAGAAGTATCCCTGAGATCTGCTTCAAGAAACACAGACTGGCCAAGATGGATATCCACTATACAAATGACAAAAAACAGGTGAAGGAGGTTTTACTACTACTATAAAAATGCGCATTGGTGGTGGTTACCAGGAGATTGTGGACAACAGGTGGATTGTTCCCTACAACCCCCTTCTATCAAAGATGTTCCAAACTCATATAAATGTGGAGTGGTGCCATTCTGTGCAATACGTCAAATACATTTGCAAATTTGTGAACAAAGGAAGTGATCAAGCAGTATTTGAACTTAAGAAAAATGGTCCTATAATCGACGAGGTGCAAGCATTTCAACTTGGAAGATACATTAGCAGCAATGAGGCTGTGTGGAGGACACTTGGTTTTCCTATCCATGAAAAGTATCTGACAGTTGTGCATTTTAGCGTCCATTTGGAAAATGGACAAAGGATGTACTTTCAACCCGGAAACTTGCAACAGCAAGTACAGGTCCCACCAAAAACAACGCTTACAGTATTTTTTGATTTATGCCAACATGATCCCTTTGCGCAGTCACTTCTCTACTGTGATGTGCCAAAGTATTATACATGGAATGTTCCCGACAAAACATTTCAAAGGCAAAAGCAAGGAACTGAAGTAGATGGGTATCCGAGAGTGCAAGTTACTGAAGCTTTGGGTCGTGTTTACACTGTTCATCCTTCAAATGCTGAGTGCTTTTATCTGTGAAAGCTGCTCCATTTCGTCAGGGGGCCGACATCTTTTGCATACTTACGGACTGTCAATGGAGTCATACGTGAAACTTTCAGGGAAGCTTGCGAAAGACGAGGATTGTTGGAAAATGACCAACACTGGGACATGACAATGGCTGAAGCCATTGCAACACAGTCATCATTTAGACTAAGACACCTTTTTGCCATATTGCTGACTTCCTGTGCACTTGATAGCCCATTTAAATTATGGGAAAAATACAAAACAGGTCTTAGTGAAGACATTTTAATACAGCTTAGAAGACAGAATCCTGCTGTGACAGTTGACTTCTGTGAAGAGATCTATAACACAGCTCTGACGCTTTTAGGCAGGGAAATCCTTACAAGTCCTTGGGTTGCCATCTACTATCCGAGACTTGGGTGACAACCAACTGTCTTCTGAAATCTTACGAGAAACAAACTATAGATTCGAAGATCCTGAAAAATACATTTCTGAACATAAGCCACGTTTGGAGACAGATCAGAGAGTTGCTTACAATACCATATTGAATCTCATATATACAAACAAAGGATATATCATGCACCTGGTGGAACTGGAAAAACATTCCTCATCAACCTGATTTTGGCCCAGATGCACTGGCAGTGGCATCTTCAGGTAATGCTTCCACTCTCCTTCAAGGCACATTCAGCGTTGAAGCTGCCACTAAACTTGGCTCATAGTGACAGTCCTGTATGCAACATTAGCAAAGGATCAGGACAAGCCAAAGTGCTTCAAAACTGCAGCGTGATCATTAGGGATGAATGCACAATGGCTCATAGAAAAGCTCTAGAGGCTCTTGACCAAACACTACAAGACCTACGTTCAAACAACTCTTTGATGGGATGAACTGTTGTTGTTTTAGCTGGTGACTTTCGGCAGACACTTCCCGTTATTCCAAGATCAACACCTGCTGATGAGCTGAATGCATGTCTTAAAGCATCGCACCTGTGGAAATACGCCAGAAACATTACGCTCACAACAAACATGAGAGTTCATCTGTGTCATGACACCTCGTCATCGTTCTCTAAACAATTGCTTATGCTAGGAGATGGGAAGGTTCCTATAGATAGTACCACCAGGCTGATTGAAATTGAAAGATCCTTTTGCAATATTGGTGCAAGTGTTCAGGAGCTACAAGAAAAAGTTTCCCGCAATATTCAAGTGAATTATAAAACACATGAATCACTATCTCAAAGAGCTATTTTATAAACCAAGATGGAGATGGATTTCTACAGCCTGCAGTCAGAACTTCAGACTAATTGCATGAAGCTGACCTGGATGCATCACCATCACAGATGATGTGTGTGCATTGGAAGTACTCTTCAAACAATTCATAACTGCCCAAGAGACCAGCAAGAAACTCATAAGGAACCTCCAGCACCAGTTCTCCCAACTGCAAAGAGAAGTGAACCGAGTACAGCAGTTGTGGTCTTCAACAACTGTTGAACCTGCAGAAAGCAGCGGAGGTTTATTTACCTAATGTGGGATTTTCTTCCATTGTACAGAACATTACAAAATTTGTCATGGTTTTAAGGTAACTTCTGTAAGAAACTTCTGTAGCTGCCTACTCTGTAAAGGAACAGCACAAACCCAAACATTTCTTCTTAAGACCATTCACATTTTATTACCCAGGAGGTACTAGAACCTTTGGCATCTTCTCAATGGCTTCATTATGTCTTTAGGAAAGGGAGCTAAACTTGCTAATTGCTAAACTGCCATCTTTCTGATGTTCTAGAGTAGGATTGTAGTATTTCACCTAGGCCATGTTTCTCTTTTTCTCATGATGGTTCCTGTATAGGAACATAAATTTACCTTTGCAACTGATGCTGCTTGGGTAATAGATTTAAGCTGAACAGAGGTGCAGTGTGAGAAAAGCTAAAAGGCAACATAGGATTTAAACTATTTTGCTTATTTAGAAAGTGCAGCTTTTAATTTAATTTAGTATAACCTTGAGCTTGTGATACTGATGTAGTGACATTTTTGTGGTTTGAGAAAATTAAATGTTTTTTGACATGCTGAATGAACAGTAAAAAGAAAGTCATGTATTGGTGCTTATGTTTGGTTGAGAAGGGAGACAGACTGCTTTTTTAGACATTTTCAAAAAGAGTTATCTCAGTTCATTTGTTGGTTGTTGCAACAATTGAGCTTCCCTCAGTTCAGATGTTGCTTTTATGACATATTTGTGAAAAGCTCAGCACAGGTACTGTTTGGGGAAAAAAACGTGCATTCTCATGGAGCTTACTATCTTACATACTTTTTATCTCATGGACACTTTCCAAGGAGCTCTCATTCTGGCAAGAAAACTTTTAATTTTTCAATTAAGAATAAAAGTACCTAAAATAAAGAGGCCTTCAGAAAATTGTCATATTGGACTGAATGAAAATTGCATCAATCATTTTATTGCTTATATTTGCTGCTATTGGTTGTGAAGTAAATAAATATAACTTTTAAATTAAAGATTGAATCAGTGTATCTGTCCAATTGTTACTGGTTAGCTGGGAAGATTTTTTATTCCTTGTCTAATTGTAGTCCCTTAAGGACTTAAGGGGACACCTTTGAGAAGCTCTGCCGTCAAAGGTCGGGGATATACTTAAGTTGAGGATGCAGCTGCTATGCAAGCAGCATACTGTCTATACGCACAAATACTTTAAGTAAATCTGGACGATCGCATGAGGTGTCAGAGAGAGAAATCATCACGGGGAGAAAACAATGTCCGGTTTCACTGTGTGAGAGAAGAAAGTAATAAATAAACAATAGAAATGAAAAAATAAATAAAAAAAATAAGGAAATAAATAAATAAAAATTATTTGCACTCTGATGCTATTGAGAATGTGCAAAAAAATAAACAGAACAGCAACACAGAATGTTGAGGCCTTTAAATTATTATGTCATTACAATGGGGAATATGTGACGATTGCATTGCCAGAAATGGATGAAGAAAAGCACCATGAAGACATTTGCATTTCATTTAACTTTGAAGATTTGGTTCACCGCATCAAACCAGTCATCAAACATCGAAGCACACACATTGATTCTGTTGGAAATGTATTATGGTTTGCCGTCACATGTTGATAGTAAACTATGATGCTGATGTTATGTAAGAGAACTTGAATACACACAGCAACCAAATATTGGCTGGTATTGCAACTCACGCACATGCTTAGAGGACAAGTCAAAATAATACTGGGAACATATGGCAGCCACAATGCATGTGTGTACATGCTCTAAGCGTGAAGTATAAACCGGCCTAACAGTAGGAATAAAAAGACCTCTTCTGCTGCTTATGTGTGTGCTTATCTGTCTTTCTTCCTGTCTTCCAAACTGTAGACCCAGTACACATAAAGGGCACACTGCCAGTCTCCTGCTTACACTGGCGCAATGTCATACAGTATGTGGTTATTACAAGTACATGTTTTCTTCTGTTTTGTAGCAGAGCAACATATCTTATAATTGCACTGTGCCATGCTATTCTAACAGCAATTTCTTCGGGTATTTGGATAACCATCATAATACATAAAGACAGGAAGAGCAGTACAAGTCAGAAATGACAAAACAGGAAGACCAGTACACATCAGAAATGAAAGTCCAATAGTAAATTATTTACTTACTTTCCAAGGTCACTGCTTTTATTCAGATATTATGTTAATTAAACTACACTGTTCCAATGTGGTAGAAGGACTGATTTCTTTCAGGCACACCGCAACATGCCTCCGCTAAATGGATTGCTTCTCTTTATTTACTTGATTGTGCTGCCTTTCCTTATGTTGCTTTTACTCCCAGAGATCCTCCAATAGCCACAAACCAAAGCATTTTTTCTCTGATTGGCTCCCCCGTGACCCTGTAGTTAGGATTTAGCAGGTTGGATAATGGATACATATAACATCTGTACCCATCTGTACCAGTCCTCCATGCTCAACATCTTGCTGATTACACTTCAATTTGGAAGAAAGTTGATGGCCATTTGATCTGCTGGTGAAACAAAACTAAAGCCCACTTGGTAGCTGCCACCAAGGGCCTTCTTTAGTTCATTGTGCAGCAGGGCAGCAGTCTAGTCAAGTATTCTTAATTTATATACTATTTAGAAACTCATAAATTAAGTAAGGTTTGGTAAAACATTTAATTTATAAGAAGTCAGTATAATAATGGACTCAAGTACCAATCAAGCCGTCTTACTATATTGTGTTATGCTTTAAAAGAATTTGTACTGTATCACTTGCTACCACTAGGAGGGCTTTGGTAAACAAAAACAAAAGGATTTCAAACAGGTAATTAAAAAGTGACATGCTTGTTGCATCATTTTTTATTTATAGCAGCTCTAAGGTTACTAAAATAAGTCTCATTCCTTTATTATCAAAGTAGCAAATACCTGGCAGGTGGGTCAGTTCCAGGTTGGCAGAGGAGCTGGAAGCAGTCTCTCAGATGGAGCTTCATCCACAATTGTGTATTTGTGAAGTTTTTAAATAGACTTTTCAGGACATTGTACTTGAATTATTGAGACTTTTTTACTTTTTGTTTTCCATATTTCATGTTTTTATTTGTTTGTTTGTTTGTTTTCAACTTCTCAGTATTTTTGAGCCTTAGGAGGGCTTTACATTATTCCTTGAGGTAATAAGTATTCTTTCAGGTGAAAACTGTTTTAAGTCTTTTGTTTTTATTAATATGTTAATAGTTTTATAATATTCATATTAATACAAATTTTAGTTTTTTTCTAATATATTTGTTTAGTGCATTAGTTGAAGAAGTGGTGCCTGGAGGCTGAAATGGCTCTGAATGACTGCCTTCAAATGACAGACATGATGTGTGAGTCACATGGGGACAATATTGAGGGACCCTGTCACTGCATCACAGACTATGTTAACTTCTGCGTTGACACAGTGATACTCAGAAAGACTTTGTAATGCTTTCCAAACAACATGCTCTGGACTACTAAGGAGCTAAAAGGTCTCCTGAATGAGAAAAAGAGAGCAATCAAATCCAGTGACAAAGAGACTCTGAAGGATTTGCAGCCTGTGCCAAAGAAAAGCTGAGTGAAGGAAATGAAACTTACAAAACTAAAATAGAAGACAAACTCACTCAAAATGACATGAAGGATGTCTTGGAATGGACGGGTATAATAATTATGGGAGTCAGACAATTTAGGACTCAAGTGCTAGAAGGGAATGTGGTCAAAGCTAATACCCCAAATCAATTTTTAATAGATTTTCACTGCCACTGCCACCTTTTTCCAATGACCAATCTCCCCACACTTTCCCTAATACATCAACAACTCCTGCCACATCAATTGGAATGGCCAGTGACAAGTCCATCTCTGACCATCGGTGTGGGCTGTCCATAACTGAAGACCAAGTCAAAAAAAAACTGAGGTAGTCACACACAGGAAAGGCTGCAGGACCAGTGGGAGTCAGTCCTCAAGTTCTTATGGCCTGTGCTGACTAGTTTTGTGATGTCCTCTGTCATCTGTTCAGTCTGTCCCTAAGGTTTTAGAATATGCCACTGCAATGGAAAACATCCTTCACTGTTCCAGTTACAAAGAAGGCTGGTGCCTCTTCACCAAATGACTAAAAAACATGTGGCACATACGTTTCATATCAAGAGTTAGGTTACGGTTAATCCATAATGTAAGACATATGTGCTCCAGTTCCAAATAAGGCAGGCACCTCTTCACCTAATGACTATAGACCAGTGTCCACCAAATGTCTTACATCATGAAGACCTTTGAGAAGTTGGTACAGGAATATATGAGTCATCTTGTAGTAGACCACCTGAACCCACTGCAGTTTGCCTATTGAACAAAGAATGGAGCGGAGGATGCAATTATCTATCTGCTCCACAAGGCTTATTCTCATAAGCTGAGGATTATGTTTTTCAATTTCTCGAGTGCCTTCAATACCATCCAGCCATCCCTGTTAAGGGGTAAACTCAGAGATATGCAGATGGGTGAGCCTATGGTGTCGTGGACAATGGACTATCTGTCAGGTAGGACGCAGTTTGTGAGACTCAAAAGGTCTGTTTCTGACACGGATGTAAGTACCATAAGGAACAGTCTTGTCTCCTTTTCTCTTCACTCTGTACAACTCCGACTATAAATGTAACACCAGGTCATGTTATTTGCAGAAATTCTCAGATGATTCTGCAATTAAGGGGTGTATTGATAAAAGGGTTAAGAGTAGAATAGTCAGGTGGAGTTTCTCGGTGCATAAAGAAAATTGTCAGCATCTTAACATCAGCAAAACCAAGGAACTGGCTATTGACTTTCGCCACACCAAAGAGCCTCTACTGTACGTCCAGTCAATAACAAGGAATGGATATCAAGGCATTCCACTCCTACAAGTACTTGGGGGTCCACATTAATGACAGGTTGGACTGGTCTTGGAAAACAGAGAGACTATAAAAGAAAAGGCAGAGCAGGCTCTTTTTCCTTAGAAAACTGTGTTCCTTTAATGTGGGAAGTCACATCCTTCACATCTTCTACAACTCTGTGATGGCCAAAGTGATTTTATATGCTGTGTTGTGGTGGACTGGTAACATTACTTCAAGAGAAGCCCACCGAATTAACAAGCTAATTTTAAGAATAAGCTTAGTTATGGAACTCATTCTGGACCTCCTGGAGTAAGTAACAAAGGAAAGAAATAAAACAAAACTGACTGCCATCATGAAAAATGCTGCACATTCTCTTTCTGACACACTAACACAGAGGACTTTCAGCCTATGCAAGTTATTCAGCAGAAGTGTGTCAAGAAACATTACGGGGGCTCCTTTATATCTACAGCAACACACCTGCATAATGCTTCACTGTGACCATGACTGCCAAGTCAGAAGTTTCCTTTCTTTCTAATTTTCTTGCTTTATAGTCATTCTGGTGTGTTTGTTCAGACCATAGTGTGGGTGTATACAGTATATATTCATCTATTTCTGTATTTATTTATTTAAAGAGCTTCTGTAAAAAGCCAAATTTTCAAAGTCAAAGTCAAAGTGAACTTTATTGTCATTGAATCTCAGGGTCCACAGTGTAATAACATGACGTGCAAATAATAAATTAAAAATAGAATTAAAATTTAAAAATTTAAAAATTTAAAATTTAAAATTAAAACACAAACAAGACAAGACATTGTGCAAAGATAGGACAAAGAAGTAACAGCAATATTGATGTGTAAGATATATAATATAATAAATAAATAATAGATATAGATAGTACAGAAATTATCAGTGTATGATAATAGTTTTTTAAGACGTGTGTAAACAATGACAGGTCAGAATGTTTCACAGCAGAAGTATAAACAGTGTCAAAATCCTTGAAGGTCAGCATGAGATTTTCAGTTCTTTTCTACATGCACACTCATCTTTGCAGGACAGTGATTTTCATGTATAAAAGTTCTGTTTTTAGAGGTGGTTGAGGCCGTGTGGAAGGTCCCAAGGGGGCAGCCTGGTAATAAGGAGTCTAACAGCTTGGAGGTAAAAACTCTCCTGCAGCCTGTAAGATTTGGCATTGATGCTGCAATATCTTGGCAGAAGTGTGAAAAGTACATGTGAGGGGTGTAAAGGGTCCTGTACAATGCTGCAGGCCTTGCGGACACTGCGTTTGTAAAATATGTCCTGTAGTGAAGGGAGAGGCACCCCGATAATGTTCTCTGCTGTCTTCACTATCCTTTGCAGGCGCTTGTGATCGGATATGTTGCAGTTGCCATACCAGACAGTGATGCAGCTGGTCAGAACATGGTGAGGATGGAAGGGGGAAGACGTGCTCGCTTCACCTGTTTCAGGAAGTGTAGTCTGTGCTGGGCTTTCTTGATTAGTGATGAGGTGCTATGTGTCCACATGAGTTCCTCAGTTATGTGCACACCAAGGAACCTGGTACTCCTAACAGTCTCCACATCTAAACCATTGATAATGAGTGGGATGTGGGCAGGACGTGATTTTGTCGACATTGAGAGATAGATTGTTGTCTTCACACCATGCGGACAGCCGTTTCACCTCATCACTGTATGCTCTTTCATCATCCCTGCTTATCAGTCCCAGCACAGTCGTATCATCCGCAAACTTGATGATGTGGTTGGTGTTGTGCATGGCTGTGCAGTCATGAGTCAGGAGGGTGAACAGCAGTGGACTAAGCACACAGCCCTGCAGTGCTCCAGTGCTCAGTGTGATGATGCTGGAAGTGTTGTAGCCCATCCGAACTGACTGGGGCCTCTCTCTCAAGAAGTCCAGGATCCAATTGCAGAGGGTGGTGTTCAGACCCAACATTCTCAGTTTTACAGCCAGCTTTGGAGGGATGATTGTGTTGAAGTCAGAGCTAAAGTCTATGAATACCATCCTGACATATGTGTCTTTTTTATCCAGATGTGTCAGGGAGAGGTGAAGGGCAGAGCATATGGCATCCTCAGTTGACCTGTTTGAGCGGTATGCAAACTGAAGAGGATCAAAGGAGGCAGGGAGATTAGTCTTTATGTGTGACATGACTAACCTTTCGAAGCACTTCATTATGATTGGCGTGAGTGCAACTGGTCGGTAGTCATTCAGGCATGTCACTGATGACTTTTTCGGCACTGGTATGATGGTGGTCGACTTGAAGCATGCTGGGATGAATAAAGTTCTTTCTGTCTAATGAAAGTATCTGTGATTTTTTTCCCTCTATCTTTAAATTATTCCTTGTTTCCTCCTAGTAGTTTGCAATATAAAAATGTTATGTGGTTTTTGGTGTGTTTTTATGTATTTTCTACGGTGGCCCTGAGGGGCAAAGCGTGAAAAAAACACACACACAATAAACATTAACAAAAAACACGTACAACAAATTAATAAAAAACGCACACAACAAATTAATAAAAAACACATAAAACAAATTAACATGAAACACATAGAACAAATTAGAAAGAAAACGGAAGTGGACTTTCAAAACGGAAATGATATAATTTTTAATTTACCAGAAAGGAGAAAAAGAAGAAGACCTGCACTGGTGGTATTTTTGAAGATACAGAAACATTATCATTATCTGTTTGTCATTTCAGTGTCGTTTTTTAGTATAGTTTCAGCGATTGGTTATAAAGCAAGCCTTGCGTTGGTATTGCATAGTTTTAAGGTGTTTTCAGTTCGTTCCAACATTGTTTAAAATAAACATGTTTTGTCCTTTTTGTGGCACAAATCTTCGGTTAAGAACAGCATATTGCCATAACTGCAGCCGCTCTCTAAGTGTATTGACAAGCGTTTTAGAAAATGATTCAGGTATGTTATGTTTTTAATGGCATACTATATAATAAACTTAAACTGACTGCAAGTAAATGGTAGTGATATATGCATAAGTTAATAACCATTGGGCATATTGTCTAAAGTGGCAGAAATAACATAATATATCGCGCTAAATTCAGTGACGTAGGAAGCCTGAGTATGTCCCGACAGCACTAGGCAAAAGTCCAAAAGTTTTAGACAAGACGCCAGTCCATTTCAGAGCCCATTCAATCACTTTTAGAAGTACTTCTAACGTTGAAGAGGTAATTGAGTTTTTAGAAATAAATGAAAACCGGGAAACTTTGTAAATTTGTAACTTTGAAAGCAATAATATATGATTATTATATAGTGTCGTTTAATTTTTTATGGGTTACTGTGCTCTAAATATCCATCCACACTAAATAATATACTGTTTTTTAATAGGTGTTGTGAATACCACAGACGTGTCTGATTTAATAAATGAATATTTTCGAAAAGGTCACAAGTACGATGTGATTTTAGATTTCCTCAAGACGCATCATGGATTCAGCATAAGTCTCCGGACTCTGAAAACAAAATTAAGACTGCTTGGTCTTTCGAAGCGAGGCAATTTCACTTCTTTACAGGTAGTCCGTTCTACGATTCAAAGGGAACTACGTGGACCTGGACAGCTGTTTGGTTATCGGACAATGTTTCAGATTTTAAAACAAAAGTATCAGTTGCGAGCTAGAAGAAGTGACGTAATGAAGCTTATGTCAGAAATGAATCCCTCTGGAACTCGAGCAAGGAGGATCCGAAGGTTTTTCCGAAGAAGTTATCATTCTTTGGGACCTAATTATGTTTGGCACGTCGACGGTAATGATAAGTTAAAACCATACGGTTTCGCTGTTAGCGGATGCATTGATGGATTCTCGAGAAAAATATTATGGTTGACATGTGGCCCAACTAATAATAATCCAGCAGTAGTGGCATCTAACTATATGAAGGTCATTTATGACCTTCGAGTTGTTCCGATGCGATTGAGAACAGATTGTGGAACAGAAAATGGAATAATGGCAGCAATGCAATGTGCTCTGAGGTCGCATCACAGTGACCGTTTTTCAGGAGAAGCAAGTCATATTTATGGGACATCTACATCCAATCAAAGAATTGAATCCTGGTGGGCACAGTACAGAAAACAACGGTAAGCGCAATATCTTTATTTTAATTAACGCGCCGCACTTGATATAGCCTAGGCTAATTTAAACATTTACGAGTATTTTATTAACATTTTGTTTCGTATGTTTATAACATATGCTTTCTGTTAGTTCACAGTTCTGGATGGACCTTTTCGAAGATCTGAAAGACTTGGGCCATTTCAACGGCAGTCATGAACACAAATGTTTGCTACGCTTCTGTTTCACTGATATCCTGCAGAAAGACCTAGAGGAATGCAAGCAACTATGGAACCAGCATAGAATCAGACCTTCCAGAATGTCTACGTGCCCCCCAGGAATTCCTAACGAATTGTACAGTTTGCCTCACAGGTCTAGTCCCTTTTGAATTTTATTTCATGTAAGGTTGTGTAGGTGGCGTAGTGATTATCATCGTTTCCGCATTACAGTTTATGGAGATTTTGCTCCAAATCCATCCTATATGTGCACGCAAGTGTTGCGTTTGATTGGCTGGCAACGGGTACAGTTGTTATTTGTGCCTTTCCAGCCTTGACGATCATATTTATTAACAGCAGTCGTTACTTTCAAAAGTTCTGCTTTTTATAGTACAATATAAGTAAAGCCATAACTCAAGCTTGTTGCCCATCATTGCTAAAATCAAAAACACGCTTGTATCATAATAAGAGTCTTAACCAATACGAGATGGTTTTGCCTTAAAAGGACGTAAGACAAAATCGACTGTTTTGATAACAGTGCAACACAGTTGTTAAAACCGTCACCTTTATATTCCAGGTGAGTGGTTTTAGGTTTCTCAAGCACCGAACACAAGGGTGTACTTGGAACGGTTTCTCGAACACCTTTTATCGGTGAGAAGGCAGTTACACTCGTGAGAATAGCATTTCTAGACTCTCACTGGCTTTCTCGAAATGAGTGACACGCGTGAATGTGTGTGAGAATCAGCCTGTTCGTTTAACAATATTATGAAATTCACTAGGAATGAGACCTTCCTCAGTAAGCCGTTCAGTTACCAGAACTTGCAATGCACTGATAGCCAAATAGCGTATGGAATTATGTAGTGATTACACATTTGCAAGTTTACTGTTTGAATGTCCATCAGGGATGTCGCTTGATTTAACGTTACTTTGGCGCTTTCTGCTGTGGTTAGCTGCTTGTGGGATGTGGGAGAACGGTAGAGAATGAAAATGAAAACTGGAGCCTTTCTTGCGGCTGCAATAATAAACCGCTACAAGCATCTGCTCACGCCTGTCTGTTTCTGTGTCTCTAAAGCGGATCAAACAATGCAGCCTTTCACAATACTCTGTAGCATAGCCCTCGATCAAAGAAGGTCAGTAAAATAGTGGAATATAAACATTAAGCCTTAAACGGTTACTTAAATAATGTGAGAGTTCATTTGACACTGGCACTTTGCAATGTGAGGGGTTTCATATTAAGTCTGATTAGTCTGCTTAACGACACACAGATTTGATTAAACCCCTCACTGACGAACCTCGATTCTGCGTTTGTAGGAAAAGATTTGCTTCCCTGTGATGGACTGACGCCATGTACACGGATTGTTCCTGCCTTATTGTGGTTCTTTAAATTGTATCTATATATTCTGTTTTAAAGAAATACACACCTTTTTGGTTTTATGGCATAATAATTTAGGCTGTTGTTTATACAGACTATGCACATTCAAACTTTGAGAGTTGGCAACATTTGTAGTTATTGTGTAATTTATCAACATTTACCAAACATGTTCTGATCATTTCCATATATTGGGATATTTAGCAACTTTCAGGCTTTCTTGTTCACTGAGCAAATTAAGGTACTGGTCCTAATTTATTTTTTTTAGTATCAGTTTAAGTATATATCATATTTTTAAGCAAAGATTTAATTTTGCCATTGAATGTTTATATTCCTATATTATAGGTTTTGGTCAAGGGATTGTGGTTTTCATGTTGCACAGCAGCAGCTTCAGGACCTGAGGGACCAATGTGAAACTGTTGGTCTTTGTGGAGATGAAGATATACAAGATTACCTCACATATGTGAAAGAACAATATGACCTTCAAACACCACAAGTCTGGGAAGATGCCCTGGATTTATTCTTTAAGTTGAAGGAAAAGACAAATGTTTGATAACAGCAATACAGCAGATGCAAGCTTTCAGAAAAAGCAAAACATGTATAAGTTAAAAAACACTTAGATCAGTTTTGTTAACTTGTGCAAAAAAGTACTATGGCAAGCCGAATTAACATTTAGAGATATCTCAAAATGAATTTCAGATATCTTAAAATGTAATTTACTTTTTATGATACCTGAAACTCGCCTTAAGAGATCTTAAAATAATTTCCTTCATATTTTAAGGTATGTGCAATACATTTTGAGATATCTCAAATACATTTTCAAATATCTCAAAATAATTGTGTCTGCATTTCAAGATGTCTCAAATGAATTTTCAGATATCTTAAATTGACCTTTTGTGCATTTTAAGATATTTTAAATGCTTTTCAAGATAACTCAAAATCATTTCCTGTAAAACTGCCTATTATTTCAATGGAACGTCTTGTTTATTATAGATATCTTAAAATGTATTTGAGATATCTTGAAATGAGCAGGGAGTGATGTTGAGATATCTTAAAATAGACAGGAAGTCCCATTGAAAGAGTAGGAAATTTTACAGGAAGTGATTTTGAGATATCTCTAATTGCATTTAAAATATCTTAAAATGCATTTCACATATTTCAAAATGTACAGCACATCATTTCAAGATTGAAATCTATTTGAAATATCATAAAATGCTTTTTAGATTTCTTAAAACAGATGCATTTTAGATATCTGTAATTCATTTTGAGATATCTTTAAATGTTAATTTGGCTTGCCATAAAGTACATAAATTTTGACTGAAGAACTTCAATCTGTAAACCACCAGCAGTAACAATAGCTTTGAACAATGTATACTTTGTATGTGCAAAATACTTCATTTATATTGTCAACCTTATTAATAAAACAGTCAGCCAACATCAATAAATTGCCTTTCAATTAAACAACATTTTGCATTTAAAGATAAACAAATTGTTGATCAATAAAGCCCAAAGCCTGGAGAATTCAAAATTCCAAAGCTAATATGAAATTTGAAACTGTCATATGATGAATGTAGTGGCAAGCATAATGTATTGCTGCAAGTGTTGGCAGTTGGAAACGGGGAATTATCATGCAGGAATTTTATTGTTGGCCTTGGCTCAAATCCCAGTGGTGGAATCATCTTCAGTCCTGTTGCAAACATGACAATATCTTCTAAAGTTGGATCTGTAGAAGAGATGTTACCTTAGGAGGACAAAGGGAACACAACAGAAATATCTTTTAATGATGTAACCATCAAGGTAGGCTAAAGAAATATTCTAACCAAAAATGATAATTTCACAAATAATTTGAGTTTTTATGTTTTGATATTGTTTGCTGTTGGTCAGCATTAATCTATTTGACACCTATTTTAGCAGCAATTTTCTTATCTTTTTTCTCCATAGAAACATGAGATTGAAATTCTTTTCTGTGATAACTACAAATAACACTGAGTAAAAAGCAGCTTTTTAAAATCACTTTTGATTTAAGTATTTCTTTAAACAGAGAACAAAAACATGCCTAATTATGACTGAACAGTACACTGAACAATACACTAGTTCTGATGTTAAGACAATATATTTACTACTTCTTACATAATTTTATTGCCAATTATGATAGTAGTTACTTCTGAAACCATCAAGTACTACAATAATAGATATAATTTTTTTGAAAACATCTAAAACGTTTATTTATGAATTTCAAATTTAAATCTGCACAATTTGAGTTATTAAAATTAGATAACTTTAATATGTAGCAAAATAAACATATCTTTCTATGCCTTTGTATAAGAATAGAAAATCACTGTTTTGCACCTTCAATATCTAGTAGATAATCTGCCCAGTAAGATGCTATCCTTCCTTCTTCGCGTCTCTTGTTGCTACCCGCCACACTAAATTCAACTCTGAAGATGCTTTCAACCAGCTCAGAGCTGAGATTTTGAGTACTGAAGCACAAATAAGGTTCAAACGCTGATGGACTTTCTAGAATTTTCTGAAGCACATCGAGGGTTGACAATCCATCTTTGAATCTATTAAAAAAATAGTTGTCACTGTCATGTTTCACATATATACAGTAAATGTATCTGCCCATTTTAGAGAATCAAAAACTGCTCAGCATATTTGCTTAATTTTATGCTTTACGTACCTTTCAATGCATGCAGCATTTCTTGAAAAGAAGTACCATTTTAAAAAATCTTGCACAACACTTTCTCTCTCTCCGATGTCTTTTATGCTATGAAGACATCCAGCCAAAAGGAGTACTGTGCTGTGTTTTGCCATGATGTCTCTCAGGATTGACAAAGATGTGGATGACACTATCTATTTTTAAAAAGTACACTCCATTAAACTCCATTTGTAAACAATAGTTTTACAAAATTTCCATTACTGATATAACGACAATTTATTAATCAAATTAAATTAAAACACTTACCTCCTGAAGCACATTCTGAATGTCTGGATCTGTGACATCTTCAATAGATGGTGAAACATCTGTTTTACCACAGATGTATTCTACAAAATGTCTGGAGAAAAAGTGTGGAGCAGGGCCACCATGGACAAGTGACACAGCAATTACTCTTCCAATGATGTAATACTCATCCTTGGCAAGTCCTAAAAGTAGACAAAATGGTTTTACCATCTATTTTGTAACTACCTTTGAAATTAAACACACACCGCTCAAAGAAAAACCCAATTAATATATAATATAAGAGCAGGTGTCCATCGATTTTTCTTGTGTGGTATATTCCAGCATCCTTCCATTGTCTACTCACCCTCTACTGTATATACAAGGGGTTAGCTGATTTGTGCGTTTTCTCTAAAATGTTGAAGTTATGTAACATTCTTGTTTATCATAGCACTAGAGAGTGGCAAGTTGTTGCATGTTGCGTGGACATGCAAGTATGAATTTCATTGTACAATTTCACTACTACAATACAGAATTCCTTCATCCTGTCTTTGCCTCATCAGGACTGACTTAAAAGAATTTATGAGGTTGGAACAATGAGGCGATGAAGAAGTATTTTCATAACAAAGATTGGCCATGTTAATATGAGGCGTATGTAAGGTAAATACAAGTTTATATGAGTCTGGTACAACAGGCATGACACTTTCTAGAAAGGGCCAAGAGAAAGATGTAATGCTCCCCTCCATCGCCCTTGTTACTGCATATCATTCTAATATTTGCAGTGCTGTTAAGACCAGAATGTCAGGCATAACTGGGATATTTGTTAATGGAAGACCTAGAAATTGGGGCTTTTGAAAGTCAATAGAATTACTTACATTATTATGTCTACATTTGTCTCACACTTGCTTGTCAGGCAACTTCCATTGCACCTAAGCCCTATCTGTCATCCCTTACTATCTAGAGGCACTCACCAGCAAACGCCACCTCCATATCTAGTTCCTGCAGTGGGTGAACGTGTCCTCAAGGTTTCAGGGGTATGTTCCATCACATCAGTTGTTTTAAAAGGTCTTGACTCACCTCTTGCTTGCAAATTTTATGGATGGGATTGCACAATATTGAATTTGGGCACCTGAGTATTGCATCTGCACTGTTTGAAGATCGTGTTGTCTTCTTGACTTTGATCTCTAGCACACACTACAGTGGTTTATGTCTTAGTGTTACATTGTTGAATTCTAGCATATTGGAGTAGCATCCATTTATGCTATTGTTCTGTATTATTATTTTTGTTTTGATATTGCATTTTTTGTTACTTTGTGATGTCACAATGCTGTCACTTTGTATATTTTTAGATACACAGTCTGCCATTTTTAAATTTACCATGTGATTGTGGCTGTATTATCATTTTCACTGTCATACTACCACCATCACAAGTTTGCAGTAGTGCTGATCAGCGAGTGTACAAGTTTCTGCATAGTCAAATGAAAATGTGTGCATGTAAAAAGTTTTTTTTTGTTGTTATATAAGACTCAGAACCTTTGCTGATTTACTGACTAGGCTTCTGGATTGTGTATTGGGCTTTAGTAATTTGATTAGTTGCTTTCCTGGCTTTAACCTCAACTCGTTTATGATTTAGATTATTTTAATTTTATATCCTGGTCCTTTTGAAACTCTGTTTCTCAGAATGTGCCCTTCTCTTTTTTGGCATAACATACATAATAAGAATTAAGAAATAGAACCTTCTAATCTGAGGCTGTGGTTCATTTTCCAGAATGGAGTGGCTTGCTCTCTGCATGACCCAGGTGGAAACGTTTAGACATCCTGGGCTCTGGTTCATATGTAAGGCGATTTTGACTGCATGATTTAGAAATCATTCTTACAAATGATGGTGTTGTAAAAAGGAAGTTAGATCTTTGTGAAAGCTTCTAATTGGCCATCTTACCAGTTTACATCTCCATCATTGACCTTTGAGTAGGAGTTATGGGTATTGAATGAAAGTCTAACACTTGACTATGAGGCCTACTGCTTCTCTGGATTGAAAAGGGCCAATTCAGAGTAGTTTGGGAATTAAGTGAAGAGAGAGGGAGTAAGTTAGTATGTTACACTTTTTCCTCAGTAAATGGTTATTGCAAGTAATGTATGGAAGTACTGTAGGTATACAGAGAATCTCTATTAAATTAGACATACATTTGAAACAAAACTATGTTTTACAAAAATTTCAAACATAGATTGTAGAACTCACTGAATACATTTTAAACAGTAACTGAACAGCCACAAGCAAATGACAAATGATTAATTACATTTTAAAAACTACTATAAATGACTAAGACAAATCCTCAAACTGAGTGCAGCAGTTTATATTAAGTATAGTAAGGGTTACCCAGTAAATAAATTGTACTTGCCTGTACTGTCACATCGCAAAAATTTCTCATTCTCTTTCCCTTCAAGTAAACTGTGTCCTTTTATGTGACACATCAACAACTGTAGAAATTCCCTTTTTGGGCCACCTGCATCAATTCCATCTTCATTTATACCGTAATCATCTGTAAATTTCACCAGCATTGTGTAAGTCGGATCATAGGACTGTCTCTTAAATCCACGCAGGGCTCCTTCCCAAAGATCTCCTCTGTTTATATTGAATCTGGAAACTTTATTAGGTAGTATTTGCATGGCCAGATCAGACAAAATTGCTTTCACATCAACTGATGGATCTTTAATACTTTAATAAAAAAAAAGTACAATTATGGGTTGCATTTACTAATACATTCATCAGCCTAGAACAATCATGCACATGTGGACAGCCGCTTGTGATTAATATTGAAAAATACTATCCAACAAGATGGCGGCACAGTGGCGCAGTGGGTAGCACTGCTGCCTCGCAGTAAGGAGACCTGGGTTCACTTCCCAGGTCCTCCCTGTGTGGAGTTTACATGTCCTCCCCGTGTCTGCATGGGTTTCCTCCCACAGTCCAAAGACATGCAGGTTAGGTGTATTGGCGATCCTAATATGTCCCTGGTGTGTGCTTGGTGTGTGTGTGTGTGCCCTGTGGTGGGCTGGCACCCTGCCTGGGGTTTGTTTCCTGCCTTGTGCCCTGTGCTGGCTGGGATTGGCTCCAGCAGACCCCAAGACCCTGTAGTTAGGATCTAGCGGGTTGGATAATGGATAGATGGATGGATATCCAACAAGAAAGAATTTCGATGTGGTGTCAAATTGCTATTCCCAAATGAAAACCTGTGACAGCTGATTTACACATACGTCAGTTTATAACAGTTTCATGAAACAAGAAAGGGTGATGGCTTATGGCATTTATAAAGTATCACTGGAAAAAAGAAACAGAAAATAATTTGTCCCCTACCTTACTATGTTTTCAGACTCTTCTTCAGAGGAGCTTTCCTTGTCCTCAATGACAATGGGTGAATAAAAGTCTACGTAGTTGCTGTGTTATGGTAATAATTATGCATTACAAATATTTCAGTTAACAGGGAGAAAAATCAATAATGAAACACAAAATTATGAAAGTTTAATTTTTTATGGTCTAACCTGTAGCACTGTGACCCGGTCAGGGATGATGAACTTGTGGATGTTTCTGTGGTGCATTTGTCTAATTGCTTTTCACTAATTGGGACTGAAATCTAAAGAGGAAAAATTAATATTTGATTCTCAGAACATAACCACATTTATTTGTAGAATTCAGTGTTTTTGCTGTATTTTGGTAACACATTTACTACTACTGAAATCTGAGGTATAAATACAGTCAAGCTTCAAGAAACATAAGTTTAAAACATTTACTCAAAGTGTTTTACACCTTATTGTCTACTGCAACTTAAAAAAAATTACAAAATATGTATTTTGGGGATTTATTAACTGAATGTATGACAGTGTCATTGGGACCTTTTTCAAGGATGAGCAAAGGCCATACCATTTGTACTTCAGAACAGGTCATCCACTGGAAGCTCAGCATGTTCAGGCCCTGACAGTACTTGGATGGGAGACCACCAGCAAAAAGTTGGAGTTGCTGCTGGAAGAGGTGTTAGTGAGGCCAGCATGGGGTGCTTACCCTGTGGCCTGTGTGTGGATCCCAATTCTCCAGTGCAATGACAGGGACACTGTGCTGTAAAAATGGCGCTGTCATTTTGGATGAGACATAAAACCGAAGTCCCAACTCTGTGCTCAGTCAAGATCTCTGGGCATCTTTCAAAAAAGAGCAGGATGTTCCCTGATGTTCTGGTTAAATTGTCCACCACAGCCTGGCCATTCTGCTCCTCTAATTGTCTATCTCTTTCACCCTTTCACCACCTAACAGTTAATGTGTGGTGAGCATGCTGGTGTAAAAATAGCTGCTGTTGCATCATCCAATTATGTTAAATGTTTATGTTAAATGCTATATAAATATACAAAATTTATATTATTATTATTATTATTACTAAGAAGAGCTGTACAAACAATGACAAACAAGTTAAAACACAAGATTCCTATATTACCTTTTGTTGGTCAGGCTTAGATTCCTCTCTTGGTGAACTATGACATAATGGCTACAACAGATAGAAAAAATGCTCTCCATTATTTCTATTTAATGATTTGTACAGACTAAAAATGTGCAGCTTTTTGTTTGAGCACCTCATTACCACCTTGCTTCAAATGCTACCCAAAACCCTGAAATAGATGAACATGTTATATAATGAAGGGAAGGATGGATGGACACACAAGATTAATAAACACATAGAGAATATTATTACAAAATGTACCAAGGTGTCTTCTAAGTTGTCTCTATTCATGCTCCATCTTGGATGAATAATAACTTCATTATCAGTCTCATCCCCTTGACCTTCAAAATTAAATAGTTCATAGTCAATGACTAATCAGCAATGTATTAATTACATAAATTGTACTTAATTTGTACAAAGTTAAATTAAATCATCTTTTCTGATATTTCAACTTGATTTTCTGAAATTATGCACATGTATAAAGTCATTAATGTTATTTATTTGACTCTGTTATTGGCATTGCACTATTTATTACTTACGGAGTGTTTTGTAGTCTTTCTCTGCACAGATGAAAAATGTTAACCTGTTGAAGGGCTTTCCAATTGCATCTTTGAATGATTGAATAGTAAAACTCTCTTCAGATCCAGGAACCTTATCCACTTCTAATCCATCAGAATGGAGAATAACATATGAAATATTAGGAAGATGATGAAATGTCTTAAGCTTTGCTTCTGCTGCCTGAAGTAGCTGTTGTGCAGAACTTTCTGATGAAATCACTAATGGCAATGTTTTTCCTCTTTCCTTTTTAAGTATTTTATCATGGACACTCATGATACCCACATTAACCTGAAACAGAATTTTTTTTACATATTTATAAAAATATAAGTAAAATATTTAAGCTAAACTTTAATACTTAATTTGTAATGCTTTACTCCCCCTCCCCCCCAATAGTTTTAGAATAATGTACATGTGAGAACCAATCTCAGAAAGTTAATGTTAATGTTAAAATTCACACAAATGTTTGCTTAATTTGAATTGAATACAAATTTCACAGTTACTTACAGGATGTTATAATCTTTCACCACCCATAAGCTAACATGTAATAGACCTTTCTTAGCTATTTCTGTGATTGTTAATTAGGCAGTTAGGAAATAGCTTCTCTGACAGAGGCATGAACTCTCACATTAGCTTACAAAAAAACAGGGTATGCAAGTCTTAAATGAACTTTATACAAGGGAAGTTCAAAAAGTTTCCGCACTTTTATATTTTCGTTGGTAACGGTGAAGGTGGGAGGAGGAGGAATTGAGCATTAAAAAGTTGGTATGATGCTGGGAAAAGGTGACTGTGTAGAAAAGTGTTGTCATTTGTTTTGGAAATTCGTAATAAATGGAGATAAAAAAAAAGTGTGTAAACATTTTATATGTCCCTCATATATATATATATATATATATATACACACACACACACGCACACATACATATATATATACACACACACACACACACATATATATATATATACACACACACATACATACATATATACACACATACATACTGTACATATATACAGTATATACACACACACATACATACATGTATATACACACATACATATATATACACACACACATTATACATACACACACACATTATATATACACGCATATATATATATATATATATAAGTTATATACAACTTTCCCTTTCCTTGTAATCATTTTTAACTTTATTTTTGTGTGAACTGTTTAGCTTTGAATTTTATTAAAACTTTTAAAACTAAGTACTGCGAAATTATTAGATTATGTGTCACACTTTTGCCTGAATCATTCTACGAAGTAAGCAAAACCTGTAGAACCTTGTAAGTTTTAGAAAAGCCCCAGAAAGTACATCATATATTACAAAATCCTAAATCAGGCTTTATATGCTTCATTATTACAAGACATCACTCACAACTCCACACATTATTAATGGATAAAAATGCAGTTTTATTGTACACATCTATTGAACTATCACACTGTTAATATAAAATATAAAAAGAGAAACTTTTTGGGAATGGATATGCTTTATTTCACATAGGTGTAAATACAGAACACACATTTGTTAAATTAATACTGTTGATCAGGTATATAGGCTTTTTGAATTTTCTTTTTGTAAAGATAAATTGTATTCAACTGAGACCTCCCATCAGAGATAATACACAGGTCTCAAGTGTAACTCTGAGTAGATAGCTTGAATATGCATTTCATTTTAATGGTCACAGAGACCTGAGATTTCAAGGTCAGGTCAATGTTAGACTGGTAAAACTTTCTGATTAGGATCCTGGGGAATGCTGACATTTTTACTATTGTAGTACAGTATTTGTCCTGGTCAAACAGTAAAGTAAGAAATGCACTATATGAAAAAGAACTTTCAGTGCGTTTTCGTCAAAGCAGCGAGCAGCTGCTCTGCAAGGCCAGTCGAGTAAGTAGCTTCGAATGAGCGGCTAACTTCAGTCACGTAATAAAAAATAAAGCCGTGTGTTGTAACGCTGCTATTACAGATTTGAATTCCAAAATATGTAAAATGTTACGATTCGAAATTTAAATTACTATCTCGACTGAAATGGAGGGGCTGACATGTCGCTCCTAGCTCTAAGTGTGTGTCTGGAAGTTTAACTGGACCTGCAGTGTAAAACCGTGGAAGCATTAAAGCAGTGGTTCTCAACCTTTATGGCCTTATGACCCAGTTTTACTTAGCTATTCACTGATGACCCACACGTATAAATCGAATTAGTCAAATTCACGCAAATATAAACGGGAAAAATAACCGCGCAGTGCTGTTGGTACTGCCGGTTAAAATGGGGTGGAATTGGGAATACATTATAGTGTGAACAAGTCAGTCGGTGAAATGACCAAAAGGTCAGAAACACTGGCTTAGAGTGCCGCTAAAATAATCTCGATAAGAAGTCACAATTTCCACCTGATTGAGTCCCATCGCCATCATTTTATAAATAGGTTTTTATCTCCCTAACAAACACTCATTTCACGCCGTCCACGAAAATCTGACTAACAAAGAAACATTGTGATAATTTCACCTAATTGTAAAAAATACAAAATTCTCCATAAATTAATTTGTGAAGATCACTGCTGGTGAATAGTCACACCACAATGTCAACAGCAGAACTCCAAACGTACCTGAACATTTTTAGTAATTCTTCGCTTGACTGATGTCTGAAGCCGCTCACTTTGTTTTAAGCTTCGAAATCTCAGGAACTCCTGTAGGGTTGTCCCTGTCTCTGCATTTAATCAGAGTCAAAGAGAATGTTGATTAAGAAACCGCGATAAAGTTTACGCAAACGACACTCCCTGGCTTGATACTTGCCTCTGTGGGTTGTTTCTGATTTTTCCACTGAAGACCCAACAGCGTCTTTTAATTCTTGCGGCAGAAAAGTTACAGATTTTCCACAGCTCTGGCAAAATAATGCCTGCTGAACTATGGAAACGCCACAAAATGGACAAAACATATTACATAACACAGTACAGTAGTGTAAACTAGCGAAATAACAAAATGGATTGAATGGGTGTGTAAAGTTCTAGCTCCCTTCTCATTTTCTCTTCATTAAAATTATGTAATTTCCGTTTTGAGAGTCCACTTCCGTTTTCTTTCTAATTTGTTCTATGTGTTTCATGTTAATTTGTTTTATGTGTTTTTTTAATTTGTTGTGTGTGTTTTTGTTCATTTGTTCTATGTGTTTCATGTTAATTTGTTCTATGTGTTTCATGTTAATTTGTAGTTTGTGTTTCATGTTAATTTGTTTTATGTGTTTTTTTAGTAATTTGTTTTATGTATTTTTTATTAATTTGTTGTGCGTGTTTTTTATTAATTTGTTGTATGTGTTTTTTGTTAATGTTTATTGTGTGTGCTTTTTTCACGCTTTGCCCCTCAGGGCCACCGTAATTTTCAGATCCTTTCCAATTTTAACATGTTATAATCATTTTCTCTCAATGCATTGATCATGTTCTGAGTCATGACTGAGAACACCAGGAAATTTATATACTGTAGTTAAAAATCAAGTCGATTATGTTAACCATTAAGTCAAGAATATCTTTTTTAAATCCAAATATTAATCAAGAATTAAAGTTATGTGAAAAGAGGACAGATTGTGAGGGAACCAGGAGAAATAGTTGGCACACCAGCAGGTCTACCCTGCTTAATTAGCTGACTTCTTGCCACCACATAAAAACAAATAAAAGAAAATCACTCAAAGTGAAACATTTGCTAAATCACACAAAGTTTATCCAGTCTCAGATCAACTTGATGCTGACCTAGCTATCTTTATTGCGAGAAGAAAACTAGGCCAACAAAAAAAGTCTTTTTCCTGTAAAAGTAATTGAAATACTCCTTTTCTGAGATCTGCAGCCTTTCTTAAATCTGAAGTCTAATGGAGCTCAGAAGAATGGGGGTGACAAAGACAGAGAATTAAGCAGCACCCACGAAATATCAGAAATGTTTATTTATTAATTGACAGCACTGATCTGAATAAAAATGAAAATAAAATGATGTATAAGTCTGTGTGACAAGCTGGCACTCTGTCCATGCTTGGTTTCTGCTTTGCGCTTGATAGTACCGTTCCAAATCTGAACTGGACAGAGCCTGACTGACATGGATGGATGGATGAACTTCTGAATTTAATGATCATTGTCTAAATTCTCTTGTATACATGTAATATCTCCATAATCATATTAAACATGTTTGGTATTTCAGTGTCTTTTAATAAATAAGAAAAGTAAGACAAAGGGCTTTGACCAAGAAAGAGCATCAAAATGAGTGTTTAGTAAGCATATCACACCAGAACACATTTTTTAAGCTAAAATTTGTAAACTCGTTACAGATTTGCCTCATTTCTTACAAAGGCATGACACAAACACTTTAAGGCCTTACATAATAACTGAAGAAATGTTTTGTATAAAGAATAACTCAGCTGGAAGTTAATTAAAAACACAAAAGTATCCTAGTTAATATTAGGAAAAATGTTTGTGTGTGTTCCTGTGTATCTGTATGTATGTCTGGTTGTTAGGGTTAGGAAGAGCATTTTTTTTTTAATAGACAAAGAAGAATGAAAACAATTAAATGATAATAAATATATATAATATATAATAAAATATATATATAAATAAATACATAAATCCATCCATTATCCAACCCGCTATATCCAAACTACAGGGTCACGGGGGTCTGCTGGTGCCAATCCCAGCCAACACAGGGTGTAAGGCAGGAAACAAACCCGGGCAGGGTGCCAGCCCACCGCAGTAAATAAATAAATAAATAACGGTCAAAAAGTATGAAAACTGGTCTTATCAGCTTATTCTATTGTCTGACAACAGCAGCCTGGTAGCAACTTTCTTGTGCCTCATCAGGCCACACAAATGAGGTCTGAAGCTGTAATTGGTAAAGACTAGTAACTTTGTGTGGTGGGCAGTGGATGAGTGGAAATACCAAAAAATTGCTGCGTATTTCAGGAAACCAAAGCCCCAACATGGCTAGGCTAGAATCACTAAGCCAGACCAATGCAGTAGCAACCATGGCCACATTTTCCCAGAAAAACACTTTGACTATATGTGTGGTCAGTTTCATGAGTGATGGTGAGAGGCTCTATACAAAGAGAAAAGGCTGCCATGAGAGAAAGGGATAGGATACATGTTGTTACACCAGATCAAATGGACAACCCATGCATCAAATAAGAACTGGTTACTTAGTTTTCAGTAGCACAGCTAGTTTATGATATTGAGAGAACCTAAAGTCATTTTGGCACTGAGTTTAGACAATGGACACATAGTCTTAGAGATACTTAAATGTCTCCTTTATAATGTTTTCCACTTACATGCATTAGGTTATCTCATTGGGGTTCCCGCTTTTATGATAGCAAAGCAACCCTTGTTAAATCTGACAGAGGCTGAAATTGTTCTTTTGCAAAGCTGGTACTTACCATGGCAGTATTGGGAGGCAACTAAAGGGCTTAAAAGAAGGTAATTCAATGCCAGGCCAGGGGATGACAAAGTGCAATAATCCTTCCTCTTTTATTCTTGCAGACCAAACATGGTAAATTCTGCCTGGATCCAATGACACCATATTCAGTTCCAAATTCAATTCCATCACTTCTGGGTCCAGAGCCAATGACATCACTTCCCCTGACCTACCTTCCTTCTGTTACTCGGTTCTGTTTTAGACTCAAATCTGTAAACAACACTGCAACGTATCGCCTCAATTTTGCAGCCGTATGTCAAGTATATGGGTGGCTGCCCCAAACCTCTGTCTTGTGTCCATAAGTTTTATTTCCACAGGTGCAATATGGGAGCCAATCCCTGGACTTGGAAACATTCCAACAAAGAGCATGTGCAGTCACATTCATTCAGACTGGGAAAGTTTAGGGTCACCAGTTTATCAAATGCAGGAAAAAAACCACATGGATTCCAGAAGAACTTCTCCTGAACTGTGGCTGGGACAAGAACAGATTTGAGATCTGTGAAAAAGCATATCAAAAATATCAGATTCCCTAACAAATGTAATGTAGAATATGCAAAGAATGTCTGCTTACATTATGACAATAATTTTATATCTAAATATTTACATGTTTATGTAGTAATTAATGTATTTAGAAGAAACCCAAAGCAAAGGCAACTTTAAGATACCATATATTTTAGTGTCTGAGGAAAGAGTGCAAAGTTAATAGGCAAATGAGAACAATAATCTTAGGTAGATATAAAAGCTTTAGTACTTTAGTGAGTGGACTGGGGGCCTGATAAAGTCAGTAAAAGCTGAGGTGTAGCAGAGTAAGCAGTCCCAGGACTTCCTCAGTTCCTCAGGAGGCACCTGAAGCTCAGTAAATTGTGAGCATTCTGAATGGTCATAGAGTGCTCATTACACAGCTTGAAAGAGATTTTCGAATCACATTAATGGCCAGTACACTTTTGGTGATTTTTATCTCAGTTATTATTGCTTTGCCATTAAAACTGAATGACCAATATGCTTGCACACTTTGTATTTGCTCTCCAGTTAGATGGCAGTGCTTTACATAATCTGCAATCAGTCTCACAATGAAATTCCCAATAGTACATGCTTGCTTTATTATTAATCTGTTTTTTAGAGTAAGCAAGCACCATAAGTAAAACGATAATGAAGAAATATGATCAAATTACTGCATAAATGGTTATAGTCATGTGATTTGAAAACATCCACAGTGTAATTTCCTTTCCAGCTGAGTCCAAAGCCCAACTAGACGCATTTCTATGCAGTTTGTTTGCTTTTCATTTGCTTCTTTAGCTGACTACAAAAAAAATATCTTGAGCAATTTGTAAAGGAAATTAAAAAGGAGGCACATTAGGAAAAATGAAACGGAGGAGCATATCTGGAAGAGCCATAATTGCTTCAACTACTAAATACATGCTTTTATATTATGAGCCATTCAAACAATATTCTTTTGTTCAGTTTTAATACTTTCTGTGTTAAAAAAAATAAAAAGTAAAGAACAGCTCAGATGAATGTGAAGAGGTAAATTCAAAACATTAAACCACCTGCCACCATATTAAAGAATGGCATGTCAGCAAGTATTACCTGAAGGATACAAATAAATAATCCTCATGCTATCCTGGAAAGCAAAGTCTGGTAGATGTGACAAGGTTTGTTTCTCTTAATTTTGATATGACAGTTTTAGGTCTGTCATCTCCATGATGCTTCCCAGTCCTGTTTCTCAAACACTAAATGTTTAAACCATTAAACAACCATGTTCTTCTTTGTTAAAAACACAGAACTAAATATCTTAATAACGCAGGGAGGCATAGAGAATCACAGTCAGCCCAGTCATCCTTCCTATGATGTACTCCGACCTTATATAACAATGGCTTATAAACAGCAAAATTAATCAATAGACTTTACATTTTCTTTATCTCAGTCTAAACACTGAGTTTAATGCCTAAAGCAACCATGCGGTGCCAGTTGAGCCCCATGTAAAGCCCCAAGCAATGTTCACTGCTGGCACCCCAAACCCTAAAAACACATAAAGTCCAAATAAATACACGAACACCGGATGCAAAGCTTACAAATGCCTTTATTTACTACAGTACACCAAAGCAATGGAAACCTAACCATGTGTAAAGTGTATACAAGGTAATCCTTATATTATTATGCTTGTGTCCGTCCGTACTCGATATAAACAACGGTTGCCACAACTACTATATCCCTCCACAACAAAAGCAAGGAATCCGTGTTCTTGGCAGAGCTTTGGTCTAAGGCTTATCTTCAAGTCTTCTTTTCTTCAATGTGACCAGTTATCGATTGTGGTATTTGACTGTGTATTCGGTACATACTTTGTTACTGACCGAAACTGCATTATGACACTAACATTTTACACCACTCCTTTTTCCTTCATTTCAATGTAAGCCTCCCAATAAAATGAAAAGGCACATACAGCCTAGCTGCAACCAACAGAAATGGTCTCACTGGACTACATACTTTCACCATCGGAAAAGAGCAGAAACATCTACATCACGCAAGACCATTGAACACAGGCAAGATGCCCTAGAATAACAAAGACAACGTATGACAAACCACAAAGCAACATTATCAGAAGATCAGTGGCAGCAAGTCTTGAACTTAGACAGTGAACAAAACACAAATTACACACACAACCTTTTTGAAGAGCAGAGGCAAACTGCCAGACAACAAGAAATATTATGACGGAAAAACCACAGGGATTCCATTAAACTAACAACTGAAAGCAAGATATTCCCTTTATATTACGCCGTAGGCAATTTCCCTCTTCATTTAGCATATTGTATGACTATTATCAAGTCACAACGACAAATGTTTAATAAAGTTGTTTATTCGCCAGGCCCTGCTTTTACCCATGGCTAGCTGTACACTATATTTTCCAGTTACAATGTGCAGGTACATGCAGGTTACACATCTGGGAATATTTTTGCTAACAATAACGTTTATCCATCAAATTGTGTTTTCCGACAATTATTATAGACATCGGTATTCTACATTACCTGATGGCCACCATTCACATATACTGACTCACATGTGCCCTTCATTTCCCTTCGTATCCAATATGTTCTGTTAACTTGTTCATGTTACACTTTGTATTGTAAATATTCATGCTGTTGTAAATGACTATAATAACATCCCATACAAATCATGTGACTATTCTAATATTGAGTCCTCTTACAAATCTCTATTAACTAAAATAATCTTCTTTCTTACTCTAACGTGTGATGTTCTTCTCTCCTTCATCATCATTTCAGTAACGATGTTATACTTGCAAAATGTTCGCAGGCACAATTTGCTAGTTGTAAATATAATGGTAATAATTATTGTCAAACAGGTGCCTTGAAGCAAATGCATAATTACAAATATATGAATGTAAGAATAAAAAACACAATTATCTCTGAAATTATGTATATTATACATGATATCACTTAACTATAACACAATGATTGCAGAACTTTCACAACTGACATTTAACAAAATGTAAGCACCTAAGATCATACATGACAGTGTTATAAAATCCATGTAAGCAGTTGCCCCATTTTCTTTTATTATAATACTAGCCACAGTACCTGTTAAAGATATGTAACAGAATAATTTAAAAAAATATTTGCTATCTCTTGCCGTATGTGTACCTTCCAGAGACTTTCCTCTGCATTCGCATGTTTGTGAACCTCTCTTTGTCGGCGCTCCTTTTCAAGAGTGTTCCCGTAAAGCCTAATTCTCCAACTATCATTATTTTTGAGGCACCTTTCTCACCTCTGATCTTTAAAGGCAACCCTCTCAGCATGTGTCCTACATCTCTGCTCCTTTTTGCACATCTCACACTCACATTTCCTCTTTCGATTGCATCACCAAAACCAAATTGACCAATCACACCAAACCCAAACTGACCAATCAGATTTCTCTGAGGGACTCAACACACAGCCCTTATTTTTTTTTTACTATATAGGAGATTTCTGATCGATGTCAGTCACTGATTGCAGCTATTAAATATTTACTTAATCTTCCCCCACTCTACCATATGGTGTTGGGGTAGCTGATGGATATAAATACAATCAAACCCTGAACCATATTCCCTGTTAACTTAATATGGCCACGGAGTCAAGTTTAGGTTGTACGATTAATCAGATAATTATTATGACATTAAAGTAACGTCAGGCTGAACATGTGATATTTTCCTTCAAATCTTTTCTGACCACTACAGAACTTGCTGATGTCTATGATGTTTAAATAGCACTGTTATGCACTCTTTAGCAAAGAAAACACAGGTATCTGATTTTAAGGATGTAGTTAACAGCCTGTAGGCTAAGTTTGCACATCCATTATCTTGTGTAGCAAGTTTATTTGGCTTATATTTGTGCTAATAGTGATAGTGATGCCATCACGCCGAGCCCATAAAATACACAATTTACATAATGACAGAATATTCTTACCTCTGTGTTCAACTCATCCCTCCTCTTCTTTCTTTTTTGGGTTTGAGCGCCTGATGATGACTTTTGCCTTATCATTTTGAAACATTCCTCAATGAGTCCTTGTCCTGTTGTCGCCATTTCAGTTGCAATGCATTTTTTTTTGCAGAGGTAGGTAGGATGGGTGGGTCACACAAATCTAACTTACCAGCACCCATGCCAACTTACATATCCCCTAACATCGTGTAGTTGTTCTTTCCTGGTGACACAGAAGGCATGGATTCTTACAGGTGTGAGGAGCATGTAGAACATGTTGCACATTTTCCCAGACAAAATTATTAGCTGGATAAATTGGCACCCCTAGAAGAAGACAGCCTCCAATGTCACCTAATGGGGTGACCAGCACTGCAGCCATGGATGTGATGTCTGTCCCAGATGAGGGGCACATGCTACAGCCACACATTTCTATGTGATTCGGTATTGCTAGCTAATCTGAAAATACTTCTTGTGCCTATTTGACCTAATCTCAGCTCCTGAAGCAACCTGGTACAAAAAAATATGCTATATTACATTTTGGGTGGTATGGCACACCAGTGGTGGTGCTGCTTACCTGCATCAAGGAGACAGGGTTTGCATCCCATTTTCTCCCTTCATGGAATTTGTATGTTTTGTTCTTGTCCATGTGGATTTTCAAGAGATTCTCTAGTTTACTCACAGAATGCAAAGCCGAGCAGATTAGGTGATTTGGCATTCCTAAATTGGCCCCGATATGTATGTGTGTGTGTCCACCCTGTGACGGACTGGTGTCTTGTCCAGGGATTAATCCTATCTTATTCCCTGTGCTTCCTGGGATAAGTGCATTTGGAAAATGGATGGATAGATGTATTGCATTCATTTTTCTTTTGCCAGAATTTTATTAACTCTATAATCTTGCCTGCCAAGAGCTGGCATTGTTACTGTTATTATGGCTGGTAATTAGGGAAAATTCGAGAGCTTTATAAATGTTTTTGTGTGATTTAAGGCTCTGAATTAAGTAGAATTCAAATTTACTTTAATTATCTAATTATTTTTTTGGTTTAAGGCTTGCTATATTTCTTTATGTGTTTAAATTACCTCAACATTTTTTTTGTTTTTAGCAGGAGCTGACATTTCGGGGAGTCACTGCCATAACATAATAAGCTGTCTGTAGTGTGACTTTATTTAAGCTAGTGCAACATGGTCTTCACGGTTCAAGTTTGCGGATTCTGTCTGAAAAACATTTTGCAAGTGCTTGTGTTGTGATCTCCTGGTTACAAATTTTTGGACTTTGATTTTCGGTTCATGTTTTGACTAAGACACGCAATCTTTTGTCTTTTGGGCATTGTCTCTCGTTTGCTCTGAATATGTTTCAACCTATCAAATCTTATTAGTTTTGTTTCTTATATATGGTATTTGCCATCTGGTAGCTTTGGTGTCTATTAATACATTGTTTATTATTTGCACCAAAATGAGAAGTGGTTTGTTACAACAACAATTTACTTTTGTATAGCCTAAAATCACACAAGGAGTACTGCAATGAGCTTTAACAAGCCCTGTTTTTTGACAGCAAACTCCCAAAAAAATGGTATACATCTTGGGATATGCAGTTCACAGAGAGCCCTCTTTCCAGGTTGGTTGGGCATACAGTCAAAAAATGGGGTAAATAAAATACAATACACAGCAAAGAATACAGGTAATCCTCTTCACAGATCTAGATGACCAATCTATCATTGCTACCTCAGGAATACAATGCAATAGTGCAATAGTAATAGTACAAGCTACAAAGCAAAATGCAAGAGTAGATTATATCACAATATGGTAAAAGCTTCATCCTTCTATGTAAAAGCGGTCGGGATTGTCCTTCCGTCCCATGAGTACTATGCAGGTGCGGAGTTTCACACACGCCCTGTCCATTTTGCAATGCACGATGGGATTTGTAGTTTCGTTTTTTCCAGGTAAAAGATGATTTTCTACTCCAGACTCTGCGATAGCTTCTTCTTCTTTCTTACTATATAAAAGCGGTCGGGATTGTCCTTCCGTCCCATGAGTGGAAAGCGTAGCGGTATTCCGCTTATCACAGACTTACTACTTGCAGCTTGCAGTACGAAGCGACATGATGTGAGCAGAGATCTGGTGCTTCCATCGTTCCCTTGCTTTTGTGCGCGATGCACTGGAAAAATAGACAAAATTATGTCTCTGGAAATAATTAATGTTGATGGAGTACAAATGCCTCACCACGTAGTAAATATCAGACGACCTCAATATAGAAAAAACATTTAAATTTCATCACAAAAATAACAAACTACGAGTATTAAAGTAATACCGCTCAAATGCAATATAACCAAATTAATGAGTTTGTATAAAATATCAAATTGATCTACATATTGAATTGCCTTAAGAAGTGGTCAACTTAAGTCAGTCGCCTTAAAAGGCGGGTCAGCCTAGTTATACAATAAAAATGGTAGGCTTTCACCTCCTTTAACACCAGGCAGTCTGTTTTGTTCACGTATCGTAAAAGATTCCATGGTTTTCAGTACGGCCATTGTGAGGAAATGTCTTGTAATTTAGGTTATCTGACATAGCCAGGAGATTAATAAGGTGCTTTACAAGATGAGGCATAATCATAATTGTCCAACAGTCAAAAATCAGAAACCAAGTGTAATAATAAGAAAGCAAATAAGACTAACCAAAGATTCAAAAACCATAAAATACCCAATATCACCTTGGATTTCTTACCACTAGCTACCACTACCAAAAAGTTTGCATTTTCAAATTAAGAAATTAAGAATACTAAGATTTGTACTCCTGCATCTTCTATTTAATATGATATGTTGCATAATTTTAAACAATATGTTTTGTTCAGTATTGTTCAATTTATATTCTCAGCCTTGAGAAACAAGCACAGAATGGTAGAGTCCTTTAAAAAAAATGACATCATGGAAGGTCACCAAGCATAACTCTTAATTTGTGTAAAAATAAACAAGTTTGAAATAACATACATGAACATAATTTCCCACAATAAAAAGACCTTGGCATTAACAAAACCAAATCACCGCAGTTTTCTACTGACAAAATACTCACACTTGCAAAGCGTTCTGTTACACTTGTAATGAATGACATCACATATCCGAATATGACACTGTTTGCCTGTCATTTTATTCTGATTGTTATTTTGGATGTATTAGTTTTTCTGGAATTAATTGTTTTTGACCTTATGTTTACATTTTTAAGTTATCATGACAAGCTAATGAAGTAATCACATCAGCGTGTTACTACAGTTTCCAAGATATAATAATGGTTGTTGATTTGGGGAAGCACGTGTAACACAGTGTGTTACATCACAGTAGCCATCTTACATAACCATGAGTCTTCAGGCATCCTTGGGTTTTCAAGTTTAGTTAGTCACAGTTTATTTAAAGGTCTTAATTAGGCATTCTCACTCATGCATATTTTATTTTTCTAATTTGACTGTATGTTGATTTGGCATTTAATAATCAGATTTCTACCATTAAAATCAGAAAAATAAGATATTTGGGCAAATCAACAGCATGACACAGTATGTATGAACAAGTTACATAAAATTCATTGTTTCTTTGCCCCTTTGTAAGAAAGTTTGAGCTCTACTGGCTGCAATGCTATTGTTGTGAAAAGACTGAGTATCCTGAACATAAATGATTTGAAGAAGGGGTGGATCAGAAAAGAAAAGAGACTTGTTTTTTAAAGAGGAAAGCAAATGAATGGTTCTGTAATCAAAGTTAAATAAAAATCACAAAAGTTAAACCTGTTGACAAGGACTAAATTGTAATTTAAGAGACAAAGCTAAGTTCATTATCTAAACTAATAATAAGAGAGCCCTAATCAAAACCAGACATGGTCACTTTTTTAAAATGATATCCAGAAGCTGACTACTGCAATGCCAGTCTGTTCAACTCTGCTCAAAGACAGACGATTTATAAGTAACTAGCAAAATACCGAAGTACGGCGAAGTACTGCATTAAAATTTTTATTAAGAAGAAAATTTAACCTTTTTAAAATGAGGGAAAATATGGCAATAATTATTTGTTAAGGATCTCTATGTATACCATTTTGTCAGTTCGGCCCTCCGGTTGTAATATGACGAAGCTGTGCGCTGAGCTTACTCTTGAGCATGCAACGTACAGTTGGCCATGTGAACAGTAATCTTGTCTCAAATCTCACAGCTTGGATTGCTGCTGTCATAATCGGTTTGAGTTTCATGGTTTGTTTCAATTACGACAGTATTTGCAGGATTTGTTGTATTGAAGTGACATTCGGCATCTGTCAAGCGTTGTAAGCACACAACCGGTTTCAGCGATAAAATCACATCCAGCTTTTTAGAGTTTAAATATTCATAAACATCAAAGTGTCCACTACTGAAATCGTCACCTGTGAATCTAAGATGTTTAAGAGGCATTGGCGGTTGTCGAAAGGTGTAAAATATTTGGCCATTTCGGTACACTTGAAAGCGACAACCGAACAATTCAGTGGCAGCCATCAACTCACATGCAGAACCATAGGTGAAGGGCTTAAGCATTTCACTCTTACAGTGCTCCTGTGTAGTATAATTATCTCCTTTACCGTCATCAGTCCACACCTTGAACCTGTCCCAGTCATTCAATACATAAGACACAACGTTCCTCCGGATATCAAGAGTGAGCCTGATATGGCCGTGCAATATGTAACAAAGAGAATGGAAAAGGTAGGTGGTATCTCTGGGCATGAAAACCACTCGGTAAGTGACAGTTCTTTGATCGATGGTGATCATCTCGATAGACATGGTAATGGGGGTTGGAATGATAAAGGAAATGGGTACCTGAGTAATGTAAAGTAAGCGTAAAATACCTATACAATAACTATAATTGTAATAAAAAACAATAAAACAGAGGAGAAGCCGTGGATTAAACAAAAAGGCTATAGTTATCAGTAGGGAGACGTGAATCCCGTGGCGAAGCAAGGAAGGGAATGTAGAGACTGGAGCGACGGACGGCCTTATATAGGCAGGCAGCCAACAACGTGGGAGGCGTTGGGATGGGGACCCAACGCCACCTCCCACGTGACCGAGTGCAGGCTATGGGCGTATATGTACGTAAGTAGGATTCAGTTAGCGTTGGGAACCCGTGTACCAAATTTCTTGAAGATAGGCCCATAAGTAACAAATACTGTTGAAAAGTTCAATATGGCTGCCGACAGTGGCATCATACCACCGAAATAAGTACGTACATTGGTTTCGGTTAGCTCAGGGAAGCCACCTACCAAATTTCGTGAAGATGGGGCCGCAAATAAGAAAGTTCAAAATGGCGGACGTTGTTGACCGTTATGACCATTATGCGTAGAATTTAGAAATTAAACCTGCTTAACTTTTGTAAGTACGCTGTAAGGAATGGGCCTGCCAAATTTCAGCCTTCTACCTACACGGGAAGTTGGAGAATTAGTGACGTTGGAAAGTTCAATATGGCGGCCGACAGTGGTGTCATACCAACGAAATAAGTACGGACATCGGTTTCCGTTAAAAGTTCAATATGGCGGCCGACAGTGGCATCATACCACCGAAATAAGTACCAAATTTCAGCCTTCTACCTACACGGAAAGTTGGAGAATTAGTGACTTTGGAAAGTTCAATATGGCGGCTGACAGTGGCGTCATACCACTGAAATAAGTATGTACATTGGTTTCGGTTAGCGCAGGGAAGCCGCCTACCAAATTTCATGAAGATGGGGCCATGAATGAGAAAGTTCAATATGGCGGACGTTGTTGATCATTATGACCGTTACGTGTAGAATTTCGAAATGAAACCTGTTTAACTTTTGTAAGTAAGCTGTAAGGAATGGGCCTGCCAAATTTCAGCCTTCTACCTACACGGGAAGTTGGAGAATTAGTGACGTTTGGAAAATTCAATATGGTGGTCGACAGTGGCTCATTCCACCGAAATAAGTGCGTACATCGGTTTTGGTTAGCACAGGGAAGCCACCTACCAAATTTCGTGAAGATGGGGTCAGCCTTCTACCTACACGGGAAATTTGAAAATTGGTGACGTTGGAAAGTTCAATATGGCGGCCGACAGTGGCGTCATACCATCGAAATAAGTAAGTACATCGGTTTCGGTTAGTGCAAGGAAGCCACCTACCAAATTTCGTGAAGATGGGACCATAAATAAGAAAGTTCAACATGACAGACGTTGTCGACCGTTATCGACCGTTATGACAGTTACGTGTAGAATTTCTAAATGAAACCTGCTTAACTTTTGTAAGTAAGCTGTAAGGAATAAGCCTGCCAAATTTCAGCTTTCTACCTACATGGGAAGTTGGAGAATTAGTGATGAGTCAGTGAGTCAGTCAGTGAGGGCTTTGCCTTTTATTATTATAGATCAACAGAAGTTGGGACACCTGTGCAAATTGTTTGCTTCAACTTGCAAGGTTTAATTCACTTTAATTGCTGCAGAACATCTGTAGGTTTTAATCCATTAGTTGTTCCCTGAAGAAGGCCCTTTTGTAATTTTCTAAAATTTCCTTTTTTCAGTTTTTGCTAACCTAAACTTTAAATTTAAACTGCTGGCAGTTTACTGCTTACCTTTTCTCCATTTTAGGTCATTCACTGCATTTCAACTGATTACATTTGAAGACAAAAAGGAAAAACTGAGGTGTTCTAAAACTTTTGACTGGTAGTGTACATGCAGTGGACACTAGTGAGCATAAATTAGCCCCAACAGCTTGACTCAACTACACCGACACAGTGTTACTGCACAGAATGCCTTGTCACAGGTTTCTTCGTCCAGAATACAAAATACTCCATTCTTTTCTTCATTCTTTCCCTTCCTCCTCCACTCTTGAGATTTGCCCAACTTCACTCCTCATTTAGGGGAGATAGTGCAACTCCTTTTCAACCTGTACCCGAGATTACTTCTGGTGTAACATCATCGCTGACAAGAAGCAGTCAAAAACCCAGTCAGGCGAAACTTCCTCAGGACAGAGGAGTGTCCCTTTGGCAATTTCCCTGGCAGCATCCAAGCACCCCAGCAAACTACAGCTCCCATGTTGCCTTGGAGGTGTACAGATATGAGCTCCACCAGAGGGGTTTTGCCACCCATTGTATGAGAGGATTATGTGGCCCCAGAAGGCAGTCTCTATCTGTCCTTAATTTATTATGGCTTCCTGGCCAGGAAAGCAACCAGCTTGGCGGTGATGACCATCAATCCACGTCCTCCATTATAATGTATATAGTATATATAGGGTGGTCCAGGTCTAATTATGCAATTTTCATTACGCTATAACTTATTAAGTTTATTACATAGAAAATCACCCAAAAAATCCCAGACCACCGAGAAGTGTGCAAACTGACGACATGAAGAATCGTCTTCAAGCCGAACTGGAATCGTCCCCACATAAATCAAAGTCATCCAGACGATCTGGATCTGCATAATTAGATCTGGACCACCCTGTATGATAACCATGTAACATACAAGATTAACAGCAGAATAATTAAAATATTCAAAACAACAAAATAAACATCATCTGCAAGTCAGATACATGCCACTAATAAACATACTACTAATAAACACATACTTCTGATCATCGACAATTAACTCAGTTCCATTATAATTCATAGAAATGAACAAACAGCAGTCATCACTCAGTTGTGGCTCAATTCCATCCTGAGATGAAAACTTGGCTCTCACATTCACAACTGTCAGATATGTCTGAGTATTTTAGTTGCTGGTGTCCTTGTTGTTGGTGAGGGTGATGTCTTCTTCTGAGTGTGTCAGGCTTACTTATTGAACAGCACTGGATTATGGTATACAAGGAAATCAAATTGGCCTAAAATTAAATAAGAAAGCCCAACATATCCCTTTTTTTTAGTTTAGTCATAAAACCCAAAAGAGGTAATTGCAAAGCACTAAACATGTTTTATATAAAAAAGACAAAAGAAAAACCTTCTTCCCCACCGCCTGGACTATAAAAGTCCCCATCTAACAAGTTAGATGACTTGTGCCCACTCTCTTGGCATCTCTCTTCACTTTCATTTTTTTTAAATATCTGGACACACTATCACCTATCTACCTAACAGACTCTATAAGTGCAGCTGGGAAGCAGATATTTACACCTCATTATGATGTTTACTTCCATGGCAATAGCTGAGCCACTTCTGGGAACAGGAGCTTCCAAATAAACTCCTGGCACTATCCAAGTATAACATCATATGGTGGCTGCTGGTTCCATTGCACCCCTAATCCTGATGCATATTTACAGGGCCAAATACTCAGAAATTATTCTGGGCTTCCTTCCATTTTCCTTCAATCCTTACTGATGCTATCTACTCTCATCCAGCACCTTTTGGAAATGATTGGCATTGCCAAAGGTTCAGTATACTTCTTCACAGAATGGCTTTCTGGAATGCCACCATAAATAAAAATTGCTTGCCACCCTCCAGTGGCTCCCATGCCCACAGTATGCCAAAAGAGGCTTTTTACAGTCCTTAATTTACTCCTTTCTTCTTTCTCCTTTGTGCCCATTCAATTCCTGCCAGGCTTTCACTCACTGGGAAACCTATCAAAATATTATTTTTTAACCTAATTGAGTTTTTTTTCATCTATATTTCATAAGTTGCAATGAAATAGATGGGATGCACTAAAGAAAAATAGATACAGAGCTCATAGTGCAAATAATGAGCCAAAAATGCTCTACGATATTAGAATTTGTGGAATGTATGCAGCTCAGGGATATTTAAACATCTTATAAGAGAACCTCATTATGCAAAACATTCATTGGTCTGGCCTACTTGAAAAATATATGCTGTTTAAAAAAGCATACAGCATAAGAAATATTTAAACAACAGCAAAGTATTTAAGCCCTCTGTAACGTGTCCGGCATGCCTAGAGACTTTAAACTTGGACTTAAACTAGAAAGAAGGTGAACGTTAAAACACTTCACAGTGAGATGCCATTAATTGTTTTCATTTGTAATACTAAAAAATATATTCACGTACAATATTCTTAATTGGTGAGGTTTTGTGTAACTCTTTTCTATAATGTGGCCTAAAGCCTGAGCTTTAATCTCAGGGGAGAGATGCGAAACGGACTTAACACACAAACAGTGTAATGAAATGAGGGGCTTGAAGAAAGAGGGGGGGATATCAGCAACTACTGTGTATACCCGAGGCAAAGAATAAGAATGCATTTCTATTATAGGCTAAACCATCATTCTGAAAAATGTAGGAGAATAAAACACTAAAGAAAAAAACTGGGCTCACCAATCTAAGCCAGGCAGATGCTCCAAGCCATGGAGACTTGTTAGTGTTAAGAGTCCTGAATAAAGCAGTAACTACAAGTTAATAGGATTTTTATCCTAGTAACATTTAGGACCATTTTATAAACTTTGGATGATTTGTGACTGATTCATTTCAAGTCCAAGGAGCATTTCTAATAATAATAATAATAATAATAATAAGAAGAAGACTTTATGAGTCCTCTCTAGAGTTGACTCCTTTTGTACAGAATGCGGCCATGGTAGGCTCTGATCCCAATTACAATGAATTGGATAAGCAAGTAGAGAAACCAGATGGATGGATGTTCAAGAAGTGGGTGGTTAGTATTGCCATCACACAACTCCAGGAGTTGTGAAGGGTGTTTATTCCCAGAAGAGCTGCAGATTTCTCATCACAGACAACTCAAAGCCACGCATTTTTGGGCTAATCAACACAACAGTACCAGTATATGCATGCATGAGTGATTGACTTGGTTTGGTGCAACCTTGATTTGTTATTTATCAGCTAGGCTTCCTTCCCAGCTGCAGTTCACATTTCTCATTCTGGTTTGCTCGTTTTTTTTGTGTTAACATTATTGATCATTTAGTTTGGACATATCTTGCAATCTTTCTTTTATGTATTTTGTGGGTGGTCCCCTAAAAGGTGGGACCACTTGCTCATCACCATCAAAGGACTGCCCTCAGCCCTATAAAGGCTAAGGAAAACCCACAGTTCCTTGTTGTTTATTGATTTTGTTGGCATTGGTGAGTTTCCTTTGTGATTATTCTGTGCTTTTGTGAAATTACTAGATCTTTGACCTTATGCTACTTTGTATTCTGCATTTGTTTGCCTTACATTGCTTTTGCTTTTTCAGGCATCCTCTGCTGTGCCGTTAGTGCTCTTCAGGGTTTCATTTAGCTTGTTTACATATAATTCAATAACCCAATTATTCACTGAAACCTGATTTCTAAAATAATATGTAAAACCTAATTCTGTTTTGAGAACAGAGATAGAATAACCCAATTATGTAACCATGTAAACCCTTAACAAGGATACCGCTAAAATGTTTGTAGTCTGTGCGTATGGAGGAATATTTCGGACAAAATGAAATAAATAAATAAATGCATAAATAAATAAAAGTACTGTGAAATGTGAGCATAAATAAATAAATGTGTCATGAAATGACAGCCTTAATAAATAAATATGTCATGAAATGAGAGCATAAATAAATAAATGTGTCACGAAATATGTTTTTCGTTGCTTATTTATTTATTTCATTTTGTCCGTAACATTCCTGCAAACCGTCATGAAATACGGCTTGAAATAAAACTGCCACTTTCACTCATCAAAGTTGAGAGGGTGGGCTCTAACACGCCCTCTAGTTACTGATTGGTGAATCGATAGCACAAGAATTAATTAGAAAAATGCTTACTACTGCCGATTAAATGGATTCTGCCGAAGATATTACGTATTTCAGAGAGAATTGAAGATTTATCGGAAGAGATTACAATGTTGGCGCCCTTTTAGAACTGAGTATTTGACCCTTGTTTTACGAGTAGAAAGTCAGTTGCATATTCGCAGCTACTTTTTCAAACAACTGTACAGCTCTGATCAGTGGTAAAGTTGTTCAGTTCAAAATATTAGGTGGAGCTGCTTTGGGCATTCCATGTCAAAGTACCTAAACTAATACAGCCGTTGCAGCTTACCGTATATCAAACTGGCTCATTCGCCTTGTGATCGTCTTCTCCGATACACCATATAGATCTGCAATCTGTTGTACTTTTAAACCGCATAACAGAAGGTGTTCTATTGACTCAGCTGGAATGTCAAAGGATGGATGTCCAGAGCAGGGTACTGCATCACCTGAACTGGAGTGTAGTAGAGTCTGTTCCACCTGTTCTTCGATAATTTCAAAACAGTTTCATCTATATCGGAGTCTAAAAGGGCCGCCAACATTGTAATTTCTTCCGATAAATCTTCAATCTCTCTGAAATACGTAATATCTTCGGCAGAATCCATTTCATTGGCAGTAGTAAGCATTTTTCTAATTAATTCTTGTGCTATCGATTCACCAATCAGTAACTAGAGGGCGTGTTAGAGCCCACCCTCTCAACTTTGACGAGTGAAAGTGACAGTTTTATTTCAAGCCGTATTTCATGACGGTTTGCAGGAATGTTACGGACAAAATGAAATAAATAAATAAGCAACGAAAAACATATTTCGTGACACATTTATTTATTTATGCTCTCATTTCATGACATATTTATTTATTAAGGCTGTCATTTCATGACACATTTATTTATTTATGCTCACATTTCACAGTACTTTTATTTATTTATGCATTTATTTATTTATTTCATTTTGTCCGAAATATTCCTCCATATGTGCGGGTCCTTTGCACTCTATCAGCTTGCGTATGTATTTGCTTCACACACACTTTCAGCAACCGCAGGTAGAATTGTACTTGCCTTTCAGAAGAATAATCTTCAGTCCTCTCCTTCCTACAGAATGTATAGATATATAAAAATACTGTTTTTTTTAATTGGTTAAATGTAAATTGGTTCAGATTTTTTTTTTTTCTAAGGACCCTTTTATATATTTATACTGTTCCTGCCTTGTGCCCTGTGTTGGCTGGGATTGGCTCCAGCAGACATATTATATATATAGTGGACGCTAGGGGTCACTGTTGCCCTGTTCAACCCACCAGACAGACATCCCAGACACACTTGTAAAAGCACAAGAATAATATTTAATAATTCTTTTGAATAAAGTACACAAAGCACTGGACACTCCACAATTCTTCCAATAAACAATACAATAATCAATAATAAACAATAACCAATCCTCCACTCCCAGCAGCCCCGTCACACTCCCAACCTAACTCCGGCTCAATCTGCTGGGGTTTTCCATAGTCCTTTTAAAGTCTCTGACCCGGGAGTATTCAGTCTCTGGGTCAAATGCCTTCTTCAGGTGTCCCAGAAGTACTGCGGATTTCCGTCCTCGTGACTCCTAAGTACTTCCAGGTTAACATCACCATAATAGTCCCTGGGTTCTTGGTGAGTTCCCCCTGGTGTTACCCACGGCACCCAACAGGGCTGAAGAACCAGACTCCATGTCCCATGCTGCCCTGCTGGAATCCGGGGAACCATTTCCATCCAGGGGAGCTGCCATCTAGCATCCCAGGGGAAGTATTGCCCTAAAAAGGCTCTTTCTCTTGAATGAGGGACATCCAGGCCAGACTGAAATGCCAGCCGTCCATCACAATATATATATATATATATATATATATACATATATATAGTGAGATTTTTGAGACTCTGACAACCTCCCAACTGCACTGTGCGCCGAAACACTGTTAACACAGACAGGTGCAATAGCAAGTTAACAGGCTCACCTCATAACACGTCTGATGCCCAATGGTTGATGCAGGGAACATTAAAAACCTGCTGCTGACCTGGCCAGGTGCTCACTTTCTGTCTCCTTGCTTGTGTCGGAAGGCTATCTTTTCTTTGGATCTGAAAAGGGAGAGAATGCAGGATGACATCATCATCCCAGCTTGCATGCTACGTGTGTTTGAGTAATAGTTCCCATTAGAATAAATGCTTTTGTTCATGTCTTCACAACAATACAGTTAGTTCATTTTCTTGGAAACCTACACTCATCTCTTTCTCTCTTATGCAAGTCTGTGACCTACACAACACTATAAATATATATATATATATATATATTTGCAGCCAGAGATCCACAAAGGGAGAAAATGAATCACTTGAATCACGTATTATAAAGTAGTTTTTATTCCTGAGCTTTCAACCCCTACCAGGGGTCTCCATCAGAGGATAATGCTTAGCAATAACTTACGTGGGGGGGTGGGGCAGGGGGTGTCTAGGTCCGTGGTGGTGGTGGGGGTTATTGGGTGTAAAGTCTTGTTGATTATGAATAAGTTCTTCAGTTTGCATATGCTGGATTTATGTCCAAGTGTCTGTTGATGCCGTTCTCAATTTGATAACCAGGATTCAGCCAGCTCTCTGGCACTTTTAGTATTGGCTTTAAATTTTACTTGTACATCATCCCAATTAAATGTATGTCCTGTTGATTTAGCATGCGTATAGATCAATGATCGTGAGTCCTTTCTTCTGACGGCGATGCGGTGTTCTTGTATACGTGTTGCGATTTTTTGTGATTCATTTTTATTTTTATTCATATTAAACAAGACTTTACACCCAATACCCCCCACATGGACCTGACAACCCTTTCCCCCCCCACACGTAAGTTATTGCTATATATTGCCTTTGATTCTTGTAAGTCTAAGCCTTATCCTCTGATGAAGACCCCTGGTAGGGGTTGAAAGCTCAGGAATAAAAACTACTTTATGATACGTGACTCATTTTCTCCCTTTGTGGCTCTCCAGCTGCAAATATGCAAACCGTATCACAGACTTTCTTTTCCATATATATATAGTTGGTTGGGTGGTAAAAGAACAGCCTCAAAAATGAAGACACAAACCAGGTCGCCCCCTTTATTTGTCTCCTGATGAAACGAAAAGAACAAAAAAAGAAAAGAAAACGCACAGGGTTTCTCATTAACAAAGTAAATATCATTTAAGGTGAGACAGTGCTCCATCCTACAGCTTACAATGGTCTCCACACAGACATTGTCTTCTGGGACACCTGGCTTTTATGGTAGTCAAACTGGAAAGGGCGGGACTAGATTACCTTATTGGGCAGTTTCTCTGCACTCTGAGGAAAGAAGATCAAGAAGACAAAGTTAGGAGTAGCTCCCCTCTCGTCTCTGTGGGTTACTGCACACCTGAACTAAGCCTGTGGGCGAGTTCTCCAATGTACATGCGTGACAATATATATATTGTAGCTGGGTGTAAGAATGACATGCTGCCATTTAGGTCATTCATTGCATTTCACCTGATTAAATTTGAAGAAAAACTGGATAAACTGAGGTATTCTAAAGCTTTTAACCAGTTGTGTAAATCTCTGGTTTATAAAAGCCCTCCATTGTTGGTATTACTTTCACTTTTACTTCTCTATTATTACCCAAGGCAGGACTTTTGTTCCATGACCACTCCTTTCGGCTTGTATTGATTAACCAGCACACAGTTAATTTCATTGCTGTCTGTACTGTTCTGCAGACTTGCATTGTTTGAATGGCTTGATATTTTAATAATGCATTTAAAGACAGTCTATAAAGAAAAATAGATTACTATACATTAATATCTGACACTGCAATAAATTTTACTGTAGTTAGTTTAATAATCCTTGTCTACTTATTGGTTCACAATTCAGTTACTTTTCTTTCTTGCAACAGTAGCAAATAAGGCCATATTTTTCTTCAACTTTTTGCATGTTTTGCTTATTCATTGTTTATACTAATTAACGAGACTTTCAAATTTCTTTTGTTCTTTCTAGTCAAGGAAATTTTTAAATGAATGCACGTATTTGCTAATGGTACTAGAGGTTCTAACATCTATAACTGTCTAAAAAATAATAATGATGCATATTTTAAAGAAAGGCCTTCCATATGCTAAAATCTCTTAAAACCAATAATCAAAAAGGATTATAAAGACAGGCAGCAAGTAATTACGTTCCGTTAATTCATATTATTTAATATGACATGTGCCAATCAGATGATTACAAATCCAATTATATTAAGTACTTAACAATATGGGTATTATTTTAATTAAAAAAACCATCCACTCATCTTCTCGTTCATCTTTCCATTCATCCATCAGTACTATAAAAAATAATGTTTATTGATTGTGAACTGATTTGCATAGACAATCTGCATATCATCAAACTCAAAATAAGATTGAATTGCACTATAAAACTGACAATATAAAATGAGTATATTTATGTAAGGCTTTGAATACAAAAACATCTGCTGTATGTGAGGGATTGAATACAGAGAAGCAGAAAGTTGTTAAAAATTGGATATAAAAATATGAATAAAATCAGAGATAAATCCACTTTAAAGGCCAAAAGCTGTATGATTAATTTTTACTTGAGTAAAGCAACAATTACAATTAGTGAATAAATACCCATCTGTTTTTTTAATGTTTACGAACATGTCAAAAATGTGTTTGTCTTAGAAAAAGTATGTGTAAATGAGAGAAATGTCATGTAATCTTTTTGAATAATTTTGAATTAAATTGTTTCCTTAGGAAGTCCAGTGAGAGATATGAATGCAGTAAAGACAATGCATAATGCTCTTGGTTTCTGTATAAACTTTATCAGTGAAGTGACATTGCAGTTATAAAAGTAACTTGTAAGTTAGCTAGCAGAAGATATATACAGTATATCAGGAGTGAAAGCACTTTAAACTGTGGTTAAGATGACTGACAGGAGGATTCTTTCTACAGACCTATGATATTCATGGATGCACACTATGTAAAATGATCATCTCATCATCTCACCTTCTCACATTTGCTTTTCCTGATTAGGGTCATGGCAAGCAGCAGGAGAAGCACATCAGCATACTAATCAGCTACAGATTCCAGCTTTCCTTGTGGAAGTCCCGGGTGTTCTAAATCCAACAAAGAGATATAATCCTGTGTCTATTGCAGGGTCTCCATCTATTGTGACATGCCCAGAGCAGCTCTGAGTGGACTTCTTGATGACATGCCCAAACTAATTCAACTGCTTCTTCTCCTGGAGCAGCGACACCAAGACTCTCCTCAATCATTCAGCTCCTCACTTTGTGACAGAGAATCAGCCCAGCAGCCTTTGAAAAAACCTCAGTTCTGCTGCTTGTACTTGCAATCTCATTCTTTCAGTCATTACCCACAGCTCATGACCACAAGTGAGGACAGGGATCAGGGCTGTAGATTTACCATTAAACCAAATGTTTTTCTCCTAGACTTAGCTACTTCTTCACGACCATTGACCAGAACAACTTTTGTAGAGGAGCTACTGCTGCTCCAATTCATTTGTCAATCTCTTGTTCCCTTCTTCCATCACTTCCTGTTATGAGATGTCCATGGGGAAGTGCAGTTTTTAAATAAATGTGTCCCGGGAAGTGCTGGCTCCAATTGTGTGTGGTTGTGCATGAGTATGCTTAACTCCAGAGTTGATTGGTGTGCTTGGCTGAGCATGCATACACATGCACATGTAAGTGGATCGGTCAAGTGCCTTATTCACACCTCAGAGTGGGCAAAATACCATACCTACACCCAATCAGGCCCAAAAAAAAGTAGCTTGCATGGCTGAAAGGGGATGGAACAAGAAGAAATTAGAACAGAAAGACATCGAAGTTAAAGGAAGGGAGAGAAGGGCAGGAATTGGTTGGAGCTGGTGCAATACAGAAGGTATGCAGGTGGACGGAAAAGTGAACCCCAGGGAAGGAGTGTGTACCCGAAACTCGAGGAGGGTGAGGGTTGCTCCTGCTGTGCAGCCTGGGAGCAGGAGCAACCAACTACTCCAGGAGGACTCCTCCGCAAGGCTGAAGAATGGCTTTGGATTTGGAGGGAGCCGAGTTATGTTTAAGATTATATTCTAGGTTTATAGTATTTGGAGTGTATTACCAATAGATATCTCTACCTTAATCCTTCTACACTGCTGCTGGGGGGCTTGTTTTGTTTTGGACGTGCTCTGTCTCTAGGTATGTCTGAGGACTGGGACTTCGTGAAGTGTGATCTAGCCTCATATGGGGAGGTAAACTTTGAGGTAGGAGAGAAAGAGAGCAAGCTATTTCTAATCTGTCCTTTTTATCCCCACAATTGTAAGGGCCAACACAACAACAGGCTTCATAGCAATAAGTCCTGCAAAAATTAGAAATTGAAACAAACCTTAAGAAAACAGATAATGTCACTTCTCAATGTAGTCTCCACCCTTTTCAATGCACTTCTACCACCTGCCTGGTAGTGCCTGGATTCCAGCAGAATAAAAGGCTTTGTCTTGTCCTCGCAACCACTTGTGCACCTCTTACTTCATGTCTTCATCCGTCTTGAATCGACAACCACCCTGATGTTTTTTTAGCGGTCCAAAATGGTGGAAATCACATGGTAAGGAGGATGTGGCAATACCTCAAACTTCAGTTTCTCCAGACAAGCCTTGGTGTTCTTAGCAGTGTGTCATTGTCTTCCAGTAAAAGGACTCCTTGAGACAGTAGTCCCCCGCATGACTGGATCAAATAGCAGGCTTTTCACAGTAACTTGCACTAATGACTGTAGTAGGCCTCAGCATTTAGTGTTCGACAATAACTCAGGTGCGCGACTTCACCAGTTATAGACCTTACTGTTTTGACTCTTCCACTTGTTTGAAAGATTACTTCTGTTTGAACCACTCCATCAGTCCAAAATGTCCCTCACACTATTCATGTGGTGTAATGTAAAGATATGGAGGTCCCTAAAGTGCTGATATCTGTCACAGTGCTTGGCTTGTTTCACATATTTATGGTTCTTCATGTGAACAATGATTTTCAAGCATTTATGGAAAAATGAATTTTGTGTAGTTTATATTTTTTCTAGTTGTTCTAGTTGAAAATTCATTTGAAAGTAGCAGAAGGAATGCAGCCTACTTACTCTCTTCAGAATTTTGAATATTTCAGTCATGTGTTGTGATTTGACTGTGCTATAATTTTTTACAGTTATTTCTCAAAAATAAATTAGTTTGGTGGTTTTCAAGGAGAAGAAGGTGGTTGCCTTTATTTTTTGTTTTGATGCATTTTTATTAAAACTTCATTCTGAATGCATTCCCCCATGACCCCATTTTGTTTCTTAAGGTCACCACCATTTTTTGTCTTTGTATTGCATGGTTGCAGTGCAGAATGGCTGGGAGTTTGTGATGCATTATGTCATTTCAACAACGATAGATAGATAGATAGATAGATAGATAGATAGATAGATAGATAGATAGATAGATAGATACTTTATTAATCCCAAGGGGAAATTCACATGCTCCAGCAGCAGCATACTCATAAAAAAGAAAGGTCACCATTATGCACTTCTGAAATTGCAGATTACTTCAAAATTAAACTAGGCATGCAAGTTTCTATTATAATGTTATATTTTGGTCTTTTAATTTCATCTCTCTTTCGACCATGTCTTATATTTTCACCACTCATTTTGATTTACTTTAAAATTTGTTCCCCTGGCTTTCAACCTTCTCACAACATTTTTTCTGACCCTGATTCTCATCTCATTTTGCCTCTTTCTGGCCACAACTTCCCTCCTCATGTCATGATTCTTAATTAAACTTCCATAGGACTGCTCCTTTCTATGCAGTCATCACACTCTTAATCCCTGCTTGATTAAAATAAAAAGGCCCAACTTGAAGTCTTTCTTCTCATTTCATACCCTATAGTCCTAGAATAAGTCTATTAAATGTTCTCTGAACTTTGTGTAGCACTATTATAAATGTTTTATAATAACAAGACAAGAAAAAACTGTGCTAAATATTCTAGATGTAGTCTGGCTTAAGAATAAATTTACATTGTATAGAACATTAGAACATAAAAAAATTTAGACAAGAGCAGGCCATTCATCCCAAAAAGCATGCCAGTCCTATCCGCTTAATTCTTCCAAAATAACATCAATTCAAGTTTTGAAGTCTACCACAACACTTTATAACTTATTCCATGTGTCTATGGTCCTCTGTGTAAAGAAAAACCTCATTAAGTTTATATGAAATTTACCCTTAACAAGTTTCCAACTGTGTCCCCATGTTCTTTCCGAACTTATTTTAAAGCAACAGTATCAATCCACTGTATTAATTCCCATCTGTGATGAATGGTCCATGGCAGAGTGCTAGTTTTTGCGTGTAGGCTCAGAATCAGGTGCGCGTGTGCATGAATGTGCTCCTCTTTGGGGAATGCAAGTGTCAGTCAGGTGCCTGATTCGTGCCTTGGACATAGCGGCATGTCACCCTTGCATCCAATCAGGCCATATAAAAAGGAGCCCTCACTGTGAAAAGGGAGAACAGAAAAGAAACAAAAAGATAGACAGAGGTTAAAGGACATAGAGAAGGCAGGAGCGAGCGAGCCGGTGTGACAGAGAGGAAGCAGGCAGTTGGCAATGTGAGCCCCAGGTATGGAGTGTGTGGCCACTGACCAGTTTGGGAGCAGGAGCAACCAAATACTCCAGGAGAACTCCACCGAAAGGCTGGGCATATCAGCAGGAGTCAGAGGAGGCTGGGCTGGGAGGCTCCCCGTGGAACATCACAGGACACACTGTGAGATCCAAACAGGGTAAGCTGGGGAGACGTTGGATTTTAGAGGGATGCACCCAGGCATGTGAGTTTTTAAAGGACTGCTATCCTGCCTTAGATATTAGCTTTATTTTATTGGTTTTATTTATTATGGATTTTTAACTTCCACAGCTTTCACAAATTTTATGGATTATTTATTTATTGTCTAATGAATGGAACACTGCATTATTCGCACTTTGAAGTTTGTTTGACTTTGTTTTAATAAAAGCACTTGGCACATTTGCACAAACCCCTTGCTGGATGTGTGTGTCCTCTTTTGCCCAGATCATTTCATTATATGACTATTGACAGTTCAAGTGTTTCTCGAGTGGAGCCCACCAAGACCGTCACAACTTCATAATTTTAAACACTTCAATCATGTTACCTCTGAATCTCATTTTGCATAAACTGAAAAGGCTCAGCTCATTTAATATTTCCTCATTTCTCATTCCCTGGATTCCTGGAATCACCCTAGTCGTTCTACTCATTTCTAGTTCTTCTATTTCTTTTTGTACCCTGGAAACCAAAACTGTACACGTTACTTCAAATGAGGCCTCACCATTGTGTTATAAAGCTTTAGTATAACTTCCTTGGATATGTACAAATCAGGGCACTATATAATCTAATATTCTGTTAGCCTTCTTAATGGCTTCTGGACATGGTCTGGCATTTGATAATGTTGTGTCCACTATGAATCCTAAATTCTACAAGTATGGTGTACTTTGAAATTTCAGACCTCCCATTGTGTTTTCAAATGTGACATTTTGATCAACTTGTGTAGGAGTGCTCAAAATTATCAGGTTGTTTGTGTTATATCCATAGGTCTGAATCAACCACAAGCATTACCTGGTAGGTGATCACTCAGATTGTGATTCAGACCTATAGATTTAATACTCCGATCTACACTCTGTCAAGTAAGCGAACCAGCTGCTGTGGCACAACGACTGAGGCTCTGCCTCCGGCAGTGACGCTCAAAGTTTGATTCCAAAAGGGGAAGCAAAAGTCCATACACCTGACCAGCCCCAATTAGGGCAAAGCACATGTTGTGTACTCTTTGTATTATTTGGCAGGTACTATATAACATTTCTATAAATATATACATATGTAAAAGTTTGCTCATTCTTTAACCTCTGTAAAGGAAAAACACATAAAAAATTAAATTGGTTTAGCTTGGTAGAAAAAGTTCTTCCTTAGCATGTACAATATACAATAAGTAAAATTTAGACCATATGGATAAAAAGTAAATACATACACAAGAAACAACAAACATCAGTACTTTCCCTTGAAAAACATGAAAAGTCACAAAATCTTTAAACTGGCAGGTCACACTCCAGACAACGCTGGAGTGACTGGTTATGGCTGCTCGCCGGTAACTTTTTTACGATTAACTTGCAATCTAGTGGACTAAGCAACTGTTTTCATTTTGGGCAGATTTATTCATTGAGTTTTATTTTTCAGTTATTTAAAGCTAGACTGATTTCTAGCTCGACTGGTGATTTGGCTTTGTATGTACTATTTTTCAGCCTATCCCCGCTTTGAAACTTACCTGGCTTTGTTCTCCGGACATCTGAGTTGTCTGCATCTTTACTTAACATGTGGACCGGTAGGAAATTTATTTGGTTCGTGTTTGTTTGGTCCCTCCTGTCTCTCGCTATCCAACCTGCGAAGGGCCTTCAGGTGTGCTTCCACCTGTCCGAGCCTCTGCTGACTGGGCTGTATCTCCACCTGGACATCGTATTCCTCCCCCGTCGGAGATACATCCACCGCAGGTCTCACCGGAGTATCCAAGCTGACACTTTGAAAATAATAAACTCCATCTGGTTCAGTTCGCAACGTCCTCCACGTAACTTCGGCAGATTCGCAGACCACAGTGTGTTAGCCAGCCTTGCCCAGGCGGCTATCACTGTTGCTAAATGCGATATCGCCACTGTCAACTTCAGTCTGTTGAACATCTGCTCACTTACGTGCAAGGGGCCTCTCATCCACGATCTCCTCACTGATCGTAAGTTTGACTTTTTCTGTCTAACCGAGGCATGGCAACAACCTCATGACTTTTCCCATCTTAACGAATCCACTCCCCCAGGGTTTGTTTACATCTCTCAACGCCGTAGCTCTAGCCGGGAAGGAGGCCTTGCGTTAATATGTTGTGAGAAGTGGAAAGTCCTGCCGTTGTCTGTTCCTACCTTCAGTTCTTTTGAATCTCTTGTGTGTCAATTAACTGGACCTATTCCTACTATTATTGCAACTGTTTACCGGCCCCCTAAATCAAATAATGACTTTCTGAGCGACTTTGCTGGTTTTCTTACACATTTATCTACTGTTTCATCACACATAATACTTCTGGGGGATTTCAATATACATATGGATAATATCAATGTCCCTATTATTAGAGACTTTACATCCTGCTTTGAGAGTTTTGGATTCCAACAGCATACTGATGTTCCCACTCATTCCAAAGGTCATATCCTCGATTTGATTTGCTGTTCTGGAGTTACCCCGCTTGATTGTACTGTAGATGAACTCCCCATAACTGATCGTTTTCTAATTCAATGTTAAACTTGCACTTTCCAATACTAAGCTTTCCTGTCTCATGTCTTTCCTTAATATTACAAATATTAACTTAGACTCTCTTTCCTCTGGTATTGATTCCCTTATGGACATTCATAATTTATCCACTCCTGAAGAACTGGTCTCACACTATAACACTGGGCTTGATGGTATTCTTAACTCTCTCACTCCGTTAAAAACTAGATCTGTTTCTTTCTCCTTTTCTGCTCCCTGGTTCATGCCTGAACTTCAGCTTTTGAAAGCCAAAGGCCGGCAACTTGAACAGTTGTATAAAAAAACTGGACTCTTTGTTCACAAAGAGATGTACAAAAACCATATACTTCATTACAAGGACTGTATTGCCCAAACTAAATCTATCATACTCACATTATTTCTTCCAATGAAGGAAACACCAAGTCATTGTTTTCACTGCTTAATAATATCACACAACCCCCGGATTCTTTACCTTCTCACATTTACTAAACTGATTTTTTAAATTCCCTTATGTACTTTTTTAATGAAAAAACCCAGAAGATTCACCAGTCTCTTCGTACGGATTCCTACAGTATTTCATTTGAATTTCACCCACCAACTCACTCATTTTCCTCTTTTCAGCTTCCTACCTTCTCAGAAATCTCAGATCTTGTCTGTAAGTCTAAGCCATCCACCTGTCAACTGGACCTCCTCCCTACACTTCTGGTCAAAGCCTTACTCCCCTCTCTGGTCCCTCTTATTTCTGCTCTAATCCACTCTTCTCTCACTACTGGTACTGTTCCTTCATTTTTTAAAACTGCTGCAATAACCCCAATACTGAAAAAACCTAATTTCCATCCTATTTCTAATCTACCCTTCATTTCCAAAATTCTTGAAAAAATAGTAGGTATTCAACTTAATTCTCATTTATCTCAAAATAATCTGTATGAACAGTTCCAGTCTGGTTTTCATCCCCTCCACAGTACAGAAACGGCACTTATAAAAATTACTAACGACCTCCTTATGGCAGCTGATTCTGGTTTAATCACTATTCTCATCCTCCTTGATCTGAGTGGAGCCTTTAACACTATTTGTCACATTACTCTTCTCAATAAATTATCTTTGATTGGCATTACCCACACTCCACTAGATTGGTTCAGATCCTACCTCTCAGGCTGCACTCAGTTTGTTCAGCTTAAAACTTTCACATCCCAACCAACCGCTGTTACTTCAGGTGTGCCCCAGGGCTCTGTCCTGGGGTCCCTCCTTTTCATTATTTATCTCCTTCCCCTTGGAAATATCTTTCGTAAATATAACATTAGCTTCCACTGTTATGTTGATGACACCCAGCTCTATCTCACTAGCAAACCTATTGTTTCCTGTCCACCGTCCTCACTTATTGATTGCATAGCAGAAATCAAATCCTGGTTTTCTTCAAATTTTCTTACATTAAATAGTGACAAAACTGAGGTTCTCCTCGTTGGTACAAAATCAACATTATCCAAAACTGAACATCATTAATATCTCCCGGTCTGCATATTTCCACTTGCGTAACATTAATCGTATTTGACCCTCTCTCACTCCCCACACCACTGCTATCCTTGTTCATAGCCTTGTCACTTCTCGTCTGGATTATTGCAATTCCCTTTTCTTTGGTCTTTCTCGCAAATCTCTTCATAAGCTTCAACTGGTCCAGAATTCAGCTGCCCGCATCATTACTAGGACCCCCTCTATTCACCATATCACTCCTGTTTTGCAAAAGCTTCACTAGCTTCATTTTAAGTTCTGCATTCAATTCAAAATTCTCCTACTAACTTTTAAGGCTATCCACAACCTTGCCCCTCCATATCTGTCTGACCTCCTCCATTTTGCCATTCCCTCCTGTACCCTTAGATCCTCTTCCTCCATCCACTTGACTGTCCCCTTCGTCCGTCTTATCACTATGGGGAGCAGAGCATTTAGTTGAGCTTAAAAATATTGAATCATTTTCACTTTTCAAATCTAGACGTAAAACTCATTCGCTCAAGACTGCTTTTTCTCTTTGATTACAACTGCTCTATCTGATTTTCAATCCATCCATCCATCTTCTAGCTCTTCCGGGAGAATCCCAAGGTGTTCCCAGTTCAGCCAGGAGACATAGTCCCTCCAGCGTGTCCTGGGTTTTCCCTGGGGCCTCCTCCTGGTTGGACGTGCCTGGAACACCTCACCAGGGAGGCGTCCAGGAGGCATCCTGATCAGATGCCCGAGCCACCTCATCTGACTCCTCTTGATGCAGAGGAGCAGCGGCTCTAATCTAAGCCCCTCCCGGATGACTGAGCTTCTAACCCTATCTTTAAGGGAAACCCCAGACATTCTGCGGAGGGAACTCATTTCAGCCGCTTGTATTCAAGATCTCGTTCTTTCGGTCACTACCCATAGCTCATGACCATAGGTGAGGGTAGGAATGTAGATCGACTGGTAAATTGAGAGCTTTGCCTTATGGCTCAGCTCCTTTTTCACCACAACAGACCAATGCAGAGTCCGCATCACTGTGGACACTGCACCGATTTGCCTGTCGATCTCATGCTCCATTCTGCCCTCACTCGTGAACAAGACCCCGAGATACTTGAACTCCTCCACTTGTGGCAGGATCTCTTCCCGAACCCTGAGAGGGCACTCCACCCTTTTCCGTCTGAGGACTGTGGTCTTGGATTTGGAGGTGCAGATTCCCATCCCAGCCACTTCACACTAAGCTGCGAACTGATTCAGAGAGAGCTGAAAATCACGGCCTGATCCACCTGTCAAGGTGGCGAGGGATGCTGTCAAGCTGAAGAAGGAGTCCTACTGGACCCTTTTGTCCTGTGGGACTCTGGAGGCAGCTAATAGGTACCGAAAGGCCAAGCGGAATGTGGCTTCGGTGGTTGCTGAAGCAAAAACCTGGGCATGGGAAGAGTTTGGGGAGGCCATGGAGAATGACTTTTGGACAGCTTCAAGGAGATTCTGGTCCACCGTCCAGTGTCTCAGGAGGGGGAAGCAGTGCAGTGTCAACACTATATATGGTGGGGATGGTGCACTGCTGACTTCGACTCGGGACGTTGTGGGTCGGTGGGGGGAGTAATTCGAAGACCTCCTCAATCCCACTAACAGTGAGAAAGCAGAGCCTGGGGACTCCGAGGTGGGCTCCCCCATCTCTGGGGCTGAGGTCACCGAGGTGGTTAAAAAACTCCTTGGTGGCAGGGCTCCGGAGGTAGATGAGATATGCCCAGAGTTCCTCAAGGCTCTGGATGTTGTAGGACTGTCTTGGTTCACACGTTTCTGCAACATCGCATGGACATCGGGGACAGTGCCTCTGGATTGGTAGACCGGGGTGGTGGTCCCCCTCTTTAAAAAGGGGGGCCGGATGTTGTGTTCCAACTACAGGGGGATCACACTCCTCAGCCTCCCTGGAAAAGTCTATTCGGGGATTCTGGAGAGGAGAGTCCGTCGGATAGTTGAACCTCGGATTCAGGAGGAACAGTGTAATTTTCGTCCTGGTTGCGCAACAGTGGACCAGCTCTATGCCCTTAGCAGAATCCTGGAGGGTGCATGGGAGTTTGCCCAACCAGTCTACATGTGTTTTGTGGACTTGGAAAAGGCGTTCGACCGTGTCCTTCGGGAAATCCTGTGGGTTGTGCTACGGGAGTATGGGGTACTGGACCCCCTGATAAGAGTTGTTCGGTCCCTGTACAACAGAGCTTGGTCCACTTTGCCGGCAGTAAGTTGAGCCCGTTTCTCTCTGATTTTAATTTTTGTATTTTAGTTTTGTTAAGCCGGCATGGTGGCGCAGTGGTAGCGCTGCTGCCTCGCAGTTAGGAGATCTGGGTTCGCTTCCTGGGTCCTCCCTGCATGGAGTTTGCATGTTCTCCCCGTGTCTGTGTAGGTTTCCTCCCACAGTCCATAGACATGCCAGTTTGGTGGATTGGCGATTCTAAATTGGCCCTAGTGTGTGCTTGGTGTGTTTGTGTGTGTCCTGCTGTGGGTTGGCATCCTGCCCTGTGTTGGCTGGGATTGGCTCCCATGACCCTGTGTTCGGATTCAGCAGGTTGGAGACTGAATGGATAGTTTTGTTAATAATCAGTGTTTTATCTATTGGTCAGTGTCCTTGAATGTTTAGAAAGGCGCATACAAATAAATAAAACATATTATTATTATATTATTAAATGCTCCTAATAATGCAGTAAAGTGTTTTCCACACAAATTTCCACCTTCAATATGTGTTGTTCACTAAAGCATCAATGCACACTGCATAAAAATCTGAGAAGTCTTCAGTCGCTGGAATAAGCACATGCCCTCTTCTAAACACACTATTTAAACGAAAGTGTCGGCTTGTTTTCAGCACATACCTTTAACTTCATATAAGTAATGCAGCAAGTCTTCTCATTTGAGCCACGGAACCAATGAAATCCAAAACTTCCTGAACCTTCAAAATGCCTTCACAGGTATGCCATTACTCATACTACAAACTCTGACTTCTTGACTCATTTTGCCCAACTCAGTCTTCACCCCAAGTCTTCAATCGTGTCATCAGCCGCCACTCTGAAGCTGATTAGGTTTTTGCTCTACACACAAGTCCCTGTCACTACCTTCTTCTTCTAGAGCCTTGGTTTGGGCCAGAAGACGAACAACCCAACTACCACACATGTAAGTACTCCTCATTACTTAACAGACTAACAGTTCCAATTGGTAGGAGCTGCATGCCAACATAACCTTCATGGCTTCATAGAACTGTGTCAAGACATCCAGGAAAATGCAGAGCTGCTTAAAACCTATACGTATATATGGACTCTATTGTGGTAAGAATAGAGCTAGTGATATATAGTGTTTGCCTCACTACCCTTTGTAGTGACATCTTTTTTCTGGGTTATGGTATTCCAATTCCAGATTGTGCAACCATCCTGTCAGTACACTCTCAGTAGTATGTCAGTTGAAGTTCACCAGTATTTATCTCGGCATTCCGCACTTCCTCGAGTATGTGAGGAAGTGAACAGACTGGCAAGCTTTGTTAACGATGGCAGGGATGTTTTTTGGCTGGTTTAGTTTCTCTGAAATGGGCAGAATATGAAATTTTGAAACAGCTTACTCTCTCAATCTCTGCCACTGCTCCAAAAGCAGCCTTGTGGAGCTCCAGTGTTCAACATCACTGGTGGTGATGTTTTGTCTTACATTTACAAATCTCTCTATCATAAAAGAAAATCTTGAGATGAGACAAGACTATCCAAGAGGTTTTTTCAAATCCCGCGAGATGAGACTATTTCCAAGAGATTTTTTCAAGTTCCGCCCCACTCTCAACCATTTCAGGTTAACGGCCCACGCCCATGATCCTCTCACCACTTATTCGTGTGAATGCTTTTGTCAGACACTGTTCCTGCGCTCTCAGCTCGTATAAATTTTTACGTTTTCTTCACTTTAAGTTCCCAATAAAAGAAGACTTATTATGTCCAAATCTTATTGAAGAATTTAATCCTGAAGAGTTATCCAACAGAAGAAATGAGTACACGGGCAATCCTATCACCAAGGAACGAGGAAGTCAAATGAAATAACACGATAATTGTTGATCGATTCAATGCGATATTGACGAAAAGTTCATTCAAAAAATTGTTTTGCTGAAGTTTTACAGAAAAAGTGTAAGTTTAAAAAGTATTTGCATGTTAATTTCAAAGCCAAACAGAACGGAAATGTATAACGCAACAAATACCTCTAACGAAATATGAAACATAATTTTCTTTCAATTTATTAAGTTTTACTATTTTTTACTATGGTTAATTACTTGCCATAATGTAAAATAGTTATACTGTATTATGCATATGTAACAATTTCCATGAAAATAACAATCTGTTTAAATTGTACATTCGCTTCCCCATACGCGAGTGGCAGATCCGCGAAGTGGCTAGCATGTAGCGCCTGCCCAGGGGTTGGCGAGCGAAGCAAGCAGGAGGCAGAGCCCCCTAGTAATTAAATAAAAAAGCATTTGCCACAATAAAAAAATTAAAGGACACACTCCCACACAAAAAACTATCTGTAACCCCATGTTTAGAATTCCTAACTGGAAGGGGAGAGGTTAGTTGTCTCAAGTAAGAATTCATCTATCCATTATCCAACCTGCTATATCCTAACTACAGGGTCATGGGGGTCTCCTGGAGCCGGTCCCAGCCAACACAGGGTGCAAGGCAGGAAACAAACCCCGGGCAGGGCGCCAGCCCACCGCAGGACATGCATACAAACACACACACCCACTCACCAAGGACACACTAGGGACAATTTAGAATTGGCAATGCACCTAACCTGTATGTCTTTGGAATGTGGGAGGAAACCGGAGTACCCGGAGGAAACCCATGCAGACACAGGGAAAACATGCAAACTCCATGCGAGGCAAGTAAGAATTCAGTACTTAACAATTTAAGACTGAAAAAACAGAGGAAGCTGTTCCAAAAATGGAAGCTACTATATGTTTTGTTGTTTTTTTTCTGAGAAGAAAGATGCAGCTCCAAACATTTGTGGTTAAATGAATCAATTAGCCTGTAGGCCATTCCAAGCTGTCTTGATACATTGCTCTGGAAAACACTGAGTGCAAGCCAGATGTCACATTGATCATACTCATAAACATTCCACAAAGCTATTCAATCGCTCAAAATACCTCACTTGTTCAGAATGCCAGAAGCTAAAAGCTGCTTTTATATAGAAAACACAAATTCACATAATGCTTAAAAAAGTGGTCGTATCCAGTCAGTGGCAAAGGCCTTGTGGTACAAAGACATACTTTGAAAAGCTGTCATGCCACTTTCAATTTCCCATCTGAAGAAGGTTCCTTTTTATTAGAAGCATAAAATCTTTACTTAGTACTAGTTTGTACATTGAAAAGTGTAGCTGGTGTCTTCTCATGGTCCACTCTATTTGTTTTGGTGGTATCTCTGTCCTCTCCTTATGACTTTCTAAGTACTGTAGACCTGAGTACCTCCAAACCTTTCACTCTTACACTATTAAGTCACATTTACCAGCCAATCATAGAAATGCAGCAGATGTCTGCAGGTACACTTGTGGCCACCTTCAGGACGAACTAGGGTTGACTGTGTCTGTGGTTAAAATACTTCATCACTCCTCTAATCTCTAGACCTCAGGCGGTTACTTAGAAAGAGCTCAAGGTGAAGTAGAGAAGCATATTCAAAGGTTTATTCACTCACCATCCATCCATCCATCCTTTTCCGCTTATTCGAGATCAGGTTGCAGAGGCAGCAGCATGAGCAGAGATGCCCAGACTTCCCTCTCCCTGGCCACTTCTACTAGCTCTTTCAGGGGAATCCCGAGGTGTTTCCGGGCCGGCTGAGGGAATAGTCCCTCCAGCATGTCCTGGGTCTTCCCTGGGGCCTCCACCCGGTTAGATGTGCCTGGAACACCTCACCAGGGATCAGATGCTCGAGCCACCTCGTCTGACTCCTCTAGATGCGGAGGAGCAGCGGCTCTACTCTGAGCTCCTCCCAGACGACCAAGCTTCTCACCCTATCTTTAAGGGAAAGCCCAGACACCCTCCGGAGGAAACACATTTCAGCTGCTTATATTCGCAATCTCGTTCTTTCGGTCACATCCTACAGCTCATGACCATAGGTTAGGGTAGGAACGTAGATCAACAGGTAAATTGAGAGCTTTGCCTTTCTGCTCAGCTCCTTTTTCACCACAACAGAGCGATGCAGAGCCCGCATTACTGCGAACACCACACCTATCCGCCTGTCAATCTCACGATCCGTTCTTCCCTCACTCGTGAACAAGACCCCGAGATACTTAAACTCCTCCACTTGGGGCAGGATCTCGCCCCCAACCTTGAGAGGGCACTCCACCCTTTTCCGGCTGAGGACTGTGGTCTTGGATTTGGAGGTGCAGATTCCCATCCCAGCCACTTCACACTGCGAACCGATTCAGTGAGAGCTGAAGATCATGGCCTGATGAGGCAAACAGGACAACATCATCTGCAAAAAGCAGTGACCCAGTCCTGAGCCCACCAAACCGGACCCCCTCAACACCTTGACTGTGCCTAGAAATTCTGTCCATAAAAGTTATGAACACAATCGGAGACAAAGGGCAGCCCTGGTGGAGTCCAACTCTCACCGGAAACGGGTTTGACTTACTGACGGCATTGTGGACCAAGCTCTGACACTGGTTGTACAGGGACCTGTGACAATGCCGGTTCATTGCATGCTCCCATTTTCTGTCTGGGAGCCCTTGAACCCGTCACCGTCGGTAATGTCACTGACAAGCTTAGCAGTGAGGCAACAACATAGCAAGGGGATAGTGCAAAAGTGTCAAGTGCTTTTATTAAAACAACAACAGCAAAAACAAAGTTCAAATTAAATAAAGTGCAGTGATTCAGAAGAGTCATTAAATAAATAATCCATCAAACAGTTGTGAAATTGTGGTGGTTAAAGCCAATAAATAGAAAAACAATCCTTTAAAAAAGAGGTTAAAGCACAATGCAGGAAACAATCCTTAACACAAAGCCTGGTGCTTCTCTTACCCTGGCGGCTCTCCTGCTTCTCCCATCTGGGCCCCGCAACAGAAAAGTCACCCTCTCAGCAGCTGATCTTTTCTCCCCTTGATTGGTCTGGAGGCCTCTCGATCCCTGGCTTCGGTTGCACACTCACCCCAGACCAAGACTTGGTTTCCTTGATGACCAGGACACTAACATCAAGGACTTCACCAACCAAGCCTCCCAACTCCCGCTGCCTTCACAGCCTTACGTAGCCTGTCATCCTTCAACTGGTCACTCCAGCTCCTTGCTCGCTCACCTGGAGCAACCACTTCCTTCTGCCCCCACTGAGTGTTGGCCAAACACCCTTCTTGGGGCTCACCTTCCAGCTGCATACCTGCGAGCCTGTGCTCATTCACTCGCCGCTCATTCTCTCGCTCGCTCACACTGGCTCTCTCACCACACTGCTTCCTGTTCTACAGCAACCTCCGTTTTTCTTTCTCTTTTCTTTCTTCTTTCTTAGCTGACTAGTGCTTCTATTTATCAAGAGGGCATAGCAGCTGTGGCAAATCAGCGGCGACCAGGAATAATCACGGATGCGGACAGTTTCTCACCTGTGCACTTAGGTGAGAAACGCCCACACCGCGAATCGTCCCAAGAACCGCTTCAGCCACACACCCTCCATGCCCCCTCAACAAGCCGCGTAGCACGGTGATTATTTATTTAAAAGTGGCCCTTTTAGCATGAGCTGTGGACCCACTACACCACAGGACCGAACAGCCCTTATCAAGGGGTCCAGTACCCCATACTCCACAGGATTCCCCAAGGGACAAGGTCAAACACCTTTTCCAAGTCCACAAAACACATGTACAGTAGACTGGTTGGGCAAACTCCCCATGCACCCTCCAGAACCCTGCCAAGGGTGTAAAGCTGGTCCATTGTTCTGCAACTAGGATTAAAACCACACTTTTCCTTCTGAATCCAAGGTTCGACTCTCTGACAGACCCTCCTCTCCAGGACCCCCGAATAGACTTTTCCAGGGAGGCTGAGGAGTATGATCCATCTGTATTTGGAACACACCCTCCAGTCACCACCACCCCAGTCTGCCAATCCAGAGGCACTGTCCCCAATGTCCATGCGATGTTGCAGAGGTGTGTCAACCAAAACAGTCCTACAACATCCAGAGCCACCGTGAGGAACTCCAGGTGTATCTCATCACCACTGGGGCCCTGCCTCCAAGGAGTTTTTTAACCACCTTAGTGACCTCAGTCCCAGAGATGAGAGAGCCCACCTCTGAGTTCCCAAGCTCTGTTTCCTCATTGGAAGGCATGTTAGTGGGATTGAGGAGGTCTTCGAAGTATTCACTCACTGTAATATTCTCTAAACTATAGTTCTTAATGTGCCAAAAGCTGAAGCAAAGCAAATGTATGTAACTTTACAGCCCGGATACATAGTAACTGTTCTTGCTAGACATCTAGGCACTTCCTTACTGTACCCCTTAGACCTATGGAGTGTCAGGGTTAACGAGCCAACTGCCTTCCCATGCTCTGCCCATATTCCTCTGGGTCAGTCTTGGCTAGGTACAACCTAGTGTATGTTCTCAAACCTTCTACTAATACGTGTTTCACTTGTGGTCATGGGCTAGGGTATAAGGTTTCATTTTATTGTATAGTTCCAATCCTGATTAATATGTAAATTTAGATGACCACAAGTTCCCCTTTTAGGTTATTTTGGTATATTATGTGGAGAGTAGAGCAAGCAGGCAAATTTCTACAAACTAACCAAGAAGTTACAGCAGAAATATTTCTTTTAAACCTTACAGTTTGTAGTTGTGACTTGCGCATAAAAAGTTGGGGGCTGATACAGAGAGAGATCATCTAACGCCACCTCACAGAGTTCAGAAATGGGCTCTGCTTTGCAGACCGCTGGAGCTCTCATTCACTTCTGAGTCAGAGATTGTGAGTTCATGGCTCACCGCTGGCAGTTCACTACAGTGCAAATCTTCAAGCTGAGGTGCTTCATGGTGTGAGTCCACAGGAAATCAATTGGTGGTAGGTGTGGGGTTTGCTCTGTGGATGGGTGAAGTGTAGTGGCTCCATACAGAAAAAGGTGAGGACCTATACATCAGTTCAGCTGATGTCGCCTGGAAGTGCACCACTCATAGTGTTTAGAGATGGGCTCTGTGAATCTTGCAGGTGGAGTGCTCTATTTAGTTCATGGTACAAGGTGCCTTCTTCTGAGCCAGAGATCACGGACTCATGGCAGCACAACTGAGAATCTTCATAGTCCACAGGTGTGATTCCACAGCAGCACACAGTTTTTCTACTATGAACCTGATCACTTATAAAAATACTAGCAAAATAGCCTGTTATCAATATAAAACCACATTCACTAATCAGGTGTTCAAATTTTCCCCTCAAATCCAAAATGCATGCTCATTACAACTGTTTATCTTTGTACAAAAGTTTGTATTAAGGAGCAAACATGCACAATAAAATCATTTTAATCAGAACTTTAACATGGAGGTGCAAGGATATCCTAAGAGCTATGTTTTTGGTGGCCTTTTACTCCCAGTAGAGTTACCCTTGGCAAATTTAACTTAAGGGAGAGAACAGTCAAAGAGCGAGTCATACCACTACAAGAACCTTAATACAGATGACAATGCTAGGAACTACGCCTGGAACCAGGTATCCGGCCGATATTTGCAGCAGTCACCTTGGTATGTCACATCAAAGGTAGTGTCCTGTAGTAACAACATATATATTAAGCCTGTGTCACAATACTCTCTGCATTTTTAAACAAGAACTACTGAGAGAATAGGAAACACAGAAACTCACTTTCAAGGCATTTCATAACTTTGTACACTTCATAGCTTGTTAAGTTCCATTGGATTAAGGAAAAAATTCATGTCATTCCATCGTGCATGCTCATGAAGATCGAATGGAAGTCCAAGGAGGCAAGGAATAACCATGAAGGTCCAAGAGGAAAGTAGAAGCCCTGTCTCTTCCAGTCACGCGACCCCCATACCATGAATTATGCATAAAAGAAGGAGAAAGAGAACAGTGAAAGAGAACAAATCATTTACCACTGGACACTAGATGCAATGGGACTCTTCATTAAAGATCTTCCCACTCTGAGAGCCAGGAATAGACTTAGTTTTTTATTTTGGCTGCCCATATTTGAATATTATCATCCAATTAAGACAAAATCATGATCAAGATTACTGTGCTTTAGAAACATGAAGAAGAAGAAGAAAGGACTCATTATTATTACTCTCATTATCATGTCTTAAAAAAAGGAAGTATATTGGCACCATCATGGTGGTATTAATAATTCCATTCTGGTCTGGTATCATGATTGGGAAAGCATCCCCCAGCAATCATAATGTCATCTACCGAGCAAAAAAGTTGAAGTGGAGTCTTTTTATATTGTTTTTACAAAAATATAGTTATCCCTTTTGATTTTAGGTGAGTAAAAATTCAGCTGCAACTCATAACAGCTTTCATACCTGAACAGCCTATTGTATTGACAGGCAAAGTGGCTCTTGGTAGTCTTTAAATCACAAGTGTATGTCATTTGCACAAACACTTAATGTACCTATGCTTCAGCCATTCATGCAGCTTTCTCCATATTCTTATTCTTACTCTTACCCCACACTCAGAAAAAGGACCACTGTCAGCACTGACCAAGTGTGTCTGCTCTTGGAACTGTGTCTTCAAGCCACATATTTCATATACAAAGGCCAGTAGTACAAGCAGAAACATGGGTGCACCATGGGTTCCTCAGTTTCACCTATTGTGGCCAATCTGTATATGGAAGAAGTGGAAAAGAGGGTGCTATTATCCTATCCTGGAACACTATCGAGCCATTGGTTCAGGTATGTGGATGACACCTGAGTGAAAATCAAGTCTCAGGAGGTACCACAATTCACCAACCACATCAACTCAATGGACAAGCATACCCAGTTCACCAGGGAGGAGATGAAACATGACAGGCTAGCTGTAAAATTTCCATCAGCAATGGGGGACATTTGAAAGCTGATGTGTACCGTAAACCAACACATACGGATCAGTATTTAAGGTTTGACTCTCACCGTCTGCTAGAGCACAAAATGAGTGTCATCAGGACTCTACAACACAGAGCAAACACCATACCCACAGACACAGCGACCAGGGAAGCAGAAGAACATCATATCAAGAAGACCCTGAGTAAATGGGGTTATCCCAGCTGGACTTTTGTCAAAGCAGGGAAGACACCTAAAGAATGCTCTAAGCAATCCAGGAGAGAGAAAGGACAACGAGTATCGGAACAGCTGAGACGCATTTTTTCAAAACACCAGGTCTCGGTGGCTTTCAAATCCCAAAACACGATACGGCAAAAATTGGTTCACCCCAAGGATCGGGTGCCCCGGCACAGACAGAGTAATATAGTTTATGCAGTTAAGTGCCAAGAGGTTTGCTGTGAATCATACATCGGGGAAACCAAACAACCACTGGTGAAGTGGATGGCACAACACAGAAGAGCTGCATCGTCAGGCCAGGACTCCACAGTCTATTTACATCTACAGGACAGTGGTCACTCTTTCAGTAATGAAGATGTGCACATCCTGGACAGGGAGGAACGCTAGTTTGAGTGAGGAGTCAAAGAGGCCATTTACATGAAAAAGGAATGACCATCTCTGAACTGAGGAAGGGGCCTAAGAGTACATCTTTCACCAACTTACAATGCAGTGATTGCAGCCATTCCCTAACTCTCTGTGAATGGTTCTCATGGCCATTGATCAGTGGACAATTTGCACGTCATTGATCACATGGCCTATTGTCAGTCAATGGTGCTAGTTCGGTCATTAGGCCAAGGTACTGTTTATAAGGTTGGAGGAACCTGCAGTCAACTGAGATTGAGGAAGATGAGTGATGAAACGTATTGGAAAACAACTTTGTCCAGATGAACAAAACCAACTTTCTAGAATTTTCTTACTTGGATTATTGAGCATGCATCGAGACATATTCTTATATACTTTATTGTCCAAATTTATAAGCAATGAACATGACATCAGTGTACACTAAACTGAATAAACTCAGTATATATGTCTGAAAATTGAAGAAGACTGATGATGAACGAATCACAAGCGGGATATACTGTATTAGATCTTCTCATAATTTATTCTTGTCCTCAAACATATTTTAAATAAATCCCATAGCCATTTTTCTTCTCTATTACTTTTTTTTAAATATCTAACCTGAAAAATGAAGTCACAGTGTCATAAACAGGAAAATGTTTCTCCCACAGTAGACATAAAATAGTGACACAGTGACAATGAAGGGAAATACATTGTGAACAATCAGCCCTGACACAGACAGATACACAGACTCAGAAGTCCCAAAAACACACACATTTATTTGTTTGTCTGCTCTTTACAGCACACAGTGCACCAATCACCAATTACTCAATCCTTTCTTCTCTCATCTCCTTATCTTTCCACCGCCTTCATTCCTCTCCCTCAAGCTCTGTCGTCTTCCTCCCGACTCCGGCTCCCTGTGTGGAATGAGGCAGCCTCCTTTATACTGCACCCAGAGGTGCTCCAGGTGCTTCCCGATCAACTTCCAGCTGCACCTCCGGGTGTGGTGGAAGTGCTGCATGCCAATGCTCCAGAGCTGTCCTGGTACCCCCTGTCGGTGCTCACGTGCCCCAGCAGGGTTGAGCTTTTAAGCTCCAAGCCCGTGGCCCCGATGCAACCCGGGGGGCTGCCCTCTCATGTCCTAGGGGAGGAACTGTTGTTGACATGCCCTCTCCCCCGGTCCTCTCCTTAAAAGGGCATCCTGACCGGGCAAGGACACCGGCCATCTACCACAACATACATTTTGTCTATCTTTTTAATTTGGTCATTAATTTAAACCATTTTAAACACTAGATGTTTTAGGGTTGCCTCTAATAATAGAGCAGTTCTTGTTAATTGTCAGTTTTTTTTAATTAAGTAGAATTCCAACATTTCATGATTATAATAAGTGATTGATATTTAATTCTAATCGAATGATTTGCAGTTATATGTACCATAGCCACCTACATTCACAAAAGGACAGAAAAACAGATGCACACACTGACTGACAGACACCCCACAGATGATCAGTTTGTGCTCTCACGCCCTCAGTGGACCAGTTTAGATCTGCTGTCATCCTAATTGGATATCTCAGCATGATATCCTGAAACATGAGTTGAACACACAAATTGTACACTAAAAGCATGCCAGACACAAATCAAAGCATGGTCTAGGTATTTTGAGGGCAATGATTGTACAAGTTAGACTACTAAGTCATCCATTTTAACAGATACAGATGTCAAATGGACACAAACACCTATAACCATTACAGTGTGTGTTTACTTGTTGACGACAGATCAGTTTGACCTTTTCAGGAATGACTCTGGTCTGATTTCTAACTACATCTCATCTCATGATCCTTGTCATTAAAAATCTTACTGCCTCTTGTGAGTGAGTATCGAAGCAGCACTTTGAGGATCTCCTAGGTACAGTGAATATGTAATCTAAGAGGAGGTAGTAAAATAAGTATTGGTTAGGGTTGAGTACTTAAACACATACAGATGCTAAATGGACATAAACACCTATAACCTTTACAGTATGTGTCCAGTTTTATTAAAATGTTCACTATATCATAAGTGAAGTAATGCTTTGGTGAGTAATTGCTACTTGATTTGAAACAAATACTTATTATTAGGAAGACTAATTCTTGGCAATTTAGAAAAGGGACTTAAATGATAATATTCATTCTCATATTTAATATTAATGCTGCCATATTTGTTGCCATCTTTCTACAGCATTTCCTGAACTCACGGTTTCCATTACAGGATCACAGGATAGTTCAACCCTACCGTACCAGCTACTATGTGTATATCACCAAAACTGAAATGCTTTTATTCACCATACTCACTTGATTAACCTGTTGTGTGTATTATAAGTGGTCAAAAAACAAGGACCAAATTTTATGAATGATAATATTAACATTTTTATTCGCAAATGTACTTGATAATAGAGTTCCTTGGGCCAAAACTAAATGTTTGTGTGTTTATGTCATCTGATCTGAGGTCACTTGGTCAGGAACTGGCTTGAATCCCCAAACAGGTTGTGAGTGTGTTCTAGAAACGACTAGTAAGATGAATCCAACTCTCACTTCTGGATCAGGTTCCCATGTATCTCAGAAGCGCTCAGGGTCAAAGACTCTAAATGGACTCGGTTCAAGACCTCACAAGTAGAGGCAGCTGCAAGATAGTTGCTACCTGTTATGGTGGCAGCATTGACACCTGAGGTGAGTGAAGCTGTCAAATGGAAGAACAAGGTCTTTCTGAAATATTAGCAAAAGGGTCTCCAAATATGGCTAACAGGTGCCAACAGAAAAAAGAGATAACAGATAATGTAGTGGCGGAATGGAAAGGCCATGTGTGAATGGAGTGGCAAGGAGATGGCTTTGAAGATGTTCTGGTAAACCAATTTGAAAAGGCTGGGCAACTAGGATGCTGTCCTGTTTGCCCTCAGCAAGGGGCAGTGAAAACCTAAAGCTAAATTGGTGATTATTCTTGTGTGTGTGTGTGTGTGTTTCCTGTGGTGTTTTGTGGACTTCAATACATTCCTTTAACCCAAAGAATTTTGTTGTGACATTTATTTTCCTCTGGGATTATTTTTGGAAGAGTAAAACATTTTTTTGTATTAATGTTTGTGTTGCTGTCCTGTTTTCTTATGGATACAACCATTGTAGAGAATCAATTCAGCTGTTGTTACTGAGAGCCTGCACAAAAATCAGTTGGGAATACAAAGTGCATTTCCAGACCATCTAATGTAAAAATAATGTTGGTGTGAGAATCTTTAGTCAGAAACGTTTTCCATAATATTACTTGTTTTTGGTATTAGGAACTTTTCATTTTTGATTAGTATTTTAAACTTGACAAGAAATCAATTTGACCTGTTCAGTAAAGACTTTGGCTTGATTTTTACTTATGTCTCATCTCCTGATCCTTTTCAGAAATCTAAATGAACTTTCTGATTCAGTACAGAGAAACACTTTGAGGATCACCTGCTCCCAGTTGATACAGTATCTGTGATCAAAAAAGAAAAAAAAGCTGTGAAAGAAATATTGGTTAAGGTTTAGTCCCTTTCTCTGGTTTTGGAAGTTGTGAGTATACATCTCCACAATGACAAGGGTATGAGGAAGGGATGAGGTCCAACCAGAAATGCTAAGATCACAGGATATTGTGGGGTGTTTAGCTGGGACAGTGCTTTGAGGCTGAGATTTTTAAAAAGGGTAACAAAAAGGTGTGTTCCATATTTTGTGGAATTACATTTCCTGTGAATGCCTAGGCAGGTTGTCGTCAGGGACACCCTGTCACCTCTCCTGTTCATGACTTTTACAAACAGGATATTAGGGTACAGCAAATGCCTGGAGAGTACAGTATTTAGTTTGGGAGCCTAAGGGTCACATCTTTTTCTTGTTTTTCTGTTTTATTGACTGTATTAAAAGCATGTAACATTCCATACAAGCAAGTCAAACTTGACAAAACTAAATTCAATTCAACCCTCACCCATGTGAAAGAGTGGAATGCCAACGGCCAGAATCAAATTTTAAGAGCAGAAAAAAGGGGGAGAGAATCCTTTTGTCCAGTATGAATGTTTATTCTAAAATGTTATTAATTAGACAGAAAGATATGGAAGAAGATGATCCGCTGTGGCGACCCTTAACAGGAGCAGCCTAAAGAAGAAGAGGAAGATGTGCTATATCTAAGTCAAGAGGAAACTGCGCGAGACAAGACAAAATGTGCATGCTTAGTCACAATTGTTGAGAATATCATAAACAAAAAGAGAAAAATTGAAAAGGGAATGCTTGGGAAAGTAAAATTGACGAGTAACTTTTACTATTTCTCAAATTCTGTAATATAATGAGCTACAGTAATCCTGATTTAACTTTCTGAGTTGTGATTCGTACCAATTTTAAATGAACTTTGAATGATTTTTCATATCTTTATAATATTACTTTTTAAGATAATATCAATCTCTTTACGTACACTGCCACAACAAACCACCCAGTGGTGCCGTTCAGCCCCACTTATTGCTGCAGATGCTAAAGTGTTTTCACAGACAATATGTTGTGTTCGCTGGGGACCTCATTCGCTGAATATTTTTTCCTGGACAGCTTAGACTAACTACTTTATCCCATCTCTCTGTGATGCTTTGCAAGGCCAGCGTGACATCACAGAGCTGTTGCAGCCAGTGTTGGATGGGACAGTCCACCCAAGTATAGTTTAATGCTGATCTTTGTAGTGGGCTAAAAATTAGCGGAGAACTGACAAACACATTTAAACATAACATGTGCATGCAGAAGGAAACTGAAAACATGTTGTATGGAATTGTATGTGACCTGTGTGTAATACGCCTTTAAAAATATGACCCAACGTGCTGTGAAGCTGATGCAGAAAAGAAGGAGTCAAGCATCCACATGCTTTAGTATTAAGCTTCTTTGATAGCAGTGGCAGTGAATGAGAAAAAGTTCAAGAGAGGTGAGTTGAGTATCTGCTATTAAGTCTTAGTTTGCCATTGTCTATAAGAAACTTTACTATTCAAATATTTAGTTCAGAGAAGCAGGGTGGCACAGTGGTTTTTACTGCTGCCTTACAGCTCAGGTACATTTTTGGCAACATTAATAGCATACTAATTCTATTAGACCCCAGTGCAGCATTTGAAACTGTCAGACATGACATTCTACTGTCCAGAATGGAGAACATGTTGGGTATCTTTGGCATTGCCCTTCTGTGGTCAACGTCCTATCTGACTGACAGGCAAGATATTTGTTAGTCTTGGCAACAGCAGGTCCAGCACAGTGCCAGTCACACAAAGGGTTCCTCAGGGCTCTGTCCTCTGCCCTCTGCTCTTCTGTATCCATATGCTTCCCTTTGGTTATATCATTTATATCTATGGACTGGGTTATTATTTTTATGCATATGATACTCAACTCTACTTCACTGTTAAAAATGAAACTTCATCAGGGCTTTCTCAGTTCACAACTTGCCTCAGGGAAATTAAAACCTGGATGGAGTAGAACTCTTTAAAATTAAATTGCAACAAAACTGAACTCCTGCAAATTGGCACTAAAGCACACATTCAGAAAATGAGCTCCTACTTAGACACTCTTGATAGTGATCTCATTAGACCTTCTTCTAATGCAAGGAATCTTGGTGCCATTTTTGATTTCCCCCTTACCTATTCCACTCACATAAACCATATTAAGAAACTTCCACCTCCATAACATATCCCGTGTTTGCTCATTCCTCTCCTTTGCTAAATGCTGAGAAACGTGTCCATGCCTTTATCACATCCTGCATTGATTATTGTAACTCCCTGCTATCAGGTGCTGCTTCTAATCTTAAATCACAGCTCCAGTTGATTCAAAACTCTGCTGCAAGAGTCCTTACACGGATCAGCAGCAGCGAGCACATCACACTCATCCTGTTACGCCTCCAGTGGCTCCCTGTGTCTTACGGAATTGAATTTAAAATTCTACTATTGACCTACAAAGCCTTAAATGGCCTCGCACCGGACTACATCAGTGACCTTCTCCACCACACTGCTACTGTTTGCTCACTAAGGTACTCTGATTCTGGTAATCTTGTTGTGCCCCACACAAACCTGCACTCTATGGGTGACAGGGCCTTTAGCTGTGTAGTGCCCAGACTTATGAATGATCTCCGTAAATTAATTAGATCAGCTGATTCCATTTATTCTTTAAAAAAAAACTTAAAACTCATCTGATCAGGAAGGCTTTTAACTTTAACTGACATTCTGCCCCTTCTTTCAGTTTACCTCTCTGTCCAGATGGTCAGGATAATTTGTGTGTGTGTGTGTGTTATATCACAAATGATGTTATTTGTTCAGGCTTTTCTTTTAGTATTGAATTTAGTATTTTCCTCTGGTTTATTGTCTTTTATTCTATTTAATGCTATGCATCTGGTGTATTTATCTGTTTAATGTTCTATGCAGAAATATTTATACCTAATATTGCTATACCCTGCTGTTTAAATAAGCACCTTGAGCATGGGAAAGGTGCTATATAAATAAAATGTATTATTACTATTATTGGCCACCATAGTTTGCTTAATAGAACATAGCACTATTATAATCCAATCAAACCTTTACTTAAGTGCTTTGTGCTAAAAAAAACTATTTTCGACAGACTGAGGGTGCAGCAAATTCATTTGGCTTCATCACTACTGATGATATAAGCAGGGATCGAGCCACTACAACTAAACCCTGCTCTCTGTATTGGCTTCACTTTTACACATGTTGTTCACGCTTAAATTTGACTGCACGTTTTACATGGCCTGTTAGCAGCAAGGTAATAGTCTTGAATACTTTAGACATCATTTAAAATTTTTAAATAAAACAAATTCAAATAAAATTTAGAAATCGGTATCCAAATACACATTTTGTGATTCAATAAAATCAATAAAATTATTCTGCACAATATAAAACAAAATATTGTGTCAGAGAAGGAGGTACTGCAGATATGAAGTGTCAACTTGATGAATTATAGTCTTTTGACTTCTAATGTTTTGACTTTGACAACATTTGACTACATTTTTTTAACATCTCCTAATATTTCTAATGCTTGATTTAGTAAACTGAACTACCAGAATTTTAGTGGAAACGCCTCAAACTGTCAACACAAAAGGTCAGTGTAAAAAATGCCCAAGAGGCTAAAGGCTAAACTCAGAAACAGCACATCAACAAAGTAAAGTCAGCAACCTGCAAGTATAGTTTCCTTTATTATAAACTTCTGTTCAGCAGACAGATATTGAAAAAGACACTTTACAAAATGTATTTGGATCTGCGACTGATGCAGAACAGAAGAATTGGGAACAGTAATCAAAGAGCCTCAGACGCCATATTACAAACTTTAGTCAGGGAATCGTAGTAGTTGGAAAGGCTCTACTGACCAATGTAAACTAATATTTGTGCAACAACACAGTTCATTTAAAACAAAGAAGTGTATAATTACTTTTATTACTTCCTGTCATTTTGGGAACTCTTTAGAATGGATGACTTCAGTCTACAACAGCAATTACCCCTGCTTTGAGAAAGTAAGAAGATTCTTAAGGGAAATATTTGTTTCAGATTCGGTGCTCATAAAAGTTAAGCTGGGTTTTAAAAGAAGGAAAGAGGTACATAAGTGACTATATACTGAATTTAAAAACCAACTTTGCAGATAGATAGATAGATAGATAGATAGATAGATAGATAGATAGATAGATAGATAGATAGATAGATAGATAGATAGATAGATAGATAGATAGATAGATAGATAGATAGATAGATAGATAGATAGATAGATAAAACTTTATTTGTCCCGAGGGGTATATTTGCTTTTTATCAGATCATTAAATTAATAAATACATACATACACTTTGGTCAAAACAAAGAAGAAATTTAAAAAGAAAGAAGTCTTCTGACTTGACTGTCACAGTCTCAGTGAGGCATTGTGCAGGCATATTCCTGTTGGTATAAAGGAGCCCCAGTTTCTTGATACACTTCTACTGAATGATGCATTGCCTGAAAATCCTCACTGTTAGTGTGTCAGAGGGAGGATATGCAGCACTATTCATAATGGCAATCGAGTTTTGTTTTAATTCACTCCTTTGCTGCTACCTCCAGAGGGTCCAGAGTGCATCCTATAACTGAACTCACCCTTTTAATTAACTTGTTAATTTGGTGGACCTTTCTTGAAGTGGTTTTATTAGCACACCACAGTGTAAAAAATCGCACTGGCCATAACAATGTTATAGAAGAAGTGAAGGATAACATGTGATGGTGTAGGTCAGCTCCATGCTCCCTAGTCATTTCCAGCAGCCTCTTGAACCCAGAACCGTTGATAGTTATAAACTAAGAGGAGCCAGGCAAATGAGGACACACTCAGTCAGCAAGGGGTTGGTGCAAAATTGCCAATGCTTTTAGTAAAAACCAACAATCAAACAGTGTCTCATTAGTGAAGTGCAAAAACAGGTCTTCAATAAATAAATACTCTCTAAAAACACATTGAGTAGTCTGTGAGTTTAGAATCCAATAACCCAAAGATAAAATCTGTATAAAACATTGTCATAGGGTACTTAATGTTTCTCCTACTCTTCGACTAAGCTCAGCACAACTTCTTCTCTGTCTACACCTCTCTCACTCATATCTCACTCAGCCAGCAGAGACTCCACAAGCTGTGGTCCTTCTTACTGTCCCCCATGTTGGCTTCCTCTATAGGTGTCTGCCAGAACTTTGATCAAATGTCCTCCTGATCTCCTTCTCAAACTCTTGGCACTCCACCACCATCGAACCCACTTCTTAAATAAATCTGTGGGGATGATCTACCTCTAGAGTGCCGATCATTCACTCTTCCATGGGTCTACTGACCATTCTGTCTCTCTCTGTTTCTCTCTCTCTCTCACACTCTCTTGCTGGCTCTCTCTCTCTTCCATGCTTTTGATCTGATTCTTTCTTTGATCTTCCTTCTTCCTTGTATCAGTTTTCAGAAATGGTCTCTCAGAAATGCCAAAAGATAATATGGCCACCCATAATTTTAGGGAACATAAGAAAAAGTTATTAGTGTGGCTCATAAATTAGTCACAAGATTATCAGAAATGAAAAGAGAGTTTTGTTACTAGGATAATCATTGGAGATTATTTGAGTTGCCTCCTTATTGGAATAATGATTGTGTCTGGAACCCTTTTACCTAAAGAAACTTCATAATGGGAGCAAAAAGGGGATTACTTTGATCATGCATTGAATATAAAGAACTGAACAAAATCACAGTAAAGAATAATTACCACCCTCCCACAAATCTCAGATCTTCTACATCAAATGAATAATTCAACAGTATTTACAAAGTTAGATTTAAGAAGTGTCTACAATCACACCCATATCAGAAAGGGTGACGAATGGCCGTTATAAATATTTGGTCATGCCATGTGAACTCGCCAATACTGCAGCAGTTTTGCAATCATTTTTCAATGATGCATTCCAATACATTTTAAAATAATTTACATTATATATTAATCATATTCTCACTTTTTCACTAGGAATGCCTACACATATTATTCATGTAAGAGAAGTACTTTCTTGGCTGAGGAAAATCATTTTGTATGTAATTTTAGAAAAATGTGAGTTTCGCATATTTTATTTTTAGAGGTTTTTACAGGTTTAAGTAATGATTCCATCAAAATTCAAATAAATAAGAACTGGCCAACACCAAATTCTATTAAGAAAGTTTAGCATTTTTTGCCATTTGTAAACTATTCAAGAAATTTCTTTAAGGACCATTTTAGCTTTAATCTGAAATATGAAAAACAGAATACAGAACAGATTTGAATGGACCAAAGAAACTTAATAGACTTGATGCATCTCAAGAAGTGGTGGGTGCAGTTTTATTTTAATGATTTCTGGACTTAGAAAAATTGCACATATGTAAATTGTTTAATAAGAAACTCTCTTCAGTAGAACAAAATTATGATGGTGGAAATCAACAGCTGTAAAAGTGGCTTTGGGAGGGTTGACCCATTAGCAGGAAGGCAGAGTTAACTTTTCTATTTCCTAAAGATCACAAAGTCTTCCTTGCTGTTACTTAAAAACTGCTAAATGCCTCAATACAAGACAAGCACTGTGGGCCTTGTTCCTTCGCCATTTTGGTTTTATGGTTTCTTATCAACCTGGTGATGCCAGAGATGTGAAAGTGAAGCAGAATCTATTTGTTCGTCTGAAAAAAAGCAGTAGAAGTTTTTGCTCTGGTGAATACAAAAGCGTTGAAAGCTTTACAAGTTAATTCTCCCTCCAAGGGCCTCCTTCTGTTATTTGTCACTGACTTATAGTGTCAGACAAATTGGAAACGATTCATTCTTTTTGAACAACAGTTATCAGTGAATCTAAGGAATCAATTTGCAGGCACAAATGAATTGATTCAGTAGAATTGAATCAATATATATTGAATTCAGACCCCTTCAATTTCTGCACACTTTACTGAGTTTTAATTTTAAATGGATATATTTTTTATTTCCGTCCAGCAATCTCAACTCAATGACTAATATTGACAAGGTGAAAACATTTCAGAAAGTTTTGCAAATTTATTAAAAAGCAAAAACTGAAGTCTCTCATTTATATAAGTATTCAGACCCTTCACTGTGGCATTCCAAATTGGGTTGGGTGCACCCTGTTTGTGCTAATTATACTTGAGATGTGTCTAGAACTTGATTCTCTCAAAAAAATTAAAGAAACACTTTTCAATTAGAGTATAGCATCAAGTCGATGAAACTTCTGGGCTATTGATCTGGTCAGGTAAGTAGCAGAGGGGGTTGTTTATCAGTTTCAGCTGCTTTGGTGTTAATGAAATTAATAACAAGAGCACTAGAGGGGCAGCAATGAGACAACCCCCAAAACAGGAATGGTTTAACAGGTGGAGGTCACTGACATTTTTCCCTTCTCATCTTTTCTGACTGTTTTTTCACTAATTTTGCATTTGGCTGTGGTCAGTGTCACTATTGTTAGCACAAAGTGATACGTGGACCCTACAGAGGTTGCACAAGTAGTCCAACTTCTCCAGGATGGTACATCAATACATACCATTTCCAGAAGGTTTGCTGTGTCTCCTAGCACAGTCTCAAGAGCATGGAGGAGATTCCAGGAGACAGGCAGTTACTCTAGGAGGGCTGGACAGGTCCGTAGAAGGTCCTTAACCTATCAGGAGGAACAGAATGAGCACTACCAGAGCCCTACAAAATGACCTCCAGCAGGCCACTTGTGTGAATATCTCTGAGCAAACAATCAGAAACAGACTTCATGAGAGTGGCCTGAGGGCCCAGCTTCTTAAGTGGGCCCTGTGCTCACTGACAAGCACTGTGGAGCTCAATTGGCATTTGCCATAGAATACCAGAATTGGTAGGTCCACCACTGGCACATTGTGCTTTTCACAGATGAGAGCAGGTTCACCCTGAGCCCATGTGACAGACGTGAAAGGGTCTGGAGAAGCCGTGGAGAACATTAGCTGCCTGTAACATCGTTCAGCATGACCGGTTTGGTGGTCTGGGGTGGCATATCCATGGAGGGATGCACAGACTTCTACAGGCTAGACAACAGCACCTTGACTGCCATTAGGTATCGGGATAAAATCCTTGGACCTATTGTCAGATCCTATGCTGGTGCAATGTTGTCTTGGGTTCCTCCTGGTGCACGACAATGCCCGGCCTCATGTAGCGAGAGTGTGCAGGCAATTCCTGGAGGATGAAGGAATTGATACCACTGACTGGCCCCCACACTCGCCTGACCTAAATCCAATAGAACACCTCTGGGACATTATTTTTCAGTCCATCCGACACCATCAGGTTGCACCTCAGACTGTTCAGGAGCTCAGTGATGCAGTGGTCCAGATCCGGGAGGAGATCCCCCAGGACACCATCTGTCATCTCATTAGGAGCATGACTTAACTGATGCACTCCTACTGTTAATAAACAAATGAAGAGTTATAATTATTTAAAAACAACATGAGGACATTTAAAAAAATCTTTAAAAGTTTTTTCTTAGACTGTCAACCTCCCCAGGAATGCTTTGGCCCCAAAAAACAGCCTCCAAAATTGAAACCACTGTGCTAATTTACAAAAAATATAAATAAACAAAAATTAAAAGCAGCAAACAAGATAAAACAAAGTCCTGAGAAGCATCTGAGTTTGACTTGATAGTTTTTGAGAGGAAGTTATTGAGTTTGACAACTTTCATACAGATCAAACTAAAATCCTGTATCCACAGTGTCATGTATGTGCAGACCTTTACATTGCACAATTAATGAAAGTGGATGTGAGGCTGGCTGGTATTGAAAGCTGATGAAAGCTCCACAAAACGCACCCTGACATAGGCATTTGGCCTTCTAGATTTATAGATCTCACCGTAAACAAATCAGTTGTTTTCTTGTCAGTCTCTAGTCTGTAACATTAAGATGTCCTTCACAAAAGTTTCAAAAATCAAGCATTAGTAGGCAAAATGCTGCTGGGCTATTTGTGCTGTTATGCTTAAAAAGTGTTGGAAACGAGGAAATAAAGGTTTTAGTGCAACACCAGCTGAAAACGAATAAAATAAGAGTAGATGAAAGACTTGATAAAGCTGTTTGTAACAGGCTTTCTGGACCAATTTGTTCAGCAGTGACTTTTTTCTTGAGGTAATGAACAAAGGCAATAGTAGTTTAAATGTCAGTTTTCCAACAATCACTTATGGCACCTTTCTTCACTTGCAGGTTCTTAAAGTTTATTTAGAATTATTGCAGGTAATTGAACCTTATTTGTGGCTGCTGTCATTGATAATTTTACAGATTCTGTCCATGCATTGTATAACCCAGTGGTTCTCAATCTGTGGGGCGGACGCGAAGTAATAAAAAGCGGGGCTTGAAGATGTGAAAAAAAGAAAACAAGATTCGAAAATATGAACAATACATGTTTTGAAACCAAAACAAATGAACTTAAACTACATTCTGATACTAGAAAAATAAATATAGAGTTAGATAAATGTTGATAAAAGTAGGTATAATAAAATATGCATCTATGATATATCATTAATTAAAAAAGAACAAATTGGTATTAGTGGACTCCATTCAAAAAAACGTTAGGGGGGACGCAATTAAAACTGTTATGAAAATTCGGGTCACAAATACTTAAAGGTTGACTGGTATTACCATTGTTGCACTGGAGAGCTTCTTTGCATGTGTTAGGGTTCTTCCAGGGCTTTTTGTTTTTTCTTAATAAACTTTTTTCTTGTTTTCCAAATATTATTCATATATTGTTATATAATAGATAACACATGGATAATATATAGTTTTATATTATAAATTATATGCTGGTTTTTGACCCCTGCAGTTTGTTTGTAAAGTACTGCCTTGTGTTCTTTTTTTTCTTTTAAATTGTGTTCCGAATAATTACATACAAACTTAGATATCATTTCAGTTTTTTTGTCCTGTACCTCCTATCTCATACGAAAACCCCCATATATAAATATCTTAAAGTCCTGAATTCTTAATGGTGTAAAGAAAGCAAAGGGACAAAGATAAAGATTTGGGGAGTCCATCCCTTATAATGTAGTAACAGCCAAATAAAAATCAATTTCAAGAGAGTAATCACAAAGGACTGAGTCAAACATCGACTGGCTAATAGAGTGAAGGCTTAGGGTTTGGGGTGGGATCTCAGGTGGAAGTGATGCCTGTAGGAGGGTGTGGTGTAGCAGCAGAAGTGGGCGGAGTCTTAGCTGGGTTTTTCTTCTGGTGGTCTTTGGAAGAGGGAGAAAAGGCATTAGAACCGTTCATCAACTCCTGGCTCTGTATCTTACTCCCAGTTAAACCCTTAGACTGTCTCCCATGCGCACGTGTGTGACAATGGCTAGTTAGGCATAACAACAAGCTTTTTCGGGTTCCCTCCTACTTTTGGCTCTCTAGACACACAAAACCTTTATGATAAAAAGTAAACCAATAGGGGTCTTTAGCAAAAAAAGTTCTGCATGCAATATCAACTGAACTCAGGGGTTCACAACCTAATGGGGTACAACAGAGTCAAAATTACTCCATTTCACAGAACTACAATAAAATGACAAATTTCAATCATAAGCATGGAGTATTGTTTTTGACTATTTCAAGGTCAGTATTATGAATGTTATTTTTGATTTTTGATCCTGTACCTCTATCAGAGGATGCAAAATTACTTTTTTTTCACATTTGAGATTGTAAACATTCAGAATTTAAATTAAAGCATGCATACTGTCAAGTCAGAGCTGGGCTGCCTGCCATGAGAGTAATCCAGGTGGCCGATACCTCAAAATAACACAGGTCTGGGTTTTTTGGAGGCTTGTGAAAAAAATGTGGACAGGGCTGTAGTTTTGGGGGGACGAAATTGAAGCGGGACTTATCTATTTTATAGTGCTTTTCACATCTATTTATCTATTATATAGTTCCTTTCATACCTCTCTATCTATCAATGCACATCTTGGCCTCACCAGTACTAGACCAAATCCAGGTTAAATCTTTATACCATTTCCACCTTGCTGCCCAATCTGATGCCAGCTTTCCCATTTCTGCCATGCTTCAAAACCTCAGTCCGTGACATCCACAGTCCCCTTATTCTTCCCATAACTTGCCCTATGGATGTGGAAAGGAACAGGTGCACTTTCCACCCACATTTTGTACTACATCCCTCTCTAAATTGACCAATCACCTGCCTTCTTTCCCAGTTCCCAATTCAGCCAAAAACCACACCATAATGTTCGCACCTCCATCTCTGTAATCTTCCAAAAACACGGACTTCCGTCTGTCCTATAACACACCCATAGCATATCCATCCATCCATCCATCCATCCATTTTCCAACCCACTGAATCCGAACACAGGGTCACGGGGGTCTGCTGGAGCCAATCCCAGCCAATACAGGGCACAAGGCAGGAACCAATCCTGGGCAGGGTGCCAACCCACCGCAGACCCATAGCATAAATTCAATCCAAATCTTACTCTGCTTCTGCTAATAGAGTGCCCAATCCTTGGCCATTTCCACTGTATTCCATAAATCCACATCATACCATAAATACAGTGGGATGCAAAAGTTTGGGCAACCTTGTTAATAGTCATTATTTTCCTGTATAAATTGTTGGTTGTTACGATAAAAAATGTCAGTTAAATATATCATATTGGAGACACACTCAGTGATATTTGAGAAGTGAAATGAAGTTTATTGGATTTACAGAAAGTGTGCAATAATTGTTCAAACAAAATCAGGCAGGTGCATAAATTTGGGCACCGTTGTCATTTTATTGATTCCAAAACTTTTAGAACTAATTATTGGAACTCAAATTGGCTTGGTAAGCTCAGTGACCCCTGACCTACATACACAGGTGAATCCTATAATGAGAAAGAGTATTTAAGGGGGTCAATTGTAAGTTTCCCTCCTCCTTTAATTTTCTCTGAAGAGTAGCAACATGGGGGTCACAAAACAACTCTCAAATGACCTGAAGACAAAGATTGTTCACCATCATGGTTTAGGGGAAGGATACAGAAAGCTGTCCCAGAGATTTAAGCTGTCTGTTTCCACAGTTAGGAACATATTGAGGAAATGGAAGACCACAGGCTCAGTTCAAGTTAAGGCTCAAGTGGCAGACCAAGAAAGATTTCGATAGACAGAAGCGACGAATGGTGAGAACAGTCAGAGTCAACCCACAGACCAGCACCAAAGACCTACAACATCATCTTGCAGCAGATGGAGTCACTGTGCATCGTTCAACCATTCAGCGCACTTTACACAAGGAGATGCTGTATGCGAGAGTGATGCAGAGGAAGCCTTTTCTCTGCCCACAGCACAAACAGAGCCGCTTGAGGTATGCTCAAGCACATTTGGACAAGCCAGCTTCATTTTGGAATAAGGTGCTGTGGACTGATGAAACTAAAATTGAGTTATTTGGGCATAACAAGGGGCATTATGCATGGAGGAAAAAGAACACAGCATTCCAAGAAAAACACCTGCTACCTACAGTAAAATATGGTGGTGGTTCCATCATGCTGTGGGGCTGTGTGGCCAGTGCAGGGACTGGGAATCTTGTCAAAGTTGAGGGACACATGGATTCCACTCAGTATCAGCAGATTCTGGAGACCAATGTCCAGGAATCAGTGACAAAGCTGAAGCTGCGCGGGCTGGATCTTTCAACAAGACAACGACCCGAAACACTGCTCAAAATCCACTAAGGCATTCATGCAGAGGAACAAGTACAACGTTCTGGAATGGCCATCTCAGTCCCCAGACCTGAATATAATTGAAAATCTGTGGTGTGAGTTAAAGAGAGCTGTCCATGCTCGGAAGCCATCAAACCTGAATGAACTAGAGATGTTTTGTAAAGAGGAATGGTCCAAAATACCTTCAACCACAATCCAGACTCTCATTGGAACCTACAGGAAGCGTTTAGAGGCTGTAATTTCTGCAAAAGGCGGATCTACTAAATATTGATTTCATTTCTTTTTTGTGGTGCCCAAATTTATGCACCTGCCTGATTTTGTTTGAACAATTATTGCACACTTTCTGTAAATCCAATAAACTTCATTTCACTTCTCAAATATCACTGTGTGTGTCTCCTATATGATATATTTAACTGACATTTTTTATCGTAACAACCAACGATTTATACAGGAAAATAATGACTATTAACAAGGTTGCCCAAACTTTTGCATCCCTGTAGTTCTCTGAGTTTCCTCAAGTCTTGCATCCCAAATTATTATTTACCACACATACAGCGTCATTCCCACCCTAATCTTATTTTACACTTGCTGCCAGTCTGCCCAATCCTATGCAAGTGTGCCAGGCTTACCTTACCTGGGCACAAATTCACACTATATGATCCACAGACCCCCCACATCTTAAAACATAACCCACCCCCAACCTGTCCTGTACTACACACACAGGACAAGTTCAAAGTAAATCTTATTCTGCCATTATGATCAGGATACCTATATTCTCTTGAACATAAATTTTGTCCTCCTTTCCTTCTTGCCTAAAAAAAATTCTGTTACTTTATGATTAAACTGAGTCATTTCACAAAGTCCACCAAAACCAATTAGCCTCATAATATTGTCTAGAACAGTGTTCCCCAACCTTTTTTCTATAGTGGCACATTTTTTTAACCAAAGTCACCCCAAGGTGCACCACTATCATACTAACCACGAACACATTATATCTCATACAAGTGCTCATTTGCCCGAGAGGTGGGACTATTGGAGAAGCCAGACACGGCACTTACTGAGCACTTTGCTGGCATCTCCAAGCTGCTTTGCCCTTTTACCCACCCCTTTCTGCCTCAGAGGCAACTCATATGCCTACTATCCACCAGCACAGTGAGGCTTGCTGGTAACTACACACCCAGGGCAAATGGACTCTAGCAGCCTGGATGTTCGTCTGAAGTGCTGTTAAATGGCAATCGTGAAGCTACTTTTATGCCAGCTTCTCTAGGTAGTCTTGTCCTCCTTAGACATTTCTTGACCACCTGCCGAGCTCGTCCCCCTCTGGTTCAGGCCTAAGTGTACTATACTATAATTTCCATGGCACACCTGGGTATCTCTCACTGTACACCACTGTGCCGTGGCACACTGGTTAAAAAACACTGAGCTAGATGGCTGAAGCTACTTTCATGCCACTTGCATTTTTCAGGAAGATGTTTTAGGTCTTGTACTCGAGTCGTTGTCCGCAATGCTTAGACAAGTTGGACCTGTCCAAACTCCTTTGTCTTCTTTTTTTCTTCAAGTGCATGATTTGTGAAGGCATATATCATTAAAGAAATAACTGAATTTTCTTTGATTTCTGAAGTTGCCATCACTGTAAAGACATGCTCACTCATCTGTAGTTACATTAATGGCAGGGGTGAACTTTGAACCATTGATGGGAACATGAAATAATGTATTAACAATGTGCCATTCACATTATATTAAAAATAATACTGATTCGCTGCCAATAAATGTGGGAGTTTCTGAATATCAGTAAGCAACCAATTAAAGGGCAACCTCAGGTCACCTGCTTGCCAAAAGATCAAGGACTTAAATAGACTCTCATTTAGCTCTCATGTGACTGACAAATATTGTTTCTTGAAGGTCTTGGTCAGCTCCGGATCCATTTATTTTGAGCAAAAGTAACTTTGACAGACGTGCTGGTGCTGTATGTGTTGACTCGCTTGTTAATAAGGTAACTGGCTGGGCCCTCAGTGGTTTATATGGCCTATACTATTCATTGTAATAGCAATGACTTAATTACGTGACTCATATAATGGCGGCTACTTGCTCAGACAATGGTGTCTTACACATTTCCCAGACCCCCAGAGCACTATAATACCACATATGATCTTGTGCTCTCAGTTGTGGAACACAACCAGATACTCTAGAAATGCAGGTGGTTGGATCTCAACATGGCAGGAGGGAGAGGCTGTTCTACCAGCTGAGGAATTTCTGCAAAATCGTGATTGCATGCAGTATGTATGAGGATGAGTATCATACTCCATATATGGAGGTTTCAGGGTGGTGTTTGAGGGAGGCTTATGTATGCATATTTAATAGGTAACTGTGGTTTTTAAAATATAAATTGCCTACAAATGTGCATGTGCCGGGTTTTATAAATCAGATTTTTTTTCTCACTGTACGCATTTTTCTGTTTTGTTTGTTGTTTTTGCCGTGCACATATACAGTACTCAAGGTCAAAAATATGTTAAGAAAACTGACAAATACAACAGGTAAACAATGATGGACAGGTTGCAATGGTAAAAGATGATATTTGTGACCATTAAGACAATAAATAACTCATGAGATAATATGACTCACCTAGGACAGTGCGATAAACTTTTGATTAAAGAAAAAAAATAAAGTTAAATATGGAAATCAAAAGCAGATTTCTTATGGCAGGCAAATGTGCAGACCATCATATCCTATCATTAAAGCCTTTCATTTGTTATTCATCCAGTGTACAGGTATTTGTTAATACATGTGATATCACACAGGCCAAGGACGAACAACTTAGGTAACAACTTTAGGTAATCTTTAGGTAATCTTGAATGTAAAAAAACATAAACCAGCATTAAAAATGGAATTAAAGTGTGTGGAATTAGCGCTCTGTTGGCGCCAACCCGACACAGACTTACAACATGAACATGAACCATAAATATTTTTTTTTTTCAGTTGGGGTCCACATCTTCTCCATGTCCCCCAGCTCTAACACAGTCCCCAAAAACACACCAAACAAAACAAAACACCCCAACACACTCTTCTTATCCTCCACTCCTCCCAGGCAGCTTTGTCATCCTCCTCCTGGCTCTGGTGCCTGGAGTGGTGACTGCCGGCTCCTTTTATAGCCCACCACCTTAAGTCGTGCAGCTCCCCCTGGTGGTGACCACGGAGCCCAACAGGAATGAGCTCTGGTGTTCCAAAATGGTGGCCCTGATGCAACGCAGGGGGGCTGCCACCAAGTGTTCCAGGGGACGTAGCGTGAATCCCATGGCTGCTCCTCCAGATCTAGTGTCAAAGGGGCATGGGTCCTGGCCGTCCGTCACAAGTGCAATATTTTTTTCTATAGTGCTTGAATGTCCTTAACTGAATTAAATTAGAAAGGAAGAGAGTGGTTATTAGCTGAAATAGACAAGTAAAGAGGCATTTCTCAGAAAGTGCTTACCCCTTGCAGAGCAGAACTAGTGACACGTCAGTTCACAAAAGGCACTGTAAATGAAGGTTCTGTGTTTAATGCTTAGTAGGAAACGTTTCAGTTCCAAGTAATATGAAGTTTCATGCCCACCTAATGTGAAAATGATCAGAGTCGACACACTTAAAGAGATTTGAAGCAGCCACCTGTATATTATCCCTGGCTGCAATTGGTTGAATTCTGGTAGCAATTCTGGTTCTTGGTTGGAGTCCCGAAATGAACTGATGAATGATTTGTAAAGATGGTGGTTTTAAAAAGTCAGACCAGAAGTGATGTAAGTGACCTTCTTCTGACGTCAATCGTGGCGCCAGAACCGGAAGTGATGTTAGTCGAGGCACCGGAAACGGAAGTGCCATCATCCTAGGTGCCAGAACCGGAAGTGACATCTTCAAGGTTGAGTCACACAGGTTTTCCCCTGGCTGGTCTGCAAAAATAACAGGAGAAGATTTAGTGCATCCCGTAACCCTCTGGCCTGCCATGGAATTACCTTCCCTTGGTCCATACAACGTCCTCCTACTTGCACATGTGTAACACTAGATAAAATCTTTAACAAACACTGCCTTGCCATTATTTTTCTTCCTTTGATAATTTTTGCCTTTTTATATTAAAAGATAAACTTTTTTTCTTATAAAAGCAGTACCATAGGAAATTTGAAAAAAAAAATCCTTAAAGCGTACAGAATACGTTCAATTTAAAGCCAGGAATGTTCCCAAATATTAACTTATGCCTTGAGATACACACATATTAGAACAAGGTATCCATATTGTTTTTTGAAAAACATTTCTTTTCTAAGTCTCTGTCAGTTTTAAAGAAGTCTTCACTTAATTTCTTCTCTCCATATATGCAACTGTTGAGCCCAGAGGTATAGTGTCTTGTTGCTCATTTCATGAATGGCAGATTTTCAATCTTTGATAATGTAAGAATTCAAGGAATACTTTTTCCACAGAATTAAAATTTTTCTAAGCATTTAGAAAAATTACCTCTCATTTTATACCATCGATACATCAGACTATGAAAAAAATAAAAAACACTGAGCCTCTGTGCTGAATTTAAGCCGTGTGAGGATGAGGAGCTGCAAAGGGATTAAAAATGAGGGAAAAAACAGGAAAGCAGAACTGGAAAGACAGAGAGAGGAAAATGTACAGCCTGAAACTAAACTGGCAATGTATATTTGAAATAAATGTGGATGAATGCAGAAAGTGGACATAGTGCTATTGCTGCTGGAAGATACAAAAGTGCTCGATTTGTCACACTAAGCTTCTGTTTATAATACTGACGGGGATGATCATCCAGCAATCATCAGTCATGAGGTTCTAGAGGCATCTTTCCCTTTTCAAAAATTAAACTGGAAGAAGCGATCAAAGCAAGAAGGAGTAGAGTACACCGACAACTTTCATAAGAGTAAATTTGTCCATAATTCTTGTTGGGTACAACGGCACATTGCTTAGTGGTATGAAGGTCAGTCTGATACATGTGGAATCTGTTTTCTCTATTTTTGTATATGTTGCATGCTGTTTTTTTCTTATATCGGTCACATCAGTGTGCTGCCATTTTATTGAGGCTTTTCTTGTTTGGGCATTGTCATAACGTGCATAGATACGTGGGTGGGCACCTTTGTATTTGGCACAGAAATAACCATGTTGCTGGGTATGTGATTGTTGATTGTGATGTTATTGCCCTGCCCAGTGATGGAGCAAAGCTTTTAAAATTTAAGGGTAATCACCTTAATTGTTTCTCCCTCAAGCACTCACCCAACACTGTTTTAGTGTTTATCCAATGCACACTGACCGCAAATTCCAAGTATTTAGCATGTGCTCGGTAAGTGCTGTCCATATGGGGAAATGGAAAGATATTCGTTAAGTAGACCAGTTCCCCCTAGTAGATATCAAGATCTGAGTATCTAGTTTGATTATTAGAGGACTGGAGTGTTTTAGTTCACTTGACTTATTTTTTTTGCTACATTTCAGTGTGGATGATCAATCAACGTTTTTTTTTTTTTTTGCTCTGCTTATGGGCCTTTCATTGAGTTGGGTCCCTTGACTTATTTTTTTTTTTTGTTCCATCATTTTGGTGGGCTCTGCCAATGCCCTGCCTCTACAAATGATGACAGTATGCATTAGTTGGTGTCCTGGATGAAAACTAAGACTAAGACAAAATTTTTTTAGGCGAGAGTTTAAGAATTTTTAGTTTGGTAAAGGTCTTTTACTGTGAACCTTTTAAAAGTGATTTTGTTCTAATTTTATCAATCTTTTTATTTTATTTTTTTAACTCCTGGTCATACTTTTGATTACCTCTCCAAAATTACTTTTCTTCCTATCGTGATTATATCTGTTTTTTAACTTTGTGGGCACCTAGTCTTTAAAGGTGATTAGTAATATTGATGCCTTAAAGCTCCAAGCAGCTGTGTGGACTTTACATGTTCTCCAGGTTTAATAAGTGGGCATTGGCAGGTACTCTTAAAAAAAACATACCGCATATGTTCATTTAAAAATCTCATTCTGGTTATGAGCATTTTCATAAAAATATTAGCTGTGTCTTGTTTAACAGCAACGTGCTTTGTTTTGTGATATTCTTCTATAGCACTTCAAATTCACATATTAGGTTCTTTCTTACTGGCATTTGTTGATATGAAAACTCTATCCACTCCAGTCACTGTGAAAACAGAAAATGAATCTTCCCTCAGGAAAGAGAGAACCAAGGATCTGTGATAGAAATTACAAACTCCCAACTTTGTTTTAGCATCATAAACATGCCTCATAAATGTGGAAAAGCACATTTTCTGAAATTGAAACTGAAATTGGATGGTGAGTTTTCAGACTTGGTTATTATTATTTTTGTAAAGGCGACTTACAATGCAAATTATAACACAAATGAGAATGAAGCTGTAAGGATCAAAAGGAACAGAGAACAAGTAAAAAAAACCTGGGAGTAAAACTATTGCATAATTATGCCTGCAACTAGACGAAGACTAAACTCATTATACTCAACCCTTTGTCAGTGCAACAGCAGTTATCCTGTAGGAGAGAAACAAAGCAGATCCAAAATATTTAATGAAATGGCCATTTTCAAAAGATATCTAGACACAGGCAATTTGGGTGCAGTTCAGATAGACAAATGGAGATCATTACATAGCTTTGGAGCAAGAACAGTGACGCGTTGCCCATTATTGGCATGAAGTAGGATGGTCACCAGACAGGCAGAGGCAGAATGAAGGGACATGAGGGGAGACCAAGGATTGGGGATAATGAGGAGCAGAACTATTCAGAACCCTTGTTTCACATTTTTGTTTTGTTTCACATTTCTTCTAGTGCTATATTAGACTGCCTTTGTAAGGCTCTATGGGAGCCCTGTGTTTTTAATTCATAACTAAGGCTTCATTTAAGAATACATTTCTGGGGCAAATAAAATAACAACAGGAAAAAACTCTGAATAGTTAGAAGGACGAGGAGGACAAGTTATAGTATGGTTTAGGCATTGCATGGAGATATGAGTAATGACTAGATTAGACTAGACCTGACTTTACCTGGGCATAATGCGTTTCTCTTTGTTAGTCATTTGTAAAGAAATATAAGTATCACCATATCTTTTAATCCATTACTAACCCTCCTCTATTCTATTTCTCTTCTTGGTATCTGGTGTGATATGGACGCAATATAGCGCCCGACCCGACACAGACTTGACAGTGAAACACATGTAAAACTCAACAAACTTTTATTTTTCTTCAGCTGGAGGGCACGACTTCCTCGTAATCCCTCCAGCCACAACACAGTCCCAAGCACTTAAGCACAGCACTCTTCTTCTCTTTCTGGCACCACCAATCCTCCCAGGCAACCTTGTCTTCCTCCTCACCCGACTCTGGCCCCTGAGTGGTGGTTGCTGGCTCATTTTATAGTTCAAGTGCTCCAGGTGCTTGATGCACTTCCGGGTGTGATGAATATGCTGCCCACATGGGACCAGGAGTCCCAAACACAGCACCCTCTAGCGGTGCCTGGGGGATCCAACAGGGCTGCACCCAACTGCAATTCCCAGGGAGCCCTGGGGGAAACCGAGGCACTGCTCCACCCCAGGGGGGCAACCATCTAGCATCCAGGGGGAGGTATTGCACTGTCCAGGGCTGCACCCCCGAATATAGTGTGCAGGGGCATCCCGGCTGGGCATGGACGCCAGCCGCCTGCCACACTGGATATGGCACATAGTGCCACTGCCCTACTGCCAGACAGCTCTCCTGCATATATAAAAGTCATCTCAGATAAAGGATCATTGGAATAATCTGATGGCAAGATTCTCTGATCAGACTGGACAGCCAAGCACAGACTCCATACTGAAAACCAAGGGGCAGGTGAGTGGTCGATTGGCCAAGGTCTCCAGAACTGTGACTTTGTCTGTCACTTTCTCTTGTAATATTTTAGTCTCGATTGTTGTCAACTGGCCATAGTTCATCAATTGATTGATGGACGAATATTGTTGGTTTTCATTTGTGTCTGATAAGTTGTGCTTTGTGTGTGTGTGTGTGTGTGTGTGTCTGTATGTTTGCAGCACTGAGTGAAGAGTGCTATACAAAAAGTTGTATTGTAGTATAAAAGAGGAAATGTGAGTATAAAGCCATTCAGTGGGTAGCCAGCATCACAACCTAAACTGTGAGCTATGTCTTATATGTCTAAAAAAATTTTAAGTATTCAATGACAATCTGATTTGGTTGATATGCTGCATACTGACACCTGATAAATTTGGGAGAAATGAAGAAGCAAGCCTAGACATATGATACAGCATGCTGTGTATATTGCAGCCTTCACAATTAAAATAATTGACCTTAACATGCATGCTTTCCTTCACATTTCATCCAATTTCAAACAGCATCCTACACATTGTTAAGCCAGGCATCCCAGTCTTCCTACAGTGAAGATGAGTTCTAAGAAATGGCTGGATGTCAGTCTGAACATATTGAACTTACCCAAGATTTGTGACTGCTGTGTAGCTGTCTGATATGTCTCTGCTAATTGCTCAATTAGCTTCATCTTACACTCCATAAATGTTGTTCTGTTTTTAAAGATTTTCATAAATCCCCATCTATCAGTTTTTACACTTGCTGTAATCCAGTTGGTGCTTAAGGGGAGCCTGAGACTATCTCAGCGGGAAGAGGCATAAGATAAGAACTCGCAATGGGAGAGACTCTGGTTGATTGTGAAGTGCCAATTCACACACCTACAGCCACATTTATACTGAAGCACTTTGGCATCAATCATTAAGCAAACAGTACATACAAAGCCACACAAATATGAGGGGGAAATGTTCAAAGAACAAAGGAGTGGGATTTGTGAAAATGTAACTATTTCAAGAGTCTTTTAATCCTAATGTAACAAAATAAGTAGCAAAGCTTGTATTATTTACTCTACAGTCAGGTCCACACGTAGACAGTGACATAATTTTCATAATTTTGGCTCTGTACACTAACACAATGGATTTGAAATAAAGCAATAACTGTGTGATTGAAGTGTAGACTTTGAACTTTAATTCAAGGGGTTTAACAAAAGCATTTTGTATGAGCTGTTTAGAAAAGTCAGCCATTTTTATACATGTTTTCCCCCATTTTCAGGGATTCCAAAGTATTCGGACAGACTAACATAATCATAAATATAATGATCATTTAATGAGATTAAATACTTGGGATCAACAGTATAGAGTAATGGGGATTGTGGAAGAGAGGTGAAAAAGAAAGTGCAAGCAAGGTGGAATGGCTGGAGAAGAGTGTCAAGAGTAATTTGTGACAGACGGGTATCAGCAAGAGTGAAAGGGAAGGTCTACAGGACGGTAGTGAGACCAGCTATGTTATATGGGTTGGAGATGGTGGCACTGACCAGAAAGCAGGAGACAGAGCTGGAGGTGGCAGAGTTAAAGATGCTAAGATTTGCACGGGGTGTGACGAGGATGGATAGGATTAGAAATGAGTTCATTAGAGGGTCAGCTCAAGTTGGACGTTTGGGAGACAAAGTCAGAGAGGCGAGATTGCATTGGTTTGGACATGTGCAGAGGAGAGATGCTGAGTATATTGGGAGAAGGATGCTAAGGACAGAGTTGCCAGGCAAGAGAAAAAGAGGAAGGCCTAAGAGAAAGTTTATGGATGTGGTGAGAGAGGCCATGCAGGTGATTAGTGTGACAGAGCAAGATGCAGAAGACAGGAATATATGGAAAAAGATGATCTGCTGTGGCAACCCCTAATGGGAGCAGCCGAACGAAGAAGAAGAAGACGTTATCCAAGACTGAGTTCTAACAAAGACTGACTAAAGGAGAGGAATGATCGGGTTTATAGCTGGAGGGCAGAAAGAGGTGGGTCCTCAGGCGGAAATGGACTCAGTAGGGGAGTGTGAACTGCTGCCAGAAGTGGGAGGAGTTTTAGATGGGCTCTCCTTCTGGAGGTCTGTGGAAGAGAAAGAAAAGGCAATGGTGCAATTAATCAACCCCAGACTCTGTGTCTTACTTCCACCTTAGCCCTTAGACTGCTTCCCATGCGCACATGTGTGACACACCCTACTGAAGCTGTGCCAGGTCTTTACTGCAGCTGTCTTCATTTGCTGCTTGTTTGTTGGACTTTCTGCCATCAGTTTTGTGTTCAGCAAGTGAAATGCATGTCCATTTGTGTTGAGGTTGGTTGACTGATTTGGCCCTTGAAGAATATTTCTCTACTTTTAAGTTTAAAAGCACTTGGTTAGCTTTCACAGTAGGTGTTGGCTCTGTGTCCATTTGTGCGGTGAAGCATCATCCTATCAGTTGTGCAGCATTTGCCTGAATCTAACCTGATAATATAGCCCTGTATACTTCAGAATTCATCCTGCTACTTCTGCCAGCAGTCATATCGTCAATAAACACAAGTGACTGACTTCCATTTGCAGCCATGCATGATCATGGCATAAAACTGCTTCCACCACGTTTCACATATGATGTGGTATTCATCAAATCATTGGCCATTTCTTCTTTTCCCTATACTCTTCTCTTTCCAACATTCTAATATATATTGACCTAAGTTTCCTTTGTCCAAATGAAAATTGTTCCAGAACGGAAGGGACTTTTAAAAATGTCTTTTAAAAAGTCTAATCTGTCCTTCCAATGTTTGAGGTTTACCAGTGGTTTGCATCTTATGGTAAACCCTCTGCCTTTACTTTCATGTCAAGTCTTCTCTTGATTGTAGAGAAAACTTCATAATGACAGGCCTACCTTCTGGAGAGTGTTCTTCGTTTGGCTAAATGTTGTGAAGGGGTTCTTCTTCACCAAGGAGAAAATTCTGCAATCATCCAGCACAGTTGTCTTCCATGGTTGTCCAGGACCTCTGGTGTTGCTGAGTTCACCAGTGTGGTCCTTCTCTTTAAGAATGCACCAAATGGTTGATTTAACCACTCCTTGCGTTACTGTCATCTCTCTGATGGAGTTGTTTTGTTTTCTCTGTCTAATGATGGCCTGTTTTTACTTACATGGATAGCTCTTTGGACTTCATATTGAGAATCAACTACAGATTTTTTTACCTGCTTTAATAGTTAATGAAATAATGAAGGGACCTGCTCCCAACTGACGATGGAACAGCTTGTCAGTCAAATGTATGTATTTTACTTTTTTTTTCTTTTTTAACCCTGATCAACAGATAAAGATTCTTTAATGTCAAAGTAAAAACAGACCTCTGGTCACTGCTGCAGCAAAGCATACTGTGAGGATGGTGTGTTTTTAATGTGCAGCATTTGGTTTATGCCAAACATTAAAGCATGGAGGTATTATAGCAGAACGGTCACCACAAACTAACTCAAAATGAACAAAAAGAAAAAAAAAAAAAAAAAGAGAAGCAAGTATACCAGTTACACAGAGGGTGTCCCAAAAGTCACTATACACTTTAAATAACTTCCTAAAAATTACACAAGAAACTGAGTTTATTAATATTTCTAGCATCAACAAAAGAGTCGTTGCAGTTTTACTTGCTAGGCTTGCCATCACGTTTCAATGCCTTGAAGACTAGTTGTATTCCTCCACATTCGCGCCTCTGTTTTCGACAACTTTCAGCCACCTTCATACGCAAGCTTCTCTGACGTTTTGCAGCATCTCTTCCCCGACCTCGCTGCAGGCCGTGCAGATTCTTTCCTCAAGCTGTAACAGGTTACGGGGCTTAGTGGCACACACCTTGCTTTTGAAATAGCCCCACAAAAAAAAAGTCACAAGATGTTAGATCGGGGGGGTGCAGAGGCCATTTGAGGGGACCCCTTCGACCAATCCATCAGTCAGGAAACTTGATGTTCAGGAAATCTCTGATTAACCTGGCAAAGTGGGGAGGGGATGATACACTTACAAAAACTGCAAATCCTAAGTTGTCATTTGCTGATGGCTTAAGTCTCTTCGAATGATACCTGGAACGAAATAGAAAAAAGGAAGTGTATAGTGACTTTTGGGACACCCTGTACATGAACAATATGATGAATAGGATTCAGAGGAGGAAAAAAATGCACACTTGCAAATTGTCATAAACATGTACAGCAGAAAATGCACGTCAAGGTCAGCAGAAACCCGCATTAATGAATGTGCTGATTTATTCCAAACACCACCTGAATCCCTGTGTCTGATTTAAACTTGGTTATTTGTTCTCCCATTCGTATGGAGGTTCTGCATGACATACAGCCACTTCATCCCAAAGGAAAGTCTTACATTAAATACAAAGACTTACTGCAGCAAAAGCCAAGTGAGCCTTTCCCGTTCCCTTACATATATCTCTCATATTTCAAACAAAGCTCCAAATGTATTATTCAGCAGCTCTGGCAAAAGCTCAATCCCCAGGGTGACACTTTGTCAAAAGCTTTTCAGAAAAGCAAAGGTTGACAGTAGTATCAATCTCAGTGGCCCTTTATAATTTGGAATCACTGAGTATTAACAAGTAAGTTGCAAGGAAAGCAAAAGTGTTCAAAAGTTGGATCATGCAAACACTTGCACTGTGCTAACAAAAGGGTACATTTCAAAGTTCACTTAACAGATTTGCTTTGCCTGTGCCATCCAGGTTTGGACGCAGTTCCACAGCTTGAGTATTTCTCATTTAAGAAGTGAATGTTGCACTGTGTCAGCCAACACAATTTGCGGTAAAGAAATAGTAAAAAAAAAAATATAAGAAAAAAAATAAATAAAAGTTGTCCTTACTTTCTACATACATAAAGTATGTAGAGCATATTAAATTTCAACATTGATATACTTTTAATCAATTATGATGACCTTTATATGTTCAAACAAAAAGAGACAACTCGCAAATCATTAAGAAGCTCTGTTATTTTCATCTAGTAAAATCCTGTCCACCTTATCCATTTTAATTCCTTATCATCCCTGTTCTATTTATGTAGCAGCGATCCCTGGAAAGTGATGGAAGGAGAGAGAGAGTCCAGGGGGGACTTTGGTAGAGTTGGCAAGCCTAAATGTTTTCTACATTCTCCCTTAAATTTGATGGGGTTTGTGTGGCTTATTTAAGGTGACGAGGAAACATATTTAGCTACCTGCACAATCCTTAAAGAAAAAAAAAATCATCCATTTCCTCTCTCTTTCTGGGTATTGAGTTTATGAAAGTTATATTTTTAATATAAAGTTATATTTTAAAGTATAAGTTGTAGCTGAGTCTGGTACCATGACTAACATCTGATGACAAAATGAAGGTGCATGTAGTGTGAATACATTTGGTGTTAAACACCTGCCATGTCAGTCATTTCAAACATGTAAATCTCTCTATTGAAATCCTGTGATGAGACAAGACTTTTTTTGAAGAGATTTTTTTCAAGTCCCACGAGACTTTGGCCATGAGAGTTTTTCAAGTCACGCCCTCCTCTCAACCATATTCAACCACACACACGGCACTCTCACCTCTCATTTGTGTGAATGCTTTTGACAGACACAGTTCCTGCTCTCTCAGCTCTTATAAATTTTAATGTTTTCTTCACTTTAAGTTCCCAATTAAAGAAGATGTATTATGTCCAAATCTTATTGAAGAATTTCATCACGAAGGATTATCAACAGAAAAAATGAGTACACGGGCAATCCTAGCACTGAGAAACAATGAAGTCAAACGAATAAATGGCAAAAATGTTGATTGGTTACATGGCAAATTGGTTAAATGTGTGTTAATAGACTATGCTGAAATATTTGGTGGTGATCGTGCGGAAGATCAAAACTTCAAATGACAATATCAAGAAGAATATCTACAACCGTTAACACTGTCTGGTTTTCCACCACACAAATTACTGTAGAAAGAACGATGTATCCAAGAAAGGTAATGTAGTAAATCTTCCACTGATAACATTAGGCAACAAAGGAGAAATTGATATGTCATTTGGATTAAAACGTTGACAGTTTCCCATTAGAATAGCTTTTGCAAAGACAATTAAAAAATCTCAGAGGCAAACATTCAAAAAAGTTGTTTTATTAAATAGAGAGAGAAAAAGAAATTCAATCACGAGCAGTTATATGTTACATTGTCACGATGAAAGACCATAACACAGAATTAAAATTCAATGCGATATTGACGAAAATTTTATTCAAAAAATAGTTTTTAATGAAGTTTTACAATGAAAATATAAGTTTAAAAAGTATTTTAAAGTTAATTTCAAAGTCAAACAGAACAAAATCCTATTATTCAAGATTACCTCGAATGTGACATGAAACATAATTTACTTTCAAATTATTACATTTTACTATTTTTTAATATGGTTAATTACTCGCTGTAATGTAAAATAGTTCTATTATGCATATGAAACAATTCCCATGAAAATAACTTTCTGTTTAAATTGTACATCCGCATCCCCATACGCGAGCGGCAGAACCGCAAAGAAGCTAGCGCATAGTGCAGGCCCAGGGGTTAGTGAGTGAAGCGAGTAGGGGGCAAAGACCCCTAGTATTAAAAACAATTGAAATGCTTGGTTTATAATTGAGAAATATTTTATGTGATCTCAATTACTGATTAATGTACTGTTTCAAATTTGCCTTGAGAGAGTTTACTTCAGCCCTTTATATTTTTCTCTTTCATATGTCTAATAGCCACTCCTGATAGCAAAAAAGATCCCCACTATGACTTACTGAAACACCAGCAAGTCGGTGGCTTGTTCAAATCTATGTAATACAAATCTGCTGCCTGAAGTCATACCAGGTAAGTTAAATGACCCTTGTAACTGTAAAAGTGCAAAATGCAAGCAAGGAAAACAAAATCTCACTTTAATGGTCTTTGTAATTGTAAAGGTAAAACATGCAAGCAAGAAAAACATGGACTCACTTAACTTATTTAGAAATGAATGGAAGAGAGCCTTCCCTAAATTTGATCCTGTAAGCCTTTATACGTGGAGTGAATAAACATGCACTTGATGCATACATTACACTAAAAACAATCTCAGGAAAATTAATACAATATAAACATATATTGTCTTGTTTTCACTAACTCAACCGTGTACAAATACCCTGTGTGATGAACCAAAGATTTCAAATTTTGATTCATTGGTCCATAAGACTTTCTTCCAGTCTGCAGTAGTCCACAGCCGGTATTTCAAAGCCTTATTTTGTCCTTTAAGGAATGGCTTTCTTACTGCTACTCACCCTGTAAAACCTGCAGCACAAAGTCTCCTCTTCACAGTAGAAACTGAGACTTGCTTTTTTCCGACCAAGATGTTGTACTATGAGGCGCCAATCACACAAGCTGATGACCCTCAGAAACGTGGCTTTAGTATTGGGTTAGGAGTTTGGGTCTGCCAGATCTCTCCCTATCACAGTTTCTTACAGTTTTCAATTGCCTTTGGATTGTGTAGGACACCATACTCACTGACACATTTTTTTGTAATTTCTCTAAAAGAAAGGCATACACTTCTAAAGATGATAATGCTCTGTCTCATTTTATTTGTTGTCGTTTTCTTGGCATTATTACTGGAATTTACAAGTTTGTACAGTGTAATATTGTCCAAGTAGTACCTCAGAGGTAGCACAGTCCATTCCATTTCTGTTTTAACTCAGACAGATGGGTTTTAAGTAATCAATAGTACAAATTGTTTGCTTCAATGTGCAAAGATTAATTTACTTTAATTGCTGCAGAACATCTGTAGGTTGTAACCTATTAGTTGCTCCTTGAAGAAGGCCCATTTGTAATATTCGGATATTTCCACTTTTTTCAGTTTTGCTAACCTAAACTTTAAATATAAACCTCTGGCAGTTTAATACTTACCTTTTCACCATTTGAGGTGATTCTTTGCATGTCAACTGATTAAATTTGTAACAGTACAGTATATATTCATTATAATTAGCAAGCAGAAACAGTAAGAAGTGTTGAGGCACCCTTAGGCAACCCCCATACAATTAGAATCTAAAAAAAAGAAAACATGGGTAAGAGATTTACAAGAGGTCTTTTCAGACTACCAAAGAATGCGGTCCTTCCGGCTGTGAGGTTTTCTGGCAGGAAGAGGTGGATCCAGGTAGACAGACACTGGAATTGATGTTGGTGATGGAAATGTCAGTCTACAGACGAGAATTACCATCACTTAGGCCTTAAACTGTTCCCTATGCACAAACCTGTATACACACATGAGTTCAAAGGGTCAAATATCATTTTTTGTTATAGTGCAGAACATTCTTAGCCAATTTTGGGAAATGTGCTCGGGGGATACATGGAACTGAATATTTCCTAAATGATTTATGGAACATTACATTGCCGTAAAAGCTGTAGTGTTTTCATGTCCACCCAGGTTTTTGAATGCTGCCCTTCATTCTAAAATTTGCCCACTTCCTATACTCCAACTGTGAGCTCAGAATTACAGTTCTAATAATATACAGTTCTAGTACAGTTCTGTATTCATGGCAAATTTTTCCTTGATAGGAAGGAAACACAAAATGTCTTGTGTAAGTTTGTTATGTATTCTATTCCTGACAATGAGAAAACTTCAATAGAAGGCAAGTGGTTATTTTATTTCGGTTTGGCTGCAGGCAATGAAAGTTGGCTTAAGTTTGTGGTTTTAAAATTGTATGATTAACAAAAGGGAAATGGGAATATATTATATTTATTCAAACATGTATCTATCAAAGAAAGCATTAACATTGGCTGATTGTTGAATATTGTCCCTTTCTTTTTTAATATAAGTGATTGGCCACCCCAGGAAAAAATAGTTTAGGCTTGTATTTGGCACATGCATTTAGATGCATCATTATTTTACTTTTAAATCCTTGGACTTCCAGCAATGTCAGGCCTTGTGTGTCATCCATCAGCATTGTCTGTATATTAGAGAGAGGATATTGCGCTTTCAGTGTTTTATGACTTTCATCTTAGACTGCTGAAGCCTTTATATTTCTCGATAACAGAAAGACAGGCAATAGCCACTGTGAGTCTGGTTAGTGAAGAGATATACTCTGCTCTGCTGCATAACATTTGGCACCTCTTACTTCAACTTATGACATTTATAAAATGTTCTTTCTATGACTAATGTTTAATCTAACTGGCAGACAAATGTCATGTTTTCGGGTTCTGCTAAGCGGGAAATTAGGTGTATGTTTATATTACCATTGAGAAAAACGAAATTAAAAAAGCACCAGAGACTTAAAAATTACTATTCTGGACAACTGGAATTACACAAACACAAGCAGATCAAAATATGCTCAACCCTCAAAGTCCCAGTGAGGGAGTTTTTGAAGTATTTGACATAATTATTGTTATCACACTGCATTTAAGATGCAACCACATTAGAAACCTTGCAAAAAAGTTCAAACCAGTATTAAGGAGAATATTCTACCTCAGCATTTAATTGGAAATGCACATCTTTAGTCTTTGAGAGATTAGACTATATAGAGAACTAATCCATATGTGTAAAATCTTAAAAATCATTGACAAAGTGACAATGTGTCAGCAAAGCCACTAGTGGAAATTCAAGTCAGAGCCAGGTAATGGAGGAGGCATGTCCAGGGACAAGGGAGAACAGGAAGGTAAAGAGAGTAGAAGTGAGAATAGGAACTTTGAATGTTGGCTGAATGACAGGGAAAGGAAGAGGGTTAGTTTACATGATGGAGAGAAGGAAGGCTGACATATTGTGAATGCAAGAGACCAGACTGAAGGGGAGTAAGGCCAGGTGTATTGTAGGTGAATTCAAATTATTCTGCCATGGTGTGGACAGGTGGAGAAATTGGGTAGGGGTCATCCTGTAGGAACAGTATGTCAAGAGTGTTTTGGACTTAAAGAGAGTGTCTAACAGAGTGAGGATTATGAAGCTGGAAACTGAAGGTGTGATGATAAATGTTGTTAGTAAATATGCCCTGCAAGGACCTGTACCGATTGGCTAGACTGAGGGACCAAGCTGGTAAAGATGTGCAGTAGGACATGGTGATCAAAGATAAAGATAGAAACGTACTCACAACCAAGCAGAGTGTGTTGAACAGATGGAAAGGGTAATTTGGAGAGGCTAATGAATGAAAAGAATGAGAGAGAGATAGAAGGTTGAATGATGTGGAGATAGTAAGCCAGGAAGTGCAACAGATTAACAAGGAGGAAGAAAGGACAGCTATGAAGAGGATAAAGAATGGGAAGGGTGTTAGTTTGGATTACATACCTGTGGAAGTATGTAGGTGTTTAGGAGAGATGGCAATGGAGTTTTTAAATTGTTTAATACAATCTTGGAAAGTGAGTGGTGTCTAAAGAGTGGAGAAGAAGTATACTGGTACTGGTTTTTAAGAATAAGGGGGATGTGCAGAGCTGTAGTAACTACAGAGGGATAAAATTGATGAGCCATAGCATGAAGTTATGGGAAAGTGTAGTGGAAGCTAGGAAGGAAGATGATGATTAGCGAGAAGCAGTATGGATTCATGCCAGGAAAGACCACCACAGATACAAAGTTTGCTCAGAGGGTGTTGATGGAGAAGTATAGAGAAGGACAGAAGGAGTTGCATTGTGTCTGTGTGGACTTAGGAAAAGCATATAGCAGAGTGCCTAGAAAGGAGTTGTGGTATTTTATAAGGAAGTTGGGAGTGGCAGAGAAGTATGTAAGAGCGGTACAGGATATGTACGAGGGGAGTGTACGAGGGGAGTGTAACAGTGGTGAGGTCTGCGGTACGAGTGATGGATGGATTGAAGGCAGAAGTGGGACCACATCCGGGATCAGTTCTGAGCCCTTTCTTATTTGCAATGGTGATGGACAGGTTGACAGACGAGATTAGACAGATTGTGAGACACTGGAGAGGTGGAGATATGCTCTAGAAAGGAGAGGAATGAAAGTTAGTAGAAACAAGACAGAACATGTGTGTGCGAGTGAGACGAAGGTCAGAGGAATGGCGAGGGTGCAGGGAGCAGATTTTTCCAGGGTGGATGAATTTAAATACCTGGGATCACCAGTACAGAATAATGGGGATTGTGGAACAGAGGTGAAGAAGAGAGTGCAGCGTGAGTGGAGAAGATTGTCAGGACTTATTTGTGACAGACGGATACAAGCAAGAGTGAAAGGGAAGGTTTACGAAACAGTAGTGAGAGTAGCAATGTTATATGGGTTGGAGATGGTGGCACTGACCAAAAACAGGAGACAGAGCTGGAGGTGGAAGAGTTACAAATGTTAAGATTTGCACTGGTTGTGACGAGGATGGACAGGATTAGAAGTGAGTACATTAGAGGATCAGCTCATGTTGGATGGTAGGGAGACAAAGTCAGAGAGGCGAGATTGCATTGGTTTGGACATGTGCAGAGGAGAGATGCTGGGTATATTGGGAGAAGGATGTTAAGGATGGAACTGCCAGGTAAAAGGAAAAGAGGAAGGCCTAAGAAGAGGTTTATGGATGTGGCGAGTGTTACGGAGCTAGATGCAAAAGGCAGGAAATGTATGGAAACAGATTATCCACTATGATGACCCCTAACGGAAGCATGACACTACTTATACACTATATATATGTATGTATATAGTTCAATTTTCAGTAAAACTATCTATTAACAGGTCAAGCACACAAATAACTATACAGGGCATTTGAAGAATATTTTATTTGTCAGTCTTTGAACTCCAGTACATCACAGTCAGATAAAAGTATTGCATTAACAAAAAAAGCAATGTAAATGCATGATTAAAGTTCAGAGAGTGAAAGTTTAAATTCTGTATTGTATCACAACAAATTAGATGTCCTTTGCTGATACAACATCAACAGGAAGCTCTTCCCTATAAATGAATTGCTAGGCACAACTTCAGTGCTGAAAGAGAAATAACTTTGGACTGTACATCAGGGTTTTTAATTTAAAAACACAATAACTACATATTATCATGTGACCCTGACCTTAGTTCACAAACAGAAAAGAGTTGTGTCAAGCATTACATTGTAAATCTCTCTCTTTATTTCACTAGTCAGTATATACACATTTACTAACGCAAAATGTGGATTCTACTTGTTTTCTTAATAAAAAAAAATAAATAAAACGAAAGCATTCGTTATTATAGCATTGCTTATTTCAAATGTAATTTTGGATGAGATTTTGGACTCGATTTAACATAGGTGGCCAAAGGCACTAGTGTTGTTTATATTACATTTAGCAATCTTTTAAATTTACAATATAGAATACCTTTTACTAGGTGGTTGCCTAATGTTTGTATTATTTTTAACAATTTATGTTCTAAAATGCATGGCTAAATTAATTTAAAATAAAGCCCAGTACACTTGAAGAAATTCCCCAAACGGAAAAAAAAAAACAACTAAATGTTCAAAACACTGAGAATATAAATGCACACTGGAAATTAGATGGCATGTAAATCTGAGGCACACAAGCTCTGCTACACATTTGCTAAGTAAGTTTCCAATGAGATACATTCTTTTAGCTGCTTCATACAAATGTTGTTTTCATAGCAGCAAGTCTCTTGAATACTGTCTTGGTTATTACATTTTTCATAAAAATATTACCTTATGATGCCCAGTAATCTTAAATCAATGTGCAACCCATCTATTGGTAGTACTTTGGCTGAAAGCTGATACACTTCAGCACTATGATTCTCAGTGAAACATTACAAGACTATAACACCTAGAAGGCTTACCTCTGCACCTCATCTCCCCTTGGCAACGTCATTCTGGAATTCTCTGACAGAAAAATGGACAGAGTCCAGAATTCATACATTTGGTTACCACATTTTTCACTTGAGATCAATGCAGCAAATTTTTCCTTCTAAATAACCCATGATTTCCTAGGTAAGATTTTTACAGAACAACCTTATGCTCACAAATAATGAAAATATCTGTCTTTTGAATGCCCATGGTTCATTGTGAGAGATTCTCCATTACAATAACCAATACCTCAGACAGAGCAACAGCAAGTAATGCCAACTTCAAGTTCCTAATAAGACACCCAGTACCCTGCCCCCCAGTTCCAAGCATCCTTTACAGGGACTGAATAAGTACACCAAATCTCTAATGACATTAGTGCATTACAGCCATGCAAGCACTAAAATGGTTCAATAAAGTGCGATTGCATTTTTCTCATACAAATGTAAATGGTATTTTTTTCTTTTGTTGTGGATAAGACAAAGAACAGGTCGCCAAATAAACTTTATTTCTTCCTCTGAAATGTTTGAAACATGTGCCTTTAAAACAGGTGCAATTCTGTAAAAGCTGGCTTTAAAAAGCTCACTTAATATTACATTAAGCCAAAATGAGAAAGAATTTCAAGATAAAACTATAATTAGTTTGCAAAATGAATTCAAATATAAATGTTTGTAAATTACCATTTTAGTAGTCATTATACAATTGTACATTTTACAGTTACAAATCACACATCCTTTTGTCAAATTTTATAAAAATAAATAAAACAGCAAACAAAATGTTTTCCACTTTCACCATATCAAATGTGTATAAAAGATTTCTGTCTGCAGGGGCAAGTTTACTCCAAAGAAATAACAGAAGCATTCAAAATGGAAGAAAAATAAGAATTCACTTTAAAAGAAATGAATTGGGGGCGATGGTGGTGTTACTGTTGTTTAATACTGGCTGTACAATAGACATGGTATAAGTGGAATACCTCTGATCTGGATAAAAAATATACATTAATAAATAAATAAAAAATATGAAACAATTAAAGAACACAAATCATTTTCCTGTTTTACATTAATTTGTAAGAGCAAAACTATTTGTCACCTTTCATTAAAATATTTTCACACACTAAACCATGAAAAGACAGTCAATAATTTGTTTATATGCTCAAATAAACTGGTCCCAAATATATCTACTTTCAGGAAGTGCCCTATATTATGTAGTTTCTCACTTTAGTAAATGACCATTTCAGAATTGTTCTTCTATTTATTAAATATGATATTGTAAGAATGAAAATAAGACTACACCAAAAATAAATTTCCCCTCAGTTGTCTGAACGACTGAACTGATCTGAACACACACACACACACACACACACAAACACACACACTGCATTTAGGGTTTCAGCAGTATTTTCCATATTCATTTACTAGTGTAAGTATCAGTTTTTGAATAAACCCTTGCTCCATGCTTTAGATAAATCTAGCCATTCATTATTCATACATCTCTGCATATTTGTCAGATAGTCATAGTATAACCATGTGTGTCACATGTGAGAAAACTGAACAGAAGAAACTGTTCTGAACTTGAGAATTTTACAAGAGGATTTTGGCAGATTGAGCGCAAAGCTGTTTAACATCAACTTCAAGATGAATTTTAGATGAAAATTACACATTACGTCAGAAGCAAACAAATTCTCAGCAGCCTTCAGAAGAACAATATTTGAAAGCTTTAAGCACTGTACTGTATGTCAGTCCAACTTAAATATTAAAATGACATGGATTTAAGGGCAAAAACTTCCTGTTTCCCACAAGAACGCATCATCTTGTTTCCAGTTCCTAGTACATGTAACCTTTGTCTCACTTGACATGGACTACAACCATTTTTGTGAGGCAGGTAAGGGGATCTCTTTGTTTGGATACACATCCATTTGCAGATGACCTGCTGAAAAAAATGTGACTGAAAAGAGATCAATGTTTCACATGAGACAGCTGGTTTCATTTCATAAGCTGACACTGCGATGGTGTTTAAAAAAGGAAGAAGAGTGCTGCTTTCTTTCTGAAGCTCTATGATGTCGACCAGGATCATCAGAATCTCCACCAAGGAGATCATCACTATGTAGGCTAGCAGCATCACAGACAATGTCCCCCAAGTGTTCAACTGAGTCAAATTTTTGCAGGTCTGAGGCGATGGTCTGCAGACTTAGCACTGACACATTATCTGTGGAGTCCACTTGGTGGACAAAATCTCCCATGTTGCTTGTCCCAAGGCTCAGAGCTCCACTTGCTGTTATGGAGCAGTCTGACTCTGCTCCAACAGGGGATCCCCGTCCCTCCCATGCCATTGGTTGGGGAATACTTCGTTTGCTTCGGCTGCCCAGGCGACGGCGGGCATGAATTTGTTCACTGATTTGTTCTAAGTTGCGCAGGGCTACTGAGTAACGCATTTTCACCTGGGAGACACGTAGTTCTAGATCCAGAACCTTGGACTTATGTTCCTGTTAGTGAAAGATAACAAATTAAAATGCTATAAATAAAAAGAAACTGATAGCATAAAATTACCCAAACTTTTAGTATCACATCTTCTAAGTATAATGTTCATTCCTACCTCTAAAATTTGATTAAACTGAGCCTTCAACTCAAAATAAGGCTTGGACTTGACAATGACCCTCTTTAGCGATTTCTGCAGGGTTTGTACTTTGGCTTCTGCTTGTTGACAAAGCTGTGTGACTCTCTGGTGCTCTCGCTCACTGCGTAGTCGCTCTTCTTCTGCCTCATTCACCTGAAAAATACCACCACGATAAAAATGCAGCAAATTTCTTTAAAAGCACAGCCGCTAAAATGTTCTGCATCATACCAAGCTTAGACAATTTAGCTATACTGACAAAAACATAAAGCAATAAATAATAAGTCATTTGTAAATATTATTTTAAAGTATCATTATTAAAGGCTCCATTATCATGTCCACTTGGTTGTTTCTGATTTTGAGCTCATATATAAGCAGGTCTGAATAAACAATGGTGTAACAATGTAGCAATTTAAACTGCTAGGGAAAAGCATCTGAAATCCCATAGTAAAGCATGCAAGTTTTTTTACTGCTCTAAAATATGAAATTTTCTTTCTTGGCATATTACCAAGTCAGTTTTTCTGACCTTTTGTTCATGAAATATGATTTTATTATACAGTCTTTAGCAGTACATTTACAATATGTTACTAAAGGCCTGGAACTTACTGAGCAACTATGTAAGCATTTGCAACTTTGACTCTGGATATTATAATAAATAAAAGTGGTCTTATTTGTAGTAAAAACAGAATTGTAAACTGCAATACCTCTACTTAGTATATCGTTTATATAATCAGGTTCAACAATGTAAAACTTGGGGAAAACAAGTAACAAGTGGAGATCCTGTTATTAGCAGTAACCTCAAATAAATACTTCCTACGTCTGCTGATCTCACTTGCACAACATTTAAGAGGTACTTTGGCAGATTCCTTTTTATTAAGCCATTTTGTTTTTTGACACAATTCATGAATAGTGCCACAACATTTAAATAGGAGTGGTTAGGACTTAGACTAGGCCTTTCTACAATGTAGAATTTCTTCCTTTTAAACAATGTTGTTGTTGATGGAATCCATTTTTTCTTGATTGTTTGGAAGCCATCCAGTTCCTAAGGTGGCTCATGTAGCTCCACAACATGTTTTTGAAGAGTAGTATTTAATTCTGTAAATATCATTCTTCAAATATTACACTGCAGACTATTTACAGGATGCTCACTTGCAGAAATAAAACAGCACTGAATTTCCTCCATATAAGCACTATTTGGCTAACTGTATACTGATAGTAGTCCTAGTCTACATAACTATTTCTGTGTCATCATCCAGAATTACAGGCTTCAATAACTCTTCTGATGTGCTTTGAAATGTTATTTTCTTAAGGCAATGTTGCTCTTCATGAGATCTCTGTTGTGAAAAGCAAAAAGCCACAATTATGAGAATTTTGTATGAGGGTCTGCACTCCAAACCATGCACCATCCTTGAAAATAAATATTTAAATGTAAAATTGAATATTTTGAAAAATAGAAGATGATTAGTCACTCCATTTAGCTTACTTGTTTAACCAATCAATAAGCTAGCCTCATCACTTCATCCAGAAACTGTCACTTGTAAATACATATTGTATATACAGTATTTGTGTTTATATGTTGCATGCTATCAACTGTAAACTTTTTTTTTATTATTATATGCAAGTAAGACACTCATTGGACTATGTATTCAAGACCTGTTAAATCAAGTCAACTGTCATCTACACGACTTTGTAGTTTGTTCTAGATTTTTATGGACTTTTGTATAAAGAAGTACGGTACCTCCTGGCTTATGTCTTAAATGCAAATAAATATATACAGTATATACACACACAGTGCATCCGGAAAGTATTCACAGCACATCACTTTTTATACAGTTTGTGGAATTCCTCAGAATTCTACACACAACACCCCATAATGAAAACGTGAAAAAAGTTTACTTGAGATTTTTGCAAATTTATTAAAAATAAAAAAAATGAGAAAGCACATGTAAATAAGTATTCACAGCCTTTGCCATGAAGCTCAAAATTGAGCTCAGGTGCATCCTGTTTCCCCTGATCATCCTTGAGATCTGCAGCTTAATTGGAGTCCACCTGTGGTAAATTCAGTTGATCGGACATGATTTGGAAAGGCGCACACTTGTCTACATAAGGTCCCACAATTGACAGCTCATGTCAGAGCACAAACCAAGCATGAAGTCAAAGGAATTGTCTGTAGACCTCCGAGACAGGATTGTCTCAAGGCACAAATCTGGGGAAGGTTAAAGAAAAATTTCTGCTGCTTTGAAGGTCCCAATGAGCACAGTGGCCTCCATCATCTGTAAGTGGAAGAAGTTCAAAACCACCAGGACTCTTCCTAGAATTTCCCAGCCCATCTAAACTGAGCGATTGGGGGAGAAGGGCCTTAGTCAGGGAGGTGACCAAGAACCTGATGGTCACTCTGTCAGAGCTCCAGAGGTCCTCTGTGGAGAAAGGAGAACCTTCCAGAAGGACAACCATCTCTGCAGCAATCCACCAATCAGGCCTGTATGGTAGAGTGGCCAGATGGAAGCCACTCCTTAGTAAAAGGCACATGGCAGCCCGCCTGGAGTTTGCCAAAAGCCAAGGACTCTCAGACCATGAGAAAAAAAATTCTCTGGTCTGATGAGACAAAGATTGAACTCTTTGGTGTGAATGCCAGGCGTCACATTTGGAGGAAACCAGGCACTGCTCATCACCAGGCCAATACCATCCCTACAGGGAAGCATGGTGGTGGCAGCATCATGCTGTGGGGATGTTTTTCAGTGGCAAGAAATGGGAGACTAGTCAGGATAAAGGGAAAGATGACTGCAGCAATGTACAGAGACATCCTGGATGAAAATCTGCTCCAGAACGCTCTTGACCTCAGACAGGAGCGACGATTCATCTTTCAGCAGGACAACAACCCTAAGCACACAGCCAAGATATCAAAGGAGTGGCTTCAGGACAACTCTGTGAATATCCTTGAGTGGCCCAGCCAGAGCCCAGACTTGAATCCGATTGAACATCTCTGGAGAGATCTTAAAATGGCTGTGCACTGATGCGTCCCGTCCAACCTGATGGAGCTTGAGAGGTGCTGCAAAGAGGAATGGGCAAAACTGGCCAAGGATAGGTGTGCCAAGCTTGCGGCATCATATTCAAAAAGATTTGAGGCTGTAATTGCAGCCAAAGGTGCATTGACAAAGTATTGAGCAAAGGCTGTGAATACTTATGTACATGTGCTTTCTCAGTTTTTTTATTTTTAATAAATTTGCAAAAACCTCAAGTAAACTTTTGTCACATTGTCATTATGGGGTGTTGTGTGTAGAATTCTGAGGAAAAAAATGAATTTAATTCATTTTTGAATAAGGCTGTAACATAACAAAATGTGGAAAAAGTGATGCGCTGTGAATACTTTCCGGATGCACTGTATATATACACACACACAAAATGTTGCCATGCCCCAGAGCCATGGTTAGTGAGTATAACAAAATATTTGCTTTCTCTACCTTAAATAACTATAACTACCTTACCTCAATATGTAAACCAGGTTAAGAATCTTAAGAATAAATTATACATTTTCAATTTGTATTCACTTTCACTACAGTTTTCATAACAAAAAACATATGTTTGACAAACATGAGAAGACCATTTGTTCCATCAAGCTCACTTACCTTATGAATTCAATATTTCACTATTGCTTTGTGGTGAATTCTGTCAAGAGTTAATGACAAGTCAGAAAAAAAATCCTTGAAGAGAATACCAAAATGTATACCCATACTTTCCCATACTGGGATGGGATTGCAAACATAGCAAATGTGCAAACTCCACAGGGAGTGACCAGGTCAAAATTCAAACTCAAGCTTCTGATGCTGTGAGACAGCAGTTTTCAATACTGCAAAGGGCGGGGGTATATTTTAAAATTAAACTGTAAATGAGTAACCATCATTTCCATTTAATATTGCTGGAAGTACATCTAGGCAGCAATTGTAGCTTTAGTCGGTTGGGATAGGTCTTTGAAAACTAAATATATTTTAGTGAATATTTGATCATTTTCTTTAACTCTCTTCAAGTAAAATCAAGTTCTTTAGGGAAATTTGACAGACAGCAACTTTCGAGTCATACCATTGATGGTGTTAGACTGAAACGTTTGCTAGACCACTCAAGAACATTTCACCTCTTGTTACTTCACTACTTTAGACTTGCTCAAACTATATGTGTCATAATAATGACATTTTGAAAATGTGTTATACTTGCCCAGCTTTCTATGTTCCATTCATTTTTGGTGTTATTCTGATAACCTTCCAACCAAACAAAATCATACATGCCATAATAATATGGGATGTTTCCACCAACATGTTTCACAATATAAGCAATTTTTCTTATGCAAGGTGCTATGTTGTGTTGGGAACTCTTTGCAACGAAAGCCTAAAAGCATTTCTCCCTAATGACATATCTCTAACAAGACTCAAATTTGGATTTTGTTTTCTGTGAGAACTTTCTCTTAACCGGTATGCTGTAAGCAAATAAAGAGATATGAACTGCTCGAGATATTATAATCAGGTGTCAACTTTGGATATAACAGCCTGCAGATCTTTCAGAATTACAATTGTTCTCCTTGTAGCCTTTTCTGATTCTCTCATAGAGTGCATTCTTCTTGGTCTTCAAACCTGCCTGACCTGTATCAACTTTGTACTGAACAGCCCAGAGATTTTACACTGGATTCTGGAAAAGCTACAGCCATTGCAGTGTTTTTGTTCCAACCAGTTCAACAATTAGATGTAAACTTTTGCTGCTAAAATAATATTTAATTGAATTAGAAATGTTTTCTCCTTCTCTTTGTCTGCAATCTTAAATTCTTCTTTCTAATACTGCAAGTTGTTTCTCTTTATGAACTTCATAAAGGTAGTTTACCACACAAACCTTTTCTTGTTTAGTTTGCTTAAATGTGAAACAGGTCAATAATAAAACTGCATCAGCCATCTTTGTCCTGTTTAAAAGTATTTACATTTATCAGAAGTATTTGTTTGAAAATAATGTTAACAAAGAGTTCTGATTTAGAGACAACAGATTACACATGACTAAATCCTATGTTATAAAAAGGCTATTCATAACTTCAAAGAAATGGTTCTTTGGAAGTGGGCAAAGTTTTATGTGTGAAAATAGCTCAGAGGCATATGGGAAGATGTGAAAGCACAGGTGATAAAATGGAATGCAGGAAATTGTGTCTGAGGTGTTAGGCGAGTGACAGCTCAAATATAATAACCAGAAACGGACTGTGAATATGTTGCATTAAACTGTCTCCTTTTCTCTGTATTATACTTCTCTGTAATGCATGCACAATTGTCTTAGTCCTTTTGTCTTGTACAGGGTCAAAAATGACAGATTCACCTCAGAAAATATGCATAGATAAAAAATCTATTGTGGGAGAAAAAAAGATATAATCTGCAAAATTAAACATGTTTAATCAACAGCAGAAACTGGCTTCAAATTGAGAAGTTGGTTTCATCTGAAACCTGCAACCACTGTGGCTCTAAAGGACTTGGACTTAAGATCACTGGTTATGCAGTTGTTTTTTTTTGGAAGAAGGGAATGTGTACCCACAACCTCAAGGTTTGAAGTCCAAAGCCTTAACCACTACACAAGATCAAACAAAATGAAAACTAAACGATCACCTATGACACAATATAAAATTAGTAAAGACTATCTCACACACAATACTAAATACTTTTATTGTTGGTTTTGCCCCCAATTACCAACATTTCTACACTCAAATAAATAACACTATCCTTATAGTCTCATTCAGCTACAAAAAGTGGCAATTCAAATGTGACCAAAAAAAACTGGATTCTACTCATGAGTAAAAGCAGACATTAGCTTTACTCACAAAAGCAATTTAAGGTATTTAAAATTGAAGATTACATTCAAAATATCTTTGTAGTCATCTCCATTATCTCTCTATACTCACACATAAAGACTAAATTTCTTTTATAAATCACACACCAGAAAGGAAGCAGCAGAAAAAAAAAAAAAAAAAAAAAAAAAAATGTCTTGATGACTGAGGAGGCTGACCTTGCAGATTAGCATAGTCTATGGTGGAAATGGAAGTTGCTTTCAGTTATACAGTGTCCTCATAATGTTTAGGATAAAGACACATTTTTCCTTGATTTATACCTCTGCTCTAAGTTTAAAATTACAAATCAAACAAATCAGAAGTGCACATTGTATACTTTTATTTAAGGGTATTTGCATACATTTGGCACACCATGTAGTAATTGTAACACTTTATATATGATCCCCTCATTTCAGAGTACCTTAATATTTGAAATGATGGAAGATCTTTGGGTTAAACATAAGATACAGATTGGCTGTTGCATTTCGTACTTTTACTATTAATGGATCTACCTATTTGCAGGTCTGTCATCTATAATTAAATTGAAATTGTTTTGTGAATTTTGCAATCTATTGCAGAAAACCGCAGATGACACTGTAGGGCTGCTATTTAAATGGACTGCAATTCCCAGCTCCTCTGGGTGTACTGCATCATTGGGCAGCTTTAATAGTTGCTGCAAGGGCTGCTGGGTGAAAGATGAGGGCACCAACTTTAAATGTGAGCCATAACAAGCCGGTAAGATTGCAATCAGCGATGTCCTTCTTTCAGCACCTCACTGCACAAAAATTACACTCATAGGATTACAGTTGTCTCTTTATTTATGTTATTGTTCTGTGCCTGCTTATTTGTATGAATTCATCTGAGTTGGAAATTTTCTTCATTTGGGAGCGCTACCAACTTCTACAAATCTTTACATACAACTGCATCACAGTAGGACAATACTATACATAACTTTCTGAAGATAATTCACAAGGGATTTCATTTCATAACTAAATCACCATCATTTGTGAAACTAGACTGTGATGTGTTTGTCATTTTGTGCTGAGTGTTTTAAGAATTCATTTTGTATCTGTAATATTAATTTTTATTGTTTCCTACCTTAAATATACACACAAATTATAATTTAAATTGTATACAGTTCACTAAAGAACTGCTGAACTATGGTCTTTGTATGGGGGGCACCATGCATCTATGTCCCAGTAGCCATTCTTACAAACATGATTTGCTTGTGCAGTGATTGTTTATCTCACAACCTTTTGCATCTTATTTAGTGGCCCTAACCCCCGCGAATCACAAGGGATTACTTCATTATATAAACTAAACTTGACAAAGTATGCCAAAATGCATCAACAATATGCACATTTCAAAAAGTCACAATTGTAAACTGCCTAATTCATCTCAATAATTAAAGCCTAAATAAAGCAAAAAATTTGAACAGTAGGGCAAGAAAAACCAAGAGAAATTTCAATGACTGTCCAAAGTTGCTACTTTCAATATACGTTTTAGCTAAAATCCATTACGTCTAAGGATGAACATATTCTAGGATTATAATTTGTGAGTAAAAATGTAGAGGAAGTCAGGGACAAAATTAATAAATGTTTAAAAATACCACCTTCCAGGACATTTAAATACTGTAGGCATTAATAAATAAAAATACAGCAAAGCATAATGTAGTTAAATACATAGTGAAAATGCTGAGTATGTACATTTCTGATAGAAAGTTGAAAATTCTTATGAAAACTAAATTTGAATATGTAGATAAATTTCTGCTGTATTGCTTTATTTAAGAATGATGCATTATATAGGATATATAATGATGTGTCATGCATATAATTTTGGTTCATGAGTTAGTGAAGACCTAGACTGGTAATTTTGTCATTATTCAAATATAGGAGAAGAAGAAAAAAAAAGGATAATTTCTCAGGCAACAAATAACATGTTTTACTACAAAACTAAATTTTGCCTTTATTTTTATACACATCTGTGTTATTTGTCTAAAATTCTAAATGCTTCAAAATATGTGCTGTGTATCTGAAAATAGATGTTCCAGAACAGTAACAATTTCCAACATTGCCAATTAATGACAGCTACGGTACTTACATTCCATAAATTGTTCTGACACAACTAAGAAATATGCCACAGCAGGATAAAATATGCACTTATGAAACTAGTTTAAAAAAGTTGAAGAAATACATTGTTCAAGAACTGACAGGACTCTGATGTGCTTTTCTACAGTTAGTGGGTCCCAATGAGAACCAACTGTCCTTGTCACATGAAATCTGACATAATGAACATGTCACTTTTTTAAAGAAAAAAAAAAAAAAACACTATATCATTTTATAACAGTTCAAAAGGTATGCAACAGTTAAGGAAATTTTTTGCGTAGTTAGAATGTTTGATAAAACTGTATAATTATACTACTGATAATTTTTTTAACACTATTTGAGCTATGTGAAGTCAATATAATAATATCTAGGTATTTTAAAACTCAAGTTCACTTATGCATTGAAAACAGTTTTTTACTGTCTACTAGAAAAGATAGTTACTTACTATGGATATGAAAAACTACAGAAAACATTTAATATCATTATACAGATAGTGCCTGTTTAAACAGTCTTTTTTTTTTTTGGACTTGCGTGTACTGAACACATTTCTAATGTACAGTCACATACATCTGCATAGTAAATAATATCAATAATCCAGTCCCAACTCTGGTTTATGTTTTTTCTTGTTGAACAGACATCCTCTGTTTTCAATATATTTGCACAAAGACAGACAGACAGATTATTTGTTCTCAGGGGAAATTCGGCTTTTTACAGGTGCTCATTGAATAAATAAATACTTGTATAAATACTATGGTCTGAACACACATAGATTTAGCTTGCTTTTAGATTTAAGCTTGTACTATGAATATTAAGACTACACTGTGAATAATCATTAAGATGTAAAAAAAAAAACAAGGTGTCTTGTGTCCATTAAATCTTTCATACTTAGCGCTTTATACAATAAATAAATAAATAAATAAATAGATAAATAAATATATATTTATATATATATAAAGCTCCAGTACTCTCCCATTGTCATGCAAGGTTAGGTTGTATGCAAATTTTCTATTGGCCCTAGAGTGTGTTGGGGGTGCAAGTGTGGTGTGGGTGTGTGTGTTCGCCTTATGATGGATTGGGGTTTGTTCCTGCCTTTTACCCAATATGAGCTGACTGGCTCCAGCATCCCCATGACCCTTTTTGGGACTAAGCAGGTTAGAAAATAACTGGCTAAAATTTAGTGTTTGCTAGAGTTGTGGTGTGCAAAATCTGCAAATTTTTGCCTATATTTTCATTATACTTTGCTCAAGACAAATAAAGGATGAACTTAAATATAGGTCGATTGCATGGGCAGTTTAACCTCAATAGCATTCTGTTTCCCTGAATTGAACCAATATCAATCACAGTACCATTTGTTTGAACAGAGCAGGAATTCAGGAGATGCCTCAAGCTGTATTGATGATTTTATCACCTGTGATGGGAAGAGCACCAGGACTAAATAGGTTTACAGCTTGAGACAGGAGATTGTTAAAACATCAAAAACTTTATTGCTTTGGGAAACTGATGTATTCAAATAGTTTAAAGAGTCAGAGTGAATTAATATTGCCAGCCAGCCAATCGGAATATCTAACAATCACGTGTTGCGAAACCCCAACATAGAATTTTATAATAAATATGCCTTTTCTGAAGAGCAATGTTAGAAAAAGAAAATGAAACAGCAATATCAGAAGAGGGCGCTGGCAACATGTGGAAGTTTTCATCTGATCGTCAACAAAAACAACTTTGAGTGCTAGATCACAAGCCGCCTGGGACATTTCTTCTTTGACATCTATACTTTTTCATAAGCTTTTCCTAAAGACTATATCCAGACTTTACAATCAGTCTTATTTTCTGTTATTCCTTATTCTATTTGGTATCATTATTCATGTAATAAATACCACGCTACTTTCTATACTCTGTCTTCATATTTACAGTGATTGAGGTAATAAGGTAATTTTTAGTAAGAGCACCTGGAGCAGATGGAAGTTTGTTATATGCTCTGAACTGCAAGGTTTATTAAGGCTGAAGGTGAGAGTGCCACCTAATAGTAGGGAACAGTATGTAAAGTAAGGCATTCAAGGTTGATAAATAGCCTATAGCCAAGGATATTGAGCCTTTGGTCTCTAGGAATATATTCAAACATACAAATTAATATTTAGCTCTGAGATATATTTAAAACATCATAATGTATGTTGTTCGTGCTGGTAATAAGTAAATCTCTTGAATTGCTAAGAGAGTGACATGTTGTGCATATGTTAGTCATAAGGCTGAAACAGTGATAAATAAAGCACTTCAGACTGAATAAACAATCAGTATGCGGAGGGATATACTGTAACAAACGTAATTTGGGAAGTTAAAAGCAGGTTTGATTGGCATCATGCACTTAATAAAACATCACTACATCCATTTTATGAAGTGGCATACTTCAGTGTAGGGTTGCAAGGGGCTGAAGCCAGGGGCAGGACCAGTTCTTTACAGATTTAGAAAAACATAATTAATACATTATCATTGTTAAACAATATAGTTTGACTTCAGTGTCACATAGCCCCAAATAACCTAATATGGATTCTCTGGGATATTGGAGGAAAACCACAGCAACCAGAAGAAAATCCACAGCACAATATGGTAACTCTAAACAAATAAGGCCTGTTGGGCATGTTATAGCCTAGTCTCTCTTCTAGACAACAGTGTTATGACCATAGTAAAGGTATTAGCTTAAAAAAAAAGTACCAGTACCAGTGTGGGTGGGTGTATATGTGGGCCCAGCAAAACTGGGGTGGCACTTGGTGCCCTCTCTGGGATTATTTCTTGCCTTGCACCCAAGAGTTGGAGAATGATGACTAGAGCCCATCATGACACAATGCATGATCAAGTGGGTTTGAGAATTTAATTTTACAGTGAATTCAAGAAGTATTCAGACTCCTTCTCTTTCTGCACACTTTATTATGTTGTAAATTTAATTATTAAAGGATCAATTTTCCATTTTCCGCCATTAATTTATACTTAATAACCCATAATACTAAGGTAAAAATCATGTTTTCAGAAAGGTTTTCAAATTTATTAAAATCAAAAGCTGAAATCTAAATATTCATACCCTTACTCTGTAGAAGCACCATTGACAGCAATTACACCTTTGACTTTGATTGGGCAAATCTGGCAGATTTATCAGTTTAAAATTACACCTACAACCAAGTAAAGTAACTGGAAATCGAAAGGGTCTGAATACTTTCTGGATTCAAATATATATTATCAGCATATTAAGAGTCTAAAGGATTTTTCTAGGAAAAGAAAGGAAATAACTACAAGGCATATTCTGTTAGGCACTCCTGAATGCAAATCAGAGAAACTAATAATGTCACTACTCTCATATAACCTGTGAATAAAATATTGTTTTTAGTTCTAGACGCTTAAGTAGTAAAGCTCTTAAAATAATAAGACCAAAAGTAAAATACAGTTGAAAGGTTCCTCAAAGCATTTAAATTATCATGCCTACAAAAGATGTGAGAAACACAACAGAGGTCTTATTTCTCTGTAATAATTACTGGATAGATTTAATAAATGATCAGCTAAGGAAAGAAAAACATTATACAGAGTAAAGTCTAAGTAAAATGGAGTACATCACTCTTGGCCTTTCTAAGATGCACTACTTCCTGTGACTTTTAAATTTCACACTATGGTTCTTTCACTGGTTTACAAAGTTCTTTGTGGGTCAGCCTTAGTGTCTGCTCATCATGAATTTGGTCTTACGAAAACAGTTTTTAGTAAAGTTAAATAATCTCAGTTTTCAAAAAGTCTAGAAATAACAGATACCTTTGAGGTAGCATGGTTAAGCATTTCTTGCCAAGTTGGATCCAGGCGATTACGATCTGCCATTAACCCTTGCTCAGCCACATAAACCATTTCCCGTGCAGCATTGTGCATGCTTACGGCTCTCTCATAGCTTAGGGCTGCTTTCTGCGTTTCTTGTTGTGCCTGAAATGTTCATAAAATAAAGGGCATCTGAGTAAACAGTGCATGTTTACTAGGACAGACATACAAAATTAATTAAATAAACAATTGTTTAAAAAAACAAACAAACAAAAAAAAACATGCCAACTTTAGAACTGTTCATGACACTACAGTGTGAATAATAGTCAGGAGGTTAAATATTTTTTATATTTCCATACAATTATTAAATTATTTACAAAGTACTTCTATGCCACTAGTGTTTAATATTTTAAGTCTTTATAAAATGGAGTTTCAAACTGTATCCAACTCTGCTTAAATTTTAATTAATTCCCTGAAGACTGATATACACAAGCGGTAAGATATATACAGAATATGCTATTTTTTTGTTTAAAGTGATTTTCACTACCATGAAGAAGACACCTGAAATCTTAGCTTGTGCATAAAATTTAAGTAAGTTTTGCTGACTACACTAAAAATAGAGAGAGACTAAATATTTGCCAGTCTGACCCAGTTATTTAACAAAATATTGCATATGTAAGATTTATTATTTCTAGGTGAAACCAACCAGTGAATAAGATTTAAATTGGGACTTCCATGATGTGCTACTTGAGTTAGGCAGATTTGTTAGGCTAAGACACAAGTTTGACAATGTTATCCCACTTCCTTGGCACCCATTCCAACATTATATTGTAAGACATCTGGGATATCAACTGACCTCTTTAGCTAGTCTTCTGGCTTCATAATATGGACGAGCTTTCTCAATGCAGGCTCCTAGCTGAGAACCCTGAGCATTAAGCTTGCGAGCAGAGTCTGTCAAGATTTTTCGATAAGCAGAGCGAGCTTCCTGAAAAATAAAGTTGTAAGATCAATGTCCAAAGAGAAAAGCAAGACACAAAATACATACAAACACTGTTTAAGTTAAACATGAATATATTTAACAGCACTGCAGATGACATTTCATTGGCATGTGGCTGCAGTCTTAAGCACTGAAACTTCTCCGAGATATGACTACAAATTCTCAGACAATGTACAATTAGAAAATGTGGATTAGCTGGCCACTTTGAGCCCTCAATAATCTGTATATGAACACTGTAAAACTGACATCCTTTTTCCACTGAATCTTTGATTCTAAATAGAATCGTTGTAAGTGGAGTTAAATTTTTGAAACTGTAATATGACTATGATGGACAGTCCACACTGGACAAAAACAAATGTTTTTTATCTGTGATATTAAAAGTATGATCTGACGCATTCAGTGTTAGTACTGTATTACTGCAAGCATCGTTAATTCCTCTGTAATGATTTAGTTTGGTGGATCTACGAAATAAAAATGGAAACTGCACGTTATTCATAATATGTCCGATTACCGAAGGAGTACTCAATACATTCAAAGATCACATTCATCTGAGAAAGGACTTGTTTTTAGATATTACCAGAAACATTTTATATATTATTCAAACTAAGAGACACTCATTCTCACTTACAATAATGTCTAGGTTTGATACTTTCCTACTTTAACTGTTATCCTTTCTCCATGCATGTCCATTGCACTCTGTCAATCTGCACATGTATTTTCTTTGCACACGCTTTCAGCAGCTGCTGGCAGAAGCGTCTACAAAATAATGTCCAGAGGCAAATGTTTTAGGCAATTGTATTGTTACTTCTCCTGGCTGAAATAATCTCTCTCAATATTTTAGAAATCGCTAAATTTGTGTTGATGTGCCGAATGTACAGTGCTAAACTCAGCAACACACTCTCAAGAGCAGTAGGGTGACATGTACAAAGTAATCCAGTTACTTTTTAAAGTCATGAGTAACCTAATGCAACACTTATCTTACTGAAATAAAAATACCTGCGTTGTTACTATTTCATCAGCACTGGCTGTAAGGCAAGAGGCATATGTACTGAGTCCTCTGCTGGGCTCCATCACATAAGTGTGAATTGATTATGAGTTGGACAATTGACAATCTGACAAAATCCTACTAAATGTAACAAATAAATACAAAATTTTCTAAAAGTGTCACTTTCCACATCAACGTGTATATTACAATCCCACATTAGCAATACATGATCATAATTTATAACTGTATCAGATAAAAGGTTGCCAAATTTATGAACAATGAATATGGTTCTGGTGGTCTGCAGACTAGCACTACAAATTGTGCTGGAATCTGTTTTAATATTTGTAATGAGTGCCTCAAAGGATGTGAATTTGCCTAAATTTTTAAAATTGATTTGCATTTTGTCATAATTAACTATTCCAAGACCACATCCTCAACCAGTATCTCTAGATTTATGAAGGAATGTCTAGTGACGTCTCAGCTAAAACAATGTTAGATTTAATAAGCTAGGTTTCAGTGCGAAGACACAAAACAGATTTTGCATTTAATATAATATTTACCAAAGTAGCTTTACTTTCAAGACAGAGAATGTTTGATAAGCAGCATTTAAAACTGCATAGATGCTTCTGAACTGGTGATATATTTTTTGTTTTAATTAGAATTAAGTTTACTATTACAGGTGCCCCAGGTGGAGGCTCTGGTTTTATGTCTTGGTTTAATTATACAACTTACTTTTAGGTTATCAGGCAATTTAAGATTTGAATCAATACTAAATTTATAAGATGCCCCCAACAGATGAGTAACAGCTACAGGATAGTAACAGGTAGGGATAAACAGCAGCCTGGGATTTAAGATCACAAGACTGCAGCCTGCATGGTGCTCTGATCAGTCAGCCAGGCAGTTTTGCTGCTGTATTTTGGGTGCGCTACCACTGCACCACCTGTGTGAGAGATGAAGTTCTCGTTTAATACCTCACATTGCCTATGTGAGACGCTGCTCTCGTATTTCCACTTGCTACTGTTCCCGTACTTCCTCACCCATGCTCCACACAAAGCCAACATGTTGTTTACATGTTACTTAACTCATGTACTTTGTAGTGACAACTGAGAGAAATTTTTTATATCGTCTTCATGCAGAGCCAGAGAAAAATGTTTATGACATAATAGAAGAGTGGTGACCAGTTCTGTCAAAAGGTAAACAATATGAAAACATACATGGAAGAAATTTTTACATTTCTCACATAACATGCGTTCCACAATCCACATGTCTGCTATCCATTCATACAGTCAAATCATGCAAAATGTGCATTTTTTGTTAAATATTATTAACAGTTACTTCCTGAATATTCAGCATTGAATATCAACAAGATACTACTCCCACAATACTGAGCATTTAAATTGAAGACAGGATATTTAAGTAATGAATGAGTGAAAGAGGCAGCCCTTTTTTTTGAATTTGAAAGGGTTGTCACTGAGACAAAACAACTTTGTCAAGTATTTTAAAAAGTAATATTCAATTTAGAGGTAGGATGCAAATTATTTATAACAGAGGACAAGATTAGTTATTTTGAGCAGAAGCTGAATTACTGCATGCTTAAAATAAGACAGAACAGAATAGAATTTATTGTTAAAGAACTGTTTATAATAAACATTAGGCACATTTACTTCAAATAACTTTTTTTAAAAAAGTGAGCAGGCATACAGTAATATTGAGGGAGCAAGAAGTTAGCTTCATGCAAGAGATAAGATTACTCAAATACATAAGAGATACTGGTGAAAATGAACCGAAAACCGAGTTACAATAATGGATGGATCTTGAAATGAAGTCTGGATATAGGACTTAATGTTATCAATATATAACTAATGAAAGTGTAAGATTCATCACAGGTCAGGGAATACATAGCACAGTTAAGAATTACATATGGATTAAGATGGCATCCTTGAACCACAGCTGTATATTTCTCTTTCATTTTCTCATTTTTAGAGAGGCTACAGTATTAAAAAATATGTGAGCAATTAAAATTAAATTGACTAACTAGATACCAACACATGCCAACAACAGAAATTTACAGATAACTCTTCTCATCACAGGCTGCATCAATAATGGGGATGAGTCAGAGTACAGGAAAGTTGTGGACGGCTCTTTTCTTGTGGTGCAAGGAGAACAACTCAACATCAGCAAGACAAAAAACCTGGTGGTGGACTTAGGACGTGCCTAGAAGCCACTGAGACCAGTCACCATTCAGGGGGAGGATGTGGAAGTGGCGCAGAGCTACAAGTACCTTGGGGTTTCACATAAACAATGAACTAGATTGGTCTAACAACATAGTGTTGCTGTACAAGAATGGCCACAGCAGACTGTACTTCCTAAGGAGATTCGAGTCTTTTGATGTATTCAGCAGCCTGCTAGAAATGTTCTATCAGTCCATAGTTGCCAATGTACTGTTACACGCTGCCTTCTCCTGGGGAAGCATCTTGAGCTCAAAAGATGTACAATGTCTGAACAAACTTTTCAGGAAACCCTGCTCAATCACTGCACAAACCAAGGACACACTGGAAGCTGTTGTGGAAAAGAGGATGGGGGCAAAACTGGGTGCCATCACAAAAAATCCCCTCCATCCATTCCAGGAGGCATTGTCCACAGGCTCATTCCACCACGGTTAAAGAAGCACCTCCGTGGATCTTTTCTGCCCACCGCTATCAGGAAATTCCATGCTTCCTCACAAAATACTTTTTAAATTTCTGTGCAATATACAGTACATGCATTTCTTTATTTTAGTTATTTATTTACTTACTGATTGAATGATTGACTATATTATCTGCCCTGCGAGTCTGTATCCTTGTTTTTTATGTTTTTGGTATGTATGCATGTGAATTTTCCCTTGGGATTAATAAAGTTTATCTAATCTAACCTACTCTAATATAGATCCTCAGTGCTTAAAGGTGATGCAGAGCCAGTAGTGAAATAATTGCAAGAAAAATCAGGTAGGCATTTGAAAAGTGTCCGACAGTAAAAAGAGTCAAAAACGTGGGTACGATATATGAATATAATAATTATATTCAGAAGTGGGCATTGCAGGTTGGCATCAAATACAATAAGATGTGACCTGAAGAAAAACATAAGGGAATAGCATGATACTGATTAATTTTACTTATTTAATATACTATTCAAGCACAAAAGGTATATTGTACTAATTTTACACTCAATTGGCAAAAAACCTTGCAAAATTTGTAATTTTTTGCCAGGATTTTGAAACCATTGATAAAGAAGTCACCTGCAATAGTGTTTACATGAATATTTATCAAAAGGAATATTTCATATGAAATTTAAAAAAGATTTTATTTTTCTGTTTTGATACCACACACATTTTTAAAACTATTGTCTAGCCTGACTTGCACACAAACACGTAGTTACATTTTACTGCTTGAATGGTTATAAATGACAGTTTTGATGTACTACTGAATGAGGCGACTGGGATACAAAACAGCCAATACTTTTTACTGAATGGAACCAAATAATAATAAGTAAAGCTTGTCTGTGGTCTGCCTTTTCCATTAAAGCCATCTGGACTGCAATAACCACTAGGAAAAGAGCTATTTTAAACATTTGTTCAATCCATCTAATAAGAAGTCACGTTTCCTTACCACAAAGCACCTATTGAAGCTATTTTTTAGTGATATAGAGTGTAACTGAACTTATGACATTTTGGAAAAAAGTTATCTTTTTCAATAAGACACACAAAATGAATATAGTAATTTACAAAGTACTATAAACCCACAATTAACAGTCAGCCCGGCCATGTTCTTGTTAACTAAAGCACAATTTAAGTTCCTCACTTTTTATTTGGAAGCATGCAATAGTCTTTCTTGTTGTTTAAGCATGTAATGAGTTTAGTAACAGCTTAGAACCGATGTTTGTTAAACATTTAATTTTGTCTGTCATTAAAGATGCACAGAATAGATTATGATATAATGGCACTAGCCAAATTTCTAAATGTGCTAGTTAATTCATAATCCTGTGCATTATACAATTTTATTGTTCAGCCATGAGCACGTTTTGTGAAAGTGTTTATTTCATATTTGGACTTCAGGCTTCACACATTATACACTTCATATCTACATTTTGTCAATTATTACTAAAACATGAAAAACGTTTCTGTTTTAATGATGTGTTTACATAGATTGTTGTAGACACGGAACACACATGAAATGCATGTGTTCCAAATAAGATATAGTATTTATAAAAGGTGTCATTTTGCTTGACTTCTCCCTCTATACAACTCTAAGCAACTGACACACAGGTAAACAGACTTGAGCTGAGAAAACTGTGTGGCGGTGGGGGGATGTGATAGTAGGCTGTTTGCTGCTTATTGACACATTTACAGGACAAAAGACGCTGACGGAAAAATTACAGAAAATTATGTCAAGTCTTTAGGCAATTAGACAATCAGCTACTAATAGCCAATTAGCCTTACTGGAGACAACTTGTGGATGTATGTTAAGGCCTACCATCGAACGAACCATCTCCTTGATTGATATAATGGGAAGATCAAAAGAAACTGGCCAAGACCTCAGAAAAAAAATTGTGGACATCTATAAGGTTCCACATACATTCCAAATACATCTGTACAAACAATTATACAAAAGGTATAAACACCATAGGACCACTCTACCATCATTCCACTTATGCAGATGACACATTCTGTGTCCTAGAAAATAATTTACTTTGGCAAAAAATGTACAAATCAATCCCAGAAAAACAGGAAAGGACCTTGTGACAATGTTGGAAGAAACAAGTATCATTAACTATAGTAAAACATAGTCCTATATCGACATAACCTGAAAGGCTGCTCAAAAAGGAAGAAGCCACTGCTCCAAAGCCATCATAAAAAAGCCAGCCTGCACTTTGCAATGGCACATGGGGACAAAGATATTACCTTCTGGGGAAATGTTCTCTGGTCTGATGAACTGTTTGGTCATAATGACCGTTGCTATGCTTGGAGGAAAAAGGTTGAGGCTTGCAAGCCAAACAGCACCATCACACCCATCAAGCATGGGGGTGGAAGCATCATGTTATGAGAGTGCTTTGCTGCAAGAGGGATGCTGGTGCACTTCGCAAAATAGATGGCATCATGAGGAAGAAAAATTATGTAGATATACTGGAGCAACATCTCAAGAGCTAAGCAAGAAAGTTGAAGATCAGTCACAAATTGGTCTTCCATATGGACAATAACCCCAAGCATACCTCCAAAGTTGTGACACAATGTCTTAAGGACAACAAGGATAAGGTATTGGAGTGGCTATCATGAAGCCCTGACCTCAATCCAATTGAAAATGTGTGGATAAAACTGAAAAAGCATGTGGAAGCAAGGAAGCCAACGAATCTGTTCCAGTTACACCAGTTCTGTCTTAAGAAATGGGCCATAATTCCTGCAGCATATTGTAAGTAGCTGGTGGAATGCTACCCAAAATGTTTAGTTCAAGTTAAACAATTTAAAGTTAATGCTACCAAATATTTACTAAGTGTATGTAAACTTGTGACACACTACAATTGTGATATAATCAATATAAAGTGAAATACTGTCTGTAAACATTGTTGAAAAACATGACTTTTGCCCTGCTCAAAACAGACGTCTTAAATGATATGCTAAATTTATAGTTTGTTATTAGGAAATCTGTGGAGGGGTTATAAAGAGAGTTTTAGTGAAGTGTATGTAAGCTTCTGACTTCAGCTGTATAGCTCATATTTCACCTTTTCTTATCATGCGTGCAAATGACATGTTACAAAACAAAAAAGCATAAAATCACTGACAAGTTGCATTAGCCTGGGAATCGGTCTTCCACAATATGTGCTGGCATTTCATAATGCAAATAACCAGCTTCAGAGCTCACTAAAGAAGATCCTTTAAAAGGGGCAAACCCGCCAAAGCCACACAAGAATTTCAACTTGTGCGACAACAGCGAATAAAAAGAGCAACATAAAAATCAGGAAATCATGGGTACTCCAAACCTGCGAGAACAGCTACACCATAAAAATACCTGTGTTCTTCCCATTCAAACGTTGTGCTAAATACTCTGTAAACTTAACTGATAAAAATAACTACTTCAAAATAAACAGGGACTAAATACTGTATATACATTCCAGAATTAACCAGACACTCAGACTTGCAAAATGTATGCAAAATTTCTCATCTAAACATAGATCACAATGAAAAAATAAATGTTGCTCAGAGAAGCACACAAAAAGCATTATACTTACATCCAGTTGCAGTTCAAGTCTATTAATCTCATCACTGGCTTGGTTCAAATGCTCCAGTTCTTCCTGTGAAGAACAAGAAACACTGGTTGTAATGGAAAGATTTTTCTAAAGAGAGGGGGGGGATCAAGAGAGCAGATGGGCGTTGGTCGCTCAGCGCAAAAACCAGCTTCAAGAAGGAAAAGTACTGGGAATATGGCCAGAGGGTCATGCTGACTTGTTTTTCACTTCAAGGGGCTTCACTACGCAATTCTTATTTTTGTGTGCCTCCTGGTACCAGGTGTCGTCATCATCAGGACCAAGTGCAAAACAACACCACGTCCCGTGGAAAGGTGTGTGTGCTGAAACTAATCACTTCTGTATACACTGCTTACACGTAAGCCGCTTTGGGCAAGGACGCTCAATTAGTATATAAGGGAAGGTTCCGCCCTCAGTTTCTTTGGAGGCTCAACCGTGGGGACAGCGCGCACCGCCCGGTAAATTGGAAGGGCAAATAATAAGTTGATCCTCTGACAAGACTGACAAGCGGGCCCCCTCAGTCTACTGGTCTGGGATGATGGCTCTGTGCCTTTTCATATGTTTGTAAGTATTGTTTTGCTTTTGTATGTCTGCATTATATTGCATTAGATGTGTTTGATTATTATAATTGATTAAGTAAATAAAATAGAAGTATTGGACCTCTTCTCTCTGATTCTTTGCCTACTTATGTTCATATCCCTGGAACCATTTTCCCGTAACAAAACACTGGTATAAGAAGGTTTTATAAATCTGCTTTATGCAGGCAACAGATGAACCTTGGGGTTAGCACCTATCTAATCAAACTGTCTAACAAAACAAAAAAAGAAAAAGAAAATCCTTGTGTTATGTTTAAAAGACTCCCTTATGTTTAATAAGTCATCTCTTCTTTTGAGTATTACTCATAGTCTAGTCTACATTTGTAGTTTGTGAAAATGGATTGTTTAAAACGTTAAAATAAAAGATTGTTGAAAAGTCCACAGCTTTCTCTTCACCATTTTCCAGTACTCATACATGTGGTTAGTGTTCCCATATTAATAGTCTGTTTAAGCATGATCATTTTCAAAAGCAGAGTCTTACTGGTTTAGTGTTCTCTAAGTATTACTTTACATAAAATATATATTTTTGTTTTTGTTACTGTTAAAAAAGATGTTATATAAATCATTTCCAAAAAAATTAAAGCATACATAAATAAGATTGAACTTTGGAAGTGAAGATCAGCCTCATCTTTATTCAATAGCCAATACCCTGCTTACTCACTGGTAGTCTTTCTGAAGCCAGAAGTATAAAATACACACCAGGAGACAACCATGAGTTAGTTGTGCTTAAAACTGGGTTGGAACAACTGGGATGACTCACTCAGTGTCACATTTTTAAACTAATCCAACAACTCATGAAGGCAGCACTCAAAGTAGGGGCAGTGACTTTCACCTGCAAAGATCAGAGATTTTCTCGTTAACTTGGTCCGAAAGGTAAGCAAGCTTGTGTTTATAATGGACTATCTATAGTAAAAAAAATCTCCTAAAAAAACCTTATTAAACATATAATGTATGTCACGTTTGCAGAGAGCACATTGCACGTTTTAAAAATAAACACAACCAGCTGTAAGAGAAAAACCTTTCTGTAGCACCTGATTATACATTGGCATTCGATGGCATCAATGAACAAATGGTAAATGTGAACAATTATGTTGTCACAGGTACTGTGTGTGCACTCTTGTCTTCAATGTTACAACGACAGCACAGGAGTCAATGTATGCTTGAAAGAAGTGGTAGCCCTGCTTGCGAAAATATGAACTTTAAAATAAGCATTTGAAGTAAACTTTGCATCACACTTCATCAGAAGGAATACAGTTAAGAGATATGATAAAAAAGATCCTCAGGAAATGTAGATTTTATACTCAAAACACTCAAAGCCAATAAATATGCCTAACAACACCAGTAAAATGCACAGCATCCACCTTCTGACAGCACATCCAAATGAATAACTAAAGAAATTTAACATTACAGTTGGAAATGCAAACATGCCATGACAAAATAGCCACTTTTTAACACGTTATATACAGTGCATCTGGAAAGTATCCACAGCGCATCACTTTTTCCACATTTTGTTATGTTACAGCCTTATTCCAAAACGGATTAAATTCATTTTTTTCCTCAGAATTCTACACACAACACCCCATAATGCCAACGTGAAAAAAGTTTACTTGAGGTTTTTGCAAATTTATTAAACATAAAAAAACTGAGAAATCACATGTACATAAGTATTCACAGCCTTTGCTCAATACTTTGTTGATGCACCTTTGGCTGCAATTACAGCCTGAAGTCTTTTTGAATATGATGCCACAAGCTTGGCACACTTATCCTTGGCCAGTTTCGCCCATTCCTCTTTGCAGTACCTCTCAAGCTCCATCAGATTGGATGGGAAGCGTCGGTGCAGAGCCATTATAAGATCTCTCCAGAGATGTTCAATCGGATTCAAGTCTGGGCCACTCAAGGACGATCACAGAGTTGTCCTGAAGCCACTCCTTTTATATCTTGGCTGTGTGCTTAGGGTCGTTGTCCTGCTGAAAGATGAACCGTCGCCCCAGTCTGAGGTTAAGAGCGCTCTGGAGCAGGTTTTCATCCAGGATGTCTCTGTAAATTGCTGCAGTCATCTTTTCCTTTATCCTGACTAGTCTCCCAGTTCCTGCCGCTGAAAAACATCCCCATAGCATGATGCTGCCACCACCATTCTTCCCTGTAGGGATGGTATTGGCCTGGTGATGAGTTGTGCCTGGTTTCCTCCAAATGTGACGCCTGGCACTCACACCAAAGAATTAAATCTTTGTCTCATCAGACCAGAGAATTTTGTTTCTCATGGTCTGAGAGTCCTTCATGTGCCTTTTGGCAAACTCCATGCGGGCTTCCATCCGGCCACTTTACCATACAGGCCTGATTGGTGGATTGCTGCAGAGATGGTTGTCCTTCTGGAAGGTTCTCCTCTCTCCACAGAGGACCTCTGGAGCTCTGACAGAGTGACCCTCGGGTTCTTGGTCACCTCCCTGACGAAGGCCCTTCTCCCCCGATTGCTCAGTTTAGATGGCTGGCCAGCTCTAGGAAGAGTCCTGGTGGTTTCAAACTTCTTCCACTTATGGATGATGGAGGCCACTGTGCTCATTGGGACATTCAAAGCAGCAGAAATTTTTCTTTAACCTTCCCCAGATTTGTGCCTCGAGACAATCCTGTCTCGGCGGTCTACAGACAATTCCTTTGACTTCATGCTTGGTTTGTGCTCTGACATGAGCTGTCAACTGTGGAACCTTATATAGACAGGTGTGTGCCTTTCCAAATCATGTCCAATCAACTGAATTTATCACAGGTGGACTCTAATTAAGCTGCAGAAACATCTCAAGGATGATCAGGGGAAACAGGATGTACCCAAGCTCAATTTTGAACATCATGGCAAAGGCTGTGAATACTTATGTACATGTGCTTTCTCAATTTTTTTATTTTTAATAAATTTGCAAAAACCTCAAGTAAATTACGTTGTCATTATGGGGTGTTGTGGGTAGAATTCTGAGGAAAAAAAAAGAATTTAATCCATTTTGGAATAAGGCTGTAATGTAACAAAATGTGGAAAAAGTGATGTGCTGTGAATACTTTCCGGATGCACTGTACATCCATAGAAATCAATGCTTATTTTAAATGTATATGCTGTTATCTCATATAGTGATGCAATAGTTAAAATGATATTGTAGCAGACAGAAGCACTTCTCAAATGTGCGGAGCCCCATAGCTGCAGTGGTCTGTGTTTGTACGTGTGTCTGTCTGTCTGTCTTTTGTTCAGTATCTTTTGCTCTCTCCCTGAAACCCCAGTGATGGTTTAAAACACACTGACAGGAGGAATTGGGGACAGGTGTTTTAGGAAGAAGCCTTGTGGATGTAGCCTTTGCAGTGCAGGATTTCACCGCTATTCAGTACATACTTTTAAATGGGTTGTACACAGGTGTGTATTTTCATTTGAGAATCACATCTGGTCCCACGAGACTAACTCACTGGCTACCCTGATTTTCAAGTATACATTAAATGCAATGAGTGCTTTATGGTCATTTAACAGTAGTATACAGTATGAAACTGTACTAGTAAATTGGCCTCATGAATGCTGAAGCACCTTAAATGTACCAGATAATATCTTCAAAAGATTCTAGAACTTTAAATCTCAAAATGCACACTTTTCTCAGACCACATTCTAGAATGTAGACATTGCGTGAAGTATCATGACAGCCAAATAATGAGCTAGTTCTGGACAGGTATGATGACCAGTGAATAAGAGGAGGAGGCAGGTCTTTAATTTAAAAGCTCGATCCTGTTTGTGTGCGCTTCACTGTTGTACTCAAATAGAATTTGCAGAAATTTTTTATTTAACAATACTGCAGTAAGAGAAATGCTTCTGGGCTAATGTGAGCTTATGTGATATTATTAAATGAAAATGGTTTCCTGTTTATTTAAGCAGGGTATTTATTCCAGCCCATTGTATGAGGAATTTTGTTATTTCCTTTGTCAAGGAAATGCAAATATTTTTTCTTGGTCAAAATACAAAGAAAGTAGCACCCAAAAACAATAAAAAATTCTTTTTACCTAATTCTCAGTCATATGAGGCGAGAGCCTATTATGGTAGCAGAATATGCTGTTAATTAACATCCTGCAGTAACAGAAAGACATTATTGATTAAATCTATTTGGAAAATTGTATATGGTATCTGAAGTTTAATAAAATAATAAAAAAATCATATGCATAAATAAAAGAAGCAAACAAAAGAATTAAGAAGCCCATTGAAAATTTGCTCAAAAGCTACTGGCAACTGTTTCCTTTGAATTGATAGGAGAGTGTCATGCTGTACCAAAAGAGGAAACCTTTTCAGTACAGGTCTGTCTGGTACTAACTGCATCTCACACCCAAATCACTATGTACATAGAAACAGAAACTGTGCAGTCTTGATTATGTGAGTTCTAACATAGTTATCATGTTTCAGTTTCTCTATTATAAAAAAAAAAAAATTTGGTGGAGGGGAAACCAAGAAGACGAGACATGATCTTCTCGGAAGACACTTAACACCCGCGAGATGAAAGAAATTGGCCACGGAGCGTCTCACGGGGACCTTAAACATGAGACTTGGTGCCAAGAGATTGCAATTTGACATCCCGTGAGAGCCACTTTAACGTCACGCGAGACAAGGCAGTGAGACATTTAAAACAAGTTCACGGACATCTAAGCTAGCAGTTGTTGAAATGCTTTTGGCAGGCAGACATCATGGGCTGCCAGCTCTTAAAACAATAACAAGCAACAAGCAGAAAAGCCAGCAGCAGGAAGCCAGCTGATGATCCGACCGCTTCTCCTTAGTGTGAGTTCAGCCCCCTCCCCCCATTCACAACGGGAGCGACAGAGACGCGAAGTGGCAAAAGGACAGCTGCTGTACAGGCTTTTAAATGATCGATGAACAGGGCAACAAGGAAACAACGCAGCAAGCCAGCAGCAATAAGACATAAGATGATCCGATGGCTTCTCCATAGCATGCGTTCAGCCGCCCCCCCTTCGCATGCAGCATTATATGTCCTGCAAGAAATAGATTTAACCACGCCCGGAGCCGGAAATATAGGACAAGTATTGTTTTTACAAAAGTTTTAAAGTAAAAGTTTAAAAATAATGCAAATGTATGTAACAATTTCCATGAAAATAATCTCTTTAAATTGTATATCCGCTAAACCAAACCTGGGGGTGGGTGAGTGAAGCGAGCAGGGGGTGGAGCCCCCTAGTTTATTAAATATTTTTGTAACGAGTCATAGCAAAAATAAAAGTAATAATAGAAGCAGGGGTGTGGAAATCAAATTTTTTTCTACTTGTCCATGGACAAGTAAACTTAGAAAATCCACTTGTCCGCCAGTTAAATTCACTTGCCCATAAACAAATAACAAAAGTGAAAAATAGTTTATTTTTTCTGATCTCTTTTATTGATACCAAAACTGCCTTCCATTTTAAAACTGAAAAAAGTTCTTTTAGGGAGAGTTTGCCACCTTGCTCTAGAACATTATATAAAAGATGCCCTTATCATTTTAACTCACTAATAAACAATGCCTTCATTATAGCTACACTAGTTCTGTTTCACATATTACAGTTACATAACAGAACACTGTCCCGATTCATTTTCTGCCATGTTCTTCAGCATTTGTCTTGCAACATATTCTCCCCCAAGAATCTTTACCATCTAAGACAGCATGGGCTGAATGCTATTCATTTCTGCTTGAGCTGCCCTGCATGGTACCTGGACTGATTTACCAAAGAAGTAAATATTACCAATGTTGTCGGGAAAAAATAATCGCGTCTAAGTGAAGATTTTTATAGATATTTCATAACATTTGGAAACTTAGAATGTTTTCTTCTTTATTTTTAATAAACTGACAGCACGAAACCAACTTGTTTTACATGAAAAATTTTCTAATCAAAAACGATCTATAGACAGATCATCAAAATTGATGTTGTCACGCAATAAATTTCTTAACTCTTCAGTATATCACAACCTACGCGAAACTGCAAAAAGATTAACTGCCTAACAAGCTTTGTTATGTGGTGAAAACATTTGCATTGTAAGTAAATGACCGTATTTTTATGTAAAAACAATGAATTTTATTAATAATATATAAAAGTTATCGATTATAATGAAAAATCATCAGATTGCATCGTAATGTCAGCATGAAAAAAAATGACCGCATCTCCAAGCGTGTAAATAGCAGGGTAAAATACTTATGTAAGACCGAAAGAGTGCTTCCCCTTTGAAAAATCAGCTGTCATTTTGTAAACAATATTGAAGACCAATCTGAGACATGAAGAACATGCCTAAGTAAACTGTTTCCGCACGAAGTACATACCCAAATGTTTAAAATTTGAAAGTAGTGAAAAAATGTACCCTGCACAGCGCACATAATTCTTTTTTCTCCAGAAAATTGCACTTGTCCGCGGACAACTGAAACCAGAAAAACACGCTTGTCCGTGTCGGACGAGTCGGGCGTTGGAATTCCGCACCCCTAACAGAATGCAATTAAATATTTGCTCTTTAACAGTACTTTACAGTGTCACATGGATAAAAGCATGGCACTGGCTGCCCAACAGTTTTTTATACACAGAAGAGTCCGATTGAAGGGATGTAAAAATGGCATTGATTGATGTGTGTTAGTGGTGGAGGGTCTGTGACTAACTGATGTTCAATTTTCTTAAAAATAACATTTTTTGCAGTTATATCAATAGAGTAGTACCCAATAATAACAAAAAGAATAAGAAGTTCCCCATTTAGAAAATAGTATTAGTTTAAAGTCATGCAATTCATTAAAATTATATAAATAACTAATAAATTATAAAGAAACTGATTTATTGTATAACATGAATAGCAAAGGTGACAATTAAAGATTTGAATTCCAGTTTGAAAATGCACAGAAGCAAAAAAAATTGTTTGCATCCAGATAAACCATAAACTCAACTCAGTTTGTTGTACATTACACCACTAAGCAACTCTTTCAGAACGGTGCAAACTTTAATTCCTGCTGTTTGCGGCATAACCAGACTCTTCATACACCACAGCACAGCTCTTGCTGCAGGCCCCACAAATCAGCTGTTCTTTCTGCACATCAATTACAGTTCACTTTTTAAACCCATTCAATATTTACATTAATTAGGGCAGCTGCACCTTTCCTGTGTAGTTAATTAGTTCAAATACTGCTTAGCTACTGGTTGATAATATCACTCCTCTACAATAATAACTGGCAGATAATATTAGTTCAGGCAGGTCAGTCTTATATATAAATAAATGATCGCTTTCCTCTTTCATTCATTTCCTGAGAAGCGTTTTTGTACTTTTATAGTTAACTTACATAAACAGCAGGAGAAGATGCTGCTGTAAAGGTAGATTGAGTGCACGTACCAAAGGCGAAGAGGAAAATATACAAGTTGTTATCACTGCTGTCAAGGAAAAACTGTAAACAAAACTGTAGTTGAAGTCGCAGGGAATAGGATATGGGAGAGTTTGGAGATTCACCTATGCTTTTCATTCGGAGAATTTAATTTTCAAAACTTTTTACAGTGCAATCCTTTTGAGATGCTCCAATGAAAATTGAACTGTATTGACAAATTTCTATTAAGAATAAGTGTGCCAAATTTAAACAAAACTGGTCAGTGGGGGGCCAAGTTGTTTCATGCACACACACAGACAAATAGACTGACAGACATGGCTGTCGCAGTAATGAGTAATGTGTAAACTTAAGTGAGTTGGATAAAAACCTGTATTCCCGGAGTTGTGATGTAGTACCCAGAAATACCGTGTCACAGTATAGCATGCCCAAACCAAAACATAACTCATCAAAAGAAGAAAACATAAAAATAAATAAACAAAACAACTAATGCAAAGTTCCACCCAACTTGAAGGCAAAAATGCTCAAGGATTATTCCATAATTTGTCCTTGTGTCCTATGTAATTTATATGTTTAACGGGTGTCACATGTTCTTTATGCAAAATTTTTGAAGGGGGTTATTTTTCTTCCACTATAAGCAAGCATTTCTGGAGAAAAGAAAAAAAAAAAAAAAAAAACTAATGCTGGACCTCCCTCAAAAGAGGCAATGAAATCTATCTTTTCGGTCGAAAGCATAGCCCTCAACACATAAAGCATGCTACTAAAATAGAAAGTCTGAATGAACATAAACTGCCCTAATGTGGGATAGAAGTACATAATCTATCTCTCTCTATTATATATATATATATTATATGTTATGAGGGGCCGTTCAGGAAAAAAAGATTGGCTTGTAAATATATACATTGGTTCAGATATATATATATATATATATCGGTTCAGATACATTGGTTTGAATATATACATTGGATTTAATACATCCGTTCAGATATACAGTATATATAAGGATGTTATGGAGGAAAACACTGGAATAGAGCCGTTTCTTCTGAATGTTTATCAGTGATCAGGGACCAGAATGATCAGAATATTCCTGCTTCACAAATAACTGATGTCTGTTTTTATTGTAAAACTGAGAAAACCATACACACACGTACAAACACAACAAAAAACAGTCAAACTCACAAATCGTGGGTCGCACACACTACTGATTAAGTGTATCTCTCACGGACGATAATTTTTTTTCACCCAATAAAACTTTAGTTCATCAAAGTTAGAAAGCAGTGCGGCGATTTCTATTATGCCTTATTGGCAGCATTTAATTTAAAGATGATTCACGTCAACAAGGTAAAAGAGTCTTTTATTTTGACAGGACGATCTTTTTTTAGGCTTAAGCATTTTTTATTGACTTACAAAAGAAAATAGTTATTACTTACCCTCTTTGCTTCAAATTGGCTTTTTAAAAAACCTTTTTGATATAATTTGTTTATGACAGTATAAAATAGCAAAAGTAGTGCTCAAAATGATAATACTCTTATCTAACAGGAAGAGGTGGTGGTAAAAGTAAGATTGCTGACTCGCAGTTAAATGATCACTGGTTTGTGTCCGGGGGCTTCCTTTCTGTTATTTTATTTATTTATTTCTACAAATTGCTTTGAGTAGTAAGAAAGTAGCTATAAAAACGTGAGGAATTAATAACAATATTATTTATTATACGTGTGAATGTGTGATCTAATTCAGCCGCTGCGTAGTGGGGTATGAATAGGGACACCATGTGCTCAACAGTACCATGAGTTTATTGAAATAATTACACAGCAAGGTACACACGCAATACAAACATAATGTGTATATTACTGAAGTAAAGGTTCATATAAATTAATTATATACAACTTTTTAACAAGTTGAGAGATGTCAACTGGTTAAAATTCACAAAATTATACATGTATTGCTTTATAGTCCACATATAGTGTATGTATTTTATTAAAATAATGATATAAAAATCATATAAAATGGTATAGAATCTGTGTCGTAAACGTATTTTGTGTCATATTTCTTCAAAGAAATTTTTAATTAGTTTGCTTTAAAAAATCTTACGGCAAATATGTGAACTGTTGAAAATCGCTGATCTTAATCAATTTGTTTTAACGCATGCTCCGTGCAAAATGCTGTCATATCTGTTAGTAAACATGCACGTGCAGCGATGTCCTAATGTCTGCGTTCTTAGGCCGTAGTTATACTTCACGTGATGCGACGCATGCTGCAGCAGATGCTCCTGGTACGCAAGCGTTGTGGTGTTTATACTTGCGCGCGTACTTTACGTAAATCTGGAGGAATCCACCAGGTGGCAGTGTGAGATATTATCACGGTGAGAACATGTTCGGCTTCTCTGTGTTGTGAATTGCCTAAAACACCTTACCGCAATATCTCTGAAAAGGATGTTTATTGATTAAATCCATAAATCCAGGGATGTATGTGTCCATTCCAGGAAGCATTGGGCACGAGTGAGAAACAGTCCCTTGACGAGGCCTCAGCTCATCGCAAGGTGAATACAAGCACACACATACACTAGCGTCATTTTAGCGGCACCAAATCCCCAAATCTGCATATCTTTGGAAGGAAACCGGAGCACATTTTGGAATACAAGCAGGAAATACCAGCAACATAACTCCCTGCGAGACAGCAGTGCTATCGCTCCGCCACCGTGACACCCCCATGTGTGTAATTATTCCCCCATGTGTGTATTTATTAACAGTATTCATTATTTAAACGAAATTATATGTAAAATGTAACATACACATTTTAATGAAGTTCATCATGAAAGTGATATCAAGTATAAATCTAAAGATTCTAAATGTGCAGAGAGTTGGAATATCATACATTTAATTTGTTCTGTTTGGCGATCTATTGCTGCTTTCCGCTGCTGAAGCAAAATGCCGACATACAGATGCATTCCTGGTCCTTTTATATTCAAGCGTCGCATATTCCCGATCGTAATGACACGATACATTTTAAAAGTCTCACATACCATCTTTTGTGCCATCTATTTTTATTGTTTTACTTTACCTGCTCTCAGGTCCAAGAAGCTCGTAGCGATTAAAAACTGGGATGACGTTTACGACCGTCTGCTTTAATGATAAAGTAAACTACAAGGTTAAAGTGGACATTTTGAGATTAAAGCTGAAATTTCCACTTTAATCACAAAATACACATTTTCACCGTGTCCTTTATTTTTTTCTCAGTGGCTCAAATACAACGCTATACATTATGTTGCTGTTAAGTTGCAAAATTAAAACATAAAAAAGACAAATATAAATGACACGATACATTTTAAAAGTCTCACATACCATCTTTTGTGCCGTCTATTTTTTTTTTTGCAACTTCACATCGGCTACATAATGTATAGCGCTGTATTTTAACCATTCGTCAAACAGCAAAATGCGCACATTGATCCCAGTAGGATCTCCATAGAGGCTTGCTGTCACATGTAGATAGTAAACAGAGACTCTGACGTCACGTTCCGACTTTTAGCACACTGCGCCCCCTGACTTTTTGCTGGTACTGCAACTCGCGCACGCATCGCGTTAATTTCTGAGGACCTGCTCAGAGGACGCGTGAAATGAACGCTGGGAACGCGTAGCAGCCATGATGCGGGCGCGTACGCGTTCTGAGCGTGAAGTATAAATGAGCCCTAAGGCTGCAGGTGTATTAAACGCTATTGACGTTTTACTGCAGGGTGCTCTGTGATTGAAGGTGGACAGTAAACTTTGTTAAAATGATATCGAAAAATACCAGTCGTCAGTTGTGTTTTCAGTCGTTTTGGCGTGTTTACTGTTCTGTTACCAAAAAATTCTTCAACGGGGCTCATCAACAAAGAAACGTGGATAGTAAGATTTAGTAAAATATCAGTAATAATAATACATTGCTCGACACCCAGTAACACTTTACAAAGGCATTTAAAAGACAGCTCATTAAAATAAATGTAGCAATCCACTGTACAGCTTGCTCTTAAACATTTACACAGTTGGTTTTTCCTGGGAATAAAAAAAGGGGAAAAATCCACGGGAAAGGTTTTGTTATTGAACTCAAATTTCACTTCCGCCATGTGAGTCATTAAAACTATTGAAATGAAAACGCATGTCTCATCCTGGTCGGGACGCTCGTTTTCCATGGCTGCTGTAGAGAAGTAAAATGTGTGCCCTCTGACTGCTGATTACAAAATGAACACTGGAGAGGTAAAAATATGTAAAATTGATTTTAAAAGGTCGTATGTATAGTTTTCTATATAATCTTCTCCACTATGTGTCTGCATCCTATCCCCTACAGGGAACACTCATTTCCATGGCTGGAGCAGATCCATGGGCTTTTGTGCACCCTGTCTGCTGCTTTCAAAATGAACCCTGGATAACTAATATTATCTGAAATCCATGGTAAAAGATTGATGAAAGTCTTCTACATCACTTTCAAGTCTACTGTGTCCCATTGTCCTCTCCACTCAAAGGGACATTCACTTCTACAGCTGAGCTTTTGCTCAGAGTTGTGAGCCCCAACTGTTGCTTGCAGAATGAACATTAGACAGCTAAAATTGTTATTTGATTGGCTGTTTTTTCATTATATTAATATTAATTTATTTATTCATTCAGCCTCTGTTAAAAAAAGAAGCACATTTTCCTTAGAGGACAAGTAAAGTTCTATCTATCTATCTGAAATATATGAGACTTGGAAAAATTAATATTATTTGTCAAATGAAGTACCAAATATCCACTGATACACATTTGTAGGACAAGTCAATTAAAGAGTCCGACAAACAGCAACTGAGATATTAAAACATTTTATTGAATCTGTTCTGACAATTATAGTCTTTTAATTAAAATAATGATTATAATTATCAGAAAAGTAGCCATTTTAATGTCAGCATAAAACCAGGCCAGTAACATCTTTGTGAAATAATATCAGCAGTTTTATAAATTCCAGAATGTACACCGATAGCACTGGCATGAACTTCCTTACAAGTATCCTTTGTCTCCTAAACTCAACAAATAACTTTCATATTCCTCCTGTTGCCCTGCTTGTCTTTTTTGACAATAGTAAAGGTCATCCCTTGAAAAAATTATATTCACGCAGCAATTAATAATATGGTTATAATGTAAAACACTTCAAACAAACCTGTAAAATGTACATTTTCTTTGTTTAAGTTGACTTCTTCAATGGATCTAACACTTACAACATGGGGCACTACAACACACATACACAAATATCTTTTAGTATTGTTTTAATATAGCCTTGAAAATTGTTAGTATCTGTCCTCTATCCAAGCCACCCATTTACAAAAGAGATTTACAAGCTTGGGCCAGAAGACAAAAAATGAAACGGAAAGAAATGCCAATCTAGTGCTTGCCACACTGATGTTTGCTCATACTACTACAATTTAAAAGTGCCACCCAACCTGATGCCATCTCTTTCAGATGGGTAATGAAACCCGGAAAATGTATTAATGGATACAGGAAAAAAGTTGAAAGACTTATTCTGGACAGTGACCAAGTTGGGGATTGTTGATCTGTGAAGTGGCAGTAAAAATAAAAAAAATTTAAAACCTGATTACAAAATATATTAAGAAACCTAAAAAGGTATATAATGATTAATTTATGAAAACTCCATAGAATACTTTCTAATACATGTTTTCCTTCAACAGTCATGCTAATGTCAGAATTTGTGTGTTTTATCACTTATACTTTGTGCACATATTGAAGCTGTTTTATGGAATACGCAAGCACACAAATAAATAATTGCCAGCGGTTACAATTTAAATGTATATTTGCAGTATTTACTGTATCCTGAAATTAGAAATGAGAAGATGATGAAAAGTTATTTTTTGCTTAATATACTTTAAACAAACTGATCACAAAATTTCCTAATCAGTTTGACATTGTTGGTACCCTAGAGTGGCACATATCTTGGAAGAAGTCCTATCAAGTTTATTTGGATTTTAAAAAACCTAAATAATAATAATATCTTACATTTATATAGCATTTTTCTGGCTACTCACAGCGATTTTCATAGACATACTTAAAAAAAGACAGTGTATTGATTTTTTTTTTTTTAATTAGTGGATGAGTAAGGACATAGTAGACAAAAAAGTGATATAGAAGACTTCCTTCAATCTCTTTAAATAAACTGTGGACAGTTTTGTAATTCCAGTATTAATTTACAAGCAGAAGCCAGGGGGCACACATTTCTACAGCATAGATCAAGCTGTGGAAATAAGTGTCTCCTCTGCTAGAAGGGATTAAGAGACACACTCGATATGAAAGTGCTATAAAAGACTGTCTGATAGGCTTATTAAAGAAACTGTGCACAATTTTAACTGCCTGGTGTTCATTTTGTAATGGACCACAGCAGATGAGGAATGCCACAGGCTGCTAAAAGTTTTTTAAATACATTTGATGAGTTTTAATCTCCCATGAAAAACGGTGCACAGAACTCCTATGTGTTTTATAGGATAATTGCACCTGCTGTGAAAATGAGATTCCTCTCCAATGTACAGGGGTTAAAGGGTGGTTGTGAAAGGAAATGTATTTATTTATTTATATAGAACTATATTTCATTCCAATAGTTTTAATGACTCACATGGCGGAGGTGAAATTTGAGTTCAACAACAAAACCTTTCCGTGGATTTTTTCCCCTTTTTTATTCCCAGGAAAAACCACCTGTGTAAATGTTTAAGAGCAAGCTGTCACTTATAGCATGACAATGGATTGCTACATTTATTTTAACGAGCTGTCTTTTAAATGTCTTTGTAAAGTGTTACTGGGTGTCGAGCAATGTATTATTATTACTGATATTTTACTAAATCTTACTATCCACGTTTCTTTGTTGATGAGCCCCGTGAAGAATTTTTGGTAACAGAACAGTAAACACGCCAAAACGACTGAAAACACAACTGACGACTGGTATTTTTCGATATCATTTTAACAAAGTTTACTGTCCGTCCTCAATCACAGAGCACCCAGTAAAACGTCAATAGCGTTTAATATACCTGCAGCCTTAGAACGCAGACATCAGGACATGCGCGCGGCATGTTTACTAACAGATATGACAGCATTTTGCACAGAGCATGCGTTAAAACAAATTGATTAAGATCAACGATTTTCAACGGATCACGTTTGCCGTAAGATTTTTTTAAAGCAAACTAATTAAAAACATCTTTGAAGAAATATGACACAAAATTCGTCTACAACACAGATTCTATACCATTTTATATGATTTTTATATCATTATTTTAATAATATACATACACTATATGTGGACTATAAAGCAATACATGTATAATTTCGTGCATTTTAACCAGTTGACATCTCTCAACTTGTTAAAAAATTTGTATATAATCAATTTATATGAACCTTTTTTTCAATAATATACACATTATGTTTGTATTACGTGTGCACCTTGCTGTGTAATTATTTCAATGAACTCGTGATATTGTCGAGCACATAGTGTTCCCATTTATACCACACTACGCAGCGGCTGAATTTGATCACGCATTCACACGTATAATAAATAATAATAATATTATTACCGTAATTCCTTACATTTTTATAGCTACTTTCTTACTACTCAAAGCAATTTGTAAAAATAAATAAATAAAATAACAGAAAGGAAGCCCCCCGGACACAAACCAGTGATCATTTAACTGCGAGTCAGCAATCTTACTCTTACCACCACCTCTTCCTGTTAGATAGGCGCATTATCATTTTGAGCACTACTTTTGTTATTTTATACTGTCATAAAAAATTATATCAAAAAGGTTTTTTAAAAAGCCAATTAGAAGCAAAAAGGGTAAGTAATAACCATTTTCTTTTGCTTAAGCCTAAAAAAAGATCGCCCTGTCAAAATAAGAGACCCTTTCACCTTGTTGACGTGAATCATCTTTAAATTAAATGCTGCCAATAAGGAATAATAGAAATCGCCGCACTGCTTTCTAACTTTGACAAACTAAAGTTTTATTGGTTGAAAAAAATGATCGTCCGTGACAGATACACTTAATCAGTAGTGTGTGCGACCCACAATTTGTGAGTTTGACTGTTTGTGTTGTGTTTGTATGCGTGTGTTTGGTTTTCTCAGTTTTACAATAAAAACAGACATCAGTTATTTGTGAAGCAGGAATATTCTGATCATTCTGGTCCCTGATCACTGAAACACTCAGAAGAAACAGCACTATTCCAGTGTTTTCCTTCATAACATCCTTTCAGCAAACAGGACTAAGTTCCTTGCTGAAACAGATCGCCCTTTAATGAAATGCTGACAATACGGAAAAACAGAAATCACCGGGCGGCTTTCGGTCAATGATAAACCAGCGTCTTTCAAGGTTAAAAAATGGGAGGTACTGCGGTTACTATCAATGCTTCCTGGTAACTCAGCTTTTGAGAAGAATCCGTTTTGTGGGGTGAAAAAACAATCGCCCATGACAGATTTGCTTAATCAGTAGTACATGTGACCCACGATTTGTGAGTTTGTGTGTGTGTGTGAACGTGTACGTGCTTGTGTTAGTTTTACTATAAAAACAGTTAAACATCAGTTATTTGTGAAGCTGGAATATTCTGGTCATTTTGATCCCTGATTAGCATTTAAAGAAACAGAGCAACTCCAGTGTTTTCCTCCATAACATCATTTCAGCAAACAGGACTAAGTTCCTTGCTGAAGCAGATCGCCCTTTAATGAAATGCTGCCAATAAGGAATAACAGATATCAACGGGCGGCTTTCCACCAATGATAAAACAGCGTCTCATGAGGCGAAAAAATGGGAGGTACTGTGTTTGCGATTACTGTACTGCTTTCTGGTAACTTTGCTTTTGAGAAGAATCTGTCTTGGGTGGGAAAAGAGGGAGCGAGTGAAGCGGGTACAATGAGCCGGGGCGAGACGGAGTGAGGCGAAGAGGCGGGTATCTGTGCGAGTGTTTTAAATAATGAAAGGAAAAAAAGTGCTTTGAAATCGAGGACCCCCAACCAAAAGGACTTACAAAACAAAACGCAACAGACAGGCATATGCTACTTGTATAAAATGTGCACAATAATTACAACAGTGTTGAAGCAATGATGAAGCGAAAGGGAGATGCTAAACATGGGTGGCCGCGTTGTGCCTGCCCATAAATCCCAACCAATGTATATATCTGAACGGATCTATCTGAAACAATATATATGTCAGAACGGATGTATCTGAACCGATGTATATATCTAAACCAATCTATTTTAACCAATATATATATTTAAACCAATGTATAATCGACCAATATATTATATATTTATTTATTTATATATATATATATATATATATATATATATATATATATATATATATATATATATATATATATATATATATATATATATATATATATATATATATATATATATATACTGTATCTCAACCAATGTATATATTTGAATGTATGTATTCAAACCAATGTATATATCTGAACGGATGTATCTCAACCAATGTATATATGTTAGAACGGATCTATGCAATACAATTTATACAGTGGCTTGCAAAAGTATTCGGCCCTCTTGAACTTTTCCACATTGTGTCACATTACAGCCACAAACATGAATCAATTTAATTGGAATTCCACGTGAAAGACCAATACAAAGTGGTGTACACTTGAGAAGTGGAACGAAAATCATACATGATTCCAAACATTTTTTACAAATAAATAACTGCAAAGTGGGGTGTGGTAATTATTCAGCCCCCTTTGGTCTGAGTGCAGTCAGTTGCCCATAGACATTGCCTGATGAGTGCTAATGACTAAATAGAGTGCACCTGTGAGTAATCTAATGTCAGTACAAATACAGCTGCTCTGTGACGGCCTCAGAGGTTGTCTAAGAGAATATTGGGAGCAACAACACCATGAAGTCCAAAGAACACACCAGACAGGTCAGGGATAAAGTTATTGAGAAATTTAAAGCAGGCTTAGGCTACAAAAAGATTTCCAAAGCCTTGAACATCCCACGGAGCACTGTTCAAGCGATCATTCAGAAATGGAAGGAGTATGGCACAACTGTAAACCTACCAAGACAAGGCCGTCCACCTAAACTCACAGGCCGAACAAGGAGAGCGCTGATCAGAAATGCAGCCAAGAGGCCCATGGTGACTCTAGATGAGCTGCAGAGATCTACAGCTCAGGTGGGGGAATCTGTCCATAGGACAACTATTAGTCGTGCACTGCACAAAGTTGGCCTTTATGGAAGAGTGGCAAGAAGAAAGCCATTGTTAACAGAAAACCATAAGAAGTCCCGTTTGCAGTTTGCCACAAGCCATGTGGGGGACACAGCAAACATGTGGAAGAAGGTGCTCTGGTCAGATGAGACCAAAATGGAACTTTTTGGCCAAAATGCAAAACGCTATGTGTGGCGGAAAACTAACACTGCACATCACTCTGAACACACCATCCCCACTGTCAAATATGGTGGTGGCAGCATCATGCTCTGGGGGTGCTTCTCTTCAGCAGGGACAGGGAAGCTGGTCAGAGTTGATGGGAAGATGGATGGAGCCAAATACAGGGCAATCTTGGAAGAAAACCTCTTGGAGTCTGCAAAAGACTTGAGACTGGGGCGGAGGTTCACCTTCCAGCAGGACAACGGTCCTAAACATAAAGCAAGGGCAACAATGGAATGGTTTAAAACAAAACATATCCATGTGTTAGAATGGCCCAGTCAAAGTCCAGATCTAAATCCAATCGAGAATCTGTGGCAAGATCTGAAAACTGCTGTTCACAAACGCTGTCCATCTAATCTGACTGAGCTGGAGCTGTTTTGCAAAGAAGAATGGGCAAGGATTTCAGTCTCTAGATGTGCAAAGCTGGTAGAGACATACCCTAAAAGACTGGCAGCTGTAATTGCAGCAAAAGGTGGTTCTACAAAGTATTGACTCAGGGGGCTGAATAATTATGCACACCCCACTTTTCAGTTATTTATGTGTAAAAATTGTTTGGAATCATGTATGATTTTCGTTCCACTTCTCACGTGTACACCACTTTGTATTGGTCTTTCACGTGGAATTCCAATAAAATTGATTCATGTTTGTGGCTGTAATGTGACAAAATGTGGAAAAGTTCAAGGGGGCCGAATACTTTTGCAAGCTACTGTATATATCTGAACCAATGCATCTAAACCAATGTATATTTCTGACTGGATGTATTCAAACCAATGTATATATCTCAACCAATATATATATCTAAACCGAAATATACATCTGAACGGATGTATTAAAACCAAAGTATATATTCAAACCAAAGTATCTGAACCGATATATATATATATATATATATATATATATATCTGAACCAATGTATATATTTACGAGCCAATCTTTCTTTCCTGAACGCCCCCCCATAATATAATATTTTATATATATATATATATATATATATATATATATATATATATATATATATATATATATATATATATATATATATATATATATATATATATATATATACATACACACATACATACACACACACACATACATACACACACGCACACACAGGTGCCGGTCATAAAATTAGAATATCATGACAAAGTTGATTTATTTCAGTAATTCCATTCAAAAAGTGAAACTTGTATATTAGATTCATTCATTACAAATAGACTGATGTATTTCAAATGTTTTTCTTTTAATTTTGATGATTATAACTGACAACTTATGAAAGTCCCAAATTCAGTATCTCAGAAAATTAGAATATCAATTAAGACCAATACAAAAAAAGGATTTTTAGAAATGTTGGCCAACTGAAAGGTATGAACATGAAAAGTATGAGCATGTACAGCACTCAATATTTAGTTGGGGCTCCTTTGGCCTGGATTACTACAGCAATGCGGCGTGGCATGGAGTCGATCAGTCTGTGGCACTGCCATGTTGCTCTGATAGTGGCCTTCAGCTCTTCTGAATTGTTGGGTCTGGCGCATTGCATCTTCCTCTTCATAATACCCCATAGATTTTCTATGGGGTTAAGGTCAGGCGAGTTTGCTGGCCAATTAAGAACAGGGATACCATGATCCTTAAACCAGGTACTGGTAGCTTTGGCACTGTGTACAGGTGCCAGGTCCTGTTGGAAAATGAAATCTGCATCTCCATAAGGTTCGTCAGCAGCAGGAAGCATGAAGTGCTCTAAAACTTCCTGGTAGACGACTGCGTTGACCTTGGACTTCAGAAGACACAATGGACCAACACCAGCAGATGACATGGCACCCCAAACCATCACTGACTGTGGAAACTTTACACTGGACCTCAAGCAACATGGATTCTGTGCCACTCTGCTCTTCCTCCAGACTCTGGGATCTTGATTTCCAAAGGAAATGCAAAATTTACTTTCATCAGAGAACATAACTTTGGGCCACTCAGCAGCAGTCCAGTCGAGACGCTTCTGACGCTCTCTTGTTCAAGAGTGGCTTGACACAAGGAATGCGACAGCTGAAACCCATGTCTTGCATATGTCTGTGCATGGTGGTTCTTGAAGCACTGACTCCAGCTGCGGCCCACTTTTTGTGAATCTCCCACACAGTTTTAAATGGGTTTTGTTTCACAATCCTCTCCAGGGTGCGGTTATCCCTATTGCTTGTACGCTTTTTTTTACGACATCTTGTCCTTCCTTCGCCTCTCTATTAATGTGCTTGGACACAGAGCTTTGTGAACAGCCAGCCTCTTTAGCAATGACCTTTTGTGTCTTGCCCTCCTTGTGCAAGGTGTCAATGGTCGCCTTCTGGACAACTGTCAAGTCAGCAGTCTTCCCCATGATTGTGTAGCCTACTGAACTAGACTGAGAGACCATTTAAAGGCGTTTGCAGGTGTTTTGAGTTAATTAGCTGATTAGAGTGTGGCACCAGGTGTCTTCAATATTGAACCTTTTCACAATATTGTAATTTTCCGAGATACTGAATTTGGGACTTTCATTAGTTGTCAGTTATAATCATCAGGATTAAAAGAAATAAACATTTGAAATACATCAGTCTGTGTGTAATGAATGAATCTAATATACAAGTTTCACTTTTTGAATGGAATTACTGAAATAAATCAACTTTGTCATGATATTCTAATTTTATGACCGGCACCTGTATGTATGTATATATGATCAGGTTTAGATCAGGTTTTTTCTATTATTTGCTTGAATATTCCAGTTAATTTTGTGACATCTTTCATCACACTAAGTATCATAGTTTGCTTACTATACCAATTTATTTGTGCAAATCCGAGAGAGAGGCTGCAGACCCTCCTCACTCACACACCAGCTTCTGTTTGAGTTGGTCTATGTCCCACCACTTGTTGGAGCATACCTTGCCTCTACTTAGCTAACGATACCAGTTTGTTCAACAGACATTATCATCTACAGATTGTTTAGGAGTAACATTTGATGCTTCTGAGAGAGAGAGAGAAAGAGAGAGACATCAGAGCTACATGTGTTTTAGAGGGTAGCTGCTGACTGCCAGAGATATCATGGTCAAGTACTTTTCTCCCCATGCGGGGGGCATCTCTCCCATCAGAGCTGAACAAGATCAGATACAGTGCCAGTGTTTGACATTGGAACATACCTACATTCCACTTGGCCAGAATTACATTTTTTTTTTTTAATTGATTTTTAAAGTTTGTCCTGTTTCACTACTATGTGGGTGTAGCTATAGGGGACAGCCAGCAAACAATAAAAGTCATGGGAAATATCTTAAATATTAAAATGTATCCTTCAATTTAAATGTCTAAATCTAAATATGGTCCGTTATAATAGAAATTTGGCATTTTTTACCCACTGATCGATATCCATAGAGGGCTTGAACCCTAGTAAAGGATTACAAATAACAGTCATAACCACTGACCTTGAAATAGTCTAGAACAATACAATACAATACATTATTATGTTTGAAATTTGTCTACACCTTCTGTGAGTGAATGGTTCTTAGAGGGCTAGGTCCCAAATTGAATCAAATATTTAAAAATAAGGTCATATTTGTGATCAGCAACATTGAAATAGTATAAAACAACACTCCACATGTCTATATCACTGATCCACATTTTTTCAAAGATTTGTGAAAAGGAGTAACTTTGACCCCTCTTATCCCACTAGAGGGCAAACACCTAAGGGTTGGTGGATATGGCATGCACAACTTCAAGTGTCTCTGATTATTTTTGCTCAAGACACCAGATGGTTTACACGTAGTCATAAGGAAGTAGTTTGTGGCACAAAATATGTTTTATTTCGGATCTAGAGGGCCAAAAATATGGGGAACCCCCAAAAAGCTTGAGTCCAATGGTATATAATGTGGGCGTTTCCCCCATAAAAAGAAAAAAAAATGACGTTTGGTTTAAAAAACAAAAAAAAAAAAAAGTTTTTCCCCCACTGGAACAGAAGGCTAATGTTCTGTTAATTACAATCACTTAATTCCTGTGGCCAATTCACTATTTCTGCTTTTAAAAATATATTTGTAAACAGAATACAGATCATGGTTAGTAACAGTAATACCCAACCTTTCTAAATTAAATTAATTATTACACATTCTTTCTAAATCCACAGGCAAAGTGTAAATCAAAATGCAGAAAAGGAAAAAGAAAAATACACCTTTTAACACTTTCGGAAGCGAAAAGAAATAATCGCTGCCACGTTAACGAACTGTTTTAAATATTGCACCAGTTCAGGCACTTGTTCCCACTGCTGGGCAAACAGTTTTAAATTAGACATGTGAAAAGTTAAATGATACTATGTAAATACATTTCGCGCAAAATTCGTTAACAAACAAAAATTTAATAGAAAAGGTATATATACTGTACACAGTTAAACTTTGCTTACTGTACTTCAAGGAATCAAATAATAGCTCACTTTTTAGTTCAAATTAAATTTATGATTTTGTACTTTGTTTCAGCAACTTGAAAAATACAATTACATTTTAATCATTTGTAACTACATAAATATGTTCGTTTCTGACAGTGATAGGATTGCATTAATATGAAGAACCTCAGGCAACACTGCTTACAATGCAGGTTCTCTTCCAAGGCACAAACCTGAGCGTTAAAACATTGCGAAGCCGAAAAGCGTAGCTCGGCTAAACATGCCAGCGCCTTAACAGTGTACTACAGTTTACCTGTATCCTAGGATCCAACTCCTCTTCGTCCACATCATCAAGATCTTCCTCGTCTTGATACAGCTCGCGATTACTCACAGGCCCTACTTCTTCTCTGCCGCCAGTTATTTCTCCATCTCCTTCACAACCCCGTTTTAGTTCTTGATCGCTTTTCTGCGTTCCCGAAATAACTACGGGTTTCTCTTCTTTCCATTGCTCGTCTTCGGTGTCCCCAGCCCCTGCCGGGCTCTCACGCAAGTTTCCCAGCTCCATATCAGGCCTAACAAAATTCCGCTAAATCAGAAAAAAACAAACTCCAGTGTGTGCAAAAAATAAAACACCGAAAGTACAAACGAATGCCGCTACATTGTTGAGCAACAATATGCATTAGTTTAAATAATTCTACAGTCCAAATGTACCTGTTATGGAGGCATCATTATTTCATTCTAATATCTGGACTCCTCCCTAACTTGCAGCTTTGCTTCTGAACAGTAACAGCTTGGTTTGTCCACGAAATGTAAATAAAACACGACTTTTTGATTAAGAAGATTGTCCTCCACTGTAGTCCGTATGTATTACGTCACTATACGGAACGATTTTTAGCCATTCAATACGGCGCAAGGCTACTATTATACAGACGCCATTTTTTAATACGGCGCCACACAAGTTACCCAGAAAACCTTGCGTACGAAAACGTCAACATGGCTGTATAGTATAGTATAGTGAAGTGCTTAGGTTTTATTGTTAAGTGCTAGAAACATTGAATGTTAGACATTGAAAAAAAATTATGTTTCTTTAATTTTATAAGGAATATTCGAGTAAGTTGACCGATGAAAATCAGTTACTTTGGTTGTTGTTTTCTTCAAGAGGTGACTGTCAAGACATTCACTTTCTTATTCTGAAATTAATAGGTAGATTTTGAAGATTTTTGGGGGGCCATTTAAGTAATATTAATCGCAGAAGAACTGTAAACGGTGATGATAATTTAGCATTTTTAAAGTTGTGGTTTTGTGAATCTGTTTAATGTGCAATTTTGTTTAAAATTACTTATTTGGCTTACCATATTGTCTAGAGGTAAAAAATATGTAATTTATTGTAGTTTTTGGAGCTCGTGGTGTATTAAATGTAGTTAATAAGTAAGAGGAAAATAAGAGAATGAGCTGCTAATACTTTTGCTTAATATATATATATATATATATATATATATATATATATATATATATATATATATAGCATTAACATTTTCGTCCAGAGTATTAATATTTTTGAGAGTCCATTTGTTTTTAGTTAGCATTTCTTGCCAATTCAGTGACTGTAAGTTAAATTTCATAATGCCTCGTAATGTATTTAGTGTTTTGGAAAATGAAATATATGCAGTTAATTTTAGGTAAGATACCGCATTTAGAATTAAAAGTAAAGTGTAGTAAACGGCGAACTGACAGTCTGATAATATTTTAATCTATCAAAATGAAAGAAAAAATGTAATTGTTAGAAATCATTTCTGTTGAATAGTTTAATAATTTTGCTACTTTTAAGCTTATTAGGGACATTTTATGAGTTATCATTTACAAATTGATATTTTAAATATAAATGTGTGTTTTCCCCACACTTATCTTGCAGAAGCCATGAAGCTACGAGTGCACCTGCGCTGTAAGAATCTCCATGAATTTCTTAAAGAGCTTAGCCAGCATGTGTTAGATCGCCTCTACAACCATCCTGCGACTTGCTTGGCAGTGTTCAGGTAGAACAATTAAAAACATTTCTCAAACATATTCCTTAAATGTTCTTTCCAGGCTTCCCAGTAATTAGTTGCTGACTGACTGTGACACGGTTAAGTGTTCCTAACATAAGATATTATTTTATATTAATTTTTCACCTTACTTGCCAAAAAAGATCATTTTTTTAGTGATATAATATATATATATATATATATATATATATATATATATATATATATATATATATATATAAATAAAATAACCATGTTTTTCCTTGTTTTAAAATGTATAACCTTATTTAAAGTATACAAATCAGTTATCAAAAAGATCAGGTGAGTTTTAGAAATTTGTTCTTAAATTAATGGTAATGAACTAGGTTTGTAAATGATGTTTATGAGTATGCCCATTGATGGAATGGTAAGTTTTCCATGGATAGTTCCTGCCATGTGTCGTTTGCTGGTAGTATAGCCTCTGACATTTTAGTACTTCATATTCAAATTGGGTGGATTAATTTACACTTTTTTTTTTTGTTGTTCATTATTATGTGGTGCTGATCATGTACTGTTTGCTTTGATGAAGTACTTTTTTTTTTGCTTTTCTGAAGCATGATTTAATGTCTAAAGTAGACATACCCAGCCAAGCATGAAATAATTATGCTGTTGTGAGCTAGCATTAATAATTTTGTTATTAATTATAACTACAGGGTAGTCACAAAAAAATGTTTAGATGAATAAGTTAGTACGTGTAAAATTGCTTCATCTTGCTCAAACTGTACATAATAATAATTAATTCTCATCAATCAAATCTAATATGGAAATGCTACTTTTCAATAATCGTGTTAGTCATTTCACAAAGTATATGACACAGAACAGGTAGAAAAGCAAAGAGGCACATGCAAAGAAACAATGTAGATGACAGTCTGACACTAATGGATATGAATTTAATAGCTGATAAGATGAATGTCTGAAAAAAAGTTGATAAAGATGTTGGGAGTGATGAATAATTGACACAAACAGGTGATCTGTTTGTTTTAAGTTTGTAAGTTAAGATCAAGGAAACTGTTTTGTCAAATGAACAAGTCATAAATTACTTTTCAGCAATGGGAAACATAACTTTAATATCGAAATTGTTCTACGTATTACTAGTTGTGGCACTTTACATTAGTTTGTAAAAATCAAAATACACAGGCACTGTACAAACGTAAACTTTACATAAATATTGTTTCTTCATTAGGGGTTTCTTCAGTGCATTCTTGGAGAAATCACATTTGAGACACATCAGCAAGAAAGTGAGAGCTTATTATTTTTCTATTTAGACGGGTTTAATGCAGCTCAATATACTTTCCTGTAGTGTGGGGTATTTAAATTACAACCCAGGTTGGTGTCATATTGTACATAATTTTCCCAAATACACTTAATATAAATCAAAGTGACAGGAATGATAAACCTCTCTTGGAACCATTGGTCGCACATCCATATCTTTGGGATGTTGGAAGAAAACTGAACTACACACAGGGAGAATGTTAATTAGAAATTGTGACAAAATCACAAGATTAGCCCCACCAAACTTCTGATAAATACTGTAGTGTATGAAGCAGTCAGTTTGTGTCTTTAAGGCAGTATGTGATTATATATGCACAAAGTTTGGTTAAGGTTTTTGAAGTGACATAGAGGCACACTAATTTGCCCTGCTACCTTATTGCCTCAGAGACCAGACAGTCATTTTCTATGTGGAGTATGCACTTTCCCATTATATGTTTTTGGGTTTTTCCTCATTTAAAAAACAATTTTTTTGTAAGTTGTGTGAGAATGTAGTGATGGTGAGTCATACAGTATTAAGAACATGAAGCAGTGTTGGAAAATAGAGCAGAGAGATATGATTGATGTAAAGGTAATAAATTGTTTTGTGAGATGAAATATTTTGTGGTGGTATGGGCATGTGAAGTGAAAAGTGGAGCATGGCTGAATAAAGGGATAAATTGTGATAAAACAGAGGTGGATTGATAAGACCTCAAAGTCAGTCAATGGTATTAAATGAATGACTGTTGCTATTAGGATTTTTTTATAATACAAATGGCAGAAAGTGATTTGGGGAATAAATAGCTATTGTAACTAGGGTACACCCATACAACACTGATCATTATTCTGCAGTAAATTAATGTTCTTTTCTGTAACGTGAAACGTTTGAGTTTTGATCCACAGAAAAAATATAGTTTCACAACTTCTTAAAATTTAATTTTCACCTCCAATTGTGATACTTGTGGAACAGTGGTGCTTCTGACCACCTATTTTAAAATTCTCTTTTCATTTACAGGGAGCTCCCCCCACTGGCTAAAAACTATGTGATGCGAATGTTGTTTCTTGATCAACCTCTCCCACAAGCTGCAGTCTCATTGTGGATTAAAAAAGACAATCACAAGTATGTATTAATTGTAAATATTTTGCATTGCTCTAAATTGCCCACTAGGTGTGTTAGAATAACATTTAGTACTTATATATCATTTTGTTTGTTTTTACTATTTTTTTTTTTTATTTAGAAAAACCTCAGTACCATACATAGGATGCATTTTTAGAATGCTGTAGAATCAAAGATCACTTGTCATTTTGTATACTGCTTTTTCTTGCAATGTTCACTTGACTACCAAATACTGTATAAGGTTCTGCCATTGATTAATTGTAATGTGTGAACAGGAGATCATATAAATTGTTTTTTCATTTTTATGGTAATTATTTTCTTAGTGAATATTATAGCTTGATATCGTAAATAACAATGTCGATAAAAAAATAAAATGTGGCAAAGTATGTGATATGATTTTTTTTTTTTCATTTCCCTATGAAAGTTAATGTTGTTTATCAAATGTCCTTTAATCTATCAAGCCCTGACCATATATATTATGTACCAGCAGTAGTTTTATTTGGAGAAAATTATTTGTTATTGTATATTTGGCTGATACTTTCATTCAAAGAAGGTCAAAATAATATATGTTTATATATTTTTACAGTTGGAGCACAGGCCGCTTAACTGACTCGTTCAGGGTCCCACACTGAGTCAGAGATGGGAATTGAACCTGCCCTCTTATGTTTAAAAACTTGTGCCTTAGCTACTTAACATAATATTAAGCTAGCTAATCAATACCTATTTTCTCAGTATTACTCAATTGTATGCTTATCTTACTGTTTTGTTGTAAGAACTTAATATTTTTAGTTGGTTAACATAAAGCAAATTTAAATTGCTCTCTTTTTAAAACATCAGCTTACTTTTTTGATGGCTTAATAACTTATTATACTTTATGCATCATGATTCCATACAGTACATTTAGCAGTTGTTTCTTTGTGTTTTTTTTTTTTTTTTTTTAAGGGAGCATGAGGACTGTACCTCTGTACTCAGTGGTCTCAGACTGTGGCACACTCAGCTGCTCCCTGGTGGTCTTCAAGGTTTAATCCTTAACCCTGTCTTTAAAGAAAATCTCCGCATTGCATTGCTAGGAGGGTAAGTACAAGCTTTGGAAATGTAGATACAGGATTTTGCCAATTATACATTTGCAAGGTAATGTTTTGATTAACAATAACCCATAATTGAATAAGTTATAATTAGTTTTAAGTAATTAAAGCTGTTTTCACATTGTATTATAATAGGTAAGTTAGGATTCTTGTATTTCAGCAAAAGTAAATGGCAAGCTATTAGTGTATAGGGAATCTTCATAGTGTCCATTAAGCAGAGTGAATTGAAACAGAAATACTGTTTACCTGGCCAAAAGTGATACAAGCCTAGACCTGCAAACATAAATCTAATTAATATAAAATAATTTTCTCTCTTATAGAGAAAATATTTCCTTCAAAATTAAACGAATATGCACATGACTTTCCTTGGAATTGTTTTGGCTTATAAGCATGTTCAAAGTTATGAATGCAAAGAACAGTTGATTAGAATGAATATGTAAAGTGACATCTTTAATTCAAGAAATACTGAATTAATTATCTTCGCAGATTGCTGTATCTTAAGTCTCTGCTGTGAATGTGGCACTTAATGGCCAAAGATTTACGTCCAGTATATATACTAGCTGTGTAAGCCTGTGCTGTAAAAAGGCCGGGCTCCTAGACACTATTGAAATCATCAGAAAAAGTTGAAATGCAGAGTCTTTGGTTTCGTTTTGTGGCCATGCTCACCCCTAAACCCCCCCCTAAAATCAACTCCCTTGTCTAGCAGCTAAGCAAGTTTCTCTCTCCTCGGAGGTTTCGTTTTGCCGATGTGCTCGCCTCTCTTGTGTAGTAGCGGCTAAGCAAGTTTGTCTTTCGTTTACGAATTAATTTTGATGGCGGAGTCACTTTCTTTCAGCTTCATGCTGTAGTCTCGTAATTCTTTCTTCTTCCGACTCGTTAACTTGGGGCCGCCTTGCCAGCTATTTGAGTTTCAGAGTGTAGACTCGCACCAGGGCCGGACAGACAGACACAAATGTGTAGATGTTTATATATAAGATATATAAGTATATTCCATAAAGTCTGAGTTATTGTGAATCACAGGACTAATATTTTTTGAATATTTTTTTTAATAAGATAGAACAGTGGTGAAAGCACAACTGCATCACATAATAGATAAATAGTTTTATATATCAACTCGATCACTGTATTCGAGGAGTTTGCACGTTCATCCCTTATCAGTTTCATTTTTCTCCATGTACTTTAATTTTCCCATGCATCTCAAAAGATTAGGTTATTCAATGATTCTAATTTGTCCTAGTATGGCTATTTGCATGGTTGCACATGGCTTTATGTTTAAGTTTATTTATTAGGGGATACTTTATGGCTCTGATTTGTGGGCTTCTATTTTATCAATATCACCACGAGTTTCATTTCTACGATGTTCAAGAAATTCCTCCTAGGGCTACATCATTTCATCAAGTAGAAACATACAGATACAATGGCCAAGGCCGTCCCAGTTTCTTCCTGTGTGCCATTCTCTCCTCCCTCTCCACCCCAACAACTAACCAACTACCCTTTATTTTCCATGATATTAGTGGTTACAGAACTGCATAGGACAATAATTGCTACATGTGCCTCAAAGTATTAACTTAAATCTTTAAGGAATGTATGTCTCTGCACTGAAGTTAAATGCTACATTATTTTAATGACCCAAATTGTATAGTGATTCTATCTTTACACTAAGGGCATTTTTTCAGAGAAGTACAATAAAATGATAAAAGTTAATGTGATTTTTAGGCTGTTTTTAACTGGTGTGGGCAAATTGTAAATGGTGTTCTGCGGCTGAGCTTCTAACTTTCTAAATGTGTTAGCCCAGATAAAATTTCTAGTAGCCCAGCTTTTTTTCTTAAAAGCAAAACATAGACTTCAGCTTTTTACAGTAACATTTATTTGTAAAGTATCGTAAGAAAACAGTGCATACCACTCCATCCTCAACCACACAATTAACATCTTGACAAAGAAAATTTTAATTTACAAATGATTGCTGAAGGATTATTCCATGTTGATGCATGGTGTTTATTCAGATTATACGGAAATATGTTATAACAAATGAAATTAACATTGCATTAATATTCTCAAATTCTTACGCTGTATCTAAAAAGTTCTTTCTCATTTATGTTTGTCTTAATGCTGATTGTAATTGCAATTACTGTCACTAGTGATTGGTGCAGAAGTTTTACTAGAACTCCTTGCTTTGTCATCTGCTTTTGGTAATGAAATGGTGTTTTCATTCTTGTTTTGTTTATGCTGCGGTAAGGCATGATAATGTTAACCTTAAGTTGTCTACTCTTGCTGTCTCCGCACCAGTTGCTTTAACACAAACACAGTTGTTTCCCTTACTTGCTTTGTGAACTTGCTGCCTTGTATGTGAAACACCAATTTAATAAAAAATCGGGAGTGGTCTCCCCTAGACTTTCTCGCATACTCAGATATGGGGATGGATATTTGAGGAATAAACTGCAAGACAATGCTTATGTTTTTATATTATGAACATTAAAGAACCATCAGTAACAAATCAAATTAATAATATATTGAACAATTGTTATAAAAGTAAAGTTGAATAAATCGGACTCTGCAGCTGCATGAATAAAAGGTAAAGTACCATTTCTGGTTAACGAAAATAGCCCAAAAGTTGATTGAAATCAACGTTTTGTACCTAATACTTGTATGCAAAATTTGGTTGACCTGAGTGAAAGCGTACTCAAGTTATCGTGTTTATACACACACACACACAGACATCATTCAAAAAATTGTATTTGCAGGGTCAGGGAGGTCTAAAATGTTGAGATTCATCAAAATCTTGACATTCAATCTTTGCACAATTCCAATACTTTCCCTATACTTTGTATACAAGAAATTCAGGCAGGTCTAAAACATTGAGATTCATCAACATCTCAACATCAATTTTTTGGACGATTCCAATACTTTCCTTATACGAGAAAGTAAACAACAATATTTATTTATATAGCACATTTTCATACAAATGATGTAGCTCAGAGTGCTTTACAGGATGAAAAAAGATAAAATATATTTAAAAATAAAATTAGTCAATATTAATTACCATGGCTCCAGCAGACCCCTGTGACCCTGTATTTTGATTATAGTGGGTTAGATAATGGATAGATGGATAGAATAAAAGTAAGGTCCGATAGCCAGAGAAGGCAGGAAAAACAAAAAAAAGAACTCCAGATGGCTGAAGAAAAAAATAAAAATCTTCAGAGGTTCAGAGTGCACAAGACCACCCAGCTCCCTCTAGGCATTCTACCTAACATAAATGACCTCAGTCAGTCCTCATGGTATTCAGGGTTCCATGGAAGAACTTGATGATGATGGTCCTATGGACTTCTGGCCTTCATTCCATCAATGCAGGGATAGCATGGTGCTTTGATCAGGTGGTAGAACGCCACCACAGAAAACCATAAAAAGAACAGCAGAGAAAGTAGGGGTTAGTACAGATTTTGGAGCCACCGTGCATGATACTCTGTATATGCATTTAATTATCATGATTAAGCTAAAATAAAGCTATGAGGAAGCCATGTTAAAATAATGTGTTTTTAGCAGTTTTTTAAAGTGCTCCACCGTATTTGCCTGGCGAATTTCTGTTGATAAAAAATAGACAACAAATTAAAATCGCATGATCCAAAGCACCTGGGTGTCTGCCAGGCTTGTGAGTCTGTAGTTTGCTTGTCCAAGATTGCAACAACAATGTATTTCTTGTATAGCCCAAAATCACACATGGAATGCCGTAATGGCTTTAACAACTACTGCCTTTTTACAGTCCCCTAGCTTTGACTCTCTGAGAAGATGATAAGTAACTCTCTTGTAGGGAAAAAAGTAGAAAGGAGTCTTGGGAAATGCAATTTAGAGATAGACCTCCTTTCAGGTAGGTTGAGTGTACAGTGGGTATCAAGAAATGGAGTAAATATAATACAAAAAAACAGAACACAAGTTAAAAAGGTAAACAATCAAGGGCAATTTTCTAATTATGATTCACTGTTAGTAAAAAGTGGTAGCAGAGCATAATAAACTAAGTGCTTCCCCAACCACTGGCTGAATACTGTATGAATTCCTACAGAGTTGCAATCTGAATCAATTTGTTTTATGTATTTCCAGTGGTAAAGCCTGGACAGATGACACAACTCAGCTGGGGCCAGACAAACATGCCAGAGACATCGAGTCATTAGACAAGTATGCCATGGAAAGGTGGGAGGTAAGAAAAATTGCTATGCAGTGTCTGTTGTCCCAAGTATTAAGAACATTTTTACCTTAACTAAGCAATATTCACATTACTTTTTATATGTCTGTAAAGTACAAAATAATAAAGCACCTGCTATTCCCATGTTTTCATGTAATCTGTTCACTCCCATTTCAAAAATAAATTATATATGGCCTAGGGGCACAAATCAGACACAAACCAGTTGACAGTAGATTATAGAATTTACTATTCTGATATAAAGCAATAGTGTCTCCATAACAGCATAGACAGGAATATCTATAATGTAATACAGAATGTAAACAATTTCAATATTAGAGAGAGAGGTTAGGAGCATTCACTGATATAGCATGTTGCTGCACCCATCATACAGCAAACCACCACAGGATCCCAAATTAGGACTTGAGCGCAGCTGTGCAACAGGTGACACCTCAGCATCACACTAGTTTGAATGGCATGAAACAGTATGAGTTTTTTTTTACAGTGGCTGGAGTGCCAATCCTGCCAGCAACCCCCGAGTTCTCACAGCTAGTTTGGAGTAACTGCTTACAGGACTGGATGCAGGTTAACACTACAATCCCTGAAGCGTGTGATTTTTTTTCACTGTTTCTGACCTAGTTACATTTTCCTGATTTAGGCCAAGAAGCTTATCACTGCGCTAATAGCCTGCTTTTGTTTTACAAATATATGGTTTAGCAGAACGCAGCCTACTACCCCCACTCCCGCCATTCAGTCAGATGAAGACATCACCCTGTTGCAATCCCCACAGTTCAAGTCTTTGGATTCTAAGGAATTTTATAGGTAATGAAATATCATAATTTGAAGCACATACATTTCATGTGTGTTCTGCCTCTACAACAATCTTTATAAACAGGGCTGTGGAGTCAGTAAATAAATTCTTTGACTCGGACTCCTTAGTTTCTGGTACTTCTGACTCCAACTCCCCGACTCCTCTGTATTTAATATGCTGATGTATTTTCCATGTTGATTAAAGGAAGGCAACATACACATCATTTAACACTAGAATTACCAGAGCCTACAAAAAAATGCCCTATAAATGTGCCGATAGAAGCCGGCTATTCCATCCCCCCCACCGACTTAAAACGTGCACGAACTTCTCCCAGCTCATGCCTTGATTGATTATCTTAGAGTGAAGTGGAATTTTTGAGTGGAAATAATAGATCGTTATTTGGAACACACGCATTTCATGTGTGTTCCATTTCTACAATAATCTGTGTAAACACATTTGTAATACAGAAACGTTTTTCATATTTTAGTAGTAAATGACAAAATGTAGGCATAAACTATATACAGTAATCCCACCTCGATCGCGGGGGTTGCATTCCAGACCCCCCCCGCGATAGGTGAAAAATCCGCAAAGTAGAAACCATATGTTTGTATGGTTATTTTTATATATTTTAAGCCCTTATAATTTTAAGCCCTTATAAACTCACCCACACTGTTTATAAATATTCCCCGCACAGTTATACAGCATAATCCCTTTGTATTCTCTTAGATATTAGGTAAGATTCATTGAAATTATGTATATAAACACACTGTTTATATACAGTAAAACCTAAATATTATTTTAAAGATATCGAGTGTCTCCGATATCACATATGTTACAGCCATTACGATAGACAGGCCACCAGCAATAAATACGCACAATGCAAGAAAAATAGTATACAGTAAATGTGTGTACAGTGACACTAAACGTACATACATGTACTAAGTACTGTAAGTAGAAAATTAATTATGGTTACTCACCAACAATGACACGATGACTTGTCCGATAACAATGAGTTTAATTTTACTGCACAACAAAGGAGAGCGTTACAGCCCTTCTAAAGGAGCCACTTCATGCGATTTTGTAACACTGCCGTTGTTCTTCTTCTGGCAATCTTCAATCCAAATCCCTAAAGCAGATTCCATCCAGACTACTGCCTTATTACATCCACTTACAACTCGATTTGCACCCTGGTTGAAAGGACACTGCAGCTGTAGATCTTATATTCCTTTCCTACTTTTTAAATAAAAAGAATCGTAGCCTCATTGATGCCGTAATGGCGTCCTACAGCGGTGTAGCTTTTCCCTTCCTTCAGCATATCCAAAACGTTTACCTTTTTGGCATTCATTAACATCTTCTGTTGGCGCTTGGGCACGGCCCCTGAAGCAGGAGCAGATCGTTTTGGAGCCATAATGAAGGGCTTGACTATGCACAAAGATTAACACAAAAGAGCACAAAAGTTAACTCTTTACAAAGCGAAACACGTTAATGCTGAATGAGCGAGACGAGACTTCCTGGTTAACACTGCATTCAGCACACAGGAACTTAACTGCGTGCTCTGATTGGTTAGCTTCTCAGTCAGGAGAACTTAACTGCGGGCTCTGATTGGTTAGCTTCTCAGTCAGGAGAACTTAACTGCGGGCTCTGATTGGTTAGCTTCTCAGTCAGGAGAACTTAACTGCGGGCTCTGATTGGTTAGCTTCTCAGTCATCCGCCAATAGCGTCCCTAGTATGAAATCAACTGGGCAAACCAACTGAGGAAGCATGTACAGGAAGTAAAAAGACACATTGTCCGCAGAACCCGTGAAGCAGCGAAAAATACGCGTTATATATTTAGTTATGCTTACATATAAAATCCGCGATAGAGTGAAGCTGCGAAAATCGAAGCGCGATATAGTGAGGGATTGCTATAATGTATGAAGCCTGAAGTCCAAAGCTCAATAAACACTTTCACAAAAGGTTCAAGGAAAATACAACAGCTTCTGTGGCGTAGCAGTAAGATTTGCTGACTTGTAATCAATCAGTCCCCGGTTCGATCCCGACTCCTATATTTGCCGTTTTCAGTAGTGAGCTGCTCTTATCTATATAATAAAAGCCCAGCACGGTGTCCGTGTCCGCGTTCCTTTTGGCTGTATAGCCGCCCCGTAGAAAAGCCCCAGTCCGTCCCCACTCAGAATTCCTGCTTACCCCCCTCCGTTCTTTCCCCTTTACTTTTATTTTTCCTGTTCTCGAAAATCTTTTCATAACAAAATGTGACACTCTGTCTATTTCTTTACTTAACGTCTTCTCCCCTCTGCCTATTAAATAATCAATAAAATGAAATAAAAAAATCAGGAAAGAAACAGAAAGCACAACCTACCCTTACAGCGTCCACCGCGCTTCTGGCGTTACAGCGAAACACGTGGTGTATGCAGGTTATGAGGTATGACGCTAATTAACGCCCGTACTACAACAGATTATATTGTTCATAGACTATTAACTATTTACAGGGATCAACTCTTTTGGGAAGTTCATAACAAAAAAAATTAAATTATAAATAATGCACTTGAGTATTTCGAGCCCCACGTCTGAGTCGGATGGTTCCCCTGGTCACCAATTCGTGTGCTTCACTATGCCCACTATGCCTTTCCGTCTTCAGCTACCCATGTGCACTTGTACGGAAGAGACCTTACGGAACAATGCCGAAACAAAACGCAACTAAACCTGCTGCTGCGAGAGAGGACACATTACAGCGTGATCACGAAGCAAAGAGGCAAAGGCGTGACAGTCGCTCGCAAGAAACGGACACTCAGCATTCACACAGATTAGCTCAACGACGCGTCTCTGCCGCACAACGAAAGCCAACTGAAACCCCTACAGATAGAGAAGATAGATTACGCCGTGATCGCGAAAGAAAGAGGCAAAAGCGTGCCAATGAGACACCCGACGAGAGGTACTTATGATTGAGTCCTTCAACTGTGGTCATCCAACATGCAGCGTAGCGCGCGGCAAGTTGCTAGTTGTTAATATTATACAGTACACACATACACTTGGTTTGCGTCTGTAACATACAGTGTACATTTATATGACTTGTAAAAGTTACCGTTTTTTTTTTCTTCACTTTTATTAATTTATTAAATCACAATCACAATACATACTACAGCCCCCCCACCCAGGGATCTGACGTAGTTCGTTTTTATTTGAAACTGGGAATAACTGGAGATGTGAGTTGTGTTTTGAGAAAATGGAAACTGGACATTCTCTCATCTGGAGGGATAAAAGCTGCCTTCTTCGTATCTCACCGTCACTTGATATTTTTTTTTACTCAGTTTTATTGAGTATTCCTGCTCACGCTGAATTAGTATGCACCTTTTGGTCTAGGATGTAAAAAAATAAAAACAAAAAAACAGAGACATAGGTATATATGATATTTGGTATTATTCATTTTATGACCTGTATAGTATATTTGGGAAAACTTTGTGGCACGGATGCAACATTATTCATATTCATTTGCATAACAACATCTTGCAGTTTGTAATCAGTGACCACGTGTTTTTTTCCCCCCGATCTTGCCAGTCCCTACGTGTTGCTGTATGCTGTTTCTTTTGTACTCCAGGACATGCAGAGGACAGAATAGAACAGAGCAGTAAGTTCAGCGCTATATGCAATCATCAGATTCAAATGTTAACAGTTCACACACATGCAAGGATCATCCTTCCTACATTTACAACATGTACACCTGTTACAATATACACACTTCTCTCTCTGCTGTGGTTTCTATTACACACCTGAAAGAAAGAGACAATATATGTGAAAACGACATCACACTAATGCAATATTATTTGAAAACGAACAGCGTCAGATCGGGTGTGAATTTATGCTGGCACTGTTACTTAGAGTCAGATCAGGAGCTTATTCAGTGCGTACAATACAATACAATACAATACAGTTTATTTTTGTATAGCCCAAAATCACACAGGAAGTGCCGCAATGGGCTTTAACAGGCCCTGCCTCTTGACAGCCCCCCAGCCTCGACTCTCTGAGAAGACAAGGAAAAACTCCCAAAGAAAACCTTGTAGGGAAAAATGGAAGAAACCTTGGGAAAGGCAGTTCAAAGAGAGACCCCTTTCCAGGTAAGTTGGGCGTGCAGTGGGTGTCAAAAGAATGGGGTCAATACAATACAATACACAGAACAAATCCTTAATACAGCATAATAATAAAAAATTTTAGAAGTACGGAGCAGAATTTAGATAGATAGATATTTTTTTAATCCCAAGGGGAAATTCACATAATCCAGCAGCAGTATACTGATACAAAGAAACAATATTAAATTAAATAGTAATAAAAATGAAAAAATGAAAAAGCAGACAATAACTTTGAGTAATGTTAGCATTTACTCCCCCGGGTGGAATTGAAGAGTCGCATAGTGTGGGGGAGGAACGATCTCCTCAGTCTGTCAGTGGAGCAGGACAGTGACAAAAGTCTGTCACTGAAGCTACTCCTCTGCCTGGAGATGACACTGTTCAGTGGATGCAGTGGATTATTCATGATTGACAGGAGTTTGCTTAATGCCCGTCGCTCTGCCACAGATGTTAAACTGTCCAACTTTACTCCTACAATAGAGCCTGCCTTCTTAACAAGTTTGTCCAGGCGTGAGGCGTCTTTCATCTTTATGCTGCCACCCCAGCACACCACCGCGTAGAAGAGGGCACTCGCCACAACCGTCTGGTAGAACATCTGCAGCATCTTACTGCAGATGTTGAAGGATGCCAACCTTCTCAGAAAGTATAGTCTGCTCTGACCTTTCTTACATAGAGCATCAGTATTGGCAGTCCAGTCCAATTTGTCATTCAGCTGCACTCCCAGATATTTATAGGTCTGCACCCTCTGCACACAGTCACCTCTGATGATCACAGGGTCCATGAGGGGCCTGGGCCTCCTAAAATCCACCACCAGCTCCTTGGTTTTGCTGGTGTTAAGGTGTAAGTGGTTTGAGTCGCACCATTTAACAAAGTCTTTGATTAACTTTCTGTACTCCTCCTCCTGCCCACTCCTGATGCAGCCCACAATAGCAGTGTCATCAGTGAACTTTTGCACGTGGCAGGACTCCGAGTCATATTGGAAGTCTGATGTATATAGATTGAACAGGACCGAGAAAGTACAGTCCCCTGTGCGCCCTGTATTGCTGAACACAATGTCAGACCTGCAGTTCCCAAGGCGCATATTGAGGTCTGTCTGTAAGATAGTCCACAATCCATGCCACCAGGTGTGAGTCTACTCCCATCTCAGTCAGCTTGTCTCTAAGGAGCAGAGGTTGGATGGTGTTGAAGGCGCTAGAGAAGTCCAAAACATAATTCTTACAGCACCACTGCCTCTGTCCAGGTGGGAGAGGGATCGGTGTAGCATATAGATGATGGCATCCTCCTCCCACCTTCTCCTGGTATGCGAACTGCAGAGGGTCGAGGCGTGGCGGACCTGTGGCCTCAGGTGGTGAAGCAGCAGCCGCTCCATGGTCTTCATCAGATGTGACGTCAGAGCAACAGGCGGAAGTCATTCAGCTCACTAGGACGTGATACCTTTGGGACAGGTGATACAAGATGTTTTCCAAAGCCTTGGGACTCTCCCTGTTCCAGGCTCAGGTTGAAGATGCGCTGTAGAGGACTCCCCAGTTCCAACGCACAGGCCTTCAGCAGTCATGGCGATACACCATCTGGACCCGCTGCTTTGCTGGCACAAGTCTTTTCAGCTCTCTGCTCACCTGGGCTGCTGTAATTGTGGGTGGGGATGTCTCACCTATGCTGGTATCAGCAGAAGGATGGTTGGAGGATGCAGTACTCGAGGTGAGAGTGGGTTAGTGATCAAACCTATTAAAGAAGTTGTTCATTTGGTTTGCTCTCTCCACGTCTGTCTCGATGGCGGCACCCGCTTGAGCTGCAGCCAGTGATAATCTTCATCCCATCCCACACTTCCTTCATGCTGTTGTTCTGCAACTTCTGCTCCAGCTTTCTCCTGTACTGCTCTTTCGCCCCCTGAGCTGGACTCGGAGTTCCTTCTGCACGCTTGAGCTCATGCTGATCACCACCTTTAAAAGCCCTTTTCTTCTGGTTCAAAAGGCCCTTGATGTCACTTGTAATCCATGGCTTGTTGTTAGCATAGCAGCGTACTGTTCTTACTGGAACTACAATGTCCATACAGAAGTTGATGTAATCAGTTGTGCATTCAACAGCCTCTTCAATGTTCTCACTATGTGACCCCAGCAATATATCCCAGTCTGTAGTTCCGAAGCAGTCTCTCAGAGCCTGCTCTGCCTCAGGGGACCACTTCCTGAATGAGCGTGTAGTTGTAGGTAGCGCCCTCACTCTTGGTTTGTATTGAGGCTGAAGCAGAACCAGGTTATGATCTGCTTTCCCAAGCGCAGGCAGCGGGGCGGCGCTGTATGCGTCTTTAACGTTTGCATACAGTAGGTCGATAGTCCTGTTTCCCCGAGTGTTACAATCCACATACTGGGAAAAGACAGGTAATGTTTTATCCAGCGTTACATGGTTAAAGTCTCCAGCGATTAGCACAAGTGCCTCAGGGTGCTGCGTTTGTAACTTAGCAACTGCGGAATGGATGATGTCACTCGCCATCTCCGCGTTTGCTTTAGGGGGGATGTAAACAATAACAACAATCACGTGTCCAAACTCTCTGGGCAAGTAATAGGGGCGCAGACTTACGGCCAACAGTTCGATGTCCCTGCAGCAATTGGAGATTTTAACGTTTACATGTCCTGAGTTGCACCACTTTGTATTGACATAGAGAGCGAGTCCTCCTCCTTTCTTCTTTCTGCAGGTACTTGCGTCTCTGTCCGCTCTAACTGTGCTAAACCCGGGTAGCTCCACAGTACAGTACAGCTTAACAGTAGATGATATCACATAATAAGATTTGGATATTTTTAGTGTCCTGGAGACCTCATCCATTAAGCTGCCTCCCCATATGGCCATTCCACGGCTGAAACGTTGCTCGGCCAGCCAATCCAATGAAAGGACCCCTTTTTTCCATGATTCCTGTGATCCTCCATCAGGGATGACTTTACCATAGGCAGACAAACAACTTGGCAGGTGGGCCGTGGCACCAATTGCCACATTTGAGTACCGAGAACAGAAACAGAATAGGTGAGGGTTAATAACAAATTATAACAATCATGTTAGTTATGTTTTAGTGCTAATGACTAACAACAGAGATGCAGTATGTACAGTTAATCAGCAGCTTTAGTCAGAATATGCTAAACTGAAGTAGTGAGTCTTCAGCCGAGATTTAAAGGCTGGGACCGAAGGGGCATCTCTTATAGAAGCAGGAAGACCATTCCACAGTTTAGGGCCCCTTTAACTAAAAGCTCGACCTACCACTGTTATTTTATTAATCCTTGGAATCATAAGCAGACCGGCATCTTGAGATCTTAATGTGCGCTCAGGTTTGTAAGTCGTGATAAGCTCAGACAAGTAAGCCAGACTTTGAAATCTGCCCTAAACTTAACTTAAATTAAGAATTGGAGTTATGTGTTCACATTTTGTTGTTCTTGTAATAATTCTTGCAGCCGCATTTTGGATTAACTGGCGGCTGTATAAAGAACAGTTTGAACAGCCAGTGAACACCGCATTGAAGTAGTCAATCCTACTAGAGATAAATGCATGAATTAATTTCTCAGAATCCTGTTTATTTTTGAAAGCGCCTTAATTTCCTAACATTTTTAAGATGGAAAGAACATGCAGGGGGCCAGTTGTTGTGTGCTACAACATGCTGGCGGTGATCAACGCACATGTACCGTGCAAGGCATGCACAGGGGCCACTGAGAAAAGAAGAGTGTTCATGGCTCAGCTTGCAGAGGAACTTCATCGTTGCATCTTACTAGAAAAGGCGATGGAAAAAGAAAAGGAGCATTCAACATCAACAAGCTTCTGTTCCAGACATCCGCTTTCCCCAGGAAAGTAAACTGAGTCAGTGTCACCTCACCGCTCCTAATCTGACTCTATGTAACAGCGCCCCCTAGTCCATCAGTGCCTAGTGAGCAGGTGTTCAGTGTTATGGGCAACATTTATAAGGAAAAGAGCTGTTTTCATGGCATAAATTCAGAGAAACTATAATATCTGCATTATAATGTCCCTTTACTGAGATGGGAGTATTAGTTTGACCATGCTAGTTAGCTGCTCTTTACAGTAATAGTTTTGTTTTATTTATTGTTTTGTAAATTGCACAGAATGTAAGAATACAGTATTGTTTTTATAATTTTGAGTATTTTTTATTTAATTATACAAATATAGTTTAATTTAATGTTCTGTTATTATGGTTTTCATATATTATTTGGTTTTATGGTTATTTTCTTAATATTTGTTAATTGACAATTTTTTGCTCATTGCTAAAATCTAATTTGTATTCATGTTCTGTTTTAAATTATTTATTTGAATATTTTTGTGCTTCAGTTTTATTTGAACCCAAGGGTTGGGTTCTAGCAATGACACCTCTTCCCTAGAAGGAGGAGAATAGGAATATCATAAGAATAGCCAATAAAATCAAATGCCATATTTATTTTTAAAAACCAACAAAAAAAAATATCAAAAATAGGGAGTTAGGTCATTCCAAAATTAAGGTGTAGAGCTAAAGTTTATTTATTCATGAGTAGTTTTGTTTACACTGGAATGTCTTTCTTTTTTTAACATTTTATTGAATTTGTTAAAAATCAAATAACATTCCATACAAGCAAGTCAAATTTTACAAAACTAGGTTTAAATCAAACCAACCCCCAACAATGAGAGAGAGAACTAGGCCCACTGAGTAAAACTTTAATAGTCGGGTGTATAAATAAATAAATTACAAAAATAAATAGAATAAAATAAGGGAAGAGAGTCTGCTTCCTCAATTTAAATGCTCATTCTAAAATGTTATTGATTAGCTCCTGCCAGGTTTTTAAAAAGTTTTATACAGATCCTCTAAGTGAGAATGTTGATTTTTTTTCCCGATTTCAAATGATATATAACCTCAGTTACCCACTGACTTGAGAGGTGAGTTAGGATTCTTCCAGTTGAACAAGATAAGTCTATATGCCAATAGTGAAGTAAAGGCAACTACAGTTTGTTTGTCCTCCTCCACTTTAAGCCCATCTGGAAGCTGTCTGAAAAGCATTTAAAGATTTTGATCCAAAATGATGTTAATTTGGTGCATGCTCAAAACATAGGGCCCAATGTGGCTAGAAGCTGATCGCAACGTTTGCAGGTTGGATCTCGTCCAGGAAACATTTTGGAAAATTTTACATGAGACAGGTGTGCCGGACAGATCATTTTAAGTTGAATAATTGTATGCTTTGCTCATATGGAGCTAGAGTGATTTCTGTGCATTGCTAAATTCCATTCCTTTTCTGACATGTTGAGTGAGAGATCCTTTTCCCACTGAACTCCTGGATCTTTGAAAGGGAGAGACTGTAAAATGTTTTATATATTGCGGAAATACTGTCTCAAGTCCTCAAGACTGATGAATATTTTTTCCGGCATAGAGGTAGGTGGTAGGTGAAAATTGGGCAGATTCTGTTTAACAAAGTTGCTAATTTTAAAGTAGTGAAAGATGCAAAGAATGCAAAGACATTGTCAATGTACTGATCTCCAAATCCCAAATGCTTCTCTATCTTAAAATACTTCCTACATTGGTTCCATATTCTGAGTGAGTGAAGCCCAAATTTAATTGTTAGCATATTGGCAATGACTTGTACTTATTGGGGTACAAAGCAAGGAATATAAAGAAGTACTGCAGGATTTTATCTCTATGTGTATGTTCATCTATTTATGTTAATGTCCAGGTTTTTATTGCTTGTATATTTGCTGCCTAGTAATAAAATTGAAAGTTAGGTAGAGCCATGCCACCTTCCACCTTAGGTCTTCATGGGGTCGCCCTTTGGATACGGGAATGTTTTAAAATTCAAATAAATGAGATTATGGTTGAATCTAATTTCTTAAAAATTATTATTGATGTATATTGGAATGATTTGAAATAAAAAAAGAAGCTTAGGAATGATATTCATCTTAACAATGTTAATTCTTCCAGCTAAAGTGAGATGAAGGGTTGACCATCTATGCAAGTCTTGCTTAATTTTTTCCATACAGGTAGCAAAATTTTGTTGATAAACAGCTTTATGTTTACTTGTGATGTTTACCCCTAGGTATTTAAACTGATCTGCGTATAGTGACATTTTCTGTTCAAGTCATTTTCTGATAATCCCCTTTATCTCATAAGCATTTCGACAGTGAACTGCCAGTGGCTCAATGGCGAATGCAAAAAGTAGTGGTGACAAAGGGCATCCTTGTTTAGTACTACATTCTAGTTTGAAGTAGTCCGAGTTAATGTTCCTAATACAAACTGAAGCTTCTGGATTGGTATACTATAGTTTGATCCATGCACAAATGTACGGGCCAAACCCAATTTTCTCCAATGTAGTGAAAAGGTAGTTCCGTACAACATTATTCTGAAGTGAGATTGGCCTGTATGATAAACATTGTAATAAGTCCTTATTTTGCTTGGTGAAAAGTTTGAGGTAGAATGTTATTGTCTCTGGCTTCTGTAAATGTTGCTAATAAAAGAGGGGCTACCTTAATTGAGAACTTTTTATAAAACTCGGCAGGGTAGCCGGCAGGGCCTGATGCCTTTCCACTCAGAAGTGAGTTTAAACCATCTAGTAATTCTGATCGTGCCAGAGGTTTATTAATTCATCTGCACTGAGAGTATCTAGTTGTGATATCTGTAATGTATCCAGAATGCATTAGGTTGTGTTTTTGTCTTCTTTAAACAGAGTAGAATATAAGGACGTATAGTAGTGCATTATATTTTTGTGGTCAATGATTTGTCCGTGTTGGTAATTGCTGGGATTGTATTGCAAACTTCCTGCTTGTGGATTTGTTGAGCTAAGATCTTAACTTTCTCTCTGTGTTCATAGTAATGATGTCTTGATTTAAAAATGAGATTGTCAAGAGGTTGAGTTCTGTATGCAAAGCCTGTCTTTTCCTATGAAGTGCCTCATTTGGACACCTGGCATGTTCTTGATCTTTTCTGTTAATTTCACTGATTAGCTCTGATTTCTTCTTGGTTTCCAGTTTATTTTTGTGGGAAAGATACAAAATAATCTGTCCTCTTAAGAAAGCATTCAGAGTTTCCCAGAATATTCCAGCAGAGATCTCTGAGGATGTATTTGTCACTAAAAAAAATCGATATGCTTTAATATAAATTCTGTACAGTTTTCGTCTGGTAATATAAGTGGGTTAAGCCACCATCTGCGAGAGGAGTATTTTGGGCATATTGATTTTTAGGTCCAAATCAGTGTGATTGGAAATAACAATAGCATTGTACTTACAAGATGTAATCGTAGGCAAAAAGTTGTTATCTACAGTGGAAACTCTAGATACGATCACCTCTGTATACGAGAAATTCAAGATAAGAGGAAAGTATGAGCGAAAAATTCGGATCTAAATACGAGCATTGGCTCGTAACGAGCCACGAGCCAGGCTGTGGTTATGCGTGACGCGTTTCCCAATCCGCCTCGACTCGGGGATTCACCCAAGCTGACGCTGCCAGCCCGTCAGCTCACTCAGTGTTCCTTGTTCTCCCGTAGCGCGAGGATCTACGCGTTTGTGCGCTTGTGATTTCGTTGTTTCGCTGTAGCAGTTCGCCGTATAAGCGTATCCAAAAATGTTGCGGACATGCAGACGGAGAATAGGAGACGATTGCCCTCAAGAGGAGTACTAGGGTGTTGTACCGTGTTAGCCATTACATTATTAATGTAGAGAAAAGCCAAGCAAAATGACACCTTTTGTTGGCTAACTAAAAAGATTACAATATGCAAGTTTTGATTACATCTTGCCTGAAGAAGGGGCCTGAGTTGCCTCGAAAGCTTGCATATTGTAATCTTTTTAGTTAGCCAATAAAAGGTGTCATTTTGCTTGGCTTTTCTACCCTCAAGAGGAGAGAGAGGGGGCGAGCGAGCAAGAGAGATAAGGAGAGGGAGACGTGCACGAGAGAGAAGAACCATCAGCTCAGTTATGATCACATGACGCTCAGCAGACAAAGTGTATCCACACTTATTTATCAGTGTTATTTGTTAGGAAAATTGATTTTTATGTTGATATTTTTGGGGGTGCGGAACGGATTAACTGGATTTCCATTATTTTCAATGGGGAAGTTTTGTTCTAGATACAAGAAATTCGCTATACAAGCTCAGTGCTGGAACGAATTAAACTCTTATCTAGAGGTTCCACTGTATAAAGAAATAATCAATTCTTGAGTAACAATGATACACTGGTCAGTAGAAGACATATGCTCTTGAGTTTGGGTTTAGAAATCTCCAGGGGTCTGATAAGTTGTGATCAATTATAAACCGTGTATTTGTTTTTGCAGTGTTAGATGTCATCGCATCTGTGGCAGGAGACCTATGTAGGTCTGGATTTTAAACACGATTAAAGTCCCCAACCATTATAATTTTATGTCTTCGTATTGGGAATGGATGCAAATACGTTTTGGATGAAGTCCCTGTTATCCACATTGGGTGTGTAGATATTTATCAAAATTGGAATTTGTAATGAAACTCTATCTTGTGATCATAGTTTATGCTCTGTTTTATGGGCATATGTTGTATAAGGTCAAGGGAATTCAATGATATTGCATGATTTTCATATATTAAAAGGAGTACTTTAAATTTGTCCCTATTATTCTACTTATTTAGCAGATTTTTTTAAATCTATAATATAGTTCAAAGTGTAGGTTATATGTCTTGCAGTGCTATACAGTTCATTCGTGTTTTCTCATGATGTTTTGTTTATTTAACTCTTTGCCAGTTATATTACTGCAAATCCAATGTAGCAATTTTAGAAATAGTTCTAATGTCATTATTCTTAAATTATCTTATGGTCATTTTGAAGTAATTGTAGAGTAGTAATTGAATGAGTTGAATAGCCTAATAAAATATTTTTAAAAATTGGACTTGTTACATAGAAATGAATTGTCTTTTCAAGATCCTACACATTAACAGACCACCTTTAGTTTTCAACAAAACATCCGAAATTACTGCCGAAAACATCCAGGGCAACATACCACCTACAGGAGAGAACCTATACATATTAGTGTGGAAGCTTTGGGGGCACTCTGTCCAGCATGTGTGCTTGATGCAGCAGAAGGGCAGCAGGCTAAGGCATTAGTAAAGTAAAAATGAGAGGTGCAATGTAAGTGGATGCTTGTAATGTTCCCTCAGGAGAGTAAAGGGATTTTTTGTTTTTGTGCTTTTTGTTACAGTGATCCTTCCTCGATTGCGGGGGTTGCATTCCAGAACCCCCCACGAAAGGTGAGAATCTGCGAAGTAAAAACCATATATTTATATTGTTATTTCTATATTGTCACGCTTGGGTCACAGATTTGCACAGAAACGCAAGAGGTTGTAGAGACAGAGACTTTAAAACACTGCAAACAAACATTTGTCTCTTTTTCAAAAGTTTAAACTGTGCTCCATGGCAAGACAGAGATGACAGTTCCGTTTCACAATTAAAAGAATGCAAACATATCTTCATCTTCAAAGGAGTGCGCATCCGGAGCAGAGAATGTCAGAGTGAGAGAGACAGAGAGAAAAAAGCAAACAATCAAAAATCAATAGGTGCTTTTAAGTATGCGAAGCACCGCCTGACAACGCAGCCGCAAGAAAGGGAGCAATGTGAAGGTAGTCTTTCAGCATTTTTTAGAGGAGCGTCCGTATCCTCTAGGCCAGTGTGCGAACAGCCCCTCTGCTCACACCCCCTCTGTCAGGAGCAGAGAATGTCAGAGAGACAGAGAGAGAAAAGCAAACAATCAGAAATCAATACGTGCTGTTCGAGCTTTAAAGTATGCAAAGCACCACGCGTGAAGCATACTGTATATCATTGAGGAGTTTTATTTAATACATAATACGTGCTCTGATTGGGTAGCTTCTCAGCCATCCGCCAATAGCATCATTTGTATGAAATCAACTGGGCAAACCAACTGAGGAAGCATGTACCATAAATTAAAAGACCTATTGTCGCAGAAATCTACGAACCAGCGAAAAATCCGTGATGTATATTTAGATATGCTTACAAATAAAATCGGCGATGGAGTGAAGCCACGAAAGTCGAAGCGCGATATAGTGTGGGATCACTGTATTTAGAAAGTTTCAGTATATGTTTAACATCAATGAGTTTATTATGGCAAAACTGGAACTTTAATTATTGAAAAACTGTTTTTCCTTTATACAATAAGAAAAAAATATATTTTCATATAATAACCATTTTGATCACTGAAAAGGAAAATTGAAATGTGCAGAATAGTTGGAGATGTATTACTCTACGTATTGAAATTTTTTTGGGTATTAATTACTAAGAGGCTTCTAGAGACAGACTGCAGGGTTCAGATCCAGGTCATCTTGACCTAATTCTGGTATTTACTGGGAAATTAATTAGACTCTCTGTGGGCATAAATTTCAGAATCCTAATTGTTTCTTTTTATTTAATGTTGACTAAAGGGAGCAAATGTTGGACTTGTATGCCTTGTTTTTTCTTCTTTGTTCAGCATCATATGATATATAGTATACCTGCCTTCTTTTGTTATCTTTTAAGTGAAAAATTTACATTTAATGTAACTGAACCCATAGAATGAATAGATTTATGTACAGACGAAAAAAAAAACCCTGCATTTTTTTTTCCAAGAACAGGGAATTAAGTCTAAGTTAGCTGTAGTCATGATACCGTGTTTTGAATTCAATATATTAATGAGCTCAATCTGAAATGTGTTTTATTTTTCATTTTGGGTTCAAAGTGCTTTAGGAATATAATCTTTTTTTAATAATATCCCTAGTGATTAAAAATGTTTAACAGTTTTATTAATCGTTTAATATACCAATTTTTTATTTTTATCAATTTTTTAAATATGTTTTTGTGTTTTTTTTTTTCCTGTGGAGTAATCCCCCATTGTCATATTTTAACAAAAAAAATAAACAACTTTGCACTATAATCCATACAAAAAAATAAAGGTAAAATTTCATTAGTCATTTATTCTCTCAAGTCCACTCTGTCCAGATGAATCCAGTTTTTTTACATTTTTTTTTTGGTTTTTTCACTTTCTGAAATGAATTAATCAATTTCATATTAGTTTTTTGGAGTGCAAATATCTTCTAATGCATACATTTATGTGCCTGTTAATGTGCTAGTGATACACTCAGTAAAGATTATTTCTTATGTTACAGTGTGTTATTTATATATATATATATATATATATATATATATATATATATATATATATATATATATATATACACAGTGGTACCTTGGTATATGTCCTTTATCCGTTCTAGATCCTTGGACTTCTACCAAACGAATTTTTCCCATAAGAAATAATGGGAAAATGATTAATTGCTCCCATGAAATAAAAATCCTATTGTTATTGGCATATTATACATTGATGGGGTTGTATAAAATAATTTAAACACTGCTTAATACTAAAATACATAAATACAAAAGCAATTAGATTAAATAAATGAAAATGACTTGTCCGATAACAATGAGTTTAATTTTACTGCACAACAAAGGAGAGCGTTACAGCTCTTCCAAAGGAGCCTCTTCAGGCAAATGTGAAGCACTGCCGTTGTTCTTCTTCTGGCAGTCTTCAATCCAAATCCCTAAAGCAGATTCCATCCAGACTACTGCCTTATTACATCCACTTACAACTCGCTTTGCACCCTGGTTAAAAGGACACTGCGTCGTAGATCTTATATTCCTTTCCTACTTTTTAAATAAAAGAATCGTAGCCTTCAACAAATCTAAAACGTTTACCTTTTCGGCAATCATTAACATCTTCCATTTGCACTTGGGCACGGCCCCTGAAGCAGTAGCAGATCGTTTTGGAGCCATAATGAAGGGCTTGACTATGCAAAAAGATAAACACAAAAGAGCACAAAAGTTAACTCTTTACAAAGCGAAACATGTTGATGCTGAATGAGCGAGACGAGACTTCCTGGTTAACACTGAATTCAGCACGCAGGAACTCAACTGCGTGCTCTGATTGGTTAGCTTCTCAGTCAGGAGAACTTAACTGTGTGCTCTGATTGGTTAGCTTCTCAGTCATCCGCCAATAGCGTCCCTTGTATGAAATCAACTGGGCAAACCAACTGAGGAAGCATGTACAGGAAGTAAAAAGACACATTGTCCACAGAACCCATGAAGCAGCGTAAAATCTGCGTTATATATTTAGTTATGCTTTCATATAAAATCCACGATAGAGTGAAGCTGCGAAAGTCGAAGCGCGATATAGTGACTGTACAGGTTAAAACTTTTTTTTTTTTTTGAAGGCGCACGCCCGGTATACCACACATGTTGTTCTAGCACACGAGTCGTATTCCAAACAAAGGTTGTATACCAAGCAAAAGATTTCGCCTCTAAACAGGACGTATACCAAGTTGGACTTATTCCAAAGCAGACGTATACGAAGGTACCACTGTATATATATATATATATATATATATATATATATATATATATATATATATATATATATATATATATATATATATATATATATATATATGTATATATATATGTATATATTTACACATATACACACACATTCATATGTGTTTTGGACCTCCAGGGGACGTACCGCTCCCCAAACCCTGACACAGACAAGCTGAAACAACAGATCAATACAGCACACATTTTATTCGGGTAGGGGAAGCATTTTTCTTTTTTTCCCCCACTTCATAGCACAGTACAAAAGCACCAACTAATATGGCACACAATCCTTTACTTCTTCTCACTCACATCCACGTCTCCTCGCAAACTTTGTCCTCCATCTCCCATCCGCCCATCTGTGAGGCAGATCCCATCCTTCCATATTTGCCATTTGTCAGGCAGAAACGTCATATCATATGTCTATTCCACAGCACCACCTGGTGGCACCCACTAGTGCTGGGCAGTAAGACCAAAATTCTATATCACTGTATTTTTCAAAATTGTACCAGTTTCACAGTATTCGACTGTATTTTTTTCCCTTGCATGAGTTAACCACATTTTCCACTGCAATTACTTCAGTAGACTGGTTAAGAATAACCTATTCCACTGTCATGAGAATTGTATATTGTACAAAAAAATATTTTAATGTACACACAAGTATTAATACAGGTTTGCATGGCCCCATAAAGTGATAGTTTTCAAGGAGGGGGGCTCTAATAAAGAGAAGGAATCACATTGCATGACAGTTGCAGTCAAAATATTGAACCTTTTTATTGAACAAATTTTGCAAACAACTTAAACTACAATTTTGACAACATATTGTCAACCATTCAAAGAGACATTTAGACTTAGTAAAATATCCAGAGGTGCTTGTCAAAAGTTATATTGCACTGAACATGTCTTAGAAAAGGAATAAATAGTAAATATTTTTTGTAAACCAACTACACTTTCTGTTAATGTTAACAATCTCTGTTCAATGACACGTTAAAGTGACTTTTTAAACAACTTTACCATCATTAAACTGCATAATATTTAAACTAATAAATAATAACAATAAAATAAATAATAGTGCAACTTCCAGTAATAATACTTTTACCGTATATGCTCCAATAGAGGCCCCCGGCGTTTATTTGCAAAACTAGCCTCGGCTCCTGGCTCTTAATAGAGACCCGCTGCTATTAGAGACTAGCCATTATTAACAAAAACCTTCAGAACGCAATATTTTTTTTGCGCGTTTCGGTACAGGTAGGTACACAAAAATATAGGTTAATATTACAAACAGCTACTTTATTTGAATTTCACATTCTGCATAAGACTGTTAAAGATAAATGGCAATGTCTTTCTGTACCTTTCGCTGCTATTCGTCGTCCAAATCCACAATGACGGCTTTGTTGTTGTCCAGTTCACTATTGTCATCCTCTTCTTCCAGGTTTGTCACGACGCTTTGAATTCTTGCCACCGACAATTTCTCTCTTCCTTCAAAACACGACTGATTTTCTTTGAGGCAATGAATTAATGAATCCTCACTGCCGTCAGTAGAATAGGTGATGCCACAATTTTTGAAAGATTCCCGAATCATTTCCCATGCAGACATGATCCATGTCACCATCAGATGTCGTGAAGGTGCGCGCAAATGTCCGCCTCGTGTGAGTTCTTTGTCATTGTCAACTGCAATCCAATTTTCATATAATGCTCTGATCTTGTCCTTGAAAGATTTGTTCCATTAAACGTCTGCTGGCTGCACATATATTGTGCAACCTCCTGGAACGACTGCTGTGTCCATGTTGTACTTTTTGAGCTCACGTTTAATGTTTGCACTGATATGGCAATGATAAGAGTCCCAAACCAGAAGTCTCTTGTGGAATGAAAATTTCCCACAAACTTTTTGTCAAACCAAACTGACGTCTCATCAATTCCAATAATGTTGCATTCTCGGTTACCTTTGGGCACTTGCAACTGAGAAACCCACATCACAAAAGAAACAACTTTGTCAATCAATTTATCTGGGTCTTTTTGAGCCACAGTAGGTTTTCATCTGAGAGATAACGAATTACGCTCCATAAATTTTTGCAACCAGCCGGAACTCACAACAAAAGTCTCCTTTCTCTTGGATTCTTCATCGATCTCGGTATTGAAAATCAGTTTTGCTTGTTCACGAATCATCTTTCTGGAAACGCGGATGGATTTTCGCCGCTGCTTGAGAATCCAGGACAATACACGGTCTTCAAGTTCTTCACTAAAATTCTTGGTTCCTCCTCCTTCTAACCGCTTTCTGCTTGCACCTTTGTCCTTTTTCGCAGACACAAGACTCTCATATTGTTTTTTCCACTCTCTGATTCTTTTCGGATCAACACCATAATGACGAGAGGCCACTTCACCGGAAGTTTCTTTCACGTATTCCATTGCACAAATCTTAACACTAGAATTACCAGAGCCTACGAAAAAACTCGTAATTCCGTCCCACCTTAAACTGCTTCTTAAATCCCTTCACACTTCTCCGCCAGCGTCCTTTGTCTTCTAAATTTACTGATAAAGAGAAGCTTGGAGCAGCCGGCTATTCCATCCCCCCACCAATTTAGAACGTGCACGAACTTCAGCTTGATTGAGTATCTGGGAGTGAAGTGGAGTTTTAGAGTGGAAATAATAGATCGTTGTTTGGAACACACGCATTTCATGTCTGTTCCGTTTCTACAGTAATCTGTGTCAACACATTGTTAAAACAGAAACGTTTTTTATATTCTAGTAGTAGATGACAAAATGTAGGCATTAACTATATAGTGTATGAAGCCTGAAGTCCAAATAGCAAAGAAACATTTTCACAAGAATAACACAATTGCGCTTTTATTCAAAAATATAACTGCAGAAACAAAAAGCCGCCTTAACATGCGACATTGACAGCAGCTTATTGTAACTGCCTCTGTGGTTCAATAGACTCAGTCCCCGCTTGGGAATCAAGAGGTCACGAGTTCGATCCTGCGCCCCTCTGTTTGGAGAAGTAAACTGCTCTTAGTCTTACTATTTTAGAATAAAAGCATACATTTGATTTCAGTCTGTAACAGCCAGTGCAGTTTATGATCCTTGTAAAGGTTAGCTTTTTTTTTTTTATTCACTTTTCATTCTCTCAGTCACGTTCAGAATCAGTCCATACAACCCCATCTGACACGGCTGTTTTCACTAAAGACGCGCTATAGCTCTGCAGTGTACCACGATGCATACCAACGGCCCCCCTACCCCCTTTTATTTAAGTGCACTTTTTCCATCGCCTTTTCCTGTAAGAAGCAATGTACACACTTCTCTCTATGCTGTGGTTTCTATTACACACCTGAAAGAAAGAGACAATATATGTGAAAATATCATCGCACTAATGCAATAGTATTTGAAAACGAACAGCGTCAGATCGGGTGTGAATTTATGCAGGAACTGGAAATTCTCTGATGCGGGACCTTCCCCCAGGGAAGAAAGTACAGTGTCAGGTGCTCATTCAGTGTAATAGAAACCATAGCACAGAGAGGTGTGTACACGGCAACAAGTACACGTGCCGTAAATGTAGGAAGGACGGTCCTTGGGTGTGTGGGAACTGTTAATATTTGAATGTGATTATTTTATATGGCACGGAATGAAAATCGGCACTTCTTAGCATTGCACCATGCAAGCTGTCGTATCAATCGCTTACTGTAACTTGCTTTCTTTTTTCTTCGGTTATACAGGTAGTTTTGAATAAAAGTGCACTTGTTTTGTTTGCGAAATGAAGTGTCTGCGTGCACTTTTCGTGGCATTACACATGTATTTTTTGAGCATGCCCGTTTGAGCAGTATAAAAAGTATTGAAAAGTATAACAAAACAACGGGCAGATGGGGAGTGTCTGATGATTGCATATAGCGCCGAACTTACTGCTCTTTACCATTCTCTCCTCTGCATGCCCTGGAGTACAAAAGAAACAGAATACAGACGCGCTATAGCTCTGCGTTGTACCACAATGCATACTAACGCCCCCCCACCCGGTTCTGACACACAGACGCTGGCGAAGCTGCCTTCTTCGTATCTCACCGTCACTTGATTTTCTTTTTATTCAGTTTTATTGAGTGTTCCTGCCAGTCCCCGCATGTTGCTGTATGCTGGATATTTTCACATGTATTGTCTCTTTCTTTCAGGTGTGTAATAGAAACCACAGCATAGAGAGAAGTGTGTACATTGCTTCTTACAGGAAAAGGCGATGGAAAACGTGCACTTGAATAAAAGGGGGGGGTAGGGGGGCCGTTAGTATGCATCGTGGTACACTGCAGAGCTATAGCGCGTCTTTAGTGAAAACAGCCGTGTCAGATGGGGTTGTATGGATTGATTCTGAACGTGACTGAGAGAATGAAAAGTGAATAAAAAAAAAGCTAACCTTTACAAGGATCATAAACTGCACTGGCTGTTACAGACTGAAATCAAATGTATGCTTTTATTCTAAAATAGTAAGACTAAGAGCAGTTTACTTCTCAAAACAGAGGGGCGCAGGATCGAACTCGTGACCTCTTGATTCCTGCTGGACTGAGTCTATTGAACCACGGAGGCAGTTACAATAAGCTGCTGTCAATGTCGCATGTTAAGGCGGCTTTTTGTTTCTGTAGTTCTATTTTTGAATAAAAGCGCAATTGTGTTATTCTTGTGAAAATGTTTCTTTGCTATTTGGACTTCAGGCTTCATACACTATATAGTTAATGCCTACATTTTGTCATCTACTACTAGAATATAAAAAACGTTTCTGTTTTAACAGTGTGTTGACACAGATTACTGTAGAAACGGAACAAACATGAAATGCGTGTGTTCCAAACAACGATCTATTATTTCCACTCTAAAACTCCACTTCACTCCCAGATACTCAATCAAGGCATGAGCTGAGAGAAGTTTGTGCACGTTCTAAATTGGTGGGGTGGAATAGCCGGCTACTCCAAGCTTCTCTTTATCAGCACATTTAGAAGACAAAGTGCACTGGCGGAGATGTGTGAAGGGATTTAAGAAGTTTATTTAAGGTGGGACGGAATTACGAGTTTTTTCGTAGGCTCTGGTAATTCTAGTGTTAAAAGCAATGTCAAATGACTGTTTTGGCGGCATTTTGGAATGCAATGAAACCGGTATATCCATATTTCTTATATATGCAACATGCACATGAATTACACACGTCTATAAAGATACAGACTTACAATGTACGCTAGTAGGCAAATATCAAAGACCCGGCTACTGTTAGAGACTGGCTACTATTTGGCCCAACGCTTATTAGAGACCGGCGACAATAAGAGACTCGGCATTTATTGGAGCATATACAGTACTTCAAAACTTCAAGCCCAGGTACATTACACAGTATTCACCAAAATAAAATAAAACAAGTGCAAGTTGTTGATGACATCTTTGCCAACTGAACTGTCATTAAGGCAAATTGCATTAATATGGACCTTGCTTCAAGCTAAGCTATATACATAAATAATAAAACTGCAACTTACATTTGTAATGCTATTTGTGGTATAGTGGGTCTGCGGCTTCAAAAAAAAAAAGGTCAGTTTTTAAATCCAGTTCGCCGTGTCTGTCTCCGTGGACGCAATTGCACAACCACGAGGAGTTGATGAGGTGATTGGGGTGAGTCACACCCGATCGTTGTGTGATGCGGTGTGTGAATAAGGCGCTGCACCCATGGAGACGTATATTAAAGGGCCGGCAGGATAGGGGGAAGGAAAAAAGAAAAGATAGAACACAAGGAGGTTAAAGAAGGGAAAAGGCAGTCATGGGAGATGACCCAGACACCAGGAAGGTGAAGGCAGCACGAGCTGGGGCTCTGTGAGGGTACACAGGCTGAGGCAATCTAGGGGCTGGTTCACCCCACTGACTAAGCGTAAAATGTGGGGTGAGTGAAATGTAAGACCTCCCAATGGATCTGAGGAGCGACTGAGTGAGCACGAAGGAAGGCAGGAGGTGTGCCGACCTCGAATGATCTGGCTGCGCAGTGTGGCAGCAGCCAAGACATGGGTTGGCAGAAAGCAGTTTGTGCTGCAAAGGCTCCGCCAGCAACACCAGTGAAGAGTGAGCTATGAAGACAGAAGGTGGTGTCCTGCGATCGGGCGAGGAGAGAGACTGCATTTTAACCTCTATTTTAACGGATTTATTTATTATGGATTTTATCTCCACGTTTTACTGGTTTTATGGATTTGCTATTTGTTTGGGTACTGTATTTTTCTGAATACTGCACAATGGACACTTTTGGTTTTACTTTTGACTGTTTTAAACCAAAGCACTTGAGCACTTTCCACCATCTCCTGGCTTCAATGAGATTTTTCAGCTCATCTCGGTCGTAACTATCAACGGTATTGGTTCAACAGACTCCCATGTGGGAAAAGGGAGTCTGTAGGGGACACTATTACACAGTAACCAGGTACATTACACAGTATTGAAACAAAAAAAAAAAGTACAACTTGGCTTGCAGTATTATCCAGTAGTATAGAAGCAGTATTCACACATTTGAACATAATGGTCCACATCCGAAATTTTAAAACCAAAGTATCTTCAGGCAACAGACACAGAACCTTTTTTCATCAAAAGTTCTCAATTTTATCGTCTGCTACAGCTTCCGTTTAAGAATGTTCTCTGTCCATTTTTACTGCTCAATACTTCCATTAATGCATGTACTTTGCATGCCCATTTAGCGGTGCAGCAGTGTAAAAGGTCACCCCTTAAACAGTTTCCCGCTGTGCCACATTCTGAACGTTGTTTAGCTTATTTAAACTGGTGTTCCGGTATAAGAAAAGTCCATATCATAACAAAAAAAAATGTTTTTTTGTATGAACCAGTATTACTGCCCAGCACTAGCACCCACGGCACCCAACGGAGCTTAAATATTGAACTCTTAAGTCCCATGGTGCCCTGTGGGAATTTGGGGCACAGCTGTAAACCAAGAAGGCTGCCATCTAGCATTTTGGGGGAGGCAGCAACCGCCTTACCCCATCCTTCCATATTTTCAGCGTCCCGAGTGGGTTGGACTGCCAGTCATCCCTTACAGTGTGTGTATATGTATATATGTGTGTGTTTATTTTCTTTTTTTAGGAAGACTACAATTTTATGTATATATGTTTTTGTCTTTATTTTTCATTTTGGGACTGACAATTTCACTATATATATTGCTGACTTATTTTTGATTGGAACATTACTCTTGTGTTTTTGTGTGCTTTTCAATAAAACCCACTTTTGTTTTTAAAAAGTACCACCTTTTTGTATCTGTGTCTACAAGACGCCCACTGTGTAGTCTGGTGCCAACCTTACCACTGCCACTAACTGTTAATCTTTATTTATTTTGCCATTATAATTAGATGTGCTCATTCAGCTTTGTCTTTATGTATACCTGAACTGTGGCTGGAGCCGGGACACTGTAATCTTATTTTAAGAGACTGATTTTACATGTTTAGGTTGTAGCATTTTAAGAAATGTTGGAAGTAAATTAATCAACAGTGTTTATGCTGTTGGCATTTACATCCCTCGCCCCATGATTTCTGTTTGGACCAATTTCTAATTTAATTTTTTTTAAATTGTGATTTAGTATTGTGTTAAACTGCTACACCAGCAGCTCTCCGTGTCCCTTAACAGTTTTTTGATTCATGATTGAGCATATAGAAAATCCTTTTAAAATGTAATTATATTCTAAGAAGTCAAAGTTGTATTTTGGATGTTTAGTTCATAATCTAGGCTAGGGCTGCAACAAGGAACTATTTTTAGTAATCCACTAATTGGTTAATTACCACTGATTAATTAATCAATTGTATGAGAAAAGATTATTGTCAAATTTAAATGCAAGAGCTATTTATAGTGCACTCTGTAATGTTTGGACAAAGACAGATTTTCCTTGATTTATCCTTCTGCTACACATTTTAAAATTACAGATCAAACAATTCAGATCTGATTTAAGTGTACCTTGTGACATTAACTTAAGGGTATTTGGGTATTTAAGGGTATTCAATTTTTCTATTTACAATGCTGCCAATGGTTTCTTCTCCAGCACCATTTAAGTTCTTCATTGCTTATGGCAGATCGCTTTATTAGGGCACAGTTTTTGTGAATATTATCTATAAGTTGTACCGCAGTTTGTAAATATTAATTAAAACCCTAAAAGATTAATTATTAAAACACTAGACATTAAGCCTGTTACAATAACGGGCGCTAGAACAGTAGTGCATAAACATTAGTAGGAACAGTCTATATTAAATGGCAAGGAACTTGACCTCATTCTGTTTCTTGTCTTAATTTTTTTTTTGTCAAAAATATTTTTGCAAGAAGCCTAAAATAGAATAATAATAAAAATAAAATAGAAACGTATGACAATACAGTAAGTATAATTAATATTGCCTTAGTGTAAACCTTTGTAACAATCTGTAATACACAATATCTGAAGAAGATATTTAGGAAAAAAATTTCTATTTTTTTACCTCATGAAATTTTTCTATAAAATTTCATTATAGACAACATTTCTTGTAAATATTCTGTCTGTTTGGCAAGAGTTTGCCTTGTTCAGGACCATCTACAACCTTGACAACAACATCTGGATAACTTCTAACTCTTGTTAATGCAACATATAACTGACCATGGCTGAATACTGGTTCTGGCAAGTAAATGCCAACTTTTTATAAGGTTTGCTCTTCTGAGTCTCTCTCTTTTTTGCATTTTTCTGACGCTCATTTTCTTTTTCTTCAATCGATCTATTTGTTTGTATTTTTTTTTTTGTCTTTCAGCCTGTCTTTTGTTGATGTTAAATTGTTGAGCTGACCGTTCTTCCAGGAGATGTTACTTGTATAGGATTTGATTGTCTGTGTCTTTTGTCCTACTTGACGTGTACTTTTTTTTTTTTGAGTGACATGTTGTTAGTAGATATGTCCGTAATATTTTCTCTTACAGTAATACTGGCTTGTACATGGCTGTAATATGCGTCAGTGTATTGTGTGCCTTTAAATTTCTCTCGCAGCAATACTGGTTTGTATTTCCGTAAAATGCCTGTAATTTTCTCTGACAGTAATCCTGGCTTTGATGTCCGTAATATGACTTTAATTTTCTGTTACAACAGTGGGCAATCAGCAGAGTGTCCCCAGCAACTGATGTAATGTGTGGCGTGCAGTTGATAATCATGACTGTGTCGTCTCCCCAGCAAGTACTGTGCAGATCACCAGCAAGTATTTTAATCTGTGCTGGCGTGTAGCTGATTATTGTATGTGTGGCGTCTCCCCAGCAACGAATTTTATGTGCGTGGCTGCGACTACCCAATCAGCACTCTCCCAGCAATTATGTCTTTTATTTACTTGTCATGCGCTGCCGCGGCAAGACCATTCACTGTGTGCCCAGCTTCCAGTGTGTGTGCTTTATTTGCTTATTATGCGCTGCCGCGGATAGGCCATTCACTATGTTCCCAGCTTCGAGTGTGTGTGCGACCAAGGTGCCGTGCGCATGGGCGGGGCACGGTGCGATGTGCTGGCCCTGCACATACGCACTTCACCAGAAGACACACACACACGGACACCTGGATGCACACAGGGCTTTTATTAAAGAGGATTAAATCCTCCAAATTATAATGTGTTCTTTGTTGTGAGGATTCGACAAATACTTTGTTTACACTGAACAGTTACTTAATTAAAATTATCATAAATAGTTTTCTTCACAAAAACATGTTTCTTTGTCTTGTAAAAGACACATATTTCATGTGTTTAATTGCATAGATTTATTTTTATATAGCTGTGAACCTTATTTTAGCGTATATTGGATATGTAGAATCACAAATTCAAAAGACATTATTTAATTTATAGCAATTTGTGTTATCTGACATTTTGGTATGTTGACTATTGTCATAATACCTCTTTCTCCCATAATATGTCTCATTACAATTAATTAGAAAATTTGCACACAAGAATTAAATTAATGCCACCTCCATATATTCATGTTCCATGTTCACATTAAATTTAATCAGGTCAATATCCACACCAATCTCCTACCTCTCTACGATGAATTGCACAAAGTAAAATAAATAAATAAATAAATCTGTTGATGCTAATTTGAAACATACAGTATGTTCCAATTTGAAATTAAGTCCAATCACATCAATATTAGCACTCTTACCCAATTCAAAGAGCTATGTAATAAACATTAATAAATTCTCGATGAATTCTAATAATTCTTTAGATTATAGTTTGCAGAGAAAATTTGACCTTTTCAAAATTTAAGCAATAAAAACATGTCATTTGCTGACTGAGTTGGGAAGATGGATTCTGTCACTTTGAGTAAAATAAGATAATGATCAAATCAAGTGTAAGATACCACAACTGATTTTCTTTTTTTTTTTTCTTTAGTGTATTGTCCCTTCTTATTTAATTGAATGTAAGGGCAACAATACACTTACACAGCTTTTAGTTGAAGAGCATGTGAAACATACTGATTTCATTTGCTGATGCTGGCCAAAATGAAGATGTCAAAGGATAAGACTAGGAGTCGTTGCAGCCCATATTGGGCAATCACAGGTGCGGTGTGCGATTTGTGTGAAGCCAGCTTAATAATATCAGAGAATTTGGAATAATCGTAAATTAAAAATGATCTGACAAATAAGCAAAGGTTTTTCCATATATTGTTGGCATATTAGGGCATTTAGAACACATTCTAGCAAGGCAAAACTTGATCAATATCATCGTCACAATTTGTTTCTTGTCCTGGGTATATTTTGGATAATCTTAATCGAGATAAATGTGTGCAATTAATGATATTAATTGAACTATATTCTGTTCACAAATGGTTGAGACGTATATCTTGTTGATGGCTGGTTATTGCTTTATAAATTTTTATTCTAATTAAAAGGTCCTATTCTCATATTTTCCATAGAAAATCTATGGGTACACTATTTGAGATAATCTGGTAAACTTTAGAGTTGCTCCTTGAAGCCTTTTCTTCATCAATACATAGTATAGTGGCAACTATTGATAGTAAAGAAATATTCCTTAGGTTTCTTTTAATAGCGTTTCTAACTGACAAATAGTAAGAGTGTAATTATTGAAAGATGTAGACCTTTTGACGTTATATACTTAATTAAATATTTAATCTCCAAGTAACTGCAGTTTGGTCTTCACTGTGAGAGCTTCACTGCCAATTTGGCTAGGTTCTCAGCCACTGCTATATGTCGAGAAGGCTGGATAGGCTCCTTTTACAACTACAGCCCTACCCACATTGTGCCCCACATCCTCCTCTTCATCTGCATTATAGATAAATAGATAAAAAGAATGTTCATTTGTTTGTTCCTTCATTCTAACTTTATTTGTCCCCTCAAGGATATTTGGCTTTTTGCCGAAACTCTTAGAAACATTATGGTCTAAACATACACCAGAATGACTAAAAAGCGAGAAAAGTAAAAAAGAAAAAAAAGAAAAGCTGTTGAACTGGCTGTCACGATGAGGCATTATGCAGTTTTGGTTTAGAGGAGGCTGAGGCCCTGTTTCATTTCTTGACAATGATTCTTTGGCTGAAAGTACTTCATCTGTCAGAGTGAGGATGTGCAGCATTGTTCATTACTGGCACTCAGTTTTGTTTTACTTCTCTCCTTTGATTCTTCCTCCATGGGGAACTGACCGTGTCCTATGCTCTGCCTTACATATATAGTTCTTCTGTATTCTGAGACTTGTCCAACCTGTCATTAATGTCGACCCCCAAGTACTTTTAGGAGTGGACTTGAATAGTGACCAGACCTAGATGCTCTTTGGTGCGATGAAGGTCAATAACCAGTATCTTTGTTATGCGGATATTAAGATGCAGACAATTCTGTTTCCATCAAGGAACAAAGCTCTCTTCCTGACTCAATTACTCTGTCTCATTCCCTTTATCAGTGACCCATAACAAATTTTATATTGTCATTTGGAAATTGTGGCTGTTTAGGAAGTTGTTGTTTTGGAGACATAATGTGCTTCTTGCTACTGTATATATATTATGATATGCAATATTTTGAATATTTGGAGGATAAAGACATTAAGGAACTACTAAGAGAGTTGTCTCCAGCATCTATTCCTGACAAGTAGATGAGAGCAAATGTTAGTTTTTAACGCCATGTACTACCCATAAATCATCCTTAATCCTAGATACTTTTGAAGTCTTTTTTCTATTTAATATTTCTGGAATAGTTTACATTGGAAATTGATATTGCTCGTACATGTTTTTGGTTTAAAAAATTGCATGAAAAGGGAGAGAAGTAACAGTCAATACATACATTTTACACTTACTAGCTATCAGCTTTAGATTCTGGTTCCTAATCAATAAAAAAGAATATTGCTTAGTTAGCATGCAAAGTGTTCAGGTTTTGTCCCTCCCAATAAAGGTTAAAATGCAAGATTTGTAATAAGAATTTATATTACCATATTCCTTAAACATTATATCACTCATTGCAGGTTCCTAGATTCTTGCCATTTGTATCTTCAAATGCTATATTGTCCTATCTGAAAAATTTAATTTTAACAGGTGATACTCGAGTGTTTCTCTTTTAAAATTAGGAGTGATAAACATATACTAAAAATGTTCACAAGCTGAATTACTTAACTTTGCAGGAACATACCTCTTCTTGAGCATTTTAGAAAGCAGGAGGCACTCTTAAGGACACCTGTATTTCTTTTTCACAGGATTTCTGAACCCCACATCTCATACCAGAAGACTTGTCATTCTGCTACACAAGATTACACAGTACAGAATGTATAACAGCAACTACTTTTCTTGACAATAAATGCAATGTACAGATAACTCTTAAGTGCTTTTGTATGTTAAATTTACAAAAATGTGGTTAGTTCCATGAAGGTAAATACAAGAGTGTGATCTGTTGGAATCCCTTTTTGAAGCTGTTGTTTTAAGGTCTTTACATACATCAGGTGAAACTGTGATCCTCCTCTGCTTATTGGGTATGTGCAGTTTACCAGAGTCAAAGGTGTGGTTTTTAGTGCTATCCAGCAGAACTCCTTACCCATTCCTGAATGAAAGTTGAATTGAATGAGTGCAAGTATTAAAAATTGAAGTATAATTCATCATGATTGCTCTTCCACAGGCTGTTGTCATTGATGTTATATATGGTGTTTTATGGGTCAAAAATTCCCAGAATTTATCAATGGCATTTTAATAGGGTGTATTTATCAACTATGCTGCTAGATACTGTATGCCTACGGTTTTCTTAATTAGTATACTATGTGTCATTATTCTGAGTTGATCAAGATGAGTATTTCTGACATTCTACAATTGTGCTTATGATTTCAGTGATTTTGTTTTCTTCCAAAATGAACAAAGCAGGGTAGGTTGTATTGAACATCAAAACAAAGATGGTCTAATTTTTACGAATTGACAGAAAATAAAGTTTCTCAGTGAGTAGTCCACTTATTTGTAACATTACACTAAACTACTGAATCATCTGTGGGAAATTGACGGGTGAGAAAAATGCATGGCGCATACAAAGTTCCATTTTGCACTGTGACGGGGCACCTGCACTCAATGTTTCACCATGACAATACAGCTGCACACATCACTGTACTATTACTGCCAACCTGAATGCATTGTCAATCAAAAGTTTTGACCAAAAACAATGTGGTTGTTGATTCACACTAAACTATTTCATCAGATCTTATTGCCTGTGAGTTCTTTTAGTTTCTAAAATTAAAACTGTAAACGAAGGGAAGGCAATTTGCTACCATGTTAGAAATACAGAAATAATCGCAGGAGGCATTATACATGGTAAGAAAAGATGAGTACAGGAAATGTTTCTAGGAATGGAAGAAGTCTGGAAGTGTATTACATTCAAGTCAAGGGGAGTATTATGACAATCAAATAGAATTGCTAAAAGTTATATAATTTTCCAATACTTTTTTGCTGCATAACATTTTTTCACTGTTGCCAAAGACTAATTGGACAGAAATCACAAGTGAGATTCTTCTTTGAACCACTGTCACATGTTCACTACATGCAGAATGCCTGCGCATGTTCCTTTAATATACAAGTGCTTAGTAAATAGCAAAGTTCAATTATCTGTGTAACCATTCAACCCAAATGCAGTATATCTATGTACTTGATAGCTACTAATCTGCTCTTAAACAAGTGTCACTGCTGCCTTTACTGGGTGCACTAGTATTTTGTTTATTTTAAAATTTCCTCATAAGAATCATTCTGCAATCCAGCACATCTTGTGTTATTGACTACTGATGATCCCACTTGCTTCATACACTTGGCCTGCAAACACGTATTGGCACTGAGATTGTATAGTAGATTATAATATTAATATTAGAATATATGCAAATGAGGATTCAGTGTCAATTATATAGTAGTTTTTTGGTTAATAACCCAATTATTGGTACTTCTGAGAAACCTGCCATGTAATCACTATTGCTGTCATCATAACATTTTTTTCTTAATGAGTTATGCTAATTTAAATCTGATTATTTCACAAATGAGTTTCAGAACATTTAAGTTCCAGATTCTGCACAGTGAGTAAACATTAAGTTTCCAGAAGAGTAATGCATTGGCTGTTTTTGAAGCTGTGTAAAGTTTTTGCTTGAAGAGTACTGGTTTTAGGTTTTTACAGTTTAACCTTTAACTTTAGAATACAACGCACTCATTTATAAACAGTTTATATTTGTGCTGACTCTACGCTTGTGTGAAAGAGACTGGGGACACAGACTTTTGGTATGGGCTGGCTCCCTGACCGAATTGGCTCTGTATTCCTGTACATCTAAAATTACATTAAGAAAAAAAATGTAAGGTTTATTGCATAAGTCTCCACCATCTTTGTCATTGGAATATTGTTTAACAGGCATGTAATATAAGGTAAATAGATTTGGGTCAAATATCTAGTCACAGTTGTTAAGCTTAGTTGAAAACACAAGGATGACAAATAAAGATGTTTCTATTGTTTAAAAAAGGAAAAAGAGCAACTTTTCCAGAAGAACATTTTAAATTTTAGGTACTTTTTAGTAGCTCAGTCAGCTTTTCTTTCCAAAGTCACATGCACTGTGCTATAAAAAATTAACAGACAACTCATTGACAGCACAACATCAGAAATTTGTTATAGAAAATGTTATGAGGAGGATTCTAAGTAAGTCAACTGTGTTTTACAATTCTTTATCAAATAGTAGCCTTGGGGAATAATACAGTGTACCAGATAGTGTTTCAAACAGGAAAATAGGGGCAGAGAGTTCTCGCATTCAATGAATATGTGTGAACAACTGCTAACCATGAGTTATAACATGATCCTGTACTGGTGTCAAAGTGTGAAATCAGTTTTCTCAAACACCCTTCTGGTCAGTAGATTTTCAGATTTTTGTTATATTTACAAATACTGTGATTTATCCATTCCTTACTTAAACAGTTTAATCCATTCAGAACATTTCTTCATAATAATGTAAGGAAGTATATCAGGTTTTTAAAGCTGTTCTTATTTTCTGATGCTTCTAAAGTAGATGGCTCATTTAATACCTGAAGTTTAGGTGCTCTCACAAACCTTGAAATTAACTACATTACTGGCCAAAAGTTTTACAGTTCACTTCAGTTTTTATTCAGATTTAATCAGTTGAAATGTAATGAAAGAACATAATTAATGAGCTGTGACACAGCATTATTACACTTTCAAGTGTATGGCTTTCATTTGGAGAAATTGCAAAGAAAAATCAAAAGTGTCAGTGAGGGCAGTGTCCTACACAATCAAGGCAATTGGAAACTGGAAGAAACTCTGATAGTCACAGATCTGGCAGATCCAAAGTCACAACCCAGTCAGAAGACAGGTTTCTAAAGGTCACCAGCTTTCATGATAGGAGCTCTACAACACAACGGCTCATTGTCATAAGCACTTTGTTATTTGGCACTTTGAGTAGAAAAACAGAAAAAAAAAGTTAATAATATAGAGTAGTGTGGTGCCAGCACATGTGATTGTTTTTATGGCTTGTTGTCTTAACAAGTATCACAAGGAATACAGGTCAATGAGTAAGACTGTGACACGGTGAGAATGGTGACTGAAGTAAAAAAAAGCAGGCAAGAGGCAAGCAAGTCAAAGATGGACTTTTATTATTTTCGAGTTGTCCAATGGGCAGCAGCAGGGTACCTTTTATTATTGTGCCTTTTGGAATAAAGAGACTGTCAGCACCTATGGACTCACCTGAAAAAGTGGAATTGTCAGAGTATTAAGTCAGGTTCCGCATAATCTGTCTACTTTTTTTCTCTCCTTTACTGATAGTAATATTTCAATACCAGTGGCTTGAAATTTTTTATTGCTCCTTATTGTTTTAGGTGTTTGGTGTCAAACCAGCTGCCACATAAGGTGAAAAGGAAAATTAGATTAATGAGTTGTTTTCATTTTTCTTAGCATTTGTTTAGCTTTAAACAACAGGGATCTCAGGTTTAAGAGTGAATGGGACAGCGTTAGATATAAAATGAAACTTTCAGGGTGCATAAAAAGCGTTTAGAAAACATTTCTCACATTTCTCAGTTCACTTATGGGATCAGGAAAACAACTACATTGTGAAGGGAACTGATTGTTAAGTTTTGCTAATGAAGATAACCATTCAAAATTACAAAATGATAGTGGAAGCATAAACAAATCTGCAAAATAATGCCTTCTTTGCACAGAACATCTGGAGTAACATGATGCCAAAATAAGTGTAGGTAAAATGAACAACCATACTTTTATAAACAAATTTCAGCTTTTTCTTTCTAATAAGACCTTTAAGAAAATTGAATAACATTCAAATAGCAACTTTCAATCTGACAGCATTACTACGTAAAATTCAATTAACCTGAAAGGAACATTGTTATTAAATTACCATAAATATTTGTGTGTATAATTTTAGTCTATCAATTCTGTTGATACTAATAAAAAAAACTTCTTCTTCTTTCAGCAGCTCCCGTTAGGGGTTGCCCCAGTGGATTATCTTCTTCCATATCTTTCTGTCCTCTGCATCATGTTCTGTTACACCCATCACCTGCATGTCCTCTCTCACCACATCCATAAACCTTTGCTTAGGCCTTCCTCTTTTCCTTTTCCCTGGCAGCTCTGTCCTTAGCATCCTTCTCCCAATATACCCAGCATCTCTCCTCTGCAAATGTCCAAACCAATGTAATCTTGCCTCTCTGACTTTGTCTCCCAACCGTCCAACTTGAGCTGACCCTCTAATGTACTAATCCTATCCATCCTCGTCACACCCAATGCAAATCTTAGCATCTTTAACTCTGCCACCTGCAGCTCTGTCTCCTGCTTTCTGGTCAGTGCCACCGTCTCCAACCCATATAACATAGCTGGTGTCACTACTGTCCTGTAGACCTTCCCTTTCACTCATGCTGATCCTGTCTGTCACAAATTACTCTTGACACTCTTCTCCACCCATTCCACCCTGCCTCTCTTCCACAATCCCCATTACACTGTACTGTTGATCCCAAGTATTTAAACTCATCCACCTTCGCAAACTCTACTCCCTGCATCCTCACCATTCCACTGACCTCCATCTCATTTACACACATGTATTCTGTCTTGTTCCTACTGACCTTCATTCCTCTCCTTTCTAGAGCATATCTCCACCTTTCCAGGGTCTCCTCAACCTGCTCCCTACAATCGCTACAGATAACAATGTCATCAGCAAACATCATAGTCCACGGGGACTCCTGTCTAATCTGTCAACCTGTCCATCACCATTGCAAATAAGAAAGGGATCAGAGCCAATCACTGATGTAATCCCACCTCCAACTTGAATGCATCCGTCACTCCTACCGCAGACCTCACCACTGTCACACTTCGCTGTACCACTCTTACGTACTTCTCTGCCATTCCCGACTTCCTCATACAATACCACAGTTCATCTCGAGGCACTCTGTCATATGCTTTCTCCAGTCCACAAAGACGCAATGCAACTCCTTCTGGCCTTCTCTAAACTTCTCCATCAACATCCTCAGAGCAAACATTGCATCTGTGGTGCTCTTTCTTGGCATGAAACCATACTGCTGCTTACTAATCATCACATCACTTCTTAATCTAGCTTCCACTACTCTTTCCCATAACTTCATGCTGTGGCACATCAATTTTATTCCCCTGTAGTTACTGCAGTCCTGCACATCCCCCTTATTCTTAAATAGTACACTCCTCAGACATCCTCTTACTTTCCAAGATTCCGTTAAACAATCTGGTTAAAAACTCTACTGCCATCTCTCCTAGAGACCTCCATGCTTCCACAGGTATTTCATCTCTGACCAACGGCCTTTCCATTTTTCATCCTCTTCATACCTGTCCTTACTTCCTCCTTGCTAATCCTTTGCACTTCCTGATTCACTATCTCCACATCATCCAACCTCTTCTCTCTCTCGTTCTCTTCATTCATCATCCTCTCAAAGTACTCTTTCCATCTGCTCAATACACACACCTCACTCCTGAGTACGTTTCCATCTTTATCCTTTATCACCCTAACCTGCTGCACATCTTTCCCAGCTCGGTCCCTCTGTCTAGCCAATCGGTAGAGGTCCTTTTCTCCCTCTTTAGTGTCCAACCTCTCATACAATTCATCATACGCCTTTTCTTTAGCCTTCGCCACCTCTCTCTTCACCTTGCACCTTATCTCCTTGTACTCTTGTCTACTTTTTGCATCTCTCTGACTATCCCACTTCTTCTTTGCCATCCTCTTCCTCTGTATACTCTCCTGTATTTCCTCATTCCACCTCCAGGTTTCCTTTTCCCTCTTTCCAGATGTCACGCCAAGCACCTTTCTTGCTGTCACCCTTACTACATCGCTGTAGTTTCCCAGCTGTCTGGTAACTGTTCACTGCCACCCAGTGCCTGTCTCACCTCCTCCCTAAACTCAACCTTGCAGTCTTCCTTTTTCAACTTCCGCCATTTGATCCTTGGCTCTGCCCTCACTCTCTTCCTCTTCTTGATCTCCAACGTCATTCTACAGATCACCATCCTATGCTGCTTAACTACACTTTCCCCTGTCACCACTTTGCAGTCTTCAATCTTTTTTAGATCACTTCTTCTGCATAAGATGTAATCTACCTGTGTGCATCTTCCTCTACTCTTGTACGTAACCCTATGTTCCTCCCTCTTCTTAAAATACGTATTCACCACAGCCATGTCCATCCTTTTGGCAAAATCCACTGTCCTCTGACCTTCTTCATTCCTTTCCTTGACACCATACCTACCCATCACCTCCTCGTCTGCGCTGTTCCCTTCACCAACATGCCCATTGAAATCCACTCCAATCACCACTTTCTGTCCCTTGCGTACACTGTTCATCACTTCATCCATCTCACTCCAAAAATCTTCTTTCTCGCCCATTGCACACACAACTTGCGGTGCATATGCACTAACAACATTCATCATCACACCTTCAGTTTCCAGCTTCATAATCATTACTCGGCCTGACACTCTTTTCACCTTCAAAACACTCTTGACATACTGTTCCTTCAGAATAACTCCTACCCCATTTCTCCTCCCATCCAAACCATGATAGAACAATTTGAATCCACCTCCAATCCACCTGGCCTATCTTCACTTCCATTTAGTCTCTTGCACACACAATATATCAACCTTTCTTCTCTCCATCATATCTGCTAACTCTCTCCCCTTACCAGTAATACTGCCGACATTCAAAGTTCCAACCCTCAGCTCCACTCTCTTTACTTTCCTCCTGCCTCCGGACACGTCTTCCCCCCTCTTTTTCTCCTTCTTCGGCCAACAGTAGCCCAGTTTCCGCCAGCACCCTGTTAGCTAACAGTACTGGTGGCGGTCGTTGGTAACCCGGGGCTCGACCGATCCGTTATGGAAATTTGTATTGTTGTCCACATAGTGATTTGGCAAAATTTTACACCGGATGCCCTTTCCTGGCGTAACAATCCCCATTTATCCGGGTTTGGGACCAGCATGGAGAAACACACTGGTTTATGCATCCTCTGTGGCTTTTGTTTTTTGTTTTTTTTTTTTTATTTAGTGGCCCCATAGAAATCTTTTTCCCGGGCCCGCCCTTTACTCTTAAGCAATTGGATACTACCTAAATACCACAGTGCTAAATACCATAATACTAAGCTTTCTATCATTACTTTCCATGTTTATAATTAAATGTATTAAAAACATTTTGAAAGTTTAATGATCTCTAGGTTGAGCATCCCTAATCCAAAATTTCAAAATTCTAAACTGAAACAGCTGTTGTTAAGTTACAGTGATAGTGCAAAAGTTGATGTAAGGCTGAAAGTATTGTCAGCTATATTCATGCAACTATGAAAGTATTACATCTCATCAAAAGTAGGTGAAAAGGACTACAGTTAAGTTAGTTGATAACAAAGTTCCACAAGAGATATGGATTTCAGTACTCGAAATACCCGACTCCATAAATGTCCCTAATGACACCAGTAGAAGCACAGACAAGGCTGCACAGCATCCACATTCTCACTGTACAGCACCCACCTTCTGACTGCACACTTAAACGAATAATTAAAGGAAGTTAACATTACTGTCTACATGAAAATACAAACTTGCCATACCAGAAAATAGCTGCAGTGTTTTAACGAGTAATATACCTGTATTCTGCAATGCTTCTGTAAAGTCTTAATTTGCTGTTGTTATGCCATATAGTGGTGTAATAATCAGAGTGACAGAAATATATTGTAGAAGACAGAAGCACTTGTCAAACAAGTGGAGCCAAGTACCTGCAGTGGTCTAAGAATATGTGTGTCTGTCTCTTTTGTAACTGCACACATTACAATTTACAAATTCATCATTTAGCTTCAGTTATCTTGTACTACAGAGATCTGAATGATTAATGGTTATTTTTGCTTTTTATTTTCTCACAATGTCAAGGCAGTTTCTTTTATTCTCTCTCTGAAACACTGAAAATTTAAAATGCATGAACTAGAGGAATTGAGGATAGGTGTTTTAGGAATGGATGCCAGTATTCCAAAATACCTTTAGTCCCAGGAATTATGGATTAGAGATTTTGGACTTTTAGTATACCCCATTGTTAATTTTCAGGAAGTATGAGGCTCTCCGTCTGTTGCAGAGATTCGATTTTAATTGTCAGAAGGTACCAGTGTCACTGTCAGATTATTACATTAAAACCTTGATAAAAACTGTGCTTAATCATAACCTTTTTCCTCATAAACTAAGGAACAAAACATGCCACTTGTATAAAAATAAATTTCAAAGATAATTGGATAGACAACAATATTATGTTTATTTTCTGTTTGTTTAGATAATGAATATTTTCTTCTTAATGCTCACATCACAGGAGATGTCATTCCTTGCAGTCTTTCATGTTTGTTTCAAAATCAATTCAATGTAATGGAGTTGAAATTGGCAGTCTCAATATTATGTTCTGTATGTGGAATGTATTAAGTTTACCAGGTAGCACATTTCCTGAACCAAAAGCTCTGTCATCTTGGCACACTATCATTAAAAATAGATTTAGGTGTAAAAAATAAACCGTTTTATTTCCTATTTTATATTTTCAGTATAGCTTTTGTAATTACAAACATCAGTAAAATTTACATGAGAACAGACCATTCAGCCCAATAAAGCTCACCTGTCCTACCCACTTAATTCCTCAAAAAAACATTGTCTAGTTTTGAAGGTTCCTAAAGTTCTACTGTCTACCGCACAACTTGGTAACTTATTGCATATGTCTAATCCTCTCTGTGTGTAGAAAAATTTCTACATGGATCGTACCCCTTCACCTCTCACCATAATTTTGGTCTTTCCTGTCGTTACCTTCTTCAATTCATCTTTACATTTTGCCATAAGTACAAAAATCATTGGCGTACAAGAGTACCCATTGCAGGGCACTTCTTTGGTTGCCACCTTCATCACTATTACAGAACAGTACATTCTGAACAGATTGCGTATTGCCTTCACCTCAAAATGTATTACTCTCTTCTCTCTTCAACATTGTTCATGTTTCCTCATACTGTAACATCACTAAAGATGCCACATTTTTTTTTCATACCTAACTTTCTCAAACCACTCCTCTTGCAGCTCCCTGCCACATTCTCCAGATCTACAAATGTATAATAGAGCTTGTTTACCTTTCCTTGATGATTTCCCTAATAGCAAAGATCTGTTCATTACCCAGGCATGAAACCAAACTCTATTTTGTTTTTTCAGCCCTTATTCTCTGGCACTCTTATCAACCACCTTTGTTGTAGTAATAAGACTTGTAAATTCTATGTATATGATTGATGAGAGAATTGGGTTACAGCTAATCCTTGTTAGATGTATGTTTTAAAGCATGCTGTCATGTTTTATGATCAAGTTAGATGGGAAATCTATACTAATAAAAGGCAAAGCCCGCACTGACTGACTGACTCATCACTAATTCTCCAACTACCCGTTCAGGTAGAAGGCTGAAATTTGGCAGGCTCATTCCTTAAAGCTTATTTACAAAAGTTGGGCAGATTTCATTTCGAAATTCTACGCATAATGGTCATAACTGGAACCTATTTTTTTGTCCATCTATAATAATAAAAGGAAAAGCCCTCACTCACTCACTCACTCACTCACTGACTCATCACTAATTCTCCAACTTTCCGTGTAGGTAGAAGGCTGAAATTTGGCAGGCTTATTCCTTACAGCTTACTTACAAAAGTTAAGCAGGTTTCATTTCGAAATTCTACACGTAACGGTCATAATTGTCGATAACGGTCAACAACGTCCGCCATGTTGAACTTTCTTATTTATGACCCCATCTTCACGAAATTTGGTAAGTGGCTTCCCTGTGCTAACCGAAACCAATGTACATACTTATTTCGGTGGTATGACGCCACTGTCAGCCGCCATATTGTTTTCCAACATCACTAATTCTCCAACTTCCCGTATAGCAGTGCTTCTCAATTATTTTCTGTCATGCCTCCCCCCAAGGAAGAAAAAAACATCTTGCGTCCCCCGCACAACTATAAATAGTATAATTTGTCTATAAAATTGTTATAAGTACACCTCTGCATAACACTGTACCCTTATTAACGTATAAGAGAATAAAAAAAGAAAGAAATATGGACCAATTTACAACAAAGAATAGCTTTATTAAATGTAACAGAAAAGATTTAAAGTGCATTCTAAATTCAAAAAAAATTTTAAAGAAAAATAAAAAAGCATGTTCCCCGAGGTTAAACGCCCCCCTTGATGGGTGGGGGGCGCTCCCCACTATTTGAGAAACACTGCCGTATAGGTTGAAGGCCGAAATTTGGCAGGCTCATTCCTTACAGCTTACTTACAATAGTTAAGCAGGTTTCATTTCAAAATTCTATGAGTAATGGTCATAACGGTCAACGACGTCCGCCATGTTGAACTTTCTTATTTATGGCCCCATCTTCTCGAAATTTGGTAGGCGGCTTCCCTGCACTAACTGAAACCAATGTATGCATACTTATTTCGGTGGTATGATGCCACTGTCGGCCGCCATATTGAACTTTTCAGCAGTCTTTGTTACTTATGGGCCCATCTTCAAGAAATTTGGTACACGGGTTCCTAACGCTAACTGAATCCTACTTGCGTACATATATACGTCCATAGCCTGCACCTCGGTCACCGTGGGAGGTGGCGTTGGTCCCCATCCCAACGCCTCCCGTTGTTGGCTGCCTGCCTATATAAGACCGTCCGTCTCCGGTCTCTACATTCCCTTCCTTGCTTCGCCACGGGATTCACGTCTCCCTACTGATAACTACAGCCTTTTTGTTTAATCCACGGCTTCTCCGCTGTTATTTTGTTTGTTTATTACAATTATAGTTATTGTATAGGTATTTAACACTTACTTTACATTGCTCAGATACCCATTTCCTTTTTCATTCCAACCTCCATTACCATGTCTATCGAGATGATCACTATCGATCAAAGAACTGTCACTTACCGAGTGGTTTCCATGCCCGGAGATACCACCTACCTTTACCATTCTTTTTGTTACATATTGCATGGCCATATCAGGCTCACTCTTAATATCCGGAGGAACATTGTGTCTTATGTATTGAATGACTGGGACAGGTTCAAGGTGTGGACTGATGACGGTACAGGAGATAATTATACTACACAGGAGCACTATAAGAGTGAAATGCTTAAACCCTTCACCTATGGTTCTGCACCTGAGTTGATGGCTGCCACTGAATTGTTCGGTTGTCGCTTTCAAGTGTACCGAAATGGCCAAATATTTTACACCTTTCGACAACCGCCAATGCCTCTTAAACATCTTAGATTCACAGGTGACGATTTCAGTAGTGGACACTTTGATGTTTATGAATGTTTAAACTCTCAAAAGCTGGATGTGATTTTATCGATGAAACCGGTTGTGTGCATACAACGCTTGACAGATGCCAAATGTCACTTCAACATAACAAATCCTGCAAATACTGTCGTAATTGAAACAAACCATGAAACTCAAACCGATTATGACAGCAGCAACCCAAGCTGTGAGATTTGAGACAAGATTACTGTTCACATGGCCAACTGTAAGTTGCATGATCAAGAGTAAGCTCAGCGCACAGCTTGGTCATGTTACAATCGGAGGGCTGAACTGACAACATGGTATACAAAGAGATCCTTAACAAATAATTATTGGCACATTTTCCCTCAGTTTGAAAAGGTTTAATTTTCTTCTTAATAAAAATTTTAATACAGTACTTCGCCGCTGCGAAGCGCGGGTATTTTGCTAGTATACTATAATAGACTTCTGCTCGATGGCCGTGGGAGGCGGAGTTATGCCTCCCACGTAATTTAGTGCCTGCCCATATAAGGCCATCCGTCAGCAGCAATCCAATAGAAACACTGCTGCTAAATATTCACGGGTGAAGGACTGTGCTTATGCAGACGAAGATGAGATGGTCAGAGTGGTGTTTGGCACAAACTCAGCGAAACTGCGAGAGAAACTTTTAAGTGCCAGGTCTTAGCTAACATTAAATACAGCCTTCGATGCATGTACACCGAGCGGCTCACGTGAACTGACGCAGTGCACAGACAAAAAGCAACAGTTCCAAAGAGTGCTGAACAAAAACCGAATTACACAATTGAGAAGGCAGCAAAAAAATATGAAGCGTGTGACACATACAAGCATATTCATAAGTGCAGCTACTGCGGAAACAAAGCACACGGTGCTGCAGTAAGAAACGAATCGATGAATGAAACCAGCAAAGGATATTTGGAGCTGTTTTCTCTCCACTATGTCAGAGGGCAGCAACTAAGTGGGATAGATGCCTCTCTTCTGTAAAGTTCAATTTCCCTCTCAATTCCATTGCTGGGCTGTTCTATCTTAGAGAAAGAGTCCCATAGCAGATCCTCAAGTGCTGTCTTCTTGGAAGCAGGTTCCTCTTCTGACTCAGCTCCGCCTTCAGCTTCAAGAGCCCCCTCGCCCCCATGTGTGGAACAATGAGCTGATGCCTCTTCCTTGCACTCCATACTCTTCTCATCTGTGGGCTTTAAGCAGCAGTAACACTGGCTTTAACATTAGCAAGCAGCAAAGCAGTCCCCCTCTCTCTTTTAACACAAATACACTCACTCTGATGCTCTCGTGTTTACAACACACACACAAACACAGTATGAACCTATTAAATCCATTAAAATTTGGTACTGGAAACATAAATCTTCTAGGGGAAAAAAAATCAAGTCAATGATACCTGGTTTTGCTGCAACTGTTCCACCCTTTTCTGTATCCTCTGAAAGACTGCCTCACGCTGGTTGCAGTCTAGCTGCAGTAGAGACTGGAATCTTGGGTCCAGCGCAGTGCACTCCAGCAGGTAGTTGTATACATCCCCACTGTATCTGCCTGAAATATTGCTGAGAATTGCTCTCTTTGTGTCGACCACAGTGGGGGAATCACTGTCATTTGGTGCCATGTTTTGTTCTATCATGTTCTTCAATGGCACGATGAGAGACACTTTGGGCCTCGTCTCTTCACACAAGACAGTGGTAGCTGTCTTTAAAGGATTCAGCAGCTTCACAAGAAATTCGGCATTGACAATGTCGCAGGTATCCAGTGTGTCAATGTTTCGGGCATTTTGTCTTCTTTCTGGGCTGGTGAGCGCTGCTGCTATAGCAGCCTGCTGCTCCAGGTAACAAACCAGCATATCCAATGATGAATTCCATCGCGTGGTGACGTCCATTATTAATTTGTGCGGTGGCAGTTGTAGCAGCTTCTGCTTAGACGTCAGTACCGCGGCAGCTGTTGAACTCTGGTGGAAAAAAAGCAGTTACAAATCTCACCCGCCCGAGCAAACGAGCGACACGCGCAACACCGAGGCCAGCCTGTGTAGCGAGATTTATTGTGTGCGTGAAGCATTTGATGTGCGGCTCAAATCCTGCCTCGCGCACAGCCACATCCATATTACGCGCATTGTCTGTTACAATAGCTATGCCATGGTTTGGCTTTTTAAGACCCCACTGTGTGACAGCTTCTTGTAAAACTTCAGCGACGTTTCCCCTTGTGTGTGATTCAAAAAGTGGGCGCATCTGCAGTACAAAATGTACCATTTCCCAATTACTGTTGATAATGTGGGCTGTAATTGTGATATAGCTCTGTGTACACCTAGAAGTCCAACCGTCAGTAGTTATGGCGATGGTTTCTGCCTCTTTCAGAGCCTGTACAACGTTTACCTTGCACTCCTTGTAGAGGGTCAGGACCACCATGCGAGTAAAATGTGCGCGTGACGGGATGGCATACTTTGGTTCCAGTGTGTGGATGAGTCGCCAAAATCCCAGATTTTCCACCACAGAAAATGGTCTCATATCGGCTGCAAAGAAAACGCCGATGTCTCTTGTTATTGCCGTGGCTCTTGCATTGAATGGTAGAAGTTTAGTTGCAAAGGCATTTGTTATGGTTGTTTGCCCTTTCATGCGAACTGAATTGCTTTCCGTTTTCTTCACAGGCGCAGCTTTTAGTAACGAGCTGTGGTCGTTTTCTAAATGCTTTTGCATAGTGCTTGTGTTAGCAGAGGTGTACGGTATTAATTTCTTACAGTGTTTGCAAATTGTCTTTGTCTTGTCTGTCATTTTTTCGCCGTTTCTTATTTCCACAAGGAATCCAAAATGTTGCCACACCAACGATTTAAATGTCGCGGGCACATCTTCTATCCTTACTTCTCCCTCACACTCCATCATGCCAATAACGCAAGAATATCGTCACGTTCTCACGACATCTCGTCACACTACTAACATACATATATACACACACACACATACATATATATCAGCGCTTCCTGATTAATTTTACCCTTGCACCCCTTTGGTTTGAGACGTATGAAAAAATATGCGGTTAACGCAGAAAGACAGATCACCAATTGAAGCTTTATGAATAATGGATACTTTATTCGCCATCAATGATTGTTTTGGTAAAGCCATACTCAGTGTAATCATTAGGTGAACGGTAAAAAGTAAGAGCGAGGGGAGGGTGACTTATTGAGGCACGCAGGCGAAAGCACAACAGCATGCGGACTCGATGTAGTGCGCGTCAACTTGATCTGAATTACGCGATCACATTAGAAAAAATATATCTTTTCAAGTTCTATTTGTTTACACAAATATCTTTGGTTGGAATGTAAGGTGAATTTACTCTTTACATTTCTATGGTGAAGAAAAATTTATGCAGTGATGCCTATATTTAACTTACATTCCTACCAAAGATATTTCTGTCGACTAAATAAAAATTCCTTCTATTTAAAATTTAAATAGAACTTGAACAGATACGATTGTTCATAAAATCCTCGCAGACTTGCACGTAAGAGCGGGAGTCATCCATTTTAACAAGCAGCGTATTGCACTGATACGAAATAGTCTGCCCATTTAATTATTTAGGAATGGATAGATAAATTAAGCTGCTCGCACCCCAAAGGAGATATATATATATATTATATATATATATATATATATATATATATATATATATATCTAATATGGATATAGATATACATATATATAGATAATAGATAGATATAGATATATAGATTATATTTTAATTAATTAAATAAATTAATATTTTGATTTTTCTTCCTTGATGGATTCTGGCACCCCAGCAACAGTTGCTCGCACCCAAAGAGCATGTGTGTGTGTGTGTATGTATTTATATATATATATATATATATATATATATATATATATATATATATATATATATATATATATATATATATGACAGCATCACTCGCAACAGTGACAAAAAAATTACATTGACAATCATGATACGTTATTTTCAAAATGTTTCCTTTTCTTTCTCATTACTTCTTTAACACACTATTTTGCTAGTTCTCATATAAAATAATGGATTATATGACGTCTGAAGAGTATTTATTCATGCTCATAAAGCTCATAAATGTTTTTATGTAGTTTCTTGTTTGGCCACTGCTTTTAAATGAAGGAAACAGCCATTTGTTGCTCTTAAGAGGAAAAATATTTGGTTAGAATAAAGAAAAAATTATTTTAGGTGGATGTAATTGTCACAGGTACAATTTTTGTTACATTTTAAATCACACAAACTGTAAACAGGAATGTTGATGTCTTTCAGACTCCTTATTTATTTTGTATTGAACTTTTACTTCCGTATTGGTAGTCTTCAACTCCACTATGCAGTGGATCACAGCAAATTGTGATAATTTAGCAAAATATCACAGTGCTCTGATAATGACTCGGTTATTGGTGGGAAACACATTATTCCAAGTTACACCAAGTTTAACTACAGGATGCCAAGAATGAAATTAACATGGGAAAGACTGTAGAAAAAGTTAAAAAATTTTCTACAGTTGTTGAAAAACAATATAAACAGACTAATCAGTAGCACCTCTGATTATACAATGTTACTATTAAAATAAAAAAACAGGTCTTCAACCTGATTTAAATAATAAAGTTAATGGTGCTTCCCTACTATTGGTTGGTACACCATTTCAGAGTTAGCTAAACGCATTAACTCTTTTATAGATAGTAAATATATATTATGATATATACAATTTTAAATATATATATATATATATATATATATATATATATATATATATATACATATATATATACATATATATATATATATATATATATACATATATATATATATACATATATATATTTTGTGATAATCTATAGGTTGCATTCACTGAAATTACCTTCTTCTTGATGGGTTTTAATGGCATATAGACATTTGTCAAATGAGAGGAAATACAGCGCCAGTATTTCCTGACATTACCTGTCTTAATGTGCTTTGTTAGCTTGAATATTTAGTAATATTTAGTAACCTAAATGGAATTTGTTTATGAGAGTTTTACAATAAAACTTCTTTCCTTATTTGCAGTAATATCAAGATTAATCAGACATTATTTCTATACAGATAAAAAGTATTTTTCATATTATATGTTTTAGTTTATGATATTAAACATTTTATTACAAAGGTCTATATAGATTATTATGTAACTAGCCAACCCGTAGCGTAGCATACGCCACATAATTATTCATTGATGGGTGAAGACTTCCTGAAAGACACAGTTGTCCAAATGGGGTGGGTTTGAGGATATGACTCTGAGTGAATGAAAAGATGGAACTCTGGAGAGAGCAACGTACAATTGTCCGTGACTGAAAACTGGTTTTTGCAGATACAGGCATATCTTTTTGAAAGTGTGGCCCTGTGCCGTATTAATTGTCATTGCAAAGGCCAATCTAACAGGAAATTGTCTGCGTGTAAAAGTATAAGGCAAATTTGAATCTGATGAGGTCATTGAAATCCAGGGAATAAGGACAGTTTATGAGGTAGCAGCCGCGATTGCGGTGAATGCTGGTAACAGAGTCTAGTGCCATTACAGAGACCTCTTGATGGCAGGAGGTTTCTGAGAAGCATGACGACTGAACCAATTTTAATTTTGAGTTTATACATAGGCATGCCAGTGGGAGTAAGACTATTAAGGCGTGCGGGCACATGAGCAGGCAGTACTCATACCTCGAGATCGATCGATCGATCTATCTATCTATCTATCGCTACTCAGTATTCATTGTCACAGAAACCAATTCTTGTGCAAAAAGTATGAAGCTAAACATGCAGTGAAACAATGTTTGTGAGTGCATGAATGAAATGCATTGAGAAATTATATACAGTATAAGGCTGTTCATATTCTGAATTTGCCAGGCCTTGTTCGGAATTTTGTTTGTCTCAAGTTAGTCTAGAAAAAAGATGAATATTGAACTATCTCTTAAATCTCTTAAATTCACTGCTAGTTCCAACAGCTGTCATACTATTTTCTGAAATCTCTTTAAATCACTCATGCCTTGCATCTCTACTGATTTTAATCAACGTGAAGCTTCTGAAGAACTCCTTCTGAAGCTATTTATGCATCTATAATGTACTCTGCAATAAATCCTACATTTTTAGAAGGCTAAAGGTGTTGAATCTAATGAACCTTACATGATTAAATGGTGACATATCGAAACTAGTCATACATATGAAATCTGTAATTAAGTCTTTGTGTGAGGAAGGTAATCCTATAGTAACCAATATAAAGGTAAAATGCTAATTGTTATAAACAAAACACTCATTCCTGAACAAATAAAATCTGGCTTTCATCTACTTTATTTATCGTTATGCTTGAAAATGTGATTATAAAATTATACTTTAAACATGCACAGTATTAATAAAATATTTTTTAGTTTGTCATTCAATACAATGCATAGCATTCTATACACCAAGTAAATCCACAAACATTTATATATGGATGGACAGAAACCTACTCTGTATGACAAAGTTAGCAAATGACCACTTAAAACATTTGAAGAAAGCAGTATGAATATTCCTATAAGAAGTTTTCATTTTCTGAACCCACTTTTTACCATTTTAGTGTTTCAGGGCAAACTCTTGAAGAGAAAAAAAACTTTCAGAAAGCACAATTTTGTTTATTACTATTAATGCTTTTTGCTAATTTATTTTTTAATAGCTAGCTCTACTAATATTATGAAGACATTACTAATTAAAAACACTGATGCTTATACTTATTACCCTAAGTAATATATTTATAGAACAGTGTATGTGTCTAAATTTCAGCATAGACTGTGTCATTAATTCTTAAATAAATACATGTGTAAGAGATTAGCACTGCCTGATTTAACAAATTCACTTTGTTTGGAATTGCTCATTTGAAATATCATTTTCATCCTTCATTGTGTCTTTCCATGCATGTCTTAAAATTGTTGCATTAAAATTGAATTGAAAAATATCTAGAATTAACACTCTTCTGATCATTGTAGAGAATTATTATCAGGAGTCACCAGACCTTTCTAGCATTTAAACCACGCAGAGCATCAGAGTATTTCTTTGACATTGTTTTTGTACATACAGCAGTACTTGCATACAAACTACTAATCCAGGAAACTAGAGGTTTCAGCGTCTTTCTCAGTCTGGGTGCATCGCATGGAACAACCCAGAACAGGATACCACTCTGTTGTATTACATAGGCATGCACACCTCTACTCTGAGCTCCTCCCGGATGACTGAACTTCTCACTCAGTCTTTAAGGGAAAGCCCAGATACCCTGCGGAGGAAACTTATTTCAGCCACATGTATTCGCGATCTCGTTCTTTTGGTCACTACCCATAGCTCATGACCATAGGTGAGGGTAGGAATATAGATCGACTGGTAAATTGAGAGCTTTGCCTTACGGTTCAGCTCCTTTTTCACCATGACAGACCAATGCAGAGCCTGCATCACTGCGGACGCCACACCTATCCGCCTGTCAATCCAACGCTCCATTCTTCCCTCACTCGTGAGCAAGACCCTGAGATACTTGACCTCTTCCACTTGGGGCAGGATCTCGCTCCCAACCCTGAGAGGGCACTCCACCCTTTTCTGGCTGAGGACCATGGTCTCGAATTTGGAGGTGCCGATTCCCATCTCAAGCGCTTCACACTCAGCTGCGAACCGATCCAGAGAGAGCTGAAGATCACGGCCTGATAAAGCAAACAGGACAATATCACCTGCAAAAAGCAGTGACCCAATCCTGAGTCCACCAAACCGGACCCCCTCAACACCCTGGCTGCGCCTAGAAATTCTATCCATAAAAGTTATGAAACCTGCCTAAACCTTTACTTTCAAAATTAATTTTTCATTCCAGTCCTTGAAATATCTTCTGTTCACCACTGGACACGTTAACCTTACATTTTGTACAATAGATTGGGGCTTTTGTTCTGCAATTCATAGATTTTCACCTGGCTTCTGTTGCAGCTGCCCCAGAAAGGTTGCTTTTTCCATGCATTTCAGATCTGGAATAATTTATTTTATACATATGTTTTCATACCATCTTCCTCCAGTGCTAGGTCACTGGATGGAGGCAATGCCTTTCCTGGCAGTCCTGGGTGAAGGGCAGGCCCTGAACAGTTCCCCAGAGCTAGTCACACACACATGCACCTAAACCATTCCCATTGGGGCCAAGATAGTGCATTCAGTCAACCCAAACAGCACATATTTGCCATGCAAGTTGGAAACTGGCATACTCAGAAATAGTGGAGTGGATTTGTGACATTAAGTTGATTGGTGAAAGAGGGGAGTCCCCACATGAAACTGCGAGTGATGGCAGCACTGCGTGATATAAGTATATTTGATTGAAAAGCAGTCCCCTGTAAAAGTTTGTGGCATAATACAGTGACATTTAAGAGAGATGGTGTTCCCCAAGTGAAACTGCATGAGGCACAGTGCGCAGTGGCACAATACAAGGTCATTCGGTCAAAGAGTGATCCCCATGAAAGTTCAAGATGCATGATTCAGTGACATTCAATCGAATGGGGTGAATTTTCAAGTACATTTGACCAAAGAATGGTCTCCCGTGAAAGTTTGGCAGGCGTGATTCATTTACATTCACTTTGGGGCATGGTGATCTCTTGTTGGATGTTCCCATAGATGAAGCTACAAGAGCACTGCTCAGAAAACTAACATAGGGAGAATGTGCAGCAGATTGCCTCTGGATATGGTAATTGAACATATGATGCATGAACTCTAAAATGGCATGCTGAGATGCCTCAAAGTTATACAGATACTATGAAAGATACTTACAAATCAAGCATAGTATTAGTTCCTTCAAAAAAACGCGTCATTCTCAATAGAGTCAAAACTGTGAATAGGATCTGACCCACGGTCTTCATATTCTTTATCACTAGCATTTTATAACTTTCTAAACTGTATTTTTTCACTCAGCTGTGACATGCTGCTTGCCTTAACATACTCTATATTTGTGTAAATTGAATATTTTACTAATGAAATAGAGTACACCACATGGAAACTTGTGATTTATTTGAAAGAAGACACCCTTGGGTATGTTAAAATACCATTATTGCTTTTGATTGACATGTGGATTTATTCGGCATACACAAACAGCTTTATAATATGGTGCATTGTGCATAATGATTAAGGTAAATAAATCCAACATTGACTTTTATACATTTCTGTGAATCAAAGAAAGAGTAAAAGTAGAATACAGCAATAAGTATTTTAAGTACATAAGCAGATTTGAAGGTGTTCGTCTTACATCTATTAAGGCAATTAATATATTGTTATATTAATTGTGAATGAATGCCCAATATGGCAAATAGAATTTCCTGAATACTCTGACTTTTTTCTTACAATAGTTACAGTAATCCCCTACATTTTTTTATTAGCTGTCACCATTTGCTAATTTCTGCTCCTTTATTTCTTCCATTGTTTCACTGTCCAGTGAACTGTTAAAATGAGTATGAATTTAAATCTGAGGTTCTCATCTGTCTCCCAGACTCCCACTACACTTTAGTGCATGACATGTTAAAGTCTTAAAAATTCTTTACATTGTTCTTTGCCCTTTTATATTTGTCTTCTGCCATCTTCAAAATGATGCTAGCTACAGAAATGCAAAATTGTGTGCTCTACACAGCAGTTAATTTATCTTTAATTTCAAAATGTTTTTTCTTGTTAGCTTTGCAGTATATTACTGATAGTTGAGCAAAGGCATTTACACATTTGTTTTTTTTTTCATAGGAAAATACCATGCAATGAAAAAGGATGCTGACGCTGTGTAGAGGATTATGTAACATACAGAAGCTTTTGTTTTATTAAATTTTTGACGGGAAGCATTAGATCGTTCTTGCCCAAATCAGTTTAATCCCGCAATTTTAATTAGAGGAGGGGCATGCTGAATGTGTGATATTTAAAAGAATCCTATATCCTCGGTTGTGTAACCCTTTAGGTGAATATACATTAGTACCAACTTGTAAAAGCTAACTCTGAAACAATTGTGTATGACTGAAACGACATGAACATGGATACAAGCATGGTATACACTTAGAAAAGCAATAGTATTCTGTTAAAAAAGGGCTTCTGCACTGATACAACAAAGTAGTTTATATGGTATTTATTGCCTGAATATTCAAAACTGTTATATCACATCTGTTATTCTTGACTTTGTTTTCACTGCCATACAGTTTACAGTTTACATGGCTTTAAGTCAGATGAGGACATCAGACATACAGTAACAACAGCATTTGCTGGATCTTTTTGCCTTGTGGATATACATGACTTGGAATCTCAGCCCTTTTATTTTCCTTTCTCAGTTCTCTTTCAGTACACACATGAGACATTCAACAGAAGCAACTCTATTCTGTTTGTGTGGTCCAAAACTCTGGGTGTCATTCTTACCTATGACTGAATTGTATGCATTATATTTCTGGGTGTACATTCATTGGTTGCCAGCTCTCAAAGATGCACAAGCCCTTTTGTTGGGGTAAGATGCAGGTTGGTCTGACTGAGTCACTAGGGTTGTTGACCTACACAACTGGTAGTTAAAAGAGCATGTTTTATCTGCCACTGACTCACTATGATTCTGCAAATAAGGCTTGCAAAGGAAACTGCTGAAAAAGTTGTTTAGTGTGATAGGGGCTTTATACTTGGGTAATTATCTCTCCAGAGATTTTACCTTAAATGCCAACAGTCAATTAGATCTAATCCCTCAATTGAACTCCAAACGCAAGCAAGCCACCGATTAATTAATAAACTAGTTTTCCCTCTACTATTTGATAACATGGAATAAGGGAGGAGACTATCATATTTTATAATTAAGAAAACATAAAGTACGATAATTGAAGCATAGTCTACAAATTAAAGAAGTTGTTTCCTCGTGTCATTGGAGCATTCAGCAAAATATAAACTCCTCCAATGATATAATGTAACAAATATAATTTATTTAAGCATTTGCCTATACATCTTCCACACACATTATTTCCTTCTGTGCATGAAGAAATGTCTGTGGCAGCTACTGATTAATTCAATTTTTAATGTTTTATCTGTTTTTTTGACAGGTAATTCTGCACTTCATGGTGGGATCTCCTAGTGCTGCTGTTAGCCAGGACTTGGCACAGCTGCTTATCCAGGCTGGCCTCATGAAGAGGTAAGTACACTAACAGAAAAGAGAGAGTTGAACCACAAGATATGGACAATCTTTTGATGCTGCCAGGTTTAATTTCCCAATTTAAACTTTTGTTTGTTTCACATTTACATTTTGAACAACATCTTCCAGTTCTAATATACATAGCCATTTAAAAAGTCACTCAAAGCACTTAAGCAGTGCTTTATACAGTTTACTCCATGCACATGACCACATGTTATTCAGTAGATATGGTTTCTGTGAAAAAGTATGTGCCTCCTTTTTTAATATATGTTGATATGTATGGCCAGCAAATAGCCACAACATTAAAATAACTGACATGTGAAGTGAATAACATTGATTATCTCATTACAATGGCACCTTTCAAGGGGTGAAATATATTGGGCAACAAGTGAACAGTCAGTTCTTGAAGGTGATTTTTTTGGAACAAGGAAAAATGGGCAAGTGTAAGGATTTGAGCGATTTTGACAAGGGCCAAATTGTTACAGCTAGACAGAGCATTTTCAAAACAAGTGTTGCCAGTGTGCAGTGGTTAGTACCTACCAAAACTGGTTCATGGAAGGACAACCAGTGAACTGGTGACCGGGTCATGGGCACCCAATATTCATTGATGCATGTGGGTAGTAAAGTCTAGTTAGTCTGTCTGTCAGAAGAGCTACTATAGCACAAGTTACTGAAAAACTTAAAGCTGGCCATGAGAGAAAGGTGTCTTGAACACCAGTGCATCGCAGTTTGCTGAGTAGCTGCAGTCTAGTCAGAGTGCCTATGTTGACAACCGTCCTCTACTGAAGGCACTCAGAATGAGCATGTGAATGTCAGAACTGGACCACTGAACAATGAAAGAAGATGGCCTAGTCTGGTAAATCATGTTTTCTTTTGGATCATGTGGATGGCTGGGTACGTGTGTGTCATTTACCTGGGGAAGAGATGGCAGCAGGATGCACTATGGGAAGAGTGGAGGGAGTGTGATGCTGTGTGTAATGTTCTGTTGGGGAACCTTGGGTCCTAGTATTCAAGTGAATGTGACTTGGACACATCTCACCTATGTAAAAATTGTTGCAGACTACATAACCTTGTCATGGCAACAGTATTCTCTTATGGCTATGGCCTCTTTCAGCAGGATAAAGCGTCCTGACACAGTATAATTTTTCTCAAGCCATTCATGAATAGTTTTTACCAAGAGTTCAGGGTGTTGACTTGTCCTCCAAATTCTCGAGATCTCAATCTGGGATGTTCTGGGAAAAAAAGTCCGATCCATGGAGTTTTCACCACACTTCTTCCATAACTTGAAGAATCTGCTGGTAATGTCTTGGTGCCACATGCCTCAGGACAACTTCAGAGGTCTTATGAGGTCTATCCCTCGATGGGTCAGAACTGCCTTTGTGGGCAAGGGGGATATACACAATATTAGGCAGGTAGTTTTAATGTGGCTAATCGGTGTGTGTGTGTGTATAATGAAACTCACAGGATCATAAAAATATTTTTTTATAGCGGAAATTTTGTTATGACAAATATGGGGAAAATATGTATAGTACAGTACTGTGATCGGGCCACCAGCGATTTACCATGTCTAATGCCAGCAGAGCAAGGACAGCTCCGTAGCTACTCTGCTGCATCGGGTCAGCGGTAAACCAAGGGCAATTAGTAGTCCTCTGCAGAATCAGGGTTAACGCGTATCATGCTTGACACACAATTTTTAACATTTAACACTGGGCTTTGATCTGCTGTTCCTCATACTCTCCTGAACCGTCTTTTCCAGACCATGTCTGCCACAGCATTGATTCCAAGCTGCTTGTGTTCTTGTCATCCAAAGATGGGAGCTAAAGCTTTTTTTTAATAGAAATACAGGTATGAATACAGAGTGTAAATTAGACATTAAATGTAACTTTTTTTTTTAATACAGGTATGAACATAGCATGAAAATGAGACATTAGATAAGTTTAAAATAGTCCATTAAAATAGTCCAATTTTTAACAATTCTTTTGTGCTTTTGTATCATTGTCCTGCTAAAGGACCTTTGATCTTTGACTCATACATATTTTTCTGACAGTGGATGGCATATTCTACTGTAAAATGTCCTGATAATCCTGACATTTCCTCTAGCACCAAAAGCAGCAAATTATTTCCCACAGCATTAATGAACCTTCAAAATATTTAACTGTAGATAGGATGTACTTTTTCTTTACAAGTTTCATTTCATAGTCTATAAACAAATTGCCACTGTGCATTTTCAAAGAGCTCTACTTTGGTTTTATCATTCCATAGAATATTCACATAAAGAGATTTTGGTTTCTCTAGGCAGGTTTGGCAAAAGATAATTTGTCCCTTATAATGTTTGTCTTTTAACAGTGGGGGTGGGTCTTTGCCTTTCACCGAAAAGTGTTTTCACAGATTAGTGTGCAGAATATAGTACAGGTTGAAACCATTATTCTAGTTCATTTCAGGTCAGCTTTTAAATTTCTGGATGTTTTACGTGGGAATTTTTCAACACTTTACACCAACCATCAGTTACTTGATTGATTTTTTCCTTTTCCTAACACTTATTTGGAGGTTTTTGACAGTTCCATTAGCAGCATGCATCTCACTAGCATGAGGAAGTGTGGAGCCATGAATGTCAAGGTCTCCTGGAAATGACCTTGTACACTTTTGCATCTTCCTGTTTTCTGATGGTCTTGGATGACAGCTGTGTTGTCTTTGGCATTTTCAATAAGGAAAAAGGAATGAAAGTGACTGGTCTAAGTATTAAATCCATGATTCATTGGTTTAATTCATGCCATATGAATGCTCAGAAATGTATTACAGGTGAATCTCGTTTTGCCATAATTTGAATCAAGTTTTTTTTTAATCAAATTGATGTGAGTTGTTCAGTAGGGTACCAATATTTGCCATGGCAACTTTTCAGTTTTTATAACACTTCCACACATTTTCTTTTTCATTTGTACTATTTGATCATGTGCTACTTTGTATCAGATAAATTAGTTCATATAAACTCTAGCTTTTTCACTGTGATAGTGTACATAGTAAACCAATGTAAGGTTCTAACAAGAGTGACCTCATCTGTATGTGTGCATGTAGAGAGATAAAGTGAAATTAAAATGTGCAGTGGGTATAGAAAATACTCATACCATTCGCATTTTGTTTCTTTACAGCCTAAAATGAAAACACACACAAAAATACTTACAACGTCCGGTTTTCCAAGTGTAATCAGAGAGGCCAGCTGCACGCATCTATTGCAACAACACCGGACAAATTGCAGCAGCCATGGGTGAATCGCCAAAATAATGAGCTGACATTACATCATCTATAGCAGGAGAGCATATACTGTATAAACATCAACGTCACAGGTGCTTTTTCCAACTAATGCAGCAAAAAGGCACTAGTTGGAAAAATTGGGATAGCGAGTTACTTCAAAGAGCCATGTAAAGAGCAGAGTGCTTGGTTCTGACGCTGCACTATAAAGGAGTCTTCAGAGAATTAATTTGCTAATGTAAATAGAAAGCATTTCCACTCTATTAATTTGCAGTTCTATGGTCCACACAAAGTGTGTCACATTGTGCAAGCTTGTAGAGTGCTGCATAATATGGCACACAATCATGGCTTTCCTGTACATGAAGAGATGAGATATGATGAACCTCACCTTGTCCTGCCGAAGGATCAGCCAAATCGGACACTGTTACAACTTCATTTGAATGTAATTAGCAGAATGTAAAAACAGGTAATCAGGTGCAGCATTTATTTTTTAACCAGTTCATTTCATTTGTGGTCAATATCACATAACAACAACAACATTTATTTATATAGCACATTTTCATACAAAAAGTAGCTCAAAGTGCTTTACATAATAAAGAAAAGAAAAATAAAAGACAAAATAAGAAATTAAAATAGACAACATTAGTTAACATAGAAAAGGAGTAAGGTCCGATGGCCAGGGTGGACAGAAAAAACAAAACAATACTCCAGACGGCTGGAGAAGAAAATAAAATCTGCAGGGGTTTCAGGCCACGGGACCGCCCAGTTCCCTCTGGGCATTCTACCTAACATAAATGAAATAGTCCTCTTTGTAGTTAGGGTTCTCACGGAGTCACTTGATGTTGATGGTCAAACAGACTTCTGGCTTTTAATCCATCCATCATTGTTGGAACATCATGGTGCTTTATAGTAGATGGTGGTGACGTAAGCCACCACCAAAAGGACACCGGAAAAGGAAACAGAAGAGAGTAGGGGTTAGTACAGATTTTAGAGCCACCATTAATAGTTATTATAATGAGCTGGAATACAGAGTATCAGGATTTTAATTACAGTGAAGTTATGAGAAGGCCATGTTAAAGTAATGTGTTTTCAGCAGTTTTTTAAAGTGCTCTACTGTATTAGCCTGGCGAATTCGTATTAGCAGGCTATTCCAGATTTTAGGTGCATAACAGCAGAAGGCCGCCTCACCACTTCTTTTAAGTTTTGTTCTTGGAATTGTAAGGAGACACTCATTTGAGGATCTGAGGTTACAATTTGGAATATAAGGTGTCAGACATTCCAATATATAAGATGGGGCGAGATTATTTAAGGCTTTATAAACCATAAGCAGAATTTTAAAGTCAATCCTGAATGACACAGATAACCAATGTAGTGACATCAAAACTGGAGAGATGTGTTCAGACTTTCTTTTTCTAGTTAGGATTCTAGCAGCTGCATTCTGCACTAGTTGCAAATGATTTATTTTTTTTGTGTAGTTCTGAGAGGAGTGCGTTACAGTAATCTAGTCGACCAAAAACAAACGCGTGAACTAATTTCTCAGCATCTTTCAATGATATAAGAGGTCTAACTTTTGCTATGTTTCTTAAGTGAAAAAATGCTGTCCTAGTGATCTGATTAATATGCGATTTAAAATTTAGATTACAGTCAACAGTTACCCCTAAGCTTTTTACCTCCGTCTTGACTTTTAATCCTAATGTATCCAGTTTATTTCTAATAGCCTCATTGTATCCATTATTGCCAATCACTAAGATTTCAGTTTTCTCTTTATTTAACTTGAGAAAGTTACTATTCATCCATTCTGAGATATAAGTCAGACATTGTGTTAGTGAATCGAGAGAGTCAGAGTCTTTAGGTGCTATTGATAAGTACAGATGTGTGTCATCAGCATAGCTGTGGTAGCTCACGTTGTGCCCTGAGATAATCTGACCTAACGGAAGCATGTAGATTGAGAAGAGCAGCGGACCCAGGATAGAGCCTTGTGGAACACCATATCAGATATCATGTGTCTTTGAGTTGTAATTACCACAACTAACAAAGAATTTTCTCCTGCCAGGTAGGATTCAAACCAATTTAAGACACTGCCAGAGAGGCCCACCCATTGACTAAGACGATTTCTAAGAATATTATGATCAATGGTGTCAAATGCGGCATTAGGATCTAAGAGGATGAGAACAGATAAATGGCCTATGTCTGCATTCACCGCAAATCATTTACTACTTTACTTGAGTGCATTTTCTGTGCTGTGATTTTTTCTAAAACCCGACTGAAATTTATCAAGAATAGCATGTTTATTGAGGTGGTCATTTAACTGCATAATGACTGCCTTCTCCAGAATTTTACTTAAGGAAGGCAGGTTAGAGACGGGTCTAAAATTTTCAAGAGCCGAGGGGTCAAGATTATGTTTCTTAAGTAGGGGTTTAACTACAGCAGTCTTAAGACAGTCTGAGAAGACCCCAGTATCTAATGACGAATTTACTATGTCAGGAACATTATCAATTAGCACACCCGATACTTCTTTGAAAAAATTTGTTGGTATTGGGTCAAGGACGCAGGTGGAGGGTTTCAGTTGAGAAATTATTTTATGTAAATCTATCCTAGTGAAAGAGTTTAATTTGTTTATAATGGAATGCTGGGGTAGGCGGCACGGTGGCGCAGTGGTAGCGCTGCTGCCTCGCAGTTAGGAGACCCGAGTTCGCTTCCCGGGTCCTCCTGCGTGGAGTTTGCATGTTCTCCCCGTGTCTGCGTGGGTTTCCTCCGGGCGCTCCGGTTTCCTCCCACAATCCAAAGACATGCAGGTTAGGTGGATTGGCGATTCTAAATTGGCCCTAGTGTGTGCTTGGTGTGTGGGTGTGTTTGTGTGTGTCCTGTGGTGGGTTGGCACCCGGCCCAGGATTGGTTCCTGCCTTGTGCCCTGTGTTGGCTGGGATTGGCTCCAGCAGACCCCGTGACCCTGTATTCGGATTCAGCGGGTTAGAAAATGGATGGATGGATGGAATGCTGGGGTTTAGGAGGATCCTTAGTGTTGGGGAGATATACTATGTTATTTCTAATATCATTAATTTTTTGATTGACATAGTACAGGCCTATATTCTTTAGGTCATCTCGTTTGCCAGTGTCCACTATGGAATTTTTTGACTTAAGAACACTGTCTGTCAGCTCACAGCCAGATGGTCGTGTAGCGGTTTCTGAGGCAGAAGTGTGTGTGCAGCCAGTGCCTGAAGATGGGCTGGCCACAGCAGCACCATTACCATTTGGAGTGGTGTCCTCGGCATGGGCGTCAACTTTTGTAATATTGTCTCAAACAGAATAAAGACACGGTGGACTGCAACTCGCTTTTCATGTCGACTTTGATATCTGATCACTTCTTTTTTTGAGGCACTGTGCGACTTTTTGAACTTGAACTTTCAAGTGTGTACTCCATGCTGTGTCACTACATCAACTTCCTTTTGTTTATTATACCACTGCTTAAGCTAACAAATAGTAAATTTTTCTTTGCTTTCACTTCGCATTCACTGAAATTCTTTTTTCCATGTGCTTTTTCCATTGACTTTTAACAAAACACTGAATGGAAGAGATTAGTTATATTGATTTGCATATTCAAATATGTGAAATTCTGGGAGGAGTCAGGGAGGGGCTGTAGGTGCATGCACTTCGGTTATATTTCAGATTCAGTGGACTTTATAAAGGGGAAGTGCTTGGAACTTGGTGTAAACACAGTTTTGTGCATCTGGATTTTTTTGTGCACACGTACATTTCCAGTTTTGTCTGTGCACCATCTTTTTTCGTATGAATTCTACACAGAGCATTGCACATGAGGCCCCTTGTGTGGTCTAGTCAGAGCCTAGACTTAAACCCTATTGGAAATCTGTAGACTGATGTGAAGCTTGCAGTCCACCAACTGTCACCATCCAATTTAACTGAATTTGGACAGTTCTATAAAGACAAGTGGGCCAATATTGCTCAGTCCTGACGTGCAAAGTTGGCACAGAAGTATCGCAGCAGACTCAAGGTATTAATCAAAGCAAAGCTGGTTCCACAAACTACTGACACATTTGACCCTTTACCAATTCAAACTTCAATATCAGTTTTTTATTTTTTTTTTTTCCAGAAATGTTGATTGTATATCTTTGACATGGACTTTATAGGTTGCATTGATTAATTTAGACTGAAAAAATATTTTTGTGTGTGTTTTCATTTTAGGCTATAAAGCCACAAAATTGGAATATTTTCAGAGGGAGGAATTCCTTTCTATACCCACTGTATGTAGATATATTAGCAGATTAAATAATGTTTTACTCTTCCCATCCAGTGAGTCTGGAGAAGCTCCATGCATCACCTCTGCTGGTTTCCAGTTCCTTCTGTTAGACACTGCATCTCAGTTATGGTACTTCATGCTGCAATATCTGAAGACAGCAGAGGTATGTTTATTCAATGTAAATAAAATATTTTCTGTGTTATGATTTTAATAACATAAGCTAGCAATCTTTGAAAATTGCTTACAAGTAAATTGAGGAACTCTGTTCTCTCCAATATCTATAAACCAGTAATAACATCTAATTAGTTAATTGAGAAATAAGAAAGAAACTTGGTAACACTACTGATATTGAAATTGCTATAGCTAAACTATAACCAATCTTAAAAGATTGTGAAAATAAGTTTTAAAAAAGTAACCCTATTTGCTAATCAGTTAAAATTTTGTGTTTCACTTGACTGTAGTTTGTTGTAACTAATCCATCTTATGACAGAGACATTTAGTTGTTTGGGGGTCTTTATTCTAAATGCAACTTCAGATAAATGATAAGCAGTGTATAATTTTTCATAACATATTTATAAAAAAACAAGTATGACAATGAACTAAGGCAAATATCTAAAGAACACATACCATTAATATCAGTACAAATTTGCCCTATGCTGGTAACATCTGCATAAACAGGAAACTAGTTCACCAATTTACTTATGTTAATGTACTGAATATAGCTCTTGTAAGTGGCCTGTCAGTATTTTATGTCCAATTTACCAAATAAACTTTTTTTTTAATACATGGTATTTAATTAACTAATGGACAACTCCGATAAAATGAATCCATATTAGTTCACACTCCTGGGCATCTAATATAAAGCATTTAACATATTCCAAACATTTATTTTACAGAGAGCAACACAGCATTATTTAACAGTATGTTAGAAAACAGCAACATGAATCTTTACATATCTTTACATAGCGCTCTTTGTTATACAGATACTGTCTTCCTCAGTACTCCTCTACTCTACAAACAAACGGAAATTATTATTTGGTGAAATAACGGAAACAGCGATAAGAGATCGAATATATTGTTCGGATTTAAACTTTAAGTCAGAGACTTGTAGATCGTCTAATTCGTGTTGCTATCAGGGAAAAAAAGTAACAATTTCCATGAAAATAACAATCTCTGGATTTTGGTCTCGTCTGATGCGAGAGATGGACGTCTGAAGTGGAGCTCCGCTAGCAGTGGTGCTATTTTTCATATTCTTTGCTTATTATTCTGAGATATCCTGTATTTATTCAACCCGAGAGGGACTGCCACAGTATATGTAAACACATATAAACATGGCCAACAAGAAGGGGTCCGAAGAATCGAAGACTAAAGCTACATCCAAGCTGCGATCAGCAAGCCCTAGCTCGAGATACGGCCTCTCAGAGACAGACCTGGATCAGATGGGCGAAAGTACAGACTCCTCGGGACCACGGACCGCTACATCGTCGCCGGCTGAGAGCGAAAAGGGGAGTGAAGGTGCGATCGTGAGTGCAGATGTGGATAGCTCGCCGATTGGAGAGGATTACCTGAAACTGGAAAAGGCCGGGAGGTCCGCGGCTTCAGTTACGCAATTACGCGGGACTGGAGCAGCGGGACACCGCTTCAGCAGAGTCTGCTGCTTCATCTACGGTACAAGAAGGCACATTTGAGCTATCTGAACTGAAAGTGTTGCTCGCTGAGCTCACGCAAGATATAAAGAAAAGCGAGAAGGCTAATGAGAAAGCAACGGCAAAGGCACATGAGAGACTGAAACAGGAGATGAAACAGGCCAATGAATGTCTGCGACAGGAAATCCAACAGGCAAATGAAAGGCTGCGACAGGAATTCCAACAGGCAAATGAAAGGCTGCGTCAAGAGGTACAACTTGAACTTCGACAGGTGCTGGGTAAAATTGAAGAGCGCATTGAGAAAAACTCGTTAAACTGAGCACGCTTGCTGATCAATTGGAGCATCTTAGTGAGACATTCACGAATCGGATCGAAATAGCGAACATCTAGCTGCCAGTGCCGAGGAAAGAGCAGTAAATGTCAGTTGAATGTAAAAACTCGGAGAAAAACTTGGAGACAGACTGGCTGCTTTAGAAGATGGGAATAGAAGGTATAATGTCAGAATTGAAGGCCTGCGGAGAATCGAGAAAGTTTAAACCCTGTGAAATTCGCAACTGAACTTTTTTTCTAAAATAATCGGGGGCGACTTTAAAGCAGAATCTGAGATAGCAGCGGCTTACAGCGACGCTGATCAAACACCGTCAGACCCCGACCAAGATCTTTTATAGTTCGTTTTGAACGATTATCATTTAAGTTAGAGGTGATGGAACTCCTCAGAAAAAAGGAAGATATTATATATGAAAATTGCCACATTCCGTCTTCCCTGACTTCTCTCCAGCAACAGCTATTAAATGCGCAGCCTTCTATAATATTAAACAGCTGCTACGGCAAGCCAATGTCAAATACGGCCTCCTGTATCCGCAAAACTGAAAGTGGAATGGCAGGGTCATTTCTATGTTTTCGCTAGCAAGGAGGAGGCAGAAAATGAATTAAGAAAGCTGATCCCGGGACTATTCTGATACATAATTGTGAGTCATGGCGGTAACTGATAAAGCTAGGATTAATAATCTACTGTCTGATCTATTTGTTTTAAAATACGGGTTTTTATCAGCATATATTCTCATATTCTTATATTACTTACTTATTACTTATCATTACTTAGTATTACTAGGGCTAAATGTTTATGTTTTATTGTGCTTAATTACGTTTTCCTCCTCTTTTTTTTTCTTTTCTTTTCTAATTATTTCATGTGTACCCTAAATGAGACTGTTCAATATCATACCCTTGGTTTGCTGTTATTGCTATTACTGCATTAAGACTTGTTATGCTTGTTTTGGACACATCTTTAACACCATCACCTGGGTTTATTATCTGGGGATATCATCTTAATGCACTAAAATTGATGAAGATTATATATATATATATATATATATATATATATATATATATATATATTAAGTGCAAAATTCTTTTTTTTTTTTTTTTTTCCCTCTTTTAAAGACTATATTGGTAACAGATATCTCTATCTTTTAACCTTAAAGCGCCACTGCATGGGGGCTTGATGTGCTTTGGACGTGCTCTGTCTCTGGGTATGTCAGAGGACTGGGACTGCATGAAGTGGGTTTTAGCCTCACCTGGGGAGGCAAAAAGGGAGGGTGGGGGTTAAGGGGGGAAGAGAAAGAGAGCAGGCTTGATCTATATCTAATCTATCATCTCAATCTTTATAATTATAACTATCAACGTAATAATAAGCTGCATGGCAACAACTCTTGTGGGAATAGGAAATTAAGACCTAAACTATTTCACTTCCAGTTAAGACTATAAAATGACATCAAAAACTCAGAATCAGTGTCTCCATGATGGGACAGTTAACTTCGTAAGCTGGAATGTTAAAGGCCTGAATCACGAATTAAAGAGAAAGAAAGTACTTTCTCACCTAACAGGTCTAAATGCTAAAATAGTATTTTTACAGGAAACCCACTTACTAAGTAAGGATCAGTTCCGCTGCAAAAGACTGGACTGGCCAAATGTTCCATTCTAGTTTTACAAAGAAAACTAGAGGGTGGGAATTCTCATACATAGAACAGTACCATTTGTAGCATCAGATGTAGTATTGGATCCTGAAGGGAGATATGTGATGGTCATGGGAGACTTATCTAACTGTAAAATGATTTTGATAAATGTTTATGCACCTAATGTTGATGATAAGGAATTTATACAAAATTTATTTGCATCCATTCCCAATCTGAACACTCATAAACTTATAATGGCTGGGGACTTTAATTGTGTTCTAAATCCACTTTTAGATAAGACTTCCTCCACAGGGGAACGCAACTAACACCGCAAAGATAATTACAAAGTTTATAACTGATCACAACTTATCAGATCCCTGGAGGTTTTAAACCCAAATTCAAGAACATATTCTTTCTACTCACCAGTACATCATTGCTACTCAAGGATTGATTACTTCTTTATAGATAATAACTTCTTGCCTAAGATTAAATCTTGTAAATACGATGCTATTGTTATTTCAGACCATGCTCCGATGATCTTGGAGCTGAAATTACTAAGCCCCATACACTCACCCCGCAGATGGCGCTCAATCCGCTTCTATTAGCTGACGAGAATTGTACTGAATTTATATCCAAACAAATTGAATTCTTTCTAGAGACAAATACATCCCCTGAGATCTCTGCAGGAATACTCTGGGAAACTCTTAAGGCCTTCTTAAGAGGACAGATTATCTCATATCTTTCCCACAGAAATAAATCCGAGCGAAGAAAGTAGCAGAGATAAAAAGCGAAATTACTAAAATAGATGAAGAACATGCCAGACTACCAAGCGAGACTCTACATAAGAGGAGGCAGGCTCTACATTCAGAATTAAACCTCTTGACAACTAAAGAAACCGAACAACTAATTTACAAATCCAGACATCATTATTATGAACATGGAGAGAAAGCTAATAAGCTTTTAGCGCAACAAATTCACAAGCAAGATGTACATAACGCAATCTCGTAATTACTAACACTAACGGAGATAAAATCATCGAACACAAAAATATAATGTACACTTTTAGAGACTACTATAAATCCCTATATACTACTGAGTTTAAAGAAGACAATATACAATCTAATGCATTTCTGGATAAATTACAGATACCACAAATTGACGCTTTTAGTGTGGAGGAACTCGATAAACCTCTGTCATTATCAGAATTACTGGATGCTATAAAGTCACTCCAAGGTGGAAAAGCAGCAGGCCCTGATGGCTACCCTGCAGAGTTTTACAAGAAATTCTCCGCTCAGCTAGCTCCCTCCTATTAGCAACATTTACAGAAGCCAGAGATAACCAATCTCTTCCACAAACCTTTCGCCAAGCACTAATCACTGTCTTTCCAAAACAAAATAAGGACTTATTACAATGTGCATCATACAGACCAATTTCACTTCTGAATAACGACGTTAAAATACTCTCTAAAATCATAGCTAGAAGGATGGAGAAAGTGCTCCCTCAGTAATATCACAAGACCAAACTGGATTTATTAGGGGCCGACACTTATCTTCAAATCTTCGACGCCTGTTTAATGTAATATACTCACCAACTAAATCAAACACCCCAGAAATATTATTATCATTGGATGCAGAAAAGCATTCGACATGATTGAATGGAAATACCTTTTACTATTTTGGAGAAGTTTGGGTTTGGCCCAACATTTGTGCATGGATTAAATTACTGTATACTAACCCAGAAGCTTCAGTTTGCATCAATAACATTTGCTCAGACTACTTTAAACTAGAACGTGGCACAAGACAAGGATGCCCTTTGTCACCACTGCTGTTTGCAATTGCCATTGAACCACTGGCAATACATTGTCGAAATACTGATCAGATAAAGGGGATTAGCAGAGAAGGACTGGAACAGAAAATCTCATTATATGCAGATGACATGGTACTGTATATATCGGACCCAGAAAATTCTGTGCCTGCAGTCTTAGCAGCACTCACAGAATTTCAAAAGCTCTCTGGTCTCAGAATTAATCTGAATAAAAGTGTACTCTTTCCGTGAATTCTCAAGCATATAATATTAGATTAGACACCCTTCCTTTTATCATTGCAGAACAGTTTAAATACCTCGGGGTAAACATCACAAGTAAACATAAAGCTCTTTATCAACAAAATTTCGTGCCTGCATGGAAAAAATTAAACAAGACTTGCATAGATGGTCAACCCTTCATCTCACACTAGCTGGAAGAATTAACACTGTTAAGATGAATATTCTTCCTAAGCTCCTTTTTATTTCAAAACATACCAATATACATTAATAAATCGTTCTTTAAGCAATTAGATTCAACAATAACCTCATTTATTTGGAATTCTAAACATCCACGCATCAAAAGAGCGACCCTACAAAGACAAAAGGCAGAAGGCGGCATGGCTCTACCTAACTTCCAGTTTTATTACTGGGCGCAAATATACAGTCGATAAGAACCTGGACACAAATAGAAGAACATACACAGGCATGGACCGCAATAGAAGTAAAATCCTGCAGTACTTCTTTGTATTCCTTGCTTTGTGCTCCAATAAACACACGCTATCGGCAATACACTAATAACCCAATTGTGCTCCACTCACTTAGAATCTGGAACCAATGTAGAAAGCATTTTAAGACGGAGAAGCTTCTTTCTGTGGCACCCTGCAAGAGAACCACCTCTTTCAACCCTCACAAACATATGCAGTTTTAATATCTGGAAAAATTTGGAATTAACTTGCTTAGAGATCTTTATATAGACAACGCCTTTGCATCCTATGAACAATTACATTCCAAATTTAACATTCCAGCTACAAATTTCTTTCACTATCTTCAAATCAGGAACTTTGTTAAACAGAACCTTCCAGATTTTCCTCATCTTGCACCCTCATCCACGCTGGAAAAATTATTGCTCAATTTCAAGGAGTTAGACTCCATCTCTACAATATATAAAATCCTTTTACAATCCCTTCCTTTCAAAGATCCAAGAGGACACTGGGAAAATGACCTCTCAATTAATATATCAGAAAAGGAGTGGAAAGTAGCAATGCAGAGAATTCACTCGAGCTCCATATGCGCAAAGCATACAATTATACAACTCAAAATTATATATCGAGCACATCTGTCTCACTAAAACTCTCAAAATGTTTTCAGGGCATGATCCAACCTGCGAACGTTGCAACCAAGCCCCAGCCTCACTGGGTCACATGTTCTGGGCCTGCCCCAAATTAACATTATTCTGGACAAAAATTTTAATTACCTCTCAGACAGTCTTGGACTCACAATCCCTCCTAACCCATTAACAGCTGTGTTTGGGGTTCTTCCAGAGGGTCTTAAAGTGGAGAAAGACAAACAAATTGTGATTGCATTCACTACACTGTTGGCACGCAGACTTATTCTGATAAACTGGAAGAACCCAAACTCTCCTCTTTTAAGTCAGTGGGAAACTGATGTGTTATATTATTTAAAATTGGAAAAATCAAATACTCAGTTAGAGGATCTGTGCAGACTTTTTCAAAACATGGCAGGATCTAATCAGTAATATTTTGAAATGTTTATAAAGCACAGAGAATTTGTTGATTTAGGTATTTTTAAAGCCTTAAATTTTACACCTTTGGCTTGCTCTCTCTCTCAAGGGTGGGGATCGATCTGTTCTTAGCATAATTTTTTTTTTGTAAAACTTGATTGCTATGTATTGATTGTAATAAAATTAATAAATAAATAAAATAAAAAAAAGAAAATAATCTCTTTAAATTGTGTATCCAGTTAACCAAACCCGGGGGTGGGTGAGCAAAGTAAGCAGGGGGCAGAGCCCCCTAGTAATGTAAAAAGTAAAAGGGTTCTGAACACACAGTATTATGTGCTCTTATTTTTAGTTTACTGCAGGTATGATCTACTACATTTATGGGAAATAAACAAGATTTTTTTATTCATGAGTCTATCATATATGTTTCAAGGCAAATTACAGCATATGCAAATTATCCATCCATAACCCGCTGAATCCGAATACAGGGTCACGGGGGTCTGATGGAGCCAATCCCAGCCAACACAGGGCACAAGGCAGGAACCAATCCTGGGCAGGGTGCCAACCCATTGCAGGACACACATAAACACACCAAGCACACACTAGGGCCAATTTAGAATCGCCAATCCACCTAACCTGCATGTCTTTGGATTGTGGGAGGAAACCGGAGCACCCAGAGGAAACCCACGCAGACACGGGGAGAACATGCAAACTCCACGCAGGGAGGACCCGGGAAGCGAACCCTGGTCTCCTAACTGCGAGGCAGCAGCGCTACCACTGCGCCACCGTGCCACCCCATATGCAAATCAGAATAAGTAAAACATTTTAAATGATTATCATACCGGACTGATAAGCATTAGCCATGGCTAGTTAGTAGATTGGGATTTTTTTCTTTGTGCTTAGCAATGTGTCATTGCCAGCTACCTGAGGCAATGGATCTTGATCTGCTTGGAGAGGTTTGGGCAACTCCTTACTGTAGAGCCTGCAGATAGTGCCTGCATCCTTATTTGGTTCTAGGCTGCATTATTTTTTAATAAGTCGCTTCACCCAAAATACATATATTTTAACCCCCTGAACAAAGTCCTTAGTCCTCCAACTGATGTTGCCCTGCATTATTCAGTATTCACCTCTTCATCTCGGGGGCTGTATTGGTTTGACACAGTAAAAATTTGAAGGTCTTATCTTGTAGACTGATGGCTAAAGATGGTATTCTAAACCCTGTTCTTTTTGTTATCTATAAACCTCTATATATGTTTTTCTGCAGGCTCGAGGAATGGATCTTGTTGAAATCTTGTCATTTCTATTCCAGCTCAGTTTTTCCACACTTGGTAGGGTGAGTTCTCTTTGGAATGTACATTTTTATATAGAAAAAAGCTTCCAGGTGTTGTCTTAGTTTGCTTTCTTGTGTTGTGTAATATTTGTTAATGTGCAGAGGTATTAAATTTAAGGCGAATTTACCCTTTTGATATGAGCACTTATATTAACAACGTTTATTTCAAGTCAGTGTCAACACATTCAATCTTTTTAGGTGCATTCATATATAATGTGTAAAGCACCTATTGTGAAAACTTCTGCCTGTCCACAAGAAACTATTTAACACTAGAATTACCAGAGCCTACGAAAAAACTTGTAGATCCGTCCCGCCTTAAATCGCTTCTCACCTCTCCGTCAGCGTCTTTTGTCCTTTAAATGTGTTGATAAGCAGCAAGCAGTCTGCTATCACATCCCCCACTGGTGCACAGTTTTCTCAGCTCAAGTCTGTTTACCTGTGTGTCAGTTGCTTGGAATTGTATAGAGTGAGAAGTCAAGCAAAATCACACCTTTTATAAATATTATATCGTTATTTGAAACACATGCATTTCATGTGTGTTACATGTCTAAAACGATCTATGTAAACACATTCTTAAATAAGAAACGTTTTTCATGTTTTAGTAATAATTGACACAATGTAGACATGAAGTTTATAATGTCTGAAGCCTAAAGTCCAAATATCAAAGAAACACTTTCACAAAAGGTACAAATATAACAGAACAAGTCTGCTTTTATTTAAAAACTAGCAAAATACCCGCGCTTTGCAGCGGCGAAGTACTGCCTTAAAATTTTTATTAAGAAGAAAATTAAACCTTTTTAAACTGAGGGAAAATCTACCAATAATTATTTGTTAAGGATCTCTTTGTATACCACATTGTGAGTTCGGCCCTCCGGTTGTAATATGACCAAGCTGTGCGCTGAGCTTACTCTTGAGCATGCAATGTACAGTTGGCCATGTGAACAGTAATCTTGTTTCAAATCTCACAGCTTGGATTGCTGCTGTCATAATCGGTTTGAGTTTCATGGTTTTTTTCAATTACAACAGTATTTGTAGGACTTGTGTTGAAGAGACATTTGGCATCTGTCAAGCGTTGTAAGTATACAACCGGTTTCATCGATAACTTCACATCCAGCTTTGAGAGTTTAAACATTCATAAACATCAAAGTGTCCACTACTGAAATCGTCACCTGTCAATCTAAGATGTTTAAGAGGCATTGGCGGTTGTCGAAAGGTGTAAAATATTTGGCCATTTTGGTACACTTGAAAGCGACAACCGAACAATTCAGCGGCAGCAAACAACTCACATGCAGATGCATAGGTGAAGGGCTTAAGCATTTCACTCTTACAGTGCTTCTGTGTAGTATAATTATCTCCTGTACCGTCATCAGTCCACACCTTGAACCTGTCCCAGTCATTCAGTACATAAGACACAATGTTCCTCCGGATATCAAGATTGAGCCTGATATGCCCGTGCAATATGTAACAAAGAGAATGGAAAAGGCAGGTGCCATCTCCTGGCATGGAAACCACTCGGTAAGTGACAGTTCTTTGATCGATGGTGATCACCTCGATAGACATGTTAATGGGGGTACTGTTGGAATGATAAAGGAAATGGGTACCTGAACAATGTAAAGTAAGTCTAAAATACCCACACAATAACTATAATCGTAATAAACGAACAATAAAACACCAGAGAAGCCGTGGATTAAATAAAAAGGCTGTAGTTATCAGCAGGGAGACGTGTATCCCGTGGTGAAGCAAGGAAGGGAATGTAGAGACTGGAGCGGCGGACGACCTTATATAGGCAGGCAGCCAACAGCGTGGGAGGCGTTGGGATGGGGGACCCAACGCGCCTGACACGGTGACTGTGCTGCAAGCTATGGACGTATATATGTACGTAAGTAGGATTCAGTTAGTGCTGGGAACCCGCGTACCAAATTTCTTGAAAATGGGCCCATAAGTAACAAAGACCATTGAAAAGTTCAATATGGCGGCCGACAGTGGCATCACACCACCGAAATAAGTACCAAATTTCAGCCTTCTACCTACACGGGAAGTTGGAGAATTAGTAACGTTGGAAAGTTCAATTTGGCGGCTTACAGTGGCGTCATACCACCAAAATAAGTGCGTACATTGGTTTCGGTTAGCGCGGGAAGCCGCCTACCAAATTTCGTGAAGATGGGGCCATGAATAACAAAGTTCAACATGGCGAACGTTGTTGACCGTTATGACCGTTACGCGTAGAATTTCGAAATGAAACCTGCCCAAGTTTTGTAAGTAAGCTGTAAGGAATGAGCCTGCCAAACTTCAGCCTTCTACCTACACGGGAAGTTGGAGAATTAGTGATCAGTGAGTCAGTCAGTGAGTGAGTGAATCAGTGAGGGCTTTGCCTTTATTATATATATATATATATATATATATATATATATATATATATATATATATATATATATATATATATATGTATATATATGTATATACACACATACAGTATGTATATACATATATACATATATATACACTGCCTGGCCAAGAAAATAGTCGCCACCAAAAAAAAAAGGTCACACACTCTAATATTTTGTTGGACTGCCTTTAGCTTTGATTACGGCACGCATTAGCTGTGGCATTGTTTCGATATGCTTCTGCAATGTCACAAGATTTAGTTCCATTACGCGTAGAAATGAAACCTGCCCAATTTTTGTAAGTAAGCTGTAAGGAATGAGCCTGCCAAATTTCAGCCTTCTACCTACACGGGAAGTTGGAGAATTAGTGATGAGTGAGTGAGTCAGTCAATGAGTGAGTGAGTCAGTGAGGGCTTTACCTTTTATTAGTATAGATATATATACATATCTACATATATACACGCATACATATACATACATACAGTACATATATATACACACATACATACACACACACATATATATACATATATATATACATATCTACATATATATATATACACACACACACATATATATATATATATATATATATATATATATATATATATATATACACATAAATCGACATATATCTACATATACAGTATACACACATATATATGGTTGAAATAGTTTTTACTGTCAAATAATGCAGAGAGTACGCAACATGTGTTTCGTCCTAATTCTGGGCTCATCAGGCGTACTCACTGCACTCCCTCTCGGGAATCGAACCTCGGGCGTCAGCGTCAGAGGCAAAGCCTCTTACGTTTCACCACGGCGTGTGGTTTGTTTATTTGACAGTATGTAGATCGGGGTAATTATATTCAAGGCATTCATAGTCTGAATCACAATCCGATTGTATGGGTGGTTACCTACCAGGTAACGCTTGTGGTTGGTCAGCAAGTCAGCTAACGTCCACCATGGTGCCCTCTTTCAGTTGCAAGAAGCAGATCATAGAATGGTTGAAATAGTTTTTACTGTCAAATAATGCAAAAGAGTACGCAACACGTGTTTCGCCCTAATTCTGGGCTAATCAGGCGTACACACTCACTGCACTTCCTCTCGGGAATTGAACCTCGGGCATCAGCAGCAAAGCCTCTTAAGTTGCGCCACGGCGCGTGGTTCGTTTATTTGACAATATGTAGATCAGAGTCATTACATTCAAGGCATTCGTAGTCTGAATCACAATCTGACTGTATGGGTGGTTACCTACCAGGTAACGCTTGTGGTTGGTCAGCAAGTCGGCTAACGCAACGGCGTGTGGTTCGTTTATTTCACAGTATGTAGATCGGGGTATACATATATTCAGTGGAACCTCTAGATACGATCACTTTGTATATGAGAAATTCAAGATAAGAGGAAAGTATGAGCGAAAAATTCAGATCTAAATACGAGCATTGGCTCGCATAATGAGCCACGAGCCAGGCTGTGGTTATGCGTGACGCGTTTCCCAATCCGCCTCGATGCGGGGATTCACCCAAGCTGACGCTGCCAGCCCGTCCAGCTCACTCAGTGTTCCTTGTTCTCCCGTAGCATGAGGATCTACACGTTTGTGCACTTGTGATTTCATTGTTTCGCTGTAGCAGTTCGCCGTATAAGCGTATCCATAAATATTGCGGACATGCAGACGGAGAATAGGAAACGATTGCCCTCAAGAGGAGTACTAGGGTGTTGTACCGTGTTAGCCATTATGAATGTAGAGAAAAGCCAAGCAAAATGACACCTTTTATTGGCTAACTAAAAAGATTACAATATACAAGCTTTGATTACATCTTGCCTGAAGAAGGGGCCTGAGTTGCCTCGAAAGCTTGCATATTGTAATCTTTTTAGTTAGCCAATAAAAGGTGTAATTTTGCTTGGCTTTTCTCTACCCTCAAGAGGAGAGAGAGAGAGAGAGAGAGGCGCGCGAGCGAGCAAGAGAAATAAGGAGAGGGAGACGCGCACGAGAGAGAAGAATCATCAGCTCAGTTATGATCACATGACACTCAGCAGACAAAGTGTATCCACACTTATTTATCAGTGTTATTTGTTAGGAAAATTGATTTTTATGTTGATATTTTTGGGGGTACGGAACAGATTAACTGGATTTCCATTATTTTCAATAGGGAAATTTTGTTCTAGATACAAGAAATTCGCTATACAAGCTCAGTGCTGGAGCGAATTAAACTCGTATCTAGAGGTTCCACTGTGTGTGTGTGTATATATATATATATATATATATATATATATATATATATATATATATATATATATATATATATATATATATATATATATATATATATATATATATATATATATATATATATACAGTAATCCCTCCTTGATCGCGGGGGTTGCGTTCCAGAACCCCCCGCGATAGGTGAAAATCCGAGAAGTAGAAACCATATGTTTGTTTAGTTATTTTTATATTTTTAAGCCCTTAGAAACTTTCCCACACTGTTTATAAATATTCTCCGCACAGTTATACAGTAAACCCTCGTTTATAGAGGTTAAACCGCTCCAGACAGATAAATGAATTTCCACGAAGTAGTATTCTTTATTTATAAATCTAATATTTTTGCAGTTAAAGTATAGAAAACCTGTTTACGACCTTCTAAATACGTTTTTTAACATTATTAGAGCCCTCTATACATGAAATAACACCCTTTAGTCAAAAGTTTAAACTGTGCTCCATGACAAGACAGAGATGACATTTCTTTCTCACAATTAAAAGAATGCAAACATATCTTCCTCTTCAAAGGAGCGCCGTCAGGAGCAGAGAATGTCAGAGAGAGAGAGAAATGTAAACAATCAAAAATCAATAGGGCTCTTGGGCTTTTAAGTATACGAAGCACCCGCGATAAAGCAGCTGCAATGAAGGGATCAATGTGAAGGTAGTCTTTCAGCATTTTTTTACAGGAGCGTCAGTATCTTCTAAGCAAACAGCCTCTGTGCAAACAGCCCCTCTGCTCACACCCCCTCCGTCAGGAGCAGAGAGTGGGACAGAGAAAAGCAAACAATCAAAAATCAATACGGCCTGTTAGAGCTTTGAAGTGTGCGAACCTCTGCGCAGGAAGCATATCGTATATCATTGAGGAGTTTTATTTAATACATAACACGTGCTCTGATTGGATAGCTTCTCAGCCATCTGCCAATAGCGTCACTTGTATGAAATCAACTGGGCAAACAAACTGAGGAAGCATGTACCATAAATTAAAAGACCCATTGTCCGCAGAAATCCGCGAACCAGCCAAAAATACGTGATATATATTTAGATATGCTTACATATAAATCCGCGATGGAGTGAAGCTACGATAGTCGAAGCATGATATAGCGAGGGATCACTGTATATATATATATATATATATATATATATATATATATATATATATACACACTCACCTAAAGGATTATTAGGAACACCTGTTCAATTTCTCATTAATGCAATTATCTAATCAACCAATCACATGGCAGTTGCTTCAATGCATTTATGGGTGTGGTCCTGATCAAGACAATCACCTGAACTCCAAACTGAATGTCAGAAGGTGAAAGAAAGGTGATTTAAGCAATTTTGAGGGTGTCAGATGGGCCGGTCTGAGTATTTCACAATCTACTCAGTTACTGGGATTTTCACGTGCAACCATTTCTAGGGTTTACAAAGAATGGTGTGAAAAGGAAAAAACATCCAGTATGCAGCAGTCCTGTGGGCGAAAATGCCTTGTTGATGCTAGAGGTCAGAGGAGAATGGGCCGACTGATTCAAGCTGATAGAAGAGCAACTTTGAGTGAAATAACCACTCGTTACAACTGAGGTATGCAGCAAAGCATTTGTGAAGCCACAACACGCACAACCTTGAGGCGGATGGGCTACAACAGCAGAAGACGCCACCAGGTACCACTCATCTCCACTACAAATAGGAAAAAGAGGCTACAATTTGCACAAGCTCACCAAAATTGGACAGTTGAAGACTGGAAAAATGTTGCCTGGTCTGATGAGTCTCGATTTCTGTTGAAAAATTCAAATGGTAGAGTCAGAATTTGGCATAAACAGAATGAGAACATGGATCCATCATGCCTTGTTACCACTGTTCAGGTTGGTGGTGGTGGTGTAATGGTGTGGGGGATGTTTTCTTGGCACACTTTAGGCCCCTTAGTGCCAATTGGGCATCGTTTAAATGCCACGGGCTACCTGAGCATTGTTTCTGACCATGTCCATCCCTTTATGACCACCATGTACCCATTCTCTGATGGCTACTTACAGCAGGATAATGCACCATGTCACAAAGCTCGAATCATTTCAAATTGGTTTCTTGAACATGACAATGAGTTCACTGTACTAAAATGGCCCCCCCAGTCACCAGATCTCAACCCAATAGAGCATCTTTGGGATGTGGTGGAACGGGAGCTTCGTGCCCTGGATGTGCATCCCACAAATCTCCATCAACTGCAAGATGCTATCCTATCAATTTGGGCCAACATTTCTAAAGAATGCTTTCAGCACCTTGTTGAATCAATGCCACGTAGAATTAAGGCAGTTCTGAAGGCGAAAGGGGGTCAAACACCGTATTAGTATGGTGTTCCTAATAATCCTTTAGGTGAGTGTGTGTATGTATATATATATATATATATATATATATAGCAAAATACCCATGCTTTACAGCGGAGAAGTATTGTGTTAAAGAAGTTATGAAAACGAAAAGGGAACATTTTAAAAATAACGTAATATGATTGTCAGTGTAATTGTTTTGTGACTGTTATGAGTGTTGCTGTCATCAAGGATTTGATTATCATTATTTCTTTCAATCAGGTTCGTATTTGGAGGATGTGTTGTGTTCAAGTTACATTTCGTGTTTGTCAACCGTTGTAAAGATATCAGGTTTCATTCATCGATTCCATACTTACTGCATCAATAAACAGCTCGTCTTCCTCTTTATTTGAGACATCACACACTGCATGCACGGGTTTTTTACACTGTCTTCCTTTAGCTGGACATTGACTTTTTCCACCGTGTGCTTTGTTTCTGCAGTAGCTGCACTTATGAATATGCTTGTATGCATCACCCGCTTCATATTCTTTTGCTGCCTTCTCAATTGTGTAATGCTTTTTTGTTCAGCGCTCTTTGGAGCTCTTGCTTTTTGTCTGTGTACTACGTTCACAGTCAGTTCACGTGAGCCGCTCGGAGTACATGCATCAAAGGTTCTCAGCTGTGCTTGCGGTATCTCGTGCGATGTCCACGGCTGTATTTAATGTTAGCTAAGACCCCAGCACAGTTTCTCTCACTGTTTCGCTGAGTTTGTGCCAAACACCACCCTGACCATCTCATCTTCGTCTGAATATTTAGCGGCAGACTGTTTCTATTGGATTGCCACTGACGGACGGCCTTATATGGGCAGGCACTCAATTACGTGGGAGGCGTGACGATGAGGGACGCAACTCCGACCCACACGGCAACCTAGCTGCAGGCTATGGCGAGTATATATGTACATAAGTAGGTTCCAGTTATGACCGTTACGCATAGAATTTCGAAATGAAAACTGCCTAACTTTTGTAAGTACGCTGTAATGAATGAGCCTGCCAAATTTCAGTCTTCTACCTACAAGGGAAGTTGGAGAATAAGTGATGAGTGAGTGAGTGAGTCAGTTAGTCAGTCAGTCAGTGAGGGCTTTGCCTTTTATTGGTATAGATAGTAAGAATAAGAACAGCTCACTACTCAAAACGTTTATTTTGGGAGACGTTAAGACTCAAACCCAGGATCTTCTGAATAGGAGTCGGCAACTGTAACCGCTGTACTACCAAAGAAGTCAGGATGACAAGCAACACTAATCTGATTTCTTTTTCTTCAGTTATAGTCTTGGAGGAAAAAAGCGCATTTGTTCTGTATCTTTTGTGGAAGTGTTTATTTGATATTTGGACTTCAATCTTCACACATTATACACTTCATGTATACATTTTATTGTTAGTAGTAAAACATGGAAAAAGCTTGTCTTTTTGGTATGTGTGCAACATTTCCTGTCATCCTACACCTACACAGATCTTTTTGGCACGGAACAAACGTGAAATGCATATGTTCTGAATAACGATATATTTTTTAGCCTAGGTACCTGACTCACTGATAAGGCTTCAGTTGGGAGACGTTTTTGCAGTTTCTCTGGCGGTGGGGGGGATGGTATAGCAGGCAGCTTGCTGCTTGGGATTATCAACACATTTATAAGACAAAAGAGCTGAATGGAGACGTGCAAGTGGACTTAAGGTGGGCCGGATTTACGAGTTTTCTCATAAGCTTTGATAATTCTAGTGTTAATTTCCTTTTTTCCTTTCATAGGGTAATATACTGACTTATGCTAGTATTGTTTTTCTTGTATTAATGGATATTTTTCAGTTTCTAAATATCGGATAATACAGTACTTTCAATAATGTTATGTTTAAGAAAACTGAGCAACATTTAGTCATAAACCCTCCACCACTAACAAACATCAGCCAATGTCATTTTCACATCACTTGAATTAGAATCTGCTGTGTATGAAATCTTTTGAGCCGCCACAAGCCTGTTTGTGCTCCAGTTTTTAACTTTACTGTAAAGTTCTGTTGTAAACTCACATATTTAATGTATTCTAACATATGTAATTGCATTCTGTTACGACTTTTACTATTACTTTTCAGTTTAACTCCTGTTTACAAAGTTGTTTAATAAAGAAAAATATAATATATAATTAATGTAGAATACTCTAACTTTCATATCAGTTAACTTAGGTGCCGAAAGCACCTGAATGTTACGCAATATGTACATTGTCTATCTTGTATTTAATCTGTTGCTTGTATATCAGTCATACTTGAGCAAGCGTAATTTGTCCAACAGTTCTCTGCTAAAACCAGTTCCTCAAGAAAAACAAATACCTAGCACATTACAAAAGTATGTGGCCCTCTTCCTTTGAGTTTGGTTGTCCTTGTAATTTAAGTGTTTTTTTTCCTGTAAATAATTTCAGCAGTTCAAAATTAAGATTTTTATTTTAATGTAACAAGTAATAATATTTCAGTTTGCTTTTTTTTTTTTTTAGCACTCGCCGACTCGTGTTTTGTCTTATAAGCCATTTATGAAAGATGCTACTTTGAGCTGCCAGTAGTGAGTGTGGCAAAAATTAATGAAGAAATTAAGGTAGACTTTAAATAATAAAAATGTGGTCATTAGTTGTTTTTTCAACTTGTAGATATTTCAAATATTTTGGAAATATCATGGCCATATTCAGTTTTTTAATTTGTTAACAGAATAGGGAAAGATGGAAATTTCAGAAATTATAAAGTCAATTCATAAAACATGCATTAATAAAACTTCAAGCAGCAATTGCAAAAATGTATTGAGCATGGCAAAACAGCTTCATTTATTAGTCCATTTTCAGTCTTTTACACTGGCATCTGCTAAAGTTTACAGGTTAAAGCAGTTGTTCCCAAACATAGTCCTGGGGACCCACTGTGGCTGCAGGTTTTTGTTCCAACCAGATTCACAATCGGTGATAATAATTGATAACAACTGATCTCATTTAATTAGCTGGTCTTTTTTACTCTTATTTAGCATTCAGAAAAACGTAACAGTATGATTTTTACATTTATAAGACATTTAGAAATATTTCTATTTTTTTCTAAAGCTGTAAATACTTAACTCTCTTTTGTTGTTTTCCTATTATTTTCCCCTTTTCCTGCGTAGTTTTCTCCCTTCATTTAAACCTAATAGTGACAATTAACAACAAGCAGAGCAGACACCCAGGATGATGAAAGCTCCAAAGACTTAAGTGTCATACCCGCTAATTACTAATTAATAATTAAATAACCAGAACACGTGGAAAAGCAGAATGAAAATTAGGTTGAAAATACTGTTAACAACTTATTATTCCCCATATAACTGCTTATTACATTTTAATAAAAATCTACCAAACTTAGTTTGTAATTTCTACATTGACTCCAAAACACAGAAACTGGGAACTAATGACTCACTTAATGACACTACGAATCCAGTGAAAAATAAAAGTTGGTTGGAACAAAAACCTGCAGCCACAGTGGGTCCCCAGGACCGAGTCTGGGAACCACTGGTTTAAAGAAAAAAAAAACTCAGATCTCAATATACTGAATGTATACAATAATATTATGATTATGAGCCAAGGACACCTGTAACCAATGGTTACTAGTACTGACTAAAGAAATGCTTAGATCATTAGTTCTTCACCTGAGCTCCGTGGACCCCTAGTGGGGTCAGATAAAAATTAATATTTGTATTCTCTATACAGCTGGTACTGTTGATATAGAGTAGATTTAGTAGTAGTAGTAGTAGTTGTAGTAGTAGTAATAATGGTAGTAGAAAATGTAGTAGTAGTAGATCTGTTTTAATTTACACAAGAGGATTGTATTTCATAATTATGAGTGGCCATTACTTTTTACATAAAAAAGGAGTGTTTTTTAGATTGTTTAAAGTAAAGTTTAATTGTACTTTGTGTATGGAGTATATGTATGAGACAGTCAAATCTCGATAAATAAAAGTACATTATATTCATTTCATGGAAAGTTGCGTTTATGTGAATATTTCTGGGGAAGTCCATAGCTTTCATCAGATTGTTAAAGAGGTCCATGACTCAAAAAAGGTTAAGAATCACTGACTTAGATGAAACTGCTGCAGTTATTATCTGTTTGAATTAGGGCAGCAGACCTTGAACACTGTGCAAAACGAAGACCAGGAAGTGGATTTTCTTTTAAAAGGAGGGACAAGAGGATGTCTAAAAACAGCCTGGGGTTATAGAATAAAGGAAAGCAAGGTTTCTTAAACTAAATCTTCTTGGAAACTCTTTAAGGCTTCCACTAAAGCTACAAAAAAATTTATTGTTGAGAGTTCTTACTTCCAGTACACAGCTGTGTGTACAGCCATGCCAACATCTTAAATAGAAATAACACTATGACATCAAATGTCGCAATAATATCCAAAAGCTTGATTAGCAGTGGATGTCATCTCTAAAACACCATGTTACAGTGACCACATAAAAACCTTACAGAACAGTGTCATCAGCAGAGAAAACTGTCTAAGATGACAACATACTTACATCATGTCATGACTATAAAATTATTCAAAACGATACAGAGATAGGCTATGATCACTCAATAAATACAGAAATTGAAATAGACTACAATGAATCATAATCACAAATGAATCTGACTACTGTCCTTAAAAAAAAAAAAAATCTGTAAATTGGAAAAAATTAAATGTTATAAATTCCTCAATTTCTGTAAAATAGAAGGTATAATTGCAAGGAACAGTGAATGCTTACAGTCTATCTCTGTCCACTTTGTTATATTTTACTAACAGGTTTAAACTTCAATCAATAATCATTTAATCATTTTTCTTTAACAGCAGTGGGAGTTGGGGGGGACACCAATTACCATATATAAAGTAAGTGTATGTATAAATATGCATACAGTATATACACCAGGTTAAATTCTTTTACTTTTTCTTTTATTTTTTGGGAAATTTTTCCATGCACCCAGTTTGTCTCCTGTTTGAATAGGTTTTCTTTCTATAAGGTCATGTTCTCTTCCAGACTAGAAAACTTAAATTCTAGTTGTCTGTCTCCCTCTTGTGGTGCAGCTTTATCACATGTTTTTTCATATAAGGAATACAGTATTATTGCCTTTGCAGGACTATTCTGTGGAGGGGATGAGTGACTCCTTACTTAACTTTCTGCAGCATCTTCGTGAATTTGGATTGGTTTTTCAGCGCAAGGTAAGATCCTTTTTCATTAGGTTTTTGTAATTTTCTCTGCTACATTTCTGGGTTTTTTATGGTCCCATTAGCACACATTAACTACCTAGTATGCCTTAATTAGTAACTGATTTTTACATTTAAGTAAATGCTTTGCATTAATGGATTTATTAGAACATTACATCTAGACAATTCACAACTGTTTAAAAATTAAAAATGATTATTGCTTTGTTGATGTGTAAATTTATGTACTGTATATAGTAAGTAGAACTTGATTTCTGACTGGAACATGCAGATCTGTGTCTTCTGCAGTAGTCAGCTTCTTCATTTTCATTCATAGCTGTACTTCATTACTGCAGATGATTTCTTTTGACTCTCGCAGGGTATTACAACCGTGCTTAAAAAGACTACCATACCAGAAATTCACCTTAAAAGGAATCAGAAAATCTGAAAGGCAATATGCAGAAAAAAAGATCCATTATGCTGACAACCCAGAGGTTAAAGATGATAAAACTTTACAGCAGTTGCTCACAAATATAACTGATATAATATATCTGTCAACCTGAAAAACTCATTCTATTACAATTGCTCATATTTTTACAAAATAAACTCCACAATATGTAACATTGAAAGGCACTAAATTTCAAAGAGTCTACTTAAAATATAAACATAAAAAATAAATTAACTTGTTTTCTTAGTGAATGATGCACAGAGAAAAGGAAAAACACAAAATTATAAATGCAGACAGAAAAAACTCCATGCATACACATTTAAAACTGTATGTAGACACACTCACTTCTGACATCAACTTGATGTTCAGCAGTTCAGTTTATTGTATTATATTGCTGCAAATTAAATATTTGTGAATAAAGTGGAATTAATGGACAGAATATAGAAATGGCTCCATTAAAGGATGAAGTTATGCAGCTTGCCTAATCTTTTAAGAAATATTATGTAGCACAGTGTGCTTCCTATAAGGTATTTTTCCATTACATCATTTACTGATTAGCTCTTTAAATGCCTTGATTAATTGAAACACATTTCATATATCAAATGTCTTTACTACCCTATAAATCATTGTTTCTGCCTTTGAAATTAGTTCCTATTTTGTTATTCTTTTTAAGTTTTAATTACAAACAGAAATCAGTGTAAAAAGATAATCATTTTTATTTAATTTTTCTTTGGACATCTCTTGAACTCGGAATAAATAAGCAATGTAATTTTTATAATGCTTTGTTTCTGATTTGAACTTGTGCCACCTGCTTTATCTGTAACACTTTGGAAATTATGGTCAAGATAGTAATATTTAACAAGTTATATGTTGACAGTTAATTTTCTGCATGATCATTGAAAGCCAGACAAATTTAATTAATATTCAAAGTCTATTAGATTGAACATTGTGAATACTCATTAATTTTCTATCTGTATTTATTTGGTAAAGTTTATGGTGGTATCTTGTAGGGCACGACAGACCATGCCTCTGTATTCCCAACAACATTTGTCAGATATTTCTGAGGACTACCCAGGTGCTTCTGGCCCAGCTATACATTATCATCTGGTGTGTTCTGGCCTTAGTTTGGTGTTCGACAAACATTCTTAATACATGCTAAGACTACCAAAACTTTCTTCTCTCAGTCTGGAGATGCAGCAACTATTCTAGAATCTTTAGAAATTGTTACGCTTAGCAGCAATCTGGAGACAACCTCTAAACCTTGTGTGGGGTCCCCAGTTCAGCAGTTTGTATTTTTGGTAGCATTCTTGAAGTCACTACCAAAAGGACGATTATGGTTGAGAGAAGGCATGTTGCTTGACCATTAAGTTGATTGTTCTGATCAAACACACAATTGTGAACATTATCCAGAAGTACTTGAGCTAACTGCTTTACACTATCCTACAGAATGCAAGTCATTAATTTCTAGCAGAGGTCCATGATGTTAGATTTGGCAATGTTAATTTTTAGCCTCGCTGACTCCATTGTAAAGTACTTTACTGTGTCGTAGAGATCACATATTGATAAACCAATATAGCAAATATGTACTCCTCAGGTTCTAAGATCAGACATTCTATAAGTGATTAGAACAATTTTGGCCATAACTGATTATACATTCAAACAAAGATCATCAAATCTACTCATCTAGTTTTGCTAAAATAGCTTTACGTCAGAAGATCACTAAACTTCTACTATCTCCCATACTACTTGGTAAGTTATATTATGTGTCTGTGGTTCTTTGTGTGTGGAAAAACTTTCTAACATTTGTGTGAAATTTACCCTTAACAACTGCACATCAGTGTCCTTGTGTTCCTGTCAAAAAAACACATTTTTATGTAACACTGTAAATTCACCATACTAATTTCCTTTAGTCATGTTACCTACTAATCATCATTTGCTTAAACTGAAAAGGATCAAATCTTTCCTCCTACTTCACAGTCTTGGAAACCACCTGGTCACTAATGATGCTGTCAGCCTGAAAAAGCTCAACAGTTGCTCATATTTTTGCAGAATGAACTCCACCATAACGAACCAAAACTCCATACAATACTCCAGCTGAGGCCACACACAAGTGCATTGTATTGACTTGTAGTCTATACATTGGGCTATATAACCTAACATGGTATTAGCCCCTTAATCATTTCTGTACACTGTCTTAATGTAGAAAGTGAAGTATTCAGTATGACTTCTAGGTTTTTTTTTTTTATAGGCATACTTGCAAGTTTCAAACAACAATTTAACCCTTCAAATGGTGCATTCAGATCTAATGTTTGTGATTCTGACAGCCTTCCTAAGCTGCTAGGGTAACCAAAGTAGTGACTTGAAAATGTTTCTCTTTAAGTTTGCTCAAGGTTAGACATGTAGAAGTGCTGTATATAAACTAACTTTAATCGTAGTGAGGTACAAAAAAGAAAATTATAAATACACAGTACTTACTGGGAGTTGTCTGATGAGTTGTCAAGACCTTTAGATGTCTGCATGCTGGCACCCTTCACACAGATACATGAAAATGTTTGCTTGTAATTTAAGCATTTAAGTGCAGCCGAACAGGAGATAGTAAAGACAGGCCCAGGGTTATTCAATCCACTGTATGATTGGTTACATTTTTAGTTTAATTTCTAGTGTAGAGTTAAGTTTGGGATATTATTTAGTTAATTACAATGAGTTATTTTGCTTTAGGGTTATTTTATATAGCATTTTTGTTGAGTGTTCAGTGCTATTTCAATGAAAATGGCCTTTGACTGTTGATTAGTTTGTCTTAATATTCTTATACCATTTTGGCACAAGAACTGAACTGTTTTTAAGGATTATTGTAAATAAAACAACACTTTTTTATATTTTGCCATTTTAGTGCTTTCTTTTCCTTGATCATCTCTGGTCCCAGTCAATACCAACTACTGTCAGGGCATCTGCTCTCGTTGGTGGTTTGTGACACTTTATGTATGTCATACTTTACACAAAAGTAGGTGAATTATAATCTGCAGACTTAATCAGTTTGTTATTCATTTCATATGAATTTATTCATATAAGAAAGAGCAGTGAAAGAGCTTTTATAAAATTGATTTTTATAAAAGTAAATCAAATTGAAATTTCAATATATTGCCCAGCCTTAAATACACACTCTATTTTTCTTTGTGTCAATATCCTCACCTCCTACCTAACACTGAAGTAGTAGGTATATTCACCAGGACACCCCCTATTCCCCATTTTGCAACATTTTCATTTTGGAGTGCTGCAGCGATATCCATAAGAAATTCTTAGCGAAGCAGTAGGTACTTCCTAACAAAGCTTCTGCCGCTGCCTCCTTTAACAAGTTCAAATCCATTGGTTTTAAGAGGTTTTTCTAAATGTTCCCTATAACTCTTCATGCAAAAGTTTGGACAACCCTGGCCAAGTTACATATTTTGTTGACATATTAAGTAAAAAAAAACAGTAAATATAACTTTTTACAGAAGGTTATTGTACAATTGCGACTTATTTGATTAAAATAAAAAGAATAAGTAGATGTGGCATTAAATCTCTGAATTCCTGTTTTGGAAGTTTTTGCCATTTTTCTTGCTGATCATTTACTCCTGTAAGATATTCTTGGGCTGTTTTGCATGCACAGCACTTATGATTTGCCCAAATACTGTATTTTCAATTATATTTAAGTCTGAGGACTTAACCATAATTCTGTTTCTTGATGTTTTTCATAATATATTTTTACATTTATTTTGGATCCGGTCTTGTTGTGGAAGCTTTTTTCAGCTTCGATTTTCTGATTGACAATCTGGTATTCTCTTTTGTTGATTTTCAGTGTACTGCATTCTTCTCTGTATTCAGTGTTTCCTGTGCCGCTAGCTCCCACACAACCCTAAACCATAATAATAGTTCCATCCTCATGTTTAACATTTAACAAGGTGTTGCTCATATTTTCTCCTAACAAACCTTTAGTATCCAAGATTTTAAAAATTAAAAAATTAGACAGTTATAGTTTCTATCAAGCGATAATTGTGATGCTTTGAGGTCAGAAATATCTTGCAAGGAACTTCAGGTTTTCAGGGGAGTGGATGTGGCAGTATATATATATATATATATATATATATATATATATATATATATATATATATATATATATTTGCAGCTGGAGATCCACAAAGGAAGAAAATGAATCGCGTATCATAAAGTAGTTTTTATTTCTGAGCTTTCAACCCCTGCCAGGAGTCTTCGTCAGAGGATAATGCTTAGACTTTCAAGAATCAAAGGCAATATATAGCAAAAAATTACGAGGAGTGGGTGGGGAGGTGGGTAAGTCAGTGTGATCCGGAAGGGGGTTATTGGTTGTAAAATTTTATTTATTATGAACATGTTCTTCTTAAGTTTGCATATGCTGGATTTATGTCCAAGTGTCTGTCTGATGGCATTTTAATTTGATAGCCAAGATTCAGCCAGCTCTCTGGCACTTAGTACTGGCTTTAAATTTTACTTGTACATTGGCCCAGTTAAATGTATGTCCTGTTGATTTAGTGTGCGTATAGATCAATGATCATGAGTCCGTCCTTCTGACGGCGTTGCGATGTTCCTGTATACATGTTGCTATTCTTCTTCAATGCTAAAAACAAGAAATCGACAGCAGAAATACGAAACGCAGTTTATAACATTACTTGCAGTTCTTACTCGGTGGTATACATAGGACAAACATCGAAAAGAATTGCAGCATATGCAAACTTAACAAGAACATGTTCATAATAAATAAAACTTTACAACCAATACCTTTTTCTCCCTAAATAATAAAAACCATCATTTAAAAACTGCATTTTGTGTTTACTTGTGTTATATTTGACTAATGGTTAAATGTGTTTGATGATGAGAAACATTTTGTGTGACAAACATGCAAAAGAATAAGAAATCAGGAAGGGGGCAATTAGTTTTTCACACCACTGTATATATACATATATACACATACATTCACATATATATATATATATATATATATATATATATATATATATATATATCTACATATACACACATACATATACATACACACACATATATACACACAAATACATATATATCCCATCCATCCATCCATCCATCCTCTTCCGCTTATCCGAGGTCGGGTCGCGGGGGCAGCAGTTTAAGCAGAGAGGCCCAGACTTCCTCTCCCCGCCACTTCTTCCAGCTCTTCCGGGAGAATCCCAATGCTTCCCAGGCCAGCCGGGAGACATAGTCCCTCCAGCGTGTCCTGGGTCTTCCCCGGGGCCTCCTCCCAGTTGGACGTGCCCGGAACACCTCACCAGGGAAGTGTCCAGGAGGCATCCTGATCAGATGCCCGAGCCACCTCATCTGACTCCTCTCGATGCGGAGGAGCAGCGGCTCTACTCTGAGCCCCTCCCGGATGACTGAGCTTCTCACCCTATCTTTAAGGGAAAGCCCAGACACCCCGCGGAGGAAACTCATTTCAGCCGCTTGTATTCGCGATCTCGTTCTTTCGGTCACTACCCATAGCTCATGACCATAGGTGAGGGTAGGAGCGTAGATCGACTGGTAAATTGAGAGCTTTGCCTTACGGCTCAGCTTCTTTTTCACCACGACAGACCGATGCAGAGCCGCATCACCGCGGATGCCGCACTGATCCGCCTGTCGATCTCACGCTCCATTCTTCCCTCACTCGTGAACAAGACCCCGAGATACTTGAACTCCTCCACTTGGGGCAGGATCTCTCCCCCAACCCTGAGAGGGCACTCCAACCTTTTCCGGCTGAGGACCATGCTCTCGGATTTGAGGTGCTGATTCTCATCCCAGCCGCTTCACACTCAGCTGCTAACCGATCCAGAGAGCTGAAGATCACGGCCTGATGAAGCAAACAGGACAACATCATCTGCAAAAGCAGTGACCCAATCCTGAGTCCACCAAACCGACCCCTTCAACACCCTGGTTGCGCTTAGAAATTCTGTCCATAAAAGTTATGAACAGAATCGGTGACAAAGGGCAGCCCTGGCGGAGTCCAACTCTCACTGGAAACGGGCTCGACTTACTGCTCGACTAATGTGGACCAGGCTCTGACACCGGTTGTACAGAGACCGAACAGCTCTTATCAGGGGTCCGTACCCCATACTCCCGAGCACCCCCACAGGATTCCCCGAGGGACACGGTCGAATGCTTTTCCAAGTCCACAAAACACATGTAGACCGGTCGGGCAAACTCCCATGCACCCTCCAGGACTCTGCTAAGGGTGAAGAGCTGGTCCACTGTTCCGCGACCAGGACGAAAACCACACTGTTCCTCCTGAATCCGAGGTTCACTATCCGACGGACCCTCCTCTCCAGAACCCCGAATAGACTTTTCCAGGGAGGCTGAGGAGTGTGATCCCTCTATAGTTGGAACACACCCTCCGGTCCCCTTTTAAAGAGGGGACCACCACCCCGTCTGCCAATCCAGAGGCACTGTCCCGATGTCCATGCGATGTTGCAGAGACGGTCAACCAAGACAGTCCTACAACATCCAGAGCCTTAAGGAACTCCGGGCGATCTCATCCACCCCGGGCCCCTGCCACCAAGGAGTTTTGACCACCTCGGTGACTTCAGTCCCAGAGATGGGAGAGCCCCCCTCAGAGTCCCCAGGCTCTGCTTCCTCATTGGAAGGCATGTTAGTGGGATTGAGGAGGTCTTGAAGTACTCCTCCCACCACCCATAACGCCCCGAAGTCGAGGTCAGCAGCGCACCATCCCCACTATATACGGTGTTGACACTGCACTGCTTCCCTCCTGAGACGCCGGACGGTGGACCAGAATCTCCTCGAAGCCGTCCGAAAGTCGCTCTCCATGGCCTCTCCAACTCCTCCCATGCCCGAAGTTTTGCCTCAGCAACAACCGGCCGCTCCGCTTGGCCTGCGGTACCTATCAGCTGCCTCCAGAGACCCACAGGACAAAAAGTCCTATAGGACTCCTTCTTCAGCTTGACGGCATCCCTCACGCGGTGTCCACCAACAGGTTCGGGATTGCCGCCACAACAGGCACCGACCACCTTGCGGCCACAGCTCAGGTCAGCCGCCTCAACAATAGAGGCACGGAACATGGCCCATTCGACTCAATGTCCCCACCTCCCTCGGGGCGTGGTTGAAGTTCTGCCGGAGGTGGGAGTTGAAGCTACTTCTGACAGGGGACTCTGCCAGCCGTTCCCAGCAGACCCTCACAACACGGTTGGGCCTACCAGGTCTGACCGCATCTTCCCCACCATCGAAGCCAACTCACCACCAGGTGGTGATCAGTTGACAGCTCCGCCCCTCTCTTCACCCGAGTGTCCAAGACATATGGCCGCAAGTCCGGCGACACGACCACAAAGTCGATCATCGACCTGAGGCCTAGGGTGTCCTGGTGCCAAGTGCACATATGAACACCCTTATGCTTGAACATGGTGTTCGTATGGACAATCCGTGACGAGCACAGAAGTCCAATAACAAAACACCGCCGGGTTCAGATCGGGGCCATTCCTCCCAATCACGCCCTTCCAGGTCTCACTGTCATTGCCCATGTGAGCATTGAAGTCTCCCAGCAAAACGAGGGAATCCCCAGAAGGTATGCCCTCTAGCAACCCCTCCAGAGACTCCAAAAAGGGTGGATACTCCAAACTGCTGTTCGGGCGCATACGCACAAACAACAGTCAGGACCCTTCCCCCCACCCGAAGGCGGGGGGAGGCCACCCTCTCGTCCACCGGGGTAAACCCCAATGCACAGGCTAAGAGTCGGGGGGCAATAAGTATGCCCACACCTGCTCGGCGCCTCTCACCGGGGGCAACTCCAGAGTGGTAGAGAGTCCAGCCCCTCTCAAGGAGATTGGTTCCAGAGTCCAAGCTGTGCGTCGAGGTGAGTCCGACTATATCTAGCCGGAACCTCTCGACCTCGCGCACTAGCTCAGGCTCCTTCCCTTCAAAGAGGTGACATTCCACGTCCCAAGAGCCAGTTTCTGTAGCCGAGGATCAGACCGCCAAGGTCCCCGCCTTCGGCCACCACCCAACTCACACTGCACCCAACCTCCTTGGCCCCTCCCATAGGTGGTGAGCCCATGGGGAGGAGGACCCACGTTACCTCTTCGGCTGTGCCCGCCGAGCCCCATGGGTGCAGGCCCGCCACCAGGCGCCGCCATCGAGCCCCACCTCCCTCCAGAGGGTGCCCGTGACCCGTCCGGCAAGGGAAAATGTCGTCCACAGTTTTTATTCTTCATTGGAGGTTTATTGAACCGCTCTTTGTCTCATCCCTCACCTAGGACCAGTTTGCCTTGGTGGTTCTACCAGGCATAAAGCCCCGGACAACATAGCTCCTAGGATCATTGGGACACGCAAACCCCTCCACCACGATAAGGTGATGGTTCAAGGAGGAGATACATATATATATACATACACACACATATATATAAACATATATATACATATACATACATATATACATATACACACACACATACATATATATATGTAGATATATATATATATGTAGATATATATATATGTAGATATATATATATATATATATATATATATATGTAGATATTATGAACTATCAGATATCTGTTCAAGTTCTATTTAAATTTTAAATAGAAGGAATTTTTATTTAGTTGACAGAAATATCTTTGGTAGGAATGTAAGTTAAATGTAGGCATCATTGCATATATTTTTCTTCACCATACAAATGTAAAGAGTAAATTTGCCTTATATTCCAATCAAAGATATTTGTATCGACTAAATTGAACTTGAAAAGTTATATTTTTTCGAATGTGATCGCGCAATTCAGATCGAGTTGACGCGCACCGACGCATCAAGCCCGCGTGCTATTGTGGTTTCGCCTGCGTGCCTCAATAAGTCACCCTCCTCTCACTCTTAATTTTTTTCCGTTCATCTAATGAATACACTGAGTATGGCTTTACCAAAACAATCATTGATAGCGAATAAAGTATCCATTATTCATAAAGCTTCAATTGGCGATCTGTCTTTCTGCATTAACCGCATATTTTTTCATACTCCTCAAACCAAGGGGATGCGAGGGTAAAATGAATCGGGAAGCGCGCGTACATACTCAGTGCACCCCCTCTCGGGAATCGAACCTCGAGACCGAACCTTTGAGAGTATGTAGATCGGGTATATATATATACATATATATATATATATATATATACCCGCGCTTCGCAGCAGAGAAGTAGTGTGTTAAAGAAGTTATGAAAAAGAAAAGGGAACATTTTAAAAATAACGTAACATGATTGTCAATATACAGTAATTGTTTTATGAGTGTTATGAATGTTGCTGTTATCAAGGATTTTATTATCATTATTTCTTTCAATCAGGTTCGTATTTGTAGGATATGTTGTGTTCAAGTTACATTGTGTGTTTGTCAATCTTTGTAAAGATAACAGGTTTCATTCATCGATTCGTTTCTTACTGCATCAATAAACAGCTCATCTTCCTCTTTATCTGAGACGTGACACACTGCATGCACGGGTTTTTTTTTTACACTGTCTTCCTTTAGCGGGACGACTTTTTCGACCATGTGCTTTGTTTCCGCAGTAGCTGCACTTATGAATATGCTTGTTTGTATCACATGCTTCATATTTTTTTGCTGCCTTCTCAATTGTGTAATTCGGTTTTTGTTCAGCACTCTTTGGAACTGTTGCTTTTTGTCTGTGCACTGCGTCATTTCACGTGAGCCGCTCGGTGTACATGCATCGAAGGTTCCCAGCTGTGCTGGTGCCATCTCGTGCGATGTCCACGGCTGTATTTAATGTTAGCTAAGACCCGGCACTTAAAAGTTTCTCTCACAGTTTCGCTGAGTTTGTGCCAAACACCACCCTGACCATCTCATCTTCCTCTGCATAAGCACAGTCCTTCACCCATGAATATTTAGCAGCAGTGTTTCTATTGGATTGCCGCTGACGGACGGCCTTATATGGGCAGGCACTAAATTACGTGGGATTCCACCATGTGCTGCTGCACTTATGAATATGCTTGCTTGTATGTATCACACGCTTCATATTTTTTGCTGCCTTCTCAGTTGTATAATTCGGTTTTTGTTCAGCACTCTTTGGAACTGTTGCTTTTTGTCTGTGCACTAAGTCAGTTCATGTGAGCCACTCGGTGTACATGCATCGAAGGTTCCCAGCTGTGCTGGTGCCATCTCATGCAATGTCCACGGCTGTATTTAATGTTAGCTAAGACCCAGCACTTAAAAGTTTCTCTCACAGTTTCACTGAGTTTGTGCCAAACACCACCCTGACCATCTCATCTTCCTCTGCATAAGCACAGTCCCTCACCCGTGAATATTTAGCAGCAGTGTTTCTATTGGATTACCACTGACAGACGGCCTTATATGGGCAGGCACTAAATTACGTGGGAGGCGTAACTCCGCCTCCCAAGGGCATCGAGCAGAAGTCTATTATTGTATATGGACGAAAAAATAGGTTCCAGTTATGACCATTACACGTAGAATTTCTAAATGAAACCTGCCCAACTTTTGTAAGTAAGCTGTAAGGAATGAGCCTGCCAAATTTCAGCCTTCTACCTACACAGGAAGTTGGAGAATTAGTGATGAGTGAGTGAGTGAGTGAGTCATTCAGTCAGTCAGTGAGGGCTTTGCCTTTTATTAGTATAGATATACATATGTATTTATATATATATATATATATATACACACATACAGTATGTATATACATATATACATATATATACACTGCCTGGCCAAAAAAAAAGTCGCCACCAAAAAAAAAAGGTCACACACTAATATTTTGTTGGACTGCCTTTAGCTTTGATTACGGCACGCATTAGCTGTGGCATTGTTTCGATATGCTTCTGCAATGTCACAAGATTTAGTTCCATCCAGTGTTGCATTAATTTTTCACCAAGATCTTGCATTGATCATGGCATGGTAGAGTCTGACCACTGCGCAAAGCCTTCTCCAGCACATCCCAAAGATTCTCAATGGGGTCTGGACTTTGTATGTGGCCAATCCATGTGTGAAAATGATGTCTCATGCTCCCACAATTTGAGCCCAATAATTCCTGGCATTGTCATCTTGGAATATGCCCGTGCCATCAGGGAAGAAAAAATCCATTGATGGAATAGCCTGGTCATTCAGTATATTCAGGTAGTCAGCTGACCTCATTCTTGGAGCACATAATGTTGCTGAACCTGGACCTGACCAACTGCAGCAACCCCAGATCATAGCACTGCCCCCACAGGCTGGTACAATAGGCACTAGGCATGATGGGTGCATCACTTCATCTGCCTCTCTTCTTACCCTGATGCGCCCATCACTCTGGAACAGGGTAAATCTGGACTCATCAGACCACATGACCTTCTTCCATTGCTCCAGAGTCCAATCTTTATGCTTCCTACCAAATTGAAGCCTTTTTTTCCGGTTTGACTCACTGATTAGTGGTTTTCTTACGGCTACACAGCCATTCAGTACCACGAGATGCGTCTTCGACTTGGTTGTTTAAGAAATGAGAAGCAACTCATTGCACCAGTTGGGGTTAAATAACGTGCTACCAGCTGAAACATGATCGCCCATGCAGTAATTATCCAATAGGAGGCTCGTACCTATTTGCTTAGTTAAATCCAGGTGGCGACTTTTTTTTGGCCAGGCAGTGTATACTAATTAGTCTATACTAATAAACGGCAAAGCCCTCACTGACTTACTCACTCACTGACTGACTCACTCATCACTAATTCTCCAACTTCCCGTGTAGGTAGAAGGCTGAAATTTGGCGGGCTCATTCCTTACTGCTTACTTACAAAAGTTGGGCAGGTTTCATTTTGAAATTCTACGCGTAACGGTCATAACTGGAACCTATTTTTCTCCATATACTGTAATGGACGTTAGTTCAACGGCTGTGGGGGGCGGAGCTGCGTGTGACATCATCACACCTCCCACGTAATCACGTGAACTGACTGTGACCGCAGTACGTAGAAAAGAAGGAAGAGCTCCCAAAGATTGCTTTTCTCCTGGACAACTATACGTTGCATTCTCAAGAGTGAGCTCGTGCAGCTTCGTCATGTTACAACCGGAGTGCAGCCAGAAACTTTTAAGTGCCGGGTCTTAGCTAACATTAAATAAAGCCGTGGACATCGCAACATCACACAAGAGAGCAGCTCACGTGAACTGACTGAATGCAGTACGAGTGATCACTTCCATGCATCAAACCTGTTCAAAAAACACATTACACAATTGACAAGGTGATGGCTTTATATGTCGTCCGTTTATAAAACAGGGGAGAAGCTGTGTAAAGGCTGTTTCACAAAAAACCAGCGGAGCGTCTTATATGACCAGGCAGCCAGCTAAAGAAGGGAATCAATAAATATCTATATAATCATAATAAACGAGCAAAAAATAACGTACAAGCCACGGATTAAATAAAGGAAATGGATACCTGAACAGTAAAGTAAGTCTCGAATAGCTACACAATAACTATAAGAATCGTAATAAACGATTCTAAAAATAAGCGAAGCAAGGAGAAACGATGGCCTTATATGGCGTTCGTTTATAAAGCAGCGGAGAAGCTGTGTGAAGGCAGCTACACAAAAAAACAGCAGAGCGTCAAACTCTGAATGTATTCCTGGCATCACCGTTATACCCTCTGATCTCCCATTTAAATTGAAGTGCCTCAAATTTCCAGTAAGGCTCTGCTTCGCGATGACAATTAATAAGTCTCAGGGACACACCCTACAAAAGGCTGGCATTGATTTGAGGCAACATTGCTTTCCTCCTGGACAAAACTGTACGTTGCATTCTCAAAAGTAATATATATATATATATATATATATATATATATATATATACACACACCCCGATCTACATACTGTCAAATAAACGAACCACACACCGTGGCGCAACATGAGAGGCTTCGCTTCTAGCGCTGATGTCCGAGGTTCGATTCCCGAGAGGGGGTGCAGTGAATGTGTACTGCCTGATGATCCCAGAATTAGGGCGAAACACGTGCCGTGTACTGTTTGCATTATTTGAAAGTAAAACTATTTCAATATATTCAATATATATATCTATATATATATATATATATATATATATATATATATATATATATATATATATATATATATCATCGCTTCCTGATTCATTTTACCCTCGCACCCCCTTAGTTTGAGAAGAAATATGAGGTTAATGCAGAAAAACAGATCACCAATTGAAGCTTTATGAATAATGGATACTTTATTCGCCATCAATAATTGTTTTGGTAAAGCCATACTCAGTGTAATCTTCCTTCCATGTTATAATTTTTCCGTGACTAGCCATGATTAAATGAACGGTAAAAAAGTAAGAGCGAAGCGAGGGTGACTTATTCAGGCAGGCAGGCGACAGCTCAATAGCTCAATTTGGATATAAGTAGGTTCTATTTAGTCGCCAGAAATATCTTTGGTAGGAATGGAAGTTGAATTTAGTCTTTAAATTTCTATGGTGAAGAAAATTTATGCAATGATAACTAGATTTAACTTACATTCCCACTAAACATATTTCTGTCGACCAAATTAAAATTACTTATATTTAAAATTTAAATAGAACTTGAACAGATACGATAGTTCATAATACCCACGCAGCACTAAGTGCACGTAAGAGCAGGAGTCATCCGTTTTAACAAGCAGCGTATTGCACTGATACGAAATAGCCTGGCCATTTAATTATGTAGGAATGGATAGATAAATTAAGCTGCTCGCACCCCAAAGGAGATTGATATATATATACTGTATATATATATAATATGGATATAGATATACATATATATAGATAGATAGATAGATATATACATATAGGTAGATATATAGATATAGATAATAAATATATATATATGCCAGCGACACTCATGACAATGACAAAACAATTGCATTCTCAATCATGTTACGTTATTATTAAAAGGTTTCCTTTTTCATTACTTCTTTAACACAATACTTCTCCGCTGCAAAGCGCTGGTATTTTGCTATATATGTATATGTTTATATCTATATATATATGTATATGTATGTATGTATATATATATACATATGTATATGTGTATATATGTATGTATATGTATATATATAGGTGTATGTATATGTGTGTGTGTGTGTATATATGTACTGTAGATATGTATGTGTATATATATATATATATATATATATATATATATATATATATGCCAGCAACACTCATGACAATGACAAAACAATTACATTGTCAATCATGTTACGTTTTTATTAAAATGTTTCCTTTTCTTTTTCATTACTTCTTTAACACACTACTTCTCCGCTGCGAAGCACGGGTATTTTGTTAGTATATATATCTACTTCATGGATTTTCACCTATCGCGGGGGGTTCTGGAATGCAACCCCCATGATTGAGGAGGGATTACTGTATACATATCTACATATATACACACATACATACATATATATATATACCCTTTGGGGTGCGAGCAGCTGTTGATGTCGAGGAAGAAAAAAGAAAAACATTATTTGTACAAAACCTTAAATTATCTATCCATATCTAAATAATTAAATGGACAGGCTATTTCGTAACAGTGCAAATACGCTGCTTGTTAAAATGGATGACTCCCGCTCTTACGTGTACTTAGTGCTGCGTGGGTATTGTGAACTATCGTATCTGTTCAAGTTCTGTTTAAATTTTAAATATAAGTAATTTTTATTTAGTCAATAGAAATATGTTTGGTAGGAATGTAAGTTAAATTTAGTCATCATTGCATAAACTTTTCTTCACCATAGAAATTTAAAGACTAAATTCAAATTACATTCCTACCAAAGATATTTCTGTTGACTAAATAGAACCTACTTATATCCAAATAGAACTTGAAAAGATATATTTTTTCGAATCTGACCACGCATTTTAGATCGACTTGACGCGCACTACATCGAGCCTGCGTGCTATTGTGCTCTCGCCTGCCTGCCTCAATAAGTCACCGTCGCTTCTCTCTTAGTTTTTTACCGTTCATTTAATCATGGCAAGTCGCGAAAAAATTAGAAAATGGAAGGAGGATTACACGGAGTATGGCTTTACCAAAACAATTATTATCCATTATTCATAAAGCTTCAATTGGTGATCTGTTTTTCTGCGTTAACCTCATATTTTTTCATACTTCTTCTCAAACCAAAGGGGTGCGAAATCAGGATTGTCTGTCACAGGGGGTGCGAGTGTAAAATGAATCGGGAAGCGCTGATATATATGTATGTGTGTGTGTATATATAATATATGTATAGATATATATATTGAAATAGTTTTACTATCAAATAATGCAGAGTATGCAGCATGTGTTTTGCCCTAATTCTAGGCTCATCAGGCGTACACACTCACTGCACCCCTTCTTGGGAATCGAACCTCAGACGTCAGCGATAGAGGCGAAGCCTCTTTTGTTGCGCCACAGCATGTGGTTCGTTCATTTGACAGTATATAGATCGGGGTATATATATATATCAATCAACATTTACTTATATAGCACATATTCATACAAAAAAATGTAACTCAAAGTGCTTTACAAAATGAATAGAAAAATAGAAGACACAATAAAAAATAAACAGTCAACATTAATTAACATAGAATAAGTAAGGTCCGATGGCCAGGGTGGACAGAAAAAACAAAAAAACTCCAAAGGCTGGAGAAAAAAAAATAAAATCTGTAGGGGTTCCAGACCACGAGACCGCCCAGTCCCCTCTGGGCAATCTACCTAACATAAGTCAAACAGTCCTCTTTGTATTTAGGGTTTTCATGGAAGGACCTGATGATGATGGTCACATAGACTTCTGGCTTTCAGTCCATCAATGTTGGTGCATCATGATGCTTTGAGTAGGTGGTGGTGGCGCAGGCCGCCACCACCACAAAGAAACTGGAAAAAAACTGGAAAAAGAAACAGAAGAGAGAGTTGGGGTCAGTACGGATTTTAGAGCCACTATGAATAGTTATTATGATGAATTGAACATACAGAGTATCAGTATTAAGTTAAAGTGAAGTTAGGAGAAAGCCATGTTAAAGTAATGTGTTTTCAGCAGTGTTTTAAAGTGCTCTACTGTATTTGCCTGGCGAATTCCTATTGGCAGGCTATTCCAGATTTTAGGTGCATAACAGCAGAAGGCCGCCTCACCACTTCTTTTAAGTTTAGCTTTTGGAATTGTAAGGAGACACTCATTTGAAGATCTAAGGTTACGATTTGGAATATAACGTGTCATGCATTCCGATATATAAGATAACTATATATATATATATATATATATATATATATATATATATATATATATAAGATAACTCCTGTAGCCACAATAAATGCCTTTATTGAATAGACAAACCGGGGTGAGCAAGTTCCTTTCAGCTGCGACACAGATAAAAAACTTCAATAATAACTCAAACTTGCAATATTATTTAGGAAAATCACAACATTTTACTCACCAAAAATTTGGAATAGTTGTAAACAAAATCCATCCTCCTCTCTTTCCTCAAAAACAGTTCAATTACTCTGTCATACGGATTATCCGTGCGCTTCAATTCCATCAAAAAGTCCCTTTCTATCGCCATCGAAGCTAATGCTGAAAGTCGAACCTGCCCTGTCGTATTTCTGGCATAAGTTTTAATTCGCTTTAGGGCTGAAAATGTCTGCTCGACAGAAGCAGTGTACACGGGAATGGTCACCACCAAATATACCAATGTGAACAGCTGCCCCATGCTCTCATTCAGATTTTTCTGATGAAGGAAGTCAAGGAGATCAGTGGGAGATTTTTCTGCAAAATCATCCATGGCATACATTTTAGTCAGTTCTGTTTTTAGCCGAGACAGATCAAAAACCGCTCCATGGCTCTTGTGTTAAACTGGAGAAGGCTGCATGAGTGAAATTTTTCTTGCATTCCCGAAAACTCTGGGGCTCAAGGAGCGTGACAAACATCAAGTTTTCGTGGTCTTGAAATCTGGCCTGTGTCTGGCAAATAATATTGTCCAGAATCCTGCTGTGGAGTTGGCCGTAGTGCACGCGAGGATCTTGCGCTCGGAACGCTTGCAGTGCGTTCAGTGGCCTCGTAGAGTTCCTCATATCGGCTTCTATCCAATCAATGGGTCTGAATACGGTGACGTTGCCATACGCCTTCTAGAGGGCCCTACTGACACCAACTCAAAATCTGATTGGTTGAAGCAACAGGTTAATCGACATTTATTCTGTGTTAGAGTGCCTGCACAACGGATTGTTAAGACCTCTCTGCCTGGCAACAAATGATGGCTGAAATGTGATTGGTTAAATGCTTTAATATGAAAATACATGCCTGGAAGCAGCACAACCATCGGAAAAGCTATGAAAGGAAGCGGACAGACTATTTGGAATTATTTAATTAGTATTCATGGACAAAATATAATTAACATCAGTTTGTGATTCAGATATTTTTACTTATGAATATGCTAAGCACAGTCCTTGACCCGCGAATATTTACCTTATATGTGCAGGCACTCAATTACGTGGGAGGCATGATGATTCGAGACACAACTCCGCCTCCCACGGCCATCGAGCTGCAGTCTATTACTTTATATGGACTAAAATAGGTTCCAGTTACGACCATTACACGTAGAATTTCGAAATGAAACCTGCCAAACTTTTGTAAGTAAGCTGTAAGGAATGAGCCTGCCAAATTTCAGCCTTCTACCTACACGGAAAGTTGGAGATTCAGTCAGTCAGTCAGTCAGTGCTTTGCCTTTTATTAGTATAGATGTATATATATGTATATATATATAATACAGTGCATCCTGAAAGTATTCACAGCCCATCACTTTTTCCACATTTTCTTGTGTTACAGCCTTATTCCAAAATAGATTAAATTCATTTTTTTCCTCAGAATTCTACACACAACACCCCATAATGACCACATGAAAAAAGTTTACTTGAGGTTTTTGCAAATTTATTAAAAAATAAAAAAACTGAGAAAGCACATGTACATAAGTATTCACAGCCTTTGCTCAATACTTTGTCGATGCACCTTTGGCAGCAATTACAGCCTCAAGTCTTTTTGAATATGATGCCACAAGCTTGGCACACCTATCCTTGGCCAGTTTCGCCCATTCCTCTTGCAGCACCTCTCAAGCTCCATCAGGTTGGACGGGAAGTGTCGGTGCACAGCCATTTTAAGATCTCTCCAGAGATGTTCAATCGGATTCAAGCCTGGGCTTTGGCTGGGCCACTCAAGAACATTCACAGAGTTGTCCTAAAGCCACTCCTTTGATATCTTGGCTGTGAGCTTAGGGTCATTGTCCTGCTGAAAGATGAACCGTCGCCCCAGTCTGAGGTCAAGAGCGCTTTGGAGCAGGTTTTCATCCAGGATGTCTCTGTACATTGCTGCAGTCAACTTTCCCTTTATCCTGACTAGTCTCCCAGTTCCTGCCGCTGAAAAACATCCCCACAGCATGATGCTGCCACCACCATGCTTCACTGTAGGGATGGTATTGGCCTGGTGATGAGCGGTGCCTGGTTTCATAGATGGAGTAATCAAACAATAAAAGAAACAGAACATGGTTAAAGGACGTGAAAGGCAGCCTTAGAAGGATGACCTGGCCACCTGAAAGGAGGAGACCACATGAGTTGGGGCCCCGTGAAGGAGCGTTACCTGTGGCACTCTAGGGGCTACTTCACCCCACTGAACATCCAGGTAGAGTGTGGCGAAAAAAGCAGGTGCCCTCCCTAGGCTTCCGAGGTGCGACCACGTGAGCGCAAAGGAAGACGGGAGGAGAGCCGACCTCGGACGGCCTGGCCGTGATTCCTGGAAGCTATGCAAGCAATGTCTTTGTCTGAAATTGCCACATCAGGAGTTGACACTGCACTGTCATTAGTTTGTGCCGTCTCTTTTCTTAAAAAACTGAGCAGTGTTGTTTTCTGAACACTTTTTTTTTTTTCCTCGTGTTGGTAAAACGTTTGGAAAAAATGAAAAGTACCTATGAATAAGGCTTTTGAGTGGGAAAGTGAGAGCCTGTTGGGTATTCACTGCACACTTATACTATGGCACGGCAAGATATGAACAAAAAAAGGAATGCCAGATGGGTCACTTTAACAAAACGCTCAGCAATTCAGTGACAAAACTTTTGCTCAGGACAGTGTGCTACAATGGTTCCTGTACACTTTATGCAATATGGACGTTGGTTCAAATATGAGCAAATATAAGAACAGCAGAGGGAGTCACTTTAACAGGAGCCACAGTGAGTGCTACAAGGATTTTTGCACACAGAACACATCTAATGCTTAAACCACCGTATATATATTGGTTTGCTATGTACTGAAGAAGAAGAGAGCAGCTGTATGCTTAGTAGCACTACACAGACTGCACTGAGAACAGAGTCGTCACTTCCTGGCGCCCTTTTTCTGATATCTGACAGGCTAGTTCCACTAGACTTTTTTTATTTTATCACTCCTCCTCTCACCTGCCCACCTCCACATCCTCTTTGCTTGTGAACTGCTGCTCCGCACCTGATATTACCATGTACAGCCCCCTCTCGAAAGCCCACCTCCCCATACTGTTTTCCTTTGAACTCCGCTCCGCCTCGTCCCCACTATTAGCTTGTTCTGCATCGAGTGATCAGCAACATCTTGCCCCATGCCTCTCTCCTCACCATATGAGATCCTGCTTCTAAAATATTTGCTCACCCGCTCACTCGTCCCTTGCCATCTCTGCAGATCATTAGATCTGCCTGTGCCTGTAGATCTGCGGCTGTCATCTTGCAGTGTCATCCGGGATGACAGCCGGGGTTCAACTAAATTAGCCGGGCAGAGCGCCCAGCTAAAATATGCTAGGGAGAACACTGAGGTGAATTGCATATTTCACAGTAGTGGGAGTTGGCATTTAGATAGATGTTGTGTGTGAGTGAATAGGTATAATATGACAGTTTATTCTTCTAAATCTTAACATAAATGCTTAAGTCACTCTCAGAATAACAATGGAAACTACGGCAATCATGGAACATATTACAGGAAACCACACCCACAAGGTGAAAAGTTGTTATGGAGTAAATCAGACAATGAGGTGTAGGGCACAAACAGATTTTTTAAAAATGTCAGAATCTCACAAAAGTATATTTTTTCACCACAAAGGACATGGATGCGCTTTTTACAATATGTGTGCAGTCTAAAGACTGGCCAAATGACTTGAAAAATACCAAAGTTATCCTTTAAACAGATCTTTCATTAGTTTATTGTGAACATTTATTTATCTGTTCTTTTCTTTATGTATGTATTTTTGTTCTTTTGCAGAGAAAATCTAGACGGTACTATCCAACCCGTTTAGCCATCAACCTAGCTTCAGGAGTGTCAGGCACTTCAGTTGACGCCCATACACAAGGCTTTATCGTTGTTGATACTAATTACCGGATATATGGGTACACAGGTCAGAAATAATACATTTGTAAACAATTTGTTGTTTTGATCCTTTTTCTCCTATCATTGTGCGTTGCTCCCATCTTTCAAATGCTAGAACTCATTAGAGTTCCTAGGATCATTTATTCATAATAATATTATATTTACATAACTTTTTTGCAAATTTCTGCATTCAAGACATTTAAAGAAATAGCAGTAATATATATGAATGGAAAATAAATGTGTTTTCTTTATAATCTAAGCTAATTATTGGTTTTGACTGCAAGCTGATGTAGTACAAATATTAAAGGAACAAGATAAAAATAATTTTAAAGTAAAATTTATTCATGTTTTACTTCTGATTTTCTGGTAGCCTGATGAAATATAGGATAGACCTATTGACCAGGCACCAATTTTCTGCTTCTGTCTTTTTAAAACTGTTCACACACACTGTAACACTAATAACAGTATATAAATGCAATGGATGTTTTTATCAGTAATGCCTACACATATAGAACACAGTGAATTTAATTTACAAATAATGAGGTTAGTAGCTTATTTTATTTAAATTAAATCATGCTGTTATTACTGAGCTAGTGTGTGTCTGCAAAATGAAAATAGATACAAAAGTTAACTTTATACTCAAAAATAAAGTTAGATGGTGCATTTTGGTTGATTCAATTCTTTGGTTTTCTGAATTCAAAATGTTTGTTTCAGACACTATTTTTCTCACTTAGAGTTCCGTTTTTCATGTTTTGTTTTGTTGATGTATTATGATAAACTTTGTCAAAAATCAGTTTTTTTATTTAAATGTATTGCTGTTATTTCTAGACAACTACTTTTAAAATATGGTCTTTTGTATCAAATGTATAATTTCTGCATTTTGGCTCAATTATCTTTCATCAAGTATGAAACTGGTGTGTTGTGTGGACATGCAGGTTTCACTATACTCATGACAATACCATTACTACCAATGAACTGCTGGTCCTTGTCCTTTCAGTATAGTGGTACTTTATAATGTTTATTAGACAAATATGAAAAGCAGAAAAATGCAGGTGTTTTATGCAGAGGCACATGCTACCTGAAAAGTAAGTCCCTTTTCCTTGCAGCCTTTGGCATTTGCCTGATTCTTTCACAGAATGTATTGGTGACTGATGGGCAAAATACTCTGATATTGCAAAAAAAATTAATTTGATGTTTACTACTGATTAAATTACTTGAATCAATCAGCTATTAACACTAGAATTACCAGAGCCTACGAGAAAACTCGTAAATCCGACCCACCTTAAATCCATTCTCACCTCTCCACCAGCGTCTTTTGTCCTGTAAATGTGTCGATAACAGCAAGCAGCCTGCTATCCCATCCCCCCACCCACCGCCGCAGCTCAATTCGCAAAAAGTTTGTCAGTGCTCAGTATTTATCTTTGAGTGGAGTGCTGAAGCTTTATAGGGTAAAAAAAAAGTACAACGTCATTTGGAATATATACATTTCATGTGTGTTCCGTGTCAACAACAATCTATGTAAAACGTAGTTAACACAGAAACTTTTTTCATGTTTTAGTAATAATTGAAAAAATGTAGACGTGAAATGTATAATGTGTGAAGCCTGAAATACAAATATGAAATAAACACTTTCACAAAAGGTACAAGTATAACAAAACAAGTGCACTTTTATTGAAGAATTTAACCGAAGAAAAAAGAAAGCAGGTACGACAGCTTGCGTGGTGCAATGCTAAGAACTGCTGCCTTCCAATCAAGAGGTCGCAGTTTTGATATCAGCTGCTTCCCAAATTTACCATTTTGAGTAGTGAGCTACTCTTATTGTTTATATCATACAATAAAAACATACATTTGATTTGCGTCTGTAAATTTATAGTACTTGTCAAAGTTTTTTTTTCAGTTATATTCTCTCACTCACGTTCAAGCTGCCACACACACATACCCCAACCCCCCAATCTGACACCGTTTTCAGATAAAGAAATTGTACAAACTTGTTTTGTTACACCCACTCTTTATTTGAAAACCGTTTCAGATCTTGTGCGTGAACGAGACTGGGGAAACTGTGGATGTGGATGTGAGTGTTGTGCCTGACTGAGAATGACTGTGGATGTAATTTTTTTTTTATTCAGTTTTATTTTTGAGTGTTCCTGCTCACACTGAATTAGAAAATTTTTTTTTTGTCTCTTCTGATGTAAACGTGTAACCTGATTCAGAAAACAAAGTGCAACGATTAGAGAGCTCAATGCATTGTCAAGATCAGGGAGTGCTTCATGTCAAAGGTCCTACTGATTCTGTACTTAGAAAAGAGAGTTAGAGCAGGGATCCATTAGCAGATGAAATACTTAAGAGTTGTGTCAGGAAAACTTATGATGAGAGCCGAAGTGAGGGAGTGCTAGTGCTATCAAAAAATAAAATATAATCATATTTTTTTCCTTAATATTTCTAAATATATTATTAGAAACATTTTGTTTATTACCAGTGTCTGTGTCACTTTATTCATGTTTTAACCATCTGAGGAAAGTCAAAAAGAAAAATGTTGGGCTTATTCAAATAAAAAAAAAAATCAAAATAATTATTCACTTGCAAACTTTATAATGTTTTTTAAAAAAACATTTAACATGGGGGTGTAAAACATCATCCCTGAGTGCACCAATTATATTTGATTTGTCACAAGTAAGCTACAACGGCCAAAGACCATGTTGGGTACCAATGTTGTCAGCAAAAAAAGGAAAGCATGTCTACAGTGGGCATAAAAACATCTGAAAGGGCTGTTTTGGAGCTGAATAAGTTTGCTTGTTTTTAAGAATGCATCAGTGCTGATGGAAGGATCATAATTGTTTCATAAGCAACAAGAGTCCATGAAGACACCTGTTTGGTGTCAACAGCACAGGCCAGTGGAGGTAGTTTGATGGTTTGGAGAATGGTTTCCTGGCACATATGATACCCACTGAAGAATATCTGAAAGGCAAGGCATATTAAAATATCAGTTTTAATCCAGTTCATCCCTTTTCGGTAATGATTTATGTACATTTAGATGGACACATCATCATCAATTGCTCCCTGGAACAAGATTGTAAATTTTTATTGCTTTAGTGGCCTCCACAATCCTCTGCTCTTAACTCTATTGAACATCTTTTAGATGAGGCAGAAAATGCAGTTTGAAGAAACACCACTGCTGTCCATTTGTGCAGCAAAGTCATTTCTGCATGGTACACCATTCCCAAATAATGTATCCAATATGTTTAGGATCCATGCCCTTGCTGTTCATGCTGAGGGCAAAAGGAGGCAGAGTGTGCTACAAGACTGGTATGTGTTTGATGAAGGTACAGGAGGAGGCGAAACAGCTCTAGATTGTGAGTCATTAAGCATAATTACACCAGGCCAATATGGAATCACTAGGCAATTAATAAGAAACTGAAGTAACTCTTTGTATATAATAGGATGGTATTCAAGTTCCACACTCGGGGAATGTAATGCAAATGCAGGCTAAAAATCATTTTTTGCAAATCCAATTTACTGATGCCTTTTGATTAGTATTGCAGTGTTCACACAAGTTATTTGAGGCTTTACATTTAGTTCATTGATTTATTCATTTATTTTGAGTAGCAATAAGTTTCATTCTAATCTCCAATGTAATGTAGTGTCTTAAAGACCCCCATTGAATAGTACAAACACCTGTTCTTGTATCTTTTTAGCCCTAGTTGTAGGGTTGCCACCATGATAAACACCAACAAGGTTATATCCACATATCCATGCTGCTGGATATCATAATGAGGTTTTAAACAGTGTCAGTTCACATGTCATGCCACTGACTACACCCAAGATGTAAGAGAATGTCTTCTGGAGATTATGAAGGTTAAAAGAGGCAGGATTTCGAGTTTTTGTTTGTGTAGTTTTGTAAATGCATTGAAATTACATGCATCATAATCAATTAGACCAGTTTATTTACATGGATTAATTGGTGAAGTGGTTAGTGGATGCAGATTTTTTTTCTCAAACTGGGGTGCTTTATTTTTTAAACCTAGTCTTTAGCTGCACCTTTCTGTGGTTATAAACCACATTTAAAAATGTGACCTTAAGTCTATTGCAAAAATATTTTTAAATGTTCAAAAATTTATATTTGCATGCACGGAATTCCCTCTGAAGTGACCAATTTACATGCATCATTTACATTGTAGATATGTATTGTTGAATTATTATATTTTGGCTAAATATTCTTTGTTACATAGAAAGGAGAGATGTTTGTTATTCTTATTAATTGACATTTTTAAAATCATTGTGCTGTTTTTTTTTTTTTTTTTGCTTTTTACTGAGCTCTGCATATGTGTTAAAATTGTAGTTATTTTTTTCACTATTTTCAGAATCTGCATTGCAAATTGCATTGGTGGCATTGTTTTCTGAAATGCTTTGTCATTTCCCAAACTTCGTGGTGGCACAAGTTACCAGAGAAAGTGTCCAGCAGGCTATAGCAAATGGCATCACTGCAGAACAGGTAATTTATCCTTGCACAGAACAGTTTTAATGGCTCTGCTTTAGGCTTAATTGTAACATGTTACCCAGTATCCAGTGCCCAGTATCTTTTTGAAGTATTTTTTCATTATGCTTAGGGAAAACTATTAAAATGAAAAGGATTTTAATTACATTTAATAGTTACAGAAGAACTCCTGTTTATCAGCATCAGTGTTTAAATGGGGAAAAAAGTGAAGATTCATTTTATGCAAAAAATATAGGTTATAAACACAAGGCACTGTATTTTCCTAATCTTCCTGACTTTATTTTTCTTCATGAAATTAACAGTACCCTGTTTTTTGCCTTACAGTGTTAACCTTTTCTGTGATAATTTATACATGCCTATATTTCTGGTAGTTACACAAAATTTAACAGCCCAAAAGTTTATACCTTCGATAAATTGTGGTAGTCACAATTCATATCAGAATATTTCATTTGGTAATGTGATTAAAGAATCATTTGGTAAGTGAGTCACGTGATGCTTTAATCTGATGGCTGGCTAGATCTCCAACTCTGCCGCCACACCAAACATTTTGGTTCAGCATTTTGTCCAATCATACTAGTAATATTTAAAATGACTCTGTACTGATACTGTCACCAAAAAATGTTGTCTTCAGGCTGGAGACTGCATTCCTCAGATTTTAACTTATTAAACTGCAGCATCCTCCATAGGAGTCCACTATTGGATGCCTACTGGAACTTTATGAAAAATCTCCTCACATTCAGTGGTACATATGCTGAGCTGAAGGCTACTAAGAAGGTAAGATTAAATAGTGACGTCAAAGCTTTACAGTCCACTGCATCCCATCACAATTTGGAAATTAACATGCTGTTTGAAGATGCTGACTTGAAAATTAAACTTGTCAATCAAGAAGACAAGGCTTGAAGTGATAACCTAAAAGCTGAGAAGGCATTTCAATCCATTTTCTTAGCCCAAATAGTCCCTGAATCTCTCAAACATTGCCCCAAAATCATGCCGACTCTTAAAGTGTACATTGACTGTTCAGATGCTGCTGGTCTCCAGCCTCTCATAATTCAGTTTATAAAGTTTTCAGACCACCAACTAATACTAAAGGAGGAATGTCATATTCAAAATATTAATTTTACAGGATTTACTTTTAACTGGATTTCAGTTTCTTTACAGTGCAGGTAGGTGAATGGGTTTGTTGCTGAAAAAGTGCATGCAGCTGGACTTCATCCTTATTTAGACCGTTAGAATGTTTTTTATATTCTTAATAGAATTTTGGTGATGTTTTATTTACTGGCACTGGTGTTAAAATAAGGGACTTTTTGCATTGCTTATCTATTTGATAGAGATAGGAGAGCCATAGCCTTATGGCATTTTCAGGGTCATTGTGGGTTGCCAGGTGCCAAATTTAATCCTATCCCTTCAGTTTTTTGTCCTTTTTATCATGCTTGTTCTTCGCATTGCACATACTATTGTAAGATATTATTTACTCTTAGTGATTAATTATGATAGTGAGGGTTGGGGTGATTTTGGGCCCCTCTTCTTGTTCTCATTTTGTGCTAGTTTCTTTGCATTACACTCAGGTGAGTGAGCCTGCTTCCATGGTGGTTTGTGGTATAGTCAGTGATGTGAATATTAGAGGTTGCAGGTGTTCTTTTGTTTTTTCTGGTAATTACACATTGTTCAGGATATTGTTGGAGGTGGTTTTCAGGTTGTTTGGTTGGATTTTGCAAGATGCATAAGCTGAGGGAACTTTGGGTTTTTATATCTTTAAAGGTATCAATCACTAGACAACAGCACACTACTACTTCCTATTTTTGTTATTTCACTTTATCTCCAGTTAGTCTGTTTTATTAACTGAATTATGGCAACGCTTAACATTATTTAGTGGAACTTTAAAGCCTTTAGTTCAGGCCAGCAGTACTCCTTGCCTCCTAGATTTCTTCCATCTCCAGACACAACCTTAATTCAGTAGTTACATCTGCTGGCTCTGGATGTCTCATGTTGTAATAGCAAGTATTACAGGGTTGCGGTGCCATCCTCTACTGAATCTAGAAGATGTAGTGTTCTTATTATATCGTGGCACAACTTACAAATTAAGAACTTGTGATTGGGTGACTACAGCTTAGGTTGATTCTGTTTCTTCTAGGCCAAGCTGGGCGGTTGCAAATGATTTTTCATCTCTGCACATGGCTGTATCTTGTATCACCCATCCTTTTCCGACTTAACTAGCAGTCTTCTTAAATTCTGTTACTATGAGCTTCTGGTCAGCATTAATGTGAAGGCTAAATCCATTGTTATACTGAGTCCAATCTTCTGCTGGCAATCTTAATTTAATAGCTCCATTTCACTTACTTACCTATTCATTTTTTTCTTTTCCTTTCGTAATTCATAATTTTATATTGATCATAGTTTTATATTATGTACCATTGCTTGTTTAGTTGCAGACTCATTGGTCTCATCTGCCTTATCCAACCACATATTTAACCTTTTGCAATTACACCTTCCATTTTTTAGGTCCCATGTGAGGTGGAAGTTCAGTAACTTTCTTCTGAAAAATAATTTGTTTCTAAACAACCTTCTCTTAATGTAGATGAGTTTCTCACATTCTGTACTGCTTCTGCAGCTAATGCAGGTGTGATTCTTGGAGGCAATTAAAGACTTTATTTGGGGCTTTACTGTTTTCCTTTTCTTACACTGTAAACTCCAAAACATGAAGGGAATTGAACCTAAGCTCTCATCCCTAGAAAAGGCATGGCCCCCTATGGTCAATAAATCATCATACTAGAAATCGCTATTACATCTCTAGGACTAAGCCAAGTTGGCTGCTTACTTTCAGAATCAAGTAAAATGTCATACAGTCATTCATACAATGATTCCCGTAAAATCAATAAGGAATTTTTCAGATTTCCACTCTAGACTATGTATTGACAACTCTAGTACTCCTCCCCTCTGATATCAAATCATTCCTCAACATCCTTCCATTTCCCCCGCCTTACAGAGAAAGAAACTTCTTTTCTAGATGTTACAATTTCATTGGCTAAACTTAGAGGAGACTCTTTGAGCACAGGAGAGGCCCTGTGGATAAATGGGTGTCTCTGTCCCTTCCTCTCTTTGATGTGGTTAGTGAAGCTGCCTCTTCTGGCCATCTAAACCCTAGAAATAACATGGCAGTTATTACTCAATTTTTAAAGATAGGTAAAGACCCTACTCTGTGTCAGAGATACAAATTCCCCATTTCTCATTCTCACTTACAGAAACTCATTAGTAAATGAATCCATTCGTACTCTCTTTGAAAACATTCATAGACTTCTGCATATCATTGATTTGGTTCCTTCCCTTTCAAGCCCTGCTGCTCTCCTTTTTCTTGATCCTGAGAAGGCTTTTGACTTCAGGAATTGGCAATTCTTAGTGCACATAATGGGCTTTCATACAGGTTTTGTAAATCTGGTCAAGACTCTTTACTTTTCCCTCTCTGCAGTCCTCTTGTCTAATTTAAATACTGTATCTTGAATACCCTTCCCCAGTAGTTGAGGAGCTGGACAGGGCTGTCCTTTGTCTCCTTTACTCTTTGACTTCTCTCTTGAACTGTTGGCATTTTCCATCTGTATTTTCCCCCCATTATAGTTTCAGATTCCATTCATGTCATATCCTTATCACAGAACCTCCACCATATTTCACAGTTGGGACAAGGTTCTTTTAATTATAGCCATCCTTCTTTTTACACCAAACCCACTTTGAGTGTTTATTGCCAAAAAGTTCAATTTTTGTTTCATCAGACCATAGAATACAGTTCCAGTTAAAGTTGTAGTGTTTTACAAACTCCAGGTGCTTATGTTTGTGGATAACTGACAGAAAAGGAATACGCAAACTCCACACAGGGAGCAACCAGGATCTGAGCTCTCATCTGTGCTAGGCAAAGGCACTAATACTGTGCAACACCAGTTTAGTGATAATGGCTGAAAGTAACACATAGGAAATTACAATAAGTAGGAATAATAAATCATAAAATAGTGTTGTATCATAACATAAATTGTGAAGAGCAATAATTAATTATTAATAAAAATAATACATATACAGTAAATGTAATGAAATAATAAACCAAGAAAAAAAAAATATCATGAAATTTTAAGAACAATGAAGTACATGGTTAAATCGCAACAAAAACTCACTCATAAACGCAACAGAAAAAACATGCATAATACAGTAATCTTGTACTTTAGCAACAATCCACATTAGCTTCTCTTATTTCTGCTGGTTTTGATATAATATTTGAAGGTGTTTTTCTCATTATCACTGACTTCTCGGGCAACCCGAAATGAACAATGCAGCGTCCAGGAGCTGCATGGAGTAGATCATTTAACATAAATTCTTAAGAAGTACTAAGTAAACAAATAATTTTATGCATTTTAGTTAAGTTAATTTTTTTTTTCCTCACTGATCAGCAAGGGAAGAATTAAGAGGGTGATCATAATCAAGTGTTTCCCATCAGTTTACTGATGAAGGAAGTAATAGTTGTAGGAGTCTTCTTTCATTAATAATCAATAAAACACCCACCACAGGACGGCAAATGAATGCAGTAAATGGGGTGTGAGATTTCTGTTTCATATTCCAGTTAGGAGGCCAAAAATCTGAAGAGATCTGTACAATTTATGAGCAAGGTTAATTTATCAGTGAAAGTCTACATTAACACTTTCAATTTCTCTGTTGTGATTCAAAATGTGGCCAAAGACTTGCTTTCACAAATAAGCCAGACATACTTGTTGAAATAAGCAAAATAATACAATTTATTTTTTAACATAAGGATAATAGGAGATGGATATATGGAAATATATAGATATATTGGCAAAATACATAAACAGTACAAAACAAAAAATAATAAAGCTCCACTTAACCCTTTCTCTCATATAGAAAAAGGCACGTAACATCAATTCTATCTCTTGGCTTAGATGGAACTTTCCTCTCTTTTAGGAAAAGGCACATGACGTTAAGAATCCTGAATTTTCAATTCACTAGTTTAAGAAGTAGGAGTTGTCTAGCTGGTTATAAAGTTTTATTGCTGGCAAGTGGCATTCATTTGCTCACAGCAGCTAGCATTTGTCATGGCTCAGGGAACAACCCCCACCACACAGAGTTCTCTGTCTCAGTGTGTGTGTGTGCAAGTGTGAAGTGCTGCTTTGCCCTTTCCTTTTGGTTTTAGGATAAGAAACTTATAGCCAGAATTTATTCTTCACAAGATTGTTATCTTTAGTCCTGCTGGCTTTGTCCTGTTAAATTACAGTTAATAATTCTCTGAATTAAAGAATACTTATGGTTTGATCTGAGTGATGCTTGATTTCTTTCCTGGCTGACTTTCTCCAAACACGTGTTGAGTGTGCTTCCTTTTCTTTGTTTAGGAGGTGGTCTTCATCTGGTTGTAAGCACTACTGCAGTCTTCACATCAAAGGTTTTGTACAAAGTCTCCTCAGATGTTAGCAAAGTTATGGCTGCTAAGTCAACTGGTGATCAGACAGTAACTGTCGTTGGCAAGATGAACACATGGTTTACATATAGTCTCTGTTTCTCTTGTTCCTGTCCTCGCTGTCCCTCAGCAAGGTTGGACTAATCGCAACCTTGTCCAAACACAGAACACAAAAACTCAAGCACAGACAAGTATTCCACCTTTTCAGTCCAACACGGGTGCCTTTGGAGTAGAGGGATAGCTTTGACCTCTGTTGCAGCCACACCCTATCAGCTATGGATTCAGGCTATGGGCAGCCAAATTATGGTCAGATCAAGGTGTAGCAAAGTGAGAGATAAGCAGTTTTTGTATGGTGTTACTTGGGTTTTTATAGACAGGAATAGAGGTTGTATCATTGGCTTCTTGGGTGCACATAAGTCCATCCTCTTGAATGACCACTGGTGCATAATTGTGTCCATCAATATTACTCATCCTTAATTTATGGTCCTTTGTTCAGAACTTTATTTCATTTTGCACCTTAGAGAGAGATGTCCCTGACTGTTACATGGTGTGGTATCCATCATCTTATCAGATAAGGCTACAGATGCTGCACTCCAAACTTGAGGCCCAGTCAGGCAAACTGATACTTTAGGTGGCAATAAAAGGTTGTTGCAAAAGTATAAGACAGGATTTGGGTACCAGCCTGGCAAAATGGATAATGCCAGTCTGTCCTACACAGTCATAGAGACCATTTTTTTAGCAGTTTTTTTAATGTTTCTGGTTATCCTTTCAAGAAATTGTTGATATTTAGGAAGGATTAACTAGCTTTAAGTGTAATCTAGGTCTATTCCTGGCATCCCGGCACAGAAATTGCACAGGTTAAGAAAAGGTTGCCAGAATGAGATATTGATATATCCTTTCCCCTTATCAGTTAATTATGTATTTATTTTTTCAATACTGTTTATTTTCTAACAAGTTATTTTTTAATGTGTTTCCACCGTGCCATTTTATTGTGGTTAATCCTGTTTGTCTCCATCTTTTTTAACAAACTGGAGCCCAGTTTTGACAATTGCCGGACACGTTCTCTCCCTAACAGCCTGTGCAAGCAACAGATGTAAATGTAATAAAACGTACTTGAAAAGCTTCAAATCAATAGCAGGGATCTGTAAAGTTAAACTGGCTGTTATTTTGCAGTTACTAACTTACGGTTTACAGTGCATCCGGAAAGTATTCACAGTGCATCTCTTTTTCCACATTTTGTTATTTTACAGCCTTATTCCAAAATGGATTAAATTAATTTTTTTCCTCAGAATTCTACACACAACACCCCGTAATGACCACATGAAAAAAGTTTACTTGAGGTTTTTGCAAATTTATTAAAAACTAGCAAAATACCCACGCTTCGCAGCGGAGAAGTAGTGTGTTAAAAGTAATGAAAAAGAAAAGGAAACATTTTGAAAATAACGTAATATGAACAATGTAATTGTTTTGTCACTGTTGTGAGTGATGAGTGTTGCTGTCATATATATATATACACACACACATATAAACATGTATATATACATATCCATACATATATACATATACACATATACAGTATATATATACACACACACATATATACATACATATATATATATACATATATACACATACATCCACATATATATACATATCTACATATACACACACATATATACACACAAATACATATATATATATATACATATACACACACACACACATATATATATATATATATATATATATATACACACACTCTTTGGGGTGCGAGCAACTGTTGCTGGAGGTGGCAGAATCCATCAAGGAAGAAAAATTAAAAACATTATTTGTACAAAATCTTAATTTATTTATCCATTCCTAAATAATTAAATGGGCAGGCTATTTCGTATCAGTGCAATACGCTGTTTGTTAAAACGGATGACTCCCGCTCTTACGTGCAAGTCTGCGTGGATATTATGAACTATCGTATCTGTTCAAGTTCTATTTAAATTTTAAATAGAAGGAATTTTTATTTAGTCGACAGAAATATCTTTGGTAGGAATGTAAGTTAAATGTAGGCATCATTGCATAAATTTTTCTTCACCATACAAATGTAAAGAGTAAATTAAGCCTTACATTCCAACCAAAGATATTTGTGTCGACTAAATCAGGGGTGTCAAACTCAATTGCACAGGGGGCCAAACCTTTAGGTCGCGGGCCGAACAGGATAAACATTTATTGAACACACTAAAACTAAACTTTTAAAACTTTTAAAACTTAACTTTTTTGAACATAAATATGAATAAAAACAGACAGGAATATTATTCCGGAATAAATCAACTCAAACCTTAAATAACTTATAATATTTTGCTCTCCATAAAAATATATCCTGTCTAAATTATACAAGTTAGAAATAAAGTAAGCGTTAAAAGAACAAACATTCAAATTTCTTTACTCTTATGTAATTTTATATAAAAAATAAACTTCAATTTTAAATATCCCAAAAGATTTTGCTCTCCATAAAAATATATCCTGTCAAAATTATACAAATTCAAATATGAACATGCTGCATAACAAAACCTGGAAATATAAATAAAATTTGTTCTTTTCAGCAATAACAAATCAAATCATTCAGTTGTCTTTGCTCATATGTCATTTTATCAGAGCTGGACGCCTGGCATCTTTTTTTGGCAACAAGTTTGTTTGTGTGGGGTGAGGTTCTGTGTTGTGGAGATTCTCAGGATGGACTGCAGGTGCTCATCAGTGAGGCGACTCCTGTGTGCTGTTTTGTTAGTCTTCATCACTGAGAAGAGCTTCTCACACAGATATGTGCTACCAAACATGCACAAGGTTCGAGCCGCATGTAGACGGAGCTGGAGCATTTCTGCGGGAATGGAGTGAATAAACTGTGAGGGCCCTGCAGTATCGTACTTTGCCTTCAGTGTGCCATTACACTGCAGCTCAATCACCTCCATCTGAATCTGCACAGGTGCAGTTTCCACATCGATGGCAAATGGGTTGCGAAACAACTCAAAATTTTTTTTTTGTTCTTCAAAGCGCCGTGCGAACTCAGTGCGTAGTGCGCTCAGTTTATCAGCAAAGTGCGTATTTGGGAACACCGTTGTGCCGACTTGGTTCAACATTACTTGGCAACAGGGAAAGTGGGGCAAGTTGCACTGGTGCATTTGTGTCTCCCATAAAAGCAGCTTCACTTGAAATCACTTTGTGATTTTGCAGGTAAAACGTCTGCTGAAGTGTCAGATTCTTCTTTAACTCTTCTGCTTTCTGTATCTTGTGCATTGCATTCAGGTCTTTCAGGTTATCCTGATGTTTTGTCTCATAGTGCCGTCTTAGATTAAATTCTGTAATTACAGCCACATTAGCTCCACAAATGAGACACACAGGTTTACCGGCAATGTCAGTAAACATATACTCAGCCTCCCATCGGTTTTTAAAGGCTCTATGTTCAGAATCACCTTTTCTCTTCGGCATCGTGTGGGCTAGCTTCGCAATAACTTGCAGCATCATAAGGTAGACTTGATTAACATGGTAAGTGTTCAGCAAGGCAGCTAAAGCACTGCATTATGGGATCTGTAGTTTATTGTGTTACCAGCGCTTCATATCCCCGGGCCAATAATATATAAAATGATCTCGGGCGGATATAATTACACGCTGAGCCGGATGTGGCCTGCGGGCCTTGAGTTTGACACATATCGACTAAATAGAACTTGAAAAGATATATTTTTTCGAATGTGATCGCACAATTCAGATCGAGTTGACACGCACTACATCGAGCCCGCGTGCTATTGTGGTTTTGCCTGCGTGCCTCAATAAGTCATTCTCCCCTCGCTTACTTTTTTACTGTTCATCTAATGAATACACTGAGTATGGCTTTACCAAAACAATCATTGATGGCGAATAAAGTATCCATTATTCATAAAGCTTCAATTGGTGATCTGTCTTTCTGCGTTAATCGCATATTTTTTTCATATGTCTCAAACCAAGGGGATGCGAGGGTAAAATGAATCGGGAGCGCATACATACTCAGTGCACTCCCTCTCGGGAATCGAACCTCGGACATCGGCGCTAGAGGGGAAGCCTCTACCATTCCGCCACGGCTTGAGGTTTGTCTATTTGAGCGCATGTAGATTGGGGTATATATATATATACACATATATATATATATATATATATATATATATATATATATATACCCGCGCTTCGCAGCGTAGAAGTAGTGTGTTAAAGAAGTTATGAAAAAGAAAAGGGAACATTTTAAAAATAACGTAACATAATTGTCAATATACAGTAATTGTTTTCTGAGTGTTATGAGTGTTGCTGTCATCAAGGATTTGATTATCATTATTTCTTTCAATCAGGTTTGTATTTGTAGGATGTGTTGTGTTCTAATTACATTCCGTGTTTGTCAATCGTTGTAAAGATAAGAGGTTTCATTAATCGATTCGTTTCTTACTGCCTCAATAAACAGCTCGTCTTCCTCTTTATCTGAGACGTGACACACTGCATTCACGGGTTTTTTTTTACACTGTCTTCCTTTAGCGGGACATTGACTTTTTCCACCCCACAGCTGTATTTAATGTTAGCTAAGACCCGGCACTTAAACATTTCTCTTGCAGTTTCGCTGAATTTGTGCCAAACACCACCCTGACCATCTCATCTTCTTCTGCATAAGCACAGTCCTTCACCTGTGAATATTTAGCGGCAGTGTTTCTATTGGATTGCCACTGATGGACGGCCTTATATGGGCAGGAACTAAATTACGTGGGAGGCGTAACTCCACCTCCAACGGGCATCGAGCAGAAGTCTATTATAGTATACTAGCCAACCCGCGGCGTAGCATACGCCGCATAATCAGGCCGCTTTTTAAATGATTTTTAAGCACAGAGGAAAAAATAAACATTTGAAAAATCCGTAATTTATTAAACCACCAAGAAAAGTAACATTGCAACAATGCATGCTACGAACCAACATACAATTATCCATGACTAAAAACCGGAGGAGCACCATCGTGCTTTCTCCTTCCAAAGCGAAGGACGGGATTGAACGGTGCTCGTTCAGTATGCACTGCCCGCTTATGTGCCCGCCCCCAACTCCCTACCTGAGTCGCTTTCGTCTGTGTACAGTCCACACGCACCTGTGAGTCACATTGACTGTTAATTTTCCAAACACTGCCTCAGTCGGTTTCCACGTTGATTTTTCATTGTTCTTTGCGGTTCCGGCTGCTTTTTTTTATATATAATCCACCAAGTCACCCGACCATGGGGGGCTTTACAAAGGCAGGGGCGTAATCAGTGCGGCGTATGACCCGCGCGCACTAGGAATTTCTCGTTCGTGGGGAACAATTGGAAGCCACGGTCTCCATCACGAATGGGGTTCAACGGCTTACCCACACCTCCCCGCTCTGGGTAGATACACGTTGATCCATTCAGTGTAGCGCTCGTGCAGTACCGGACATACAAGTGCATCACAGACCTGTTAATGCTCAATTTCACGTGGCTGAAAGCCACTTGTCCCTCTAAGAATTTGGACGCCGACCGCTGTTGGGTCATGTAACTATTTAGCAGGCGGGAGTCTCGTTCGTTTTCGGAAATAACCAGCCAAATCGCTCCACCAACTAAGAACTGCCATGCACCACCACCCACAGAATCGAAAAGAGCTATCAATCTGTCAATCCTGTCCGTGTCGGGCGGGTGAGGTTTCCTGTATTGAGTCAAATGAAGCGAAAGGCTCCACACCTGGTGGTGCCCTTCCTTCAATTCCTTTAAGTTTCAGCTTTGTAACCATACTCCCCCCTGAACCCAAAGACTTTGGTTACCCGGTTGGCTGCCGGGTCATGGGAATGATGCCGCCGGATCGCCTGTTGCGGGGCCTGCATTGGTGAAGCAGGTGAGACAGTAATGAAACAGAGGCACAGGGCTTATTGGTTTTTAAAGACTGCTTCTTTCATTGGGTTTTAACCAATGCACGGAACAAACCAACACACAATCGTCCGTGCGGCGCTCAGGGTGGAGCGGGAGGAGAGGAGAAGGACATCCACTCCGCTCCCTCCGTCATGCTAGTCTGCTGATTTCTTGTTCAGTATACACTGCCTGCTCATGTGCCCACCTCCAACTCGTCACTCGAGTCGTTGTCGTCTTTGTACAGTCCAGATGCACCTGTGACTCACGTAGACTTTTCATTGCTCTGTGCGGTTTTGGCTGCCTTTCTATATATAATCCTCCAAGACACCCGACCACGGTGGGAGGGGGGTGTGAACAAAGTGAACAAAATCTAAGAAGATGCATGTTTGTCGCGGATGGGAATTGCTCTATGTAGCGTGTAAAACAGTTTGCTATAGTGCACGCGGTCGTGCGTCGTAACCGAAAACTCGTTTTTTAAAGACTGCTCACTTCATTGTGTTTTAACCTCAGTTGCAAAGGAACGTTTTAAGGATCCCATGGGATACCCCTCGCAAACAGTTTTACGCCGCATATGGCGATTCACCTCCGAGAAACATGCCTCTATTAACAGTCAACGTGGGTCGGAGCTGCATGTGACCTCTACGACAGACGAATATAAATGACGCCGGTTTTTCTGTGTTGTCGCGTCCGAGTTGGTAGGCATGGCTCTGTGAGTTGTCGTCGTATCCAATGGTCTTGGAGTTGGTGGGCGTGGCTCCTTCCTGCGTGTGCCATAGGTGTCTCACTTGTCGGCGGCTTAGTGAATCCACGCCCCTTCCGGTGTGCTTTCCATGGTTGTCTTGCCTTAGTGAATTATATATATAGATGGACGAAAAAATAGGTTCCAGTTATGACCATTACGCGTAGAATTTCTAAATGAAACCTGCCCAACTTTTGTAAGTAAGCTGTAAGGAATGAGCCTGCCAAATTTCAGCCTTCTACCTACACGGGTAGTTGGAGAATTAGTGATGATGAGTGAGTGAGTGAGTGAGTCAGTGAGGGCTTTGCCTTTTATTAGTATAGATAAAAAACCTAAGAGAGCACGTACATAAGTATTCACAGCCTTTGCTCAATACTTTGTTGATGCACCTTTGGCAGCAATTACAGCCTCAAGTCTTTTTGAATATGATGCCACAAGCTTGGCACACCTATCCTTGGCCAGTTTCGCCCATTCCTCTTTGCAGCACCTCTCAAGCTCCATCAGGTTGGATGGGAAGCGTCGGTGCACAGCCATTTTAAGATCTCTCCAGAGATGTTCAATCGGATTCAAGTCTGGGCTCTGGCTGGGCCACTCAAGGACATTCACAGAGTTGTCCTGAAGCCACTCCTTTGATATCTTGGCTGTGTGTTTAGGGTCGTTGTCCTGCTGAAAGATGAATCGTCGTCCTAGTCCGAGGTCAAGAGCGCTCTGGAGCAGGTTTTCATCCAGGATGTCTCTGTACATAGCTTCAGTCATCTTTCCCTTTATTCTGACTAGTCTCCCAGTTCCTGCCTCTGAAAAACATCCCCACAGCATGATGCTACCACCACCATGCTTCACTGTAGGGATGGTATTGGCCTGGTGATGAGTGGTGCCTGGTTTCCTCCAAACGTGATGCCTGGCATTCACACCAAAGACTTCAATCTTTGTCTCATCAGACCAGAGAATTTTGTTTCTCATGGTCTGAGAGTCCTTCAGGTGCCTTTTGGCAAAGTCCAGGTGGGCTGCCATGTGCCTTTTACTAAGGAGTGGCTTCCATCTGGCCACTCTACCATATAGGCCTGATTGGTGGATTGTTGCAGAGATGGTTGTCCATCTGGAAGGTTCTCCTCTCTCCACAGAGGACCTCTGGAGCTCTGACAGAGTGACCATCGGGTTCTTGGTCACCGCCCTGACTAAGGCCTTTCTCCCCGATCGCTCAGTTTAGATGGCCGGTCAGCTCTAGGAAGAGTCCTGGTGGTTTCGAACTTCTTCTTCCACTTACGGATGATGGAAGCCACTGTGCTCATTGGGACCTTCAAAGCAGCAGAAATGTTTTTGTAACCTTCCCCAGATTTGAGCCTTGAGACAATCCTGTCTCGGAGGTCTACAGACAATTCCTTTGACTTCGTGCTTGGTTTGTGCTCTGACATGAACTGTCAACTGTGGGACCTTATATAGACAGGTGTGTGCCTTTCCAAATCATGTCCAATCAACTGAATTTACCACAGGTGGACTCCAATTAAGCTACAAAAACATCTCAAGGATGATCAGGGGAAACAGGATGCACCTGAGCTCAATTTTGAGCTTCATGGCAAAGGCTGTGAATACTTAATGTACATGTGTTTTCTCAATTTTTTTTATTTTTAATAAATTTGCAAAAATCTCAAGTAAACTTTTTTCACGTTGTCATTATGGGGTGTTGTGTGTAGAATTCTGAGGAAAAAAATGAATTTAATCCATTTTGGAATAAGGCTGTCACATAACAAAATGTGGAAAAAGTGATGCGCTGTGAATACTTTCCGGATGCACTGTAGGTAACTCTTATGTATCTTTGGTTTGCGTGCGTGCGTATGTCTGACATCATGTTCACTATGTAGCCCTCACTCCCCATGTGTTTGCGTCAAGTATAAGCCAGCCTTTAGACATCAAGCTTTCACGAGTCATAAGACAGAGGTCGAAGTCCAAGTGGAAGTCCTTGCTGTTCAAGTCCAAGTTGAATTGCGAGTATTTTTGATTTTTTTGAGTCGGGTCTGAAGTCATCAAATTTGTGACTTGAGTCCTAATTTCTGTTCCAAACTTTCCTCTTTTTATCTTTTTATATGTCATCAACATCTGGCACTGTATGAAAAAGATTCTTTCTTCCTCTGTAAAATGGAATTCTATCACTCCCATATTTCATAACCCTGTTCTCTCAATAGGTGGTTGGCCCTGCATATTTCCATCTTGGCCTTGGAAGTGGATCAATGTGCATGGTGATTTGTTTCATAGTTAAAGGACTTATGATTTTTTAGTCTTTCAAGCACATTTTAATTTATCTAGTTCAAGTTTCTTTTTCTACTTTCAATTTCGATCAGTGCATGTGGAGTTTCTCTATGCATCTCTCTACCAATCCACCAGTTGCACTCTTTATTTTGCTCTTTCTATCCCAATAAAAACCTGTTTCCATCCTGTACTTCTTACTTTGTAAAGCGTCTTAAAAATGTCTCCCCTTGATTCCTCTTTGATACAAAAACCTTTCTTCTTGCCTTTCCCCATTAAGACACTGCTTTCTCCAATGCTAGATCTTCCTCTACATATTCCAACTGTCAGGAATTCTGCATAGACTTTATCTAATTCCCGGTAATCATCTGCTTGTGAAACTCGCCGCTGTCAATTATGCCTTTTTTGGTTTATCTAGCACTTTACTCCACATATTCTGGCACTGACCTCCTGTCTTTTATTTTTGGACTTATTTATGTCACCTACTATCTTCTTTTCTTTCTGTAAAATGGTTCCATTTCCTGAAATCTTTCTTCATTTAGACCCCTCAATGCTTCCGCTTAAACCTCCAGAATGTAAATTATTCTGTCTTGGTACACTGGCAGCCAAATTAATTCTTGCCTCCCGCTGGAAGGCACCTGAGTGCATTACTGTGAATAATTGGCAATCTTCCTTCTACAATTTAATAGACTTTAAATTGTCCACAACACAGATTAATAGTGCAGCAATTCAATTGAAACTTGGACAACAGCTGCTAATTTGCTACTTCTTTTAACTGTTGGTCATTTGTGTTTTGATGGGGTTTTTGTGTGTGTGTGTTTTTTTTTACACTGTTCTTTGTACCTTGATCGTGATCCTTTAACCCCCCCTCTCCACTTCTCTGGTGCCTGGGTTTTCCCAGAATATTTACCTCCTTGGCTCAGTCAGTGACAGGCTGGGTTGGGTTCTTTTCTATCTTACAGTAGTTTAATTACAAAATTGAAACATTTGGTTTTATGTGTATTCTGTGATATTTTGTTTTCTATTTTGTCTTTTTAGATCATTCATTTTCTAAGAACAAGAGCTCATCCAATTATGTTGAAACAGGTAAATAAAATCACTTCATTGTACACAATAACTTGATGTCAAGTTAAATCAACACTCAACAAACAAGAGTTTCTAAAAATGTAAGTTTGTTTTGAATGTCAGTCTATCAACTAAGGGTACTTAGATACATTTTTTTTTCTCCCTGCTCATGTTAAGATTACTTCTGCTTAGTGTGATTTTTAGCATGTGGTAATCTTTTCCACCCAGGACAACAGCAGAAAATTCCTGTGATTAATTCCATTTGTGACTGATGAGACTATAACAAAAGATTTGAAGCAACGTATCTGATAACTATATGTCTAGTGTGATGAAGAATTGCATTAAACAATAATGTATTCAAATAATGTTACTATTTATGTTTACTCTTTTTTTTATACAGCTACATTGTATGCTTTGTGGGAGCAGAGTTTAGCAGTGGCTGTTAGGTTTCAATGATAATTTAAGAAATAAGTCTGAAAAATCAACCTTTATTGCTGTGTGGTTTGTGGCTTTCTTTAAAAGGTGCTACATTTCCTGTTTTTGTTTTAACAGGTGCCTGTATTGCCTCCTACACTAACTGACCAGATCAGGTTATGGGAGCTAGAAAGAGACAGATTACAGTTTAATGAAGGTATTGCATTATTTTTGTGACAATTCTAAATGGCTGTTCATTGTGAGGATCATGACTTTTTCTTTCAGCCTTGCAGGATTACAAAATTCTGATTAAAATGGAACATATATAATCATATAACAAAAATAAGTGCTGCCTCCAAGAGTTCTGTAGTTTTACATATACTAGCCGTCCCTCATGGCACTGCCCACATAGTAGTAAAACGGGACAGTGAGGAGGGCTCCGCCCGGCTCCCTACTCCAAACGTCACGCATCCTCCTCCCCTCGGTCTGCAGCCTCTGTCTTGGATTATCACAAATATATCGCTCCTGCAAGTGAACTATGATTCTTAGCATGATGTAAGAAATCGCAAAACCAACCAGAATGTTCAAGCAAATTATAGAATAAAACCTGATCTAAATCTGTTAAGTAGTTCTCTCGTTCACTAGCTAAACAGAGGTAAGATATACGCCCCAAGGCTGGTGCATGAGTGAGGAGGTCCCAGAACCCTCCCCTTGGCCTGCTGCATGTCTCTCGGATTCACGCAAATAAATTAGTACTGCAAGAGAACTATGATACATACCGAAATGAGAGACGTCGCAAAATCAACCGGAATGTTCAAGCAAATTATAGAGGAGATACCGATCTAAATTCGTTAAGTAGTTCTCTCGGGAAATGCGGACAGACAGGCAGATGTTGGATTGTTATATATAAATAACAATCATTTACTCTTCACCAAGTCCCTATTACCAGTTAAATAATTTCAAAGTAAACTCTAAAATGTATGTGTCATTTGTTACATGAAGTTAAAATTGCCTGATTTTAGGAGCTGATCAAGGCAAGATTAGTAAAATCTGTTATATATTGTTCATCACTAGGTTAGAGCTATATTGTTAATAAAGGGTAATGTTACAGAAATCTAACTTTAAAAGAATTTTACAGTGAGTGTAATCCAAAGGATTTTTTATAATTGCAGAAGTATAGTTCCACCGTCCTTTTTTCTTACATACAATTTTTTACAACTGGAACATTGGCAGAATAATGACACAGAGGTGTGCAGTGGGTTAGTAATGAAGATCAAACCAGGAGAATTGTGTTTTACTGCCCTGTGCCTTGTTTACTACAGCACACTGCATTCTGATAAATTTAAACACAACCAAAATATCATTACATTATGTTGTACTATTCTAATAAAATTTGTTAAAATCAGATTCGTTATTTAGAGACTTAGAATCTTCAAGGAGATCTTTGAAGAGGAATTTAGCATTCTCTACAATGTAAATTGATAGGGGATACCAGAATAAATGAAGGTAATGTAGAAATTTTTCTAAAATGATCCTGCAAATTATCTAGAATTTCTTTTTCAAACAATAATCACTAAAACCATTTACAGAAGAATGGTGCTTTATCAACATCAAAATTAAACGTGACATCAAATTCAGGAATGTCGAACACAAAAAATACATGATTAAAAAACGCATCAATTTTGTGCCATGTACTTCAGTGTATAAATTACTTTAGAGTGCAGAATATTTTTGCCAACAGGATAATATATATGTTTACAGAAGCGTAATAGGACTACAGTGAAGAAAAAAAAATTTGGATACAGTGAAGGAAAAAAAAACTATATGTCGAGAATAAAGTCAATATGTTAACTTTATTCTCAAAATTTCCACTTTAATCTCGACGTTTATGCCGAGATTAAAGTCGACATTTCCACTTTATTCTCATAGTTTATTTTGTCATTAAAGTAGAATATTGTAAACTAAACTTCATCTTAAAATCAATGTTTAATTTACTTGATTTTCTCAAACCCCGTTATTAGTTAATGTAGCACATTAAATGCTTGTGTTAAGTGTTCCCCGACCCAGTTGTTAATCACTATGCGCTTCTTAAACTGACATCCTCTTGCACTGAGGAGGCACAGGCAGCGATCCCCATACAGAATACATTCACTTCATGATATTCCTGCTCTCTTTACATTTAGAATGCTAAGATAAATGCTTGATATGATTTTCATGATGAAATGCATTAAAGCATGTATTAAACATGCATGGTGGTGTGGCGGTATTGCTGCTCCCTCGCAGTAAGGGGTCCCCAGGTGTACGTTCACTGTAGAGATCTTTATGGCAGGTGTGACAAACAACTGGATGTTTGAATGGGTATCACACGGGTTTAACTTAAATATTGTGTAAATGTTGGGTTCGTGATCTGGTGGTTGGAGACACGAATACAGAATTCAGTGGATATTCTTCTGAGCAGGCTTTCTTTATTCCATGCGTGCTGTCTTTATGTGACGTGCCAAAACCCTAGTTCCTATCCTTCCTTTTTCTTTCTCCACATAACCAATCACCACATGATAAATTTCTTTGTGAAATTAAAACTAGTTATAAACTTAGACCATGGAGTGTTCAGAACTTAAATCTTTGTTATACATTTTTAATTATGCCATCCATTCAGGGTTGCGCCCATCCCACCAAGCATCGTGTGCAAGGCAGGAAGAAATCCTGAACAGGGTGCCAGCTCATTGCAAAGTGAATACGAGCACACACATAGACTAGGGGCAGTTTAGCAGAACAAACCCCCACTGCCTACATGGCTTTGAAATGAAACTGAAGCATGCTGAGTAAACCCACCAGAAAAACATGCAAACTCAAGGCAGGGAACACCCGGGACCCCCTTGCTGCCAGGCAGCAGTGCAACCTCCACACCACCATGCAAAGCTTTTCATGCGCAACATAATTTATGACGGTTTGAGAAAATCTAGCAAATTAAATATTCATTTTAAGATGAAGTTTAGTTTACAATGTTGTACTGTAATGACAAACTACGAGAATAAAGTCAACATATCGGCGAGAATAAAGTTGAAATGTCGACTTTATTCTCGACATTAGTGTCGAGATTAAAGTGGAAATGTCGAGAATAAAGTCAATATGTCAACTTTATTTTCGACATATAGTTTTTTTTTTTTTTTTTCTTCACCATGGCCCTAATACACTTACATAATATGTTTAATAAAGTTGAATGGCAAAAAACTAAAAATGTAAAAGTGCATTAATGTTGATTTCCATTTAGGGAATTTTTAAATGCCTTGTGCTGAAAATGTGTCTTGTTTAAAAGATTGATGCAGGTGGTACAACATGTTTAAATTGCAACTTTGTGTCATTTACATTTCCTTATTACAGTAATAAGATTTTTTTGTGTGTTTAATGCAGGTTCCTAGCAAAGCACAGAGGAATAAAGATTGAGAGAGTCATTTTATTACATCAGGATATAGCTTTCCCATTTTAACTTTGTTAAAAAGCAGTATATTGCAGTTTTAATCATTGAATCTTTGACTACCATAATATGGTTTGATTGTCTCAAGCACAATATCTTGTGTTCTAAAGTACAATAGTAAAAGGGTCTTCTCGAAAGTGGACTTGCTATTTAATTAGATTATTTTTTCCCAATTAAAAGTATTTTACTTATTTTAAAATAATGAAGAAAAATGTTTTTGTTACCGAATGCATTCAGTATGTTTACTAAGGTATGATCCAGTTATATATTGTATATCTATATAAGTAGACTACTAAATATTTGAATATGTGAGTCAAGCTTCATTCTGTTATTAAGCAAACAAAGAATGAATTCACTGTAATACTTTTGTTTTGGTTTTTTTTCTTCAAAACAGATATCAAAACAGAAAAACACTGTCCCTATTTATGGGGCACCAGACATTGTTTTTGCTATTTAGAGTTAGTTTATTTCCATTAGATTTTTTGTTTCTGTTACACCAAAGATCTTTTATACAGTGACTAAAAATATATTAAGCCTTTAAGTGTATTGGCACAACGTAACACTATTGTGTTCTTTTTTTGTATGCAGGAGTCTTGTACAACCAGTTCTTATCACAAGTGGATTTTGAAGTACTACGGAATCATGCTAGAGACCTTGGTGTTCTTGTTTGGGAAAACCCTCAGAAGAGACTCATGGTGGTCACTCCAGCTGGGCATTCTGATGTTAAGAAGTTTTGGAAAAGACAGAAGCATACACCTTGAAGATATAAATTAACTTCTTAAATGTGTATCTTTTCTTAGCCAATATGAGGTTAATCATTTAAGGTTTATGAGAATTAATAATGAATGTTCCTGCTTCTAAATGATTCTGAAACCCATTTATTTCAGATTTCACAATATACATTTTGACAGATTTTCAGTAGTATATGTTGTCATTCCAAGTGGCATTCTTAAGTATTGTATTGTCTTCTAAAATATTTTTTATTCTACTTTATTTAAAATAAACTGAAAAATTTAAAAAGTGTGTTTATCCAGTGTACATCGGAATTCAAGTCAGTTGTATTTTATTTTACTTGATCCTAGGTTCATAAATGTTTTTTGTCAGGCTTTTAGAAGTCTCCTGTGGCGCACCATAAGACTGAAGCAGGGAGACAAAACAATGAGAATTCAATGATAGATACCAAATTTTCTATAATGTAGTTGCATTTTGATACCTCACAGCTGCTGGACTTCAGACATGCTCAAGCTGCACGGCTGTTGACCCAGCTTAACTTTGTCACTTTTAAATTTCTTCACTCCACCCTCCAAACTTCTGAATAGAGCAACAGGATCTAAGATAACAGCCAGCATACAGAGAGGCCCGCATTTAACTGCTGCATTCATCTCCATCAACTGCTATAGTGGTTCCCCTGACAGAGCCTCATTCTGGATTTGTCTGCTGAAAAATTATTTTTCATGCAAGCTGAGTATAAGTTATTTTTTGTGTCTTAATTGATTTACTGTATGTGTAAAGGTTGCTTGGTCATCATTGAGGTTTTGAGGTGGCACTGTAAGTGGAACGACCTTTCTGAGGTGCACCTGGTCTGTTTATGGAACTAACGCTCTCTGCAGCCAACAGTTCCTAAAGAACATTTAATCATTATTAAAACTGACGCCTCGGTTTTTAACTTAATAGTGACTTTACTTTTCTCTTATTAACTTTGATTAATCCAAAAACAAAGTTGTGGGAATAAGTGGTGCAGAAAAGTGTCAACTGGGCAAATATAGATTATACAATATGTAAAAGAACACAATGGGTATTGTAGTTCTTATTAAGAAACCTGAAAGTTAATTCTATTCAAACTATTGTACTTGTTAATTATTCTATCTAGCTGTGTATAAGAAAAGCACGTAATTTACCTTACCTCATTGGTTGTGCTATAATTTTGAATCTCGACAGTGACACGAAAAGCCAATGAAGCAACAGTCTAATGAAATCAGGTTCTGAAGGGATTAAAATGCAGGCTTATGAGAGCTGACTAGATCAGGCTCCAAAGCAATTAGGCTGTAGGTGTCTGGGAGCTGACAGGGGATGGCTTTGGATTAAGGTGGATGACTCTCAGGATTGACAGGATCCAACACAGCAAACAGAAAGCTGCAGACTGAAGGGAGAGCATTTTTGGTGTTGACAAGTATCCTAATTACTACTAATATAATATGTTTTAATAAAAATAAGAATCATAATGGAACAACCCCAAATCAAAAAAAGTTGGGACATTATGGAAAATGCAAAAAAAAAAACCAAAACGCAGTTTTGTTTTTTGACACCCACTGAACACCCAACCTACCTGGAAAGGGGTCTCTCTTTGAACTGCCTTTCCCAAGGTTTCTTCCATTTTTTCCCTACTAAGTTTTTTCTTGTCTTCTTAGAGAGTCAAGGTTGGGGGACTGTCAAAATGCAGGGCATGTTAGAGTCCATTGCGGCACTCCTTGTGTGATTTTTGGGCTATACACAAATAAATTGTATTGTACTTGCAGTGTCAAGGTCTAGTGTAACAGTGTGGTGTAGCTAGTAATAATAATAATTCTTTGCATTTATATATTGCTTTTATCACTACTCAAAGAGCTCAGCAATTACAGGTTAAGGGCCTTGCTCAAGGGCCCAAAAGAACAGAGTCCCTTTTGGCATTTACTGGATTTGAACCGGCAATCTTCCGATTGCCAGTGCAGAACCCTAGCCTCAGAGCCACCACTCTGCCTGCATATACTGTATATAAGAGCTGAAGTAATCGGGCCCTGGAGTGTAAATCAGAGCATGCCACTATTCATACGGTAATAGTTTTGACCAAGTTAGTCAAATGTCTTGAAAGTGATATTGGAGTTATTGTGACTGCCAAACTGTTTCATCACACCAAACATTTGACCCCAAAACACATTCCAGCCCCTTTGATATCAAAGGCAATCCTAGTCCAACACATAATTTCAAATGATTATCTGCTTTTGGAAGGGTTGTTACTAATATGTTCCTGATTCAGTATTGCCCCTTTGTATAAATTGAAATCAACCAATGACCGTGAAATATCCAGGACTGTCTTCACTTATTTACAAATTAATCAAAAAAATCATTTTATTAAAAAAAAAATGGGCAGAATATTATACATCAAGAAGTTAAGTACGGCCAGAAAAATGGTCTTAAAGAAAGATTAGCAGTAGGGATGTGCAAGACTCTCCTTAAGGATGTGATATAGTTTTGCCCTGGTTCAAAACATCTTTCCAGAGAAGGTAAAACATTAGCTTAACAAGTTTTCTCTACAATGCAGTGGCTGCAGGTGTTCATTCTAACCCTTTTCCTAATTGCACTTCCAGGAGTTGAATGATTGAAAGGAAATTGGTTTATCACATCAGACCACCTTCAAACAGAGACGTAGCCTGGTGTAAAAGTGCTCGCCCAGCCCCATAGGACACTATAGTCTCATCGAGTTACAGTCCATTAAGACATTAGGCAGGTGCTTGAAAAAGGTATACTCGGAGAATCTTCATTATTACATGGCATAACCCAGTATTAAGTAAGGGTATCAGAGAAATGTTTGTCAACAAAAAATTGTCTACATTAGATGTGTGTTCAAAGCGAAGAAAAATGAGCAACTACTCAGTGTAACTCTGGAGAACGCAGAGTAGAGAAAAAGGCCCTGTTAATATTTAAGTTGGGAGGAAATGGCCTCCAGTTTTTTTTTTTCTTCTTTCTTCAGTGGAAGCCCTTAGCATTCCAGCTGTTACTGCAGTAAATATTGTAAGTCCATCAAAATGATGTTAATATAGATCAAGTTGATTAGATTATTTTCTCTAATGTTTGGAAACTTGTTAGCCTAGAGACTAAGACCTTGGACTCGAATCACAGAATTATCTTTTCAGTCCTAACATTGGCTCACAGTGGGACACTAGGCCTAACTTGTTTGAGAATACCTTAGGATAGTGTTCACTGTGCTAAAGCATTGTACAAGTCAAGGACATGATGACAAAGCAATAGCAGCTCCATTCATATAAAATTTCAAAAAATATAAATAATAGGGACTGGTGTAACAATATATATATATATATATATATATATATATATATATACAAGGGTTGGCAAAAGTAGGGTTAGGGTTGAGTAGGTGAAGCACAGAGTTTATTTATTTTTTTATTTGATATTGTTTATTTGTATTATTTGTCGTCGTCTTCTTCTTAAAGCTATTGAGTTAATAAAGCCATTGTAATAATCATAACCTGCATGTCTTTATCCATACGAACAACTGTAAGCCTACTTTTGCCCACCCCTGTATGTATCTGAATCTGTGTAACTCCAATGCATGGTGTTGTGAACAGGATCTTATTTGACTAATCACCTGTCAGGCCTGCCCATTGGACATAATTACCAAGATTATCGCATGTCTTGGGCAGTCAGGCTCAGAAGCCCACCTGGAGATGAAGCCTTCTGAAAGCGTTCTTTGCATGTGGTGCCAGGCTACCTCTCAAACCACATGTCAAGTACCCTTGTGGCAGAGTCCGTCATAAGGCACGCTGTTCTTTGGAATATTTATCAAAGCACTTTGCTAATGGATTTTTACGACTGTCTATTGGTCCTCTTCATTACCTGGTTCATATTTATCATGGAAGGTAAGCCTTTTTTTTAAACAGCGGGTACATGGGTGCATTAAAACTTGACGGTGCTTGTTTCCTGGAACCTGTAAAGTAAATATGTGAATACTGGTTCCCAAGCAAGCAACCACCATCAAAGTTATTTTCAGATGGCTCAAAAGATCTAACAGACAAGACTATTGACCGCTGGTAGAAAACACCCAATAATGTCATTCCGTTTCGCACGTTATCTGTGTTTTATTTTGACAAGTTAAAACAAGAACAAATCAAGAGGCAGATGCTACATTGACACAGAGCAAGGCTGACAGCCAGATTAGGGGCTTAACTTGAGCTTTGCCAAAATTATGTACATACTGTTCAAGGGGAAAAATGTGCAAGACAACAGCAATAGTTTTTCTGTAACTAACTCACGACATACCTTTAATTGTTTTAAACTGATTTTCATGAAGCGGTTTACTTACACTCAGCAGTCAAGGTATTTACTAGAGCTGGCCTCTTCACTTTCATTTCAAACTGATACATTCTGTTGTCGTCATTTCGTGCATAATCCACCGTGTGGTGTAGGGTTTCCACTGTTTTGGTGTGTTCCCCCTTGTCCAGTCTTTAACATCATCACTACACACTGTTTTCAAAGCAAATGGCTTGCTGTACATTTTATCAATATCCACTTTCGTGAATAGACATAATTAAAGATAGTTTGCAGAAGGCAGTGCCTAAACATTATGGGATTACTGAATAAATATACTGTACAATAAAAAAACACTTTTATGGAGGACAAAATGTGATTTAAAAGTAAATAAATACATCTTTGGCATGAATAAATAAAGATAATGTTGGTAGAAATAAATTAATAAATCCTTGCCACAAATAAAATACTAAACAAATAAATCTGTTCTAATACTTTTCATGAATATTTTTTATTTACACCAAAGATGTATTGATTTATTTATTTCAAGATTTACGGATTTATTTATTTACAGATTTTTTCATCTCTGTGTTAATGAGGTGGGCAGCCCTAAGCTTTTTCTAAAGCATTATTGGTCAGGGGCCTAACCAGTCAGAAACAAGAGCCACTGATCGACTAGTTCTCTTCACTTCACTCTAGTCATGCAATGCCTTCCGCAATGAAACCGCTAGTGATGGTGGGGGGGGGAACTTCTTGAAGACTGTCCAACACTGCTGGGTCTAAATCAATATCTAACTGTGCATTTAGCTGTGCCAAAATATCCATGTACCCCTCCAAGCAAGTTGAACATAATCATTTGGTGGTCAGTTTTCAACTTCATTAGCTGATGACCTTAGTTCAGTAGCAAGAATTTGTAAGCGTTTGCCATCAGCTAAAAATTGATTCTTTTTTTTGCTAGCTGTTATTACCCAACAAGAAAGCCAGCTAGTATTTCTTCTCATCCAAGCAAGGCCAAGATACTGGAGTGCAGATCAATACAATCCACCTGACCAATAGTGCTTTAGAAAAGGTTAGAGCTGCCCACCTCATTAACACAGAGATGAAGAAATATGAAAATAAATAAATCAACAAAATAAATTTCTCTATTATATTAAAAAATCCTGGGACAAAGCAAAACTTCATCGAAGAGATTTTTTGAAGTTCCGCAAGACGAGACTTTGGCCATGATATTTTTTCAAGTCACACCCTCCTCTTAACCATATTTAACCACGCACGCGGTACTCTCGCTTCTCATTCGTGTGAATGCTTTTGACAGACACAGTTCCTGCTCTCTCAGCTCTTTCCTCACTTTAATTTCCCAATTAAAGAAGACGTATTATGTCCAAATCTTATTGAAGAATTTCATCATGAAGGGTTATCAACAGTAAAAATAAGTATATTATGTCCAAATCTTATTTAAGAATTTCATCATGAAGGGTTATCAACAGTAAAAATGAGTACACGGGCAATCCTAGCACCGAGAAATGATGAAGTCAAATTAATTAACGGCAAAAATGTCGATCAGTTACACGGCAAATTGGTTAAATGCGTGTCAATAGACTATGTAGAAACAGTCATGTTAGTCATTTACCAACCCGTTATATCCTAACATAGGGTCACGGGGGTCTGCTAGAGTCAATCCCAGCCAACACAGGGCGCAAGGCAGGAACAAATCCCCGGGCAGGGCGCCAGCCCACCGCAGTATGCTGAAACTGTAGAAATTACTGTAGAAAGAAGGATGTATGCAAGAAAGGTAATGTAGTACATCTTCAGAGGATAACATTAGACAACAAAGGAGATCTTGATATGCCATTTGTATTAAAATGTTAAGTTTCCCGTTAGAATAGCTATTACAAAGACAATTAACATATCTCAGAGCCAAACATTCAAAAAAGTAATTTTATTTAATAGAGAGAAACTAAATTCAATCACGTGCAGTTATATATTATGTTGTCATGATGAAAGTGTAAGTTTAAAAAGTATTTGCGTGTTAATTTCAAAACCAAACAGAACAAAATCATATTACGCAAATTACTCTAAAGCAACATGAAACATAATTTACTTTCAAATTATTATGTTTCACTATTTTTTAATATGGATAATTACTTGCTGTAATGTAAAATAGTTTTCTTATGCATATGTAACAATTCCCATGAAAATAATAAAATTCCCATGTGTGGCAGAACCGTAAAGAGGATGGCGCGTAGCACAGGCACGGGAGTTGGCAGAGGAAGTGAGCAGGGGGCAAAGCCCCCTAGTAAGTCCAGAAATAAAGAATTTAATAAATAAATCAATACATCTTTGGCGTGAATAGAAATTAATTTATTCTACAGATGTATTTATTCTTTTAGTTATAGAAAATAATTATTTATTTATTTATTTATTTCAACAGTTTATTTCTGTATTTATTAATGCCAAAGATTTATTTATTTACTTAACTTTCAAGTCCCTTTCCATCCTCCATGCACTTTAAATATATATAATATAGGTTGTATATTGTGTTAAAATAAAAGCAGAAGCAGCTAAATCTGGTGATGTTTTCACATATTGTTCAGAGTTATTGCTTCCTAGGCCCTGCAACGGGGATCTGCATTTGATTCCCAGCCTGGTCACTATCTGTTTTGTTCTTTCTGTGTCCACCGCCTCTATCATGTCAGAGGCATGCATTTTAAGGTGTCTGGCAGACGTACATTAGTGAAGTTTAACTGAGCTTACCCTGAGATGGATTGGCATCCTGTCTAGTGCTGGTTTCTGCCTCGCACCTGTTGCTGGCCCAATAGACCCAGCTTTCAAAAGGCCCTGTACTGGACAGTGTGGGCTACAGCAATAGATTGAAGCAACAATCCCACTACCTTATGGCCACTTAAATTCTGATCATTTGTAACATAATTGACATAATTGAAAAGCGGGAGAACCTTGGTTCAGGTCATAAGAGATTGTTTATTTTTGAAATATGTTGCATGGACCATATGCTCTTAATATAGTTAGTATCTCCATTTGAGGACCTATGCAGCAATTGTTCGTACTTTTTAAACAGTAATGGTCAGTACTATTACTGAGCTACAAATTTGTACAGTGAAATATTGGAAAGTGAAAAAAAGTGAAGTTTCATTGATTATTTTTAGAATATGTTTTTGGTATTTGCTTTATATATATATATATATATATATATATATATCCAACGCTGGCTTTATATATCCCAAAAATCATTGTAATTGCCTGTTTGGCACCCCATAATACAGTATGTATGTGTGTATATATATATATATATATATATGCAGACCTTTCCCAGGAAATCCCGCCTGTTGCCGGCCCCAAGGATGACATCACTTCCGGGCACAAGGACGCCACTCCCAGTTCCTGCACAGATGACGTCATTTCCCTTCCAGGCCTTTAAAACTGCCATCTTGCCTCACTACAGGCAGTTCTGTTCTGGACTCTGAACTAAGCACATCGTGCTACTTAAAACCAACTTTTGCAGCCGATTCAATTATACAGGTGGCTGCCCCAAATCTTTATGATGTCTCCGACTCATTCTTCTTACAGTGGCGTAGTCGGCAGGATGAGACATTCCCAGAAGAAACCAGGAAGGAACCATGGATATACTCGGGAGAGTACTGGGGCCGTGTTTCCGGGTGGGGGGTGCGCTCAGCGTTCCAGAGTGACATGGTGCAGACTTCGCTCTCACCAAGAGAAAACGAGCCCCTAGTCCTATACAGGGAGAATGTGGAGGAGATCCACCGACGTGGACTGGTTCCTGGGGGGATAACGAAAAGGGCTTATTATGTTCTCTCAGAGGAGAGGACTGAGCCATCCGTTGGGACCACGGTCCCAGAGACATACAGGCTATCTCCAGACCAGAAGGTAAAGCACTTAAATAATTGGGAATATGATCCGGAGAGATCAACCCGGGAGCAAGCTTATGCTCTCTGGGAAATGGTGGCTCAATGGCTGAAGCCATTCAAATTAAGTACTATACAAATTGTGCAGCAGATGGCCTGCTTTATCCTAATTAATGGTCTTCTCACTAATTTTACCCAGCCGGTCTGGGGAGACTTTCATTCCATGGACAAGTTAATAACTCAATTAAGAACAACTAAGCCAGCCTCGCAAACTGTGAGAGCAGAACGGTCCTCTAGTGGACTCCGTGGGGATTATGTTCCACTGTATAAGTCCCTTCCATATAAAGCGAAGCCTGTCCCGATGTCCCCGGGGCAAGGGGGTTGGCTGCTCGTGTCGGAGCATGGAGGAATGCAGGTGGAAGGGGGGAGGACGGTTATGTGCACTTATGAACCCCCTTGCAACTGGTCATATGGGAGTAGTAATTGTGAATGGATTTCAAGTTACAGCCCTTCTAGACTCCGGCAGCAACATCTCCATTGTTGATTGCCGTTACGTACTACCACGATAGTGGACGATAAAAAAGACCAGTATACGCTGCATACATGGGGAAACGCGGGTATATAAAACCGCCCTCTGTGTTATAAGTTATGAAGGCTTAGTAAAAAAGTTCTCTGTGGCAATCCACCCACACCCACCTTCTCCTGTGATCCTAGGGCGGGAATGGTCTGACAGAAAATGCAGAGTGCGGATAACTGCTCCCCTTGTCCCTGTAGGCCTAGTCATGAAAGGGGATATCCCGACTCAGGCTGTTTCCACACCGTGTAACCAGCTGGAGGAGAGAGGTATGGAGGACTCCGAGGAGGATGGGGAGGCTCCTTGGCCGTTGCACTTAAACACAACATCAACCCGGGCCAAGATGAGTCGGGAGGACTCCCTGCCCCTTGAGGTCAGACCGGACCCTCTCTCTGAAATGTTCTTCCAATTCAAAAAAACACCAGCGTCTTTAAGGAGGGAACAATGGAATGATGACTCCCTGAAGTTTGCTAAAAATGCAGTCGTGCTTGTCAATGGCCAATGCACTCATCAGCCTATGCCACGCAGGCCCCACTTTGTATTAGACAATGATCTGTTATATCGAATATCGGAACATAAGGGCGGGGTGCGGAAGTTGTTGCTAATCCCATGAACCTACTGGCGTTAGGTTAGCGAGCTGGCGCACGCCCACCTCATGGGAGGCCATTTAGCCATCGAAAAGACATTGTAGCGGATTAAGCTATGATTTTACTGGCCGGGAATTAATGAGGAGGTTCACCGTTTTTGCATATCCTGTCCAGAATGTCAATTACGGCAAATTCCTAGGAGGGACCGTGCTCCTCTCGTTCCCCTCCCCCAATTGATGTTCCCTTTGAGCATATTGGGGTCGATATAGTAGGACCTCTGGAGCCCTCAGCCCGAGGACACAAATATATATTAGTCCTCGTGGATTATGCTACCCGATATGCAGAGGCAGTTCCGCTGCGCTCTGCCACTACTAAAGCTATCGCACGGGAACTAATGGTAGTCTTTGCACGTGTCGAGATCCCTAAAGAAGTCATTACGGACCAAGGGCTGCCCTTCACCTTGGCAATGTTCAAGGAAATGGCCAAGTTACTTAAAATAAAGCACTTAAAGACCACAGTATATCATCCTCAAACTGACTCTTAAGCAAATGCTATGCAAGGTGGTTAGCGGGGACAGGAGGAACTGGGATCAGCTCCTCCCCCTTGTGCTCTTTGCTTATTGGGAAGTCCCACAAGCCTCTACGGGGTTCTCCCCTTTTGAATTGTTATATGGCCGACAACCCCGAGAGCTATTGGATGTTTTAAAAGAAGGATAGGAAGGAGAGGCTCTTCCCTCTATCAATATATTAGAGTATATCGCGCAGTTACGCGATCGATTCGGAAAAATCAGATCTTTGTTAAAAAGTCACATGGAAGAGGTGCAAGCAGCACAGGCCCTCTATTATGATCGTGGCACAACTCTCCAGGAGTTCCAACAGGGGGATCAGGTCATGGTATTGGTCCCTACCTCATATTCTAAGTTGTTTGCCCACTGGCAAGGCCCGTATGAAGTTAAGGAGAGGAAAGGGCTTGTCTATTATTTGGTGAAACAACCCAATCGTCGGCCAAGCAAGCGGGTATATCATGTCAACTTGCTGAAGCCGTGGAAGGAGAGGGATTCCGATCCCTCCTCCGCACAGCCCTGCTCTTTCTTTGCTCAGAATGACCACCTTAACTTCAGACTAACTTTAGAACAGTAGTGCATAAACATTAGTAGGAACAGTCTATATTAAATGGCAAGGACCTTGACCTCATTCTGTTCCTTGTCTTAATTTTTTTTTGTCAAAAATATTTTTGCAAGAAGCCTAAAGTAAAATAATAATAAACATAAAATAGAAATGTATATGACAATACAGTAAGTATAATTAATATTGCCTTAGTGTAAAACTTTGTAACAATCTGTAAGACACAATATCTGAAGAAGATATTTAGGTAAAAGTTTCTATTTTTTACCTCATGAAATGTTTCTATACAATTTCATTATAGACAACATTTCTTGTAAATATTCTGTCTGAGTTTGGCAACAGTTTGCCTTGTTCAGGAATCTCTACCACCTTGACTACAACATCTGGAAAACTTCTTACTCTTGATAATACAACATATAACTGACCGTGGCTGAATACTGGTTCTGGCAAGTAAATGCCAACTTTTTCTATGGTTTGCTCTTCTGAGTCTTTCTCTTTTAGCGTTTTTCGTACGCTCATTTTCTTTTTCTTCAATCGATCTATTTGCTCGCATTTTTCTTTGTCTTTCAGCCTTTCTTTTGTTAATGTTTACTTGTTGAGCTGACCGTTCTTCCAGGAGATGTTGCTTATATAGGATTTGATTGTCTGTGTCTTTTGTCCTACTTGATGTGTCCTTTTTTTGGGTGGCATGTTGTTAGTAGATACGTCCGTAATATTTTCTCCTAGAGTAATACTGGCTTGTATATGGCTGTAATATGCATCACTGTATTGTGTGTCATTAATTTTCTCTCGCAGTAATACTGGTTTGTATTTCCATAAAATGCCTGTAATTTTCTCTGACAGTAATACTGGCTTTGATGTCCGTAATATGACTTTAATTTTCTGTCACAACAGTGGGCAATCAGCAGAGTGGCCCCAGCAACTGATGTAATGTGTGGCGTGCTGCTTATAATCGTGCCTGTGGCGTCTCCCCAGCAAGTACTGTGCAGTTCCCCAGCAAGTACTTTAATCTGTGGGGGCGTGCAGCTGATTATTTAATGTGTGGCGTCTCCCCAGCAACGGATTTTATGTGCGCGGCCACGACTACCCAATCAGCACTCTCCCCAGCAATGGTGTCCTTTATTTCTTATCATGCACGGCTGTGGCAAGGCCATTTACTGTGTGCCCAGCTTCCAGTGTGTGTGCGTCCATGGTGCCGAGCGCATGGGCGGAGCATGGTATGATGTGCAGCATGGCCCGCGCATCCGCACTTCACCAGAAGACACACACACACACACACAGACACCTGGACGCACACAGGGGTTTTATTAAAGAGGATATATATATATATGTATATGTTGTGAGAAATCAGTCTTGAAGAAAATAACTCCAAACAAAACAGATAAAGATTTGGGTATCGTTCCCATATATTGTCGTCCAGACAATAATAAAGAAACTGATTCTAAAGACTTTTCAGTAAATGTTTTACTGAAGACAAAATGGCGTTTTTATAGTACAAGGAATGATGGGACAGGAAATGATTGGCAGGAAGTGACAATTGGAGACAGGAGGCGGAACCAATGTCATCAGAAGCCAACAGAAGTGAAGGATTGTGGAACCGAAAGTGACGTCATCATAATTGACCGGAAGTGATGTCATTGCGGCCATTTTAACCCGGAAATGGAGATCTTTACTTTTCTTCTGATTTTCTGTAGAGGTAAAGAGATTCAGGTAAGTACCACGTGATGACCCTTTGTCTCGCGATAATTCACTCACCTTTAGACTCTTTGACTGCCTCCAACTCGCATGTGTGTGACAATGTATATATATGTATATATACAGTATATGTATGTATTTTATATATATATATATATATATATGTATGTATATATATATACAGTGAACCCTCGTTTATCACGGTTAATTCGTTCCAGACCGTGATTAATACATTTTCGCGAAGTAGGATTCTTTATTTATAAATCGAATATTTTCGCAGTCAGAATATAGAAAACCTGTTTACGTCCTTCTAAATACATTTTTTAACATTATTAGAGCCCTCTAGATATGAAATAACACCCTTTAGTCACCATTACACTCGTATTACCCAATATATTAGACAAAATATGAGAAAATAAGACATATTAGATGTTACAAATATCATATTACTAGGCGCACTCGCCTTTTAAGGCGACCGACTTTTATCCTCAATTTTTGTGCGCATGTGTACATCAGGCGTAAGTGTAGGGAATGAGAACATCAAAGTGCCCATTCATAACATCTCCCGAAAACCTAAGTTTTTTTTTTTATCCCCTCAAGTGCCTGTCCAAAGTCGCACAATGTCAGCCCGAATCTGTACCGCTAAAGACGGAGTTTCATGCACTAAGTAAGCTATAGATGAGAATAAGCAAGCACCATCTCTCCTGGTATCTACTAAGGGTTGAGGCATTTGTACTCCATCAACATTAATTATTTCCAGAGACATAATTTTGTCTATTTTTCCAGCGTATCGTGCACAAAAGCAAGGGAACAATGAGAGCACCAGAACTCTGCTCACATCACGTCGCTTCGTCCCTCAAGCCGCAAGTAGTAAGTCTGTAATAAGTGGAATACCGCTACTCTTTGCACTCACAGACGGAAAGACAATCCCGAACGCTTTTATATAGTAGATTATTGTACTGTGCATTTAATTGCACACAAACACACACAGTTCTTACACACAACCACTAACCTATGAAGGCACAACCTCAGTAGGAGAGTCTTCAGAGGTGGTGCAGTATCTTCAGCAGGTGCGGCGTTGTCTTCTTCCGCTGAAGGAGTACTAGGAGTAGGCAGTGGGTGTCTGGGTGCACGGCTGAAGAACATCTTGATAGGCAGTTGCTGGCGCTGTCTTTTCATATGCGTGAGGAGGCTTTTGTAGGGTATTGCCATCTTTAATCATATCCAAGAGTTTCACCTTCTCCTGGATAGTAAGCATCTTCCTCCAGCGCTTAGTTTTATTGTCAGAAAGCTTAGAAAAAGCAGCACTTTAGGAGCCATCGTAGGGCTTAGATAAAAGTTCTCAGAAAGCGCATGCGTAGTGACGTAAGCGTGTATGAGGAAAAAATCGCGATAGAGTGAAGCCGCAAAAGTCGAAGCGTGATAGCGAGGGATCACTGTATGTATGTGTGTATATACATATTTAGAAGGTCGTAAACAGGTTTTCTATACTCTAACTGCGAAAATATTCAATTTATAAATAAAGAATCCTACTTCGCGAAAATTCATTTATCACGTTAGAGTCTGGAACGGATTAACCATGATAAACGAGGGTTCACTGTGTATATATATATATATATATACTGTATAGAGTGGGGAACAGTCCGGACACAGATAGGTGGACATGATGTTTTGCACCACCACACGTTTATTTACAGTTATTTACAAAAATGTTGAACACGCACAAACCCAGTGCCGCAGCACCAATCACCCCTCCTGGCCTTTCTCAATGCCTTTCTTCAGGACCGCCTCCACTCCTCTCCTCCCGAGCTCTGTCTTTCTCCTCTCCCGACTACAGCCATCGAATGCAGGCAGGCGGCCCCTTTTACACAACCCCGGATGTGTTCCAGGTGCCTCCCGGTATGGCGGAAGTGTCGGCTGTGTACCCAGAAGCACTTCGGGTGTCTCCGATCTTTTTCCCCCCAGCACTTCCGGGTGTGGCGGAATTGCTGAGGTACAGGGCTCTGCAGGCATTGGTGCACCCCCTGGTGGTGACCACGGACCCCTACAGGGTTGAGCTTCAAAGTTCTGTATCCATGGTATTTACATTTATTTATGTATGTGTATATATATATGTATGTATATAATATATATAAATGTATATATATGTGTATATTGATTGGCTTGTGCTTTGTTAGTGTGTTTTGTTCTTTAAAGTTAAATTTGGGACACTAAATTGTAACACAGAGATGCATTAACATTTCCTGCACTGCCTGACATAGTCAACAGTACATTTTATCATATAAAACATTACTTTTTTGCACCAAAATGTTTTACATGCTGGCCATCAAAAGCTCATTAGTACTCAGACAAATTAGGAAATGAATGTGTCTACCAACTGTTATTGTTTTTTGATTTATGTTTTGATGTGCTTGTTTCAAACAGAGCAAATAATTCAGAAGCTTCGCTGGACAATCTGCCACTTCTCCAATGCCCTCAACCAACTCTGCCTAATTGCTGACCCTCTGCACTTTGTGCTGTTCCAATTTGGCAAATTTGTTATCCAAATGAGCAGGATGACATTTCATCTCAACTTGTCTGTTGGTCACCTGCTGGCATCCCTGATTCTCTTGAAACTGGCAAGGGAGTCCACCCAGATGGATGAACATTTTAATGAAGCTCACCGCCAGAGGGCTGAGGCACAAAACCAGCTGCGGCAGGTCTCCCTGCAACTACCCAGGGCAGCAGTCTGTCTCTTTGAGATGCTGTATCGACTGTGTGAGATGGCATCTCAGCTACTAGAGGTGGCACTGTCGGCTTGCTTTGCTTTGTTCTATCTCTTAGAGAGTGCACTTTGTTTATTCAAGGCTTCTGTAAATCACTGCCAGAATATTATCATTTCCTGGAGTGGAGCATCTTCACAACGTCAATCAAAAAACCACCACGTCAACAGTCTGAGTTCCAACAGCTTTGGGATTCCATACAATCTGTCTTCAGCTTCAGAAGCCCTTTTCCATGGAGAGCCAAACCCTTTGAATATACTAAACACTCATGACAAATTGTAAAAACAAAAATAACAATACGATTGAAAGAAAGATGGACAAACTACAATACTGAATGATACAATGTAAACATTGGACAGAGATAGCAAATTTAAAGATGGAAAAAGTAAAATATGTACGACGAGGTTGTATCGCTCCAAAATGTGTGTTAGACAGTAGCACAGAAGTAATACACGTAAGAACTGAAGCAGCAGAACTTGCAAAAAAGCTAATTGAGAAAGAAGACCACTTAATAGGAAGCATTGCTCACTGTGCTGGAGAAGGAGTCCAAAGATAATGATACTTTTTTCAGTTCCAAGAACATCCGTTTCTAAAGTGGTTTTGTGAGGTGACCATTGAAATGGTAGATGTTATACAGGCTCATGGTGTTTATTCTGTCAATCTAGCTGGCTTCTCAGACATCACAAACCAAAGATGTGGTGTCCAGGGTTTACAGATCAACTGGAGAGAGAAGTACAATATACATTGATGGGTCCACTGTATGGTTGTTTTCAGGCCTTACTGCACAGTAGGTATAGCTCAGAAGTAGTAAAGAAGAAGGCCAAGACAGTCATATTACAGACTTTTCTTCTTTTTTCACTTTAACATGGTACATTTTGCATTTTGTAACACAGCTGTGTGATGTTATTTTGCACTATGATGTTTAGTCAGCGACAATTAAAATATTAATGGCTATGTTGATATCTTTTCATTTTATTTATGTTTCATGATTATAGAGCCTCCAGTTGTGGCCTTTTGTACTGCAGATGAAGCACAGAGATTGCTTGGCCCCCTACTGTGAGTTCTTCTTCTAATTGTTTGTTAATGTTGTTCTTATTATAGATTTACAGGGTCGTTATTGAAGTTTTGGTAAGGATGTGAGAAAATGGGGCATAGTGAGGATGAAGATGAATGCTAGAGATCAAGCCATTCAGTCCAACAATCTTGTCCATCCTGTTCACTTGGATTGTCCCTAAATGACACGAATCTGAGATCTGAAGGTCCCTAAACACCAACTCTGCACCACACATGACATTAGATTGGTGATGTACGCAATGGGTCTGGGTTTTTTTGTGTGAAGAAATGCTTTCAAATATTTGTGTGAAATATGCCCTTGACAACTTTGACTGTGTCCCCATGTTCTTGTTGAAAAATGTATTTGAAAGTAACAGTTGGGATCCACTGTGCTAATTCCCCTTAAAATTGTAAGCAATTTGATCATGTCAACTTTTAATCTCTGTCTGCTTGAACTGAAAAGGTTCAGCTCCCTTAATCTCTCATCATAGCTCCTACCTCTCAGTCCTGAAATCAGCCTAGTCTTTTTGTTTTGGACTTTCTCTAGTGCTGCTATGTCCTTTTGAGAGATGGAGACCAAAACTGTACACCATACTTCATGTGAGGCCTCGCTAGCACAATCTAAAGCTTAAGTTTCGACTTGTACTCCACAGAATGTGCTATGAAAAGTAACATTCAGTTAACCTTCTTGATTGCATTTGAAAACTGTCTTGATTTAGATAGTGATGATTCCACTATAACTCTGTGGTCTTTCTTCCAAATTTCAAACCTCCCATTGTGTATATAAATCTAACCTTTTCACTTTAATGTGTAATACCATACATTTACTTTCATTCAATTTTGTGAGACATGGAAGTATTCAATGACCTGAGATGAAGATTGGACTCCTTTGGTATTGTGTCTCTTCGGAGAATCCTTGGGCACTGCTGGTGTCGAAGGAGTGGTTGCTCACGGAGTCCCAAATGAGGCACATTGCCTGCATTGTGAGGGAGTGTCAGTTACGGAACTACGGCCATGTGGCGTGATTCCTCGAGGGTGATCCAGCTCTCGGGATCCTCAATGTCGAGGACCTGAGTGGCTGGACAAACAAAATGGATGCCCACGTAACACCTGGCTGGGGCAGATAGATGGTCATTTCCAGGGGGTGGGAATGGACTGCGTATCTGCCTGTTTCGTCCTAGGTAGGCGCAGTAATGCACTGTACCAGCACATGCTCCCTGACCTGACCTAAATTTGTTTCTGCAGCAAATCTGCCCAAACCTATATGCAGTCCATGTCCTTCTGTAACAACTTTGTTGATTCTGCATTACCTGCATATCCACTTGGTTCCTTTATCATCTGCAGACTTAACCAGCTGATTAATTATATTCTTGTTCAGAAAAGAACAGCAGTCTCGGCACTGACCCCAGAGGGCCACTGCTTTTAAGATTACCTATTTCTGTACACCTGTTTTTGGGCCAATTTTGTACCCACCTATACACCACACCTTGAGTTCCCACTTTGTGTAGAACCTTATCAAAAGCCTTCTAAAAAATCAAAATAAATACAATCTTGTGGACCTCTCTTTCTTATATTGTTTTTGTTGCTGCCTCATAGATTTCCAACATGCTAGTAAAACAAAGGGCGGCACGGTGGCACAGTGGTAGCGCTGCTGCCTCGCAGTTAGGAGACCCGGGTTCACTTCCTGGGTCCTCCCTGCGTGGAGTTGGCATGTTCTTCCCGTGTCTACGTGGGTTTCCTCTGGGCGCTCCGTTTTCCTCCCATAATCCAAAGACATGCAGGTTAGGTGGATTGGCGATTCTAAATTGGCCCTAGTGTGTGCTTGGTGTGTGGGTGTGTTTGTGTGTGTCCTGCGGTGGGTTGGCACCCTGCCCAGGATTGGTTCCTGCCTTGTGCCCTGGGATTGGCTCCAGCAGACCCCCGTGACCCTATTCGGATTCAGCGGGTTGGAAAATGGATGGATGGATGGATAGTAAAACAAACCCTTCTTCATCTGAACCCATGGTGAGTATTTGCTATTATTTCTGTTCTTGCCATGTGTTGCTCGATCTTCTCCTTAATCATTCCTTCTTTAATTTAACTGTGATGCTCTTTAAGCTTACTGGCATATAGTTATTCAGACCTGCCTGATCACCCTTTTTATATAACAGGATAGTATTTATTAGCCTCCAGTGCTGAGAAATTTTCAAAAAATACTTGCCAAGAGTTTATATATGTACTCCCTAACTTCCTTAGGCACTTTAGGATAAATGTTTATCTGGTCCTGATGATTTTTTAGATTTCAGTCTGTTTAATCTAAGCAGTATTTTTACCTACAATTTCCAAATCACTAAGTATCCTCTTGGCAAGCTCTGTCACATTTGGAAGGTTATCAACTTCTTCACACTTAAAATGTCAGAAAAATGTTACCTCAAAGCTTTTGCACTTTCCCTATCTGTATATTCTATCAAGTTCTTCACCTTTTCTGTTCTCTTTAATACTCTTCACCTTAACTGTTCTTTCACTTCAAAAATAGTGAAGAAATCTCTTTGGGTGGTCTTTTGCCTATTCTGCAATATTTCTTTCCAATTCCATTTTAGTTTTCCACTTTTGAGCTGCTACTCTTATGCTTTCATATGGTAAGCACTGGAGTTATTAGTCTTATACACTATACCAAGCTATTTTTCCTTTATTTTTTTAACTATTTATTTATCCACCATAGAGTTCTCCTTATGTTAAACATGTGTACATTATTAATGTACGCTCTATCATGTCATGAATTCAACAATTGGAATATCTTCGCCCAGAATGTTCAGATTTCCTCAATCACTGGAAGGTTGATGATGATCTCTTACTGGAAACGCACTTGACGCTTAAAGCTGTAGCTATCGCCTCTGTTGGTATTTTCAAGTGGCATCATCTTGTGTCTCCATGACAATACATATGTAGCATAATCAATTCTGTTTCTTTTCTCGGTACCCAAATGTGGCAATTAGTGCCACGGCTCACCTGCCAAGTTGTTTGCCTGCCTATGGTAAAGTCATCCCTGATGGAGGATCACAGGAATCATGGGAAAGAGGGGTCCTTTCATCGGAGCAACGTTTCAGCCGTGGCATGGCCAAATGGGGAGGCAGCTAGATGGATGAGGTCTCCAGGACTCTAAAAATATCCAAACCTAATTATGTCATATCATCTACTGTTAAATTCTGCTCCGTACTTCTAAAATTTTTATTATTATGCTGTCTTAAGGAATTGTTCTGTTCTGTGTATTGTATTGTATTGACCCCCTTCTTTTGACACTCACTGCATGCCCAACCTACCTGGAAAAGGGTCTCTCTTTGAACTGCCTTTCCCAAGGTTTCTTCCATTTTTCCCTACAAGGTTTTCTTTGGGAGTTTTTCCTTGTCTTCTCAGAGAGTCAAGGCTGGGGGGCTGTCAAAAGGCAGGGCCTGTTAAAGCCCATTGCGGCACTTCCTGTGTGATTTGGGGCTATACAAAAATAAACTGTATTGTATTGTATTTTTACATCTTAATTAGCATTATAGTTTGTATATTTGAATTCAACGCTTGGGTTCTAGTGAGATTTGATTTATAGTATGGCTTATTTGTTGGATGGCAAAACGTTCAATTCTGCTTACGTAAATATGTATTTTAAGTCATTCTCTTTTAATGAGAGCTAAACATGTTTACTTGTTTCCTCTCATGTGTTTAATATCATATGCGGTCATCTGAGTGAATAACAGGCTGATACAACAGCAAGTTTTTGAGGTGACAACCCAACTGTCCCCATTTCCTTATAAAGATGAACTAAAATAACACGCTATGGTGTTCAAAATGGTATAACAAAAGGCTGCCCTGTAACACTTGGGTTCTTTTAGGTACTGCTACAACAACAACAACAACAACAATATTTATTTATATAGCACATTTTCATAAAAATGATGTAGCTCAAAGTGCTTTATAGCATATGTGTCAAACTCCAGGCCTGGAGGGCCGCAGTGGGTGCAGGTTTTCATTCTAACCCTTTTCCTAATCAGTTTTCACTGCTAATTAACTTCTTTTCCCAGTATTTTTATAGCCCTGTTTGAAAGGATTAAGTCTTCTGAATTTATTCTTTTCTTCATTAAATGACAGCCAAACAGAAATGAGACGAGCCAACAGATGACCAGCTAAATTGGGGCTTTAAACTCCAACCAGTTCCTTAATTAGAAGCTGATTCTTGCTGTTAATTAAACCCGTTATTCAATTCCATGGCTTGTTGCTGCTCTCTTTTTGCCACAGCAGACATTTCCAAAACTGTTGATGGTCTGTTTTTTTCTAAGAATTCCTAAAATGTTTTGGTAACCTGAGGAATCCACCTTACTGAGACCTTCATCTTTATTTTCAGATTTTGTTTCATGGGTACAGGTGAGCTGGTCATGTCCTGCTTATTTTATGTTCCATTACTGTCCGGCTGCTAATTAAGGAAAAGACAACTAAGGAGCCTGAGTCCAGCTAATTAAAAGTAAGGCTAAATAAGTTAATTAGCATCAAAAACTGGTCACTAATTAAGTAGGTGTTTAGAATGAAAACTTGTAGCCACTGCGGCCCTCCAGGAATGGAGTTCGACACCCCTGAATTATAGGATGAAGAAAGAGAAAAACAGACAAAATATAAAAATAAAATTAGGCAGTACTAATTAACATAGAATAAAGTAAGGTCCGATGGCCAGGGAGGACAGAAAACTCTAGAAGGCTGGAGAAAAAAAAACAAAATCTGAAGGGTTTCCAAGGCCACGAGACCACCTAGCCCCCTCTAGGCATTCTACCTAACATAAATGACCTAAATCAGTTCCCGTTGTTTTCAGACTCCACGTGGAAGAACTTGATGATTGCGGTCATGTGAACTTTTGGCCTTCAATCCATCAATGTAGGAACTGCACGGTGCTTTGATCAGGTGGTGGTGGCGCAGATCGCCACCACAGAAAACCGAAAAAAGAGCCGCCATGAATGACAATGATAATTAAATTCATATACAGAATATCGAGATTAAACTAAAATGAAGCTACGAGAAAACCATGTTAAACTATTGAGTTTTTAGCAGTTTTTTAAAATGCTCCTCTGCATTAGCCTGGCAAATTCCTATTGCCTCACCACTTCTTTTAAGTTTCGCTCTCAGAATTATAAGCAGACACTCATTTGAAGATCTAAGGTTACGATTTGGAGTGCAAGGTGAAAGACATTCTGAAATTTAGGATGGAGCGAGATTATTTAAGGCTTTGTAAACCATAAGCAGTAAACAAGAATTCTGTAAGCAGGCTGTGGAGCTCCTCTCCTTAGGTCACCTGAACCAGAATTACTGCCTTCTTCTGGGTGGTCTCACTTTTATGGCCCAGGGACTGGAAGGGGTGGAAGTCATTTGCCCTCACTAAGTGGTTTCCCTGCAATGTCAAGGGAAGAAAAGACAAGGCAGTTAACTGTAAAGCCCATTCTCCACTTGTGGTGACAACACACAACTGCAAAGAACTCGGAGCGTGACCCTCTGATGCGTATGTATGACATGTACGAATATTGTGCATACCTTTGTCATCTGCTGCCGTATATGCATTCTGTGCACATCTGGACATTTTGACGTCTAATAGCCTATACATTCTTTTGCTACAGATTGCTTCAACCCCAATATAAAAATCAATCTGGCATATTTTTTATTTACTGATATTTGAACGCCTTATGTCATATCATTGTGATATTAGTTTTGTATTGTTTCCACTATCTGGCCATGGGGTTGCTGTGGTCAAGTTAGATCAGCCTATGCTTCCTCCTCAAGCTGTAACGTGAACATTTAACAGAGTAATGCAAGAAAAAACTAGGATTTCTGTAATGTGTTCTGTAAAGATTAACATGTTTTTGCCATTCCACAGAAAGCTGTAAAGAAATTTACACAATAGCTTTTGTATCACATAAAAAAAATAGCGTAAATTAAAATAGTTGATCTGTAGTGTAAACTAATGAGCAAGGAGCATTTTTGTTTGGACATTTTTGAGTCTCATCTGAAAATGCAAATGTACGCAATAGGAACAGAATTAATTATTAGAGTGCTGCATGCACATTATTGAAGTTCAGGTTCAAAACAGAGGAAGCTGTTAGCGATGCACCTTCACAATTGTTCAGGTATTAAGAGGCAGAGTGTTAATTTAACTATTAATTCATAAACAAATTCAAAAATTGTTTCCTCCTATTTGAAGTGGAGGGAAATGAAGCCCCACTTTTAAATGAGTTATTTCTCACCCATCTTAATTCTTCCTTGTTTATTGTGCTTCTGACATGATCATCTAGTGGCTACTCGCAATTCGGAGGAAAAAGACAAAAGGCTGAGGTAGTTCCCCCCAACCATCACCAGCAATTGAGGTTTTGTTATCTTTTTATAGGCATCATTTACCTTATTTGTAAGAAATGTGTAAAATATAAGTTTAATATTTTTCAGGTGGAAGTTATTTCTTCACAATCATTGTATATATTATTTTGACATTTGAAACTATGCTCTAAAGTGAAGCGTTTTTTTTTATAAATTGTCTGTTCTTGTAGTTTACAATTGGCCTATAAGCTCCAGGGTCATTGTTTTTGTCAGGTAGGGGCATATTGTCACCAGAGTTACTTATTACCATTTGTGTTTACTTGCATTTGAAGAAAAAAAAAACAAGAAAATTGTACACAAGAGGCTTTCCAATACTAAAAAAAGTTATATAATTAATAAGACAATTTTAAGGATATGAAAACCCGTTAAAATATTATTTGTAATTACTTTTTATCTTTACAACTTTCTGTTTTATCATCCAGGCAATGCTGAGTACCTCAACAAGAGATTAAATAAGCTTTCACTGCAATGAAGCATTATATGCTATAGTTCTGTCATGTAATCTCGACTTTATATTAAATTAACAGGACTCTAGACTCCATTAGGTTCTTTGTTGTAATGAATTTTCATTAACACAGTAACACCTCTTTACTGCTCAAGTGCTAGTACCCAATTGCAATCTAAAATTAACCAACTGCCTAATAAATTAGGGAGTTCCAGAATTTCCTGTGCTATGGTACATAAAAACTGTACTCTTTATAATTTAAATATCTCTTATTATAATAAAAAAAATCCTGGGACAAGACGTGACTTTTTCAGAGAGATATTTTCATGTCCTGTGAGACCAGACTTTGTGCCATAGAGATTTAACCACGCCCAGGGCTGGAGATAAAAGACAAAGAGTAGATGACAAAGTAGAACGTCGTAAAGAATTCAAAAACGTTGGTGCAGTACACATGCAGAGCAGACTGGAGATAATGAAAGTACTAAAATTCGAAAGTCTCAAAAAAAAGGATAATAAAGATCGCATTAGTGCGAACAAATGGAAATTATTACTTGGTGAAATAATGGAACAGTGAAAAGAGATCGAATATATTGTTTGGATTTAAACGTTAAGTCTGAGACTTGTAGATCGTCTAATTTGTGTTGCCATCAGGGAAAAGTAGTGTTTCTTCCCAATGAGGAAGTGAGTGTATCCATGAGAAAGCAAGCAGGGAGCAAAGCCCTCTAGTGTTTTAAAAAGAGAAACATTTTAGGGTTTGGGATTTGTAGGTGAGCCCTGTTTAATGCCAAAAAAACATAAATAAAGGAGGGAGAAATACAAATAAAGAAATAAGATCATCGGGTCTTGGCACTCACTTTGTCAGCTTGGAGAAAAAGGCTTCCAAGGGCTCTGAATGGACACTCATAGGATGCTGTCCTCCATTTGGATTAAATAGCACTTGGGGCACAAGATGCAGGACTGTCAGTGTTAGGGCAGAAGTGACATCATGGTTCCCCTCCAATCTCTTCCTGTGTTCTAAAGGTGGAGAAGGTGTCATTGGTCTACAGGTAAATGAAAAAGCCTTAAAACATAACAAATATGCCCACTTTGAAGCAGAAAACTTTTAGATTTAAGTCAACATGCCTTCTTCATCTATGAGGCATCCTTGTGATATTGAAAGGGAACAAGAGAAAAACTACGAGGGGTGTTCAATTATAAATGGGAATTTTCATGCTCTGTTCTTCTAAATAGTGCAAGGTAGACCTGACTCATTGGACAAACATGAACTTGTCGTTAGTAGTGCTAGTTGCTCTTTTCCCCTTTCCAGTCAGTTGTAATCAACATGTCAGAGCAGTACACAGTAGTGTTGCGCAGCACATTATTATTCAATTTTTGACAAATGAAGGAGTCGTTTCATCTCAGATGTATTCGTGACTTAAAAAACAGTTTGGAGATGAGTGTCTCTCTCTCTCTCTCAGTCTAGAGTGTATGATTGGTGTAAGTCTTTCAGAGAGGGACTGTCATCTCTTCAGTCCACTTAAGGAATTTTTAGGAGAGAAGAAATTCAAGCCGAATGAGGAGGTTATTGACGCTGCGCAGAAATGGGTCAACATGCAGTCAAAAGACTTCTGCTCTTCAGGGATTAAGAAGTGTCCTGAGCACTGGAACAAGTGTACTGCAGTGGCAGGAGACTATATAGAAAAATAGTGTGTAAGTTGTTTCCTTGTATTCAATAAATAAAGCATAGCTCATAGATTCCTGTTTATATTTGAACGCCCCTCGTATTTTCTCAAGGTTAAGGATCCGTTTCTTGCTTATTTGTCTGCTTGCAGTGGCTGTAGTGGGTGGTGTTTTGACAACCCAATGTCAACCTCCCGCCACCAGTCTTTTGTATTCTGTGTTGTTATTTTACATAACCTATACAGTGAAATGTGTGCCAGGTGCAAGTGTAGTGACTTTCATTGTACTTTGTACACATCACAATAAATCTGAACTGAACTGATCGACTGCATTGTATTTTTAGTAAAAAGCCACCTTTTGTGTGGCATGTCAGAGCAGACTGAAGTGCCACAAACCAATTATAATTTTTTGTAATACGCTACACTACTTCTCCCTGATGGCAACACAAATTAGATGATTTACAAGTCTCCGACATAAAGTTTAAATCTGAACAATATATTCGATCTCTTTTCACTGTTCCGTTATTTCACTGGGTAATAATTTCCATTTGTTTGCACTAATGTGATCTTTACTATCATTTTTTTGAGACTTTCTAATTTTAGTACTTTCATTATCTCCAGTCTGCTCTGCATGTGTATCACACCAACGTTTTTGAATTCTTTACAATGTTCTACTTTGTCATCTACTTCTTGTCTTTTATTTCCAGTCTTGTCTCACGGGACATGAAAGTATCTCTCTAAAAATGTCACATCTCGTCCCAGGCAAAGAAGTCTCGTCTTGTCCCAGGATTTTTTTTATTATAATAGAGAGATATCTGTACCCCAGCATGGCGTAAGGTCTGTATCTTTTGGGTAGTGATGTATTTATTTTCTGCCTTTTGCAAAGAATATTACTTTCTTGTCCATATTTTTGTTGTTTATTATGATTTAAGACAAACTTGAGCTTTGAATTTCATATGAGTTACAAACTGAAGGCTGTGCTAAAGAGGGCCACAGACCATTGGAAGTTGATCCCATGATAAAGCAGGCTTTGGTGACATTGAGACAGGTAGGTGTCCTGTCAGGCTTGTTTAAGATGAAATGCTTCTTGATGAAGGAGACCAGTGTTGGATATAAGATTTAGTTTCTAATATTTGGCCTCTTTTTATTACTGCTACTCATAAATAGAATACCCTAAAAACAAAACATGAAGTATATGATTCACTAAAGCTTTGTAGATTTCCACCAAAAGTAAAACTCCATTCTTCTTACAGACACGTTTTAATTAATAAAAGAATTAATTGGTTTTAGAACATTAGAACACTCTAGACGAGAACAGGCCATTCAGCCCAACAAATCCCAACAAAGCTTGCCAGTCCTATCCACTTATTTCTTCCAAAAAAACATCAAGTCGAGTTTTAAAAGTCCCTAAAGTCTTACTATCTACCACACTACTTGTGTCTATCGTTCTTTGTGTAAAGAAAAACTTCCTAATGTTTGTGTAAAATTTACCCTTAACAAGTTTCCAACTGTGTCCCTGTGTCCTTGATGAACTCATTTTAAAATACAAGTCTCGATCCACTGTACTAATTCCCTTCATAATTTTAAACACTTCAGTCAGGTCACCTCTTAATCTTCTTTTGCTTAAACTGTATTAGGCTCAGCTCTTTTAATCTTTCCTCATAATTCAACCCCTGTAGACCTGGAATCAGCCTAGTCGCTCTTCTCTGGACCTTTTCTAGTGCTGCTATGTCCTTTTTGTAGCCTGGAGACCAAAACTGCACACAGTACTCAAGATGAGGCCTCACCAGTGCATTATAAAGGTTGAGCATAACCTCCTGTGACTTGTACTCCACACATCATGCTATATAACCTAACATTCTGTTAGTCTTCTTAATGGCTTCTCAACATTGTCAGGAAGTCGATAGCTTAGGGTCCACTATGACCCGTAAATCCTTCTCATAAGGTGTACTCTCAGTTTTCTGACCGCCCATTGTGTATTTGCTATATACAATTTTTTGCATTAGGAACTTGCCCTTTTTTTTTTTTTGCATATCACAACTTTTCATCAAGCAACTGAGGATTCCCCTTATAAATGGAGAAGTGAAAAGTGAATGGTGAAAAGTGGGTGGGAGAGAAGTCTACAATATTTCAAAAAAGGACAACCTAGTTCAAGGGCGTTTGGGAATGTTACAATGTTGAGCCCTTATCCATGCCTTTTAATTTTCACACAGTGGTCCTAAAGATGTTACGATTTGCTGTCATTATGAATATTGTACTTGTAGCATCATCGCACCAGTGCTCACTTGTGGCAAGTGCGAATGGCTTCTCTCTCTTCCCATGGCTTTTTTAGGTAGCTCACTATCCAGAAGCACCACTTGCTGTTACCACATTGGCTGCAAATATTTTAAGATATTTGCAGGCATGATTTTTTGGCTCCCATACAGCTGGCACCATTACTGCTCATTTGTATGATGGAATGCCAACTAATAGGCTGGCAACTCATGCCCAGGCTGATGCTGCCTGACAGCGCTTTTACTATAGCAATATAACCATACAGTTGTGCTTGAAAGTTTGTGAACCCTTTAGATATATTTGTGCATAAATATGACCTAAAACATCATCATATTTTCACTCAAGTCCTAAAAGTAGATAAAGAGGAACCAGTTAAACAAATTAGACAAAAATATTATATTTGGTCTTTTATTTATTAAGGAAAATGATTAAATATTACATTTTGTGAGTGACAAAAGTATGTGAACCTTTGCTTTCAATATCTGGTGTGACCCCCCTTTGAAGCAGTAACTGCAATTAAACGTTTTCGGTAACTTTTGATCATCCCTGCACACTGGCTTGGAGGAATTTTAGCCCATTCCTCCGTACAGAACAGCTTCAACTGGGATGTTGGTGGGTTTCCTCACATTAACTGCTCACTTCAGGTTCTTCAACAACATTTTGATTGGATTAAGGTCAGGACTTTGACTTGGCCATTTCAAAACATTAACTTTATTCTTATTTAACCATCCTTGGTAGAACCACTTGTGTGCTTAGGGTCGTTGTCTTGCTGTATGACCCACCTTCTGTTGAGATTCAGTTCATGGACAGATGTCCTGACATTTTCCTTTAGAATTCTCTGATATAACTCAGAATTCATTGTTCCATCAATGAAGGCAAGCCGTCCTGGCCCAGATGCAGCAAAACCAGGTCCAAACCACGATACTACCACCACGTTTCACAGATGGGATAAGGTTCTTATGTTGGAATGCAGTGCTTTCCTTTCTCCAAACATAACGCTTTTCATTTAAACCAAAAAGTTCCATTTTTGCCTCATCCGTCCACAAAACATTCTTCCAATAGCCTTCCGGTTTGTCCATGTGATCTTTAGCAAACTGCAGACGAGCAGCAATGTTTTTTTTTTGAGGAGCAGTGGCTTTCTCCTTGCAACCATGCCATGCACACCATTGTTGTTCAGTACTCTCCTGATGGTGGACTCATGAACATGAACATTAGTCAATATGAGAGAGGCCTTCAGTTGCTTATAAGTTACCCTGGGGTCCTTTGTGACCTCACTGACTATTACATGCCTTGCTCTTGGAGTGATCTTTGTTGGTCGACCACTCCTGGGGAGGGTAACAGTGGTCCTGAATTTCCTCCAATTGTACACAATCTGTCTGACTGTGGATTGATGGAGTCCAAACTCTTTAGAGATGGTTTTATAACCTTTTTCAGCCTGATGAGCATCAACATCTCTTTTTCTGAGGTCCTCAGAAATCTCCTTTTGTTCGTGTCATGATACACTTCCACAAACATGTTGTGAAGAGCAGACTTTGATAGATCCCTGTTCTTTAAATAACACAGGGTGCCCACTCACACCTGATTGTCATCCCATTGATTGAAAACACCTGACTCGAATTTCACCTTCAAACTAACTGCTAATTCTAGAGGTTCACATACTTTTGCCACTCACAAATAAATGTCCAAATATAATATTTTTGTCTCATTTGTTTAACTGTTTTTTCTTTATCTACTTTTAGGACTTGAGTGAAAATCTGATGATGTTTTAGGTCATATTTATAAAGAAATATAGAAAATTCTAAAGGGTTCACAAACTTTCAAGCACAACTGTACATTATAAGTCACCACTCGTTCATAATTATGTGACAACTGTATTGCATCAGGGAGGTTTCTGCTGTGAGGAAATGTGAAATATTAATATTTTTTCATTAGTACTTGGAGAATAATCGCCCCAAGGGGCTAAGAGAATCATAACAGGGTTTAGGGAATGTGGTTGAGGAATTGGGGATGCATAAGAAAATTTAGAGCAGTGGTCCTGGGGACCCCCTGTGGCTGCATGTTTCTGTTCCAACCAGATTCGCAATAAGTGATAATAATTAATAATTATTGATCTCATTTAGTTAGCTGTTTTTTTTTTCCTTCTCTTATGCTGTATTCAGAAAAGAACAGTAGTATGATTTTTATTTTACAAGACATTCAGAAATATTTCTACTTTTTCTATAGCTTTAAATGCTTTAACTCTTTTTTGTTGTTTTTCCTTTTATTTTTCCCTTATTTTGAGTCATCTGCTCCCATTGTTGTATCCTAATAGTGACAATTAAAAAACAAGCAAAGCACATCACCCGCGTGAACAACACTAAATGATAAAAGGCAGTGCTTCAGCATCAGACCCACTAATTAGTCCATAATGGAAACAACAACAACAACAACATTTATTTATATAGAACATTTTCATACAAAAAAATGTAGCTCAAAGTGCTTTACATAATGAAGAATAGAAAAATAAGAGACACAGTAAGAAAATAAAATAAGTCAACATTAATTAACATAGAATAAGAGTAAGGTCCAATGGCCAGGGGGGACAGAAAAAACAAAAAAACTCCAGACGGCCGGAGAAAAAAATAAAATCTGCAGGGATTCCAGGCCATGAGACCGCCCAGTCCCCTCTGGGCAATCTACCTAACATAAATGAAACAGTCCTCTTTGGATTTATGGTTTTCACGGAAGGGTTTGATAATGATGATGATGATGATGAACACGTGGACTTCTGGCTTTTAGTCCATCAATGCTGGGGCATCATAGTGCTTTGAGTAAGTTGGTGGTGGCAGGCCGCCACCACAGAGAAACCGGAAAAAGAAACAGAAGAGAGAGTAGGGGTCAGTACGGATTTTAGAACCACCATGAATAGTTATTATGATGAATTGAACATACAGAGTATCAGGATTAAGTTAAAGTGAAGTTATAAAAAGGCCATGTTAAAGTGATGTGTTTTCAGCAGTGTTTTAAATTGCTCTACTGTATCAGCCTGGCGAATTCCTATCGGCAGGCTATTCCAGATTTTAGGTGCATAACAGCAGAAGCCCGCCTCACCACTTCTTTTAAGTTTAGCTTTTGGAATTCTAAGGAGACACTCATTTGAGGATCTAAGGTTACGATTTGGAATATAGGGTGTCAGACATTCCGATATATAAGATGGAGTGAGATTATTTAAGGCTTTATAAACCATAAGCAGTATTTTAAAGTCAATTCTGAAAGACACAGGTAACCAGTGTAGCGACATCAAAACTGGAGAAATGTGTTCGGATTTTCTTTTTCTAGTTAGGATTCTAGCAGCTGCATTCTGCACTCGTTGCAAATGATTTATGTCTTTTTTGGGTAGTCCTGAGAGGAGTGCGTTACAGTAATCTAGTCGACTGAAAACAAAAGCGTGAATTAATTTACAGCATCTTTCAATGATATAAGAGGTCTATTTTTTGCTATGTTTCTTAAGTGAAAAAATGCTGTCCTAGTGGTCTGATGAATATGTGATTTAAAATTCAGGTTACAGTCAACGGTTACCCCTAAGTTTTTTACTTCTGTCTTAACTTCTAATCCTAATGCGTCAAGTTTATTTCTGATAACCTCACTGGATCCGTTTTTGCCAATCAATACAATTTCAGTTTTCTCTTTATTTAACTTGAGAAAATGACTATTCATCCATTCACAAATACCAGTAAGACATTGTGTTATTGATTCGAGAGAGTCGGTGTCATCAGGTGCTACTGATAAGTACAGCTGTGTGTCATCAGCATAGCTGTGGCAGCTCACGTTGTAACTTGAGATAATCTGAATTAACGGGAGCATATAGATTGAGGAAAGAAGCGGACCTAGGATAGAGCCTTGTGGAACACCATATAGAATATCATGCGTCTTTGAGTTGTGACTACCACAAAGGCAGAGATGGAAATCAGGATGAACATAAATGAAATGTAAAAAAAAATACATTATCCACATATAACTGCTTAATTTTTAATTTTTTTATTAAAATGTATTAACACACTTACTTTTGTAATTTCTTCACTGGCCCCAAAACGGGGAAATGACAGCTCATTTACTTAGGCTAGGAGTCCAATTAAAAACAAACATTGGTTGGAACAACACCTTGCAGCCCCGGTGGGTCCCCAGGATCGAGTTTGGGGGAATCATTGATTTAGAGAATAGAGCATTAATTAAACGTTGTAGGTTCCAATACAGAAGAATAGAATAATATTGTATTTACTTTATTGTCGGATAACAGGCCCCACGATTTCTAGATTCCACATTTAATTCAGTATATCCTTTGTATAAGATAGCGAACGGTAGGTTCACATCCCCTTTTCATATCATGTGGGAAAGTACAAAGCTTCGAAACAGTGAGAGCGCCGCCGGTGTGCTTCAGTGACGTTAGAAGCTGTGGACGTCATCAGTCACGTGGTTCGAAAGCTTCGCTACGCCGTTTGGAAGCAGTGCGCTTCATTAAACCAATCCAAGCTTCGAATCCTCAGTGTATCAAAAGTGCCACCCCTGGGGAGTACAAACGTTGTGAGGCAGCACACTAACCACTACACGAATGCTTTTCCCATCCGGAAAATACTGCATTTTTATAATGCCAAGTATATTTGGGCAAGTTCTGCTTTTCCTGCTCGAGGCTCAACTCTTTCACTTAGGAGCGAAAGTTGTATAAAATACGATCATTCAAAAGTAACATACAGAGCCCGACCTTTTTGCTCTTCGTCGCCTTGCACTTTAGTAACCTAATAATGTATGTTCCTGTTCAAATATGTGCGTGTAAATATCGCGCATTTACTAAAGTGTCTCGTAAATAGCAGATGCTCGAGTCAGACGGCATCAGTTTTGTTTCATGTAGACTTCCGTAGGAAGGGGTCAGTGTCGTATGATTTTTTTTTTTTTCGTCAAACTCCAAGAGGATTTCGTGCCCAGTGTTGGTGCAGGAGCTTATTCGGGTCTCCGGATGGCAGCTGGGTGCGACCCATAAGAGCGTAAGGATGATTTCCAAGTTGACCGACGCATGGCTGCGAATCTTCCGAGAAGTGGAGCGACTCTACGTGGCTCTGTGCCACCTGCACCTTTTGTTCAACCGTCTGTTCAATGCGACGGCGCCGGTCCTGGTCGGAATCTGCGCGGCCTGCCGCGTTGTTTACCGCCTCATTCTCGGGATTGATTACTTCTTCAACGCGACCGCCAGCCGCTTTCAAAAATTGCTCGAGTATTTAGGCTATCTGAAACCAGTCGAGAGACGAAACTTAGAGAGAAGCTAGCACTGGCTAAGCAAGAGTTGGGAAGGGCTGGTCGCCGCCTGCTCTTCTCATAAATCTGTGAGGAGCGCGGCAGGCGTACGAGGCCATCCAGCTGCTGGACACCGTTACCTGAAAGGAACTTCATTGACAGCAGGAGAGCAGTGGATAGAAACTGACAACTAGTGAGGAATGCAGTATTACCAGTCGTAGATAAAAAGAGGACCTTGAACATGGAAGGACGGGTATGGTGAGAAGAAAACGCAGCTGTTCGGCGCCTGTCCGGCTGTTGCCATCTACAACACCCAGACCTTTTTAATAGTTCGTTTTGTTATTGGATCTGCTATTTAAATTGTTAAAAAATTGACAGAGTCGTTATTTCATTTATTATCAGTTATATTGATCAGCAATATATTTTGAAATGTAATGGTTGTGTTTATGTGCGCCGGGGTACACCGTCCAGGTCCTTTGTCCACGGGGTAGGAGCCCACCATGACGAAGAGATTGAATAAAGCCGACTCGGAAAGTAAATAAATGGAGAGCACTGACCTCATTCTCTTATAGTTTTATAACCAGACCTACAGGTTGGAAAGGAATGAGCGCATTTGTTTACACCTTGCTAACGAATGTTGTGGCATCCCACCCTGGAAGGATCCCTGTCCTGTACTTGATGCTGTCAGAGTAGAGACCTGCTTCGAAAAGCTTGAATTAATGAAACATGTCAGATAATGGATGAAAATACTTGGATCAAAATGACTGACATTGCTGGAAGTAACGGTTCCTCAGTTTAGGCTGAAATCAAACAGATCACCAGGACCAGATAATATTTACACTCGAGTTCTTAATGAGGCTTGTGAGTACATATGTATCTATATCTACTGTATAAACATTTGACAAATATTTTTAGGAAGTCACTGTGCACTGAGATTCCAAAGGACTGGAAAATGGCAAATATCACTCCATTATATAAAAAGGGTGACAGGGCAGATCCAAACAACTATAGGCCAGTAAGCTTAACATGCATCACAGGAAAACTAATGGAAGGAATTATTACGGATAAGATTGAGCAACATCTGGCAAGGACAGGAATTATTCTGAACTGTCAGCATGGGTTCAGAAGAGGGAGGTCGTGTTTTACTAACATGCTGGAATTCTATGAGGTTGCAACAAAAGGTTATGATCAAAGTGGAGCTTATGATGTTATTTATCTGGACTTTCAGAAAGCGTTTGATAAGGTGCCACATGAGAGGTTGGGCATCAAATTAAAAGAAGTGGGAGTTCAGTGTGATGTTTTTAGATGGGTGCAGAATTGGCTCAGACACAGGAAGCAGAGGGTGATGGTGCAAGGAACCTCGTCAGAGTGTTAAGAGTGGTGTTCCTCAGGGGTCAGTGCTGGGGCCGCTGGTATTTTTAATACATATTAATGATTTAGATAGGAATATAAGTAACAAGCTGGTTAAGTTTGCAGATGATACCAAGATAGGTGGATTAGCTATTTGGAAGAGATTACTGTGTATTTAGTAGTTAAATATTTAGTGCACTTAATATCCATCCAATGCTTTTTTCCATCTTACTCTTTTTTGTGTACAATACAGTTTTATAAACTCTGTCTGCTAACCTTGTTTGATTACTTTGATAATCTGAGGAATGGCGCCTGGGTGCTATCCCTCCTGAGTCCTGCATTTTTTTAAAAATTTGACTGCTTTCAGTCTTCCATGGGTATTGTGACCAAGTGTCTAGCTTCACATCTCTTAAGAATGGATTGCAGATTGTTTTTAAATAAAAAGGGAGAATGAAATGATCAGCATGCTATACAGTAGTTTGTTCATTTTTACTGTACAGTGATTAATAATAATATATCTGTTGTCACACACATACACATGGGAGGCTGCTAAAGGGCTTGAAAGAGGGAATTCCACACCAGACCAGGGGGTAGCGAGGTGCACTAATCCTTTCTCTCTTTCCACTGCAGACCAATTATGGGAAATTCTGCCTGGCCTCAGTGACATCACGATCCAGATGGCATTGCTTACCATCCTGAAAGATGCCACTTCTGGTCATGACTCAGGTGATGTCACTTCTGGTCTCGAAGACACTACTTCCGGTCCCAGTCACGATTACCTCACTTCCTCTACCTTACTTTAAAACCGCCATCTTAACCTCACCCTGACAGTACTGTTTTGGACTCCAATCTGTACACAACTGTACAACCAATTTAACGTTTTGTAACCGGGTTCAAGTATACGGGAGGCTGCCCCAAAACCTTTTTGTGGCTCTTTGTCTTTTCATTGACACTGTTTAGGATTAAACAGTGATTAGTGTTTCATCCTAAGTACACGAAGATTTTGGACCCGAGTTATGTCTTGTTGTGGGAGGTCTACATGTTCCTCTCACGTCTGCATGGGTTTTCACTCAATGCCTGCTTTAATCTTGCTTGGCGTCACATTCTCTCTAAAAAGTAGATCTTTTTTGTCTTGCAGACCACTGCAAACACAAAAACACACACACCTTTAAACAGATAGTAAAAGAAAATATACTCAAACATTCAAGAAAAATAGCATAAGCTGGACTTGTAATGCTGATTTTAACTTCTTGGAACACACAGCTGTAAAGGCACAAGAGTCTCCGGCGTGACAGGACCATGTTCCTTTCCTGTGCGTGAGATTTTGGTTCTTCTCCTTGGTTCAATGAAAAAGGAGCAAAGGCTGGATAACTTGATGAATTCCCAAATGATCACACTCGGAAGTTAAACTAGACAGAACGTCAACAGGCAAACTGCAAGGTGTGTTGGCAGCTTTCTGTCTATAAACAGAATATTCTGTGGAGTTCTTCATTATGGAAAAGATTCTGTGCTAGACATTCTGTTGTATCTTGTTTTGACAGTTGTCTTTATATATAAAAAATCCAACGTCTGACTATCTGTCTGTCTGCTTTTCACAAGAGAACTACTTGACGGATTTAGATTTTTTTTTTTTCTATAATTTGCTTGAACATTCCAGATGACTTTGTAACTTCTCTCATCATGTTGGGTGTCATAGTTTGCTTACGGTACCGATTTATTTGTGCGAGTCTGATGGACACTCAACAAGCTGAGGGGATGAGCGACAGGGCCCTCCTCACTCTCGTGCCAGCCTCGGGCCGTTCCTTACCTCTACTTCTCTAGCATAAGAGAGAACTACTTAATGGATTTAGATTGGGTTTTTTTCTATAATTTGCTTGAACAGTCCAGTTGATTTTATGACTTCTCTGAAGAACCATAGTTCGCTTGGAGGAGTGATATATTCGCATTAATCCAAAACAGAGGCTGTGGGCCAAGGGAAGAGGGAAGTGAGACATCAGGAGTGGGGAGCCAGGCAGAGGGCCCTCCTCACTGTCCTGTTTCACTACTACGCGGGTGGAGCTGCAGCGGACGGCTAGTAGTTCATAAAGTGTATATAAAACTTTGGTGTTTTTGGCTAAATACAAGCTAAATCTTGGTGTAACATATGTAAAGAGAGTTAAAAAAATCACACATATATCTACATAACCAAAGCATAAATCAGGAATCACTGATTATTTTTGTTACACACTACACTGGGCACATTCCAAAGATATGCTCTTTTGCTTGATTGGCCAATCCAAATTGGCATGTGCCCAGTAATCTTGTGGTGGATAACACGGGTTAATTAAAATGATGGATGTTTACATTTTATTCTCAGAAAGACACAATACAAATCCAAAGAGTGTGTTTGTGGATTAGACCTTTGACACACATACCCACAAACACACATAAAAATGCAGTCTTATATGGTTTGATTTGTACTGTTTTGATTATTATAGATCATTATGTGGCTTTAGTAATTAGACTTTTTCTTATATATGTTATATATATATAAAGTAAGCAAATTTCATAACTACAAAAATGGTATTAAACTATTTTTCATTCAATTTGTGGAGGAATTCTTGAATTTATTTAAACTGATGTTTTATTACAAGTCCCATATCTTAATAAATGCACACATTTCAATAATATTCATTCATGGCTCGCTTTAGCAAAAACTTTGTTTTTATAATTTTTCCACACTTTTTATTTATTTAATAGCTGCATCATTATTAAATTCTAATTGCTGCATCTTAATTATGAGCTTTTTGACAAGTACAAGTCCTTTTTTAAAAAGGAAAAAGCATTTTTGAATCCTTATTCCAATTGAAATAGATTTAACTATGCAAGAAGTTAAAGTAAAAAGGAAGGTTAGCCTGTGATATGTCGATTCCTGCCTTTTAGCGAATGCAATCAGCATATCCCCCAGTCTGCAATTCTGAATTGAATAAACTGTTAGAATACAGATGGAGGTGTGTTATCTTTTGATGAATTCCTCTGGACACTGCATTGCAGTGGGAGTTCATTTTGAAATCTCTACAGCTGAGGTGACACAGGCCTCGCAGTTCCAGTAGCATGGTGTTAAATGAAGGCCTGATTACTGTCCGTTGAGATTTTACACATTATCCTTATACAGTATATATGCAGTTTTTTTCTCCATATCTATCAGTCTCCTCATTTTCTGAGACATGCAGGTTAGGTAGCTTGACAGAACTGCTAGGGGGCATGCCAGCCATCCATCCCGACACAGACGGACACAGGAGGCACACTTATAAAAACACAAGTTTTTTTATTTTTCTTCACTCGTGGAGAACGTCTTCCCCATTCCCACAACAAAGTCCAAGCAAAAACACAAAACAATTCTCTCTTTCTTTTCTCCTCCACTACTCCGGTCAAGCTTCGTCTTCCTCCTCCCGACTCTGGTTCTTCGAGTTGTGGCAGCTGGCTCCTTTTATTAAGGCACCCGGAAGTGCTCCAGGTGCTTGATGACTAATTTCCGGCAGCACTTCCCTGAGTGGCAGAAGGACTGCCCATAAGGGCTAATAGCTCCTGCTGCAGCACCCCCTGGCAGCACCTGCGGATCCCAACAGGGCTGCACCAAACTCCAACTCCCATGAAGCCCTGCGGGAGTCCAAGGCACCGCTTTCAGCGCAGAGGGGTTGCTATCTAGCGTTCCGAGGGAGGTAACGCTCTGACATTCTTGCCCCCCTGGTCTTCCCTGTGTGGAGGCATCCTGGCTGCACAGTACAGTAGATTCATCCAAATGTGTAAGTATCCTCTCTGCAGTGTAAAGTTTTTTCCTGCTGTGTGTGCAATACTGCCTGGATAGGCTCCAATCTTCTGCGAGTAAGGAAATTCAGAAAATGAGTGAACAAACTTCTGTTAATGTTTTGTGGTATAAAGTCCTCGGTGACCCTGTTCTCCTCTTTATACTCTTTATTGTGTAGACCTTTCAAAATTTTTTTTAAAATCTTATACACTTGCCACTAATGTCAGGCACTGCAGTTCCTAGATAGAGTGAAAGAACAGGCAGGAAATAGTTTCACTTTTAATTATTTATTACTAGCCATGTGCGCCCAACTACCTTGCACGTGTTAAAGTTATCTGTGAAGGGCTCCCTGTTTAAACGCGGCTGCCAGTCGTGAATTGGGCCCTTCGTCGCACAGCATTATGATTTTTTATAAGGGAAACAAAATTACAAAAGAAAACCCTAGGATATTGATTCGATAGGAACGGCCTACTCGGAATCACTGTCCGAATCGTAATTATGTGGTGGTGTAGGAGCATTTCTGCTTCTGTCTGTTCACAGTCCGTCTCGTTTTCACAACGCTATCGTTTCCTGTCACGATGTCTTCTCAACCTTTCTCCAATCTCGCAGGTTGCTTTGTGGCAATCCAAAGAGTAAGGCAATATACATGGAGCAATGGTTATAAAAGGGGGACACATGTACCTTTTATCTTCGGCAATCTCATTCTCTAACCAGGCCTCAGGAGCTAACCAGCGTAACACTGTCCACCACCCCTTTCGTTAATCCGACACATTGTTGACATCCGTGAGTAACAACAACGTACTAAACTGGAAGGTGGTCTACGCATGTGTGGAATTCGCGGACAAACAAAGATCAAGATCTAAATGAAGATCTCTTAAGTTAATTTAAAGCACAACAATTTGTTTAGTTTGAATGTCTGTGTTTTGAGGTGTGACTGGAGTACTACAGTCTTCAGTAGTATAAGCCTGGAGGAGATTCTTAATGCAATGCCTATGTTTTAGCTGTCTCTCTACTGCCATCTACTGCTTCTTCTTCTAATTCATTCGCAGGCAAACAAAGATCAAGATCTAAATGAAGATTATATATAGAGATAGATAATATGCCCAAATTATAAGAAGGCAAAATTAAATGAGTGTTGATTATAAAGCAGTTCAAGTTGATTATGCTAGAGGGTGCAATAACTTGTAGCTACATTTGATTCTTCCTGGTCAGCTTATCATCTACACAGGCTCAGGCAGCCTACCTGTCTCGATATGTCTGCTGTGTCGATATGTCTGCTGAGACGGATTTCTTTTCTTCTCATGGAGAAATGTCGAGAGAGAGTGGTGGTCTTCTCTTCATTGCAAGATAGCAAGAAGGACACCATGACTTTGCAAGCCTCCCTCTGTATTGTCTTTCCGCAGCTCATGACACATACACACCTCCCGGATATTTCCTGGGCCATTTGCTAGTGAAGCAGCTCAGACTACAGTGTAGGTGTAATGTTAACGAATGAAACAAATCATGAAAGCTCAGCCCCCAAGTTGAGCATTTTCTGTAGTTTCCAAAAAAACAAGAAGGAAAGGAAATGTAAGTAATTATGTAATAAAAATGAGTCCTTTCTGTCAAAGGTGGCCTGTAATTAAGTCATAAAAACTAGCATTCCTAAACCATTGAAGAAAGAAAGTTACAATGATTTACTTAAAGAAAGCTGCTTCTTTCTTTATGACATCATTTAATAACGATAATAATAATAATTCTTTACAATATTGAGCGTTTCATACTGAGTGGGGAGCCATTTTAACCACTACTAATGAGTAGCATCCACCTGGATGATGCAATGGCAGCCATTTTTGAGCCAGTACACTTGTCACACCTGAGCTATTAGGTGGTGAGAGAGATAGCCAATTACAGGTAGGATGACTGCTGTGGAGGGCAATTTAGACATTGGGATACACCCTACTCTTTACAAAGGACGCCTGGAGATCTTTTATGGCTACAGAGAGTCAGGACCTCAGTTTTACGTCTCATCCGAGGTATGGTGCTATTTTTACAGTGTTCCCATTGCTTCACTGGGACATTGAGATCCACATTCAAAACCCACCTCTTTCAGCAACAACCCGAGCTTTTCCTAGGTGGTCTACCATCAAAGGACTGGCCGGGCTCAAAAATGCTTAGCTTCATGGGGGATGACCTCTTGTGAACTGCATATGATATGGCTGGTATTCACTTCTTAAATGACAATTTACAGGCCTTGTACATTTTGAATATTAATCTACATAACAGTTATAAAAACAATACTGTATGAAATAAACTTGTAAAATACTGATATTGTAACTGATGTGAAGAATTTATGAAAGGCCTAAACATTTTATTGGAGAACACAGAGCCAGTCAATCTATTAGGCAACACAGGCGACCACTTAGGACTATAATCTGAGGTGTTTAGAATTATGATACTAATGTTCACAGTATGTACATAAATGGGGGGGCGTTTGTGTTTCTGAAAGCTTGCATACCTTAGACACCGAAGAGGACCCTTCCCTCCAGCCCTTCGTCAAACAATGATGATGGTCGTTTTTAATAAAAGTAAACCCAATAGAGACCAACCCCATGTTTACAAAGTCTGAGAATAAATACTGACTACCCACTATGGAAAATGGGGGGGTGACTTCCATCATCCTCACCTAGGGGTTTAACTGGCATTGGGCACATATGCAATTTTGGTGCCTCATTATTTACTCTTAATTGCCATTTTTAATAATACCATACCATACCATTTTCCCAATCCACTGAATCCTAACACAGGGTCACGGGGGGTCTGCTAGAGCCAATCCCAGCCAACACAGGGCGCAAAGCAGGAAACAAACCCTGGGCAGGGCACACACACACACACAATTTCGGATCACCAATGCACCTAACCTGCATGTCTTTGGACTGTGGGAAGAAACCAGAGCAGCCGGAAGAAACACAGGGAGAACATGCAAACTCCACACAGAGAGGACCCGGGAAGCAAACCCAGGTCTCCTTACTGCAAGGCAGCAACGCTACTGCCGCGCCACCTTTTTAATAATTATTTTAAAAATTGTTTTGTTGTTAAGTTTAATTTCAGAAACTGTAGCGCTATATACATGTTAATAACTTCACCAAAAGACCCCTGTTGATAAATTAATGATTAACACATGTTAAATCTAAAAAGTTTTTTACACTTGAACTTCAGCATTCCTGGTATCCCTGCCCAAAGTTCCAAGAGGGTTCACCCAGTTTACAGGCAACTCATTTTGTAATGTACAGTAGGTTAACATGAAAACCAGAGTGGCTATGTGTGGAGAAAATAGGAATGAAAGGTCACTTAATACACTTACTAGATATAGTTTATGACTTATGGTACATGCTTGTTTTCAGTCACTCAGATTACAAATACTGGCAGCAGATGAAGTGAAGACCTTTTGAAGATATGGCAACAACAACTGGTGAGCATTCCTTTTAATTTCTTAATATTGCTGTGATTCCATATCACTTACAAACATCATGCTTAAAAATGCTTGTATAAAATGCTGAGTTAAACAAAAGCCCTTCCCGGATTAGAAAAGGTGAATTACTGCATAAACTGAGTTGGATTTCTAATATGAATGTGCATTGAAAAACTAAATATAAATGTTTTATAAATACATTAGCATTTTAAAACTACTGCTTCACAAATTCAGTTCTAGGACCCTTACCACTTTTGTACCAGCTAATATCCAGTTATTCTGCAGCATAGGCCAAGCTTATTAGTGTGCCAACCGACTGTTTGGTAGCTACTATGCAGCTGAGTTTTTCCCCCCTTATGATCTGGCAAATGCCTAATTTGCCTTAATGGTGGTGCTGGCCCTGCTTACATCTGCACCATTTTGCTTTGAGTTTCTAGCTGTGGTCATGGCATACTTCTGTTGCCAATACACATCCGGGAAGGTGATATGTATTAAACATGCTGTAGGTGGGGGCAGAGTATTTTAGGAGGTGGGCATGCTCTAAGATGAGGTGATGTCAAAGTGTGCAGAAGATAGCAAAATAGATCTGCTAGGAGCCCTGTGCTAGCTTCACAGCAGGCTGTCATGGTGCTGACCCTCTGTCTGTTTGAACTGCCCTCCATTTAAAGGTAAGGCTGATCAAACTCATTTTTGAAGATTTGGTTGACATGGCCCTTAAAAGCAAAACAGCAAAAATGGCAAATGTTTTAACAACACTCTAGTCTGAAAATGGAGCAGATACCCTGTTCACAATGTAGTCTTAAATTTCAAGTTCATGGAAAAACTAACAATTGTGTTTTCAGCATTTAAAGTATAAAAGTGTTATTAAACTTGCAGGACAAAAAAAAAACATAAAACATCTCTTAGCATGACTGAATTTAGTTAAGCAAATAAAGAAAAGGTGTTTATGCAATTGTATCTCTCTATTTTATATCAAAAAAGTCGGAGATGAGACGTGACTTTCTCAGAGAGATACTTTCAAGTCCTGCAAGACGAGACTTTGGGGGGGGATTGGGGTTTGCGAACGAAGCGAGCAGGGGCAAAGACCCATCCATCCATCCATTATCCAACCCGCTGAATCCGAACACAGGGTTAAGGGGGTCTGCTGGAGCCAATCCCAGCCAACACAGGGCACAAGGCAGGAACCAATCCTGGGCAGGCAGGACACACACAGACACATCCACACACCAAGCACACACTAGAATCGCCAATCCACCTAACCGGCATGTCTTTGGACTGTGGGAGGAAACCCACGCAGACACGGGGAGAACATGCAAACTCCACGCAGGGAGGACCCTGGAAGTGAACCTGGGTCTCCTAACTGCGAGGCAGAAGCGCTACCACTGTGCCACCGTGCCGCCCGGTGGCAAAGACCCCTAGTAATAAAACAAAAAAACAGAGTAACAGAAAAAATATCTCCAAGTAATGCTTCCTTGTAATCTCAAAATAAAGTTGTGTGATGGGAGATTAATTGGTGTGCTGCAGAGAGTCCAACAGACACATAAAAATGATTTTCTACAGCCTTAGGGATGGACAGAGGTCAGACAGAATTCAAACAAGTTAAATGCTAATCAGGGATCCATATCTTTGTGCAAATGGGATGTTGACCTATTGCAGGGCACACTTGTTCATGCTCAGATAATAATAATTATTTATGGTGTACTGTTGCCTGAAAAGGTGAAGCTTCCATCTTGCATGGCAATTTGTTTTTTTCTGCAGCTACTAAATGGGGTATATAGTTTTCAAATTAATGTAAAGTTCACGCTACATTTTCTAGCATAAAATTGTGGCACAACTCAATGACATCCTTTCACACAGCCAGTTAACCCTGGCAAAGAATACATATACCAGCAAGTAAACTGTCATTGCAAATAAAGAAATGCTTAAAGAAGTAGTTTGCTGAAACCAAAGCAGAACTTTGCAATGATTTTAGGTCCTCAAAGGCTGCCTGTGTTTATTTCTATTGTTTCGGTCCACTACCAGTGTTACTGGGGGCATGGCCTCTGAGGTCAGGACCCATGTGTGAGCGATGTGACAGAATAAAAGGACGGCTATGAGTGCAAATCCTTATCCTCCATGCGGATACCAAATCTCAGAGGTATTCAAAGTTTCTAATTTTCTTGCATATATGTTTGGTTTTGAACCTCTTATTCTCTCCACCATTATTAGTGCCTGTCGTGATTAGGCTTCAGTTTTGTTTCTCTTTATATATATTTTTTTGTTTTGTTTTTTGCATGCATCTTATGGTTTTTGCTCAAAATGTTTAACTGTCAATTTGCTGACAGAACATGTATAAATGTACCATATCACCTTTCTTTCAATGAGTATATATTCTGCAAGAAATGAAGGCACCAAAGACCCCCTTTACACCCCTCTGTTTAGGCTAAGGACTCCTGTGTGGTGTCTGTGTGGCTGTAGGATGCCTGTGTGTTTTCCTCCCACTTATCCAGTTTACCATGTTTAGTTAATTGGTAACACTGACTGGTCCAGTATGAGCAGGTGCAGCATGTGATTGACTGGTGTGTAATCAAGGCTTGAATGGCTGAAATGGAAGAATGGCTATTTAAAAAAAACAGCCACAGCCTGGAGAGCTGAATCAGTTAAAAGGGAGAAGTTGTTAACTGCAAGTATCTTCAGCGAGATTCACACAGCAGCTAATAGAATGCATTAACATTTTGTATCTTTTTAAGTCCCAAAGTAAAAGAGAGGCACACAAGTGTCTGTCAATTGAAACAGCGATCATAATTTGAAAAATGCTTTTAAAGAGTGCAGGAAAATCTTTTATTTTTTCTTAAATGCACACAGCAGGCATTTCAAAGCTCAGAGTTTGTAACTTTTGGAGTACAGGTCATTTTATCTTTAGAGTACTTAAAACAGGCCCATCCTCTGCTGTGAGCATCAGTAAACGTTAACAAGCCAAAGCAGACATAGCAGCACACATACACCAAGTTTATTTGTCCACATTTACACTGTCGAGTATATAGCACCTTTCTCAACGCCAGGGTCTCTATGCATAGCATTAATAAAAGGACAGTAAAACCTCAGAGCCAATAATAAAGTAATAATAACAGAATAAATTAAAGTATTTAACAAAAAATAACTAACATGAAGGTACAAAAGAAAAACACAATCTACAGAAACTAAGAGTTAAGACTGGCAGAAAAGAAAAGTTTTCCTTTAAGTTTAGAAGGAAGATTACAAGGAGCTTTCTCAGATGCATTAAGGTAAAGAATTCTAAAGTTTGGGAGCCATGACAGTAAGTGACCTGCCACCCTGTGCAGATAGTCTGGTCTGAGAGTTGTGAGGATGAAGGGGCCCAGCTAAGTGAATGGGGTCTAGACATAGTACAACTTTGAAGAGGGTTTGTAGAAGTTCATTTTTTATATACCTGAAGAAGTCTGTAACCAATAACTGAATAAGAACGGAGTTGATGTTCTCTGTGTGCTTAGAGTAAAGTGGGAACTCGTGCAGCTGAGTGCTCTATTGAGAGTTTTAACTGGGAGACTGGTAAATAGGAAATTACATGAAATGGGATTTGATGGAATGATGGGCCAGTGTTTCAGCGTCTTTCCTGTTGTAATAAGCGGCTAAGGCAAGCAATGCTGCAGAGATGATAAAATGCCATTTTAGTGAGTGAATTTAGTTAGTAGTAAGGTAAGTGATGAGTGCACTAAATACACTGAGACTTTGCACGGTTTGTGAAGGACACTGGTTTGACCTGATTGCCATTTTTCCACATACAGTATGTGATGCAGATTGTCAGTCAGTCAGTCAGTCATTATCCATCCCGCTGTATCCTAACACAGCCAATCCCAGCCAACACAGGGCAGGAACAAATCCCCAGGCAGGGCACCAGCCCACCACAGAGCACACACACCCACACCAAGCACACACTAGGGACAATTTAGGATTGCCAATGCACCTAAACTGCATGTCTTTGGACTGTGGGAGGAAACCCACGCAGACACAGGGAGAACATGCAAACTCCACGCAGGGAGTACCTGGGAACCCAGGCGAAACCAGGCCTCCTTACTGTGAGCCAGCAGCGCTACCACTGTGCCGCTTGTGATACAGATTGGATTTTGGTAAACACCCCAAACCATATGGTTTCTGATTTTTATTTTTTAATTGAATGCAGGCCACTGTTATTGTAGTACTGATTTCTGATTCAGTTCCACTCACCAATATCCAATCAGTCAGATTGGATTTTTACTCAAGGATGCAGCTTGACTGCGATAATTATGTGTATCATTCAATACGTTAAAACAGTACTGGTGATAAAGCAAACTGTCAGTAGTATAGTGAGGGAATGCAATTTTTGATAAATGTATGCGGTTATAAAGCTACTCAAGCTAAATTTGAAGGTTTTTATGGAAATCACAGAAAACACACGTGGGGATTGTGATATAGTGGGTGGGCGGTTCAGCAATAGCTGTTCCCTTTTAAATAAATAATCACACCCCAAGAACATGCAGGTGCCAACTGGGCGCAGGTGTGCATGAGTGCGTTTTGCTCCATGGTTAATTGGGGCACCTGGCCGAACGCACTGCATACATGTGTGGAAGTTAGTGGATTGGTCAGGCGCCTCAGTGGTCACGCAGAGGGGGCAGCTCCTCTCACCTGTGCCCAATTAGGCAGCAGAGGATTAAAGGGAGAAGGACAAGGACGTAAAAATCAGATGGAAAGATGCTGAAAGACCCAAGCAGGGTAAACTGGAGAGACATCAGTTTTAAAGGAAAATACTAGGGACTGAGAGTTTTAGAGATTCCTGCCATGTTTTAACCTTGCTTTTATGGATATGTATTTCACTGAAATATAACCTCCACAGATGATATGGTTTTATGGATTATTTATTAATGAACTTATATGCACTGCACTATTTATTTGGACACTGATTTGTTTTTGGAGTTTAGCAAAAGCACTGTTCACTTCTTTGCACCTACCCCTTGCCTGGATGCATGTGTCCTCATCTGTCTGAGTCATCTCGGTAACGTTATCAACGTTGGTGAGTTCAAGAGGCTATCAGAAGGAACTGGTAGCCTGGAGCCAGCCCGCAGCATCACAGGGATCCGTATTTCCAACGTATCCAAGTCTCTATGTTGCAATGCATGAACAGCATATACATTCCACATAATCAGAATCAGCATCACATTTATTGGCCAGATATGCACACATACAAGGAATTTGACTCTCTAAGTATGGTTACATAACTGACGCAATTGGTAAGTACACACCTGAGATTAATAAAAGATATACATTGTAAGCATATTCATACAAAGTACAAGGTAGTGTAGGAAATACTGAAATATATACACATTAACTATTGTAAGAGCCACATGGGATGGACGGGCATCCCTGCCTGTAGAGGGGAAGGTTCCTTACCCGGACGGGAGGCCACAAGTGGACGTAAAGGTATCCAAGAGAGAGAAAGGGGCATTACCCAAACTAGACTCATCAAGCAGATGGAAGGACATCCCAGCCAAAGGAAGAATTCCCTTACATGGACAGGACGCTCAGGCGAATGGACAAGCGCCCCTGACGGTTATATTTATGGCACCTTTCCTGGCCAGGATAAGTAAGGAAGAACAGGGAAGAACTGTTGCTGTGGACTGTTTATTTCCCCAGGACACTAGGTGGCAGCGGCCCTGGAAATCAGTACCCAGTTAGAAACCAGTAGGGTATGCTGAGAAAGGTAGTCTGGCAAAGCAGACCTGCTGGAGTTTGTGGGTGCCACAAGAGGGTGCTGCAGGGAGAGTTACTCCCTGTTATGTTGGACTTCCAAGTGACCTAGAAGTGCTTCCAACGGGTAACAGCCCATGCACCGGAGGTACTCCCAGATCCTCAATAAAAGGGACTGCACTCTTCTCTAAGTGAGTTGGAGCTGGGAAGAAGATGAGCTACACTCAACTGGAGGAGGGTAGTGTGGTGGAAAGTGAGGAGAAGTGAATCAGAAAAGAGTTAACTTGTGCTTTGTGCTGTACATTCAGGTATTGTGCAATAAATCATCATTTATTTGAACCTGGGACCGGTGGTCCTGTTTCTATTATACTGTATGTACGTATATTGCAAGATATTGGGGTGTGTGTGTGGGGGGAGGGATTTGCTTATACTGAGCAAGGAGAGCCAAATGAACCACTTGTGAGCTTGATGGCCTGTGGAAAAAAACTGTTCTTATATCTGCTTAATTTGGCATGGTTTAGTCTATAATGCCTGGCAGATGGGATAAGTTCAAAAAGGTTTGTGGCTTGGATATGAGAGGTCAGTGGCCTACTTCATGATTCTAGAATAGCAGAAGTCCTACAACATAGGAAGACTGCTGCCAATGATCTTTTCAGCAGACCTGACAATTCGTTGTAGCCTGTTCTCGTCTTGTTCAGTTGCTGATCTAAACCATACTATGATGGACTGACTCAATAATTGCTGTTTAGAACTGAATCGGCCACTCCTGTGGTAGAAAGAACTCCCTCAGCTTTCACAGGACGTACATCTGCTGCTGTGCCCTTTTTATTTTGGAGTTTATGTTGGCCTTCTATGTCAAGTTCTGGGTGATGATAGAGCCCAAAACATGAAGATTTCCACAATTGTCACCTTATTTTTAAGTATGAAGAGGGAAGGTAATATTGAGGGCGGGAAAGGCCTCTTGATGTCTAAGCATCAAAACAAAGTGTCCCAGGATGGTTGGGACTTGCTGCCTTTTGGGGAAGCAGACAATAGAGGTACAGTCTGTAAGGCCCATAGTTAGTGGAGGAGAGAGAAGTTCTGGGGTGTTCCTCAAAAGCAGGACAAGCCCATATTGCCTTTGAGTATCTCAGGTGAAACTTGTGATTTACCGAGCGACATGGCCTCCACTCTGCGGGACGACCCAGTCTGTGTACCTGCTTCAACAAAGCCACAAAGGGTGTAAGATCTAAATCTAGAGAGCAGTTTGTCCTCCAGGTTAACATTCTCTTCCACCAGCATGAGCATGTTGGTTTTAAACTTGATTTTATATTTGACTTTATTATTTTTTTAACCTCCACTTCCACTTTGTTTTTATGAATTGATTGATTGAAGATTGAGCACTGCACTTTTTGCAAACACTTTTTGTTGGATTTTAATAAAAGTACTGAGCACTTTTACACCTTCCTCTTGCTTGGATGTGTGAGCATCTTCATTTGCCGGCTCATCCTGGTCATGACTATCAACGTGTTGGGTTCAAGAGCTTCCCAAAATGTCAGTGACCCACACCTTCAGTTAACTGTTGTCTTAGAGCGTAGGTGGACTTAGGCAAGGGACACTGAGGTCACTTCCATAGGTAAACCTACCTCTTCACCCCCAACCCTAAGAACCTCATGACCTGTAGTCAAATCACCTGGGGCCTCATGTATCACGCCGTGCATAGAACTCACACTATAACATGGCCTAAGCACAAAAGGGGAATGTGCATACGCACAGAAAAATCCAGATGCTGGAATCTGTGCGTATGCAAACTTCCATGTTTTTGCACTACATAAATCCCAATTAGCGTGAAAAGTAACGCTTGTGCACGCGCCTGCTGTCCCGCCCCAACTCCTCCCAGAATTACTCATCTTTGAATATGCAAATCAATATAAATAGCCCTTAAGCTCAGCCTTCTATGAAAAGACAATGGGAAAAGCATGGGGAAAAATATAAGAATTTCAGCGAATACCAAGTGGAAACAAGGAAAAGGTACTATTTGTTGGTTTAAACGGTGGTATAATCAACAAAAGGAAGTTGATCGAGTGACAGAGTGTCAGAGAAACTCGAAAGCTCAAGTTCACAAAGTTGCACAGTTCCCGAAATAAAAAAGTTGTCACATATTAAAGTTGCAGTGAAAAGGCGAGTTGTAGCCCACTGTCTGAGTGTCATATGAAAGCTTATTAGGGTGCAGAGAAAAAAAATAGGCACACAATGGGGAAAAAAGCACGAAATGTCAACTTTAATCTCTAAATTTCTACTTTAATCACGTAGTTTATTTTGTCATTAAAGTAGAAATCATAAACTTCATCATAAAATTGTTTAATTTACTAGTTTCTCAAATCCCATCGTAACTAAAGTATGACGTTAAATGTTTTGTTTTGTATTTGATCTTCTATGTGCTCTATGTGTGTGAATCACTACTTGTTTTTGCGCTTTCTGTTTCTCCGACAGGACACAGAATCCATTACATTCATAATATTACAGCTCTCTGAATACTTAAAATACTGAGATGTATACGTGATATCTTTTTCATGATGATAGGAATGAAAGCATGTTATTAAACATGGGAACATGGTGGCGCAGTGATTGTGCGCGACCTTCGATGAAATTATTGCAGCAGTACTGTCATTCTCAAACGTACTAACCTCCAATTCCTGTCCTTCCTTTTCTTTCCCCAAATACCCAATCGTCACACAATCAGCTCTGTAACAGACGTTAAGCCATCTGTAAGCTTACAACGACAATTCTCCAAAACTTTTAAGGAACATTGAAATATCTTCATAGTATGTGTTTAATTATTCTATCCATCTATCCTTCCAGTGTCACGCCAGCCCAGCAAGAATACAGCACAAGGTAGGATCAATCCGTGAACTTGCTAGTGCTGCGGCAACATGTCCTCACATGTTTAATTATTAACAATGCAGATTATTTAAATGCAGTTAAAGTTTTATGTGTATAATATAATCAACATATTTTGCTGCATTTCATCTTAAAAATGATATTGTCATCATATGAACATATGCGCTTTATACAGTGGGCAGGTTGTACAATATTATAACTGTAGTGCAAGTTTACAGTGAGGTAATTGTACTTATAAGTACAAACAATTCTACAAGGAGCACTTGATTGAGTGCGTTTATAGTTCTTGGGATGAAACTGTTTCTGAACCGTGAGGTCCGTACAGGAAAGTCTGTGAAGCATTTTGCGATGGCTGAGGCAGCGTGTGCTTGATGCTGTATCCCGATAATTCTCTTTCCGATCAGCAGCTGCTGTGATTCCCCACTCAGTGATACAGGGATATAAATACTCTAAGTGGTGCAGTGAGAGTAATATGGAAAAAGATGATCTGCTGTGGCAACCCTTAACAGGAGCAGCTGAAAGAAGAAGAAGAAGAAGGTGCAGTGGCAGTAACAACGCTAAAGCAGTTATGGGATTTGGAATACTATGGCTATTCCCTGGACCATTATATTGTTACAGGTTAATTACTATCAGATGCATTACACTAATAAACAATATGTGGTTAGTTTCAGTGTATTTATAAAGTTGCGGCAGGAATGTGGACCTAAGAAAAAAAGGGTAACCACACAGGAACAGTAGCACTGCTTTGACACTGGGTGCCGCCAGTCTGCAAAACCGAGCGCAGAACTTGCATACGACAGGGTTTGAGGTACCGTGGAAAAGTGCGTGGCTTTACGCCAAGTTTAGATTTTATACATCGCGATTTGAACATGGAAACATTTGTACGCAACATTTCTGTGCATACGCACCGTTTATACATGAGGCCCTTGTTCTGGCCAGGAGCTCTATGAAGACAGAAGTTGGAGAGAATGGACTACCTCTGACATAGCAGGTGTGACATCATTATCAGATTTTTTTTCCCCTTAGACAGTACAGCAGAATTAAAATCACTCTTTCTGTTGTCCAGCGATTCATTTGCACTCCTTAATCTAATCCAATGTCAGAGTGGAGCATGGTCTATCCCAACAGTACCCAGGAAACACTCTCTTGTGGAAAATCGGTCAATCAAATTCCAGTTATGGAATTGCCAGTAATTTTCTTTCCTCCAGCCTGAGTCAGTTTATATTGGAATTTTACCTGCTGCCTCTAATGATAATGTCCTGAATTTGCATCCCAGCTTGATCACATTCCTCATCAGAGACACCTGCTACCATGTGTACTCAACAATCCCCTTCTCCGCTAACAGCCCGATCATCTGCTGGCTGAATTTTGATCTGTTTACCTTAGCAGTAGAACTTGCTATACTCCTGAAGATGTAAACTCAGGACCCTGAGATTACAAGTAGCAACAGCAGTGGAGTGACACAGCAGTCAAATTCTGCTGCAGAGACATCCACTGTCTCTTGGGTGGCAGCTGGAGCAAGTATACCTTCTTGTCAGTTGTCATCAGCATATTCCTGTCATTTGGACCTTTACCACCAAAAGTTGACAGCTAGATTACTCATCCGTAGTGCATTGCTGGTCACAGGATTAATGGTCCACTTTGTAATGAAGCAGCACTTTTGCTGAGAGGCACAAGCAGAGAATTGCTTCTTCACTCAGTTCTGATATGCATATCATTTGCTTCATAACAAAACGAATGCCCTTCTCTTTCAAAAACCCTGAAGCCCTGATTTTATAATTAAATGTCTGCGTGTTTAGTGAGTATAGGCTGGCCTTCTTGAATAGGACAGTTCTGGGTTTGGTGTGTTTTTATATGTCTCTCTTTTAAATTTCAGAAGACAACCCTTGTTTGTTTAACACAAAACTAAACAGAGCATTTGCATGTTTTAAGTAACCGTCAATACTAGTTAAATTAAATATATCTATACACCTTGTCACCTGATGATGGCTCAAAGTCATTTTTCTTTAATCTGCTACCCACACGCTGATGTAACTCTCCTGTCTTAACAAAGCCTCCCAAGTAGCAAGAGGTATCTGCTTTGTGATTCTGCAGTATACCATAAGATGGCAGTCTCTCATTATATTAGGTCCCAGTGCAATCTGTCAAATTCAACTTGGTTTATTGGGATTTTAAATTGATTAAAATGACACATAATTAGAAAAGTTTGGCAACTAATAATCTGTAAAACCATTAACAAAGGTTTGTTTTAAGGAGGGGGAGGAGGAGGTTGGGAGCATGCACTGATAGCAAGGTTAAATAATAATTTAATGTATTATACAGATACCGTTCAGCTTTAATCTTGAACATCTTATATAAATTTGCACCCATAGTATACAACATCCTAGTATTTCTCTCACCCTACATCTATACAGGGTATCGTATCAATCACAGTCTTAACCTGAGACATCATTATGTGAAAAATTCAGTCGTTTAGCCATTAGCTACAAGGACAGAAGAAATATGACCTGTGCCCTGGTTCTTCTGTTAGTCACAATTATCAGAAAATGGCTCTTAATGTGTCATAAAGCAGGAGCATCCAGTACTGATCCAGCAGAAGGTTCCAATCCCAACCATTTTAATAATATATCAGTCCTTTTTAATTATTGAAGTCATTTATTCAAAATGGGAGGGTGCAATGCTGCAGTGGGAAGCCCTTTGTTTAGATCCCAGTCCAGTCATCTGTTTTTTCCCCTGAGGACACTTTGTTTTTTCTTCCAATGTCCTAAAATCATACTGTATATGTTAGGCTATTTGGCTGAAAGTGGTTGTGAGTGTGTACTCGAGTAGGCCATGTGGCTCCCTGTCTGTGGTTTGTCCCAGCCTTCTACGGATGCTGTTGGCTGAAGCTTGAACCGCTGTGACCCTCAATTGGATTAAGTTAGTTTGACAATGGAATATTAATATTATGTAAATTTCCCTGTGGTGGATTGGTGCCCCATTTTGAGTGTGTGTGATAACAGGGGGTGAAATTAATCAGGTGGCTCATCCCAGTTTTCAGTGTATATTTACAGAATAGTGCAACTTTAACTGATCTTTGAAGCTCAGAAAGATAATATAGCATCCCATGCACATGAGGCATTTTATTTATTTATTTTCAAAGAGGCATACATTAACAAGACACCAGATCTCAGCGCCTATTGTGTTTTCATCATCATCTAGTTATTTCAGATAAAATATTTAGGGGTAAATTGACCAAATAAAGTGAATGTATTAATCGGTTTCTATCTCCTCCGTTTTTTTAGGTATTGCTTTTTTTTCTCAACAGAAAACGCAAAACATACATTGTATAATAAGACGAAGAATTACAATGAGCGCAAAAAATGCGTTCTAATTTTTAATCTTCTTTCTATTAAGATTCATGGGAGAAAAAAAGCTCCTGCAGCGTTCCGTAGTCATCTCGGGACGGAATGCAGGGAAACTTCGATGTTCCATTGTACCTTCGGTAGCGTCTTACTTTTAAACAACAACGATGTTTCATAAGTTATGTATTCGTCATATTAAAAACGTGCTATCGTAAGTGCCAGTATCCGCCAAGCCTGGCAGGTATCTCTGTACTTTGCAATGTGTCATCGTCACCTCCGTAGGGAGAAGACACCTTAGTCATAACGCAATCTTAAACGGAAATTTCAAAACACCGATGCGTTCCTCCAGGTCTGCCTAATTGTTGGAGGAGGAGCTCATCGAAAGGGGCAGGGAGATTTCTTTCTCGACCAATGAACTGAGGCGGAGCGGTCCACTTAAAAAAAGACTCCCCGCCCCTGCGAGCGAGTCGTGCGGCTCCTGAAGGGTTCTCTTCGTATAATTTGAAAGTGTGCTGCTCTCGTCCCTCTGAGATTGCTTTCTGCTGGAAACTTGATGCTTCAACAGAAGTTTCGGTCTGAGGCATGGCATCTGTACCGTCCGCCTCGGCCAGGGCCGCCGTGATACGGTGTCGGGGCAGTTTGTTTGGACGAAAGCAACCCAAGAAGGCCTCATCTAACGGCAGCGGGCTTAAGCGTATCCCTTCAATCCAGTGGGTGCCACAGGCTCTCGGCTGGAAGGACCACACAGGGTGGGCTTCCAGAAACAATGAGAAACGGTCAGTCGGTGCCCTATTAAATGTAAAATGTCGACGGAAGCAGGTCAGTAATCCGTCCGGCACTTCGGCGCCAAAGCAGCCTTGCCCGCGAAGGAATCAAGAGTATCGATTCCGCTCCCTTCTTCCTTTTCGGATGAGTTTTTCTAGAAAGGACTGCAGGACTCGAAACTTGGCGAGTGCCGAGGTTGTCCGGGATAGCCTGACCCACTGGCATGTCGGCGCCCCCTATCCCCTGGAGGCTCGTCACGCCGTCCTCCGCCTCACGGTACCGTTGGGACCGCATCTGGGACTCCCTGCTTCTCCGGCGCTCCAGTTCTCCACCTGGACGAACCTCGTCAGGAGGTGCCTCTGCTGGACGGGACCGCTTTCCGCGGTGTGGTACACATTAGCCCCGTGGAACGGTGACAGGCACTCGGGAAGAGAGGTGAGTAAAGTCATTAGCAATATTTGTCGAGAGAAGAATATACTAAATGCGTTAAGACCAAATCTAGAGGCTAAGAGGGCGGCTCACGTTCCCAAAAACAATTGCTTTTTATTAAGTTTGTTTCAAAAAGTGAAGAGCCTAAAACTTTTTTGAGATCGATATACTCGGGGTACAGTCGATAACTGGCAAATGCTTCATTATTTGTAGGGAAACTATAGGCCGGTGAGCTTTTATCAATGCACATCACAGGCAACCTGAACAACTCAAGTGATGTGCGCACAACTCGTGTGCTCCTTTTCTCACCACGGGGCAATTGTGATGGTCGGTGTTGCTCTCCTGTCTTGCTGTCTGGTATGACTCCAATTATCTACTTACCTTTTAGCTGCGCTAAATTTGTATATTGCATTTCTCAGGTTGTGCCATCCACGTAGCTGTTTTATGACCAAGGCTACATTAATACTGTAGCTCAATACTGTCTATTTTCACATGTGATAAAGATGTGGCCTTTATTCGTGGATTGTGAATAGGAAAAGCGTCACATTGAATAGCATGGTGACCTGATTTTACACACTTGAATACGAATTAGCTGGGAACTTAGTGCCTACCAATTTTTCTTCACAATTTGTGACCTTTGTCATGTTCCTGCATTGAAAAAGCAAGATAAATGGCAGTACTGAACGAATGCTTAAGAATTTGAGTGACCAGCAAACGCACAGCATTTCCTGAAGGAAGTGGTACACCCAAGCAGATATTTTTCTAGAATAGTCTGGGCGATAGATGACACAAATAGTGAAACATACATTACATTATCCGGCTGACACCTTTTATCCAAGACGACTTACATTTATGATAGAATCGGTTACATTCCTTTGGTTTTTTCCAGCACGGGCAGGTTAATTGAGTTGCTCATGGTCACATCCTCAGGGTTTGAAGTCCAGAGCCTTAACCGCTATGCCACTCTGCAGCAATCCCCTTCACCATTCTTAAATTGTAATACATTAAAACTTTCCATGCCTTGCTCAAGCCAGTACTAGGTTCTGTATTTATCTAGCATCTCCAAATTACTCCTAGGAATTGTCATAAAATCTGACTTGGATAAGAACTTGTCCAACTTCAGAGTAGGAGATAAGAATTTACCATCCTCCATGCATTCTCAGGAAGGAATGGGAAGTCGCATTTAAGAATGAATGACGTCACAACTTCGTGATACCCCAAGCCACAAAAGTGGAACTCCCGACCATCTTTTGTATTTTTCTGATACTAATGTTAGGGCTGCACCACAAAGTTGGATATTTGTAGAATAAGAATAAAAACATATGGTAGCATATTGCACTAAATTGCACATTACTGTTGGCACTTTGCAACATCAAGAATAATAAATACTATGACAAGCACCAAGATGAATCACACACACTGAATCAAAGTCCAAATTTGGGCATGTTTGTTTAATAATGAATGCTCCAGGGATTGTTCCTATCTTTTGCCCAGTGCCTGCTGGGATAGGCTCGTGGTAGCTTTCCTACAACCCTGCACAGAATAAATCTCGTTTAGAAAATGGTTGGATAATTCACAGTTGTATTTTCAGATGAATCCCCTTCTTGCTGTTATGGCCACCACAAACCTCTCGTAAAGCAGCAGTGATAACAGACCCAGCTGTTCTCGCACGATAATCTGGAGTCGCATTAACTCTTGCAGTGTCCCATATCGTTTCTCACTGAGCCATGCTGTGTCTTCTGTAATACCTCCGGAGTCTCTGCCTGTCTTCTTGAACCTTCCCTGCCTTGTAAAATGTAACATGAATGTTCCAGGGGTTTCTGGAATGCAGAGCTCAGCCAATCTGTGTGACATTTCACTATCAAACACCCATCCGGCTCTGCTTCTCTTCAGGGTAATATGTTGGCAACTACAGTGCTTTTTGTAGGCTGCCTAGCACGCAAGGTATATTTTTTTTGTACTGTACATGGGTTGAAATGCCTCCAGCTTCACTTTTAGTTATTAGCCATCCTTTGTCTATTTAACCCAAATACTTCAGTTCTGGGTCATGGAGGCCAGAGACTAACATAGCAGTCTTCGACAGGTTGTAAAACTCCACCCTCCTTGCAGTCACACTTTTTATTTATTTAAAATACACCAAATTAACTTTGTGGCTTTGAGGAAATTCAGAGTTCAGTGGGAGGTGATGTTTGTAGACATGTGAAGAGAATTTAAAGAGCATTTAGATGTCACACATAGTGACAAGGTTTAAAACCTAGCACTCTGGGGCTGCGACATTACTTGCCACCATGCTGTCCTGACCTCTGCCTTTTGTTTTCTGTTCTTTAGAGTAAAGGTCTATGTAGCTCCATATACAAAGCTCTACTTTTATAGTGTGTATCTCACAACCTGTCCATCTGAAGTGTTTTTTATTTAGAGGGGGAGTGCATCATCTGTTCGGGCCACCTGTGACACTGCTGTCTGAATACACCCCTGCATGCCTGAATTGGCTATGTGATGGGCTGCTTCCTTCCTTACAACTAAGGCTGTTTGCATTGGCTGCAGCCCCCAACCCTGATCTCAGATTAATATTTGAGGATGTTGTATTCACTTCAGAACATGAAAGGACTTGATGTACTTCAGCACATTGTTGTTTTTTTAATTAATGTCTATGTGGCATGTAGAGGAGTTCTCAAACCCAGAATAAAATCAGTGAAGAAAAAAATATACAGAAAGGTGATTGATCCCACCTTGTTAATTTAAAGTTAATAAAAGTATCAAAACAAAAGAGAGAAAATGAAAGATCTGCCATCTCTGTAGGCCTTTCTAAACAATAATTAACCTCTGACTACAATGTTTTCCAAAACATCAGATCCTTTGTTTTCCAAATGTGTCAAGCAGCAAGCAGCCTGCTATTCCATTCCTCTACCAACGCAGCTCAAGTCGCACAGAAGATTCTTGGAGCTCAAGTCTGTTTATCTGCGTGTGAGGTGCCTGGAATCGTAGAGGGTAAATCGTATACAGTAATCCCTCGCTATATCGCGCTTCGACTTTCGCGGCTTCACTCTATCGCAGATTTTAACATCTAAATGTATATTACGGATTTTTGCTGGTTCGCCGCTTTCTGCAGACAATGGGTCTTTTTAATTTAGGTTACATGCTTCCTCAGTTGGTTTGCCCAGTTGATTTCATACAAGGGATGCTATTGGCGGTTGGCTTAGAAGCTACCCAATCAGAGCATGTATTACATATTAACTAAAACTCCTCAGTGATATAAGATATGCTTCCAGCACGGTGCTTGAGATTGTTTGCTTCTCTCTATCTCTCTCACTCTCTCTGCCTGACGGAGGGGGTGTGAGCAGAGGGGCTGTTTGCACAGAGGACACGGACGCTCCTCTACAAAATGCCGCTTTATCGCTGTGCTTCTGTATACTTAAAAGCACGTATTGATTTTTTGATTGTTTGCTTTTCTTAGCGAGCGCTCTCTCTGACATTATCTGCTTTTCACGGCGCTCCTTTGAAGATAAGATATGTTTGCATTCTTTTAATTGTGAGAAAGAACTGCCATCTCTGTCTTGTAATGAAGCACAGTTTAAACGTTTGACTAAAGGGTGTTATTTCATGTCTAGAGGGCTCTAATAATAACAGGGTGGGAGAGTTTATAAGGGCTTAAAATCTATAAAGATAACCATACAAACATGGTTTCTACTTCGCGGATTTTCACCTATCGTGGGGGGTTCTGGAATGCAACCCCCGCGATCGAGGAGAGATTACTGTATCATCATTTGGAATACATATATTTCATGCGTGTTCCATGTCTACAACAATCTAAGTAAATGTAGGATGACAGGAAATGCGAGACCGGAATTGGTGAACACCTAACTAAAACAGAAACATTTTTCATGTTTTAGTAATAATTGACAAAATGTAGAATGTGTAAAGAACTGAAGTCCAAATATCAACCACTTTCACAAAAGGTAGAACTATAACAAAACAAGTGTGCTTTTATTCAAGAATATACCTGAAGAAAAATATACCTGAGGTTGTGGGTTTGATTCCTGGGTCCTCCATAATTTACCATTTTGAGTAGTGAGCTGCTATATTTATTACTATTGTATAATGAAAACATTCATTTGATTGTAAATTTATGGTACTTGTAACAGTTAGGGCTTAGTTTTATTCTCTTAGTCATGTTCACTCTCCACCCCAACCCAGAGATCGTTGTAGCATGTAATGCACATGAAATGTATTAATTCCAAATGACGGTATTTACCCCCTACAATTCCAGACCTACTTCAACCCCAGAAACACAGACTTGAGCTGTGGTGGTGGTGGTGGGGGGAATGGGATAGCAGGCTGCTTGTGCTGATAGATAGATTTGCAAAACAAGACACCAGTGGAGAAGTGCAAATGAATTTAAAGTAGCCCGGGAGTATGAGTTTTTTCGTGGCTTCAGGGTTTCTAGTGTTTAAGCCCTGTCCAGAGCTGTGTCTTTGAAAACCCATTCCAGATTTAGAAATGGCCTAGGAGGCCAGCAGTTCTGGACCTTATTTCTTAACAAATACTGCCTATACTTTTTTTTTTTTTTCTTTCTTTTCTTTCATGGGCAATAGAGTACCATGTATGTAATGTAGCTGGCTTCCATGCTGCCATATACTATCTTGGAGAATACCTGGCCCAGTTTAACCACACTGAGACAAACCTTAGTCCTTTTATTCTGGCATTTTACAGCCTGAATCCTGATGTGAATCAGATGGCTATACTCCTAATTCCAGCTGTGACAGAATCCTATTTCATAACTGGTAAGATTGTCCCCACAACTCTGAAGTGGATTAGAAAGTGGATGGAGTGTTCTTAAATTATTTTTATCTGTTCTAATGTCAAAGGTTCAGTCAAGATTAAATACTAAGTAGTTTCTGATTCATCTGATTATTCAAATAATACCTTGAGCATTTGTCTACCTAGATGGCTTTTTAAAGTAGAACTTGATGATGGAGCTTCAGAAAAAGTTTAATGCTGGCTCTGTCAAATGATTTTCTTTTGTTCATAATTTCTAGTATGTTCTCAGTTTTTCCATAGTGTTTCTCCATTATAATGGTCTCTGTGCACTGTCGCCAAGGCATATTTCGAAATGCTTTCAGAGGACAATGCTAAAAGGAGTTTTGAATAGTGTTCAATTGAGGAAATGTTTGAACTAGATGTTATAAGTAAAAATGGAAGGGGCCAGTGGGAGGCACCTGAATTCACAGCAGGAGGGCATTGTAAGGCAGTCTCTTGAAGTCTGTTAAAAATTTATATAATCCATCACCTCATGCTAGGTTGATGTCTCATTACACACCTTCTAGTCGTAGGGTATGTCAGATTTGAGTACCACACTTGCTGATCTGTCATCAGAGCATGTCAGTTTACATGACTGAAAACCATTACATGCGTCACATTTAGCATCTGCCTGCTGTTGTGCTTGTCCGCTTTTGTGACAGCCACATGCTGCCTGATGGAGCCAGCGCTATATAAAACGTCAACAGGTGCTACAAGTTCAGTACACTCTCTGCCCTTTTTTCTGTTTTACATTATGTTTTAGTAGGCAAAACATGAGACATTATCAAGACAAGCCTCTCTTCTATTTGTGAGGTTCAAAATATGCATGTTCCTTATCACTATATTTTATACATCATACTTCCGGATGAGCATTCATTGGATGCCATCTCTCACGCCCACCGAGCCCTTCCCTGTGACTAAATACAAGATTATCAGAGCAAGTCACAGATAAGTCCACCAACTTACTCCAATATGTCACAATGGACAACTGGTTTCACATGAGCACAATGCTGACTGCCTCAGATTCACACTGATTATGTAAATGAAGGCTATGACTGGAAAATTCAAGTCATGTGACTTGGGTTTCAACCATCCAGAGATTTCTCCAGGTCTTTCTGATTATTAAGTTAACCTGCTGAGAAGGAGATGGAGTAATAGAAAGGTGTCATCCATGGGCGTTTTATCAAACGTGATCACTTTCCTCATGTAAGTGGTAGCCATCATGCGACTCTGTGCCTGTTCATGTATTTAAGATAAAATCAAATCAGCTTGATTTTGTGGAAGTAAGTCACAGACTGCTTATGTCAAACTGCTGGTGACCATGGGAGTGTGCAGTATTTGTTAGATGTATCGATTTAAACCTAGTGTAAAATGACAAGCTAAACAGATAGCTAGTTTCATAATTGCAAGAATTAAAGAGATTTTTGGTGCAGGTATTAATGAAAGCAGAGTGGAGCAGGCAGCGTGAGGTGTGGAGAATGATGCAAAAAGTGAAAACGGACTACCTTTTTTTCCTGCCTTGAGTTTGACCCTGGTTTGTTAAAAAAGAAAGCCATATTCCAAAATGGTGTTACACCGCTGGGAACACACATTAGGGGAATGCAGCATTTGCAAGCAGGTGTGAACTCTTTAAAAGTGATATCACTGTGAAGCACACAACTCTGCTTGCTATTCCATTTCCAGAGAATTATTTGTGATTAAAATTAGCCGTTCAAACCCCAGGCACGCTACAGCAAATCCAGCATAATGTCAAAGAATAGATAAAACGGCTGAAAACGAAGAGGAATTTCAAGAAGCAGCTCGGGCATTTTAAAGCTACATGACATGCATCGATCTTGCAAAAGGTGGATGCTCTCGGATATTGTGACATGCAGAGGTTCTATCTCTGATGCACTTGCATGCTGTACTTTGTTACACTCGCTCACGTTATTTTGGGTCTACAGATTAGGATTTAACAAATTAGAAGTGCCTGGAAAGTTGCAGATGCTTAAAGAGCCTGTCTCCAAAAATTAGAGAGAAGAGCAAGAGATGATCAAATCCAATAGATGTGATGAACATCAAGTGCAACATATCAGAAATGTGTAGGCTTTTTTACATGGATGTCAGGACTTGGTGTCAAATTACAGCAAGTTTAATTTTCAGTGTATTTTTGTATATTCTGCTGAGCATTGGAAGGTGTTTACTTTTTTCTTCCCAATTTCATAACTGGTTCTCATTTTCAAATCATCTTAATGTCAAAGTTTTTTATTCGAATCTCTAATAAGCACTGTAGTGCCGTGTGGCAGACCCTGCTCACAAGCGAGCCTTGTTGTCACAACTTTGAAGTTAATAAACAAAGCCAAACGTAAATGATGAGTATGTAGCATCTGGTGTTGTCTTTTTGCGTTTAGGAGAGAGAGCTCATGTTGACCCCTTCCATCTCTGTTGCACAAGCTGACCGAGGCTTCTTAGCACAAATTGGTTCTAGTTGCGGTTGATTACTCTCCTGAAATCTTTCTTGAGGGGGCTCACAGTGAGCAGTTTGAACCGACAAAAGCTGCGCATTAGAGTATGTGTAGTAAATAGACTCGCAGCGCGGAGGAAAGCTGAACATGAGACAAGTCAAAAGAATATCACAAAAGGGATGTTTGTTTTGAGTAATTTAGCATGGTTAGTCCTTAAAAGTTTTACAGTTAAATGAAGCAAATTTGTGCTCCATGTTCTTGCTGATTACAACATGGAGGCCTTATCTGCAAAATTTTGCTTAGATTCCATACTTAAATTTTGCTTATGCTTGCAAAGCAAAAATAGCATAAGAAAACAGTATGTGCATCACATGCCAAACAAAGTTCCTTTAAAAGTCTCTAATTTAATGAGCACATGTATTTTTAATTTAAAAATAAATGAATTTTTAATTTGATGGGTACAAGGTTTTAGCTGCTCCCTTGCTAGTAACCATGTATGTTCTTTTTGAGTATTCATGATGTAGTCACCATATAAATATGGCTATGTTCCTCAGTAACGTCTTTACTACAACACACAATGGAAAAACACCAAAAATAAAACTAGTTAATATGAACTGAGTGATTACTGACTAAAGTGGAGAACTGCAAAAACATTTTTTGCTGGTTTCTCTTTGTGGGTGTCGCAAATTAGAGTGGGATCAGCTGAGTGGAGAGGGGAATGGCAATATACCATCATGCAGTGCCCACACCACCGCCAGCATGCAGCATAAATTGATGTAGGTAATACGCATAGAACTGTGAGATATTAAGAGCATTCTTCTTGAACTTTGCAAATTTTTTGTCTTCCAAGTAAATATCGTTGTTACAATCCATACAAGTCTCTCTGCTTCTTTGAATTGCCATCGTGTCTTGAGGGACAGGGTCCAGATCTTCATGTGCTCACTGTGGTGTATCTCCAGTGGCTGAGGCAGCTCGTGTTGGTGCGCCATGTTGTTCAGTACTGCATAAGCCATCATAATACAACAAACCCTTGTGGGGCTTTACAGAAATGTGCCACTGAATGAGTCCAAGGATGGCTGTCTACCATTTAATGCCTCATTTGGTTTGTGGTGATGACTGGCTTGTAAGCTGATTTAGACTTTCTAGAGCCAGTCTCCATGAGCTGCGTCATGCCATCTCGTTGGGACAGTATGATTGAGATGTTACCCAGATACTTTCCATACGGTTCAGGGTGAGTAAATTGAGATCAAAAGGCAGTTTGCAGTGATTGTCGCTTATCCTAATGTAATTTGCTATAAAAACACCATCACAGAATGAATGTGCCTTTGCAAACAGAAAAGCTTATTCATTTAATATACAACTAATATGTGATGCTCAAGTGTGTGACTAGCCTTGCGAAATGTCTTTGTTCAATCCACCATTACCTTATTTTATCAGTAAGTAGCATGGCATGCAGACTTCTGGGTCATGCTGTCCATGATGTTTGCCTTCTAGGTAACCTCACCATTGCCAATTATGCTGTACAACACACACAGTCTTGCATGATCGTGCATGATACCCAAGCAAATGAGGTTCAGTTTAACTGAGGTGGTCTCTTGTTGTTTGTGTATGTAAATTAATATAGTAGAGACCAAGACTGAAGGGATACTAAAATGTCATAGGGAAGTGTGGAGTATTCTGTCAAATTGTGAGCTTTGATCTTATTTAACAAATAGACCAGTGTGAAAAGATCACAGAATTTGAGGTCTTTTTCTTTACAGTTTATTATTTTCTTCCAGAACTCTTGCCAAGATCACCAGTGCCCTCTGCAGAAAAACCAAAACTGTGAACCGAATGAAGAAGCTCAGTGGAAAGTGGCACGCAGAATTCAAAGTATGGAGAAGGAAGGCGTATCCCGGGACTAAGATGAAGGCGGCCAGGCTGGAAGAACCTGGGTGTGTAGTATGAAGTATCTGGGAGATTTTTAATTAAGAGAAAGTAGTGTTTAGCTTAAGGTGGGGTTGCCACTTGTATTTTGCACAGAGTATCACATAAAAAAATTTATATTTTGGCCGAATATATAGTTTCGACGCCTGATGAATTAGCTTTGTAGATCACAGTTTAGTCTTAAGTAGGATTAGGGACCCCAAATCTAATGTTTCTGACGGAATATCAGAAGAACATTCAAGGAGATGTCTGCTGGCCCCTGAAGTTATTTGTTTTTCATTTGGTTTAGAATTTCTGGTGCTTTCTTCCAGTATTGCTTTGCGGTATTTGCTTTCTTATGTTATGTATGGTAGTTGTCAATCATGCACTGTTACCATTGTGTGCTCCACTCAAACTTAGACTTTTATTCTGACCGCCGTTTCTTCTCCTCAAGGGTGTTTGCTACACAGTCTAAATTCAAGTGGTCGAGGTAGATGGGTGCACAATTACTTCAGTCCTACTTTGTAGGAAGTTTGTAAATTTAAATTGGTTTGGGAAGTACATTAATTCATGGATTATAATAAATGTAATCCAAGTTTAGCAAAGCTTGTGTGTAAGATTGCTAGGACATTGAGAGTTTACAGTTTGTGTTTTTTATTTTTTATTTTTTTTTTTATTGTTTAGAATTGTTTAATAGCCAAAGACTTTTGAACATTCAACCAGATTACTTCTCCAGGTGTGTTTAACTGGTTGTGCTTACTAATAAAGATACTTATTTTATAAGCAAATAAAATATGTTGACTTTAAATGTTTTTACCAGTTATACCCAATAGCTGTTTTTTTTTTTTGCTGAAATTTTGTAAAATTTGTGCAAATAAATAACTGTATAAACCCAACAACTACATGTGAATCTGCAGTTCCCTTTTTACATCTCCATTTTAGTGATCAAATGGTCTTTGATCCTGTGGTTTGATAATTTGTGACGGGTGTCAAAACTAATCTGTTCATGCCTACAGTCTTCCTCAGTGCTTAAGGAGCTGGTCTGAAAACGGTTCAAGTGGTGCTACTGGTTCGTTGCGGCACCCTGAGCAAGACGTGTGTAATAGTCCAAGGAGTTCACATGAAGGACCATGAGAAGCTGGTTTAAACTTTTGTTGCGATTGACGGGGAGCAAATTAGATTTTTTTTTTTTTTGCCAAAACAATTTTTAAGGTACATTTTCTTTTCTTTTGTATTTGTATACAGGATCAGCAGTATTCAGCAGTCAATAGTTAAGGCAGTGTCAATAGCAATTAATCTTCTAAAATTCTCAAGTCTGCTAAATCCAAGTCAGGATAATGATGGGGATTATGGGATGGTGGTTAACTTTTACATAACTTTTATGGATAGAATTTCTAGGCGCAGCCAGGGTGTTGAAGGGGTCCGGTTTGGTGGACTCAGGATTGGGTCACTGCTTTTTGCAGATGATGTTGTCCTGTTTGCTTCATCAGGCCGTGATCTTCAGCTCTCTCTGGATCGGTTCGCAGCTGAGTGTGAAGCAGCTGGGATGAGAATCAGCACCTCCAAATCCGTGAGCATGGTCCTCAGCCGGAAAAGGGTGGAGTGCCCTCTCAGGGTTGTGGGAGAGATCCTGCCCCAAGTGGAGGAGTTCAAGTATCTCGGGGTCTTGTTCACGAGTGAGGGATAGAATGGAGCGTGTGATCGACAGGCGGATCGGTGCGGGCTCTGCATCGGTCTTTCATGGTGAAAAAGGAGCTGAGCCGTAAGGCAAAGCTCTCAATTTATCAGTCGATCTACGTTCCTACCCTCACCTATGGTCATGAGCTATGGGTAGTGACCGAAAGAACAAGATCGCGAATACAAGCGGCTGAAATGAGTTTCCTCCGCAGGGTGTCTGGGCTTTCCCTTAAAGATAGGGGGAGGGGCTCAGAGTAGAGCCGCTGCTCCTCCGCATCGAGAGGAGTCAGATGAGGTGGCTCGGGCATCTGATCAGGATGCCTCCTGGACGCCTCCCTGGTGAGGTGTTCTGGGAACATCCAACTGGGAGGAGGCCCCAGGACACGCTGGAGGGACTATGTCTCCCAGCTGGCCTGGGAACGCCTTGGGATTCCCCCGGAAGAGCTGGAAGAAATGGCCGGGGAGAGGGAAGTCTGGGCCTCTTTGCTCAAGCTGCTGCCCCCGCGACCCGACCTCGGATAATCGGAAGAGGATGGATGGATGGATGGATGGTTGGTGGGGCCAGTGGCCCTAATATTGTGTGCTAGACTGGAGCCATCTTGACCTGCTAGAAGTTCAAAGCTATTATGGAGAAAGGCATTAAGGATTGGCACCCTACTTCATTACATTTTTTTTCCAACACAAATGGCTACTTTCACTGCAATTTATTTTGCTAAAAAAAGTCATCACTGTAGTATTAAAATGTTTGTTGGCCTGTCGTTTTCTGGTTTTTTACTCAGTTATCTAAATCGGCTTCTCCCACTTTAGGAAAAATTTGTATATGCAAAGATGGGATAATATTGAGCCGCATGCTATTGGTGCTAACATGCACCACCTATACTGCACAGTCATTTGTTGTACACCGCAGGGCAGGGCTGGACGTTGATGCCCAAACCCAGCCTCGCTTATTTCCATTACATATGCCGCCGTGTTCGGACGGTGTCCTCATGGCAGGGTGCTGAACAGGATAGAACTGATCTGCAGGGATGTGTACTTGTGTGCTCACATGTCTTCTCATGTTATGGATCCAAAACAGATCATGAATTAGTTGGAAAAACCAAAAGGTTTTGATGATTTGAATATGATGCTTGCAGTGACAATATCTAGGCAAAGCGCTTTATTAAACTTGAACGACCAGTAACGGCACAGAATACACTTAACTTGAGCATTAATAGTTTTCAGATACTCGGTGGCTGATGCACTTGCAGCTTCCTGCACTTGTTTTCTTCTCTTCTTTTGTTGGCATCTTTTCGCATTACAACTGATTAAGTCAGTGTTTGTGTTGCGATTACTTAGTATGTTTTCTTTAATTTTTCACTTAAGCTGAGACTTAAGTCTTCAATCTGCCTCAAGAATGATTTAAGATAGGAAGAGGGTAGAGGAAATGATGGCGAAGGTGGTAGGGATGAGAACGGCATCTGTACGCATGCTCCACACGGCCATCCTGTTGCACGCTGCCAAGAGTTTATTCTACAATAAAAAAAAGAATAAAAGGAGGAATAACCTTGGAGGTCAATCATCACCCCCCAAAAGCGGAGAGTAAACGTCACGTGGTATTTGTGTACCAAAGTTCAGGTCAATAGGTCAAACGGTTTGCGAGCCACAGGTGATTTAAAATCCTAGACAGCCACAGTAGCGCATTATATATAAAGATTGGCATTGCCATTTTAGGGTTAGCTTTGATGACTAATGCTATTAAACTAATTCTCTCAATTTTCATGTAGTTCACTGCTGTTTTTACAGAACCGGGGGTGACTACAATTGTTTTTGAATTAAGTGTTTAACTTTACAAAGGGATTTATTTAAGGCCATTTTCAGGAATGGCTCAGCTCCTTTAAATGGGGCCTCTCCTGTTCGCACCTACTCCATTTATTTAAGATAAAATCATTAAGATGTCTGCTCACACTGAATGTCACGGCATCGAGTTGCAGTTACTTGGCTCATAGTTTAGTGATTGTAATATGACACACCTGTAAAGAGAAGGTAGTCTGTTAGTCTGAATTATTTTAAGTTTGAGAACCTTTTTTTTTATTTTTCTACTCCCATATATAAAAGTTCATAAGAACATGCTATTCGAGCCAAACTCTGCTCCTGCTTGTCTGCACATAATGACTTGTGAGACCATGCGCCATTTTCTCATCTCCCTGTTCTTGGGTAACAGTAGTGGATCCTGGTGTGCTCTTCTGCTGTAGTGTTTTTCCTTCAAATTGTGAGTTGTCCATTCAGAGATGCCATTTCCATACCAGTTACTGGATTATTTGTGTCCTTTCAGAGCCATTATAGTTTCCTTGGGAGTGTTGAATATTGGTTGCACCATCTCTTTTTCAAATTCCAGACTATAGTGCCATGAAAAGCTCGAGAGTGCATCTCTCTTTGACGCCAACAATCCTACTACAGTAAAAGTTGACAAGATCACGCATCTTGCCCATTGTAGCATTCAGTCAAACAAAAAGTAAACCTTTTAATCGTGTTGGCATGTGTGCTCTAAAGCTGCTGGCATATGATTGACTGTTAGGAGAAGCAGGATCATCATTTATAATGAGCAGGTGTGCCTACTGCAATGGCCACTGGGAGTAACATAAAGCAGAGACACCGCTGTAAATCACACTGTCCTTTTCGCCCATCACAGTTGACAGGGTGGGCTCTAGCGACTATGGTCTTTTGATTGGGTGTGCCCCATTTACAGTACATCAGATGATGACTTCACAGCTTGTTTAGTTAAAGTAGCTTTTCCATGCAAAAAATTCTGGGTAACCTTTTCTGGCAGTCCTGTTTTCTGCCAATGCTCACAGTCCCAACTTTCAGCATTTACTTCACAACTGGCTCTCCAATCAAAAGGTACGGGACTCACTAGAGCCAACCCTCTCAACACTGATGAGTGAAAATGACAGTTGGTGAGTGGCACTGCTGAAATAAAGAAACGGGAACACTTATTTATGCTCACATGTTCTTGATGTGTTTGTGGAATTATTTTATTTTGCCTAAATATTCCTCTGTATATGAGCTGTTTTTGTAAATAAATAAAAAGTTTCAGTTTAGGGGTAATGTTGAACTGCCCCCATGAATTAAAAGACTATTTGCAAGATGAGGCTGTGCTCTGCTGCTAAAAAAAAAAAATGAGTAAACTGAACACTCATCTGACATACCAGAAAAACACAGTCACTGTACACATAGCGGAGAACTTTATTATTACAGAAAGATGCAATTCCATTTAAAAAAAATCATTTATACATACAGTGTTTTGTTTGTATCATCATTCCTGGTTTAAATGCTTACTGAAGCAGTTTTAAAAGTAAAATGGTTCTCTTGCAATATTTTAGTTTTCAGTATCACTTGTTTGTGAAGAACTAGCAATTCAGCAATCAAATAATAAATAAACAATCAGTCAGGGTAGCACAACCAAAAAAAAAAAAAAAAGGAATGTGAAAAAATAGTGTTTCTGAAATGAAAACATCCACTATCCTATGGCAATGTGGAGAAGGGGCTTGTCTGCAGTGCCCAGATGAGTTCGTCAGGCCTCTTTAAGAGCGACCAGTTTATGTGCAATAACCCTGGAGCTCGGTACACTTACAGGGGCCTGCCTCCAACGCAATGGGCCTTCAAGAAGCCATTTAGTTTTGTAAGGGCAGCAATGTTAGTGCATTGTGAAACCTCCAACTTAATGGTTCAACATACTATGGGGTGTATGGCCACCAGTCAGTCAGTCAGTCAGGTTAGGACATTCACCCATATCGATACAACTCCACAGCTTGAGAGAAGTGGACAGGGCATTGCGTCCAGTGTATAATCTTGGGTAAAGGTTCACAAGTTTGACATAATATATATATAATTTAATTAATATTAATTATTAATATTAATAATTTAAATTAAAACCATGCAAAAACAGATAAATCAATGCACAAAAATAAAATAGGAAATACAGCAGTAATTGGACAACTCCACTATCTGATCCTGTCGAATCGAGCAGATTTAGGCATGATTGGGAAGGCTGCACGTCCTGTTCTAAAAAGGGATGTCTGAGGACCACTTGGACTTCATATTTTAAGGGGCTGCCAATTCTATTGACACATCTTGCCACAAGGGCCCACTTTTCCAAATGCTGAAAGGTGGCCGTGGCATTGTTTAGGCCAAAGGGCATCATTTTAAAAAGTTAAAGAGCCCCAAGGGGTGATAATTGTGGTCTTTCACTTACCTTCTTCCAATTCATGTTCACCTGCCAGCAATTTTGCATGTCCAGGAATGTGAATGATTATTTGATTTAGTCTAGCGCGTTGCTTTTGATTTCACCATTTAAAGTAATACTGCATGTGATTTGTTTCCGGAGTGATTATCTTTTCTTTGCAGGATCGCCTCAGATTGTAATGAACAAGAAACTTGACACAGCCACTATTAATCATGCCATTAACACCAAAAACAGACTGAACTCCATTAGCCCAAATGCATCTTAAGCACAGGCAAACGAGTCCTCATAAAAAATAATAATAAATAAATAAAAAAATTAAGATTAGAATCAAACTAAAGTGATTTCCTGCCTTATTCTGTGTAAAGAAGATGGAAGTTCAATGTTAAATTATTCATTTTGGTTTTACTATTTCTTCACTCTTCCACTATTATTTCTTTATGTCCACCAAAAAAACGACCTTGTTGTTGCTGACTGAATACGCTGGTATGACATTAGTATCAAGAATAATTTTGCCTAATCACTCATCTTCTAAAGGTATACAAACTTTCGGGGACAGTGCCTCCATGCCAGCCATGCTAGGTCAGACAGTTTACAATGAATTTTCTACTCAATAAGCGCACTTTTTGCAGCAATCCCTTCTAGCTTTGATCTGACTCTACATATGTAAACCTCATCTTCACTGCAGATTTTTTTTTTCCCCCCAAGATTCTCTTGTTGCAAAAAAAAAATAAAAAATCATTTCAAACGCCCTTCCTACAGTTTGAGTTAGTGAATTGCTGCCTCTCGCATTCCTTCCTCAGTGTTGGAGAATGTGATGCAGTGTCATTTTCCCTGAAACCAATCCAGCCCTCCCCAATCCCTATGCTGCGTCTACCCCTCCACGTGCTGCTTTTTCTCTTTCTCTCTCAGTGTTGGTGTGAATCTGAAGAATTTGGTGTGCCATCATGGCTTTGCTGACCATGTCCCGAGTCAGGTAATGATCCGCCGCCCTTTTTACGGTGTCCACGAATGCAGTGTGCATTTCCACATCCGTCATCTTCATCTTCGCTTTCTGTTGAGCTCTCGCCAAACTGTCTGGGTTTCTCAAAAATACAGCAGCCTGCAGGAAAAGAAGGACTGGCATGAAACAGCCTGCAAACACATACTGTATCATTTTCTAACAGCAATGGGTCACAGGTGGAGTCTGCTGTCTGGCTGCGTGACAGAGACAGATAAAGAAATGGGCGACACTCGTAAGCAGAAGCACTATCTGAGCACATACTGTATGTCCTGTGAACCTAGAAAACGGAAAGGTCTGAGCAAATTATGACTCCAGGAAATGACACCCCTCCATGGTTAGACACGGAGCATGATCAAAGATCTTCTGCTATACAATTATAAATATGTTTACAACATGTTACTGAAGGATTCCAGGAGGTACATATAGTATTATGGCATTCAATCCTTCAACAATCCATGCATTTGCAGAATCTCTTATTCCAAACTTTGGGTCAAGGGTGTCTATTGTGGCAGAAAAACAGCAGTGGTGCATTTTTCAATCACATAGCTATGCTTGCACAGAGATCATCAGTGTATTTGGTGTGCAGGAGGAAATCCACTCTAAAATATGCAAACTTCACGCCAACAGCAGGAAACCACTGGGCCTCAGTGTTGTCCAACAATTAAAAATGTTTATGGCAAATCTCTCGATTTATATATTTCCACAAATGCATTAAATAAATATGTCACATCCAAGAGGATTGGTGGTCTCTTTTGGGGTCAAATCTAACTGACACACAAGGCCAAAAGTTGAGAGTTACAATGCCAGATAAGACTGTACCCCCTCCTTCTGCCAGCCAGAAGTGCTGTGATATGCTTGTAGCGGTGCTACCATGGGAAGAACTTAATTTCCCAGCAACCCAAAGGGAATTACCCACATGGGATGACTGAAACTGAAGTAGGGGTTGCTGGGGATGAAAGCGGCCAGCTGGAAAGTTGAAAAGGGGGGCATGATGGAGCAACAGGAGATCAGTGATTTTGTGTATCCTGTCCAATGTGTCATCTAAAAAGTCAATTGTGCCCTCGATCGTTTCCCATTAGGATGAATGGACTGTCTTGTGCCTGCCTGTCATGCGTCTTCAAAAGGAGCACTCCTGGAAATCTCACCCCTCGTAGCTCAGGACTACCATTAGGACTGTTTCAGTCATTTTTTACGGAACCCGTTCTCAGGATTGTCGTCTTCACACCATACCATTTCACCTGCTTTTGCTGTATTGGACTGTATAAGGACATGTTGTGAGTGTTTATTGTTGTTTGGTTCATTCTTATGTTACAACTGTATCACCGTAGGGGAAAGGGGAGGTTTGTCCGATTGTTGTTATTTTGTATTGGGTTTTCATTTTCTATATTATTTATTTATTCGTTAATTTTGTGTCTCTGCTTGTGAGTGTGTACAGGTTGGGCAAAGGCTGGGTGCGTCCCTGGAATCTCCACCAAAAAAATAAATAAATCACTGTCTCATCAATGGTGTGAATCTTAGCTGCACCGCACTGCTACATGCAAGCCTCCTGCTGTCCCACCAGCATGAAAACCCTGTGACAACAACCACAAGTCACCATTTCACTGGCAATAGCTACTTTATAACTGGAGCAAAAGCAGATGCGAAAGCTCATCTTTCAAAAAGCTAAGATGAGTTGACCTGAATAACCACATTAAATGAAATATGGATCAGTAGCTCATCCTTTCCAAACACTTTTCTGGGCTTTATTTGGCATTATGTGACAGCAACTTCTTTATTATTCAATCCACTTAGTATAGCTCAATGTCATGGGGCCTAAGCCTATCACTCAACACTGGGCAGAAGGCAAGAACTTACCTTAGAGGACAATCAAATATACAAGTGGAGAAAGTATAGCATTATATAACACTGATGCAGCCAAGAATAGGACGTTTCTCCAAAATTAATGAGAAGACAAGGAGAAAACTGAACGGGGAGGCTGCCAGGAGGCCTACAGAAATGTCAAAGAAGCTGCAGGACTTTCTGGTAGGTGCTGGTTGCTCTCTTCAAGTAGTCCAGATTTATGATGTAGAATAGCAAGATGAAAGCCTTATCTGACAAATGTATACCTAGTCTCCCAAAACCTTCATGGTTTCATGAGACTAAGGTTGAAGTTTTTTGGCCATTAATAGAAAAGCACTACATAAATATGATTATTATTACTAGGGGGCTTTTCCTCCTGCTCGCTTCAACAACTGCCTGCGCTACACGTCAACCACTTTGGAGTCTCTGCCGCTCGCGTTGTGAAGAGGGGAGCTGAATGATCGCTCCTCCGACACCCCCTCTTAAACCGTCATAGAATGGGAAAAACATGTTTTTTTTTTTTTTTACCTCCTCTTTGCTCGATCAGCTTCTGGCTTGCTGCTGCTGCTGCCGCCGTGTCTCATGATCTACATTTCGTGTGGCGCACTTCTGTCATATCACCTATGTTCATATATTCGATCTTTTTTTTCACTTTTACCTTCTCATCAATATCGTATTGAATTTTGATTCAGTGTTTGGAATTACATCGTGACAATTCAATGTATAACTGCCTGTGAGTGAATATCTTTTCTTTCTCTCTACAAGAAATGTGTTTGACATAACCACACAAGACTTTTCCAAATCTCTTTGCATAAGCTCTTGTCTCATGGGGCTTCCGGCCCCAGGCGTGGTTACATCGCTTGGCACAAAGACTTGTCTCACGGGACGTGAAATGTTATTAATTATTATTATTAATTTCAAGAGGTATATTTAGCACTAGAAACCACAGTGAATAATGATGAAGGCAGCACATGCTCTGTGTCTCCTTTTCTTCAGCTGGAACAGGGCCTTTAGTCAAGATGGAGGCAATCATGAATAGCTCCAAATACCGACTGATTCTGGTGCAAAACCTTCATGTATCTGCTATGAAGCTGAAGTGGAATTTTACCTTTTAGCATGACAATGACCCAAAGCATTAATCCTTTTCAACAAAGTAATGACTTCACCAAAACAAGAATATGTTGCATTTGAATGCATCGTTGAATTTTGTGCTCAGAAATTTATACACCCAACGAATGTGACCTTCATTTCCTCTTTTTATGCAAAACTTATGTAAAGCTGGGCTGCAGAATTCTTTATGGCAGGAAGTATGTTGAAAATGACATGAGGTCTGGCAGGCCTTTGACATTGAGAACAGAGGAAATACTGCCAGCCCGGATCAAATTGTAGAGCAGCATCGAAGATGGATGGTGTTTGTAGGAAACAATGAAGATTAGTAATATTCAGTGTTTTACTGAAAATACTTAACAAGCTTTGCACTCATATAAGTAGGCTGCTTATGAAATGCTCTTCTTTCATATGAAAAATCTATATATATAATTCACTAAGGCAAGACAACCATGGAAAGCACCCTGGAAGAGGCGTGGATTCACTAAGCTGCCGACAAGTGAGACACCTATAGCGCACGCAGGAAAGAGCCACGCCCACCAACTCCAAGACCATTGGATACGACGACAACTCACAGGGCCACGCCCACCAACTCGGACGCGACGACACAGAAAAAATGGCGTCATTTATATTCGTCTGTCGTAGAGGCCACATGCAGTGCAGGTCAGGTTAATGTCATGTGCATTGACTGTTCATAGAGGCATGTTTCTCGCGGAGGTGAATCGCCATATGCAGCGTGTGAAACGGTTTGCGAGGGGAATCCCATGGGATCCTTAAAACAATCCTTTACAACTGAGGTTGAAGCACAATGAAGTAAGCAGTCTTTAAAAAACAACTTTTCAGTTATGATGCATGACCGCGTGCACCATAGCAAACTGTTTTACACGCTACATACAGCTATTCGCTTCCGCGACAAACATGCGTCTTCTTAGATGCTCCTGCAGGAACACGGAAGACGTTTTCCTGCCCACCAACGCTCCTTTTTCACCGGCCGGCATCTACCCTCGCTCTCTAGGCATTCACACTGCCTGCCCATTTGCCCGGGCGCAAAAACTCACCGACCACCCAGTTAATCCCTTTCGTCTGCGGTAAGAGTCCACATGCACGTCTGAGCCACGCGGCGTTTGTTATGCCACGGGTTCACTATTGTGTTGTATTTTGCTCTCTCCAGAGTTCCATCTTTTCATTCACTTACTGTTGTATTCTCACACCAACCCATTTTAGACATCCGTGTCTTTCCAGAAGTGTTTACCATTCAATAAATAATTATGCATGAGATTGAGCGTGTGTCTAGGCGTGGGTAAGCCGTTGAACCCCATTCGGGCTGCAAACCGTGGAATTCCCACTAAATGTGACTCATACGCTCCCACTCATTACGTCCCTACCCTTTGTGCACACCCCCCTCCTACCGTGGTCGGATATCTTGGTGGATTATATATAGAAAAGCAGCCAAAACCGAGGGGTATCCCATGGAGTCCTTAAAACATTCCTTTACAACTGAGGTTAAAACACAATGAAGTAGGCAGTCTTTAAAAAAAAAAAAAGAGGTTTCAGTTACGACGCACACCTGCGTGCACCATAGCAAACTGTTTTACACGCTACATGCAGCAATTCGCTTCAGCGACCAACATGCGTCTTCTTATATGCTCCTGCACTTTGTTCACACCCCCCTCGCTACTACCATGATCTGGTGTCTTGGTGGATTATACAGTATATAGAAAGGCAGCCAAAACCGCACAGAACAATGAAGAGTTCCATCTTTTCATTCTCATTCTGTTGTATCCTCAAACCCTCCCTTTTTAGACAACTGTATCTTTCCAGAAGTGTTCAACCATCATTAAATAGTTATGCGGCGTTTGTTATGCCGTGGGTTCACTATTGTGTTGTATTTTGCTCTCTCCAGAGTTCCATCTTTTCATTCACTTACTGTTGTATTCTCACACCAACCCATTTTAGACATCCGTGTCTTTCCAGAAGTGTTTACCATTCAATAAATAATTATGCATGAGATTGAGCGTGTGTCTAGGCGTGGGTAAGCCGTTGAACCCCATTCGGGCTGCAAACCGTGGAATTCCACTAAATGTGACTCATACGCTCCCACTCATTACGTCCCTACCCTTTGTGCACACCCCTCCTACCGTGGTCGGATATCTTGGTGGATTATATATAGAAAAGCAGCCAAAACCGAGGGGTATCCCATGGAGTCCTTAAAACATTCCTTTACAACTGAGGTTAAAACACAATGAAGTAGGCAGTCTTTAAAAAAAAAAAAAGAGGTTTCAGTTACGACGCACACCTGCGTGCACCATAGCAAACTGTTTTACACGCTACATGCAGCAATTCGCTTCAGCGACCAACATGCGTCTTCTTATATGCTCCTGCACTTTGTTCACACCCCCCTCGCTACTACCGTGATCTGGTGTCTTGGTGGATTATACAGTATATAGAAAGGCAGCCAAAACCGCACAGAACAATGAAGAGTTCCATCTTTTCATTCTCATTCTGTTGTATCCTCAAACCCTCCCTTTTTAGACAACTGTATCTTTCCAGAAGTGTTCAACCATCATTAAATAGTTATGCGGCGTTTGTTATGCCGTGGGTTCACTATTGTGTTGTATTTTGCTCTCTCCAGAGTTCCATCTTTTCATTCACTTACTGTTGTATTCTCACAGCAATCCGTTTTAGACAACCGTGTCTTTCCAGAAGTGTTTAGCATTCAATAAATAGTTATGCATGACATTGAGCGTGTGTTGACCCGGCGTGGGTAAGCCGTTGAACCCCATTCGGGCTGCAAACTAAGTCCCACAAAGTGCGACTCCTATGCTCCTACTGGTTGCGTCCCATCCCTTTGTACACACCCCCTCCCACCTCGCTAATACCGTGGTCGGGTGTCTTGGTGGATTATATATAGAAAAGCAGCCAGATCCGCACAGAGCTGTGAAAAGTCTACGTCACTCACAGGTACATCTGGACTATGTAAAGACGGCGACTTGACAAGTTGGAGGTGGGCACATGAGCGGGCAGTGCATACTGAACGAGAAATCAGCAGACTAGCATGACGGACGGAGCTGAATGGACGTCATTCTCCTTTCCTCCCGTTCCACACTCCACGCCGTTCACCCCCATCCCTCCGTCTGGCAGGAGAAGGCGCGAGGACGGTGCGCCAGTTTTCAGTCACTTCAGATGATTGTTTGTTGGTTTGTTCCGTGCATTGTTACAATGTTGCTTTTCTTGCTGATTTATTACATTACCGATTTTTCAAATGTTAATTTTCCCCCTGTGCTTAAAAATCATTAAAAAACCGGCCTGATTATGCGGCGTATGGTACGCCACGGGTTGGCTAGTACAATATATTTTTTATTTTGGATCATTATTATTATTGTTGTTATGTTGCAGTGTTTGCTTTCCTTTCTGTTATGCATTGCTTGCCATTGTTTCCATTTTTATGCTGTATAAATTGATGACAAAGCATTGTTTGGGCTCTGCTGGGAGAAAGGCAGAGAAAGTGGTTTGTTTTGCAGAGACTTCTAGAAGAGAGGTGTCAAAATTCCTCATTAGACAATATTATCCTTGTGTTACCAGAACCATTTTCAGACCCTCCACTGCTGGACTCTGGACATGCTGGAACACAAGAGCTGCTGACTTTTGAAATGCTGTTGTCTGTAACATTCCACAATCTAAACTTCTACGCACTCCTACAGCACCTGGAGAACACAACAGTCAAAGCATTCAGAGCACCTCTTCTAACTGCTCTGTTCATCTCTCTAGGCTTTTATCTTGGCTCTCTTGACAGAGCTGGACAGAGTTGTGTTGCTGTTGTGGCTTTGAGGCAGCCCTGTGAGTATAACAACATTTCCACAATGCCATTTCCAGAACTGAACTTGTTTCGTTTCATGGAGCTAATTCTCCCTGCTGGAGTCAGTGACATACAGTTGAACCTCGAGTCACAAAAGTCTCGGAACACGTACAAATCGGGTTATGACCAAAAAAGTTCGTCAAACTTTTGCATCTGTTCACGACTACACACTCGGGTGATGAACAAGCCAGTTTCCCATCCGGTTCGTACGCGCCGATGATTTCCGCACGTGTTCAGTCTCTCTGTGCATTTGCTGCGAACTCTTTGTGCTCTATTTTGTTTCCCTTCCGGTTCGTATGCGCCGATGATTTCCGCACGTGTTCAGTCTCTCCCTGTACAGTACATTGTTCTCAGTCAGACGTGCATCGCGCAGAGGGACTTTACCTCAAAACTGTAATCTCCTCTCCACCCAGCTTCCTGCTTACTTCATGCCAGAACTCGACTCATGCAAGGTTAGTTTTCTTGGTTGTTTATGGTTAGTTTTTGTATATATTAAGGACTTTTCAAATGTTCACTTTTTTTCCCTGTGCTTAAAACTCATTTAAAAAAAAGTGTTTACACCGAGCAGTTTGTAAGGCTGTAGCGTGAATGTTAGTTTTCTCTGTTCAAGGTTTTCTCAGTGTTATTCAATGTTTTTACATTTAGTTTACTATTACACAGGGCATTCTACGGTATAATTAACTATTTTTGTGCTTAAAAATCTTTAAAAAATATATATTTACATACAGTTTGTATGGTCTGGAATGGATTAATTGTATTTACATTACTTTGGGTCATGACCAAATCGTGTTGCGACCAGAGTTTTGGAACGAATTACGGTTGTGACCCGAGGTTCCACTGTATCAGACTCTGTAGAAATTAACTAGGGGGCCAGTTTAATCTATTCCTTCTTAACAATTAAAACACAACAAAGGTTGTGGACATTCAGTTCCCAGAATGCTGATTCATGAACTGAAATATCACGGCTTCCAATTTTCCAAGGAGTATCTAAATCTAGTGTATTTGGAGGTTTTTAAGAGATATTTTTAAAACTCTGGAAGAACTTGGAAACATCACTATGACCCAGGTAAAAACTACAATTGAAACAACTGAGGCATTATAATGTCCAGCAAAAAAAAAAAAAAAAAGTTCAAGGTTCAAGCCATTACTGGAAGGTCATTTGCCTCAATTTTTCACTAAGTTGTACTGTAAGTGTAGTGTAAGTTTCAAAAGGCCAAGAAAATTGGTTGGTTGGTTGGCTTGCTTTAGTGTGCAGCGGTCAATACAGGGAAAAGCAGCAATGAAAGCAGTCAACCAATACTGTTCTGCCTCCATTCACACAGCAACGGTTGGGAAAGGCTGCGCTGCAAATTCAAAGAGATACCAAATCTATCCTGTTCTCCAGACGTGACATCTTATGACTATCCGCATTCCCCAATCTAAAAGATTTCCACCATGGAATGTGCTATGCCAGTAACGAAGGCAACACGTTAGCTAAATATGATTGGTTACTCAGGCAAGACCAAATGTGTGGCTGAGAAAAGCTCTGAGAATGTTATAACAAGTGCATGAGGGTACAGGGGGATTATACTGAAACTTGTTTAGTTATACTGGAGTATCTTTAACAAGTTAAGATCCAAACATTTTAATCACTCATCATACACACACACACACATAATGTTCACATCAGGACAGATTTTCATGGCAGTCAGCAGCTACTTGGTGCCTGTCATCTATTACCTTTCTACGTTTAACGCGGTCTTGCATTTAAAAGCAACTGGCAGACTGAATTCTCACCATTAGAAAAACATTTTTGAGATGACAGGACAATATTTATATTCATTTGCTAAAGGCATTTTGCTTTTAATGTGTGAATGACTGATATTAATCAATAGGAGCCAATGAGAAAGAATAAATAAGACTCCAAGTAAAAAGAGTAAAAACAGAAATCGAACCTCAAATCTGTCCATGCTTCTGGGTAACATTTGGCCAACAACCATATTACAGTAAATAAGAACACACTAAACTGCTTAAAACTAACTTAATTTGGAACTTGTTTATAGGATTGATTTAGCATCTGAAAAGCAGCCAGTGCAGCCCTTCAGGGCCACGTTTGTTATCTCTGAAGTACACTAGAGCTCGGCAGAGTGTAGATCAAATTTAAATACTGTAAGATCTGGGCAAAGCATTTCCTCTTATTAATATCTGTTTCAAGTGTTTTTTTTCCTTTCTTAGAATTTGACTATTCAAAAGACTTAAATTTTGGAAAATGATAAGCCCCATGACAGTGTTACTGCCCTTATTTTCATGTGTAGGTACTACAACAAAGGAAGTAATCACACATACCTAACAAGCCATTGTCTACTTTATACCAACAGCAATATGTCTGCATAATATCCCACTGTGACTGGGACAGACAAATCAGAAGTTTCTTTCTTTTTAGTCATTCTGCTGTGTTTTCAGACCACAGTGTATATGTATATGTATTTAATTATCTACCTGTTTCTGTATATATTTAAACGGATTCTGCAAAAAGCCAAATTTCCCCCTGGGAACAAATACTGTTCTATTGTCTTATACTGTTTGGTGATGCACCATGTCTTGCACAGTTTTCATATTGCACTATTTGCTTTTTCTCCTGTCTGGTGCACCATGGTCCTACAGACACATTCATTAATAAAGTATCTATCTATCTATCTATTTTACTGGACACTTGCATAAGATGACAATAAAAACGGACTTGACTTGATTTGACTACTGTGGTCTCTCTGGACATTTTTTCTAATTCCTGAGACTTCCTCACTACAAAAAAAAAGTGCAATACACAGGGATGAATAATACTAATAAAACAAATGTGAAAAACATATCAATATATCATACTGCATTTTGTGAAATGGATAAAGCAGGTTCAGAAACTGAATGAGTAAACAGATGATCTGATCCTTCCAGTTTCTAAATCTCATTTTGTTTTACTTAGTCTCAATAAGGCTGCAGTGTTAACCAATGTGCAGTGTGTTCAGAATGGATATAAAAAATATGTAAACTGCATTAAAATGGGAAAATAGTGCAAAAGGAAATTCTTAGTGGTCATTGTTCATTATTAAGAATCAAAACTGCCTACAACAGTATCTTGGCAACTCCCACTAACTCAAACCATACACAACAGCTGTTTCTGTCACATAAGAGCTAAGTTAGACTAGAATAATGATAATAACAATATTCTGGTATCGGCTCGCTCTGGTAAATTCAATATTAAACAGTGGCCCTCTTATCAGTCTGCAATCTACATAGGTGAATCCAGAAGAGACAGCTAGCAGACGTTTTCAGAGAGCATGCTGAAACCTTTAAGATCAAAGACTTTACAAAATCTACAGTAGAACACTTCACATCCCTTCATCGTAGCCAAAAATGAAGAAGCTACGCTCATTCTCAGGCTGGAATCCTGTACTTCTACAGATCTTAATGATCACCTAACTTATGAATTTCTCCCTTCATCTATTCTGAAGGCATCTTTTTCCCCACCTACTCTCACCTTTTCTCCTTTCATATGCCCTGGCTTTGTTTCCTCCTTCCCTATATATATATATATATATATATATATATATATATATATATATATATATATATATATGATCTCTATTATAATAAAAAAATCTTGGGAAGAGAGACGAGACGTGACTTTCTCTGAGAGACACATTTTCATGTTCTGTGAGACGAGACTTTGTGCCAAAAGATTTAACCATGCCTGGGGCCGGAAATAAAAGACAAAGAGTAGATGACAAGGTAGAATTTCGTAAAGAGTTCAGAAACGTTGGTGCGATATACGTGCAGAGCAGTCTAGAGATAATGAAAGTATGAAAGTCGAAATTCTCAAAAAAATGATAGTAAAGATCGCATTAGCTCAAACAAATGGAAATTATTACTCTGTGAAATAACGGAACAGCGAAAAGAGATTGAATATATTGTTCACATTTAAACTTTAAGTTGGAGACTTGTAGATCATCTAATTCGTGTTGCCATCCGCGAGAATTAAAAGATTTGTTGTTTGGTGAAAGTGAAATCCCTTCAGAGAAAATTTCAAGGTCCGCGAGGCAAGACTTTATGCAAAGAGATTTGGAAAAGTCCTGCCCACATTTAAAATTTACAACCATGCACACGGTTCAATCATTTCTCATTTGTGTGAATACTAATTTCAGACACAGTTTGAAATATAAATATAAATATATACACAGTATATATACACACACACACACACAAACACAGGGTGGTCCAGATCTAATTATGCAGATCCAGATCGTCTGGATGACTTTGATTTATGCAGAGACGATTCCAGTTCGGCACAAAGGCGATTCTTTATGTTGTCAGTTCGCACACTTCTCGATGGTCTGGGATTTTTTGGGTCATTTTCTATATAATAAACTTAATAAGTTATAGCGTAATGAAAATTGCATAATTAGATCTGGACCACCCTATGTATATGTTACCTTCTCTTTTTTTTCAGTTGAACATCTGAAGAAGGCTATACCACCAAATCATTGTCTTTAACCATTTTTGCTTTTCAATGTGGAAATAACCTTTAACACTTTCTCCTTAAATAATGATATACAAAATATCTGGAATTAATGGATAAAAAAAGTGTTTGGTATGTAATTAATTTTTGTATACCTATCCTCCAGTAATATGCATAGCTAACAGCATGAAACTGATCCCCACCCACCACTCCTCTTAATCCCACTGTATTATTTTAGCCTTACATTTTGATGACCTCCGGCCAAGGTGTTCATTATCCACAGTGTCACTTGACCACTCAACCTTCTTGTCCGTCTTTCTCTTCCTCAGCTTGATAGTCAGACTGCGACCCTCCTAAAAAAATGTAAAAATACAATACTGATTGGAAAATATTGTTTAAAACCCAGACATATAAAAGCATAACAATACAGATAAGGCCTGACCAAAATATTGAGTCGCTCAGATCACTGAACAAAGAAATGGACTTGAAAGTAGTGCTGACTTAATGAACAGCACGGTATAAATAAATCCCTCTAACTCCACGAAGAGTAAAATGAATTCCTTGATTGTAAGGTGTTTCTGGCATGTGTGTGACATAAATGACTGCAATGAAAGTAACGACTGACCGAGGTCCCTGAATTAGGTTAACTCATTTTGTGTTGATGATTAACAAAGCTGTTCATCTTCAGTTATCAGGTATATATTACATCAGAATTACATAAAAGAAAAAAATCACAATCAAAAATATAATATTGTTAATTTTCATTGAACACAGGCATTATGTTTCTCTCTTGAAACACTTCAGCCACCAGTTAAGTAATACTCCTAGTACCTTCCCGTATGTTTTTTTTAATACAACTACCTTCAAAAGTCCAAGTTCCTTTAATTCTCTTCTAGCATGATGTGTGATTAGTATGACAGGCTAAGAATCCACAGTGCAGGCAGCCACCCCATTAGGTTTTGATTAGATTTATTTATTTTCTCTTAATTGTCCTTAAGTATTATTGCTAACAAAGCAGCTGGGTTCAAGTTCCTTAATTCATCACAGCTAGCTGCATGCTATTCCTGGCATTAAAATCAATTTACTCAGTTTTTTACATTCACTTCCTACTTGTGGCCAAACTTTCCATTTAAGCCTATGGCTCTTTAAATAACTTGGTGAATGTAAAGACAAACAAGAATGGTGGCACAGACACAGAAGTGACTGAAGAGTGTCATGTTGGGAATGCATGCATCACTGAGCACAAACTATGAGCTGGCTGACTTTCCAAAAACTGGATCAGACTGGCTTGATTTTTTCCCAGAACATTGATGCACTGAGTCTTAAAGGCATGTTATAGTAATGTCTCTCCATGCACATTCACTGTTAACACAAAGAGGAGGAGGAGGAGGAAGTTGGGAGCATACACTGATATAGCGTGTTTCTGCAATGTATCCATGTTAGCTGAACGCTATTAACTAGATTAAGCTATATGCCGAAATCCAGGTCTCATACACCCACCCAAAGTGGACATCATTTTGGCTTACATTTTCTTAATTATGGAAACATTAACAGAAAGTGAGACCTATGTCAAAACTGAAGAATACCAATGTATGAAATGTGCAGACAAACAGAACATTTGTCACAGGCAACAGTTACTTTGTTTTTTAATTAGAAGTGTGTTCAGAAAAAGCATGAATAGGGATAAACTGGCATAGAAAGAAACAGAGAGATGAATCAAGCTTGTTAGGACATCTATTGCATCAGCAACTGTTTTCACATTGATGGTTTGTTTTTTTTCTCCCAGGAGGACATGGGGTGATCAAACTATTTTTAGTTTGACTAATTAAAAGTAATACAAGTAAAAGCAACTAACATTTATATTTCAACGTAATCCTTACCTCTGTGGCACTCAATAAAAACACTGTATCTCGCTTAGTGGTATGCAGTACACCAATAGGAACAAGACACCTGTAGAAATTTGTTAATCAGGGGAAATTTTCGCTTGTCATTTTCAACACCGTCTAGCATATCAGAAAAACATTTTTGTTACTGTTCGGAAAAGTGACACATAGAAGTGCTGTACTTGTGTAGCGGGTTTTCAGTTACCTTTTGACACAAAGTGGCATGTGGCAGTACAACGGTTGGATGGAATATAAGGTGAAGAATGAACTGTGGAGTTTCTTTGTGGAGAACAGAGTACTTGACCATTAATGAGGTGCCTTTAAATAAAAAAAGTTTTTAAAAAACTGCATGTATTTAATAACATAGACACATGGTTTTTACCAACTGTTTTTTCTTGCTTTTGAACACCCAGTCAGGTATGCATTTTCTGTACATTGTAATGTTTTCACACACACCTTGCAATACAAACTACATAACCAGCATCATTTTCACATTTGCTGTGCTCTGTACATGCAGCTTGCTCCTGCCACAGTGTGCCAACTCAAGTGTTCTCCTTTCACAAGTCAAGTAGGTGCTGGCTGCATACTTACATGACTTGGCACATTTTGATGCAGGTTGCGTACAACGTATTCCAAGAGACTTTTGCACTTCTGTTAGACATTTTTCATTCTAAAACAGTATTTATTATTTGGTAAATATATTTTCTGTTTGATTTATTTAATTTCAGTTTGCATCACTAATCAGTTAAAAATTAACTACGTAGGACTTTGTTTTAGAAATCATTTGATTTTTAGGTCTGTACCATGATATTTACCATGTCACGCGCATGCACACAGGGAGCAGCCTGGGGGCTCTAGTAATGGTAATTGCCTGCCGCTTCAGAGCTTGGTGTTGTGTCATAATGCCTTTTCTTTTCTTCTCTCTGCTAGACCACTGCTGATGTCATATCTGGTGGACATCCACCTGAACCTGCCACTTCTTGTCAGAAGGACAACCGGAAGATTTACCATTTTGAGTCTGTTCATACTTAGACTTGAGTCTGAGAAGATGTTCTCTCAATTATTTGTTGTTTTTGTCAATGATTATATAGGGTTTGGCATTTGGTACCCCAACTCTTTATGATCTCTTTTGTTACAACTGCTACTGTCCAAAAATTCTGTAAATTTCATGATACTATAATTTTGCTGATATTGCCTACCCTTAGTTCTAGTGGTGCAACCTACTCTGCTGTAGCCAGCCTGACGTCTTCATTAAAGTCATATGGCATCCCAAGGAAGTAGCCTTCAGACTGAAGAATAGCCACATGGAGCTAGGTTTTGACAAAAGGGTGGATGTAGTATCTAACTGAGTCCATAGTTTCACAGAGCAGTGTCTGTGGGGTCACTGTTCTGATGCAGAAGGGAAAGAGTTCAAAGTTTTCCTCACCTTCTCTTTTAAAATAACTGACTGCCACAGATGATAAAGAAAATCAGCATAATGTCTATTATCCATGTAAGCAGGAATTGTGAGGCATGTAATCTATATGATAGGCACCAATGTGCAAATGGTGCTAATTTCTTTCTCCCATTATTTGGATTGGTGTTTGGACTCATATTGCTGTGTTTAAGTTTCACCTTCCTTTCATTTAGGAAACACTTCTTAAACTTTTCACATTCTGCATTCACTGGCTCAAGATTGTCCTTGAACATTGGAGGTGGAGATGCCTCATTTCAAGAGTCAACATTCTGGGCACTCAGGCTAACAGTTAATTGATTATGAAGGATGGAGTCAAAGGACTCTCCAGCTAATCCCAATAGTGTCTGCTGTTTAAAAGATGTCAGCAGTTCGCCAAATCTTGGATCAAATTTGAGCCACGTTGCATCAATGGAATTCTGCAAACCATCTCTCAATGGTATCACACCAGGAAATGTTGGCTACGTACATATTGTATTTTAATGTATTGCAGTGGCATAACCGTAGGCAGTATAGCTGGGCATTGGCACCGGAGCACATGGTAACTGAATAGCTGCTGTTAACATGCTTGCCTATTTGTCATCTGAACAAAAGAGGCTAATAGTATAATCAGTCCCACAACTTCAAAGGTTAATTATGATTCTTGACTTTTTTATTTTACTTTATTGTAATCGCACAGGATTCCATACAAATAGATCATTTTTTACAAAAATTGGATTGAGATGATTCTTGATTTTTATGTAGTGTATACAATTTATTGTTGGTGGTCACTTTTCTAATTTGTTTTAATTTAATTTCACATAAGGGGGTCTAAATTATTTTTTGCACTTAGGCCCATCAAACTCTAGTTATGCCACTGTCATATTGTATTTTATGGGTAATTGATGAATTAGGAAATTCACACATTTTATATAAACCCTTTTTTTTTAAGAATTGCAATATTTTTATCTGTATACAATAAAAATCATCTTAAAATATGTTTGTTAAATTAGAAAAGTGTGAAAATTGCTTGCTGCTGCTCTTAGTAGACGAGGCTTTAAAAACAGGTCTCTTGACCAATGAATGAGGGGAGAGTTAAATCTTCAATAGAAAAAGGCAATCCCAAGGGAGCTTGCATTCACAATTTATGACGTGCACGTCTTTTTCCCAGAAGCATCTATTTATCTATCTATATATAAAATGTATAAAGGTCTGTCTGAGTGCCATGCAATTACTCTTGAACTAATGGGGCTAGAACCTTTTTCCTAGTCTTAATCGAAAACCTATCACCTAATAGTTCTGGAAATTCAATACCTTGTAGGTAGTGGCAACCTCAGCAAAGTGACCTGTGGTCACGTGTTAATTACAGCAAAGTGATCACAAATGCAAGTGACATGGCAGAGAGAAAAAAAATAGCGATACCTGCCGAGCATAAAATTCACTGAAGCCTATTAGGTGAACAACAAAGACAGAGAAATACATGTCGACAATCAAAATAATTGTCAAATTTGTATTCAAAATTCATGATCAAGTGTAAATTGTTACCTGTGTAAACAAGTGGCAGAAAGTTTACTGCTGTTTATATCTAGAATTTGGTTTTGTCATAATAAACCCTCCCTAGTTTGAAAAACATCTTCTTTTACCTTCTAAAAACAATGTGCTTATATATCCAATTTTTGAATGAATTGTATTTATTGATCATCAAATACTGTATCAAACTTTATTCAACATACATAAAGGACTGCAAAGTGGACTGTGGTTGTATAATTATGGCAAAGTGATTGAAAAACAAGGCTCAAACCACCACAGTGGCAGGTAGAAGAGTGAAAAAAGTGGAAACATTGTGTATTTTTCCAATAAAATATTTTTTTTTCATTTTTAACATGTATGGTCCCCACAAACCCATGTTCAGATTGCTCTATATGAGCCACCACAAGTAATAAAAAATGTCGTAAATTGTTCATGAACTGAGAGAAGTAAATATTTAGAAACCTAGGAGTATCAACAACTCCTTATCTTTTATTTTCATTTCATTTTAGGAGCATGGGTCTCCGTGTTTCACCATCGTAACAGTATTTTAGCAAAAATGCACATGTTTTGAGCACAACTATTTAAACTGGCATGTGGATTATGCAACACAACTAGTCTGACAGTTTTCCTTCTTTTTTCATGGAAGTTTTCACATTGTTTTCTTTCTGATGAAAACATGTTTTTTTTTTGGCCATCACTACAAATTACATGGGGAAAGTAACACAAAAAAATAATACATTTTCAGGTTGGAGTATTCCTTTAAGTAAATCTGTTTATGTAGATAAGTTTAGATTTCACCTGACATGTTGCTTAATGCTATTTGTAATTTAATTGTATTTTTAAAAGGCTTTTGTAAGGAGGTAGGTCATAGTTTGTAATTTATTTTAACCAAATTAAGTCTGGCCAGCTGTCTTCAGCCACTAAGGTACGTTACCGTTTATTATTCTTTAATAATATATTTGGAATCTTGAATTTTTATAAAATGAAAACGGCAGACTTTGGAGCCAAATATTAAGACACATTCAACACCGAAGTGTTATTTAGGCATGATTCCATTAAATTGAAAATAAGTATCAGAAATGTCTATTTACACTCTTAAAAATAATGGTTCTTTACTGACACTTTCCTGGGTTGTGTTTTCCTCACAGAACCATTGTTTGGAGAAAAAAAAGTTCATTCTGTGAAATATTTTTGAATATGAAATTGGTTCATTGGGCTTTCAGAAGTTTCCTAATATGTGGACAAAATAGAAATCTTCAGTATCTAGAAAGCTACCTATCAGGATAATAACAAATCAAGAAAATCTGAATTTAGCCTGAGTTACTGTATGCAGCAGGAGCACTTTTAAAATCATGAAGCCATTGGTGTTTCACAAATCTCTTATACTCTCCCCATGACTATTTACAGGCCTGTTGCAGATGTATTGTAAATTAAGTTTTTTTTTTCTGAAAACCATCATGTAAAAAGTTAATTTGGGAATCAGAAAAGGTTCAACTCTGGCACTGCTCTGTAGAATCATTCTGGCTCCTTTATTTTTAACAGTAATCGAGGAGTTATTTATTTGTGAGTGTATATTATGGCATTTATTTTACAGTTTAACTGCGCATTTGAAACTGCGTTATTTACTTGTTAATTGAAAAGCAATAATGCGCAGTGAAAATGAGGTGTCACCTTGTGTTGGTAGCCACCTGTGATTTGCTATAGTACCTGACACCTTGTGACTTCCGAGTTCAATCCCTCACACCTGGCACTGTGTGAAGTGTGCACCGGTATTTAAGACCACATCCATAAACAAGGAGGTCAGATTATAACACAACCGCGAAAGTGGGTATGCGCAACGGCTGGATTGACGTCCCTCCTAGGGCTGGCTGTCGCCAGGCGCCCGACGCTATTGGGACTGGCTTAGCTCCCAAGACCGCTATTTTGGAATATGCAAGTTCAGAAAATCGACAACGATCGTGTGTGCTAGTCAGCTGGTAAACGCATTTACCGTACAACTTTATTTTTATTTGAGTAAACTTTTTGGGACTGAGATCATCTGTGTTCTTTCCTCATAATCCCATGTATTCGTTTAAAATGTGGTACAGCTTTGCTGCTGTTTATAAATTAACATTTCAAAGCTATATATAAATGGTGAGACGAAACTAAAAAATGGGAAGGACAGTTAACACAGTGGGGTTTTCCATGTTGCCTCACAGCTTTAACAATTTGTCAACCCTGGGTGCGTGCTGCCGCTTCTGTTACGTTCGCACGTTCTGCCTAAATTTACGCGGACACTCCGTCCATACAGTAAATGCTGCATTAAATGTAACTTTCCAATATCTCGCATTAGCAGAACAAATCAAATCAAATTAACTTGTCTCATACAATTATACGCAGTGCAATCTGTAGTGAAATGCTTAGCTGGTGAACTCCCATTACTGAGTAGGTGCGTGTGTGTGTTTTGGAAATGGGGTTCTACCTTAGTGTTTCACAGATTAAGTTCACTACAGTAAACTTTAACGGATTTACAAGATTAATGGATGGCTGCAAGGAACACTCACATTCTAAGATTAGATTATTATAGTTAATATTTTCCAGAGAAATCGTTTGCACAGCCAACCCACAATCTTTATGATTAACACTCCCCCCCTGAAGTAAACCAAGTTGCTCCAATGTATACCCTTTTGCACGTATTGCAGATCTCTCCTGACACACCCATTGAATCTTTATGCCCAATAAAACACCTGTTGTCCATGAAATTCCAAATATATCGGCGCCCCACTCTACAGCCCCTTCCGGAAAATTCGCTCCGCTAGTAAACTTCATCAGTCCCTGTAGCTGAAAGCGACAGGACACTTTCCTGTTCGTATATTCAACCGTCTGGTATAACTACGCATGCCGGGTATCCGTAGTCTCCACGGACCTCTTACCTCAAAGGTAGACATCAATCTGTTTCCCTGCCAGTGTAGACGACTAAGGCTTTTTCCGCGTCTATCGGACCAATCTGCATCGCGGTACTGTTATTCATACTCACCGGTTGCTGACCATCTCGGTTCTCCGGCGGCACAGTCTCTGTGATCGTCTCTGTGGAGCTCCCCCCTGCCTCCGCCATCATCTCACAATGCAGCTGCGAAACTGCGCTTTCCACCCGGGATCAGTACAGTAGGAGAGTCCTGCTCTGCACACGTCTCATGTGATCAGCGACAGTAGCTCTAAATGATTTCGATTACTTTTAACTTCGAGCTGTTTGTATTTCTGCAGCAGTGTCTCAGCAAGACGAGAGCCTACGAGTCCACGCCTCCTCGGTCCCGTCTTTCTTTCCTGTCCGGGCAGAGCACATGCATTCTCCCCGTGTTAACTCAGTTCCGTAGTATTTACGTTCCATGTGACGAGGGTACGTTACATTAAATCTTGCGGTGGGAACATGCAACATATAGTGCCACACTGCTTCCAGAAGCAGATCAATGAGTTTCATCACTTTTTAACCAGTTTCTGGCATTTTCTTGTCGCTTGAACACAATGCTACACTTTAAAGACCAATTTGTCCTAAGGCAGTGGCCTCTAAACTATCAGATTACTGGGTTGATTCACCTCATGTAACTTCAGTATCTGACCCTGAACACGTACTTAACATCCCAGCAGTCTAACTATAAGAAATCTGTTTTATCGGCGCTGACAAGTTGCATCGGCCTAGTAAGAGGTGAGCCAACAACGATATGCGGCAAGAGGGCGTTCAGTAATTCAAATTAGCCAGTGTAAAAGGATACTAATTTAATTGTGTCATTTCATCCTAAATATCTGTTTTGGTTTTTAAATTAAATTTAACCGTTGATAAAATTATTTTGTTATTTTTTCTGTATTTTTTTCCATTTGCTGCCCTTTGCCCCTGCTGTTCTGTTTTGCGCGCCTTTTCTTCATTCAGCTTCGCGCCTTTTCTTCATTCAGCTTCGCACCAAGCGCGGGTGGGGTGTAAATTGGCGGGAGGCTGGTAGTATGTACCCGTTTGCCTACCCATGAGTAAACGACAACTGAACAGTAGCGGGGCCATGGCATCTCTTTTATCGGCACAACGCAGAGTAATGGCCGTGTCGCGGACCCTCAGTTTTACAAAAGGCAAGTCTTGTCTCACGATTTCAAAGAAGTGCGGCATCGGTGAGTCGTCTTTTATTAAGCACAGCAAGCTACCAGAAAAAGTAAAAATCCGCTGGGTCGGCGCGGCTCTTGAGTTTGAAAAAATGATTATATGCATTGGTGACATGGTAAGACAAATTAACAATTGGGTAAATTCATTTCATATATCTTAAAAAGCAGTTTACTTTTTAAAATATCCAGACTCGTTTTGAGAAATGTAAAAATGTATCCTTTTATCTGCAATCAGGGCCGGATTAAGGTGGGTGCTATTAATGCTGCAGTATTAGGTCCATTCCTGAAATAGGCCTAGATGAAAACAGACGAAATTTGGAGTCCGACTTTCGGACGCCTAGACACAGCGTTACTTATTATACAGTTACTATTGTTCTTTTCGCTGTGACGTAACTATAACGTCGCCGTGCTTATTGTTAATCGAAGATTTCAAGTTAATGCAGTTCACTTAGTAATTTAGCTGCGTTTTTTGCAATATCCTGGGGATTCTTGCCACTTTATTATTGTTCGGTAAGTGCCACGTAGTCAATTTTTCACCTTGAAAGTTAGTTGTACAGTAAAATCGATGGCTATTTAAATGGTTATCTGTAAAGGTAAAACTAAAAAGCCGGCCCGGCATGGATGTTTAGAATTTTTTAAATCCTTGACAGGATTCTGGTCTATTATGAAATTTAAATCGTGGACAAATTTTTACCCTCATGAGCCTGAACTGGGTCACTTTGACCCAATGTCTCTGCGAATTAATTTTTTCTTACTCTGTTTCGTATGAGAATTGCGAAATTTTGTGTATTTCATTGTTAGGTTTTCTGCATTAAGTGCACTTTTCAGAAAATTGCTATTGAGTGTTGATGTTAATCTCGAGTTGTTACGATACTACGTCGTTATTATTATTCATGTTCATTAAAGGCTTGGTGGTTGCGTCGCAAGCAATTAAGGCTCCTTGGTCGGTCTGAGTGCGCATGTACGGCGAGTGTCGAATGCACATACAGCAATGCCGAGAAAAAAATAGGCCTTTTTTGTGCTGCAGCATCAGGCCCAATTTAGTCTTAATCCGGCCCTGTCTGCAATGTATTTCGCTGTAATCAAGCGTGCATTTCAAACTGTCTCAAATACAATTTGAGATACCTCAAATTGAGTTAGCCTGCATTTTAAGCTGTCTGAAAATGCATTTGAAGATACTTTCTGTAAAATTTCTGATTCTTTCAGTGGGACTTATTGTCTATTTTAAAATCTCTTGAAATGTATTTGAGATGTCTCAAAATGAACAGGAAGTGATTTGGGGACCTCTTGAAATGTATTTCAGATATCAGAAAATGGACATAAAGCATTTTTGAGATACCTGAAATGTATTTGAGATTTCATAAATTGTACTGTAGATATCTGAAACTGCTATTCAGATATCTTGAAATAATTTTATGGCTTTTTTTAAACAGAACTTGAAATTTATTTCAGCCATCCTAAAATAGTATATAAAAAAAAGCAGAGCCCTATTTTGGGATATAATTAAGTTAATTTTAATATTTGTAAAAATGTATTTTGAATATCTCACATGCATGAATTTCAAAATCATACGTTATTTTTAAGATATTAAATAACTGTCTTCTCATTTAAAAGATATCTCAAATGCATTTCAAAACAGATATAAAGGAAGATTTTGAGATCTTCAAATGCTTACAGACATATTTCAATATAACTTGAAATGTACAGGAAGTTAGATTAAGATATCTCAAAATGTATGAGATATCTTGAAATACATTTCAGATATCTTAAAATGTAGATCATATTATTTCAAGATACCAGAAAATCTATTTGAGATATCTTACAGTGTATTTAAGACATCTTAAAATGCATTTTAAGATATCTGTAAATGTTAGTTTGGCTTGCCATACAATACTTTAAATGCACCTTAAGCTGATGACCTCAAAAGAAAGGAAACATATAAAGTAAAAGCAGTTGTTTGAAAAAGAGTGGATGACTGGTAATATAATAGGATTAATTAAAATGAAACTTAATTTTGTACATGAAAACAAAGACCAGCTTAAGTGATGTATTTCTTACCCTTAATAAGATGATTCTTTGAGATACCCATAACCACTTGTATTAGTAACTAGTGGACCATCCTTTAGCATCAGTAACCTCCACCAAATGTTTAGCTACTGATTATAATCTTATTATATATAAGATTAATACGGTCACTATTTTTTTGGCATTTCCCTAGGAATAATACCAATATCACTGATTATTCTTACTTTTATGTTGATATTGTAAAATGGAAGGAGACGAGGTGATAAAGACGTGAGGCTCCGGCTAGAAAACCCGTTCAACAGAAATTGGTAAAATACAATTTAATAAAACAGGTTGTTGAAAATACTGCAGTATATCTCCTTCCTCAACAAAAACATTTAAGTCAGTGTAACAGAGCTTTTAGGTCTGCTACTCAAATGACAAGGACTACTGGAGATGTGGCTTTTTATTCGTCCTTGGTGGAAGGAGCATAACTGGTGGCAGGGTGGAATTTATGCCAGTCCTCTTCTAGGTGGCATGCTTTAAATTTAGAAAGGAAACTGAATGATTGTTCCACTCATCTGCCATTACCCAGGTGTGCTTGTAAAATGGTCTGTGTAAGAAATTCAGCATGTTTTCATGTTCAAGGCTTCATTATTTACATTTGAAACTGTGTCTAACTGGTAGCAGAGAGAGTGCAGGCAGAAATTGGGACACCTTCCTGGTGGTGGTCCCTGGTGGTGGTCTTCCTTGCTTCATTCCTGTGTAGGGCACATTAGGCATCATTACATTTTGCTAGGTTTTCAGTGGCACACCAGGCCTGCTTAGAGGGTTGACTTTAATGGGATACAGAAAGCCAGTTGTACCTCCACTTACACTCTGGAATGAGCATTAAATTGAATGGTTGATCTGCAGGTATACATTGACTTTGTTTAATCCCCTAAGAAGCTGTGTTACTTAAAGGTGAGTTGATATGCCTCTTACAAATCCATACCTAAAAGGAAAATTCAGTTCAACCTTCTCATCCTAACAGAAATAATGTGTAATGGATCTTAATTCTTGAACTAGGTGCACGCATCTGTTCTGTCTCTTGGGAACAGGAAGGTGACTCTATATTTTAGGAGCAAGAAAAAACTTTCTTCGGCCTGGAAGCTGCTCTCCATATAGCACTGGAGATGGATGCGCTGAATTAGCTCTAAGTTCCAGTCCTCTAATTTTGAGCTTTGTGCCATTTATTGATCCCAGTCTAAGTGGAGTGGTAAGCAGTATTACTTCAAAAGGGGAACTTCAATACCTACACTTTTGTGATTGAAAGAGTCACACTTTTGTATATGAAGTTGCAAAAGACATGGCAAAGAGCCTAACATTTAAAATGAGCTACGGAAGACAACATTGCATCCTCAATGAAAACAATACATTTGTTATGTTTCAGCCAGCATTTCTGCCCTACCTGAGGTTCATAGTTGTGTTTCTTGTTTGTATCATCTAATTTTATGCCATTTTGTTTGTATTAATGTTTCTTTTATTATGTACAGTTTTCTTTGCATTTATTAGTTATGGAAAAGGCCTAGGTTATGTCCCTTGTGTTTAGTGGGTGGTTCCCCAAGGGGTGGGACCACCTGCCAGGAACAGCCCTCCACTGTATTTATACGAGAGCCTTCCATAGTTCCTGGCAGTTCATTTGGTGTTTCTTGTGCTTACTGTGCTTTGTGCTATTGCTCTTTGTGTTTTCTAGAGTTTTCAAATCTGTTATTTGATTCTCAACTACGTCTTTGAAATCTGTATTGGGAATGTGTGTTTGGATTTTTTTTTTTTTTTGTGATAAACTTTTTATTAAGTAAAGACAAATGTGCTCTGTTTTTCACTATGCCTCTAGATTCTGCATTGGAACTTTTCAGGCAAAACCTTTCAGCTCTTTGTATTGCAGAGCCTTTGATAAAATAAAACTTTTATTTTATAAAGGATTTTCAAAGCCCTTTTTGCTCTCTAGTCAGGGTTTTGATGGTTTTTTCCTCACAGGTGGGCAATTTTTTTAAAGTGTTTTTGGAACTTGTGCTTCTGGGACTCCCGAGTAATGACAAAATACACTTTGCTGCAAAAAAAGTTCAGCATTTGCACCTGGAGCAAGAATGCATACTTCCACACAGCATCGGACATCATACTTAAATTCTTGGTATCATAAAATTGTTGATCTGTGGCAAGACAAATTAAAACCCCACAAAGCTAGTAATGAGATAAAGTCCCCCCTCTCTCATATTTGAATGTTACTGTATAGCAAGATCATGACTTTGTCATGAAAACCTCTAGCCTTCAAGAGCAACAAGAGAAAGAGAGACTCTGTTTATATATAAAAAAAAAACAAACGCACATAACATCTTGGCTAGAGTTTTCCAGAAAGCACAGAGGAAACTGAAAACAGTTGGATGAATGTTTTTTTTTTATTTTATTATTAATTTTATTACAATCCATACAAAGCAATCAAGATTTTACAAAAAGAAAAATTGAGTTAAGAACAGATCGATCCCCACCCCTGTGAGAGAGAGAGCGAGCCAAATAACGTTAAATTTAAGGCTTGTAAACATACCTAAATTAAAAATTCTCTGTGCTTTATGAACTTATTTTAAAATATTACTGATTAGATCCTGCCATGTTTTGAAAAAGTCTGTACAGATCCTCTAACTGAGTATTTGATTCTTTCCAATTTCAAATAATATAACACATCGGTTTCCCACTGACTTAAAAGAGGAGAGTTTGGGTTCTTCCAGTTTATCAGAATAAGTCTGCGTGCCAACAGTGTAGTGAATGCAATCACGATTTGTTTGTCTTTCTCCACTTTAAACCCCTCTGGAAGAACCCCAAACACAGCTGTTAATGGGTTAGGAGGGATTGTGAGTCCAAGGCTGTCTGAGAGGTAATTAAAAATTTTTGTCCAGAATAATGTTAATTTGGTGCAGGCCCAGAACATGTGACCTAGTGAGGCTGGGACTTGGTTGCAACGTTCGCAGGTTGGATCATGCCCTGGAAACATTTTGAGAGTTTTAGTCGAGACAGATGTGCTTGATATATAATTTTGAGTTGTATAATTGTATGCTTTGCGCATATGGAACTTGAGTGAATTCTCTGCATTGCTACTTTCCACTCCTTTTCTGATATATTAATTGAGAGATCTTTTCCCAGTGTCCTCTTGGATCTTTGAAAGGAGGGATTGTAAAAGGATTTTATATATTGTAGAGATGGAGTCTAACTCCTTGAAATTGAGCAATATTTTTCCAGCATGGATGAGGGTGCAAGATGAGGAAAATCTGGAAGGTTCTGTTTAACAAAGTTCCTGATTTGAAGATAGTGAAAGAAATGTGTAGCTGGAATGTTAAATTTGGAATGTAATTGTTCATAGGATGCAAAGACGTTGTCTATATAAAGATCTCTAAGCAAGTTAATTCCAAATTTTTCCAGATATTAAAACTGCATATGTTTGTGAAGGTTGAAAGAGGTGGTTCTCTTGCAGAGGTGCCACAGATAGAAGCTTCTCCGTCTTAAAATGCTTTCTACATTGGTTCCAGATTCTAAGTGAGTGGAGCACAATTGGGTTATTAGTGTATTGCCGATAACGTGTGTTTATTGGAGCACAGAGCAAGGAATACAAAGAAGTACTGCAGGATTTTACTTCTATTGCGGTCCAAGCCTGTGTATGTTCTTCTATTTGTGTCCAGGTTCTTATCGCCTGTATATTTGCTGCCCAGTAATAAAACTGGAAGTTAGGTAGAGCCATGCCACCTTCTGCCTTTTGTCTTTGTAGGGTCGCTCTTTTGATGCGTGGATGTTTTGAATTCCAAATAAATGAGGTTATTGTTGAATCTAATTGCTTAAAGAATGATTTATTAATGTATATTGGGATGTTTTGAAATAAAAAGGAGCTTAGGAAGAATATTCATCTTAACAGTGTTAATTCTTCCAGCTAGTGTGAGATGAAGGGTTGACCATCTATGCAAGTCTTGTTTAATTTTTTCCATGCAGACTGAAATTTTGTTGATAAAGAGCTTTATGTTTACTTGTGATGTTTACCCGAGGTATTTAAACTGTTCTGCAATGATAAAAGGTAGGGTGTCTAATCTAATATTATATGCTTGAGAATTCACTGGAAAGAGTACACTTTTATTCAGATTAATTCTGAGACCAGAGATCTTTTGAAATTCTGTGAGTGCTGCTAAGACTGCAGGCACAGAATTTTCTGGGTCCGATATATACAGTACCATGTCATCTGCATATAATGAGATTTTCTGTTCCAGTCCTTCTCTGCTAATCCCCTTTATCTGATCAGTATTTCGACAATGTATTGCCAGTGGTTCAATGGCAATTGCAAACAGCAGTGGTGACAAGGGCATCCTTGTCTAGTGCCACGTTCTAGTTTAAAGTAGTCTGAGCAAATGTTATTGATGCAAACTGAAGCTTCTGGGTTAGTATACAGTAATTTAATTCCATGCACAAATGTTGGGCCAAACCCAAACTTCTCCAATGTAGTAAAAAGGTATTTCCATTCAATCATGTCGAATGCTTTTTCTGCATCCAATGATAATAATATTTCTGGGGTGTTTGATTTAGTTGGTGAGTATATTACATTAAACAGGCGTCGAAGATTTGAAGATAAGTGTCGGCCCCTAATAAATCCAGTTTGGTCTTGTGATATTACGAGGGAGCACTTTCTCCATCCTTCTAGCTATGATTTTAGAGAGTATTTTAACGTCGTTATTCAGAAGTGAAATTGGTCTGTATGATGCACATTGTAATAAGTCCTTATTTTGTTTTGGAAAGACAGTGATTAGTGCTTGGCGAAAGGTTTGTGGAAGAGATTGGTTATCTCTGGCTTCTGTAAATGTTGCTAATAGGAGGGAGCTAGCTGAGCGGAGAATTTCTTGTAAAACTCTGCAGGGTAGCCATCAGGGCCTGCTGCTTTTCCACCTTGGAGTGACTTTATAGCATCTAGTAATTCTGATAATGCCAGAGGTTTATCAAGTTCCTCCACACTAAAAGCGTCTATTTGTGGTATCTGTAATGTATCCAGAAATGCATTAGATTGTGTATTGTCTTCTTTAAACTCAGTAGTATATAGGGATTTATAGTAGTCTCTGAAAGTGTGCATTATATTTTTGTGTTCATGATTTTATCTCCATTCGTGTTAGTAATTACGAGATTGCATTGCACTTCTTGCTTGTGAATTTGTTGAGCTAAAAGCTTATTAGCTTTCTCTCCATGTTCATAGTAATGATGTCTGGATTTGTAAATTAGTTGTTCAGTTTCTTTAGTTGTCAAGAGGTTTAATTCTGAATGTAGAGCCTGCCTCCTCCTATGTAGAGTCTCGCTTGGTAGTCTGGCATGTTCTTCATCTATTTTAGTAATTTCGCTTTTTATCTCTGCTACTTTCTTGGCTTCGGATTTATTTCTGTGGGAAAGATATGAGATAATCTGTCCTCTTAAGAAGGCCTTAAGAGTTTCCCAGAGTATTCCTGCAGAGATCTCGGGGATGTATTTGTCTCTAGAAAGAATTTGATTTGTTTGGATATAAATTCAGTACAATTCTCGTCAGCTAATAGAAGCGGTTGAGGCCATCTGCGGGTGAGTGTATGGGGCTTAGTAATTTCAGCTCCAAGATCATAGGTGCATTGTCCAGAAATAACAATAGCATCGTATTTACAAGATTTAATCTTAGGCAAGAAGTTATTGTCTATAAAGAAGTAATCAATCCTTGAGTAGCAATGATGTACTGGTGAGTAGAAAGAATATGTTCTTGAATTTGGGTTTAAAAACCTCCAGGGATCTGATAAGTTGTGATCAGTTATAAACTTTGTAATTATCTTTGCAGTGTTAGATACTGTTCCCCCTGTGGAGGAAGTCCTATCTAAAAGTGGATTTAAAACACAATTAAAGTCCCCAGCCATTATAACTTTATGAGTGTTCAGATTGGGAATGGATGCAAATAAATTTTGTATAAATTCCTTATCATCAACATTAGGTGCATAAACATTTATCAAAATCATTTTACAGTTAGATAAGTCTCCCATGACCATTACATATCTCCCTTCAGGATCCAATACTACATCTGATGCTACAAATGGTACTGTTCTATGTATGAGAATTCCCACCCTCTAGTTTTCTTTGTAAAACTAGAATGGAACATTTGGCCAGTCCAGTCTTTTTGCAGCCGGAACTGATCCTTGCTTAGTAAGTGGGTTTCCTGTAAAAATACTATTTTAGCATTTAGACCTGTTAGGTGAGAGTACTTTCTTTCTCTTTAATTCGTGATTCAGGCCTTTAACATTCCAGCTTACGAAGTTAACTGTCCCATCATGGAGACACTGATTCTGAGTTTTTGATGTCATTTTATAGTCTTAACTGGAAGTGAGAATTTTGGTCTTAATTTCCTATTTCCCCAGAGTTGTTGCCATGCAGCTTATTATTACGTTGGTAGTTATAATTATAAAGATTGAGAGGATAGATTAGGTATAGATCAAGCCTGCTCTCTTTCTCTCCCCCCTTAACCCCCACCCTCCCTTTTTGCCTCCCCAAGTGAGGCTAAAACCCACTTCACATAGTCCCAGTCCTCTGACATACCCAGAGACAGAGCACGTCCAAAGCACAACAAGCCCCATGCAGGGCGCTTTAGGGTTAAAAGATAGAGATATCTGTTACCAATATAGTCTTTAAAAGAGAAAAAAAAAAAAAAGAATTTTGCACTTAAAATATATATATAGTCTTCAGCAATTTTAGTGCATTTAGATGATACACCCAGATAATAAACCCGGGATGGTGTTAAAATGTGTCCAGAATAAGCATAACAAGTCTTAATGCAGTAATAGCAATAACAATAAACCAAGGGTATGATATTGAACAGTCTCGTTTAGGGTAAGATAAAATAATTAGAAAAGAAAAAAAAAAAAAATAATTAAGCACAATAAAACATAAACAGATAGCCCTAGTAATACTAAGTAATAATAGTAATATATAATAGAGAATATATGCTGATAAAACCCGTATTTTAAAACAAATAGATCAGACAGTAGATTATTAATCCTTGCTATATCATTACGCCATGACTCACTATTATGTATCAGAATAGTCCGGGATCAGCTTTCTTAATTCTTTTCTGCTTCTTCCTTGCTAGCGAAGACATAGAATTGACCCTGCCATTCCACTTTCAGTTTTGCGGATACAAGAGGCTGTATTTGAGCTGGCTTGCCGTAACCGCTGTTTAATGTTATAGAAGGCTGCGCGTTTAGTAGCTGTTGCTGGAGAGAAGTCAGGAAGATACGAATGTGGTTATTTTCATATGTAATATCTTCCTTTTTCTGAGGAGTGCCATCACCTCTAGCTTAAATGCTAATCGTTCAAAACGAACTATAAAAGATCTTGGTCGGGGTCTAACGGTGTTTGATCCGCGTGCTGTAAGCGCTGCTATCTCAGATTCTGCTTTAAAGTCCTCCCCGATTATTTTGGAAAAAGTTCAGCTGCGAATTTCACAGGGTTTGAACTTTCTCGATTCTCAGGCAGACCTTCAATTCTGACATTATACCTTCTACTCCCATCTTCCAAAGCAGCCAGTCTGTCTCCGAGTTTTTGCATTGAGCTGACATTAACTGCTTTTCCTCGGCACTGGCAGCTGCCTTTTCGGCCATTTCAATCCGATACGTGAATGTCTCCTTGAGATCCTCCAATTGATCAGTAAGCGTGCTCAGTTTGACCTGAATGCGCTCTTCAATTTTACCCAGCACCTGTCGCTCAAGTTGCACCTCTTGACGCAGCCTTTCCATCTCCTGTTTCAAATCCTGTTTCAGTCTCTCAAGTGCCTTTGCCGTTGCTTTCTCATTAGCCTTCTCGCTTTTCTTTATATCTTGCGTAAGCTCAGCGAGCAGCACCTTCAGTTCAGATAGTTCAATTGTGCTTTTTTGTACCGAAGATGAAGCAGCAGGCTCTGCTGAAGCCGGTGTCCCTGCTGCTCCCGGCTTGCATAGTTGCGTAATTGAAGCCGCGGACTTCAAGGCCCTTTCCAGCTTCAGGTGATCTTCTCCGATCGGCGAGCTATCCAGATCTGCACTCACGATTGTACCCTCGCTCCCCTTTTCGCTCTCAGCCGGCGACGATGTAGCGGACCGTGGTCCCGAGGAGTCTGTACTTTCGCCCATCTGATCCAGGTCTGTCTCTGAGAGGCCGTATCTTGAGCTAGGGCTTGCTGATCGTAGCTTGGATGTAGCTTTAGTCTTCGATTCTTTTGGACCCCCTTTCTTGTTGGCCATGTTTATATGTGCTTACATATACTGTAGCAGTCCCTCTCAGGTTGAATAAATACAAGATATCTCAGGATAATAAGCAAATAATATGAAAAATAACACCGCTGCTAGCGGAGCTCCACTTCAGACGTCCATCTCTCACAACGGATGAGACCAATGAATGTTTTTTGACCAGATGGCACCAAAATGGAGCTTTTTGGTCGTCAGACTAATCCACATGTTGCACAGCACATTTTCAAAAACACAATAACCCCACCATGGTGGCAGCATCGGGCTATGGGGATGCTTCTCTGAGCAGGTCCTAAGAGGCTTGTGAGAGTAGAGGATATGCAGGAAAATCCTGGAGGAAAATCTGATACAGTCTGCAAGCAACCTGCTCCTTTTGAGATGTTTTCCAGGAAGACAACTACTTCCAAGCACATTCCAAATCTACACAGGAATGACTTAAAACACTGTTGTCATTGCCCTGGTGTGCCCAAGTCTGAGTCCAGATCTCAGTCCAATTGAAAATTTGTGGCTGGAATTTAAAATGGCAGTTCACCTACAATCTCCATGCAACTTGACAGAGCTTGAGCAGTATTTTCAAAAAGATTTGCAATGTAAAGATGATAGAGAGTAATGGTAAAATGTTGAGTGGGAGTCTTTGTATACAATCTAACATATCATTCTCAGACCTATTTAATCTGATTAATGGTTACTGGGTGTGAAAGCCTGTCTTGGCAGCATTGGGTGCAAGGCCAGAAATAGCCTGGAAAGGAGGCCAGTCTATTGTAGAGCATGCACACACATGCACACTTCAACACTCATTCACTCATTGGTGCAAGTTTACAGCAACAATCCACCCATCGTGCACATCTTTGGAAATGTAGAAGGGAAAGTGTTTTGTTGCGGTAGGGTCCTAGGGTGACCTTATTGCCCTTTGTGCTTTTTATTATGTGGACCATAGCAGAATGCCCCAGATCCTATACTCTTACCACACTGTCAGGAGTGACTGCTGCTGTTCAGTACTTCTCATTTTCTTTTAGACCTGTAACTTCAGAAAGTGGAGTACCAGAAAAGTAAGGAGAGAAAGTTACACATTTATTCTCTTATAACCTTCTTGAGAAAATCAACTAGCACAGCCAAAGTATGGTGGTTTCCAAATGTTTGGGAGGATGACAATTGAAACTGTTATCTGTTGTGAAACATTTTAAATGTTGGCCATATTACAGCCATTGCTTGGAATAAGTATTCCTGCCTTCTTTTTAAGTAGTTTACCTTCACATTCTGATATCCACATCGATTTAGACATATGAACATTGAAATGAGGGGTTGTCCTGATGGCCTTACTTGTTTTAGTGATGTCAGCATAGCATACCGTGACATTTCACACTTCTACCCAGCCAAGTTGTGAAGTTTTGGAAAAATGTTTTTCCCAGATAAAATTTCGTTACGATTTTTGGTAGAATTTTTGAGTTTGTTCTGCATAGAATGATATTATCGGTAGATGGACAGATACTTTATTCATCCCCTCAGGGAAATTCAGATGTCCAGTAGCTCAAGCATGCCAGTAAAACATTGTGACAGATTATTAAAAAAGGCAAGGAGAACAAAACATAAATAGTAATAGACTTTGGTCTTTACTTATGATTTCAGCTTGGAATTTACTTATTCTTAGCATTAATGTTATAGCCACCATAATAGTTGCTTTGAACGTCACTTCAGTGACATTACTGCAGTGGGTTCAAGTGGTTATTCCATGTGTCTGTGTTCTTTTGTTGAAAGACAACTCTGTAGTTGGGTTGCAAGATATGACTCGGGCCTGTTTTATAAATATTTTTGTAATTGGATGTGAGCTAATGTGGTCTTCAGCCCATTTTTAAAGTGTGTATTACAAAAGTGTAAACTCTGTTGTATCTGAATGAATGCAGCCTTACCAAAAAAGTGAATACGGAACAACAACAGGTAAGCTCCCAATGTGGTTGGAGATGGTTCGTTCAGCTCATTCATTACTTTGTCATTTTCTTTGACACACATTGACCTGTAGTGTCATCTGCTGAGAATGTTTCTTGTATGAGCATGGTTTTATAAGTGAAGAAATTTAACTTATTTACAGATAAACAGATGTGATCAATATTATTGGCATGATTGCATTTTAGGTACGTCTCATACAGCATCTTCAGAAATTATTGTAAATGTACCAACTTTTCATTATCAGAATATTTTAATAGAATGTTCAAAGTTATACAAAAAAGTTGTCTGTTGAACTGGAACAAGTTTTTTTTAACACAAGAAAATGAAAATAAAATCTGGGGCCTCATTTATAAATCCCATATAAGCTCAAAAAGAGGTTTGAAATGTGTGTACACAAATTCCCGTGCAAACATCAGGATTTATAAAAGAAAACTTGACCATGCATATGCAACACATGATGCACAGACTGTATTTTAGTATCCTTTAAAGAGGGTAAATGCAGCATACATGCACTTAAGAAGTTTTTTGTTTTTTCATCAGTTAATATTAGCTACCTGTTTGTTACTTCTCGGGAACTGGCAGACAGGTCAATAATATCTCCTCCAAGCCTTCACTCCATCATTCCTGCTGTGGTGGGAGCAATTAACTGACTGGTGAGGCAGTACATCCGGTTTTTGTATAGTGTGGGTGTACATTAAAAAAAAAAAAAAAAAGTTTTTGCCAATATAATGTAATCAGTGCACTTTGCTGCACTCATATTGCAATTTGGGAACCTAGCAAGAATGAAGCTGCTTTTGTTAACAATAAGCAGTCAAATTTCCATTAATCCATAAGACAGCCATGATGTGACTGGCAAGCACTGTGCCTCGAGGGCCTGGGTCAGCCTGCGATTCATACAGTTGTGCTTGAAAGTTTGTGAACCCTTTAGAATTTTCTATATTTCCGCATAAATATGACCTAAAATATCAATAGATTTTCATTCAAGTCCTAAAAGTACATAAAGAGAAACCAGTTAAACAAATAGACAAAAATATTATACTTGGTCATTTATTTATTAAGGAAAATGATTGAATATTACATATTTGTGAGTGACAAAACTATGTGAACCTTTGCTTTCAGTATCTGGTGTGACCCCCCCTCCCCCCTTTGCAGCAATAACTGCAACTAAACGTTTCGGGTAACTTTTGATCATTCCTGCACACCGGCTTGGAGGAATTTTAGCCCATTCCTCCGTACAGAACAGCTTCAGCTGGGATGTTGGTGGGTTTCCTCACATTAACTGCTCGCTTCAGGTCCTTCCACAACATTTCGATTGGATTAAGGTCAGGGCTTTGACTTGGCCATTCCAAAACATTATCTTTATTCTTCTTTAACCATTCTTTGGTAGAACCACTTGTGTGCTTAGAGTGGCTGTCTTGCTACATGACCCACCTTCTCTTGATATTCAGTTCATGGACAGATGTAGTGACATTTTCCTTTAGAATTCTCTGATATAACTCAGAATTCATTGTTCCATCAATGAAGGCATCCGTCCTGGACCAGATGCAGCAAAACAGGCCCAAACCATGATACTACCACCACCATGTTTCACAGGTTCTTATGCTGGAATGCAGTGTTTTCCTTTCTCCAAACATAATGTTTTTCATTAAATCAGAATGTTCTATTTTGGTTTCATCCATCCACAAAACATTCTTCCAATAGCCTTCTGGTTTGTCCACGTGATCTTTAGCAAACTGCAGACAGGCAGCAATTTTTATTTATTTATTTATTTTTTGAGAGCAGTGGCTTTCTCCTTGCAACCTTGCCATGCACACCATTGTTGTTCAGTGTTCTCCTGATGGCGGACTCGTGAACATGAACATTAGTCAGTGTGAGAGAGGCCTTTGTTTGCTTAGAATTTACCCTGGGGTCCTTTGTGACCTCACTGACTACTACGCCTTGCTCTTGGAGTGATCTTTGTTGGTCGACCACTCCTGGGGAGGGTAACCATGCTCACAATGCTCTTGAATTTCCTCAATTTCTACCCAATCTGTCTGACTGTGGATTGGTGGAGTCCAAACTGTTTAGAGATGGTTTTGTAACCTTTTCCAGCCTGATGAGCATCAACAACTCTTTTTCTGAGGTCCTCAGAAATATCCTTTGTTCGTGCCATGATACACTTCCACAAACATGTGTTGTGAAGAGCAGACTTTGATAGATCCCTGTTCTTTAAATAACACAGGGTGCCCACTCACACCTGATTGTCATCCCTTTGATTGAAAACACCTGACTCTAATTTCACCTTCAAACTAACTGCCAATCCTAGAGGTTCACATACTTTTGCCACTCGCAAATATGTAATATTCGATCATTTTCCTCTAATAAATAAATGACCAAATATAATATTTTTGTCTCATTTGTTTAACTGGTTTCTCTTTATCTACTTTTAGGACTTGAGTGAAAATCTGATGATGTTTTAGGTCATGTTTATGCAGAAATATAGAAAATTCTAAAGGGTTCACAAACTTTCAATCACAACTGTATATTTTGAGGGAAAGTAGTTTAGATAGATGTGCATGGTGGCGAGCTTGTTGTTAAGATAACTGGCTGAACCACTAGTTTTCATATGGCTTGTACTATTCATTGTAACAATAATCACAATCGCGTCACCACATGCGCTATGTGAAAGCGGCTACCGGCACAGACAATGGTACCTTGCACCTTTTCGGACCCCCAGAATTCACAGCGCTATTACACCACACATGCAGCCAGATATCCTTGAACACAGGTGGCAGGGTCTTGATGCATCATGTGAGAAAAGCTGGCACATTTACAAAGTGATTATGATTTATAAAGGGTAACTTGAATAGAAATGTGCCTTATAAATCTTTTTTTTTTTTTTTTGTGTGTGTGCATACAAATACACGAATACGAATACACACAAAGTCTTATAAATGAGGTCTCTGGACAGCTTTAAGTCTTAAGGTCCACCCTTCCCTAATACCTATAAAACGTTGGAAATATCACTTTATTTGGCCATCTGTGAGCATCTTGTACTTTTCTTCTAGTAGGTTCTGCTACTGTTCAATTTCTTCTAGTTCTTAAATGGTTTCAGGATTAATTTTACCAATAGCAGATAGCAGCTCTTTCCAAGATTCTCAAACAGACTGAGATAAGGTCAGTTTAGCACAGTCCATGTTTTAACAGTTGTTTTGTGCTTTTGGATGTGTGTTTTGGGACATTGTCCTATTGAAGGACCTGTGATCTTCGACCCAAAACGAGTTTTCTGACACTGGGCACCATATTTCTTTGTAAAATGCTCTGATAATCCTGACATTCTATGATTCCCTTCAATATGTTAAGATCTCTAGCACCAGAAGCAGCCAATCATCCTCACAGTGTCTTGGAATCTCCACCATATTTAACTGTAAGTAGGATTTTCTTTATATGAATCTTTACTGCATAGCCTATTAACAAATTGCTGGTCTACATTTACAAAAAGAGATCTGCTTTGCTTTTATCAATTCTCAGAACGGTGTACCAGGAGAATTTTGGTTTCTGTAGGCAGGTGTGGGCAATGATTACTTGTGCCTTTTTATGTTTGTCTTTTAACAGTGAGTTCCCTCTCAGCCCGCTCTAAAAGAGCCCTTCTTAGCTTAACGTGCGGCATAAGTTGTAACCATCACTCTGTTCGGTTTAATTTCTATGAAAATTTTTATGTGGTATTTTTTTCAATAGTTTGACCATCACAAACATCTTTAATCACATTTCCTTTTCCCAACATGTCCTTGGAGGTTTCTGAGAGGTCAATGAGTAGCATACTTCTTAAAATAATTGTGAACGGTGACAGCAAGAATGCCATGGTCTCTGGAGATTACCATGTTCCCTTTGTCATTTTTGTTTGTAGAGAATAGTTTTTCTGATGGCCTCAAACAGCTTTCTGTTTGGCCTTGTCAATAAGGAGCAGGGTTTGAAAGTGGCATTTTTAAGAATTTAAGCCAAAGTTCAGTTGGTAATTCATATCATGTGATTAGTCTGTTTGTTTCACTGCGATAAAAATAGTTCTTTCAATCAAATTGATTTGAATTGTTCAATAAGGTGCCAACAATTGTCATGACAGCATTTCAATTTTTAATTGTTACTGTTCATGTGCTGTTGTAAACCAAGTTTGTTTTACTACCCTCTTTTTCAGGAGATATTGTTCATTATATATTAAAAAATAAAATGCTGCCAATAAGAGTGACAGCAACTGTAGGTGTTACAACAGAAGTGTTATAATACCACAGACACACATTGGTATAAAATAAGGAAAAAACATTGCTCTACTCAAAAGCAAAATCAATTCTGTAAAGATTTGTTAATCTTAACCAACACCAACAGACCCACTCTTTTTTGTTCTTGATTTTATTAAAAGAAAGTAACATTCCATACAATCAAGTTAAACTTAACAGCACTAAATTCAGTTCAAACACCACCTAAAAGAAAAAGAGGAAGGCTAATAGCCAGAGTAAAACTTTTAAGAGTAGGAAGTAGAATCCTTTTTCCCCAATATAAATGCTGATTCTAAAATAGTAATGACTAGCAAAATACCTGCGCTTCGCAGCGGAGAAGTAGTGTGTTAAAGAAATTATGAAAAAGAAAAGGAAACATTTTAAAAATAACTTAACATGATTGTCAATGTAATTGTTTTGTCACTGTTATGAGTGTTGCTGTCATCAAGGATTTGATTATCATTATTTCTTTCAATCAGGTTCGTATTTGGAGGATGTGTTGTGTTCAAGTTATATTCCGTGTTTGTCAACCATTGTAAAGATAACAGGTTTCTGCAATGTTGTGATGTCCACGGCTTTATTTAATGTTAGCCCAGACGTGGCACTTAAGTTTCTCTCGCACTTTTGCTGAGTTTGTGCCAAACACTATTCTATCCCTGACCATCTCATCTTCGTTTGCATAAGCCCAGCCCTTCAACCGCGAATATTTATCGGCAGTGTGTCTATTGAATTGCTGCTGACTGGCAGCCTTATATGGGCAGGCACTCAGATAGATAGATAGATAGATACTTTATTAATCCCAAGGGGAAATTCACATAATCCAGCAGCAGTATACTGATACAAAGAAACAATATTAAATTAAATATCAATAAAAATGAAAAAAATGTAAATAAAATTAATGTTAGCATTTACTCCCCCGGGTGGAATTGAAGAGTCCCATAGTGTGGGGGAGGAACGATCTCTTTAGTCTGTCAGTGGAGCAGGACAGTGACAAAGTGACAAAAGTCTGTCACTGAAGCTACTCCTCTGTCTGGAGATGACACTGTTAAGTGGATGCAGTGGATTATTCATGATTGACAGGAGTTTGCTTAGTGCCCGTCTCTCTGCCACAGATGTTAAACTGTCCAACTTTAATCCTACAATAGAGCCTGCCTTCTTAACAAGTTTGTCCAGGCGTGAGGCGTCTTTCATCTTTATGCTGCCACCCCAGCACACCACCGCGTAGAAGAGGGCACTCGCCACAACCGTCTGGTAGAACATCTGCAGCATCTTACTGCAGATGTTGAAGGATGCCAACCTTCTCAGAAAGTATAGTCTGCTCTGACCTTTCTTACATAGAGCATCAGTATTGGCAGTCCAGTCCAATTTGTCATCCAGCTGCACTCCCAGATATTTAAAGGTCTGCACCCTCTGCACACAGTCACCACTGATGATCACGGTCCATGAGGGGCCTAGGCCTCCCAAAATCCACCACCAGCTCCTTGGTCTTGTTGGTGTTAAGGTGTAAGTGGTTTGAGTCGCACCATTTAACAAAGTCTTTGATTAACTTTCTGTACTCCTCCTCCTGCCCACACCTGATGCAGCCCACAATAGCAGTGTCATCAGCGAACTTTTGCACGTGGCAGGACTCCGAGTCATATTGGAAGTCTGATGTATATAGATTGAACAGGACCAGAGAAAGTACAGTCCCCTGCGGCACCCCTGTATTGCTGAACACAATGTCAGACCTGCAGTTCCCAAGACGCACATATTGAGGTCTGTCTGTAAGATAGTCCACGATCCATGCCACCAGGTGTGAGTCTACTCCCATCTCAGTCAGCTTGTCTCTAAGGAGCAGAGGTTGGATGGTGTTGAAGGCGCTAGAGAAGTCCAAAACCATAATTCTTACAGCACCACTGCCTCTGTCCAGGTGGGAGAGGGATCGGTGTAGCATATAGATGATGGCATCCTACGCTCCCACCTTCTCCTGGTATGCGAACTGCAGAGGGTCAAGGGCGTGACGGACCTGTGGCCTCAGGTGGTGAAGCAGCAGCCGCTCCATGGTCTTCATCAGATGTGACGTCAGAGCAACAGGCCGGAAGTCATTCAGCTCACTAGGACGTGATACCTTTGGGACAGGGGTGATACAAGATGTTTTCCAAAGCCTTGGGACTCTCCCCTGTTCCAGGCTCAGGTTGAAGATGCGATGTAGAGGACTCCCCAGTTCCAACGCACATGCCTTCAGCAGTCGTGGCGATACACCATCTGGACCCGCTGCTTTGCTGGCACAAAGTCTTTTCAGCTCTCTGCTCACATGGGCTGCTGTAATTGTGGGTGGGGATGTCTCACCTATGCTGGTATCAGCAGAAGGATGGTTAGAGGATGCAGTACTCCGAGGTGAGAGTGGGTTACTGTGATCAAACCTATTAAAGAAGTTGTTCATTTGGTTTGCTCTCTCCACGTCTGTCTCGATGGTGGCACCCCGCTTCAAGCTGCAGCCAGTGATAATCTTCATCCCATCCCACACTTCCTTCATGCTGTTGTTCTGCAACTTCTGCTCCAGCTTTCTCCTGTACTGCTCTTTCGCCGCCCTGAGCTGGACTCGGGACTGTGGGAGGCATGACGATGAGGGACGCAACTACACCTCACAAGGCGACCGAGCTGCAGGCTCAGTATTGCCGTATATATGTACATAAGTAGGTTCCAGTTATGACTGTTACGCGTAGAATTTCGAAATGAAACCTGCCTAACTTTTGTAAGTAAGCTGTAAGGAATGAGCCTGCCAAATTCCAGCCTTCTACCTACACGGGAAGTTGGAGAATTAGTGATGAGTGAGTGAGTTACTCAGTTAGTGTGGGCTTTGCCTTTTATTATATAGATTAGATCCTGTCAGGTTCTAAAAAAGTTTTGAACAGATCCTCTAAGTGAGAATTTGATTTTTTTCAAATTTTTCAAATGGTATATAAGATCAGTTACCCACTGTCTTAAAGGAGGTGGACTAGGATTCTTCTAGTTGAGCAAGATCATTCTATGTGCTAGTAGTGAAGTAAAGGCAGTTACAGTTTGTTTGTCCTTCTCTACTTTAAACCCATCTGGTAGTACACCAAACACAGCTGTTAATGGATTAGGAGGGATTATGACACCACGGCTCTCCAGAATGATGTTAATTTGGTACACACCCAAAACATGTGGCCCAGTGAGGCTGGAGCTCGATTGCAACATTTGCAAGTTGGATCTTGCCCTGAAAACATTTTGGACAATTTTAAACCAGATAGATGTGCTCGATTTAATGATTTTTAGTTGAATAACTGTATGCTTTGCGTATATGGAGCTAGAGTGATTTCTGTTCTTGGCTGTCTTCCATTCCTTTTCTGAAATGTTGAGTTAAGAGATTCTTTTCCCACTGTACTCTGGGATCTTTGAAAGGAAGGGACTTTAACATGTTTTTATATATTATGGAAATGCTGAGTCTTCAAGACTGATCAATATTTTATCTGAAATAGAAATAGGTGTGAGGTGAGAAGATTTGGGCAGATTTCATTTAGCAAAGTTTCTGATTTGGAAGTAGTGCAAAAATTGCATTGGTGGGAAGCTAAATTTGGAGTGTAATTGTTCATAGGATGCAAAGACATTATCTATATACAAACCTCTAAACGATTTAATCCCATACATTTTCCAAACATTAAAAACTGTGTCAGTTAGAGAAGGTGGAAAAATTTTATCAAGAAGAGGTGTCGCAGATACAAGATTCTCTATCTTAAAATGTTACATGCATTGGTTACATATTCTGAGTGAATGAAAGCCAATTGGGTTATTAGTATATCAACAATAACTTGTATTTACTGGGGTACAAAGCAAGGATTATAAAGAAGTACTGCAGGATTTTATTTCTATTGCAGACCAAGATGGTGGGTGTTTATCTATTTCTGTCAATATTCAGGTATTTATAACTTGTATGTGTCCCGCCCAGTAATAATATTGTAAGTTAGGTAGAGCCGTGCCATCTTCTACTTTAGGTCATTGTAGGGTTGCCCTGGATGTTTTCAATTCCAAATAAATGGTTATGATTGAATCCAATTTCTTAAAAAATGATTTGCTAATGTATATGGTGGATGCTATGAAATAGAAATAGAAGCGTATATATTGTAGGATACTCGTCTTGACAGTGTTAATTCTCCCTGCTAAAATGAGATGGAGGGTAGACCATGTCTTGTTTAAGTTCTTCCAAGCAGACGGCAAAGTTTTTTGTTGAAAAAGAACTCAATATTTTCTTGTAATGTTTCCCCTTAGGTATTTAAGCTGATATGTGATGATAAAAGGGAACGTGTCCAATCTAATGTTGTGTGCTAGAGAGTCCACTGGAAAAAGCATACTTTTATTCATGTTGATTTTGATTCCAGATATCTTTTGAAATTCTGCTAGTGTTGTTAGGACAGCAGGCACAAAATGTTGTGAGTCTGATATACATGTATAGTACTATATTATCTTCATATAGTGAAATTTTATGTTTAAGTCCTTCTCTTTCAGTCTATTTTATCTCAGATGCATTTCGAAAGTGGACAGCCAAGGATTCAATGGTGATTGCAAATAGCAGTAGTGACAGGGGGCATCTTTGTCTAGTACCATGTTCTAGTTTGAAGTAGTCTAAAATAATGTTGTTAATACAAACTAAAGCTTCTGGACTGGTATATAGTAGTTTGATCCATGCACACATGTTCAGGTCAAACCCAAATTTATGTAACCAACAGCCTCACTCAGAGTAGTTAAAAATAATGAAAAACTCATTTTATTACACTTCATCATATGGATTAAACAAATAAACACAGTGATGCTGACCGGATCCCAGCAGACATAGTACAGCATAACATTAATGAATACTTGCTAGATTCTAAAGAAAATCTGCATATCCGCACAATTTTTGCCATGTTTAATGTAGTACACGGTAGTTTTCCAACATGAGTTATAAAGGATACATTAGGATTCTTACAGTTGACACACTAACAATGTTTGTTGGAAATCACAGTGGTTTTATAACAAGATAGTCCAATCCCATCCTACATGATTACAAATACTTCTGTAAGAGAATCGAGGGAATTCTAAATCACATTTTATCTGATAGACTTCAGTATTCAACCAACACTGATGAATCCTTATTCCCATCCTCACAGGTGGTGCAGTGGTAGTGCTGCTGCTTTGCAGTAAGGAGACTGTGGAAGATTGTGGGTTCGCTTCCCGGTTCCTCCCTGTGTGGATAGCGCTTTGAGTACTGAGAAAAGTGCTATATAAATGTAATGAATGAATACTGTATTTTGCACATGATACCAGGGCATATGATATGATCCACTTGAGTTAACCCAAATTTGAGCAGGCAGGTTTTGCCTTCTTGATCTTTCTCTTTGTTGTTCTCTTATTCTGAACATCCACTCTTCCTTTGCCACATACAGGGATATTGTCTGCCATTTTTGCTAAATTAAAGCATTTTTGTTGGTCTTTATGTTTAACAATCTCCAATCAATTGAATCAGAGTTAACCTGTGTTTGCCCTATGGATTCTAAGCGAGAGAGGGTTGTGTTGTGTCATTTGTTGGTTAGACATGCAAGTAAAAAATGTCTTACTATGGCAACTACAGGATAAGAATGGCTTAGTTTTTGCTATTTATGTGAACTGAGAAATGCAGGATGGTTTTGGCCAGTTCTACCATAAATCATTGTGTCTGCTGTTACCTCATTGTGTGTATTAGAAAAGGAGTAAAGGAAAAAAATAATTTTAAAAGTATTTATGTCTGGTGTCATCGGGCAGATGTGAGATGCTTTTGCATTTTTCTGGTTTATGAATATGCTTAGCAAGTGTATAACCAATAATTTATAGTAACACCTGTATCAATCATCTTAACCCATGCTCAAAGCTCTTTACAATGTCAGTACACACTTGATTTTTTTCACATATGAGGTACAAAAAGGTTAAGGGCTGTGATCAAATATGCATCTCATGTAGGTGTACACGCATGGCTGCTGTTCTTCCTTGGTGAGATAGTTAAAATATTGGTGTAGTGTTGTCCACCCATTTCTATGTCACACTAAGCACTTTTTGATTTTAACAGAGTACCGTCAGGGAGTTTATATTAAATGATTTCATCACTGCTTTCCAGTTCCCTTTTACAAACAGGTGGGTCACGTACACTACAACATCACAGGCATAATTATGTATAGTTCTTTACCATAAAAAGTTCTCTTTTAGAAGATGGTATGTACCTGGACACCCATTTGCTTTTTTGACAGTTATATTTTTTTGAGTCTTCCTTATTGGCCTTTTCATGCATAACTCAACACGGCCCCCATAGTCTTGTATTATCCACCAGCTGTATTGTGGAAACATTGTGTCCCTACCACGGCTAGATAGTCCTTGGCTTGAATAGGGTACTGTGGCAAAATTGTTTTGCGAGTTATTATCAGCACTCTGTCACTTTTAGAATAGCGCAACGATGACAAATTACTACACACTCTGAATTGTTAATTTATGATGAGATTTTAATGGCTTGCTAAAATGGGTGAGAACAATGACTGTGTCGCCTATACATTTTTTTCGTTAGAAACTTTGAAAATGAGAAATGCGTTTAGAGCATAATGAAGGAACTAGATAATGGAAGACAAATCAATATCACATTATTGACTCTGATATGAAATGCACATCTTTTTTCATGCCCACAAAAATGAAAACTGTTTGACAACATGCTCTTTTACATACAGGGTGAAGGGAGGTTGGACAAGCCTGTTGCAACAGCAAAAATCAATGCAGTATGAGACACCACTCTGCTGCAGGGCTTTTTCAGACATAACTGGAAATTGGGAGTAGTTGCAGAAAATCAGAAACAATATGGAAACCCCATACCAATACGAGCTAAGAGGAATAAATAATTTACAAATAAATGAAAGCGAGAGTTGCCTTCTAAAACCATTAAAATCACCATAGTGTCATTGTAGCCACACATTTTAAGCCCAAAGGGATGAGCACTCATGCATAATAAACATGCACACTAGTTTTCAAAAGTCTGTTATCACCCAGAAATGTCATGTTTTAATAGAATATTTTGTTTTATTAAGGAACCATTAAACTAAATTAAAAATGTAGCCAAGACATTAATATTGCAAATGGCTATTACTGATTGAAATAATTGATTTGTTTTATTATTCCAGTGTCCTAATGGCAAACCATTTTAATTCTCTAATCAATCATGTTTAAATGATTAGAAAAAACATTTGTAATTGTGTTAACACAGCTGACGTTGGCTATTCTGTTCAATAACACGAGTCATTAGTCTTTTCTGGGTTGCATGGCACTTACATTCCTAAAGTTCAATACTGGGTTAGAAATGGCCAAAACAAAATATGCTTCTTGTAAAATATCTCTATTGGTGTTTTGTGAAATGAAAGCTGTGTCATGTGATAAGAAACTGAATATTTCTGGTAAAGATGTCCACTATTGTTTTGAGAGAAGCATGAAAACTGAATCTAACCAGGGCCGATAAAGTATACCAGAGTTTTTAAGGTTAAGTTTTCTGCTTCCTTACATACTACATACCAAATACAAGTGTCATCCGCATCATTGAAGAAAAAATGTTAAAATGGGCAATAGACGGAGACATTGGACTTATGGGAGATACCAAACATTTGTTTATTTTAACCATTTTTCTTTTTTGACAGTTTCAGATTTTTTTCTTTGAAAATCTGTTTCTAAGGAGAGTATTCTGAAGATATCTTTTCCTACACTCTATTATTGATGTTAAATGGCTTTTCAAGTTACCAAATTGGAACTTCATCACACTATTATTGGATGTTTTAAAATCTGTGGGAATACGTATGAGTATGCCGCCTGATGGAGTGGTACCCCTTTCAGAGTTATTTCCTACCTTGTAAATACTGCAAGGAAGGGCAGCAGTTCCACACAACACTGAAATTGATAAGTGGGCAAGAAAATGGTTGTTGTATACAAGCCTGTTCTTTTCACCTGTATAAACCACAGCACTGTTCTGGCTCCTCACTGAAGCACTCTAACCTTTCAATAAACCCTTGGTAGTACATTTATTGACTATACTTCCCAAAGGAACGATCTAATGTTAAAAATAACCTGACATTAATACTTCAATGATTTTGTTCATTGCCAGTAATTCTTCAGGCAGACATAAAAAGTCTATAAAAACCCTATGTCTATAAGTAGTACCAGAACTATTTTCATATTTCACATGATAGTACAATGTTTTAATTTAAAAGAAAAATCATGTTACTATATCCTGAAACCACTTCAAGTACTAATTTCCCACCACTTTCTGTGGTCTTGGCTGTCTTTATTAGAAAAGGTACATTTCTCTGGATAACTAACATCACCTGCATCCATATTGTCTTCCATATTGCCTAACTTCCTCCACTTATTTAACAATACTATTTGTTCACCCAGTCACTTTATTTTTCTCTTTCCATACCTAAACTACCTCATCCCATTTCTCCACCCCATTTAGTGTTATTTCCAGTTCTTTCATTCACTACTGACATGAGCTGATGAGCTGAAATTTAAATTTACTGCAGCTTTATATTCTGAAGGCAAGTGCATGCAATAGGAAAAGGATAATTTTCCACAAGATAATTCAGTTGATATGCATGTATTTAAGAAACATGTTTACTCCTGTCCTGAATTATTTCCTGACACTTATTTCAAAATGTTGCAAAATGATAAATCTCTATGAACCCAACCAGTATTTCTTGGATTTTATTTAGGGAAATTAAAAAAAAAAAAAAGCTACATCAACTTTGACTACTTTGTTGAGAAAGAATGCTATACATTCTGTACATGTTTTAAATTTGAAATAAGAATATTCTGATTTAAATATAAAAAAAAACAAACAAGTCATATATTTTTATATTCAGGAAGTATGGGTAAATTACACAATTTAACTTTTAAACTTTTATAATCCTAAGAAGCGGTTTCATAAGAATGCTTATATTGACACAAGTGTGTGAAGGACGAAGACAGTTTGGTAAGAGTGAAGCATCATGAATCTTCTTTTTCCTGATATCTAAAAATGAAAAGCCAAGATAATTGTTACTTACTAATACGAGTAGGGGTAGAGAAGAATCAATGCAAAAAGATACAATTAGAACGAAAAACTGTCTCATTCATTGGTGAAATGCAAAAAAAAGCCACTGGTTTTAGAAAGAATCAAAGGAATCCCAGAGTGACTTCTATTATGCAATTTTAAAAAATATGGTTATATTTACACTTTTTTTTTATTCGTGTTTGTCAAGGAGCACAATTGGTAAATAATTGCATATTCATAGTTTCCATACTACTATTGGCCTTATTTTTGCAGCAGACCTACCTGCAGCGAGTACAGGTGAAGAAAACTGTTTGACCTTCATCAGCAGACCTCATTTGTCGGGTATGGTATACCATTCCCTCATTTCCACATCTTGCACACTTTCTGTCAGTCTATAAGATGACAAATAGGAAAGTATCAATTTCCATTGTCTGTATGAAGTAAAGTAATCCACTTAACACTTTTACTTTCTTTCCCTCTACATAAAACCCTCTTCCCAATGGACACACTGGTCTGCTTTAGTTTAGGATGAAAACAGCTAAATGTGTTTTAACATAATGGGTATTCTCGTTTTAATAGAGGTGGTTATTTCCCATTAATACAAAAGCTGTGTATCACCATCACTTACAACAGGGCCCTTCAGTTCTTCCCCACCAACTATTTCTGCAGATACAGATGAAGCTTCTAGGCTGTTAAATGTGAATGAAGACTTGACAGTGAATGACTCAAACTCTGGAAAATAAGAAGCAAATGAATACAACAATTATGTTAGATGCAGTTTTATTGCTACACAAATACTCAAACTAGCTCCTCAAAATAGATTAAAATATGAGTTTCTCTTCACATAATGCTTGTTTTAAATTATTTTGTAAAGAAATGTTTGACAATAAAACAGAGGCCCAGTACACAATACCAGAACGAAAATGAAGACAAAACAAATGATTAATACATACTACATTAAGTTTTAGAACAGACTATCAGGGCAGCAACAAACCATTTCTGAATAGTGAACTGCTATCGCCACCTTTTATATATTATTTATTATATATATATATATATATATATATATATATATATAAATATAAATAAAAATAGATAAAGTGTCTCTCCGAGATGATTTTTTATATATTATATAATAAATAAATAAAAAAAATCTTGGGTCGAGACGTGATCATCTCGGAGAGACACTTTGAAGTCCCATGAGACAACTTGCACGTCACACCCTACTTACAATTTCTCTGAGACACTTTAACGTCCTGCGAGACAAGGAAGTGAAACAAAATGACAGCTTCTGTACAAGCTTTTAAATGATCATCACGCAGCAAGGCAGCAGCTGATCCATCAGCATCTCCTTAGCGTGCATTCAGTAAAATATATATTAGTGCATCCGGAAAGTATTCACAGCACATTACTTTTTCCACATTTTTTGTTACAGCCTTATTCCAAAATGGATTAAATTCATTTTTTTCCTCAGAATTCTACAAACAACACCCCATAATGACAACATGAAAAAAAGTTTACTTGAGGTTTTTTCAAATTTATTAAAAAACAGAGAGCGCATGTACATAAGTGTTCACAGCCTTTGCTCAATACTTTGTCGATGCACCTTTGGCAGCAATTACAGCCTCAAGTCTTTTTGAATATGATGCCACAAGCTTGGCACATCTATCCTTGGCTTGTTTCGCCCATTCCTCTTTGGAGCACCTCTCAAGCTCCATCAGGTTGGATAGGAAGCAGTGGTGCACAGCCATTTTAAGATCTCTCCAGAGATGTTCAATCAGATTCAAGTCTGGGCCACTCGAGGACATTCACAGAGTTGTCCTGAACCCACTCCTTTCATATCTTGGCTGTGTGCTTAGGGTCGTTATCCTGCTGAAAGATGAACTGTCGCCCCAGTCTAAGGTCAGCAGCGCTCTGGAGCAGGTTTTCATCCAGGATGTCTCTGTACATTGCTGCAGTCATCTTTCCCTTTATCTTGACTAGTCTCCCTGTTCCTGCTGCTGAAAAACATCCCCACAGCATGATGCTGCCACCACCATGCTTCACTGTAGGGTGCCTGGTTTCCTCCAAACGTGACGCCTGGCATTCACACCAAAGAGTTCAATCTTTGTCTCACCAGACCAGAGAATTTTGTTTCTCATGGTCTGAGAGTCCTTCAGGTGCCTTTTGGCAAACTCCAGGCGGGCTGCCATGTGCCTTTTACTAAGGAGTGGCTTCCATCTGGCCACTCTACCATACAGGTCTGATTAGTGGATTGCTGCAGAGATGGTTGTCCTTCTGGAAGGTTCTCCTCTCTCCACAGAGGATCTCTGACAGAGCGACCATCGGGTTCTTGGTCACCTCCCTGACTAAGGCCTTTCTCCCCTGATTGCTCAGTTTAGATGGCTGGCCAGCTCTAGGAAGAGTCCTGGTGGTTTCTAACTTCATCCACTTACGGATGATGGAGGCCACTGTGCTCATTGGGACCTTCAAAGCAGCGGAAATTTTTCTGTAACCTTCCCCAGATTTGTGCCTCAACACAATCCTGTCTCGGAGGTCTGCAGACAATTCCTTTGACTTCATGCTTGGTTTGTGCTCTGACATGAACTGTCAACTGTGGAACCTTATATAAGGCGCTTTTCCACTGCATAGTACGGCACAGCACAGTTCAGAACAGCTCACCTTGGTTCGGCTCGGTTTGCGTTTCGACTGCAGTTTAGTACCGCTTTATAGTGGGCGGGATTATTCACGTGTCGTTATAGTTGCGCCACCTCTACTGCCGTGACACCGTGGAACTTTTACAACAACACGCAGACAACGACAACACTTTAGCTCGACGACGCGCAAGGGTAAGCATCTAAAAAAAGCACGTCACTAGCTAACTTTTATCACTGTTGCAAAGCATAAAATGAACTTAACTGCCAGTGTAACATTAAAATGCTGATTCTGTATATTACAGATCTTCCACATTTTGCAAAAAAGTCACCGCAACAGACCATCTGTTTGGACATTTAACCGTGCCTCAGAGTGGTGGGATGTGATTGTTCCCGGTTTTACAAACACTCAGTGGCTGGAGAACTTTCGAATGTCTGAAGAAACATTCATCCACTTATGCAACAAACTGCGTCCAGCGATGGAGAGACGCGACACAAACTTCCGCGTGTGTGTACCTTTAAAGAAAAGAATAGCCAGTGACGCAGTAATGACGATTTTCTCCGGCCAATCAGTGACCAGCAGAGTTTACACGCCACGTTTTGGTAACGGTTCGGCGCGCTTGGAACCTCGGCTGAGGTGGTACTAAAAAAAGGACCAGGTACCAGCTGCAGAAACATCTCAAGGATGATCAGGGGAAACAGGATGCACCTGAGCTCATATATATATATATATATATATATATATATATATATATAAATAAAATAAAAGCATGAGAATCTTACCTATACTTTGCAAATTTACCACCAAAAGAAATACACAGAGACATTACACATAAAAATGTAAGGCTAGATCACAACTGCACAAATGAAAAGCTATACAAGTCCAAAGACCTTTTATTTGAGAAGACAACTCCATAGCATATTACACAGTGATTGTGTCTTTTTTCAAATCTACAAACTCATTTGATATTGCTAGCTTCTCAAGTAGGAAATAAAAAAAGCATAAATTTTCAAAATATAGGTTTCCATTACATTTACAAAAAAGCAACTTGTATAAAAAGAGAAGAAAAAACATTTTGGGAGACATTGGTGATTTAAGTTAATACAGTATAATCTAAGAATGAAACACACTAATATGCGTTAAACTGCATAATGCTATAGATGAGTTGTGTCAAATTAGAAACAGTTTTTTTAAACTTTAATATTTAAAATACTATGCTATTAATATGCAAATTACTTAAAACACTGTACTAAATTTTTAAAAATATTTGAATTAATCATATTACCCCCAATGTTTCAACTATTTCCCAACTTCATGATATTTTTTCATTTAGTGATTTCTCAAATAACTGCCTAAAAAATCTAATTCAGCATTTACTAATAAAATTACAATTCAAATGAGAAAGACAAAATAAAAAAGTTTACTTAAAATAACTACATTATTTTTTGTGTATTGCCAAACACAAGCTTACCATCCTAGTTTAAGTTTTGGAGTCAATAAGATAAGTTCTATACTTTTTCTTTCTTGCAAAAGAGCATCTTAATCTGGTCAATTAATGAAAGCACTAAAACATAACCTCCCATCACACTCCACAACTTCTCCTTTCATTTTCAATTGTTGCCTTTATTTACAAAATCTTAGCGAGTCCTAAACAGATGTGACAGATACCCGTGAAGCCAGCCATATAATAGGCCATTCCCAAAAACCCTCTCATAGCAATGTGCAACTGGACTTGCCATAGATAAATACAGCCACCAGCACTGTCGGGCAGCATGTAAATTAGCTGTCAGAGGTAACTTTGCAGTACACTGGAAATTAGAAACTACAGCGTCTCCCCAAAAATAAGACCTAGCATGATTTTCAGGCTGCTCTGTAATATAAGCCCTAGTCAAGATCGTCAGCTGAAAAGTAAGGCGCCTAAGGCGAGGTTCATACTTCACGCGTGTGCTCGAAAAATCCATTAAATTCCGAGGACACCATGCCACAATATCTCTGAAAAGGATGTTTAATAATTACATACATAAATTCGAGGATGCGCCTATTCCAGCAGCATTGGCGCAAGACAAACAAAATCCCTGGACGGGGCATCGGCTCATCACAAGGTGAACACAAGCACGCACATACACTAACATTGTAGCTTCACCAAATCCCCAAACCTTCATATCTTTAGATGGAAAACTAAGCCCACTGTGGAAACCCACCAAGAAAACATGCAAGCTCCAGGCAGGGATCACAAGGGACGCGACTCCCTGCGACACAGCAGTGCTACCGCTCTGCCACCATGCCTCCCCATGTGTGTAACTAGATGGATAGATACTTTATTAATCCCAAGGGGAAATGGGAAATTCACATACTCCAGAAGCAGCAGCACACTGGTAAAAAACATTAAAGAGTGATAAAAATGCAGACAAAAGGTAAAAAGACAATAACTTTGTATAATGTTAACATTTACCTATTAACAGTATTTATTATTTAAACAAAGTTAATGATTTATCTGTAAATGTAACATACCTATTGTAATGCATTTGATCATAAAAGTCAAAGTATAAATCTAAGAATGCTAAATGTGCAGAGAGCTGGAATATCATAAATTTAATGTGTTCTGTGTGGCGATCTATTGCTGCTCCTGTCAGGTCAGGTGGAAACCCCAGAAGCGCGTTGCAATTAACAACTGGGTCAGTTTTAAGATGACGTTTACGACGAACTACTTTAATAATAAAGCAAACTACAAGGTTAAAGTGGACATTTAGAGTTTAAAGCCGAAATTTCCACTTTAATCACAAAACAGACATTTTCATTACGTCCTTATTTTTTTTTTTTTTACCCTCTGTGGCTCAAATACACCACCATACATTCTGATGGTAAAGGTAAAGATGCAAAAAAAAAAAAAAAGGCACAGAAGATGGTATGTGAGACTTTTAAAATGTGCGGTGTCATTACTTTGGGGAATATGCAACGCATGAATATAAAAGCAATATGAATACATTTTTATGTCTGCATTTTGCTTCACCACATCGAACCATTCATCAAACATCGAAGCAGGCACAATCGATCTGCAAAGGGGCTGGAGTAGCAAGAAATTCAGACTGGAATTCAGGGTTTGAATGTGGAGAGTTATGACCAGTTATTCCAGAAGATGACATGACTGTATTCTGATAAGGTATGTTGTTATACATGAATAAATGTAAGCTATCCATTGAGAATATGCCCTAGTGCATCTTTTGGAGGAAAAATTAATATGACCCAGTCTTATTTTCGGGGAAACACGGTATGTGGAAAAGTCACAGGATAAGTCAGTCCGTAATCTGTCATATTTTACAATTCCTAGTTGCATAATCTAAAATCCTCAAGCAAATCAGATCCAGCAATTATGATTCCTAACTTTTGACATGCCCTTGGATTAAAAATTGTATATCATGCCTCCAGTATTACCTCGCACGTCAATGGAGAACTGACATCTTGGACATTTAACAACATTCTCAAAGCCGGGTAAAGGAAGAACTGTGCCACATTCTGGACAGAAGTCTGCCACTCCCTGAAAAGCAGAGCCAGTATTCATCTCATATAATGCTGCAAAAGGAAAAAAAATAAAATTAGTAAATAAAATTAATATAGAATTTCAATTTTAGGAAACCCAAGGTGAAAGTCAATGATGTATTTTACTAGAAATACAAGCAACTTGTTTGAATGTTAATTGTACCTACCTTTATTTATTAACAAATTATATAAAATATATAAACAGATTTGTTCCCAAAAGCTTATTTGTACTAGCTTTCAATAACTATTCTAAAAGTAAAATTTTTCTAAACTTATTTCTCTTATGTTAGACATATGGTATTTATAAAAGCAGTATTGATACCAAACCTTGTTGAAAAAAACAAACAAAAAAAAAACAAAGTACCTCATTTGGGGGTGTGAACACCATTGTCACACTATTTGCCCCACAAAGAATATGAAAAAGAAAAAAAAAAAACAAAACACACACATTGTGATTTTATAAATCATTTAACATTGGTGTTAACGTTACTTGTTCTGTTTGAGAAAACAAATGTTAATTTTGTTATTTCCAGCTGCAAAGCACTTCCTGACATCTAAAATTAAGGCAAGATCAAGTTACCCAGATGCCTGGTAAAAGTTTCCACATACTGACAATAATAAAATGTGCGATGTTTCTGAAAATAAAATCTACTATATATAAACAATACAAGCAACAGTCGATTAGCTATAGTAACTGATTGTTCCCTGTGTGTGGCTTAAAATATGCTTTTCTAATTATAAGTATATCCCCAGTATCCTATACATTCTGTAATTAGTTTAAAAAAAATTACTTGTAACATTTTGCATAACATACACAGAAATATGACACACATTGGGTACATTCTAAAAACAAGCTAATCACAGAAAAAGTAAAAAGATTAATGGTTCAAAATGTGCTATTTTACTCGTCACCCAGGCCCAATATGAGAAATCGGACGATACGAGAGATCGGACAGCAACTCCATTATTGACAATGACACACATTTCAAGACCCCATGTAAAATCACGAACGATAGGTTAATCAAAATGTCAGTAACACTAAGTATCACTCTGGGACACCATAAATGGAAAGATTACATAAAACTTAACAGTCAATAAATAAGATTGCTTTAATCATTTAAAAATAAATATAAGCATCCTCAGCAGCAGCTCTAATGAATGAACATCTTACTAAATAGTACATCATTGGCTTCAGGTAGGATGCTTGTTACTTTTACAGCTTTGGCAAGTACAGCATTCCGCAGTCTAAGGCCCTACAGAAAAGGCTACTACTCTAACAGCAGATTGAGATATTTTGACAGTTTAAACACAATCCATATCCAGTGATCACAACATATGCCCTGTGATTCAGGCATTATTAAGTTATGGAAGTAAAAAGGGGGACTAAGCCACTTACTTCATATGTTAAAAGATATGTTTTAAAATGTCCGCCCCAAACTTACTCCGAAGCTGAAATAGTAATTTGAGTAACATACTCAGTGTGATGAGTTAGCATTTACTTCTTTATGCAGGAGCACTGGTGTTTAGGGGAATGCAACCATCGTTTCACTTTTATCATCATTCATAATGGCAGATGACACAGCTGTCGAATCCTGATATCAAATTCCAGCACAGTTGGCATGTTAGGTTAACTGGCGATCCTAAACTGTGTGATAATTTTATTTGACCATATCAAGCTTGTTCTATGCCTTATGTTGGATACTTCCAGAACAGGTCCTGGCATTCTCAAAACTAATCTGGTTTAGGAAGTATTGGTGATGAATGAATACATCTGTTATGACTTCATTATTCTTTAAATGGTCACTTTGTAAAGTACAGTATACCTAGTCAACAGAAAACTAGTCAAGCTGGCGTGCTGATTAAAAATATTGGCAAAGGGATGCTAGCTTCTGTCAAATCCAGTGTTATCCTAACAGTTAGCTTGTAGTAGCCCTTTACTCCAAAAAATTTGCTTTCAAGATCTGACGGGGAAGGCTGTATTGTGCAGAATGAATTGTCACATTCCTAAAACTATTTTGTGGCTTTTCCAGTATTCTAGCATGAAGCATTATTTGGATGAACAACTAAAATAGCAGAAGGGGTATACTGCTGCTACTAATAGAATCATTTAACTAACAGAAATGTTCAGATATTAAAAGGCATTCAATGTGTACTGTGAACACACACCTGCCACTTGCCTGTGCTGGTGCCAGATATACAGCTGGTGTGAGTAGCCAGAATGTTAAACTTTGGTTTTACATAAAGGTACTGCGCTTTTTTTTTTTTTTTTGCGTGCTTTCTAGGTATTTCATCTGGCAGCGCTTCAGAACAGCCTGTTAGCACAGATACACAGAATACCTGCTGATAAAACTGCATATTAAACAAGAAATGTGGAAGGATAATCCTCAAAGCAGTGGGATTGTTTGAAAATGTATTAAATTGTGTAGGGAACTACATACTATCCAAAACAAAAGAAACTGAAAAGTGTTTGACAAAGCAGGAATAATGCATATTTCATGAAAATATAATAAGATTATAAAATACTAAGAGGTTATACTGAATCATTAATAAATGGATTGATGGTTCTTACACCTACAAATTGTATTTAGCATGGCATAGTGGTTAAGTCTGTAGACTTCAAACTCTGTGAGGTTGCGAGTTCCAATCCTGACACTGTGTGACCATGAGCAAGTCAAATCACATGCCTGTGCTCCAAAACTGGAAAAGTAAAGGAAATGTAAAGAATTGTATCTCAAAATGTTGTATGTTACTATGAGTAAAGGTGTCGGCCAAATAAGTAAATGTAAATTTGAAAACTGCATTTGTCTCACCACCTCACTTTTATTCCTACCAGCTAGCATTTTAATAAGCATGGGGTGCACTTTTTGCCTGAAACAAACTTTTAAAAATTAAAACTTAGATTTTTTCTAAATTATTCCTTCAATTCAAACATTGTGATCATAATGAATAAATATATATTGGTATCATAATCATTCTCAGTCCCAACACAAGATGCACAGTACTACATACACTGCAGCAATTGAGGAAAATTAACCTCGCTGAGAACTTAACATTTTAGTTAGCAAGTTCTATTCTCTCCTTTATCATAACTACATGAATTCAACAGTGTTACGATTTACACAGTATCCACCCTACATGTTTGGCACACTAAAACTACTGAACGAGGAGCCACCATTCTGGGCATTTTTCCTATGCCCAGTCGTTGCCCATATGAAGTTTGCAAGTTCTATTAGTTTTGCTCGCTGTACTTCAGTGTCCTATCCACAACCCTAAAGATGTGCGGATTAAAATCAACCGTGTGTGAAAGACTGGCGTCATGTTCACAGCGGTTTCCTGCCTTTTCCTAAGTTGTACCTAGATAGGCTCTGGGACGCCAGTTAAGGTTCGCTTCTAGTGTGCATTTGAAACCCGCACTTTTCTCATAGATAACCTGTCTTGAATTTTTTTTTTTTTTTTTTAAGCAAACAGCGGGTTAAAATATTTGCACCAATCATCCATTATAGCGTTCAGACTTCCAGTATGAATACGTACAGGAAAGTATCAACTTCCTCCTGCTAGCAAAAACTACATAATACCGTCACAACTTACAGAACTCTATATTAATTTATCTTCATTCACAAAACATTAATGATTCTGACCAATCAATTTTTTTCTGCGATTTTGCCAATCGAAAAGACCACAAGAACGTCTCAAACACACGATGCTATACAGTCAAAATCCTTCTATAGGCCTTTTGAACGATATTTACAGCATTTCTAAAACGCACGACCAAAGCAAATAATTACGTGTTGTTATTAGTGTCTAAATGCAAAAGTGTGTGGCAACATCTTCAGTACTATAAACGCGTGCTCACCTGTTAATAAACGTGTCCGCCTGTAGTATACGGCCAGCTGACACCACCACTATCTAGTCTGTCCCAAAGCAATTTGAGGGTAAAACTCCATCAGCGCCATCTATAGGGTCGGAGAGGATCGCTGTCGCCTGTAAAGTTAGAAATTGGAAAAACGTTTTTTCGTCGTATGCAGTGTACAATTATACTCATCGAAAGGACATAAACAATTATATACATTTGATTGTTTCACTCTATGGAGTAAAGCACAACTTGACAAAATGTTGAACATTTAAGGCAACTATTCATTTTCATTTTTACATGAGGGACTTCATGCCATTTCAGCAAAAGATGTATCTGAAGAGCCATTAGGAGAAGCCTAATTGAGCGTTAAGTCTGTAAATACAAAGCAAAGACCTGGCTTGCAATTTATTTCGACAGGCGAAATTCAAGATATAGCAAAACTACTTCAAATAACTGTAAAGGGAAAATGAATATCCGTACAATTACTGTTCAATTCCGATAAACACGCAGACGTTTGTAATGCCATGTTTTGAATCAGGCAATGCGGCGGTCAGCTTAGTGCGTGGACCCTTCCGGCTGGCGGTCTCTCGTAAAGAAAAAGCTCCACTCGACAGATCGACGGCGGTGCTTGTGTTGCATTTATAGGTAAGGCTGGGTGCATTTCTTTTTCATTTGGTGCAAATATGCACGCTTGACCTGCATACGTGGTTTGTGTGTATTACACAGTTTTAAAAGTGACGCGTCGCCAATTACATTTCATTTTGGCATATTTACATCTACAAAATATTAGCAAGGCCTGCAAGTGAGTTACTGTACCGTCAGTGGCAGGCGAGGAGAAGGGAGGGCGTGCTTGAAGTAGGCCGTGCGATTGTGAATAAACTCGTAAGTAAATTATGAAACGGTCATCTGGTTTAATCTTGTCGATCCTCCGTTGTGTCTGTTATCAGCTATCTTTACAGTAAGGAGAAAAAATACGTTTCACAGTATAAAATCTGAAATTCCGTTTACTTAAAAAAAAAAAAGGCTTTGTGCGCTACGCAAATGACGTCAGACGTTCGTTTCGGGGACAGCCTTTGGTGCAGCTCATTGACAGATTTACGTGAGCATTGTTATTTTAGGGATAAATAGTAGGATTAGAAAGTGGGAAAATTGGCAAAATTTTCATTCACTTTGAGTATTGGAAAGCCACGATATGAATAGAATGTATTGTTTTATTACTAGAAAGGAAGTAATTTTATTATTTCTACACACGATTTGCGTTTAATGATACTTTTACCCAATATAATTTTATCTTCTCCACTGTAATATATTGTTTCGGTAGAATTTTTTTACATTTGTATGTGTTTACTATTGTAAAGTTTCCAATCAACGTGAAATGATTGTTTGAGACAAGTGGCCTTTTCGCCCAGTGACTGTTAATCCATAAATATAAATCTGTTATATATATCCTGCAAGACGCATGGCAGTACGGTGAAGATGTATCTTGCCTGAAGAAGGGGCCTGAGTTGCCTCGACAGCTTGCATATTGTAACCTTTAGTTAGCCAGTAAAAGTGTCATTTTACTTGACTTGTTACTTTGAAAATGTCAAATACAGTAGGCTAGTCACAAGCCGTGTAATCTCTGTATTAAAACAAGTCTGTCAGTGGTGGTTTTACATTTAGAAAAACAACTGATCAACATGTTTAGGAGACAGGACACTGTGCTGTGAACAGATAGTATCACCTGCAGTGTTAAAAACACGCTAATAAGGTATGCTAGTACCAGCAGTACACAAGTATGTCTTACTAAGGTCTACCAGGATAGGAAACTCAGTCTGATTATTTTCCCATAATTCCTAACACCTTATCACCTAGGTTTCAAAGATGCATTGTTTCTGTCCTTCACAGTTTCAACATGGGCTAGTTCTCAGGAGGTTTTCATTATCTGGCTAGGGTCCACTGTGCAGAAGATGTCACCAAAAAAATCTAGTGTCTTTGACTTCTTTGAAGCAGGAACACATTCTGAAGTTACAGAGAAAACAAGATTTAATTATGCTGTACAAACTAACTTAAGTATGTGCACTTTCAACAAAAACAAGCAATATTCACACCTTATTCGTTGGTTTCAGCATAGGACATGTTTGGATCAAAATTAGGAGTTTGGTCACAACATGACTGTGGCCAATGGAGAGACAGAATGTCTTATCAGCTGTGTTTGAGACACTGGAAAGTTACATATCTCTCCTCTCTACCCAGAAAAGGCAGCTTTTAAATTTGAAGTTTAAGTCAGACACTCTGTGTGGGACTCACCGCACATTCACCAATTTCCTGTTCAAGCTCCTTTGCCATAGCTTGTTTCATTTTTATAATCAGTGCATTTTTCCTTTGTAACGTGGAAATTATTCAGATATTTAGTTTGAAGTGGTGCACTGACAATAGAGTGGGCTGCTATTCTTTACACATGGATGGTGATGGCAACTTTTAGTGGTCTGAGTAGCATAACCACTTCTTCAGCAGCAGTGATGTCATTTTGTGCACATCACCTGCACCAAAATTTCTGTCCAGGAGTGAATCACACACTGCAGCCTGCTGTTCTAAAAATTGCTTCAGCCTATTGAATGAACTATTCCAGAGAGTTATAACGTCCTGTTTTAGATTGTGTTCTGGAACTCTAACTTCTGCTTCTTTTCTAAGACTGCGACAGTTACCTTGCTGTGTTGAAAAAAGTCACAACCCATCTCACTCTTCCCAAGAGGTGTCCTGCAACAGTACATTTCAGGCATTTCTGTGTTGCCAGGTTAATTGTATGCATGAAGCATTTAATATGGAGGGATAGATTTGTCTGGCTCTGAACATGCTAGCATAATCGATCACAAGCAGGTTTTTTGTTTTGCACATTCCTCTCCTTGCATGCTTGTGTGTGTGTTGTTCAACATATAAATTTGAAGAACGTAATTCTTCATTTTCCAGTCAGTGTTGATGAAATGGAAGGTTATGTTTACATAGGCTTAGGTTGTGCATGATGTCCAGCCATCTGATGTTGCTGGACTTGCCATGCATCCATTTGTTTGCGTTTAATGTCATCTTTACAGCTTCAGTACGCAGGTTTCCATGAAATATTGTTGAGAGGGTACATTGTATTTCATCTCCAGTGTGCAATAGTTCATGAAAGTCTTTATTGTTCACCACACTGTAGGGCCTCCTATTCTTGCAAATGAAATGACAGATGTAACATTCATTGCTTTTTTGAAATTGTGGGTAAATTTTTGAGGGAAAAAATGCTTGTATGGGAGTCTCTTTTGTGATAGAGCCACCAGCTCAACATTTAAAGTGAGCTAACAGGTTTGTGGTATTTCCTGAGTATCTTAACTCACTCTTACATTCTTTGCAAGCAACAAAGGTCTTGACTTTCTGTTCATTATACTGTACTGTATTTTTGAAACCAAAATGTTTCCAAACTCATGATTTCTTGGCAGTGGGAGGCTAAAAACCTTTTCTTACCTTCTACTGCTCAGAAGACTGGTAGACTACTGTTACATTATTAGGCACTTTAATGTTAGCACTAGCATGGTAAGCAAGGCAGACTGCCTCAAGCTTGCATTGCATGACATCACTTACAGTACAGGTGTGTACAGAGAGAAATAATACGAAATAATATTGGAACAGCTGTGAAAATAACCACCGACACATCCATGTTTGTGTCACATTGATGATACTGAATTGTTTGCTATTTTGCTGATGCATTGGTACAGATTATTGGAATGTTATACCCCTAGCCCCAAGCTAAGCTGTATGTGGGATGGTAAATTTGTTTTTCAGGTCGAAGCTAAACAAAGCCTGCTTCACAGTGTCATGTAAAGCTCCTGTGGACCGCTGTGACTTTGAAACAGGAGGTTGAAAGTGTGAGTTGTATTTTAATAATAAAAAAAAAAGACACAATTTGCACCAAAGTGACAGTGTCTCCCTTGGCCTTAACAATGAGAGGGTTGTAAATAGTTATTAATTGCAGTTTGTTGTATGTGTTTTTTTTGTTTTGTTTTTTCTAATCAATCAGTGAAGTTTTGTTCCTTGTATATGGGACGGCTCATTACAATATTAATGCAAAGAGTATTGCAAGCAGCACATCTGTAATGTCCAAATCAATTGCCTGGAATTGACTCCGATATGAAGGATCGGATGTTGAACAAACTAAAGTAAAATGCAAAGGCTGCAAAAATACAATAGCAGTTAGAAGTGACAGCTCACTTATTTCATCACTTAAAATGAAAACAGCAGAATGGAACTGGTGTGAGATAATACAGGACAAAGTTAAATCCTGCCGCCAACCAGCAGCTTCTGAGTTTTCTTTAGCCTGGTTTAGCATGTACCACACAAGGCTCCCTGTTATATATCCCGTTATTAGACAGGGTGATTTTGTTTAGAGCAGAACGTGCCTTGTCTCAGGGCGGCCGGACCTGTCCATCATGCCTTCTTACCCTGCAATAGTAGCTAGGCTACAATGGGGAGAAGAACAAGCAGGTTGTTTGTAACAGGTGGTTGGATGGCTATCGGAGCGCAGTTGCATAAAAAGACTCCTCGTCAGGCAGCTCACTCTAGAGACCAGTAGTTATAGTACAGTCAAGAAGCTGATAGATGTGCTTCACTAAATAAACTGCTTAACAAAAGAAATGAAAAGTTCTTGGTAAAGTTGTTTCGCAATTATAGATAAGTGCAGCGAGGGCTGCAAAAGAAAAAAAACAGAAATTTCAGAAAATTAAAGTAAAGGTCCTTGTATGTGATGTGAAAGTATTGTAGAGGCAACAGGGAAGAAGAATAAGGGCTGCAAATTTAAAAACAGACATTTTCTTATTTTGCACTTTTTCTCATTGATAGTAAAAATTACTTAAAATTTTGCAGTTGTATTTTCAGCTTGCAATACACGAAAAGCCTTACTTTGTATGTGGTGTTTTTTGTTGAAAGTGATTTTTGTGTTAAAATATTTAATCATTTATAATCTATGAATATAATTTTTTGTCATTTTGCCTAACATTATGGTTTTGTACTTTGAATTCCAAGTGTGCAAACATCTTGCAATTTTAGGTGAATTTATACAGACTGCTCAAAAAAATTAATGGAATACTTGAGTCACACATTGGATCTGGATGAACGAAATATTCAAGTGGAAAAATCTTTAGTAAGTAATGCTGTGTAATTCACTGAGAACAAAGTGATGCAACAGCGGTCAATGGAAACCAAAATCACCAACCCCTTGAGGGCTGGATTCAACATCATACTGAAAGTCAAAGTCAAATATTGAAATCAAAGGCTGATCCAACTTGCATAAATTTCATTAAGGCAATTCATAATGTGACTCAGTAGTGTGTATGGCCCCAATGTCTCTGTATGCACCCCCAACAACGTCTAGAAATGCTTCTGATGGGAAGGCGGGTGATGTCTTGGGAGATCTCCTCCAAGACTTGGATCAGGTCAACAGTGAGCTCCTGAACAGACTGCCGGTACTTTGTGCGTCCGATGCACTGATACATAATGTCCCAGAGGTTCTCGGTTGGATTCAGTTCTGGGGAACATTCAGGGAAGTCAGTGGCATCAATTCCTTTGTTATCCAGGATCTGCCAACACACTCTGGCTGCATGAGGCTGGCATTTTCCTACATCAGGAGGAACCCAGGGCCCACTGCAACAGCGTAAAGTCTGACAATGCCTTTTGAGAATTTCATCTCAATATCTAACAGCAGTCAGGTTACTATTGCCTAGTACGCAACCCTCCAAGGTTATGCCTCCCCAGAAAATCACTTACCCACCACCAAACTGATCATGGTGGATGATGTTGCAGGCTGCCTCCTTTCACATCTGTTACATGTGATCAGTGTGAGCCTGCTCTCATCTGTGAATAGAATGGGGTACCAATGGTAGAGCTGGCAATTGTGGTATTCTTTGGCAAATGCCAATCAAATTGCACAGTGAATGGGCTGTAAGCACAGTTCCCATTAGAGGATGTTGGGCTGTCCTGACACCGTTATAGAGTCTGTTTTTGACAGTTTGATTTCTTGCGATGGCACATATAGATGTGCCATCCTGGAGGACTTGGATAACCTGTGCAATTTAAATTGGCTGCAGGTACTTCCTCATGCTACCAATAGTGACAAGGGCACGAGTAAAACACAAAACTAGAGAAGAATTGGTCAGGAAAGATAGGGAGAGAGCAGTTGTCTGTGGCCACCACCTGCAAAACCATTGCCTTTTGGGGGGTTGTCTTGCTGTTTCCTCCCCTGTGCACCTGTTGGTCACTTTCATTTGCATCAAAGCAGGTGAAGTTGATTCACAATTGCTTATGCTTCCCACCTGGATAGATATCCCTAAAGCTTAATTGACTTACTGTTAGACTATGATGATTAAGTGTTACTTTAATTTTTTGAGCTGTGTGTGTGTGTGTGTGTGTGTGTGTGTGTGTGTGTGTGTGTGTGTGTGTTTTTTAGCTAACCCAAGTAATTGGAGCACCAGTATAAAACATAAACTAACCTAAAAACTATTATATCTATTGATTCTATGTGTGTGATTATAAATGACAGTTATCTGGAGGAGAGTGAGACAGCAGTTCAAACCTGGATAGCACCATACAGTACATGCAGGTGTGTGCATGTGATTCAGTACATACCCCAGTAATTCAGCATAGCTGTACACTCATGTTCTATTTTTTTTTTTTCCTTCTGAAAGACATTAATGGCCATGTACCACGCTCCATCAGACCATCTGTTTTCAAAAAGAAAAGCCCACTGTTCATTCTTCACCAACTTTTTTCCTTTCTAGCATTGTACCACCATATACTATGTTGGGTCAGAAGGTAATGGAACGCCCACACTCTGTCGTTACCGCTGCTCACAAAGTAATTTGGTTACATATTTGACTTGCTCTAGTAATCGTAACAGATGCAAAGATCACTAGACAATGCATTTATGTTGAATATGCACTTATTGCAATTGTAAAGCTTAATTCAATTAAGCCAAAAATGTAAACTCCAAATGAAAATAAAATGGCTAACAATGCAGTTTTTCTCATAACTGTTACATAAACATTGAGCAATTCACACAAAAGAACACTGCTAAGGCTGCTGTTTTTATTAAAAACCGAGCAGAGAGAGTATGAAATGGATGGGTGTCATTAATGTACAGTAGACCATGGCTGGCTTAGTGTTAAACTGGCAGTATTTGATCTAAGCCCAACAAAGAGAACCTTTGAATTTAATCTTCATAACTGTGTGAATTTGCCTAAGATGTAACTTGTTTGCATGTGTTTTTTTTTTTTATCAAATGATGATAGGATAATTGCGGTATGTAAAATGCTTCTTTTTTTATCTCCCCATTCCCCACAACCCTCCCCAACCCCCCAAACCTCGTTCTCAAAACTGAAGTTGAAACAATGGCTGAGAATGATGTGGACAATGAGCTCCTGGATTATGAAGATGATGAAGTAGAGAATGCAGCCACTGGTGATGTCACTGACCTACCAGCTAAAAAGGATGTAAAGGGTTCATATGTGTCCATTCACAGTTCAGGTTTCAGGGATTTCCTTCTCAAACCTGAACTGCTTCGAGCTATTGTAGACTGTGGTTTTGAGCATCCATCAGAAGGTAAATGCAATGCACATTACAGGTATATGAATTATAGTGTAATATATTTTATTAAGTACAAGGGTATTTTCATTTATTCCTTACAATTAAAATTGAGTGATCCAGCTCTAAAACATAAGGGAAGCATAAAGATTCATGTTTAAGATCATTCCAAACCCATTTTGAAAATTACCTAGTGGTTCTTTTTCCTTCCTCTTTACTGATAGGTTTCGTTCATGTTAGTTCTTCACCCTTTGTGGGACGAATTTAAAACCTGCACTGCCAAATATGCCAACATAATTACTATGTCAACACCTTCTTTTGAAGGTGTTTTTCCCTCCAAGGTATTTTTGTGTGTAGCATGCTCTGCAGCAGGCGGCACTGTGGCGCAGTGGTAGCGCTGCTGCCTCGTAGTAAAGAGACCCGGGTCCTCCCTGCATGGAGTTTGAATGTTCTCCCAATGTTTCTGTGTTGGTTTCCTCCGGGTGCTCCAGTTTCCTCCCACAGTCCAAAGACATGCAGGTTAGGTGGATTGGCAATTCTTAATTGTCCCTAGTGTGTGCCCTGCGGTAGGTTGGCGCCCTGTCCGGGATTGGTTCCTGTCTTGCGCCCTGTGATGGCTGGGATTGGCTCCAGCAGACCCCCCGTGACCCTGTGTTTGGATTCAGCGGGTTGGAAAATGGATGGATGGATACTCTGTAGGAAGTTCAATTCTACTTTTAGATAAATACTGTTTATCAAAATTTAGAGTAGTTTGATGGAATAATGTAAACATTTTTAAATGGTAAAAAATGATGCTGTGTAACTTTTCAGGATACCCCTTTGTATTCCTTATATTTCTCTTCTTCTTTACCTCCACAGTACAGCATGAATGCATTCCTCAGGCCATTCTAGGCATGGATGTTTTATGCCAAGCAAAGTCAGGAATGGGCAAAACTGCTGTATTTGTCCTAGCCACTTTGCAGCAACTTGAACCAGTGACTGGGCAGGTGAGTCTGTTTTGATTTCTGATGCATGTAATTGTTATTTGAAATGCCTATGTTGGCAAGAAATGTGTTAACCAAATAAAACTATTTGGGTAATCTATTCTTCATGTTTACTGAAAACCAAAGTACAAAGAAGAATGCTGAAATGAAAGTCCTTGCCAGATTGGTTCTGTAGAAGAGTTGAATTAAAAAAATTAAGGTTAAACCTCTGATTAGAACATTAGAATATTGATTGTAACAAACTCTTTGAGAACATTCATCCCAACAAAGCTCAATGTTCCTCTTAGGGCTAAGCAATATGGCTCAAAATTCATATCACAATATTTTTGGACCAATATATGTTGATATACAATATGCATCAATATTTTTTCCTGTCCAGTTTTACTCAAAACGGAAGTACACAGTTATATTGTTCTTATATTTAAATGTTTGGATGTAATTGCACAATAATATCTTTATATGATTTACTTTATAATAGCATAGGCATAAACAAAATATGCAGATTATCGTAAGCAATGCATATAAACATTAATGCAAGAAAGCTAGTTTTCTGACTCTACTTAGGTATTGTAGGAGCAGGTGCTTTAACTACTTTAGTAGATTTTCCATAAAAGAAAAAGAAACTTAAAAAGAAAATATTGAGACCTTTTTATGTTTAAGCTGTATTTTGCTAACAAATTAACCATGGCAAGAACAATCATTCAAGTGACTTCACAAATTTTGTGCAAGAATTACAAATCTATCAACTGCTGCTTTAAAGATGCCCTGTGGCAGTTCACCATGTTGCCCCCTGTGTTAAATGTGCCAAGTGTGCTACTCCAGGCATTGAGAATATATCTCGGTATACAAAAAACAACTTATTCCACACTTTAAAAAAAAAAAAAAGAACCACCAAATTAAATGAGTAACTTTTTATTATTCTAAGGGAGACTGTTTAATATCATACCCTTGGTTTATTGTTTTTATTGCATTAGGGTTCACTATGCTTTATCCAGTGTCACTTTTTAAGACCATTCCCTGAGTTTACTATCTTACTATTTCAAGACTGTTAAAGATTATATTTTATGCTTATAATATTTTGACTATCAGCAATAGACCTCTCAATTTTAATCCTCATATGCTGCTGCTGGTGGGCTTGTTTTGTTTTGGTAGTGCTCTGTCTCTAGGTATGTCGGAGGACTGGGACTTTGAAGTGGGGTCCAGCCTCACATGGGGGGGCAGACTGGGGGGAGAGAGAGAGAGAGCAAGCTATCTCTGATCTATCCTTTTAATCCTTATTACCAACGTAACAATAGGATGCATGGCAATAACTCCTGGGAAAATTGGAAATTAAAGTCAAAGCTCTAGGTATTGAAATTGGAAATAATCAAATTCTCACTTAGAGGATCTGTGCAGAACTTTTTCAAAACATGGCAGGATCTAATCAATAACATTAGATTAATTTCTTAAAGTACTGAGGAAGCAGATTCTCTCTCCATCTCTTTTTTTTCTTCTCAATTTATCTTTATCCACTTATTAATTCATCGAATTACGTATTTTTACTAGCTTTTAAGCTTTACTCTGTTGGCCATGCTCTCTCTCTCAGGGTTGTTGATTTGTTTTCAATCCTATTTTTATAAAAATTGATCTATCTGTATGGAATGTTGTGCAATTACAATTAAATCAATAAAATAAAAAATAAGAACCGAAAATGAACTGGTAATTGTAATAACTGGATTGAAATGGGGTGCCCTTTAGTAGTTTCCAACCTTTTTATACTTTGGGACCGATGAAAATAGGACATTCATTTTGGGGTTCTCTAAGGTAGAAATAAAAAACATTATTTGTATAGTATTTTGTGTATTAGTTTTTAAATATAATACTATAAAAAGAAAATTATCTAAAATAACCACCAACTAACCAGTAAAAAATGCTAATAACTGAATGTAATAGAACTGACATTTTTATAGAGAAATAGTTTATTCAAATAAAGTTAGTGCAAAATCTTCTGATGCTTCTTTGTAAGAATACTTGATAACCTTGGCTGCAGTGTGGCTTCAGAGAGACTAAGCGCTGCAATGCATTGCATTGCACTCACCTCATTATAAAAATGCAACTTTGGATTAATAAAACTGCCTTCCCCCCATCCAATTTTTTTTTATTAAAACTAAATAATTTAACTTTAAATGGTAAAACTAAAAAAAAAAAAATTAAGCAAAAAATTTTGATCAAAGAACTTAGTTATTTTACACCTTCTGACCCCTTAAGCTCTAGTAATATTCTCCCCATCGACTCCTGTTGTTATTCCTTCTCTAAGGTTAACTTTTTTTTCTGTCCATTCTTCTAACTTTGTGCTGGTCTTATTTCTTACTTTAAAGCCCTACACTAGCACAGTTTGTATCCCTTTGTTTTAATGAACAATTAACACTATCACCTTCTTAACTGCTCTACTTTCCTGACCACTAAGAATTGTTCAATCAAGAAAAACCTGCTTACTGAATATCTGCTAATAGTAAATTTCTTACACTGTTTTTTCTGCTCTTACAGTTGCTTGTGCTTAATCTGCACCTTAACGCTAGCTGTCTGCCTGCGTACTGCTGAGCCCTTCCATTTACCTCTTGGAAGTCAGCCACTGCCTTTGTTTTTTTTCTCCACTACGAAATCGTTTGTTTGTTATGTACTATAACACCGGTTATTTATTTACAGAGCTGCTACTGTTCGCTATTGCTGCTTGTGCAGTACCTTTCTGGCACTATACAAATAACAAGTAGAAGTACAAGTAAAACCTAACTTTTCCAAACACTCAACTGTTCTGCTCCTGTGTGCACAAAAAAAAAAAGAACCATTCTAAAGGGAAAAAGTTTTAAAAGTTCCACACAACTCCTTAGCGGTAACCAAAACAAAACGTTTTTAGGAGAAAAATGTACTTTTTATCTAACTCTCATACCCTAGAACACAAAACTCTCAAATACATACATACATTCTTTTGTTGCGCTTGAGTGAAAGAATGACTGCAAAGGTAGAAGTTAATGATTTAATTTGATTAGTGTAATGTATTACCCAAAAAATGTTGTTCCTTTAAACTGAAAAACTAGGCTGGAGTGTGTATAGTGAAATTGATAGTGGAGTTTAAAGCAGAAAAGTGTCAGTGTGCTATTATATAGAGTAGATTGGCTGTTGGTGCACCTCAAAGGAGGAGTTCAGCTATCATATTTTACATTTGTTCATCTGTAAGTGACATGTTTACATTTTTACTTCATCTCTATTTAAAGAAACTCAACCACGTGTTCTTTTTGGTGTTTGTTTATTAATTGTTAACTTATTTCTTTTTCTTGTTATTCATTTTATTAAAATAATTGAAGTTGTATTGTTTTTTAATTCCCCAGGTTAGCACTATAAAGAATATTAGTCATTAGAACCAATTGAGAAACTTATTTAAATAATGTAATCATAAATAGTAATTGTCCTGTGGTGGGTTGGCACCCTGCCCAGGATTGGTTCCTGCCTTGTGCCCTGTGTTGGCTGGGATTGGCTCCAGCAGACCCCCGTGAACCTGTGTTCGGATTCAGCGGGTTGGAAAATGGATGGATAAATAGTAATAGTTTCTAAGAAGTGCTGTCACCATTAGGGAAACACAGTCTTAAGTACAAGTTTCAAAAGTACACAGTAAAATTCAAAGTACAAATTGTGACGAGTGAGGTTCGTGGCGTGATACGTTAAATAAATAATCGGGAGTCCCGGAGCACGCATGCTTCAGGCTGATGCAGGTACATGTTTGACCGTGCACATGCCGCTCCGAGGTGGATTTGTGTGTTTGGATGATCACGCATTCACATGCAAATGCAGGCGGGTCAGTCAGATGCTTTGTTCGCGCCTTGGAACGGGTGCACACCTGCACATGATCAGTGCTATAAAGGGACCCTGCATAATGAAATAGACAGGGATCATTGGATGAGACAAAAAAAGACAGTCCAGAGAATAGCTGGAGAGGCGAACAATCGGTGGGAAATCAGATGGCAGCAGCATGTGAGAAGAGGCAGAGCAACTGGACCCTGCAAGTGGAGTGAAGTGAATGACTCTCGGTGGAGTGTCATTGTTGAATAGTGTATAAGTGGGGACATGGAACGAACCCCCAGGAACACATGTAGCACCACGCTGGCATTTGGGATGACAGGGGTCTGGCTGTTCACATCCTGTAGTTTGCTGGTCGAGGCAAGCGGAAATGGGAGTCAGAAGAGGTGGCCATAGTTGTCTGCGTTTCTACCAGTTGGAAGATTTGCTGGGGAGAAGACAGAGTGTAGGAAGTAATGGGTTGCCTGAGGAGTAACTTTTGGCTGATATGGTTTTATTTGGATACGTACAACTGTTTTATTTGGAATTTACATTTGTTGACTTCATCCTCCATGATGTACACTGGATTTTATGGATTATTTATTAATGCACAGCACATTTAGGACACAAGTTGGTTTTTTTTCTCTCTAAATAAAAGCACAGTAGCACTTGCACCTTCCCTTTCTGACTGTGTGTGTCCTCATTTGCCAGGCACATCTCCGTTTATGACTATTGATGGTTTAAGGTTCAAGCTGCTTAGGACCATGGACCTAACCTGGACTTTCGCACAAACCTACCTTAATATATGATTTATAGTAATAACCAAGCAGTTTCAACTATATGTATAGGTTATTTATTTAATGTATAGTGTCAGTTAATAGATATTGTCCGTATTCCAATTTGTCAGTTCTAACTGACTGAAGTATAGGCGGGCACATCATAGTTTTGTTGCTCTAGGCAAAAAAGAGCCTCAGTAGTGCCTTTTAGAACACCGTGGTGGAGTGATGTGGTGGCAAACTTGTTCAACTACAACATTTCTTGGGGAAGATGGGCAGCCTTAGTCATAGTACATACAGTCATGTGAAAACATTAGGACACCCTTTGAAAGCATGTGGTTTTTTGTAACATTTTTAATAAATGGTTATTTCATCTCCGTTTCAACAATACAGAGGGATTAAAGTAATCCAACTAAACAAAGAAAACTGAAGAAAAGTCTTTTCAAGATCTTCTGTAAATGTCATTCTACAAAAATGCCTATTCTAACTGAGGAAAAAGATAGGACACCCTTGCCCCTAATAGCGAGTGTTACCTCCTTTGGCTGAAATAACTGCAGTGAGACGGTTCTTGTAGCCATCTACCAGTCTTCGACATCGGTCTGAGGAAATTTTACCCCACTCCTCAATGCAGAACTTTTTCAGCTGTGAGATGTTTGAGGGTTTCTTGCACGTACAGCCCTTTTCAAGTCACCCCACAGCATCTCAATGGGATTCAAATCTGGACTTTGACTTGGCCATTCCAGGACTCTCCATTTCTTCTTTTCAGCCAATCTTTGGTTGATTTACTAGTATGTTTTGGGTCATTGTCATGTTGCATGGTCCAGTTCCGCTTCAGCTTTAATTTTCTAACTGATGGTCTCACATGTTCTTCAAGCACCTTCTGATACACAGTAGAATTCATCGTGGATTCTATGATGGTGAGCTGACCAGGTCCTGCTGCAGCAAAGCAGCCCCAAACCATGACACTTCCACCTCCATGCTTCACAGTTGGTATGAGGTTCTTTTCTTGGAATGCTGTGTTTGGTTTACGCCAAACATGTCCTCTGCTGTTGTGTCCAAATAATTCAATTTTGGACTCATCTGTCCAAAGAACATTATTCCAGAAGTCCTGGTCTTTGTCAACTTTATCTCTGGCAAATGTCAGTCTGGCCTCGATGTTTCTCTTGGAAAGCAAAGGTTTCCTCCTTGCACACCTCCCATGCAAGTTAAACTTGTACAGTCTCTTTCTGATTGTAGAGGCATGTACTTCTACATCAACAGTAGCCAGAGCCTGCTGTAGTTCTCGAGATGACACTTTAGGGTTTTGGAGACCTCTTTTAGCATCTTGCGGTCTGCTCTTGGGGTGAACTTGCTGGGGCGACCAGTCCTGGGCATGTTGGCAGTTGTTTTGAAAGCCCTCCACTTGTAGACTATCTTCCGGACAGTGGAATGGCTGATTTCAAAATCTTTGAGATCTTTTAAATCCCTTCCCAGACTCATAGGCTGCTACAATCTTTTCTGAAGTCCTCTGACAGCTCTTTTGTTCTCACCATGGTGCTCACTCTCACTTCAACAGTCAGGAGCACACCAAACTAAATGTCTGAGGTTTAAATAGGGCAAGCCTCATTCAACATGCAGAGTAACGATCTACTAATTATGTGCACCTGGTGTGATATACCTGTGTGAGATCTGAGCCAATTTAAGAGGGAATACATGTGAGGGTGTCCTATCTTTTTCCTCAGTTAGAATAGGCATTTTTGTAGAATGACATTTACAGAAGATCTTGAAAAGACTTTTCTTCAGTTTTCTTTGTTTAGTTGGATTACTTTAATCTCTCTGTATTGTTGAAACGGAGATGAAATAACCATTTATTAAAAATGTTACAAAAAACCACATGCTTTCAAAGGGTGTCCTAATGTTTTCACATGACTGTAGTTGACATATGTACAGAGACTGCATTTGCCTTTTAGAACACCATGCTCTGCGCTCCAATAAACACGTTATCCGCAATACACTAATAACCTAATTGTGCTCCACTCGCTTAGAATCTGGAACCAATGTAGAAAGCATTTTAAGACGGAGAAGCTTCTATCTGTGGCACCCCTGCAAGAGAACCACCTTTTTCAACCTTTGCAAACATACGCAGTTTTTAATATCTGGAAAAAAATTGGAATTAACTTGCTTAGAGATCTTTATATAGACAACGTCTTTGCATCCTATGAACAATTACATTCCAAATTTAACATTCCAGCTACACATTTTTTTCACTATCTTCAAATCAGGAACTTTGTTAAACAGAACCTTCCAGATTTTCCTCATCTTGCACCCTCATCCATGCCGGAAATAATATTGCTCAATTTTAAGGAATTAGACTCCATCTCTACAATATATAAAAATTATTTTACAATCCCTTTCTTTCAAAGATCCAAGAGGACACTGGGAAAAAGATCTCTCAATTAATATATCAGAAAAGGAGTGGAAAGTAGCAATGCAGAGAATTCACTCGAGCTCCATATGCGCAAAGCATACAATTATACAACTCAAAATTATATATCAAGCACATCTGTCTCGACTAAAACTCTCCAAAATGTTTCCAGGGCATGCTCCAACCTGCGAACGTTGCAACCAAGCCCCAGCCTCACTGGGTCACATGTTCTGGGCCTGCACCAAATTAACATTATTCTGGACAAAAATTTTTAATTACCTCTCAGACAGCCTTGGACTCACAATCCCTCCTAACCCATTAACAGCTGTGTTTGGGGTTCTTCCAGAGGGGCTTAAAGTGGAGAAGGACAAACAAATTGTGATTGCATTTACTACTCTCTTGGCACGCAGACTTATTCTGATAAACTGGAAGAACCCAAACTCTCCTCTTTTAAGTCAGTGGGAAACCGATGTGTTATATTATTTGAAATTGGAAAAAATCAAATACTCAGAGGATCTGTACAGACTTTTTTCAAAACATGGCAAGATCTAATCAGTAATATTTTAAAAATAAGTTTATAAAGCACAGAGAATTTATTAATTTAGGTATGTTTACAAGCCTTAAATTTTACACCGTTTGGCTTGCTCTCTCTCTCAGGGGTGGGGATCGATCTGTTCTTAACATAATTCTTTTTTTTTTTTTGTAAAAACTTGATTGCTATGTATGGATTGTAATAAAATAAAAAAATATATATATATATATAATGTCATTTACCAAAACAGCTTTAGTGCCAAGAGAGCAAATGTTCAATAAACAGCATTTAAAACTGAAAAAAAAAAAAGAACACCACCATGGTGGAGTGATGTGGTGGCAAACTTGTTCAACTACAACATTTCTTGGGGAAGATGGGCAGCCTTAGTCATAGTACATAATTGACATATGTACAGAGACTGCATTTTTCCTGCTTGCAGGTCATTTCTGATGGTGTGGTACAGTGAAACAAAACTATTTTGCATATCTGAGTAGTTCAGACATACAGTATGCTGAAACTTCTTTAGTAGAAATGTCATTCACTTTTTTCTTCCTTAACTGTTTGTAGGTTTCTGTGCTGGTAATGTGTCACACCAGGGAACTTGCCTTCCAGATTAGCAAAGAATACGAGCGATTTTCAAAGTACATGCCAACTGTCAAGGTAATAAGATCATATTTACATTTTGTACAGGTTTTGCTTACATGAAATCTTTAAAAGCTTCAATCAAAAATGTACTCATATTACATGTTAAATTGACCTTTTGTCAAATATTAATAACATATTTGAAAAGTGTACCAAAATCTAGCCAGGTTAGTGTTTCTGCTCATCGTATTCATAATCTTAACACCTTCTAAGCTCAAACCCGTGGCCCCTTTGTGAGCCAGGGGGGTTGCCCTCCTCTGTTCCGGGGGAGGTGTTGCCCTGAATATGTCCTCTCCCTTGGTCCTTCCATTACAGCAGCGTCCCAGCCAGGCAAGGGCCCTGGCCATCCGCCACAGAGTGCATTCTGAGCTTTTGAGGATTCAGTCCAGAGCAGAAGACTGAGTTATACATAGTGCAGTGATTAGATACCCTTTCATTAGTAATGTTGTGTTGCTTTCATAATAATTTAAAATGTATCTAATTAAAGCCTAATTACTTGCCAACTAATTATGTGTGTGTGTCTCTCTCTCTCTCTCTCTCTCTCTCTCTCTCTCTCTCTCTCTCTCTCTCTATATTCAAAGACCGGCTGCCGCTGGCGTGCATGCCCACGGGTAATGCGGGATACAAGTTTAATGAGAGGACGCAGGATATAAACGAGAGTTGTATATTATTGTTATTATGGGGATATGAAGCGCTGGTAACACAATAAACTACAGATCCCATAATGCAGCGCTTCAGCGGCCTTGCCGAACACTTACACTGATTTCGCACGGGGCCTTGGTGACTTTGAAGAACAAAAAAAGAATTTTGAGTTGTTTCGCAACCCATTTGCCGTCGATGTGGAAACTGCACCTGTGCAGATTCAGATGGAGGTCATTGAGCTGCAGTGTAATAGCACACTGAAGGCAAAGTACGATACTGCAGTGCCCACACAGTTTATTCACTCCATTCCCGCAGAAATGCTGCAGCTTCGTCTACATGCGGCTCAAACCTTGTGCATGTTTGGTAGCACATATCTGTGTGAGAAGCTCTTTTCAGTGATGACGACTAACAAAACAGCACACAGGAGTCGCCTCACTGATGAGCACCTGTTGTCCATCACCTGCTGTCCATCCGGACAATCTCCACAACACAGAACCTCACACCAAACATAAATGAACTTGTTGCCAAAAAAAGATACCAGGCATCCAGCTCTAATAACATGACATATGACCAAAGACAACTGAATGATTTGATTTGTTATTGCTGAAAAGAACAAATTTATATTTCCAGGTTTTGTTATGCAGCATGTTCATATTTGAATTTGTATAATTTTGACAGGATATATTTTTATGGAGATCAAAATATAAGTTATTTAAGGTTTGAGTTGATTTATTCCGGAATAATATTCTGTCGACTAAATAAAAATTCCTTCTATTTAAAATTTAAATAGAACTTGAACAGAAACGATAGTTCATAATATCCACGAAGACTTGCACGTAAGAGCGGGAGTCATCCGTTTTAACAAGCAGCGTATTGCACTGATACGAAATAGCCTGCCCATTTAATTATTTAGGAATGGATAAATAAATTAAGATTTTGTACAAATGTTTTTCATTTTTCTTCCTTCATGGATTCTGGCACCCCCAGCAACAGTTGCTCACACCCCAAAGACTGTATGTGTGTGTATATATATATATATATATATATATATATATATATATATATATATATATATATATATATATATATATATATATATATACTTTATTATTGTCTCAATGAGTAGGTGTTTGGGCTTGGGCTATTTTACATTAAGTTTTTGAACTGTAATTGTTCATAGGATTCCTGAGGGAAATCTGTTTATCTTTGGTTTTCTTCTCTGTTTACACAAGGTGGCAGTGTTCTTTGGAGGCATGTCCATAAAGAAGGATGAGGAGGTTTTGAAAAAGAACTGCCCACATATTGTTGTTGGCACCCCTGGACGAATTCTAGCACTTGCAAGAAACAAGAGCCTTAACTTAAAACATATCAAACATTTTATCTTGGATGAGTGTGACAAGATGCTAGAACAGCTGGGTGAGATTATCTAGTTTCCAAGTACTTTTAATTGCATTTTTCATTTGCTAAGTTATTGTATACTAAACATTTTTATTTTTTTTTTAGCACTACTAATTTTTTGTGGTTACCCCATCAGTGTAACATTCCTATATGATATTCACACATACATATTATACATATATATATATATATATATATATATATATATATAAAATATACACAGTTAACTACAAATTGTGCAGATGATTGCAGTTGAGGCTCTGTGGGTCTGGTGGAGGTCACTAGTACACATACTTTTACTACTGGTCTAGAATAGCCAAACCAAACTTCAAGCCTCCACTGTGTAAGGGAAGGCGGCAGGGGCCAAATGCATAAGAATTATCCACGTGGAGGAGTGCTGATCAGAAAACCATAAAGGGCACCCCAAGAGTTAGAAAACATGAGACCTGTGAAGTAGTAATAATAACAGCAACAAAATATTTATTACATGTGTTTTAATCTTCTTGATTGGAAAACAAGAAGTCTGAACTATCTGTGCAGATAGGAAGCAAAAAAACTTTCCCAGCTGTGACACGGGCATTCACTGCTTCGATTTTTTTTTTTTTCTTATTGCTAGTTTGGTGACCATTTGTTGGTTGCAGTGTTGGTACAGGAAGGCACATAGCCATGAGACTCAATCTGCAGCTCTTTCTCTGCCTCTCTCACTGCTTCTATGCAGAATGTATCATTCTATGGCTGGCAACCTATTTTCTCTTCTGTAGCCAGGAATCTTTATTCTGGGTGTCACACAGCTGTTGTTATGCAGATCACTTGTCCTCCTGTGCAGCAGTTTGGACCTGCAGTGAAGCTGTGATTACAGAACTACCCGGGACACCCCCCTAACACGTCTTCACCCAGTTCTTCATTAATGTGGGGCTGCTACTCTGCAATCGTTATATCAAATGGGAAGCTCATTGCTCATTTGTTTGTGCTACTTGGTCATAATTACTGTACATCATGGGATCAACTGCTCATCGTTCATTTGTATGTTCTCCCTTACCATCAATTGATTCTACACAGGAGACAGACAGACAGACACACACATAAACACATCCCCCAAGACTCTGTGTAGTGTTGTTAAATGTTGCTTGTAATCCTAAGGAGGTTTTAAAAAAAAAAATAGTGAGAATGTTGCTGGCGGTGCTGCTTCAAGAAAGCCATAAACAAAAGACAATCAACCTTTGCAACCTGATACATTTGGTTTTGGCAATCTCTTGAAGATTATTACCCTGTTTCTTTTCAGTGCTTCTTCACTGTATGTACAAATGACCTCAACTTGGTCAGCTGTATATCGGTGAATGACTGTGTGTAAAATATAAGATTTTTTCTTTTGAAAAGTTTTTTTTTTTTTTTGTCACTCAATAATGAAAACATAATGTATGGGGTAGTCATCCTAATCCTTTAAGATTGGAATTTTTTTTTTTTTTTTTAAATATTTCATGGTTGGTCAATTCCTCTGTTTCAGACATGCGTCGAGATGTCCAGGAGATCTTTCGCATGACCCCCCATGAGAAACAAGTCATGATGTTCAGTGCTACCTTGAGCAAGGAGATACGACCTGTGTGCCGCAAGTTTATGCAAGACGTAAATACCCTTCTTCTAGCTTCTTTATTCAGAGTTCAAGTTCCTGCTTCTCATCCTCTCCCACTCCTGGCAACTCCACTTGCCTGAAGATATAGCCTGCAAACCCTCTGCAGTTGCTGAAAAAAGAGCGTGAGCAAGCAAGGAAAGAGATAAAGTGGCTTCCAACTCCTGACTTCTGCAGCCAAGACATCCAGCAACAAAATGATCTTTAATAGTTGGCCATTTTTATACTTTATAACATCTATTCACTTCCACTTGCACTACATGATGCATAATAAAATCAGCAGAGTAATTCAGGAAGCTAAAGCATAGTTTTTTCAAGCCTTCTCAGTCATTTAATCAAGCAAGATCTATGTCATATTTTCAATTTGCAAAAGATAAAACGATAATAGTGCCTTCACCAGAAAATTCAACTGCAGAGTAATTACCACAGACATTATTACATGTTCTGTCAGCATCAGATAAAACTGTTTTGTCTAGTGTTTTAATTTGAAATTTAGCTTTTTTCCATTCTGAACCCTGATACAAGCCTCAGTGGCTAAACAAGAACCCATGTATGCAGTAAAGAAAGATTATGATGAGTATCAGTGAAGATAAATCGAGCCAAACTTAACTGGAGTTTAAAAAAAAAAAGTGGCAAACTTTTTTTGCTTCTCTATAAAGGTTTTTGATCAAAATGTTTTACTCAGCATGAAAGTCAAAACTCTTTTTATTTTAAAACCCAAAATTGTTATGGACTCAGATTTAAGTATAAGAAGTTTTTCTCGTCTTACTAATTGTATCTGACCTTCATATGCTCTGCAGATAAAGCTTGTAGTCTCTGTTCCATCCATTTTTCTGGACTTGCTTATTCCTTTAAAGGTTTGCAAGGAGCCAGGGCCTATCCGTGTAGCATTAGCAGCAAGGCAAAACCAAACCTTGGTTGGAATGCCAGTCCATCACTGGGCAGTTTTTAATCATCTTCATTTAAATGAAGTTTTATCCAATTTGCATTTGAAAACTCCAAACATAGTAAATTTGCTGAAAAGATAATTTTCTCTGCAGCTTTTTAGTATCCCTGTTTAAAGCAGCAATTTTAAAAGGTGTGTCGATTAAACAAACTAGAACACTTTTTTTTTCATTTAATTATTCAGACAGATACATACTGAAGCATTTCTTGTGTCAGAACAACTTATTTTAAAAAAAAAAAACTTTCTGCAGTCTTACTTCTGCTCTGGTGAAGGGTATTATTATCTTTTGTTGTACAGGTGTACGTACATAATCAAAAAATCAATATCACATTTTACATGGGGGTTTAAAATTGAAAAGATCCCCCTCAGTCCTCTTTTTTTTTTAAAAAAAAAAAAATCAGAACTATAATTTGTTCAGCAGCAGTACATCGACTTAGTGGGAGGTCTGCACATGTCTTGCTTATGGAAATAATGAAATTTAGCTATTTTTGGCCCCACCATTTGTCCTTTTGATTTATGAAAAAAATTTTGCCACTTGCAAGTTTTGAAGAAGGCATAAGCTGTATGTTCCATTTAGTTGTTATCAGCATTACATACACAATAACAAGAACTTGCAGAAATACCCATTGATTTATGGACTCCCTTCTCTCTCACTATATATGGCGCTTTCCTTCCCTGGCACAACTTGCCACATCATTAAAACAATACAAGAAAAACATGAAATATTTATTTCCATAAGTACACACACAAAAAAAGATCTCCAGGAATTGGCATCAGTTGTTGCAGCTTGTGAACCCAAGTGAAAGAACCTACAGCACCTGATGACACCCAAAGATGACCTGCAGCCTGAGAAGCTGACCACCATCAAGACGAACAGGAAAGACCTGAAGCAGAGTTCGTCATTGGCAGAGCAAAGAGTGTGGGGAGAGCGAATGGAAAAAGTTCTACAAGATCATTTATCCTTTTTATTTTACATATGCAGGGTTGTTCCAAAGAAAACGTGGTAGTGCTGAGTTTGACTTTCCTAGTATAATTTACAACATGACTGTTTATTTACTTGTTTAAAAAATATAAGTAACATTTCCCCAAACAATTCAATATATTTTAAGTCATAGTTAATAGGTAGTGAATAATAGATGTAGTTCCTAACTCTGAAACTAAACGAATAAGTGATTTTTTTTGTGAACAATTATTTACATATAGAGTAGCTCATAAAATATCATGAATTTTAAAAGTAGTTTGATTGGCTACAACTTTTTCAGCCTTGTCAGGGTACAAGTTTAATATCCTTGCCTTGTATCTATACCTTAAGTGTTTTAAGTTGACATTATTTGAACAACTATTTCATAAATAGCATTTGTATCCATTAATATTACTAGAAAACACTTAAAAATATAAAATTCAGAGACAAGGACAAAATTGAATTGAATTCTTTAGTTATCTAATAGTATGAATATTGTAGGCTTACCCAGATGGTTCTGTATAGTTTTTTGGGTATCAGTGTCATGCAGTATTTTTGTATGCTATCTGCACAGAGGGTGTAAGCCAGTAAAGTAATATAAATAGGCATTTTCCTTATATGATACCACCTTTTTCATTTGCCAAAAAAATTCACTGAAATTGTAACAAAATGGCACAGTATCTATCATTGTTTAAGCAATATTGTTTTTTTAAAAAAAAAAAGCTCCAATTCCATTTACACCCTTGGTCTGATTTACTTACTGATCTACTTATCTAGTAAATCAGATTTAGTTCTTTTAAGAAGTGATGAACACATTTATTAAAAACAATGTTCTCAGAACAACGTATGTAGAATTGTACACTTGACTACAGGCAGTTCCTTTTTAGTCAGTCAGTCCTTCACTTGAGTTTAAAGGAAAAACTTAATGAGAAAAAAAAACACCAAATGAATGTTAATGAGATTTAATTTGGTCCTGATGTAAGTGGTTGAATTTTAACATTTAACTTGTTCAGTTAGAAGATAAGATAGATGTTGAATGTACATGATTTAGAAATGTTCTTTACATACCCTTGCAATCCCTCCCCAGTCTCATCTTTATCAGGGTTTTTCTTTAGTGTATTATATATAATAAGTCACGTAGTACATTTGGCAGTGTTGTGAAGTTTAAGTAGGGTGGGGGGTTTAGAAGTTTGGTTTACAAGTCAAATATGGGGTGGGGGGCGCCGCTCTCTTAACACTTCCTCTTCTGCCCTCAGCCTATGGAGATTTTTGTGGATGATGAGACTAAACTGACTCTACATGGACTTCAGCAGTACTATGTGAAATTGAAGGACAACGAAAAGAACCGCAAACTGTTTGACCTTCTTGATGTATTAGAGTTCAATCAAGTAAGTTTTTAAGATCTGGGTTTATATGCTGGGTAAATGGTGATGGCGTTTTGTAAATTCTAATAGCTGTTAGAAAGAAGAATGGCTGTTTGGAAAGCCATATCACAAGTTACCTGTTTTTAAAATGCACATGCAAAGTTAATTAGAAGCACAAAGAAAATATTTTATAATAAACCTCCAGGCATTCTTGGTAATAATGTGCCTCTTGAAGCTAATTTTGTTATGTTTATAAGTAAATATTTAGTTTAGTATTGACAAATGGTTGCTATTTTTTTCTTTTTGCATGTTTGTATCACAAACATTGCCTCATAATTTCTAGGTTGTCATCTTTGTGAAGTCTGTCCAGAGATGTGTGGCTCTAGCACAGCTGCTGGTGGAACAAAATTTCCCTGCAATAGCTATCCACAGAGGAATGCCCCAGGAGGAGAGGTGAGTATTTAAAAATATCTCTGAATTTTTTTTTTTTTTTTTCAAGTAACACATTTGGTTCCAAAACTGAACAAATAGTATGTATAATCTAACATTCTGGGCAATATGCCTGAGAAGTGCTTATTTGGTTTGTTGTGTAGAAAACAGATATTCACTCATTAATAGCAATCAGATATTTGTGTACAAGAAAGAAATGTGTTCAGCGAATAAGTAACAGATTAGGTCACAAGATAAAGCCAATAACCTTAACTGAATTAGGTGGTCTGATTTTTACTCTCTGTTTACAACATTGTCCACTTATTAGGCTTTACAGTTTCACTTTTAGCAATATGTTATTGTTAGACAACAAGTCTTCATCTATTCTTTGGAACAGTTGACCTTTTCAATTTTAGAATGTAGTTATCTGTCCTATAATCACTCGCCTCTCATATTTAGATTTGATTTTTTTTTTTTTTTTTGGCGAGTCACTTTGGAAAAAGATCTGCCAAATTAGTAATTAACTCTGATCACTGCAATACAATTTTAGTATGTGTTTAGTAATTGTTCCACTTGTTTGTATTGACAGCATAAGACTAGTAGATAAAATCTAAATTTCTGAGTTTTAGGGAAATCATGCTAACAATATACTAGAGCTGCAATTAACGATTATTTTTAATAATCTGTTGATTTATTTTATTCATTTAATCAATTAGGGATTCTGCTTGGACTGGTACTTAAGTTTCTTCGCAGCCATTTTTTCTAAGCACATACATGCTAATGTTACACGTGAATACAAGCTTGTAATGCAGCACCATGATTTAGCGAATGACCGCAGTACAAAAAAAAAAACACAAATATGGCAAGCGAAAATCTGAACATGTACTAGCTAGTGGCTAATGGCACGTATTTGTAGTCGCCCATCAGAAAACTCTGTCTCATGTGCTAGTGTTTTAATTGCTGTTGCATTGTAGAGGGCTGGACTATGACTAGCAAACATTGTGTTCATATAATGTACCTGTATCACATAACACTAAAGTGACATTTAACTTACTGGGGCGACGGCAAGTCTAACTCTTCCACAGAGCCTGTATCGGTATGTTTTATGTTCAAATGTTTGTGCTTCTCCGGTGAACTCTTGTGCCATAACAAGCCAGACCTACAAATTTTGCAACTAACAACCTTTTTCTCTGTATTCAGTAAAAAAAGTTTTATTTCATGCCACAATGTACTACGCCTAGTGACAATTTTTTGCCAATGTTTTTAATAATCGATTATTGTTGATAATATTTATTAGTTATTACAGCTCTACAATATGCATGTCCAGTTGACAACCACGGAGAGTAAAACAAATATCAGTTAACAATGTTACTGCAGAAGATAAGCCCGGTGGAGCAGTTTCAGATAGCCTAGGAATGCACAATAAATCGGTCTTTGCATTGATATTCACTGATAATGAAGTAAGAATAACCTTTTAACACAGAGTGAGTACAATGTGCTCAATTAGTATGATAATACATTGGCTATTTACTAAGTACCATGAAATTTGCTTGTTTACAAACTCTGCACTTTTTTTGGTTACAGTTTTATCTGTATTGTCGTTTTTCACTATGAATGCCAATGACAACAAAATAATAAAATCCAAAACATTTTATATGAATGTTTTGTATTCTTTAATTTTTTTTTCAAATAACTAAATTAATAGACTTTAAAAGGCACCACTTGCAAAAGTATGCTTTAACCAAATAACAAATCTTCATTGATTACAGGACAGATTGATGCTGTTTTCTCGATGTTGCAGTTGTTATATTAATAATTGGGGCATGTTGGGGCATTCATGTTTCAATCACACATTTCATTTAATCTTTAAATGAAAAGAAATGTATCTATGGAAGTAAAGTTTAAAACATAACACATTCTATACATTTTATTGTAATAATAATTTATTTGCTAACTTTAATAAGCTTGAAGAAAATAAAATAATCATGCCTTTTAAATAAATAATAGGTAACTTTGACCATACGCTTATCCAAATATGTTTTAAAAATTGTCACTTTCTGCCTTGTCTTATGTCAATAAATGCTTCCTGGTTTGTGTCTTAAATACACCTGTCTATAATTTTACACATGTCTTAATTGTGTGAGTCAGTCTGGAATTTCAAAAGGCAAGTTCCTTTCAATTGTGTAAAAAAAAAAAATGTAGAAAAATTAACCAAATTGGTAAGTGGTGCTAGTAAAGCCACTGTATTACCAGTGAGTAAAAAGAACTATGAGTCTTGGAGAGTGTGGTGAAATACACTTTATTCATGTATATATTGTGTAACAAAAGACGCTATATAGGCACCTGACCTGACACAGATTCACACTGGAGGCACGTATAAAATACATAATCTTTTATTTTTCTTCACCTGTGGGGCACGTCTTCCCTGTAATCCTCCACAGGCACAACACAGTCCCAAGTGTACAAGCACCACCAAACACACCACACACTTTCTTCTCCTTTCTCTTCCACCACCACCACTCCAAGTTTAGTCCTCCTCCTCCCGACTCTGGCCAATGAGTGGTGGTTGCTGGCACTTTTTATTAGGTACCTGGTGCTTGATTACCGAAATCCGGCTGCACTTCCGGGTGTAGCGAAACTAGTGCCCAAAAGGGGCTAGCATCTTCTGCTGCAGCACCCCCTGGCAGCGCCTGCGGAACCCAACAGGGCTGAACCAAACTCCCATGAAGCCCTGCAGGCGTCGGAGACACTGCTGCATCCCAGGGAGGCTGCCATCTAGCTTCCAGGGGGAGATATTGAGTATTCCCATGTTTGCTCCCCTGGAACATATGCTGCGGGGGCATCCCGGCCGGGCATGGACCCCAGCCATCCGTCACAGTTGTTATATATTGACATCTATTGTCGGGTATTCTCCATGTATATATTTGTCTTTCTTGAGTTGCACAGATGCAAGTTGTCTCGATTTTATGTATCTGTTAATCCTTTACTCTGTAAAAGTTGCACCTTAGTGACATGAAGACCAAGGGTATTTCAAGTGAATTTTGCAACATAATTTTGTCAGCTCGTTTTAGCTATTTAATTTTTGGCAGTCTCAACAGTTCAGTTTAACCTGCATGATTTTACTGAAGTGATTAATTATTTTCCCTGAAAAATGTTTTCCTTCATCTAGGGATATCAGAAGCATCTATATTTTGATAGCAAGCCAGTGCCAAAGTTCTGAAAATGTAACAGTAACAGATTTTTTTACTGTATCGGTAGTACTGAGAAAATGGCATTACTACTTTTGTCCCACTATGGAATTAACTCAGAAACACTTTTTTTTTTAACTTGTATTTTTACAAATTTAATTTAATAAACACTGCATTTGTGCCATACTTTTGTTTTTTAAGGCAAAGTAATATTAATTAGTATAACCTGCTAGTAAAAGCACACATATATATTGGAGAATTATATATAGAAGAATGTAATGCTGTCTCACAGTTATAAATTTGTTGAGGACAGGTAATGACAGTTAATTTTCTAATTCTGGATTTATTCATAGGAATTATCAGTAACAAAGTCTGATTGCTCATACAGGAAACATTGCAAACAGCAAAACAAAGGCTGTTCAACAGGAGTTCTGAAATAAAATATTAATGTAAAAGTAATGTTATATTTATCACAGGAAGCTCTGAAATTTGGACACGTAAAAAATGGAAGGATGAATTTTTAAAAAAATAAGCACTTTGAGTTAATTTGACACTTTAATTAAATATTAAATTTTTATGTAATTTTTTTTAACCAACTAATGATGCAACTTTGTAAAGTTCACAGTAACAAATGTTAAAAACCTAGCAGAGTGGTTCTCTCGCAAACCATACCATAAAAGCATGTTGTTACAAAAACAGCTTTAAAGTGTTTATTTGTTTAAATGGAAGTATCTGTAATTATCTTTTGAATTCAATAGTACATATACAATAATATTTACATTTTTTTTTAGTATGATTTTTTTTTAATATTGTTTTTCAGCTACTGGAGAGAGAAGGTCAGAGAATAAATTTAAAATGTGTGCATGCTAAGATCATTTGGGTAGTTCATGATTATATCATTCTTAATAAACGTTTTGCTGAAATCCTCCACAAAGTTTTGAAGTATCCCATATGTTATTACACTGTTTTGGGGTCATTGGGGGAGGAGTCACATCTCTGCCACATTTTAAAATTCAGACCCTGCATTGTTTTTTTTTTGATCTTTGAGTGCCAATATTACGTTTATTTTATATTGTACAGGTACTCCTCACTTTACGATCGAGTTCCGTTCCTACGGCTACGTGGTTAAACGAATTGGTCGATAAGCGAGGAGCTTGCGCCTGGAGTTTTTATGCATTTTTTCCATATGCCTTGCATACACTTATCTGTCACTTCATCCCAAGCTGATTTAATGTTTTTAATGCAATCTAAAATACTATACGATTTCCAAAAATCAGAAAGGGTTGCTACATCATTTTCTGTTGCTGCTACAGCTTGGGGAAAAAGTTGTGCGCAAATAAAGCGCTTTGAACGTAGCT